>NW_024543071.1:18332500-20740000 GCF_018167655.1 Microtus oregoni
CAAGGCTGAATACAGGCTCTTTACATCCTGGATGTCCATGCCTGCAGCACACAACTTCAAGCACTTCCCCTCCACCCCCAGCACCGAAACTGACTGACTGATGTTGTTCACAGGCAGTGAGTCTAGGCAGATGCCCATGACTGCAGTACCCTCGGAGCTGGCCTTCTTGTCAAGGTTCTAGGAGCTCTCACGGGCTGCCAGGCCACACTGGGAACTCTGCTGGGGCATATTCAGCTGACCACCAAGGCTCAACATCCCTGCACCACTCTCATAGGTAAACAGTCCGGGTAAACAGCTAGGGCCCGCTGCCACTCTGATACATGACTAATGAAAACTCAGACTGAGAAATTGGGAAAACAAAGCAGCCAGCCCCTGGCTCTTACCTCAATCTCTGTCTGAAAACGGCCATCCCGCCTCCAGGAATCTCAGAATGAGACTGTGTGTGAGAGCTGTCTCCTCCCATCTTATGTTCCTCTCTAGGACTGGGATTAAAGGTATGCACCACCTGGTTTCTATGGCAACTAGTATGGATACTGGGATTAAATGTGTGTGTTACCACTGCCTGGTCTGTAAGGCTGACCAGTGGGACAGTTTACTCTCTGATCCTCAGGCAAGTTTTAGTTATTAAAATACAAGTGAAACACCATGGCATCACTAGACTACTTTCTGTGATGAAGGTGATGGCCAGGAGTGGCAAGGTTTCAGAGGCCAGGGATGCGACAGCCATCTTCTTGCCAGTGTCTACCAGGTACACCCTGCTGTTGGGCCTGACCCAAGTCACACGGCTTCCACTTGCCAAGGAGCAGACACCACGCACCCAGTCACAAGTGCTGCTGGACTCCAGCTCCCCAAAGGGCATCTTAGAGCCCCATGGTATAGCGGCTGGCTGCTGTTTCCCGAAGGGCATCTTAGAGCGCCACAGCATAGCGGCTGGCTGCTGTTTCCCAAAGGGCATCTTAGAGCCCCATGGTCTAGCAGCTGGCTGCTGCTCCACTTCCTTGATTGGGCAGAGAAGATCCTTCACTTGAAGTCACAGGAGCCTGCAGGCAGGAGCACATTATTGGGGTGCCAGTCAAGGCTGAGGACAGTGGAGCGGATGGGTTTCTTCATCTGCTTGCACACCCACCTGTCATCCTCCTGCTCAAATAAAGGATGAAGATGATGCAAGGACCACTGCCCACCGCCAACTTGTTCTCACTGGGGGCCCAGCTCACACAGCAAGTGGCTCGGTTGATCCGCAGGATGACCAGCGTGGGCATCCACGTGGGGCCCTTCAGCATCCACACAAAGGCATTGTGGTCTGTGCCGCAGGTCACAACACAGTTACTCTTAGGGGTCCAGTCGATGCCTGTCACCTGCCTGCTGTGCCCCTTAGGCTTGTGAACATTGTTCTATTTGGCACCAACTCTTCTCATAGATGTGCACCTCGTGGTTGTTGGGGCAGATGGTATCTGTGTACGGTGCTTTTTCCAGGCATGTCAAGAGATGGGCACCACCAGGAAGCTGTGGTCTCCTCGGGAAGTCTAGGCCACCGACTCTGGACAGTAGATGCCCCAAACTGTCTGTAAGCATAAGTTTTCTTTAAATTGTGCTTTTTGTTCCTCAGAACCAATGAGGATGAAAAGGCAACATCTTTCCTGCCCAAGTGGGAGGAGTTCTGCAGATGCCTAAAGAGTCCCATCATTTCAGTACACTTGTTGGTGTAGGGACGTGTCCCTTTCCTGTCCCTGCCACTCCCGGTGATGTTCACAGAAATGGAAATCAGCTGGACATCTCGCCATTGTTTGGACTCAGACCCTCTTTGCCCCAGGTTGCTTGTCTGTGGCCAGACACTCTTGTTTTTCAGTCTGCTCCCAACCTTGTCATTTTGCAAGTGGTTTTGAGTATCAGTTGATATTGGCACAGTCTTTCAGCTTCCCATTTCCCTAAAATCCAGGGCTATTTTTAACTTGAGTCCTTCCCACCCCTGGCCCTTGAATCCTTCTTACTTCTGACCCATTGGGCATCCCTGCCTTCTGCAATGAGAAATCTGTGGTATTTGCCACAAAGACCTCACCCCTTGCTTATGGCCAACATCAACAAATGATCTCAGCCCTCCTGGCAAAGGGTCCAGCATCACTTGGTACTGGAGCCTAAGACAGAGAACTGTGTATTGTTGGGCTCAATGGCCCTTCACACCTCTTCTATCTCAGATATCCTGTGCCTCTTTATTCAAATCACTCCATTTCCTTCTTTTGAATTTAAAATCTGAATTATGTTCAGCTGCAAGCAAAATCAAAGAAGCCTTTGCAGTCCCTCAGAGAAAACTCTCAGTATAAGGAAACGAACATCCCTATGATGGCCCGTGTAGGTCAGGAGCAGCTTACAAGGTGGGATGCGATAACCAGGGTCACACAGATGCTGATGAGACAGTTCCCTAACCACATAGGCTAAGGATTTTCACCAGTTCTTGGTGAGGAGGGATTGGCAATTAATATCAGAATCCCACTGTGTATTTGCGGCTCATGATGTATAATCATGTCCAGTTTATAGTAGACTGTGTAAAAGTCTCACCCCATAAATTAGGTCCAGTTCCAGACAAGTTTGCTATCGTCTTTAGAAACCCTGTAGCAAAAGCTTCATTGGCTATCATTACAATTCAAATCTATTCTGGAAGTTCCCCTAAATAACTTGGGAAAACAAGACTCTTGCTTCCAAAGTGAAGGGGCAGGTGAAATAAAACACTTCCCAGAATGAGGCAGTAATAACCCTTGGACTTGATTAAGGCGGGGCTTTACGTATTGTGGCAGCATCATGGGATTTGTCCACACAACTGGTCATTCTTCGACAAACGGTTACTGAGAGCCTGCAATGCCCTGCTCCGGGTGCCAGGAATGTGGCAGAAAATAAAGTCCATAATCTAAAGATGACTCTTAGACATGAGTGGGACTAGGACCTCAAAAGGAGCGCCTAGAACAGTCACTAAAAGATGTGAACGAGGACGACCATGAGAAGTCAGTAAGAAGACAGATAAAGATCAAGTCTGTATTGCTGCCAGTCAGTCCTTCGCCTCTGTTAAAAGAGACAGGAGGCCTGGGATGCTCTCTTAGGGCATGGCTGGTGTAAACAGTGAGATGTCAGAGGACTTGGAGGGTCTGAACATCGGGGTGCCAGGGGGAAGTGCCCTGTAGTGTGTGCAGATGGCTTGAAGTGGGGCGCGCGAGCAAGGACAGGAACTCACCATCTCCGGAACTAGTTATTAGGAAGCACTGGCTGAAACGCTCATCTTGAAGCACAGCTGCAATGAAGGTCAGCCAGCCTATGAGGTGCAGGTGGCGAAGGGAGAGGTGGCATCTTACCAGACTCCACCCTGGAGGCTGCCAACCTACAGGAGGGAAGGCAGGGAATCCGGAGATGGCTCAGCTCTGTGACCGTTCAGTCTTTAGAAGCTTAATTGCCAGGAAGGGCTGAACACTGGAGTCTTAGTAAATAAGACAGAGCTTAGGGGTGACTAAGCAGAGGCTTTTAAATTACTGGCTAAATTCATAACTCTACCCTCAGGCCATTTAGTCTTAGGGTGTGTAAAAGGAACCTCAATTCTTCCTGGGAGAGCAAACAAAGTTCCAGGACTCAGCCCCCAGAGACCCACCCTTAGCCTCTGAAAGCCCCACCTTTGTCGCCGAGGTTTGAAGGTAACTGCCCACTTACCCCACCCAAGCAACCTGGGCTCCCTTGATGACGACGAAATTTACAACAATGACTCCTATAGATCTCGATATACATGTTTAAGACAACTCTCATTTAATGTAATAAAACACCATCTAGATGGAGGCAGAGTCCCCATCACTATCTACCTTCCTGTTACCAGAATCAGGACTCACAATCCGTGCCCCAACAAGCCAGGTTCAGCCACCCATATGCAATAAGCCAACTGGAAAATGCCACATTAACAGTGAAGAGCAGAAAATGGAGATTTATTCAATATGGCCATTGGCAGAAGGACAAAAGGATCCAGTGATGCCCCCAATCTTTGGGTCCCTGACATGAGGGTGGGGTTTAAATAGAACGCAACAATAATACATAACTAAGCAGTTTAGCAAGGAGTGGTCCTCAGCCCGCCACTGCCTCAGTTCCAAGTCTCTCCTACAAGGTCACATGAGAAACCATTCTTTTCTTTAGGTGGCAAGTTCCTCCTCTGAATGTCCCCAGGACTTCAGCCATCTTCTCTCCCAGGGAGAGGTTCCTGAAGAATTCTAATTTCTTGGAACCCATTCCTTGAGGAATCTGATAGAGATGGCGGGGAATACATACTTAGTTAGAATCCATTCCTCCAGATAGATCCGTTACACTCTTACATTCACAAAGCATTAGCAAAACCCTGAACATAGATGGTGATTATAGCTGGTTATGGGCCAGATCTCAACTCAATAGCTTGACTCTGGTAGCCTCTGCATGATGAGTGACCTTCACAAGATGCATCCACAGGTTAGATTATGGGCTGCCGGTGGGTCTGCAGACTAACTATGTAAGTTCTTGATGAAGATCAACTTTCAAGAGGGCTTCCCTCCAGCCTTAGGTTTGGAAAATGTGGGCACTCTGCTCGTCCCTGTATGCAGATAACAATGGTGACAGTTCTAACAGCACGAGGAAAAACTCAACCTGCTGAGCCCGGCCCCAGCATGCATGCAGTTTAAAGGAGCAGCAGTGCAGCCCCTGAAACCAGGAGGCAATAACCCAGAAAGCCTGGTAGAATGGTCATTTCCGTGTCCAGCCGCTGCTCTCCACCACTTTCAACAGCATTTGAGGAGTGGAGCTCTCTCTTCCCTTGGTGTAGGCTAGTGCTCTTCCCTGCCCAGATAGAGGATGGTTACAGCAAGGTGGGGCAGCTGGGGTGGAGGGCTCTTCTGGAGTGACAGGAGGCAGTCACTCGAGGGTCATCTGAAGCTGTCATGGTCAAAGTGAAGTCTCCCAGAACTGTGTCAGGGTATCTGAAGTGGCCTAAAGCTATGGCTGGAGAGGAGGCAAAGATCTTGTGTTAGATCCCAGCCTCTTCCTGGAGTCACACGCTAGACCGCGACCTCCTGGATCAAGTCATGGGGTGTTTAAAACAGAGGGGGCTGTTATGAAGACAGCAAGCTCTTTGAAAATGGTGACGGTGAGCTTGAAGTTTTTACCTCCCCAGAGAGCACCTCAGAAGAGGCAGTGATAGAATGCCCAACCCCTCCAGACTTGGGAACTATGCAGCCAGCACTGGCAGTTCCAATCTGGCTGCCATCTCTGCCTGGTGCTCTGCCATCATGAACAGTCCTGGAGCAAAGGTCTGACAGCTGTCAATCAAGCAGCTAAATTGCTTGTGCCTAATAGCTTCATCCACTTAAAAGGGGGAGAGGGAGTTGAGGTAAAAACTTAACATAAATTAACATTTTTCTCCAGCAAACTTTCATCCAACAATGTTTAACCCCTAGTTTGCCCTTAGGGAGGGTTGGATCCTCCGGATCTGTGCTGTTCTCTCATAGTTGAGTGACATTGGACAAGCCAGGTAAACTTTCTGAAAATTCAGTCCTCTTACCAAAGAATATGGGTAATGGGAAGAACTGGTTTCTGAGTGTTGTAAGGATTATATGAAGAAGTATATAAAGGCCCTGCTGTGGTACCCGGCACATGGTAGTTATGTCCTTTTTCCTGTCCCGTTAGGTCTATTCCCTGGCCATATCCTGGCTGATTGCCCACCCCGCCCCTAATTTCCTCATTCTCCACATAAACACGCCTCTCCTCATTCATCTCCTACACCTCCTTCTCCGCTAAGCAAACCTCCTCATCCCCTTCTACCACATCCTCTCACTGACAGCCCTACCTCTCCTCTTCACCTTCTTGATCTCCAAGTGACCAGCACACATGATGTGCCAGGCCAGGTCCTGATTCAACAGCAAGTCGACAGGGAGCTACATGTACCCAGAACATTGTTAGTGGCAGCTGACCAATCGATCATGGGACGGGAGGCCAACTAAAAGTGCCTTCTGAAACAAATAAGGAAAGAATTCAAAGTTCCTCGTCACGTGGGAAGGAGCCAGATAGAAAGCAGGGTCCAGGGTCCTTCCAGACTCTGGAGGTTGCCCCAGGTCTTTGGGAGAGAGAAGAAAGGTCCAGAAATATCTCCTACAAAGAAGAGTAAACACACGGGCACCCTAACTCCAGGTGAGACAACAGTCCCCTTTCATCCAAGGATAAAGCAGGCACTGAGGTTGTGACCAAGCTGGGGGTAGGTTGAGGTGAAGTCGGAAACTCCCACTGCAACAGCCTGCCCCCAAGTCAGCCAGCACAGTTCCGGCAGAACAAGCTTTCCCTGTGCTGTGCCTGATCCTTGTTCCCAGCTGGGTGTGGACACTGGGTCACCAGGCTGTACACAGGTCACTGTGAATTACCCAGATGGACATGTTGGTCCTCAGACCATGGGCAGGCCTCAGGATGCCAACCAGAAGCCAGAAGACCAGAACTTTGTCCTGGCATTTGAAATGTCGACTGTTCCCATTGCTCTGAGTACCGACGATGTAATCTGGACCTCCACCTCCTCCCATCTGAGTCCCTTTTAACAGAACTTGAAAACGGCGCTTTTGTTTTTCTGGACAATAATTAGCCTTTGACTTGGCTCCATCCATGCAACTTCTCACAGCCTTGGAGGCAGGAGCTTTTATTTCCGGAATGGCAGGAGTTCTGATGGGCTGGCCCGACCTCCTCCCTCCTTAGAGCCAAAATTCTGCTCAGATACTTTTCTCCCAAGTGATTGTGTGGCCAGACAGATACACATGAGCACAGCAGTTTGTACCATACCAGCAAGCTCTCCGCGTTCAATATGACCCTTCCAGCGCTATGTCTTTCAGCAAGCCCTTGCAGGGTGATCAGAAACCGTTCTAGGGGCCTGTGAGCTCTCAGGTAAGAGAGATTGACAATGGAAAAGGATCTTCATACCATCAGCACATTGATATCATAGAACACACGGCTTCCCCTTCCCCTCCGCTCTTCTCATCCTCAGTCGTAAGGAAGACTTAGGTACACAGGAATATCATGGCTAATAACTGACGTCCACCCACCCCCCAAAACTGTGCTTGCTATCTTAGGTAAGGAGCAGGGGCCACCTGGTCAATCTTCAGATGAACTCCTGTCTGCTCCTCTGGTGAGTTCTCACTGATGGGTCTACATGACTCTCAGGGGCGCAAGCTCTGTGTAGCTCAGCAACCTCACAGGTTTTGAATGCCTACCTGATAAATCCAGCTGGGTGAGAACTCAGACATCTCTGATAGACACTTCCTCATCTGTGAATAGGGGAGCTGATGTTTCAGAGTGGAGCATAAAGGTTAAAGAAGACTAAAAGGAAGGGTCCTGGCACAGTCCCTGACATGTACCGGATGCAAACATGAGTTCCTGCCCTGTGGCAGGCTGATGTCAGAATCAGCCATGTTCATGTCTTGCGTCCATACAATTGGCAGTGTCCTTCCATGTCCCCATGCTGGTTGTGGGCTTTTTGGTGTGGTTTTCTTTAGTACCAAATGGGAAAATTTGGAACACTTAGAGATAAAGAGTCAAGTAAATCACAGCAAATGGTTTCAGAATAAGGATTATGAGCCCAGAGTGATAGCTCACACCTGTAATTCCAGGAGGCTGAGACAGGAGGATTGCCATGAGTTTGAGGTTGGGCTACACAGTAAGTTCAGGGCATCCTATGCTTTAGAATGAGACCCTCTCTCAAACAAAAGGAGACAAAAGCAACTCTGAGTACTGGTAGCACCCTAGAGGCTTCTCTATTGGGCCCCATGGCCTCTAGCTAGAGTAGTTGATCACCTTTACACGGTTAAGGTAATATTCTACAGCATAAACAAAAGTAGCACACCTTTACACGGTTAAAGTAATATTCTACAGCATACACAAAAGGAGCACACCTTTACACGGTTAAGGTAATATTCTACAGCATACACAAAAGGAGCACACCTTTACACGGTTAAGGTAATATTCTACAGCATAAACAAAAGGAGCACACCTTTACACGGTTAAGGTAATATTCGGCAGCATAAACAAAAGGAACACATCTTTGCCTGGCTAAAATAACATTCTACAACAGAGTACTCCTTGTGTATAGATCTCTCATCCAGAAAACTGGAACGCTTTGCCAGTGTTGTTTAGAGGCCAAGGAAAAAAGGCAGGGGAACGACTAACAGAAAACTCAAGCGCTGCTGAGTGGAGAAATGGGAGGCCCACTAGAACCTTAGAAGAGAAGTTACTGTGAACATTCTGTTTGAAAACTGGCTGGGAAGTGCTTGGGTGCTCATTTTATTACATCTTGTTAGATTTCATAGACGCTTTTTAATAATGTGATATGTAATGCACAGATGTAACACGGAGGAGGCCTGCTTGTTGGGGTTTCTGTCCTACCCAGTACCCCACAACTGTTTAGTCCCAAAGATAATCACACATAGGTCTCTGTAAGTTATAAAGCTGATTGGCCCATTAGCTCTAGCCTCTCACTGGCCACCTCTCACATCTTGATTAACCCATTTTTCTGATCTATGTTAGCCATGTGGTTCAGTACCTTTTTTCAGCAGGGCAGATGACATCCTGCTGCTTCAGTGGTCTGGCCAGGAGTGGGAGGAATCAACTTCCTCCTTCCCAGAATTCTCCTGTTCTCATGACATAATTTCTACTTCCTGTTTGGTTTTCCCACCTATACTTCCTGCCTGGCCAATCAGCATTTATTTAAAACATGATTGACAGAATACAGACAATTCTCCCGCACCACACAGACATAGGCACCCATACTCACAAACTATTAGGTCAATAAGAGATAGCCAGGCAGTGGTGGTGCACACCTTAATCCCAGCATTCAGGAGGCAGAGGCAGGTGGATCTCTGAGTTTGTGGCCAGCCTGTGTAGGTGGGGGTCGCTCGTTCGTTCCCGGCCACTCAGACCCAAAATAATTGCACAGAAACTATATTAATTCCCATATCAAGCCTGGTCTACAGAGCTAATTCCAGGAAAGCTAGGACTCTTAGAAACCCTGTTGAGAGAGAGAGAGAGAGAGAGAGAGAGAGAGAGAGAGAGAGAGAATAGACAGGCATGACATCTTACAGCTCTATCTAGATGGAGCCTTTGTCTTCATAGCCTGCCTACATCTAGTTACAAGTTGAAGGCTTATCCACCGCATAAGTCTAGCATGTCCAGCCTTGTGGGGTCAGCCTGTGCTGTCACTCATCAGCCTTGTCACATTCTATGGATGTAGCTGTTGTCCAGTCTCATCTGTAAAATGGGAATGACAACCGCCTACTTAAAGGTTTGGTAAAACCAAACATGGTAATTCTAACACTTGAGAGGCTGAGGCAGGGGGACCAGGAGTTTAAGGTGAACACAGTTAAGTTGACATAGTGAAAGCATGTCTCTAAAAAGCCAAAAATCAAACAAAAATGTTCTTTGCATAAAAATAGATTGTGGTGATAGGGATGAGCAATGCCAATCTTCTAGAGAGTTCCATATTTTGTCAATAGCATCCCCCGTGGGTATGAACACCATTTCCAAGGTGCCATAATACATTTTGCAACTCCTATGAATTCCTCAAGCCTCTTGACATCTTAGCTTACCTCAAAGTTTTGGACAAAGTTCAGATGATGTCTGTCTTCTCCCAATCAAGCCAGACTGTCAAAAAAGAGACACATTTCTGTGGATATTATCTCCAGATCATCCCCCTCCCAGAAATGAATAACCAATCTAAGACCCCAGAAACTGGCATCTGTGACTTTTCTAAATGATAAGTTTCTCCTAAAACAAAATTAAGCAGAGGACAGGAGAGTACTGGCGCCTTAGACAACCCTTTCCAGACATCCAGGAGATGCCCAGCATCCCGATTTCATTTGCTCCCAGAAAGCACTGTGGCATATCAAAAGTCCTTCCTTCTGCAGCTCACCCAAGGTCATCCAGGCAGGAGGATGTAGTCAAACCAAAGGCTTGCTTCATAGACTTCAAATCAAAGTCTCCCTTTCCTGCCCACCGCTCCACAGGCTCTTGATCTCCACACAGAGCTGGGCAGACCCTGTTCTCTGCTCTCTAAACCACATCAGCCTGGCTGTTCATACAATCCCCCTCCTCCAAGCAGTCAGTCATCAGTGTTGGTTTGTGTAGGTATATCTGCAGGACGTGCAGACCGATAGGAATGCCCATCCAGGTCTGCACAGTTCAGTGAACCTTGTTGTTATAGCACAGCTCTAAGGTGTTGTACCAAATTTCAAAATATGTTCTTATTTGTATTTTATAGTTTATTCTCAATAGCTAAGCTCCTTGATAGTTATCCAAAGTGCATTATTTCCTTTAAAAAACACACTTTAGGATATTTCACAGCATCAAATAGAATTTTATTATACCCTAAAATCAAAATGTTTTCTAAAATTAATGTCAGTTTTATGACTCAATACTGTAAGAAAATAAGCCTGCTCAGACATTCGAAAATTGTATTACCGGATGCTTTTATGTGTGCTCATTCTGAAAAGAATTGTAATATACCTCTGTCCCTTTCCTCCCTCCCTCCCTCCCTCCTCTCTATGAAATTTCAAGAGAAATCAGAGACAGACTGATGGGCAAAGAGATAAGGGGGAGTATTTTAGGCATCACAGACATTTTAAACCCTTTCAAACACTGACTTCATTTCCTTTGGAGAGGACGAGACTTTGCCGTCTGGGGCTTTTTCACTGCTTAGGCGTTTGCCATTAGGAGCTGCCATGTTCTTCACCTTTAGAAAGTAAATATGGAGCCACACAGGGCAGGGGCACTCTCTTTGTGTGGTAGACTTTTCCATCCCACCTCCAAGGTCCTGGAGACATTCTGTTTCTGAGGAGGGACAGCACACTGCAAACCCAGAGCTCCCAGCAAAGCTTTGGGTAGATGCAGAAAGGGCAAATAGGTTTAGGAAAGTGTTTTGCTGTATTTAGCTCCTTCAGGTCAAGTTCTCTTCCAGGTCACAAAAACAAGCTGTAGAAAGACAGGAGTACCGGTATCTCCAGGGGGGCTTTACAGGTGCCCGTGACTGCCATGCCCTGGTTCACACAGGGTGATCCACAGGGCTCTAGTGGACATAGCTGGTGCCTCCTCATTGGCCTCCTCCCTCTATCACAGCACAGACCCTTCTCAAATGCCCAATCCCTTCCAAGCTGTTGTTAGATGGCAACAAAGAAAGACAGAGCATTATGAGTCTCGTGAGTTAAACAAAGAAACAAGAAATCAACTTCAAATCTGATGGCACAGGTAGGGCAAATTCCCAAAACTCACAGGAAATACAGGGCTAGAGTCATGTTAAATGGCTTCATGGGTGATCACGTCATAAAACTCAGACTGTGGGAAACTCTGCTTGACATATGGCCAGGTTTTCTACACACACACCACACACACACACACACACACACACACACACTGAGGAGAGGAAGAGTTAGGGACAGAGACAGAAAGAGGGACATGTAACAAGAATAAAGGAAAGGGAGAAGGTTAGAGAGGAAGAGAAAGGGAAGAGGAGGAGGAGAGAAGGGAGGGAGGAGGAAAGAGGTAGACTAAAGAAGGAGAGGGGGAGGGAGAGGAGAAGAGAAAGGGAAGGAGAGAGTGGTTTAAAGGGCTTTAGGTGGTTTAAAAGATGTTGTTGTTTTTAAGCAATGCTTGAGCTTTATATGAAACCTGAATCAGAACTAAACTGTTTTTAGGAAGTACAGACACAATTAAGGAAATGGAACTCTAACTGGATCCTGGTTGGCACCAAGACAATTTTATTAAATGACTCTAGAAGACTGTAGTAGTTATGAATTTTAGGCCATTGTCATTTCTTAAATTCATAAATATAGTGAGTTTTTACTGTTGAAATTATGATACGTGGGCTCAACAAGTTGATCCGGGGTGGAGAGCAGACAGGCCGCAGTGGGCCATTGTTGAAGTGGGTGGGTGCTGAGCCATCATATTTGTTACTTATCTTGTTTCCGTGTGCTTGAAAATTCTCCAAATAGAAAAACCGATACTGTAAAGAAATGTCCTTTTGAGTTTCCTCTGGTCTGTCTCATTAGTGATGGTTCTGGTCACATTGAGGACCCGATGAAACACAGACTCTCTCCTTTAAAACTTTCTGTCTATTAGACATTTGCATAGACTCCAAGTGACCAAATGCCCTCTAGACCCTGGGCCTTTAGGTTCCAGTGTGAAACCACGCCCTTTGCAGTCTGGGCCAGTGGCTTTCACTCACTGCCTGCCACACCCCCTCGGCCTGCACCTGTGGGGCTGCCTCTGCCTGCAGACCTTTCTCGGGCAAACATCAGACCTCACCTCCTTCCTGTGGCTCTCCCAAGCAGTAGTACACCCACACTGAGGACCTCTGCACCAGGGATCCGGCCTCTTTCCTCACTCACCAGCCCAGACAGTCCCACAGCCTTGCAGACTTGTGCCAGGAACAGCAAGAGTCTTCCTGAGGCGAGTCACGATTTTCAGTGCTGAGCTCAGAGCCTCAGGCATGGCCAATAAATGGTTAGAATGAATTCAATGGAAAATTGAAAGCCCCAGGGTCAGAGGAGAGCTAATGGGATCTCACAGCTCAAAAACCTGTATTAGTAATATTCCAGAGCAGAGGAACGAAATGTTGACCCTGCTGTCTGTCTTTGGTGGTGTTTGTTAGATGGAGTCCATGTCTTGGAGAGGCAGGTTGGAAGGGAAACCTCAGTCAGGTCAGTCGATCACATAGCCTCAGCTACAGGGACTCTGTTCTTAACTTTAGCTAAAACATGGAGGCTTTCAGAGGGAGGCCCTTTGACCTTTGACTCCGCATCTGCCATGTCATTTTTCTCCTGACAGCCCTAGAGAATGTGTCTATAGGGTGGAGTGGTGGATTTTCTTGTGTAAGTGGCATTTCCTGTCCCTGAAGATGTGTGAGCCAATATACCTACCTACTCCAACTCCTCCGCCCCTCACCTTTTGTGTTCTAGGGCCTCAAACATATTCCTCGGTGAAGGCTCATTCACCCCATGTGAACTGGTACAATCCATCAGGTGCAATGAGCTGGGAGACCCCAACATCCAGGAGATAACAGAAACCCGAGGCTTCTGGGACACAGAAGATCCCAGAAAGAGAAGACCCAGGAATGGGGACAAATCATAGGTCAGCTGGGAAGAAGGGAAGAAGCTTCCAGGCCCCAGGAAAGAGGAAGCAGCATGGTCAGTATCACACAGAGCCAAATACAGGGCTCTCACAGGCACAATGGTCTGCTAGGTCCCCATACATCCGCCTCGCTGTTCTCCTGGGTATTTGGTTTTCCTTCAGTAGCTCCTCCAGTCTTGTGTCTCATGTGGGCGCATCATTTTGAGCCCCTATTTTTTAAGAAGCACCTTGTGCTCACAATAGGAGAGACAAATAAAAAGGACCAATGACAATGGTAGCAGCAGTGGCGCAGGCACAAACAACAGCTCTACTTATCTATCCAGACACTGCAGCCGACCTCCACCAGCTGAAAGGACAATTGCCCCAGGACTGGGTCTACTGCTGAACACCTCACCTACTACCTCAGTGACCTCCTTGTCACCTCAGAGAGTGATTACGTAATTTCCACCTACAGCTTTGAGTGATGGGTCACAGCACAGGAAGCCTGCCCACGGGGATGTGATTGGCTGGTAGTGAACCTGGATTCAGAATCCAGGTCTGACTGGGTGAGAAGCCCAGGGTTGGGGACAGTTGTCAACAGTTGTCTCAGCGGCCACTGCTGCCTCAAGTCAGTCAGGACTATCTTCAGGTAACTTCTTGTCATTCCGTCAGCTCTCACCAGGAACACTGATGCAGTTTAGGCATCTTCTCTGGGGTCAATAACTCATGTGGTTGCAATAAGGGCTGAACTTGGCAGGCAGGGCACGTGCCAGCTCTAATCTTCTCTGGTCAATGAGGCCATCACCTGAAGATGGCTCTTTAATAAAAAAAAAAAAATACCCCTCTCAAAGTGCTGCGTCTTCTCCTGGGCTCCTGGACCCCTGGACAAGGCTCCCTGAATTCCCCATTTCTCCTCAGCATTAGTATTGGAGAAGAGGCCCACGTGACCAACCTGAGTCATGCCCATGTTCACTTACACATCTGGAAACTGATCTTCTAAATGTCCCATTTTCTCCTTGGTTATTTGGGTTTTGACTTCCCCTATCTTGTTCCTTGTAACTCTGAGCACCACCAAGCTTAGAATTTATTGAAATGTTGTGTTTTCTGTATTAGTTACTTTTTTTATGTCATTGTGACCATAACACCTGTCAGGAACAACTTAGTGGTTTTGAAGAGATTTTAGTCCTTCGTGGTAGGGAAGGCGTGGAGGTTGGAGAGGCTCTGTGTATAGTTTTGGGAGCGTGAGACAACGGCTATTCACGTATTTGTGTACGAGAAAGCAAAGACAACAGCCCAAACTAGATATAGGTGTAAACAGAGCCTGTGCTTAAGTTTTCTGACCACCCAGACCCAAAGAGTCACACAGAAACTATACTAAGTATAACACTGCTTGTCCAAGAGCTCAGACTTATTCCTAGCAAACTCTTTGATCTTAAATTAACCCATATCTACTAGTCTGTATATCGCCCCGAGGCTGTGGTATACTGATGAAGTTCTGGCATCTTTCTCCTTCAGCAGGTACATGGCGCCTGCCTGACTCACCCTTCTTTCTCCCTATATTCAGTTTAGTTCCCTCCCCCACCTATATTCTGCCCTGTCATAGACCAAAGTAGCTTCTTTATTAACCTGTGGTAATAAAACATATTTATAGCATACAGAGAGGAATGCCACATCATGTAGGTAAAACCTTTAGAAGCTCACCCCTGCTGACTACTTCAACCAGGCAGATCCACTCCTAAAGGCTCCACAGGTTCCAAAAATAATTCCACAAGCTGGGGGCAGAATCCTGAGACCATGGACCTGTGGAGGATAACTCTGTCATTGATGAGTTCCGTATTTTCTCATCCTCATTGGGAGCAAATCTTAAGACCGAAACAATTGTATCTTTCAGGGCAGGACTTCTGTGGAGACTTGAATCACAAACTTGGCTCGTTTCCCTCAATCCCGTGGCTATAGCAACCCTTCAACTCCTCAGGCCCCCTCCAGGACTATGCCTGCAAATTCGTAAGAATTGTGCTCACACAGTGAATAAGCCCGGTTTGGGGCTGTATGTAGTCAGCTTTT
The DNA here is from genome assembly GCF_018167655.1 of Microtus oregoni. Taxonomy (NCBI): domain Eukaryota; kingdom Metazoa; phylum Chordata; class Mammalia; order Rodentia; family Cricetidae; genus Microtus; species Microtus oregoni. The sequence continues at coordinate 18,347,681 of NW_024543071.1, forward strand.
CCTGTTGTCTGAGCTTTACTGAGAAGTCACCCGTGGTGGTTGTCATAGAGCACTGCTTGAAGGTGATCTCAGCCCAGATGGGAGGGACACTGATGCTGAGAGGATGGAGTAGGAACGGATCAGAAGACAAGGGCACAGTGACCCAGCAGCAGGTCTGCACCAGGGCTCTGGAGTCACACAGCAGATGGGGGTAGAAAATTAAATCTACAAACCCTGTGACCTGTGCGTGGCATTTATCTGTCTGTCTCTGTCTCCTCTTTCTCCCTTGTGACCTATGCATGGTCTCGGTCTCTCTCTCTCTCTCTCTCTCTCTCTCTCTCTCTCTCTCTCTCCTTGCTGATCTATTTCTTTTAGTCTTAAAATAATTACAGACTCACAGGAAGTTGGAAAGGTAAGACAGAAGTGCCCCCTTGAATTCTGGTCCAGGGTATGATTGTAGTACAAACCAGAGCCAGGAAATTGACACTGGGTATGCCACTTCATGTAGGTAAACCTGTGCAGCCCCAACTGCAACCAAGTTGCAGAACTATTCCTGGTTACAAAGAACACAGATGCTCTTTTCCCTGGTCCCTAGAAGTGTTTCAGGGACTATGCTAAGTGTGAGCTTGCTTATTCTCTCTGACACATAATAAGCAGGGTCTATACTATATCTATATCATAAGATATGTCTATGTCACACACCAGAAGATGGAGGCTTGAGATGGGCACATTTCTTGACTATATCCCACAGGTATTAAGAGTCTGAGGGCTCAGGCCCAGGTCACGTTGACATCTGTGTCAAGCAGTCAAGCATACTGTGCTGTCCCGAGGTGTGGGTCAGGAGGTCCTTCAGTCTGGTCTGTCAGTATCCAGGAGAAAACAATCTCCTCCTGTCTGTGTGGTTTCACCAATGAACTTGGAGGCCTGATTATTGTTACTGAACCTTTAGTCAAGAAAGTGGGTTGTGGATGATAATAGAACAAAAGGAATCAAGAAGACTCGAGTAGCGACACTGAACAAGAGAATGCATTTGTAAGAACAAGATAAAGCAAGAATGTTATCTCTGAAATAACCAAAAAGGGCCACCTAAGAAGAGTAAGCCAGACACCCTCACAGAGGGATGTACACAGGAGCCCAGCGGCACCAAGGACGGGAGGACATTGGCAACAAGACAACGAAAACAAACCTCTGAGAATGTGTGCAGAAAGCAAAGCCTCCAGAATGCTGGAACCTCCAGCAAGAAAGGACCGTTGGCACACAAAGATGACGTAAGTCTCATCTCCTCCCAATGTGGCACGATGCTGATGGTGCTTCTAGCGGACTCTCGGGCACCTCTATTGACCCCTGCCTCTCCTACGCCCTGCTGTGCTGAGAAATTTGTCTCAGAGATAGCAGAGTGGATGTTGTGTCTCCTAATTCTAAGCAGCCCGAGCTCAGAAAGGACCCTGAGCTGAGCAGCCACCATGCACTGGCCTCAAGAGATTCTTCTGCAGTGAAAACGGGTTTGTTTAACTCACCAGACGTGGATTGAGATGGGCACATTTCTTGACTGTATCTCACAAGTATTAAGAGTTAGAGGGCTCAGGCCCAGGTCACGTTGACATCTGTGTGAACTTTTGGACACATTCTGTGCTCTCCAGGCTGCTATAAGCTTTGGTCCTTAGCTTGCAGAGCCACAGTGACACTCTGTTTTCTGAGTCATAAACTCATCAGGCTCATTGCCACCAGAGCTGCTGTCTGTTCCCTGACGAGGGAGTTCCCTGGTGAGCTGAGGCCAGCAAGAAGTCAGCTTACTTTTCTTTTTAAATAAATAAGCTATCTATCTATCTATCTATCATCCCAGTCATAGGTTTCCCCTCCCTCCTCTTCTCCCAGCCCCCCACCCATCACCCTCTGTTCCCACCCCCAATCCACTCCTCCTCCATTTCTGTTCCTGAAACTGCAAGTCTCCCTTGAGTATCAACCAAACAGGGCATATCAAGTTGCAGTAAGACTAAGCACCTCCCCACGTATTAAGGCTGGGCAAGGTGACCCAGTATGAAGAATAGGATCCCAAAAGCCACTAAAAGAGTTGGAGATAGCCCCTGTTTGTTCCCACTGTGAGGAGTCCCACAAGAGAACCAAGCTACACAACTGTAGCACATATGCACAGTGCCTGGGTCAGTCCCATGCAGGTTCTCTGGATGTCGGTTCAGTCTCTGTGAGCCCCTAAGAGCCCAGGTTAGTTGAGTCTGTGAGTTTTCTTGTGGTGCCCTTGAGCCCTGAGGTTCCTACAATCCTTTCTCCCCCTCTTCTGTAGGATTCCAGAACTCCGCCTAATGTTTTGCTATGGGTGGGTCTACATAAAGTGGCTAAAAACCAGCAGCCCTCCTCTATACAAACAATAAACAGACTGAGAAAGAAATCAGGGAATCAGTATCCTTCACAATAGCCTCAAACTGTATGAAATTCCTAGTGCAAGTCTAACCAAACAAGTACAAGACCTGTATGACAAGAAATTCAAATCTTTGAAGAAAGAAATTGAAGAAGATACCAGAAGATGGAAAGATCTCCCATGCTCATGGATTGGTAGGATTAACATAGTAAAAATGGCCATCTTACCAAAAACAATCTACGGATTCAACACAATCCCCATTAAAGCCCCAACACAATTCTTTACAGACTTTGAAAGGACAACACTCAACTTCATAGGGGAAAGCAAAACACCCAGGATAGCCAAACAATCCTTTTCAATGAAAGCACTTCCAAAGGAATCAAATAGAAGACCCAAGCATAAATTCACACACCTCTGGACACCTGATTTTTGACAAAGTAGTCAAAATTATACAATGGAAAAAAAGATGCTTTCAGTTGGATGGATATACTCCTGTACATTTTCCTTCCCTATTCTCCATTTTCTTCACAGTGTGATACCTTTATCTGAGAAACCAACCAGGACTGGAGAGGTGGCTCAGTGATTCAGCATGTGCAATGCATTTGCAAGGGATCTGGATCAAGGTGCCTCACAACCACTTGTATCCCCAGTTTCAAGAGCTCTAACACCTTTGACATCCTCTGTTGGCATTTGCACTCCCTTGCACATATCCACAGACAGGTACATACACAAAAAATAAAAAGTCAATCTAAAAGAAAAGAAATTAATTCTAGTGCATCAAACTTGACTGCACTCTGCCCTTGAGAACGAGTACCTGCCTTTAAGATGTATCCCCCTGCAGGACACATCTTTAGGGTTTTTGTTTGTTTGTTTTGTTTTTGTTTTTTAAAAGCCAAATGCAAGGGTGTTGGAGACCCTGGTGAGTTAGCTGCAGCCAGGATCTCTGTTGCAATCAGTCAGTGACTGGCAAATGCCACTAAAGGTGGTGGAACAAGATTAATGCTGCCTAATAGGTTGGGGCTTTGCAGGGCAGTCTGATGTAGCCATGAGTGCAGCCGTTACTCGGTGAACATTCCTCACTTCTTTGTTTGATGGCAGCAACATTTTACAGACGCATGTTAATCACGTTTTAGCAGGGCAGCGATGAAGCAAACGTGCCTGGATTCTGAGCTGAGAGCAGCTCACAGACTTGGAGCCTTTCCCTTCTGTTATTCTAGAGAACGTGGGATCTTTGAGGTCAGGATGCTGGAAGTGTCCATGCTGGTCCAACCTGCTGGGCCCTGGGAGAGCCATATGTCAACAACAAGAAAAATGCATAGCGCTCGCTCTTAGTTGTGAGTCCAGATGTGACCCATGGAGGAGGCAGCCCACTGCGAAGTGCCGAGGCCAATGGCCACGCAGCTGCTCTTCAGAAGCAAGGCCTGTAATTTGGCACCAAGGATCTTTCTCCCGCTGCTTGTCTGGAATTGACATCGCTGCTGCTTGGGATGTTTTGAGATAAGCTGTAAATCTCTCCTGTCTCTGCTGTGCTCTGGGAAGCTGACCACACCGACTCCTCTATGGGGTTCTTGAGGCTGCCCATCCAGCAGTGGCTCGGGATGTGGATTTCAGCCTTGGGGAATCCATCTTTCCTTGGAATTTGCACATGGAACTATTGCCTATGTCTTCCCATCCCCAGAGGGTGGGTGCTTTTTAATATTTAACAGACTGGTGATTCTCTTAACTGTCACTTCCATGTCCCCTGAAGAGTTAAAGTCCTGAATGAGAGCACTAGATGCTCCAAACTGGACAAGCAGAGGAGGTGGTCTTGATGGGGGAGGGGTTTATTTTTCAAGTGATCACGTCAAGATGTTGACTGGAGGTTTCTCTTTACATCTAACATTTTCTAAACTTCTCTCTGGGTCCCCATCTCCGTGATGGGTGCTGGGATTCACATTTACCAATGGCTGTTGTGTTCACAGCAAAACCCTGTACAGGAGCCCTGAATCTGGGCAGCAGAATGGCACTGAAAGGATGCCTTCCCTTTGTGATATTTTCCCTTGAGAGTGTGACTTAGCATGTTTGGGATACATAAAAGTACCATAGATTGGGGGCTGAACGGACAGACATTTCCTTTCTCAGAGTTCTGGCAGCTGGAAGTCTTAGAGTCAGGGACAAGTAGGTTCCAATTCCTACTCAGGCGTGAGAGTGTGGAGGTTTGCAAATGAAAATGGCCCCATAGGCTTATAGGCCCTGGCATTATTGGGAAGTGTGGCCTTGTTGGAGGAGGTGTGGCCTTGTTGGAGGAGGTGTGTCACTGGGAGCAAGCTTTGAGGTCTCAGCCGCTCAAGCCAGACTAGTGTGTCTCAGTCTCTTCCTGTTGTCTGTGGATCCCCATGTAGAATTCTCAGCTCTCTTAGCTCTCTCCAATGCTTCCTGCCGTGACAATAATGGACTACACCTCTGAATGGCACACCAGCCCCAGGTAAATGTTTTCCTTTATAAGAGTCCTGTGGTCACAGTGTCTCTTCACGGTGGCAATAAAACCCTAACTAAGACAAGGTCATACACAAAGAATCCATGATAACCAGCTCACCATGAAGCAAGTCATTGACTGCCTTGCGCTAAAGAGAATCCTGCCTGGAGGCTGGATGGAAGAGCTGGGAACTTGACCCAGGCCACCGGCCTTGGCCTGGCAAAGGGAGGAATCCTCAGAGAAGAGCAATGGAGAGGTCCAAGTCTTCCCTCCCCTTTCTCTTGTCCCTCCTCTGTCTTTCCCATTCCTTCTCCTGCCTTTCTTCCTCTCTTTCTTTATTGTGAACTTTACTTTCAGAGCCCCATAGGCTAAGATGAAAAGAGAAAGCAGAGGCCACCTGACACTGCATCTGCCATCGTAGTTCTTCAGTTGTCACAAATCCGCCCCCCTCTTCTATGTGGGAGTGGTGGGGGATGATGTGTATAGTGTACCCTGTGTATGCTGTATGTGCACTTGTCTGTGCAGACTCGCAGAGGCCAACAGAAGACATCCATACTCTGCTCTACCTCTCGTTATCCTATTCTCCTGAGACAAACCTTGGAGGTTGGTTGGAACCCAGCGAATCCCAGTAGACCTGCTGTCTCCACCCCCAAGAGTTCTGGGGTTACAGACTCGCATGCAACCACACCCAGCTTCTTACGTGGGCGCTAGAGATTTTAACTCAGGGCTTCAATATAAGCACTCTTACCCACCGAGCCATCTCCCCAGCCCATGTCCCACCATCCCCTCTCATTGACACATCTCTATGTCTGCATTCTGGAGTAGCACAAATGAAGCTAATCTCTTAGAAGACCTTAAGAACAATTCTCGCCCTACTCAGGATCTGAGATCCTTACCTAGTGTCCCTTTCATGTTTCCATCTCCCAGACAAAATGATCACTTCCTACATTTTATTTCCACACCAAGAGAAAAGTCTTAATTAAATGTGCTTGACAGAGTGAAGCCCACACTAATTGTCCCAATACTGCCTCCTTCCAAGTGATGACACTGTCAATCAAACCCTCATAAATTACTTAATGAGCATAATGTTGGTGCCAGGTCATCTCATGGCACAAAAAACACAGCTCCGAGTTACAGAGACAGAGTTCTTGCTTGCATAGACGGGGTTATAGTCCAAGAGTACTTGCTTACACTGAGCGAGACAATTGCTAATCGTGGAACTAATAGTCTTATATACGTATGTCGTTTTAAGAACAGGATTCAAGAGGCTTTGTGTGCTCCGATCATACGACAACCTTGTTAGGCAAATAGGATGGGAAATATTTAGATAATTAAGCCCATTTTGCAAATGAGGAAATCAAGACTTATTTTAGTGGTAACACAGTCAGGGAGCTCGTGAGATTCACAACCCTCTAACACCGACATTCTGTTCATAGTGCCTGGCTGCACACATTAGCATTAATGAGATTGCTGGTAGCTTCTGCCTGTTTCCCAAGCCAGCTCTAGCTCGGTTGTTAGCAGTATTGTCTGAGTTTTTAGCATATGTATGCATCCACAGATTTATGTGGTGCCTATGGTGGTTTGGAAAACACATCTTGCATCTTGCTGTCATCATCAGCCTTGGACATCAGACCTTGCTCCTGGGAAGCAGGAATGGGCTGGCCAGCATCAGGAGACACCATTGTATAGTGGGGCTGGTTTCCCCATCAAGATGTACAGGGGAGACATCCGGGAGGTCAAGTGGCCCCACAATTAATAGCTAGGATTTCACAGAGATGATGTGGTCAGGCACAGGCAGGGAGTCCCGGCAGGGGGTGGATCACAGGACAAAGCTGTGGGGAAGCTACCACACTGGACCAGCGGTCACAGGAGATTCGGGAAATGAGCAGAATTAAGCTCCCAGCAGTTGAGGAGATGGTGGTGTTTGGAAGGCTGCTAAATGGAGTGGGGGGCCCTCAACTCTGTGGGCTGAGCAACAACCCAGATGTTCTGCCCTTGCTGGCACCCTTGGCCCTTTCTTCCTCCTTTCATGAAGGGACAGGCAGGAAAAAGAGAGCACCCATCTATCTTCCTCTCATTGTTCTCATTGTTCATTTTCAGAGACCTTGTACATAGAGCATGCTTCATTCGTTCTCCAATCAGCTCTTGGACCATCTGCTATGTAATGTCTGTGCCACACGTGGGTGCGGATCTTTAGTAATCCCTCACGTCTCAGGTTTGGTCCCGTCACCTAGACTAGGACAACCAGAACAGCTCAGGGTTGCCCTTGAGTTGCCTGGGGCTCTGTTAAACTCATCAGATAAAAGGGGAAAGGTAGCAGGAAGCAGGAACTACCTAGGTAAACATCCACAACAAAAAGAAACTCCCCAAGGGAGAGGAGGACTGTATAGTTACTTTCCTCACAGCTACCTGACAGGGCTACTTGAAGAAGGGAGGGTTTCCCCTGACTCACAGTTCAAGAGGGGTGTGAAAGTCATGGTTGGGGGGGGGGGGGGCTTGAGGCACACCACAGCCAGGAAACAGAGAGAAGTGTGGGTGCTCAGCTCCTCTGCTTTTATTCAGTACAAAACCCCAGCCCATAGAATGATGTGATTTGGGATGTCCTTCTGTGTCTGTGCTGCTTTTATTGGATAATGAATAAAGCTGTTTTGGCCAATGGCTTAGCAGAGTGGAGACAGGTGAAAAATCCAAACAGAGATAAAGAGAGAGAGTGGGTGAAGTCAGGGAGACATCATGTAGCTACCAAAGGAGAAGGACACAGTGGAACCTTAAGATCCTTACCAGTAGGCCACAGCCTCATGACAATACACAGACTGATAGAAACAGGTTAATATAAGATATAAGAGCTAGTTAGGAATGTGCTAGAGTCATTAGCCAAGCAGCTTTATTCATCAACCAATAAAGCAACACATATACATATCCTTTGGCGTTCCATTTCTCAGCTCACAGTGTTTTCAGTATATTCATTTATTCCTCGTGGTGACTGTGAACCACCTGGCTTCTCCACTGAGGATGTGTCTCAGCAGAGTGGAGGGGTCCCAGTGGCTTCTGCCAGACTAATCTGCAATCCCAGGGTGTCTGACATGGCTGCTTAGACTGTTCTTCTGCTTGATCTTGAACTATCCTATTGCTCCCTTTGTACAAAATTCTATTAACTCGACTCCCACCTCTAGCTCACGGGTATCCCCGTCTGTGTGAGAGTGGACGGGTTTCCTTTTTACCTTCTCTCTCAGTTACTTACCATTGCTGTGACCAAACACCTGAGGGAGTTGACTTGAGAGAGGAAAGACTGACTTTGGCTCGTGTTTTCAGAAGTTTCAGGGTTGGTCATTTGGTTTTGTTGTTCCTGAGCATCACAGGCGGAACGGTGTGATAACATTCAGCTTTACACTGCTGGGGGAGTGGAAGGGGGAAGGAAGGAGGGAAGGAAGGGGAAGAGAGCAAAGGGAGAGAAAGAGTCCAGAGCATGTCTTTAGTGACCCACTTCCTCTGAGGAGAGCCCCCATCCTAAAGGTTCCATCACATCCCGGGTGTCCAACAAATTATAAACCCATCTGTGGACTGATCCAATGATGATGTCAGGGCCTGCATGATGTCATCCCTTCCCCAAAGCCACCAACTGAGGGGCAGTCTCGGTCTAAACCATAACCCAACCTTGGGGTCCCTTTCTTGCCACACCCCACAACTCAATATTGGGTTGCATTTGTGTTTGTTGACCCAGAAAGAGCTTAGCTCAGACTTGGAGCTTTCCTTTCACTGTCTGATGAGACCAATATCCACGAAGAAGAAATTCAACAAGAGTCAAACCAAAGAATTATGCTCATAAGGCAGGAGGGTCTTTCTGCCATGTCTCCGAACAGGAAAATCAATTCAACAAATATTTATTGGCACTTACTCTGTTTGAGGCATGGTCTGTATATTAAAAAGAAAGATGGTGTGGCCTTGAGGTAGTGGGGAAAAAATAAAAAGGCATTCAACTGATTTGTAAACGTCTAGGCAAAGTGCAGGAGCTATGTGGGGAAAGAACCAACTCCCACCACCTTGTCCAAGCGGACTAACATCTCTCTATTTATTCCTCATGGAGTCTCAGAACAGCTAGAAGGATATGTCATCCTTCTGGATAGCTGTATGGGTATGATTTCTCTTCCAGAAGTCAAACAATGAGTGTCAAGACGTGACATTACATCTAAGGCAGTGAGTTAGAGAAAGCCACTGGGAGAAAAGGTGCCCTAGGGCAGGAGTGAAGCAGCATCTTTGGAGTCAAAGCCCTAAGGTCAAGCCTGGGAAAGTTTCATCTACACTGTCCTCCTTGGTCTCCTTCCCTGCTTGAGAGCCAGGGATAAAACGACGTTCCTGCTGGAGTATCACACAGAGTCACAGAACAGTGTGAGAGCCTAAATCCCTAAATTTCCCAGCAAAGGACACCCAGCACCAGATGCGTGCAATGACATTTGCCACTGTCAGTGAGTGACAATCTGTCAGCCAATCTTCAGGCAGTGAGTGACAATCTGTCAGCCAATCTTCAGGCAGCTGTCCCTCCCAGAACCCTCCTGCTGGGTGTTCAGTTCTCCAATAACCTCCACTTATGGTGGCCACTTCTGCCTCTCGAGACCTGGGACCTGTGGAATTGTTACTACGTGGGACTCTGATACAAGAGGAAGAGTTCCTGGGGCGTAGGAAGCACACTGAACATTCGAGAACTTTTGAAACTTATGGAAAGAAATACAAGCTCAATGTATAAAATTCAAACCACACAGAAACGGGAGCAGTAAAAGCTTTAGGGCCTTTCTTCACCCTCCCTCAGAGGCATCCACCAGTAAGGACTTCCAAGCATTTATGGTTCATTAATGTTAATCAGGGTGGTGGGGTTAGCCCAATGTGGACTCTGAAAAGACTCTCTCTGGCTTTAGGAAGGAACCTGAACTGTGGAAGATGGTCCTGAAGTGAACAGGAAGTGCCCTGGCCAAGGTGGAAAGGAAGGGCAGCTGAGGCAATGCCGTGGCAAAGGGAGCACGGCCCCAGCGGGCAGACTCAGTGTACTTTAGGGCGGTGGGACCAGTGAATAATTGACGAGTGATTCACTGCCCCGTGTGTGAGGCCACCTCCTGAGTCCTGGACTCCTCTGGTGTCCACAGGTTCCCTGGCAACGATCAGAAAACCAGAAACCTTTAAAAATAGATGCAGCTTCCCCTCACCTGCCGTCTAAACACGTCCCTGGCTGGCAGAGCAGGACAGCCCAGGGAGTGGCCCCCAGACACACAGGAGGCGCCGCCTTCGAAATCCCTATTTTTAAACCCTGAGCACTTACTAGAAAGTGTCCGTCCCTCCAGCTTACGCAGATGCTTATTTCTTGATGGGTTCCGATCTGTGAGTGGAATTGGAAGTGGTTCTGTATTTGGGAGCTGAACCAGCTCCCAGCACCTTTTCAATCGCCCCAGATTTATCCCTGGGGTGCAAACCTATTTGCAGATTTCTTTCGCTTGCCACTTGTGTTTAAATTGCAGAGCCGTCCCTATACATAGCCAGGGAAGCGGCTGACTGAAAATAGCTACTTTCAGAAACAGAGCAATTTGGAATACGCAAAAATAGCCCTCTGTGGTGACTTGAGTGTCTCATTTTCCATATTGATTTCCGCACCCCCTTGAGTGTGGTTTTCTGGAACTGTGTGTGCGGGCAGGTGTTGCCGCACCCTTGTGTATTTCCTGATGGCAAATACAATGTTGTTCTCATCCCGTGTGTCTAGAAAGCTGAAATAAATCCAGGAAATAAATAGGGGTTTGGATGTGACCAATAAGATTGTAGGTTTGGCATGATCACCCCTAATCTGAAAAGCTTGGGACCAGAGTTCTTCGGATTTTCAGTTTTTAAAAACAGATTTAAAAAAAATCTTTGCTTATTCATGACAAGACAACTTAAGGGTTGGAACTCAAATCTGAACATGACATTCGCTTGTGTTTCATAGACACATCATGAACACAATCGGAAAGTAACTTTATATGGCATTTTTAACGAGCCTGTGTTCTTGGTGCCAGCCTGGCACATGAGATTAGATGTAGAACTTTCCACTTGTGGGATCACACAGTATCTCAAAAAGTTTCAGAGCTGGGTTATTTGGGAGTTTGGGCCTAGAGATGGTCAATCTATGTCAGTCACGTGACCACTTGCGAGTGTCATAAGGTACTTCAGGCTAAGCTCTGTCCCTCTATAAAATGTCATTCTCACCACCAAACGCTGCCCGAGTCCCTTACCTTCTGCTTTGGTGACGCCGCCCAAATGGCCTTCAGAAATTAGTATCAAGACTTAAGAACAGTGTTTTTCAATCAGGTCACACCTCAGACCTGGACATGTGTAATAAGAAAAGCTGCTTGTGCCCTTGGGAAGCCCTGTGGCTCTGGAGTCGCAGTCACAGACACTTGACACTGTGGGACACGGGTGTGTCAGAACACTCAAAATGCACGTGTTCGAGACCCCCAGCACCAGGAGTCCAGACTAGAAAGCCCAGCAAGACCCCAGCGAAGACTCCCCTATCCCTTGTCCATTCACTGGGAGATGTTTGTTTGCCACAGGCTGGGGAAGGTATGTTTTAAAAGCCATATCAATAACAGACAAGAAGGTCAGATCTCAAGTAGTTTATGTTGAGTCAAGCCAATCCCAAACCATGTGCACAGTATGTCACCCCTTATAAAGGTTCTGGAATCTTCAGCCTAATGGGAGTGTGTGCAGGCGGATGAGAAGGAGGCGGGAGGAGGGATCGTTTGTGGGTGATGGATCTCTTCATTATTGTGACTATGACGATGTTTCACAGCTGTGTTCCAATGCAGAGACTCATTCAGTTGAAGTCATCAGTGTGTGCGGTACACTGCCGGCCAGGCCAGGGATGTCAAAAAACCCAAGGCAGGCCAGCAATGCTTCAAAAGAATTGGGCGGGGAGTTCTACCCCTGCGCCACGGTACAGCATCAGGCAGCAATTACAGTTCATCTTCACACTGGGCCAGCCAGGCTAGCCCGGCACTTGTGTTAACTCATTCAGACCTCATAAACCCTGGGGAGGAGGGGTGTAGACCAGGTAAGAAGCTTGCTCACAGCCCCTCAACATGACTCCTCAGCCCAAGCTCTTAAATTCAGAAAGACACTTAGACCTGGATCTGCCACTAAATGGCCATGTCATTGAGTTGAGTGGGTCTTTTTAGTGGCTGGACACCTTCAAGCAATGCCTCATAAGACTTTCTTTTTCAGGGTCACCAAATTTGTTCCCCCAAATTAGTCAAAGCTTACATAGGTCCTAAAGTATAAGTTTCCCGGTGTCACTTAATGATAAAGTAGCAATTTGAATTTCACAGTGCCTGAAAACGGTAGTGATTCCCAAGAGGCACACTGTTAACAGGGTACTGGGTCACTTGTGCCCAGACAGCCTCACTCCTCTCAGGGAGGCCTGGAGCCACTTTTCTGGGGCAGACAAGGTCACAGGCTGTCCGCGAGGTGAGCACAGTTCTGAGCTTACAGGCAGAACCTACTCCTGCCTCTCTAGAGAACGGCAGAATGGCAGAGTCCTTCACTAGACCCACAAGTCTTCTCTGGGGAGGTATGCATGCTACCCTTCCTCTTAATGGACCAGGCGCTTGTGATCCCCACATCCTACAAGTCTCCCCAAATCCCTTCTTCCCCAAGTTAGAAGGAAAAGAGTTTTCTGTGAATTTCCCCTCTGAAACTAAAAATATACCCCTTATATCCCACGGGGGTCACATATCACATGTCCTGCATATCAGATATTTACATTATGATTTATAACAGTAGCAAAATTACAGTTATGAAGTAGCAACTAAATAATTTTACAGTTGGAGGTCCCCACAGTATGAGGAACTGTATTAAAGGGTCACAACATTAGGAAGGTTGAGACCCACTGCCTTAGAATAACACGATGACCTTGAGTGAGGCCCTTCATTGCTCTGGTTTCTTCAAGTAACAAGAATAACCATTAGTAAGTAACACTGGGCAAACTCCGACACCCAGAGCCTGGCACATCCTTCCCAGGACAGCTCTGCTCCCTTCATCGCTGTCATTGCAGGCCGCTGTTTACAGAGAGCCTCAGAGGTGTTCTCTTCACACCATGTTATAGAAGGAGACTCAGGTTAGGAAAGGTGAGCGTGCAGCTGGAGGCTGAGGAGTAGAGGTCATCCTTTGATGAGAAGTCTGGAACACCCTCCACAAAAGACCCCAAGTCCTTTCTTTCTTTTTTTTTTTTTTTTTTTTTTTTTTTTTTTTTTTTTTTTTGAGACAGGGTTTCTCTGTGGTTTTGGAGCCTGTCCTGGAACTAGCTCTTGTAGACCAGGCTGGTCTCGAACTCACAGAGATCCGCCTGCCTCTGCCTCCCAAGTACTGGGATTAAAGGCGTGCGCCACCACTGCCCGGCTCCCCAAGTCATTTCAAAGTCTCATGTTGACTCGGGATGGTGGTAGAGGAAGAAGGCCATGGGTAGAGGGAACCTCTCTGGTACCCTGCCCTATTGACAAGGATAATGAAGTACAGGTCAGCAGGAGCAACCAGGAACTGCATTACCTCCTGCTGGCAAGTTCACCAACTCCTAAATCTTGAGCCAGGAGTCCATGGACTCCTGCAGAAGGGGTTAACTTACTTCCTAAAATACCTGCTATGGGAGAAGATGCAGACTTGTGGTCAGAACTCCACAGATTTTAGGTTGCATGGAAAAGCATCCTAACAATGTCAAGTCAATTGCAGTACTGAAGAACTCCTTGGTTGATTTAGAGGGCTACTGTGTAGACAAGACCAACACACACACACACACACACACACACACACACGGACAGCAATGCCAAGACTATAACTTCTGAGTCCTTATTTACTGCTGCAAAACCCCAGACTTTATCTAGGAATGTCGTGGTCTAGTGGCGGGGCCATTTTTCAGGGACAGAATATTGAATTGACTTTGCCTTCAGAATCAAAAGAAGGGGACAGACACTGACTAGTGTTTGTTCATTGTCAGTATCTTAACAGTGCTAGCTCTTGGTGCAAGAAGTGGGAAGTCAGTTGGTTCTAAAGAGAGAGCAAAGGAAGGATAGTGATGGCACACGCCTTTAATTCCAGCACTCGGAAGGCAGAGAGAGCTGGGAGTTCGAGGCCAGCTTGGCCTATAGAGTGAGTTCCAGGACAGGCTACAAGTCTACAGAGGAACCCTGTCAGAGAGAGAGAGAGAGAGAGGCGCGCTTGAGGGCTGTGGGTTTGTGTAATTGCTATGGCATGAGTGTCCCTCAAAGAGCTGATGTCGAAATCCGGTGTCCATTGTCAATATCAAGAGATGACAATAGAACGAGATCAAGAGGTAGTTGGCTCATCCGTGGACCAGTGAGTTAAGGGGTTGTCCCCAGTTTTGACTTCCACGCCTTGCAGCACCGGAGACATTGCAGAGTCCCCATCAAAAAGACTTTTACAAGATGCAGCTGTTCAAAGCCCTGCCCTCCATAACTTGTATTAAGTAATAAACCTTATTCTTTGTAAACTTTCCAGTCTGTGGTATTTGGTTATAGAAATAACAAACATGACCTAAGGCACTTAGAGTATATTATTTTTTTCCAAGAAAAATTATACAAGTGTCAAGCTCCACAAACACTAACTCTGTCCTGTCCTCATTCTCTCCACAGACCAGCTCCTGCTGACCCTACCAAAATACTGCAGGGCTACAGATAGTCGGGGTCTACAGGTGATGCCACTGCCCACTGTAAGCACTGGAATCACCATTCTCCATTCAGCCCTCGGTCACAGGTGTTGTTGGCAACCAATGCCTTAGCTGCCCCACTCGGTGCCTTCAGGAGTTAAGGTGAGAGGGTTGAATGAGACTGCCTCCCCAAAACAAGGCTCTAAACTGTGTTCATACAGAAGAGAGTAAGACGGAAAGACCCCGAAGAAGACAATCAAGTCCCCAAATGCTCTTCCTTCCACCCATCCTCTTCCTTTAGCTGTGGTGGCTGATGCCTTGAAGGCCATGAGCCCAAACAGGTGACATGTGGCCAGAGCACGGGAAGTTGTAGTGAGACGCGATGGGAGTAGCAAGATCAGGTCTTCAAGTCAATTGACTTGGTTAGACCATTTGTTTCGGAAGATGAGATAAGTTAAAAACATTGCTGGGGGAATGCTGACAAGATGGTTCAGCAGGTAAAGATGCTTGCTGCCAAGCCTGTGGCCTGAGTTCAAACCTTGGCACCCATGTGGTAGAAGGAGAGCACCAACTCTACAGGTTGTCCCCTGACCACACCCCTTCCATGTACCAGGCCACTCCAGTGCCCACACACATGCACACTCATACGCAAAATACATAAACAAAGAATAATAGAAAATAAAGGAATATTTGGTTGGGAGACAGATTGTTTTCACTGCTGAAGAGGTATGCCAGGTGCTTTCCTTGTTGTTATAACAAAATGCCTGGCAACAGCAAGGTAAGAAAGAAAAGGTTTGTTTCAGTCAGCCTGATGATATAATCCCTTATGACAGAAAGCATGGCGGTGGGGATATGAGGCAGTTGGTCGTCAGTGTTTAGGGTTGCACAGGCCAGTCAAAGAAAGAAGGTCACACCACAATGTCATTCAGGTTCTATGGCAGTGGTGAGGCACAGTGTCAAGGAACTGACCCCCGAGCAGCTGTGCAGAAGGGTGTTTATTGATCATTACATAAAGGTTGTTTGTTTGGATAAAACAAGTTCCTCACATGTGTCTTCTGAAGGAAATCACTGCACCTCACTGTGTACCATTTGCAACACCCAATAAAACAAGATGCTCCAGGTGTACCAGGGCCTTCTTATAATCAAAGCCAGGAAATGGATGGAAAACCCCTTCAGAAACACAACTCTATAAAGCATAGAAAACAATCACTGTTCTCTATCAGCTCTAAATACCTCCAACAAACAGCCATTGCCTCCTAATGTTACCCCAGATACAGGGAAAAACAACTATTTCACCCTAATGTTTACCCAGATACAGTGCCTCTACTAGATCCCCCCATCAGCTGGTCGCACGGTGTCTGTAGTAAGGAAACACCAAGAATTAACTGAACGCCAAGGCTCGGTTTTTTCTCTTTTTCATCGTTTAACTCAGTCCGGGGCCCCCACTCAAAACACAGTGTTACCCACATCCAGGGTGCACCTTCCCTCCTGAGTTAAACCTCTCCAGAAATGCCTTCAGAGATGGGCCCAGAGGTGTGTCTCCTAGGTGATTCCAAACCAGCCAAATCGGCAATGGAGATTGACGACTGCAGACGGGGATGAAAAAGATAAAATCCAGAGGTGATGGAAAATGATCAGAAATGTGCAGTGAACTTATGAGCAAATACATGGATGAAGATACATAAGCGTGTGTGCTTGCTCGAATGTGCATGTGTGTGTGCATGCACACACACACAAACATATACAGTAAGTTACAAATATGAACATCCATGCATGCACACATGTGATCCTAACTTCATCAGCCGAGAGAGCTTAGGCAGGAAGGGCAGCACAGAGGTTGTTTCCCAGACATCTCCCTCCACTACTGGAACTGGAGCTGTGTAGAAATGGCTGATTCCCAAACAGAGCAAAGATAAAGAAAGCGTGAAACACCTTGTTCCAGAAAACCCTTCAATGGTCTTTCTGTCCGAGAGGATACAGACCTGTTAAAAAGATACCCGAGGCAGCCTGAAGGGTCTCTGAGGCAAAGTCAGGACAGCTCGGAGCCAGGACAACTAGTGACGTTAGCAGATTGTGACCATTGTGTGTACTGTGTGGGCTGACAGGGAGGGAGGCGGCGGGTAGGTGAGTCAGGAGAGCCAGCTCCTGGTGAAACAAATAAATAAATAAATGTAGAAGGGATGGGAAACCGGCCATTGGCACTTAGAAACTATTGCAGGGGTTGCGGACACAGACAACGAGGGAACACTCAGCAGCAAGCTTCGGATCAGGTCTGGGAACCGAACCATCGTATTCTATCGCCGTAGTCACCCAACCCACAAGACTTGCAGTTGTCTGTGTATGTGTGGGGTGGGGGTGGGTGCCCTTGATTTAGGGAAGTGCACACTGAAGACTTTCAGGATGAAGGCATCACAGCTGCAGCTCACCCTCAAGTAGTTCCCGAGAAGAATAACGATAATGGATAGATGTTCATATGCAGAGAGAAGGTCAGGAAACTGAACGCCGACCTCGGGGAACGAGGGTGAGGAGATAATGGCCGTCCTCGCAACATTCCTGTGAGCGTGAAAGTACTTCAAACTAAATTATTAAAATGGGTTATCAAACCACCACGTGCTGCAATGATGATCCTCACCCTGCAGGCCTCACACAGGGAGGGAGTCTTCCTGGAAAGTCCCTTCCATTATCCATTCTCAGTGAACCAAACGCTGCTTCCCACCCCTTCTGCTGAGCACTGCAAAATGCCAAGGCAAAATCAAATAAACTTAAAAATCTCTCTCAAGAGCCCACGTGAAACTGGCACCGCTTTGGTAGAATAGCAGGAAGTAACGCTCACTTACAAGCTCAAAATCCAGCAATGGAGGCACGCAAAAGAGAAACACCGAAATGTTTACATTAACTGCCTCTGGCAAACAGTTGGCACCATTTGGTCAGTGCTAAGGCAAACCCATGCCCAGCTGTTTCCATAATTTGTTAACAATAAATATTGGTACCGAAGGAGAACTGCTTGGTGAAAATCAGGCTCTGTTTTCTCCCTGTGTGGCTTTGGACAGGTTACTCGACTCCTCTGAACTCTGGTCTCTACCTGTTTCGGGGGTGAATAACGCCAGCTGCTCCCTGTGGGTGTGTGAGGCCTCGTAGTACCTCACATGAGCATTCAACACACGGTGTTATACAGACATGTTCCCCCACTGTCCACAAAGCACCCAGACAATTCTCAACTCCCACCCTCAGCTCTGGGCTACAGACAATGAAGTCTTTCCCAGATTTATCTGGACTTCTCCAAACTCAGGATTCCTGTGGTCTATGGGTCTTTCCTTGTGCCGCAATGACATTTTTCCTCTGTCTGTTTTTATCTCAAACAGATGTCCCTTAATTCCATGGTACACTGTCCAACAACAAGTTCAAATTTACTCTTCTCCTTGAAGACAGGTCCCTTTGCTTCTGGTGGCTTAGAAGCCACAGGGACGCCGAGGGGAGAGGCGTTCGTCTCTTTTAGCCTGTCTGCAAAAGAGGAGCGACACAGTCAGAAATTGGACTGAGATGGATTTCTGAAGGGCTGAACTTAATAACAAAAAGCCAAATAAATCTCTTGGCATGTGTACAGGAGGCATGGGGCGCGCTTTGGGGTCTGGTCTCTGGGAAACCGGTTTATCCAGAGAAGAATGTGTCATCTTTTAGAAGCTAACCTGGTGTCAGCTCCACCAATTGTTCTCGCTCTCACGGCCATCGTTTTTCAGTCCAGGAGGGTATGTCACCACAGGCCACTGTTTTGAAGCAAGCCCCGTAATCACCCAGAGCTAATTCTTCACTCCCCTGTCTGTCAGCACAGAAGGGGTGGAGGGTGATTTCTCTGCCCTCTCACAAGACTCCTGCAAACCTAGAGAAGATCAGGGTAGAAAAAACAAGAGATGGGTGGCCTAGAGTGTCTCATTCTGCACAGCGTCCTACCCTGAAACCAGGTGCAGCCTGCTCCAAACAAACTCCTTAAAGCCCGGCACACTGACACCTGCCTACAATCCAAATGCCATGGAGTCAGGGCGTTTTCAAGCTCCAGGTCAGCCTGAGCTACATAGTGAGACTTTGTCTCAGACCCCTCATCCTCCGTTCCTCTGCCCTCAAAGACAGGACTGTGAAATAAGACCCAGTGCTTTGGCTGGAGAATGCTCCTTTTACTTTTATCTTATTGCCAACAGAAAGAAATTGTAATAAACACAGAAACAAAGCAATCAGGCAGAAGAAGAAGAAGAAGAAGAAGAAGAAGAAGAAGAAGAAGAAGAAACAAAATATTACCTACACCCCAAATGACACATCCAGTTTTTCTTTTTTCCAGAACAGAAGTGGCCCTATGTGCAGACTTTCCAATCTGCGTGTTTCTCTTAGCAGAGGCTTTAAAGCATGACCCACACCTTCAGGATTCTTCAAGCTGCCCTTCGGGATGGGTGCATCATCTTTCCTACGACTTCTACTCAACTCGACCTCCGGAAGCCAATAGTCAAGTTGTTCCCCGTGTCACCACATAAATAATATGCTCTATGGCCCAGTTATCACACATAGCCACGTCTTTCCTTAGGACAAGTTCCCACATGTAAACCTAAAACAGGGATAAGGTACGTGCTTTTTTTTAAACTTTTGACAAAAATGCCAGTTTTCTTGCCAAAGAAATTATGTCAATGCAATGTCACCCTTAGGCCCAGCAGACCACCCTGTCACACAGGCCATTCATTGTCTCCTTTACCCCTCAGTGAGATGAATGGCGTGGAATTTGTTTCTGCAATCATAAAAGTGGGATTAGGTTTAGGATATTGTGAGAGAGGCAGAGATGGGGATGAAGAGAAAGCCATGGTTCTGAGACTCTCATTCCCACCTGCCTCGGAGGTTCAAGAGAGCACAAGTCGTAGCTGCAATTCTTAAAATCTGAAGACGTCAAAAATCAGGACTTAGAAAACAAATCCTTTCCAACTTTTTTTCATCATCTGTATTTGCGGCATTAGTGCATGTGTGTATTGCATTTGCACATGTATGGAGTCCTGTGTGTATGTGTGTATGTGTGTGTGTGTGTGTGTGTGTGTGTGTGTGAGAGAGAGAGAGAGAGAGAGAGAGAGAGAGAGAGAGAGAGAGAGAGCATACTCACATGGAAGCCCAACGTTGGCATTGGGCTTATTCCCTTTACTATATATATTGAAGCAGAGTCTCTTCCTGAGCCCAGAGGTTACCAATTTGCTTGGAGGAGGTCTCCTATTTCTTTCCCCTGAGTGCTAGGACTACAGGTGATCATTACACCTACCCAACCTTTGCATCTGTTTTGGGGCTGTAAATTCTGGTCCCCACACTTGCTCAAGCAAGCACTTCGTCCACTGAGCCACTTCCCCAGTCCCTCCAGTTGTTTTACAGTAATATTTTACAGTATAAAACATAAAGAAAAAGAATCCTCCAAGTTCACACAGTCTCAGAACGACTTCTGGGAAGGAGTGGTTGGAGTTCTCAGTTTCCTCCTGTTTCTCTTGGATGCTCTTTTTCTGTCAGTGAGAAGATGTGGCTACTCTCTGTGCTTGGCATCTCTTCTTAGACAGCAGACTTTCCTACTCACTGGAGACACTGCCTTGCTAGTCCATCCTGATCGCAGGATGGCATGAACCACACTCACCATGTCTAGCCAAGGAGTTTGGACTCCATGTGGCTTCCAGGAGAATGGCACATCTCTCCAAGACTCTCGCTATTGGCTCTAGCCCTGGACTTCCAAACACCGTGCCTGAAGCAATCTATAAGCCATTAGCCAAGGCTGTATTAAATCTCGATGGGTTCATCCCTAAGTCCTTAGCTTTTATCCCGGGTCGATATAATAAACGACTGTCTGAAGAATGTTTCTGCATCTTCTGCAAAAGTCTTTGAAGAGAGTGTCTATTAGGTGCCTCTCTGTCCCTTCCATTGTGACTCTCATGATAAATTTGCGCTCACATGGAGTGTCAGGGGAAAGTTTGGCT
The DNA here is from genome assembly GCF_018167655.1 of Microtus oregoni. NCBI lineage: Eukaryota > Metazoa > Chordata > Mammalia > Rodentia > Cricetidae > Microtus > Microtus oregoni. The sequence continues at coordinate 18,368,140 of NW_024543071.1, forward strand.
CCCCTGACAAATGGCTCTACTTTCTTTTATCCAATAACTCATCACATTTCCCCCTTCGCTTTAGCTCAATTTAATGCGCAATTGCAGTGAGTATCTTCTGCTAGGTTTCTGGTTTAATCATTTCCTCCCTTCATCCGTGTGACTTTGGATATTTTATCTTTAATCTTGCTGTCGCAGGGCCTATCTTTTTAATTATAAATCATCTCAAAGTTTTTGGGAAGTTCCTAGGAATCCAAATCATAAATAAACAAACAATCGTCTTGACCCCAGTCCAGCCCTTTAAGATCCTGCCTGTCGTGCTAATTGGTAATTCCCCTCACCAGCCCCAGATTCCCTTCTGGTATTTCCAAGCTCTTAGACTAAGAAACTATAGCAAGATTAATGTGGGGACAGTAGGGTTGACAGAGCAGATGAGGTCTTTAGGAATGGACTGTCATGTGGTGGGTCAACCAGGCATTTTCCTTTATCCATGACAGTCTTGCAAGTCTATCATACATGCTGGCTTTCTGATATGGCAGTGGCTGTGTCCCTGTGAGGGTGACAGTCCTGTGAGGGTGACAGTCACCCTGTTTTCATGCTGGTCTGCTTGGCGGTTGAAGGGTCAAGTGGAGGGGGGTTGTTGAATGATGACTCTTTTGCTCAGGGCGCTGGGACCTATGGGAGTGGACAGCTTTGCTACTTCAAGGGACATTTAGGCTCCACCTGGACCTTCCCTAGTGTTCATCTCCCCACTTTGATGTTTGTCCCTTGGTGTCCCCTTGGGGTCTTTCTGCCTCCTATCCCACTCCCCACCTTCAGAGTCTGCTCTAAAAGAAACCACCACACATAGTTCCTCACTCTTCTCTGCAGTTACACCCCTGCTGGGGCCTCAACACGGGCAGAGTAGACTTTGTTTCTTGACTTGAAGCTTGGCTCTGTGGTTTGCTTTAGTCACTAGAAGGGACATAAGCGGCAGTGTGCCAGCTTCAAGCCTAAGACTTGTGAAGCCTAGTGGCCTTCTGCTTGTTATTCTGTGCTTCTGCCAAGGCTGTGAGAGTATCGGCTCCTTCAGCATGGAGCCTTATGGCGCACAGATTCATCAGTAGAGAATATGCTGCCTACCACTGAGATGCTAGGGCTGTTTGTTATACAGCAAAAGCTGACTGATACACTATGAAACAGCCTTCCTGGAAGACCTGATTCTCAGTCTTATCCTCTGACCTTGATTTTTTCAGACAAAGATCCCCAGAAATTTCGCCCCACTTCTTTTGTATTCCAAGTCTGTCCCGAGCCCCCAACTGTTGCGATTTGAGCATGAAATGCTCCCTCAGAGGTGCCATGTGTTTGAACTTTACATTTCCAGTCAAGCGGAGCTGTTAGAAAGGTTAGGGAGCCCTCAGGAGGTGAAGCCTTACTGGGGAAATTGTGTTCCCGCTCTGCTTCCCTGCTTCCTGCTTGGGGATAAGATGATGAGCTCTCTCTACTTCCTGATGGCTTCATGCTCCTGCTGCCATGACTTCTTTGCTATGACAAGCTAACACCCCTCCTCAAGAACCGTAAGCAAAAATAAAGAAGTCTTTCTTCCTTAAGCCACTTTTTCATCAGAGCAGAAGGAAGGTGACAGAGACCACAGCTCATGCAGTCCTGAGCTTGTAGCTTGTCCCATAGGAGCAGAATATCAACAGAATGAGTACCCCTTACTCCTGAACCGCAGTTTAGGATACTAAAATCCATCACTACCTACTGAGCATGTGCTAACAGCACACCAGGCCCCACATCGGGTGCCCACGTGTGTCACTAAAGGGAATCACAGAACTACATAGCAGGTGCTGTGATGCCTTGCTATACACATGGGGCACTGACGGACATACTCAGGAGCTCTGTGTAGCTTATGGGAAGCCTGACTCATTCTGCTCCTCCAGGGCAGAGCCCGAGTGTTCAACCTCTGAGGAAGTCACCAAGTGTATTAGTTACTTTTCAAATTGTTGTGACAAAATGCCTGGTCAGAAACTGTTTAAGAGAAGCAGACTTTGTTTGTGCCCACAGTTCAGAGGGATACAGTCCCTCATGGCGGCGTGGGGGTGGGGTGGGGTAAGGCATGGCGGGAGCATGTGATGCGGCTGCTGCACTATGTGAGCAGCCAGACAAGCACCGAGGGAACAGGTGGGGCCAGGCTACGAAACCTGAAGGTTCACCCCTAGTGACACACAACCCCCCAAACTGCACCACCAGTCGGGAACCAGGGGTTCAGACACAAGAACTCACGGAGAAGAGTACACACTCAAGCCAGAACACCAAGCCAATGGGGCAGAGCTGGGTGTGGCCCCAGAGAACTGAGGCCCCGGTGCGCTCCCTGAAAGATGGAGAAAGCTAGTTCTTCCCCATGCTATGACTCCATGCCCACTTTGCAGGCGTATCAGCAAGAATCACACTGCTGGGGCAGCACCTTGGTCCTTGTTACCATCTGACTATGAAATGCCCCCTAAAGACCCGAGTGTTGGAGACTCAGTTCCCAGGATGGTGCTGTCAGTGAGTGATGGAACCTGCTGGCAGATGTGCACCCTTAAGACATTGGTGGGAGGGTCTTTAAGGGAAACTGTGGGACTCCAGTCCCTTTCTCTTTTGCTTCCTGGCTAAGAGGTGGGTAGTTCATTCTGCCACACATGCCCTGGCATTGCCACTCAGCTCCCTGCCAAAGGCCTAAAAGCAACGAGTACCTAACTATGGACTTAAGTCTCTGAGACCATGATCGAGAAGAACCCGTTCTCATCAGTTCATTATCTCATGAGTGGTAACTCGGTTTCCTTCCGGAAATGCGTGCACAGTTTAATGTGAGGTGATAGTGCTTCCGACTAACTCTGCACCTTGCCACGCCACTGTGGGTGCTGCTTCATCACCCTGGCACTCAAGCACCTGGGCTGCATGGAACCAGAGCCAGTGCTCTGCTTGTGGCATGGCTGGAAGTGGCGTGTTCTCCTGCGGATGTCTTTGCAGGGCTCTTGTTTCAACTAGAAGACATGTTTATATCCCAGAAACCTGTTCCTCTGGGTCCCCACTGCTCTACAGGTCCTGGAGGCAAGTGGATCTGTCCCTGGAGGGCAATGTGCTTCTGAGCAGATGTGCGCCAAAGCCATCCTTCACAACAGTGCCTCGCTCAACTGCCTGCTTCCCGTATCCCCATGAGCCTCTCTGCCCTCCCAGTGAGGTGCCCTGCATGATCTAGAGAGCCTACTTCTCTTCCTCGGGATGGACATGAAGGGTGGGCTCTAGTTCTGGTCAGCAGTGGTCCATTTCTCCTTGACTGATGCCTCTGCATCTGCAGCCTCCCGCTGCATGCGATATCCATTCCCAGTCGCAATGATAGGTGCTCTCAAATCAGGCCTGAAGCCCACTCAGGAGTGCTCCCGAGGCTCCTGCCTGTCCGACCCTCCATAGAGCCTGCATCCTCACTGCCCTTCAACAAGTGTACGGAGGTGACAGCCTCTGAGTCGCTGGCTGTGGCTCTCCGAGCCGCCGCTCCTCTGATGGGTGTAAATTGGTTCACAGATCCTGCAATTCGTTTAGCTCATGCTCTGCTGGGTTTCCTTGGCGATTTTCTGGTTTACTGCCCGGTGCCTGGTTGCTAAGATTCCTTGTAAACTGCCTTGCCCTCTGCTCCATGCTGCCATTTGTCCAGGCTCCGTGTGGAAGCCGCTGTCCCGGCACTTGCCATGTGCCGCTTGTGAATTGCCCTGAAGCCACCGATCTGCAGCAGGCCAGCCCACACCTGAATGGCAAAGAGGCAGCATGGTGACATGAAACCCAAGGGCACGGAGTTAATTTATGCTGCCAGGCAGGCGACATCTTTCTTTCCTGCCTCCTTCAGTAGGAGGAATCAATATACTGAGATGGCAGGATTGCTCACTCTCGAAAGGTGCCTTGATGCCATCGTCTCTAAGGAACTGCACATGACTGATAGGCAGACAGATGGCCCTCTGCAGACAGAGAAGATAGGACCGCTCAGACTTACAGCAGGTGTTCTAGGTTCAAACATAAGCTCCGCCACTTCCTGTTGGTGTGACCGTGGCTAAGTTACTGATTTAATTGCTTTCTATTCAAAGAGCATCTACCACAATGGGGTGCTGGAAGGTTTAAGTGGGGTGATATATGAAAAGCTCAGTCCCTGGCACACAGTACGCACTCAATAAATGCCAACCAAGATCACCGTTATCCTCCCTGCCACCCTGCACTCTCTGCTATCCTGTGGCACTGCTGTTCTGACCACCCTTTAGGTGTGGTCACTGTGAGTTCCCTACCCACCTCTGCAGCTGCCTCTGGCCAACCTGTGGCTCTTACACTCTTTAATTGTGAAGGATGAGCCACTGATCGTGACAAAAAAAAGTGTGTGTGGGAATGTCCTCTTCAGAGCAGAACTGTAAATTACATGCCACATTTCTATAGATGTCACTGTGTAATTGCAGGCAAGGTTTCTATAACCCTGGCGATGGCCCCGATAGGAAGGTGTGCCCTGGGAACCAATGCCTTCTCCATGCCCAGCAGGACCAGGCCCCAGTACCGACTGCAGCATGCTTCTGTCTGCCATGCCTCTATCTTCCGAAAGATGGGCAAGGCCTGTTGCTCTTCACAGAAACTCAGGAAGGAGGAGGTTGAGAAGCCCCAGCCAGTGAGGGAAGCTGTGGCCTGGCCCGAAGCTCTGGGCAGTAGAAGAACCTGCCAGACTGTGCGGCTCAGAGCTGGACAGCAGCTTCTTAAGTGGGGGGACAGCCCCCTGCCCAGTCTGAAATGCCAGCCTGCCCCTCCCTCTGCTCAACTGACAGAGGGGAAGCTGGGCCCTAACCCACCGGGTTTCCAGAGCTGGGAAACTGTCCTCTGCCTCTCTTTAGACTCCTCTTTAGGCTGCACATCCTGAGATCTCCCCATCAGTCTGGATTTCTCTCCAGTCGTTCTCCATATGCATTCTCTCAGGCTAGCCCCCAATCTGCCAACCTGTGACTCAGAACACGGTACCAGGTCTGGACCTCGATCTAGCCAGCCTGCACACAGATGCCCGAGACACGACCCCACAGCGTCCCTCCACACTAACGCCAAGCTGGGTGTCCACTACCAGGAAGCAGCACAAAGGGAGTGGGTTCAATCGCCACAACTTTTTGGGGAGGGAGAATCTTGACCAGAGCACCAAGATAGATATTTGTGTTTCACCAGCCTCCATCACGAGCTACGGACACAGCCAACACTCAGGGGTAGCCACATCTGCGTCTGTGCCTCTGTGCTGTCAGTTCAAACACATGAACGCAGTTGATGTATCGCCCAACACTGCGGGCATCGTTATATTACTATTGCTCTTATTGCCAAGTAGGTGAGGTAGGAACAGTGCTGCTTTTCTCCACTGCCACAAGGCTGCCATGACATCTTGCACTCAGAGAGGCGCTGGAAGTGTTGGCTGAACTGCACTGGAAGGGGTTTACAGTGTCATGGTGTGGCCTGGGGCAGAATCTACGCACGGGATAAAGCCTCTAAGAAGGATATGGCAAGGTGTAGAGGACAGAGAGGGGCAAAGAAGAACCTTCAAACCCTGAAGCATGCAGTCATGCTGGCCTGGAACACACAGACAGATGCCCATAGTCTCTGCCTTGTGGCCGGTAGCTACCATGACATGACTAGCCTCACTTAGTGCTCTAGGAGCAGCTGGCATTTGTGTCCCTGTGCGATCGGCTCCTCCTTGAGCAGACCTAAGCCATGTGTGACTGACCCTGCCAGGGTTCATAACAGCCTCGGGCCAGCTCGAGTCTTTCCCGTATGTGGGTGACAATTGATGGATGGGAGAAGGGAGGAAATGTGACTGACCCACATGCCTGTCATAACTAGGTCAACTCAGACTTATTCACTTGGCAGCAGAACATGTCTCCATAAGAAAGAACATTCCAAGAGATGCTCTGCCTTTTCTGGGAGCCAGTAACGCTCACTTCCACCTAGTTCCATCAGCCAAAGCAAGTCACAAGCACCTCCTAGATTTAATGGATGGACCAGGCATGCCACGTCTCTAACCAGGGAGCTTGAAAGTCACATTGGGAAGGTTTGGATCCAGGTAGAAGAACTGGGGTCATTTTCATATTCAATAAGACCTACCCTTCTTCTCCTTCCTCCTTCTCTCCCTTCCCTTGTTACCATCCCTCCTTCTGTCTATCCTTCCATCCAATTTGGGCCACATGCAATGGGGTCTAGTCTTTTGACACTGCAACACAACATTGTGATCCACAGAATTCACACCAGAGAACTGCACAACCAAGTCACAAAAACAAATTAAACACACACACACACACACACTTATGCACACAATGTTTTAAGTAAGTCTCCGATCACGTCATAGACAGCATACATAGCTCCTGTGGGATGCATGCATCCGGCATGTCAGACAGACCTTATAGACCTGTAAATGTATTGGAAACCTGACTGGAAAATGATATTCAGGGTATGAGGATGGAAACAGATTAGGAGGGGGTTTCTGATAGCTACGAGATGCCTCTGTGGGCCAGTGTCTGGCCACCAAAACATGACCCCTGTGTGTCTACTCAGTGCTCATTGGATTTTGTCACCAAGCTGTGCCCTGATGCCCAGTGTCATTCTGCTTTTGCTGCTGTAGCCACCCCCATCACCATCATCTTCAGAGTCCTGAAGAATACGGGGAGTCCTACTGAGAATTGCACATCGTCTCTCAGAAGCTCACTGGGGTCCTGGCAAGGACGTGATGGCCCAATGGGTTCCTGAGGATGAACGGAGGTCAGCAGAATTAATTGACTACAGAAGTGTCCTGGAGTGACCTGGGACAAAATCAAGACCCCTGAGCAAAGGGCAGCCCAGGATAGAGAGCCCATGCAAGACTCTTGTCAGGCCATGTTATAGCTCAGTTTTATAGGCTCTTAAATCTCTACATTCGCTAAAATGAGGAAGTCCAGAAGCAAGATTAAGTACTGCTGGGCCCTTTAAATCATAAGCAGCAGCCATCCTGGGGGTGGATTTGTTTTAGGCTCTGGCATGATCTCTGTGTCAAAGACCTCTGGAAATAAATGGCTCTTAAGCTCTGTCACTGAGTAGCTGTGTGACCTTGAGCAGGTAACCCAACATCTCTGTGCCTTTCTTCTGCTGGACGTGGTTGTAAGCGCTCTCTCTCTCTCTCTCTCTCTCTCTCTCTCTCTCTCTCTCTCTCTCTCTGGACTTCAGGAGCCCTAGGACTGACAGCCCTCAGCTTGTACCAGCCAGAAGCCCCAAGCTCCGAGTAAACTCTGACAACTCGGGCCCCAGGACACCTATCGTCCCTTAGAGGAGCCATGGACCCAGGCTGTGGCAGAGTCCCAGTGGTATCATTTTCTTAATTTGCCACGTGACTCAAAACAAGCCACCTAACCTCCCTGAGTACTCCGAGAAGTGCCCCTTGGGACACATCAGATATGAAAATCCTTTGGAGATGGTCACTCTCTAATGCATTCGCTCAGTGCTGTGTGGAACACTGGGGATTAGAATCGCTCAGCCGTAAGTACCCTGCCGAGCACTGAGTGGAACATTGGGGGTTAGAGAGATGAGTGAGACCCCACTCTTGATTCCCAGATGCTAGTGGCCATGAGAAGGGGCCAGCTACTGGGTTCCTGCCTGGGGCCAAGGCCTCAGGAGGACAGAGGTGAGGAGACAGGACTGCCAATGTCAGACAGGCCCCGCAAAGACAGCTAAAGTATCACCGGTCTGAAGGAGTCAGTCAGGAGGAAGTGGGAGGAGCCTTCGTGAGGGAGTGAGGAGGGTAGTGTGGTTGGGATAAGCCCCTGTGCCAGCAATAGGGAGGTCAGGGAAGGTCAAGATAGGGCAGATGGAGGATCGGGCTGGCTTTTAACCTGGTAGGCACAGCAGAGGCAGGGGCAGGCAGGGGTGGGGGCGACATCTTCCTCTATGGTAGGCGCCCCCATGTTCCCAGGAGAGAGGAAAGCTGAGTTAGCAGGCAGCCTTTCCGTGTCCAGGGAGCCTGGACTGTTTATCCTCCTGCTACATAGTCTGCGGGAAGATAGGCAGCCTCCCCTGTCTCACAGGCTGACAGGGCTTTGTTGAAAACCCGGGCCTCCCAGAGAATGGGAACAGAGCTGGCTCTAGACAACTCTTCCTTGCTGAGATGGCTTCCCACCTCCCCGAGAGTCAGAGGAAGTGCAGCCTCCTCAACTGGTCCCTGGGACCCCAACAGTCTCTTTGTCCTTCACCCTTGCATCTGAGCACCTGCTTCCAACTGCCTCTCCCCTGGGGCTGCCTGCACTCTCCTTCTGGAAGCCCCTGGAGCTTGCCCAGTGACCCCTGTCCCCAGAGTGCCTCCCTCTCTATTAGACTCATAATGGAGGATGTTAAGATGAGGTGTTTGGAACTCTTCAAGACAGCCAATAATATTAATCGTCACTGTTTAGGATCGAAGTTTATACTGTGTTTCTGAGGCCAAATCATTTCAATGCTTTCAAAACCATTGGTCCCTGTAAGTCCCTGTGGAGAAGGGAGCCCCAGCACGGGGTCGGCTGCCCAGGGCTGTGCAGGACTGGGTCCTTCTCTTCCACGGGAGAAGAGGTTCCGCCCTCTGGAGAAGTCCACAGGCAAGAGGCATTAGGAGGCTCTTTCATCTGTGTCCTGACTCAGAAAGGCGTAGCTCTTCCCTTCTCTTCTCTTCTGTCTTTTTTTTCTCAGCCCAAGCATGCTCTTAAATTTCCTAATGCCCTGAGCTTCTTTGCTCCATTTTTAGACTCTCCGCTCCCTACCATGTGGCTGCCATGTGGCTGACCCTCCCGCCATTATCTTCTCTCTTTTCTTCCTCTGGGCAGCTGTGAGATGGACAGCTTGCTTGCCCAGAAGCTTTTCCTTTAAACTCTAATAGGTTGCCCTCAAGCTTGCGTTTGAGTCTGTTTGTAAATTCCTTTGTTAATGAAACTAAGAGCCTTAAGAGGGGACCCCGACTTTCCCAGCAAAGGCTGATGGCCCTGCTGGGACTCCTCCATGATTTCTGGTGACACCTCTGCCTTTTGATTCTTTAATCGGCAGAGAAAATGATCCCATGCCTGCGCCCCGAGGCGGTATCACTTTCTGGTAACATACTCTGTTTTACAAAGGAACATTTCTTCCCAGCTTATTCCAAGCCATTTTTCCAGCTCTAACGTGTATCCGCCACCCTCTTGCTTTCTCTGTACCCTTTTAAATCCTCATCGTACGGATGATAATTCGGCACTGGCACGAACAGAGTTGTTTTGCCCACCATTGTATGATGGCTCTTAACTTCTCTTCTTGCCCGCAAACACCACCCTGCGGTCCTCAGCGAGCCTTTCTGACCTGTCTCCTCTTCCAGGGCTGCAGCGGCTGGAAGGCATGCTACACTCCAGCTGTGACAAGCTCTTTTTGTGTGGAGAGGCTGAGGGAGGCATGCTGGCACGGGGCCAGATCCGAGCTTCTCGCCCTCAGCAGAACAGGAGCAGCTGCAGAGAGCAGTTTCTGGGCCTCAAGGTGACCTGAGTTTCATGTGATTCCCCCAGTAGGAAGCAGCTCACGTCAGGAAACCATGGCCTTGGTCCCAGGACTGATGGCCTCCTCTCTTCAGGGTCTTTCAGAGCCAGCTGACCACAGGTGGCCCACAAGAGCTGTGATGTGGTTCTCACAGACAGTGTCTCGCTATGTGGACAAGCTGGAAGGAAATCAGAGTATGACCTTTACTTATTAGGCTACAACTGGTTCACAATGCAACGAAGCTGATATTTTAGTTGACCTCTGGGGCCAACGGAGGTACTCAAGGACATCTCATGCAAAGTCTACTAGATGTGATGTATATCCAAATACCTTTGTATGTATATGCATGTAGTGTATGTGTGCATATGCACGTGTGTGTGCATGGATGTGGAAACCAGAGGTGCATGCCAGGCGTTTTCTGACTTTCCCACTCTTTCCTGTGGGTGCTGGACATCCAGACTCAGTGTACTTGTCAGAGCTCTCTAGAGTCTCTCTCTCTCTCTCTCTCTCTCTCTCTCTCTCTCTCTCTCTCTCCCTCTCAATGACTTACAGACCGCAGTCCAGCTAATCCAACAATGTCTAGCTGAGAGGGGAAAGTCCAGGAATCTAGTAGTTGCTCTTCCCACAAGGCTGGATGTCTCAGCTGGTCCTCTGTGTATTAGAATCCTGAGAAGTAGGCTCCGAAGCCGGATTAGGAGTGGGCGTGCTAGTAAGGTGACTTCAGGCAGGTAAAGAGTTGAAGGTCCTGTGCTTGCTTCGGCAGCACATATACTAAAATTGGAAAGAGTTGAAGGTCCTGAGTCTGCGTCCTTATCTGGGCTTCCTGCAGAAGGCGTGGCCCAGATTAAAGGAGAGTCTTCCCGCCTCTGGATCCAGATCAAAAGCTTGTGTCTTCCCACCTCAACGGTCTGGACTAGAACCATTTCTAGTCCGCTTCAAAACAAGCAGAAAACCTCTCACAGGTGTGCCCCCCGTTTCCGGATTGCATCCCAGATATAGTCAAGTTGACGGGCAAGAAGGGCCATCTCACTCCATTCCATGCTTACACAGCAGGTACACCATCAGCTGAGCCATCTTCCCAGCCTCCCAAACACTGAAAAACTGAAATAACGTGCAGGATCAGATCACCTACACATGTGCAGCTACAGCCTTCCAGGATGCTGATGGAGTCACGACAAATGGTCTTTTTCTCTTCTAACATCCTGCTTGCTTCTGTGTTCAGTGATTTCGCCCTTCATTATAGATCAGTGGTTCTCAAACTCGTCCATGTGGCTGAGCACCTGGAAGTTATGGGGCTTTTTGCGGAACACCATGAAATACTGATAAATTTAATCCCATTATATAAGCCAGGAGCAATTTCACTAGCAAAAAATTATGACTACATTAATGTGTCCAATACAATACCACAACCACAAACACACATGTCACAGGAAAGGAGAGAGAGAAAAGATGCAGGCGTCACCCGCCAGGCTGTTAGTGGACACAGCAGTCTTTCCCAGCGTTTTGGTCTGTGCTTACAGTAGGAGGCCGCCTGGTGCACGCTGGTGCTTAGGGGAAGGCATGGGTCAGAAGTGAGAGGACAGAGCAACTGAGGGTAGGAACGCAGATCTCGGAGATTCAGAGAGCCCTTTCCAGCTCCAGGCGCTGCTCTCCATCATCAGAGAGTCTTGTGGTCTTGGGAAGTTCCCCAGAGCCACCAACACTGCCCTAAACCTGTGCATCTGCTGGGATAGGGGTTAAAGTATCAGATTCCAGTGTGACCTGGCTTCTGGGGAGATGACGTCCCTGTGCTGTGTAAGTCACCTGGGTAAGTCTCTTCTTTGTAACCATGACAAATCAGGAATCATAACAAGAAGGATGAAGAAGAAGGAATGAATGGGAGGGCTACCCAGGCCAGGGCTTAACCAGTCACTCAGGAATCTCCTGTGCTTGGGCCTGTGCTCAGGCTGTGTGAAGATGGACTCTCATCTCTCTGCCCCGCATAGCCCACCCTAGGCCCAGTGCCACCAGAGACCCCTCCTGCTCTGGACTTGCTGCCTTCATGGGGTCAGCTCCTCCCCCCAGGTTCTCACACTTGGTTCCACACCCACTGCATTCGGTTCTTGGGGTGCTGGACTAAGCCAACACAAACTTGGGGATGCAAAAACCACGGAAATGTATGTATTCATAATTCTCATGGCCAGAATCCAAAACACCAAAGAAAAGTGACCCTTCTCCTCAGGAGACAGCCCCCCTCTCCTCAGGTTCCTGAAGCACACACACTCCTGGCTTTAGCTGCAAACTCCAAGCTCTCCCTCTTCCCAGGGTTCTCTCTTCTCTGCTATAAGGATTTGGAGCCCACCCAGATGATCACAACTTCAAGACCCCTTTTCCAAATAAAGTCACATTCATAGGTTCCTGGGGTTGGGGTGTGGACAGATCTTTTGAGAATCTACCATTCAACCCATTATCCCAGCAAGACGAGACCACCAAGTGATCTCAATACCCGCAGGGAGCTAGCTCAACCTGTGGCCCTCCTCTTTCTCAGCCTGGTTCTCCCCACCGTCTCAGCTCAGCATTGTGGCAGGGCCGAGATCACGGTACTACCCATGAATGTCTTCACCATTCACCTGCCCCAGTCACCTCTAGCTTCAGTCCCGTCTCTCCCAAGTCCAATGCACTGTTCCTTCCAGAAAAATGGTTTTCCAAACACACCACAATTACTTCAAGATCGTATTTCAGTTTGTAAAAATATCTCCAGGAGATAACTTTGGGGTAAAAAGTGGACAATATAAAGCTAAAATCAAATCATTTCTTTTCTTTAACGAGACTCAGAGGGTAAGAAAACCATAGGTTTAACTGAGGTTGAGAATGTCTGGAGCCGCTGGAGCCTAAGATTATGACTGAAATAAAGTAGGTGATACCTGGGAACTGGGTCCCGCCGTGGGGAGTGAAGCCTGTCTACACAGCTGAGAGTTCCTCAGAGGAATTGCACCAGCCAGGGAGTGAGGGTCCTTTTCTGCTTCATTGCTTCCCAAACGCTTATCACCTGCCAGGGGACGATCCCTTCACGAATGGTTTGTTCTCGTGCCACTAAATGTCTTGCTCTTATATATTCATTTGGCCATTTGGATTTCCCATCTCATTGCCTCTTGTCTGCACTGCAGAATTGCAAAGCAGGCTTTGCCCTCCTAATTTGAAAAGGCGAAAACAGCCAAAGTAGCATGGGAACCTATCCTGGGCCCTGGATCCCCTGGGCCAGAGCAATGGTGTTTGAAGCTGGCCTCAGCCCCAGACCCCAAGACCTTTTATAGAGCACAAGGAGGCAGGAATTCTGACCTCAATGCTCTGAGCAACTCAGCATCAGTTCCTGGCCCAAAATCATGAGGAAATTATCTACTTCCTTTAATGTCTGTGCCTCACCAGTCAACTCCCAAGGACAGAGATAATAATAGCACTAACAGCCACCATTTGTTCGGCGCTCATACAGGCACGCACTATTCTCAGTATCTGGAGTCTGCAACTTCACGGAGGCCTCATTATAGCTCAGAAGCTGTGCTTCCCTCCGAAGGGAAGGACATCGATGCCCGGAAGTTTAGTGACCGGCTTCAGATGGAGATAAAACTCAAGTTCATTGAGATCTGCCCTTAACCCCAATGCCAGCCAATCACAGTGCCTGACACAGCAGGCCCTTAGTAAAATGTCTCAAAGGAGCCAATAGATAAATGGGTGCCTCTCCCCTCCTGCAGGGCTCAGCCTGTGTGAACAGTTGTCACTCATCCATCCTTCCCAGTAAAGCCTCTCCACGGCCCCGTGCTTCCAACCACGCTGAGCGTGTGCCCTGACTTCCCTGGTAATATCCTGGTCCTGGAACCCTAAGTACCAAGGACTAGAGATTCTGTGTAAGGAAACGCATGAGTTCTGAACAGGGAAAGGTTCAGGGGCTGCTATGGTTTAAAAAATAAACCCTGATGAAACTAAGCTGAGAGAGAGGGGTTTATTGTGGCTCACAGTTCAGAGTAGAGGAGTCATGGTACCAGGCTTGAGGGTACTGGTCACATCCCATCCGTAATCAGGAATGGAGAACAGCGACCCTGTGCACGCTAGTGCTCAGCTGACTTTCTCCACTTTATACAATTTATGACCCCGCCAAGGGGATGGTCCTGCCCACCATTAAGATGAGTCTTCTTCCTGCATCAGTTAGCAATGCAATGAAGATAATCCTGCTGGGATATTCAGAAACCCTTCCAGCTAGCAACACTGCCACAGCAGGTGACTCAGTGTCCCCCTTCTTCGTGCACACACACACACACACACACACACACACCCTTGTAGTTTGAATGTGAAATGCCTCCCACAGCTCCCGTGTTTGACGGCTTGGACTTCAGCTAGTGGTGCTGCTCTGGAAGAAAATGAATTCTTCATGAGGTGGAGCCTTGACGGAGGAAATACGAGGGGGTGGGGCAAGCCTTACCTGTTTGATAGTCTTCTCCCGCTTCCCGGCAGCTCTCTGATTCCTGACTGTGGATGCAACCTGACCAACTGCCTCCTGCTCCAGCTGCCTCGACCTCCCCACCACAGCAGATTTATATCCTTAAAACTCTGAGCCAAAATCAGTCCCCTCTTCCCTACCCCCCTACCCCATCCCTCCACCCCCTCTTAAGATGATTCTTGATGGGTTTTTGGTCGTAGTGACAAGAATAGTAACTAATGCATCTCCTTCTCACACTCTGCCCTTGGGTGTGGATGCAGATGAAAGAGACCTGAGGTAGATGTATGTAGTCTGCGGCTTCCTATGATATGAGGGCCCATCTCTTTTTCGGCAGGCCTGGCCTGAGAGCAAAGCCACATCTTCCCCCTTCAGCCTTCCAGAGCTGAAACCCAGCGCGGTGTAGAGCAGCTATGCCCAGGGTCAGCCACTCTGAGCTCAGGCCTCAGTTACGATGCTTGCTAATATGTAACTTTATACATTTTTTCCCTCTGAACCTCAGTTTCCCTAACTATGAAATGAGACCTTTGGTTGCTCCCTTCTCATAGGGAGGACTGAGTGAGATAATAGAACAGCAAGTTTGATAAATGTTCCCAACACTAGTCACGACACAGCAACAAAGCCACTGTGCCTCTCCCATGACCCAGGTCCTCATGACCCCGAGAGGACAGCTGCCTACAGGCCAGAGAAGGCCACTCTCCTTCCCTGCATTTTCTCTGGAGCACCTGGCAGAAAACATCCTAAGAGGGAACCTGGAAGCCCCGGGGCCCTGCAGTCTCTTCCAGGTGCTCGGAGGAAGGACATTTCTCTAGCAGAGATGAAGAGGCCAAGGCCTGGGCTCTGTAGAACAGACCTTAGCAGAGGTACCAGCTCCACCCAGGAATGTTGGAGGCAGTTCAGCCTCTGTGGGACTGTTTCCTAACAGGTAACTTGAGGAGTGACATTGAGATGCATGTGACTCAGAAGAGATATTTGGTGAAGTTTGCAGAGACTTCCAGAGACTCTTGACAACCCAACACGAAAGCCAAGCTCAGGGGAGTCTGTGCCTCGCAAAGGAGCTGGTGGCTCACAAAGCCTGGTGACAAGCCTGAGGCCTGGCCAGGACTGTGGGACACAAAAGAGCATCCTTTTCGTCACACTGCCAAGTTATTTCCCAACCTAGAAAAAAATGTCGCCACACCCATGCAGGCATTTCAATTTACCACAGCTCTGGCAAGCTAAGTGGCCTTCTTACACTGGCTCTGCGGGGTAAACAGCCCTGGCTACGTGTCACTTCTGAGAAGAGGCCATGGCCATGAGGTCCAGGCTTGGAGCCTGGGTGCTGTAAACAGTTACTGTCCCCTCTTCACCCTGCACTTGAGTGCTGGTAGTCTGGCTCCGGGCAGGGCAAGCTCAGCACCGAGGGAAGCAGTGGCCTGTGCGCTGGCGGCAAAGGGCCCTCTTCTGCTGTTTTCCAGTGTGCTCACCTGATTAGAATTCAGGCCGCATCAGCCTCCTGCTGGAAAGCCTTCCTGCATGTGTTCAGAAAGCCCTGCTGCTCCGCACTCACATGCCCGAACACTTGCTTGCTGACCCGAGGGATCCCTCTAGCTCAAAGGCTGAGAGGTCTGAGTAATCCCCCAATTTGGAAAGACACCCATTTTAAGAAAGCAGCCAAGCTAGGCCCTAGCTGTAGCAAACACGTTTACTGTCCAAAAGAGCAAAGAGAGGCATTGGCAGCCCCCACAGCAGAGGTTGATGGTTCGCTCAATCGACGGTGTGTTCCTCTGTCTGCCAGTCAACCCGCCCACCACAGAGCTGCCTGCTGGCCAGAGGGGCTCCGTGGACTACTCCTAGGATGTCAACAAACATTCCCCAGGGGCAAGAGGATGCTAGGGGAGGAGACATCACCAAGGAAGTTCAGAAAAGTCTGAACTGAAGAAAGTTAAGCCAGCACTCCTCCTTTCAGAACCTTAGGAATGATGGTGTGGATGAGCTCCGAAGGAAGGTTCTGGAAGCAATGCCTCCCAGGTATCCTCGATAGCTTCATCAGAGGACTCTTCTTATACCACAGTAGCATGAGGGTGCTAGGATAGTGGCACCAGAAATTCTCGGTCCCCATCTCATGAGTTCCAGGTTTGCCTTACTAGCCTTCCCCAACTCCATGTATATCTGGCTCTATAAGACAGTAGCAATGAAAACATGCTGAATTTTATTTAATGCTAAAATTTCTTTCATGGATGTTTGTCAGCAGTTTAGAAGAGCTTTGCCCTTGAAATCCTAGAAGTAAATTTTAAGGTCTTCAAGGGCCCCTCATTTTCTTGGGACAGTTTCTACCTTTGGCTCAATTAAATGTGGCTTAAAATTCCAGCCAAAGGTGTGGCTGACTTCATTTGCTTGTTTGTTTGTTTCATTTATGACTGATGTGTGGGAGTACCACAGCACAAGTGGGGAGGTCAGAGGATAACTTGGTAGAGTCTGGTTTTTCTCATACTTTTATACGGGTTGCAGGGATCAAATGAAGGCATTCGGGCTGTAGAGCGTGCTCACCTGCTGAGCTGTGTTGCTTCTGAGACATGTTCCCTGTGAAACTCACGCTCAGAGCAGGGGAAGCCATAGTCACACTCACAGACCAGGGAAAGCCACCAGTCACACTCACAGACCAGGGGAAGCCATAGTCACACTCACAGACCAGGGAAAGCCACCAGTCACACTCACAGACCAGGGGAAGCCACCAGTCACACTCACAGACCAGGGGAAGCCATAGTCACACTCACAGACCAGGGAAAGCCACCAGTCACACTTAGACCAAGACCTTGGTTCTTCCTTCCTGGATGTGTGACCTGGACACCAGACTGTCCCTCATCTGGGACATGAGCTCTGTTATCTAGACTCGTGAGGAAGATTCCAGGAGAACATGTCTTAGACAGTAGGAACTTGCTCAGTGTCAATCCCTTTCCTTGTTACGCTTCTAAGACACTGGACAAATAACAGAGACAAGTTGAACCTAAAAGACTACAGAATGCGGAGAAGGAAATAGAAACATTTACCACCAATCACTGTAAATGCCAAAGAACATTCCAGATCATCATCCCCAAAGCCTGGAGCCATACATCTCCTACAGTATTAGCCCAGTGTCCAAGGCTTCTCCTTGAGGGAAGGTGTTTGCACTGAGTCAGAACCAGCCTCTTACTCACCCTGAGGTTTCAGCAAATATTCATAATTCTCATCACCTAAGTCCACTCCCATTCTCAGCGCTCAGCTCAGGCTGCAGCATGAGGCTCTGCCCAAAGGAAGGGGTGGGTCCAGGAGGAGAGAGGTGAAGGCCTGTATCAGCTCAGATGCCCCATGCATCCACTGGTAGTTATGGGATTGGGGACAGATTCTTGTCTTTGGGCCTCAGTTTCCTTGCCTATGAAATGGGTGTCTTGATGCTTTCCTCTTGAGAATATCAGAAGGAGCAAATGAGCTGCAGAAGGTGGTAGAACCTTGCAGACCACACGCCACTCCGCCATCCCAAGAGAGCTCCTAGCGTTAGTTCTTGGCAGAAGCCCAGGGATGTGACTGGGCATCTGATGTTTCACACGGACTCCCCGTGGGAAGGGTTCATGTCTGACAGAGTCTGCAGCTTGGCCAGCCTGCAGTGGGGCAGAGTGGATCTCTGCATCCACACAACTGCATCCAGTGTGGGGGTTGGGAGGGACTTACAGGTGATGGCAGCTGAGCCCTGGCTCATATCTGCAATCTTCAGCCATGGCTTAGAACTCAAGGGACAACACACCAACCTGCTCACACCTGTTATCCCATGTGTTTAGAAACACAATTCCATTTTGCTCTCAGAAGTGCTTCAGTTTGAATAGTAGGTCACATGACATGTGCCTCCTATGCATCCCACCTGGAGGGAGACAGAAACCCGAACAGGAGCTGACAGGGGACGCAGGAGCCACACCCAAGCAGGGCATTCTTGTACTCTGGGTGGTGTGATTCAGTAAAGGAGAGTGTGACCTTGGACCCTGCTTCCAAATGCCTGGGCTCTGGGAGGTGATCAGTAAGAGAGACTAAGGGACTGATCTTGAAGGCAGCCTGGATCATGAAACACTGTTTGGCCTTGTTGAGGGTTGACTGGTGGTCTGTCCTATCCCACTACATGACTTAGAGCAGGCATAGAGTCACCACGCACAAGTTGGGGCTAGGATCACCCCTACAATTCCAGTCAAGGGTGTACCTTACCAGCAGGTCATGTGAAAAAAGGCAGAGGCTAACCATGAATGCCTGGGAGATTTAAATTAGAACTCTACCAGTAGAGGCCAGGCACCAGGCAAACACTTGTAGCAACCCCCATAGGTCAGGCACTGTGGCCTCAGTTACTCTACGTAGTATTTCTCTAATTCTGCTCACTCAGTCTTGACACCTCCTCAAGGACAGCTAGACATTACCTCCTGTCTGGAGATTCAGCTCATCTCTAGCCCAGCCCTGTGACCTTTGAACCGAAGTGGTCTCTACTGAGCATGCTCTCTGTGTGAGCCTGACAGCAGGAACTATACATCATTCCAATCCTCATACAGCCCTGTGAGTTGTATAATAGCCTCCACTTTCTAATGAAGGATGGTAAGACCCAGAGACCACACTGGGAATGAGCGATTGCCTGAGAGAGGCAGAGAGAGGAACGAGATCAGTTTTCAAGGTCAGTTACTATTTTGAAATGAAGGTGAGCTAGGAAGTCATCGTGGAAGACGAGGAACCATTTAGGCTTTCCAGTCAATCCTGGCTGACCCTGTGCTCTGACACTGGTCCTGGTGGAGGGACTTTTGGGCATCTTTGTTTTATCACCCAAAAAGCAGTGAGTCAGAGGTGAGGAGTGACCCCTCCCCCCCAGCCAAGTCGCACAGCTCAGAAACCTTAAGGCTGGGACAGGAGGTGGAGCCCAGATTCCAAGCACAGGGTTCCTCCAGGCACCACATGGCTTTCTGAGAAGCATCCGTGTGCCACACAAACACCCAGGGCCCTCGGAGCTAATCTCGGGTGAAAGCACCCCTGGAAGACCCCAAAGGCATTTTCTCTGAGATGGGCTCCCCTGGCAAAGTGGCAGCAGAAGGTGAGAGACTCCCAGAGCAGGGAGTTGGGCATGGCCCCAAATTACCCCCGTGTGCTAGGTAATTATGAACTTGAGCCTGCCCTTCCAGTCTAGGCACATTCCTGTTTCCCTAGACAGCAACCATCACATTTGGTCCCACCTTTGAGTGCCTACTGTACACAGCAATTGGGCCAGGCTTGGAGATGGGAAAGCCCTAAGCCTGACCCTTGGGAGCCTTATTCTAGCTGAGGAACAAAGCCAATCGCTCTTCCAGAAAATGAGAGATTGTGGGCAGGACGATAAAGATGCCCAGGAAATGCTCCTTAGGAGAAAAGAAAGGGGACAAAAAGCAAGTCCCTACCCCCAAACCATTCTCCAAGGTGGTACATCTGGCTGTGTGCACCTCTCATTTTAGAGTATAAAATGTTGGTTCAAATAAACTCTTTCCTGACGCACCTGCTACCTTGTAATAACGATGCTAATGAAGCCATGAGGGGGCAGACACAGAGCTCCTGCACAAATGGCATTTAGCCCGTACGCAGATGGAGAACCCCCAATATATCTAATAAACAATCGTGCAGTTACTGCATTAGCCCAAGGATACCACAGCCACCAAGTGAGACAAACCTCCAAAATAAGACACCCAAGAACAAAATTCTGGGAGCACCATGGACCCTGCTGAGACGTCTAGAGGTAGGCAGCGGGGCTTGGGGTGACGTCATCACTAAAAACTGCCTGCCATGTTTCTGGCATCCCACAAAGTGGGGGGCGGGTCACGAAGAGTGCTGGCCCTGGACCAGCATTTCAGAGAAATGGAGCAAAGATGTGGGGACTGGAATCCAAAGGCTGAAACAGAGCATGGTGGGGGGGGGGGGGGGGTGGGAAGGTTGGAGGGTGGGGTGGGTGGGCTTTAAATGGAGTTTGGGGAGGGCGTTTTAGAGGAAAGACTCAAGAGTGTAGCCAGCAAGTCCCTGCAGTTTTGCCACCAGACAGACAAGCGCTGAGTTTCTGAGCAGGGGACTGTCCTTGTTCCCTAAGGGAAGGAGAACACAAGGGTGGTCCCTGGGGAAGGAGTAGGGACTTGGGGTAGAATCAAGCTCTCCCAAGAGCCAGGGCCAGGACACTTCTCTGGACTGCTGCTCTTTCAGGCCTATGACCTGGGAAAGGCTCTAATCAGGCTGGCTCCGGGGCGGCCATAAGAGGGCAGGAGAGTGCTGGTAATGGGCCAGCTGCAGCCATCTGGCCAAGAGCTGGGTTTTAACAAGCCCCTGGGGCCAATGCTAGCTGCAGAGGGGTGGGAAGGGGAGAGGAGGAGGAGGGCTAATCCCACACTGAAGGACAAACGCCAAGAGAATTGACCTGTTTATAGGACTCCCAGCTGGTACACTTCCAGGCCCTGTGAGAATTAGCTAACTGACTGGTGGGCAAATTGGGGTCCAGTGACGAGCACGCAAAAGAAGGTGAGAGACAGTAACGTAGCCCCAAAAGCACCAGTGACAACTGCCCCTCGAATGTGTGCGTCTCTCGTATTTCCAGGAAATGGGACCTCCTGGGCCTCTTTCCGCTGCTGCACTTACTCCTCTGCTCAACTTTCTCCCATCCATTGCTTTCCTAAGCCACTTGGGGAAGCCTTACCCCATCCAGATGGTAGAATGGGCTCCAGGCGTAGGCAGCCCCACTAGGAACCACAGCTACAGTCCCACCTGTGACTTGAGAAATCAGAGTGAGCCATATCCCTATAATGAAGCAAGTCCAGCGACTAAGGAAGGTGCAAGGTAGAAGCCCAAGAACTTAGTGCCAGAGCTCGGGGGTCAGCCTCCCTCTAGACAGTGGGGCTGGGCAGCGTCACCCCAGTCACAGAAGGAGCAGCAGTCTCCTTGGCCAATTTTCCCACTCCCATAATCCCATTTTGAGGAATACCAGAGGCCACCCTGGCCGGAAGCTTGGGCCCCTCTTCTATCGGCTCCACCACAAAGACCTGCTTGTTCCACGCTGGAGACGAAGCTGGAGATGAAGCCCAACACTGTCCTGCCTCCCTGACGTCTCACGCACACCCTGTCACCAGGCCAGCTTCATCTTTGAGTGAGTTCAGCTCTTCTGAGGCGTGGCTGGGCGGGTCTTCACAATACCGGGATCTTCTCCAAATTCCTCTCTGCCCTATTACCCTGTTGTAGGGGGCAGCCCACCAGCCCGTCTTTTGTGTGCTTCTCTATCTGGCTCCAGCTTGAACATGGCCACACTCTTCACTCCACTAAGAGCTGGTTGAGACCCCAGGCCACCCACTACACCCCATGGAGATTTCCAGCTAAGCCTTGACAAAGATGGATGGCTAGGGAGCTGGCTAACCCCCTAGAGAGGGTGCCAAGAGGGACCTGAGCCAGGTCTTTCCCTTCAACTAGATGCCACCCTGTGGGTCCATTTTCTATAACAAAGTTTGTATGCACACTACAGGACAGAGGGATTTGATGTCACAAAAGCCCCTGAAGTGGGCTCCAATCCTTACAGATCCTTCAGCCCCTCTGAGCCAGTCTCAGAGGTCCTACCCAGCCAGACGGATCTCAGCCTCTCTCCCTGTTGTCACCTTGTAGATATTTATAGCCTTCCCATGTCCACTAGAGAGCATAATGGGATTTTTAGGCTAAACCAATTAAACTCTGTCCCGTAAGTCATGTCTCCCGCATGGCTTTGGTCGCCCTTCTCTGAACTTGTTCCATCTTCATTATCTCTGCCCCTTGTGGCAAGAAGGGCCTGGGAGTTCACATGCTGGCTAAGGGACATCTGCCTTCCTTTCCAGCTGCCTGGTCCTTTTGCCTATCGGTCCCACCCTCCCCATACCCCTTGGGTTGTGTAGACACAGCCTAAGCCTGGGCAATGCAGTCGACTAAACCAGGAAGCCGAATATGCTCAAGAAGGGGCCCTCGATTGTTCCTCCTTTTAAAAATTATTTAGCTTGACCCCACCTCCGGTATTATGCAAATCACAGATTATGCACCACCAGCAAACAGCAAAGCTTTTATAAAATACCCTGAGCTAGAGCCAGGAAGCTGCAGCTCCCAGAGATTATCATATCTCAGCTGTGCACCAGGCTCTGATGGGATCCTGGGAACATTTCCCCACAACGTGCTTGTGATCTGCAAGGCCATGACAATGTAGTTCCAGCTCTTGCTAAATCAGTAGTGAAATGGTTACTGCTTCAAACAGAAGGGAGCAAGCGAGCAGGAGGCATCCAAGTGGCACTTGCCGGCCAGTGAGGACGATCAGGTCAGCCTGGCAGAGCGACTCCTCGGTCTCCAGCCCATTGGCATATTGTTCTGCTGAAGGAGAACCATCTGTGGATTTCACCATCATCCAGGGTTACATTCTTCTTGCACTTGGTCATACACAGTTTAATTTACATCTACTATGGACCATTGGCTTAAGACAAGAAGCATAAGGCACACTGAGGCAGAATATAATATCAGTTTCACAAGGAAAATAAAACACAGAATAATATTAGATTTTTCCTAGCACTCCATAAAGCAGTGCTGCAAAGAGAAAATACGGTGGCAATTAGAGCCAATTTAGCCTTTGTGTTGTTGTTTATTAAGAATAAAGATGATCCACCCCCCTAATGTTTTTAAGACATGCTGGCAAACAGCAGTTACAAGAGTTTCTTTTAATCTCAATATTCAATAGAAGAAAATGCTTTACATTTTTAAAAGATGAGGTGATTTTTCAAAACATAAAATCTTCAATAGCTTTAAATCTGAGGTTTTGGAAGGAGGTGTTTTTTTAATGCTGTAACTTATAGTTACAATCTGAATTTTAAAATACTTTTGGTCCTCAAATAAAACATAATATATCAAATTAGATTTGTCAACAAATCACCTTTTTCATAATTAACTTAGAGCAAAGTAAACAACATTTATCACACACTTAATGAGGAAAATGCCCAAATTCCTCTTCATACATTATGGATATAAAAAAGGATTAAAATAAACTTTATAATATACTTTTTAATAACACTCTGATATAAAATAAAATTATTGTATTAAAAACACTTTATATACAAAATTATTTTTAAATTCATTAGCGTTTTTTGAAGCTCCCTGGTTTTAATCATCACAGGTCCCAGGGCATATTTGTATTCTTTGGAGGCCCCATGCTTAGCTGAGGCTCAGTAGCCACTCTGGCCTAAAAGTTGTGACTGAAAACTTCGTCCCAACCTTGATCGCTCCTCTCCCAACCCTGGCACTGCAGTGACTAGCTGTGTGTCAACTCAACACCAGCTAGAGTTATCTGGAAGGTGGGAACCTCAATTGAGAAAATGCTTTCACAAGATCCAGCTATGATTTTCTTAATGAGTGATTGATGGGGGAGGCCTTGGGGGAGGGCCCAGCCCATCGCAGGTCGTACCATTCCTGGGCTGGTGGTCCTGGGTTCTATAAGAATGCAGTCTGCGCAAACCATGGGGAGCAAGCCGGTAAGCAACACCCTTCCATGGCCTCTGCATCAGTTCCAGCCTCCAGAACCCTGTCCTGCTTTTGTTCCTGTCTTGACTTACTTCAGTGATGGATATAGAAGTATAACTTGAATAAGCCCTCTCGTCCCCAAATTTCTTCAGGCAAGTGTTTCATCACAGCAACAGAAATCCTAACTGGGACAGAGAGTGACAGGCAGCACTAGAAATAGTAGCTATTCCATCCACTCATCTCTCGCAGCTCTTGTGATGAGCACAGCTCTCTTGCTGACTTGTAATGTCCGTGTCCATAGATCAAGAAAGAAAATCATAATTTGAAGTCACTGAGACTTGGGAGCTGTTTGTCACTGTCTCCTAACCCAGACTGCCCTGACTAATACAATTCCAAAGCGAGAACATGCGATATTATTAACTTACATCTAGCAATAGATCATCTCTCTTACCAGGAAATGATGGGTCAGAGTTGGACCTTGCAGAGTAACATAGCTACATCATTTGAGTTCTGAGCCAGCTGCCTACTCACTAAGTGGCTTAGACAAGTTAACTTTACCTCTCTGAACTATGTCCGTGCCTTTTTAAAGATTTGTTTTAGATACATGTGTGTGCATGTGCGTGTGTGTTCACATGCATGCATGTGTGCAGATGTATACATCCATGTGCAGGTGTCCAAGGAGGCCAGAAGAGGGTGTCAGAACCCCTGGAGCTGGAGTTACAGACAGTTGCAGGCAGCCTGACCTTGGTGTTGAAATCAATCTGGTTCTTTCTTTGCAAGAGCAACAAGTGCTCTTAACTGCTGAGCCATCTTTCCCGTCCTGCTTCATCCTTAAAACTATGACGCATTCTCCTCATTTCAACTCTACAATGGAATCATAAGTAGTGGACACTCTAAATAGAAGCAATTATAAGATCCTGGGAAAATGTCTATCATTTCCAACTTCCTGGCTCCTTTCCCCCACGACTCTTCCAGCAGCTCGTCCTCTCCCTCCCTCCTACGTAACTGTTGCATGTGCCGCAGATGAAGGGATTGTCAGTCTGTCCCTTCCCACTCACAGGGACTAGTCAAAGGGCTGGAGTGACCCAAGCAGTGCTGAGCTGGACACTGCAGGGCAGTCTGATCTGAGGCCATGGGCACAGGGACAGTAATCAGTGATGCAGGATGCGTGGGTCTGGCAGGCCGTGCACAGCAAAGTCTTCAGGAGTGAGAATGGAGCTCCCACAGAGAAGAGGCTGAACATCACTGAGCACCACTGTTCATCGGGTGGAGCACCGTCTGTTCATCGGCTGGAGCACCACTTTTTTCATTCCTCACTAGTTAAGAGGACTTGAGTAAAGCTCCTCTCATTGGAAAAGGCATGTAGATGCGTCCAGACACGCACAGCAATTCCACAAACACGGAACTCTGCCTTGGCATGACTGAGGCAGCATCTCGGAGTCACGTGAAGGTGCGGCACGTACAGAGAGACCAACCACACTCGGCCAGCTGAGGCAGGAGGTAGTTGGGAAGGTCTTCTTAGGAACGTGGCATTTGGAGCAAAGCCTTAAGGAAGGGTTGTTGGCAGATGCCGTCCACGTTTATTGTACCTTGTGAAGAGTGAGCAAGAACACACACATCCCTGGACACCAAAGCTGGAAGGAATAGGATTCCTCCCGCTTCCCCATGCCAGGACACTAAATTAATGCTAAAGCATTTCAAAAGTCACCAAAGAGATATCTGCAGCCTTGTTGATCACACATACACACACTCACACACACTCACACACACTTACACTCACACACATATACACATACCGTACACACATACATCATACACACACACCACACACACAGTCTCACACACACACATATACCGCACACACTCACACACTGTACACACTCACATTCACAGATATACTGTACACATGCACATACACACACCACACACTCACAGATATACTGTACACACAAACCATACACGCACACATACACATACTACTCATACATGCACCTCACACATACCCTCACACTCTGGCTCACATACACTCACACACCACTAATACAATGATAAAGCAATAGGATGTAGGGATGTACAGTTATGCAAGATTGACTACTGGGTCCTTCCCAACCTCAGAAAGTTGATGGTACCCAGGAGCCCTGTGACGCAAGATATCCTGGGATGGCGGTGAGAAAGCACAACTGCAGTGGACAGTGTTTGGGGACAGCGGGGAGGGGCATCATTTCAGAGAGGCATCTAAGCCTAGATTCATCCCTTAGGACTGGGAGGAAAGTGGCTGCCAACATAGATAGCCAGCTTCTCAGAGTAAACAGGGCAGTGTGTTCAGATGCTTAGAGGTAGAAGCATGGAGCTCCAGAGAGCCATGTAGACAAAGAGGCTGGGGACCTTCAAGACATGAAGGGAGCTGGATTTATTCTAAGGGAACAGCAAGTCCTATAAAGACCAGGAGACCTCACTCTACACGTTGGGAGTTCCTCTGGTGAACCAGGCTCTGTTCTGATAGCAGCTGGCCCTTCTCTGTGTCCTGGTACCCAAGCTCCAGCATGAGCTACCTTCCTTCCTGTCCCATTTTCTCTGAGATGGGGCCTGTCCTGCACTCTTCAAGTCTCCTGGGCTGAAGATTCCTGTAGTGTGGTTTATGATCACCTGACTCAGAGACACTCAAGGAGCTTGTGAAGCCTGGCCCCATCCCCTCCCCAGAGAGCATCATGGGCAGGCCCTGGTTCTAGTCTATACAAGTTTCTAAAAGCTTTGAAAAAAACTTTCAAGCATCTCAGACATCCCTCTCTGGGCCAATTGCCTGCCTATTACGTCACCTGTTCTCCACTTCTGCCAGACACCCAGACAAAGGCCACTTGCTCAGAGCTCCCCCAACTTCCCAGGCCCTTGACACTCCTGACACGTGTGCCAGACCCATACCCTCATTTTCTCTTGTGTTGTGCATCTCAGGTACTGAGGACCTGCCAACGCACGGCCACCCACCACTGTTCTCCACACCCCTATATCTTTGCTGGGAGGTCCCCTAGTCTGGCGATGTAGATAAAAGCTCCACAAAGGCCCGCTGCCCACACATTGGTTAAGCGTGCGCCTTAATGGTTGAAGAGACCTCATCTAGGACTTGGCATGGCTACAGACCAGCTGGGTGGCTTCAGGCAAGCTCCTGCTTCAGCTCCTTCCTGCCTGGTGTGCAATGCACCAAAATTCACATTGAAACCCTTATGTGGTGGCCCCAGGAGTGGAGTCTTCAAGAGGTGTGAAGGTCTTGAGGATGGAGACCTTAGGAGTGCGATTGTTGGCCTGTTATGAAAGGGACCCCAGAGGGTGTGTGCATATCTCTCTCGCCTTTCCTCCCTCCCTCCCTCTTTCCCTTCCTTCCTCCCTCCCTCTCATGCGTGAAAGTGCAATGGAAATCCAAGGTTTGCTGCTTGAAGAACGCCCCAACCAGAACCTGACCATACAGAACATTCCTGTCTTGAACTTTCTACTCCAAAACTGAGATACCATTTCTGTGTTTATTACCCCACCCCGTCTACAGTGTTTTGTTACAGCAGCCTGAACTAACTATAACAGCATAATTCACAGACTTGTGCTCTGAGAACTATGTGAAGCAACAATGGTCAGTTCTGGTGCACAGCTAGCTCTCAGCAAAGGGTACGGTGATCACCTGGGAATAGCAAACTCAGTTCCTGCTGTACCTGGCCAAGTGTGGTTCACTTACAATCACTAAGTGATGCTGTCGACCCTCATCCCGCTGTAAGCCCCATTTCCTCCCGCAAGTGAGGACATACTCCAAAACTGGCATTCAGAGGGCCATTAAGGCCCCTCCCCAGGTAGAACCCATGGCTGGATTTTTGGGAAGGCCCCGAGACCCCTGTCCCTCTTCCTATTTCTGCTGCTCTGACTGCAATCTATTTTTTATCAACTTCGCACTCCCTGAGCTGTTGGCTCTGGGGAACAGTTTCTCCAGGGGATGAGAAAACACACACAACCTCAGAGCCTCTGCAAAATCAATTGCCTGAGTGCTTCTGCTGCTCTGGCACCTTTGTGTAGTCCAGCTGGGAGAGCAGCTGTCAGGAGCTGGGCCGCAGAGCTGGGCTGGGGAAATGCTCTATTCCCAGATGGGAAAGGAATGTATTTTCCTCCATCCAAGCCATCTAGGGGTGGTCTGGGGGCTTCAGGCTCCAGTGACAAGACCAAGGTAGACACAGACCCACCTGTGAGCCGTCCCCTCCCCAGGCAGGCTATGTTGGAAGGTGAACTGCCCCAAATCAGCTATCTGAGTCACTCAGACCTTCTGTGACCACCTCTTCCAGCCTTCCTATGGATGAGCTGAGAAGAGGTACTCTCTGTGTCCTGGCAAGGCAGCCACAGCTCCTGGCCTCCCAGTGACCTCCCTGAGGGACTCTGACTGGCTGCTCAGTTGGGTCATCCATTGCCCGCAGTCATAGCTGCACAAATGGTTCAGCCAGTGCTTTCTGCAGCTGCCTCGCTGACCCTGGTCTCACACTCCTACCTCCGGCTATGCCTGCCTGCTTGTTTTCCTGCGGGAAGAGCCAGAGGGGCAGGACCGGGCCACGGCTATTGAATGGCACTTCTGAAGAGCAGACTGTTAGTCCAAAGCTCTGGAATGTCTAGAGGGATGAAACGGAACTACTATTTGCGGGGTGGACGGGAATGGGGGTATCTGGCTCTGCTTGTGCAGTCCTGTATATATTATAGGATCAGAGTTTTTAAACAACCTCAAATTCCAGCTTTCGAAGCAAAAGAGCATCATTTCCATGCCTGCACTCTGACATCTGGTATATAAGGTCACCAGACTTTATGGCCATCATGGTCCACAGATGACCAACTGACGCCCAAGCAGTCACATGACTGATTTCAGAGAATCCAGCTACCCTGTCAGCATCTGTCTTAGTTTTGGAGACTCACATTGCTGGAGCTCAGTACGATGGACAGAGTGAGATTTACTCCAAGTGAGATGCAGAGATATCCCCCA
The DNA here is from genome assembly GCF_018167655.1 of Microtus oregoni. Classification (NCBI taxonomy): domain Eukaryota; kingdom Metazoa; phylum Chordata; class Mammalia; order Rodentia; family Cricetidae; genus Microtus; species Microtus oregoni. The sequence continues at coordinate 18,396,600 of NW_024543071.1, forward strand.
ATCCACACCAGCAGTTGAAACAACATTGTAAATCATTGCGGATCATAGCAGCAACAAGCAGGACCTGCTTTCCCAGCCTGTGTTGTGCATGTTCTGCACAACCGTGTGTGGTATCCTGCACTGTTCTGTCTCCCCTCAGATGAATTCCCATTAAGAACTCCTCAACTGTTGGTTCAGCCTGGAAAAGACACCTTCTGGTGACCCATAAACTCGGGGAGCAGATCAGTGGAGCTTCCTCTGCCCTTCTCAGACCCAGACAATAGCTGAAGTATAGATGGGAGCCCAGGATGGGAAGGGAGAGTTAGAGGGCTGCCAGCTGCTCCATCAGTATAGAAGTAGGGTACTAGGGAGGGAGACCATAGGGGGTAGGGCCAGTCACAAGGGCAGTAAAGAGTCCATAGATACATATGTTCAAAACCCATCAGCATCCTGCCTCAGGATCTCTCCAAGTTCAAAAAGGAAAACCCCAGCTAACTTCTCTTCCAGAGCATAGACACAGCACGGAACCTGCCCACCCAGGAGGAGTCAGAACTGCCAAACTCCGGGGTGCTCTCTACCACATCTCTCCATATGGAGGGAGAAAAGGCGGGCCTTAGGGGTTGAAAGTTCTACCATCACCTTTCTTCTGGAGCTGAAAACCAACATCACTCACTGCCCTTCTCATCACCCTGCGCCTCCTCCATCTGGGCCCTCGCCCCATCCCTACCTCGAGACTCATTATCTGCCCACTGATATTCAGAATGATTTCATTAATGTCATCAAAACGCAGTCATGAAGAACGTATTAAGGAAGCCTGAGCCAGCCAACGCTACCCACAAAGAAACAGCTTAGACACCAAGCAAAAGATCCATCTATATGTCAAAGGAAACCCCAAATGCACACAGTCAAGGAAATACTGTTGCTCTTGGTCGAGGTAGAAGGTGCTGCCAGAGACGCTGTAGGAAAATTATGAATATCTATTTTGGGGAAATATGGATTAAAGATAAACAGCTGTGGTAGAGGGCAGACTTTGATGACGGAGCAAAGGGGGAAAGAAAGTGCAAAGATGCCAGTCACACATTACGAGCCTGAATGATCAAGCGTTATTTGTTCCCTCAACGGCTCATAATTTTAACCTTTTATTATGCAAAGCGGTCAGTTTGGTTTTACATTGCTGAAGGAGGCTTGGCATGATTAACAGATCACAGTTGCCGGTCTCTTCATCTATGAAAAAGGTGAACTGGCTAGAAAGAGATTAAGTTATTTTCAACTCTCTGGCTACGACAACACGGGCACCCTAAGTCAGCATCCCCTCCCAAGAGCTGATGTAGACGAAACGTAGAGTGCGTTAGGATGGAGTGGGGAGGATGACCTAGGAGACCCACGCAGGGATGAGAGGTCACTGTCTATGCCAGTGAACAGCAGCCCGCATTCTGATGGTCCTGATGGAGGCTGAGCTGCCAGGTAGGCTCAAGCCTATGAAACCAAGGGGACTTGCAGTCGGTGGGAGCTCTCCAGGGTACTGGACAACTTCCACGGGCAACTCTGACCCAGCAGACCCTCCAGCCTTGAGCTGGGTTGGCTGTCCACGTGCCAACTACAGACAATACCAACAGCCTGACAGGGTCTACATTTTCTTCGCTCTTCCAGTGCATGGAGAAAAATAGTGTGGCAGCATTGGAAGATAATAGATTTTTCAACCCACACCGATTTGGGTTGAGTCTCATCTCTGCTGTTTATTGTGCAGAGGGAGCTGTCTCTTTTCTTTGAACCTCAGCTTCTTTTTCTGAGATGAGATAATAACATCTGCCTCTTAGGGATGTAGAGATTTTTAAAGTTGGTGAACATAAAACACTTATTCGTGTCTAGCATACATCGGGTGCCCCCCAAACAAATGCCTGGCGTTAATGCCCACATTAGCCTCCCTGCCATATCTAGGCTGCTCCTGCCACCTGACCTGGTGACTCCTTTTCCCCAATCATGAGTTAGGACTCAATGGTTGCAAGCCACAGAAAATGAGTGTGGGCTTGTAAGATGGTAAAATTTGATTAGTAAAACCAACTTCAAGGTTTGTATCTGCAAGGATGTTTCCAGAAAGGGGATAGCCACACTGAATGTGAGCTGTGCCATCCCATAGGCTGGGGCCAGTGTTGACTAAGCCAGGGGTAGGAGAAAGCCAACTAGCATCTATCAACCTACCACTGGCATTCTAATACAGATTTATTCTCTTTTCCTCTCCCTTCCCCTCTTCCTCTCCCACTTCTTTCCTCCCTCTCTCTCCTGGCTACCATGGTATAAGCTGCTATAGTATGCCCTGTTCTCTCCACCATGATGGGCTAAAACTATGAACCAAATAATTCCTTCCTTCCTTAAGGTGTTTGCTCAGATGACAAAAATATAGGAAAACAAAGGGTGGCACACTACAAGGATGTGGTAGAAGCATGTGCATGAGGCAGACCCTCAGAAGGGCTGCAAAACAGGTCTGTAAGGCCAGAGGCTCCTCGCCATCTCCACTTCCCAGCGGTGTCTCTGTTCTTCACAGCACTCAGCATCCACAGAAAACCCGAGAGAGCTTGGGAAGTAATTCTAGACACAAAACAACAGTGTTAAGCATAGCTTCTTGGTAGCAGCACTTTCTCAAGTCTGCTCTGCTTTCTAGAGGCAAGCAAGCACTCTCATTTAAGAGAAGCTTCCTGAATCAGCTTTAGCTGCAAAACCTTGCAGCTCTTTTAAAGAGGTCCTGCTACGAAGCACTTAAATGGTGTTGATGAAAAGCTGAGCACATGCTTTTTGGTGGTGGCAGGGACCTTGAAACACCATAGAGTTGTGGCAATAAACATGGCTGTGGCCAGTACCTCCACCATGAAGCTGGAATCTCAGAAAGCTAAAAAAAAAAAAAAAAAAAAAAAGGCTGGAACCAGCCATCAAAGCCAGGGCTTTAATCCTAGCCATATTGCTTAGCAAATTAAAGACTCATGTGGTCAGAAAAAGAGCGATATACAGTAAAGATAGATTCAAAGATGAAGAAAACCTCTAAATGGTTTGCTGTGTGTTAAAAATATATGTAGGCTTGGGAGGAAAAAAAAAGCATAAAGTCCTTAAAAGAAGAAAAAAGAGAGTAGTTGGGTATGGTGGCACACACCTTTCTTAAATCTCAATACTTAGGAGGAGACAGACGGATCTCTGTGGTGACACACATCTTTAATTCCAGCACTTGGGAGGCAGAGACAGACAGATCTTTGTGAGTTCAATGACAGCCTGGTCTACAGAGGGAATTCCAGGACAGTCAAAGATACACAGAGAAACCCTGTCTCAAAATGCCAAAAATTAAAAATAAAAATAAAAAAATGGAGGTTAAAATAATAAAGTCACATAAAAGTGAAAAATACACAGAGAGTCTGGATACTCTATATTATTATATTTTTTAATTGCTTGACAGCTGAGGAAAGAGAAACAACTGCTAAAAGACATTTGAATATAAAGGCTGCTGGATTAATAAAACATATTTTGTAACTGTCTTGACTTCAAAATTGAAGTCAAAAGATATGTTACTTTGGAGAAGAGGTTTTGCTTTTATTTCCATAGAAAATGAGAGGGTATGGATTTATTCTGGGCTAAGAAAAATAAGATTTGATCAAGGAAAGCCCCCTAAGAAATCTCTGATAGGAGCAGATGGCCCAGATATCTGAGTTCTACATCCAGAACAGCCTCAAGATTGCTGCCTGAGATGATCAAGGCTCACAGGATACTCCAGTCACAATTTGATCATAATTCTAAATTTTCTTTAGGTCCCCATAAGATTATCAGTGCCCCAATTCAGCAGGAAGTAGCCTGGAAAACTATGACTACATTCCCAAAAAATGAACTATGGGTATTTTCCTTTGTTTAGAATGTTGGTTACAACTTGTTATGGATAATGGTCAGAAAAAAAGGTAAACAAAGGATATTAGATTCAGAGTTCTTATTCTTAAAACGGGGAGGAGCAGGAATTGTTGTGGGACAATGGTTTTACCCTGTAAATATTTGTTTCTTGTACTTGTTTAATAAAATGCTGATTGTCTGGAAGCCAGGCAGGAAGTAGAGGCAGGGCAATGAGAACAGGAGAATTCTGGGAAGAGGATTCTGCAGTCTACAGTCGTGATCCAGACACAGAGCAAGTAAGATATGACTGTCTCACTGAAAAAGGTACTGAGCCACGTGGCTAACATGGAAAAGAAAAATGGGCTAATGTAAGTTATAAGAGTTAGTAAATAAGAAGCCTGAGCTAATGGTCCAATCAGTTCATAACAACAAAAAAAAAAAACAAGTGGCAGAAGAAAAACTAATCACTTTTAAAAATTATTCTCTCTCTCTCTCTCTCTCTCTCTCTCTCTCTCTCTCTCTCTGTGTGTGTGTGTGTGTGTGTGTGTGTGTGTGTGTGTGTGTGTGTGTGAAAAGAGATTGGTAGTTGGGGACCTCCAAAAGCCTTATGACTAGGGTGGGGTGGTGTTTGGGAGAGGTGAAGAATGAAACTCGGGACAGTGCCATCTTTGTGGGCACTGGGTTAAGACTTCCAGGGACTGACTTCATGCTTTACTTTTCCAACATATAGAAACACAGTAGAACTTGTGACCTGTGACCTTTACAATAAGAATGATCTCCATTGACTGATAAACAGAGCTCAAGGCTAGGGCCTAGAGAAGGGTGTGTGATAAACACATGGATGGATTCTATTGGTGGAAGATGCAAAATGCATGGGGCCTCTTTTATAGGGATGTGCTCTATTCAGTGCAGGATCAGGACCTAAACAACGCTCAGGATACTGGGGATTCAGGTGCAGTCTGGCTCCTAACAGAACAGCAAAGAATCACCAGGTTGATCTACCACTTTCCACTCTGGCATTCCAGGTTAATAGACACCAATCATTTCCTTCCATTGAAGAAGAAAGGTCTGCGTGATTGACAAGCCTGCTGTCTCCAATGCTTTCTTTAAGCAGAGCCTCCCACAGTTGATGTCTTACTCTATTGCTCTCCACTTTATTTCTTAAGTCAGGTTCATTCAGTGACCCTGAGCCCACAAATCTGACTAGACTGATCGGCCAGCAAGCCCCAGAGATCCTCCTGCTTCTTCTGCCTTTCCAGCACTGGCATTTGGGGTACACTCTACCACCTTACTTGGCTTTTTACTTTGGTACTGGGGATCCAAACTCAGGTCCTTGAGCCTGCATGGCTGAGCCATCTTCCTCAGCCCCTAGCTACTTCTTTTTTCAAATGTGATTTTTGTGTGTATCCATATATAATTTACTTATTTGTATCTTATGTACACTGGTGTTTTGCCTGGATGCATTTCTGCATGAGGGTCGGATCCCTTGAAGCAGGAGCTACAGCGTGAGCTGCCCTGTGGGTGCTGAAAACTGAATCCAGGTGCCCTGGAAGAGCAGCCAGTGCTCCTAACTGCTGAGCCATCCCGCCAGCCCCCGAATGTGATTTTCTTATTATCAGACCGACACAAAATAAAAAGTAATGATTTTCATCAAAATTGAAGTGAGACTACAAAGGCTATTGGATAGCTCTGTGTGGGGCAGATATCGCAAACAACACATTTGCACGGAAGCCCCTAAAGGAATGTATGGTCCCAGAGCCGCCCACCAGGGGAGGACAGCAGAGTGGCAAGGTCTCCAGTTTCTCAGTCTGTGTTCCAGAAGCAGCCAGACCCCACAGGAGTCGCCCTTGAGCAAGAAGAAGGAATCAAAGAGCTGAGCCCAGAATCTGACCCCACGAAGCCCATTTCTGGGACAGATGTTCAGCTTCAAAGGGTTTGATGGCATCTCGTCACCCTGCATGCACTACAGACCCCCTTCTGTATCCTCTTTCCCACCCAAGCATGATGATAGCCTTAACAGACTGCTGTTTATCTGTCCAGGCAGTGCATCTCAACTTGTCTGAGCAGGGGAATTCTTAGACACCCCACTACCACACACGGGGGACTGTTTGGGAAGTTTGGCAGGGGGGAAGGCAAGAGCATAATGTTAAGAACCTTTCCAGGTGACTTCTAGTCTCGTTGGACTTTAAAGGCATTGAACCAGGGTAAAAAGTCTCCTGCCACAAACGGAAATTGTGATTCTATTAAGCTAGGGACAGAATCTAAATGAACTTTCTAAGAACAGCCCCTGCTTTTGCTGCTCAAAGAAAGAAGATATCTTTCTTCTGTTCTGTCAAGCTTGCCAGAGAAAATGCCTTAGGGAATAACCGGGGCTGATCAATAGAACAGTGTGTCTGGACTCCTATGGATGGGACGTTGCCCTGATTCCCAGGAACCTTCAAAAGAATGGTACCTCCAAGTCTGTGGTTTGAGAACAAGATCTTAGTTCAAGGCAGTCAAGTCAATGTGGAGACAGCTGGTCAAGCTGCCCCCACATCAGAGATGAATCCCGGTACTCAGCTTGTTTGCTTTTTATTCAGTCCAAGACCCAGGCCTATGGGATGGCATTACCCACATTTAGGGTGGGTCTTTTCCCATCAATTAACCCGGGCTGTTCATTCTCTCACAGACTGAGTAAGTCAGAGATCAAGGGGAGAGCTCTGAAGAACTTTGAGCTGAGTCAGGGCTTAGCAGAGAGCTCGTCTAACTTCACACGAGGCCTTGGACACACTGAATTCAGCTGGCCTGTGGAGACCTGGGGACGAGAGTAATTTCAACATGGCCCATGAGAGGAGCCAGGACTTCCCTAGAAACAGAGAATTCTGCTTTAGCCACAACTTGCTTCTAATGACTGCAAGACTTTGGCAAGCCGCCCGACCACGCTGGGCTGGGCCCATCAGTAAAATGGTGGGCTAGGGACAGCTGGTCCTTGGGTAGTCTTCCAGTTCTGACTTTCTGCTGCTGCTAAAATGAGAAAGGATCAACCTGGCTGCTTTGTATGTTGGAACCCCCTCATTCCCTGTGGGCCCCAGGGAATCCCTCCACATCATAGGGATCATTCCTGACTCTCTATGGGCAAAGGGATGGGCACAGGAGGTTAACCTTGGAGAAACCTTGGGATTGGGAACTTGGAGGGATGGCTCATGACTGCAGGGATGTCTACAAGCCCAAGGAGCTCTGAGGTCAGACAACTGTACACCCTCTTCCAGTGATCTTGGCATCCTGCTACTTCTAAAGATGAGGAGGCATCCATAATTTCGTTCCCGATTGAGTTGCAGGGCTAGCCAGGATATCAGGATTTCTTGCTTTGGGCTGATGGCCTCAGCACAGTGTGGTGACTAGGTAAAGTGGTAGCTACCTACTCCTTAGATGGATGGAAAATAGATGGTAAATTACAGCCCCCTCACTCAGTCTGCTTGGCAGCCGTGGGGTGGGTAGCAGCCAGCGTCTGATCAGGAAAACAAACCACCGCAGTTACTTTAACAGAGAAAAGTTAATCTAGAGGATTGGTTAAACTAGGTATTAGATGATGAAAAGATAGATAGATAAATAGATACATACATACATACATGTACAAATAAAAATTGGGATACCAGAATGGATTGGCTGAAAACAGCAGTAGCCAGCCCAGGCAAAAATACACAGAAAGGCATTATTAGAAGCTGGTGCTGGAGATAGGATGAGGCTTCTGAGAAGGATTGCTACCTGCTTGGTACATCTGAAGGATGCAAGGAAGTTGAGTCTAGAACCTAGTGTCAAAACCAAACACAGGAACTGGCTTTAGCTGCCAAGATAAAGAACCGTCATTGGGCGAGGTCTCCAGGAACAGCAAGGTCCAGCTCCCTCCTCTGTCTTCTTGTCTCCTAACAGGATCCAGCTCACAAAGGGACATGCCGACAGAGTCAGAACCACAGCACAAAATAAAGATTAAAACTCTGGGCTTGGGCTGAGACATGCTGTCAAGGATAATGTAACACAGGGTCCATGGCAGGCAGGAGAGAGTCAGGGAAGCCCGGGTCTGGGGCCATGGAACTGCAGGATCCCTTGCAGCTGGGTCATGGCAGTGGTGACTCAGTGGATAACTGAGAAATTCTGGGTTAAAGAGTCCCAGCTGGACCAGAACCTATAAAAAGTCTGCCTCTGACTCTTTCTACAAGGGAAAAAGTAGCCATCAGAAATGGATGAGACCCAAGGTTGTCCTCACTGGGTCAAATTCACTTCCCTGCCAGAAGGAGGAAAGATGCAAGTTCTCTGTCTGCCATGGAGACGACAGCTAACTGCAGAACAAAATAAGTAGGCATAGAAAATGTAACCCTAGCCCACCTTCACTGTGGAGGGTGGAGTCTGAGGCTCATACCTGCACAGTTCAGGCTGCAGCAACACAGGCAGGTGGAGGATCCCTACTGGGTGACAGCTGGTCACCAGCTGGGTCTCAGCTTCCTTGTCTAAGGGAACTAAGATACCCAGGTAGGAGGAACAAAGCAGAGGGCCCTCCTAATGGCACAGGAATTGACCCCTCCAACACCCAGTCAGGGACGCTAGGTATACTCCAGGCTCAACCCCCACAAGTGCCCCCGGAGACCCCCCAGGAGCGTGCCTGAGCAGGCTAACCTCTGGAGGCTGGCCAAGCATAGGTTTGAGATTTCTCTGAGTGAAGCGGCAGCTGTGTTTTGGTTTCTGTTTTCTTTGCAACTCTGTCACACCCATGTCTACATGACACCGGGGCCTTTGAGCTCCGAACATATTTTTGAAAAGGGAAAATCTAGGTCAGGCAGTCTCCATCCAAGCCCCGTTTCAAAGGGCTTTCCATTCCCCAAAGCCCTTCCCTTTGAACTTGGCCAAAACCTTCCTCCTGGGCTGATGTTTCTTCCTTGGCATGATAGCCCAAAGGTGAAAAACGCAGGGCAGCCTCGGGAGCAAGAGGGTGGAGTTGTTTTGAAGCTGGATGAGTAATCCGGGGAAAAGTACTGGCTGCTGACACCGGTAGCCCCAGAGCTGCCCGGATGGCCCACCTCTGCCCACCACCTAGCCCACACTGAATCGTGCCATAGGACGCGGATCCAAGAATCTCCTCTGTGCGGCCACAAACAATTAGAGCCACCGCCGAGCCCTTTCCCTCCTGCCTCCTAACACAACCTTGTGTAGTCCCCAGCCTCAGACGGGGCCAGAGGCTCTGCCGACGTCAGCTTCAGCACCCTAAGAGCTCGCTACCCTTGGGTCCCTCTAAGTCCTTGGGTTCTTCGTACATGCTTTCCCAAGCTCTTAGCTAGTTTAGCTGACTCCAGCGAATCTGCTTCCAGAGTCTTTCCTAGTAACAGGGTGGAGTGGCTGTTCCTTGAGAGAGCCTAGGGTGGAAGTGGAGGGTGGGTTTCCTTTCTCTGGAATCCCAGGGAGTGGGCAGGCCTCCAAGTAACAGCCAAGTGTGGTTCACACTTCTGTCCCTAGAGTCAACCAGTTGTTCCCCAGTATCCAGAGGGCAGAGGGTCTTGGTTCCTCCTGACCAGCTTCAGAATACTCCAGAAAAAGCCTCAGAACTGGTGCTCCTTCCCAACTGGGTGGGGAAGAGGTGGGCTGTCAGGAGGGGGCATTCCTACAAAGGCAAGGGAAATGCAGTCTGGGGCCAAGGTATGGCAGAAAGTGGGGTCCTCAGCTCTGTGACACTCCTCCTCCTGACTGTTGAATCAGGATGCATGCTAGCAACCATGAGTCCTTTCTTAATGTTTTTATATCTTATTTGGAGTGTGTGGTTCACTGAAGCTGTAGCTACTGTTGACCAAGGCGGCGGCAGGGGTTGGGTGGGCGGGGGGGGGGTCTGCTGGAGATCAAGCCCAGGGTCTGGAACACACCAGGCAAGCACTCTACCCCTGTGCAATGTGCCAAGCTCTGCTATGTTGGTTACTGTGGGAGAACTGTATCTCTGGGTGTGTGGGGACTTACTGATTTTTTCACTTGTAGGCCTGCTCTATTATGTTAGGCAGATTCACACATAGCCACAGTCAGGTTACTAGGTGCCCTTCACCCCCAAACCCCCTTCTAATCCCTGAAGTCACACCCAGAATCGCTGGCCACTGATAATGCATCCTCTATCACCTTGAGTTTGCCTCTTCCAAAATGTTCTATAAATGGAATCAAGGGCCTTCAGCTCCAGGGATGCTTCAGAAGGTCACCAGCCATTGCATTTGATCCCTGTGTGGCTGAGCAGGAGCCAGCCTTTGGGCGTTGCACAGTTTTACTTATCTACTGAAAAATAGTTGGGATGTTTTGTGGGTTTTTGTTTGTTTGTTGGTTATGAATCCAGCTTCTAAAAACATCCATGTATAGGTTTCTATGTGAATCTATTTTTATTCTTCTGGGGAAACACCCAGGAGTGAGTTGGGCCATGTGCTAGATGTATGTTGTAAGAAGAACTGAATTGTTTTCCCAAGCTAACTTTACCACTTTGCATACCAAGAATGGGCATCCTTCCTTTGTGACTTCCACCTGGAAGTCAGGCTCTCTTCCCTGACAAGGCAGAGGCCAGAATGAGATGAACTGAAATTAAAACTCAGGTCTAAAGAGGATTTGAAGAAGCCAAGCAGTAGTGGCGCACGCCTTTAATCCCAGCACTCGGGAGTCAGAGGCAGGCAGATCTCTATGAGTTTGAGGCCAGCCTGGTCTACAGAGTGAGTTCCAGGTCAACCAATACAACACAGCTCTCTGTGCAGACCTGTTTCAAAACAAACAAACAAATAAATAAACAACAAAAAAGTTGAGCTGAAGGGTGGATCAAAGCGGCTGTGCGCCATGTGGGACCATCTTCAAAGCACCAGGTGTGCCCAATGCCAAAATCCCTTAGGGTGAAGCTTCAAGTGAACATGGAGAGAGTAGCTTCAGCTGGGTCACAGGAACTGGCCCCGTCGGGACTCCACTCTGTGCCTGTGGACAGGTTTCTTTGCTTCCTTGGGTCCTCAAGTTTCTGCTTAGAATGAGTCCTGCAGGTTCAGTGAGGCCATAATTTGTGGTATTTCAATTGTTGCATAGTGAGACTCTGAGTATCAAAATTAAGTTCTAAATAAAGGCTTAGGATTCAGGTGTGGTCACTTCTAGTCCATCTCAAGGACAAGACGTCCTCCAGAAATACTGAGGTGGAGATTCATCACGCTGGTGCAAGGTGAAAATGCTTTGCTTCAAATAAAAAGTTCTGGGGAACCCGTGGACCACAGACTAGATCTCAGACCATGGACTAGATCAAGCCCAGGAAACTGCCCTCTGCACCCTTCTACCCTCTGTCTGGCAAAAGTGGCCAGAATTGGGTGTATCCCCAAGCTTTCTCCTGGGGTCACTCTAATGCCTCTGACTCTCATTCTCCTGGGCTTGAATTCACTCTCCACTCCCCAGTTCACAAAGACCTCCCAGGAGAAGGTTGGGGTGAGGGGCACATCACTGTGCTGGCAGGGGGTGGGGGTGGGGATGGGGTGGGGCAGCCCCTCACAGCTGAACTGCCTGCTCACTAGGTGACATATTTGACAAGTTAATCAACTCCACCCAGCCCTGGTTTTCTCATCAGTAGGTAGGGATGGGATTTCTACAGGGAAGGGCTTTCCTGGGGGCCAATGAGACCTGGTAACCCTAGGGCAGCCTGGTACCTGCTGTGTTTTCAGGAAAAGTTGGTTTTCTTTCTGTATTGCTTAATTGTACCCCCCACACACCCCTTATCTTCAAAGGGCATCTGCCTCTAAACCTTCCAGTTTTGTTTTGTTTTTTTATTGTTGTTGCTTAGTTTTTTGGTTTTTTGAGACAGGGTTTCTCTGTGTATGGAACTCACTTTGTAGACCATGCTGGCCTCAAACTCACAGAGATCTGCCTGTCTCTGCCTCCAGAGTGCTGGGATTAAAGGCGAGTACCACCATTCTGTGGTCCCTTCTTCCAGGTTTTACATTACATGAAACAGTCCACTTCATTCATTCTAAGACATTTAAAGTTCTACAAAATCAGTTCCCAGGAAACGAGGGCCAGTGCAGGGAAGGTCAGTTCTACCCACATTCTACCAACTTCAACCTTAGTTTCACTGACAGTAGAAGACCAGGAAATCGGGGCTGGAGAGACAGCTCAGTGGTTAAGAACACGTGTAGTTCTTGCAGAGAACCCAAGTTCAATTCCTAGGACCCATGTCAGGCATCTTACAACTGCTTGTAATTCCAGCCCCAGCAGATGGCCCTAACCTCAGGCATACGCACAAGTACAAACATACACACACGTATCTGTAAATTAATAATAATAATAATAGTAATAACTAATGAAGACCAAGAGACCTTATGCGAGTCACCCCGGCCTGTCCGAAGTTCTAGACAAGCCAAGGAGTAGCAGGAAGTCTGCAGGGTCCTCTCTCAGCTGTACGCATCACTCACACCTACTCTGTCCCACGAGGAAAAGCTGAAGTCATGTCCTAAGACAAGAACTTTGCTTCTGAGCATTGCTTTGCTAATGTGAGGTCAGGGTACATCCACCCCTCCACCTGACTATCACCAGTGTACCAACAGCCTCACAGTCAGTCAGTCACCAACAGCCTCACAGTCACCAACAGCCTCACAGTCAGTCAGCAAGAGCCTCACAGTCACCAACAGCCTCACAGTCACCAACAGCCTCACAGTCACCAACAGCCTCACAGTCACCAACAGCCTCACAGTCAGTCACCAACAGCCTCAGAGTCACCAACAGCCTCACAGTCAGTCACCAACAGCCTCACAGTCAGTCAGTCACCAACAGCCTCACAGTCACCAACAGCCTCACAGTCAGTCACCAACAGCCTCACAGTCAGTCAGTCACCAACAGCCTCACAGTCACCAACAGCCTCACAGTCAGTCAGTCACCAACAGCCTCATAGTCACCAACAGCCTCACAGTCAGTCAGTCACCAACAGCCTCACAGTCACCAACAGCCTCACAGTCAGTCACCAACAGCCTCACAGTCACCAACAGCCTCACAGTCACCAACACTCTCACAGTCACCAACAGCCTCATGGTCAGTCACCAACAGCCTCATGGTCAGTAAACCAATAGCTTCAAAAGCCTCCTAAGCATGGCACAATAAAAGGATTGAGGTAAACAGACCCCGCGCCCCACAGGCATGGAAGAGTGAGTGTGGTTATGGCCTGATTAGGAGCAACCCAACAGCAAATTTATCACGGTTACTACCCACATCATAAAAACAAACACTGGTTGTTTCTATAATCACTGAGAACACTCAAGTTATGTTCCAAATCCTATAAAATGGGCACGAATATACTGAACACTTTACTACATGAAAGGAGCCCATGGCCTATAGGCAATATATGGGCAGCAATAAAAAAAAATACAACAAGGCCATAAATTTGAACTAAAACCAATATTCTAGCCTTAATGGACATGAATTAAATATTTAATTAATTCTGGTCTTCCCTACTTGCTTAGAATTCAAAATGAGTCAGGGATGGGTGATAAGGGTAGATCTCATCTCTTCTAAAACTTCCCAGGGACACATGAAGGTCCTGAGAAGAGCAGGAGCATCCAGCGCACTGAACAGTGGTTGTAAAATGTTTACCACACAGGACGGAGCATTCAGGGGGAGGGCTGCTCCACACAGCGCTGCCGACACCTTGAACACTGCTTCCTTTGCAGAAATGGAGAGAAGTCACCTGCCCCATTACCAACAAGACTGACAGTGAGCGGGCTCCCTGCCAAGCTGAGAGAGGGAGGTCATTTTGTTAAGGGTATAGAGGGGCTTCAAGGGCACATAAGCAACAGCATCATGTGATGCTGGCCACTGTGCCAAAGCCCAAGGAGCTTCTGTGTCGCCAGCCCCTTGGTAATTCTAGTGCACACTGGAGTTGAGAACCCCCAAAGGGAGGGAGTTCTCACCTCATCCCCTCCTGGCCAGCCACCACCACTCTGCAGCTAAACTATTATTTTTTTAAGGACACGTATTAATTTCAATTCTGTTGCTTTTATAAAATACCCTAACAAAAGGAAAACTCCTGTAAAGTGTCCACACACGTTGTGGCTTACACATGTCACAATACATGAGCACAATAAATAAATGTCAAAAAAAGGGCAACTTTAGAGGACAAGACAGATTCCCAAAGCCCTGGCCATCGGGTTAAGGAGCCTGTTTTATCCCAGTGATTATTAACTTTGTTTTTGTGTTTGTTTGTTTGTTTTTCAAGACAAGATTTCTCTGTGTAGCTCTGGCTATCCTGGAGCTAGCTCTTGTAGACGAAGCTGGCCTCGAACTCACAGAGATCCGCCTGCCTCTGCCTCCTGAGTGCTGGATTAAAGGCATACACCACCACCTGGTGACTATTAACTTCAATATGCAACAAGATTGCAGCGGCCCATACCTGTAATGCCAGCCCTCAGGATGCAAAGACTAGAAGAATCTGAGGCCTAAACCAGGCAGTAAGGCCTTTCCTCAACTATTAAACCGTCACCGGGGAACTTGAGGAATAAAGATGCCTCCTGAGATTCTGACTCTACAGGTGAGGGTAGAACCAGGGCATGCGGCTGCATGTTGCGCTTCCAGCTGATATCATGGCGCTTGTCCCCTCGTGCCTGACCTCCAGCCCTCCCCGGTTTCCTGCACAGCCTATGGCAAAGGAAGCTCAAGCCCCCTCTTGCCTCCACAGGTCACTGGCCAGGCATGAAACACCACCGCCTACCACAATGATTGCGGGTAGATGGGGCAGCTCGGTGTCTGCCCAGGGACACCTCTCCTCAATTACCATCCTCACAAATGTTCATTGCTGACCTCTAGACCGTGTCCTTGTCCTCTGAGAGGTGTCTGGAGCAATCAAGCCCATCCCTCGCTCCTGGGAGCAGCTGTACGCGCCATTAACTGAACTGCTCCTCACTTAGGTTTGGGTTAGTGATGGCAGGGGCTGTCACTCTGTCCTATCTCAGAAACAATTACGGTGAGCGAGGATCCCAAACAACCCACAGGAAGGTGTGCTTCAGCACAGAGCATTGGTATGCTGAGGAGACTCACAGGCAGTGGCAGCTGCGTCCCAGGAGGGTGCTCGGAGACTTTCAGAACCAGGAACTCTGTGATCAATACTAGGAAGCGGCATGGACGATGGGAATTGATTAAGTGAAGCGCTTAAATAGAAAGATCACAGTCTAATTATCGTTCATCGCTGACTAGAGGTATCTTCTAAAGTTAAGGTGGGGGGGAAGGATCGGGCTTGGTGGCTCAAGCCTGTAATCTCAGCATTCCAGAGGCTAAGGTAGGGGAATTGCTGCAAGTTTAAGGTCAGCCTGGGATACAAAGTGAGTTTCAGACCAGCCTGAGCTTCAGAATGAAACCCCGTCTCAAAACAACAACAACAACAACAAAAAAAAAAAAAAAAAAAAAAACAAAGAAAAACCCAGAGCCCTTCCTGACCCTTTCTAGATGTGACTGGAAAGGGGAATTGGAGAAGGAGCAACAGACTGGACCTGTCCTTTCCTGGAAAGCTGACAGTGTCCTCTCTCCCCTTCTCTCTCTGGTACTTGCATCTCACTGTCTTCTAGAAACTGCCCTCTCAGTTCATGGTGTCCCAGGCAGACTGTCAAAGGGTCCTTCTCTCACCTCTGCACTCCCTCCCATCCCCTTCCCCCTCTGCCCCTAAACACAGGGATCCTCTGGCCCAGCTGGACTTTCTTTGCTAGAGCTACATGGCACGCCCTAGGCCACTTCATGGGTAGGTACCTGAATCAAAAGCCTTAGTTCCAGCTGAAGGGCGGGTCTCCTGAACTTGGCCTGACACCACAGTGTCCATCCTTTCCTACCATCTTCCAAGAAATCCTTGCTGTTAAAATCAGAAAAAGTTGGTGCTCATTGTTTCCAAATAACACAGGCCTCGGATCAATGTCACCCCAAAGGCTCCCACGAGGAAGATCTAAGGGGTGATACTTGTGTCTTGCAGCAAAGCTAAGCCCGTTGGCCTCCAGCCCTTTCTCCCATTTGGGGGCTAAGGAGAGACATTGTGCAGGTCACAGCGAAACCCGAGTAGATACTACGACTTAGGCGTGGACGAGCTTCAGAGGCACTGTGAGTGAGTCGGGAGGTGAGTGAAGGGCAGGTCATTGCTGTGATCTCCAAAGCAGGAGTGGGGTCTCAGCCACTTCTCATCTGTGATGGTTTGCCGAGAGCTGCCAAGAGAATTTACCACAAAACAGTTGGGCAGTTTAAAGCAACAGGAGTTTGTTCTCGCTCCCTTCTTTATTGTGCAGTCCAGGGCCAAAGCCAAGGAAAATGTGCCGCCTCAATCAGCACAATCAAGACAGTCCCTCAGGGGCATCTCCAGGGGCTAATCTAGTCTAAATCACCCCTCCTGAGTGCCAGGAGGCTTATCTTCTGGGTGGTTCCAGGTCCTAAAGGTGACAATCAGCATGAGTCACTGTATCTCCCTGTCTCTTCCAGCTTTTGCAGGCTGTAGGAGTTCCCTGGCTTGTAGCAGCAGGTACTCCGCGTGCTGTCTGCTTCTGTTCTCGCATGGTCTTCTCTCTGTGCCTGTGTGTCTCAAACCCCACCACCACCAATCATGAAATGTAAGACCCATCCTAAAAAGAGGAAAGACTCTTGTCAAGAGCCTAACAGCATCTTCAGAAACCATTTTCCCAAATAAGTTCACCGTATTAGCGACTTTTTTGTTTCTATGATAAAATGACCACAACAGAAGCAACTTATAGAAGAAAGAGTTTATTTTGGCTTATGGCTGTAGAGGGCTAGATGTCCATTGAGGTGGGGAAGGCCCATGCAGCAGGATCAGGGAGCTGGAAGAATCTCATCCACACACAAAACAAGAGTTCAAACCAGACACGGGGTAAGGCTATAGGTTCTTACAGCATAGAGTATGAACTTGACTTGGGGCGGGGCTATAGGCTCCCATAGCAAGGAGTGAGGGAGACTCCAGGTGAACTTATAGACTCACAGCAGGGAGTGTGAGCGAGACTCCAAGTGAATCTATAGGCTCTCACAGCGTACCTCCAGTGACCCACTTCCTCCAACAAGGCTCCAGGACCTAAGGGTTCCTTAAAGTCCTAAAACAGCACCACTGACTGGGAACCAACTGCTCAAACACATGAGTCCGGGGAAACATTTCTCATTCAAACATTAACAGTCACCTTGGAAGAGTCTAGGAGATGAGGCTTGGGACACTCCTGCACTGTCAACACAATCCAGGAGAACTGGATAACCCAGATAACCCTAGATATAGTAAAGAAATTAGTTAAAACTCTTCCAACAAAGAAAACCTCCAGTTCCAACAAAGAAAACTTCCAGTTCAGTGGCGGGGGGCAGGGGGGGCAGGGAATCAAATTTCCCTGGAAAATTCTACCAGACATTTAAGGAAGCAACATCAAGCCTACACGTGAGCAGATTAGGAGGGAGCGTGGGCCAATTTCCAGGAGGATGAAGCAGAAGATTTTCTCTCACTGCACTTAAGGGAGATCTGAGGAAGAAAAAAAAAAACTAGAATGAAAAGGAAACGTTGGAAGAGAAGAATGCAATAAACAAAGTTTTAAATCTCAGTGAGTAATCTCAGGAATACTGTGGAAAGGATCCAGGAAAGAACAAGGAATTATGCAATTCCAACTCAGACCTACAAAATGGCCAAAGCCTCCAGGAACTGTGCATTTAACAAGGTCACCCATCTCACTGGAGTCCTGGAGTCCTGGAGCAAAGAGAAGATGGGACTGAAAAAGTACCTGAAGGAATAACAGCTAAAAATTTCCCAGATTTTGTAAGATACATAAACCTACAAAGTCAAGAAGATGAATAAAACCAAACCAACTTGTGTAAGCAAATGTGAGTGTTACACTCTGGAGGCTGGAACAGCAATAGGACAGCTCTGGAGGCCGGAGCTGCAGTAGGATGGCCCTGGACGCTGAATAAGGTAACCTGACTTTATCCAGACGTCAGGCTATAACTGGAGCCGGCTGTAGTGGGAGATGGTCTCTCCGCAGAATGTAGTAATCCTGCTCCTGTCCTAGAGAGAGCCGCTCCAGCTGAGCGCTGTTCAGCTCCCTTACCAGAGCTTTCTGTTGTTTTTCTGTTGCAGCCCAAGATGTTGCTTCTCCGGAATCACTCTGCTAAAGGGAAAGCCCCTGCAAAAACGTAGCAATCTCCTCTGACTCCAGAGAAAGTTACTTTTTTAGTTCAACTCCCTCTGGAGTTTCCTAGCAGATGTAACTGTTTCTTCTGGTTTTTCTGCTCAGCACCCCTAAGGGAACGTCTCAGAAAAGGTTTCTGGTCTGCAATGGCGAAAAAAGATTTTCACCCAAAACTCTTTTAAGAAAGAGATTTATGGTGGTGGTGGTGGTGGTGCACGCCATTAATCCCAGCTCTTGTGAGGCAGAGGCAGGCAGATCTCTGTGAGTTCAAGACCAGCTTAGTCTACAGAGCTAGTTCCAGGACAGCTAAGACTGTAACACAGAGAAACCCTATCTTGAGAAAGGAAGGAGGGAAGGAAGGAAGGAAGGAAGGAAGGAAGGAAGGAAGGAGTTCAGGAGAGTGGCTTCCTCTACAAGGGTGGGAAGGACAGCCAGCAACTGGACAGGTAAAAGGGCTTATATAGTACTTCTTAGGAGTGGAGATTTCCCATGGAGAAGTTTTTCTGCTCAGGGATTGGTTAGTATAGTTGGTCAGGGGCAGAGTTAGCTCTGATTTCAGGGCCAAACTGTGTCCCATTCATCCATCCTGTTCATCCTTCCCGCATTCCCCCACCCACCAACCGAAACAGAGTTTCTCTGTGTAACAGTCCTTGCTGACCTGGAACTAGCTAGTGTAGACCAGGCCGGCCTTGAAGTCACAGGGATGGTCTGCCTCTGCTTCTGCTTCCTGAGTGCTGGGGTTAAAGACATGCCTGGCAAAACATTTTATGATTTTATGTATATAGGTGTTTGGCTTGCATGTATGTCTGTATACCCAGTGCATGCCTGGTACTCCCAGAAACCAGAAGGTTCTTGGAATTGGAGTTTTGTGGGTGCTGGGAATTGAATCCGAGTCCTCTGGAAGAATAGCCAATGCTCTTAACCACTGGGCCATCTCTCCAGTCCCAAACCGTGTTTCTTTCACTGCCCCCCCCCACCTAAAACTTTTTTTGCTCTATTTTCAGGGCTAAGACATATTTCTTTCACTGACTCTGGTTCTAGGGCCAAACTGTGTTTCTTTGGCTCTGGTTTCAGAGTCAGGGTGTTTTTCTTTGGTCCTGGGTTCAGGGATAAAGTGTTTCTTTCACTGGCTCTGGGTTCAGAGTTAGGGTGCTCAAGCATAGGTTGGTTTCCTGCTCAGGGATCATTGGCCTTATGTTTCAGTTGGTCAGGGGAAGAGCTGGCTCTGGTTTCAGGGCCAAACTGTGTTTCTTTCACTAGCCTTTTTAGCTTTTTGGCTCTAGTTTTGGGGCCAGGGTATATTTCTTTCACCAGCTCTGGTTTTGGGGCCAGGGTATATTTCTTTCACCAGCTCTAGTTTTGGGGCCAGGGTATATTTCTTTCACCAGCTCTGGTTCCAGGGTCAAAGTGCATTTCTCTGGGTCTGGTTTCAGAGTCAGGGTTCAGGATAAAGTGTTTCTGTCACTGTCTCAGGTTTCAGATCCAGGGTGTGTTTCTTTCGCCGACTCTGGGTTCAGAGCCATAGTGGGTATCTTTGACTTTTCCTTTTACCCTATAATCTGTTTCCAGACATACCACAGCCAGACTTCTGCAAACCAAAGCAACTGTGAAAACAGCAACAACAAAAGCCTTTCCCAGAGGTGACATGTACAACAGGAGGCTCCAGAACACAGGTAAGAAAGGAACAGCACACCATCCTCAAGGAAGGAGCTCCTTGCCTCAAGTTCTATATCTAGAAAGTCTTTTATTCTTATTTATCTGTGTGTCTGTGTGAATACAAGCCCTGTGTGTACAGATGTCCGTGGAGGCCAGAAAAAGACACTGGACCCCACAGAGTAACTGGCTGTCTTGATGACTGACAGGGGTGCTGGAAACCCAACTCCATTCCTCTTCAGGAGCCCCCAATTCTCCTACCTGTTGACACATCTCTGCAGCTCCCTACCTAGAAAGTCTTTTAAGACACAGAGTACAATTCTCAGGTAAGAGAGAGACAGAAAGAGAGAGAGAGAGAGAGAGAGAGAGAGAGAGAACAAAATAAAATGGCAGAGTGGGGTACTGATGCAAGTGATTTCACTAATTATAAATGTAAATGCCAATTAAGATGCAAAGTGCATTTAAAAACACGACCCTACTATAATCTGACTACAAGAAACTCACTTCAAATACAGCAATATAATCAGCTTAGCAGGAAGGGATGAAAGGTACATTATGTAAATCAGGTTAGGTATTGGAGTCCTGTAATCCCAGGACTCCAAAGAATGAGGCAGGGGGATCATGTGTTCAGAGATGGTGGCATACATAATGAGATACTGTCTTAA
Source organism: Microtus oregoni (assembly GCF_018167655.1). Lineage (NCBI taxonomy): Eukaryota > Metazoa > Chordata > Mammalia > Rodentia > Cricetidae > Microtus > Microtus oregoni. Next base: position 18,416,902 of record NW_024543071.1, read on the forward strand.
ATAAATAGAGAGAGGAAGAAGGGAGAAAAGAGGGGAGGACACAGGTTTATCTGTAGTCATATCAGATATCTGACAGAGACGGGCCTTAACAAGGCGAGTCCACGCTGAAGACATTGCAGTCCTAAACCTGTGTGCACAGAAAGGAGACAAAATACGTGAAGACAACCTGACAGATCTCAAAGAAAACAACAGGTAAATTCACAAGTCCAGTTGGAGACATTAGCATCATATTTTAACAAGCAATAGAACAACCAACCCAGAATATAGACGATTCAAAACACTACTAAACAGCAGGACTCAAAAGATGTAGAAAACCCCACCTGCCCATACAAAGTACACATTCTTCCTGGGAATCCCTAGAACATATGCCTGTTATAGACTAAGTGTCAGCAGATTTGTAAATCAGAGTGTATATTATCTGACCACAACATAATCAAACAGAGATTAAATAAGAGGAAAAAAAGCTGGATCAGTCAAACACAGAAACAAAGCAAGACGTTTCTAAATAATCCACGGCCCACAAAGGTAAAAGGAAATTAAAGAAAAAAAACTGAGCTAAATGACAATGAAAATACAACTCATCAAAACCAGTAGATGAACTGGAGAGATGGTTCGGTGACAAAAAGTTAAAAGCCTTTAAGGCTCCTGCAGAGACCTGGGTTCAGTTCCCAGCAGCCCACGTGGTGGCTCACAATCATCTGTAACTCCAGTTCCAGGGAATCCACGCCCTCTTCTGGCCCCCACGGGCACTGCATGTACACGATACACAGATATACATGCAGGCAAAATAGCCATGTACATAAATAAAAATAAATGAATACTTAAAAAGAGAAAGAGACACCCTATTCACAGGCGACAGCCTATACAGAAAAACCCAATGTTACTTGAAGTTGCGTAGTTTCATACGAAGTACATAAGGTCAACATGTAAAAATTGTTTGTTTTATATACTAGCAATGACTAACCAGAATTAAGAAAACTTTTATGTGCTACTTAATAGTACCAAATATGTAAGTGTTTACATATGATTCTAATGCAAATTTGTGGCCTGTTGTTTGTTTATGCTGAAAGCTACAAATCACTGATTAAAGAAATCAGGGGAAAGGAAAATAGAGAACTCTGCATCTGAAAGCCCCGTTTTCTTGAAATGCCATCTCTCCTCAAGCTGATCTCTAAATTCAGTGCAATATCAATTAACACCATTTACGATAGAAATTAGCAGCTTGGTTGTAAACTAGGTATAGAAATACAAAGGAACTACCATAGGCAGGGCAGCCTGGGAAGAGGGCCACTCTGAAAGGCTCACACTGTGGTATAAAATGCAGAGTAAGCTGTGTGACTCAGCACAGGTGATGTGTGGCAGACTGGTGGGGAGGGCACCTTCCTCACTTCTACAGGAGAAAGTGGACCCTGTGCCTGGAGTGGAGACAATGGTAGGTGTGTCATCTGCAAGACCCTCCTGCTGCGCCCAGCCACTGAGACTCTAAAAGATTTTCCAGGAAGCTTCTTGAGTTATGAACATCTGTGGAAAGAGGAAGGAGCAAAGCTGAGGTGGAAGATGATGGGGAGGGCCACACTTAGTCAGAGTTCACAGCCTGTTGATGGGTACATGGCAATGACCCTCAGAAAACTCTTCAGTGTAAACCCAGGGGTCACCTGATTAGAAGCGGGGCGGGGGGGGGGGAGGGCAGGAAATGCTACTTGAGTGACAAGAGACAAGAACCTGGAAGGAATGGCCCTTACCACTTATGACTCTACCAGTATATAGAGAGAGCCTTGGAAATGTGGGCTTGATTTTCTTTGTTAGAGTTCCCAAATTACTACATAAGCAATGAATGCTCAATAAATACCTATTGAATATACAAGCACACAAATGACCTCACAGGCCGATGGGATTCATTCTTTTGTACCATGACTGGGATACAATTCATGACTTGGGCAGCTCACACTGAGGGCAGGAGCTGGGCCTTTGCCTCCTTGTGTTCCTGTAGTGCCTAGAAAAGTGTTCTCTTTGCAAAGATGATGGATCTGTGCCCAGGAATTAGTACAGGACAACACCCTGTCTTGAATGAGATGCATTCAGCCATTAGCTTTGATTTACTGATGCTTGCCAAAGGCCTAAGGCGTTGCACCAAGTTCCCATCAGTCCTCCTCACCACAGTGACTGTAACTCAAGGAGCCCTGGTGGGCAGGAGTTATGCTCATTAATTGGTAATGAAGAGAGGAAATGGCTTCCCCTCAGAAGCACATCGCCACTGCTGTGTTGGTGGAATTCCTTTCCCCACCTTGTTTACTAGCACCCAGAGCTAAAAGGAGGCACAGGTCGTCTGCATTTCCTCTGGACTCTTCAGTCAACACTTAGAGGTCAAGCTGTCCTAAGAAAAGCGGTTTTCGGTTTTCGGGAAGTGGCTAGGAAATGAAGCTTTTCTGTTCTTTTCTGGGCAGTTTTCTACTGTGAAATATTAACAACCCTACAGGTATTTAACCCTTCTTTGGCAGCCAGGGTATCTGGATAGTCAGGGACAAAGACTCGGAGTCAACTGTAAGTTGGACCAACCCCAAAGAGAAGGAGAACATTAAGAATGAGCTCTTGGTCTTTCTGCAAGAGCTAGTGTTGTGGGATATTTGTACTCTGTGTGGAAATGTGTTGCTGTCATTGGGGTAGCTAGGCAGGGGGTACAGGCTGGACATCAGGGCACAGAGGACTCTGGGAAGAAGAAAGCAGAGTTGCCAGCCCGACATGGAGGAAGCAGCATGGGCAGTATGGAGAGATGAGGTAACAAGCCACAGGACAGACAGTAGATTAATAGAAATGAGTAAATTTAAGTTATAAAAGCTAGGTAGAAATAAGCGTAAGCTAAGGCCAAGCTTCCATAATGAATAAGAAGTCTCCATGGTGTTATTTGGGAGCTGGAGGCACTGAGAAAGCCTGATACAAGCTAGTCGGCTTCAGTGACACCTGTTGGCCAACTGGTCTCTGAGAGATTTTAGATTTTATAGAATCTGATGTTTGCAGTGACATTGAGTCTTACGATGTTGAAGAAAGCTGAATTTCCTACCACAAAGAAAGACTTTGCCACAATCTATAAGTTGACCTGACTGCCTATTCTTGGCTGAGGAAATGGGAACCTCCTGGGGACAGTAATGAGGAATACTCCCACATGCAAATGCTTCACAACAGGATGGACTCCTTGGGTCATGGAAGTTCCTGTAAGAACTCTTAAGTAGACTATTCATCAGGTGCATGGCTTCTCTAGGACTGGAGAACCCACCCGGGAGTTGCTTTGCTCAAATAAACCTATTGTTATACTTTTCAATTCAGCTTGATCTGGCTGGAGCAATCTATTATTGGGGAACAGAAAACCTATTAAAGACCTGTAGATCCACCTACTCATCTGCTCCATCAAGAAGAGATTTGAGAATCTCAGATGCATTTGAGGATATAGAAGGCTGGCATTTCCAGAGACTCAGTCCACCAAACATGAAGGAGTCCTATCTTAATCAAGAGGATCAGAGAGGGTTAAAAGTTCACTAGTCAAGTCTGAGATACCAAAGAAAATGGCATCCATGAGTCTCTATACTCTAGAAGAACAAACAGGACATTCTATTGTGCTAACAAGTACTGGAATTATTAGGTGGGGGGGGGCTTGCCGAGTACTAAGTGTGGGTCCCAATCCCAGAGTTTCTGATTCAACTCAGTGGGTCTAAGGTAGGACCTGGTAATTGTCCTTTCTAGGATGTTCTCAGGTGATGCTGGTGTTGCTGGTCCAGGATCATCCTCAGAGAATGGTTGAACCAGCATGTGGTGTCAGGAGTGTCCCCTGCCCTATCTCAACATGACATGTCCAGGAGATTGATCTCTGGCTTCTAATGGGGCCTGTCTTCCATCCCTCATCCTCTAGCCTAAGGTGTAGCTTAGTCTTGATTACCCTTTGATGCCAATGGACCCACATTCCCCTAGCTCTCTGTTGGGTGTCTTGAAATGACTCTTCTTCCTTGATATCTATTCTAGCAAGTCCTTCCTCAACTTCTAGGCAAGCAAAGCCAGCAAAATTCCCACCAGCACACCTCCTATCTGCCTTCTGCTGGTTTCTGGGAGCAGAATATGTGCTGATTACATGGAAACAAACCCTTCAGGATCTGTCTGTCAGTCCTAATCTCCAACAATTGCTGGGCATATTGGCACACACCTTAATCCCAGCACTTGGAAGGCAGAGGCAAGTAGATCTCTGTGAGTTTGAGGCCAGCCTGGTCTACACAGTGAGTCTCAAGACAGCTAGGGCTACATAGAGAGACCCTGTATCAGAAATATAAAATAATACAAATTAAAATTAAAACAATCTTACATCCTCACTGGAAAGAAAAAGACCAGTTCTTTATACAGATATTATCATTTTCTCTCAAAGGTCCAGAAATGACAAACTCTAGTTCAGGAGAAGACAAAACTGCAGATGCCTATGCTGAAGCTGAGATACCACAGTCAATGCTTTCTTCCCAAACTCCTCTTCCTCTCAGATTCCAGTCAGCTCCAGAGTGAGTCACAAATGGTTGACCCAGGGCTAAGAGAGAACACCATAGTGTTTCAGATGCCTCTGTTCTCAATCAATGATTTTCCCCAGAAAGGATATGATGAGCTAAAACCCCAAATGAGGGAGGCATCACACAGTCATTGAAGTTCCCAGGCTAGCCCACTAAGGCCTGGTACTCTCACCTGCCAAGAGAGACTAGAAGAAGAAACCCAATTATTATTTGTGTTGCTGTGAAAGATCCAGGAAAACATCATAGAATAAGAAATGTCTTTTAATTTAACTTGTTTGGTGCCATGTGAGGAAAAAGGGTCTCAATTACTGGTGGGTAAAAAGGGCAGTGTAGATATGGTGAACTCAGGAAGGGACCTCAGGGGCTTCCAGGCTCCGGCACTGTCTTCGTTCAGTCTCATTTCCCCTCAGAATGTATGGCTTTAATTTACCTGAGCAGAAGCATGCCCAGGCACTGTTCTGTGCCTACATTTAGCTGCTGGGACAGAGAATCATAGGGTTTCAGATGACCCTGGATCTGGGGACAGGAGTGGGATATGTTTCTGAAGGAGCTGGAAAGGCCTTCAAGAGAAGCTTGAGGGGGTCTGTGGCTAAGAGGAAGAGAAAGAAGATGAGTTCTAGAGTGATCTAGAGGTAAAGAGGGGAATGGCAGAGGGGGTGGCAGTGACTTCAACCTTCCCCAGGTGAGGAGGAGTCAGCTGGGAGTGGTGAAGTGAGAACATGCTTCTTGCCACAGGGGCAGGTAAGGGGATCTGGGGAACAGGTGAGCATTAAGCTGTTGGTAGCAAGTAGAACTGAAGGTCTAAACATCTGTGGGAGCTTGGGGTTCTTCAGGTATAGAGGCAGACATGCAGGTGGGAGTCTGAATCCTGCCTTCGGCACCTTCGCTGCTTGGAAAACTCCTCACTGTCCCTCCACCCCAGCCCCAGCCCCAGCCCCAGCCCCAGCCCACAGTGTGAACACGAGGAATTGGATCCCACCCCGGTCCATGCTAAACAAGATCCAGGTTCTTAAAACACGCCACGCACACACACACACACACACACACACACACACACACACTGCTGAGAAGGTCAGTTCCCACCTTACTCTGGGGCTGGACCCTCACGGCTCTCAGCCCAGGATGTTCCTGTCTCTGTCCTGTGTATCTGGTCCTTAGGGTACTCTCTCACTCTTCCACCTTCTCTGTTGGGTATCTTCAACTTCAACCCGGATCACGACTTCACTGTCCTCCCCGGGGGAATCTTCTTCTCCTTTCTAGCCCCAAAGCTGAACCTGAACGACCCGATGCCTCTGAGGTGTGCACTGGGCGTGGCACAAGACAGCAGTGTGCCGAGATCTACACCGCTTAGGGAGCCAGGACAGCCGAAGGCTCCTTGTTGTGGGATGGAGAAAAGGTAGAAGATGGACTGGATACATGGGGACCCACAGCTAGAAGAGGTTCCATAATAACAGGTTCCACTCAGAACTGTAAGGACTGGAAAGTTCTGAACCCCAACCTGGTAGGTTTCCCTAAAGATATGCATGTGCACATCAGGATTGGAAGGTAGCCCATGATTTATTTAGCAATCAGACTGATTTATAACCTGTAAACACGTAGGTGTATGTATGGGATGAGGCCTCTCTGATTCTTACCCTGGGTCCCTGTGGATGTTGAGGGAGCCTGTCTGACTCATTAATTTTCCCAAAGGAAGGGGTGTCGCACAAATTGCTGTCTTGTCCATGATTTCTTCTCCTTGCAGCCAGCTTATCCCTTCTCTCTCCCCATCCATCTCCTGGGCCATTCATCCTCCCTGCTAGGTTTCCCTTTCTTCACAGTACCAACCCAACCTCCTCCGAAAAGTTCCCCCCACCCCCCGAATCCCATAGCTGTGCCTGCTAAACATTTCCCACCGAGGGAAAAAGCCCACCTTGCTGGTTTGTGCTCCCTCATTCATCCCACTCTCCATGATCAGAGTCTGTCTTCTTCACAGCTGTCTCTGCCCTTGAGTCATGAGCTCCTTGAGGGCACAGACTCTGGTTCAGCTCATGGTGTGGCTTGGTTTGGTTGTTTTCCCGCACCTTTCACTCTGGGACCATCCATGTAAGAAGCTCTAACGGAAGAACCTGTGGCGTAGTTAGAAACCTAGTTAAGCCGGGGTAGGAAGAGCAGGGAAAATGATGTCAAGGCGCTCCGAGCAGAGGTAGTAGGAGGGCAGAGGAGGGGGCTGTCAGCTCTTGACACAGGTCAGTCTGTATGAGGTATAGTGAAGCCGGGGACAGAACGGGGTGTGGGGAGTGGGAGAAGGAAAGCAGGTTCCGGGCTGTTACCAGAGCACACTGGCGAGGGCATGATGTCAGTGACAGGGATGCCAAGGAGGGACATGAAGGGATAGACGGATGCAGGAGGAAGTGCCTTCCAGGAATCACACAGCTATCAGAGCTGGAACTGAAACTGGCTGGTACGTGCAACACACCACAGCCTCAAGCACACTGAGAGGAGTTTTTGTTTTTTTCGGATCACCCAGGTATTAGTTCCTTTCTCTTGTCTGTGACAAAACGCAAGGGTTTCTACTTTCCTCACAGTTTGAGGATACAGCCCTTCCTAGCAGGGAAGGCGCGGCAGCAGGGGCAGGAAGTAGATGATTAGGCTGCCTTTGCAGCCAGGACGCAGAGTGATTGTGCCGATGTCTAGCTCACGTTCTCCTTTGGATTCTGTTCAGGACCCCAGTTCTTGGGACAGTGCCCCCCCCCCCCCCACAGCTAGTGCAGGTCTTTCACCTCATTAACCAGCCCCATGTAGAAAGTCCTTTCTAGACAGGCCAGAGGTTAGTCTCCTCAGTGAGCCTGGCTCCTGTCACGTCAACAGTCAGCACTAACCATAACACCCTACTTCTCACTCTCCCCACCCAGGTTATAGCTTCAAGGCACAGGTGCTTTTCGGGTGAATCTGTGTCTCCCCTCACCCTCTCAGCCCTGTGTTTCTACTTCAGTTCACTGCAGGAACCCTCTGGAGATGATAACTGTGTGGCTTTGACCGTGTCGTATAACCTCTCCCTCTGCTGCATCTTAATATCTGTTATTAAAATCGCGAGACTATGATGCACGGAGTTTTTTGAGAGGACTGAATGAGAGGGAACTCAGAGCAACTGTCCCCCAACCTTCCTGTTGTTGCAGAGATCCCGGCAGGGGCCTCTCCTGACTGGTTGGTTGAATGTATCCCTACTCTACAAACTCACTAAGAGGAGGACAGGACCACAGGGAGCTTGTCTGTGTCTTCCCAGGACCAGTCTGGGGACCCCTGACCCCTAGGACCATATATTCCATCTGTGAGTAATGACTGAGTGTCTGCTGTATGGCAGGCCTGGTAAAAGACTCTGGGTTAGGATAAACAAGAAGGTCAAAGAGCTGCAGAGGCAAGGCAGACACAGGCTTGGCCTTGAAGAGTATGGTGGGGGTCACAGACTCTGGGCTGAGGGCCTGGGAGTCCAGCCAGGCGGGAAGGAGGACACTGCAGGCCCAGTTAAATTCCAGCATTTCAATCCAATCACAGCTAGCAGAGATGAACTGAGTTCTCCCTTTCGACCCTCACAAAATGGTACTTAAGATTGAGGGTATAAGTCTGGGCAGTGGGGGTGCACGCCTTTTATCCCAAGCAGAGGCAGGCAGATCTCTGAGTTTGAGGCCAGCCTGATCTACAGACTAAGTGCCAGGACAGCCAGGGCTGTACAGAGAAGCCCTGTCTCAGAAAGGAAGTAAAGAATGAGGGTATGGTTCCTTGGGAAAATCCCTCTACAATTAAGCCTAGGCTGGTATCCTCACTTCTCAGGGGAGCCCCCTCATCCACTGCCCATCACGCCTCTGCCCAGTCTTACAAAGTAAGGACTTCCGGAGGACATCAATTCATTCATTGGGCTCCAAGGTATTTTTAGCTCTGGGCAGCCAGGCCTGCCTGGTGGGTGACTGGCAGCAGGCGGAGCCTCCGTGTTGCTCCTGGCTCAGCATTAGAGGTGGCTGGGTGGAGGGCGGAGGCCCAGGCATACCTGGTATCCTGGTCCACAGCTGCCTCATTGTCCCTGTGGGAGGAGCCAGGTTGCTGTCTCTGCCACTGACCGGGGCTGGGAGCATTCTTTCCTGTTGATTCATCCCAGGGAATGTTTTGGGTCCAGGTCGGGTGGGGCAGGGCCACTGGGGGGACATCTTAGACATGAGCAGCCAGGGGTGGACCCAGGTCTCTGGCAACAGGGTAACGGTGACCTGGCCGATAAGTGTCATCCTGGCTCTCATTACCTCCTGCCTTGAGATCATGTTTCTTTGTATATCCTCCCTCTCCAGACTGGGGCAGCCCCCTGCCAGTGTCTAGCATCACAGCCCCTTTCTAGCACATAGGAGAAAATCAACAGAAGGTCCTGAATGAAGGAGCCCTTACAGGGACACCTGGTAAGGCCAGAGGTGGGAGACAAGCCACACTGCTCTGGGACTAGGTGAGAAGAAGCTGAACACTTCTGTCCATTTCACAAGTGAGATCCTGAAGGAGTGGACAGGACCGAGACTGGGTAGTCTGAGGCCTGGAGCCGGGGAGTTACTTCAGCTAGGGGCTCCATGTCTCAGGCCTTCCTTCATGTGTTATATTCCATAGCCTCTCTCCTCACTATCCACCATTGCCCCTCCATCCCCCGACCCCTTAGCCTGACAAGGACCAAGTCTTAAGTTGTCCCCAGTGTGGCTTATGACTCTGGGAAGCAAGTCCTGTCTCCTGTCTCACAGTGAGCAGAGCACCTCTCAGGCTGCATTCAGTGAACCTGCATTCAGGTCACAGAGCGGCTACCCCGTTACTCAAGCAGCAGTATCCTATCACTCACCGAAACAGGGAGCTCACCCCAAAGGGGCACCTGCATTGTCCAGCATAAGCAGCCCACGGGATCCAGACCTAAAGCTGTGGGGAGCTCAGTGCCACGAGGTCAAAGGGACACACTCTTGATCTCATATGAGACAAAGGAGGAAACCGCGCGTGCAACGGGACTCGCAGACCAGATCCTCGCCCCCATCGCACCTCTCCCGGGACTCTATCAACCCCCTGTGCTCCCCACAGCGCCCGGGACTTCCCGGCTTGGCCCTGTCCCGAACTGCTTGCCTGGCTGTTGGCCGGCCGGGCGGGGCGCCCGTGCAGACAGGCGCGCCCGGGGCGGGGCCAGCGGCCTCCCCGGGGAAGGCCCCGACTGGGGGCGGGAGACTGGCGGATAAAAGCCCCCAGGGCGCCCCGAGAGAGGCCCGTTAGCGCTGCTTGGCTGCGGCGCCGGCCCAGCCCCAACCTCCGGACCCAGCCGGTGAGCTCCAACTTGACGGGATTCCTCCTCCGGCTTGCCTCTTGCTGTCTGTCCTTCTGTCTCTCGCGGGTGGGCAGGCCTCTAAGGGTTCCGAGGGACTATGAGGGATGAGGGACCCCATGGACATGTCGGCCTAGCCCCCGGGTCACCACCTGCTTCTCCACTAGACAAGTGCCCAAGTTGGGGGAGTCAGTCCAAGGCTACATGGGTGGTGCGCCCTGGCCCGAGGGAATCTGTGTGCTAGGTTTGTGAACACACTTGTGTAATCATTTCTCACCCTGCAAGAATGCTAGGGACAGGGTAAAACCTGTATAGAACCAGATGTCACTCCTGTGACTTGGGGTACTAAGCACCAGGGCAGAGCTGGGCTCCCCAATTACCTACCCAGAACTGACTGCGGGAGACGAGGTGAAAGAGGGAATGTAAGCAGAAGGTTTCAAGCCCCACCTTCCCCAACCCTATACAGGTGGAGGCCCATTTTTAGGCTCTGCTTTACCCACGACAATGATGCCGCCAGGGTGCAGAGCCCAGAGCAGGTCCCAGAGAGCTGCAGAGAAAGGAGTAGAAGTGACCGACAGCTGGGGCTCCAAGACAGCTTCCCCCACGTTCTTGTGCTCCTCTTTCAGGCAATCGCCCTTTGCCAGCTCTCTCTACCAGCACAGGTGCTCAGCCCGGGCCTGCCAGGGTCTTGGATCTGCCCCTGGGCAGCAGGCAGGACTGGTGCCTACACCAGAGCCCTGACCAGCAAAAGGTGGCGCTCCAGTCACCTTGTCTCTCCCTCCCTGATCCAGCATCCCTCACTCTGCCGTTTTGAGAGTCCAGCCTGGAGCCAGGTGGCCTGTTTGACTCCTGGCCAGTCCGGCTATTTCATTTCTCTGTGCCTTACCTTTCCATCTGTGAAATTAAGATGCCTACTCTGACATGCTTCTAACGGGCATTCCTATTCTATCTCCCAGCTCCCTCCCCCGCTCATTCCCTTTTTCCTTTGGGAAAAGAGACTGCTTCCTTCTCCAAGGGCTAATTCTCAGCCTGCCCTCCTTCTGCACTCAGTTCTGTAGATACTGGGAGGCCTTATTGGACAGGGTAGCATTTGAACTGGGTGTCGAAGTGTGTGTAGGAGTTTAACAATCTGAGTAGAATGAGCAACAGGCGCAAAATCTTGAGCTCTTGGAGATGAAGGCTCTTTGCGGGGGGGGGATGACGAGAAGAGTTTGGCGTGAGTAACAGTTACGGGATCCCGGAGTGGGTGGGAAATATGGGGGGCGGACCCCTCCCAGGGTCTGCCTCCTGGTAGCTTGAACAGAAGAGCACTGCCCTGGCTTAGAGCCCAGGCTCTTGCTGCAGAAGATCCCTGTCTCATGCCTTCTGAGGAGACCTCCTCCATGCTGTGTGGACCTTAGCCACAAGCCCCAAAACAGAACAGCTCAGCCCATCGGAGACCCCCAATAACATGTTACACCCTAGGACCACTGCTCCTCTTACAGGTGTGCAAACCGAGACACCTGGACCCTTGCCATTGATGGCAGTTAGTTCTCTGCTTCCTGTCGGGGAGAGCAGCCGCCTCTCAGCTCAGACCCAGTGGCCCCAGGCTGCCAGACCAGAGCTTCTCATCCCCTCTTGTTCCTTGGGGGAGGGAATGCTCTCTGTCTGGGGTGACTTTGGTGTGGCTCAAACCTTGGTGCCCACCTCCTCAGAGGAGCGAGCAGGAGGAAAGGGGCACACGTGGAAGCAGCAGAGAGCATTCTGCTGGCTGTCAGCTAGCAGCCCCCTGGGCCCTTGAGTTGCAGTGGCACTAGGCCAGTGTTGGCATCTGGAAGAAAGTGCAGCAGGGCCAGTGGACGATGGCAGGGGCCCAGCCTCAGTGGGCAGATGGGACAGGGGGAGTCTGACTTCATGGTGTAAGGGAAAGGACAGGGGTGAGTCTAGGGACCACACTTGGACAGTGGAGATCAGCGGTTCTTTCAAGCTGCCATGGTGCTATTGATAGCTTACTGCTGCGAGTTCCTCTTCTAAGAGACCAGTGTGGGTCCGTCCAGTGAGCAGTCTTATTGACTGTTGTCATTGTATTTGACTTATTGTAGATGTTGTCACCCCCATCTTACAGAGAGGGGATACTGAGGTGCAAAGTTGTCTAGACAACTTGAACTCAGGCAGTCTGACTCTCCTGTCTCAAGACTCAAGCTCCATGCCATGGCATCTCACACACAGGCAACCATTGATGGTTTGGAGTGCCATCTTCACATCTGGCACCATCTGGGCACCAGGGATACAGAGGAAGTCCTCACCACAGCTGGATGCCATCCTTGGGGACTGGAGTGGCAGGGTCCAGGACCTTCTCTACTCTGGCTCATGAGTTCCCTCATGAGCAGGGTTGCCAGGTAGCTAAGGCTGACTTTCAACTCTGGATCTTCCTGCCTCCAGCTCCCAAGTGTTGGGATTACATGCTGATGCTCCCATTCCTGGCTGACCTGTCCTGCCTTTAAAAGCCTTCCCAGTCCTCCTGCTCTGTGTGTGGCAAGGCTAAGGAGTAGTGTTTAATGTCTTCCCTTCTGTGCCTCAACACCTGGCCTAACTGATAATCCCCAAGAGGCCAGCTGACCTGGCACATCTGTAATCCTGGGAGTTGGGAAGCAGAGGCAGGAGGGTCCCAAATTCAAGGCCAGCTCTAGCTAAATAGCAAGATCCTCTCTCTCTCTCTCTCTCTCTCTCTCTCTCTCTCTCTCTCTCTCTCTCTGTGTGTGTGTGTGTGTGTGTGTGTGTGTGTGTATGTGTTTACCATTCAGAAGACACAGCATTGGCAGGGTGTCAGTCTTCTCCATCCACTCCCATAGTGACCTCCAGAGCCAGGGTGGAGGAAAGTCAGCAGTGGGGGCCTCAGAGACTCTTGTAGCTGTATTCAGCCATGGTTCATCTCTGTGTCCTGCCCTGCTCTCCAGTCCCAGGACTAAGGGAAGCAGCTTGACCCTCCCTCTAATGTATGTGTCCCTGCCTGAACCCTCCCAGGGTTCCTCATTTTTTACAACATGAAGGGAACACGCTCTGTGAGGCACACACCCCCCTGACCATCTGGGACCTGCCTGCACCTCCCCTCCCCTTCCAAATCTCAGGCAGGCATGGCAGGTGGGTACCTGCTGCTCTACTCTTGCTTCCTTCTTTTGCCCACCCTGTCCTCTCCAGCTGGACTGCTCCCTTCCCAGCCTGGGAGAACTCTTATTCATTGGTTTTTGAGACAGGGTCTCATGTGGTTCAGGCTGGTCTTGCACTCATCAGGTAATTGAGGCTGACCTTGAACACTTGACCTTCCTGCCTTTATCTCTTAGGTACTATGATTATAGGTGGGAGCTCCCATGCCCAGCTTACACATCTCTTCTTTAAAAGCCTCCCCCAGATCCCCTTCTGTGTGTAGTGAAGGTGAGGAGTATATAATGTCTTCACTTCCATGTCCCTACACCTGGCTGAATAAGTGGCCCCAAGCCAGGTTCCTCCCAAAAGTGTAAACAATGCATGGGCCACACAGCTGCATGAGCCTGGGCTGTGGCTGTCAGGCCAGGCCACCCAAACCAGAGGAGGCAGCAGGTGAGATTTGGCTCTGCCTCCTCGCCTTGGAATAAAAGGCTAGGCCAGGCCACACGGTAGCAATGGAAGAGCCCTGAATCCCCTGAATATTCCTTCCTACCCCAGCATTCCATGCACCTTTTGTGGGTTCAGGAGTAGCATTTTACCCTCAACTTGGGGTGCCAGAAACATCAGATGGCAGACAAGTGTGTTATCACTAGGCAGGTGCATCTCGCCTGAGAGTACTGTGGAAGCTCCAGGGACAGCATTTGGTGAGCAGGCCTTTCCTCTTCTTGCCTACACGCTGTGAGGATAGGTGGAGGTGGTGATCACTGTCTGTTCCTTCCCCAGGTGCCCCTGAAGTCACCATGATGTGGCCCCCACCAGTCACTTTCTCTCTGTCCCTGCTGCTGCTGCTAGGCCAAGCCCCTTCTGGCAGGCCACAGTCATCAGGCACCAAGAAGCTCCGGCTGGTGGGTCCAGCAAACAGGCCAGAGGAGGGCCGCCTGGAGGTGCTGCACCAGGGCCAGTGGGGCACTGTGTGTGACGATGACTTCGCTCTCCAGGAGGCTACAGTGGCCTGCCGGCAGCTGGGTTTTGAGTCAGCCTTAACCTGGGCACACAGTGCCAAGTATGGCCAAGGGGAGGGTGAGTGACGGGAGACACCGCCCCACAGGATGCAAAGAGATGGGAGCCAGCTTCTTTCTCTTAGGACAAGGCTCCCTGAGGCTCCAACAGAACTTTCTAGAAGCCCACTCAGTTCAAATGTCCTCTTGAAGAGCCTTCCTAAGTAGAGCTGCAGAGGACCTCGGCTCTGACCTTTCCAGTCTCCCTTGGATTACCAGCATCACCATCACTAACTGTAACTTCTCTGAGCAGAGTGACTTGCATATAGTGGGTGTTTATAGACAGTGACAGACAGAAGGACAGACAGATGAACAGGTGGGTCTGATCACTAGATCGACCTACCACTATCCAGACAGTTTCTGTGGACCCGACTCCAAGAGGAAGCAGGCAGTGGGCAGGGGTGTGAATACTAAGACGCCCCCCCCGCCCCGAGAACCAATTCCCTTCTTCTCCCTTGCTCCTCAGTATTTGATAGTGTAGGGTCCCACCCAGGAGAAGGGTGTCTCTCCCCTCATCCTTGAGCTCCCCTCCCCTCCCCCGCAGGCCCCATCTGGCTGGACAATGTACATTGTTTGGGCACCGAGAATACCCTGGACCAGTGCACATCTAACGGCTGGGGCGTCAGCGACTGCAGACACTCGGAAGATGTTGGGGTGGTATGCCACCCACAGCGCCAGCGTGGCTACCACTCTGAGAAGGTCTCCAATGCCCTTGGGCCCCAGGTGAGGAGGCTGTCCAGGTCCTGTCCTGAGCTGAGGGCTGGGCAGAGCAGAAAGCCTCCTGCAGGGTGAGCCTGGAGGAAGAAGAAGGAATGAAGAGCGCTGGGCTGAGCAGCAATCCTGACCTCAGCTTAGTGAAGAACCAGTCAAGGGACCAGACGCTCGGCCTGGTGGGAACCTCAGAAGCTGTTCCCCATGAGGGACGTGGGGCAAGGGGGCTGCTTCACCCACAAGGCTTGGCCACAATTGCTGCCTCTTCCCAGCACAAACAACCCCAAGCTAAAAACAGCCCAAGCCAAACAACAGTAATGGGCAGGGTAGCAAGCAGGCTCCCACCCTCTGCTGCCAGGCAGCCTCTGCCTGAGGACAGCTGGCCCTGGCACACTGGATCTACAATGGGCCACCATGGGGGTTCCACACTGGTTTAAGTCACCCAGGGATAGGGTGGTGGGTCCACAGGATACAGAGGATGGTCTCAGGCAACAGTTCGTGCTCATTTCAGCTCTTGTCTGGGTGGCACAGGGAAGACCCCTCCATGCTCAGCAAACACCCCCATCCTCGAAGGGCTCCTGTCTTGACACCAGTTTGATAGATCTGAAAAGAGGAGGGAGAGGAGCTGGACGAACCAAGACTTTGGCTCCCACTTCCCCTGTAGCCTTCAGCAAATGCTTCCCTCTCTCTGGGCCTGACAATGAGGGGAGGGAAGATGGTTCTGAGCCTGGCTTTCTCAGGAAGATCTGCAGCTATCTACAGGAGGCTTACAGAGGGCCTACAGGACCCTAGGGACCTGGCCTGTGGTGACGTGACTCTATGCCTTGCAGGGCCAGCGGCTGGAAGAGGTGCGGCTCAAACCCATCCTCGCCAGTGCCAAAAGGCACAGCCCTGTGACTGAGGGGGCTGTGGAGGTGCGATACGAGGGCCACTGGAGGCAGGTGTGTGACCAGGGCTGGACCATGAACAACAGCAGGGTTGTGTGCGGGATGCTGGGCTTTCCCAGCCAGGTACCTGTCAACCACCACTACTACAGGTAGGAGGGGCAGGGTTTCCAAGCTGGTCCTGTGTGTTTGCGTGTGCGTGGCGTGAACCTTGAAGGGTTCAGTGAGATTCTGGAGGGCCACACGGATGGGGTGGAGGTCTGTGGCAGAGCAGTCCTCACGTGTTGGAGGAAAACACACCAACTGAGGACATCTCCTGGACTTGCTGAGTTATGGACCCTTCAAGATAGCTAAGAGTGAGCAAGGAACTTCGAGGTCCTGAGAATCATCTAGAAGTGGTCAGAAAGTAAAGTCCACACTTGCCAAAACAATAGAAAGAACCGAATGTGGTACCCAATGAATACAATTGAATGGGAAACTTTGTGTCTGCAGTTAAAAGGACGTTACTGAAGGTCCTTACAGTGTAGACAGACTGTATCCTGGTCTTGGCTCCATCAGGAACTAGCTCTGGTTGGGGTAGACATGGCCTTTGCTGGGACTCTGAGCTGTCCCGGGAACTCCTGCTCTGATTCCAGCCAGACCATAACTGGGTTGCATATAAGCAAGGGCCCTGGGTAGGGTGTTTGCGTAAAGGAGACATAAAAATACTCTGTCAGAAATGTGGCCAAACTGTCACAGAAGATCACATCGACTCCATAAATAACCCCCACCACCCCAGTCCTACCAGCTGGGTCAGTGACACCCTCAAGCCTTTCTCAAGACAGAGGACTCCCCCTGGGGGCCTGTGAATCATCCAGCTGCCCCACCCCTATTGGGTTGCCAGGCTTCATCTAGGCTATTGCAAGTCCCTTGCTTCTGGCTTAGAGCAGCCTGGTTCTGCATCAAAAGCATGGTGAGCAGCCACGTGACTCTGTCCTGGGGATGATGGTGACATGGGCCCCTGGCTCCCCACCACCTGGTAACTGCAAATCAGGCCCTGCTGACTTACTGCCCTTCAGCAGAGCAGCCCTGGTTACAGCCTGGATGGCAGTCCCTGCCCCAATCCCCCCAACAAGGCTCTCCACTGCCACTGTTCTCAAGGGGCCTTTCCCAGCTCTCTTCTCTCAGGGACCCCCTGAAGGATCCCTTCGTGCGAACTGGGAGTGGCAAGAATGAGTTGCTTATTCCATGGCAGCCTGCCACAGTGGAGACTTCAGAGGGAGAAACAGAGAGGAAAAGAAAGAGAGAAAGAGGGATGGGGAGGAGAAGATCTGGGGGAAAGTCTACGGGCTGTGAAGTCTGCTATAAACTTCAGAACTGAGGAACCAAGTGGGGGGCGGAGGATTCTTGCACGCCTCCCCCCACCGTATCTGTTTTCTCTACCACAGAAAAGTCTGGAATCTGAAGATGAAGGATCCCAAGTCTAGGTGAGGAGGGGTATTTTAGGGGGTAGACATGCATGTGGCATGAAGTGCCCCCCCCCCTCCTCCTCTGATCCCTTTTCTTTCTCTCCCCTTCTCCCCTGAGCTCCCTTATTCCCATTCAAGCCCTCCACTCATACTTCCTTGTCTTCTAGGCTGAATAGCCTGACAAAGAAGAACTCCTTCTGGATTCATCGGGTTGACTGTCTGGGGACAGAGCCCCACTTGGCCAAGTGCCAGATACAGGTGGCTCCAGGAAGGGGCAAGCTTCGGCCAGCCTGTCCAGGCGGCATGCACGCTGTGGTCAGCTGTGTGCCGGGGCCCCGCTTTCGCCCACAGAAGTCGAAGCCCAGGCGCAAGGAGTCCCATGCAGAGGTAGGCCCTAGGGTACCCTTGACCAGCCTGAAGGTGGCAATCCTTCTCAGCAGTGCCCTGCCCAGTGGGTAGAGGAGAGAGGAGCTGGGTTCACAGAATTAAAGAACCTTGGGTTTTTTTAAAAAGAAGATCATTTATCATCCCACCAGAGATGGAAAGTTGACATCACTTGCCATGGATAGAAGACAACTGTGAATTAATTAAATTGTAATTAAATTGTAGCTGCAGAAGTGAAGGTATTGAACCTGAGCCTGGCCTTTTGTTAAAAAAAAAAAGTAGGCGAGAGCCGGGCAGTGGTGGCACATTCCATTAATCCCAGCACTCAGGAGGCAGAGACAGGCGGCTTTATGTGAGTTCAAGGACAGCCAAAGCTACACAGAGAAACCCAATCACAAAAAAAAAAAAAAAAAAGAGGGAACCCATCTCCTTCTCTCCCACGTCACTGAAGAAGCAGAGGCTGAAAAGGGATAATTGTGGGAAGTCAAAGGCAGGATTAGAAACTGGGCCTTGGCTCTGGCCTTGAAGCTTGAAGGAGCCCCACGCCAAAGTCCACCCTGTGGCTCAGTGCCCCTGGCTGCCCTTCCTGAAGCCGGCTTTCTCCTCTTTAGCAGGAGCTGAAGGTGCGCCTGCGCTCTGGGGCTCAGGTGGGTGAGGGCCGTGTGGAAGTGCTCGTGAACCGCCAGTGGGGCACAGTCTGTGACCACAGGTGGAACCTCATCTCAGCCAGCGTCGTGTGCCGTCAGCTTGGCTTTGGCTCTGCCCGGGAGGCCCTTTTTGGGGCCCAGCTGGGCCAAGGTGAGCAAGGAGGTATGGGGTATGTAGGGGGGATCCAGATATGCCGCTGGCTGTCTTGGTGGCCCAGAACAGAAAAGTCACGGGTGTGATTTAGAGGAGTTTCACACAGTACACTCTTCCCTGCAGGGTTAGGACCCATCCACCTGAGCGAGGTGCGCTGCCGGGGGTATGAGCGGGCCCTGAGTGACTGCCTCGCCCTAGAAGGGTCCCAGAATGGTTGTCAACATACAAATGACGCTGCTGTTAGGTGCAACATCCCCGACATGGGCTTTCAAAATCAGGTGGGTTTAGGTCTGAGCATGTCCTCAGGCAGGGTCTGGGCAGCCCCCAGGGCACAACCTGGAGCCAGGGGGAGGGGTTCAGAACAGCTACTGCTTCTGCTGTGGTGATCCAAGTGCCCTTGGGGCTGGCCTGAAGAACTCTCTTCCGTCACCTGGCCCCACATATATTGCCCTGGATGGCAGAGAGACGTGGGACTTTATGGCAGACACACTGCCTCACAGTCCCAGGTCCTGAGCAAAGTTGAGAAGGAAGGTGCTTTAAGCCAGGGCCCTCTGAAAGCAGCGCTGCGGAGTGGCACTGGGGACTGTGGGCAAAACTGCTGGCATCTTGGAAAATGGTGCTGACTCTCTAAAGCAGTGACAGTCAACAAAGTAGCAGTTACAAACACCCTTGGCGAACAGAGTCATCAACTAATGGTGGGAGGATTAGGTAGGGGGAAGGCAAGCGCCAGGACAGAAACCCCTGCCACAAGCACTCCAAGTCAGATTTCTTTAGCGTGCAGGGCTATCACACACTAGCTAAAGAACTAAGCTCATACCAGAGGAGACGGGTGGCGGTGGCGGCTAAGTCTGTCTCCCAGTCTGCAATCCTGGCTTCTCCCCTTCAACACCTCTGACTTTTATAGGTGCGCTTGGCTGGCGGGCGCAACCATGAAGAGGGAGTGGTGGAGGTGCAGGTGGAGGTGAATGGGGTCCCACGCTGGGGGACTGTATGCAGTGACCACTGGGGGCTCATGGAAGCCATGGTTACCTGCCGACAGCTTGGCCTGGGATATGCCAACTTCGCTATCAAGGTAGGCTCCCGCTGCCTCCTCCTGTAGAGCCTCAGCCCCACGGGCTAGCAGGACTAAACTCTGCCAGAGCTGCTGGCCATTCCTTCATTCAGCGGTCACTCACTGAGTGAAGCTATGAGGGTTGGGGATGCTGTGATAGGTAAGAGCCCAGCTGAGGGAAGCCTGCTCAGATGGCCTGCTGTCTGTCTTCATCTGTGGGGAATACAGTTAGCCAGGTCTGTGGCCAGCAAAAGTTTGACTCAGTTGAGGAAATGAGAGGCCTGGGGATGCAGTGTGCTCTCCAGAGAGAAGGCTGCATAGTGTAAGGGTAAATGTTGCAGGGGCAAAAATCATCATAGCCAACGGGCCTGCTGCTGGGCGGTGCAAGGGCAGACTTCACTCAGAGGCCTGGGCTCTCCCCTAGTTGGGGTGAGAGGAGCAGATGGGAATGGGGGCACACTACCTGATGCAGGAATGAGGGATCTGGCTTGTCCTGATCAAGCAGCAGTGCTGCCTTCTTGGAGGTGGACAGGGCAGTGTCACAGGCAGCAGGGAATTGCCCCAATGACATAGACTTTTAATATCAGAAGGGTCCAAATGTGACATGGATTGCCCATGAGATTTTACAGCCTGTGCTGGACTGTCTGGTGGGGATGGCGTGATGGAGGCACTGGAATGATGTACATGGCAGTCCGTCTCTGCTCTGATTGAAGGATGCTGGCTGTCTTCCTAGGATACCTGGTACTGGCAGGGAACACCAGAGGCCAAGGAGGTGGTGATGAGCGGGGTTCGCTGCTTGGGCACAGAGCTGGCCCTTCAGCAGTGTCAGAGGCATGGGCCTGTGCACTGCTCCCATGGCCCAGGACGCTTCTCAGCAGGGGTCGCCTGCATGAACAGTGAGTGATGGGACGGGTGGGTGACAGGGACAGGGACGGGACACAGCAGCTCCCTATTCGCCAGCTGTGCAGCTGAAAGCCTGCCCTGCCCACCTCCCTCTTGAAGTCTCTGTGAGACTGAAAATTGAAAAACACAAAAGCACAAGGAACTAAAAGAGGGCTTCTGAGTTGGGGATCGTGAACAACAGCTTTAGAAGAGTGGAACAGAACCGGAAAGGCACCGCCATTCCATTTAGTGAGGGGAATGGCTTTTCTAGGAACTGCGTGTGTGCTGAGTTACAACAGAAAATGAATCGATTGCTGTTTGTAGGAAATACTTTGAAATGCGCTGTAGAGGATATGCAAATGGGAGGCAAACCAGAGCCCAGGGCCAAGCCATGGCATTTACCCAGCAGGCTCGAGGACAAGACTATTTTGTGGCAAGAGTTCACCCCACAGACCCAGATTCTCAGGGTAGCAGCGTCTGTTTGACACTGACCAACACGGCCGGAGCCAAGATAATTACATCCAGCCCAAAGGCTGCAGGCTGGCACCAACCCCGGAGGCCACTTGACCTTCCTCCCAGCCACGCTCCAACCCTAAGACATCTTAACCCGTCAGTGATCACGCCCTTGGGAGAACCCTGGGCCCACCCTTCTCACCCTCCCCTGAAGGAGACAGGATGTCAGTGGTGCCCTCTCCACCCAGACCTCATGGCATGCTGGTTACCTGCTCTCAGTCCCCCTGCTTGGCAATCTCAGACTTTCCCTTTCCTCCAGGGCAGCTGTCTTCTTGAGCACATCTGGTGCTAACAGCTGGGCAGGTGGCCAACCAGCAGCTTGTACTCACCCCACCTCCTCTCTCTCTCTCTCCATCCCTCCCCCCTCTCTGTCTCTCTCTGTCTCTATCACTCCCTGTCCCTCCCTCCCTCTCTCCCCCTCCTCTTTCTCTCTCTCTCTCTCTCTCTCTCTCTCTCTCTCTCTCGGCTTTTCTCCCTCTTTTTTGTTTTCCCCTCCCTCCCTCTGAATGCTCTCCTTTCCTTCAGGAGCTCAGATCTGTCAGTGGCCCTATCCTGGCTTTTGCCAACAGAAGCCACAGGAAGTCCAAGTGCATGAATACTGAGTGACACAACAGGCATCATGCAGCATAGCACACTCCCAGCCTGGCCTGACACACAAGCCAGTGTCCCATCCGCTCTCGACACAACAGGCATCATGCAGTGTAGCACACTCCCAGCAAGGCCAGACACACAAGCCAGTGTTCCCATCGGCTCTTACCCACACAGAGCCTTTCCCCCAGCTGCCTCGGTCCAGATAGCTAAACCCCCCACAGCTGTGAGGAAGGCCATACAGCAATGGATTACTACATACCAGTCTCCATGCTTAAGGCCAGCGAGGATAAAGGCTTCAGAAGCAAGAGCCCCTTAAAGGGGAAGAGAGAGGCTGAGCTGACTAGTGAGACTTAGGCACACCAGATTTTTTTTTTTAAAAAAACTAAGATTATTGTTATTGTTGGGGAGTGCGCGGGATGCATGTAACTTTTGAGAGTCAGTTCTCTCCACTTGGAATATAAGGATTGAACTCAGGTAGCCGGACATGCACTTTTACTGGCTGAGCCATCTTGCTGACCTCAGGTTGGCCTCATGCATGCAGAGCAGCCCTGGAGATACTCTGGGTGCCTGGGACGCCTGTGGTAGTGGCTAGGCTAGAATGGACCAACTAGAGGGAGCATGGGACCACACTGCAGCAGCCTGGACAGCACAGTTGAAGGGCAGGCTCCAGGACCAAGTCCTTCATTTTCCAATCTGGTCCTCTGGCTCCAAGAGCCACCAAGAGACTGAGGCCCAGGAAAAGACAGTACTTGGCTGAAACAACCAAGTTAGGTATCAGTAAAGCCTTAGAAAAGCTCTTACCCACTAAGCTACTTGAAAGCACATTGTACAATTTTTTTAAAAAAGCATTTTACAAAAGAAATAATAGCTTACATCCATTTCCTATTTACTGCAGGACAATGTGCTACGTCCATTACAGATAGTACCTATTAATATTACCAATATGATTCCCACCTTGTAGACGGCAAACATGAGACACAGAAGCATTAAACAGTCACAGAGCTGGTAAATGATAGCACAGTCAGAAACTCAGGAATGGTGAAGGCTGGCTCCAAACCAGCAACCTCCACCATGACAGCGGAGCTGCCTATCATGAAAACTCACATCCCCTGACTCAGTTGCCCTTGTCCGGTGCTCCTTCGGTAGTCTGGGGGCGAGTCTGTGCTCAGGCTGGAGAGCAGGCTCTGCTGCCTTCTCATTGCGCCCCCCACCTTGCCCCCTACCGCCCAGCTGCCCCAGACCTTGTGATGAATGCCCAGCTGGTACAAGAGACGGCCTACTTGGAGGACCGTCCGCTCAGCATGCTGTATTGTGCGCATGAGGAAAACTGCCTCTCAAAGTCTGCTGACCTCATGGACTGGCCCTACGGACACCGGCGCTTGCTGCGCTTCTCCTCACAGATCTACAACCTTGGCCGGGCCGATTTCCGTCCCAAGGCTGGTCGCCACAGCTGGATTTGGCACCAGTGCCACAGGTTGGTACAGGCCCACACTTGGCTCTAGAGAGTGAGGGACGAAAATGGAGTCCCAGGACTAAACAGTTAGGTTTTCCCTGGCCTCAGGTAAATTCCTGGTTAAGTCTGCTTTTCTAGCCTCCTGGCTAGCCTTACTCCAGGAGACAAGGGGAATCCCTGGAACATCTACCTGCCCCCACACCCTTACAACCTTCCTTGGATGTAACCATGTGGATGGCACGCATGGGGCCAATTGCCCACAGCAATATTACAAAGAGATGTGATTGCCAGCAGTTGGTCTCTGTTAGCATGGTGTTACACATTTCCCATACTGGACCTTAGGTGGCCCCAGTCTTCAGAAGCTAAGTAAAATGGGGACCCCAGAAACCTGGAGACTCCGAATAGAATGGTTGCTCTGCAGAAGAGATTGGCAGGTTTCTGTAATAACAAGGCGAAGCCTCAAAAGAATGGCAGGGAACAGTCTGGTACAAAAGGAGACGATGAGCATCCTTTCTTATAAGGAAGCTCCAGACCAGAAAGAGGAGAGGCAATGTCTGTGACGGAGGTGGAGTGGGAGGGATTTGTACTATTTTCTTTCAGGACATAGCCATGTGTAGGAAAAGCTGAGAGGAATGGGCAGCGATTTGGGGACTTGGCCTTGACTGAGTTAATAAGCACCTTTTCTGGTAACATGCACAGAGCTGCCATTACCACTGGATTGGAAAATATGGCAGCAATTTGGTCCCAGGCTGACGGAGCAGAGTAAATTCTCTCCCCATCTTCTTCACTATGAGGCCATCTCTGGGCCAGCGCCTCCCAACCCCACCTCTGCCTTGGATCCTAGAGCCAAAGTCCCAACCTTCTGAAGGCTGCCAGGGGCTGTTTGTGCTTTTTTTTTTTTTTTTTAACATACCTGAATTAAAATTCCGAGTAAAGGGGACAGCTGAGCCTTGCTGCCTGACAGGCAGGAGTTGTCAGCAAAGAAGTCTGTGAGCACGCTAATCTTGGGTTTGGGAAGGGCACTGCCCTGTGATTATGACTTTCCTCCTCGGGTAATGACGGGGCCTCAACCTTCCCTGCTAACCTCTCCAGATGACCCACTCCTGTCGCCGTGGGGCTGACAGCTCTGCTTCTTCCTCAGGCACTACCACAGCATTGAAGTCTTCACCCATTATGACCTGCTCACGCTCAATGGTTCCAAAGTGGCTGAGGGGCATAAGGCCAGCTTCTGTCTAGAAGACACAAACTGCCCCACAGGTTTGTGGGTTCCTATTCACGTAGCCTCCCGCGGCACTCTTAACAGATCTCTCAAGTACCTTTGGGGTCAAGCTCCTCTCTTCCCTGCTCACTAGCCCCAGGCTTCTGAAGAGTACAGCTTGGCAATAGCACTCAGGGCAATTCAGAAACTTCAATTTCTGCCTTCTGAAACCTTCAGCGGAAAGTTCTCATTTCCTCTCAATTCTCAGCACTCTGTACCACCTTAAAAGACTCAACACGTTCAGCAGCTCTCGGAGGGCAGGGAATGTGTTATTTCCTGCTTGTACCCCACAGTCTGATCTCTTAGTAATGTAACCAGGTAAACACCAGACCTTCTGAGGACTGGTGGACGGAATCAAAACCCACACTTCTTAGGCCAACAGAGAGTTTTACTAGAGCATCCAAAGCGTCACTGTCCTCGTCACAGATGTAGTTTGCCCGCGCCAAATTCAGCTAACATGATTCTATACTCGGGCAAGTCATTTAACTGAACCATAGCCCCCAAACTCATGCACCTGGCACAAGTCCAGTGTGAAGACTAACTGCTGAAGCCTACGGAGGACCACGCAGTGCCTGGTCACACGTGCCTTCTTGATGCCATAATTACGTACTCACCCTTACAGGAGTGCAGCGGCGTTATGCGTGTGCCAACTTTGGGGAACAGGGAGTGGCTGTAGGCTGCTGGGACACATACCGGCATGACATCGATTGCCAGTGGGTGGATATCACAGATGTTCGTCCAGGGGACTACATCTTCCAGGTAAGGTCAATTCCCAGCAGCTACAGATGCTCCGGGCTCAGAGGAAGGTGGTTTCCCGTGGGATCCAGCAGATCTGTCCCTTTGAGGAGCTGTGTTGTAGGGGATGAGCCCTCATGGGAATGCCGAAGCTCTGGGCTTGGGTCTCTATTCAGTGGACACTGGGCAATTCCTAGTCCTCATCTTGGAAGAGGACGCTGATGTGCACTTCCTGAGGGTGACTATGGACCAGCACATCGGGGTACAGAAAGGCAGCTCTGTAAAATAGTAGGCAAGGTGTAAAGAACCCTCCACATCAACTCACTCAGAAAGCACATCACCTACCTTGCTGTCCCTTCCCCTGCAGGTGGTTGTGAACCCCACAAATGATGTGGCGGAGTCCGATTTCTCCAACAACATGGTGCGCTGCCGCTGCAAGTATGATGGGCAGCGAGTCTGGCTGCACAACTGCCATACAGGTAACTCAGCCGTGGTGACGACGGCTTACGAAGGAGGGAGCTGGGAAACTTTCTAGGTACCTGGATGTTACTTGTGGTATGCACAGATGGCTATGGATGGGATGACATTGGTCGGACCGTCAACCTCTCCACCCAGCGACTACTCCCCGTTATGAATGACTGACTGTAAAGTGAATTTCCAGTCTCAGAATCTTTCCTATCCTCTCAAGCCACAGCAAGATTTTCTTTTCCTGGCAGGGTGTGGTAGTACATCCCTTTAATCCCAGGATTTGGGAGGCTGAGGCAGGCAGACCACTGAGTTAAGGCCAGCCTGGTCTACATAGGACAGCCAGAGTATGTAGAGAAACCTTGTCTCAAAAAAAAAAAAAATGCTTTTCCTGTCATCCGTGCCCTCTTTCCTGTAGTTTTCCGGAACTGCTGCCTTCTCAGGGAAAGTTCCCCTTGGTCTCTACTGTTCCCTCTAGCTATAAGCTGGGCAGAGGAAGGAAGCAGCTGCCTTTTGTACAGAATCCTTCATCCTATAGTTGAGCAGTGTCTAGACTTGCTAAGGGTGTGTGTGTGGAGCTGGCCTTTCTGTCAATGTTTGGAGACCCTAACTGTGTTGATCAGGCTCAGACAGTAGAATCAGCAGAGGGGGTACAGGCATACAAACAGATAACCCTAATATGGTGAGCCTCCCCCAAAGGGTATAAAGTAGCTGGGAAGCAAGCAAAACCTGGAGGCTAGATGTCAGGAAGAGGCATTTGAGTGGGGTTCTGGAAGAGGGGGAGTTAGAGAAGACAAAGAGCATCCTATGTGACTGTCTTCTAAACCCGGCCCACTACACCACTCTTTAAGACAGGAAATTGCAACCTGAGGGTTTCTTCTTCTTCTTCTTCTTCTTCTTCTTCTTCTTCTTCTTCTTCTTCTTCTTCTTCTTCTCCTCCTCCTCCTCCTCCTCCTCCTCCTCCTCTTCTTCTTCTTCTCTTCTTCTTCTCCTCCTCTTCTTCTCCTCCTCCTCCTCCTCCTTCTTCATACTTTGTGTGTGTGGTTGAAGGTATATGCACAAGTGCAAAGTGCCCATGGAGCCTCGAGGCATTGGATTGCCCTGAACTGGAGTTACAGGCCATTGTAAGCCCTGCAGTGTGGTGCTGGGAGCCAACATCAGGATCTCAAGAGCAGTGTACACACTTTACTGATGAGCTATTCCTCCAGCTACAGATTTTTTTCCTTTAAAATTAAAAAATTTTGTTGTTTGAAAAGTATTGGTATGCAGTTCAGGCTGGCCTTGAACTTGGAGCATTCTCTGCCTCAGTCTCCTGGGTCTAGGCATTACTGAGGACAGGCACGTGATGCTCTGCCTGGGTAGTTTTCTTTTCTAGAAACAGATCACTGAAGTGCTCTCCAGGGAGGGGCTACAGGAGGCTGTGCTGTGATGAAGCATTCCCTGGGATTCCAAGGCCCTGGGATAACAAGGCACCAGGGTTGGGGTCTTGATTCAGCGACAGGGAGCAATTCCTGGTTTTTCCATCTCTGAAACAGGGACACTGATGCCTACATGCCATGGGCTTCTAGGAACCACACTGACAAATTCCAGTCAAGGAACAATGTTTGTTTTCAAATTTCTTCCATGGTATTGAGTTCACATAGGCGCGTATTCCATGGGCTAGGCAGGCATCCTATCACTGAGCTACAGCCCTGGTCTCATTTGTTTTCAAAGTAACTCTCTGGGGGAGAATGAGAAGGAGCATTTAAGCTTCACATCTGGGTAACTGAGTAAACTCTGCTGACAAGAATGTGAAAGGAACTGAGACAACAGAGCCTCTATATTTGGCCTGCCAGGGAACCAGGGCAGTGATGAAGAACAGAAAAACAATGCCAGGAGGTAGAGCCCAACAGAGTCCTCACACAAACGTGAGAGCTCACTGCAATGCACCTGAAGCTATGTGACAGGAGCACTTTAGAGGACTAGGAAGCAAGTGACGCTGAGCCCAGGGATAAAGGAATAGAAAACTACTATCCCCTGTAAGCTTGCAGGGGGAAGGAGCATCTTGGAGCCAGGCAACAGCTAGCACCATTGGGGAATGTGAAGCAGGTTGGAGTTATAGTCCCAGGCAATCCCTGCCACTCCAGACCCACAGCAGAGGAGGTGGCGGGCCTCTCCACCCACTCCCAACCTCCTGTTGCTGTTGAGTTTCCAGGGACAAGGCAAGTAGGGTGGCCAGTTCCCAGGGCATGGAATGAACCTGGAGAGGGAACAAAGCACTAGCTAGCCCTTCCCACTCGATAGACCGTGTCTGTGCCCATGACTGGCCGGATGGAAAGGGGCTGCTGTGGGTTTGGCTATTTAGCTATTTTCCTTTGGCCCCCAGGAGATTCCTACCGACCCAATGCAGAGCTCTCCCTGGAGCAGGAACAGCGACTCAGGAACAACCTGATCTGAAGCCAGTACTGCAGTCCCAGCTCAGCTACACACCAGATACCTCAGCTTACGGGAGCCGTGCCCTTCACAGAGCCCCGGCGCACAGGACAAGGGGCCAGTGACAAGGAGCACCGAGAACCTGCTCAGGAAGCCTTTTGATGGCCAGATCACCACCCTGGATGGCAGCACTCTCAGGATGGCTCTAAGCCTCTTCCTAGTGCCTATGGCCTATATAGCATGGCCTTGAAGCTTTGGCCAGCTAAGCCTTCTCTTCCTTAAGGAGACTCAATCTGTTTTAAAACTTGATGCACAGTTCTCAGTTTCAGGAGCTCTAAGTTCCGTAGGGATGAACTGTGGCCAAGGCCCCATCTGAGGGTGCTCTGAGGACCACTTAGATGTCTTGGAGGACAGAGGACCAAAGAACACAAGAAGTTGTGTCAGCTCTCTGTAACGAACTCTGTGCAAATAACGGTGTCAAAGTCACACCTGGCAGAGAAGTTGGTGAATGCAGTCCCCCACCTTATTCCCACTTATTCACACCTCAACCTCTGAAGCCTCTTCTTCATTCTGTCCCACACCAGGTGTCTCTAATACCCCTGAACCCTCAGGCCTCCCTCCATTTCCTGATGGATCAACCACCCCTCATTACTGGAGCTGAGGTGGGAGGCAAGTCTCACAGGAATGGCAAGACAGGGCTTTTCCTGCAGAGCAGCGAGAGATCAAGAAGACAGCTGAGGTCACATAAACTCTGTCTCTGTCAGGGCCTCTGCCAAAGGAGCCAGCAGCATGTTCCACATCTGGCAGGCAGTCCTGTCTGTTAGGATCACTCACATCACAGGGTTAGCCTAAATTTCAGATTTAACCAAGGCCACTTCACCTTAAACAAACTTTTGCAATTGGGAAGAAAGTGTCAATCAAGTCACTCTGCAGGAATACAAAAGACAGGTCTGGTAGAGTTAGGAAAAGAAGACTGGGGAAATCAGAAGCAAGAACTCTTAATTTAGTCAAGGGCCGAGCCTGGGAAAGGCCACCGACCACATGTGAGGTGGCTGTGCTCCATTCTTGCTCAGGTGATATAAGACCCCAGGGTCTTCTAGGGCATGTCTGGACCTTTTCTCTACTGACATGCGCACAGATGATCCTTCTAGGTCTTTCTAATGCCAATAAAGTTTTCTCATTATAAAGACTAGCCCAGTTGTGCTCCTGCAGCTTCCAGTGCCCTGCACTCTGCCCTCTTCCCTCCAGAGCTGGACCGGGCTGTTTCCAGAGTCGGACACCAATCTGCTTTACAGTTACCACCCTCTACCCCAGGCTCAACTGAAACTGGGGTCAGAAAGGTTGAGAGGTGATGGGGAGGAGTAAGAAGGTATAATCCAAAGACCGTAAACTTTTATAATAGAGGCTACAAAACCAAATGAATGGGAGCAGACAGAGCTGATTTACAAGATGCCCCGCCCCACAATACATAAGCTACCCCGATAGTGAACAGGGACATGTTTCAGGGCTGTGAATACAAAGCTCCCTTCTCCATTTCTTCCATTCCTCGTCTCCTTCATCTGGCCGAGGAAGCCTATTTTGGTGTAGTAGTTTAGTTTAGGTAAACAAGGGAAGGACTGATTTCCTGTCGGGTCCAGCAAACAGTGACAACATTATACTCACACATGAAGCTAATGGTCTGAGAAAGAATGTGCGGCTAGCTGGGAGTTGGGGTGGGAGTGGAGACTGATGACTAGATTTGGGCAGGGAGCTTACCCTCGGCTTCTTGTTAGATCTAGTTTCTAAGAGGCCAGAAAAAGCAGGCCGGGCGGATAGTAACCAGCAGCACGGGCCTCAGCCTCCCTGCCCACATCACACGGCTGGTAGGTGCAGCCGGTTCTAATTCCTGGAAAAAGTGATACAAGGGCTGGGCTGTTAAACTTGTGGGCTGAAAGAGAAAGACACAGAAAGGCCTCCGGCTGGCATAACATAACTAGATGAGGAATGCGAACAGAATACCAACCGCCACATTCCAGACAGAACCAAAGCCTCAGAAGATGTTCACCTTGGCTAGGAAGCTCCCTCCTCAGAGACTAACCTCCTAATGTCACAAAGGCCTTCGCGGTAGGGAGGGAAAACTAGAATCCACAGGAACTGTAACTTTCTCATGTAAATTATACGTAACCCTGAGATTTAGATGTTCACCGTACACAAAACATACATGTACAGCAGAGATCGTGAGATGCCATCCCTAATAGCTAACATTTCCTTCACAGCAGCCACCCCATTCAAATAGCTCTGCTGATTTTAGAGCGGTCTGGTCCGTGAGACAGTGGCGGCACACACTCTCCACTGCTCTGAGAGAGCTCAGCTTAGACATGACCAGGGGTTTGATCCTCCACGCACAAGCTCAAGGCAGTCTGTCCTAGGCCACACCCGGGACTTCTTACCACTGGCCAATACACAGCAACCCCAACCACTGGAAAAATGTAAGCAAAAGTACATTTTAATCAGAAGTAAAACAGTAATGTCACATAACTTTCAAATGTTGATTTAAAAAATTTATTCTCTGAGACTGACTATAGGAAGAACCCTGAGAGTTAAAAGTAGCTGATCATCAGATGGAAGATAGGTTGCTAGGATACTTGATGAGAAAACAATTGTTTTGGAAATGATGAGACTTATTTAAAACCTCGGTATTACACATGGGGCTGTACATATCATTAACAATGCTTTAAAGGGCACTAAACAGTGAACAAGAAGTACTTTCACAGACAAATGTCCAAACACAGCCTGAGAGTATAGCTCAGAGGTCCATGTTCAGCACATGTGTGGCTGGAGGTCTGCTATCTAACATGGGGCAGGGTGCCAAAACATGCTAAGTATGAGCCTTAGAAGTAGAAAGCAATGTTGGGGCCGGAGTGATGGCTTAGCAGTTAAGAGCCTGGCTCTTCCAGAGGACCCAGGTACAATGGTGGTTCATGACCATCTGTAATTCCAGTTCCAGGAGATCTGACACACTCTTCTGGCCTCCACAGTTAACCAGGCATTCACAGACATGCAGACAAAACACCTATACAAATAAATTAATAAGTCAATGATAGTATCCTTGGCATTTTCTTTCAATGTACCCTCTGTTCAAACAGACGTACCGATATTAGATAGGTCTGTTCTATGAAGACAGAGCACGAGCCCTACAGGTACAAGTCAAAGACTTAAGTGGAAATAGAGGACCAACACAACAACGTATTTCCCCACATAGGGAATGGCGGCATTCACTGTATAGGGCCACTGGAAAAGGAAAGCTGGAACAAGAGAGACAATGCTAAAGAATTGTGACAGGATAGGTCAAGACTCAGACCCAAGGCCAGTGTCATTTGAGGAATATTTGAAGAGCCCCATCCTACCATGTTCTACACAAAGCTAATAACCCATCATTGTCATGGGCATAAGAGGCTTCAGTGTGACACCACATCCCGCCTCCTCAGCACTCCAAAGACTAGCACTACCATTTCTTCAGCCCAGAACTCCCCTCCAAACTATGAAGAAGGCAGATGCGAGACAAAAGGTCTGAGCTGGTGGCGCTGACCCGTTCATGTCCTTCTGGGAACTGCTCACGGTCTAGAGGTGTTTATTTCAGCCTGGTAGCTCATTGCTGCACTGGATGGTTTGGTGCTGCTTGCCAAGTGCCTCCGGCGCAGGCTAAGACTGTACCAAGAACATGCTGGGTGCCAACGCTTCCTGCAGGATGTCAGAGTTGACGGCTATGGAAAAGGCAAGAGGTTGGAGGGAAGATAAGGAGGTCAACACAAGAGAGGCTGCTACACAGAAATGCCAGAACGGTCTCTTGGGAGCACACTCTGGGGCACAAAAGATGGGGCGCACGCTCTATCTCCAGGGGTTGATAAAAGCAGCACCTGTTTAGACCACGAATGGCAGCAGACATGAAGATTAGAGAGCTCATCTCAGATTTTCTTTTTTCTTCTTCTGTTGTTGGGTTTTGGGTCGTGGTGGTGGGGAGCAAACTCATAAACACCAGAATGATTAATATTGTAAAATAGTCTTTAATCTCACCTTCTCACAACATATTACTGCTTAAATTAGAGCTGGCACTCAGCTCCCTAGGACCAGCTTACTGTGAGGAAGGAGGGAGAGACCGCTGGCTGCTATGCAGCTGGAGCAGTATCAGGCACCAAGCCTAGTACAGCTCAGAAGTCCAAACGCCCACATGTGCTGTGCTTCACTGGCTTTAGAGTCCAGAGCCAGCAGTGTAGATTATCTGCCGAGCACATCGAGCACATCAGGCACCTCCGTCTCTGTGAACAGCTTCCCGCCACCCCCTCTGCTGTTCTCAACCTCATCAAGTACTAAGGAATACCCTGCCACGTGGGTCTCCGACTCCTACCACTGCAGGCTTGGATCTTGTTCTGCTTTGTACTTGCTTTAGACTTCCTGGAAGTGTGACCCACACTAACACGACCTCTTCTACCCAGAGGACTCTCAGAAGTCACGTGCTCCATTTTTCTTCTCTCTTGATGGTTCCTTTTAACATCTACCACAGGAGGACAGTTTGACTTTAGGGTGAGGACAGGACTCCTTGTTCTTGCTATGCCCTCCAGTCTTTTGTTCACGTTTCTTTAACATGCTCATCTGCATGGACACAGCTCTGGAAGGATCTTCTTGTCTCAAGAATATGAGCACATTTCCTAATTCAGTAAGTGATGTTCAAACTGCAAATTGGCCTCTGCCTTCCCAGATGTCTTCCCGTTGCTTGGCTTCCAACCGTTTTCTCTCTGTAAATAAGGGTCAATGTTAATCATATGACCATATATTTCACATAGCCAGTGAGTCTCCTTTAATCAAATAACAAGAAACTTTATTCATGAGACAGGTAGATTTCCTGACCAGTACACCTGAGTC
Organism: Microtus oregoni; assembly: GCF_018167655.1. Lineage (NCBI taxonomy): Eukaryota > Metazoa > Chordata > Mammalia > Rodentia > Cricetidae > Microtus > Microtus oregoni. The sequence continues at coordinate 18,449,413 of NW_024543071.1, forward strand.
CAGAGGTTAACAACTTTTTAACTTTCCAAGTGATTTGTAGGACTGATACTACTCTGAGACAGTTTGTTCTTTAGTTTTTCCTCTCTACCCCTTTCCCTATTTTATTTTTTCTCTTCTTTTTGCCATGCTGAAGATAAAACTCACACAAATTAAACTCACACTGTACCACTAAGCTTCAGCCTCAGGTTAACTGCACCGCTTAGTTCCTGTGAATCTGACACAAGCTCAGGTCATGTGGGAAGAGGAACCTTAAACTGAAAAAGATGCCTCATCACACTGCCCTGTAGGCAAGTCTGTGGGGCATTTTTTCTCATCAGTGATTGATCCAGGAGGGCTGCTCAGAACAGTGTGGGTGGTGCCACCCTTGAGCAAGCCACGAGGAGCACGTCAGGAGCATTCTTGCCAGACTTCTGCTTTAGTTCCCGCCCAGGTGCCCGGACTTCCCTCAGTGATAAATTATGACCTAGGAGTCACAGGATGAAATAAACCCTTTCTTCCCCAGGTTAGTTTTAGTCAGTCTTTATCACAGCAATAGGAAGCCAAACTAGGGTAGTGACTGTAAACTGCCCCCGCCATGTTTTATAGCATGTGTGTGTGTGTTCATTTGTGTGCATGCACCATGACATGTGGAGTAAGAGGACAACGCACGAGAGTCAATTCTCTCCTACAGGTGGACCCTGAAGACTCAAGATTGAACTCAGGCCATTAGGCTTAGTGACAAGTGTCTTAATACAATCAGCCATTTCCTCAGACCCCATTGTATGGTTTCTGAATAATGAGTAAAGATCTGAAAAAAAATAAAACTATATTGGTAAGTCAGAACCTAGTAGGACTCAGCTGCTAGTTTTGCTAGTGGGTGTTTAAGTCTACTCTTTACAGGTGGGTTTGGTACTTTCAAGTAACTGCCCATAACTCCTTGTGTTTTGAACATATTAAAAATAAAAAAAAATTTCAATATGAACTAAATGTTTTATTTATTTTTGTGTGCTTAAGTGTTTGGTCTGCTTGTATGTCTACGTACCACCTGCATACCTAGTGCCTTTGGAGGCCAGAAGAGAAGGTTGGATTCTCTGAAACTAGAGTTACAAATGGTTGTGAGCCATGATATGGATTTGGAATTGAACCCAGGTCCTTGGAAGAGTAGCTAGTGCTCTTAACCACTAAGTCACCAATATGTTTTAACCTTTCAAACTGCCCAAACAGCAGCAGCATCCTGTGGATTTCACTATTTCCCGACCATAAGTTTAATGAGAAACAATTCAGAGGCAAACCTGTGCCAGAACTTTGCAGAGCACTTAGGAACCAGAAATATCCTAGAGCAATGTTCCTCAACCTTCCTAATGCTGCGACCATTTAATACATAATATAGTTCCTTATGTTATGACCTCCAACCATAAAATTGTTTTCATTGCCACTTAACTTTGCTATTGTTATTAACTTTGCTATTGTTATTAATCACAATGTAAAGAGTTTCTTTTATAAATGACACTGGTTCTAATCTTATGGCTGACAGCCATTTACCTTAACACTAGAAAATGCATATCATAAGCCGTGGCTACTTCCTTTTAAGAATTCTAGTTCTAGTCTGACGTCTAAAAAGATGCCTCAAGTCATGAACCAGGTGGATTACAGAAATCAAGGTGAGTTTAGAATTAACACTTGCCATTTCAATCTATCTTCCAAATCAGAAAAATCATTTACAAGCTCTCTGAATTATACTTGACTGTACTTTAAGGGGAAGGAAGTTGACTGACACTTGGGAATGTGAGACAGAGAAATTCCTTGCTATTTGGGCACCATCTTGTGGCATCATCTGAATATAGCAGCAAAGTTACATGAGGCAAAAATGAGGATCAACAAATTGTGAACTGAGAGTTGATTAATACTAAAGACTCAGCTGCAAAGCAGGCAGGTTTGGGTCGGTCCTACATGAGCAATGCCAAGGATAATGGATTTATCCAAAGGATGCCAGGATTACTTAAGAAAGTAGTATGGTTTTGAGTCTTAAAAAGAGACAAATTAGGTAAGATTTAAATGCAAAGCGGTCTTGGATGAAATAGTCAAAAACTGGTTGTGAATTCCAAGGAAAAACAAAGAAACCAGGAAAATGAGTTACTAGAACTAAAAAATTTCATTAAGATAGGAAACAAATCAGAAATATTATCTATTAAACAATAGAAAAATATGGCCAACCTATAATTCATGAGTCTGAAATCAAAACAGCTCTCAAAATAAAGTTTTGTTTTTTATTTTAAAGTTTGGGTCAAAATTCATTGTTGGTGGCAAATTTAACCAGATGAGGCTATTTGGTCTCACATGGCTTACTAGTGTGACTTACCACATGCTCTGCTTAGACATATTGGTGCGAATGTGTATGCCTCCAGGATTATAAAACACAGTAGTGTTGTAAGGAGAGCGGGTCCTTTGTCCCAGCCGCCCGGCTAGCTTACACCAAAATAATCACACAGAAACTGTATTCATTTAAACACTATCTGGCCCATTAGCTCTAACTTTTTATTGGCTAATTTTTACATCTTAATTTAACCCATTTTTGTTAATCTGTGTATTGCCACATGATTGTGGTTTACCGACAAGATTCTAACCAGCCTCCGTCTCAGGCAGAAGACCCATGGCATCTGCCACTCTGCCCTTCTTCCCAACATTTAGTTCTGTCTACCCCGCCTACCCAAGTTCTGTCCTATCAACTAGGCCAAGGCAGTTTCTTTATTCATCCAATAAAAGCAACATATAAACATAAGGAACTCCTACACCAGCACAGATACTGTGTCATCTTTGTGAAGTTTAGAAAGTTTCACAATTTTGAAATATGTCTAGTGATAAATGCCTGCTAACAAAAAACTCCTAATTCTTGGTGTGTGTGTAAATTCTTGTGGCAAGGCATGTAACACTAGTTAAAGAGCAGGAAAACAAATTGAGAAGCACAAAGAAGTAGTGAGAACATGAAGCATAGGAAACCCAGAGGGGCATGGTCAAATGGGACTTGTAAGCAATGCCCAGCTCTGAGACAGGGAACAGGCCCGGGGAGCTGGAGTAACTTGGCTAGGGCTAAATAATCAGGAAGAACTGAGGCTGGAACCCAGGTCCTCACTCAGCAGCCTACTTTCTACTATCCTAACATCTGAAAATAGCAAAAAGGAAATGTTGGCGGGTGGTCTATAGAATTAACCAGACTAGCTTTAGTATAAAATATTTAGCTTTAATAAGGGTAAGAAAAGGGGGACTTACAAAGCCAGAGTTCCTGCGAAGCACAGGAAAAACAAAGAGGAAGCGGGAAGCACACCCACAAGATTTTATAAGTAAATATTAGCCTAAGGGGATCACGCCCTACAAACAAGGTGATTGGCTGGGCTTCCACTTCATCTCCCCCTTTTGTCTAAATAAGACAGAACCAAACCAAATACAACTATATACAATAGGAACAAATAATAAATATAAAATTACAAATAACAAACAATATTAAGCAAGAAACATATAACAAAAGTTTTACTAAACATTTTATTTTAAGGAGTCTAAATAATGTAGAGAGTAACTACAATTATCTAATCTTTAACTCCATCAAAGATCTGAGAAGGGAAGTAATATTATTTAAGCAACCAGGAAGTACAAACGAGAAACTTCCAAAATGTGCAATAAATGTAGTGACAACTGACTACTTGGGCAATCACTCAAAGTCTCATTTGCAATGTTGAGTCAACCAACTTTGGCTAAGGCCTAACATAACTGACATACCATTATCAAAGGCAAGGAACATTTTTAGAACTATCCTACCCTGTCTTGGCAAGATAAGACAATCTGTTTTATCCACTTATGGATATTTTGTATCTTTGTCAGTAGTCGAAATATGGGCTTTTCTTTACCCAAAGGCCAGTTCTGCCAAGAAGACAAGCTCCCAGTGGAGTGTCTTTGGTGCTCAATGTTCTCTCAGGAGTAGAGCGGTGTTGCCAGGAGTGATTGTGTCTCGTTGTCATGGAATTCTAGGTTAGATTAAAGGCCATTTTTTACAGTTCTTCGAAGAGGTTGAAGATTATACTATCTACACTAAATATAATCTCTATGTATCTAAAAAACCTGATTATCCTAAAAATAAAGATGACAAACATATATGACTGTAGATTAAGCCTCATGATCGGCGCCAAACTGTTGGCGGGTGGTCTATAGAATTAACCAGACTAGCTTTAGTATAAAATATTTAGCTTTAATAAGGGTAAGAAAAGGGGGACTTACAAAGCCAGAGTTCCCACGAAGCACAGGAAAAAACAAAGAGGAAGCAGGAAGCACACCCGCAAGATTTTATAAGTAAATATTAGCCTAAGGGGATCACACCCTACAAACAAGGTGATTGGCTGGGCTTCCCCTTCAAGGAAAAGCACGTGGAAAAATTAAATGACAGAAACATCTTCCTTTTTCAAAGGAATTTTAATGATTGACTGCATTAAAAAAGTTGTCATTAACACTGCCTTTATTAAAAATAGAAAGTAAACTGACTAAACAGCCCACAGCAGCTGTGAGAGCAAGGAACTGAGAGAACAGAACATTAGAAGTGAATGATTAACCTGAAACATTTACATCAACTGGCCCTGAAGACTTCTATCCCCAGTATGAAAAATAAATGGACAGAAATGCCTATTGAACAAGATGATTGAAATTGGGGAGCAGTCAGCTACCGCTTCTCAGTGAGGGAGGAGATGTGTTGAAGACTGAAAAGGGAACACTCTGGGGTCATGCTTTATTTGGCAAGAAAAGGGAAGGAAAGAGAAGGGCTGCAAATTAAAGACTTTCAAAATTTACTTGGACACTTTAAAAATGATCACCAAACCCACTTGTAGCCACCTACAGAGTAATAATCAGCAAGCTTTGTGAAGAACAAGCCTGGGCAAATGTAATTGCCTTCCTTTATTCCCTGACAGTCTTGGCAGATCAAGAAGTAAGCAGTCTACATAACCTCTTAATTTTAGCAAGGCTTCAGATAAAGTTTATCAAGTATTTATATAAGCATCAGTACAACTAGGAAAATAGAATCCAGACCTCATCAGGACCCATTTAACTGAAAATTATTTGCAATGTATTAAGCACAAGGAATAATGTACTATTTATTTTAGCAAGGCTTGACATGGTCAGTTAGTCAGACTGTTGACATTTTTTGTTTCTTAGAAGCAACCAAAAAAATAAAAATACAAAGGTAAATATTACACATCTACAAAAAATTTTACATATTTATAACATGGTTAGGAATGAAGTGGACTTCAGATAATAGGGCAGGAAAAAAAGCTACAAAAATGCCTTGAAAATCTGATTATGGTCAGTAATGCAGCATTGAGGGATAATGGAATGCATAATAAGAAGGCTTCTCAGAGTTAGTTACCATGGGTAAATCTGTTTGACTACAAAAGAGCAAGCACTGTCCAGATGATTCCACATTCGTAGTGATTGACCTAATCAAACTACATGATCAAATGGTTTACTTCCTCTGCTTTAGCCCTATGAACCAATGTTGGCCTTTTAGAACCAGGCAGTTAATCACCTACTCCTAAGAATAAAATTAAATTATGAAGTATAATTATAGCAGACTTTGAAGATGAAAGTGCAGCTTATTCTGAGAAGCAATGATATACATTTCTAATTTTAGTCGGCAATCAAATATTTGGAGTAGCGAACATGAAAAAATTTCACAGACATTCCTGTGTTCAGTCCTTTACTTATATGGTTTCATCATTCAGCATGAATCACCGGTTGAAAGCACCTGATTAAGTCAAGTCCAAAGCACTCAGAGATATCTATGCTTCCAGTCCCCATTCTGAGTATAGCTCTGATCTGTTGTGTACTCTGCTGGACCAGAAGACTTTGTTCATGCTCAAGAACAATGGACTAAAGGGTCTCCCTCTTGATTCACAGTGTTATCTACTGTAAATGATCTGGCACTTCCTTCTCAACTCTTTTTCAGAACTAGCTTTCGTTTATGAATCTCCCTTAAAGGACTGAGATATAAGCTGTCCCACTAAAATGTTAGTAGGCTCCAAGTAGAATAAAAAAAATACTATCAGAAAACTCAAAAGATTAGGTGTGTTCAACTCTTTTGGGAGTGGTGTTGGAGAAAGCTCAGACTAAAATTCCCTAACATTTATGAAGAAAAACTAAAGAAGCCAACATCATTCATACAGAGAGAATGAGCACATGTCATGTACCTTTTTTGTCCTCCACAACATGGCAGTCAATAGAATTCTTCATGCAACACAAAGAAGGGTCAGATTATGACACAATATTAATGAAAGAATCTATGAGAGACTACTGGATAGATTTCAGTCCATCCAAATTCTGATCTATTGGCAATAGGATGTCAGTTCTTACCAAGGGAGACTGTCATGACTGATCAGCAACATCTCCTATGTGCAATGGGAGAACAGCAGTACATCACACACACACACACACACACTCATGTCATATTTTAACATAGAAGACAGAACAGTATTTTGAATTTGTAAAGCACTTTCTCAGCATTTTTACACATTATGTTGTGCTCAAAAACTTCTCCATGGTTAGGCAGAGCAAGCATTACTTCCACTTAGTTGGAAAGTGGACAAAGAGTGATAACTGACCTGCCCAAAGTCACTCAGATAGTTAAATAACAACAGCTCTATTACAGCCCAGATTCCTTTATTTCCTTAATGATCTGCCCTTGACTTTATAGTAAAGGGCTGCTAGTACAGAATGACATTCAGATGTTCTAGATTTCTACTAAGAAAAAAGGAAGGCCGGTGGTAGCAGCGTATGACTTTAATCTCAGCACTTGGGAGGCAGAGGCAGGTGGATCTGTGACTTCAAGGCCAATCTAGTCTACAGAGCAAGTTCCAGGATAGCCAGGGCTGTTACACAGAGAAAAACAAATTAGGGGGGGAAAACAAAGGAGGAACATGTTTAGACTACTACACAGATTTAAGTCATACTAAAGAAATAAAGTCATACTAAAGTTGCTAGCTAACCTTTGGCATCTATAACTAAAAAGAAGCCTATTATAGTACATTCTCTGGGGACTTAAAAATTTATTTACAAAGGTAGTTATTTTTGAGAAAATAGCAGTTGTCTCCAAAACCCTTCAAAAGCACAGGAAAAACATGTATAAGTTTTAATTAAAGAAGCCTACATTCAAATCTCTCTTCTCATTTTCCTAGGTGGGTAACCTAGGACTGACTTAACTTTCTGGGGCCAGTTCTGAACTTGGAAACAGTATCTTGAATCAGAGGTATCAAGACAATGATATCAAAACGACACTATGAGCTTCCTTCCTGTCCTTTTCATCAGCAAAACCTTCCTATCCACTTCTTATACTAAAAATTTTCAGAAATAAAAGGAGAGGAGAAGCTGGGGTGTAGCTCAGTGACTTCCACTGGCCCCGTGTCCAGTCCCAACACCACATGGAGAGAAAGAGGAGAGAGAGTGCAGCAGGAGAGCGAAGCTATGAAAAGAAAACGACTGCTTAAAATATCTAAACGTAATCCCTGCTTTGTGGTTTGCTTAATGCAGACAGTCCCCACTGGACTCAAAGTCTTAAGGAGAGGAACAAAACACACCTAAGTGAAATGCCTGGACTCCATACAACTCCTTAAGAATGCTCAGTACAAAAGATAACAGAAAGAGAAATTCCCCGACTTCATTTTCTCAGATGCAAAGAACAGAAGAGCCCAGATATAGACTAATGGGAGGGTCTTCTGTGTAATCCACACATTAACAGACAGAACTTACCCTTGGTCTGTTATTACAACCCAAACTGCTTTCGAATTCCAGTTACCAGGGAAGCTGAGAAGCTGGGGCAGGATGGTTACAAATTCAGCACAGGCAACAGTGAGAACACCATTGCAGATAAACAAATACACAAGAATGAAAGGTTCTTCATTTTTAAAAAGCAACAGAGATGCTAGCATGGCAGCGGCAGCTCACATCTATAATCCCAGCACCCCAGAATCGGAGGTAGGACTCCAATAAATTCAAAAGCAGCCTAGGCTACATAGTAAGTTTTGGACAGCAAGGACTACAGAGTAAACTCCACTTCAAAAAATAAAATAAAATAAAATAAAATAAAAGCAACAGGGTGCTCACTCGGCCAACAGTCTCATTTTTAAACTGCACCACGGAAATGTCCTTTGGAAAACAAAGCATTTAAAACAAATACTTCAAGAGAAACAGTATGCTGATGTGCCTGCCGAGAACTAGAGGACACTCAGATACTATTCAAGCAAAGCAATAGCTGCAGTACTCATAGCAACACAGGTGATATTTACAGGAAGGCATGACATATGCAGAAGGAGTCATATCTTCACTAGATACCACTGTCATTATCCTCTACTCACCCTTTTTGGCTTGCTTTTTGTTCAATGCTGGGACTGTTCAATAGGCCTTGGGCATATTACCCAAATGCTTTACAACTGGGCTACAGCCCCCAAGCCCTTTTATTTGCCCTCTGAGATAACTGTAGTTACCACCCAAGAGTCATTTTCTTCAGGGATAAATTAACGAAGGATTAAGGATGCCATACATTCTACTTTGATGGAGGAAGGTCATTGGCTAATAAAGGCACTGCCCTGGCCCATTTTATTGGTTAGAGGATAGGTGGGAGGAGAAAACAGAACAGAACGCTGGGAGGAAGAGGAAGTGAGGTCAGAGACTCCACAGCTCTCTCGGGGGCAGACGCCTCAGAGAGAGACGCCATGCCCCGCTCCCGGGATGAAGCTCCGACCCAGGATGGACTAGGCTAGAATCTCCCTGGTAAGCGCACCTTGGGGTGCTACACACAGATGATTATAAATGGGCTAAATTAATATGTGAGAATTAGCCTAGAAGAGAATGGGCCAGGCAGTGTTTAAATGAATACAGTTTGTGTGTTGTTATTTCGGGGCATAAGCTAGCAGAGCGGGCGGCTGGGGTGCTGGGGAATCGGCCCCGCCGCCCTTATTACTACATTTGGCGCCCAACGTGGGGCCAAATTAAAGACTCATGTGGTCAAAAAAAGAGAGATATACAGTAAAGAGAGATTCAGAGACAAAGAAAATTTTTAAATGGTTTAAAGTGTGTTAAAAATATATACAGACTAAAAGTTGAAGTTCTTAAAGTAAAAAACAAAAAAAAGGAAGAGAGTTGTTGTGTGTGGTAGCACACGCCTTTAATCCCAGTGCCTAGAAGGCAGAGACTAACAGATCTCTGTGAGTTCAAGGTGTAGTAGCAAACACCTTTAATCCTGAATGCCTGGGAGGCAGAGACAGGCGGATCTCTGAGAGTTCAAAGACAGCCTGGTCTACAGAGTTACTTCAGGTCAAAGATACAGAGAACCTGTCTCAAAAAGCAAAGAGTTAAAAGTAAAAATAAACAAATAGAGGTTAAAACAAAGCTGCACAAAGATGGAAAATACACAGAGAATCTTGATACTGTATGCTATTATGCTCTCTTTAAATTATTTAAACGCTGAGGAAGGAGCAACAGATGCTAAAAGATATTTATTTATAAATGCTGCTGAACTAATCCAACATAGATATTTTGAAAATGCCTTGAATTTGAAATTTGGATCTAAGGACATGATGCTTTGGAAAGGAGTTTCTTATTTTGTTTTCACAGAGGATGAGACCCTGTTCATTTCTTCTATTCCGATTTGGTATGATGGACCACGCCCTCCTGAAGGGTTGTTGTGAACATCTCCAGAAAATTGCTTCGCTCAACTGCCAACTGAGAAGAAACTAGCACACAGGTTATACCATGAAAGACCTAATTAACGACGCCCCCATTCAGCAGGAAGCAGTTTGGAGAGAAATAACTGCGCCCATGTTCCCAAAAAATGTTTATAAATGTTCTTTTACATTTAAAGGGTGATATGATATAGGTATGAATAATTTACATTAGTATAGATTTTGCTTTATTGATAGAGATTTAAGGTCAATTTTGTTATATGTATAAGTGTTTCTGATTTTGATTAAGGTATTGTGATTGTGTAGTTCATTTAAATATGTACTGTATAATTAAGAAATATAGGTTGTTAATGGATAATCATCGATAATAGTAAAGCTTGTAGTCATGTTAGTTAGATTTTCTAGATATATAGAGATATATTTTAGATAGACATTCTTCATGTCTTTCAAAGATTACAGAATAGGACATTTGATGTTTTAATAACTGAGGACTTTTCATGACAATGAGACACTCTGCTCCTGGCAGCAACAATGTACTTCAAGAGGAAGATGGGCATCGAAGAGGATCCTTATGGAGTTTGATAGCCATTTGGGCAAGAAATTGCTCTTGCCTGGACTATTGCATAAACTGGACACAGAGAACCCGCAGAGAGAGGACTACTGAACTTGCCTAAGGTGAGATGATCTTTCGGGGTTCCTGATTCATGAAAGAGTCTGCGAGACATTCTGTAGGACACAACAGATAGTGACTGAACTGACTTTGAATTTTCCTGCTTTATGGAAATGTCTGCTGGATACCAAGGGCCTGAAGGCTGAAGATGGATGCCCCAACGGTACAAAAGAACTCTGGGTGACTGTCCAGGCAGCGAGATGTCTTTGTCATTTCTAGAGTTTGAAGTTTCTTAGTTCTTATTTACTTAGGTAATATTATATCTTTCTGGAGTCTTTGATGGAGTTAAGAATAGTTAGTTATAGTTATAGTTTTCCTTAGCTATGATAAAGATTATTGTAACTTTTACTTGATAACTGTTTTGTTATATGTAATTTTGCTATGTTAAAGTTAAAGCCTTTTTTTTTTTTTTTGTTTAAACCGAAAAAGGGGAAATGATGGAGGAAGGTCATTGGCTAATAAAGGCACTGCCCTGGCCCATTTTATTGGTTAGAGGATAGGTGGGAGGAGAAAACAGAACAGAACGCTGGGAGGAAGAGGAAGTGAGGTCAGAGACTCCACAGCTCTCTCGGGGGCAGACGCCTCAGAGAGAGACGCCATGCCCCGCTCCCGGGATGAAGCTCCGACCCAGGATGGACTAGGCTAGAATCTCCCTGGTAAGCGCACCTTGGGGTGCTACACACAGATGATTATAAATGGGCTAAATTAATATGTGAGAATTAGCCTAGAAGAGAATGGGCCAGGCAGTGTTTAAATGAATACAGTTTGTGTGTTGTTATTTCGGGGCATAAGCTAGCAGAGCGGGCGGCTGGGGTGCTGGGGAATCAGCCCCGCCGCCCTTATTACTACACTACTTTAATCCAGTTCTGTTATTTACTATCTACAAAAACAAAAGCAATCCTTTCCTTTTTCTAAGAAACCTTTTAATGAACAATACATTAGAAAAAACACAAAAACAAAATTGCCTCATTATAATCATTAAGGTAAATTAGTTGGGTCCAATTCTAAACCCCTAACACCTGCCATGATGCTCTCACTCACTGGTTATCTGGCCAGTGCAGCTGAGAGTCCAGAAGCTGCTTGTTATCACCAAAGCATAGTGGACAGGAAGTATTAATGGCCTTCTTAGATTGGCAATAAACAAGGAGTTTGAAACTTCAGTTGGTTTAAAGAAAAAATGAAGTTACTTTTTGGTAAGTGAAAATTTCAGAATTGTCTTCACTGATTCTATAGATATTAAGTAAAAACAAAGAGCCTGTCTAAAGCTTGAGGGCTGATTAAAAGAATACTTCTGTGTCAAGTCCGACTCTAACTCAACAGTTTATAAAAAGAAGATGTATTTTAAGCTTGACTCCAACCTCTAAGAAAGAAAAACTCTGTTTGTGGATCTGTGGAATTATTTTCTGAAAATTCTTAAGTGTTAGAAAGAAATCAGAAGACAGGTGGATCTCCTCAGACTGTCTTAAGACAAAAATCCCTGCTAAGGTCATTATCACCAATATCAGTCACTGGCTCTGCCTTAATTTACCTTCTACCAAAGATCTAAGTCATCTCATTACACTATGGCACTGTCATGGCCCAGTAAAAACAGCAAACAAGGTCTGGGAGACTGAAGTCTTCAGAGGAAAATTTTCTCTCGGTTTGGAGCAAGCTGTAGAAAAGCCAGGAAACAGGGGAGAAGGTGGAGCCTATCTCTTCATAAGAGTAAATTAACCAGATGCCTTGGTGTGTGAACAGGAGACAAATCCTGACTACATCTCTTGAATGTAAGGATTGAAAACAACTTCCATAGATTTCAGAGCTTCCTCAGAAATGGAAATGATCCGATGGGATGGAGATCATTCTTTTCCTTTTTCAGCATCGGTCTCCTAGTGGACCCCTGTGGACCACAGACCACTATTGCCAACTCACCTCGGGCTTCTTGCAGTTTCTTGAGCTCTGCTTCCCGCTCTGTTTTGCTCTGTTTGCTCCGAACCCCAAGGGCACTGATGACTAACCTTCTGGCTAGAGCTGCTGAAGTCTCAGGTCGCTCCTTTGCTGGCTGGAGAAACTCTGGGGGAAAAAAAGGATTAAGAAGCAGTAAGGAAGAGAAACTACTACAGCTACAAGTGATTTAACTCAGTAATTAACATACAAAACAGACTAACAAGGGTGGTATCAGCAGTAATTAATACAACCCCGATAGATGATGATCTGAGGAAATTAGTATGGCAAAGCACAAACAACCCTGGCTGCATTATCTGCATTAGGATCCAACAACCGAAATGTCATCAGAAGCTGGTCACTGTACTGCTCACCCTTAGTCTCTCCCACACTTCCAGTGGCTGCTCAGAGGGCATTATTTCTGTCCTTAAAATCATACCAATAGAAGTATTAGCACACGCGCGCGCGCACGCGCGCACACACACACACACACACACACACACAGTGTCTATTGCGTTCTGGATGGTGTGAAACTGCTGAAATGAACAAAGACGTCACCATCTATCAGGAACAAAGGCAGAGGTTGTGGGCTCACCAGCACAAGCTCTAGCTTTGGCCTTGGCTGCTCTTGTGGCCTGTGACAAGGGCCGAATCTTCACCATGGTATGCTTAATCCCCAGAGCATCACGAGCTGCGAGGAAAAACAGACATAAGGAAGTAAAGTGATGCAGAAGAAAACTTAGGGTAATTTCTTATAAAGCATTTATTCTTAGAAGTTATGTTTATTGGTTTTCATGGCAAGAAAAAAGAAGATCCTACAATACAGAACATCTGCACACTAAATCACTTTAGAACAGAGATTAGACCAAACTCAGCCATTGGACTTTCTGTTTTTATAAATAAAGTTTTATAAACAGAGTCATACCCATTTGCACACTGTAGCTGCTTTCTTGCTACAATACCCAGGTTAGGTGAGGATAGAAGCTTTTTTGCCATTTTTGCTACAATGCTGGTAACGACAGAAGATTTTTGTTCCACAAAGCCAAAAATATTTTATCTAGCCCACAAAAACCCATGCTCTAGAGATGGTTCAGACAGGAACTAGCAAGCCAGCAACTCTGACTGCTGTGGATTCCTCTGCATAAGCTCGGTTATGAGCCCAGAATATGTATGTGTGCAAAAGACCAACCATATATTTAGAGATGAGCTACTACAAGTAATCTCACCAGATACACTATTTCAAATTCATTTGTCTGAGGGGAAAAAATACTGTAAAATTTAGACTCACCATGGTCTTCATAATGCCTGACATTTATGTATGCAAATAGCCTGGGAGGATGTACCTACCTTTCCAAATACCAAATGCTAGTAGATTAAAGAGAAGGAGAGAACATGTGGGTACCAAGCCACGTGTCTCAAAAACCAGTATTTATTCTACTACAGATACTGGCTGAGCAAAGTTCCAATTGGCTGGAAAAGAAGAGAAATAAGAACAAGAAGTAGGAGTAGATAAACAGTAGGAGGGACCTGGAATTCCTGAGAGTCACTAGACAGATACCTGTGATTGGACTGGAGAATATTCCTAGGGCATGTGTATCATCTACCCATTTAATATCAAATCCTTTCTTTCTGTAACAAAAGAAAACAATTTTTACATTTCTTAAAATTTGTTTTATGAAATGTCTTTAAAATAGTCTTACAAAGCATTTCATAAGATAGAGAAATAGGGATAGTGACATAAAAAATAAAAACAGCCTGGCACATAGAAGCCACTAAAATTTAAAAGCAATAATACCATCATAAAGAATTACCTGGGAGCATTTTATAGATGCCAACTAATTAATCCTCACAAATCTGCTGGAGATGTAAAGTATTTAATGCACTATTTTCAAGAGATGTCCTTATGAGGAGAAATGAGAAGGGATGAAAAGGGAAGCCAAAGGAGCTAAAGAGGAATACAGGAAGTCAGGGAAGTCACCTGGATTTGATGCAAATGTAACCTGTGTGTTGGGATGCGTACTACACTACTAGAGATGTAATTCAATTGTAAAAATAAGTAAGTCAAATAATAAAAAATACAACTATATTCACAAATGCTTACTACTCTTTCTTGTTGTAGAAGGAAAATAAGGTGTGTGTATATGGGGGTGGGGGGAAGGAACAACCATAGTTAGCCAGAAAAATTTAAAAGAGAAACAATGAACATTTAATACTAGAAATAAAATTACCTTTTTAGTTTAAAACAGAGCTACACAGTGAGCACAAAGAATATCAGGATTACAACACACACACATTTAAATATATATGTATATATATTTAGAATTCCCTTAATGCACGAATACATTTTAGTTTGATTAAATCCACCCTCACCATGCCCAACTCCTAAGCATTTAAAAGGTGTGTGGATACTATACCAACTGAGCAAAATGACAGTAGTAAGTTCTCCCTGGGGTCTATGACCTTTCCAGCTACAGGTTCTTAATCATGTTCACAGTACCAGGCATAAATTCCTCCTGCTAGGCAGGCCTTAAATCTAATCAGACAGCGAGTGGCTACCACCTGTACCCCAACTCATGTGTACTACTATTGCACTGATGGACGTATCTGGCTGCAGGAATCATTACTGTAGCTCCCAGGGTCCACAACTGGATAAGACTTGTTGGTATTTTTTTTCTCTCCTAGCAGCCTGCCTAGCACCTTGAGGCATGATGGAAGCTAGCCATCGATGAAAAAAACAGAAATGAGATTGTCCACAACAGGCCAAGACCATGATAATGAGCACTTGGAAGGCAACTTTTAAACCAACAGTGCTCATTAATTTTATTATTAATAGCAATAATCACCAAGGAGATTAATGTTGATGGAGATGGTGATGAAGCAAAGTTGACTCTGGGATCTGAGTCAGTTATGGTTATACACTCTGCATCATGACCTTTAAAAACTTATAAGCCACTATAAGAGAAAAATACTAACATAGCTTTCCCTTCTTAAATTCCTTGACAGAAAAAGTAATAAAGGAAACTTGACTTAAGCTGGACCATGTTATAAAATGACCACATGAGTGAAAACTTGAGTTCAACAGTAAGAGCCTCTGCTGCAGAGTAGAAAAGATGGGAAAGACCTTGACAGCTAAAAGCCTCATCTTAGCCCTTGAGACTTCAGTCCTTTTAAATCCTTTTGAGAATGGCTTTAGATTTTATAGAAAATGCTTTCACAGATATAGTTAGGAAGAGACAAAGCAAAGAGAAGCAAATGACTCAAAAGAATTAACTATCCTTAAGCCCAGAAAGCCTAAAACTCAATACTGAGGAGGTGAAGATGGGAAGATTTTTGAGTTCAAGACTGGCGTAGGCTGCATAGAAAGAAACTCTCAAAAACAAAAATTGCAGCAAAACCCAATAATCTCTGAAGAAATTCTGGACATGGGCAAAATGGCCCTATTTTATTAATGACAGTCTACTTTTTATCAATAATAATCTAAGGTAGCTCGAATTTGAGACTTAGTCTTATTGACTGCGCTTAAGGATCTATTAGGAACTAAACAGCACCTGATACTGGGTCTTAACAAAACTGAATTAATGACTTACCTACACTACACATTTACATTAAGGTTTATGGTATAGATTAAATGTCTTCCAGAATCCATTCCTGTTTTCTTTCAGTTGTCTTCCCCCAATGGAGCTTAACTGATAAAACAAGTATATAACTGCTAGTTAATTTCATCTATTCTAGTACTTTACCTCACAATTCTTCCTTGAGACTAAGACAAAGGCAGATGTGGTAAACCCTAGCACTTCTGAAAGCTGAGGACTAAGAGTTCAAGGCCAGCCTGGGCTACCTAGATCCTATCTTAAACCAAAACCAAAAGCCAACCATTTTTATAAATAAAGTTTTACTTTCTCAACCACACTCATTTGTTCACATCCTGCCTATGGCTGTTCTGAGACACACGGAGCTACCTGAAATATTCTCTCTCTGATCCTTTAAGAAAGAATTAGGAGCTATGCTCTGAAACAGAATCTTACAAATTCAATGTAAAATTGGGATCTGGCAGAGCATTTCTATAATCTGGGCATCTGGAATAGAAATAAACTGAATTTTAAGTTTAAATTTGCAGCACCAGATAGACTTGATTCATTTTCAACAGCAGGACTGAAATACTGAAGTATACTCCTTGATATTAACTCTCTTCTAGACGCTGAACATCTTTTTCTTAATAACCTTCAGGCTTAGCTTTCTGTTCCTGGCTCTGTTTTTTATTGTAAGCTAGAAATAATATATATACTTCTGATTCCTTTGCCTTCTTCTAAAATGTACCATCCACATACATATCAAGGGTTAACATAAATGTTCTGAAGACCACTTGTAACACCCCTGAACTCCTCACTACATTTAATAATATAAAACTGAATGAATTGTGAGTGTAAAGAACTGTTGTGTGTATACAACTGAACTAAGCCAAGAAAGGCATCTTATGGTTAAAATCCTAGCACTCAAAAGGGTGAATTAGGGAAGAGTATGAGGCCAGCTGGGATTACATGGCAACCCTGTCCAAACAAAACAAACAAACAACAGCAAAAAAGTTGAATGATTTGGGAGACTAAAGTAAAGTCACTTTAAAAACAAGCAACAAAAAACAGCACATGGAACTATTCACTCAGAAAACTCTGAAGATCTGTTAAAATGTCTTGTCTCTTTAAAGATGTGAATCTATAAATTACAGACAAGGTAATATGAGATGACTGTCAGGAACTGTCCAACCAACACCAGTAAAGGAGGTGCAACTGGACAGCACGTGGAGTAATTAGACACTTTTATGGGTCAAAATAAAGCATCTGTGACATTTAACAATTAAAAAAAACACTCCCCATTTGACTTTTTCTGAGCAGTCAGAAAAACCTCAAATCAACAATTTAATTTGAAGACTCTTGAACTGTTAGCACTTTTGGCATGTGGCACATGAAAAGGCATAGAAGTTTTACAAGGGGTCCTCTCTTTTTTCATTGTCCTTAATGCCCATAAATACAATCCAAAGACAAACATCAACTCACATTAAAAATATAACTCAATTCCCCCAAAAGGAAGACACTGTGAACAAGTACTAATATGAACAAAAGTTAATCAGAAGCAAACTACAACTAAAGTAGCTTCAGGTAACAGAAGGGCTACAGGTGGCTACGCTCAATGTATTTAATGAAATAGAAAAAAAATACTGAAAACTGAAGATATATGGTGAAAAAAAGCTGTGAAAATATAACCAGGCAGACTTTAAAAATTTTTAAGATACAATATAAATATTTAACAATTTAGCACAGCTTGGAATAGATAAAATAAACTAGAGCCCCAAAACCAAAGAAATTATTCAGAAAGTCTGAAGGGGAAAGAGAAGGAATATACAAAAGAGCGGTAACAAGAAAATTAAGTGAGAAAATCTAATACACACCCAATTTGTGTCTTGGACAAGGTGAAGAGAGATTGGGTCTGAGACAATACTGAAGAGACAATGTCTAAGACCTTTACAAAATCAATGAAAATATTAATCACTGATTAAATAAGCCCACATAATTGCAATGTGGGTAAGTTTGGAAAAAAAAGGTACAAAATCCACACCACAGTAAAAATGATCAGTATCAAAGTCAAAGAGAAAATTTTAAGAGCATCCAGAGAAGAAAGAGATTAAAATCAGAAGTGGCATAGGAACTGTCAGCTAAACTCTCACCCAAAAAGAAAGGGAATTGCATTAGGGTATCTTCATGTCTCTGAGAGAAAAATAACTGCCAATCTATAATTAATAACATACACACAACATAAACCTTTTCAAGAATAAAGGACTGGGGTGTAGTTCAGTGGTTCAGCATTATCTAATAGACACAAGACTCAGAACTGTAACAACACCTGAGTTTGTTACTGGAAAACCACTAGTGAGTAAAATGATAAAGACTATATCTCATTCAGGAAGAAAATGAATCAAATAGTCATGAAAACGTATAAGTTAAACAGACCTTGCAGTATTTTTAGAAAGAGGCAAAGGAAAAAAAAATCAGTTTTAGCCACTAATAGTTTAAGCACACATTTTTAATATTTCTAGAGTAACCACCAAAGAAGAGAAACATTACATTAAAAAATGCAATGTTAAAAAAAATGCAATGTTAAAAAAGTCAACCCATAAGTCTAGAAAAGGGGGGAAAAGATAGGAGAGGTATATTCAGAAGAATGACAGGCAAATATAAAAACAAATACTTGGATATAAGTTCAAATACATCAATAATTACAACAAATATAAATGGACTAAATGCACCTCCCAGACAGACTTAGGAGTCATCACCAACAATGGTCTTTGTAAATGTCTATCAAGCTTACCTAGCCCTTTCAAGGAACTGAAGACCAGTATGATTTACAGCCTTTCTAAGGGAACAAAACACAAACCCAATGCTAAAATCAACGACTTTTTTAAATTATTAAGATAACTTTCTCTCACCTTATCTGTCATTTGGAACCACTTGCAAATACTTACTGGTAACTACAGAAAATCCGTAAAAGGTCTTCTGTACGAAATTCTTGAGGAAAGTCGTAAATTTCAATGACATGTGGGAATTCACATTCACTGAGGTCGATATCAGGAAGTTCGTGGCTGTAATAATCAAATCTAGGCTCCTGGATGCTTTTTCTGTTCTTCATATTCCCTGACAACTAGAGAGGAATAAACATAGTAAAGAGCCTGACAGTGGGAAATCAAGGCATTATAAAAATATCCTTCCATGTATAAACAATCCTGCTCCCATCTCCACATCCCTCTTAACTTTTGGCACCATTTCTGTATTGGTGGTGTTTGTGAATACTGTAATGGCTGGGTGTTTATAATCATACATGTGGAACATGAGGAAAGGTATGAAAATCTCAGCAGGTGAGCAAGTCATAAAATTTAACTTGTTTCTATCAGTTATCATGTGAGAAAATACAGTCTCCTCAGCGGTGTGTGGACGTAGCGCAGTAACACGGTATATCTAGAACAGGAAAGGGGATGGCTGGAAGGACAGCCAGAATGACTGATAGAATGAGTTCTAAGAGGCACATCCTGGAAACAGAGACAACAGCTGAACAGACAAACTAACATTTGTATTAACTGGGCTCGCTGTTCATATCCACCTCATAATTTCTTTTCTGGAAGTGACCAAAAATAAAGTTTTAAGAATGAAAAACGTTTAGTCCACCTTTTGTTCTATATTAAAAAGTGAGAAAGCTTACAAAGAAATGTGTTAAGACAAATGTAAGTAGCATAAGCAGTTACACTCAAGGTCCCTAAAATAAGAGCTACCTAAGGCTATAAAAGAATTAATAGTAATGAAGCTGCTATTAATGGGGAAACTAGAGCCGGGCGGTGGTGGCGCACGCCTTTAATCCCAGCACTCGGGAGGCAGAGGCAGGCGGATCTCTGTGAGTTCGAGACCAGCCTGGTCTACAGAGCTAGTTCCAGGACAGGCTCCAAAACCACAGAGAAACCCTGTCTCGAAAAACCCTTTAAGCTGCTAACTGCACACACTGGAAGTATTGGAAAGCGGGAGGTGCAGCAAAGCCATGGCATCATGGTGTCACCAGGTCTCGGAGGAAACAAGATTAAAGGTGATTCAAGCACTCCCTCTGTGATGGCATATTTCCTTCACCATCATCATCATCACCATCATAAGGAAGGAAGGAAGGAAGGAAGGAAGGAAGGAAGGAAGGAAGGAAGGAGAATTTATACTGCCATAGATACATCTCTTCTCCTTAGATGTAATCAAATTATTGGGGAGGGATGAAAAGGGAAGGTAATTTAGACATTATTCTTGTCCTTCTAGTTTAATTTCCCCACTAAATCCTGTTTTACATCTAAAAACATGGGGATAATAACAATACCTCCACTCAGAGACAGACATGAGAAGTGTAAACGAGATGTGGTAGGTGTTTGACATAATACCGCTTGGAACACAGATATTAAAAAGAAAAAGACGAAAAGATAGCCCGCTTTTACATGTCAGGCACCATGGCAGCTTCAATGTGTCTAAACAGAGAACAAGAAAAGGCTGCTCCAGCAACTGCACCAACTAAGCCATTTATCAGTTTTTCCTGGGTGTACACGAAATCTAAGACTGTCAGATAACCAAGTGGTCCCCGTTAGGTTTCAAACCTGGGACAAAGGCTTATCATATCATAGTAGACACTGGTCACCAGGTTCTCCCTGCATCCCTTGGTTTCTACCTATTACAGGGTCCCCCTGATTAGCACACCTACCGCCTACCCTAAACTCCAGCCTAGTAGCTGGGCTGCCCTTCCCCCAATTGCCCTTCCCTATATACTTCAGTCATTTTGGTTACCTGCTCTCTTTATACCTTTGAGCCTACTGGCTGCTGCACCTGGTCCCACTCTCTCTCTCTTTCCCCACCTGTCTCAGGGTCAGGTTCACTCTGGACTCTCCCAGATGTCCCTGCCTGTGGCTATGTTCACCCACATATCTACTTACAATAAACCTTCTCATCCACCACATACCAAGGAGCAGTCACGTCCTTTCTTTTCCTTTCCCTTCCCTTTTCCCCCCTCAGCTTTCCTTTCTGCATTAAGGCCATGGCAAGACATCCTCACAAGCAGGCAAGAAGATACTAGGCAGTGTAACAACTCAGAGACCCACAGACTACAGAATTCTGCAGTCATTTAGAAAGCAAGTCTTATGCCAGAGGTACAACGTGATTACCAGAGCTCTATATTTAGTTTTGAAATCAGAAGTTGGACTACTACAACTCTGTTTTTCAAAATCACTTTGGTTATTTGGGGCCATTGTATTCATTAGGAATTTGAAGAACAGCCTGTTAATTTCTATAAAAGTAGGCATCATACGTTGTCCAATTTGGAAAGTTATTTTAATACTGTTTTCCAGCAGATGAAAACGGGATATACTCTGATTTTTATACATACTAATTTATTTTGTGTGTACGTGTTTGTGTGTAGGCTCCTGAGGAGGAATCAGATGACAACCTTGAAATAGCTGGCTTCCACCACAAAGGCCCAGGGAGGCACCTTCATTCAAAGAGCCATCTTAATAGCCCCATTTGAGCTTTAGAATTACCAGTTTGAAACTTCTTTTGTTAAACTTAGTCCTAAATACTTTCTTTGTGATGCTACTGTAATGTAATTGCTTTCTTCATTTCATTTTACGATTGCTGGCATTGACATTTTTATTTACTTTGCAAAAGCTAAACAAAACAAAGCACTGTGTATTTGTACATTTACAAATTGGGTTAAATAAGACACTGTGAGAAGTAAAATACAGACTATAAAATATCTTTGAAAATAGAAATCCTATGGACTGCTTATCAAGAAAAAGGCAAGATAGTTTGGCAAGAAAAACTGACTAGCCAGGCGGTGGTGGCGCACGTCTTTAATCCCAGCACTTGGGAGGCAGAGGCAGGCGGATCTCTGTGAGTTCGAGACCAACCTGGTCTACAAGAGCTAGTTCCAGGACAAGCTCCAAAACCACTGAGAAACCCTGTCTCGAAAAACCAAAAAAAAAAAAAAAAAAAAAAAAAAAAAAACAAACTGACTAAAATTCTTTGTTCTAACCTAATTAAGAAAAACTGAATTTGTATACTTACTCTTCAATTATTGAGTATTCTGGCTTCTGAGACTAAAAACATACTGTTAATAATAACAAAACCCTATGTAATATCAACTATATAATAGCCAATACTGATTGTCAGCATGACAGACTCTAAAATCAACTAGGCGACAAGGTTCTGGGCACATCTGTGAGGGATTATCTACACTATGGTGAGGTGGAAAGAAGCATCCAGAACATGGGCCCTGGACCAAACAAAATGGAGAAGACTAGCTAAGCAGGAGCATTCAATGTTCTCTCCTTCCAGGCTGTAGATGCGATGTGACCAGCTGACTTCCTGTTAAGACGGACTGTAACCTGAAACTGAGCGAAAATAAGCCCTTCTTTAAACTGCTTTTATCAAGAGTATGTTACTGCGGCACAGCGTCAAGACAAGTAACTAATACATCCCATAATTCTTACTCCATACTTCATGAACATCAAGTAGAAATTCCACATCCCGGATGAGTTTTTCTATTAACACAGATTCCATTATCATCAAGTATTACAGATTTTCTTTTTTTTTTTTTATTGAGAAAAGGAGAAAAAAAAAACAAGTTTCCACCTCCTCCCAGCCTCCCATTTCCCTCCCCCTCCTCCCCCCCCCTACGCCCCCTCCTCCCACCCTTCTCCCCCTCCCCCCACTCCTTTCCCCCTCCCTCTCCAGTCCAAAGAGCAGTCAGGGTTTTCTGCCCTGTGGTAAGACCTAGGACCTCCCACCTCCGTCCATATCTAGGAAGGTGAACATCCAAACTGGCTGGGCTCCCACAAAGCCATCACATTACGTAGGATCAAACCCCCGTGCCATTGTCCTTTGCGTCTCATCAGCCCTCATAGTTCGCCATGTTCAGAGAGTCCAGTTTTATCCCATGCTTTTTCAGTCACAGTCCAGCTGGTCTTGGTGAGCTCTCAATAGATCAGCTCCACTGTCTCAGTGGGTGGGTGCATCCCTCGTGGTCCCGACTTCTTTGCTCATGTTCTCCCTCCTTCTGCTCCTCATTGGGACTTTGGGAGCTCAGTCCAGTGCTCCAGTGTGGGTCTCTGTCTCTATCTCCATCCATCACCAGATGAAGGTTCTATGATGATATGCAAGATATTCGTCAGTATTGCTCAAGGATAGGGTCATTTCAGGTTCCCTATTCTCAACTGCCCAAGGAACTAACTGGGGACCTCAGCTTGGGCACCTGGGAGCCCCTCTAGGGTCAGGTCTCTTGCCAACCCTAAAGTGGTTCCCTTAACTAAGAATTGTGGTTCCGTGCTCCGCTGTCCAACCTTCCTTTATCCCAATCCTCCTGCTTTCCCAAGGCCCAACCTCCTTCCCTTCTAACTTTTCTCTCCCCATCTCCCCTTACCCCCAACCCACCCCACCCCAAGATCCCAATTTTCTCCCCGGCAATTTTGTCTACTTCCCTTAGCCAAGAGGATAACTATATGTTTTTCCTTGGGTTCCCCTTCTTACTTAGCTTCTTTAGATTCACCTATTGTAGACTCCGTGACCCTTATTTATGGCTAGAAACCAATTATGAGTGAGTACAACCCATGTTCATCTTTTTGGGTCTGGGATACCTCACTCAGGATAGTGTTTTCTATTTCCATCCATTTGCATGCAAAATTCGAGAAGTCATTGTTTTTTACCGCTGAGTAGTACTCTAATGTGTAGATATTCCATACTTTCTTCATCCATTCTTCCATTGAAGGGCATCTAGGTTGTTTCCAGGTTCTGGCTATTACAAATAATACTGCTATGAACATAGTTGAACAAATGCTTTTGTCATATGATAGGGCATTTCTTGGGTATATTCCCAAGAGTGGTATTGCTGGGTCCAGGGGTAGGTTGATCCCGAATTTCCTAAGAAACCGAAACACTGACTTCCATAGTGGTTGCACAAGATTGCATTCCCACCAGCAATGGATGAGGGTACCCCTTCCTCCACAACCTCTCCAGCAAAGGTTATCGTTGGTGTTTTTGACTTTAGCCATTCTCACAGGTGTAAGATGATATCTCAAAGTTGTTTTGATTTGCATTTCCCTGATTGCTAAGGAAGTTGAGCATGACCTTAAGTGTCTTTTGGGCATTTGAACTTCTTCTGTTGAGAATTCTCTGTTCAGATCAGTGCCCCATTTTTTAATTGGGTTAATTAGCATTTTAAAGTCTAGTTTCTTGAGTTCTCTATATATTTTGGAGATCAGACCTTTGTCTGTTGCGGGGTTGGTGAAGATCTTCTCCCAGTCAGTAGGTTGCCTTTGTGTCTTAGTGACAGTGTCCTTTGCTTTGCAGAAGCTTCAAAGCTAACTTACACAGTTACAAAAAAATATTAGTAACCACCTGTGTCTTATCAGATCACCATGGATTAAAGTTAGAATTCAACAACAATGCTACCCCCAGAAAGCCTACAAACTCATGGAAACTGAACAGTCAACTTCTGAACCATACCTGGATTAAGGAAGAAATAAAGAAAGAAATTAAAGTCTTCCTTGAATTCAATGAAAATAAAGAAACAACATACTCGAACTTATGGGACACTATGAAAGCAGTGCTAAGAGGAAAGTTCATTGCACTAAGTGCCCACTTAAAGAAAACAGAGAAAGCACATATTGAAGACTTAACAGCCCACCTGAAAGCTCTAGAAAAAAAAGAAGCAGACTCACCTAGGAAGAGTAGAAGATTGGAAATAATCAAACTGAGGGCTGAAATCAACAAAATAGAAACACAGAAAACAATCCAAAGAATCAATGAAACAAAAAGCTGGTTCCTGGAGAAAATCAACAAGATTGATAAACCCCTAGCCAAACTAATCAAACGGCAGAGAGAGAATACGCAAATTAATAAGATCAGAAATGAAAAGGGGGACATAACCACAGACACAGAGGAAATTCAGAGAATCATCAGATCATATTACAAAAGCCTGTATAACACAAAACTGGAAAATGTAAAAGAAATGGATACTTTTTTAGATAAATACCATATACCAAAGTTACACCAGGACCAGGTGAACAATCTAAACAGACCTGTTGGTCGCGAAGAATTAATTAGAAGCTGTTATCAAAAACCTCCCTACCAAAAAAAGCCCAGGACCAGATGGTTTCAATGCGGAATTCTACCAGAACTTCCAAGAAGAGCTAATACCCATACTCCTTAATGTATTCCACAATATAGAAACAGAAGGGTCATTACCTAATTCCTTTTATGAAGCTACAGTTACTCTGATACCAAAACCACACAAAGACTCAACCAGGAAAGAGAATTACAGGCCAATCTCACTCATGAACATCGACGCAAAAATCCTCAACAAAATACTGGCAAACCGAATCCAAGAACACATTAGGAAAATTATCCATTATGATCAAGTAGGCTTCATTCCTGAGATGCAGGGCTGGTTCAACATACGAAAATCTATTACAGATTTTCTTTAAAAAGAATGCCTACTTTCTTCATGCTTTGGGTATTATTTAGAGCCATTTAATTCTATTCATAACACACTTGTGTGTGTGTGGAGACAGGAGGACAAACTGCTAATGTTCTCTCTCCTGAGAATCTCAGCAAAGTGTTGAAAGGAATTGGAGAGCTAGAAGGACAGATATATATGGGACATAAAAGAGGGAAAAGCACAAAAAATCAGAATATAAAGATGGAAGAAGCAAAGCGAGATTGTGAAGGTAGGACCACTGCCACAGTGGGATCCGGGTTAGACACACAGTACAGAGCTTTATGGAAAGGCTGTGAGATGTGAGGGAAAGTGTTGGGAGATAGTCGACCACACTGTCCACTCCGAGTTGGTATTTGCATTAATTATACAAGATTAACCTTGGGCTAGGAGGCTATATTAGCAACTAGTTGACAGAAAGTAATCATAGAGGATCACAGGGCATTCAGGACAGAGAGAGAGAGAGAGAGAGAGAGAGAGAGAGAGAGAGAGAGAGAGAGAGGGAGGGAGGGAGGGAGGGAGGAGTAGGGTGGGGCTTGGAGTGGAGCATTCTTTTCTGGTTTGGGAAAGAGAGAGGTTAGCTAATTTCAATCCAGTTTCTCTGAGCAGGCAGGTTTTTACCCCAGCCTTTGAAAACTGAGTCTCATTTATAAACAGAACAATAGAGAACAGATACTTATACTAAAAAGGTAGTTATCTTTGAGGAAGACCTAGACTGCCTTATATAGTATAGTAGCTGCATGTCACATGAGGCTGTGGAGTACTTGAAATATGCCTAGTTCACATAAGATGGGCTTTAAGTATAAAGTATGTATCAAGTTTCAAAGATTTAATACAAAAACAGAATGTAAAATAAATTTTATTCATGATTTCTTACACTGAATACATGTTGAAATGGTGTTCTGGATATATTATATTAAAACACATAAATTATACATGTTTGTTCTTATTTTTTCTAAAAGAACTAGCAGAGAATTCAAACTTATTGCCAGGTGTGGTGGCACATCCCTTTAATCCCCAAACTCTAGAGGCAGGTGGATCTCTTCGCATTTGCAAGCTTGGTCTTCACAGTGATTCCAGCACAGCCAGAGCTATACAAAGAGACTGTCTCAGGGAGAGATAAAAATTAAAAGTTATGCACTGTGGCTCATATTTCTATTGTAGACAACATATCTTAAGTGTTAGGTTCTGGGGCTAAAGTCAATGTGAAATATTTATATTGTAAGACTAAATGTGAAATATTTATATTGTATATATTTATGGTCAAGAAATGTTTGATTTTCAACACAATGCCCAGCAAAATTCTTCATAGACCTCAAAAGAACAGTACTCAACTTCATATGGAAAAGCAAAAAACCCAGGACAGCCAAACAATCCTGTACAATAAAAGAACTTCTGGAGGCATCACAATCCCTGACTTCAAACTCTACTACAAAGCTACAGTACTGAAAACAGCCTGGTATTGGCACAAGAACAGACAAGAGGACCAATGGAACTGAATAGAAGACCCAGATATCAATCCATACATCTTCGAACACCTGATTTTTTACAAAAGAGCAAAAAAAAAAAAAATCAAATGAAAAAAGAAAGCATATTTAACAAGTGGTGCTGGCATAACTGGATTTCAACATGTAGAAGAATGAAAATAGACCTATATCTATCACCATGCACAAAACTCAAGTCCAAATGGATTAAAGACCTCAATATCAGTCCGAACACCCTGAACTGTATAGAAGAGAAAGTGGGAAGTACACTTGAACACATTGGCACAGGGAACCACTTCCTAAATAGAACCCCAGTAGCATAGACACTGAGAGCAACAATTAATAAATGGGACCTCCCGAAACTGAAAGCTTCTGTAAAGCAAAAGACATGGTCAACAAGACAAAACAACAGCCTACAGAATGGGAAAAGATCTTCACCAACCCCACATCAGACAGAGGCTTGATCTCCAAAATATACAAAGAACTCAAGAAATTGGTCACCAAAAGATCATATAATCCAATAAAAAAAAATGTAGCCAGGCGGTGCTGGCGCACGCCTTTAATCCCAGCACTCGGGAGGCAGAGGCAGGCGGATCTCTGTGAGTTCGAGGCCAGCCTGGTCTACAAGAGCTAGTTCCAGGACAGGAACCAAAAAACTACAGAGAAACCCTGTCTCAAAAATCCAAAAAAGAAAAAAAAATTGGAGCACAGACTTCAACAGAGAACTCTCAACAGAGGAATCTAAAATGGCTGAAAGACACTTAAGGAAATGTTCAACATCCTTAGTCATCAGAGAAATGCAAATCAAAACAACTCTGAGATTCCATCTTACACCTGTAAGAATGGCCAACATCAAAAACACTGATGACAACTTATGCTGGAGAGGTTGTGGGAAAAAAAAGGGAACACTTCTGCATTGCTGGTGGGAATGCAAGCTGGTGCAACCCCTTTGGATATCAGTGTGGCGATTTCTCAGAAAATTAGGAAACAACCTTCCTCAAGACCCAGTAATACCACTTTTGGGTATATATCCAAAGGATGCTCAATAATGCCACAAGGATATGTGCTCAACTATGCTCATAGCAGCTTTGTTTGTCATAGCCAGAACCTGGAAACAACCTAAATGCCCCTCAACTGAAGAATGGCTATGGAAAATGTGGTACATTTACACAATGGAGTATTACACAGCAGAAAAAAATAACATCTTGAATTCTGCAGGAAAACGGATGGAGCTAGAAAACATTATTTTGAGTGAGGTAACACAGACACAGAAAGACAATTATTACATGTACTCACTCATAGGTGGTTTTTAAATATAAAGCAAAGAAAACCAGCCTACAAACCACAATCCCAGAGAATTTAGACAACAATGAGGACTCTAAGAGACATACATGGATCTAATCTACATGGGAAGTAGAAAAAGACAAGATCTCCTGAGTAAATTGGGAGCATGGGGACTTTGGGGGAGGTTTTAAGGGAGAGAGGAGAAGTAGGGAGGGGAGCAGAGAAAAATGTAGAGCTCAATAAAAATCAATAAAAAAAAGGTTTGATTAAAAAGAAAGAGATGAGGTTTATAATTTGATTCATTTTAATGCATCTACAGCAGACCAAAGGGAAGTTAGCAAATGATTCTGGGTAAATGATTTTCAAAATTATTATAATGTGTATATGTGATAGTCCACCAGTGGAGAACTCTGGAATCTATTCTTTCCTTTGACCTTTCCATGTATTTTGTGGATCATACTCACATGGCAAGCACTTTTCCCTGCTGAGTAACCAAACACAAACATTTGAAGACTTGTTTTGTTTTCCTGCTTAGAAGGCATAAGTGAAACCAGGATATTCCTTCAGTATTCAAACTGATCCACAAACTATTCAACTAGCCAACTTCTTCAAGTATGGGCTTGAAGAGTCTTACTGCCCTACTACTTTGGCCAGGCCTAAAAACTATAGCTTAACTTACTGTGACATAATCATCCAAATCTACTGACAGAAGATTTTTTAATAAATAAAATAATGGTGGGAAGTAAAAACAATCCAGACTCTTTAATTCTTCATTGTTCAAAATACAAAAGGAAAATAAAAAGATTTGATTTATTCTCTATAGATAAAAATTAAAGTATGCTACATTATTCTGGGAGAGTTATCTGCATCTCTGTCAGATGGGCTGCTATTATTAACCCAAATTCTTTGTGCAGACAGAGAATTATGTCACAGAGAGACTAAAAGGATATCCCTATGGTTACAAATTAGATTACTGACAAAGTCTGAATCATAATTCCAGTCACCTGGCTGCTAATCTAGCTTTCCATCCAATAACATAGTAAAGCGTCCTTACGGTAAATGGAAGCAGAAGCAATGCCGTGTCAGTGTTCAGGGTATCACTCTTTTGTACTGAGGATTTATGGATACAGCTGTTGTAGGTAGGAGGAAGGAAAGTATCAATGACAAAGTTGAAAAGATAACGGCTACTGATTTCATTGCACTCCTATATTCTAATAGGCTAGAGTAATTTCAAAAAATATTGCCCATGGTAGGCAGAATAACAGCCTCCTAAAGATGTTCACACCCTGATTTCCGAAACCCGTAAAAACACCACACTGCATGTGAATTAACGTAGACGACACAGATGTGCAATCAACTGACCTTAAAATTTTGTAAGATTATCTTGGTGGGCCCAGTGCAATAATAAGCATCTTTAAAAGCCGAAGACCTTAAGGCAAAGAATCAGTGAGTAGACTGATTGGCCACGGCTAGCTTTACAAATAGAAATGGTGCTATAAACCAGGGAATGCAGGGCAGCCTCTGGTAACTGAAAAGGGTTTTTAATGGTAAATGAAAAGGGTTTTTTAAAAAAAAAATAAATCACCTCCCTTACAGCTTCCATAAGAGACCACAGCCTTGCCCTATCTTGGGACTTTTGATTTCTAGAGCTGTACGAATATTAATTTGTGTTGATGTAAGCAGCTGAGTGTCTAGCTGTTTATTACAGCAGCAGTATACTATAAGCTATATATTGAAAAGACTACTTTTTCTTTGCCTCATGTCACCAAACAGATATGGCACAGCCCAACCAAAGAGTATGCTCTGAAGGCTGACACAGTGCACTCTTCCTCCTTCGATTCTCAGCACTGATCCCAACATGACTTTGTATCTGCCCTTTGCACATTTCAAAAATCATGTTCTCCATAGACTATTCAAATACTGCCCATACTGTAAAAGCTCCCTAAATGCCTATGGGTCAGTGACTCGCGTTGTCCTCTGTGTGTCTAACAGTACTAACTTCACCTGCATTTCCATAGCACTCACTACACAACACCTTGTACCATGGCTACACCTCTCCTTCTCTAATCCTATCCTGACCCCCAAATATCCATCAGGCCTGCAATGTTTGGATGATCATTTATTGACTCTGGTGCCAGAGAATGAATGGAAGTTCTAGTTCCTGCCTACTAATTTAGCACATGAATTACTTAGCACATGAAAATACAAGAAGGACCAAGTGAATGTCCCAATTGTCATGAGCCAGGACTTGCTTCCTATTCAGACAGCACAGACATATGAACATAGCAGGCTGCATTCTTGAAAAGCTGTTATACAGATATACTAACAGTCTAAACACATAGCAAGCTGGTTGCATTTACAGTTAAGAGGAGAACTGGGAGGTTTCCCTCTTCCCCATTTGCTTGTAAGACCATATGAAGAGATACCACCAATAAAGTAGAATGGAAAGAGTAACTAGTTGAGTGAAATAGAAAAAAAAAATATGACAAAGGAAAAATGCTAACAGGTTTCAACCTTTTCAAATAAATCCTCAAGTACTGTTATGACACTCAATGACAATAGTTGTCCAAGAAACTTAAGAAAACTTATGAAGCTAACAAAATGTCATTTTGCTCCTGAATTTCTCTAGAACCCAAAGCAATTCTTCCTTATGCTACTGTGAGTTACCCAGAGTCTTGCATCATATGCACAGCTGGTCCAGCACACAAGTACCTTGCTTCTACTTTAAGGGTATTATCCTTGCCCATCTAGTCCTCTCAACAATGAGCAAGAAACATGTGCTCCCTACCTCTGAGAAGACTCAGACCCACTGCTTTAAGAAGAAATATAATCTTAACCCAGGCAAGCAGTATAACAACATGAAGGATTAGTTACTTAGTCTTGATGCTATATCTGGTATCCAGTATCCTTGGCATCTTTTTGCTTTTTCCTTAATCATCTCAGTCTTTGGCCAAGAGATACAAAGATCTGTATACGAATAACAAGAATATCTTCTTCCCTGCTCCTATATCTGCCCTTCTTCCATCTCCACCCTCCCACTTCCCCAAGCTCTCCCCAGTCTTTCCCTTATTCCTTCTTTCTCCCCCCTCCCTTTCCCTCCCCCCACCCCCAGGCTCCCAACTTTTGAAGGTGATTTTGTTTGCTTCCAATTTCCAGGAGAGCTTGGGGGAGTGGGAGGGTGGAGATGGAGGAAGGGCTGACACAGGAGCAGGGAAGAAGATATCTACATTAAGAGAGCCATTTTAGGGTTGGCAAGAGACTTGGCTCTAGAGGGAATCCCAGGTGTCCACGGGGATGTCCCCAACTAGGTGCTTGGGCAGCAGAGGAGAGGGTGCCTGAGCTGGCCTTGCCCCACTAACTCACTGATGATTATCTCGAATATCACCATAGAATCTTCGTCTGGCGACGGATGGAGATAGAGACAGAGGCCCTCATCAGAGCAACGGACTGAGCTCTCAAGGTCCAGTTGAAGAGCAGAAAGAGAGAGAAGATGAGCAAGGAAGTCAGGACCGCAAGGAGTTGGTCCACCCACTGAGACAGTGTGCCTGATCTAACGGGAGCTCACCAAATCCAGCTGGACCGGGGCGTGTGATCAAACCGGACTCTCTGAATGAGGCTGCCAATGGGGGCAGACTGAGAAGCCATCAATAATAGCACTGGGACCTGTTTCTACTGCGTGTGCTGGCTTTTTGGGACCCTAGTCCATTTGGATGCACAACTTCCTAGGCCTGGATGGAGGGGGGAGGGCCTTGGACTTCCCACAGGGTAGGGTACCCTGCCCTCTCTTATGGAGGGAGGGAGAGGAAGGAGGATAAGTGGGAGAGTGGGAAGGGAGTGGGAGGAGGGGAGGAAGTGTAGATTTTTAAATGAAAAAAAAAAAAGAATAACAAGGAGCACTCACATTCTCGGTGTCCTAATTCTAGGACTCATACAAATCCCCATCTTCCCACACTTGAGAGTTATCACAACAAAACAGTCTGAATTTGAAGGTAGCTAGACTACTCAATATCATTTCTGCAGTCAGGCCTAGAGCGGGTCAATCCTTTCTCACACTAGCAACAGAGTAACTTCACCAGTATTTTTGATACAAATTATTACATTAAGATTCAAGCATATGCAAGATTGAATTTCCTTAAAAGTATGATTGTCTTCAACCTTCCAACATAAACGGATCTTTAATTCTGGAGAAGTTGTCGTCTGTTTACTTTTGACAAGGGCAAAAAAGTAGATTCTTTGTCAACCCTGCCTCTCCTCTCACAGTGACCTTGAACATACATAATGAACTGAACATCATTACGAGTCGGGTCACTATCGCGTCTCCATCTGCCCCAGCCACAGCCCACAAAGACATCATACAGAGAGTGCTGAACAGAAGCACACTCAAGTACAGAACCAGGAACACCAGGAGTCTGCTAACTATAAAAGGAATGCCTCCTTCCTTCATGCTCACAATATGGACTCAGAACTGTTTTCTTTTTTTCAGCTTGGAACAGATCAGAATTAAAGTGTTAATGGCTCGCACATCCCTCAGAAAAATACATCACTCAACAAATCTAACAGTGCTCAAAAGAGAGATTTTTAATTTTCGGATTTACCTGGTTTAAAACAACAGCAACAATGCAAAGGGATTCTACTTAATGTTCCCTTCTTTGTGTGACCCGGGATCTCTAGTCACCAAGCACTACAGACTGAATAAGGCAGATGTTCAATCAAGTGCACCTTGGGATGGCCCATGTGATCGTGTTAAATCAAGTGCACCCTGGGATGGCCCATGTGATCATGGCAGAACAACTGGAAGATGTCTCTACAAATTCCCACTCAGGCAGCCAATAACCCATCAGTTCAGAAAGTTTTATAAAAATACAAATTATAAAATCTGTTAAGATGAGCTGGAAATAATAAAATTTGTGAAAATATGAACAGTAATAAAAAGACCAGGGAGTACATGGAAAGTGTATGCCTTAGTAATTTTTTCTGTAAATCTAAAATTGTATGAAAATAATGTATACATTAAAAGAAACAGGAGAAAAGTTAGGACCTCAGAACAATATGGAAGAAAAAACTATAATCTTTCTTAACTTCATGGCCTCACCAACATAAAACTGTTATTAACCAGTTCAGCCCTGGGAGATCTTGTCTGTCTAGTGTCATTGTGTCATTCATCAAATCATCAAATAATATCAGTAAATTTCTTGGGTTGCTGTTTTACTCATTAATTTAATGACTATGCTATGTGGCTATATGACTGTATAATTATATCTTTTCTCTCTAAATAAAATATAAGCAATTTTAGAACATAGTCAGCAAATTGCATAACGCCTTTAACATAGTAACATCTTGTTACTTGCAATTTATACTGTCTGTGGTGGTTTGAGAGAAAATGGCTCCCAAAGGGAGTGCACTACTAGGCAGTATGGCCTTGGAGTAGGTGTGGTCTTGTTGGTGGAAGTGTGTCACTGTGGAGACAGGCTTTGAGGTCTCATAAAAGCTCAAGATACCTCCCAATGTTTTAGTCCACTTCATGTTACCTTCTGATCAAGAGGTAACCAGTGCCATGTTACCATGCTCCCTGCCATGATGATAATGGACTGAACCTCTGAACTGTAAGCAACCACCTCAATTCAATGTTGTTGTTGTTTTTAAATAACAGTTGCCGGGTCATGGTGTCTCTTCATACAATAGAAACCCAAACTAAGACAGTGTCACACTACAAGTGTTCAATATTTGCTGTTTAATGGCAAAGTGACAAGGACATAATACCAATGACATATGGTGGTCTCTGAAAGCTGCACTATAAAGGCTTTCCTCCCCCTGTATGTCATACATGCTCTAAGTGGCTGAACTATAAGCTTTTTTTCTTTCTACCTTGGGTTCACCACTTAAAAATAGACAACACGTTTGTAGAAGACTATAGGGAGACAGAGGATGTCAGAATGCTGGTGAACATAGTGAGTGGAAACAGGTGCAATTCCTTTACTTTGCTCCTCAGTTCTTATAGTTGAGCAAGGGTAATGGCTTTCTCTAACACAAAGACTAAAGTGGAAGATTACCTATTTATTTCTATGCAAAACCTCGAAGACTAGATATAGCCAATGAAGGTGACCAATGCTAACATCCCTCGACGTCATTAGTGTTATACTGTTGGTACCTCACCTGCCCTTCTACCCTGAATTTGCTGGCCATAATGAGGCAGCAGGGGTCATCCAAGTTTTGTTGTTGTTGTTTTCCCTATGAAAGAGTTAATTTTTAGAGAGATAAAAGATGTCATGCCAACTTTCTCTCCTTTATTGGTTATCAGTTTAAAATTCTGGGCACCCCATATCCTGGTTTTAGAAGATGAAATACAGCTGCAAGGCCATTAAAGGTGGTGCACATCTTTAATACCAGAACTCAAGAGACAAAGGCAGATTGAGTTCTGAATTTAAGGCCAGCCTGG
Organism: Microtus oregoni; assembly: GCF_018167655.1. Lineage (NCBI taxonomy): Eukaryota > Metazoa > Chordata > Mammalia > Rodentia > Cricetidae > Microtus > Microtus oregoni. The sequence goes on from NW_024543071.1 coordinate 18,483,949, forward strand.
TCTACAAAGCAAGTTCCAGGACAATCAGGATTACACAGAGAAACTCTTGAAAAATAAATAAACTAATTAATTAATGATGAAAATAAAAGACGAAATGTGATCTTTGACAATTCATCAAGGATTGCAGTTCTGCGAGCTCACTCATGACCTCTCCATGTTCTATTTCTTTGGACCAGTTTTAGAAGTTCAAATGTAACTTATCAATGGTTGTCACACCCTACTTTACAGCATATCTTCCTGCCTATTAGAAGTATTAGATACGCTTCCATATCTAGCCTTTATCAACAAATAAATAGGCCAACTGGGAAAAAAGCCAAAGCCTTCTGCTGGAAAACTTTCAACGTAGACAAGCACTCTAGTTCTACATTTAATTAAGTACGCTTGAGTGATATAAATAATAAACTAAGAGCAAAAGTCACCAAAGGGCTATTATATTATTAGATGTGTGGCATCCTTCAAAAACCAGAAGAGAACTGGGACTACTGCATCCACAGCCCATCAGATTCAAAGAACATGAATGTGAATGACAGCTTTGAGTGCCAATGGCAGAGCAGGACTGACACACCCACGTCTTTCCTATAGGATAACCACCTGGGGGAGTCTCACTCACAAACCCATCACTCCTCCCTTCCAGACCAAGGCCACGTGAATCCACAATAAGAGAGAGAGAATGGTTCTCTATTTAAAGCAGTGGTTCTAATTTGCAATAAAGAATTTAAATGGCAGAGAGGTAAATGTTAAAATATGAAAATGAAAGTGGAGCCCGGCGGTGGTGGTGCACGCCTTTAATCCCAGCACTCGGGAGGCAGAGGCAGGTGGATCTCTGTGAGTTCGAGACCAGCCTGGTCTACAAGAGCTAGTTCCAGGACAGGCTCCAAAACCACAGAGAAACCCTGTCTCGAAAAAACCAGAAAAAAAAAAAAGAAAGAAAATGAATGTGGAGTTCAGGAGTTTGTACAGTGCCTTCAAGTCACACATTTGGTATTTCTGAACTCTAACTATCAGCACAACATCATTCACTAATAGTCCTTATAGTACTCGGTAGTCACTAACACAGTCTAACTCAGTATCAACTCCGCAGAAAATAGCCATATTCTTTCCTTCTCTTCTCTACTTCCTTCTAAAGTTTCCGACATTCCAAAATTCACTAAAATATAAAGATGAATGATTAGGTTATAAATTATTTCCTTCCCCCAAATGGCTCAAGTAAAAATACATGCTATCAAAACAGAAAAACATTTTTGATGTTTCTGTATTTTTGATCATTTTTGATCTCTCTGTAGTTCCTCAATGAACTGTCAGAATCCATTAAATTTATATTTAATCTGTTCAGTGTAATACCTCTTAATATTTAGCAATTACAGATATAGCAGGATTACATGTTTTAACTTTTCCATATCTATCAGATATTCTTTTCTCAATGTATAATCCTATCAAGCTATTGCTATTGCAAGAACTTAAACTGAATGTGAGAAAATGAATGAATGTATACAATGTCTATCAGAAATATTTCCAAATCTAGATTTCCTAAGTTTATGAACTGTCTAAATATCAAGTAATTTCAACTGAGCATACCTCTTGTAGAAGACGTGGGTCTACACAGTCACCGTCGTCATTAAACATAGATTCCCAGCTTTCCTCCGCAGCAATACTTCCTTGTATGTGAGAAGTGTCTGTTGTTTTTAGCTCTACAGATGTTTCCACAGATGAATCTCTATCAGAAAATGATAGAGCACACACTGTGTTCTCTGAGTCATCTTCCTCTTTTGTTTCAAACTCTTCAGCACTTCTTAGCTCGGGCACTGCCTCTGTTATCTCCTCAGTACTACTCAGATCACTGCCCAAGGCACTCTCCAAAAGGAGGTTAGTCCCATTTGACACACTCAGTTCAGAGTCCAAACAAGTGGTACAATTACTATCAGCAATCTTCTTTATGGGTAAAGAGGAAGCACAACCTGACACACACTCTACCAACTTTCCTGTTGACTCTGTAAAACTAGATGCAATGCTCTCAGCATAAATATCTGAGCAGGCAGTTAGGCTGCTACCATTTTCAGAGTCGTTCTCACTTTTAGCTGCATCAAGATGGGCTACATCTGCACTCATTTCTATAGAATCTGAAAAATGACTTGTATTGCTACTACTCTCATCAGATTCTCTAACTGCAACTATACAAGGGCTGCCTTCAGTTACATGGGCACAAACTGCACCTGCAATGTCCTGCATACATGCCTTGCTGCCAGTGTCACACACACTTTTAAATCCATTATCTGTGTCTGTTTCATGAGCAAGGACAGCTGTATCAGAAGGCTCATACTTTACACATAACTCATCTGCAGAGCTGTCACTCTCACACTCTCCAGTCACTGTTGGATCAATAATGCCATTTGTGCTCTCTAATTTGCTGACTATAGCCATTTTAAGAGAAATGATACCCATAGTCTCAGAAATGGAATCTACACCTTTCTGACCCAAGACAGACTCTGGAGTGTTGACTGTATTCTCACTCTCAGCTTCAAAGTCTGTAAAAGTAGGATCAACATCGTCATCTGGACCTCCGGGAACAGAAACTGTAGAGATGCTCCCAGGAGTGTGCTTTGACACTCCATCTGATGTTTCCATACTGCATGGAGCAGTTTCAGAGTCAGAACTTAGAGTTACTGGCACAGCCATACCCTCTGGTTTTAACCGAGTGGTAACAACTTGAGGAAACTGGGAGACTAGCTCTATAGCATTGGCCTCAGTTTCAATTCTGCTGTCCAACTTTCTATTTACAAAAGTTTCTCCACTGAAATCACAGAGCCCCACATTCTGGAATGCTCTATTTAGAACCTGAGCATCACCGGCTTCTGAGTGAGACTTCGATGGAAGCACCTCCTGGTGTCCCATCACTCCTGCAGTCGGAACTTCCAAACACTCCACTTCCTTTGGTTTAAAAAGTCTTTGCAGAGGTCCATTAGATATAATCCCAGCACTGGGGGCTCTGGGTTGATGTTCTTGAGATGAGGCTTCTTTGGACTCTTCAATTCCTCTCTTAATATAAACCTTGTCTTTACTCTGTTTTTGGAGGCACCCATCTTCCCTTAATTTTGATGGTCTCTTTCCTTCCCTGTAGGCACACCCCTTCCTATCAGAACGGCCACTAAGTCTGTGAGACTCCTGCTTATTTCCAGAGATCTTCTGGGGAAGACAACCTTCCTTTTGTTCTTTCAGCACAACGGCAGGAGGCCTGCAGCTTTCTTCCTTGTCATCTGCCTTGGGGAGTGCTGTACCCCTTCGAGCTTTAGGTACATAAAGTGCCATGTCAGGCCTTTTGGTTCGAACTCTGCATCTCTCTGCTTCTTGCTGCATGGCAGCACTTCAATCTGAAAAAAAAGAGAAGATTTAATAATAAAAAAACTAATTATAATGTACTGAACAAAGAAAAATTTAAAGAATGGGTAGAGGGCCTACTAATCTATTCTATAGCAATCACTGACATTTAAAAAAAGGGAAAATCTGTCATAAAATACTTAGTGCAATCACTCATGTAAGTGAAGAGAGTAAACCCCAAAGCCCCATGAGGTCAACAGACTTTATCACAAGACACCCTTTCTTTGGATCTTCAAAACCACTCACCCTACCTCTCAAGTTTTCTCTTTTTAAACAAGTAATTTTGCTTCCATTTGAATTTAAAAACACATTATGTGAACGGTGAAGGCCACTACATCCTCATAAAGAACAAACATCTACATGTTCTAAAGCCTAGACTTGATGTGGGAATGTCCGTCTGTATATGTGCTGCTTTTATTGATTGATGAATAAAAACTGTTTGGGCCAATGGCTTAGCAGAGTAAAGAGACACCATGTAGCTGCTGAAGGAGAAAGATTCCCTCTGGAATCTTACTTTACCAGTAGGTCACAACTTCAGGGTGATACACAGGTTAATAGAAATGAGTTAATTCAAGATGTAAGATCTAGCTAGAAATATGTCTGAGTCATTGGCTGAACAGTGTTATTGATATAGTCTCTGTGTGATTATTCGGGTCTGAGCAGTTGGAAAACAAATGAGCAATCTCCACCTACATAGACTTCTCGTATGAAGAGCATTGTCAAGAAGGATCTCAAAAAGCCACAACTGCCAGCATACATATATACATACATACATGCAGAGAGAGAGAGAGAGAGAAATTTGAATGCCATCTACACAATAAACAAAACTGATTGAAGAAATCTTCCTAGAAAACAGTACATTTGTATCATGATGTTGCTGAAAAAAAAAAAGTAGAGAAAAGAAAAAGGTACTGAATTACCCTGGTCCAATCATTATATATTTGTGTGTGTGTGTGTGTGTGTGCGCGCGCGCGCGCACGCGTGAATGTCACACTGAGGTTGTAAATATACATATGCTTTTGTATCAATAAAACAAAAATACAATGTTTAAGAAAACATTTTATTTCAAAACCCAAAACTTTTGGAGTGACATGTCTGTAGTGACAAGGCGAACAGGCCTGCTTTTCGTCCCGCCCAGCTCCCGCATGGCTAGCTTAGCCCCAGAAATAACAACACAGAAACTGTATTCATTTAAACCCTGCCTGGCCCATTATATCTAGCCTCTTCTTGGCTAACTATCACATCTTAATTAACCCATTTCCATTAAATCTGTGTAGCACCACGAGGCTGTGGCTTACCGGGAAAGATTCTAACCTACACCCATCTTGGGCCAGAGCTTCATGGCAAGTGCCTGACTCTGCTTTTCTTTCTCCCAGCATTCTGTTCTGTCTACTCCACCCACCTAAGGACTGGCCTATCAAAAGGCCAAGGCAGTTTTTTTATTTGACCAATGAAAGTAACATATAGACAGATGACCCACATCATTTCCCCCTTTTCTGTTTAAACAAAAAAGAAAGGCTTTCACTTTAACATAGTAAAATTACATATAACAAAACAGTTATCAAGCAAGAATTACAGTTACAATATTTATATCTATTTTATCTTTTATCATAACAATGGAAAACTATAACTATCTATCCATTCTTCAACTCCATCAAAGACTTCAGAAGGATATAATATTACCTATGCAAACAAGAGTAAGCAACTTCCAAAACTCTAGAAATGACAAGAGACATCTCACTGCCTGTGCAGGCTTTAAAAAAGGGTTAAACTCCTTAAAAATAGAAAAGAAAGAGAGTAGTAGAGTTGTGGTGGTACACACCTTTAATCCCAATGCCTGGGAGGCAGAGGCAGACAGATCTCTGTGAGCTCAAGGTGTGGTAGCACACACCTTTAGTTCCAGGACTGGGGAGGCAGAGACCGGCAACCTCTGTGAGTTCAAGGACAGCCCGGTCTACAGAGTTATTTCAGGACAAAGACATACAGAGAACCTGTCTCAAAAAGTAAAAGTAAAAATAAAAAAAATAGTTAAAATAAAGCCACATAAAGATGGAAAATACACAGAGAATCTTGATATTGTATGCTATTATTCTCTCTTTAAATTGTTTGAATGCTGAGAAAGGAGCAACTGCTGCTAAAAGATATCTGCTTATGAATGCTGCTGAATTAATCCAAGATAGGTACTTTGAAAATACCCTGACTTCAAAATTGAAGTCAAAAGGTATGTTACTTTGGAGAAGAGATTTTGCTTTTGTTTCCACAGAAAATAGAGGCTGTGGATTCATTCTGAGTTAAGAAAAATCCTGTTTGATCAAGGAAGACCACCTGAGAAATCTCCGGTAGGAACAGATGGCCCAGATGTCTGAGTTCTACATCCAGAACAGGATTTAGCTAAAATCCTGTTCATCTCAGGCAGCAGTCTTGAATCTATTCTGGATGTAGAACTCAGACATCTGGGCCATCTGCTCCTACCGGAGATTTCCACAGGGCAGGGAACCCTGACTGCTCGTTGGACTGGAGAGGGAGGGGGAGAGGAGTGGGGGGAGGGGGAGAAGGGTGGGAGGAGGGGGAGGGAAATGGGAGGCTGGGAGGAGGGGGAAACTTTTTTTTTCCTTTTCTCAATAAAAAAAAGAATAAAAAAAAAGATAAAATACAGAAAAAAAAAAGACTCACAGGATACTCCACTCAGGACTTGACCACAATTCTAAATTTTCTTTAGGTCCCCATAAGATTATCATAGCCCCCAATCAGCCTCAAGTAGCCTGGAAAACTATGCCCACATTCCCAAAAAATGGACTGTGGATATTTTCCTTTGTTTTAAAAAAAAAAAAAGAGGGGGAAGTGGTGTGGAAGAATTGTCTGTATTCTGTCAATCATATTTTGAATAAACGCTGATTGGCCAGGCAGGAAGTATAGGCAGGTCAACCAGTAGAGGCAAGGCGATGAGAACTGGAGAATTCTAGGAAGAAGGAAGCCCATTCCTTCCATTCCTGCCCAGACCACCAAGAAGCAAGATGTAACCTACCCAGCTGAGAAAGGTACTGAGCCATGTGGCTAGCATAGATAAGAACAATGGGTTAATATAAGCTACAAGAGCTAATAAGTAGCCTGAGCTAATGGGCCAATCAATTTTATAACTTATGGAGATATCTGTGTGATTTCTTTGGGGCTTGCCAGCTGTGGGGTACTGGGTAGGACAGAAACCCCAAGAGCAGGTCCTCATGTTACACATGTTAGCATTCAATACTGGGTTTTGGAGCTTTCAGAATTGTTCCTGGATTAGTAGTGTTCAGCCAGTAAGTCAATATACCAACATTCTAGGAATACAGAAAATCCACAAACCTCTGAAACACTGCTGCAATACATTTGAGATAAAGGAGGCCCAGCCTATGGTACTATTCACTTACGTGGCCTACGCTGAGTTTTCTCTCTTCTAGCAGTAATTAGATAGATCCAAGCAGGAAGAAGGAGGCTGGAGAACAAGAAAACTATGATGAGCCAGTTCACACTCATAACCCCTGACAGCCTCCACCACGGTCTGTCAAAGAATTTAAAGAAATTTAAGAGAGATTAAATAAATTCTTATATATTACTATTAAATACATGGAAACATGCTTGGCATATTGGATTATTCTTTTAATTTTCAAACTGGTGCTGTGAAGCATGATGGTCTTACGACAAAGAGAAGAAAGGGTTACATGGAACAAACCCAAATGTACCCTCTGATAGTTCACCACGTTATTTTAGAAGAGAGACATGAAGAAAGAGGGAAAACCTGTCACTCCTGTTCACTTTATATTAGATTCCTAAAAAGTCATCTGGTCCAGAATATTCTTTATTGATGACACTCTTTCATGGCAGGGTTTGTTTTTGTTTTCTTTTTAAGCCTAAAAAAAAAATGCCATGGTCAAGTATCTCCAGGGATGTTTTTATTTCTGGGTTGTTTTTGTTTTATAAGATAACAGAGTGTCACAAAGTAGCCTAAGCTGACCCAGAACTTGGTATACAGCCAAGGCTGACCTAGAAGTCAAGATTCTCATGCTTCAGCCGCCCCAGTAAAACCACCTTAATTCATTTAGCTTCTCCTCTCCTATTAATATATTTATTAGTGTGTATGTGTGCGTGTGCATGTATGTGTGTATATGTGTACACGCACCATTGTGCCATGTGGCGGTCAGAGAACACCTTGACAGGAATCAGTTCTCTCCTTGTATCATGGGAATCCTAGAACTTCAACTCTGACTATCAAGCTTGGCAGTCAGCACCTTTACTTGCTGAGCCACCCAGCTGAAGCCCTTTTGCTATTTTGAACTCTGAATATCTGGCCTAACACTGTTCACAGATTTTCTATTATTCTGACTGTGTAAGAATACATTTTTCAAACGTGTTAATTTATGTGTACATTTATGTACATACATGAACACCACAGTGCACACATGGAGGTCAGAGTTGGCTCTTTCCTTCCATGATGTGGATTCTGGGGACTGAAGCTCAGGCTGCCAGTCTTGGCAACAGGTACCTTTACCCACTGAGCCATTTTGTTGGCCTATGATTTTAATAGTGAGCCAAATTTCAAAAAGGTCTAAGTTTCAAAGAAACTCTAAGGAATGCGATTAACAGTGTGTCAATTTCAATTAGTAAAACACCTATCAGTATATAACTCAGCAAACTTCTGGGCAGAAATGAACAGATGTGGATTAGCTGAAATAACTTGTAACTTGCTTCAGCTGATTAAATAGCAGGAGTAATGGTAATGAATAGAGGTGAATTTACAGGGAGAGGGCACTGAACAGTATGGACTTTAATACTCACAGCCCTTTCAAATTTAGTATTTTATATGGGAATCAGATGCACACAATAAACAAAAAGTACAAAAGAAATGTCCAATTGACACAAAACTGATGGGATTAATAAAGACAAAAATGACAAAATCCTAATTCAGCATCATTTCTTGGATCTGAAGTGAAAAACTAAAAGCAATATGAAGGCAATAGACAATAAACACAAGGATCTCTTTGGGTTTTTTAAAAAAATCTAACAGAAGATTTACGTCTGTAAAATCTATCCAAAAAAGTATATGAAGGCTTCTATTTCAGCCACAAGGTTAAGAAAAGCCAAAATGTGAGGAGGAGTTTCAAAAAGAAAACGCCTTTAGCATAGACGAAGGCCATACTATGCATGATTAGAAGTACTAAATGAGGGCGGCCCAAAGGGGTTTGGATGAAGTATCACAGCTAACGTTACACCTGAAGACCAACTGCTCTACATAAGCGACATTTTCCTCCCACATTTCTTTGTGTCTATGTTTCTCCAGAATCAATTGGCAGAAATTAAAAGCAACATTTTTAACTCAATGTAAGAAAAAATAAAGCAAAACAAAACCCTGTATTTCTAGAGTTTTCCAATGCTATTATCAGGTTATGGGTATTGTTTCCAGTAAAAACTAAGTACATCTAAATGACTGACATACACCAGAAGAAGCATTTCTATTTATAACAAAGGTGGTCTAGTTTTAAGAATCTTTCAAACTCTAAATCATATTACCACCTCTAATCTGTACTAGACTATTAGAGTCCCCAAATTATGTACTTTAATATTGTATGCTATAGTGAATAGTTTTCAAAACAATCCCTTTTCCTGAATGATCATATATCATAATAATACTATCTTAAACTGGAATAGTAATACAATAAACTTATAATGTCTATTTCCTATTTAAATGCTAAATTCATTTGGGCCATAACAAGCAGTGTTTTGGAAAATTACCAACAAGCTCACGGTGTATTTCAGAGTGTTGGCTGTTTATACCGATGTTGTCTATAGTAAGCGATTCCTTTGCTCGAATGGATAACTACTCTGAATAATGGTGGAGTATATCTTCATTTTTTAAGCTATTCACAATATAGTAGCTAAAGACATGACACATTTACATTAGTATTTTCATCGTTGTAAGTCTAGACGATCAATAAGTAATCAAGTCCTGATTTATGGCATCTGCCAATCTTTGTACAGTAAATATTCTTACCTTGGATAATTTCAGGCTATCAATGTAGTATCATTGAACACAAATTTGGGAAAATTTGTAAAGACAAATACTAGTCTTCAAATATAGAGATGTATGATACACTATAATTTTCAGAGCACAGATCATAAGCAGTTGTTACATTTTAAAAATTCAACATATTTAATACTAAACCTATGCACTTGGATTATGGGACCCGGGGAGACGGTTCCAACAGTAAAGTACCACTTGCCACACACACATGAGGATCTGAGTTCAGCCTCAAGCACTCATGAAAGGGAGGGGAAAAAGTTATGCCTGGTGGGCTTGTGCCAGCAGCCCTGCAGCTTCAGAGCCAGGGAGCAAATAGAAGGATCCAGTCAGTCTGCATAACCAACAAACTCTAAGTAAAGCGAGACCTTGTCTGAAAACTAAAGAGAGCAGCCACTGTGGTAGACCCCTGAGGTCACCGTCTGTCCCACCCCACACAGCCACTGTGGAAGACCCCTGAGGTCACCCTCTGTCCCACCCCACACAGCCACTGCGGAAGACCCCTGAGGTCACCGTCTGTCCCACCCCACACAGCCACTGCGGAAGACCCCTGAGGTCAACCTCTGCCCCCCCCACAGGCCCACACTTGCACACACAAAACCTCCCATCACAGCATCTTGTAGATGGAGGTTGTGCTTTAGTTTCCCAGCCACCCAGACCCAAATAATCACACAAAAATTGTATTAATTACAACACTGCTTGGTCAACAGCTCAGGCACATTCCTAGCCAGCTCCTATATCTTAAATTAACCCATTTCTATTAGTCTGTGCATCACCACGAGACTGGCTTAACAGTAAAGTTCAGGCATCTTTCTCCGTCGGCAGCTACAAGACTGACTCCACCTTCTTTCTCACTGCATTTAGTTTAGGTTTCCTGTCTACCTATATTCTGCCCTGTCATAGGCCAAAGCATCTTCTTTATTAGCCAATGGTAATAAAACATATTCACATCATACAAGGAGAATCCCACATCAGCATATGATTTCTTACTTAAACTCAACTCTTCCCCATATAGTTTAATTTTTTTTAAAGATTTTTTTTAATGTTGAAAGAGCATTTTACTAAGTCAATTGAAGAAAAGAATTTGTTATTCTACATTTTACAGCTTATTTATTCCAGAAATACTAGAAATATTCAGTTTTGTCCAAAATTACATTTTCTAAAGGGGATAAGAAGCCAGGTTTCTTTTTGATAGAGAGCAGCTAATTACTAAAATGTACCTTTGTAACAATTCTGGCCAAATTGTTTTCTCTGTAACTTTTGTACACTGGGACTATACTTCAGCACCTTTCCAACTGCTTCTACTGTTTTAAAGTTCTCTTGAGAAAAAAATGTTATTAACTTCAAGTATGTCTCTGATCTATCACCATAAGAACATAAATATCATGAACAAATCAAGCTTTAACTTTTCCACAAGAGGCCCACACTGCTTGTCTTATATCTGTTATCTGAACATACACACCTCTTCAATCAACAGCAGGGCATTAGCCTTTAAATACTCAATAGACAACCATGGAGTGACTAAGCTCAGGATTTTACAAGGCTCATTCAGAGTATCTAATATTAGAAAGAAATGACCTAATGGGTGTGCTAACAATGCTTTTAGAACAAATTCTCTATCACTTTGTTGGCTCATATAAATCTATCATAACTAAACCATGTATGTTATTTCAAATGGGGAGGGGAGTCTCAATGTTTATCTCCGGTTGACTTCAAGTCATTATGTGGCCTAGACTGGTCTCAAACTTGAAATCCTGCTTCAACCTCCCAGGTGCTGGAAGCATGAATGTGCCACCACTCCTACCTGTATCAACTTTTTATTAGAAAAGTTTTAACTTAAAACCTATAGAAGTTATAACAGTTAAAAACAGTACAAAAATGTTCACATACCATTTACCTAATTCCCCTACAGCTAATATTTCACGACGTGTGCTTTATCACTTGTAGTAACACATGACCCCCCTTTCTTTCCTGCTTCCTTTCCTCCCCCAGGCTGAACTTATTCCCCTGACCCATTGGAGAGCATCTAGCTAAATCTGATGGTTTTGATGTGATCCGGTTTTTATGACGGCTGGCTGTACTTGATTTTTCCATCAGGTACAACTCACTCCACATTTGCCACTCAGGCCACAGCAGTTTCCTGAAAACAAGAACAAACCAGGCATCTTAGCTCACAACACATGCTAAGACTTCCTAAATTAAAACCATAGCAGCTGTGGTTGGTCAAGACAGGAAATTTCCACCTGAAAAACATTTTCTAACTTTTGCAAAACCAAAGATTATTATCTATTGCTGTTTGTAAAAGAAAAAAGGGTATGTCTCCAAAAGTTATATGATTCCTTCTCTAGACACATGTGTCCTTTTTCTGTTCCTTTCTGGAAAATCCCAGAGCTTAGATGCAACGATTAATACAAACCAGGTGTCTCTCTTTCTAAGCCATGTCAAATTCCTTTGAAAATGAGGCAAGGCACAATCAATTCATATGTTAATAAACAAAGATATGAGGGTAAGAGATGAAAATATTCTTAATTGAAAATATTTTCTAAATAGATTTACTTCAAATCTATTTTCAGAAGAATAAGTTTCATTAACTTTGTTAAAAATTATGAAATGTTTTAGAATAAAGAAATATTTCAAGTAAGACATAGTGAGTTCTGACTCTGGCATCCTCTTAAACATTCTACAAAATAAAAAGAAACCCAATGTGGTATTTTACATAAAGGCTACACTAACAGACTACAATTGTCACATATTAAAATGCCAATGCAACTGTCTTGAATACAAGAATTATAAGTAGAAGGGTGTCCCACATCATATGGGGCTCATTTTATAACAGATGTGGTTCTTCAAAATAGTGGGAAAGTGCCGGGCATGGTGGCGTACACCTTTAATACCAGCACTCCAGGGGCAGAGGCAGATGAATCTCTTGTGAGTTTGAGGTCAGCCTCACTTTGTAGAAAGTGAGTTCCAGGACAGCCAAAGATATACAGAGAAAACCTGTCTCAAAAAAACAAAACAAACAATCAAAACAGCAGGAAAATAAGAACGTTCCCTGTCTATTCACTTGACTTGACTTTTCTGTATATTCAAGTGAGGTTGGTCTATAGGCAATCAAGGCTACTGTACAACAAAGCAAGATAAAATTTATTTACAAATGAGAATTAGGTAGAGCTCATCTGCAGCTATCTCTCTTGCTGACTCTTCTCAGCAAACAGATATAATAGTGGTGTTGGAATAGAGTCTAGGGTCACAAACAGGACAGATAAGTGCTCTATCACTGACTGCACAATGACCAAAATGTTCAAAATCAAAATGAAGTTAGGATGTTTGGGGCACAAATCACCTGAGTTCACTATGAACTTCACTGCAACATTTGTTCTGAACACACAACATGTGCCCTCTGCACTGATAATACCAGTAGGCCACACAACACTACTGTATGTTATGAACGACAACATTTTAACCGTACTACAAAGTTTTCTACTCTCTTAGAAACAATGATTGTTCTTCGAGCAGATGAGGGGGGGGACTTGATCGGGGGAGGGGGAGGGAAATGGGAAGCGGTTGTGGGGACGAGGCAGAAATCCTTAATAAATAAATAAATTAAAAAAAAAAAGAAACAATGGCTTAAGCACAGAAAACAAACATTTACCAAACAATGGTTTAAGCACAAAAACAAAGATTTAACTTCCCTAATCTTATTCCTCAGCATGCATCAAATTACTGTATCTTTGTACTGTTAGAACGTTTTATTCCAAAAATTACTGTTTGAGTTAACTTGATGTCATAAAAAAAATAAATCACTGCATAAATTTTGACTTGGGATTCAGCGAAATTTCCAACAATTTTTGAAAGCATAAAAACACATTTTTGTCATTTAGTACTATGTGTTTATCCAAGTGACAGTCACAGAACTGATGTAGTGGTCTGAATGAGAATGGCTCCCACAGGCTTATAGGTTTGAATGCTGGGGCACCAGGGAGTGGTACTATTTGAGAGGATTAGGAAGTGTGGCCTAGTTTGAGAAGTGTGTCACAGGCGATGGGCTTTCAAAAACCTGCAGTCCCGGTGTCTCTCTCTGCTGTTGCCTGTGGATCCAGATGTAGAACTCTAGGCTACTTCTCCAGCACGTCTGCCGGCATGTCATCATGCTCCCCACCATAATAATGGACTAAACCTCTAAAACTGTAAGCAAGCCCCAACTAAATGGTTTCTTTCATAAAAGTTGCCTTGATCATGGTGTGTCTTCATAGTAAAAGAACACTGACTAAGACAACTGACAATGATAAAATATTAATGAATTATAAAAAACACTGTAGATGTGCTATATGTGCTATCTCCTTGAATATCAAATATCAGTCAAGATTTAATTATTTAAAATATTGTTAAGATTACAATTATTTATTTACTCGTGGGTGGTGGGGAGCACTTGCTTGTTCCAGTGCCCATGGAGAGGTGGACAACTTGCAGGAGTTGCTTCTCTCCTTCTACCCTAGGGTCTCAGGGACTGAACTCAAGTCATCAAGCTTGGCAGCAGTCACCTTAACCTGCTGAGCCATCTCTCTGGGCCCAAAACCTTAATTCTTTACAAGAAAATAAAAATGTCCCACACAGGCTGACACATTTGAACACTTGGTCCCCAGTGACTGATGCTGTTTGAGGAGGCTCTGAGCCTTTAGGAGGTACAGGCTTGCTATAAGAAGTACCACTGGGGCAGGGTTTGATGGCTCTAGCCTCCCCCTACTCCCAGTCTGTTCTCTCCACTTCCAGTTGAGATGTGATCTCCCAGCTTCCTGTGCCAGCCACCTGCTGCCATGCCTCGCCCGCCTTTATAAACGCTCCTCCAGGGAACCACAATAAACTCTTTCTTCCGTAAGTCCCTTTTGGTCATGGTTTTTTTAACACAGCAACAAAAAGTAACTAATATATGTATATGGCCAGAACTACATAAAAATTTCTCAGGCAAAAAGAGTTTATAAAGTAGAAAAATTTCAAAGTGTTCTGCACTAATCAATTCTGAGAAATGCTAAACAACAGAGACAACAAAAAGGATGCTATCACACTATCACATATTTGACTGTGCCAAGAATGTATCACATATCTTTTCCTTTTTTGGTTGATGTTGGAGATGGAGTCCAGGGTCCTGTGCATGCTAACAAGTGCTATACAGTGAGAGACAACTACACACCCAATTCTTTAATTCTGAGAACCAGCACAGCTAATTATAAACTAAAATTTACTAAATATGAGGTATAGTAAGAAATATTTCCATTTCTAAAGACTATTCATGACAATTTTTTTAATTAATAGATAATTCATAGTAATGATGGGCTGGGAATGTAGCCTAGTTGGTTGAATATTTGTCTAGTATGAATGAGGTCCTGATTTTGATAACCAGAATTGCAGAAACCAGGTGTGGTAGATCATTCTATAATACCAGCACTTGAAAGGTACAGTGGGGGGGATCAGTAGAAGGTCACCCTTGGTTACAGAGTGAGTTTCTAGCCAGTCTGGGCTACAGGAGACTCTGTCTTTATGTAACACAACTTTACTCTCCTCTTTTAATAAACCATCTTTTTAAAATTTTTCCAGGTACACTTCTTTCAGTAAGTAATAATTTTTCATAAATGTATATTTCTAAGGAGAATTATCTACACTCTTGCATATGAAAGAGCAGGAAATGAAAGAGGAAAGAATGATGTCAAAGGACTACTTATTTTATACTACATGTATCACATTATTTAAGTTTGTTACAACAAGCTTGCAGTATTTTGTAATTAAAAACAGAATCCCTGAAATTCAAAGACTATTTTAGTAAAACAGGACAGTACAATAAGGTGGCATAAGAGAAACCAAAGGCAATGAACATCCATAAACAGATCTTTATTGGACAAAACCACTGTAGGGAAGAAAATGATGAATTAAGAAAAGAAGGAATGCTTTAATATACTTGGCAGTACAATAAAACAAGCAGCACATAAATTACTTGATGTTGGAAAGATAGCAGCAAGTGTTGCAGAATGCTGAGCAACCTCTATTGGTTTGAGAATGATCTAAGACTGCACCGACCAACACGAGCTCACACAGCATCTGAAATGTGGTCAGTCTGAACTGAGATGTAACCCTTTGGGGTTTCAAAGACTTGGGGCATGCATGTGTACACTTATACACACAAACTTAACATGTCTCATTATTATTTTTATGTTGATTATAATAGAGACATATATGTATATGACAAGTGCTTGGATATACTAGCTTATATAAAACATTAATTTAATGTTTATTTTTATACTTTTAAAAGTGGCTGGTGGGTTTAAAATCATTTACATGTTTCATATTCTTGTCCATGTTATGTTTTTAATGGAACAGCACTGTCCCAAGACATTTCCAGATAGCTAATCATAAGCAAAGTTAGTCTGTTTTTCTTCTTTGTATTGTCTACTTCAGCAACATGGTAATACACAAAATTAATTCCATAAATTCACAATGATTTTAAATGCAAAAATCTACTCATGTTACATAAATCCCAAAGTAAGACAAGTTATACAGCACGCCCTTGAGATAAAACTGATCAACCACACATTCAGGAGCACTGTACTACGTTAACACTATTTCCCTAAAAAGAGAGGTTTTTTAAAAACTTATGTTTGAAACCACAGAAGGCCATAGATTTAGAACTGTTTCTTTGCAATGCCCCTGGCTTTACAATACTTTCCAGAGTATTCTTTATTGTTTTTAGTCAGCTTACAAACTGGCAAAACTAGGGATGCCAAGGCCCTTCAGTTCAGCAGTGTGTATCTCATTTGTAAAGAATTGGCTGAACATATCCTAAAAATAAAGTCAGTATACTTACAAAATGGGATGTCAGATATAAAATACAGCAACAGACCAAAAGGTTTCTGGACTCTAACATTATTAAGCACTTAAAATTTTCACTATTCTTCCCCTAAGTAACCACTGTTCTTCCATAGTCTGACTAACGGTATTATTCAGCTGTTCAAGACACAACTGTAGAAGTCACTGCCCTTGGCATTACCACAGGCTTGGTCATAAGACTCTTCAATGACTCTTCACTACATAGAAACTTAAACTATCTTGGGTAAGCAGAAGTTTCTGTCCTGCCTGGCCCTGCACCTCAATTGTTCATTCCCAAACAAATACACAAGAGTTATATTAATATATAAACTGTTGACTTATTAGCTCAGGCTTATTATTAATGAGATCTTACAACTTAAATTAGCCCATAATTCTTATCTATGTTTATCCATGTGGCTTTGTACCTTTTATCAATAAGGCCTTCTCATTTTGCTTCTACTGCACATGGGTTTCGGTTACAGACTGAGTCTTTCCTCTTCCCAGAATGCTTCTAGTCTGGTTGCCCCACCCATACTTCCTGCCTGGCTACTGGCTAATCAGTTTTATTAAACCAATACAAGTGACAAATCTTTACAGTGTACAAAAGCAAGCATGCATAGCATATAAGTTTTATGTAATTTAGCCCATAGCCCCCAACTTTTCCTTTTTGCTGCTCTAGCCACTCCAAACTTCAGGCTTCATTTCCCATAATTTTGGTAGTACTAGATGTACTAGAAGCAGCCCGACTGTCTTCTACCACCTCCATGGTTTTAAATATATTATCTTTTTCCTCAGTCAGATACCTATTTATCCTCATTCCTCAACTATCAGTTGAAAAACAGTCATCACTTTTATAAGGCTAGCATTGACTCCCCTTGACAGACCAAGGTCCTGAACATAAGTTGCTAACAAATGTTTTCACATGTGTCTTTATTAAAGCAATGAACATATTGTTTTATGCTTGGTTCAATACCTGCCTCTTCAATATAGGGCTAGTGACTTGTTTTTGTTTTTGTCTTTGAATCTAGATTGTCATACAACCTCCTCGGCAATAAATTAACAGATGTTAAATCATGGCAAGAGAAATTTTTCAATGAGTGGTGCTCTCCTTCATGCCACAACTGAGATTTGGAACCCATTCACTTATTCATTCCACAAACATCTACTGAATAAATATTTAGTATGCTAAATCTCATCTTACCATCTCAGGCACTAGAAACACAGTAATGAATACAAGCTCCCAAACTCAAGAAGCAGGCATTTCAATGGTGAAAATAATAAACATTTAAACATAAACTACCAATGTGCAAGTGATAAATATTATTACATAATAAAATCAAATAAGGATGGATACAGACTGGTAGGATATGTCTGCCTATTTTAGAAGAAAAAACCATGTGATAAAGCAGGAAGACCACTCCAAATAGTCAACACCTTAATTCATACTGAACTGAGTCAATATGGCACATAAATTGTGTGTGTGTGTGTGTGTTCCAGGAAAGAGGAAGAACAAGTGCAAAGTCCTAAGGCGCATACAAGAATTAAAGAAGTAACATGCAGAAACAATAGTTAGTAAGAAAGCCAAGGGCCAAAAGAAGCTAGGGTAATGAAGGAGCTTTGGATTTTACTTTCAAATGTGTTCACAAAGTCCAGGAAGGCTTTAGCTGTAGAGTATCTAATTGACCTTTGCTAAAGATTTTTCTAGCAATGAATACAAAAGGGTAACAGGAGGGAAACCTGCTATACATTATACGGCATGCATAGGAGGACATGAGGGAAGTCACAGGAAACAGCTAGATGACAGACTTTGAAGAGGAGACTAACAAACTTAGAGAGCTGAGTCAGCGATGTGAAAGGACGAGAGGAATCACTAAGAGTTAGGCGCGATCACTGTGATGTTAGTTACTAAGAGTTAGGGGCGATCACTGTGATGTTAGTTACTAAGAGTTAGGGGCGATCACTGTGATGTTAGTTACTAAGAGTTAGGGGCGATCACATTAAGATGTGAGGGTTGAAGAAAGAAATAATCAGGAGTCTGATGTGGACGTAAGTTTGAGTGACTAACAAGATTTCCCGGTATAAATAAAGAAATAATGGGAAAATCAGTCTAAAGCTCCAAGGACATGGAAGAATTGATGGTGAGCATTTGTGAATAATAACCACAAAGGTCCAAACCAAGGAGGAAGGTAAGAGCACACAGCAGTGGCAGATGCAATGGAGGATAAGCCATGGGGGAACTAATCCCTAGAGTTGACAACAAGGAGGCACTGCCATTAAAAAAGGAGAGAGCACAAAACGCTCAAGGGAGCATTAGTATCTCTGAAGGTAAGAAAATACTTTTGAAAAGGCAAGAATAAACAACCATATTAAATGTGTTGGAATGTCAACAGGAAGCCCTGACATTTTCCTACTAAACTTGGCAAGATAAAGGTTGCTTGTAACAATGGAACTGTGATGTGGTGCTGGAGAGCAAGTTCCTACCGGAGAGAGTTGGAAAGTGCACTGAGGTTAAGAACATCTAGTGGGAAGAGACACAGAATGTAAACAGGGATGAGATGTTTAACCCCCAAAAGGATATAAATAGACTTTGGATCCTCAACATAAAGTTAGCAACGGTGAGATTAAAATTTCTAATAATACCTGCTTTGTCTTATCTTTGTTAGAGCCATATGTTATAAAGAATACAATATTCTATATTGCTCAATTATCTACCAAATGACAATCAAAATCTCAGTATCTGGACCTAATAATATTTACATATCCAAAATCTTTTTAAAAATTATTCTTGGCTTAACAAAATTTCAAGATTAAAGCCTATAAAAAATCAGTTCTGTCATTTGAGTCCAATCAAGTCTAAAAACCACATTTATAAACTCACTATTTCTACAGAGATAGTCAGTTTGCATCTTTGGAGTACTGAGTGACCACATAGCTACTATCAGTCAACATCAAGCTTTTCTATGGTGCCAGACTTCAAACATTTTATACTTGGTCACTGAACGCTACTATCTGAAGGAGGAGGCTTCAAGTAGAGGGGACGAGTGTTTAACAACATTAAATATATATATATATATATATATATATATATATATATATATATATTAATTATCAACAAAACAGCTCCAAGTTCTGTAAAAGAGGGTAAATTAGTTTTAAGAAAAATTTAGAAATAATAAAATAAAGGCTATACATGATAAGTCTATAGTCAACACTAGACTAAAGGGGGAAAAACTGAGAGCATTTCCTCTAAGGAATGAGAGAAGACAAGTGTGCTCCATCTCTTTTATTTAATATACTACTCAGTAAGAGAAGATAAAAGGGACCCAAATAAGAAAGAAATCACATTAACCTTATTTGCAGATGGCATGATCCTATATGCTTTGCTTAAAAAATAGTGGAGGGAGGACCCTAAAGACTCCACCATTAAACTCTTAGAAACTGATAAACACTTTTAGCAAAGCAACAGGATACAAAATCAACATCCAAAAATCAGTTTTTCTACATAGCAATAACGAACTTGCTGAGAAAGAAATCTAAGGAAAAACAAACAAATGAAAAAATTGGAAATAATCTAAGGGGTAAAATACCTCCACAATGAAAACTTTAAAAAAACGAAAAAAGAAGTTGAAGAAGACAAGACATCACTTGTGTAGCCACTAAGGAAATCACGATGGAGGTTTCTCATCAAACTAAAAGGAGAACCACCAGACCCAGGGGTCGCACTATACACTCAGGAAAGCCAGCAGACCACAGAGACCTGTGCATCTATGTTTATTGTCGCACTACTCACAGCAGTTAGGCAATGGAACTAGCCTAGCTGTCTAGCAAAAGATGGACGAATAAAGAAAATGTGGTCCTTATAGAGTAGAAACTTGTATTCAGTTATAATGAATTAGAAAAACGTGTAACAACACATGGAGAAAAATGCCATAGTGAAACCCATTACTTTGTATGCTAAGCCATTTTACCAGTCCAAATCGTTGAAACTGTAATAAAATACACATAACATTTGCCTGTAGAGTATGTTACTTATATTTTTTAATGTTGTAGGACACTGTTAACTTACATGTGTTGTTGAATATTGGAGAATAATGTTATTGATAATAGAATACTGATAACTTGTATGTGTTGTTGAATATCTTGGAGGATACTGCTAACTTATATCACTGAATATTGTAGAATATTAACTTACAATGTTGAATATTGTAGAATTCTATTAATTTACACATTGTTGAGTGACAGATCACTAGCATCACTGAAATTTTACACTAACTAAACTATCAATCCTTGTTTGCCCCTTTCTGAAACCCTTGGCAACTATTCTACATATATGTTTCATATACATTTGACTAAGATTACCTCATGTAAGTATAACCATGTAGTAGTGTGTGTCAACATGAGGAACTCCCTCTTCTTTAAGGCTGAATTATATTCCACAATGCATCACCACATTTTCTCTATTCATTTAGCTACCAATGGACTGTCAAGTTGCATTCACACCTTCATTACTATGAATTATGCTGCAATGGACATAAGAAAATAGATACCTCTTCGAGAAACTGTTTTCAATCATTTTAAAATGGAGTGTTTGCTTATAAGATAATTTTATTTTTTAGTATTCTTAAGGACTTCCACGCTATTTTCTATGGCAACGTACCATTTTACAATCTCCCCAACAATATGAAAAAGTTCCAGTTTCCCCACATCATGGCCCACCTCTGTTCTGGATTTGGTTGTTTTACAGTAGCTATCCTACTAGACATGAGATAATATATCACTGGAGCTTTGATTTGCATTTCCTGTTGAACATCTTTTGCACACATTTTATGGCCACTTAAACATCTTTGGAGAAATATAAATTCAGGCCTGTTGCTCATATTTTAATCAGGCTATTTGCAATTGAGTTATTGGGATTCCTTATATATTTAACAGTATGCAAACGTATTTTCCCATTCTGCAGGCTGTTTCTACTCAGCTGTTTCCTTAATAAGCAGAAGTTTCAAAGTTTAGTAGAATTTATAAAATACCCTTAATAAAACATTACTATTTATTTTAACTTATTTTTTAGCCTTTTAAATTTAAAAATTCTTAAAATTTAATTGAATTTATTCATTAAAGTTGATTTCAACTCACTGTCAGTTGATTTTAAGATTTTAAGAGCATATTCATATCAGAATTTTATACAACAGGCACAGAAAATACCTTACTTCAAATGGTTTAGAAGTCTTGTTTCAGGCTGGAGAGATGGCTCAGTGGTTAAGAGCATTGCCTCGTCTTCCAAAGGTCCTGAGTTCAATTCCCAGCAACCACATGGTGGCTCACAACCATCTGTAATGAGGTCTGGTGCCCTCTTCAGGCATGCACGCAGACAGAATATTGTATGCATAATAAATAAATAAACAAATAAATTAAAAAAAAGAAGTCTAGTTTCAGAGCAAAATAGAAGGTAAAATAATACTTAAAATAAAAAATCAAATTGTACCACCTAATCAGAAATCTTACTCAGCAAAATAAAAAAGCAATCAGAGATATACGCAGTCTTCCTATACCTTGGAAATCCTCCCCTCCCAGCGTCAGGTGATAACACTATACATGCAAATAAGAACTTTATAAAACACTTGACTCCAACACAAGAAAGGGACTTTTATATATAACAGTTATATACTAACATAAAAAAACTATAGTTGAGAACAGAAAATCAAGGCATGCTTTAAACCTATGAACTCTGCTAAGGAAGCACAACTGATTCTGTTACAGTTTTCTTTTTTTGTTGATTTTTTAAAAGATTTTATTATTATTTTTATTGAGCTCTACATTTTTCTCTGATCTCCTCCCTGCATCTCCTCTCCCCTTCAACCCTCTCCCAAGGTCCCCATGCTCCCAATTTACTCAGGAGATCTTGTCTTTCTCTGCTTCCCATGTTACAGTTTTCTTAAGGCATCCTCCACAAAAGCATTTTCACACTTGAAAACACAAAATAATATCCATTTGAAGGTTTCTATTTTACTTCTATTCAAACTGGACTATACAAAATACGTATCAAAATTTTAATCAACACAATAAGACAATAATCTGTAATGAATGTTCAGAGTATGTGAAGAAAATACTTCAATGTTTCTGTTTAATGTACTGGACTTTAACAGGACCGAGTAGTAATAAGTCAGGGAGACAATCACTTAAAACCCTCAAAGATATGAAAGATGAGATCCACAAGTATGAAGCAAAGGAGACGTCCAACAGCTTATTCACACTGCCAAACTGGCCATGTATAAGCCAACACTCATTCACCATGAATAACCCACATACAGGACACCTACATTACCACCTCCAGGGACATGATTTTTATGTCATTTCTTTGTCACCTGCCATTTCTTGCTATTCTTGGGCATTTTCACTCTCTCAATTGTTGTGGAATATTCTTTTACACTGTGTGAAGATATGTCAGTGACAGGTTTAATAAAAAGTTAAACAGTCAGTAACTAGGCAGGATTTTCCAGGCAGACAGAATGCTGGGAAGAAGGCAGAGTCGCCAGTCAGACGTGGAGGAAGTAAGAAAGCAGCATGGGTTGTACAGAGTAAAGGTAATAAATCCACGAGTCAGAAAGTAAATTAATAGAAATGGGTTAATTTAAGTTTAAGAGTTATGTAGAAACTCAGCTGAGCTTTCATAATTCATAAGTCTCCATGTCATTGGTGAGCCAATGGTTCCAAGGAAAAAACCCAGCAACACTCAATCTATTGGGCAGTTCAAATCTCATGACCTCCAAATTATATTCAAAGTTTTCAAAAAAAAAAGTCTAAACAAGAATTGGGGTGCCTCCCATTACAATAAGACATGTGATCTTGACATGAACTTTGTTCAAGTGATGACCTTGGTTGCTCTCACTAAAGCAGGATCTCACTTTATTCTCTTTAAAACTCCACTATTATTATTATTCCATTATTACTAGTCCAATTCTAAAATCATAAAAGTGAGGCATCAAGGCTGTTATATACCTAAGTACAGAAACACCACAAAAGATTAATTTGATTGCTCTCGCATATGTCTTGTGGAGATTTTAGCACTGTTCATTTTTTCTTTTCTTTTCTTTTTTTTTTTTTTTTTTTTTTGGACAAGTTTTTACCATGTATCCCAAATTGGCCTGGAGCCTCCTATGTAGCCCAACCTGGCCTCAAATTTGCAATCCTCCTGCCTCTACTTCCCAAATGCTGGGATTACAAGTATGTGCCACTATGTCTGGGCTTCACTTTAGTCTTCTTTGATACAAGGTCTCGGGTATGTAGCCCAAGCCTATCTTCTGACCATGGAGATTATAGGTAGGTTTCACCACTCAGCCCCACCAATGCTCTAGATCTAGAGGACTCAGAATAACCGTTTCAATTAGCTAATGCCTAGAACACTAGAGGCTCTAACTCACTCTCTTTCATACCTCTAGACAACCTAACTGAGCCATGAACTGAGAAGCAAGAGGAATTTCAATGGGTCAATAAAGCTGATCAAGTTCTAAGGCCCTAACCTTATATAGGGTTACCGATCGTAAATCCTCTAACTAATACAAAGCCAGCACTCTCTGATGCCATTTAAAAACCTGCTTGCCACAGATGGTTTAGAGCTACTTATTTGTGAGATAAATCTTCAGAGATCCTTTAAAGCTCAAGGAATAGTAGCACATTGTCAATTTCAACAGACATTGCTTGAGTGACTAAGCCCGGGGCAGGTGTTCTCTACTCCCTGCTGCCACACCAAACATTAACCTGTCTGACTCCCAATTAGCCCTTGAGCTGCTTGAAAGCAAAACTAAGCCATATTGTTTTTTATATTCTCCATACTTAAGCAACATTCTTAGCATATGGATGTCATTAATAACCTGGTCAATAAATGAGCACAAAAACAAACGTTCCTTAACAAAGCAGTAGAATTCAATGTTTCATTAAGACTCTGTGTGTGTGTGTGTGTGTGTGATCAGTAAAAGGAACACAAATTCTTTAATGACAAATTCTTTATTATTTTTTGACTCAACTCAATAACTATTTTCCTAGTGAAGCAAGTACATGTGACACATGTTAATTATTTACAGAAACTCAGATCATTTGTAAAGTAATAGTGATGACAAAATTAAATCAGATGTACACTTAAGCCCTAACCCATCAGGGTTTACTCTTGAAAGCCATGATTTCATAACACTATCAATAAAGCAGCACTCTATTTTTAATGTACTACACTTTCGCACAGAAGTATTGTATAGACTCACTGCAGTTAAATAAAATAGCATTAACACTATGACAATTTCTGAGCTTGCCACAAGTTGACAATCCCAGTAACCATGAGGTGGAAAGAGAAAACAACAAATACACACTTGCACAAGTAAATAAATGTAAAGAGCACAAAGACTGTTGCCTCCAGGCAATATAATTTAATTTGTAATGCACCAAATAAGTCACCAGATGAAGCAATGGGCTAAGTCCTCAATACATACCATCTTTTTGACCATCAAAACAAGTTCTTCCAAACAAGCAACTTCATGATTACTTTAAAGAGAAGAGGTCGCATCTCTAGCAAGTTTAAGAGTCAGAACTGACACCCTCTCTGCTCTAATATCCAGGTTTGGAATTGCTTGTAGGCTATGCAACCCCAATTAACAGGCCACCTAACTTTTAACAAGGGACAGTATGGCATATTTGTTTTAAACCTCATCATTTTGAGACTGTTCATCTTTACACTCCTGCACATACCTTCCTACCTCAGCCACTGCTATCTGAGTCATGAAGGCTAGTTATGGTAGAAGTCAACAAAACACTGAAAGATAATGTATCAATCAATTGTACAGATTCCCAAAGCATGACATTTGCTGATTTCAAAAAAAATTGTGATTCTACACATCACAAAGCAATTAATCCAAAGACTAAAGACAAACAAATGCCTCAAGTCTGAAGAAAGGCTCTTCAAAGGACAAGTGGGACATGAGATACACACTGGACACAAGAGAAGCAGCAAAAACTGAGCCACAGATCAAATATGGATTACCATAAGATCAATGCAGAACTCTCAGTAGCCACAGAAACAAAGGAAATTCTTACATACAGTATCTTCTCCACAGACCTCAATGGAGATACAAAAAGAAGGACTACAAGCAAGAGAGGCACATTTGGGGAGGAGAAAACAGCAGGACCCATGGAGAAGTACCAAGGCACCCCTATGCACCCTCCAGAAAAGTCTGAATGTCTGGAGAAAAAGGAGCATGAGCTTCTGCCCCCCAGGCACAAATCCTCCATTGCTAGGTAAAGAAAACAAACCTTTACTTCTGAAGACCAGGGGCAGAATTCCTGTAAAGTCTCATGCCTGAAACCCAGAGGAAAACTGAGGCACTTAGGAAAATGTTGAGATTAAACCACATCTCAGGAAATATGGCTACAAGCCTCAAGTAAGCAACTACTTAGGAGAAGAGCTAGCAGATGGAGAAATACCTCTACGAAACATGAGTTTAAAGGGCAGACCTAAAGCTGAATGTAGACCACACATTAGGAAAAGCCTCTAGTAGGACAGGAGAAACAGCTCAGTAGAATACTACTCTAGTGTGTATAATGACCTAGGTCCAACATCCAACCTCTCAATCTCTCCCTTCCTCTCTGTGATTCTCTATAGCTTGCCAGATATAAATCAAGCTTACCTGGCACTAAAGTTCTCCCATGACTTGGTATCAATCTACTATTTTAGTCATAATGCTACCATTCTCAGATACGAATCCTCCATTCTAAGCAGGGTGACATCATTGGCCTGCTCCTTCTAACTTCTAAAATGCTTTCTTTGAACCACATCAGCTTAAATAGCCCCAGTCACTAGTCATCCAAAAGATGTATCACAAATTCAAGTTTATCCTGTAACTATATAAAGGCAACTGATTCACATATTCTGTAAATTCATATGCACTCACTATTCATGGCATTCGTGTTATTATACACAGGATATTCTTATTTAAGTGTTGCTTTTATGGCCAAGCATGATGTCGTGTACCTAAGGGTCCAGGGAGCCTGCACAGAAGACTGAGGCAGGATAACTGCCCGAAACCAGAAATTTAGTGCTGCCCCGAACAATGGATATCGCCATCTCTTTTTAAAAAAAAAAAAAAAATGGGGGGGTTACATTTATGCATTTATGATGGTTATACTCAAGAATCCTGGCCTAGAGATACCTCAGCAGTTACGAATGTATTGTTCTTGCAGAGGACCCAACACCCATATCAAACAGATAACAACTGTCTATAGTTCAGTAGAGGATCTGAAGCCCCTTGACACAACACACACATAAATACTTTTAAAAAAGAAAGAAACCTGTAACTGTCAAGGTAGGCATTGTCTCTAACAAGTTCCTTGTAAACCTGGGAACACAGAACTAAATAAGCATACAAGAGAAAAGGGGCGATTGTACAAGTTAACTTTAAATCACTGTAACAACTTCCAGAAAAAGTTTGTTTTTATATTTTTAGAAAATGAGATGAGCAGCATTAGACTGTGCTCTGTGAAATCTGCAGCTGTATTACACTCATCTTCCACAGCTGAAAATAGGGCCTGGCACACGGAATATACTCAAGCAGTTCAGTACTTAACTAATTTCATTTTCTATAGCCATAAGGTAGAAATGGAACCCCGAAGTTCTACTCCAGTCAAACTGTATTCTACCTAAAATAATTCCTAAATTATATTTGTTCATTTATTTTCTCTGAATAAACTACAAGTATCACAAATGCAAAAGCTGGGTTTTTTTTTTCCTTTGGTTTTTCAAGACAGAGCTTCTCTGTAGTTTCGGAGCTTGTCCTGGAACTCACTCTGTAGACCAGGCTGGCCTCGAACTCACAGAGATCCACCTGCCTCTGCCTCCCGAGTACTGGGATTAAAAAAGGTGGTGGGTGTAACCACCACCAGGTAGGGCTGTATTTTTTTAAATTTACTGTTTGTTTGTGTTTGCACATGTGTACGAGCATTGTTGTAGAGGCACAGATGCAACTGTGTACATGTAGAGGTCAGAGGACAATTCTGTGGAGTTACTTCTCTCCCTCCACCTTTATATGGGTCAACTGCCCTTACCTGCTAAACCATCTAACCAGCCAGCCCACTTAGCCCTCTTCTGAAGCCTGCAAAGCAACTAATCCCTATTATGCATGCATGTACGTCATTCATAGTAAGCATCAAATGCTCCCTCAAAATTTTAAGGTAACTTAAGAGCGGCTCACATACACTTACCTACCCCATGTAAAAACATGTTCTTCCTACCAATAAGATTTATTTTTCATCATCTTTGGCACAAATTCTAAAATGCTATCTGCCAGTTCTTATGCCCAATAAATATGCATCCACAAGCAATAATGGAGATAGATAGCTTATGGGGAGGGGGCACTCCTTGGTCAGGTCCCAATGCTGGCCTGTGGTTAGGGGGAAAGGAGTGGGGGGAGGGGGTGGTCCTGTGATTAATCACTGCCCACTCTGCTTAGGGGTATTTATCACAGCCCACTGTCAGGTAAATCACTGGAAAAACACCTCTTCAGTAATTAATGTGAAGTGACGGATGGACAGCCCCTGGGCCCATTAATCAGGAACATCAGCAGCCTACTGAGATTATGAATGTCAGGATGCATAAACTGCCGGTGGATCAATAAGCCCAGGAATTCATCCAAGGCTCTCATTTCCGAGGCATCTCCGGTACATTAGGTTCCCTCAACCCCTCCCTCAATCTGAAGTGAAAATCAAGGCTTCAGAACAAAGAACAGGAGCTGAGGCCTCAAGTGACCACTGCAATAATATGGTCAAGGAAGATGGCTATGACTAGGAAAGAATCCAGGGTAGGCAACAAGCACACAAAGTGCCATACACTGATCAAGAGGCTCTCTCAGAAGGCATGCTGCACTTGAAACACGGAGTAACCAGGAAGACATAGTTGGTTTCACTAATCAAAACCTCATTATCCATTTTAGGTATCATCCTGTTCTTGCTTCTTACTCATTTTCCTGTCCAAATTTTCTTCCTTTCATATAAGAACCACTAATGTAGGGAGAAATAAAAATGAAAATTCAATTTTCACTACTTAAGAATCTGGGTAAATTTTTAATTTAATAAGAAAAAGAACTTATATGAAATAAAATAATTATTTAAATTTAATTTAATCTCATCACTTGTTACTATGATAAACACAGAAGTATCTATAGTGCTAACCAAAAACATTCTTCATGAAAAGCATTTGTTCAACGTGAAAAATTGTCTGGTACTCAAAGAGAATAACGGTGTCATAATCCAAGTTTAGCCAAATTTTGTATGGGAAGGAAGGTTGGGCTAGGGCCTCATACAGAATGCTGTAGGCTGGCAGTGACGGGAAGGAGACTGCCCTTACTGCCACATCCCGCCAAACCCCAGTGCTGTTTTGTGGTCAGACTCAGGCCAGAGCTACAATTGTTGGTTAGAAAGTGTCTCAGAGTTACGGCTGCCTGTTCCGCTAAATCTCATCTCATCCTACTGATGGATGGATGGACAGATGGCTGCTTGGTGAAAGCAGCATTATCAGCCAGCTTCTATGGAGCCTCTGAATGATGGATAGCCCTCTTTCTACTTTCTCCAAACCACCATCGATCCAAGCCATATTTCAGCGGTCAGAAGCCCAGTAATATTAAGACACACAATCAGGTTAAGTTACTTGCAGTATAAACCTCTAAAACAGAAATCTTAACACCTCTGCTTTGCTGTCATGAACTAGGCTAAAAATGCTACAGTTTGATTCTTTCTAGCTGCTAACACAATGAATTCCAACAGCTCAAAGCCCAAAGGGAACAGCTGGGCTCTATTCCTAGCAGTACTTGAAAAGCTGACTTGCCTGCCAAATTTTTTACTAGCCAGTTCATTTCTGGGAAATGAACTCTGCAGCAGTGGTGAGCAGATCTGTGAATATGTGTATCCAGTGGAGTGTGAAGCTATTAGAACCATCAAACCACCTAGAGTTTGTCAGTGATTCCATCAACAACCCCAAATGCGTGGAGTCTTGGATCTACCAAGTATACCAACACCGAGGATGCTCACTAAAGCAAGGACAGATTAAAATCCTGTCTTATACAGAATTCTAAAATGTTGCATGTATCTAGTCTGCTTGACCAGCCCCTATCCTCTTATTTGCATATTAAATTATTAAATTCTAATCCCTGCTTGCTTTCACAAGCATATTTCTGTATCCGTTTTTTTCTGTTTTAAACACCATAGGACTGTCTGCCTACTTAGAGTCCATTGTCTTGTTCCTTCTATGTCACCCTTGGCTCTCTAGCAACTTAAGGTCACACAACTGGCTTCTGTATCAAAATTATTTCCATTTTCATGGCTAGAAAAAATAGAATGTGACATCAGCTTTGTGATATGGAATCCTAGAGCTCATGAGTCTTTTTCCATGTTTATTCATTCCCAAATGATCTCTAAATGATTCATATAACCCCCTGCACCCACTCAGGATGACCTGGCTCCTAGTCTTTCAACCATGACTGAACTGTTGCTGCTTTGAACCTATACTCACAATTGTCTGTTTTTAGTACTTACACCTTAATAATCACCAATAGCTGTTTTTATCGAAACAATGTACTATATTTAAAATCTGTACCTTTGTTATAGTGGTCTATTTAAGAACAGTATTGCCTTTCACATAAATATTAAAGAATGTCTACAGAATCTCACACTACTAAAAAAGGACCAAATAGGTTAAAAATAAGCATGCTAACATTTCAAAGATACCAAAGATCCAAGGATTTTGTTCTGTTTTGTTTTGTTTTTTTTTTTTTTTTGAGACAGGATCTCATTATGTAGCCCTGGCTGGCCTGGACCTCACTATATAGATCAGGGTAGTCTCAAACTCAGAGATCTACCTGCTTCTGCCTTCTGTCTCATGAGCACTGGGATTAAAGGCATACACCACCACACTCAGCTCAGAACCCTTATGTATGCCCATGGCTGCATAATATTCAATAGCTACAAGACTGAGACCTGGTTATAAATAGCATGCTCTCTCTGCTATACTCCTCAAGACATTTCATTTTCATCCTTGGAATTTCAACAAGAGGGTAGGTCATGGGTTGAGTGTGTATGCCTCCGTTTGGACACAGGAAGTGACCAAACAAGTTACAAAGGCCCAAACCCGGTGACTTATTACTGCTATGCTTCCCATCCAAGATGCACACTGATCATCTAAGAGTCATTAAGTATCTTGGAGAATAAAATCAGGTAAAGCCCTGTCAATCTCTACTCTATTTAGTTATCCCAGTTCTATCAAGAACATTGAAAAGAAGAAACTAAAAGATCAGAAAGCAAGAGGCCCTATAATTCACCCTAAATGGACAAGGATGTAAGTGAAATGTGCCCTTTTCACTTCCATGACGGGAACACATTTCTGGTCAGAAACAAAGCACAAGATGATTGATGGACTTCCCCCTCTGGTGGACAGAATGTGTCACTACAGCATCTCCCAAGTTTCCAACCTACCTCTCCACACAGCTCAAAATGAAGTTCAGGACACCACTACAAAGAACAAATGTGTGAAGGAGGGGTGGGAAAGACAGAAAATAGAGAGGTGCGCTGTACTGAGAGGCAGAACTGGAGACGTGATGGTGGTAAATGGTGTTGTCTCTGGGCTAAGCCCTGTTCTTGGCACTGGGGAACACAACCAATGATCACTGCAATGAGTATGTGCAAGCAAAACTGTTCCGGAAAAAGAGTAGACTGGGTGACACACCACACCTTCCACAGTGAGATATTTTTTTTTTAGTCTTTATTTTTTATTTTTACCTTTTGTTTTCTTTTGGGGGGAAGGCTGCAAGAGTGGAGGGGAGAGATGGAGAGATGGAGATGAGTAGGGTTGAGGTGCATGATGTGAAGTTCACAAAGAATCAATTTTTTTAAAATTCAGGTTGTATAATCTCTTCATTTTATTTTATTTTAATTGATTTTATTGAGCTATACATTTTTTTCTGCTTCCCTCCCATCCTCTCCCCTCCCCTTCAACCCTCTTCCATGCTCCCCATGCTCCCAATTTACTCAGGATCTCTCCATTTTAAAGATGAGAAAACTAGTTGGAGAGTTATCTCAGACTTACAACTATGTGAGTGGAAAGCCAGATCAAAATCCGTATCACCTATCAACTAAACTAATAATTTTATCACCCACTTTTCCACCAAGTGTATGCTCAAGATATATGCTCAGCAAAGTTTAATCAGGAAGTTAATTGTGCTGCAAAAATAATCACATAATGCACATCAAATCCAAATATATTATCCACACTAATGCTCATCTCCATTAGTGGAAATGGTCAGGACAACTTTCCTAACTGATTCCCACAAGAACTCTACAACTGTTCTCCCAAGAGCAGAAAAAAATTATTTTAAGAATTCAAAAAAAAAAAAACCCACACATACATAAAACAAAAATCTGGTGCCAAAAGAGTAGTAAATAATGGCAATTCTTTGAACTATATATAATCCATAAGTTCATAGAAAGGTTGTTTTATATGCATTAGCCAAATATATTTTAGAATAATCACTTTTTAAAGTCATTTGTACAGCTATGTTAAACCAATATGAAGATCCTGGTCTTCATTTTTCCAATTTGATTTAGAAAGCATTTAGTCAATGCCTAAGAAAATGATGACTTCTTTTTTTTTTTTAATCTGTTGCTGTGAACCATGTCTAATTATGTCTTTTGTTTCATTAAGGTTTAGGCCCTAAAAACAAAAGTGAAGCAATGGTGGAGTAGCATCAATAAAAGTAGCAGGAGAAGGGAAAGAAAAAGGAACTATCAGCTAATAAGTGTGTCACAGAGACTGTATTAAAGTATGCGTGTGTGTGTGTGTGTGTGTGTGTGTGTGTGTGTAAAATCTCATCTGCTACCAACATCTGATACTGAAATTAACTGCTTACTGTACAAGAATCACATTGGCCATGGAGAAAACCAAGATGGAATATTTAGGGAGTTGTGAGGTGTGAGCAAAGGCAAGTGTTTTGGGGAGGTAAAGTCCGAGATGGTAGTTTGGGACTGAAGAGCTCAAAAAGGCAAACTTTGAGATAGGAGTTTTGAAAACTCTTAGATATCATGAAAGGCTGAACCACATGATGCTTGTTCACATGGGCTTCTGAGGGTACACTCGCGGTCCCTATCCTGAAGAAGAGTTTCCCTGGCATGAAATGCCATGCCTAGGAGGACAGGGGAACAGAATGTTTGTGTTGTGGAAACAGGCAAGTATACAGTCAGGTACATTTACACCACAGTATTAGTTACTTTTCTTGTTGCTGTAACAAAAGTTTGTGACAAAAGCAACTTGAGAAAGAGTTCATTTGGCTCACAGTTTGAGGGGCAACACTCCAGCAGGGAAGGCAAGCAAACACGAGCAAGAGGCTGCAAGCCACATTGAGATTGCAGTCAAGAAGCAGAGAGAGATGGGTTCTAGGGCTCAGCTGGCTTCCTCTTTCTCCTCTCTTTGAGACTGGGACCCTGTTTCATAGGAAGGAGCTACACACATTCAGAGTGAGCCTTCCCTCCTCAGTTAAACTTTTTCTGCAAATCAACAACACACACACACAAAGTACAGTCTTCTAGGTGACTTCAAAACCAGTAATGATGGATGATTATTAATCATCATAACCAGGATCTGCAAAATATAGCCTCAAGTCTAAATCTGGACTGTGGGCTGTTTTTTTAATAAGTAAAGATTAAATGGAACATGGCCAAAAATAAATAAATAAAATCTCATTTCCTCCCAACTACAATAAAAATGACACAAGTTCACCTAGTTAACCTATTAGTTAAGATATCAAAGTTTCCACACTTAACTACTACATTAGGTTACATGATACTCAGTAAGACACACCAATGTATTAATTCCATAAACATTTACAATTTGATTAAACTCTGTAAATGCAAAGCAAACAAAGACATTTCAAAGCTGCCTTAATAAAATGAGAAAAACACCAAGATAAAAATGAAAGAACTTGCACACTTTCACGGCATGTCTATTTCCAATTGCCTTCTAACCTTGAAGTGCTGACAATTATAGCTGACTGTTGTCTGAAACTTCCTCATTCACCTTGACTCAAAGCCATATGGCGAAGAACCTCGGCAGGTGTCAAGCCAGGAACTCCCCATTTTCTATTTCCCATCAGAGTAATTTCTGTACTTCTTCCCCCAGTACTTGAAAGCATCCAGTGGCATACATACACATGGGGATAATGACCAGTAAAATGAGTAACACAGTTTTTAGACTAGAGAAAACTTCAAAACAGAATATAGAAACTCTTCACTGTTGAGTTTTAGAATTGAAGAAATGAAGACAGACATGGTGGTGTACACCATAATCTTATAACCTGGAGCTGAGACAAGGTGATCCCAAGTTCAAGGTCAGCTTCGGCTATAAAACAAGACTGTTTGAAAAAATAATAAAAAATTTCAAAATGAGAAACATCTATCAAATATGAGTTGCAGATGATATTTTCAGATGCATCTTACAGGACATAATAATTACCGTATTCTGTGCTTTCCTTGGGCATGTATAGCCTTTGCTTCTCTGTATGCCATTGGACAAAGAGAATACAACTTCAAGATTTCACGAAAATCTGAATATCGGGATGACAAAAGATATCTAGCACATAATTCCAGTAGAACCTTGAGTCTTAAACTACAGCATGAAAAGGTTTTCCCTGCAATATAGCATAATTAATGTCCCAAACATTTTACACTCTACTAGCAATAGTCACCACGCATGAGCACCAACCGATTTCACACTTTATAGGCTGGGAAACAGGCTGAAACTTAGTCTCTTTCACACTCCACTGACATGGCAACCCCGTAGCTCACCCGCTTAACTCTTCCAAACTTAATGTTAGCTCTATTACTGACCATTTCTAAAAGCACTCATTTGAAAGGTTTCCTGTGACTGAACAAGAGCAATACAATAAACAGACTTTTCTGTTTCCTACTCTGAATATACACTTGGCAGTAGGGAGCAGAGAAGAGAAAAAACATAAACAAAAAGTTCTCTTTTTCTCTACACATCTGGATGTTGGTCTGTGTTTTTAAAATTGCTCAATAGTCTCTTTCCTGGGTCTGTTCTGAGTTAAAATGGCATTCTATTGCTGACAATAAAAGCATTCAAAAGAGCCGGGCGGTGGTGGCGCACGCCTTTAATCCCAGCACTTGGGAGGCAGAGGCAGGCGGATCTTTGTGAGTTCGAGACCAGCCTGGTCTACAAGAGCTAGTTCCAGGACAGGCTCCAAAACCACAGAGAAACCCTGTCTCGAAAAACCAAAAAAAAAAAAAAAAAAAAAGCATTCAAAAGAATAAGGCTTTGGGGGGTGTGTCTCAACCCTCGCATGCATTACAACTTCCCCCTCTTTAGGATGCACAGCCTAAAGCCAATAAATCATTAAGTGGATTTTTAAAGTTGAGGCCACTATACTTAATTTGTGCTTAGTGTCTCTTTTTATTATCTCTTGTGACTCCGACCAGAAAACTAAGTAGTACCTATCATTATCTCAGCTCCATAGATGAGAAATCTGAAATTTCAATTACTTAAGATCACAGAGCTCCCATGTTTAATTCAGAGTTCCAGACCCTGCACTTAACTATTATGTTAGACTAAAACACAAACTTTCTAAAATCTATAACGGAGCAAAAAGCATAGGAGGGAATAGCTTAATAAACACCAACAAAAAAGTGAGTAACTGCCTCTCCCTGCAGCTACGTCAACATGTATGAAAGAAAACTGTGCCTAGAGATGGAGAATACCAAAAGGCAAGTTTCTCTTTGAGCAAGCAAAGAAAACATGAAAGTTAATAAATAAGGACTTGTCTCCTATGCAGGTTTAAAGTTTACTAATTAAGAGCTTCAAGAATAACAATTACCTTAGAATACAAAAAACATCTTCACAGCAATGTTTTAAGGATCAAAAAGCTTGCACAGAGGGTTGCAGAGGCTTTCAAGGAAAAACAATCTACTGAACAAACATTGCTCAAATACTTAAAGCACATTCTAATCTATTATTCTTATGATTCAAAAACAAGATAAACGTTAAAGAGAGATAAAAGCTAATAATAAGTAATGGCATTTTCTCACTGTCAAACTAAGTGTTTATTTAGATCTATGCTGGGGTAGTGGAGATTATAAAGCAGACTACAAGTAACAACATAATTTGAGACACATGAAAAGAAATGTAGCCTCCCTCAATAAGATGTCTTTAACTAATTAGAAAGATGAAGCAGAGGAAATAAGTTGTCTGAATGGAGTACATATAATTGCCAATAAAGAAAAAGGCAATAAATGACAGAAATCCAAGTAAAGAAGCATCTTTAAGGCCCTGGAACAGTTAAAGTAAATGTCATGAAATATGTGGTACTAGAGGTAAACCTTTAGAAAACGTAATTCAGTCAGACAGTGATGACACACACAGAGGCAGGCAGGTCTCTGTGAGTCCAAGGCCAATCTGGTCTACAGAACAAGTTCCAGGACAGCCAGGACTACACAGAGAAACCCTGCCTGGGGGAGGGGGGAATGACGACACAGTGTTATTCAGACAGAATTTATGGGAGACATTCCAAACAGAAAAAAAAAATATAAAACCACCACCACCACCACCACCACCAAAAACCATGTGAAGAGGCAGAAAGGACTGCAGACACGATGGCTTATGCAGTTGGCCATATCTGGAGCATCAAGTAATTACTATGGCCAAGCTCTTAGGAGGGCCCTCTTCTAAGGTCAGTCTTCTTCATATCCTCAATAGACTGAAGTGAGATTAGTGTTGTCTTCTACGAGCACTAATCAGCCCGAGGGCTTTACCCTCCTACCAACTACTTCCCAAAGGCTCGACCTCTAAAACACCATCATTTTGAGATTTAGACTTCCACACGTGCAGTAACGTGGTGAGAAGGAGCATAAACATTCAGCCTATAACATGAAATTAAGTATGGATTTCTGTAAGAAAGCTGTGGAGACTCAACCTAAGACTTGACAATGGAAGGCTTCAACACCAGGGATCAGGAATTCAAGTAGAGCAGTGGGGAATCCAGTCTGGGCCCTAAGGATAATTTGAACAGTGAGTGCTACTGTTAGTGCCTCTGGGTCTCTGCTCATCCCTCGATCACCATATTTGCCCTTCCATTATCCTTTTTATCTTCTGAAATACGCATCACTGGTGTAGAGACAAGATGAACAACCTTACGACTCACTCCTACTTCTCTCATGCCAATGACAAAGCAGTAAAATAACAACCTAAAGTCAGAACAGAGTCAGCAGGAGGACCAGACTCGAAAGAGCTCCCAAGTCTAATTCCATATTTAGAACGAGTCAGTAAAAGAAAAATGTAACCTGTCCCTGTGAAGTACTCCTTGTAGTCTAGAAACTCATTCTTTGATATCTAATACAATTATGGTAAGTTGTGTATTCCAGAAACAATTATCAGCTGCTGGTATGTATTTAAATTTATTAATCAAATTAACTGAGCCAATCAACCAGATACACTGGCTTGTACTAAAAGCCAAGCTATTTGGGATCTAGTAATGTTATATGGCCTTACCACTACTGCAACAATTCCTAAAGAGGAATTCCTAAGCTCCCATCTCAATTATACTGATATTTAGTTTCATTCCTGATCCTGATACAAAGTGATTTATCTGGTTTTTTAACAATTTAAATTCCATCTGACCCAACCTTACAGACCTTTTTCCCCTATTATTTTATGTGTATGGGTGTTTTTGCCTGCATGTGTATCTGTGAACCACATGTTGTGCCTGGTGCCTACAGAGGCCAGAAGAGGGTGCTGAATCCCTAGGACTAGAATTATAGACAATGAACCACCATGTAGTTGCTGGGAATTGAACTTGGGTCCTCTGAAAGAGCAGCCAGGGCTCTTAACTGCTGAGCTCCAGTGCTCTTAACTTTCCAGCTTCCTGAACCTTACAGTTTTGGTGACATGACAAACTAGAACAAAGACACTTTTCAGAGGGTGTTACCATCCCATCAATTTGTCCTCCACACCCTATTTTTGTCTCCCAACTTAGAGTTTAACTACTACAACAGCTTGCATTGAAACTGCCCACAAACCTGAGTTGTTCCACTCTGCTCTCATTTCTTCCCCTCCCAGCTCCTCTTTAGCTTACATATAACCATTTATTCTGCTGTCCACCTTCCCCAACTGCTGCTCAACCATTCATAGCCTGTCACAGATTGTCAGTTCTGCATTTGAGGACTTAAGAAGTACTCTTGTGGGACAGTACAAAGTGTTAGTACAGCATTTTCCCGGACACAATGTCACTCTTTATAGCCAGTAGCAAATTAGTTTCTTCTTTGAAAAAAAAAATAATAATACTCCTAATAAGACGGGTACAAGGAGATTTTAAATAACCAAGACTCAAACCCCCTTTGGCTTTCTCTGAGATGTAAGCAGTCTCTGTCATGTGCATGCATCTACTCACTAAACCACACACATCTAGAATACCTGGAAAGCAGATTTCTGATGCGAACAAAAGCAAAACCTCTATCTAAGGCGGGAGGGGGTGGGGGACCACTTTATCCTTTTTCCTGTGTCTAAGGCTTCTCATCCTTGGATTCTATTTGAAACCACTTTGTTTAAACTTGGGTCTTGACATCAGCATTTATTTCTGACTATGTCTCACTGTGCAAAACCATTTAAAAGAAACTTCTGAGCTGGGTATTGTAGAGCATACCTGTAATCGCAGCAGTTAAGAGGTTGAGGCTGGAAGATCAAAAGGCCAGTCTGGGCTACAAAGACAGTTCAAGGCCTGCTTAAGCTACATAGAGAGACACTGAAGAAAAAAAAGAAAGAAAAAAACCCCAAGTTTTGCCATGTGCTTCAGCAACGTAAGTAAGTTATCTTCTGACAGCTGCTGTGGCCAACCCTCTGATCACCACTAAAGCCTCTACTCTGCACATCAGTTTCCCAAACTGCTCCTGACAACACACGTAAGCTGGGAACAGTGACAGGACCATCAGGATATGAGTAGAAAAAGCTCTCCAAAATAGCAGTTTATAGTAATATACTGTTTTCTTTGAAAGAAAAGCTAATTGAAAATAAATACCTAAAAAGTAATATTAAAAATTAAAATCAGTTACCTAATTATTTTCATCTCCAAGTTCTTTAATAACAGTATTCATTATACTTTATTGAGGATTTAAATAGCCATCTATTCTTCTTGAGTTGAGTTAATTAAACCCCTATAATAACGCTGCATCTTTGCTGTTCTCTATATGAATTATAGCAGAGCTGGAGCTTGATAAGGTACTAACTCTCAGTTATTACCTTAGAAAAAGATTATGGAAAGCTAGGAATCCAGCCCTGAAAACTAAGTCTGCATACTCCATAAACACTAAGTCTAACAAAAACTGTAAGCACAAGCAAAGGACCCAATTCTTTCAAGAACCTTGTTTCACCTCCTGAGAGTTACAAAATAATATTCAAGTACCACAAACAAGCAAACATATTTAGAATAAAAAACAATAGGTATATAAAATAAGTTTATATATTAAGCAACTTACCATTTTTATTTTTTAAACAAGAAAAACTACATACAGACAAGCTGTGTCTGAAGGCAAATTGTACAAAACTTCCCTTCTGACAGCCTTGCCTAACTAAAAATATAACAAAAGTCATTTCTAAAACTACACAATATTTCTTTGACACCCATCCATGTGCTTAGTAAAGACTACAGTGATTTAGCATGGACTGTATAATGAAAACACACACATGCATGCACCTTTTAGACACCCACCAACAAACATGAGTAAAGAGATGACATCTCACTTTAGGTCTCTGAGGACAGGTGTAATGGGACAGAAATACCTTCTAACTGCTATCAAAAAAAGATAAGAAATAAAACAGAACAAATTACAAAACAATGTTCAACTTCCAGGCATTACTGTAGTTCAATATGTTGTGTTAATGGCAGGTGCTGAAAACCAGGCTGGCCAAAAAAAAAAAAAAAAAAAAAAAAAAAAAAAAAACAACCCTCAGCAGTTAATAAAGAAAAACCTACATAAGTTAGCAAAGAAATGTAAACTAAAGACGCTCTTTTTTAAAAGGAATTTTGGTGCGGGAGGTCCTTCTGTCTGTGTGATGCTTTTATTGGTTAATGAATAAAGAAACTGCCTTGGCCTGTTGATAGGGCAGAACTTAGATGGGGGGGGGGGGGGCGGGGCGCGGACAGGACGACTGGACTAAATGCTGGGAGAAGGAAGGCAGAGAGGGAGGAGCCATGGAACTGCCAGATAGGCATGCTGAAACTTTCCTGGTAGGCCACGACCTTGTGGTGATATACAGATTAATGGAGATGCGTTAAACTATAAGAGTTAGCTAATAAGAAGCTAGAGTTAATGGCCAAGCAATGATTTAATTAGCAGAGTGTCTTTGTGATTATTTCAGTTCTGGGTGGCCTGGATGAACAAGCTCCTTGCAACAGAATTTCCTAAGTTTTTTTTTAACTTTAAATTTTTTTAAGTCAGTCTTGTTTCAGTGAAGTCAGTAGAAGGCTCAAGAACATTATCTAGTAGACACACATTTCTATTAGTAGAGAAGGCATCTAAACAATATGCCTAATAAACTTATAAATCAAAGGTCCTTTGATAAGGCAATTCTGCTTAGAGGACTGACATAAGAAAATATCTGGACTTCTATATATACTTTTCCAGAACTGTTCATATTCTTGAAAATTATAAGAAAATCTAATATTCACTGATACAAGTATACTCATACTATACAAAACCATGTGCTTTAAAAAAGACCGATGTATAGCCAGATGGTGGTGGTGCACATCTTTAATCCCAGCACTCGGGAGGCAGAGTTAGGTGGATCTCTGTGAATTTTGGCCAGTCTGGTCTACAGAGCGAGTTTTGGGACAGCCAGGGTTACACAGTAAAACCTTATTTTAAAACAACAACAACAACAACAAAAATGATATACCTTTGTAATTGATATAAATATCTGTAAGGTATTATTGAATTAAAAAAAAAAGAGGTCAGGGAGGAGTGTTGAGTGTTAGCCTAGCACGTACAAGTACAAGGCCCATGGTTTGATCCCCGCCACCACACACACACACATAAAAACTAGTTTTCAAAGGAATTATAAATATGATATTTATATTATATGTATATAATAATATATGTATATATTATATATACATATATACTCTCTATATATGTATATATGTATATATTATATATATATAATATAAATATAAATGATGACATTCTGAAGACATTCTTGAAACTGGGAATGACAAGAGTACCACTGTAATTCCAGCACTTGGGAGGCTGAGGTAGGAGGATTGCCTCAAGTCTGAGGCCAACATGGGCTGCTTTAGTCACAAAAGTGTATACAGGCACACAAAAAAGCAGTCCTTGTTCTCAGAAAACCCAATCATTAAATTATCAATTTAACGTAAATTAAATGAAAATATCAACAAAATTTTAAAGAATTATTTATTTTATGTTTGAGTGAGCTATCTGTATGTACACCTTTATGCATCAGATCCCACTACAGATGGTGGTAAGTCACCATGTGGTTCCTGGGAATTGAACTCAGGACCTCTGGAAGAGCAGCCAGTGTTAACTGCTGAGC
Organism: Microtus oregoni; assembly: GCF_018167655.1. Taxonomy (NCBI): domain Eukaryota; kingdom Metazoa; phylum Chordata; class Mammalia; order Rodentia; family Cricetidae; genus Microtus; species Microtus oregoni. Next base: position 18,524,859 of record NW_024543071.1, read on the forward strand.
CATCTCTCCAGCCCCTCAGCAGTGGTTTTAATGTAGATAGACAAGCTAATAATAAGTTTAACATATGAAATCATATACTAGGATTTTTTAAAATTTCATATCAGTGTCTGGGGAAATGGTTCAGTCAATAAAGTACTTACCACACAAGCACAAAGGCCTGAGTTCAGATCTTTAGCACACAGCTAAGAAGCTGGATGCAGCAGTATGCCTGGAAGGACAGATGGAGGAGGATCCTACAGCTCACTGAACAGCCAGCTTCACCAAATCAATGAGTTCTACGAGACAGTGTCTCAAAAGGTCAGTTGGGAAGCAAATGAGGAAGACTCGACTGACTCCTGCCCTCTGCATGCATGTGCAGACATGCATATAAACAAACCTACGCACACATGCTTAACACACACAATTTTTTAAAACCAGTGCAATAGACTGCAAATATTTTATAACAAAAACAATGGAATAACGATGCAGGCATAAAAAGTCCAGAAACAGGGTCTTACCTAGAAAGCCTGGTGATCTGAGTTCACATAAGGGTAGGAAAAAAACAGACTATACAAAGCTGTCCTCTGACATCTCCATAAATAAACATCCAGAAATAAATGATAAAAATTTCAAATGTGATAAGGTGACATCTCAAAAACTATGCGGGTAAAAATGGTCTTTTAAAAGAAAATATGTCCAGTCTAGTCTGCAGAAAAAAATTATTAGGTCCACACATTTGTAACAACAAAATATCAAATGGAACATGGATCCAAATTAACAACTAAAATCATACAAGTACTCAAAACAAAATATAGGTGAATTATTTTCCACAAAAAAGGTTTTTCAATTTCGAAACAATATACAAATGAAACAAATAACTAAAGAAACTGGACTATAAAAAAGCCTGAACACTCGGAACAAACACCATAAATAACAAACTGACAAACTGGAAGAAAATACTTGTTTAAAACCATACAGAAGTAGAGCACGGTGGTTACTGGTCACTCTGAGTTCAAGACTGCCTAGGCTATAGTGAGACCTTGTTGTCACACCCCCCCCCACACACACACCAATAAAAAAGAAGCCAACCAAAACCCAACAACTGTATTGTGATCCCATCCTCTTACTATCCAGTTAGACAAAGTCTTAAGGATGTATCAAATCCCTCTAAGGGAGAGCTTGAGGTGAAACTAACACTCTCATGGATCTCTAGTAAAAACTGAAATCAGTACAATGTCTTCAGATATTTAACAATATTTAAGAAAACTATATGGATTTTGGTCCCAGCCCCTGGATAGTGGAATCAAAATAATTTTTTTTTCTCCTCTTCACTCTTATCATTATTTTCTACTTGTTTTATAATAAAGATGAAAGGCTTCTGTGGACTTTTTTCAATGATCCAGTTAGCTCAAAAATCAAGGCAGGCACAACATCATCCTCTTCTACAATAGTATTCTTTCTGCAAACCCATTTGGTTACATATTTAACCACCATATTGCTATTAATACTTTATCTTTCACTTATTAAAATTATAACAGTTTAGCATTATGTCACATAAGAGTACCTTAGTCTTATGTCTCTATGCATATATGTGTGTGATATGTACATATTCATGTGTGCAGGTGAACATACATGAGTACAAGCCAGAATGTAGAGGCCAGATGTTGTAAGAAGCTGCTTGTTTGTTTCCAGCTGCTCAGCCCCAAAATAATGTCACAGAAACCATATTATTTGCAATACAGTTTGGCCAACAGCTTAAGTGTATTTCTGGATAACTGATATCTTAAATTAACCCATCTCCATTAATCTTTGTATCGTCATGAGGCTGTGGCTTACAGGTAAAGTTTCACTAGGCTACATGGTTTCTCTTTGACTCCACCTCCTTTCTCCCAGCATTCAGTTTAATTTTCCCTGCCTAGCTCTGTTCTACCCTATTAGGCCAAGACAGTTTCTTTATTCATTAACCAATAGAAGCAACACACAGACAGAAGGACTTCCCACATCAGCCAGAGGTCAATGTTGGGTACCATTCTCAATCACTCTCCTTTTGAAACAGGGTCTACACTGATTCTGGATCTCACCAATATGGCTAGACTAGCTGGTTGGAAAGCTCCAGGGACCAAGACATCACCACTTGTACAGTGATGGAATTACAGGTATATGCTACCATGCTGCCTTTTTGTATAGGTACTCAGGATCCAAATCAGATCCTCACTTTACGTTATCCCTTCCAGGTCCCAGAATATATAATCTAATCAAGTAAATTCAGGGAAAAGTGGGCAGAATGTACATACAAACAAGTAATTTTGCTTCTTCCCTCCAAACCCTCCTAAGATAATAACAGACATAAGACCCAAATCCACAAAGAAAGAGAAGAGCAAAGAAGAAAAAAATAGCAATAAAATTTTAGAAGCTAGAGCATAGAAAGGTCTATACAAGATTAACGATCTGTTTTGTTCACAAAAATTTTGTGCCTGATATTCTACGTAATATGTGATGGTCCCATCCTTTTGACAAGTACAAAAAGCCAAAAGAAGAAAACATGAATATAGATAACAGGATCCCCAGCATGAGACAGAAGTAAGAGAATGCCAGTAAATTGGACTTTCAGAATTGTGCATCAAAAGTCAAAAGCACCCAATCTGGACCAAAAGCTACATAACAAGAGGTATCTTAAATAAAGACTGCCGTTCTCCCACTCTTGGCTACAGTGCCATCTTTTTATGCAGACACTACTACTAGAGGATATGTCCTACCTAAGCAAGTGGGTAAATGAAGAATGAGGAAGATATAGGTTCTGACAAGACTGAAAATCAAATCCAGGAGAGAAGTCTACATATTACAACAAAGGGAACTAATCCTAGGAAAAAGAACAACGCAGTAGGCCCAGAGATCATCACTCAAATAGGATAATGGAAAAGGAGCTTCAGAATGGAAGCAAGATGGGTGAGGGAGGACAGAGAAGAAGGTAAATTGGAACTGAAAGAGTGCTATGACATTGGGGAAGACCACAGTGAGACCATTTAAGACACTATCAAATTTGTACAGGTAAAGTAATGCAAATGCAAAACTATTTAATGTAGCCAAATGAAGCATGATTAATAAAAACTCAGGGTCAGAAATTGGGGTTCAACCTGAAGATCCGAAAAGCAAAACAGCCACTGGCTCTTACCTCAACCTCAGTCTGAAATAATGATCCTGCCTCCCAGAACCTCAGAATGAGACTTGTGTGTCTGAGAGCTGTCTCCCCTCTCCCATCTTATATTCCTCTCTAGTCGTGGGATTAAAAGCATGTACCACTGGGATTAAAGGTATGTATCATTGTGGCTACCGAAAATAAAGGTGTGTCACTGTGGCTACTGGGATTAAAGGTGTGTGCCACTGTGGTTACTGGGATTAATCTGGTCTGTAAAGCTGACCAATGGGACTGTTTTACTCTCAGATCTTCAGGCAGTCTTTATTGATTAAAATACAATTGAAATGCCACTACAACCAAATGTCAAAATGTAACTACACTGGGAGGCTAAGAAGAGAACACCAGTGGAGATGACTGTTTAAGAAGAGCAAAGCTGGAGCTATGGGAAGCTGTAAGCCACCTGATGTGGGAGCTAAGAACCTAACTATGTACCCTGGAAGAAAAGCAAACACTCTTAACCACTAAGTCATCTCTCAGCTCCCCCATTTAATTCTTTAAATTATATGTACAAACTGTATTCATATTGATCAAATATAAAGTAAAATGTTAATTCAAAGAAACAAAACACAAACATTGATATATACTTTGATTTTAAATAAATTATGCATCATTCAAAAATGTATAAATAAAATTTCAATTGAAGAAAACAAAAAAGGTCTTTGAAAATAGACTCTTTTTGTTAGGTCTTTATATTTCTGATATTGACAAAGCATAAACATATAAAATATGAAAGTCTTAAAAAAATTTAGATAACTTAAAGCAAATAATTACCATTAGAGTAGACAGACAAGATTTAGTAATTGTAACACCAGGAGGGCTGTAGGTCTGACCTTACTTACAAATTCATTAATGATCAGGAGGCAGTGCAAATAACACATTTAATTAAATTTGCTCATTTATCTATTTTGGGAAGTACGATTAACAGCAGTGTGAGAGAAGTAATATAAAAAGACAGAGATGGATTAAAACCATTGGCCAAAAACCAACTAAATTGGAGGGTGGTGGAAGACTATATAAAACTACAGGCTTAACACAACAAAAGAATGGTATGAGAGGCTTATTTGCCATCACTCCTCTGCCAACTGCCAAATAAAGTAACTGTAGTGAACATTAATATTAGCTGAAAACATATAGGTACACACATATATCCAGATCCAAAAAAGGATCAAACTCTAAAAACAACATACTGGTTAAGCACCCCTTACTCTGGGAACCAGAACACTGCAGGCCATTCTGGATTTCACACTCAGGATTTTCATTCTAAAGATGCTCAGGAACTGGAGAGATGGCTCAGTGGTTAAGAGCATTGCCTGCTCTTCCAAAGGTCCTGAGTTCAATTCCCGGCAACCACATGGTGGCTCACAACCATCTGTAATGAGGTCTGGTGCCCTCTTCTGGCCTGCAGACATATACACAGACAGAATATTGTATACATAATAAATAAATAAATATTTAAATAAACAAATAAATAAATAAATAAAGATGCTCAGCATGGACTGTTGATGCAACTTGGTTAGAACAAGTTTTAGATATTCTCACTGTGTCTTCACTCACAGACACTGAAGATTCAAAGCAAAGTCTACAGTTCCCAACCTTACCAGTATCAAGTTATGGTATGTGACCCAGTTTTATCAGTGGCATATAAGCAAAAGTGGTATACATAACTCTAGAAGTATCTTTCAGGGGGACAGACTGACTCCCTTCTTTCTCCTTTGGCTGGGTGGAATGTGGACGAAATAGCTAGAGCTGCAGAGCTCTGTGACTAGAGTGACTTTGATTTTTTTATGGTTACCCTCCCACCTCTGTGCTGGGAACTAATCTTGACCACTAAAGTGACACTGTGGAAGAACAGCATCTATACACAGTGGAACAACACAACACCACAGCATGAAGCTTTCTGGGATTCTTCACATCAAGAGAAAGAAACTGTTTATGTCTCTCTTACTTGACTGCAACCAAATCCAATCCTAATTAAGATAACTTGTATATGGATAATCAATCATATAGAAGTTTTCTTCTGCTCAACACCTTCCATCAGTGTCTTTGCTATTTCTTTTCCTGCCCAACCCAATATTACTTCAGTCTTTTCTGTTCCTCTCACGAAGCTCTACAACATTCCTTTAACAATCTGTCTGATCGTTTGAGCTCCAAATTTATCTCCAGCAGCTTACCATTCCACTAGTACACAGTTAAACAAGAACGTAACTGATTTTTAAAATAAAATCATAAAGTGATGGCAGCAGCAGTTATCCGAGAGGTGGTAATCTAGAGCTAATATTTACTGAGCTCTTAATATTTGCCAGGTAATACTCTAAATCTAAGAGATAATCCCTAACGCAATCTCATCAAAGTTGGGAGCTTTAGTAGCAGCTCTCTTTTAAAAATGGAGGAAGCTGCAACCCAACAAACTCATTTAGGATACATACTAATCACAAAAGATCATTCAAACCTATGCTTCCTGAATCCACTCTCTTAACCAAGGCACACTCGGAGTTCCTGGATCCCTAGAACCTCTCTGAATCTTTTTAACAGTCACAGTAATTACTCAAAAACCTTCTCCAGTAGTACACCTCATGACTGCAGATTAATTTCTAGAAACTAGCAAACTTCACTTTTAAAAAAAAAAAGGAGGTAAGTAAGGTGGGTGGTCAGGCAAAACTAACAGTCCTTTAGAGTCAACGGATACAAGCGTCACGTGAGAAGACTGGTTTTCTTGTATGGCTCTATTACCCTAAGGTCAGTTCCAAAACACCATCACCAAGAATATTTACTTGCTAGGATAACTTCATGGCCTCAAAAGAAGATTATGAGGAAGTACCCATTAAGATTAATGAATATTTAAAACTACCACATAAATTATATACTTAAAATTTAACAAATTAGAAACTGAAATCATTATCTTTCTCCCAGACCATTATCAATGACACAGTATACTGGATATATCACACTCAAATTTGTACTCTGACACTTCCAGCTCCTCTAGCTCCATTACCTTACTGCTAGTCCCCACACCTCCTTTCTATGTCTACATTACCAGCACTGCTATTGAAACACTCTCCAGTCAATCCATAGGGTTATCTTACATAGAAAACCTCCAAAACAACTTTTCTCAAACACTACTGACTCTCAACAGAATTCTGTCATCTATGGGATCACATTCAATTACGGTTGGATAATTCATAATTAAACACAATAGGGGCTGAAGATATAGTTTAAATGGTAGAATACTAGAACAAGGCCCAGCATCACAAAAATAAAAAAAAATATTTAAGAACTACTAATGACAAATAACTGCATCAGACTAGTCTAAACTCTGCTGCCACTGAATGGCCACAAACATACAATACCCAAAACAACAAAACTTTTCCTTTTCAGAAAGGTTCAAATTTAGGAACTATGAAGCCGGGCAGTGGTAGCATATGCCTTTAATGTCAGCACTTGGGAGGCAGAGGCAGCTGGAAGCCACCATGGTTTAAAGAGGGAGCTCTAGGACAGTGAGGGTAAAACAGTGAGATCCTGCCTCAAAAAAAACCAAAACAAAACAAAATTTAGGAACTATGAACAGAAAATCATGGACTTAAAAGCTGGCTGCACTGGAAAGTTAGATTATGGGATTGGTTTTATTTCCTGACTGGCAAAATTATCTATAGTAAACACGTACTTTATCACTTACAAAATAAGACTGTTGTTTTGATATGATGGGGCTTAAAGGCAAATGTAGTAGTTCACGCTAATCTTAGCAATTTGGAAGGCTGAAGCAGGATGGAAACTGAATCTGGAGGTAGCCTGGTAGGTTTCAGGCTATCTGGTGCAATTGTGGGGCCCTATGTGACTGCAGTTCTGCCTCCTTAAAAGGGGGCTGGGCTGCAGAAATGGCTCAGTAGGTAAGACTACTTGCTACATAAGCATGACCTGAGTTCAGATCCCCAACAGTCATGTAAAAAGGCTGGGTGTGGCCCTACACTGTAACCCCAATATCAGCTTGCTGCTGATCAGCCAGCTAGATGAAAAATGATAAGTTTTAGGTTTAGTCAGAAGCCCTGTCTCCAAGGAATAAGGTGAAATGCTTTGAAGCAAGACACATGACCTACTCCTCTGGACTTCTAAGTGCACACACATGGATGTGAGCACACATACATGCATGCACACACACACTCATGCACTTGTGAAAGGAAAGATAAAAGGGAGAGGAAGGGAGAGAGAGAATAAATAAAAGCAGAAAACAGGCCAGATATTTAACTCAGTAGTAGAGTATTTGCTTACCATGAAAAAAAATAGTATTTATTACTAAGTTTTGAAGTGTCATGACACACAACAAAAGCTAACTGGGGCGGGGGAAGGACCTTACCTGTTCAGTGGCTTCATATTAAATACACTCCCCCAAATCAAGTTTTTCCCAATTTTAAGGATGTCCAAAACACCAAATGTACAACTGGGAAGACCTGTTTAAACAAGGTAATCTCTATTCAGATGGTCTAACAAATCATCTCAAACATACTCTAAGGCCTACTGTACACGAAACACTATGCTAGATGCCTGAGACAGAGATGGATAATAACACATGGTCTGTATCTAGCAATAAAATAGGCATATAAACCGTTTATGGAAGTGTTAAAATAGGTACATAACGATAACTACCCCCAATGGTTAATTTATAGCATAACTTTGCACTTACAAACACAGAACTTAAGTGAGAAATCTTTTGCCTAGAAAAGGAAATACTAGGAGGGAAAACCCATATGAACAATATGTGCCTGTTATATGTTGTTTAGATCTTGGGATTATGAATGCTTTGTCCTTATCTTCTAAAGTTTTCTGTACAATTTTTTCTACAATAAACATGCATTAGTATTTTTGGTAAAAATATTTTAAAAATAAATTATTCAATTTTCTAAAATGTGTTTAAACTATACTGTAAAAGGCCAAGTAAGTACTTAAGATGACTATAATACAAACATTTGGTGGTTCTGCGCTGAATACACAAAGTATATTTACTATTTAAGGGAAACGGTGATGTAATGACTGCAGGAGCATGTGACTTGACTTTCCTGCTTCTCCTTCCTTTCCTGGGGAAGTACAATGGGAGCTCTCAAGTATAAGACACGAACAGACTCAGTAAGCTCATACCTGACAGCTCTTCTCTCTCACCTATCACTCGGGCCCTCGCATGACCGTCTAGAGCTGCCCTTCTCGGCATTTCTGATTACCCACTTAAGAGGCTGTGGCAAGTGTCTTGCCTGAGGTGCTGACTCTTCTGATGGCCCCTCACCCTGCTACTGTGTTATAAGACCATATCTTTGTCAGAGACCATCCTCTTCCCTGTAGTTATTAACTCTATCCCAAAATACCCTTTTCTTTACTTTTTCTTTTCATTTTTAAAGCAGAATTAATAGTATTATGTCCATTTTACAGTTATGAAAACAGAAACAGACTGCTGGTATAGAGCTGACTGGATTTAAACCAAACTACTTCCATTCTTTCTTCCTCTCGTGAGATTCCACAGCAAAGAATTCTAAACAGCCTAACAGTAAACTAATATTAACACACATTCAGATTACTTCTTAAGAAGCAAATTTGTAGCTGGGCAGTGGTGGCGCACGCCTTTAATCCCAGCACTGCCCAGAAGGCAGAGGCATGAGTTCAAGGCCAGCCTGGTCCACAGAGTGAGTTTCAGGAAAAATTCCAAAAGCTACAGAGAAACCCTGTCTTGAAAAAAGAAGAGGAGGAGGAGGAAGAGGAGGAAAAGAACAAACAAATTTGTAATTAATGAATACTACACACCTTTCGCCCATATTTTCAATTCTGCATCAAGTTTAATGTCAGGTCATGAGTGGTCAGCATTTGATCATTCCAGAAATTCCTATCATCACATACAACTAATCTACTTGCTTGAAAACTTCACAACTCTATACAACAGAACTTGCTGACTCCAATATTACTTCTTTTCTTTTCTCCCCTGAATACTGCTTCTTTATGTATGTTTTTATCCCCAGTCTTAAATTGGCCATGTATGGCATAAAAAGAGAGAGATGCAAGAGAAAGGCAACAAATATTAATAAAGTGTAGTGAATTTGAAAAATGGTCAACTACACAGAAAGCTAACATGATATAGTGAAAAAAGCACACCATAGACTAGGAAAAAATGGTGTATGGCTTATTCAGAGCAGAAAACACACTCCAAAATGCAGGCTTGCTGCCACTGAACAACACCCTATAACTTTTCTCCTATCTAATGCTCTGACAACTAAATTTCTCTGTAATTCAATAAGCTCTTAGGAGTTACCCAAGCCTCATCCATCCTGCTGGGCTCATTCACGTTTTCCCTGCACACTAAGAGCATCTTCTCTGGTGAGCAGCACAGAAGCTGTGTCCTCTTTCAATATATGCATAGTCTACTCTTCACTTCTATGGGCAGGAAACCTACCATAAATATAACTCAACAATGAAAAGAAATGTTTAAATTATGGCTCAGGTAAGTGGCTAATCCTATAGGTTGCCAGTTTTATATATTATATGAGGGCTAGCTTCATAAATTTTTAATTAAAAAATCTATATTTTTACTCTTGGCACTATTTCATTTACTTATATCTAATGAGTTACATGAATACCAAATTAAAAAATATGTTAGATATCTGTGAATACTTAGTGTATGAATTTAATGAGAACAGGTCACAGATTCAAACTCCATGAGGGCCAATTAGGTTTGCAATGTTTCAGGCTCCATGGTCACAGTCAACCACCTTAACCTGGGGTAAAAAAGAAACACACTGATCGTGTGAAACATTAAGAGAATGATTAATATAGTCAAAACCTATTTAACTATCATAAAATAATAAAAATTAAAAATATTAATATGAGCAACTCCTTTTCTACTAAACTTGACTAGTATATGCCTAGCTCAAATATGTCTATTTCAGCCTCGCAGGCTAATAACCCTGCTTTACTGATGGTGTGAAGTGAATTCAAAAGTAGGAACTAAGGCTACACCCAGCAGAGACTGGATTTAGAACTTTGATTCCAAAGCTTAGGGATTTTCACAATACAGTGCAGCCTCACCTAATTGTGCCATAGCGCATAAGACAATCAGTACAATGTTCCTATTCAACAATCATCACTGAGCATTCACTATGTACACAGTTAAGCACGAACTCTACCTGCTGAAGTTCTTTTAAGTAAAATGAGTCAAAAGCCAAGTGTTTGAAACAAAGGTGACAACACAATATGCACAAAGCAGATTTTACTACGCATAACTTTCTACTGTTATAGCTATATGTGTATACACATATGTGTGTATGAGTATACATACATATACACAGGTATATGTGTCTATATATAGCATACACACTATTGTTCAAAAATCATGCTGAAGCATAACTAAAGGGAAGAATGAATCTGAAAAGCAGAGGGCACAAGATGAAAGAGAATAATTGCTTCTTGGTCTTTTGGTGAAGATCAAGTATAAAAAAAGGAATAAAGAAAATATTTTTTAAACATCTAAATGTGTGACTATCTGGCAGTCAATGAGTCACCTGAAGAAAACAAAAATAGTAAAATAGTATTTCAATTCTTTGTTTGTTTTGTTATTGTTTTGTCTTTTCAAGCCAGGGTTTCTCTGTGTCCCAGCCTTGAGTGCTGGGATTAAAGCATGCACCACCACCGCCCTGCATATTTCATTTCCTAACCCATATGATTTTGCCCTGATATAGCCAGGCATAGTGATGCTGGATCTTTGACCCCAGCACTGGAGCAGGGGGCGGGGGGGGGGGGGAGACAAGGGAAATCTTGTGAGTTCAAGGCCAGTCTGGTCTACAAAGTGAGTTCTAGGACAGCTAAGGCTGTTACACAGAGAAACCCTAAGATTTTGCCCTAATCAACAACAGATCATTTGTCTGTAAGGCTGTCTTCCTTGGCTTTGCTAATCTTACTCTTTAAAGATACATACACAGCCAGGACATCAGCAGAAGATGTTGGACATCATTTAAAAAAAAAAAAAAAAAAGAGGGACACCAAGTTTCCTAGCTACTTTAGGCTAAATTTGTTTGTTTCAAACAGAGTCTCACCAGGTAGCTCTTGCTGACCTGGAACTGTTAAGTAGACCATGCTGACCTTGAATTCACAGAGATCATCCTGCCTCTGACTCCCAAGTACTAGAATTAAAGGCGTACACCAACATGTCCAACTCGGGCTAAAATTTTACAACAGCCTAGCTTAAAAACTGTATGTGTATGTACATGTGTGTGGGGGGGAGTAATCGTGTAAACACAGACACAAAAATTGCTCTATAAAAGCCCATTCTTGTCAATAATCTGAGTTATAGGTAATTGTCCTGCTACAAGCTGCACTGCACAGTGAAATACACTTAGTACAGGCCATAAATAAAGCACCAGTTCAATTTCAACTAACAAGGTACAAAAATATTAACTAAAGCACAGACCCAACAACCATTTCACAACAGCACTGTAGGAAACCCAAATAGTAAAAAAGAACAATTTTTTTACATACCTACCTACATACATACCTACATATGTACAGGCTCTCACTGTATCACCATCACTGGCCTAGAACTCACTACATAGACTGGGCTAGCAAAAATCTCAGAGATCAATCTGCCTGCTGGGATTAAAGGCTTTTGCTGTTGGTAGCTGTTGCTGTTCCTGGCACTAGGAGAGAACCCAGACAGAGCCTTATGCACTCTTATTAATCAATTATACACCTCAACCCTTGGAATGTTTAATAAAAATGAAATTGTTATGAGAAAAAGATCTGCAATTTGGTAACTTTTTTGATTTGTTTGGTTTGGTTTTTCAAGATAAGGTTTCTCTGTATTAACAGCTCTGGCTGTTCTGGAACTCACTTTGTAGACCAGGCAGGCCTGAACTCAAGAGATCCACCTGACTCTGCCTCCTGAGTTTAAAGGCATATGCCACCACCGCCTGGGATTAAAGGCATGTGCCACCACCACCTGGCTAAGAACTTCTATTTACTTTTACAATATTTTGGTGGTGATGATAATGGTGTTTGAGAAAGAATTTCTCTAAAATGGCCAGACTGGCATTGAATTTGCGATTCTCCTGTCTTGATATTAAAAATGATGAGATAGGTGTGTTAACACCATGGCCAGTTCTACCAGAGTTTTTAAAGTCTGTAGAGTACAGAAAAAATATCCTTACAAACAAATGGTATCTCAGGAAAATATCTAAAATTAACAACACCTCTTGTCATCACTCATCAGTAACAGCGACAAAAATTAACTTACATGCCCTTACCATCACCTAATGTCTTCAAAGTCACAATTTACACAATCTTAACAAACTTATGAGGTAAATATTGTTAATTCCATCTTAATAAACGGGCTCAGAGAAGTCAATTAGGTTGCCCAGCGTAAGCCCCAACACCAGGATTTGAATTCAAATTTGTTCAAGTTTATACACTGACCTAATACACTTTCCTTCTGTCTTGTTTTTTCTATTTTTATTTTTATTTTTTATTTTATTTTATTTATTTTTAGGGTTTCTCCGTAGCTTTTGGTTCCTGTCCTGGAACTAGCTCTTGTAGACCAGGCTGAAACTTTTCCAATCAACAATTCCAAACAAACAAATCGAAAAATTACCATATCCCACATCATTTAAAAATTTGTTTGCAAACTCCCGAACTCCTCTACAAGTTGGGGGGGGGGGGGATTCCCCAGACGCAACAATAAGCAGCCATTCAGAATCTCCCATCTTGACAGTCAGAAAACAGACTGCAGTATTAGCTATTTATATTCTCAACCCTGTGAGCAAAGACTCCTAGCCAGTACACACCAAACAGCTAAAGCAGATGCTACATTGAGTAGGACCTGAAAAGCAGGGGGGGCCACAATGGCTAGACTCTGGGAATAAGTTCAGCAACAAGCTTGGGGAGCTCAGAGTCTTAGGGGCTCCTTAGGTGCAGTGCTCACAGAGCGATCAGGGCAGCTAGGTAGCTGTGGAGGACAGTCCACATTCTGACAGGCCCTGACTCCACAGGTGGTCGGGACCCCGCGTCACCTCTCCGGGAGAAAACTAGCATAACATCTGTATGTTTCATATCAGTTCCTAAAGAGAGTCTTCATAAAGATATGAACGTGATTGTAAAATGCAACTGGCCTGGACCGCAGAAGGGAGAATACCAAAGCTTGATTTTAAACATGCTTTACAGTCCAAACGTTTCACACGTATGTTTCTGCTGAAACCCAGAACACTGAAAGGCAGAGTACCGAGATGACTGCCCCCCCCCCCCTTTTTAAGACAGGGAAACCGAGGTGGTGGTAATAGGACTACAAAAGATCACTGTCCAGCAAGGGGCCGACCCATCAATCTCTCAGGAGCCAAACACTAAACCCTGTGCTCCTTCCCTCACAACTCAGACACGGAGACAAAAGTTCGGCGGAAACTTTCGATAAAGGGATTTGGAAGTTTTCCGAGGACCGCCCCAGAAGAGCAGTAAGTACACACTCTATCTACTTTAAACTGTTCACTGCCAGTCCATAGCCCGGGGCTTTGGGAGCGGAGCAGACAGGAGGCACGAGTGCCACCACCCAGCACTGCCCGGGAGCCCACGACCCAGAGGTTATCCCGGAGCAATCTCGGTGACCCAGAGTCCCGCAGCCCAAAGCGGGTCCCCAAAGCCCCCGCTACCTGTTGACACACCGGAGGGAGATGATCCCTACGAGAAGCATTAGGCAGAGACTCAAGGTAGGCAGGGACGCGACCCCTGAGAAGACAGAAGGCACACGAAAGAGACCGTCGGGTCCGGGGGCCCTTAGGGGTCGAAGGGCGGGAGCTCCCAATAACCCCTGCCCCAGGCGGGGGCCTGCCCCGCGAGTCACGTGAGAAAAGAAAACAAACAAAGGTCCTGTCGGGGGACGAAGGGGAGAAATGGGGACAACCAGCCCCAGCTCACGGTGAGAAAGAATCGGGGACAGGGGTTCGTGGTTACCGGGACGCTGTCGCTCTCCGCTTCCGTCGCCACCATGAAGTGCCTGCTCTTCCGCTCGCCGCTGGGGTGCGCGCCAAGCCTTGGCTCCGCCCGCGCCGCGAGGCCTCCTGGGAGTTGTAGTCTTTGCGAGGCCCGGTCGCGTCACGTAGGGGCGGAGCTGGTAAATGGAGAGGGCGGGAGGGCGTTGACGCCCCTCTATCTCCTGTACTGTCCACCCTCCTCCATCTCTACCCTCAGCTGTGACTGCGCTCAAATCTCCTCACGTCCTACTCAATCATACCGTGTCTCTTTCCTCGTCCACAGGCGAGTTTCTTCAAGCGTAATCTACGCTTAGTGTCTCCACTTCCTTCCTGTGTGTGTTGTGTTCTACACTGCAGCTTCTGCCCCCGCGGAAAATGTCCTTGTTGCAGCCAGTGTCCTTGTCGCCAAACCCACTAGAGGTATTTTCAGGCTGTCTAACTTGAGCATTACTCATTTGATGATGGACATTATCATTTATTTTCTATGACACTATCCAGGTTTGCCTTCCTCATTCCAAACCGTTCGACTCAGTCTATTCCTATTCTTTTTTTTTTTTTCTGAACTCTCCTTTTAAATATTGTTCTCTGCGATTCTTAGAATGGGGGGAGGGGAATTCAGCTCAGCCTTTTTTTTTTTTTTTTTGCCTTAGCTTATTGTACTCCCAACTTCTAGACAACCTTGTCTCATTCCTGTCTTGCAGGCTTGTCAAACACTGGCTTGAACCCTTTGGTGGGCTAAGGGTATAAGCCCAGTGATTGCCTAACAAGTGGGGCGCTCTGGGTTCAATCTTCAACCATAAAAGAAAAAAGAAATATTGAAAAGTATGTCTCTCCTCTCTGTTCACTGACATCCACTCGTCCCTTTGACCTGGATTCCCCCATCTGTCTCCATTGCCTCTTCCATCCGTGTTTGAATGATAACAAAACCCTGTAGATTCTCTAACTTTAGCACTTGAATCTGCTCACTTTGATTTCCACTGCCAGTTATTTCATTTCCCCTGCTTTGTTTTGTAGCTGATTACTGTCCTTGCTGATCTCAGTACCACTGTGGGGTCCGCCCTACTGCCAAAGGCCGATTTATGTAAATAACAAATCTAATCAAGTCATGTTTGTGTTAAAATCCTGTAAAGACACCATTTAATTGAGTTTGAGAGACAGGATGGAGGTGAACACCTTGGGTAGCGTTTACAAAATAGGAGTCTCCAGTCCACTACTCTCCTTCCTATCCCTTAAGAGATCTGAAGAGAAAAGACACACCAATCTCATTATAGGGTACGTAGGTGTGAGCCTTCCTAAAAAGTCCCCCCACCCCCGCTCCAGTGATCTGATCAACAAAATTATTGTATTTTATTGTTCACAATGTACAGTGCTGGGGGCTAAAAATAATGAACAAAGCAATCCCTACCCCTGTGGAGTTTATAGCCCCTTAAGAAGAGACAGACACTGATCAAATAGTTCCATATTGAAAAGCAAAAGCAGCAACAGCAACAAAGCACAATCATCAGCCGCAGTAGGAACTAACTGTTGCAGAAAGTCTCTTCTACTGCACAGCCTCCGCTGGCGTACTGGCTGGGTCTGTCAGATTGACGCAAGCTAGAGTTAGCAGCAAGGAAGGAGCCTCAGTTGAGGAAATGCCTCCATGAGATCCAGTTGTAAGGCATTTTCTCAGTTAGTGAAAATGGGGGAGGACCCAACCTATCGTGGGTGGTACCCTGGGTTCTAAAAGAGAAAGGCTGATCAAGCCAAGGGAAGCAAGCCAGCTCCCCTCCACTGTCTCTTGCTTCAGCTCCTGCCTCCAGGTTCCAGCCCTGTTTAAATTCCTGTTCTGGCTTCCTTCATTGATGGACTATGATCTGGAAATGGAAGCTAAATAAACCCTTTCCTCCCCAACTTGCTTTTTAGTCGTGGTTTTTCATTACAGCAAAAGAAACCCTTACTAAGACAGTTGGGGGGGAGGGGGTGTCAATGTTCCTCAGTCTAAGTAGAAAGTCAGACCCGGGAAAAGCCAGACTGAGGCTTGAATTGAGTCACATGATAATGCCCAGGTGAGCAGGGGTAGGCTGGGTGGCTGGGTAGGGAAACCAGGAACAGTTAAATGTGGGCTGCTGGGAAGCAGAGCTGTGTTAACTAGTTTAGCAGAATTGGACCTGAGCCAGCAAACCACAGATTCTGCAAAACACAAATCAAGTATTGCTTCGTCCACTAAGCCTTTGTTGAGTATGTGCTGCCCCGTGGCAAGTTATGAACACCACTGGCAAGAGGTAGCATTTGCACCACAAAAACCAACACACAAACGATAGAAACAGTGTCCCCATCTGCCACCCCACCTCACCTAGTACATCACAGCCTTCGTCATGGTTCCCATCCCTACATCTCTCCGTGCAGTCACAATACTTCTCTCCCGGATGAATTCCATTTATCAGCTTGCTCTAATAAGTATTATTGATATTAAGTACTGTGTATCAGAGATTTAGCAAGGCATTCAGTGCAGAATTAAAAAGCAAGGTCCTCACTGATTTGGCACTTAACAATCCAGCAGATAAGTCAGGAGATGTGGAATTCTCTCCTTTTAAAGTAAGCTGGGCTGCTGTACAATTGAACATCTTGCTAACTTTAACAAGGTGGCCCAAGGAGGCTTCTTTGAAGAGCTGGCTGTCCACTTAGTGCTAAAGGATGAGAAAGAGATGCTAAAGGGGAGAACCAAGCGGTGTTCCAGCCAGAAGGCTTAGACTAACTGAAGAGCTAGGCTATTTAAAGGACGAGACGGTTTGCTTTGCTTCAGGGGACAGAATGTGAGCCATCGTGAGAACCCTGAATTAAATTATAGCCACCGAAGGGTTGAAATGGAGTAATATTATCTGATTCACATTTTAATACAAACACTCTTGCTTTTGTTTGAAGGACAGGATAGAGGAGGTGGGAGTCCTTGTATCATAATGAAGCCAAGCGCTGGCAGTGGGATGGAGCAAACTGGGTGAGTTTGACATGGCTTGTTAATTGACTGGATGTGGTGGAGAAAGGGCTGGAGGAGGAAGGGCAGAACCACAGGTATTAATTGCCTGCATCTATCTCCATCTCTTCAGCCCGAGAATTGGGCCTGGCACAGAGCAAGCATTCAGTGGCTGTGTTGAATTTGCACATTCTGTTTCCTGTACTCTGTGCCCCACTCCTGTCAAGTTGCTCAATTCAGGGTCTCTACTAACTGATATGAATACTATTGTGCAGAATGGAAGGGCCAAGTACACACTTCCTCTGGATGGACCAACCCGCTACTAGGGTACAGACTGATAGCAGAGTATGGACCAAGTGTGGACCACATCCTATGCCCCACTTGCCCCCTCAGTTGGCACCCTTCAGCAGTGCACGAACTGCCCAGCTGCATATGGCCGGGCTTAACTTAGCATGCCTGGGAGGCAGTTGTGTGGCATCAAGCCCAGTGTTCATGGGGAGAGTTTGAGGTCCAGGGGAAGGAAGCTGCTTGCCTTGGGTCACCGGAGCTGCTGCTGTGACTGAGACTCAGACCTTCGCCATTGAAATCCCTGTGGGCTCTTTAGCCTTGGAGCCACATTGTCTCTTCCAAATCACTCAGCTCATCGATAAAAAGCTAAATTCAAAATGGTGACTCCACTTCCTTGAGTTTCTCATCTGTCTGTTACTATTGTTAGAGTGTTCTGCATTTACATAGTATCCAATATGTGTTCTGTACCCTACAAAATACAATAAAGGAACATGAAACCCGAAGGCCTTCCTTTATAAAACAGAGTAAATGGGGAATGGCTGGTTTAAAGGGCCCTTAGCGCTGAATGAAAATGAGCTTTGGCATATTGGTTTAAGATGACACTGTAAGCAATACCAAAAAATAATAAGAGCTCATATGCAAGGTGCTTTTCCTTCCCATCCCCAACCAGAAGAAAGAGAGGCTATTGGAACAGCTGGCTCCATAAATGTAAATTAGGGAGAAGGTCACGGAGTGGAGGTTCCAAGGACATACAGAAGAAAAAGAATCATCCTGAATGCAGAAAATCCCTCCTTTAATAAATAATAACATTTAACCGTTAGCAAGTGTTTAGTGTGTGCTGGGTCTGTGCCAAACCCTTCACATCCTGATCCAAGTCAGTCCTCGTGCAGTCTTATATGTACTTTCATTTCCCATTAGAGGAAACTGAGGCACAAAGGGATTTCATAATATGCCTGAGGCCATAGAGCTAATAAGCATGAGGTTTGAACTAAAAATCATTTGCCTCCAGAGTCTGAGCTCTCAATTGCTACACTAGCACCTTGACTTCATTATTCTATGGTTCCTGGTGCCAGGTCCCCTGTTTCCACTGTGTGACCCTTTGGAGTCCTGAGATAGCTAGCAGGGGGTCGGGGACTTTGTGAGGAGATGGCTATTGCTAACCTAGTTTCAAAACAGTCCTGAAGAGACGCCTGGAAGGTAATAGGCAGACATAGGTTGTGAAGGAGACAAGTTCTAATCCTGCTGGGGAACATTTCACAACATTCTCGGAATACAATGCCTTAATTACCTATATGGTATGGAAGATGGAAGAGAAAATGTTACCAGGATAGAGGGACTAAATAAGGCTTCTGCCTGGAAGTGTGGGCTCTGATCAGTGCCTCCTAATGTCAGAAATCTTTCCTTTTGTGGATTTCTGCTTACACACACAGAGGATCCAAATTTCACTGGGCTTTTGGGTGTTGACCCCTTCCTTCCTGACTAGTGTTTGTAAGGACTGCTATTAAAAGAATGTGGTTTAAGCCATCAACTGGAGAGTTTGGGGGACACTAGGAGGGCAGGACAGTCACAGATAGCTCTCACTCCATTCTCTTTGATAACAATCATGACTCCAGACCCTAAAACTTAACCGGAGCCCAGAGGACTCTGACTGAAGCCACCAAAAAGAAGGCACGGAAGCAACTACTGCCTTGTTCAACCTCAGGACTGTGGGGTCCCAGCAGCTGATGTACTTTTGACTTGTATATACACCCATATCCACTTCTTGAGGTGTCTGTGGTTAACCTATATGTTATGCCACAAGCCCCACATAAAGGGATGAGCTCGGTGACTTTGTATCCAGATTCACTCTGCATCATCTGAGAAGGACTTGGTCCCCGAAAGCTGTAACTGATAACCCGTCTGGACTTCTGCTTCGTCACTGCCCTCTATTTGACACCATCGAGACCTAACTCACCATGTGCCTCAAGCCATACTCCTCACTCCGCTGCACAGTCAGGGCTCTCTGGCATTTAGCTATATCGGTGGGAATGCCCACTGGAGCTGGAAGGCAAAATACTATGTATAGGGAACAAGTTCAAGACCAGGGCCCTGAAGGGTACCTTAGCTGAGTCACTAAACTGCAAGCACAAGATGGAGACCCACCAGATCACACTGGCTAATCGTGAACAATGTTACCCAGTGGCCGAGTTATACAGTGGCCGCTAAATTGTTAAACTATGATGAACTAAAGAGGAAAGGGGAGATACACATTACTTAAGGTTTTGCTCAGAAGGGACAGATTCAAATAGGGAACAAATGGGGTTTTAAATTATAACACCAGAGCCAATGAGATGACTCATTGTCGGGTTGGGGAGGGGAGTGCTTGCTGTCAAGCATGACATCTTGAGTTTGATCCCTGAATCCCTCATGATAGATAGAAGGAAAGAGTCAATCAATTCCCACAAGTCATCCTCTGATCTTCACACAGGTGCCACATAGCAAGTATACGCTGAAGACACCATACACTTAGGACACAGGACTTGGATGACTTGAGTTGGATCTGATCTGAAAGCCTCTTTCCTCAAGTCCAGCTTCCCTGGTTCCAGAAGATGCGATGCAAGCTGTCAGGGGGATAGGGTAGGGTGGGGGGACAATGAAACAGTCTTATCCAGCTACAACACTGCAACACCTATGAACCATGACAATTACCAGCATGCAAAGTGCTGGGTAAAGGTGCAAGAACTGACACTCACGTGGTGGTGATAGCCAACAGCTGTCTAATTGGATTTAAGGTCCACTTAATAGGTGGGGAACCAGGCCTGGTGCTAGAAACCTAATCAGCTTTCCAGGGGCTAGTGAGGCTAAAGAGCTTAGAAAGGAGACTACTGGGGCTGGAGAGATGGCTCAGTGGTTAAGAGCACTGACTGCTCTTACTAGAGGTTCTGGGTTCAATCCCCAGGAACCACATGGTGGCTCACAACATCTGTAATGAGATCTGGTGCCCTCTTTTGGCCCGCAACATACATGCAGAATAAATAAATGACAGTAGTAGTTTCTTTGCTTTTTTTCTTTTTAAAAAAGATGTTCATAATTAATAAATAAATCTTTAAAAAAAGAGAAGAAACTACTACTGTCATTTATTAGAACAGCATAATTCATTACCACATTATAAATTCTATACCTAGAAATCAGTGTAGCCACCACCCTGCATCAAAGAAGCTTCTCTTTACAACAAGCAGATACCACCATAGAAGAGCACAACTGGACATAATGCAGTCTTACCTGGCTGCAACGTCTATGAACCACAGTTACCTGCCTGGCAAGATATGCATAAAAGAACCGGCAAGAACCGGCACTCACATGTTGGTGGCAGCCAACAGAGTCTAAATGAGCTTTAAAGTCCACTCAACCAGCCGGGCGGTGGTGGCGCACGCCTTTAATCCCAGCACTTGGGAGGCAGAGGCAGGCGGATCTCTGTGAGTTCGAGACCAGCCTGGTCTACAAGAGCTAGTTCCAGGACAGGCTCCAAAGCCACAGAGAAACCCTGTCTCGAACCCCCCCCCCCCCAAAAAAAAAGAAAAGAAAAGAAAAAAGAAAAGGAAAGAAAAGAAAAAAAAAGTCCACTCAACCAGAGAGAGAAAAGAGATCAATGGGAATCCAGCTCCAACAGATGAATCTACATCACAGCTCTTGCATCTATGGCTCAGGGGACATTGCAGAAGAGGAGGTGGGAAGATTGTGGGAGCCTGAATACCAGCAAGGCTGCTGTAAAGCAGTCTCTCCTAGAAATGTCTGCAAAAGCAAGCTGAAACAGCAGCAGTAGCAATGGACATGCTAACTCTGAATGGGAAATTTTTCTGGGGCCCCACCCCTCGGCAAAGAACTAGGGGCAACTAGTGGCCACTGAGAGAGGAAGAATTAGCCTTTCCCAGGAATGAGCTTCCTTATTGGTTGTCCAAAGCAGAGTGGTCAGCCTTGAAACTACAAACAACCAAACAGACTCAGAAGGTTTTGTGTGTATGTGTGTGTACGCACACACACACATGTGCATGTGTATGTAACAAATATAAACAAAGAAAAAGAAGCTCTTAAGTTGGGCAGGCATGGGAGAGGACTGAGGGTGGGTACCTGGGAGGGACTGAAGAGAGGAAAGAGAAAGGGGAAGTGATATAATTCTATTTCAATTAAAAACATTAAAAATGTAAAAGAATTAAATTACAACACTGGTAATTGTCCCCCTAGGAGAGAGAGAGAGACAGAGTGACTCTTCTTCACAACTTCTTCCCAGAATACAACGCTTCAGCTCCAGGCCGGCTCAGTGGCCTCAGCCCCCTAAAAGGTATGTTCCCATCAAGGGTTCCTGGAGTCAATACCTTGGATGTAGTAGAGACTTGTCAAACACCTGTTAGATAATTATCCATTTTAGTCAACAAAACGCCAAGGAGAAAATTTGACTATTCTTGTCACAAACAATTACATTTTCAATAACATCCAAGAATTTTTGACCCCCTCTCTCATCCGGGACTTTGGGGCCACAGATTGACTCACTGACTGCAAGAAAGCAAGAGACTCGAACTTCCTGGCCCCTGAACCTGCCTGTCACCTCACACCTCCACTCTCTTTGCACACTGACCTTTCCTTGAAGCACAATTAAGAAAAGCTCAGGGTCAGAAATTGGGGTTCACCTGAAGATCCGAGAAGCAAAACAACCAGCCACTGACTCTTACCTTGGCCTCAGACCACAATGGCGATCCTGTCTCTAGGAATCTTAGAATGAAACTGTCTGAGCGCTGTCTCCCCGCCGTCTTATATTCCTCTCTAGGGCTCGGATTAAAGGCATCTATCACTGGGGTTAAAGGCATGCACCACCTGATTTCTATGGCAACTTAGTGTGACTACTGGGATTAAAGGTGTGTGTCATTGTGGCTACTGGGATTAAAGGTGTGTGTTACCATAACCTGGTCTGTAAGGCTGAGCAGTGGGACTGTTTTACCTACAATCTTCAGGCAGTCTTTATTTGTTAAAATTCAACTCGGGTCACCTTCACAAAACTTCTGCAGCCTCTCTGGGCTAATAGGTCACTCCTGCCTCCCTCCATGGTCCCTGTCAAAAAGCTCTCACAACCCATGTGCTCTGCC
Organism: Microtus oregoni; assembly: GCF_018167655.1. Taxonomy (NCBI): domain Eukaryota; kingdom Metazoa; phylum Chordata; class Mammalia; order Rodentia; family Cricetidae; genus Microtus; species Microtus oregoni. Next base: position 18,547,368 of record NW_024543071.1, read on the forward strand.
AACCAGAGTGAGTGACATCATTAAACACAGTGTGTGGTACATGGGCCCCCTCTTATCTATTTAATATTTCATAAGTACTTTTAGCAAACCTTTGGGATGGGAAGCAAAGGAAACCACAGGGAACCAAGCACCCAACAGCTCTAGTTTACACACTCATTCTTCACGAACACACTCTCATCCCTTTATCTGCAGAAATAATTGTGCAAAGCAAATGATGAATTGCCCAGGAGTGAGCAGAACTTCACAAAGAGCAATTCCACTTGACCTTGTTCGTCTACCTATATCTAATCTGCGTAGTGATATTTCATTTGTATTTTAATAAATAAAGCTTGCCTGAACTTCAGAAAGTGAAACAGTTGCACTGGTCAGCCTTACAGACCAGGCAGTGGGGGCACACACCTTTAATCCCAGTAGTCACACTAGTTTGCTATAGAAACAGCGGTAGTGGTGCACGCCTTTAATCCCAGCACTAGAGAGAAAAGTAAGATGGGAGGAGACAGCTCTCAGATAGTCTCATTCTGAGATTCCTAGAGGCAGGATTGCCATTTCGGACTGAGGGAGAGGTAAGAGCTAGTGGCTGTTGGATGTTTTGCTTTTCTGACCTTCAGGTTGAACCCCAATTTCTGTCTCTGGGTTTTTATTAATCATGCTACAAATCTGGCTCAAAGTAGTTAAAACCCAGAAGCTATCTAGCCTAGGTTTAAACCTAGCTCTGCTAATTACTGGTTGGAAAACTTTACGTTAGTTACTTAATCTTTCTGTGCTTTGGTCCTCTGATATCCAAACTGATAGTGATCTTGCAGAAGATGGACAAGGGCTGAGAGAATTAAATGACACAATCTATGTAAAGTGCCCGAGTCCATAAATGATAGCTGGTTTGTAAGCAGTTCAATCTTAAAGATGACAAATCCATTCTATTTAAACCTTCTGAGGGCTGGATTTGTTCCAGGACAGCCTGGTGAGGGAGGGTGTGTCGTGGCCACTCTAGAGTTCTGTCTGGAGAACACAGACAACTGGTGTCATCGACCTTTGGTGCTAATCTGGGTCCATAACTCACCAGCCCCGGCCCCAGCCCCAGACTAAGTAGCTTGTCTTCCTGAAGTCTTAGGTCCCCAATAGAGCTAGCAGTACTGAGCTGCCTCGCAAGGGGGTGCCGAAAAGATCAATTCATGTTAGCAAAGTGCTTTGGAAATGTTACATGCTAAATATTAATGGGTCTCTCTGAGTGTCGGGAAATGTGCAATCTGAACTCTGCTCAGGGCGAACTGAAGGCAGGGAGAACAATTCTGGGCAGCCTGATTGCCACATCCTTATTCTGACTAGGAGGTGGTACTGTGAAGTGGGGGGAGGGCAGCAGGCATGGGGGTGGGGAGGGGCTGCTGAGAGGTGAGGGTTCCGGAAGGAGGGCTCTGAGGAAGCATAAACAGTTCACAAACAGAGCCAACCTGAAAGTCCTTGGGTTTCTTTATGAAAAGCAAATGTAAGCTCATTCCATCTATTCCCCACCTCTCGGACTCAGAGACAACAGCGCTGTTAGGCTCTGTTGGCCGTCAGAGTTCTTGTCCTGCTCTCGACCTCCTGGCCCTGTGGGTAGGACAATCAGGAGATGGCTTATTACACCAGCCAGAATTTGCATCACTGAGCAGCTCTAGAAGAAGGTACCCCGTAGCAGGATAGTGATCAACTGTCAGCTCTTCAAATAAGATACACAGCTGGTTTAAGCTGGGAGCTTCCCTTCCAGCATCCATAAGGCTCCATGCTTCTTTCTCTAAGTGAACGTAACAGACACTTCTGTGTTCTGCCATGTCCCCTTAGCATCATTGCTTCTATCCACACAAGACTCTTCTACTGTGTGCAGTCAAGAATATGGCCCGGGCAGGCCAGAAGTGGGAGTTACTGAGCGAATGTCACAGATTACACATTCTAATGGGCAACAGGAGACAGCTTCTACAATGTCCCTGGGAGATCTTCAGTGGGACTGAGCACACTGCGCACAGCGGTGGCCTGCTCATTAGCACACTCTGTATGGGTCTGCACTTCTTCCCTGTCCATCTTCCCCTTTTCTTGTGATTTGTAAGACCTCTGCAACTGCTGTATACGCAGCCTAAGACAATGCACACAGCTTGCTGTATACGCTACCCCTGCGCCTCTCTTTCTCCTAAGACTTGACTATTCAATGAAAGAGACTTTACCACTTCACATTTCATGCCGTGTTTTGCATTATGCCTAGGCTATAAATGCCCAGAAAATATATGTTGAATGGATAAATGAATTAGTCAACTGTAGGCCCAAAGAATGATAATAATAACATCTGGCATTCACTGGGTCTTTATATAACATTTTCTTCTCTAGTCTTAAAAATCCAGGAACAAGAGATTCCATACTAGGGCTGAGAAGAAGTGAATACCTGTAACAACAGAACTTTCCAGATGTGGCTGAAGCTTGGCTTCTACTCCCTGGCAGTTAGCCTGCCTGCCAGGCTGGCTCCCCCTAAGAGCCCTGTCCTCCAGCAGCTCTGGCCTGTGGGAATTCATCACCTCTGTTAGGACAGCAGCTTTTGCCATATATAACAGCGAATGTTCCTTTCTCCTCATGCCAGCTCTTCAGGCCTCGCTCTCTCCTGCTCTTCATATTTAAAAAAAAATCTTGGCTGGTCATTTTTCATGCATTTTCTGCTGTGTTGCCTTTCTTTCTGACTTTTTAACTTTCTCAGTGCTAAAAGGGAAGAGCATGAATCTGAAAAAAAGAAAAAAGTATCAGAAAAGCTGAAGCCAGAGAATAAAGTCAGGATTCTAGAAAAAGCTGAAAGCAACTGAAGAGACTCAATGGCTTTGTTTGGAGAGGGTCAAGAGGAGAAGGCCAAGCTCACGGTTAGTGGGCAGCATGGAAGTTTGAGAGTGACAGACGAATAGGTGGAACTATTCCAAATCTGGTGTGTGTGTGTGTGTGTGTGTGTGTGTGTGTGTCCTCCACGTAGCTTCAGAAAAGTGTACAAAGTAGAACCCATATGTTAATCAGTAGAGGGAACCCAGAGTTCCAGCAGAGATGGAGCGCTTGAGCAAGGTCACATCAGACAAATGCTGCTATTGGCATCTGGGGAAAGAAACCGAAAAAGAAGGTAAGAGAACAAGTGATTACGACTGAAATAGTCGAGGACATTCTGCCCGCCTTCCCACCCACTCGGCCTCTGTCTCAGCATGAACAGGAGATGAGAGATAATAAAATGATTGCAAACACGGTTGGGCACGCTCAGCACACATAGGTGCTAGTCTAAGGAACTCATATGTCGATGAGTTTAGGTTTAATGTAACCCTTTGAGGCAGGTATTATCCCACTTCACAGATGAAGAAACTGATGCCTAGAGAGGTTGAGTGACAGTCTCTACTCTCGTGGGAAGTAAGGGTTGGAGGCAGGACTCTAAATCAGTCAGTCCAGCTCCAGCTATAGCAGAGATTGTCAACTGCTGTCCCTTCAGCCTTAGTTTCCAAGCACCTCCAATAAGAAAGGCGCCTAGCCAGGCTGAGACTGAATCTGGTGTTTGGAGAGCCCTGTTTTTCACACCACAGGGTACCTAATGCGAACAAACCAATTCCCTGGGTGCACAACTACAGAATCCCTTATCTGTTTTGATGCTAGGACATTCAGGGAAATTCTGGTGATATGTCAATTTTACCTTTGCATGCTGACTCGAAAATGTAACCTCATTCTAGATGAGAATCCTTCACGCGTGCAATTTGTTGCTACCTCAGCCTAGCTAGAAAATCTCCTAGACACTGGAAAGACTTGCAAATCTCAGAGCCATGGTCAAAATCCTTTGAGAAATCATAGAAAGTAGGAAATAGCACGGGATTTCAAATGAGAAACTGGGTTCATTTTCAAAAGGATTGGACTCATGTCCAGAAACTACAAAGTACATCAGGTGTTAATGTCTCCTGCTGTTAGCTTTTAAAATTATTTTTTATAATAGGTTACCAAAATTAGCTCGTACATTTATTTCACCAATATTGATGTTTGCATGTGTTATGTGTTAGGCTGTGTTCTTGCAACTGAGGATGCAGACATAAACAAAACTGACACTTTCCAAACATTCACTGAGCGCACATTCTCTAGGAAACTGAGAATAATAAGCAAGTTTTAGATAGTAATGAACACTATGGGGTCCATACAGCAGAGCAGAGGGATTGCAAGGGAATGAGTCGTGGCGCATGCACGGGATGACTTTTGTGCCGTTGAAGGATGTAAAGGAACAAGCCACGGGGAGTCCAAAAAGTGGTCTAAAGAGGAAAGACCAGTGTGAAAATCCAAAATTGGGGACTAGCAGGTTCACGGGACATCAAGATCAATGTCATCAGAAAAGAAAATGTGAAGGTCACATGAGTAACGCGAGGTCACAAAACACCATATTGTGTGGAGTCCTGAAGGGCCCGGCTTTCATTTCCAAATGCAGTGGAAAGCCTGGAAAGGTCCGGAATGTAATGTCATCTGACTTGGTTTGTAAAGAGGTAACTCTGATTGCTGCATCCACCAGAGACCAGGTTGTCTCTACTCTCCTCATAGAAGCTAACTATTTTTGCTTTGTACACCCTCAGTATTTAATTCATGTCTCCATAAAAATATTTGTTTTGCTCTCTTTGCCATGGGTTGCCCCCGCTACAGTACAAGTTCTCTGCAGACAAAACTTAGCACTTATTTGTCCTGTTCCTCCTCCGTGATTACCTCTACAGAGCACTCAGGATCCCCCATGTGCACCCCCATAGAGCTCCCCACACACACAACGCCTAGAATAGTGCTGAGCAAATGAAATGCTCAATAACTCTGAAAAATGACTAACGTGGCAGTGAGGCAGGTTTCAACTGAAACACAGGAACTTTCAAAGAGCAGAGTAAAGATATTGAACAGCCTGCTTCCAAAGAGCAAAGTTCCCCATCGCAGAAGGTATTCAAATCCCACTCTTTGAGGGGAGGGCACAGAGGACTTTGTAGCCTGGCCCTTTAGTCATCTGATGCTGTGGGACAATAATCTTGTACCCTCTAAAGATTTGTCTGTTGTATTGGTTTAATAAAACACTGGTTGGCCAGTAGCCAGGCAGGAAGTAGAGGCGGGGTGACCAGAACAGGAGAATTCTGGGAAGAGGAAAGACTCAGTCTGCAGTCATCACCCAGACACAGAGGAAGCAAGATGAGACTGCCTCACTGATAAAAGGTACCAAACCACGTGGCTAACACGGACAAGAATTATGGGCTGATATGAGTTATAAGACTTAATGAGAAGCCTGAGATAACAGGCCAATCAATTTATAATCAATGTAGACCTCTTTGTGTTTCTTTGGGACTGAACGACTGTGGGACTAGACATAAGAGAAACCTCTGTCAAAAAATGGCACCCACATAGACAACTATAGCCACATAAAACCTGAGAGAGCTTGGGAAGTAATTTTAGACACAAAAGAACAGCATTGAGCACAGCTTCATGGTAGCAGCAGTTTCTTGGGTGGGCTATGTTTGCAGGAGGTGAGTGTCCGTTTAAGAGAGGCTTCCTGACTCAGCTTTAACTGCACAAATCTTGCAGCTCTTTTAAGAGGCCCTACCACTAAACACTTAAATGGTGTTTATGAGTAGTCGATAGCATGCTTCTTGGTGGTGGCAAGGACCTTGAAACTCCATAGAGTTCTGGCAATAAACATGGCTCCAGCTGGTATCTCTGCCATGAGGCTAGACTCTCAGAAGCTAAGGAATGGGGTGAATTTAGCCATCAAAGCCACAGCTTTAATCCTAGCCATATTGCTTAGCAAATTAAGATTCATATGATCAGAAAAAGAGAGATATACAGTACAGATAGATTCAGATGAAGAAAACCTCTAAATCATTTACAGTGTGTTTATAAATATATGTAAGCTTGGGAGAGAAAAGAAAAAGGATAAAGTCCTTAAAATAAAAAAGAAAGAAAGAGGGTAGTTGGGTGTGGTGGCACGCACCCTTAATCCCAACACTTGGGAGGCAGAGGCAGGCAGATCTCTGTGAGTTCAAGGACAACTTGGTCTATACAGTGAGTGTCAGGACAGCCAAACATACACAGAGAAACCTAGTCTCAAAAAAACAAAAATTAAAAAGAAAAAGAAAAGAAAAAGTTTAAAATAAAGCCATGTAAATATGGAAAATACCCAGAGAATCTGGATACTGTATGTTATTGTGTTGTCTTCAAATGGTTTGATGGCTGAGGAAGGAACAACAGCTGCTAAAAGACATTTGATTACAAATGCTCCTGGATTAATCAGAAAATATATATTTTGAAAATGCTTTGATTTCAAAATTTAAGTCAAAAGATATGTTACTTTGGAGATGAGGTTGAGGTTTGTTTTTGTTTCTTTAGGAAATGAGAGGCTGTAGATTCATTCTGGGTTAAGAAAAATCAGGTTTGATGAAGGAAGACTCCCTAAAGAATCTCCAACAGGAGCAGATGGTCCAGATGATCCAACATTTCAGAGAACCTCTGTTGGTGTTTCCTCTGAGTTCTACATCCAGAACAGCCTCAAGACTGCTGGCTGAGATGATAAGCCTCACAGAATACTCCAGTTAAGACAACCATATTCTAAATTTTTCTTAGGCCCCCATAAGATTATCAGTGCCCACAGTCAGCAGGAAGTAGCCTAGAAAACTATGCACATATTCCCAAAAATGGTTTATGGATGTTTGTATTTGTTTAGAGTGTTGGTTACAAGTTTTTATGGATAATGGTCAGGAAAAAGCTAAACAAAGGAGATTAGATACAGAGCTTTTGTTTTGGAAAAAAAAGGGGGTGCTGTGAGACAATGATCTTATACCTTGTAAAGATATGTCTGTTGTATTGGTTTAATAAAACACTGTTGGCCAATAGCCAGGCAGGAAGTAGAAGTGGGGCAACCAGAACAGTAGAATTCTGGAAAGAGGAAAGAGTCCATCTGCAGTCATCATCCAAACACAGAGGAAGCAAGATGAGACTGCCTCACTGATAAAAGATATCAAACCACGTGGCTAACATGGACAAGAATTATAAACTAATATGAGTTATAAGAGTTAATGAGAAGCCTGAGCTAATAGACCAACCAGTTTATAATTAATGAGACCTCTGTGTGTTTCTTTGGGACTGAACGGTTGTGGGACCAGGCACGACAGAGTTGATAGGGTCTTGTACACCCAAGGATGTTAGTAACTCTAAGATTTTATAATTCTAAGATAATTTTTAAAGAAATGACTTAGCTCATAAACCACAGACATAATCCACCCCAGATAAATCACAGCCATGCTTATCTGAGAAATGCTTTGGTATCCGTTATCCACTTGGTGAACTCTTCATTTTTTCAAGGCCCACCTAACTGTCCCTATGTGCTGGCTTGTGTTCTCCAGCACTCCAGACACAGATGAAGGATGGAATGCATTGTGGGTACTCGAGTTTAATAGGAAAGTGGACGGTTCAGGGCGCAACCAATAAAGGTTAACCAGAAAGCAAAGAGTCTCAAAAGCAAATATAAGAAACAGCTAGGATGACTTCAAAGACTTCCTGCAGGAAAGAGACACAACAAACAGCCTTGGGTACTGAAGGACACAATAGCTGCCTTTAAGCACTGCCACGGGCATGGAGACATCTTTCTGGGCTGCTTTGACCGTAAATACAGGGCAAATGGAAGCAATTATGAAGACAGAGGCCCTGCTTAAGGAAACACCCTCTGTATACACAGCCTAGGGTTGGCCCTACAGTGAGAACACAGTGGGTTTTTAACTAAACTGGAGCTTTAAAAATTTGAGCTATTCAAGCAATGAAACACGCTCACAAAAACCTCCAGAGCTGCTCAGGGGAAAGCCATAGAAGGAGTTCTTTTGGAATGACATTAGATTGAATTAAGTAAAGAATGACAACACACCTTTATGTAGAGAGAGAACAGGACTGTTTGGTGGTGGCTCCTGGTAGCAGTGAGAACATTTGGAGTTCTATGTCCAATAGGTGTATATGATCATTGAGCATGCCATTGCGGATAGAGGAGTAGAACATGCCTATCACGACATCTAAGACCCTTTTCAGCTGTTTGGTTACACGTACCTCTCTTGCCATATGCTTGTGTGTTAGGCCTCTGGTGACCCAGGTATGGTTGTTGGAATGAAATTCAACAATGTTTCTCGCAGTTTCCCCAAACAAATACACACTGTTGTATTCTACAAAGTCAGCATGAAGCCTCCATCCATGGGCTTGTGGCTTTCAGATATAGTTTGAGACCTGGGGCAGCTGGCATTGATTCTGTTTGTTTCCTTAGAAGAAACAGTATTGATCTCCAACACCGTGAAGCCTGATCCTGGGTCACCTAGTTCCAACAAACAATTCCCTTGTCTTCAGCAGCCATTTCAAAGGCCCCCAGATACTCGACTTCTATTTGGCTCAGCCTCCAGCTAACAGGCTGCTTATGCTGGGTACCACTAAGCATTCCTCCATTCAGTCCGTGTCACTGTCCTTCCCTGCCTTCTAAGCCACCGTACTGAACATCACATTCTTCAGTGCGGGACACAGTTGGCCACTTAGATAAACCTGGCTTCTCACCTCAGTTTGGTGTAGACTAAAGATAAACAGATGAACCAGGAAGTCTGCTGTAGGCACTGCCGACAAAAAGAAGTGTGAGTGGGGCTGGGAAGTGGTGTGGTGGTGGGGAGCCTAGTTCTCCTGGAGGGTAGGATGGGGCCAGCACTGGTTTCAGGGAGAGCTTTGGCAGAATGCTCAGCAGAGAATGGAAGTGGAGGGGCAGGGGTCTCAAGGAACAATACTGATCTCGCCTGAAGTAATTAGTCCCATGCGATAGTTTGGAAGTAACTGCTAACAACCTGACAAGAGTTCTGAAAATGAGTCAACAAAGTGTGAAATTGTGGCTAGCAGCTGCCCAGTCTTTGAACCAGATGAAGCCTGGCATTCTCCTTCCTTTGGATTCTCTCCCTCATGTGTGATATTTTCGCAGCCTCAGGAAGCCATCCCATCCTCTAAGCTCTGCTTAATCTGGAAGAAAGCATCCTGATCCCTGTGCTGCCTCTTCTAACGCAGAGCTAAGCTGATCGCAGCCCTTCTGGGACCATCTCATCTGAATCCCGCCAAGGGTCCCAGAATACCCAGGCTGCTGCCATCAAAACCGGTCCTCTGCACCACGTTCATGGCACATTCACAACACCTAGAAAATGGGAGCTCTCCAGGATCTACCCATGGATGGATGGGTGGATGAGCAGTGCAGTGTACATAAACAATAGGGTGTCATTCCACCTTAAGAAGAAAGAAAATTCTGACATATGCTGCAAGGGGGATGGGCCTTGAGTATTATGCTAAGTGAAAAGGGACGTATCCCGCATGGTTCCACTTATAGGTGGTAACCAGAACAATCACATTCATGGAGCATGGTGGGTGCCAGGGGTTGGAGGAGGAAGGAAGGAGGAATTGTTGTTTTATTGGTGTAGGGTTTCAGTTTTACAAGGTGAAAATATTCTGGGGATCGGCTGCATATTGAAATAGATGAATTGAACCTATACACTTAAAAATGATTATGATGATAAATGTTATATTGCATATATTTTACCATAATTGTTAGGAGGGTCTTTTTTTTGCTGTTGTTTCTTTTTGGTGTGTGTGTGTGTGTGTGTGTGTGTGTGTGTGTGTGTGTGTGTGCGCGCATGCATGTGTTTGTGTGTGTGTATGTGTGTGTGTTGCAAACACAAATATCTGGAACCAACTGTAATTCAAACTGTTGTAGATTCCAACAGGTGATTTTCTTAATAAGATTATTTGAAGTAGGAAGACCCACCCTAAGTCTGGACTACACCTTCTAGTGGCAGCCTATATAAAGGGACACGGAAGAAGGAAGCTTTTGTTTTTTGCCTACTTGTCCTTGTTCTCACAGGAATTCATTTACCCTGTTTGCTGAGGTTGGTATTAAATCCGACTTCTTTGGGATCCAATGGGAAAAAGGGCAGTTCTCCAGGAATCCTCCACACCCCAGCACTAGATTGGGACTGCAGAGACATCCAGCCTTGTAGACTGGACAGCTACTGGATTCTCAGCTTTTCCATGGTGAGACAGGCACTGTTGGACTACTATGTCTGAAAGTCAGTCTAATAAATCCCCTTTTAATATCAGCTCTGTCTCTTTTGAGAACCCTGACTAATATAACAATAAAACCCCGACTTCTCCCTTATGCCTTGAGTGAGAAGTATGCCCGAGCTCCTGCAGGAGCTAGTTCTGCATGATCTTTCATCTGGAAGCCTCGTCCCGAGGTCTCATCTAGAAGAGACCAGTGCAGACAGCAGATTAATCGTGCCAAATACACGATACCCTGGAACTGAGACTATTCCGTTACTGTAACTGTTGGCACCAGGACATCCAAAAGTAAGAGACTTTCCAAACTGTTTCCTCTAATAACAGTGAACGAACATATTAATCAATAAATGAGATGGACCCTTTAAAAACACTAAGGGGCAATTTAACATACCCGGCCTTGCTGTAGTTTATATGTTGAACATCTCCAAAGCCTCCAGTGCTGAAGGCTATGGTCCCCAGGATTGGTGCTACTGAGGAGTGGTGGAACCTCTAGGAGATGGGGCTTAATGAGAGGTTCTTGGGTCAGTAGAGGTGATTGCGACACCACAATCGCTTCGAAATGTAAAATATACCCCATCTTTGCCATTTGATACCCCTTTCCAGAAGCCAAAACCGGAAACAACCAAAACCATGAGATCACCTGACCTTGGATTAGAACCTAAAGAACCACAAACCAGGTTAAGTCTTTCTCTTTATAAGATAATTGTGTGCTGGGATTAAAGGTGTGCAGCAGTGATAATTGAGTCAGCGTTCTCCATCCACCATGTTGGTTCTAGGGACCGAACTCAGATCATCAGGCTTGGCAGCAAGTAGCCTTTCCCACTGAGCCATCTTGCAGGTCCTACAGGCATGTTTTTAATAGCACCTCAAGCTAACTAGTACAAGAATCTTACGGGAAATGGAGTATTAGTTTCTGCTTGTGCACACACAAGTTACATTTGTCTGCCAGTACCTTTCCTATGGGAGGAACCACTTCTCCCTTGTTCTAAGGAGCTTAAAGTCTGAAGGGCTGTCTACCACTATGTCTTTCCCATGGCCTGTATAGAGTAGGCACAGGCATAGGGCCCTAGCAGAAGCAACCAAAGTACTGTATGTATCCTTTGTACCCAGTGACTAGCTTAAATGTAGCCATAGTGTCCAAAAAGGGTCAATGGTATTTGCACATAGATACAAAGACAGAAAGAACTTTTCCCTTTGGGCTCATAAGCCATCATACATCTTCCTCACTAGCTGAGAATAAAGCCACAGAGGCAAGGCCCAGAGCTAGAAACAGAGAGCATCTTTACTTCAGTATTTTAACCCTGAATGTTTCAACCAGCTCTTCCCAGTACTTTCCAATTATGGGGGTAAATAATTCTTTCCTTTTTTTCTTGGAAGCTTGTTTAAATTGGATGTACGGACCTTGCAACAAAGAATCCTGACAAATACAGTTTGTTCATTTCAGTTCAAATGCTTTTCATATTTGTTTCACCTTGTGACATTGGCTATTTTTGAGTCCACAAAATGTATTCTACACACTTTTCATCCAATGTACCAAGACACAGTGTGAAAATTCTGGAGAGAAAGAATTAGTAAGACCAGTGTTTGTCTGTAAGGTACATCATAATGGAGGCGAAGGTTTAGGAGAAGGGAATAATTCTATTTAACAAGTACTTTAAAATTATCTTCTATGTGCCAGGTGTTTCCACAAGTAATTGCAGTTAAATAGCACCAACCCTGAAAAGAAGGTATTCCGTGACAACCTTGTACATAAATCATGGTTCTGAAAAGTTAAGCAATTTGCCAATACCTCCAGCTTTTACACAGTAGAACAAGGTTTCCAATTCAGTCCTGTTAACTCCAAGGTCAGTGTCCTTGCCTCTGTACAATCCTGCCTCATGGACACAGGACAGAAAAAGGAAGAAATTGTTCATCAGTCCATTTAGAAACCACTTCTTCAGTGCCATTGTTCTGATGTTTATGCAAATACTTCTCAGATTAATATACATTAAATGAATGCAAAGTATTATCATCAAGTGCAGGGCACCGTGCTAGGCCCTACAGAATGCAGCACACAGATGAAGACAATAGTCTCTTTCCTCAGGGGCATACAATAGAGTAGCCCGAGAAATACTGCATGGCAAAATATGATTAATGGCATAAGAGAAATTCAAAGAGCTGTGAGAGTTCTGAGCAGGAAATGTTTACATCTGATTGAGGGAGCCGGAAAGACTTCATGGAAGAGAAGTATATTAGGTAGGTGCAAATGGATGTATTTATAATGATGTATTTGCCCAAGTAGCGATGGGATTCAGGAAAATGAAAGGGAGGGAGAGGAGGAGGGAGGGAAAAAAAGAACTGGGTAGGTAAGATGGGATTAAAAGCAAACAGCAGACCAAGAGAGAGGCCATGGGGGTAGGGGAGGAACAGGAGGAGGCAGCAAGCAGTCGGGCATGGGCTGCCCCTGGCCCAGGGCTGTGACCCAGCCACTTGGCCATGGTGAGAAGGCCTCTGTTCTCCAGAGACATTCTGCTGAGGTAAAGCGCTCTCTCTACTCACCCATCCACTCTACTTGCCTCTTCCAACTAACTCAAACTGTTATTTAACCCACTAGCCCCCATACCTTAGAAAAGAAAGAGGCAAGGGAACATTCTGGAGGTTTTCAATCTGGGAGTAAGGTCATCTGGGGAGCTTGTTCAGCTGCAGACCCTCAGGCTCCAAAGATCTTGTTTCAATAATGCCAGGGGCATCTTTAAAGCCTCTCAGGGTGAATCTAACGCAAATGTTTTGAGGGCCACACCTCAGTTAACACTACAACCTAACTCACTTGTTTCCCTGGTAAGTAAGTACTAAATTCCAGGGGAGTTAAAAGACTCGTTCAAGGTCACGAAGCCAGTTAATGGCAGACCCAGCCTAGAACCCAGGCCCATGGGCTGCTCAATCCTATGCTTTCTTCCCATTGTCCTCAATAAACCACAGACTTGTCAGGAACAGGGCTCAGGAATGTGCCCAATGAATAAGCATGAGGATCTGAATTCAATCCCCAACGCCCATGCGAAAAGCAAGGTTTGGAGACACATGTCTGTAACTGGTGCTAGGCAAGGCAGGGACAAGTAGATCACTGGAATTTATTGGCCAGTCAGTCCAACCATTGAGCCCCAGGGTCGATGAGAGACAATCATCAATCAATCAATCAAGTAGAGAGTGATAGAGAAAGACATTTGATATTAACTCTGACCTACACACACACTCACACTCCAAAAATAAAGCTATATAACTCAGAGTTCCCCCTAAATAATGATATTATAAAGCCGTGGTAATTCCAGCACTTGGGAGGTGGAGACAGAAGGATCAGAAGTTTAAAGCCAGCTTCAAACATATCAAGTTCAAGACTAGGCTAAGCTACACGAGACTTCATCTCAAAAGGGGAACACCAAAATGATGGTTGATATTACAGGAAGGGAAACCATCCCTGTTTCCCACAACAGCTGACTGAGGTCGTGATTGTTCATCGCTGTGGACAATGAAAGAGAGAAGGATATGAGGAGAGTATCAGATTTGGGCAACTGAATAATCAGATCTATAGTGATGGAGTGAAGCTCATTTTACTTGGGTGATGTTGAAAATTTTTGCATTAACCATGTTAAGAATTAAGTCTCACAATCGCCCAAGTATAGTTATCTGGCCACAAGCTGGAAGTGCCAAACTTACAGAATGAGGAGACAGTTGTTAGATAGAGGTATAAAAGAGTCATCTATACAAATGCAATCATGTGAGATATGATTACAAAATGCTTGACAGCAAGAGAATGCAGAATATAAAGGTAAAACCATGAGGATTGTGTGTTTCAATTGCAAGTAACAGAAACCCAAACACACTATGGTTTAAATAATACAAGAAACACTCATATAACAGAAAACCCAGTAAAGTGGACCTTTGGCCTGGGCCTGGGTCAGTTCCCTCAAGTCCACTCTATTCTGTGTTTTGTGTGGTTTTTCAATCTAGAGTCCTTAAAGGCAGTAAATGATATCAATAGCAATTATGTCCATGTTCTTTATTACTTATTACTCCAAAAAGAGAGGAAGAACTGATTTCTCACAACTATCGAAGTGTGAGCTTTACCAGATGTCACACGTAAATGTCATGTGTTGGTTGCTGTGCTCTGGCTTTCCCCATCATTGTGGCAGGAGGAATACATTTATAAGACAGGGCTGAGACTAGTCATACTTTACCAGGCAGCTGGGGATAAAATCTGTCCTACCCAATTCTCCTGGCTGCTACACAATGAGAAGCTGAGATCATTTAAAATGCAAAAGGTCCAAGAACAGATTCGTTTAGCGATACGATATGGGTGAGACAGATAGGGCTCCAAGGAGATTGTGCTACTATGGAAACCTGGGCAGGAGAATGTGTCAGTGAGGACACACCTCCAACAAGGTGGTAGGGATGATGACAGATAAAGGGTCACGTGTCTGGGTGATTAAGAAAAGGATTGGTGGCCTTAAGACAGCAGCTTTAGCTGCGTGCTGGTCATGGACACGAGAGCAAAGACTGGGTATGAACTAGAAAAGGACCCAGATGGACTATTCTTTCAGAAAGATGCACGATATTGGAAGAAACTCAGGGAGAAATGGGGCATCACTGCTTTTAGACAATGGGAGAAGAGAATGTTTGCAGGCTGAGAGAGCAGCAGGAGAGGGCGAGATGGATGCTGAGAGGTGGAGTAAGGGAGATGTGGGGGGCTTGAGGGAGAGCAGAGCAAGGAGAGAGGTCGGCTGTGCAGGCAGGGAGGTTTGGGGAAGGAAATTGGACACCTGTTCCTTAGAGACCAGGAGGGGAGCCAGGACGGAAAGAGAAATGTTGGAAACAGAAACGTTGACATGAAAGGAAGTCAGAGAGCCTCCAGGGCATGCGTGTAATGGTCTCAGTGAGATCACCTCTGGGGGTCAGGAGAGCTGGGTGTCCCAGGCAGGCCATGAAAATTTGAAAC
The DNA here is from genome assembly GCF_018167655.1 of Microtus oregoni. NCBI lineage: Eukaryota > Metazoa > Chordata > Mammalia > Rodentia > Cricetidae > Microtus > Microtus oregoni. The sequence continues at coordinate 18,562,435 of NW_024543071.1, forward strand.
AGCCCCAGGCAGATCATTAGGGGACTCCAGAACACAAACACAGAGACTGGAGACTTGCAAATCAACCCAGTCTTTCTAGAGAACAGTCTGGCATCTCACAACCAAAGCCTTAAAAGCATTCCTGGCCTTTGACCCAATAATCCCTCTTCTGGGAATATCTATACCATGGAAGTACCCGAAAAGTAAATGCAAACTATTTGCAAAAAGATGTTTGTGGCTGCCCTATTCATAATAATAAAATCCTGGAAAACACCCAAATGCCCTACAACTGGGGAATGGTTAAACAAACTACAGAGAACATTAATGTGTTAGACTGTTAGAGAACCATTGCAAGTGACAAATTTGAGTACTGTGTCAATACCTGAGAAAGTATATTCAGAAATGAACACAGTGGAGTATGAAATAAGACGGATAAGTTGATTTCTGCCTAGGAACGTAATGCGTATACAATGGTATAGTTCACAAAAGGTCACTGAGTTATGTAAATACTCAGGGTGAGAAGGTAAAGAAGTTTTTCCCCTTTAGAAAATTGCTTAAATATACATTTTTTAAAGGAACTGTCAAGCGGTTGATGCCAGCCAGAATGCATGCCCAGTGATGGCAATCCACAGGACTCTTGGGCCATCTCCCCTTGTAGAAAAACAAATGAGAATGGGCGAACTGATAGACAGCTAATCACTGTTAAGGTGGGTGGGTCATGAGGGCAGAGGTCACCAAGAGATAATCAAGTCCTTTGCTGAAGTAGCTTGTGATGCATAGGGCTTTGTAGAGAGTGGAGCAGGTCGGAAAATAGGGGAACCCTGGAAAACAAGAGAAGGGGAGAGACAGCTGTGCCAAGAGCAGCAAATGAGCAGGAACACTGGGCCCCGGAGAAACAGTGGTGAACGAAATGGTGTGCCTTGCCCCACCATGGACTGTGCCCCACAAGATGACCCTGAACCAGCTCCCTTTTTCATCCCTAGCACACAGCTGAGATTCGGCCACCTGTTGTTGAGTGGGTATAGAAGCGAGATGAATTCTCCCTGGTTGTCCAAAACAGGGGACAATCGGCATGCAAGGGTTTGGGGGCAGGGCGAGCGGGGTCATCGGAGCTCATGCCAGTGACTGAGGTATGGAGGAAGTTGGAGAGGTGCTGTCCAGGGAGGTGGGCACAACAGAGATGCAGAAGACCAGAGGGAAGCACAAAAGGGTTGGTGGAGGATGTAATACGTTAGGGTTAAATGTTAGGTTTGAGAAGGCATTCGTAAAAAGAGAAATTAAGGTGATACGAGACAGTTTAATCTGGAATCAAATATGGAGTGACCACAACCTGGGAACACAGATTTAGGTTAACTCAAATTCATGTCCCAACATGGAAGAAGTTTTGTCAAGAATTTATAGAAACTGAACAAAGAGAGTCATAAGTCAAGACACTACAAATACATCGGTGGATGGAAATATCAGAGAGGCAGGTTACAGCCAAGCAGGGATCTCTGCCATAGGTCAGTCTTGCACACCAAACGCTTTTATTTGGCAGAGCCATCTCTCTCCCTCAGTCCTCATGGAATATTTTTAGTGTCCACTCCCCGGACATCTGCCTAGGTACTCTCACCTTCCCACTAGGTATTGTAGGGTCCACAGAATGGGGAGAGATCACTGCTGTGGCTACATGAGAGATCACTGCTGTGGCTACATGGTTTACAAGGTTGTAAAATTGGGATTGGTCTTCAAAACCGGGAGTTAGAGAGAAGCCGTTTCTCAGTCCCCCAGTGGAACAAGATGCTGACAACTGCCCAGGGCTCTGTCCTCTTCAGGTTACCTGGGACCTGAAGGCAGAAACACGAATGCTGTTGTGCACAGGTTTTCCAAGGCTTGGCTGGAGGCCTGTGGAACACTGGGGACCCACATTGCTGGAGAGAAATCAGACTGATTACACAGCAGAGGCTGAGAGAGGGGGCAGGAAGGTTGGGATTGGTGGAATGGAGGAAGCAGAGTGTATAGTGACAGGGTTGAGCTCTGGGACAGTGACACGGACTTTTTTCTCAGGCCTTACTTCTTCTCCTTGAGAAAGTGACAACAGACTCCCAGCACCCGTGTGACACCCCAGAGCAAAGAAACCTGAGCTCACAGAGACCAGAAAGGCAGCAGCTGATGACAGCTGACTCAGGAGCCAGATCCTCTGCTAGCTCCTCTGATGGGCAGCTGACACCAGGGTTGGGGAACTGGTAACAGGCTGGATTAGTTGGCCAACGCATCTTTGCCACACTCAGACAGTCCAGTTCTGCCCCTTACTTACCACATGCTCTTGGACGGGTCCTGTGACTTCTCCTGTGCTTTTCTCGGCTGCAGAATGAGCTGAGGAGCATGTGAAATAACATGAACAGAGTTCTGGCTGTTGTTTGTTTTGTTTTGAGGGGAGTGCATGCATGAGTGGAGGGGAGGGGAGGAAGGGAGCACATGCAAATGCACACATGCACACACGCATGAATGCATTGGTGTATACTTGTGGATAACTGTGGAAGCCAGAGGTCAATGCCACATGCATTACCCAATCACTCCTCTGCCTTATTTTTGAGACAAAGTCTCTCATTAGTCTGGTGCCCACCAATCAGTACAGCCCCCAGGTCCCAGGGTCCTCTTATCTCTGCCTCCTGGCACTGGAATTACAGGTAACTGGCTTTTTTTAAGTGGGTGCTGGGAATCCAGTACTCCAGTTTATGCACAAGCCCCTTATTACTACCGAAGGAGATCCTGTTTCTAACAAACAAAAACCATGCCAAGTCCTACGGTCCTCCTCCTCTGCTTGTGTGTAACGAGGAGATGCAGACACCAACAAGGATAACAGAGCAGAGAGCATGCCCATTGTTAGAGCAGGAGCCTTTGTACTGGAACCATGAGACGGAGTAATTAGTTCTGCCTGGAGAGGGCAGGGAGGGCTTTCCCAGGAGGGGACGCTTGAGCTGGCCCATTAAGTGGATCACCTGGTGGAAACGGGGAGGAAGGCTGCCCAGGCAGGGCAGCTATGGTTTGAGGAAGAGTCACCTACCCTGCTGCCAGCCTGCAGCCTGACAGAGAGGCGGCAGCAGCCTGGAAGGTGGCTTGGGGCTTTCAGTGCCTGTCTATGTGTTAGGCCGGATCACTGGACTGATTGGAAACTTTAGCCATTTGCAGTGGGCATTTGTCTGCAAGCGTGGCTTGGCCACATGGCGCTGGTGAGACAGAAGCCACAGTGAAGAAAGAAGGAAGACAGCGGGTACACGGACATCAAGAAGGAGGCTGCGGCTCAGACCAGGCCCTGCCCCTGCAGACTCACTGCAGTACGAGCCCCAGTGTTTCTCTGCAGTAGTTAGCCATCACTGGCACAGCTGCATCCGGCTGCAGTCCCCACCACAGCCATCCTGACAGTCCCCGCAACAGATTCTCTCTTGCATACAGGCCAGACCCTGGTGGTCTCAAGACCCTCCCTGCCAATCTGGGGAGCACTGTGAGTCCCAGCAGGTTCTCGGGCTGGCAGGAGGCATCCTTAGTCTCTTCCAGGAGTGAACGGACAGTCCCCACCTGTTAGGCTGATTTTCCCTTTCAGAAAGAGCGAGCCGTGCTGATGAAGAGTGATAAGTGTCTTTCACTGGGGAGGAAAGGATTTTAATAACGTCTGCTGATGACTCTTGCCCTGCTCCGCTGAGATACAGAGGCCCATTCTTCTTCCTGTTAATAACCCAGTGCAACTGTACTGCAGAGGGAGCCGGCTCAGGCTGTCTCAGCCCAGCGTACCACCACACCCCCTCCAGCTAACATCTTTTCTTCCTTCCTCCCTCAGTATCCTTCTGGCCCCTGCCACTAGATCCCTTGTCTGCTGTCTGCTTCCCTTCCTTCCTTTCCTCCCCTTGCTCCTCCCTTTTCCGAGAGGCCCACAAGCCTGGGACAGATGTAAGCTCCCTGTCGTCATGCTGCAGTGATGACATAAGCAGGGACCCTCACCCAGAAGCTTCCTGTCAGTGGACCACAGCTTGCATTTGAGTCACCTCTAGCACTGCTAACAGCAGACTTCTAGATACTTCCCTGAGCTTCTGCTGTTTAGGTCTGCAGAGAGCCCAGAGAATGGCAATCCCCACTCGCCCCTTGGAATGCAGACACGAGGCTATCCACCCATCTGAAAGCCTCAGAGATGAGGAGGGACAAGCTGCAGGCTCAAACATAATCTCTCCCTGTCTCTCTGTCTCTATTTCTCTGTCTCTCTCCCACCCCTCTCTCTCTCATCACAAACAGTCTTTTTCCATTTCCCACACCGTTGAGTCCTAACTCTTGCTGGTATGCTGGGAACTTGACCTATATGCTGTGCTGAAATTGGTTTAGTAAAAAGGGTAGCTAATATGAACTTAGCGTGTATGTGTTAGGAACCCAAGAAAACACTATCCAAGCCCCACGTGTCATCTCAGTGTTGCTGAGGATAGCTTTACCTTCTCTTTATTGCCCTTACATGAGGCGTCCAGTAGTCTAGGCTGGCAAAGTCAGCCGGGACTGATATCCAAGCTTCGAGTCTGCTAGACAGAGCCCTAACCCTTCACACTGCCCATAGCACAGTACCCTGGAGTTGGTTCAAAGGGGAGGAGCCACTGTGGTGGTTTCTTTACCCCAGATGGAATGGTCTTCAAGAGAAAACAGCTATTTTAACAATTGCCATTACCTATGGTTCTTCCTATATTTGGCCTTCTGCCCTTTGTCCTGAGTGACCTGCCTCTTCCCACCCCCTCACATGCTGGCCAGCTTGCCTACAGAGAGTCCAGAGAGATTCCCTCAAATGTCTTTCTTCCTCAGCCCTTACGCCAAAACCAGGAGCCCCAGCCATTGTAGCCTGGTTCATCCTTTGGCTGCTTCCTGGCACTCATACCAGCCCCCACTACCACCTCTATTTCATGGTTTCAAAACTTCCCTCTAGAATCCATTCACCTGTACCTCACGCTTCTAAGATATCACCATCCTTTGTTTCTTTCCAAACCAGTGGTTCGCAGTGTTCCTAATGCTTCAACCCTTCAATACAGGTCCTCATGTTGTCGTAATCCCTAGCCACAAAATTATTGTAAGTATATCAAAGAGTTCCACAATAGCCTGGGATGGAGTATAACAAAGGTTTATTTATTTGGGAATAAACTCAAAGTAAGAGTAGCGATCCACATCCTCTGTGTGCACTACGAACTGGGAACTGAATCCATCAGAAAGGGGGCGGCACATGGTTTTTTGTCTGCACTTATAGTACCTGACACCTCGCCCAAAATCGGCCGGTATCCTTCAGCTATTGGCTGAAGGAGTTCCCACAACAAATTATTTTCATTGCTACTTCATAACTGTAATTTTTCTACTAGTTATGACTCTAACCTAAATGGCTGATAAGCAGGATATCTGACTCGTGACCCACAGTTGAGAACTACTGTTCTATACCCACCACTGTCATCTTGCGTGTGCCCTTCAACACCATGCAGCATTGACCCCACACACAATGTCAAACCTTGCCACATAAACCAACCACTGCTTCTGCAGTGTAGATTCTCCAGTTTGGCAAAACCACCATGTTATACATAGTCTGTTATTTCCAGCCACCAGGGCTTGGCCCAGGCAGTGTCCCCATTAGGTTCCTCTTGCTCATTCCCTCTAATCCAAGCCTTTCTGTCCTTTAACAACTGACTTCACCTTCACAGGCCTCCCGAGGCCGACCCTCTCTCCCTGATTTCTAGCTCCTCACTGCCCCATGTCCACGGCTGGCATCACCTACTCTCCCATGAATTTATTTGTCGTCCAAGAATTATTCAAAGGTTGTTTTCGGTCCGTGTGCGTTTCTCTCCTCGGCCAGATGACGTAGGTTTTTAGGAACAATAGCCAGACTCTCGCTCTTTAGCACCCACACACTCAGAACACAGAGTGACTTCGGTGACTTTGCATTGAATTGTAACAATTCCTAAATGGCCATCCCTTTAATTACAACAAATGACTCTGAAGTCCCAAAGCCAGTGGAGTGTGTGCTCTGCGGATGGGGTTGATCAGATGATGTAGTGGGGACGACGAGCACAGAACTAGATGGTAGACATCTGCTTTATAATTTCCTATCATCCACTGACCCAGCGTGGAAGTCCAAGCCGTGAAAAGCCACCCCATTTCCATCCTGAGGGGTCAGGCTGGGTGTTCTATGAGGCCCTTCCCAGCTTTTCCATATCTCCTGTCCTGTGCCAAGCTATCTGTCTGGTCTCCTGGACAGCACAAAGGCAACCCACCTCTCTGGGCCTCACTTTACAAACATGTTACATGTAAACTATGGTGTCAGGAGATGATTAATAAAGTTTTTGTAAGGATTAAATGTAACAATTCAGAAAACTCTTGGCCTACAGCATGGCCCATAGAAACTAATCAATACATGACAGTGATTATTAAGTCACTTGGCCAAAGTTGGGAGGGTGGAGTATGCCAGAGAGAGAGAGAGAGAGAGAGAGAGAGAGAGAGAGAGAGAGAGAGAGAGAGGGAGCGCCATCCCCCCGAGTTCTAGCTCAAGTGAGAAGCTGGAAAGCACACAAAACCATTTGAGCTCTGAATAGGTCACCGGGGGCCCTGGTGCTAAGACCTTGTCCAGCCATCTCATAGTGTCCCATTAATGACAGCTACTGGCAGTTGGGGTGACCCTGTTGTATAGTCCCATCGATTTTCCCATTACCCTTTAATGCTGTGTATTAAAGGCTTTGTAGATCCACTCTGTTACCTTCCTTCTTTATTATCTCCAGGGCCTGCCCAACTACTTGGGAGGATTAAATTTCCTGGATACAGTAAACCTCCCTAGGGGGTGAGGAACCTCTTCTTGGGAAGAATTTGGAGCCACGAGCCTTGGCATCCCCTCCCCCCCACACTCACAGCTCAGGTCATATACACAATGATACATCCCACAGAGCTAGAGACTGGCTCTAGACTGGGGTGAGTTGCTAGCCCACTGACAGCTGCACAAGAAAGGCCTCTGTGCTGGGGCCTTGCCCCTCTGTTATTTAGCTCACCTGGGCTCTGTGATCCTGGCTAAGAAACTATTTTTGTTTCATCCGCCCCTCCTGTGTTGTATAAACTGCTCTTGGCTGGCCCCATTTATCTCTGGGCTCTTTTTACTCAGTAATCCCATACGTTATCTTGGATCCTAACATATATGCAGTTTGACAGAGAGCTGTTCGGAATTTCAGTAAGCCTTGCTCTTCTTCTTTGTGAAATGGGAATATGAATTCTCCCATTAAGACAGGGAGGAAATGGAGTCCATATGGCTCTCTAAGCAAAAGAGGCCAGGGGACCTGCTGTTATCTTTAAAGTATGACCAAAGATAATGAGGTTGATGTTTTAAACTACAGCTCATTTATGCAAATCAAGTCTCTCCTATTCACCTTGAAAGGCAAAGCACAAATTCAAAGAGTGTGTGCCACCCGTCCTCCTTGGTATCCTCATCAGTTCATCCTCACCATCTGAGACAGGGTTGACTCAAGTTTAGGAACGGCCATTCACAATCAAATCCAGTGAACAATCACGATCAAACAGAATAATCTCCCCACTCCCAGTCCTAGTCAAGTAAGGAGATGACTTTGTTGTTAGATTGGTACCACGGGTTATCTCGCCAAGTCTCCAAAACTACTTTTCAGTAAGTATCGCTTTGCAAGACGGTGGCTTTAAAGGGAAATGCCCTTGCAGGAATAGGCTTTGATCTGATTAGGTATTAACCAGGGCTTTATTGGTGACAGGTGAAAGAGACTCACTCAAAAGGGCTCAAGTGGAAAAATAATTTATCAGCTCAAGGACAGAAACACTTTCGGTCAGATTTTATTTCAAACACAGCTGAATCTAGGGGCACAGATGACATGATCGGACAATCTGGTCCTCTCAGATTGTGTGATTGTGGGGGGGGGGGAGAAAGAGAGAGAGAGAGAGAGGTATTTGCGGACACAGTAGGCCAGCCTTCAGTGATGTTCTTTGGGAACTATCCACATTGTTTTCTGAGCCATCGCCTCTTACCGGCCTCCAGGTAGGCTCGGCTGGTCATTGATCCCCAGGAACCCACCTGTGTCACCTTTCAGGTGCTGGCGTCACAAGGCCCAGGCTTTAGCTTTTCTTCTGTTGGGTCCTGGAGACTGAGCTCAAGTCCCTGTGCTTTGCAAGACAAGTGCTTTACAAACCAAGCCATCTTCCTGTCCCCTGTCTTCCTGATCTTTTCCTCTGCTTCTTTTTTCCTTCCCATCAGGCAGACCTAAACATGGTGGCCAGCAGCGGCTCAATCTTAAAATCCAATGAGGTAGAGAGTCACTTTCTCACAAGCTCCAGCAAAAGCCTCAGGTCCAAGAGTCAGTGGTCGATCTACTGTGATGACTCCTTTACATGTGATCATGGCCAAGGACATGGAATTTCTTGGCTCATATTTGTATTTTTGGAACTAGATTGACCTACATGAATGTAAAGTGATAGAATCATAAAAGATTTTCTTTCTCCCACTTTTTATGAGATGATGTCTTGCTATATACCTCAGCCTGGCTTTGAACTCACAATCTTTTGTGCTCCAGCCCTCCTTGAGGTGGAATTACAGACATGGACTACCACACTTGGCTTACTTTAATTCTTTTTTTTAAAGCATTTATTATTTTTTGTATCCATGTTTGCCTGCATTTATGTGTATGTATGAAGCGGTACATCCCTGGTGCCCTCAGAGTCAGAAGAGAGCATTTGCTTCCTAGATCTGGAATCATAGATGGCAGTGAGCTTCCATATAGGTGCTAGGAACTGACCTGGGTCCTCTGGAAGAATAACAAATGCTCTTAACCACTGAGCCATCTCTCTAACCCTTTCTTTAATTCTTCATAAAAATAAATAGAGCTATAAATATCCCTAAAAGCAATTTATAGGCTGGGAAACTGCTCTACCAGAGTCCTGAGGATTGAACCCATGGCCTTATTCACGTTAAAATCATTCCATCACCAAGACACATCCCCAGCTCTTAGTCTTCTGGGGCAGTGTTTTACTGTGTAGCTCTGGCTGACCTAAAACTCTTAATTCTTTTTGCCTCCATCTCCTGAATTCTGAGAGTTCAGTGTATGCTACCATACCCAACTGAGAAAAGAGAGAAACTGGTTTTTCACTGTGGTTTGCATTCTGCCCTGAAGTGTAGTTTGTCTGGAGAGGTTTGGGGAAAATTCTGACCAATCAGCACGGGTGCCTTCTTCTCTGCTTTCTCTTTTACACAATATCTGACAAGTATGTTGGGCAAGACTGTGGTTTGTGTAGGGAGTTACAAGCCAAGTTTGGAAGCAGAACTCATTCCAAAGGTCATCCTCTTTGCCACCTGCCAATCAGATACAAGCAGAGCTGCACAGGCTGACCTGGGGTAGGAAGCCCAAGCCCTGCCCTGAATGTCTTCCTCCCTTGTTCTTTCTCCCCTGCCCCCAGCCTCTGACGCATAGCTAAAGAGTCTGGGCTCTGGCAAGCATACACTGAAAATCACTAGGACATAGTAAGTTGACATTCCGCGCTGCCAACAGTCTGGGGCTTCAGCTCCATAGCGGTAAGGGACACAGAATGGATACTTAATGAACATATAATTCATTTCCTACACTTTCATTGCTTCCTTACCTCTCACGACTGCCCATGAGATAACAATTATCTTTTTTTAACATGGATACAAAGAATGAGATGAGAATGGCATATGACTAGCAATACAAAGAACTGGTATCGAATAACCACACTTCCTTGGAGGGTTGAGGGGGGGTGACAGTGTGGCGGGTGCTGTGCCAGCCGCAAAGCTAAGGCCTGTGGAGTCATCTTGACTTGACAAAAACTCTGGGAAGGGAAGAATCCAGAATCTTCCCTTCCATACTGTATGAATCTATATGAATTTCAGTATCTATCAACCTATTGTGAGTATGTGGAGATAGGATTCTATCTTAGTTTGGGTTTTTATTGCTGTGAAAAGACATCATGACCACGGCAACTCTTATAAAGAAAACATTTAATTGGGGTGGCTTGCTTACAGTTTCAGAGGTTCAGGCCATTAGCATCATGGTGGGGAGCATGGCAGCGAGCATGACGGTGTGCAGGCAGATGTGCTAGAACTGAGAGGGCTACGTCTTCCACGCAAGAGGAAGTCAACTGGCTATCACCCTGAGGGAAGTTAGATAAAAAGAAACCTCAAAGCCCACCCCCACAGTGAGTCACTTGCTGCAACAAGGACACATCTAATAGTGCCACTCCCTTTGGGAGCCTTTTGTTTTCAAACCACCACAGAGTCAGAAACAATGTTGCCCTCACTGCTAGGGTGCATGGTTCTCTTTCCACCGGGGAAGAAGCTTGGGCAGGGAAGAAGCCTGGGCTGGCAATGTCTTGTATGGGTCTAGTCGACTACACAGGGGCACAAGTATGTAAAATGTCACCAGCCCCTACCTTTAACTCTTGTGTGATTTATTATATTTGCTTGTTTTAACTTCAAATTCTACTGTCGTTTTCTTTTTTCAACTTAAAAATTGTGTTTGGAGGACTGGTGGGATGGTTCAGCAGGTATAGATGCTTGCTGCCCAGGCTGGTGATCTGAGTCTGACCCCCAGGACTCCTGTGGTAGAAGGAGAGACCAGACTCCTACACACAAGCTGTGGCGTGCGCCCTGCCACCCCCCCCCCAGATTTACAATGTTTATTAAGAAAAGCTCTCACTCTGGAGACCAACCTCTCCTGGAACTCATTATGTAGCCCAGGCTGGCCTCAAACTTGCAGCAATCCTCCTGTTTCTCGGCCTTTCAAGGGCTAGAATTAGAGGCAGGAGCTATCAAGCCCGGCTAATCACAACTGTCGCTTAAAATTAAATGCGAGGACATTGTACCAGCAAATTAACCAGTCTAAGATCATTCTATCAGGACTGCAATCTCCCAAGGACTGTGTGACATGATCCTCCTGGTGCCTCAGCCCCGTGACAGTGGTATCTTCAATGACTTGGGGTGGCAGCGGCACTGTGCAGAAACTGTCAGCCAGGAAGATCTGTGTTGCTCCTGGTGGCCTGGGGTGACTTCAGATACCCAGAGTAGTGTTTTCACCAGCCTTTCTCTGACAGCCCCCACCATACCACACCTTGGGCTTCCCGTAACATCTCCCCCTCCTCAGTGCTCGTGCGACAGTTTGGTGGCTACAGAGGTTCTTCCTAGGGGTGAGCACAGAATGCTGGCCCAGGCCTGAGTTCCTAATGAGGACTGCACTGAGAGACTTGGTGAGAGAAGGGAAGAGAAGCATTTCCAAAGCACTCTGAGCCTCCCTGTCTCCTGTCCCTTGTGCTCAGGGCCTCATGGGACAGTCTTCAGGCTCTCCAGAGAGCCCTCCAGGGACCAAATCTGTATATTTAACATTGCCTGGGCCCTTTGCCTTTTCCTTCCTCTTGAAACACAGCTTCTATTTTTAGGTTCCATTGTAAGAGAGACCCTGGGATTCAGGCCAGGGATCTTGGGAGCTAGGAAACCACAGTCCCGGGGGCCAGATCAGAGCATTAACTGAGCGGATAAAATGACAGCAGCCTCGCCATCAGCTGGGATCACTGTGGCCAGAGGGAGCCCCACTTCCATAGATACGCAGGTGCCATCTCTCTCCCCCACCTCTAACTCCACTCTACCTGCAGGAAGCTTGAGATGTACTCAGCCCAAGCCAGAGCCGGTCACATCACTCATACACTTCAAACTTGGCAGTGCCTCTCTTTCCACCTGGCAATAAAGGCCGGTAGACAAGAAAGAAGCAGCGCTCTGATAGAGCTGGCCTTTAGCCCCGGTGAGGAGAGTGAGGAGGATGAGCCTGCCTTGAGCACTTGAGACGGGAACCCAGATAATTAAGAGGTACAACTTTCTCCTGCCAGGGCCAAGCAGGGATATTTGATTTCATCTGCAGGCCACAGCATAGAATGATACATTTCTAACAATCTAACAAACAAATAAAAAAGATGTGGCTATGAATTTTTAGAAAATTGCTCCTGAGCTGGCAAGATGGTTCAGTAGGTCAACGTACTTGCTGTACAAACTAACCTTGATGAGCTGAGTTCGAAAGGCACGGTGGAAAGAGAGAAGCGACTCTCAAAAGTTATCCTTTGGCATCTCCGCGTGCACCACGGCACAGGTGCCCACACTGGCACACACAGACTAGCAAGTAAGGAAAGAAATATAGAATGACTTAAAATTACTCCATACAGGACGAGCAAGAGAAGAGGCCAGAATCAGCAAAAGAAGTGTACCCAGCAAAGTGCCTTGTGTGCCAGGCACTGTGCTGGGTCCTAGACACCCTAAACTTTGACATCCTCAGGAACTCGCTAATGAGATGACTGACAGGAAGGAGCAACGTGCAATCTGACAGCCATGCTTATCAGGGAAGTCTTGTCTAGTCTGGCAGGAGCTGTGGGAAACCCCGCCTACAGCTTTAAAGATCATTCTCTAAAAGAACGAATGGGAAATGGGATAAAAAAGGAAGCAGGGCAGCCATGTAGAAGGTCATTACCATGTCATGGGGAAGCTGATGAGAGCAGCGCCAGGCAGCAGCATGGGATAGAGAGCATGTGCGGTACAGCGCCCTCATGGAGACAGACTCTGTGGGACCCAGTGGGGGGTCCCTGGCTTGGTGGTGGCTATGAAAGGATCGTATGTTCTCAGCTTTGCCATTCCATTACCGGGATCAGATACACCTCAAAGTCAACGCCCAGGGCTGTGAGACTCTGGATAAGCCCTTCCAGGTACAATATGCTCCGTGCACAGACGCTGAGTGAACAAGTGGGAACCATCAAGAAAACATTAGATCCAAGCCCAGTTGTATCCACATCGATTTCCCTCCCATGTCGGTACACCCCCCCCCCACCTCTTCCTTGCAGCCCATGGGTGACAGGAAAGGCCCAGGGCCCAGGGGCAGAAGCGGTCGGTGGGCACAGTGCCACCTGGAATACTTAAAACATGAATTGCGAGTCAAGTGGCCCCTCTCACAGTTAATCGATGGCGGCATATCCTGATCGCTTTCATTATTATTATTTTCTTATGCATGTGTGATCGGGAGATTTATTGTTGAGGCTACAGAGGCAAAATCAATTATTCATGTTATAAATTAGAAAATGATTTATGTCTACAGGAGACGGGGCCTCAGCGAGCCGAGCCCATTACAGATAAGCTTTGCTGAAAGGACCAAGATTTATCTGTAAACTTCACAAATTGCAGCTCGACAATCCAGTTCTGTTCCCAACCCCTCCCCCCCAGGGCACCCATCCCTCTTCCAGAGTCATTCTGTCTTTCTCTGTCACTGTTCCCCTGACTCCTGGTTCCTCTCCCTAGTTCCCCTAACTTCTTTTGGTTCTTCTGTCCTGTTTTTCTCATTTGACAAATGTCCCCACTGTGTGCTCATATCTCTTTGGAGTCAGACACACTTGAAGCTTCTACATAAACTTCCCAGTTGTTCCTGTGAAGGGGACAGTGAGATGACAGACTGAGGAGGGACTCCCAGTGGTTTAGTTCATTCACAAACTTTTGGAGGATAAAGGACTGAATCACATTTCTCAGAATAGCTGGAGGCAATTATTACCCAGCATCCCCCTGTTGCCTAGCCCAAATCCCCCTGTTGCCTAGCCCGTACTCTGGGATTCTTCTCAGAGAGCCAGATCAGAAGCTATGTGATGATGATGTGAACAGCTTGTAGGCTTTGGCGTCAGTAGGTAAAAGCTGTTCCTCACTGTGCTACCAGTGTGACCCTGGAAAAGTCACTGATACTCTACAGACCTCCATTTCTCTACCACAGAATGGGACTGATGTGGGAGTGTCTTCTATCTATCTGTAGCTTTCATTGGTTAATTAATAAAGAAAACTGCTTGGCCTGATAGGGCAGAATTTAGATAGGTGGAGTAGACCGAGAGGGCGCGGGGAAGTGGCCCGCTGCTCCATCTACACGGGACAAGTCACTGATACCCTGTTGGCCTCCATTTCTCTACCACAGAATTGGTCCCCAGCATGAGCCCAACCTCGCTGCACTGTTGAAGAATCAAAACTGCAACAAGAGCTTCAGCCTTAGCGCTGTACCAGACATGCAGGGAGCACCCAGGCTGTTGGTTTCACACAAGTAGATGCCAGACTAGAGCGAAAACATGGCTCTCCCTGTCTCTATAGAGTAGCACGGTTGCCCTGGATTAGAGGGAGAATATTGTATGAGTGGCCTCTGTAGGAGAGCCACCGCCTCTTCTCTCACTCTCAGAGCCCCTCTGATGGACAGGCTGAAGTCCTCTGCTCCACCAGACCTGCTGTTGGAGGGCTTTGGGACGTCTCTGCTTTGCACCAAAAGAAGGGACTTTGAGAAGAGCTGGACACCAAGGGCCAACCTAACTCTTTCTTTTAGAACCTATTTCACTCCAGAGAAATGTCAGTGGGGCCTGATGGCCATGTCCTCACAGCCTTGAGAGAGGGCGATCAGGTGACTACTCAGGACCCATACACTACAGGGTTGCAACACATTTATTTTACCACTTAATTGGAGTCTTACAATCATTCCCTAAAACACTACAGGGTTGCAACACATTTATTTTACCACTTAATTGGAGTCTTACAATCATTCCCTAAAACACAAATCTTTCCCCATTTTTCAAAGGAAAGGTAGAATGTGTGTCCCAGGGACGGCATTTCCAGGGAGTAAAGGAAAAGAGGTCCTTCTCCTCACAAGAGGGGGAAAAAATGGGGGTGTTGGCTTGCATCCTAAGAACCCATAGGACAGCTCACTTTTGCTCCCCTTTGCCATCCACCCTCCCCACCCCCATTAAATAGGGACAGCAATGTCTTCTTGCTCACCTCACAGGTTGCTGGATCAAGTGAAAGGAGGGCAGTCTTAACGATTGTGACAACATCGCACAACAATTCTTTCAACAGTATGCTATAGGAAAAACTGCAGGAAGGGAGAGAGGGAGAGGAGAAGGAGTAGGGAAATAGAGATGGGAAGGGAGGGAGAGGGCAAGAGAGAGGGAGGGAGGGGAGGAAAGAGGGAGGAAGAGGAGAAGGAGCAGGAAATAGATATGGGGAGGGAGGGAGAGGGCAAAAGAGAGGGAGGGAGGGAGGGAAGAAGGAGCAGGGAACAGAGATGGGGAGGGAAGGAGAAAGAGAAAGGGAGGGGGAGGAGGGAGGGAGAGAGGGAGGGGAGAAGGAGCAGGGAATAGAGATGGGGAGGAAGGGAGAGAGAAAGAGGAAGGGGGAGGAGGGAGAGAGGGGGGAGGGAGGGAGTACTTCAGGCTTTTGGAGGACAACCACAACAAGAATCCACTTAAGAAGAATTAGTCTCTTAAATGATCCAGCAAAAGCTCTTAGGAAGCCTTGGAATGTCCCCAAAACCCTCTGGGAATTCTTCACACTTCCCAAGGACTGTGGCAGTCCTCTCGGGCCACTGATACTTGAGTCCTGGCCCTAGAATTGCAAGGATCTGAAGCTATCACCACAGCACAGGGCACGCTCCTGTGTGGCTCAGTGCCAGGCAGGAAGGGCTGACCACACAGACGTTGTCCTTTACTGCATGCTCACTCTGCACCAGGCCCAGATAGACCACTAATCAGACAGAGCGTGTGGTCTAGTGGAGGGGACAGACACGAAAGAGACACACCCGTCTCTAAATTGCAGATCCTGAGAGAAACTGTAGTACAGAAAGTGGGGAGATCTGGGGGTGGTCGGGGCAGGCTCCAGATGGAGGCATATCTGTCGAGCCTCCTCCAAGGGAATGAATGTTAAAGGACAGAGTGCCCTTGCCCTCTCTTGGTAGCCCCTGTTCCCCGTGATGATCACAGAGATCAGATCTCAGGCTCTCTTTATCCCATAAAGCCCATTTGGCACTGTCCCCAGAGCCCTGGACTCTTCCCTACTTCCACAGAACCCAGCCCCCACAGATTTTCCTAAAGCATGTAAGTAGTGTTCTCAGCACCCCCAGGTGGTTTCCTGGAGTCCAGACTTCTGAGCTTTCAGATGATGGAAACCTGGGAACCCTCTTGTCCCTATTTCGTTGGGATAGTCCCCAGGCTTCCTGAGAGAGCCCAGGAAAGAGTCAACTGCAAGAGCTTCTGGGAAGACATGAGTCTTTTTTTCTTCCAATGTTCTGGGGGATTGAAGCTAGGGCCTTGCGCATGCTAGACAAGCGCTCTATCTAAGCACTTGATTTTTTTGAGGCAAGGTCTCAGTAGGTAACTCAGGCTGATTTTGAACTCACTCTAGCTCAGGCTGGCTTAGAGCTTGAAACACATCGGCCTCAGTCTTCTCAGTGCTGGGATTATGGGTACATGGCATGTTCCAACCTGCTCAGACTGACAGTTCTTTGGTGTTGTTCTTAGGTTGACCAGTAAGCTTCAGACTTGTCTCTGCTCCGAGGATAGTCTCGCTGGGCCAAACCGCTAGATTCAACTTTAATTCTTTCATTTGAATTTCCAAATACTGGAATGTCAGATCCTTCCTTCCGAATCCCCATTGTCTTTAACACAATTAGGTGATACCACTTCCCTCCTGCTGTATAGCAGTTTCTTCCAAGATCCAAACATTTCATTTTGCAGGAAGCTCTTTTTTTTTTTTTTTTTTTTTTTTTTTTTGGTTTTTCGAGACAGGGTTTCCCTGTGGTTTTGGAGCCTGTCCTGGAACTAGCTCTTGTAGACCAGGCTGGTCTCGAACTCACAGAGATCCACCTGCCTCTGCCTCCCGAGTGCTGGGATTAAAGGCGTGCGCCACCACCGCCCGGCTTTGCAGGAAGCTCTTTAAGCAGAAAGATAAACGATTCAAAATTGCTTCAGGAAGTCCCTGAAATTGACCAAATTCACTAGACCCTACCCCAGCAAGAGTAAGCAGTAAAAGCTGAGAGTCCCCCTCAGGCAGAAGGAATCTGAGCTCTGAAGCTCCTATCAGCAACCCCTCATCCATACTCCTATAAGCTCATAAAACGCATAAAATTCATAAAACTCGTTGGTTCACTAAATTGGCCTTTGTGGTATCTCTACTTTGGTTAATGGTGGGATCCCTGCCTGGGCTGAGTAGATGTGTGCGCTGTCTGCAACACCTCCTCATGCGCCATTCCTATGGTGAGTGAGGTTCAAAGTCATCAACATGTCAAAGGTCCCTTGAAAAGAAACTCCTGTCTCCCTTCCAGCAGAGCTGCTCTCTATGGATTGTCCCATCTTCATGCCTTTCCTTACTGTTCCCTCAGCATCAACCCTTTGTACTTCATGGCCCAGCTTAGGCATGACCTTCATGTTCTTGTGGGGAAGGGGACCACACAGTGTACATGGAGAGAGAGACCTGGGCCTGGCTCTTGGCTTCTCTATTTAATAACTATCTGATGTCACTTAAACACTCATAGAGCCCTAAGCAACCCTAGGTCTATTTTGTTGAGGCAGGATCTCGCTATATAACCCAAAACTATGCACCCATACTATGGATAGTATCTCTTTATCTTAACCCCCTTTAAAGGGACAGATGGAGTTGAATCCAGGCAAAGAGTTGGGTAGCAGCATTTCAGAATGCGACCAGTCCTTACAGGAGCCACCCAGCCTGCACTGGAACAAAGTCTTGATGCTAATGCAGAGTGGATTAAACACGCCAGGGATGAGGACACTCGTGAAGAGGCATCCTACGGACTGACAGATTGCAGCCCATCTTTGGTCATCTCTGGACCATCCAGGAAGGGAGAGAAGGTAGCAAATACAGACACATAACCGGAGCCAACAGCTGCCCTGGGACACCAACCGGCTTTGATGGGAATGGAAGCGTCAGCTCCTGCTAGAGAGGAAAAGTGCAGGTTGATGAACTAGCTTTGGCAACGCTTGGTTACCTTGTCCTGCCAATAAAGTCACCAGGATTGAAAAATGGAACCAGCTCCCTCCCTTGTCCTTGTCCTCGGGTGTTCTATGTGTCTGAGCTCTGTCCTTTACGCTGCCAAGTTACCTTGGCTGCCCCTCACTCCTAGGTGGTGGAATGCCCACCCCGATGCCCTCCTCCCATGTAGGTAATGTAGCTGTTCCTTAGTGAGTATTAAAGGTCTGCATGGTGCCAGGTCTAAAGATGTCTTTGAATTATAGGGGAGGGGACTGGAATTGATGATGTCTGAATTATAGGGCATGGGTTAGAAAGGAAGGGGCCCATCTGGACTCTCATTCCAAAGGACAGGTAACCCGTGAATCTTTGAAGATTCAAAGCCTCAATCTAGTGTACTGATTAGGACAGAGAAAGTCTAAGGTAGCTCCAGCATCGAACATGGACTCTGCTGCTTGGTAGCTGGGTGACCTTGGACAAAGTAAGTTAATCTCTTTGGGCATCAGTGTGCTCATCTGAAAATCTAGGGAAATGACGTATATCTTACAGAGTTCCTTGTAAGGACTAAATAAAGTTATTTGTTTAACACAGTGCCTGGCATTTTTATGGCTGCTTTGTAAGTGGTAGCTGCTATTGTTAATAATAATAATAATCCTCCCAGCTAAAGTTTTCTGCTTTCTCTTGAAACCACACGGAAAGGACGGGAATTAGAGCAAAGCAAACAGAAAGGGAATATGATTGACATTAGCAAGATAATTATGGCTGAGAAGAAAATAAACCCGTGTAAGGAGGAGACTTTCTTTGAAACCTTTGTGTGAGTGTCCTCCTTCAGATCCCCTTTGCCATGCCATCAACGGGGTCAGTGGACATTAGAATGGAGCAATCCCAAGGCTTCTCTTGCCCAGCCCAGGTTGGGTACTCATGGGGTCTTCCAAAGATCTGGGAATCCAGAAGAGAAAAAAAGAAAAAACCAGGCCTGGGTTTTTCCTCTCTCAAAGGCCCTCTGACCCTCAGTGCAGAGGCCTAGTATGCATGTAAGAAATGCTTAATGCATTTTTGTGCTTGGAAGGAAAGGTGATAAGAGGATTGCTAGAGGAAGCTGAGAGGAATTGAGGAAAAGAGGAAGGGGGTGCTACAAAAGAGGCCAATAGGAGCAGCTGGGGGGGTCTGGTCCTACACTTCCACCTTGCCTGGGATGCCTGCCAGTGGGCACTCCGCATCATCTGACGCTTAGCTGCGTGTGTTCTCATCTAAATGCTTCTCACCCCACTTGGAGTCCCACAGCTGGTCCACAGCTCAGCTGTGCAGAACCCAGCAACACCTGGGAGCCCCCTCCCCTGCAGCCTCCCACCTCAGGGGGCAATGTAGGTAGAAGCCGAGGCTCCCCCCGCCCCAGATGCTTCCTGCCTCCCTCCTCCACTGACCCTGTGGATCTTTTCAACTGCCATCTCGGCTTCTCTCCTTGCTTCACTGCCCAAGCAGCTCATTGCCGCGCTGTCCCTCAGGCTTTGGAGCCTTCCATGCCTTTGCGGCTTGGCCTGTTTCACCCTCTGAAACAGCACTGTTGAAACCTTCCGTATCCACCTGCCTGCTTATAGCTGGCTCTTCTCCTGCCCCACCCCCTGCTGCCCCACCACCACTGCTAGGAACTTCTCCCATCCCTTGGGTGGTGGTTCCATTTAGCATTGAATAAAATCAGAGTATGGGCTGCTGCTCTCTGTGGACACTAAGACACCCAGGGTAGAAGACTCCCCCACAAGCCACCTCCAAATTTTGTCACATCCTTGGACCAGAACATTCTCTACTCCTCATGTCACCCTGTGCCCTTCTCCTCCTGCCAAAGCTTATAGATGATGCTTCTATAACTTCCTGTATTTCCTCGTCTCTTGTATTAGGATAGCATAAAAGGAAAGGCTCAAGTGCCACCTCCTCCATGAGGCCCTCCCAGAACTCAGCTTTCAAAATAACTACCTTCACTTATAACACTTCAAAGAGTCTCAGGCTTCCTGCATGAGTCAGGCATGTGTCTGCCGGCCCACCCCACCCAACACTAATTTTAGAACAGGGACCCTTTCTTACTCATCCCTGCTTCCTTGGCACCAAACACATTGCTTACATCAGGTTGCCAGGCACTCAGCTCCCTTAGAAGATGAAAAGTCGTATTGTTAAGAAAGATGATGTTTCAGGCTCCTAATCCCCCAGGGACAGAACAATGACCCGGCTATTTTCC
Source organism: Microtus oregoni (assembly GCF_018167655.1). Classification (NCBI taxonomy): domain Eukaryota; kingdom Metazoa; phylum Chordata; class Mammalia; order Rodentia; family Cricetidae; genus Microtus; species Microtus oregoni. The sequence continues at coordinate 18,582,453 of NW_024543071.1, forward strand.
TCTCCAGCCCCGTGGGCCTCCGACGCACAAGGGCCGTATCTGCTATACATGCAGTCCCCGTCTGTCACTGTGGCTCCACTTAATGGCTGTTTTCCTATGGACCGCTCACCTGGGGCTTGGAATTAGTGTGCTGTCTACTAGGACCTTTTCATCTTTTCCATCCCCATGACTTCGTGGCCACTGAGTGCTCTCGAATCCTGCTCATGTCCACGCAAACGCACACATATTAATCCACTGCACTTATTTCTCCCTATTAGAGAAAAAATGCAAAGTGAATTTGCCTTGCTTTCATATGTAATTACCAGGAAGTCATCACATGTGGGCTAGTGCTCATTTTTGTCCTATGCCCACTTCTATCTTTCCTTGTCGATGACACTTTCAGATTACAAATCTCAGCACCCTTGTCCTTTGTATCCCCATCCTCCATGCCCATCTGTCGGTTGATTCCTGGGGATGTTTCAGAACCACACTTCCCCCTTCGTGTTCGGAGTTGTCATGGTCATCTCCTAGGTCCTTATTCCATCCTGGTTCAGAGACATCTCTTAAGGAATTCTGGCACAGGAAAGAACATGAGACATCACAATCCAAACGTCTTACTTTAGAGCTGGGGAAACTGAGGTTCAGAAGTGGACTGATTGCTCAGTGTTACTATGACAAATTGAATACCCCAAGGCCTCAGGGTCCATGCCTGCCATGTGTACCTCTGCAGCACCTGTCAAGGGCATGGAACTTAGCATGCAAAGGCAAAATGGACAGAACAAGGTTCCAAACAGGGTCCTCTGACTTCCAGTTCAGGGTTCTTTATACCTGCCAGTGTTTAGGTTGCCTGACCCACCTCCAGCCCCCACTTAGCTAAACTGTGCTCAACATCCAGCTGGTGCATCCCTTGGCAGGCTGTCCTCCTGCCTCAGAACTTAATATGGGACACTACTCTATCTGGAAGAAGATCATACCACTTCTTCTAAGACTATATGGACATCCAGTTTTTCCAGGAAAAAAAAACAAAACAAAGCAAAACCAGAAAAGTCTGTCTTGTTGAGGGTGACAGAAAGGAGAGAATAGGATTAGACATTCTACCTTCACGAAAATCCAGACATCCTTGCCGCAATAGGATCCTAGTCTAGTAAATGAATAGATCCAATTGGCCAATGGCAAGGGGGTGAACAGATTCAGGAGGAGCACAGACAATGGGACGTAGAGGAGCTAGAACTGGGGAGTCTTTGTCTGGTCTAAGAGGCAGAGATAAAAGTTAGGATCTGTCCCATAGAAAGTATGTTCAGATTAAGAGCTCCTGAGAAAGAAAGGCTGGCCATGCTCAGCTGTCAGAATGTAGACCAGCAGGTGTTTCACACAGATGGTGTCTCCACTGAGTGTTTTCCTGTCTGGGTGAGCTATGCTACCAAAGAAGGACTGTCTCAAAACCTCCTGTCTTCTTTGCTGGAACAACCAAGGCCAACACACTTTCAAGAAAACTTCTAGGGCTGCCATAATATGGTTCTGTAGATGGTGGCTCAGAAATAGCCATCTAGGGCTAGCAAGGTAGCTCAGTAGATACAAGAGCTTGCCACAAAGCCTGAGGACCGGAGTTCAATCCCTAGAACCCACATGGTAGAAGAAAAGAACCTACTCCAACAGATTGCTCTCAGACTTGGCTGTGTAATTTGCTTTGGCCAATGAGATGAAATAAGCATATTTGCTAATAGAACACTGAAAAGTGTCTATATGTTCCAATGTCTTGTATACATTGGGTTGGTTAGTCAGATGCCCCTGCCATGCCACAAGAATGTGCCTAAGCTAATCTCCCCGGCGTTCATTAACTCTTTCATCTCAATTGTCCCAGTCAGCCAGGTCATCAAGTTGAGGCTATCCTAGATCAATCAACAGCAGGCTAACCTCTCCACAAAGTGAAAAAACTGAGGTGCCCCTTCCAGCTGAGTCCAGCCTCAATCACTGGCCCACAATAAGGCAAACAAATGCTCACACTGTTAAGCTTTGGGGTATTGTGGTGGTTTGCTAGTTGGCATCACCCTCCTATGGCAACAGGAAACTGATATGAGATACAAAGCAAGACAATCACTGGCCAGAGTCAGTGACTCAAGCTCCGGAACCCAAGGGAGTCAGAGGCTAAGATCCTGACGAATTACAGCGTTCAACCCATCAGCAGGGCATCTTCTTCCTTGCCTTGCGTCTTTAACTGTTCCTCAGCTCTGTCCTTCACCCCTGCTCCGGTCAGTTCTTTGTGCACCTGCCTGACTCTGGCACTAGATTGGATATGCCTTGGCTTATCCATCACTGTCTCTCCCCCTCCCTATCTCCCATGAGGTAGAGGAACAGGCTGCACCGAGAGCCAGAAGCTCAGGGTCTGGGGCTGCTCTGCCAACTCTAACTGAGTGACCTTGGGCAACACTATCCCCCTCTCATTGTCAGTGAAGTGAGAGCTGCGGAGGATGACAGCTACCCCCCCCCCAGCCCTAAGTAATCTGAGGCTTTTTGTTCCTTGTGGGTGCTGTCCTTGGCCCTCCGCTCTCTGGCCCTTGTCCTTGCTATCTAGTCTGTATGCAGTTAGTTCCAGCTACTCAAGGAGCAGAGCATTAAAACCCTATGCGTTTCTGGTGTCATCTATTATCAGCTTCCCCTCATCATCTATTAGGAAGGAACATTCCCCTTATCTTCCTCTTGTTCCCAGTGTATTTTAAAGAATGTTTTTTCTATTTCCTTTTATGTGTTGTGCAGGTCGCATCTCATTTCTTTCTTTGATTTTTCTCTTCTTATGCCTATAAATTCTAGCGATTTCTTTGTTCTCTTCTTGGGCAATCGGGCCAAGCTTCCTGATTTCGCCTTTCCAACTGGCAGAGCTGTTCCCTCTGCAGCTTTTTGTCTGGCCAATGAGATTTGTCCCTTTATCACTTAACCAATCTTGTTTCCTGTTGGAATTTTTCCCTTAGCCTTTTAATTAAGTCTTAGGCTGGAGAGCTGGTTAAGTTACAGCCTTGGAACTTAACCAACAGAGTGACCTTAGGAAGGTGTCCTTAGCACTCCACTACCTCAGTTTGCTCATCTGTGAAGTGGGAAACACCTGCCCTTGTTACCTGCAAAGCCGTTGTGAAGATCTGAAGGGGATGTGGTCAAATAGCCGTTGGTCAGTGGTTGGGAAATGGGTATGCTTGATCATCTGCGTTAGAACAATGAGCACTGCAGCCCAGGGCTGCCCCTCTGTCCTCAAAGATCTACAGAGTGGGGCCTCTTGCTTCCCATACCCCCTGCTTCTCCTCAGAAGATGAAAACCACACAGAGCCCCCAACATGACTGTATGGGACTGCGTTTCCCCTGGGTGTTTGCCATTCGCTTTTGTCCAGCTTGATTCCTCATTGTCTTTCTTCTCATTAATTAAGGGAGTGCCTTCCTTGCTTCAGCAGACTCTGAGTGTGTGCACTATGGGCTTGACCCTCCCCACAGGTGAAGCCGTGCGATCCAGGCTGGCCCATCAGAGCATACGCAGCATCGGCCTCTGCAGGGGCACTCAACATCTCGACTGTGACTGATGTACGGAGATGGAAGAGAGAAGCTATTTTCATGCTGGAGTCACAGAGAAAGGAGAGTGGGTGATGGGACTCCTAGAAGTCATCTTATTTCCATGTTCAAAGAAGAATGTCTGAAAAAAGGACAGAGGCCTGATGATAGAACACGATACCCTCCTCCACTGGTTTCAGCCTGTCTGGTGCCTTGTCTACAGCAGACTCCTAGGTCCCGCAAGCTACTGACATTATTTGAGATAGGGAAATGGTTAACTCACTGAAAGATGTCCGATGAGCATTCAACATAGATCTCAAATGGTCCTAGCATCTCTACTTCTCTATCAGGTGTTGTTCTGGGGCCAGGATGGCAAGGAGGCCCCAAGGGGAAGAGAGGGACAAAGGAATCGACCTTCTCCTTCAGACTCCCCAAGGTGAAAAGAACTCTCATGTAGGCTCTTGGAGGTGGAGCAAGAGCCGAGGCTTTGGAGGAAAAGAGCACGTACCTCCATGCTGCTCCACTATTTATGTCATGTGATCTCAGACCCATGTCCATCCTCGCTCTTGGTAGCTATCTTGTGAACTGTCAGAAATATGTATCTATGGATCCTGGCTACTAGTAGACATTCAGTTAATAACAGCAGTTAGGGAAACTTCCCCAATCTTTCCTCTTATTAGCTTACTATCTTTAAATTTTCATTACCATGTATTAATTCTGCAAAATAACGAGTTCCGTTATAGCTTCGTATTCACTGTGTACTATGATCTTATCTGTCACTGTTCCTTCCTGCTCTTGGAGCCTCTCTCTCTGTCTGTTGGTCCTCATCTTTCTTAACTTGATTTTCTAAACTGAAATTGTCTCTGCGTTCCTGTTTGTTTCTTCCCTGAAACCTATGTTGTAATAGATTCTAGCCATTTCCTTCCAGGTGATATCCAACTTTAAAATACCCAATGATATCCCCCCCTCCCCGTATCTGGATGCTGCCTGCATATAAAAAGCTCTCAGCAAATGTTTGCGGGATGAATGAATTGGTGAACAGAGAATTGGAAAGAGCACCAGCCTCATTATAGCTCTGCATTCAGCACCAAGGAACTGTCCGCAGCTCTCCCTGGAACTGGAGTCGGAGTTTAGAAGCTAATATGGATGGCCTGGCTGACATCTTCAACTGTTTTGAGTGTATTAGCTGATCTCTTCAACTTGGAAGTAAACTATACTGTTTTTATATTGTTAAATTTTTATAATGTTATATTCCTCATTTCTTCAGTTATGAACCAACAAAATGGTGTGTGGCCTTACGCTAAGAGAACTTCTAAGAGCTTACAGACTCCAAAAAATAAAACATAAAATTAAACGAAAACTTACCACCACAGATGCTACCACACCTATTTTATTACTATGAAAATGCTGACAGAATCACACAATACTGAAGGCAGAAAACTGTCAGAGATTTTAAATACCATTCTTAGTACCCCATCCCTTTTATCCTACCATAACTTGCTTCAATAGAAACGCAGAAACCGGTTGTTGCTCCATTCCTTTCTCAAGGCATGAAGGCACCTGGGCCTTGTGTCAAGGCTATGCCACCATCTTGATTCTTTTTTAAAGCATCCCTTGCTCTCCTGGTCTCTCAGACTGGCCCAGTCAAAGAGCTGGCCCAGAGGTTTAGTCATACACATCACATCAGTGTTACAGGCCTCAGGAAAACCTCTGGAAAGGATGGTTCACGGATGACCTCTTGGAATTCAGGGTGTCCCAGAGTGTTCTGTCCTCCTATTTTGTGTTAACTGTCTGCAATGGCTAATGCCGTTTAGTGAGGGAAGCTGTGTAAACACTGGACATTCTACTGACTCTAAAAGTGACAGATAGGAATCACCTGCTGGTTCCAAGCAAATGGGAACCCAGGTGAGATTTGTCAAAGATGCTTCAGTCCTAGAGTTCTTTTATACTGATACACCTCCCCACCCCATCTTTTTCTTCTATTCTGGAAGAGGCTTTCTGAGGGAGAGCTGTGCTTGGAGAGGAAGAAAGGTCTGTATGTTTGGTAGTCAGCTTATTTGGAGATGTCTCCTTCACCAGACTCTCAGCTCCTTGAGGACAGAACCCAAGTCCATTTTGTCCACATTGCCTGATAGGCACTTGGTTCATAACAAGTGTTCAGTGAGTCCTTTTGGAGTGGAGACAAAAATAAAAACAGAAGAGAGAAGCCAGAGAGGCGAGTAGAGGGGAGGTGTGCCTCTGCTGCATGTCTTTGTCTTGTAGCTAATGGAATGGGATGGATGAGAGGACAGGGGGTCCTCAGAGGCTTGTCCTGGGGGGAGCTCATGTGCTCCCACTCCTTGCCCAAAGGCCGGGGTTGCTTCCCGTGATTTCTGATCCAGGGCTGACATCAGTTCTCAGAGGAAGACACAATGGGCAGCCAACTCTCTCTCCTTATCCTTGTCCAATCATCTGTAACTGTGACAGATGGCAGCTAGGGAGGGCTGCATGTGACGAGGGGCAGAAGCAATGAAAGGACCAAGGCAGAGAGAAAGGATCTGCCTCGGGGCTTCAGAACCAGGTCATTTCTGAGTTCTGAATGCACGAGGCAGACAAGCCTTTCTTTGCTCTTCCGATACAGGCTGAGGTCCTTGTCAACCCACCCTGCGGGCTCTGGGGACATGGGTGTTTGGGCTGGTCAGTAGCTATCATTCGCAAAGCACTGTAGATGGCTCAAGCTGTTCAAGGGAGAAAGGGTCTGGACAATGTCTTCCTAAGTTCCCAGGAGTGCTATGGGCTCTGCCTGTCTTAGCTGGACCTGAAGCCTCCAATATTTGACCTTCAAACCACTTTATCAGCCTCATGGTCCATTACACTCCCTCCACGCCTCACAGCTTTACTTTCCTGCTTCTCATGAGTTTTTCAAGGGAATTTGATTAGCAACTTCTAAAATGTGTATGGAGAAGGCAATGAGCGAGAATAGTCAGAACTATCTTGAAATAGAACAAAGCAAAAGGTTCTTGCTCCACTACATGTCAAGACACATTACCAAGCTCTATGAATCTAAATAATGTGGTGTTGGCTCTGGTGCAGACAAAGAGGACAATGACACAGCCCAGAATTCAGGAGCAGGTAAGCCTTTGAGGACATTTGATCGTGAAAAGGATTGTTTTTAATTATGGAAGAAAGGAAGGATGGTTAACTCAATCGTATTGTGGTCTTTAGCAATTCTACATGGAGGAAAAAGCCGGATCCCTGCCTCGTGCCACATAAAATATATGGATGGGTAATGTTTTAAATACCTTTCAATTTCTTTTATTTCTTTAAACATATACATCCATACCACTCTGCCTTTGCTCACATCTAGGTAGGATAATATAATGCTGACAAGATTTCCCCCTCTCTTACAAGCAACTCTCTCCTAAAGGGTCAGGCTAAATCCCCGCCACAGTGAGGCCCTCTCTGGTTTACCATTGGATTGGAAGTTCTACAGTACAATGTATATTATGCTTCTTTATATCTATCCTCCGAATCCAGAAAAGTGCCTGGCAAGCATAAAGGGCTCTGCAAACCTACCCTGATTGATGATGATGGTGATGGTGGCGATGGTAATGGAGAAACCAAGCCGAATGCCCTGGGTAATGGGATGGATGACTCACAGTTTGTAAACAAGCTCATCATCATCAAGCTCCCTAATTAGACCGAGAGTCAGGAGTTCTAGCTCAGTTACTTCTCTGACATCTATCTATTAATTCCTGATTTGAAATTCCAAACTTAGAGCAATGCTTGGCAATCAAAGCTATCCAAGATCTTAAACGCTGTATATGCAAGAAAGTTAAAATGCCACATTCGGATAAAAGATGAAATCAGAGGCCCGAAGGCTACCAAGACAAAAACCCTCACCATGAATCAGTGAATTACAAAGCATTTATTGCGCTTATTCTACGTGGCAAACCTGAAGATATACGGCGTCAGAGAATATGTGACTGCCTATGCTGAAGCATGATTAAGAACATGAGTGTTGAAACCAGAAATAGATGCATCTAAATTCTAACTGCCACTAACTATTCCTGTGGCCTTGAAGGGGTTAGTTCACATTACCTGTGTTTGCTCACCTCCAAACTGGAGAGAATAGCAGATGTCTCTTTTTATAAGGTAGTCATGAGACACCTGTAGAGTTGAGCTTACAAAATATTTAGTGTAGTGATGGACATCTAGGAAACACTCAATATGTGCTATCACGGGGGGGGGGGGTTAAAAAGAAAAAAATGCAAGCGATTCCCAATATCTGAATGACAGACCTACTAGCACACCAGACTATTACAAAGGATTTCCAATTCTGCATGACAACAAAGAAAATCCATAGAATGAATAAATAATATGTTTTTCATACATCTGTCTTGCTATTTTTCAAATAGATATAAGTGCTGCTGTAATGGGAAGACTATGATCTGAGACAAGAAAAGAATGTCATTGTTCACTTCATCACTTGATACTGTCCCAACTTCTAAGCTACCAAAAATGAATCCAAAGACAGATGAAAGTTTTGCTGCTTCTCTTGAGAAAGCAGGAACATATGCACTTGCGGTGGCAGAAGATTCCAAAAGACTGCTCGGCCCAAGGATTCTGAAAGAAGGTTCCAAAGCTCAGGACTTTCTGGACACTGTGTTTTCTAATGACTCTCTGTTTTTTACCTCCAGATGGGACTAAATGACCAGGACCCTTTCTGGGTTCGATGCTCAGCGTAAGGTGACAGACTCCACAACGGCCAACCCTCCTGTTTCCCACAACTGAGGCAGAATGAGATCCAGCTGGGGAGGGTCCTGGTAATAGAGACCCAGGGAAAGGTTAAAGGGTCATTTCTTAATAGAGTGTAAGGTTTGGACTCGTGCACGGCAACATTAAGATTGATTTCTCTGCAGAGTGCCTTTTTCGTAAATGCTATCTTTGGGTGTTTAAGTGAATCATCTTTATTTTCAGGAACTTTCTGAAGGAATTTAGCTTGAGTCATTTAAATGTTGAAGTTTCATTTATTGGAACCCCTTTTGGTCTCTGGTGGCCCAACATTTTTGTCTTCTTTTTAGCTATTGCCAATTTTAGATTTTCTAACTTAACCCCAGGCACCTTCTGGGAGGTGTGGCAGAAAGCAGGGTCAGTCTGAAGAGATTGCAGCTAGCCCCAAGGCACAATGCGGACATGAATGCCAAACACTCAGCCTGCATCCTGGGCTGCACTTCATTCCATCCATGGGGAGTAGGAAGAACTTGATGTTTCTCCATCATCAGTTCCCAGAATTATACCTTCAGCCAACCAACTGCAAGACACTCAAGGAGGGAAGACTCCTAAGGCCAATGGACAAAGGTCTTGAAAACCTGGAATTAGAATCTGAATCTCTTGGCTCCTCAATTATGACCTCTACGAGAGCACAGGAGAATCAGAGCCATGCTGGCACATCTTCCAAACCGCTCTTGAATGCTGTGGGCATAAGGGTAGAGTAGAAAGGCTACTGACCAGATTCTCCTATGGAATGTGGTTAAGAATTCTAAAGAGGACGCACTCCCAACTGCTGACCCCTCCGGCTTTCCCAGCAGCGTCTACTGCTCAGATTTATTAAGTGTTTGACCAACTCAGGCCATAGAGATCCCGCCCCTGTCCAGGAGTACCATATACAAAGGTAAAAGCTGCAGACAAATTGAAGGACTCCAGTGGTCAAAGTGGTTCTTACTAAGAAGTGTGTGGAGATTCAGGGTCCTAAATTGTTTGAAAGGCTGTAAAGCCTCTTCTGGCTGGGAAACAGGGATGGCACAATGGCCCAGTGAACTGGACCCACATTGGAAAATATAGTCCCATTGCATTCATCCATAGTCCAAAGGCAGGGAGCAATGAGACTGATAGTCTCCTTTTCTGGAGTTTTATGCCAAACCGCAGGAAGCTCTGCCACCAACTTTTTAAAAATAGTTTATTTATTTTCACTTTTTGTATGTTGGTGTTTTGCCTGCAGGTCTGTCTGTATGAGGGCATCAGATTCCCTGAAATAGCAGTTACAGATAGCTGAAAACTGCCATATGGGTGCTGGGAATTGAACCCGGGTCCTCTGGAAGAGCAGCCAGTGCTCTTACCCACTGAGCCATCTCTCTAGCCCCCACCACTCACTTTTTGTTTTGTTTTAATTCTTTTTTTATTTTTCAAGACAGGGTTTCTCTGTGTAGCCCTGGCTGTCCTGGAACTCTCTTTGTAAACCAGGCTGGCCTTGAACTCTCAGAGATCTGGCTGCTCTGTCTCCCAAGTGCTGGGATTAAAGGCGTGTGCTGCCACCACCCAGTTTGTGTTACCCACTTTTAAGGTGAATCTTCCCATCTCAATTAACCTATTCAAGATAATCCCTCACAAGCTGTGGTGGTTTGGATATAATTGGCCCCCATAAGCTCATAGGGAGCATCACTTGGGTGATGTAGCTTTGTTGCAGTAGGTATGGTCTTGTTGGGAGAAGTGTGCCACTATGGAGTTGGGCTTTGAGGTCTCATATATGGTAAAGCCATGCCCAGTATCTCAGACCACTTCCTGTTGCCTGTTGGATCAAGATGTAGCTCCTTCTCCACTCTCAGCTACCTCTCTGGCTACATGTCTGTCTGCACACCACCATGCTATGTCCCACCATGATGATAATGGACTGAACCTCTGAACTGTAAGTCAGCCCCAGTTAAATATTTTCCTTTATAAGAGTTGCCGTGGTCATGGTGTCTCTTTACAGGAATAGAAATCCTAACTAAGACATATGCATAGCCAAAGGCTAAAATTATGTAGACAAGATTGCACAGGGATGCCCAAAGCCTGTCTCCTAGGTGAGTCTCTATTCTCTCAAGTTGCACAATCACAATATTGACCATCAGAAGAAGCCTCCGGGAAAACGTCCAATATTCATTCTTTTTTTTTTTTTTTGGATTTTCGAGACAGGGTTTCTCTGTAGTTTTTGGTTCCTGTCCTGAAACTAGCTCTTGTAGACCAGGCTGGCCTCGAACTCACAGAGATCCACGTGCCTCTGCCTCCCGAGTGCTGGGATTAAAGGCGTGCACCACCACCGCCCAGCTACGTCCAATATTCTTCTCCCTACTTATCCCAGACTGCCCTTTAGATGCATTTTAAGTTTTGTTTGTTTGTGTGTTTTCCTCTGTGGTACTGAGGATTAGATCCAGGACCTTGTGCATGCTAAGCAATCATGTTAGCATATTCCTGGAGCTCCATCTTGTCCCCTTTGATGGTCCCAACTTCTCTGTAAAATGCTAAGCCACAAATACTGACTTCAGTTTCCAAAATCCATGCAGCCATCTCCTGTTTGCCAGTTTTCATCTGAATGAGCATTCTTGAGCTTCTGATTTTCTCATTTGTTTCTGCATCTTGTCTCCGGATACCAACACCATTCTCTACTCATGATCACCATGGCAATGTCACCCAGCTCTACCTCCATCTCTCTACAGCCCATATTTTTTACGTTTTCCGCAGGTTCTTTATAAAATGATTCAGAAAACGTCTATCTTTTCAGTTTGTTTCTATCCTACGAGAGCAAACTAGACTCTCTTCTTGACTATGGCCATTTGGCTTGGTGTGAACTTTCTTGGTGCCTTCCTTCTTTGGCTGCTACTGTTCATTCTGAAGGTGTACTGTGCTAGACAATGAGGATGCAGAGATGGATAAGGCAAAAATCTCTACTTGTCAGAGACCCATGGCCCAGTGGACAGAAAGGAGAGCACAAATGCAAAGGATATTAGTCAGGATTTGGTTTGGGGAGAGGATGGAAAGAGGAGAGGGAGAGAAAATTTATTAGTTCGCCATATCATGTAACTTAAAAGTTGACATATAAATTGGCTGCAGGCATGACATGATCCAGGGCTTCTAATGATGTCCTGAGGGACATGTCCCTCTCCTTCCTCCTCTCTGTTTCTCTGTCTTCCTTGACTCTCAGGCAGGCTATTCCTCCTTCTTGTCTCCCACCCCAACCTAGCTGCCCCAGATTTATATTCTACCAGCTTAGCAACCTTCAGGAATATAACTCTTTGTCTTTAGTGACAGCACACTAAGAATGCTCCACCTTTGGCTTGATTCAAGTTGCATGTCTACTTTTGAACCTATTACAGAGACTTAAAGAATGCAATGATTGCTCTGATTGGCTAATCCTAGGTCACATACAAACTTTCATTTAATCGCTGCCCACGGAATATCATGGAGTAAGAAAGTTTAGACAGAGGATAACTTCCTCCAAGAAAAATTGAAATCCTCATCCTCGGCAGGGGGAAATGGTGGTCAGCAGAGACGAGCATCTACTCCATAGCCAAGCCATATGGTACCACCTGTGTGCTCAGCTCTTGCAGGACATTGGGTGACTAGAGAGATACAAACTGTGCCTGCTCTGCTATGTGCCAAGGGCACTAATATGCTACCACTTACTCACTCTGTGTTTGTACTCTTGATCTTTAATAGACGGCCCAAATGACTATCTGCCAGTGACCAGTGACCAAAAGCCACAACTCTGAAAACAGAATGAGTTTGGGTGAATCAGGGAAAGAGCTGCCTTTGGTATGCCTCTCTCACGCCAGTCCCCTTCAGTGGCTCCTCCTGGAATGCTCAAAGAGATGACCCTCGCTAAGGCCGCAATCTACTTATTATCCCTAACACCGCTGTAATTGCACCATTTACAGGCAAACACAGCTGTTTGTACAATAAACACCAAAGCTTTTCATCACAGAGCGTTTGTGTATTTGTGTGTACGCCTGAGTCTTTTTTTAAGCACAAATAACCTAGCCTGCATTGTTAAAGGCTTCATCACTTACAGTTTACAAATATCCCCTTCCAGCTTCCACCTACCTCCACCCGCCCTTGAAATTGCAAACGCATTCTGCAGGGACCAAAGGACTGACATTGATCTTTCAATGACTCCCCAGAACAGGGGTAAACTCGGCCATGTATAAAGAAAACAGATAGGTGAGCTAACTAAGCCACTTGGTCTACATCAATTGTCCCAACTGCCACAACGTTGGCAATGTCCTGCCAAGGAATGACTCAACATTGTCAAGAATTCGGGAGCAGCTAAAAAAAAAATTAGAGAAGTCTACCTGCCAACCAAGGATGATTCACTCAAACTGGAAAAGAGTGTGCTTGCAATAAAGTCAGTGGGCACGATGTTTGTGAGGCTATGCTGTCCCCTCCACTGAACTCAAGTAACCCATACGTCCTATAACCACAAGCTAAAGGAGTTCTGAGACTAAGTCTGCATCTCAGACTCTCCCCTTGGGAGAGCTGACACAAAAGGTCCACCATCCTCAGGCAGATCTATAGGCTAGGAACTCTACCTTCTCATCCTGAATGTCTGGGCTTAAGTCCTGGATCTACCATTTGCCCTGTGCCTGTGAGTGAACCTGGCTTTCTGTGTTTGTAAACTAGGAATGACAATAGCAACCTCCAAGTTGGCTAGAATGACTTAACAGCATTCTCTGTGTGTCCTCTCAACACCAGACCCTGGGCAACCTGGTTGACCTGAAGGTCTCCCTCTACCGAATAGCTTGAGTGGGTACCACATCTTAATTAGGAAGAATCTTCTTCTTTTTTTTTCTTAAATATTTATTTATTATGTATACAATATTCTGTCTGTGTGTATGCCTGTAGGCCAGAAGAGGGCACCAGACCTGATTACAGATGGTTGTGAGCCACCATGTGGTTGTTGGGAATTGAACTCAGGACCTTTGGAAGAGCAGGCAATGCTCTTACCCTCTGAGCCATCTCTCCAGCCCCAGGAAGAATCTTCTTAAAGGTTTGCTTGAGTTCATCAATAGCCCCGCAACCTTATAACCATTTTGATAATGGCAGATTCTTGACCATGTATCACTGATGAAGAAGCTATGGATCAGAGTCATTAAATGCTTTGCTAAGGTCACATGGTTGGTAAACTATGGAGCCAGAACCAGGACACGAGTTCAATCCTTCCCTTCAATCCTTGCAACGCAGCCCCTACCACTGCAGGTCTCTGGAAGAGATGTAAAATGGTCAGGTTCTAAAGGAGTTGCCCTCTTTCTGAGGTTCAGCTGGCTACAAGGGACACTGGTCCCAAAGGTTGCTCAGAATAATCATTCTTCCTTTCTTTTGAAAATTGTTATCAAATCCCAGGCACTGTTTCTATTGGGGATTCAACACTGAAGCAGGCAAAAGTCCCTGCCCCCAGGGAATTAGTATTCTGAATCTGGAAAGATGGGTCCTTGATCAAGAGCACTTGCTTCTCTTGCAGAGGACACGAGTTTGGTTCCCAACACCCACATCTGATGGCTCACAGCTGCCTAGAACTGCAGCAGCTCCAAGGGTATCTGATGCCTCTGGCACTCACGTGCACATACCCACATGTGCATGGATGAACATGCGCATGTGCACGCGTGCACACACACACTTAAAAATAATAAAAGTAAATTTTGAAAAAATAAACATCCTAGGTGGAGAGAGAGACAGTAAACCCAATAAATGATAAAGGCAAAGAGCGAGTGAGAAATGTCTGAGAAGGGTTGTGGGAGAGAAATAAGCAGTCTGAGGTCTACTGACCATGAAGGCCTTGTGGAGAAGGCGACAATGAAGAAAAACCACATGGGTGCAGAAAAGAATGAGATAGAATCACTGTCCACTAAGTCCACATTCAGCCTGTGCACTGGCTTCTGGCTTTCCTAGGCCCACAGCATCCCAGGCAGGCCACTGAGGCAGGCAGCAAAACTGCATATTGCTCATGGTGCTGGACTCTCAACACTGTTCACAGCAAGACCATGCTTTCCAAGGCCTGCTCTTAACCCAGGAGGGAGCTGAGCTGAGGGCCTGGGGGGTGGAGGATATGCAGGCTCATTCTTGGACAACACCAGATTCTTCAGCAGCCCCTGGCTTGAAATACTGAAGAAGGTTCCAGCATTCCTAGGCAGCTTTGCAGAACTGCTTTGATGTGACAGAGGAGCCAAGCTGCTCCCCTCATCTTCCCTCCTTCTCCTGTCTTGCGCTTGGAGAGCCAACCTGTGGTGCTTCTCCCATTCATTCAGCCTGAGCCTTTCTCCCACCACAATCCATACTCCTTGAATCCCATCTTGGTCCATGCTGCCTGAGTCCCTTAAACTAATACAAAGTAGAGGCAGACAGGGAGAGGGAAAGCAAGGGAAAGAGGGGGACCAAAGGAGGCTCTGTGGATTCAGGCACCCCTACTCTGTAAATGCAACATCCCGAGGTCTCTGAATTTTGTGCCCTGGTTGGTTTTTGTAATTTACTAGTGGAGTTCCTTTTAACTAAACAACTCCAAAACCTCCATTTGTCTGTGGAACCTGAGGGGTGAGAGCGCTCATCCACATCTCCGCACGCTGTGGAGCCTTGATGACAGCAGCCAGGGGGGACCAGGGGCCAGATGTGGTGGTGAGGCAGCCAGCCAGCTCGTGAGAGGCTGAGGAAGGCATTAAGGCTGGAGGCCATCTGAGGTAAAGGGAGGGAGGAAGGAGCTGGGCCAGCTGGGAGAGCCAGTCTCATCCCCCACCAGGGTTTCAGTGGGTGGGGTGATATGTGGGAGGGTTGGGAGGATGGGCTAGGGACATCCAAACCCCTTCACAAGGTTCAGCAAGATCTGTCCTAGGCTCATTGACTTCAGTTTCCCTATTGGTTTTGAAGCCAAGTAAGTCATTTCCGGCTGTTCTGCAAACATCAGCTCCAATCGATAGCATCGGAATCGTTTCTTTGCCCCATTTGTTTTCAACAGCCTGCCACTGGCAGTCCCCCACGCTGACTTCCTCCAGCGGCAGCTGTGCTCTTGGGGCTCCCTGTGGGTGTGTGGTAGAGATCCCCAGCCGAGCTGCAATCATAAGTCCAGGCCTTTAATCTCTGGCTCAGAGGGATAAGGCTCCGGGTTTGCCTCCCTGAGCAGATTATAGGCACTTACTGTGCAAGCACCAGTCAGCCTTCATCTCCCCGGGTCTGCCTGCTCTGGAGAGGAGCATTGCTGGGATGAATAAGACCCTCCCTCCCTGACAGACATTCCCTAAGACTCTGCAAACCTTAGCAGCTATAGGGAAGGCAGCAACAAGGTTCCTAGGAATTAAGGATGTACAGGAAGTAAAGGGCCAGACTGTGAAGGCCCAGGATTATGTGACTGGGGATAAAGTTCTGGACAGGTGACACATCACTAGGTCACCTGGTCTCTTTCTTCCTCGCGCAGTTCCACCACACTCCCACCTACTCAAGTTTATCCAGCAAATCTTTCTGAGCCTCTGTTACATGGCCAGCACTATGCTCACCCTTTCCCAAACTTCTTTTAGAGAGGCCCCTAGGGACAGTCAGCTGCCACCACTGTTTATTCAAACTATGATGATCAAGTCCTGGGACACAGCAGGATGGATCTAGGACATGGGGACAAGCCATTGACTTGATCATTGCTCTGCCTTCTGCCTGTGTTCATAAGGCGGATTGTGCTAGACTGTGGATTTTCACCACGGTGGAGGTTGTTCTACAGAAAGGATCTCTCTTCTCTTTCTAGTCTCTCCTCTCTCTTCTCTCCTCTCTCTCTCCTCTCATCTCCCTCTCCTCTGTCTCTCCTCTCTTTTCTCTCTCCCTCTCCTGTCTCTCCCTGTCTCTCTCCCCTCTCTCTCTTTCTCTCCCTGTCTCTCTTCTCCCTCTATCTCTTCTGTCTATGTCTGTCTCTCTGTCTCTGTTTCTCTCTCTCTCTCTCTCTCTCACACACACACACACACACACACACACACACAGGTACCAAGAAGAAAGTAATACCTAGATACAGATAGAGTCTATACTAAGTGGGTGATGAGGGCAGAGGAAGGCGATGTCCCGCTGGAGCAGAAGCTACATGTCGGCAGGCCACCTTGTTCACAACTGTACCTCCAGTCCTAGCCCAGTGCTGGGCTCTTAGATGTCCAATCAGTACTTAGTGGACAAGTGAGTGCTGTAAGTTGACAGAGAGGGGGAAGAGAGAGAAAGGAGAGAGATTTTAAAATTCAGATCAGGGTCTATGGTGTATTATTCATTAAAAACAGAAAGTAATGATGAATGTACTTCTATTTATGGCTGAGTAAGAATGGTCACGGGAGCAGACACAGGAAGGAAAGTCATCAAGACGGCAAGAAGGAGACAGTGAATCTGGACTAGCCGAGGACCACAGAGGGGAGGTCCATGTCCCCTCGAGACTCTCTCAGCCTCTCTATGCCCTGTCTGCTACTCCCGCTCTGCTCCCCGACAAAGGAGCAAAATCTACCTTCAAAACAACACCAGTGTTATTCTTTCAAGCTTCAAGACCTTTCCAATGACAGAGACACCTTCCCGGAAGGTGGATATGTTCAGGAAGGAGGGTGGAATGACACCCAGGCTCTCTCACTGGCCCTGGGCTGAAACCCAGTTCTGGTTTTGGTTCCACTCATATAACCCTGGCCTTAGTTTCCCCATCTGTAAAGCAAGGAGCTCACAGAAAGCCCACCTGGGACAGTCTTACTTTAAGAAATCTGTCTTTCCATCAAGATAGGCCTCCATCAATCCCTTCTGCTGGGTACCCCATCTCTCTAGAAGTTAGATCCCCATGGAGTAAACAGGAAAGCCAGCAGTCCCACCATGGGCCTTCCGTAGTCGGAACCCACACATTAGAGTCTTCCGCTCTCCATACTGTGACAGGTGGGCATGAAAAGAAATCTAAAAACAACACAGGTGGCTACCATTTTCTCTCTTTACTTATTTTCATCATTCCATATCCCAGGACCCAGAGTCTAGTCTTGTAAGCAATGCATCTCGGCACCTTTGGGACGTGGCTGGTGCTGGGCACAGAATGGGCACACGGGCAGAAGATCACAGTGGTGATATCACGCATCAAGTGGCGGCTATAAGCCATGATTGATTGCAGTGTTGGAGCTGGCCAGGGCATCCGGGCAAAGGGGTTGGCAAACAGGTTGGTGTCTTGGTACATCTTCTCCTGGGATTTGGGTCGAGTTCTAGACTGGAGACAAAATGTCTCCGGTCAGCTCCTCTGAAGGAAAGCTGGAGGTAGGATGTCTGTCTTGGAGAAGTGGACGAAAAGGTCCAGAATCACCAACTCTAGCAGAGTCATGGGGGGTGCACTCCCTCAGGCCATGGGGATAGGTGTGCTAACCCAGTAACAATGGTTAACATCCTTTGTTGGGCAATGCCCATTGTTTACAGAGACTCCATACCAGGGATTTGTCGGATCCATATACCTCTGTCAGAGAAGCAACTCCCGAGAGCTGTCCTTTGACCTTCATGTGAGTGCCACACCATGGAGCTAGGACACGAGTCCCCACGTTACAAATAAAGAAATGGGTCAGACACATCATTCAAAACGGGAATGCAGAAACAGTGCCTTGGCTCAGAAACCCTTGTCCCAGCAAGGGCCTGATGTAGCTGTACCCAGAGATGAGGCAGCAGAGCCAGGAAGCAGTGCCCTCCTCCTGGGAGACAGCGTGTCACAGTAGTTAAGTATTTGCGTTTACCCAGCCAGATTCATGGGACCTGGATTCTGTCATTACCGCTTACTCACTGTGTGACCATGGGAAGGTCATGAGCCCCCCCACATGTGTCTCAATTCCCCTCTCTCTTAGCAAAGGACCAGCGTGTGACTGATTTGTGGGGGTATACATGCATCTAATGCTGGCAAAACCATACTGTGAAACACCACAATTGTTAATCATTCTGCCATGACTTGGGGTCTTCAAATCTCTCTCCTCATGGACTCTGTGTCTCTGTTGGACACTCTTATACGAAGAGAGAACATCTACTCTGCTCAGCATCCAAATGGGTCTAAAACAAGACCGTCCCACAGCAAAGGAAAGGTAAAGAGAGAGAGAGAAGTGTCTATCCCACTACCTAGAGCAAAGCTAGGCTCTAAGAAGGAGCACCTGGGGCCTGGGATAGCAGGGTGGGTCTGCCGTAGGAGACAGGGAAGCAGGGGAGAGTTGTGGCATTGTCTCACACACACTGCAGGAGCTGGACAGTGCCCAGATTCCCTATCCTCAAGAGTGAGTAAAAGCATTAACAGCATCATCTGATAAAGGACCCCCGAGACCCCTTTGTCTCTCCCACAAGGTTCCTGTGGTAATCAAACAGTCCTTGAATTAGGTAATCCGCCTGCCCCACTGCCAGAGCCTGGAGTATTACACAGCTCCCTCCCTCTGTTCCCGAAGGCTCGCCATGCTAGTTCCACTGTGCATGGAAACTCTGGAGACCACTGTTGTGAGCTCTAAGCATCACAGCTGACAAAGTGCTCAGTGAGCTTGCAGGCCTGCCTGGGATTAACCTGAACAGGAGATGAAAAGCCTTTGCAAATGGGCAGGCCTGTATAGAGGGTATAACTCACTAGCTCAGGCTCGCATGCTATGCTTCCAGAAGCATGCAGGGTCTGGCCGCTCTGACCTTGGATAGATTCCCTGATGCTGAAGAAAGATGCAGAGGGAATGGACCTGCACTGAGAAGTTCCCCAAATGTGCATGGTGCTAACTCTGTTATCTTTCTATACTCCCGAAGGAACCTCACAACTCAGAAAGAACAACATTGGAAACTATAGTGTAACTTCTTCACCCAGGGTAGTATTCATTAATATTCTGGGGCTTGGAAGATCCTTTGAAAATGCGATTAAAGTTAAAGACACTATGTTGTGTGTGGAACATGCTTGCAGGCAGTTTTGAAAAGATCACAGGCATACTCCCCAAAATACTCTCCCTGGATCCCTAACTTGGGGTATCTCCTTGGGTTTAATGTGTATATGAAACAGTAACGCTTCCTAAGCTTTCCAAACAACCAGTAAGATTCTTTTTTTTTTAAACCTTTGCCGATGCTTTAAAAAAAAACCATGTTCTTATGCTCAGCTATGTTTAAAGCAGCACTGTTTGTCATAGCCAGAACCTGGGAACAACCTAAATGCCCCTCGACTGAAGAATGGATAAGGAAAATGTGGCACATTTACACAATGGAGTACTACACAGCAGAAAAAAATAATGACATCTTGAATTTTGCAGACAAATGGATGGAGCTAGAAAACATCATTTTGAGTGAGGTAACCCAGACCCAGAAAGACAATTTTACCACATGTACTCACTCATAGGTGGGTTTTAAGCATAAAGCAAAGGAAACCAGCCTACAAATCACAATCCCAGAGAACCTAGACAACAATGAGGACTCTAAGAGAGACTTACATAGATCTAATCTACATTGGTAAAATAGAAAAAGACAAGATCTCCTGAGTGAATTGGGAGCATGGAGACCTTGGGAGAGGGTTAAAGGGGAGGAGAGAGGCAGAGAGGGGAACAGAGAAAAATATAGAGCTCAATAAAAATAAATAAATAAATAAACAAACATGTCCCATCCCATAGCCTTGCAAGTCTTAGGATTATCACATTGATGAGAATGAGACACTGAGAGGCTGGGTGACTTTCCCCCAAAGTCACACAGTTAACACTAATAGGTATAGTTTAGTGCGGCTCCCTTGACAGCATCCTTACACATGTTCACGCCAACTTCCCAAGATTCGCAAAGCACAAATATTAGTATCCCCATTTTGCAGATAAGGTCTCCAAAGCTTGGAAAAGCTAAGGAACTCTCCCAAGATCACACAGCGACAAGGAACAGAACCAACACTGGAGCCCAGGACTGCCCTAGAGCATAGAATCTCCCTTTCACGAAAGTATTTTTCTGAGGGGGGCGGGGCTTGAGACAGGGTTTCTCAGTAGCTTTGTAGCCTGTCCCGGAACTAGTTCTCGCAGACCAGGCTGGCTTCAAACTCACAGAGATCTGCCTGCTTCTGCCTCCTGAGTACTGGGATTAAGGTGTGCACCACCTCTGCCCCGCATGCACTTCTATTAAAACAAACAGCAGGCAGACGTTCGGTCAAGGATGCTATAAGGAGCACTTAGGGTGAATGTACTGGCATTTCTCCAGTTCAAAGCAGGAAGAGCATGGAATGGGTCACAAGATCTTAAACTATGGCTCTTGACCTCATGAGGGGTCACACAGCAGAATGTGGGGTCACAAAGGACTTTGCCACAGTAAATTATTTCTAAACACGTAACGACCAAACATCAACATCAAACACGAATGAAGTTGAGGTGCTTCTGGCCACGCTCACCTGTGTTACATTCTTCCCTTCCTACTGAATACACAGAAAGCATACTTTACGCTACAGATGCCTTCACACCGTGCGCCCGCACCAAAGACCGCTTGATTCGTACGCAAGAATATTGTTAAGTTTAAATTGCAGTGTTTTTTTATATTGAAATACAGTTTTCTGCTCTTACAGAAACGCATGGTTTAATAACAGCAAAGACTTTAATATCTTTCTGCCCTCATTCCCCAGCACCGAAGCACTAAGGTGTGTGATGTTGGAAGGCTCTGTGTTCGAATGCTGACTTCGAGAAGAACTTTGAGTCAGCGGGGTGACCGCAAGAAAGGCTTTACTTCCTAGCATGGGGACCGGGGTTTCATTCCTGGGACCCACATGGGAGAAGGAGAGAATCATCTCCTGAAAGTTGTCCTCTGGCCTTCATGTGAGGGCCACATCATGGCGTGGGCAATCTCCCTCAAGAAAAACAGGTATAATGAAAACTGCAGTTTGATTTGCTGGGTTTTGTGTCACAGAAAATTACTAAATGAATTTGAATTGGAATTAGAACAGAATTTCCAATTCTTTCTACAATGGCCCTAAACATACTTCTGCCATTTCTTGTTACACATTCATGAGAAACAGTGTTCTCAATATTGATGATTACAAAATCAAAATATCAACTGTAAAACAAACAAAAAAAACTTTAAAGGTGCTTCCCTTCCTGAGATATCAAATGTTCAGATGTTCAGCCAACTCAATTTTTTATGTTAAAACAAAGACATCAATCTCATGAATATGTATATTTTCTTTAATCTTTAATAAATAGTAACAGTAAAAGTATATAGACACCAGAGAATTATTTCAAAATATTTTTTATAATTTATTGTCAGCAATTTTTTTTGCTTTGTGCCTAAAAACCATTTATGAGTGAGTACATATTATATTTGTCTTTCTGGGTCTGGGTTACCTCACTCAATATGATGTTTTCTAGATCCATTTATTTGCCCACAAATTTTAAGTTGTCATTTTTTTCTGCTGTGTAGTACTCCATTGTGTAAATGTACCACGTCTTCTTTATCCATTCTTCGGTTGAGGGGCATTTAGGTTGTTTCCAGGTTCTGGCTATGACAAATAATGCTGCTGTGAACACAGCTGAACACATGTCCTTGTGGTATGATTGAGCATCTCTGTTCCCCTCCTTTCTTCCCATCCCTTCTACCCTCTCCTATGATCCCCATGCTCCCAATTTATTCAGAAGATCTTGTCTTTTTCTACTTCCCATGTAGATTAGATCCATATATGTTTCTCTTAGGGTATATACCCAAAAGTGGTATCAGCAAATGTTTTATACCTATTTTATGTACTCAGGGTCATATAAAAATTCCTTGAATAAAGAAGGGTCAAAATGAAAAAGTTTCAGATGTCCTGAGTCAAGTCACTTAACAGTTTGCTCGGATCTGGATCTTCTATAGAGCCACTTGTCTCAGGGACCATGCCGCTTTCCCTGGTAACAGTCAAAGTTCTGAGTCAGCTGGCACTTACAGGTAGTAATTCACATCACTTTGGCTCCTTTATTTTTCTAACACTCACTTGGCACCTGCACTCCTGGTTTAGAGGCCTGTGTCCACCGAGAGGACACAATAATCCATGGACTTTTGGAAGCATGGCCATTCTTTAAGTTCGTCATTTGTCCTTGCTCTTGCTCTTTGGGATCCCTTGTCTCGACCCGTATCTAATGAAACCTCTTTGGTCTGCATCCCCTGGGCAGGCTTGTCTCCCTGGAGAGGACTGAGAGGGAAGTTGCCCATACACAGTATATGTGCTGCATCAAGCAGAGGTTTGGTCCTGGGAACCTGGCTGGGGATACGAGGGAATGGAGGGAAAATGGACAGACACATGTACAGAAAAGCTGGGATCAGGTGAGTCATGAATGCACTGATGGAGAAGAGCCAGTTGCGCAGCAACCTGGGACCTCAGCATGTTCACTGTGTACAGCACAGGAGGAGGGGTTAGCCAATCTCAGTAGGAGATTTCTATAGGGAAGCAGTCTCAAGCTGTAAGCAACACGAAGAAGGAAACTTTGGTTGATGCTTTCTGTACACACGGCCAACATTCATTCACACGTGGATCAGAGGAAGGCTTTGTCAGTTCTCTGGGACTGAATTTGGGAAGGCTTTGTGGTGTGGAAAGTCCTTCTGGGTGTGTGTTGCTTTTATTGGTTAATGAATAAAGAATCTGCCTTGGTCTGTGATAGGACAGAGAAGAGCTAGGTGGGGATGGGAAGAGGAGGTGACTAAATTGAATGCTGGGAGAAAGAAGGCAAATTCAGGGAGACTCCATGTAGCCGCTCCTGGGAACAGATGTGCCAGAACCTTGCCGGTAAGCCACAGCCACGTGGTAATTAATAGAAATGGGTTAAATTAAGGTGTAAGAGTTAGCCAATAAGAAGCTAGAGCTAAAGGGCCAAGCAGTTATTTAATTAATACAATTTCTGTGTGGATATTTTGGGAGTCTAGGCAGCCAGGAACAAACAAGCGGCCCCCTACTACAGCTTTGCCAGTGTTCATGGGTCTGAGGCACTGGAGCCCTTGACATGGCTGCGCCCATGTCAACAATACACATTCACTCAGGACTTCTTCTGTTCCCCACGGGTATACATAGTTGTCATTGATTTACATATGCAGCAATTACACTCATCTCTACCATAATCTGAAGGCAGTATGGTGGCCACCTCCACCAGCTTCATGTGTACATCATCCAAATACCCATCAAGCACCAACAGCGTGCAAGTTTTTGAGCTACGTGCTTTGAATGCACAAAGTGAGTGATTTTTAAGCTCCTGCATCAATCCGAGATCTATGCTTCATAATTTTTTACACATTTGAATTTAATGACTTAGATAATCCCTGATGATTTAAGACAACTTTGCTTTTGTTTGTGATACAACAGGGCTAAGAATCCAAGGGGCTGTACACAGTGGGCAAGTGCCCTACCTAGCTTACAGCAGGCATTTCCTTTTCCTTTTAATTTTAATGTATTTGTATTTGTGAGTGTGTGTGTGTGTGTGTGTGTGATGCACGCATGCACATGTGTATATATACATGCACTGAGTCACACGTGTGGAGGTCAGAGGAGACTCACAGGACTGTTCTCTCCTTCTACCATGTAAGGCCCAAAGACTGAACTCAGTCAAGGCGGCTTGGCAGCAGGCACCGTTACCAGCTGAGCCATTTCCCTGGCCGCAGAGTGATAAAAGATAACAATGTAGCTTAAGGGGTGGGGAGAAGCAGTTCAGAAGTTTATAGGGGAGAGAAAAACCACATGTAACAACCATGATATACAACAGACTATTTTAAGGAAACAGTATGAATGCCCAAGGGAGGGAGATGGTACTTTCTAGAAGGAGAGATAAACTTGGATTTCAAATGGGCTTCTCCCTTAGTCAGTCACACAATTAGTTTTTATCTCCTCCCCCACCCCACACAAGTAAATACCTTGCTCCTCACACATCAGCAGCAATTTGCTCAAGCAGAAGATCAAAGTCATGGCACAGGCCCAGGGTATCTCGACCGCACGCATGTGGTGTTTGACAAGTACATTGCCTGGTGTCCTTTGGCCATGATGGGGAAATGTGAACAAGGTCAGGGGACAGGAAACGGAGTCACAGTCGGATGAGCAACTACAGTCAAAGAATGTTGATGAGTTTTTCTGTGTCAACCCAAAGGAGCTCCCTAGTGGTGTGCTACAGAGCTCCGTCCTTGGCAATGACCTCACGGGCGTGGCTACCTGTGACTCTGAAGATGGCCCAGGAGGCCGGCTCAGCACATTCACAACAGACACAAAGCTGGGAACCAGAGTTACCACTACAGGTGTCAGGATGGAAATAAGAAATGACCTCAGCAGGAAGGAACAGGGGGACGAAACCAACATGATGGAAAGGAACAGAGAGAAATGCGAAGTTCTGCATTTAGGTTAAAAATTAATTGCCTGAGTACCGGATGGGGTCGACCCGGTTTGGCAGCAACCCAGGTGAAAATGACCTATTTGTTTGTTATCTGTAAGTCGCCCGCGAGCTCATCCTGGTCCAACCGTGCTGTGTGGTTGACACATGATCCGTAAAGTGAACACCACCTTGGCTGCATCGGGGCAAGTAAAGTGTCTCTGGTCTAGACCGTCACATGGCCCGTGTGCTCAGAACTGGTCAGTCCTGTTTGAAGTGCCATGCTCACCCTGGATGTGACAGAGGAAGAAGATTAGAGAGGAGCACAGGACTGAGGGGGCAGCCCAGCTGGTAAAGCTCTTGCTGTGCAGCAGGAGGACTTGAATTTGACCCCGGCACCGATATGAAAAGAAGCACATGTCGCATGCTGGTAACCAATGCCAGAGAGCAGGAGATGGCAGACCCCTAGCATTTGCTGGAGCAGAATAGGTCCAGCCCAGTGAGGGACCCTGTGTCGGGAAAATAAAGGCTGTCCTATGACATGCATGTACACCTCACACACATGCACATATGCCCCCACCACGATGCACACACACACACACATGAACACTCATACATGTACACAGACACACAGAAAAAGAGGAGGGGGAAGAACATGTTCTGGGAACGGCAAGCAGACAATGCAGAGCTAAGCCGTGCCTCTGAAGCAGTCTGGAGAGAGTGGAGAGCTATGGTCTAGACAGACTAAATCAAAGAGAATATGAAGCCTCCTGCAAATACACAATGAGCCACCACACGGGAACCAAAGTAGGCCTCCTTATGGACACGTTCACCTGCCATATCCACCTGGGTTCCTCTGCTGGACCCACGTGACACATAAGGTTCACGTGCCCACCACATTCCCACCAGAGATCCCAGTGTTAGACTCTCTCTGCCCTGTTCCTGCTAGAAAGCAAAGAACTAACAACGGCTTGTCGTTGTCACAACAATCCGAGTCATGCTGCTCATGATGATTTGGCCTCCTGTAAAGTTTGCTGGCTGGAGAAGCGTCACAGCTTCTTGTCCTATTTGCTCAGCTGGCGTCTTAGCGGGGCTGGAGCCTGGTGTGGGAAACACACAGCTATACCTCACTGCTGTGCTCCTGATCTTCCGTGTTCTCGTTTGCTTCTTATCGGACAGTGTGGTCCCCCCCTCAAGTTGAAATGGTCAAAGTCAAGAACTGGGTAGATGTGTTGGTATCGAAGTCAGCAAAGCAAGCTTGTCAGCTGGCTTTAGTTCTAGGCTATTCCTGACGGAGGCGGAGTTCCCCAAAGGCTTCATCATAGCTCACTGGAACTCTGTCCTGGGGACGGGGTCAGAGGGTGTTTTTTTCCCTGTCTGGTTTCCAGTGTTCTGTGTATCTGGAGTCCTTTCCTAGAAGGGAAGCCTGATTGTCTTTTGAGGTCCTTGGACAGGATCATCCAGGTCCCTGAAGTCACCTCTCATCATCCTGGAAATGAGATGTCCACCAAGAATGGAGCTACCTACTTGCTCACAGCCTCGCTCTGACGTGTTGTTTGCCAACTGAGTGACCTTGAGCAGGTTACCCAACCTCTCTGCTCAGCACCTTCATTAATAAAACAAGCCAGTAATGAGTCCACAGTCCACAGATTCCTGAGACGAGAAGTGGGAGGTGAGTGAGAGAATAGCCATAGGTCCTGAGCTCACTGCTGACCACATAGCAAGCCACAGTGTTAGTTAATGGCTGATTCAGTCCTTGCTCTCCTGCCTTGCAGAATTACTGATGTCCCTGGGCGGGGACAGATGGGGTACAGGTATGCATAGTGTCATTGTGTGCCAGCAATGCCACACCCTTCCCTTGCAGTTCAGAAAGAGTCCAGGAAGCAGGTGAGAGCAAGTCACAGCTGGAGGGGAAGCCACAGGAGGCACATCCCAATTTAAGAAGCAAATGATTGGGGGAAATTGGCCACTTTTCAGGAAAAGCTACTGACAGTGTATGCCACATCTGATCACACCTGAACTCAGGCACTGGTGACATCAAGACTGGGGGTTTCTGACCATTCCCCTGAGGGTTTGATTCAGCAAGTCTTAGGAACACTGAACTCCTTTTCATGTTTGCTGCAACTTTGAGAAACAGTTCCAGAAAATAGAACTCGGAGTTATTTTGGGTATTTGAGCTCCCTATAAAAAGATCCAATATAAAATAAGAGCCTTATTTTAAAAAAAAGTTGAACTGCCCTACAGTGGGCACACAGAGGTATTACTCTGTCATTGGAAAAAGTACCCACAACAAGGACCTGAGGTGCCCAGGCAGAGCTGGTCCTGGCGACCCTGAGAGTGAGCCCAAGGCTCTCCCTCTGCCTGTCTCCCCCTCTGCCAGGCCTTGATGATGCTGGCTGGGATGTCAGCTGGAGTTGATGGAACTATCCTACTTTCTGAAGTGGAACTGGGAAGCAAACTCACCAGGGACAAACCCTCTTATCTTTCACTCCCTCCTCTAGGCTGGGTGGTGGGGAGGGACAAACACTCAAGGTCAAAGCCTTGGTCTCCCAAGGGCTTTCCTGGATGGTCCTGGAGAAGTATGTGTATGGTAAGAAGGAACCTCTAATAGTGACGTGATAGAATCATAGAATCCCGAGAGGCAGCATTTCAGACCTAGCAGCGATTTTGCCATTACATCAAACACAACTGAGCACGTCAGTCTCCACACATCCTCACTGCTGGTGACAATGTGCCAGGGGTTACAAGAAAGGGTTTAGGCCATGTAGTCCAATGAACATACAATGTAAGCCCAACGTTACTTAATTTTCCTTCTTTCTTTCTTTTTCAATGCTGAAGATTGGACCAGGACCTTGTGTATTCCAAGTGCATGATCCACCACTAAACAAAAGCTTTCTAGCAATCAGCATTGAAATGGGACAAAGAAAGATGAGGGTATAAAAGAGTGTTTGCCTGGCAATGTGTGAAGTCCTGGATTTAATTAAAAACAACACACACATACACACAGACACACAAATACACACTCACACGAGACAGACACATATACTCACACAAATACACTAAAGAAGTGGATGAGATTAATTTTATAACTTCAGTATATATCCAATATATCAAATATGCCATCAATATAAAGCATTGGTGAGTCATTTTACATCTCTTTTGTTGTTACAGTCAGATGTGGACTTCTCTAACTACTGTCAAGGAACATTTTGGTACCACCAGCTACATCTGATAGGTAGCTGTATTACTGAATGAAAGTTCTAGGTGCCAAACCATCCTAGAGCTCCCCAGCTCTCTTTACTAGCGTATGACCTCGGGCCAGTTATTTAACATTTCGTTATTTGACTCGTCTATTTCAGGAGCAATTGTTATAATACTCATTACTAAATGGCCATAATAAATAATAATAATAGGGTCTCTGTTGAAAGTTATCACAAGGATTAAATGGGTTAGTAGAATTAGTATGTATAATACATGTAGAGTAGTGCCTGGCACATGGCAAGTGTCTACAAGTTCAGCTCCTCAGCTCTGTCACATAGAAAGAACAAGATTTTGTTTCTTTTTTATGGCTAAGACTCAAATGTGTATTAAATACCTACTTTGAAGCAGGCAAGATCATAATCTCATTAAATTTCCCGATATCCCAAAGAGGGAAAATTTATTGCCATGTTTTAATAATGAGGCTCAGAGTGCCCATTTAATTTGTCTGAGTTGACATAGCAAGCACACAGCAAAACAAGAATTCAAACCCAGGGCTCTCAACTCCTTCCACCAAATCATGTGGCCCAAGAAAAAGCAAGGTGATCAGGTCACACAGTTGTGATTCTGAGCTGTTTCCTGATTCTTCTGGGATCTTGTTTTTCATCAACAGTGGAGGTCTGTATCATGATTGGATGCAAGGACATTTTGGTACCTTAATGGACGTAGGGGCATTTTTGTAGGAAAAGTCAGGGTCAAAAGTAACAAACACACACACACCAAAGGGACATTGTGTGTGTCCCTAAAGATGCCTTAGCATCTGTGCTACAAAGAAGGTGGAAGGAATGGGAGTTATTGAGAACGTTAGCACCCAGCTCCTGCCCAGCTTCTTCCCTGTTTGTGTGTCCTTGGGCCCTTGGGTCCTCCCTACTTTGAGAGAAAGAAGTAGGTGTTCTGGCAAAAGGCTGTGTCCAAATGTTTCCCCCTGGTTCCCAGGCTATAGTTGAGAGGTAAGCAGAGGAGGAGGCCTAGAAGGAAAATGAGAAACCCAGGAACCAGGATCCAGTTACAGAAAGAAAGGTGGAAAAGAGAGATAGCACCAGCAAGAACACTGGAGAACAGCAAGGCAGCAAAAAGGGCTTTTAGTGATAATTAATAATTAACATTTCTAATGATGTCCCGGCGACAGGAAGAGGCCAGCATGGGGGCTCTGGGGTATGGCTCTGGGTGACAGTGACCTCCAGGAGGGCTGGCAACCTGACCCTCATTAGCTTTCACAAGTCCCCATGTTTGTGTAGCTGGTGGGCTTCTTGCTGGTGAGATGGACATTGTCAGAGCAAAGCCAGGAAAAGGGAAAGTTGGGGCTGTGAGGACCAGAACATTCTTTTCTGGGACTCTAGATCTGGCTCATATAAATGTGCGGCTTCGGTAAAGGGGTGTTCTAGGTGCTAGAACTTTGCTCATGAGCAGCAAAATGCTAAGAACTAAACGGTAGGCCATGGCAGGATGTGATGGCAGGGCATACCTGCCTGTGTGGGAACCATCCAGGGGCAGGGGCAGCGAAGGCCAAAGCCACAGTTGAGATGATGGTGGTGATGGACACATGGGTGGTTGTAGTAATAGGAGCGGCGGGGCTGCGTCCCCAGCACCCCGGCCGCCTGCTAGCTTATGCCCCGAAATAACAACACACAAATTGTATTCATTTAAACACTGCTTGGCCCTTTAGCTCTAGCCTTTACTGGCTAATCCTGATATCCCGATCAACCCATCTCTAATAATCTGTAAGCACCGGTCTTACCGGGAAGATTCTAGCCTATGTCCATCCTGGGTCGGAGCTTCATCGCATGTGTCTGCCCGGGAGCGTGGCATGGCGTCTCTCTGAGGCGTCTGCCCCCGAGAGGAGAGCTGTCGAGTCTGAGCTCACTTCCTCTTCCTCCCAGCATTCTGTTCTGTTTACTCCTCCCACCTATGTTTTAACCTATGAGGGCCAGCCAAGCAGTTTCTTTATTTTTTAACCAATGACCTTCCTCCATCAGGTGGTAGTGGGTAAGACTGAATGTTTGTAACCTCTCAAAATGCACACGTAACTACTTTGGAGATGAAGCATTTTCAGAAGGAATTGATGTTACAGTGAAGTCACAGAGGTGAATCCTACTCTGCCTTGTAAGAGGAGGAGACACCAGAAGTCACTTTCCTCCTGTGAACACAGGAGAAAGGCCGTGTGAGGGCACACCAAGGAAACCATATTGACAAGTCCCAGGAAAAAAGACCTCACCAGGGACCTAACAAGAACCTTGACCTTTGCACCCAGAGCTGTGCATCTGCTATTTAGATGCCCAATATGTGGTATTTACTATGGCAGCCTGATCTGGCTAATTCCATGGTATGTGAAAGCTAGCCTGGGAACTTAAAGATTAATCATAGGCCCTGGGTGACTAGAGCTCCTAATTTGCCCAGAAGGAAAGGGAGCAGTCTATCAAGGCTAAGATTGATGTGTCCCGGGCAAGCTGCTTGGCTGGCCACCCTAGTAGTAGTAGCAATAGCAGTAGATGCAGCCTAATAACTAGCTGACATTTTACAGTATACTTATTCAATTTGCTTTGGAGCAGCCTTGTCCTCTAAGGACATGGGATGCCCTAAGTCCTGCAATGCTTACGGTGCTTCATGGACACGAAGCATTTCGCAAACACAGCTGCCGCGCTAACCTGAGCCAGCTCTTTGCCCGCCAAATTCAAGCTTGGCCCTTTCTATGCCAAAGGCCAGCGTGGACTCAGCCAGCTGGAGGGACCCTCTCCTGCCAAGGCCTTGGGTCTTGGAGAGCTCTGATTGCCTTCCTACATACTGAGTGGGCACCCAAGACCTCACCGGCACAGCTCTGAATCGTGAGATGTGTGGCCAGATCTGGGCTGTGGCAGGGTTGAAGATGCTCCTGAAGATTATGAGAAATCTTGTGTCCAGTGTGTTCAGTGGTTCCTCTCTGTCTACTGATATTTATGTTTATCTGGTGTAAAATTTTCTTTTGGCATAATGCCAAACTGACAAAAAAAGCCTTCACGAATTAAACAAATATTTTCACATCTCCTTTACCAATTATTTATGAGTCATCCTTTTGTTTAATAATTTTCTTGCATTTGTTTTTGTCTTTAAAAAATAATCTTTCCTAGTGTGTCTGACAAAGTGATGGCAGGACCTGTGGGGGACAGTAGTCAGATCATATAATAAATATATAAATATGTACCTATAGTATGGCTGCCTGACAGCTGCTTACTGACAGAACTGTGTCCTCCCTACCTTTGGTGACAAAGACCAGGGTCACCTGAGCTGGGACTGGAAATGAAGGGGCTGCCTGGGATGGGAACCCAGGGTGAAACTTCTGCACCCTGATTGAGCTAGTGATTAAGAAGTACGTGTCTGTCACAAGCCACCCATCCTGATGTTCACTTACACACCATGCGTAAAACTAGCCACTGTATGATCATGGCTAAGCATATTCTCACATCAGGTGGTACATACGACTGTGGCAAGTTTATATTTCAGTGGAGTTGATTTTTAAATCAGCTAACTTTTTTTTTTGAAATAGGGTCTTACTATGTACCTCTGATTGGCCTGATAGTTTGTAGGGCAGGCTAACCTTGAACTTGGAGCTATCTTTCTGCCTCTGTCTCTGCAGTGCTGGGATTAGAAGTGTGTGCTGCCATGTCTAACTAAAATCTCACCATTTTTAAAGTATAGACAGAAGCCAAAACCTGAAGGAATATAGTTGTTGGTTTGCTGTCCTTAGTTGCTGTATGTTTATACAGCACTTTTTACACTGTTGTCTTCTGGTTTGGACGCTCTGCAAAATTTGCTTGTTTGATCCTCGAGACGAGCCTGTGGTATGAAAGGCCATCAGGATCCCCATTTCATGGTCAGGAAAAGAGGCTCTCTAGTGGCCTAAGATGGCGCTACTAAATAACAAGATGTGACTGTGCCCAAGTGACTGGCACTAAGACCTAGCTCCTCCACATCGTGATGAACTGGTTGATAACACAGTAGCCCAAGGCCAACTTGTGTATAAACTGTCACCATGTAGGAGAAGAGCCCCTTGAGCCCCTGGGTCCAGCCAGAGATCACTGTGAAGTCAACTGTTTGGGGCTCTACTACATAGCCTAACTCTCCGCGCTATCTGTCGGTTTCTCTAATTGCCCCTTCTTAGGAGGTATCCTTTGGTGCCTGCTAGCCTGGCTCTGAACACAGAATTGGTTGTCCGAGCCACTCTGTCTGTCCCTGAGAGATATTAAAAGAAAATAAATACCAGCATGGGACATCCTGAAGCACTGTGTTTCCTCGGGTTCTGTGTACTTCCTGTAAGCCAGCACTCACTCTGCTGCAGGGACCAGGTCTCATTTACTGCAACTCGCTGTGAGATGGGCCCTTCCTTATGCTCATTTTCTCATGTAAAGTAGCAAGTTAGATAATGTACTTGGCCTATTGAGTCATGGCCCACTCACAAATGAACTCCTAACATATCAGGAAACCCTGACTATTGAACATAAAGTGTTCCGTATACGTTGAAGGGGTGCATAGAGCATGCCTAATACTCAAAAAGATCAATTTTCCTCTACAGTGCCTCCACATTTGCCTTCCCAGCAATACTGTGGTGCTGCCCCCATGTGTGTGCATGCCCCTGCCTGCTGAGGCCAGAGATCAATATTGAGTGTCTTCCTCTATTGCTTATCACCTTATTTGGGGGCCAGGTTTCTCACTGAACCCAGAGCTTACTGCTTCAGCTCCAGTGCCCCTTTCTCAGTGCAAGGGTTATAGATGTGGCATAGATCTTCTGAACCCAGTTCTTCAAGTTTGCCTCGCAAGCATTTACCCAGTGAAGTATCTCCATAATTCTGATCCTAAGAAACTAGACATCAAATTACCAATAATCCAAATTGATAAATGGAGTTCAGATCTAAACAGAGAATTCTCAACAGAAGAATCTCAAATGGCCAAAAGACACTTAAAGAAATGCTCAACATGCTTAGTCATCAGGGAAGTGCAAATCAAAACAAGATGGTATCTGAGATCCCATCTTACACCAATCAGAATGGCTAAGATCAAAAACACTAATGACAGCTTATGCTGGGGAGGATGTGGAGTAAGGGGAAGACTCATGCATTTCTGGTGGGAGTGCAAATTTGCTGTGGAAATCAGTATGGCAATTTCTTAGAAAATTAAGAATCAATCTACCTCAAGACCCAGCAATACCACTTTTGGGCAAATACCCAAAGGAGGCACACTCACATCACAAGGACATTTGCTCAACTATGTTCATAGCAACGTTATTTGTAATAGTAAGAACCTGGAAACAACTTAGATGCACCTCAACCAAAGAATGGATAAAAAAAAAAAACAAAAAAAAACAAGTGGTACATTTGCACAATGGAGTACTACTCAGTGGTAAAAAAAAAACGACATCTTGAAATTTGCAGGCAAATAGATGGAACTAGAAAAAAACATCCTAAGTGAGGCAACCCAGACACAGAAAGACAAACATGGTATGTACTCACTCATAAGTGGATACCAGGCATAAGACAAAGGATAACCAGCCTATAGTCTACAGCCACAGAGAAGATAGAACCTTCTTCCAGAAACAGATGGAAGAAGATGCAGAGATCCACAACTAAACACTGGACCAACCTCCCAGAGAATAAACAACCTGAGAAAGGAACAATAATATGAATAAAGGGGTCAAGACCATGATGAGGAAACCCACAGAATCAGCTGACCCGAGCTAGTGGGAACTCACGGGCTCTGGACTGACAGCTGGGAAACCTGCATAGGACTGAACTAGGCCCCCTGAATGCCGGTGACAATGGGGGGGCGGGGATTGGGCAGTACATGAGGCCACTGGCAGTGGGACCAGGATCTAACTCTAATGCATGAACTGACTTCGTGGAGCCCATTCTCTATGGAGTCACTTACTCACCTAGGCACAGGGGTGGGGGAGGGGCTTGGTCCTGCCTCAATAAGATGTTGGGACAGACTTAGTTGATTTCCCATGGGAGGCCTTACCTTCTCTGAGGAGCAGATAGGAGATAGGATGTAGGGAAGGGGGCAGCAGAAAGATAGGAGGGAGAGGGAATGGGAGATTGGTATGTAAAAATAAACAAATTTTTTAAATTGTCATATTTATTTGTGTGGTGTGTGTGTGTGTGTGTGTGTGTGTGTGTGTGTGTGTGTGTGTTTGCCTGAGTGTGCTACACTACACATGAAGAAGTCAGATGATAATTTGCGGGAGTCGGTTCTCTCCTTCACCACGTGGGTTCCAGGGACTGAACTCATGTCACCAGGCTTTACCAGCTGAGCCATCTCACGAGCACTTAAACTTGTGTCTTAGTCTTCATGTTGGATACTGGCCTGGAAGGTTCATTCCCAAAGAATGACGAAGGAATCTGGGACTTGTGTGTTCA
Organism: Microtus oregoni; assembly: GCF_018167655.1. Taxonomy (NCBI): domain Eukaryota; kingdom Metazoa; phylum Chordata; class Mammalia; order Rodentia; family Cricetidae; genus Microtus; species Microtus oregoni. The sequence continues at coordinate 18,616,630 of NW_024543071.1, forward strand.
GAGCAAGCACTGACACACATCTCCTGATTCATTGTTTCATCCTGGGACTTATGTGTCAGATAAAGCACTAACGCCCATCTCCTGATTCATTGTTTCATCCAGTCTCCACCTCTTGCCGGCGTTATTTCAATGAGAGATACTTTTCCCATAGTTCCCAAGTATATTCGGAGCCCCTTCCTTGCTCTGGACCTGGCACAGCTCCAAGCACATAGTAGGGACTCTACAATCAATAAATGAATTGGTAGTGAGTTGAGGACCCATGTAAGGTCTGGGAATAGGAATGGGGGATGCAAAGCTGAGCCCCAAATCAAGAGCGCTGAGTCGTGCCTCAACATGTCTGCGCACAAGGCCACGCCCTTTTGGCCCTACCTTTCCTATTTGTTAATGAGGGAACCATTCTGGCTAAGTGTCATGGTTACCTCTGGAGTTAAAATCTCAGGATGCAAGAGTATGCTGCCATTGCGTTAGGGAGAGTGCCCGAGAGTCCCTCGCCCTAAGGAGGACTCTAACTAAGAGATCTGGTTGTCTACTTTGGTTCATCCTAGTCCCTTTCCATCTCCATTCCCTGCCTCCAGTTTTCAGGGGTCAGGACTCTGGGAACAGTTGAGCCAGGTGGTTCCAATTCAGATTCCCTTGAAGTGGCACTCAATATCAACAGGGCCGCTGCCACTTGAAAAGACTGAGAGCTCTGCTTTGAGGCTCATGTCCATGGCTGGTGGCTGGTTTCTTGGGTCCTTGTCCCTTGGGTCTCTCTATGTGAGGCTCACAAAGTGATAGTAGGCTTTCCCCAGACCAGGAGATCTGTAAGACAGACACTTCCAAAGATGGAACCCAAACCTAGGACCAGCACCCTGTCACATCTGGTGTATCTACTGGTCATGGACCATCTCTGTATAGATGATCGCCTACACAGGACATGACTCTCAAAGACAGGAATCACTAGGAACCACCCAGCAGACTAGCCTCCATATCCAAGCTGACACCCAATCCAGACCAGTTTTGTTACTGTCTTATAATTTCCTGGGGAGGGGCACCCTAGTAGGGGCATGTGCATGATCCAGTCAGTGTCAGCAGAACACCCTGCCTGCTCCTTCACAAACCACCTCCAAGTATCCGTGGGTTCCTGGCAAAGTCCAGCCTCCCAGCAGAGTTCTGGGAATGGGTAGCACTTCCTGAGGCTTTGGAGGGTCTCCCAAAACAATTCAAAAAGCCTCAACTGCCTGGGGCACAGTGAACCAGGTCCCTGGCTTGACCAGAATGCTCTTATCCACCCCGATAAAGAAATCTAAATATTGTGGACGATGATGAAGAAACCTGCCGTGTGTAAATCCACTGCCGACGGTGTGTGTGAGGGCTGCTGAGGTTGTGCGCTCTGTGTTGTGGGCTGTGTGTCTACTCTCCACTGCTGCACTGTGAGACATGGCAAGACCCAGGGTTATCAGTGACTGAACGGGTGCCTTTGCTTCACTTACTAAGGCAGGAAAGCGGCATAAAACATTGTAGGAAGTTTTTTAAAATTCCACATTTCTAACAAAGCAAGCTTTCTACAGAACTTCCATCTAATTAGGAAATTAAATTAAGCAGACCATTTCACTTCCTCAGTAAGTGGGATTAGATTTCTTGCAGCAACGCGAGCTCCTTCCTCCATTTCCCAGACATCTGCATTTCCCTCCCCAGCCCCCGCCCTCTCGGCCTATAATTCTGAGTGAGTGAGAGCTAGCAAGAGAAAATGTGGGTTCTAGGTTCTGATCCGGCCCTTACCACCATCACATTGCTGAAGCTCTTTTCTGTCTTGTGCACAGGAGTCTTCAGCATCTTCCTATCTGACCATCCTCTCCCTGGTAAATTTTTTTAAAACCTAGCAGTTGGACCGGGCGGTGGTGGCTCACTCCTTTAATCCCAGCACTTGGGAGGCAGAGGCAGGTGGATCTCTGTGAGTTCGAGACCAGCCTGGTCTACAAGAGCTAGTTCCAGGACAGGCTCCAAAACCACAGAGAAACCCTGTCTCGAAAAACTTAAATAAATAAATAAATAAAACATAGCAGTTCCAAGATGCAGGTCAGATGCTAGCCTCCCCGCAAAGTCCCTCTTGCCTCTATGGAAGAAGTAATTTCTCCATCCTCTGTGATCCTGTAATTAGCAGATCTTAGCCCATTGGGTATGTGTATGTACATCCTGTCTCTCCTATCAGACTCTGAGTTCTTTGGGGAAAGGGGCCTGGTCCTTCTTATATCCCTTAGCATTGCGCGTAGCACATAGTAGGTGATACTACCATGGTTTCCTAGCACACAGTAGGTGCTCTATAAGCATGGTTACTGGGGAAACCAAAGACAAGGTTATGGTTTTCCAGCACACAGGTGTGTTGGCTGCCCTCAGCCAGCAGGGGGAGCATGTTGGTTCCTTAAATGAAGACGCTAATACTGTGCTTCAGATTCTGAAGGACTGAAGGTTGGGTTTGCTGAAGAGAGAGGCTCTGCGGGGTTGAGGTGAGGAAGAGCCCACCGGTTCTGAGCAGGAAGGCTACCCTCAGTTTGGATCTCTCGGTAAACAGGACAACAAGAACAGAGAGCACCCTTCATGATAAATTCCAAGCCTTGCCTATCTCCAAGACCAGGAAGCTGCATGCAGTTACAACGGGAATACATTCTTAATTAAACAGTGTGTAACTTGGGGCATTAAGTCTATGATAAATTGGGAGATAGGGACCCGCAACCTCATTTCTTTTAAGGATATTTAATTACAAACTTCTGTAACAAAATTACAGCCTTATTAAAATGGTTTCTCACTGAAGAGGGGGTTCTGAAAGGTGAGGTGATGCCAACGGGAAAGGTGCTGGATGGGCTCTCTCTATCCCGTGGGCTCTGTTCAGAGACCAGCAAGATCAGATAAAACCCCTCCCTGTGGAAAACAGTCCCTTGCGGAGGGTGGCCTCTCTCTACTGAGTTCCACAGGGCATAGCCCCACCGAGCCTGGCAGCTGAGATCCTGGGAGTAAGACATCAGCTAGCATCTTTAAAAAGGAAGACATCTGTCACTGCAGGTGGCTGTCAGTCACTCACATCTTAGTGTGAATTGTACCAATCAGCTGTTAAAATTTCCCCCAAATGAGGAAAGGATGATGTAGCCTAAAAAGAGTCAGTTTGGGTGTCGATATGAAGTGACAGTTTTGGAGCGTGGGATACTCTGGAGGGAGATGGGTCTGAGTGATAAACCTTTGTGGGAGGGTCTTGGGTAGCCAGACAGTAACACGATAATCAGAGAGTGTGAAACAGAAAGGCACCAAGAAGTAGAAGGTCGCCCTGAGAGCAGTATTGACAGTTGCTCCTGATCCTACAAGGTTCTGCCCAGGAACCAATGGGCCAGGTCATGTTGTCTAGTTTTTCACTGAGAAAAATACAGCCTCTTGTCTTGTCTGGTGAGTTACTATCTTCCCAGCATAAGATGCCTGTCCATTTTGGTAGCTCAGCCTTGGGGTATGTGTCTCATTGTTTCAGGAGCAGGAGACCCAGCCTCTATAGCCAGGAAAAAAAAGGTTAAGTATTCTTTTCACTCCCCGTGTAGACAGCGCAGACAGGAGTGTCACTGTGCCTGGAGCCCAGCCAGTTGTTCCTGCTGCTTTTGCTGCTGTTGCTGTTGGCTTCCGCACACATGCAGCTCTCGGTAGACAGTGGATGCTGTAGTTACAGATTTATGCTGTCCCATAGGGCCAGTCTGTGACACAGGTCCCACTGCCCATTACTTACACCAAGGTCAGCTTTTGCCTCTGAACTGTCTAACAAGGAAGCCGGTGGCAGTCTGGACCAAACCAACCAATCTGATCCCCAGCTAAGCTGCCCTATCTAAGTCACTGTGAGGATTGAACTGGTGCTCCACGGGAAGGGACAGCCATAGTGAGGGACAAGGCTTTCTGGAGCAGAGGGTAGGAAAGGGGTTAGGTGCCAGCTGCCTGTGATAAATGAGAGAACACTGGCCTGCTCCTCTCCAGGCGCTCTGGCTGTGTGTGCTCACCCTCATTTCCTCTCCCGACAGCCAGAGGCCCCCAGTGCAGCTGCTGGGAAGACACGTGGCCATGTGCCCAGCTCAGCACCTGAGGCCAGCGGGATCCTGCTCGGTGGACAACAACCTCCTTTCCTCAAGTCTTTTCTCATACCCACTCCCAGAGAAAGGCCTGGAATAACAGCACTGCCGGGAGTTAGCCATCACACGGCTCTGCTGATTTTCCCCAGAATCAGGAAGAAACACAGTACAATGGTAGGTCTAATGAGAGGGTGGGAGGCTCACTCGACACCTCACCATGGCTCAGCTGGCAGCCCAGTTCTCCTGCCTTTGTTCACGCTCGCAATGGCATGGGTTTGGCCGTGATGCCTATTACCTCCTCCTGTCGTGGCCACATGGCCACCGACTCACTGTGCAAGCCTGCAGTATGCCCCTCCTACCAGCAGGTCCCAGACACTGAGCCTGGGCTTGCCTTCTCTGTATAAGAGCTGGACTCTAAATTCCAATGAGAGCCAGAGTCTGGCTCCTGGAGCCTGTCCAAGTGTGGGTGAGTGAGAACAGGCAGTTTATAATCCCAAAATGCTAATCTACCTTTCCAGGTTCTGAACATGGTAGAGGAAGTAATAAAGTTGGAGAACAGAAGAGGGTCCAGGCCTGAATGACCAATTAAGCCCCCTTCTAAATGACCAAGAGCGATGTTGGTAGGATACAAGCTAATTACCAGAATTAACAACAAACCCCACCAAAAAGCCCAGGCACTAAAACTACATCAAACCTGGATACCAAATGTGAGCCTATCCTTTTTCACCTCACTTAGATTTTCTATGTAGCTCTCCCACCACACTGAACCAAGCCTTGACTCTGATAGAGTTCATGACTGGCCCTGGAGGCATCAGTGGTGGGGGGTTGGGATAGGAGGGGGATCAAGGGTGATGGGAAACCACAGGGGGCCTGGGAAGGCCCTAGAGACAAATGGATAAGAAGAGGTCATGGGGCCTCTTCTCTCCTGCCTCTGCCTTCCAATCCTGCATCCAGTGAATGGAGTCTCCAAGGATAGGCATTCCCTGATCTCAGCTGACCTGCCCCAGGGAAGGCAAAATCCACAACTTCTGAGAACATTAAGCCCTAAGAAGCTAACGCAGTTGGCTGACTGGACAGTGGGCATCTTGGAAGCCTGGGTGGAATAGCCTCTTTAAGGGAGCGGCCTAGATGAGGAGTGTGCCGAGTGATGGGAATGGGCAGACCTGAGACAATGTTGCAGATAGAGGGACTAGTGAACCTGAGACAATGTTGCAGATAGAGGGACTAGTGAACCTGAGACAATGTTGCAGATAGAGAGACTAGTGAACCTGAGACAATGTTGCAGATAGAGAGACTAGTGAACCTGAGACAATGTTGCAGATAGAGGGACTAATGAATGCAAAGAGGTCAGGGCTGCGGCAGGTAGGGGAGAGACAAAAGAGGTGTGAGGGCCTGAGGCTGTGAGGCCTGGAGAGTCAGGAGGGGGACGTGAGGGTGAGAAGATGGCGGATCAGTTGTCAGAACCTGGACTGGAATGCTAGTTTGGGGACCCTAGGACGCATGGCCTTGAGGAGGCCCTTTAGCCACTGAGCCTCAGTGTCCTTGCCTTTGAAATGGGAAAGATGCTGTAATGGGGCCAAGTTCATGTACTGAGTGTGAAGAATGAATGAGAGGAGCCAGGCCAAGTGGTTGGCACAGCACCTGGCACTGTGGGGGCTCCATAAAGTCACTTTCTTACACCGAAGGTCACAGCACCAGCCCAGGTCCCTAGTCACCACCCAGAAAGCCACCAGGTGGCGGTCTTTTGAGCTTTTCTGGATAGTGTGGTCAAGACTTGTTCTGCCATTGTTTTCACACAGCAGAAAAGTGTGACCCAAGGCTCCTACGAAACAGGTGGATGGAAAGTTACAGCAAGGCCTGTGTGGTTTCCAAAGTGAATGCTCCAGGATGAAGACGAGCCCCGTGTCAGACCTGGGCCTTAGCTTCAGCTGCACTACAAACCAGCAGAGCGGAACCTCAGCCTTCCTAGATATCAGCTTCCGGATCAACACACCAGGTGGTCACAAGGCCCACGGTAGAGACTATGTGTGCAACAGCTACAGTGGGATGGATGGACTTTCCCAGCTTTTCTATTTACGTGCGGCTTCCTTTAGTCAGTATTATTATTATTATTATTATTATTATTCTGTGAAATGGATACAACAGCAGAATCACAGGGCTGTGGGGCAAATTAAAGCATTAAAGCAGACGAGTGTGTGCCCAGGAGCCTCTCAGGGCTACCACGCTCTGCAAGGGAAGGGTCAACTGGTGACCCAGGCTGGGCTGGCTTTTGGTTGAGGTGACTGTGGGGAGCCGCAGGGAAAGAACAGACGACTGAGGGTGAGAAGGGGAACAAGTTACTAGAAGCAGGACCTGTTTCACAGCGCCCCTGCTGGCAGGAGGTTGCAAAATGCAAAAGGAGAGTCCTGAGTTTCACCTCCCCAGCCTGTTGTTAGTCTTTATCTCTTTCTCAGCACGATTTGGGCATCAATTCCCCGCTGTGCTGTAAGCTCCTTGAAGGCAGAGAGGTCTTATTTATCTTTGTTCCCCCGTGGCCTAACGGAGCTTGCACCTAACAAGCCCTGGATAGATGCTTACTGGTGAGCAATCCATCCTAGGCCATTCACCGAATTGGTTACTTTCCAGGCGACCCTGGGCGATGCACTGAGCTGGAACTCCACTGGCCGGCTTTGGAATTGGATGCTCTGCCTCCTGACCTGGGGATGCTGGTGACTCCGTGCTGATGTCCTTACTTGTAAAAGTGGGCACCAGAAAAGGCAGGCAGGCACCGGTACATCTGATGATGATCCTGACTTTCCCATTTGCCGGCAACCTGCCCCTCCTGCCAGGGAGTCCCTGGGGAGGGTGAGGTGGGGCATGGGTGCTGGGTAATTGCTGAACGGAAGGAATAAGCGTGGGGGTGGACGGCCCAGCACGGGGAAAAAAAAAAAAAGCCTGCATGGGGGAAGGGACAACACCTGGCAAAAGGGAGCCCAGCCTAGCCATGTGAGGATTTTGGCGGTCCTTCAGAGCCCATTTCCTCATCTCAGCCACAGAAAAAATATAAACATCCTCATGTTTGTCATAAAGCATCGTGCCTGACACACAGGTGTGCAGGTACTTGAAGAATAACCACATGGGCTACTGGGATGTGGCTTTGTATCCATGAGAGCAGCTCTGAAGCAACTTCCTGCAAAAAGTGCTCTGGACTGGGAAGACTAGCATATCCCCACCTTGATCTAGGGGTCACTCTGTTCGAGGACCATGCTTTGTCTGTCACCTGCTTACACAATTTCATATGCACCTGCATGGTGCACTTACATTTATTAGTTTTGTGTACTTACATATTTTAGTTTTTACCCATCACACATCCTGCTCACCCCACACACATAGTAGAAGTAAATTTGGTGAAAATGAGGCCCCCAGGAGGCTGTGGCACTCTTACCTGAGGTAGTTTGTGCTCCTGAAGTGTGTTCATGCTTAAGGAGACTATGCAAGACCAATCCACGGGCTTATTTGGGATTCCTTCTGTGTTTGTTTTTGAGGCAGGATCTTACCGTGTAGCTCAGGCTAGCCTTGAGTTTATCTTCCTGCCCCAGCTTCTCTGGTGCTAGGGTTGCATGCATACCACTACCCAGGTCACTCTATAGGTTCAGTGGCCTGTGCTTAACATTTTTAAAGGCTAGTTTTTGCATCTCCTCTGCAAAAAAAAAAAAAGTGATCTTTGTCCCTGAAGGTCCAGTCAACCCTAGGGCCCAGAATGTGTGCTCTGTCCTTATGCTGCCTCCCCCAGGGCACCAGCCACTCACATCAATGACCAGCCTGGGCTGTGTGCACCAGGAACCCGGCAGTCTGTTAGGAGACTCTTGCTGTTTGAACCTCTGACCTGCCTCACTAGGTCTGCTACTCCTCCCTGGCCTTCTCTGCCCTACCACTCACCTTTCAGTTCTAACCTCAGCCCTGGAGATGCTGGGTCAGGACTGGTGCATGCTGAGTCTTCCTCCAGCTGCCTGCGTCCTGGTCCCACACTTGTGATTGCCTTCATGCCTACATCCAGCTAGAAAGCCAGTCACTCTCCAGCTCTTAAAGACCTCCAGGGGAGCCATTTCTACAACCTCTGCAGGAAGTCTTGTTCTAACATCTCAACTCTCAGGGAGAAGAAAGCCTGCTTTTCACGAAGTCTTGGCTCCTTTCTGTCGCAATGAGAGCGGAGTTGCTTCTATTTTCTACCTGTCTGAGCTATACATAAACAAATCTAATGCCTCCTGATTTTCTCCTGCCTTGCCAGAACGTGGACCAGGGGCTGGGCTCCTGGGCAGCTATCCCCTACAGTGTGCACAGGCTGGCTACCAGGATGTGGGCTGCCACTCTGAGGCCTGAGGGGGTAGCATCCAGGCAGAAGTGGCCGTGTAGGGAAAAGGCTGAGCAAGGGTGGCCAGGGCTCCCTTGAGTCCCTAGACGTGAACCGACTGACACTGATTGAGAGCCTGTTGTGGGCCAGGCCCTGAAGATGTTTATGGGAAATAGAAACCCAGGTCTCTACCCTCAAGAATAGCACCATGAAATAATCAATTACTTACTCAACTCTGGACAGTGCAGGATGTACTGATCTGGACTCGAGAGACCAAATTTTCATTCCAGCTATCTTTCATTAGCTGTGCTTTTCTGGGCAAGGCACGTCCCCTCTCTGAGCTTTTGTTTATGTGTCCTTGTCACAGGTACGCATTAATGAGGACTGTCTTATTCTGTAAAGTGTCATTTAAATTAAAGGGTTATAGCAGATTGGGATAGGAATATATGAAGGCTGAAAGACCTACAGCCCCTGATCTGGAAAAATGAGAATACTGTACACTTAAAGGCTGAGGAGAAAGGGAGGAAACTGAGCATCTTCCCCAGGAAGAAAAGGCAGGAGGAAGGGACTCGTGGGCACGGAGAGCAGAGGAAGAGAATGGAAGAAGATGGATGCTGTCATTTATGGCACACCCACTACGTGCCAGGAGCTCTGCTGAGTTCTGTGCACACATCACCTGACATGTCCCTTTTCAAAGCTCTTATAACCTTATTTGACCTTGCACCTGGCAGGCTATAACACATTTCCATACACACACACACACACACACACACACACACACACACACACACCACACCAACCTCATAGCCCAGGACAGAACTTCTCCACAATTCATCCTATCTGTGCCAAGTAGAGGATGGGGTTTCAGGACAAATCAGAGAGGAACCAAAAGGTACTCAACAGCTCCCGGTTAGAGAGCCCAGGGCAGAGTAACCAGAAAGTAACCGATGTGAATATCAAATACAGGTTCCTCTGTGAGGTGACATCGGTCTTTTGTTCTCCTGCGTTCAGCCCTTCACGCAGAATCAGCTCTGTCCTCCCCCTCTCTTTTTCCTATGCCCCCTCCTCTCACTCACACACCCACTGGGTCTCCTTTTCATCTTCAACGCTTGACCCTTTGCTGCTCACAAGTCTCGCCCAGTTTAGACATTGGAAAAAGACTTCAAACATCCTCTTCCCTCGGCTGGAGTCCCTCTTTCCTTTCTCTATTCTGATTCTTCTCCTCTCTCTCCTCCTTTCCCTTCCTCTCCTGTTCACTTTCCACCTTCTCTCTCCTCCTGCTGGGTGAAACTGGCAAAGGTGCCCCCAGCCCAGAAGCTCTCCTGGTGTTTGGTGAGGATGAGGATGGGCTTCCACAAACGGATGCCTTTCTTCTTTAAACCAGGATCACGAGCTCATGTTGGCCAGAAATCTGGCTGGGTTGGAAGTTGAAGACTCCAGACTGAAAGGGGCTGGAGCCTGGAGCAAGATCTGACCTCCAAAGTACCACAAGAGAGAGGAGTTCCTGGCAGCTGACGGCAGAGGAGATGAGGCCAAGCTGGAGGATGTCAAAGAAAGCTGGCATGAGGAAGTTCACGGAAGGTGAGAAGGAAGTTGATGTCAAAAACGTGGGGCAGCAGGTGGCAAAGACCCGGTCGGCCACAGGAAGGAAAGGATCTCAGAATCCTTAACCTGAGGACCAGAAAGAGAGAATGACATAGAGCTCCAATTACTAAACCCGCAGGTACCAAGTAGAACTCTGCTGGAAGAAAAGGATATTTCGCAGGTGCTATGGCCTAGGTTACAGGCCAGCAGACTAACTTAAAATTCAATGTGAAACTTACTGCTGACTTTGAGCTCCAAAGAGCCCCATGACATGGGGGAGGGGGAGCCTCTGTGGCTAAGCAACTGGAACAGGGTCCTGTCTCCATCTTGCTCCCTGCCTCAGACTCTCATCCAGCCCCTTGGGTTGCAGAGCCATTTCAACCACAACATGGAGGAACGCCCAAAGCATATTCCACACATAGCTAGGTGAGCACCGAGGACCTAAGCACAGATGAACACTGTGACCAGATGCCTCCTCCAATTGTCCCAGGCTTCTCCTCCGTCCCAAGCAGCTCTGCTCTTGACACCTAGCTGTCCCCAGGACTCAATAGCATCTCCCTGTTTTTTGCCCATCTTTCTGGCCGACACCCTGCCTGGAAGAGTTTGCCTGTAGCTGTCCTCCAGGTGTTCTGAGCTAACACTGGCCGCTGGGAAGACTCCTCTCTGTGTCTGCCACAGTTACACCCCTAAAACAAACTGTCCACCAGGGGCTCAAGCATCTCTACAAGAAAGAATCCCTGTGTATTTCCACTCCAGACAAAAGCCCATTCTGCCCTCCCGTCACTCACAGCATGCTGTTGACTGTGGTACATGTCTCCACTCCCTGAGAAAAGAGGGCCACACAGAGAAGTGCCTGGCTTTGAGAAGGGGGTTTCTTCCTCACATCTCTGAAATGCCTGTCACAGTGTGCGGTTTCCCATTCACTGTTGCTGCTCCCGCAATTCCCACAAAGAATTCATTTCTTTGGGAACCAGCAATCTTAAACACAGTCCCTGTCTGCAGTTTCAAGTGTCCAAAATCCCCAAGTGTCAAAAATATTTGGGATTTCTTTGGGGCTTTGCTAGTTTGGTGCTTCAGCTCATCTGGAGACAAATGCTGCCCTAAACGAACACAAAACCACTTTACCCTCATGCTCACTCTAGAAGCCCCGGCATCTCACTGTGGAAATATGAATGTGTCTGACTTTCAGATGTGACTCCAGACCTCACATGATGGCGCAACAAGCTTGACACCTCTCTGAATTCTAAAACACCCTGGCTTCCAAACATGGACAGCATTAAAAGAATGAGAAATTCTAGAACCAGAGCTGCCCAGCTCATTTCTTGAAGGACTCCCTGAGTAGGACACCTGTCACTTCCATTTCTCTGTCCTTCCCCGCACCTCTGCCCAGCTATCTCCTTACCTGCCTAGCTGTGGGAAATGCGAGATCATTATGAAGTTGTTTTGCACCGACAACCTATTCACATCTGGATGGCTAATGCTCATAATTACCTCACTGGTTACTAAATCTGTCAGGTTTAGGTAAGGTGAGGCTCCACAGCTGTGGCTGTGGCTCACAGCTTCCCAGGCAGAGAGGGAAAGAGAGGTGAGAACGAAATCAAGAAAGGTGTGCTCAGATGCTTGGGATTGAGTGAGACTGGTTAATTACCAGTCGCTTGCTGTCTCCCTGAGTTGGAGTTTCTGGCTAAGGAACCCTCGCCGATTAGACAGGATCTGACAACCTGCTACTTGTTTCCACGTAAAGAGGGTGATAGGGACTAAGGCGCAGAGAACAAGTGTGGAGACAGTCTCTCAAGTGCCAGGACCACAGCCACATGATACAGATGTCCTCTGATGGTGTCATCCATCAGAGTGCAGAGCCTTCTGCTGTCCTTTTGGAGAGAGCCCAGGACCAGAAGTGCCCTTGGGAGGGAGTCTACTTGCTGCTGGATGAAGAATGTGAATGTGGAGCCTTGGATTAAGTTCTAACAATTCTCACACCCCCTTGTGTATGTGAGAGCATCTTCCTGAGAAGCACATCCACACATTCATCGGCTTCTCCCAGGGTTCAGAACGCTCTCTGATCTCTAGAGGATAATTATAAACCCCGGAGAAACAGGTGGATAATGGACAGAGCACCCAAAGGCTCAGAATTCCTAAAGATCCTGAAATTGTATTCAAAAGCCACTCACATGTAAATGTCTGCCAACTTTTCCAGAAAAAGACTTTAGTAACTTTTGCCAGGTTCTCAAAGGTTCCCCGCCGCTCAGGGTTAAGAACCTGAGCTCCTCAGCAGCCCAGAGAGACCAGCTTTGTCTATGCTTAGCTACAGCTTTTAAGAGGAGAGCACAAATACCTTCAAACAGGGCTGACAGCTCTGCTCAGTATTGGGGGGGGGGGGGTAACCGAGTCCAGACAGGATCTGGTTGGCAAGGCCCTCTATAGCAGAATCCTCATCGGAGTCATTTTAAGAGTCAAACACAGAAAGCAGGCTAGTTAGTCCATAGTGGTCTCAAAAGCCCCTGGAGCTGAGTAAACAGTCTCAGCTCCTTCTCCCTCGGCCAGTAGATACCCAGATCCTCCTCCTCCGAAGACCTGTGTCTGACTCTCAGAAACCCACAGGCTTATTCATAGGTCAAAATTCACTAAGTACTTGCGGAGTACCTACTATGTGCTTGGTTCTATTGTGGGAGTAAAAGAAGGAACCTGTCATTGTTGAGCTAAGCCAGCTTCTTGCCCCAGACACCAGTATTTGGGGTGCTGTTGACCAAGTCACTCTTCTCCGTCTCAGTCGCCCTCCCACTACTACCCTTGGGTCAGAAAGACCAAAGCCATCGCACCCAGCTGAGCCAGCTAGTGGCAATGGAGAGAGAACAAACAGTTCCTGTGAGCAAAGCTCATGGGTGCTGCTGGAGCGCGAGCTAGGTGGGGTGGGGATTCTGCCCGTGGGGGGGGGGCGGATGTTGGGGAGCAGACGCTGCCCGCAGTCGCCTGGGCCGCTGCGGCTGACCACCGAGCCGTGCTCGCCTGCTCCCCGCCCGCTGGGACCGTGGTGAAGCTCTGTTCCCCATACTGAGCAGTCCCGGAGAGGCGCTCGGACACGTCCCCAGGCTGGATAAAGATCGACTCGGAGCTCGCTCCGCAGCGAGAAATCTCGCCATCGGCGTGGCTCGCGTGGCCGCTTCGGCCGGGCCCCGAAGACGACAGATCGCTATCTGGGAGGCAGAGAGAAGGCAGCGCTGCCGCCACTCCCGCCCTGCGCGCAGGGTGGCTGCGGGGTCCTGGGGCTCGCCGGCCTCCCCTCCCCCCATTTGGACTACCTTATCCGCGCTACCTCCCTAGGGGCATCTGCTTCCCGCCCTCCCGATCCCCAGTGTCCCTCCAAGGCGCCCTCTCCCCACTCGCCAGGCCCCGCTGCCTTCTGAAGGTTACGCGGCGCGGCGACGGGGCGCGGCAGAGCACGGGGGGCACCCGCCCTCGCCGCCGCCCGCGCCGCCGCCCACCCCAGTGCCCGCCGCGCCGGGCCAGCCTGGCTGCCGGCTGCTGCCACCGCAATCCCGGCTCCTAAATCAGCGCGGGGAGGCGCCCCTTCCCCCACCCGGCTCCCCGGGCTCCCCGGGCCGCGATTGGCCGCGCGTGCGCCCCCCAAGCTTGGGCCCCGGCTCCAGCTGCCGCGCCATTGGCTGCGGGCCTCCGCCAGCCTTTACATAAGCCCGGGCGCGCTCGAGTGGAGTTGTATAAAGCGAGCGCGCGGCGTCGGGGCGGGAGGCTCGAGGCCAGCCCGGGACCAGGGCTGGGCGCTGCAAGGCGGCGGCGCCGGCGGCAGAGGCGGCATCGAGCCCCAGCTCTCCGACGCCCCCAGGCGGTGGGGCTGAGAGAGCCAGAGGATGACTCCGAGCGCAGACCCGGGCGTGAGTATCGGCTCCCGGAGCCCCCACCCCTTCCGGCCGAGAAAGTTTCTCCAGTCCAACGCCCCTCCCTGTACGCCCCGAGGGGTGGCAGGGGTGCAGCTGGGGACCTGGGAAGACCAGGACCGCGGAGGCGGCGGCACTGCTCCCAACTTGCCAAGAGGCGCGGGACTCGATTGGCGCGCAGATCCTCCCCGCGGGCTGGGGGCGAGGTGGGAGCTGGGCTGGAGGTGGTGGAAGAGATGGGAGCAGAGGTGTGGGGGTGACATCCCGCAGTTGGCAGAGAACGTGTTAGGGGCACAGTGGATGGAGGTCAGCGGTTTGAGAAGGGGGCTAGGAGGGGGTAGAGCAGGTGAAGGCTGTTTAGGGGGTACAGGGGGCAGTCACCCAGCCAGGCAAGCTCAGCTTGGGGCCGACGAAGCTACTGGCCTCGGCTGCCTGCCAATGTTTCCAGGTTGGGGGAAGATCCCCGGGGGGCATAGCTCTTCTCCGGGGAAGCCGAGCTGTCTCCCCTGCACAGCGCTGAGTGGCAGAGTGCTCCCGGAGCCAGCCCGGTGCACGGTGTAGCTACCAGCCTCCTTTGCTGGACCGAGGTGTGGTCTAGCTTTCTGGTTAGGGCTGTTTCTGGCAAGCTCTTTACGGTATTCTAGGGGAACCATAGGGTCCCCTTTGATCTCATGGAAGCACATAGGGGCTTTGGTGGGGCGACAGGCAGGCTTGGGGGCAAGTCCAGCAATGCAGCGTGCTTCTTTTGCAGTACAGTAGTTGAGAGCCCGGGTTAGTCCCGCTTCTGCAGAAACCAACTAAAGAATCCAAAGTCATCCCAATCGGGACGGGAGCTTCCCTAGGGGTGTAGGTGGGGGTTTTCTCTTCGAATGACTAATGTATACTGCTGCTATTGGGTGGGTTAACCTACCGTGGCTTCTGTGCCTCCCAGAAGGAAGCTTCAGCCCTCCTGGCAGCATTCACGAGTGGCACTTGAGATATCTTCTGGGATAGGTGCACAGGACTTTGCAGATGAAGCCAGGTGGAAAAGAAAGCAAAGATTCCCAGAGTAGGGGACAGCTCTTTGGTGCTGTCTTGAGCCCGGCAAGAACTCCTGGGGAAAAGCCATCAGGCCAGTTTTGAAACCACGATAACTTGGGACAGGAAATACTCCCACTGAGTAATCCAGAGGCTTGAATAGTTCCCCTCATTCTTGGGCGCAGAGAAGAGAAGTGGAGGGTGGAAAGTGGAAATATGGCAGTTGTCCCAATACAGTCTTCAAGGAAGCCGTTTTCTCTCTCTTTCTGTCTTGGTTAAAAAACCCCTTCTGGGGGCAGGTTCTAAGCAATTTAGTAGGCAATGAAGGGAGGTTAGTTTTTGGTGCTGGCTGACCTAGAGGGTCAAGATTACACGTTTTAGTTTCCAGTAGGTGCTGATGGACTCTGGAGAAGATTGAGGCTGATGGGTTGATGTTGTATCCTTCACCATACCCCAACCTATATCTATGGGGAGCGGGGTGTTCAACTCCTTGGATACCTGTCTTAGCCCAATGATTTTATATGAGGGTTACCTCCATGCCCACCCCACCTCCCTAGCACCATTCCTTTGCCTGCAGTCAACATGTCTCTGCTGCATTTCCCAAGACCTTCTTTCTGCTAGGGATTTGAGCAGTGAGATACCTGCTTGTTGCTCCTTCTTCCTTTCTCCATCTGGGCTGCCTGCACTTGGTGTTCTGAACCCTGGCGTTTATTATTTGGCACTGGGATGTTTGTTTGGTTACACAGTGCAGCCGGTGTGAATGAGTAGACCAATGTCTTGTGTAATGCGGGGGAGTGAAACATAGACTCTTTTAGAGAGAATGGACCACCAACCAGGAAGTAGTTCTGTTACACAGCTTGAGATCACCTGAGTTGGTCCTCAAGCTTCCTTGCTGCCTGCCAAGTCAGGAAGCTTAGAGGTGCAACAGGCTCCTTGGTATCCAGTAGGGGGCGCCAAAAGCACCTCGCTCAGAACTAGTGACTTTCTTGCTTCTTACCCTTCACTGGCCATAGTAATGCTTTAAGCAAGCTCAGGCCACAACCCCCAACAATCACCCATTGTGGTTAAGGACTGTGGTGAGTGGGGCCCTTCTACCACGTGTTTTGTGGACTCCGGCTAGTCCTGTAGCCCCAGATGCAGTGGGGTGGGTAAGGTACTATATCCCTGGGAGACAGAACTGGTACATAGGTCCACCTGCTCTCTGAGATTATTGTTTTCTGTTTAGTATCCATGTATTCTTTGAATTGTGGGGACCCAAG
This sequence comes from Microtus oregoni, assembly GCF_018167655.1. Lineage (NCBI taxonomy): Eukaryota > Metazoa > Chordata > Mammalia > Rodentia > Cricetidae > Microtus > Microtus oregoni. The sequence continues at coordinate 18,632,789 of NW_024543071.1, forward strand.
AATATCAAGACTAGGAGAAAGGAGCCTGGGCAGGGGCATCTAGTCCACCTCGCCCAGCCTGAACACTCCCAACTACACTGTATTTACAGATAATACAGCTGAAGTAAAACAAGTGTCTTGCCCAAGGTCACCTGGCTGTTTGGTGGAAGAGATGGGGACAAACCCCACAATTGCTAGTTCCCTGTTTGGAGCTTTCTCCACTCTAGTGACCTGCTTCTCTTGTGCTGTGAAAATGGACATATGTTCTCTACACAGTAGGCACTGGTAATTACTGACAGGCCAGGCTTGGGTATACTAATAGCTTTAGTAAATTTAGGGAAATTTTCTTTGCAAGGAAGCAAGAGAAGATAAAAGTTCTCACAATAAACACATGCAAGTTGTAAAAATTCCAAGTTATCCTTTCTCCTTCCCCCACAGTCTTGTCCTGCTGTTCTAAGTAGTCTTTAGGCAAAAGCTAAGCAACTCCATGTAATGGAACTTTAAATGCTCAGGCCATCCCCAGATAGTCTTAGAACGTAAATCAAGGTTTAGACGCCCTCTAAAACATGCTGGAACAGGGTCGCTCTGTCCAGCAGTCAAACCTCTGTTGAGAGAACCTCTCAAACTCAGATCCTGGGTGAACTAGAGAATTTCCAAAGAATATCTCCCAATGCCCTCCATCCTTACTGCTCCCAACTCAAGGTCAGAGTATTCGAGGCTCAGGGCTCAATAAATCCCTCCTCTTTTGGCACCTGGGGCACCTAAGACGATGCTCTCATTCCTGGTGCCCTTCTGTGGATCTGGGGGGCCCATAGCTGACCCTCTGTTTTCTGCTACCACCTACTTTCTTGACATACCATATCAACCTCATGGGGTTCTTTGTGGAGCATTGGCAGACTTGGTGGCCTGTCTTCATGAAGAAACCTACTGTCAATCCAGAATTCTGAAAAGCATAACCCTTCCTTGCCCCTAAGATTCACACCATGGATGCTTGTTGTCAAGGAAAATACTTACAATTGTTCATCTCTCCGGGCACGCAGACAAGATAGGTCTTCATCTATACAAGGGGGGGGGGAGGATAGTGTAGGCCACCAGAGAGCCACAGCCCCTCTCTTTAGTTGGGATTCTAAGAACTGGTACTTGAGAACCTCGTCGGTCACCTTGATTTAAGTGGAGAAACATCCTCCATGTTCTCAGTCTTGGTCTGGTTCTAGATAAGCTTGGAGTAGTATGATTACGCTCAGTATAGGAAGAGTGTCAGATCCTCCTGTGAGGGTAGGGGAGCAGAGGTGGAGGAAATGGTCTTTGGGATTCATCTCCTTAGGTGTGATGCAGAGAGCTAGTCATTCAGAAGGGGCTATTAGTGCTGGATCACTGGGAACCGCATGGGATCTTTTTCCCCTATCGCTAAGGCCAAGTGTGGAGCTTGCACATCAGCTTCTGGTCATGGTGACGTGGAGAGTGATGAACACAGTCTGACTGGCAGGTATTCCCCCTTGCCTTCTTCTCTGACCCACAGCTGGGGTTCGGCCATGCTTGGGGAAAAGAAATTTTACAGGTCCCCGGATAATTCTGAATGTGATGGAAGGCCCTGAGCTATTGATTCCTGGGGAAGGATCTTTCTGCTGGGAGAAGCCTTCCTCAGAGCCCAGTGATTTAAGAGTGCTGACAAACCCATGCTCACTGAGCCTCCTGCAGGCTGCAGATAGGCTTCCAGGCCAGCCTGGACTCCGCTCTGGATTTCTGAAGAGTCTGGCTGGTTGCTTAGGGGGCATAAACCTGTGAACTCTCCTTAGGAGAAAGTATGAAATCAATTGGTTTATTATCACATGGAACACACTCAGGACCACTTACGGCGTTTAAGAAATAAGACGTAGCAGAGGACTGTGAGATTGGCTTTGAAACATTTACAAAAAGGTGCGAATAGGTTAGAAAAGAGGAAATGGTAGAAAGACCTTTGCTCCACCAAGCTACTCGCATTCTTGGCCTCACTGAAGCCCCCAAGCAGTGCCTGGAGAGGTCACTTTTGGCGGTATCTAGAGATAATCTGTATTGTCACAGTTGGAGGAAAGGGTGCTACAAGCGTCATCTTGTGGGAGAGAAACCAGGATGCTACTAAACATTCTTCAGAGCAGAGGGAAGCCCCGTGTGGGGCCCCAGATGTCAATGGGACCAAGACTGGAGCACAGCAGCACACACAGGTGGCAGAGATTTGGAAATATTGTAACCCAGTTCTGTTGTAGCTGAGGACACTGAGATCCAGAGTGGAGAGAGAGCCAGGCAGAGTCCTCCAGCAAGTGGATGGCAGAGCTAGTCTGGAACTTACATCTGCTTCTTTGAGACTGATTTACCCGAACTCTCCTCAAAGTTGTCATGGAGAATAAATATGAGCTGTGAAAACACTTAGAAAACTACAAGGAGACTATTATTAATACTGCTATTATTACCAATTTGGGGGTTTGGAAAGTTCTGTTTCTGTGATGCTGACTCATGGTATAACATTGAGCCAATTGCTCCTAGAGCCCTATGCCCGCTTCGTGTTCACCTGTGGTAGGGAGTGGTCTTGACCAAAGGCATGATCAGAATCCTTATGGCTTGTGAAAAGTCCAAAGATTTGCCCTTCAAAAATGCAAGCACCTAAAAACAAAAACACACACAAAAAAAGGCTAAAATTTTTCCTTGAAAGAAATCGTGTAGACTTTGTGTGAAACAAACGCTTACTTCTTGGAAAAATTCCAGTCTCCTGGCCCTGTGAGTTGGTTCCAGCCCAGGAAATCTGATCAACATCCGGAGGAAAAACTGATAGCTCCACAAATGACAGGCAACTGGATTTGTCCCCATTCCCTGGGGCAGGGGAGACTGTGACTTCCCTGCCACCATTTCTGCTGGGGCAGCTGGCACTCGGAAGTTCTATAGGGCAGTTCAGTGAGGGATGGAAGGCGGGGCATTAATTAGTAAAACCTTGTTTACTTAACAGACATATTCTTAAAGATCTCTTCCAAGGGACGTTTTGACATATTGCTTTAATTAGCCACAGAAGAATGGAGAGAGCAGAGAGTGTAAAATGACCCTTACTGATGTTTCCAGTTACTCTTATCTTTGTTTGCACGGCACAAGCCTGCTGACAAGGTCATGGAATCCCTGCTGAGCTAGGGGACTGTCCTGGTGACCAGAGGAGGGACCACAGGGACCTTTATCCTTTCTTACACCAGTTTCCTTCTGGCTCAAGCTGCTACTTCAGTGGGGGATTCTGGCTTGAGCCTCCTAGCTTCCTCTGTCGCATCGGTCTTAAATGAGCCACCTTGTCCGGCAAAGCTCACTGGAGCTCTCGGGAGAGGCACAAGCCTGGGTGCCTGGATTTTCCCTTGTAGCTCAGCTGCAAAGCTCTTATAGGCTAGGCAGTAACAGCTCCCCTCATGTTCTCCACATAAGGCTGGATAGTGGTTCGCTCCCCGCATCAGGATTGGAGAAGAGAGTCACTTAGGACTTCCTCAGAGGACTAAGGTTACACCCCTGGCTGCCTGTATTGGAGAATAAGGCTTTGCTACCCCTGCCTGAATGCACTGGGGGCCCTGAGCCCTAGATCTCAGGAAGTCAGCTATCTAAGCTGGGTCAAAGCTCTTTCCCCTGCCGCTAGGCCCCTTCTCTTTGAAGTGAGCTCAGTTTTCACCCTGGCCTCTAAGAGAAGTTTCTGTTATACTCCATAGTCCCAAGATGCTTTTGCCCATGGAGATGCTGCCCTGGCAGCCCTGTGGACAGATGGAGCATCATTCGTGCTCAGGTACAGATTCAGCACCTAGGACAGCACCTGATGGATTGCTGAGCTCATCAAGCGCCGAGTGAAAAAAAATGTCAAGGGGGGGGGGTGGAGGTGGTCATGCTCAGTAATGCCGAGATGGCTTCTGGCATTAAGGTGGATCTCCAAACTATACTCAGTCAGTGAGGCCTGCTTCCATGCTACCTCTTCCTCAAAGTTAGCATTTGGTATCAGGGCCATGCATACCTCCAGACCCCTGTGGATCAGCAGGCTTCGTGAACCCTGTGCAAGGTCCACCCGGTAGGGTGTTGGTCAGCTGTTGTGAGCCTGGAGCAAGGCTGTTTCCTTTCCTTGTTACCATCCACAGCTGCTTCTCCCTCAGCTCCCCTCCCCCACCCCACTAGCTTCAGTGATGCTTCCCTTCAAGCAGTCTTACCCTGCTTTTGGGCCCATGGAACAGATGAAAATTTGGATTTCCGCTGCAGACAAACCAGGGAATGAATCATTGTTTCACACAACCCTTCCCGAGAGGAGGCTCTTAAATAGCAAGGTTCACTAATGCATTTTAAATGATTTCGGCGGAAAAAAAAAATACTGACCCATAGACACTTAGGTCTGGAAAGAACTTTGGAGGTCATCCAGTGGCCCACCCCACCCCAGGCTGTTCAGATCTCCTCAGGGACACTACTCAGAAACACAGTCAACGTCCTGCTCACGGCTGCCCCAAAGCTGAGTGCCCTTTTGAAAAATGCAAGTCTGATCATGTCTTGGCCTTACTTCAAAACCTGCCCACGGTGTGACTCCAGGCTCCTTCTCTTGGCATCGCAGGCTCTGGCAGACCCCAGCTGCAGCCTCCACATAATGCCATATTCTCCACTTCCTCTCCCTTCCCATCTCCCTCCACCCTGTGTCCAGACTCTGCATTCTGGGAGTAGCAATTGCATTTGCAGCATGCATGGATCCGTCTCACATGCATGCTTCTGATCCATAGGTCTCTGCCACCTGCAATCCCAATTCACTTGCTGCAGAGACCCTCCCCTCTATGACCTCCCCACCCACCTCACTAGTTAGCCCCTCTCTCCTACCAGCTTCCTCTAGCTCTTATACCTGTTGCTGCTCTGAACTTAACCCATGAGGCTGTGTGCACACCCAGCTCCTTGAGTCCAGGGACTATGTCTGACTTGTCATTTCTGACCTGGTAGGTAGGCTTCTTCTGTGTGTTTGAAGAATGAGTGTGTGTATCTAAGTGTATTGAGGGCTCCTGCGTTTGGAAAGCAGTGTTTAAGGAGCCAAAGAACTCCTCTGGGGTCCCCAGACAAATTAGTAACAGAGGCAAGCCTATTCCTCAAAGTCTTACAGTCCAGAGCATTCCACTCAACATTTGACAGCTGCTCCTGGAAGGGGCACCTGTGTGCCTGGTCCCTTCTCCTGAGATGCATTTGTTCAGGCGGCAAGCATCTATTACTAGCAGTAATAGTGTGATTACTGTTAGCGTCGCCTACCCTGTGTGGGCGTTTGCTATGCCGAATGGCCATGCTCAGAAGTTAAACATGTATTCACATCAGTCCACTCTCGCCACAGTTTACAAGCCTGTCTTCCATTTTACAGTCCAGGAAGGACGAGCCACTGGTAATCTTTAGTAAGATCCTACCCTGCCGTGGGTTTAAGGCCAGTAGTCTCCATGCAGCTCTTTTTTTTTTAATTATTTTAACTTTATTTTATGTGCATTGGTGTGAAGGTGTCAGATCCTAGGGAACTGAAGTTATAGATGTGAGCGGCCATGTGGGTGCTGGGACTTGAACCTGGGTCCTCTGGAAGAGCAACCAGTGCTCTTAATCATTGAGCCATCTCTCCAGCCCCCCATGCATCTCTTTTACAAACACTGTCTCTTTAGCAGAGTACACTCTGTGATACTTCCTAGCCTGGGTCTCTTAGGCTTTCTTTTGCCAGTTTTCTGGAAAAGACCTAGCTTTCTTCTCTTGTTCTGTATCAGACACTGTTTAGAGCATTTTCTTTATGGGAGCAAGCAGTGCTTTTTACTGATGCTGGGGACAACGCACAGGACAGGACCACAGGGAACGAGTGTTTGCCAAGCACGTACAAGGCCTTGGGCTCCATCCCTACTTCCACAAAGGGAGGAAAGATACATAGGATATATGCCTCTTGGGTGAGGGGTGTGTGCGCGAGTGTGCGTGCGTGCGTGCGTGTGTGTGTGTGTGTGTGTGTGTGTGTGTGAGGTCTAGAGTTGCTGGCCATGCAGGGGAGCAGCAGAGGGATTAGAGTGGAGACGTTGTTATTAGAATGTACAATCCATGACACAAGGGTTTTCTCTTGTTCTCAGTGTTTTCCTGGTGACCAGTACAGAGCATATAGCAATTTCATAAAAAAAAAAATCCTGAATGAATGAATGAATGAACAAATGAGCAAGTATCAGTAGCCCTGATATTCCCCTCTTAATTAGCCCTCTCTTGGTCTCCTGCCTACTTTCATGTTAAAATTTTCTTGCCCTGTAATTTTCTCCCAAGTGTTAGGAATGGGAGCCAGGATGTGGTGCATCCCAGGCAAGTACTCTCCTCTGAGCCACATCTCCAGCCCTACTCTATTGTTTCCCCATGTTGTCCATCTTGGGACCCCCTTCACCCTTTGGACCTGGCCCCCATAAGCCCTCTAGTCTCTGTAGGCCTGCTTCCCAGCATCCTTCCTCCACATGCCCTGCCACCACCATGCAGACCCCACTGTGCTACAGAACCCTGAACCTCCACCATGCTACTGTCTCCCCGGCCTGAGACACATCCCCACCCTGTCCCTGTAGTTAACTCTCCATTGTGTCTCTCCTTGCCTTCTGTCCCTATTTTACTTGATTTAAGGCAAGTTTGGTGAAGTGAAGGAAACCATGTCGTGTGGTGTCTAGGAATATTGATCCTGAAGCTAGTCTGCTTAAATGCAAATCATGGGCCCACTGTGTGGTAATATATAACCCCGGGAAAGTTACTTAACCCTTCTGGGCTCAAGCTTCCATGTCCGCAACATGGGGACACTAACTCCCAGGCTTCCAGTGAGGAGTAAATGAGTCACCTCTGTGAACGGCAAGAGCATGGCATAGCCAGAGGTACATGCTGCCATCAGTATTACTGTCCACTTTGGCTCCCTCGGTTTGCTTTGGCACAGGAAGAGTCCCAGCTCTGAGGCAGAGAGGAAAGCAGTGGAGAGGGTAAGAGGAGAGGAGTCAGCAGGAATGGAGGATGAAGAGGAGAATCGCCCATTGGTCAGGATGCAGACGCTGGGAGCCCTGAGGGATCTGCAAGGAGACTTGACCCATGACCTAGGGGTCATGAAGAATGAAGCAACAAGAACCACCAGGGTACCAGAATTGCAACCTTAATGATGGTGTTAGTTTTGGAGAGATTCAGTGAATAACATCTTACTTCCCTACCTAGCTGGGTACCAGTGGAAGCTGGAGACAGCTTCAACAGATGGAATGAAATGCCACTGTTGTCACCTATGCAGCTAATTTGTAGGTGCTGCCTTACTGGTGCCCTGCCCCTGTCCAATGCAGGTTCCCTTGGGTAGAGCAGGCTAGCTTGCCTGCTCAGTGCGGTGCAAGTTGCCTTCACAGGGACCAGGTCCAGAGGACTCCCCAAGCAGAGTCTTTCAAAAGGTCCAGTTTGATGGGGGATGGGACACTGTTACAGTGTGGGCTTTCTCGCCATCACCACAATTGACACTGAGGACTAGATGCTTTTGTCCTGTGCTCTGAAGGACATACAGCAGTATCTCTGACCTGTACCCACAGGATACCATTAGCAACTGCTTCCCTGGTTTTACTACTCAAATGTTTTGAGACATTGACATCCCCACTGAGGAGCACCTCTCTAATGGCAGGGCCTCCAGACAAGGTCCAGGAGTGGGGAGTGAGCACTGCCTCCCACATCGTAATCCAGGCAACCCAGGGCAGGGCAGGGTGACAGCTGGGTCCCCCTGACCTTTGCAGATGTCTGCTTCCTGCACTGCTTGTCCTTCCCTCCTCCTCAGCCTCTCTTTGTTCCGTTCTCTTTTTACATCCTCTGAAGTCCAGCGCAGGCAGTGTCCCCCTTGGGAACACTCCCAGCTCGCTGAGGGTATCACACGGGTCTCTCTGTGGTCCCTCCTTCCCAGCACCCCTCACCCCATACAACAAATGGTGAAACCTCTGTGCCCCACTCAAGGCCAGGTTCATTTTGGGTCTACAGGAAGTGTTGCCAGGGCTGCTCTGTCAGCTCTTCTCCAGTGGTGTTTTTATTCCCAAAGCTCTTTTGTGGGTCTCTGAGGATCAGATGGGCCAGTCTGTGAGGGGCAGAATGTTCCTGCAGCTGCCATGTCCCCTCTCCCTCTCAGCTCAGCTGTCTGACAAGTGTCTGAAAGGGTCTGCTTTCTCTGCCTGTTTCCACCATTTGGGCCTCTTGCCTTTGTGAGAGCATGGGGTGTGTCCTTGCACTTTGGATAATTGCAGAAGAACTGCGAGCCCTGGAAATTGCCCTTGGAAGCCTCTCCCACAGCTGCCTGACCCCACTGCAGAGAAGCCAGGTTGCTTAGATACCAGTTTTCAGACCCAATTCAGGAAAGTCCCGAGGCCACAGAAAACTGAGAAAACTGATTTCTCTGCCTGTGACCGAGAGCCAGCGTCTGAAGACTCCCCACCTTTACTGTGGGCCACCAAGCTGCTCTCCACCTGGCTTCCTGCCAGACCTCCCCTGTGGCTCACTTAACCTTTCATCACCGTGGATCAAGTGACCCCACATTACAGACAAGGACATCCAAGGTCAGCAAGTTGGAAGAACACGCCAAGGTCTAGCTGGTCTGTGCTGGGCTTCGCGTCCAGATCCGGGTCGCTGACTATGAGCTTTGTTTCCCTCTCTCCATCTCGCTGAGGACTGTTGAAAAGTTCGCTTATGGAGCATTTTAAGGAAGTTATTCTGGTGATGCTATTCTTCCCAGAGCCCCAAACACAAACCCAGGGGCCCTTGGGGTCCTCACGGAGACCTTTCTTTTCTTTTCTTTTTTGGTTTTCGAGACAGGGTTTTGCTGTAGCTTTGAGCCTATCCTGGAACCAGCTCCTGTAGACCAGGCTGACCTCGAACTCACAGACTCACAGAGTCTGCCTGCCTCTGTCCCGAGTGCTGGGATTAAAGGCATGGGCCACCACCGTCTAACTAACCTTTCTTGTCTTTATCCCACAACCACCGTGCAGAACTGCTCTTCCCTGCCAAGACACCATGCACTCTGGCCCAGTACCCCTCTGCCAAAGTTTGTTCTGCCTTTGAGTTCAGCTCCTCCTCTGATCGGCTCTGCCCCTGGAGAGCCGCAGATGGCCTTGACACCAGACGGCATACTTCATTCACTGCCTGTTTGCCGAGCTCCCTGGGGGAAGAACTGGGTCTTGTTCATCTTTGGTTCAAGGAACTCATATATCTCTAGCAGATGTACTGTCTGCTGTGTACTAGAGTACTAGTATTGTGTACAGTAATACTCTGCAGTGCCCTGGGCCCCATCTGAGTACTGCTCCCGCTGGTGAGTACCAGGCACAGTACCAGAACAAGGCCTAGCAGATGGTCGATATCCAAGCACCTAAGAAAACAAAAACGCCCTTCTTAACCCAATTTCTGATCTGTTTTTACTTATCTACATTTCCCCCAAAGGATTCAGAGTTCCCAGTAGTGTAACAGGAGACTCCTGAGCAAGCTATATCCAACGTGAGGTCACTCTGGCCCCCCTGCCCTTCTCCCTCAGGCAGGATCAGCCTGTTCTGCTTTCTTCCACAAACTTCATATCTTCTACCTCCATTGACACTCTTCAACTAAATGGATTTTCTTCACATACTTCAGCAAGCCAATGATGAATTTCAGGAGGAGAAACATTTTTCACTTCAAATCAGGTGGCAGTGAGCACTCTCACCAAGGGACCGTGAGTCTGGGGCAGCACTTCTCATCTCGGACTGCCCGCCGGCATCAGCCGGACAGGTCCTAAAAAGGCAGAGCATCCAGACGTGACCCTAGACCAGTGAAATCACACCGAGCAGCACACGTCTCGGCACAGTGTTCCCAGGGGCAGCAGGGTTGGGCATCACTGGCTGGGAGCCCTGCTGCTGGAGGTGAAGTCTGTAGGCCAGGGGCTTGGACATTGCCTCATCAAACATGCAGACTGCCTGGTCCAGAGCCTGCCCCAGCATGGACTCTGGTGATTGTCAAGCACATTGAAGTTTGAGAAGCGCTGCTTTGGAGGAAGAACAGCTTTTAGACACCTGTGACAAGCTGCAAGCCGTTTCTGCTGTGGATACATCTTACCACGCGAATGTATTCCTTCCTCCTTTCCTTCGTTTAATAATAGTAATAACACACCTCCTGTGATGGGAGCTCATTGGCACAAGTCTCTACCTTCCCTACCCCCGTTTTCTCTGGGTTCTGCCCTTCGATAGCATCTGCCTCTCGTCTCCTTGACCTGACCCCTTCCCCTCTTCTTACCTCTGTGCAGACATCAGAGTTGAGATCCTTCTTGCTTCCGACCAGTTATGTAATTTTACCATGAGCGAAGACAGCTGATGCCTTGTCTACATACAGATGAACTGAGCCCGGGTCATCCTGGGGATTGTATTGCCCTGTGGTAGATTTTACTCCTCAGATCTAGGCAAAGGAGAAGGTTCTTGAATCAAGCCCAGACCTTCAGTGGAGTACATTGCTTGGTTTCACCACTCTGAGAGCCGCGGCATAGAACCTTACTATTCAATGTGTGGTTTATAGACCAGCGTCATGGAAGCCGCTGGGGAGCCTGCTAGAAATACAGAATCTCGGGTACTGTGGCAGAGTTATTGAGCCAGAGTCTGCATGTTAACAAGACCGCCAGCTGATTCGTGGACACTTTAAAGACAGAGGGATGAAGCACTAATGTGGAGCAGTGTTTCTCAAACTTTCCAGCTTATTAAATTCACATGGTAACTTCTAAAACTCTTATGCCCAGGTTCCATCCTAGGCCAATTAAGTCAGAAGGTCTCGAGATAAGATTCATGCATCTTCACTTCCTAACCTGTGATAAAATATCCAGGACATAAAATTCACCATTTATTCACAACCAAAAATCCAGGTCAGGGGCACAGAGCCCCCTCAAGGTGTTGCCCTGCCATCACACCGTCCCTCTGCAGAAAGAACCCTTTCGTCTTCCGAAACTCTATCGTCATCAAACGCTAGTTCCCCCTGCTTCTTCTCCATGGCATCTACCTTCTGTCATGTGTCCGGCTCCTCCTGGTCCCTCAAACAAATGGAATCTCACAGTTTGTCCTCCTACGACTTACTTACTTTACCTGCTAAAATATCTTCAGGGTTTATCCACACTGTAGCATGCGCCAGAACTGCCTTGCTGAATAACATCCTACTGTTGGTATGTGCCATGTCTTCTTTATATGTTCACAGACACTTGGGTGGCTCTCATCTTCTGACTGTTGGGATTACTACTGCTGCTATGTACCTAGATACGCAGATATCTATGTCTCCTGAACGCTCCCAGAATCCCTTGCTCTCACTCTTCTAATAAGCAGCCTCAGGTGACCTGTGAAAGGAGTTCGTTACTCCCTTGGTGCAGAAAACGCCACAAAGTCATACACATCGAGAGGTCCACATCTTTGTGTTCTGTTTAGGGACACCTGTTAAACTGCCCAGACCTGAATCAGGGTGTGCGTATATCCCAAAGTCATCAAGCATCTGAAAGACACTCCACACAAACAGTGAGAATCATCCAGAGCTTCAACGGTGAAGTCGGTATGCCCGGCCACACGGTGACTATGGACAAGGCTGATGGCCCGAAAAAGAGAGCTGAGTTCTGCTGCACAGGCTTAAAAATGCCGAATTTGAGAGGTTAGATGTGGATTCTGTAGCCATTCAACATGTCTGGGTGAACAGAGCACCCAAGGCGGGCCACCAGACCTCCAGAACTCGTTAGCCCATGCATGAGCTCCCCTGCCACACGGAGACTCTTCTCACAGAAAAGGAACGAATTGTTGCTAAGTCAGAAGGGGGGTGCACAGAAGAAAAAGATAGCTCAGCATAAAATAAATGCAAACAAGTTTTTAAAAATCTTTCTTCTTTTAGTTTGGGGGTACACAGTCAGAAGTGGAATTTCTAGATCATTCTATCATGAGGTTTTTGAGGAGCCACCATACCGTCTTCTAACACCACTGTTCCATTCCCCTCATGCCAGCAATGCACAGGGTCCCAGGCCCTTCACATCCTCACCATCGTCTGTTATCTTATGGAATTTTATTATTGCTGTAGTTGTCCCAGTAAGAGTGAAGTATGTCATTGTGTTTTGATCGACATTTGCTATATAATTAGTGGAGTTTCATGCTTTTGTTGGCCATGTGCATATCTCTGAGAAGTGTCTGTCCAGGTCCTGTATCCACTTTGAGTCAGGGTTTTTCTTTTTCTTTCTTTTTTTTTTTTGTTACTGTGTTATAGGTGTGTTTTATTGATATACTATGGCTATCAATATCTTATCAGATGTGTATGATTGGCAAATATTTACACTTCCTCTGTGGTTGACTTTTCATTCTTTGGGTGGTGTTCTTTGACATACAGAAGTTTCTAATTTTGATATAACCCATCTTATCTAATTTTCCTTTTGTCTTCTGTGCTCCTGGTGTCTTATCTAAGAAATCGTTGTCAGGCGCGGAGATTTTCTAAAGCTCCCCAAGTGATTTCAATATAGCCAAGATTGTGCAATGTTCCTTAAATTTTAACATACATGCAAATCACCCTAAACCTTGTTAGAATAGATATTCTGATTCATTAAGTCTGGGGTGGCACCCAACATTCTGCATTTCTAATAGACTCCTAAGTGATCCTTCTGCTGCTCTGAACTCCTCTGAGGAGCCAGCATCTAGAGGAGCATGGCAGCCTTCACCCAAGTCCTGAGAAAAGTTAGTTGCTATAGCTCCTCAATAGCTACCACTGTTTGCTGATCCACCATCAGGATAGCCCAGTACTTAACCACCTCACTTCCCAAAGCTGGTTCTGAGCACCCCAGTGGTGGCTGTATGGGGTACCTTTGGAATGGCAGAGGAATTAAACCAAAGGACACAAACTCTAAGCCTGGCTCTCCAGCATATCCCTCTACGTGAAGTGATCCACTCACTGGTCCACTTTGCTCAGAAAGTTTGGGATCTACGTTATTAACAGTCTACTCCTCTCCACCCTGGAGGGAAGTACTGGAGGATATAAAAATAGCTGTTTTCTTTAAAGTGGGTTTAATGTCCTTGGGAAGGAGCCATGCAGACTGATACAAGGTTTGCAGAAGCAGTTGCAGGACATGGGGCGGAGGCTTCTGAATATCTCCTTTAAAAATATTCTTTTCTACCATCATAGAATTTTGGAGCCAAAAAGGCTCCTTAGAGGTCTCTTCCAAAACCTGCACTTCAAAGGAGAGAGCTGGAACCTGTGATACTGGAACTTGTCAAGATCTCCAATGCTAGCCGGGCGGTGGTGGCACATGCCTTTAATCCCAGCACTCGGGAGGCAGAGGCAGAAGGATCTCTGTGAGTTCGAGACCAGCCTGGTCTACAAGAGCTAGTTCCAGGACAGGCTCCAAAACCACAGAGAAACCCTGTCTCAAAAAACCAAAAAAAAAAAAAAAAAAGATCTTCAATGCTGAGGTCAATCAACCCATTGCCCTCCTAGGGTCTGACCCCTGCTGTGTGATCCAAATTAGAGCTGTAAAGCCTGAGAGGAACTGAAGGGCTTCTAGAAGGCAATTCTCCTTGCAGGAGTTGTAAGCTCAACCCAGCCACTGCCAGTCCAACTAGATATATCTTTTGTTGTGGAAATTGTTTTTAACTATGTAAAGATGTGTTACATGTGTTTGTTTATGCTGTGGGATATTTCTTTAGCCGTGCAAAGGTGTGTTACATTTGTTTATGATGCATTTGTTTAATTACGAAAGATGTGTTGCTCTTTCACCTTGCCTGCTTAAGGTACCTGATTCATCTAATAAAAAACTAAATGGCCACTAGGGAGGCAGAGAGAGGGATAGGCGGGACTGGTGGGAAGAGAGAACAAATAGGAGGAGAAATCTAGGCTCAAGAAGAGAGGCAGAGAGAACGAGGGAGAAAGAGAGGGACCCACCTAGGGCCAGCAGCCAGGCAGCTGCCAGCCAGACATAGAAACAGCAGGGGAGTAAGATAGAAAGAAAGAAAGAAAGAAAGAAAGAAAGAAAGAAAGAAAGAAGAAAGAAAGAGAGGAAGAGAGGAAGAGAGAGAGAGATAGGTAAAAAGCCCCAAGGCAAAACATAGATAAAGAGAAACAGATTAAAATAAGAGCCAAGCTAAGATCAAGCATTCGAAATTTATAATAAGTCTGTGTGTCATGATTTGGGAGATGGCTGGTGACCCAAAAGAAAAAGGCTGGTTTGGTTTTCAAGTTGGAGCTCACTATTGTCTCTTCAATAGAGGTCATACTATCAATAAAATAAAATAAAAGTCCAGTAACCTTCAGGCCCATGCTACATCTCATGTCCACCCTGCCTATTAAATACTCTTTATCTACCCCATGGCTACTTATAAAGATGGCTGTGGGTTTCCTTCTCCAACCAAATCTCCTGCAAAGTTGAAGAACTGTGATAACGTGTTGTCTTTAGTGAGTTGACATCCCGGTAGAAAGACACTGTCTTAGCTAGAGTACTCTGAATTTGGAATGACCTCCTTTGATACCATGACTCTGAATTCGTGCACTTTGAACACACTACATGCACCTCCTTTAAGGATGGATCCTACATAGTTTCTGCCCTGCGATGGAACTCTGTCCTTGCATTTCTCTACAGCAAGACATCAGGGAGGTTTTGGATTTTGTTTGGATCTAAAGGCATTGCTTGGACCCCCCGTTTTGGCCTCTGGGCCCTTGACCCGGAGCACAAGCTCATTTGCTGGCAAGAGCATCTGTCTCCATACGGGGAGACAGTCTTCAGATCTCCTTTGCTCTTCCCTCATTAAGATGTCAGTCCGGCTCAGCCTTGTTCGCTGCTGCCAGATGCGCTGACAAGCAAGCAGCCAAGTTCTAGCAGGAGGAGCTTTGCTGCCTTCTGAAGGCAGGAGGGTAGCGCTTTCCTAGTGGGTTAGACCTGCACAGGCTTTCTGGAATTCCAAGAGAGTCTCTGGGACATTCTGTGAGGTCCAGTGCTCTGCCTACGGCAGAGACTTAGAGTGGTGCTATCTCCAGCATTCAAAATGCCTTCTGCTCTAGCTCAGAGCAGGTGGGGTTCTTCTACCGCCCCAGCCATTCTCGGCTGTCTTCTGGGTGAGTGCCACTGGCTCCCATGGCCCCAGGCAGCTTGGCAACACCCTGAGTTATGTTAGAGATATTATAATGAATTATACAATGCATTATACATAATTAATTTATAATAAAACAAGCATGCAATGGTTTAATTTCTCCAAGTGAATGATGTGCTACCCGCCAGACCTCGCTGGAATGCATCCCTTCACTGCCTCTTCGTCTGGAGGCAGTGACCACCAACCCTTGGGAGGAATCTCGGCTTGGGGAACCTGCCAGACTATCTCTGGGGTATGTCCCACAGGAGAGCCATCCTTCACCACCTCTGTTGTTACTCTAGGTCCAGCAACCTGTGGGGGTCTTGCCCCCACCTCTGCATTGAGATCTCTTCTTTATCCTCCCAGAGTATCGGAGATCCTTCCTTCTCTCTTTCCTTCATCCCTTCCTCAAATACGTACAGACTGCTCACTGCACCTTGTCCTTAGCTTGGTGCATATCAGATAAATAAAACAAATATCCATGCCAAAGTGGATCTTGTACTGCAGCAGAGGGCAGCCGGCAGTAACTAAGTGTGATGCGTAGTAAATCCTGTTGCGTGTAGTGCAGTGGTAAGTGCTGCAGAAGAAGAGAAAACCCAGGGCCCCACTGGGGCAGACGCAAGTTGTAGTTTTACGCAGGATAGCAGAGGTGGCATTTCTAAAACCCAGAGGTCCTACAGTCCCGGAGGTAGGGGAGAATGCCCCCACGGCCTCCCTGGGGCTGAATTTGCCTGGCTGCTTGGCTCTGGAACCTTTCAGTAAAGTTTGTAACTTTCGCTTTCAGATGTTCAGGATGTCTTTGCTCCTGCTGCCACTGTGGCTTCTGCCTCTCGCTGGGGGATCCCAGAGGGCTGAGCCCATGTTCACTGCAGTCACCAACTCCGTTCTGCCCCCAGACTATGACAGCAACCCCACCCAGCTCAACTACGGGGTGGCAGTGACGGATGTGGACCACGATGGGGACTTTGAGATCGTCGTGGCAGGGTAAGTGCCTCCCACCCTGGGTTTGACAGATATATTAATCAGCTTTTGCCGTGATACAGTTGCGTGACAGTAACTGCAAAACACCGTGCAGTGACCAATGCCTGTTCTCATTGGGCTCTGCTGTCCTTTGTGGTCAGCACCAGCCTGGCGGGCTGAGCTGCAGTTCTGGGGTGCCATGGCTTTGCCCTTTGCTACAGCAGGGGCTTGAGACACATGGCAGCTTCAAAGAAAGCCATAGAATCTGCAGGCTTTTCAAGACGGCTTCTTATCACATATCAGCCTCCTTGGTCATGACGGTATTACTTCCTCCCCAGCGAGGTTCTACACGGGCAGGACATAAAAGTGTTAGTCCGTAGAAGGGGTTGCTGCATGCTCACTGACTCTCATGGCACTTTACATAAGCCTAAGGAAACGTTAATTACCCATTTCAGAGAAGAGTGAAGCCGGAAATCAAGAGGGACAGTGAAGCCTCCCCTGGCTAGGCATGCTGCGTGCTGCTGTTCTTGTTCCTCCTTCTCCTCCTCCTCCGAAAAAGGAACATTGTGTTGTCGCTAGAGAAGCAGAGACTTTAGATGGCTTGAGATGGTGCCCTAGGTGTACAGCTTTCTAGTTGCATGACCTTGAGATTCCCATACATCGCCTGGAAGGGAGGGATCGCTGTAAAGACTTGTCCTGAAGCCTCGCTAGGCCATTGCACATGATAGTGCATTGTAAGTTCTGCCAATCACCACGGATAATTGTTATTTATGGAGCATCAGTGTGCCAGGCTCTATACATCGTATTTCACATTCATCTCCTTTATCCTCCCGACAATACTAGCATCCCCCTTCAGAGGCGAAGAACTGAAAAGGATGGAAGTAGGGAAGGGAGCTTAGCTGGAGATGCTTGTCCACCGTGCATGACACTCGGGGTTCAGTCCCCACCCCCCACCCCCGCCACATATTGGTGGTACACACCTGGGATTCCAGCACTTGAGGAGCGCTAGAGACTCTGCCTCAGAAAATCAAACAAAAGACAATAATTAGCTTTGTTTGTGTGGCGTAAATAGTTAAATGGATGGATGGGTCAGGATTTGACTCCTAAGGTATCCTAGAGTTAACAAGCTATACCATACAAAGCTCAGTCATCACTTCATCAAACATCAGTCAGTAATAAAAGCATTGCAGGGGCTTCTGCCTAATTCTAGGAGGTCTGAGCTTTTTTTTGGTAACGCAGAACAAAGTACCTAATGGGTGATGGTATCTGTAGCCGTCATATTCATCAGTAAAAAGTGTGGGTCTTAGAGACAGACCATTGGGTTTAAACATTTTGTGAAAGGGTCTCAAGTATTCCAGGCTAGTCTTGAACTTGCCATGTAGCTGAGGCTAGCCCTTAGCTCCTCTTACCTCCACCTCCCCAGTGCTAGGATTACAGGCATGTATGTCACAACTCACAGTGAAGAGCTGGTTTTAGGTTTTGCCATATTCGACCCAAGAGCTGCCAATCTTTGTGCTCCAACTCTTTGCTCTTCATCTGTAAAATAGAGGCACTGAGCGCTACCCTACCCACCTAACAGGATCGAGCTCAGGATCGGCGATGAAGACATATAGAAAAGTTAGTTTTAAAGGGAATTTTTTTTTCCTCATTCCCTGAGAAGATGTGAGCCACTCGGTGCTAGGCCTTCTGGATGCTTGCTAGGTGGTGTTTCCCAGTGTGGTGTTTATTAGGCACATGTGA
Source organism: Microtus oregoni (assembly GCF_018167655.1). Classification (NCBI taxonomy): domain Eukaryota; kingdom Metazoa; phylum Chordata; class Mammalia; order Rodentia; family Cricetidae; genus Microtus; species Microtus oregoni. The sequence continues at coordinate 18,650,548 of NW_024543071.1, forward strand.
CAATGAAGACTTGAAGTATGGCCAATTTGGTCAGAGAACTGAATTCCCTCTTTCCCACCTTTTTCAGACACAGTGTTTTGCTGTGTACCCTGGGCTGGCCCAAAGCCTGCAATACCTTGGTACTGGGCTGACAGACATGCCCCGTCATGCCCAGTTCGGGGAACTGAATTTCTAATTCTGATCAAACAGCCGCATTTCAAGCAGGCAGCTCAGTTCTGCTTAAAGAGCAGAAAATGATAGAACAGTGCAAATATGGAGGGCCCCAGGGCTTCTCTTCTCCTGTGGTGAGGTGGGGAGCCTTGTGGCTCACCTGTGCCCTGCCTGCAATGCCCCATTGTCCCCTGAAGCTGAAGGCGGGAGAAGCTGAGCCACACCCAGTGTAATCCCCAGAGCCCCGTGCTGGCCTGAGATGCTCTGGTTGACTCCTGATAGGTGAGCCCAGTCTTCCCCTATGGACCCTGGGGCCAGATGACAGAGAACGCCGGAGAACAGCCCTTCCCTCCTGACCCTCCCCACCCCTAAGCATCATGGGCATGTTCTCTGTTCAAATAAGACCCTGGTGTGAACTCGCAGTCTTACAAGTTAATATGGGAAAGAACATATTAAGGCCCGCACTGTGAACAGAAAGTCTCCCCACCCTCCTTTCCCTTTGGGGACTCCTGATAAGTGCTGCCAGGCTCCACAGATAGGAAGTTTCTCACTGTCTCCACAGAGAGGTTGCCTCTGGCCTCAGTATCTCATGTCCCCCATATCTGTCCAGTGTTCCCTCCACCCTGTACCCGCTCTGCACGGCCACTTCAGGAGACCTTTGTTGTCCTCCTGTGGTCCCCACGGGGGGATGAAATATGCCTTGAAGAGCAAGGCACTCCACCGGGACAGGTGCAAGGGCCTCTCTGGTTTCCTTTCATTCTGCCTCTTCTCTGGCCCCTCTCTCCGAGGCATGCTGACACAGTAGTCCAGCCTGCACACCCTGCTCCTGGTTCATCTTCCCGCTGCAAAACCAGCAGGTAACAGGAAGACTTTTGCCCCCAGGCTCATCCTGACATGGTCTGGAAAGGGGAAAAACGTGTGATGGTACAGATATCAGTGTCTCTGTTTTTACTAGGTCAAAGGTAGCGCCCGTGCCCCCATACACCCATTGGGTTGCATCCCCAAGCCCCAGCTTAAATATGGCTTCTCGGCATCTCCATTCCACACATCCTTCCGTGTGCAGGGAGTTGCGAGCATCCAGCGTCTTCCCTCTGAGCAATGACTGTACATTTCATCTTCCTCTTCCCAAGACCTTGTTTCTTCCACTGAGCTCAAGAACTTCGCTTTTGTGTCCTCTAAGGCTGAGAAACTAGGCTGTCACTAATAGTCATTGTAGAGTAGGTGATACGCCATGTCCAGCTTGCCACAGGCCTGGATCCGGTAGGCTGAGGGAATTACCCTTTGGAAACAAGGCCTGGATCATACAGTCTAGGCCCCTCACTCTCTGCCTCTCTCCCAGGCAGCTACTGCCTAGCCGGAGCTTCTGTGTGCCATCCTGAAAGACTTATCTGTTGCTCACCCAAAGGAAAAAGACTCACAGGAGGAATAGGAGAAGTAAAAATGGAGAAATCGGGCACCCTCCCAGCTCCAGGTCAGGGCTTCTTTGTGGCTGTTGCAAAGAATTGTGAATTCTTGGAGCATCAGAAAGACACATTCTAATTTAAGTACCCACATCCATTCCAAAGGCAAATACAACTTTTATTATCTTCAGCTCAGGATGATTTGTCATTGTCTTCTCTTTTGGGCTGGATAACCAAGAGTTGACTACACAGGCGTATTTAAATCGGGACCTTGAGAGGTCATTTGGTCCACCTCTTGCCTCCCAACAAGGCCAGTCCTGTTGAGTGTGGATTCTCCGTGTACTGAGCCTAAGCGCCATCCAAGGGAATCTGATCCTTCTGCAGCCCAGCTCTGATACTTAAATCAGAAGCGATTTGACTAATCTGAATCCCTCACAGAAGAGCTTAATAGGCCATTTCCTTTCGCTTTTGTTTCGTGGCTGCCTTGAAGACACAAAGCCACCATTTTTTCACGTAAAGACAGTCAGGATCCTTGCCCTGCCTCTCATCCTGCTGACTCCTTGGCAGCGGCTCTGATTTAGACTCTTACCCTTTCATCTGCCCTGTACCCGTATTACATTCTGCTTTCTGCTCTGTCTGATTGTAGGCTTTCTGTTTAAGAAGCCTGTTGCGGGAGTTGGTATTTCTAAAAATTGATTTGGAATGCCTTTACCTGGGGCACCTGGGTCCTGGTGGTGGCAGGCCCACCCATTATCGTACAGATCTTTTTATGAGCTGATGCCTGGATGCGTTTACTTTTGCAACCCCTGGGATAATGACCAGCTCTTTGGTCTGTAAGGCAACTAGAACTTGAAGTTGCCTTGGATTTGTTGACCTTGTGTGTCTGACCAGAGCCCTGTTACTTTGAGTATTTACTCTTTGAATAGGTTTGTTTTGCTTTGCTTTTTCAGTATCCTCGTTCTGGCTATTGACAGCATTGATTTTGCACATGTCGCGGGTGGGTTTGTGTTGTGTTTCGGATTCTCGAGTTAATTGTGATGGAAGGCGTGTGCGTGCTTCTGACTCTGGGAGGAGCAGAAAATGACCGCCCTTTGTTCTGTGGGGATGGGGGAGGGAAGGGGCGGCTCACCGCTCCTCCGCCACAGCTGGGCGAGTGCCTGCGCATATGGAGGGCTTATCTGCTAACCGGCAGGTGCGTGATTGAGGTCTGCAGATAGCTGCCTCCCTGCCGGGTGAGGGGAGGATTTGATCACCCCCAGAGAAGGCAGTACACGCACGGACATTGAGGGTCTTCGGGACTGTTCCCTGGGCAAATGGAAAGCCCAGTGGCTTCCCCTTTTCTCAGTGGAACTAAACACCCAATCTCCAGTCTCACAGGGTCTGGAGAGGGATTCCTGTTGGTGTCAGTGCCGCGCAATCCCTTACAACAGCATCGCTGTAAGGGCTATCCCTGTAGCTCTGAGATAACCCCTCTGCCCTCTCAGTTTCCAGCAGGAGTTGGCTCCAGTGGCGAGACTGTGGTGGTTGTAAAGTTTAAACCATGATTTAGATCAGTTTTTCTACACAAAGAGCATTCATTTGGCAAAACCTTAGCATGTTCTTCACACTCGGGAGGATTTCATTTAAAGGATGCTGCAGATTGTGAAGCCGCGTTTTGTTTTTTTTCCCTCTCAATTTTGCAACTATGTCAGGAAACTTTTTTAATTTACTAAAGCTAATTGAATTATTTAAAAGGCAAACTGTATTCAATTACCTGATTAATCATGATCATATAGAAGATACCATTAAAAATAATAGGAGCAATGAAAAAGAATGGGATATTTATCTATGATTTAACCAAATCAGCACTTACCATGGTATTATAACGGTAGGCAGATATGTGTGGTTGCTGTGCATACATATACATGCTAGGAATAGACAGCTGCCATAAATAATAGGTTCCGTGTGCATAGAAATGCATTTAGATTTATGTACTATGTTAAAACGCATGTCTAAATGTATACAGATGTACACACAGCTACACATGCTTTTAACAAAACAGGAATAAGCATGTTTGAACTTTCGATTCCCCCCCTTTTTTTTAATAATACTATTTCAGGGCTGGTTAGACAGGCCAACTGGTAAAGTCCTTGTCTTGAAGCATGAGGCTCTGCGTCTGATTTCCAAAACCCAGGCAAAAAGTGCTGGCATTGTGGAAATGCTCGTGAGCCCAGAGCTGGGGAGGCAGAGACAGGCAGATCTTCGGGGCTCACTGACGGACCGACCTAGCCTACATTTTGGGTTCTAGGCCAGTGAGAGACTCAGTCTCAAAAACAGGGTGCGTGGTGCCTGAGGAGAATGGTGGAGACTGTTTTGACCTCAAATACATTCTGACACGTATGCACTTGCACACACATCTGGACCTGCACACACATAAGCATTAGTATATATACACAAAAGTAATACCAACACTTTCCTAGATTTGGTCAACAGTTTTGATGGTGTCACTCCACTGGGTTTCTGTGTATGTGTGTGTGGTGTACTGTTTGTATATGTCGTTGCATCCAAGTGTACTCGGACATGTCTGACGTGAGCATGCAGAGGTGAGGGGGTCGTATGAAGTGTCTTCTTTGATTGTTCCCATCCTATTTATTTAGTTTTGAGACCAGGTCTTCACTGAATCTGGCTGTCACTGTTTTGGCCAGGCCAACTGGCCAGTAAGCTCCAGGAATCTACGTGCTCCCCCACTCAGGAGCTGGAGTTACAGATCCTGCTGCTGTGGGTTCCGAGAACCCAAACTCAGATCCTCGTACTTGTGTGGCAAGCATTTGATCAGCTGAGCTGCCACCTGTCCCCAGTTTCTTTTTCTAAGGCAAAGTATGTTTCTCTTTTAATTACACTTAAATGTATTTCATTGCAGAGAAAATCAGACAATATAGATAAAGATAAAATCCATCTTCTCCAACTCTTGCCCCCTACTCGAAGCCTATCCTAGTTACTCTCAGAGGAACGATGGTTTCTAGGTTGTTTCTAGATAGTAATCAATGTGTTATAGATGGATGGATAGATATCAATTCCATATATATGAAAACACATACATCATTTTGGGAGCAGTCACTGTAATACATATTGTCACACTTGTTTTTCACTGTGTAACAAGTTCAAACACATGCATGTATCTTTAAAAAAGTTGTTAAGTGCAGACGTACATATACATTTCCTCGTTTTGGTTTTTTTTTTCGAGTGGGCTACAAGTTGTTTTTCATCTCTAACCATGACAGGCATTGATACACTGCATATCATCCTTATAGTGATACACAAACTTTTCTCTGTGGTAGATACCAAGAAGAAGCAACAATGCTGGCTTATGGAAATGTATGTTTTAAGGTTTAATGGTTATCACCAAACTGCCTCTGGTTTCGATCTTCCTCTATTTATTCGTAGGCTGTAAGCAAAAAGTAAGCTTGGGGATTATTTAGTTCAACACCTCTTCGAGCCCCTATTACATGTACAACCACCCAGGATCTGAACTTTATCAATTTAGATTTAACAGTTACAAGAAAGAAAGAGGCTATTCTCCACCAGCAGAAGCTGCTGCTGCTAAAACCCAGGCAGAGGGACTTCAATACTTTCTAATTCAAACAGCAAAGAGGACTTCCTCTAAAACCTCCCCTGAGGGGGAAAGAAAAGTATTTTTTAAATGGGTCACCCTTAACCCTGAGACTCATTGTCATCAATATCACGGAAGAATGATCACGGGTGCTGAGTCTTCAGCTGTGGTGTAGCCTGGTCGGCCTCTGCTGCTGAATGCCAGAAGATCCTGTTGGAGCAGGAGCCTTTTCTACCCCATTCTTAACTTCCCTAAGAAGAGCTTTCAGCAGTGTGTGGCAGGCTTTCCAGAAATATCTCATTGCTTCATGCATGCCTCCTGCTCTGCAGGCCTGGGCAACCACAAACAAGGACAGATGACAGACTCTGTTAACCATCAGAAGACCCTGGCCTCTATCCCCAGGCACAGCCGCAGAAAGGACAGAAGGAGTTACAGAAGGCCAAGCAACAGCCATCCGAAGAGACCTGTGCTCCAAACCTCAGAACCTATTAATATGTTTTCTTACATGGCAGAGGCTCTTTGCAGATGTGATCACCTTAATGACCTTTAGATGGGGAAGTTACTCCCACGTAATTACAATGTTTCTAAACCGGAAAATGGGAGGTAGAAGAGGAGGTGAGAGTAATCCCATGTAGGAATGGTTCGGCCTCCCCTCCCGGTCCTGGAGGTAGAGGGAAGGGCCAAGAGCCAGGAACATAGGTGCTACTGAGGAACAGGAAGTGAAGGAGCATCGCCGAGCATCCCTGGAAGGCAACAGCCTTGCCAACACTTCATTTTGGCCCAGTGAGACCAACATGGACTGTCTAATACACACAATGGTAAGATAATTTGTTCTGCTTTAAGCCATTAGGTTTGGGGTCATTTGTCACAGCAGCCACAGGAACCAAATACAGTGGGTAAAAGGTCAAGTGCTTGGTATCATTTTTCAAAGAGGTGTCAGCCATTACCTCAGAGAATTTTAACAGTGATATCTTTATAATTTCACAACAATAGGAATGTATCTCTCCAACAAACGCGCCTCTCAAAATCAGTGTCAGGTACCTGTCATGGGAACGTATGGTTTTGAAAGAGCTTCTTTTTTTTTTTTAATTAAAAAACTATTTACTATTCGAGGTAGGGGCATGCATACCATCCCGGCCACCATGGCGGTCAGAGGACAGCTTTTGGAGTCGTTTCTCCCCTTCCACCTTTATGTGGGTTCTGGGGGTTTCCTACCTGTGGAGCCCCAAAACCACTTTGTTTCTTGAAGGCCTTCAGATTACCTCACCCTATCTCGCTGATTGGTTCCTGGTGCTCCAATTGGCTGGGGGCAGAGAAGGGATTCAGGGGTAATGAACTCACTGTCCTTAATGGGACAAACACACTCAGGGCACTCGAACTGGGAACTGGGAAGGATCCCAAGTAGCCAGTGTCACTCATGAGACACAGCACCCCTGGAGGTCACCATCCAAGAGCTACAGGCACCCCTGGAGGTCAGAGGTCCTCCAGAGGCTTATGAAGCATCTGAGGGGCAGAGGATAGGTAGCCCGAGGGTCTCTGATGAGAGGACATAGGCCTCTCAGGTCAAAGATAGTCACACGTACTTGTTGTCATTTATTTGTTTTAAAATTTATTTTTAAGAGGCATGTTAACAACAATTAAAAAAACCCTGATTTTTGCAAAGAAATAAAGAGTTTTTATAAAAAGCCATTCAAAAATAGTAATATAATTAAGACACTAAAATTGCCTCTGCCGCAAACGGCAAGGCTACTTTTAGTAACCTGAATTTTTCATCCATTCAGAAAGTCAGTGCCTCCCATCACTTGCCTTGAAGCGTCTCTTCTCCCCCATTTTTAATGGTTTACTGGCAGCCGAGGGTCTTCTTAGTACCCCAGCTCCATTGCAAGGCAGAGGAGAACCGCAATGGCCATTGGCAGCCCTGCATCACGGGCCTTCCAGGCTCACTTGGGCGCAGGAGGCCTCTGACCCAGCCTTCCTCTCTGGGGCTGTCTTTGTACACCCCTTCTCTGAAGAACCCCTGACCTGGGAAGCAGGTAGTTTTACTGCTTTCTAAATACACAAAGATTCAAAGCCCCCAGAAACAAGCATGCCTCCTTCTGAATTCAAGCATGCTCTCCCTGGCTTGCTGGTACCTTCCTGTAAACCAGTTTTGAAGGCAAAGCAGACACGACAGGGAATTTCTTCCTGTTTTAGCCACCACAGCGGCCCACACAAGGCACAGCATGTCATCGACTCCAAGTTACATTCTTCGTAATATCTCCAAAACTGGCGTGTGACTTCTAATTGGCAGCTTGTATTGAATTGGCAGCTCTTACTTTCTAAAGATACATGAAATAGCTCTGAGCCTTATTGCCAAATGAGGCCTCAGACTGGACTAAAACACCACACAGCCTGGGCGGTGGTGACACAGGCCTTTAATCCCAGCACTTGGGAGGCAGAAGCAGGCGGATCTCTGTGAGTTCAAGACCAGATTGGTCTATAAGAGCTAGTTTCAGGACAGGCTTCAAAGTTACAGAGAAACCCTGTCTCGAAAAAAAAACAAAAACAAAACCAACCAAACAAACAAAACAAACCACACAGAACTGTCCCCACTTTGCAGATGAGGAAACTGAGCTCCTGAGATCTCAGGGTCATGGGGTAGTGAAAGATACAAGCACCATTCTCTACAACTCCATCGGATTGCCAGTTTGTGGGTTGCCCAATCATAATCTTTATCAAACCCTTTCCTGCTTTTATTAATAATGGAGAAACTTGTTTTGTAGTGTTCTACTGTGGTGGTCCATTTTGTTTTCTGAGTCTGTTAATTTTGTGTTCTATATGCTGGTGTGAATTTATTAGGTGCAAGTTTGCAATCCTCGTGTTTTCCTGGTGAGTGGATCCATCGTTATGAAGTGACTTCTTCATCCATCTCTAAACTGCACATTTGGCCTAACAGTATAGCTGTTGAATTTTCTTTTGGTTAGTGTATGCCAGGTTCCCTTGTGTGGAAGTCCAATGTCCCCTACAGCCCCTGTGTTAAACACTTGCTCTAAGCTTGGCACTTTTTGGAGGTAATGGGAACTTTGAGACGTGTAACTGGGGACGTGTCCCTAAAGCAGATGGTGGGGCTTCCAGCTTCCTCGTCTTCCCTCTTCTTCTTCATGTCTCAGCCATAAGTCAACAGGTCTGGTTTGACCACGCTTCCCCCATGGTGTGCTGCCTCCCTGCAGGCCCAGGAGCAACAGGTGGACCCCTGAAACTTCTGAAGCTGTGAGCCCTAATAACTTTCCCGTCAGTTGCTTCCCTCCGTTGTCGTAGTGAGAGAAAACTATATCACCAAGTACACTGCGCTTCACACTTTGACTGTGCACATTTTATAGACTTTATGTGGGGTTTTTGTGTGTTTCTTATCCGGGGCAGGTACTTCTGGCTTGGGTTTTTAAACTGGTCACATCGAATTGTCTCTTATGAATTTAGTCTTCTTCTATATAATGGGAGCATCAAGCTGTTTAGGCTTCGGGACTTGTTTCTGTTATTTGTTCATTTCCATGTTTTTTAGAGCTGTTTTTCTTTTCTTTTTGAACTACCATAGCTAGGTGAGGTGATGCTTGCGTGCCTGTAATCTCAGCACCCAGAAAGCTGAGGCAAGAGGATTGGCCTGAGTTTGAAGCTACCCTGAGCTATACAGTAAGACTGTTTTTAAAAATGTTTTATTTATTAAAGGCCTTTTAAAAATTGACAATAACAGAGGTTCTTGTTGTTGTTTTTTTAAATCTTTCATTTTTGCCTATTGATTTGGGGTCAATATCCTCTACTTCTGTTTTATTTGTGGTTTAGTTTGAAGTTTTATGATACATTTTAACTGTGCAGGCTCTAAAATTATCCCAACCTCCTTCTGGAACAATGCAGGGCCTTCGTGCACTCTGTCTGTGTGCCCTCTTAGCATGGGAGAGTGCTTTAGTCTGCTCCTTATTAACCCTGCCCATTACCGTGATTATTAATGCTGTTATTATTACATAAGAGTCATGTTTTTTAGTTACAGTAATTCTCACTTTTTATTTGTCCATCATCCCGCTTGCATCTCAGAAAGGCCTTCTGGGATTATTCTCCCCCTTTCCCCGGTATTACCCCCTTTGGATGTTCTTTCCCGAGTGCCAGAAGCTGGTAAACGCCCAGGTTTTGCTGACTCCAAAAATATCTTTATTGTGTCTCCGTTCTGGAAAGATGTTTTTCAGACCAACGGTAATTTTCTCACTGTCTTCCAGTTGCCATCATTTACTTTGGATACCTGTTTCTAGTAATGACATTTTCTCCTAGGTGATATGCTGCTTGCTTTTTCCTTCCTTTATTGCATTTTATAGTTTCACAACCACATGTAGAAACATGAATCTTTTTTTGGGAGTGTGTGGTATGGAAATGTTCATATGTGCAGGTGGTCAGAGGATGGAGGAAAGAGGATGACAAAATGCCTTCCTTCATCACTCTCCACATTCTTATTATCATTAATAATTATTATTATTGTTATCATTAATAAGAAATTATTATTATTATTATTTTGAAACAGCGTCTCTCATTGAACCCAAAGACCACAGACTCGACTAGCTAGCCGCTCAGCTTGAGATCTGCATGTCACCAGCCCCTTGTTGGCATCACAGCCATGTGCTGCCATGCCCACCTTTCACATAGGTGCTCCAGATCTAAACTTGAGTCCCCATGTTTCTTCAGCAAGTGCTTTCATCCGCTGAGCCATCTCCATAGCCAAAGTCTCTTTTGAAAAATTTAAGATTAAAAAAAAAAAAAGTTTGTGCTTTTGCATCTGAAGATTCAAGTCAGTTCCAAATAGTTCTCTGCCTTCATCTTGGAAAGCGTTCCCGTGTTCTCTTCTCTACCCTGTCTTTCTAGAACTTCACTTGGACATGTTAGGCCTCCGGTCTGCCTTCCAAATCCATAACCTTTCTCGTAGTATTTCATTTCCTGCCTCTCTGTGCTGCTACCTTTGAGTGATTTCCCAAGTATTCCTTCCAGTTCAATGATTTTTTCATTCAGTTGCATCTGAGCTACCACTGAGTTTTAATTTCAAACTTTTTTTGTTTGTTTGTTTCTAAGAGTTTCATGCTGTCCTTTTCAAATCTCACTAATAATTCCTGATGGTGTTTACTGCTCCCTGCTTTTATGAGTTTCTGCCTGTTTCCCTTGGAATATTTCTCACGTGATTATATTCTATATTTGACAGTTCTGTTATCTATAATGTTTAGGGATTAAATGTGTTTGTGGTTGGTTTTAATTCTGCCTATTCATGGCAGCTTGCCTTCTAATTACATTTGCTTGGTCTTAGAATATAGGAGCTGTACAGATCTAAACTAAGTGCGCCTTTGCCAGGAGAGGCTTTCTGTCTACCTCCGTTGAGGACCACAGGTCCTATTGACCTGGGAACACTGGTTCTTTCCACAGGCCCTGGCTTAGTGTAGGATTCTGATGTTCTACCTTCCTGGACACCTTGCTGCCAAATCAAAATTTAGTAATATAATCCATGGTGCTTTGGGGTCCTCTTTCCAACTTGTTTTCCAGTCTCCATCCATGAGTATGGGTACTTTTAGAGATTCCCCTTAAGTTTCTGTGTCTATTAAAATCTGTTTCATTCTTGTCCTGTCCTGGGAGGATTCTTCAGTATTCTCAACACAAATGTAAACAGGGGTCTGGAACTCCCGACAGACTTGGGATCCCCAAAGCTTCAATGACACTCAGGAGATATAAAGGGTAGCTTGTGGAGCTGAGGAAGTCATATTTAAGATTCACCTTCTTTAGCTTCTCAGAGATGCTCAAAGTCATTCCTCATACAGAGAGAGCCCTGCAGCATGGAAGACTCAGGTGTGTAACATAGACAAGGAAGTGCGTGAGTGTGTGAATGTAAGTGTGTGTTGTGTGTGTGAGTGTGTGTATGAGTGTATGTGAGTGTGTGTATGTGTGAGTGAGTGTGCACATGCCTGTGCGTGTGTGTGTGTGTGTAGGCATGTTCAGTGAGCCCTGTACACTCATGTAACCAGACCAGATCCTTAGATTGTACTTCTCTGAAAGAAAACAGAACAGTCACGATCAGAGTCTGTTGCTAGGACAGATGATACCAGCCTGTGTCACTGCTGTTGACTTTGCAAGCCAAGAACAGAGCATGTGGCCATGCACATCAAGGCCCACTCCCAGCAGCCATCTTCCCATGCTGTTTCTGGGCTGTTTATAGCCTATGAAGTCACAGAGTCAGCTCTCTGACATATACTGATGTTGTAGTCATTCTGTATGCTGTTCATGAGTGGAAAGATGAACAGGCTAACGAAGATCCCACTTGTGGGAAGCACTGTTGGAGAGCGGCATTGCTTTGGTTGGGGGGCAGGATGGGACCGGGGAGCTCCTTGCTCAGAGCACGGTGGCAGAATCTGGTGCATGGACTCCACAGCACTTTATAGCTTCTGTGACAAAAAGTCCTCATCCTTTAGAAAACTTCCAGTCCCAGGATCCTGTGGGGGCTGTCAACCCATTGTCCACTGGGAGTTTACTAAGGTTCCCTGTTACCTAAGGCTGCCCAATCAATGTCTCCACCCAGTTTCTCTCTCTTGACTCTAAGAAAAAAGCTCTCCTTTTGCTCACAGGTTATGAGTTATACATACATATAAGTACATGCCAGAACTACCACCAACTCTGCTCCTTGACTCATGGAAGAACCCGAAAGAATGAAAACACTCAGAGAGAATGTGGTGGCCATCACGGCCATGGTTCCTGTCCCTAGGTGTCCAGACCTATGTGTCTCCCTTAACTCTGCTTCAGATTTGAAGCACCTTTGCACACTCTCAGTACATCTTCCTCACCTTCCTGTTATTCTAGAGCTACTTTTATCATCTAATACCAAATCCATGATAGAAATCAGACAAGGGCAAGCCAGAGCAAGCCCCTTATCAGGTGCTGTGTTGCAGACCAGAGCATAACTCTAGCCCCGAAGGAGAAACTGTGACTGTTCAGTCATAGTGAAGAGTCTTAGGAATCTGTCTGTCTTCATATATATGTATGCACATGTGTATATATGTTTCAGGAACATAATACATTGTTTTTAACTATTAAAAACCATGCTATACAATAGGTTAATGGTAACTAATGTTTCTGAAACATGGGTTTTTGCTAGTAGGACCAGATTTTAAAAGAAGCTAAGCCAAAATATGATGTTATATAATTAATCAGTAAACATTCTTTATATATTATGATACATGCAATAAATAATTCTCTCTATAATTGCAGGCTCTTAAAGACAGGAAGTTTATGTTTTTCGTCTGTGTGCCTACAGCACCTAGGACATAGTCAGCGTTCAGTGAAATGAAATAGGCAGGGGTCTTGTGGATGGATGGAGGCTCTTGAGTAAGGGAACTAATGAAAATAATAAACATTAGCTACACTCAGAAGTGATTGATTCAAGGGCCTTCGCCTTGAGAGCAACATCAATCAACTGGGTAAACAAATTCTCTGCCTACCTATCGTGTGCATAGCTGTGTGCCTGGTTCTCTTGCAAATACAAGAATATGATCCTGTCCCATAAATCGTCATGGTCACTGGAGAGATAAGTCATGTCTGGAAATAACAGGGGAAGTCAAGTGTTTGAGAGAAAATATTCATCCTTGCTCAATACACTTAGGGGGTTCGTGTCCCCAGTAGATAGATACTCCAGCTTCTCAGAAATACAGAATTTCACTTGAAGTTGTATTGTGGATTTTTCTCCCCTCTGTGGAATTTCTCTCTGATGTTTTGGATTTGATCTTTTGCAGTTGCAGCCAGGGTCTCTGTATTCCTTTCCTTTTCATTAAACAACAATAATTACTTGTTAACTGAGTAATCCCAAGGGACTGGCAGTGTCCCCGAGCCTCCAGCCCTGGTTGTTTCTAGTTCCTCTCTTTGTAGTAAAACTCTCCAGAATGAACCACTTCCCGGCTGTGTGTGTGCAGAACTGAAAACGTAAAATGGCCTGCGTCTGCTGTGCACATGCTCGCTTTGCCATGCTTGCTGAGCCCTGGAGGTTTGAATGAGAGTGGTTCCTGCCCCCTTGTGAATGACTCGGCTAAGCTTGTTCACACATGCATTACCTCACATACTTCCTTCGTGTGGTGAGGCCAGTTGCAGCCCGCGCTCTTCCGACAATTTTCAGGAGCATAGTATATTGTTTTCTGATGTAAGCCCCATGACACATAATAGATCACTTAAACTAGCCCCTCCTAACTTAGATTGTGTGTCCTGTCACCATGGTGTTCCCAGTTCTCCCTGCCTGTGGCCCCAGGTCTTGGTAACTGCCTTTTTACTTTCTGCATCTATGCGCTAAGAATTAGTAGCCTTAAATTCACTATGTGAGTGGGCACAATTGGCATTTGTCTCTGTGCCTCACGTCATTTGGCATAATGTCTTCCAGACTTATCCATGATGTCACAAATTACAGGATTGTCTTTTTTGTCTTAAAACCCCAAATATTCCATTCCTTGCTTATTTCACACTTTCTTTATCTATCCAATTGGTGGACACTTAGATATGAGTGTGCTCCAGACCTTGGCTCCTGTGAAAAGTACTGCAATGGGTACAGGGTGAGGAAACCTCTTTGACATACACCTGTTCTCCCTTTGGATACAAGCCTAGTTGTGGGATCACTGGGTCGTATTTTTAACTTCCTGAGGAAATGCTATACCATTTTCCATCATTAGTCTTGGTATTCTTTTCCTTTTTAGGAATACCTATTATCAATAAACTATTATCATTACCTTTCTCTCCAACCTAAAGCAAGGTATGAGAGAAGGAGCAGACCGGAGAGGGGGAGAGCACTAGCATTTTCTTTTCCTCCTCCAAGTAAGGTGGGCTGTTTCCGATTCCTCCAGGAGCCTTCACAAGTTGCTTCGCTGTTTTGGGAAGGTGTTGCCACACCCAGGGGCATGCTTCCAACTCCTGTCAGTCATTGTTCCTTGTGACTGACCTGGGAAGGCGTTAGTTAAATTTCAGCACCAGGGTCCTGGACAGCACCAGAGCCAGGGATGCCTAGAAACCATGCATCCCCAAGGCAAACAGCTTTGCTCCCATAAGTCAGAGAGACGGAAAAGTTTGGGAAATCTCATTATAAAAGTTTCCCTTCGAGAAAATTCCTCAACACCAAAAGGCGAGAGCTAGGGAGAGACCAGGTATGTCTGAGCTTCCAGAGCGATATGTAAAATATAAATTAATCTTTCAAACACATCTAACATTTCATGAGAAAATAAATCTTTAATTTTAAAACCGGGAAGCAAAAAAGAAGACAAGTTCATTCCTGTTTCAAAAAGCTGGAGAGCTTATGAAAATTTCTAGTCATACTGGAAACTTTCCAATGGTTATCAGATAATACTGCTTCCAACATCGTGGAGGAGACAAATGAGATAAGGCACGCAGGGTGCCCAGGACGGCACCTGACACATACGGAGTGCTCAGGTCTTAATGTGTCTGGGAGAATATGTCTATTTAGCGCTACTGTAAGAGGAGGAATTTGGTTGCACTGACCCCTCCCTTAGCAGCTTCACCACCTCTCTGTCCCCTCTTCCATTGGCAGAAGGATAACATGTATTGTGTTTTCTAATAGAACTGTATATTCCTGTTGTTAATTTTTAACGCTGTCCTTTAAACATTGTTATTCTGTGTTGTCTGCAGACAGGCAACCCTAAAATAAGATATCTTGCATTTTACTTGGTGTCCTATAAATCAATGTCTCACAGGGGAGAAAGTTTATTTGGCCCTATTATATTAGCCAGCTCTTATTCATTCATTTTACCTTTTTTTTTTATTAAGCTACCATGTGCCCGGCACCTTGCTGAGCCCTGGAGGTTGGTAGTGAACAAGAGCAACCCCTGCCTTCACAGAGCTCAGAGAGAATCAATATGCCTGATGAATTAAAGAAATTCTTACTTTGGGAAATAATTTCACCTTCCTCCAACCAAATCCTTCATCAGAATTCATCATTTGTATCCAGAATCATTTCTCACTCCCACTGTCCATTCTGACTTAAAAACGCTAATAAGAAATAGAATGATAAAACAAAATGGGGATACGGAGGAGGAGGACATGACTTGGGCAATCCATGAATTAATCAGCCCCTGAATAATCAAGAGGTGATATATAAAATGCAAGTATCATAGTTCATGGCTTCTTAAATAATTAAGCATATTAAAGAAGGGACAAAAAGACCACATTTCAGAAGAAATTAGTAGCCTTAAGGCAGACAGCGAGCAAAAGAGAGCTCTGAAATAGCGCTTATGAGCCTTTTCTATATTGTAACAAGCCAAGCAGATAGCAGGAAGAGTGATGGCTGTATGGATTCCCCCATATATTTTAAAGTAGTGAATGCCAACCTAGAGGTCACAGAGTTATTATAAGGCATCTGAGGAGCCATCTGTGTGTGGGCATTTTATCAATACCTATGCGCGGAGCTACCATTATTTGGAGTTTTTGTTTTAATATTAAAAGGTATCTTCATACTTGAAAAGAGTTGAAAACCACAGTCTCGAAATACATGCTTTTGGGGCTGTCATGAAAATGGGATCAAGAGCAGCCAGGAAAGGTCGCTGACAGAAGAGGCGATGGGAGACCTAAGCTAGACATAAAAGATGAGAAAATTTCGGAGTCGGGGGGTGAGAAAAGGAGAAACGGACAAAGGCGCAGGAAGGAAATTCAGTCTCACGGAACTGCTCCAGCTGGCTGCTTCTCCCCAAGATGGGAGGCCTTGGAACATACTCTCTAACTTCTCTGAGTTTTTGTTCCCCCATCTGCAGAGACAATAATTCCTAACCTATGTCATAGCATTTTGTAGCAGCTGTACTGAGGTCAGCAGTAGGAGAAAGGAAATGAGAGGCAGGGAGGGGGGCAAGAAGTTGGGGAGATTATGGAACCTACTCCTGCCATCTTTTATCTGCAAGCTGGAGGCTTAAGGAACCCTGGGGGGGGGGGGTGCTGGGCCCGAGAACCAGGAGAAATGGTGATGTAGATCATCAGATAGGAAGATCTGTGATAAGGGGTCCCAGCTCGGTAACAGACAGGACAGGAGAAAAACTCCTATTTTCCTGTTAGATTCTGCTCAGGACCTCAGTGGTTCCAATGATGGGGCTTTTTCTGCTGCATTCTACAGATTCAAGAGCTAATTTCAACCAACCAGTGTAGTGGCTAATACCTGTAATCCCAGCTACTTGAGAGGCTGAGAGAGGATCACAAGTTCAAGGCCAGCCTGGCCAGTATAATAAGACCCCTCTCTAAACGGAAAATAAAAGGAAGTCTGCAGAAATAGCTTAGTGATGAAACCTTTACCTAGCATGCACAAGGCCGTGGGGTTCAATCCTTAACACAGCAGAAAGAACACCCTTCAAATACTAATTTTATTCGGTAACACTTCACAGATACAACAAGAAGCAATGTTGACTTGGGTAGTCCATGGCCTCCTGAGGGCGACACATAAAATCACCCAGGACAGCCATCAAGCAGAATGCATGCAAGGACTGGAGGATAGCTCAGTTGCTAAAAGTGCTTGCCGTGCAAGCATGAATTTGATCCCTAGAACCTATCTTAAAAAGCCAGGTCTGGTGTAATCCCAGCACTGGGCAGGGACATGCAGATCTCTGGGGCTTGCCGGCCAGCCTGCCTAACCTATTTGGCAAGCTCCAGTCTAGTAAGAGATGCTACCTCAAAAGTCAAGATGGGCAGCTTCTGAGGAATGACACTCGGAGTTGTCCCCTGGCTTTTACATGTGCGTGTGTGTGTGTGTGTACGCGCACACACACACACTACTAGACTCTGTGCTCAACATCTGGGAAGTCTTCAGATGTTCTTCATCAGCGTGACCATTGTTGCCTACTCCCCCACCACGCATCCTGAGCTCTTTCAGTCTTGCCTGTAAGCCAGTATCTGATTGCTGCCTTCTGTTCATCTCATCTTTAATAAGTGGAATTGGTTAGAACTTCTAGTTGTAGTAGAAAGTAACCTTTTGTTATCTCATTCTCCCTTTCAAAGGTGCCAAGCAGATCTTATGGAGATGGACAGAGGCATCTCATGTAAGGCAGACTTATCAGCTGAGCCTATGAAAGCAGTCAGAGGGACATGAGGGCGACATCAGGACTGACAGGAAGCAGATACCAACCACAGCCGGGATAGCTCTTGTTGTTTCTGCCTCTTGTCCCTGTATCTATGCCTTGCTTGTCAGCTTAATTATTTCAGAGTATCTTTCTCTGTGATTCTGGCACCAAAACTGCCAGTAATTCTGGGCATAAATCTTCCAGGCTGAACACCAGTGAGAAAGCTCCAATTACAAGAAAAAGACTGTGACTGGTCACGTGCCTGTCCCAGGGGGTTCAAGGAACTGTATGGCTAGGAAAAGGGAAGGGTGGCTCCCCAAATGCGAAGGATTGTGTCCCTAAATCAAAAGGAAGTGACGAGCAGACACCCAGTCATGGTGTGTACAGTCACTTCTGCGTTCGCTGAGCATCTGCTGCTGGCCTAGTCCTGGATTCAGCGCTGGAAACAGGTGCCTGGGAGATCTGAGTTTCTGTAGAGAATCAGGCTGCACACTGTTGCATGCAGACATCACAGATATATGTACACTTTACAGGAAACCCTCCAAGATCCTGTGCTGGCATGCCTACATCACCACCTGCAGGGGCCTCCAGCACGATGCCCTGCTCTTCCTCGGTTGCCTTGGAATCCTCCAGTTAAATCATCCACTTCAGCAGCCATTTATCTTCCCTCTAGCCCTCCATTTTAGTCCTTTAGAAACCTATTGAGAGCCAGTGAGGCACAGAAGACACCAGCTAGCTTTTCCAAATCCGCATGCTCAGAATTATGCATTGAGGTTGGGGATAAGGCTCCTCATGAGCCCAGACTGGGGAAAACAATGGAGAAGAAAGACAAGCGAAATTGGTATCTCTGAGTATGTCATCCGTGAGAACCCTGGCTTAGACCAGAGTCAACCAGGGCCTACTGCTGGGACAAAGGTGCTACCAGGGTCCGTTCTCACAAATGTAGAATTTATGAGGCTGTACATATAGCCATTGTACCTGTATGAGAACGTTTCACGTATTCCTTTCCAGTACAAATATTTTGAAGTTATGTGAATGGCGTTGGCAACCCTGCCTTGACATTTTTTCGGGTTTTGTTGTTGTTGTTTAAGCAACATCATGATAGGTTCATGAGAACGAAAGCTTGTTTTAAGTCTAAGCGTCCATACGACAGTCCCAGCTAGAACTTAGAGGTGACCCAGTCTTCATTCAAACTTGGGAGGTCCCGGTAATTAGCACTTGGTGAGCTCCTGCCGTGTACCAGACTCCACGCTGTGTCCTGCACACACGCTCTCACTGACGAGGGGTGCCCTGCTGTTTCTGGTCCATGAAGGAGGAAAGTGAAGCACCTGAGAGCCTAGTCTTATGCTGCAGATCACGTGGTGAGTAAAAAACCAGAGCTGTGAGGGGACCATGGCTTGCTTGGGACCCTGGTTCCCAATTGTTGTTCCTTATCTAGGCTGACCTGGAATGAGGTTCCTGTTTTGTAGCAAAATAACCTAAATAAAGATAATGTAATTGTTTTCATGATGCTGAAAGAAATGCTCTACTCCAATTCTGTTTCTCAATTCTAAAATCGTATCCATCTTGCTTTGGGGGAGTATTAAAGAGTGTTTTAACAGTCATATTGTCATCGGTAATGTGTGGCAGTTCTTTTGTTTGCAATTGTCCTTAGTTGGACAGTAGGCAGCCGTGTGTAAGTGCTCAGAAGTGTGTGGTCCATAAGATCTCAACGTCTAGAAAGCACTGCTCTAGGTAACATGGGTGTCTCCAAGCTGGCATTCACTGAGTGGCTGCCATGACGCTCAGTGTCTCACCTTGTATCACCTCGGATAGGCCACGCCGCTGACAGAAGGTCATAGCCCAGCTTTATAGATTGAGAAAAGGATCCTTGGAAGTAAGGTTCTGGCCTACTACTTCTAAGCCAAAGCTCCCACACCCTCATGCGGTCCACTCCAAGCAGCCATCTCAAGAGGCTTTGAGCGGGACCTTCCCTTTGAAGCAGAGCTCCCCCCGTATGCCTGCCAGTCAGATTCTAAAAGGCAATCAGTTGGTTTCTGTAGCTTACACCCAGAGGATCTCACTGAGTATCACTCCTCCCAGCCCACTGCCTCCTTCCCGGAGTCCAGCCCCACAGTGGCTCTCAGAGGCCCTGTAAGCAGCAAGTAAGAGACTGTTGGATTGCTCCTATGGCCCCTTTTCGGTGTTCTAGCTTCCCAGAGAGTAAAATTGGGAAACTGTGAACAGAACTATGGCTTCTGTTCCTTACCACCCAGGGACACTGAGGTCAAATGAATTCCCCAAAGATCTCTCAGTTAGCAGAAACTAAAAATAAAAATACATCTCCTTTGAGTGCCAGGCAGGCTTGGTCCATGCACTTGACGTTCCGCTCTGTGTACGGGGGTTAGAGAAGGGTTTTCATCTGAACAGGCTGGTGACTGGGTTCCTTGAGAACACACACACACACATTTGGTGTTCATAAGTACTTTGGCACTTTGCAAAAACAAGAACACATCTGGCTGACAAGGTGCTGTTGTCACTCACGCCCCAGCTCCTCCTCAATGACAGACACACAGTACAGCTGCCAAATGTGGCTGTGGCAGAGGTACACAGAGACACAGGGAGCCCCGTGCTCTTCATTAGGAAGATGAAAAGAACAGAGCTGGTCCCTGCTTCCATGAGTGCGCTAAAGAAAAGGATCAGGGTCTGCTTCCTCCTGGAGAAAAGGCAAACCACAGACCAATGTATTTTTTAAGAGCTGCAGGATAGAGAGGAAAGACTCCGTCAGCTCATGTAACTGGAGATGGCTAATGAGGCCAGTGTAATTCACAACATGAGAACAATGTTGACAGGAGAGCAAAGTGTAACATTTTACATAACGTTATACAGTACTGGGAAGAATAACAGGACTTATCTGTGGTTCCTATTTTCTTTCTTTCCTTTTTCTCATTTCCATTTACTCTCTTCTCTTAAATGCTCCCCCCCTTTTCCATTCTTCTCCTTTTATGTGGGCAGTTTGGGATAAGTGGCAATCAAGGACTATTGCCTTCACTCAACAGCAGCCAAGAGGATCTCTTGGGGGTCTCCCATCAGATGCTGAGGGATAGAGCCAAGAGGTGGACACAGATCCTAAGCTCATCCATTGGAAGGTCCCCCCTCCCCCAAGTCTGGTTTTTGGACTGAACAATTCCCTCATGGAGGGATAGTTTGGAATTTCATCGTTTTAGCTGCAGCTTCTGAGCTCTTCTGTCATGGGATTCTTGATTCTTCTGCAGCTGACCTGAGCCTTTTCCTTTGACTTCCGCTTTGAAGCAGAAGCTACCCCATAACCTACAAGGCTAAGTCTTTGTCACCTGAGTTAGGCAGAGTCTTCTGTTGCTTAACAACCAAAGAACCCAGCAAGCATTGCCCGCCCAAATTTGTACTGTCCTCTTGATAGGGGCTCCGGCAAGGCCATGTCCCTGGTCCAGCAGTACAGGGCATCTTCATCCAAAATGACCTTGGGAGCCTGTTTCCACACCATACCAGAACATGGCACCATATTAACCATGCTTCGATTTGGACCCAGAATAACATTACCAGCTCTATCAGCTGGTTATTCACTGGGCTTGGCTACAGATGCCAAAAAGCCTCTTGACTGTTTCCAAAAATAAAATCCAGCATCGCAGGATGAAAATCTGCCACTATTGTGCTTATTCCAAATAATGTGGCATCGATTTGAAGAAGGTTCTCCAGGGAGCCCCCAAAGTGTCTGAAACAATGGTCACAGTCTTGGGATAAATATCCGGCGTCTCTGATGACAGCCTAGGAGGAGAGATGTTCATTTGGATGGACACATTCTGATATATTTACTGAATAGCCCATCTCATTATCAAGAAGACACAGCCTGGTAGAGTCATGTTCCAAAGTCTAACAATTAGATGTTTGGCTTTTTAATGAGCCCTTGGAAAATCTCCCATGTGCAGCCTGAGACCCTTCCGCATCCCATCCCCTAACCCACGGCCACATAAGGACGTTCCTCTTCACATGGGAAGCAGATAAAGGTTAACAGGCAGCGGCCATTATCTGTTGTTCTTAAGCAGAATGTATATCCCCTGCCCAAGGATGAGCTGCAAATCTGAATTAGGAGAACGTGGAACATCCGCTGGCAAACCCTGCTTTAAAGCTCCTGATATTGTTGGCAGCATGCTTCCTTGCCTTTTTAAGTTTCTCTTAGACTGGGGAAAGACTTGACATTAAGCTTCCCAAAATAAGAGGGAGACAGAGGAAGGAGAAGGAGAGAGAGAGAAAAGGAAAGGAAGAGGGAGAGAGAGAGAGAGAGAGAGACTGAGAATGTGTTTATGTATATATGTTGTGTGTGTGTATATATACACACAAATATATCTGAATATATATTTGTGTATACACATATCACACACATATATGTATATATTTATATATTTGAATGATGCCCACTGAAACATTCCAGCAAGTGGAACCTACTACCCACCCACACCTTGACATGGTCTCCTGGCTGTCCCTACACACCACCAGACGGAGGAATAGATATATCCTCTGTCGTTTCCTCCTATGCCATTGTTGAGTGCAAAGTCCTGTGCCATTCTGAGAGTTGAAGAATTCTACCTTCTGGCTGCGGGCAGAAGAAAGGTGGTCACTCTTGATGTGTCTTTTGATAAAGAAACAAAGGGGAAGTGAGCTTTCACAATTGACTTCTGTCTCTGGATGTCTCGCCATTTCCGTCTGCTCGTGATCAAAGGCTCAGCCCAACGAAAGGAAGAAGACTCTTTCTGCGTTTGGCAGGCTCTGAGACAGTCTTGGATTATTTATTTGTTCTGTAACTCATTTTTGTCCAACATTCCTTTTCTATCTCTTGTCATAAAAAATTGAAATGCTAGTTTCTCTGTGGATGACTTGATTTTAACTATCTGTCTGTCTGACCTTGGACAAATTATTTAACCTATGTTCTTGAATGGAAGGCCAGTGCCTGGCCTGAAACGGTGCTACAGTGCTTCGCAAGTGTGAATCGGGGGGCCTCTGATAGACTTTCACCTCCAGTTCCCCAGAGCCTCCCTGTTGACTGAGGAGACAATCCAACGGTGGGCTCTCTCCCGGGTGCCATCGCCTTTGCTCTTTGGCACATTTTATATTTGTTTGGCACTTAGTCTTAAACACATGGGTTTTGACATTTTTCTGAGCATGCTCTTTCGCTGTGATAAGATAGCTGATGCCTCTCTGGATTCTAGAATGAAACACCTACATGGTGTACCCAATAGAAATGCCATCGCCTGCCCAGTGCTCAGTGCTTTTGAATTCTGTCATTTCTTCATCCACTCTGTGTATTTGAGAAGCTTTTCATGGGCAACAACTTCCAACTTCCTTCAACCCACAGCTGACTGTGCTCTGTCACCTCACAACAAAGAGGCTAGATTATAAACTTTGTTCAAGTGTTGGGATTTTCTTTTCATTCCTGATCCTCAATTGTCCAGTGACCAAGTTCACAAAATCGAGGTGTTTCTGGAGTTAATGTTATTCTTGTGAAGTTGTGTTCCAAAGTGTGTCCCCTGGAGGCTCACCTCCTAATCTGAATTGTCAACTGGGGCCTTTTAGAGATTGATGACGGGGATTATGATTGTCTACGTGTTGCGCTTTCATCCAATTTTCTGATGTGTTTTGGTAATGATGTTGACAGTTGTGTGAAGATCTGTTACTGAAATTAAAGCCGCCGCAGCCGCATTTTTGAGCTTGATGATTAGATTTGATTAGATCAGAGTGGGTTTTACTTCTCCCCCAGAGTCGGCAGAGATTTACTGTCC
Organism: Microtus oregoni; assembly: GCF_018167655.1. NCBI lineage: Eukaryota > Metazoa > Chordata > Mammalia > Rodentia > Cricetidae > Microtus > Microtus oregoni. The sequence goes on from NW_024543071.1 coordinate 18,673,556, forward strand.
ATCGACTGATTTAACTTCTTGCTGGAAGATGGTTAGCAACATAACTTACCATCAGCAAAAGAGATGTCAAGGAGCATTGGAATGAGATCCAACCTTGTTTAACTTTTGTGTTGACCTTGAAAGGTCTGAAAATGTATACATTACCAAAGATTTCTGCCCACAAAGCACAGTAGAGAAAAATAACTGTTTGCACTTTGGGGTGGGCTTTGTAGTGATGAGACTCTTCCAGCAGTGACTAGCATCCCAGTGAGTTGGCACTTTCATGAAATCAGATAAGGGAAAGAGAAAAGAACAAGATTATCGTTCCTGAGCTTTTCTTGCCACTGGCAAGAGGTGAACGTAGCCATTTATAAGCCTGAGTCTGGATGACTTAATGTCCCAGTGGGATGAGAAAGAAGGCCACTCACGGGCAGGGCTTTCCTGGAACATGGCATGTGCTATTGACTTTTACATATGAATTCTTAAAATAATTGCAACAAATAATTCACAAGTTAAGATGCACAGAATATATACAGTTTCAGCTAAGAATCTTTAAAATGTGGCATAAAATCGGACTTTAATTTTCAGTCATAAAACTGTTGAAAATTTAGGCAGACTGGGCTGCTCAGTGTTGGTAAAGATGCAGTGTTCTAACAGTGGGACATAAAAATAAGGAAACCAATTTTTAAAAGAAAAAAATGAGAAAGGATTAAATGTATGCAGATTCTTTGACTCTATAATTCTTCTCATCTGTCTCAGAGAAAGAGAGCTACGTGGTCAAAAATTTATGTGGAGGACGCTTTGTTTCACCTTTTTGTAATAGTAAAAAAAAAAACTAGGAGCAACTTTAATATCCATTAATAACAAAACGTTTATGTAAATTGCAGAACACCCATGGGATGAAATACTATACAGTTGCTAAAATTCTCTTTAGAGAATATTTAAGGGCATGAGAAAAAAATTTATGATATCATAACTAAAGGAAAAAAGTATAATATAAAATTTCACTAGTATGGTTCCCAACATTGTAAAACATTTAAATGTGCATAGAAAGGACTAGAAGGAAATATATCAAAATATTACAAAGTTTTCCAGGTGGTTGATTTAGAGGTAATTTTTATTTATGCTTTTCTGGTTTGTGTGTGTGTGTGTGTGTGTGTGTGTGTGTGTGTGTGTTTAATTTGCAAGGCATGTGCATCAGTCAAACTTTTCTTTGTTGTGGCAAACACCCGAGAGAAGCTCTTTTATAGGAAGGCAGCTTTATTGTAGTTGATGGTTTCAGAGGTCCTAGCCCATACTTGGACGGTTCCATTGCTTTGGGCTAAGGAAAGACAGGCCATCATGAAGGAAAAGGAATGGCAGCTCCTGCACAGCTAGGAAATGAAGAGGAGTAAAAAGAAGAGGCCAGGGCTCTTCAAGGGCACAACCCGGTCGCACACTACCCCCAAGGAGGCCCATTTTCCATGATCCCAACACTTCTCAGTGGTCTTTCCAAGTTTTAGATCTACCAGTGGATTAAATTGATGACACCAAAACCGTCATGATCGAAGCAGCTCCAGAAACAGGTTTGAAAACACACCCAGATGTTGGCAATCAAGATTAAGTCGCCATATATTCTTCTATAGTATAGAAAAACTTATCATAGTCACAGAGATCAAAGAGTTACCCACAATTGTTTGGCCTCAGAGTTTGAGACGCTCAGGATTGGACCAGGAAGAACCACCAGGTTTCTCTTTGTCTGATCTGGGGAATTTTAGCAGAAACTCTGTTGGCTGTAGGCACTGTGTTTTCTCAGCTGCTTTGGGAGTTTTCTGTACCTTGTCGGGAGTCAGAGGGAGGCTGCAGCACTTTGTCTGATGTCACAAGACAGATTTATAAATGTGTTCCTTGGTAATGGTCCTAACTGGGGTATCCGAAAGTCTCTTCCCAGAGCTCAGCTACACACTCATGGTTCCCAACATTGTAAAACATTAATAGCTCACTGTCCAAGAGTAAGAGGGAACTGCTGACTCTGTCATCTACGAATGGTACTTAAATCTGTATGTCTTAAAATGTTGAGGGACAACTAGATACCTTAGAGTCTTGGGGGGCGGGGGTCTCTTCTTTGCACCTTATCTTTGTCTTTATGTATAGATGCCTCAGTTCCTGACCTCCTAAGTGAAGGTGTCCAGCTCTGCCGTGATGAAGGCGTGATGTGGTCTGAGCTGTCTTTACATCCAGTTTGATTTCCTTCAATGTCAGTAGCTGTTCTTCACTATCTTTACCCCACCATTATTCCCCAGGTCCCCGTGGCTGTACTCTATGTGAGAAACCCCAAGACTTCATCACAGCAGTAAGAGAGGATTAAAACCCCTCTTAAGTGGGCAGGCATGAAGCCCTTAGGGTGAAGCATATAGCACTAGGGGCTCGAAGCAAATGGTACACACAGTCAGGGGTTTAAAGGGAAGCAAGACCCAAATCTCTATCCCAAACTGACACAAAATCAGCTTCCTGGAACCTATCTTATGTGAGGGTTGAGTGGCAACCTGTGGCCACCAAGTCCCTGTGCTATGTACCCAACCTCATGCCAAGCACTTTGCATCAACTTTCGCATGTAGTCACCGTCCCAAGAGCTGTACTTAGTCCCTCCGTTTCATAGATAGGGAAACCGGCTTCACTCGCTATGTCTCATGAATTTGCAAAGTTAGAGCCCAGACCATTGAATCAGTGTGTCCCAAGTTTGATCAAAAGAAGACAGGAATGGGTGTTTGCTAAAGCCACAGCCCCCGAGCTTTGGAGCCTCTCTGCCCAGGCAGTTGGGTGGGGCTGGCGCTGGTGATCTTACCAAGTCCCTGGTGGTTCTTCTCTGCCAAGCTGGTGGGAGAGAACAACATTAGTGCTGTCGGTGGCATTCAGCCCTAGCTGCAAGTTAGAATTGTCAGGGGAGCATTTAAGAGCTACCGGTGCCCGGCTCCACCTTGGGACATTCTGATTTAATCGTGCTGGAAGGGGACCCGGGTTTCGGTATCTTTGAGCTTTCCAGGTGCTTCGTGTAGAGAGCCACCGCTCTGTTGCTTCGGCTGATTAAAATTAAATCAGCCTGACTTACTCTACAAAAACACTGGGAAAAGAAGAATCAGTCGGTGCCGGCCAGCTGTCTCCCACTTCCAGCCCTGCAATTGGAGGGGGACGTGGAGAGACAAGCGGGTAAAGCCAAGCAGCCAGCAGGGTGTGACAGCAGTCCTTGCTTTCCCTACAGCCCTAGCTTCTGACTGAACTCTGAGGGAAGCTCCAGGGCAATTAAGGTGTTGGAAGGATAGGGCTGGAGGAACAAGGGATGCTCCTGTCTCTCACCACAATGTTCTCACACCACAGGGTGTATCAGAACCGCGCAGAGAGCTTGTTAAAACAGATGGCAGGACTCCATTTCTTCCTGCTCTGACACCTTAGGATGAGGGTGGGGGGCTGATGCTACGGGGAGGAGACCTCCTTTTGTTATGCTGGTGTTCTCACCAGAAGGGTGAGGTCGGTAGGAAGAGGGAGCTTTCTGTAAGACCCTGTGGCCACACTGATTGCAGGAAACACCCCTAAAGCACCCACACCTATGAGCTTCTTCCCAGTCATACCCCAGACTCCAGTGACAGTTCCTGAGAGCATATGCGATGTCCGCAGTTACCTAGTAGTGTCCTCATGGCTGGTGAAAGATGGCAGGCCACCACACCAGACCCTCTCACCAAGCAGCTCTCAGAAGTCCCCCAGTGACAAGTGGTTTAAGGGTGTAGATATGGTGACGTGAAGATGGGGAGATTGGGGTAAGAAACAGAGATTACAGCTTTAGGTTCTGAGGGGCAGGAAGGCCTTCTTAAGTGGAGTGCGGTGGAGCTGAGACCTGAATGCTAAAATGATGTAGGCCCTGAAGGACCGAGAGAAGAGAACCCCACCTCCACACACAAGATGATTGCAACTGGGTCCTTAAAAATAATGAGGGCGTCAAAGATGACCAAAAGTCACAGGGCAGAGTGCGCAGCTTGTGCAGTGATTCTCAGGGCAAGAGCAGGGAGCAAGCGGAGTTTGATGTGTACACCACAGTCACGTGCTCCTAAGCTCTGCGAGGCTCTTCACATCCATTATTGCAGTCCCTGATGTAAAAGGAGTGGGTACCATCCTCATCTGTGGTGCCTGAGGATGAGCTCCCTGTATCCAGTCAAACTTACTAGCAAGTGGCAGAGCTCTTACAATGATACCGTTGCTTTCATCAACCTGATGGCCCCTGGGAAGATGCTGGCTTTTGTATAGAAGGAGGGTGGGCAAGCTGAGAGCTGAAGGGACAGGGCTGGGAATGATAATGGTGGAGTTTACATCATGGTTTATCCAGCTTCCTGTGTACACAGATCACTAGGCACTTGATTTAAAGGTAGATTCTGTCTCTAGGGTCTGTGGCAGGACTTGAGATTCTGAATGTTTGGCAAGCTCCCTCTCGTCCATGGATCGCACATTGAGTAAAAAGATCTTAGGTCATCATGGATGCTGACCTTGGCTGTTCGGTCAGAATGGGGGGTGAGGATGGGGATTATTCATATTCTGGATACTTGACCAGCTAGACTATGTCCTTGGAATTAGCATCTCTCAACCCTCAGACACTGATAAAATGCCCCCGCAGGAGGCAGCAGGGACTGCCCCTCCCCCTCAGGCACACTGCAAAGGCTGGAGCCCAGGCTGGTGTAAAAATCTTCCTTTGTCTTAGGCGCAGCCTGGATCAGGCCATACATACTGATGATGGCAGTGTATTGGTTCCCTGCCATTCTGATTTACGCTCAGGAGGGGCTCATCAATTCCAATAGGGAACTTGTTGAGTTATTTTAGGTTTCAGTTTTGATAGCAAAAACCAACTCCATGAAACCAGCGTTTCTCTTCTTGGTTGTGTTTCCAGGGGTGACCTAGCTGCCTTCCAGTTTCTGGCCAACCAGATCTTGTTCCTCTCAGGGTTTCAGAGCTGCCACCCCTCTCCAGTCTGGTCCTGCAGGCACGGGGTCCTATTGGAACCCAGGAGAACTGCTATGATAGATTGTTATTCAACAACAGATACATCACCACACTAGTCATTGCTACCTAGAGACGGAAAAAGACGAACGCCACTTGATTCGGGGTGGCATTTCATGGTACCCCCACCCCAATCTCAAAAAATACCCACTGACATGCAGTTACGACTCTCCTCTTTCCCCCTCTTTTGCTTATAGCCAGACAGTAAACCTAGAGCCGTGGTTCCCCTCTGCAGCTGTAGTATCCCAAGCACACAGTTCAGCCCCTGTCATGATAAGCAGCCTGCCAAAGGACTTAGAGAGCCTGTCACGGAAGATGCCCGAGCGGAGGACCTTTATCAATTACCTTGAGCCCTCTTAGCTGTCAGGGCCCACCTGGTCCAGCTGTTCAAACCATAGCCATGCATTCCAGGCGAGCCCAGTGCTAATTTGCCAGCAGACAACAGGTGAATACCAAGTGCTTAGAACCGCTTGGCAAGCATGCCTCCCTTTCCTACGACATCCTGAAAGTCCAGCAAAGATTCTGAGGCGCTGAGAGAGCATCCAGCTTGGGCTTTTTTCAGTAAAGATGATCCCCGGGCCTAAATGAACAAAAACGACTGCGCCAGGCTCTGTGCGCCTGCATTGTATTCAACTCAACAAACACTTATTGAGCTGTAGGAAGGAACTTTGCCAGCCACTCAGGAAGAAACAAAGATGTATAAGGTGTAGTCCTGATTCAAGGGGATGAGAATCTGTTATCGTTGAGCCCACGGACATATCCACCAATATCTAGCGCAAAGAATACAATGCGATAAACTCCCCATTACATGCACGTCATGGGAGTGAGGCTGGGGGCTGGGTGAGAGGGGAAATTGCTTCTAACTGGAGAGTCTGGCGTGATCCCCTGGTTTGCCCACAGAACAGATAGAATTTGAACCTAGCAATGAGCATGTTTAGTGAAACTAACAGCTATCATTGAGGATTAAGCTCCGCTGTGTCTCAGGCATTGTCTTAAGTGCTCTGCAAGGGTTAGCTCATCTGATAATCTGTTCACTCCGTGATGTGGGTGCTTCTGTGTGTGAAATGGTACACATGAGACCAGAGAAGGCCAGGAAAGCCAGGTAAGCTGTCCCAGGGACCGAATGGGCCCCTGACAACTAAGAGGGCCCAAGCTAATTCATAAATGGCCTCCGCTCTGGCATCTTCCGTAACAGGTTCTCTCAGCCCTTTGGCAGGCTACTTGTCATCATGACAGGTCCTCACCTGCGTGTTCTCGATACCATGTAGGAAGCTGGGATCTGAACTTAGGTGTCCTGGAGCCAGTGCCGCAACTGCTAACTGTGAAAGGGCTCCGCCTCTCTGTACAGACATTTGGTTTTCTTTTCTCTCTCCCTCATGTTTAAGTTGCTAATCAGCTCTGTTGAGCTTTGTTAGAAGCAGAGTAAGCACCGAGGACCTGCTGAAGATGTTTGTTTATTCCTCTCCGAGGGCTTTTGAGCCACCTAATCAGTGGAGCCCTGGATGAGAGTGAGCAGCAGCAGCCTGCCTCTAGGAGCTTGGGAGAGCCCGCCCAGGCTCCTCAGGCTGCAGCTCCCCACTCCTGAGAGTCTTAGGGGCTCTCAGAGGCCAACCCAGCCTGTCTCTCCCTCTGTGTCTTTGGGCTCCTGCCTCAGTGCCCTTTTAGGGGTCTTTGATGTAAATTGTGTTACAGAGGACCCACATACATCAGGGATCCCGTTCCTTTTTCTTCACTGGCTTCAGGGCTTGAGACCCCACACAGTCCCAAGAGGCAGCATACTGGTCTGTTGCCTGCCAGTCTTTGAGCAAGCTCTGCCCTGTGTTTCTCTGTCTAGGTATGAGAGTGTGACATTTAGACAGGGCCTCTGTGAGTAGTGGCTGCAAATCCAGTCATGACCTGGCTTCAGGAGGCTTGCAGGCCTGGAGGAAGGGTCTATCTATACACATGTCAAAGATATATGGCTAACAGTGTTGATCGCAATGGTGGTATGAGGCGAAGTCATGTCTGTGGAGCTGGGATTTCATCCCCACGGGGGCCAAAGTTCTAGGCGTTCATCTGCTTCCTCTTTTTGAGTGCCAAACTCGAATTTTTCAGTTATCCCTTCCCCCAATTCCCACCCTCTTGAAAAAAGAGAAAAGAGGGCTCTTCCAGCCCCCTTCATCTCCTACATGGAAATCTCAACATCTGGGCACAGCAGACCTAGGGGGTCCCAAGCCTTTCAAACCCTGCAGTCAACAGGCATGTGGGGGCAGGCGCTGGCCTCCCCCTCCCCTACCCCCACTCAGTGACTGGCACGGGATGGCGAGGCGGATCCATGAGCCAGGCCAGGTTCCCCTCTGCTCTGGGATTGGTCCAGGCGCATTTTGTGTTAAATGCCGACATATAAATTTGTAGACGATCCTTGTGAGCAAATTGGATTCCTTCACAGGGCTCTTAAGTGCTGCCATTTAGCCAGATTTAACGGTAGACTCTGGCCACCGCCGCCCCCACCTTCACCCCCACCCCCACCCCACCCCGGACTGACCCTTCACAGTCACTGGGAATCGATCCCAGGCAGCCCGCCGCCCAGACAGCCAGGGGCTCAGCTCCGCACACAGCAGCCCGGCCAGACCCAGCGCTTCCAGCGCCTCATCTTGGCTTCCTCCCCACCGTCTCCACCTTCTCTCCCTCGCTTCTCTCCCGGCCTCCCGCTCTCTTTCTCCCTAACGGCTCCCGCCCCGCCGCCTTCCCCTCTTCCCCTCCAGCCTCTCCCTCCTCCTGTCTGAGCTGTGGCAGCTGCTTCCAATGCAGCGAGATGCACCAATTCATTCAGCCTCGCAGACTCTTTAAGGTCGTTACTAAATATATCAAGCAGAAGAAAAGGGTCTTTTTTCCTATCTCTGAGCAGGGAGTGTAAATGCCGGCCTTAGGATCGCAGCTCCTGCTCCCTGATCCCGTATGGGAGGTAGCCCAGGGCAGCCTGGCTCCTGAGTCCTGCCCGCAGCTCCTGAGCAGTAGCGACCCCAGACCAAGGGAAGGGATAAAGCCGGGTGGGGTAAGAAGTGCCACCGGACTCCAAAGAATTAGGAATGAAATGCACTTTTTTTTTATCTTCAAGGAGTTAAGCTGCTCTGGCGACCTCAAGAAGAATACAATTCAAACATTTCTTCCAGAGCGATCTCTCCCCCTCTAGATGAATATTTTTTTTTCCTTTATTTTTGAGGAAATTGGAAAGTGTTGAAAGAGGTCGAGGTGCCAGCCCTGGAGTCAGAATTCTATTCAGGTGCTCTAAGCAATGTTGTCTGCTGTTTTTCTGAGTTGTAGGGAGGTGACCTTGCAGCCGGGAGCGTTCACCAGAGGTGCTGAGCACGGGAAGAGCAGACTCTGGTGTTGTGACTAGAAATGTACAACAAAGTTAGTCGCCTGTTACCCAGCAGGGGGTGCCTGGCGGGAGCTGCTGGCAGGTCCTGCTTTGTGGCAGCTCTGGCTCATTCCTTTCTGCCACACACTGGTACCGGCTTCCTGGGCGTCTTAAAGACTACTTCTCTTCCTCACGTATAGGCAGAACTGACTGAGTGAGACTTAAGAGAAACACCTCCTCCGTGCAAAAAATATCTCCTGCATGTTTCACACAGTGCCCCATGGCTTCGAAGCTCCTCAAAGAGAGATTTAAAACAGAAGCAATAATTTGTATTACATTTTTGGCGGGGAGGACGTTGTTTTGTTTTCAGAGAAAGGTTTTCTCTGTATAGCCCTGGCTTGAACTCAGAGATCCCCTTTGTCACCCAAGTGCTGGTACTAAAGCCGGGTACCACCATAACCTGATGGCATCTTAAAGTCAAGTGATGAGGTCACTAGAAAAGATTCAGGGAGGACATTTGTAACCTTGTGGGGGGAGGAGAATTGTCAATTTTTTTAAACGTTATTTTTTGCCGGGGAAGTAGGATCAGAGAATAATTTTGTAATGTTTGTTAGTTCTTTCCTTCTTTACATGGTTCTAAGGAGTGGACTTGGGTCATCAGACAGTCTGCACTGTCCATCCGTCTTTCCAGCCTGGGAATGGCTTTATGGGACAGCCATATGGCTGTCTCTCCAGGCAATAAGTACCTTGTCATTCTGGAACTTATGTGTGTGTGTGGGGGGGGGGAGGGGTAATTCACGAACCCTGAAGTCCTATCTACAGGTCTGCTGACCTCTGAATAAGAGCCCTGAGACCAAGGAAGTGACTTCCCAAAGGAAGATTCAGTGGTAATGATTAGGAAGATCTTGGGTCGGGCTGGGGAGATGGCTCAGAGGTTAAGAGCATTGCCTGCTCTTCCAAAGGTCCTGAGTTCAATTCCCAGCAACCACATGGTGGCTCACATCCATCTGTAATGAGGTCTGGTGCCCTCTTCTGGCTGCAGCTATTCTGCTCTGCTCACTCCTAGAAGTCCTCAAAAGAAAGAGCTCTCAAAGAACAGAACAGTCTAGAAAAGTCACTGCTGCAGCAGACCAAAAGGAGCTCAGGATGGAGAAAATGATGCCTTAGAAGGTTCCGAGAACAAGAGCTGAGAAATACTTATTAAACCAGACAGCAAGGTGTTGGTCAGGGAGGGAGAGTCTGGGCCAGGAGAGAAGCAAGTTGTTTTCACCATTTTCAACCTTTTCAAGGCCAGGCCGGGAGGTGACTTGGTGGGGGAAGTAGAGAGCAGACCTGCAAAACCTATATAGAGACTAGCTCAGCAGGTGAGAAGAGAAGGGAGTCTCCTTGGAAGGGATGATTTAGAGAAGGGCTGTTGAAAGCTAAGGGAGAATTCACCAGGCAGAAAGGGAGGCACAGGGAGGTGTGGTGGGTACAGGGAAGCATGCTCTCACAGAGATGGCGGCCTAGGAGACTCAGTGATAATCCTTTGGAGTATGTGGGGAAGGGGTAGGAGAAAGACGGTACCAAAAATCAGGCGTGAACGGGAGCTACAGGGGCTGAGGAGCTGCCGCTTCACCCTGTCAGGAGACGAACAGCCTTGAAGAATTTTTTAACATACCAGATTTTTTCTGTTTTTAAAAGTCATAGAAGCTCATTATAGGATTCTCTTTAAAATATAGATAATTATAGGGAAACACAAACACATAATTACTGTTCATATTTTGTCATATTACTTCCGTTAGCCTTTTTTTTTTCTCTATGCTTTCATTAAATCAAAAGACACCCTCATTTGGGAGCAGAGCCTAAGTTTTTGTGCCACTAAGAATGTGCAATTGGGCTTGATACAAGCCTTTCTACCAGAGACAGACAGTCCCCTTTTGGGTGGGCGGAAAATGTGGTGATGGGAACGGGATCTGCGTCTTAGAATTGATTAAATTAGGCTGTGTACGTTTTCTGAACTTGAATTCTCGTCATACTTCACAGTTCCTGTCTTGCTTTACTTGCAATCATACCCCAGAATTCTCCAGGTTATAAAAGTGTATGTATAAAGATAGGGTTTTTTGTATGTCTGTGTGTATATGCATGTTCACGTGTATAGGCACATGTGTGTGTACACCCCACGTGCATACTCGTGTGCCTATAGAGACCAGGGGTTGACTGAGGAAGACATCGTGTCTAAAAGTCCTGTGCCACAAGCGTTTTCCCTCTGAGCTATTTCCCCACCCTGCAGTGGTTTTTAATAGCTGTGTAACACCCCATCACATGGATACTGCAGTTTGCACAATCACTTCCTTTCAACGGAAGGCTTTTTTTTTCTATCTTTGTGTACAATGTGCATAATGGTGTACATAAATTTTTTGTTGTTTTTCATATTTTACCCAGAGGTAAATGTATCCTACAAGCTAATCATTGACTATGGAATACGATTCATCTTTGAGAACCGTATATTATGCTTTCTCTGAGCTTTGTCGTAAGCTGTTGATGGGCTTAAGTGTGGCTGTGCCCAATCTGGTGGCTTTTTTTTTTATAAACTGTGGTAAGATACACATCATAAAGTTTATCATCATAACCACTTGTAAGCATTCAGTTTGGGGGCATCGAGTACATTCTCCCGAGCCACCATCACCACCGCCATCTGCTGAGCCCTTTCCATCTTAGCAAAGTGAAACCACTGTGGTTAATTGATGGCTTATCGCTTCCCTTGCCCCAGCCCCTGAGGACACCATTCCCCTCGGTATGAATTTGACTATTCCAGGTACCTGTGATGTGTGTACTTATATAGTAGTCCCCCTTTTGTGACTGGCTTACTTCGCTTTACTCAATGTCCTCGGAGCCCATCCGGGTTGTGGTGAGTGCTCCCACCTCCTTCCTCTTTAAGGCTAAGACTCCACTGGTGTGTACAGCACGTTCTGTTCCTTCACGTGTCTATCACAAGCTTTTGTCTGGCTTTTGGCTCTCTAGAATAGATTGCTAGTCATCAATCAAAAGGTATGAAAAAGTTTGGGCTCCAACTTGCTTTGTAAAAATGTTTGGCAAAGTTTTTTACAGGACTGTACCACTTTTATTGTTTAGGTGCGCATGTCAGCATTCAATATGATTTGGTTATTTTTGTTATTTGGTTACTAGAATATAGCATGATGTTGTTTTAATATGCACTTCTTTGAGTATTCCTAATGAAGGTGACTATATGCACACATATACATATATATACACCCATTAGCTGCAGTGAGTGTCCTTTTTATAAATTGTCTTTTTATGTCCTCTGAACACTCTTCTATCGAAGATGTAGTGTTTTCCTTATTGCTTTAGATGCCCTCTTTATAGATGAATGATTAGGGAAACGATCACCAATATTTTTGCGGTGCCTCCTGTCTGTCCCAGGCACTGTCTAGGCAAAGGAGTCACTGCTTCGAACTGTCAGATAAGCGCTTTGTCCTCTTGGAGGCTGTATCCTAGTAAGGAAGAGAGACATTAAACAACCCATGCGATGTGCTAGATGGTGTGCATGCTCAGGAGTTAATAGAGAGGAAGTAGTTGGAGTGGGTATCCCCAGAGGAATTTGAGAAAGTCCCCCTAAAAAGAAGAAAAAAAGGGAGGAAGGAAACCTATGGTTATTCTCAGAGAGTGTCTGAAGAAATCGTCACATCCCTAATAGAGGCCTGGAGGCAGGAACACAGGGGCTGTCTCAAGCTGAACCCAGTGAGACGGTAGGGATGAGGGAGAATGGGAGGACCTCAGATCATGTTGGTTCTGGGGACAACTTTTTCGTCAGTTTCCACTGCTCTCACAAAATACTTGCGACGAGGCACTTGATAAAGACAAGAGGCTCCTTTTTGTTCACTACATGGAGACTGGGAGTCCAATATTGGACAGCTTCATCTGGTGAGGGCTCATGACAGAAAGCAGAAAGGCAAGAGGGCACAATGCAAGAGGAAGAGGCCAGCACAGGGCAGGGTGCAGACAGCCGCTCTCCTAATGACTAGGAGGAAGGAAGTAATCCATTTAATGACTGTACCTCCCCACCCTACCACAAAGGCGTGAGTCTCAGAGGGGACAAACCTTAGCGGTGCAGGTTGCTCAGACTTGGGCTTCCTTCTTTTGGTGAGAAAAAGGCTGGAGGGGAGGGATCTTGAGCCCGCAGTGACCCACTTTAAAGTCACCATCCTGATTTTCAGGCTGGAAATAGACGGAAGGGGTGGTGGAGAGATGGCTCAATGGTTAAGAGCACTTGCTCCCACAGAGGACCTAGGCTCAATTCCCAGCAGCCACATGACAGTTCCAGGGAAACCAAAACCACTCATACACAGAAAATAAATAAATATGTTTTAATTGAAAAGAAAGAAAGAAAATAGGCTGAAGGAAGGCGAGGAAAGCCAGCTGAGGGACCTGTTGGGGAGTTCTCTCGGTGATTCTGATGGAAATGGTAACAGACCCAGTGTGCGGGAAATAGCCAGTGTACACTGTAAGGCAGGCTGGACAGTACTTGCTTATGGGTTGCAGCGGGGTGGCGGGGGGAGGGGGCGCTGAGAAAAGACTTCAAGGTTTTGGCCTGAGCACCTGGAAGTCAGAAGTTGAAGAAGGAAAGACAGCAGGAGTGGATCCAGATGGGCGGTTGGGAGCTCAGTTGTTGACAAGTTAAGTTTGAAATGTCTATTAAACATTCAGGAGCGATGTCGGGTAGGCAGCTGGATATATGAGTCTGGAGTTCAGGGAAGAGGTCTGGGGTAGAGATATAAATTTAGGAGTTGTCAGTGTATAGCTGGTATTTAAAGCCTTGATACTGTGTGAGGTCACCAAGGAGTGGGACTGCATAGAAGAGCAGAGATAGTTGCCCAGGGACTGAGCCAGCTGCCAATATTAGGAGAGATTTGGACTCTGCGTGGTTTGAGAACACTAAAGGGTACCAGGCTGGGAGTGTCATGGGTGAGGAGAAAAAATGCGATCAGACCTTTCGTTTCAGATCAGTGGCTTCGTAGACCCATCCATTTATCCCATTTCTTCTGCACAGAAAAATCCTGAGTGCTTCCTATCAGGGCTTCCCCAGCAGGCAATGGTTAATGTCTCAGATTTCCATGGTTACATTTGACCAAAGATCAGCCAACTCTTTAATCTCAAGACTCATCACCAACAGGGCGGAGCACATCAGCAGCCCTTTGATACTGGCAGGGGAAAACGCAGTCTTGGGAGAAAGAAAGAGAAAGGGAGGGAGAGGCCCATCAGAGGGTGGGGGCTGCAGTGGCATCCCCGTGCCTCTCTGCCAGCTCCCTCCCCTAACTGTTAAGGAACTACAGGAAGAAAGGGCATCAAACACCTGGGAAGCTCTGTCTGTTTATTTTCCCTAGTCCCCAAGACCCCTGAGCCCAGGAGATTCTCGAACCTTCTCCTGCCTCAGTGAGAACACTCACCTTCAATAATACTATCTTTCAGATTGGATCTAGTAGTATTAAGTAGCTGAGCAGGGCCCACCAGGACATGATGTCTCCCTGTAGCATAGATACACACCCATGCTAAGAACAGCCGCATAATTTGTTACCCAATCCAGAATGCTTTTGACACTGGGGGTTGTGAGGGGACTTCTCTAAAGTTTCCAGAGCGACCCGCATCCACGTCAACTGAGACTTTCCAGGCAAATTCTAACATTAAAACGACCATTGGTATTCCACATGTGGTTGAGAAATTCTGGTATCAGTGTCACCTAGGGAGATGATGTTAAAAACAAAAACTGGATTCCTCACCTCCCAGCGATCCACAGCTGAATGTTTCGTGTGTGTGTGTGTGTACATGCATGTGCGTGTTCATGTGAATAAGGATGCACACTGGGCCCCTTCTTCAAGAACACCATCCACCTTCTGTGAGACAGGCCTCTTGTTAGCCTAGAGCTCACCAATCATGCTAGGCTGTCAGGCCAGTGAGCTCTGGGAGTCCTTCTGTCTCCTGTTCTCCAGAACCAGGTATACAAACACATATCACAACACCCGGAAGTTTTGTGTGGGCCCTGAGGATCAAGCTCAGGTCTTCATGCTCACAAGACAAGCACGTTAATGGCAGAGCTGTCTTCTCTGCTTCCGCAGCCTGCGTTTTTAGTGTGCACCCTGGTGAGTTCTCTGTCCTCCATCTTTATTCTTTCCTCTGGCTGTGATTTGTGGGCAAGGCTTTCTCAGGGAGAACCACTGGGTGATGGGTGTCCTGTCTTGTGCAGAGTGGCCCGGTTTCTGACACGTGTAGCCTTCCTGGGGGACCTGGCCTCTCTATGCTCAGGACTGTCTATCCCATGTTTCTTTCCCTGATGTCTCGGCCGTCCCCTCTAAGCTGCAGCAGTGAGCACAGGGAATTGTCCCTCTGCCTGTGCATACCCAAGACTCTTACCAAGCGAGATAGCAGAGTTAACTCCTCAGACACCAGCACCCTTGCAAGCATCCCTCCCAGCAGCCGGCAGCATTCCCCTTCCATAATCCATTCTGGCTGTCATCTGTGAATTTAAACCTTTTTGAGCGTCATTTATATTTTAAGCCTGTTTTCTCTTCTCTGGATTACAAATGCTGTAAATTTTCTACCTGTTGGCGGTGCTTCCTTCATTTCCCCCAAGTGCCAGTTCTTTCTCCTTGCACAGATCTTAGATATTTGAAATTAGAAAACCGTGAATCCTCCTGGCAAGACAAGGATGGTGTATATGTTCCTTTCCTTATATAGTACGTCTACTGCAACCTTTAGAGGGCTGGTAGGACTGAGAACACAGTTAAACTGAACTTGCCTCCCCAGTTCTGCCCACCATCTCTTCCCTTTCCCCCTGACCTTCTTGAATATTCTTAGTTATAGAGGACTCACTACTTCTAGAGGCAACCAGCACCAACTTAGCAGAATTCCCTTTCATGCTGGTTAGAATTCTCTCCTACAGTAGACTGATCATGGGGTAGTGGAGTTGGAGACATCCATGTGAGCTCACATTTGGCCTAGTATAAGTACAGATGGCTGATGTGAGATTTCCCTCTGTATGCTGTGATTACCACAAATGAATAAAGAAACTGCTTTGGGCCTATAGCAGAGCAGAACTTAGGTAGGCAGGGAAAACTAAACTGAATGCTGGGAGAAAGAAAGGCAAGGCTAGAGAGAAACCGTGGAGCTGCAGGAGACAGACACTGGTTAGAATCTTGCTGGTAAGCCACAGCCACGCGGCAATACACAGATTAATAGAAATGGATTAAATTAAAATGTAAGAGTTAGCCAATAAGAAGTTAGAGCTAATGGGCCAAGCAATGATTTAAGTAATACAGTTTCTATGTGGTTATTTTGGGGCAAAGTGGCCAGGAACCAACAAGCAACCTGCTGCTACAGATGGCTACCTTTAGGAATATTTAGATGTGCATAAGCGTGGGTTAGTATACATATGTGTAGTTCCTTACTATGTCATCTCAGAGACCCTAAAAGCAACTGACACCCCAATAGCACCAAGAACATCAGATCTTGGCTTATCATACTATTCTCCAATAAAAGAACTAGGGATCCTTGGAGAGATGACTGAGTCTAGAACTATAATAAGAAACACATGAGATGAGCCAGCAGCATATGGAAGTAACAATATAAGGAAGTACTTAAGATCTACACAGAAGGAGTGTGTCAAGGAGACACAGCATCACAGAGGAACCAAAGATACCCAAAGGACTCCCAAGAGCTGACGCTGGAGCACTCTGCTTAGCAACCTAAATGAAGTATTGGATTATACCCTGAAGTGTAAAATAAATATCAACGGAACTCGGCTGATATAAATAAATGATTGCATAGATAAATACATGGGAAAAGATAGATAAATCTCTCCCATAGAAGACTTCAAAGTGACTCATGCGGCTGCTTCCCCTCTGAGCAAATGAAGCACCGACCCTCTGATCCTTGCATGTAGGCTCTGCCCAGTGACTTCCCTCAGAGTGTGACATTGAGGGGGCGGTTTGTCTACACCACGGGGAAACTCAACAGACGCCAGCTCCACCAAGTGATCAAGGTTAACATCCACAAAATTAAGTCATGAGCTCTCAGACATGGAGTGATGAAAATGACAGGTTATCTCTGTGGTCACCGTCTTCCAACCCATTACTACCAATCTACCTGTGAGATAAACATCAAGAGGCATTCCAAAAAAAAGGCCTGACCAGTACCAGCCAAAACTGGCTAGCTCATCAGAACCAGGGATGGTGACCACCTGTGACAGTGAAGGGGCAATAAGAAGACCTGGCATCTAAATGTGGTGTGATACAATGCCCTGATGGGATCCTGAGGACACTGGGTGCATCCTAGGGAAATATGAATAAATTCTAACTATTAACCAACAATAGTAGCTCCCTATTGGTTCAGTAATTATGAAAAATGTAGCATACTGATGTAAGATATTAGTGATAAGGGAAACTGAATATGACATATGGGAATCCTCTGTAATGTGTTTTCTATAAATCTAAGACTATCATAATCTAAAAAGAAATTATTTGAAAAAGAAAATCAGCCTTCCTTACCTACATGCAGGTCTTGAGTCTGGTCCTGCTTTATAAAAATGGAGAAGTGCCCTGGGGTCAGCTGTGTTCCTCAGCTTCCATTCCTATAGTAAATAATCAAGATAATCAACTTACAATGAGGTAAGGCTTATGTGCCTCACACTTTGGTTCTATTCATAATTGACTGGCCCTGTCGCTTGGGTCTTTGTGTATGCTGGGGTCAGATAGCAAACAAAGCCACTCACCTCATCAGCCGGGAGGTGGGGTAACAAGAAGGCAGCCTAAGTCTCACAAGCCCCTTCAAGGACAAACTCCCAAGGACCTAAACATCTGCTAGACTCCACCCCCTAGTGATTCCATTAACTCTCAAAACTGCCTCTCCTGAGACCATGGCTTCAAAACACAGGACTTTGGAGGACACTTAAGTTCCGAACTGTAACAACTGGCCAGCCCGGTGTCCTTCAAGGATGCTTCCCCTGAGGCAGCCTTCAGATTCCCCTTTTCTTTGCCTCGTCTGTCTTCCAGTTTCCAAGTCGGGGCTTTCCAGCTACTTCACCAGATCCTCTGAGGCCTGCTTTAGTGGTTCTCACTGATCGGCGCTCCTGTGTAACCTGAATCTGCCCACCTAGAGTCACTGAGGTGCCGGAATCAAACACAATACTCTGAGTCAAGTTAGCAGGAATTAAAGGAGAGAGTGGCTGGGAGAAAGGAGGACTAAAGAGGAGAGAAAAGAAAGAGAGGGGTGGGGAAAGAAAGGGGAGAAAGGAATTTTCTGGAAAGAGTGAGCACTCCAACACTGGAAGTGTTTGAGTACTGTTGGCAGCCACAGTGAAAGGGAGGACTTGGAACTAAACAGAATTGACTTGAATAGAATTGAAAAGCAGTTCAGTCCAATGTTTATTGTCCTAGTGGGTGCTTACCTGCTTTTGCCTCAGTTTCGTCATCTCTAAAATGAGGATAATGGTGGACTGCAGATTTGGGGATTTAATGAGCCCATATGTGCACACATTTGCGTCACCTAGTAGGTTCAATATGAACATTTACTATTTCCAATTGTTTTAGTGTTTGTCCTGAGTCCCAGTAGAAGGCCTCTATCAGCCTGTCAAAACCCACTCCTGACTCATGGGTCCTTTTGAGCATCAGCTCTGATACCCATTGTTGGCTTCCTCTCTCAACTCTATGTCATCTGCCCGTTTGATAGGTGGGGGCATTAGGGTCCCCTCCCGAGTCATCTGTGTGACTACTCAGTGGACAAAGGTGAAGGGAGGAGCCCGATGGCAAGTGCGATGTGGGGACAGAGCAGGACTCCTGCCAGGTGGGCTGGGGTCAGGCCAAGAGGGATGCAACAGCTTCCATCTCCGAACACCAGATTCCTCCCGCCACAAATCACGACAAGCAAGCGCCTTGCAAATGCTAATGGCCAACTGTCTCTGGTTTTAAAGATGATCATTTCAGGAGCGCCAGGGCAAATGATGGGCTCGGTCGTTACCGAAAAAGGAGTTAGAGGTGCTGGCATCCGAACTCAATTAGACACCTGCGCTCTTTATATAGCCTGATAAGGTCAGGCAAATACATTCAGCGTTAATAACATTATCAGCACGGCATGGTCCACAAGGCTTGCCAAAGTCAATACGTCAAGTTTTTGTGGCGGGGAACATGTGTCTTCTATTCACACTCAGGCTTGCTGCTTACGTGCCAACAGCTGGTGCCACATCTGGGAAGGCTGTTTGTACTGTGGTTTCTTTTCTCTTATGAGTATTTTATGGGACACCCCACCCCACCTCAATCCTTTCCAGAGAAAAGGGTTCATTCATCCATTCTCCAATGGTCTGTCAAGCCGCAGCCCTGTGCATCCATCCTCTGCAGGCAACTGGTGCAAGACCAGCACAGGCCCTGGAGCAGCGCTTCGAAAACCTTTCTGTGCAGACTCATCAGTGGGGATGGAGTGCTTGGGAAAGAGGTATCACCAGCATCCAAGCCTGCTGTGTTAGAACTGGGGCTGGGAGAGCACAGCGTGGGATCTACATTTCTCATGTACCCTTAAGTCTGATGCAAGAGACACAGTAACTTGAGGTCTGAGAGATTCCCTAAGCCTGGAGCGCATACACAATACCAGGTTACTAGTCTGACTAGCAACGGGATTTTGTTTGTTTGTTTTGTTTTGTTTCTGCCATGAGTCTGAAACAGAGATACTCTGAATGTCAATTCTCCAGACAGGAGAACAGGAAGGGCATGCTGACAAGAGGGACTAACCTAGGCCAGACAGTCGAACCCTGAGAGGCTCAGGGAGTGAAAAGGGTACAGTAGGAGCATCGAGATCTGGGCTTGAAAGGACAGGGACAGTGAGATGGCCCAGCTTGGCCACTTGAGTCTGAGCCCAGATCCCACAGGAGAAGGTGAGAATTGACTCTCCAAAGTTGTCCTCTGGCCTCCACACGTACGTGCATTCCATGACACATGCGTACTCACACTGTACATATGCACACATACACATATAGACCCATACACACAAGTAATGAATAAAGCCAAAACAAAAGGACTGCATGAGCCCTGGAGGCACACACCTGGATTTGAATCTCAGTTCATTATTCATACAACATCCGTGTGTTCCGGGGCAGATTTGCACAGCACAGCCTCCCTGAGCTTCTATGTCTTCATCTCCAAAGAGAAGCTACCTACTCATAGAGATTGAAAAGAAAAAGTTCCCAATGTTTACCAAACTGCTTGGAGTGAGGAAAAATGCCCTAGTGATGCTAGGTCAGTGGTTCTCAACCTGTGGGTCATGACCCTTTCACAGAGGGCGCACATTAGATAGCCTGCATAGCAGATGTTTACATTACGATTCATAACAGTAGCAAAATTACAGTTATGAAGTAGCGACGAACCTAATTTTATGGTTGGAGTCATCACAGCTTGAGAAGTCGTGATGTTAGGAAGATTGAGAACTACTGGCCTAGGTACTAGAAAAAGTAGTGCCAACAATAAACAGATAATAATCAGACGAATATTATCCTACTATATTGAGAACTGTCTTTTTTTTTCAGTGCCTCGGGCCTCATATACTAGGCTCTTGCTCCATCACTTAGCTCTATCCCCAGTTCTTTCGTTATGTTCTATTTTGAGGCAGTTATCACACTAAGTTGCTCACTCTGGCCTTGAGCTCATTATACAGCCCACACCAGCTTTAGACTCCCCATTGTCCCACCTCAGCTGCGGCCCTTGCAGCCTGTCACCAAGCCCAGCCCAGCTCTATTTTCACAGGTCACCAGTAGCTGCTAGTTTTTTAAAGGAAAGGTCACCTCACTTACTCAGTCTGTAGTATTTACTGTACACCTACTATGTGACATGCTGGGCCAGCATCAAAGTACGATGAGTGTCCGTGACGGGAGGGGCTGAGATGAGGGAAAGAGACCATTGCTCGCTGCTGTGATTGGTCAGACCAATGGTTCTCCAAGCTGACTGTGTATCAGGAGTGCTCCAAGAGCTTGTTTCAAATTCACGTTTCTCAGGGTCCACCCTGGACTTCTCGACTAGACAGTTTTGTCTTTAGACCTTCTGGTTCTAGAAGTCCCAGATGAGAAATGTGGATGTGTAACAAGCTTAACACAATGCTTATACCCAATCATGGACCCCACTTTGAGAATCTCTTGTCCAGACCACAGATGCCTGGGGCAGCCATAGACATGAGAGGAACCAACACCAGTGCTAAGCAAGGCTTCAGGGTAGAATGGACTCCAGAGCTCAGCTGCCTCTTAGACTGAGCTCCAAGTGTGCCTGTCCCTGAGTATCCCACATGCCTTTAGGGTCCTGTGGACAAAGCAGGAGGTATTATAGTGTGGGCCTGACCATACATTTGGAATTGGTCCTATGGTGCAGCTGGGACTGGCTTCCTGGGGTAGTCTCTTTCTTCTCCATGCTTGTCCAGAGAAAGCTTCTCTCTCCCCCCCCCCTTTTCCTCCCCCTTCTCTTCTCTTCTCCTGGGGGTACTGATAGCACCAAGATGCGCAGGTACCGTTCCGCAAGAGTGCCCCAAGTGTGTATTGAATTTTGGTCCCGGATCATTTACTGCGTGGTGACAGAGAGCGTTGTATGTTGTTTGGATTCATGTGCGACTCTCTGTCTTTTCTGTTTTCTGCATTGCAAGGCCACAGAACCCAGCTCTTCAGGTAGCCCCTGAATAGAAACTCGTGACCCTGGAGTCCCCATCCCCATGGCATGGCCAAATCTCTTGTGAAGCCCAAGAGAAAATTAGAACATTTATGCAGGTCTTTGGAGCATCCGTTTCATTTAGAGCTCCCCACAACCCAAGTTGTTACTGAATTAAACATCGAAACAAACACCAATCAATAGCCTAATAATATTATGCTCTGAGATGTGTCCTTTAATAATGACCGTGAAGCTCTCTGAGGGAGGAATGAGCGTGCGTGCACTAAATGGCGATCTACGTTAATTCCTTTACAGCTGCTAGCTTTGAAAAATGGTTCTTGGTTTTTCCTACTGGTGCAGTGTCCTCTTTTCCATGCAGCAGAAAGTTCTCCTAGGAAGTTGGCTATGATCTGCCACTTCCACTTTGCTGGGGCATGCTGCCTTGAAGACACCGACCTTCTCCTCCCTTTCTCTGGCCTAGGGAGTTCACTTAGAGAGTGGACAGCAAGACCCAGACCCTGTGATATGAAGCCAGTGTACTGTCCAGCATCGGAAACAGCAAACATAAAGATGCCACATCCGGAAAGGGGCATTCTCCCAAGCTCAGTGATGTTCCGTGACTTTCTGGAAAGTGCCCTCTGTCTTTTGAGTGATGCTACCGAAGATGGTGGCCATAAGACATGATGATGGAAATAAAGAACACATGAGCACTGAGTAGGGAAATTAACCAGCATCTTTAAGATTATATTGCAGCCTGGAGCAGACCTTTATCTCAAAGGAAGGCAGTTTCAATATCTAGAACATTGGTATCCCTGCTGAAACAGGATTCTCTCTTCCTTTTCTCTATTTCTTTTCTTTTCTATTTCTGCAATTACTTTGTTTTGTCTTTGAAATAGAGTCTCATATAGCCCAGACAGTATTAGAACCTACTTTGTATGTAGTTTGAGCAAATCCTGGGATTACAGGTGTGCACTAGTGTGGGGGCCCATAGAAGCGGATCCGTTCCACCTTGACCAATGGTCAGAGAGTTTAAGCCTATTCTTGCTCCTTAAGGATATTGATGGAAGATTTAACTTAAGGTGTGGCTGCTAACAAAGATTTCTTGACCTAGGGTATGGTTACTTGATGTTTTGGGTATTAAGATGGTAATCACTTTGTTCCTTGTATCATGATTTTTTTTTTTTAAAAAAAAAAAGTCTTTTGCTTTCTTCCCCATTTTTGGATTGGGCTATTTAAAGATCATATGGGTACATTCACTGAGTTGTCCTCCAGGTACTCTCCTATGTCTCTGTATCTTTTTTGTTTCTCTGTCTATTCAACCTAACATGTCTAATCCACACACCCCTCCCCTGGAATGTACAAATCCACAGAAGCTGGACCCCGGCAGATGTCACCCCAACATGTGGCTATGACAGATGGCGGCGCCCAACGTATGACTACAACACACCCGCATGCCCAGTTTTATATGGTGCTGGGGACTAAACCCAGGGCTTCATGTCCACTAGAAGAGTATTCTGCTACCTGAGCTACCTCCTCAGCCATGAGAATTCCCATCACCACAGGGGGAGGAGGAAGAGCTGGGTACTTCTAGTGCAGTTGGGCTTTGGACCTAGAAGTCCTCACAGATGTTAATAATTTCCACATGATCTTGTGCTTTACCTTACATGCAAAGTCCCTTCTCTCTGTTCTCCCCTACCTGAGACCCAGACAGCTTATTCATATTTTTTAATACTTAAGATACTGTTTGTCTGATTCCATACATATACAGAAAAGTTTAGATAGCTAAAATGTATACATTGGTTCATCGGCATAGAAATAACCTAGGAATGTAGACCTCTCATGGAATTTCCACTAATTGTTCAAGTCTTGCGTCTCAGTGTTGTTATTCTACCTGTTTTCAGAGGGAATGAAAAGTGGGGGAGGTGGTTGTGCGGTGGAACACAGTATGAGCGAGAGAGTGAAGGCAGAGCTTACAGTTCCTCATGCCCTCCATCTTTTCCATCCTGCCTACCAGGAAGCACAGCTGAAAACAGAGGAGGGGCACACCTGGCCATCTAAAAAAAGAAAAAAAAACTCCAAAACAAGGTGCAACTGTGCTCCTAATAACCTACGGCGAGACCAGAAAAATGAGACAGTCAAAAAGACAACAGGCAAAGTATTTCAAGCAGGGCAGTGGGGAACAGACAGAAAGATTAAAGAACAGTCAGTGGCTTCAAACTAATGGCTTCTAAAGGGTTAGGGCTCCGTGTAGTGTCATTGCAGCAAGCACTGGGCAGCCAAGGCTAATCTACTCTCCACTCCTTTGTTTCCTGTGAGATGGCATCTGGCTAGTGGGCTGGCAGAATGCTCTTGTTTACTTTAATTTTAGTGAAGCAGTTAACAGTCTTTCCATACTTCATCACACTGAATATGTTGGCCTATAAGCACAAATGATCTTTCTCTTAGCTAGAATCCTGTCCCAGAGGTTGATTTATGAGCTAGAAAGAGCGCTCAAACTAGAGCCGTTCCTCGTTGAACCTATTTGCACCAGTGACTCAGCTGGACTTGGAAGGCGTGGCCATCAAAATGGAAAATGGCAAACTAAATCTGAGTCTAAAGAATAGCAGTTCAACATTAGAAAGGGCAAGCTTGTGTGAGCGCTCCTATTACCTCAGATACATGCTTGTGTGCACGGAAGCCATCATGAAAATGTGCTAGAGATGCAGGTAGCACACCTGAACGTATATCGAGGCACCTGTTCTCCGTTCTCCGACTGGGTACCTCCTTTGACTTGGGGCATAGTAGAGACGATATGATGGATTCTCCTTGCTGCAGAGATAGACCTGAGTGTATGACATTGTGACAATAAAAGCTGAAGATGGTTGAGCCTTGCTATGTGCCAAGCAGCCAAGTAGGCTGTGCAGAACATGCCGCAGCAGGCCCGAGACTGCTGTTCTTAGAAAGACCAGTCAGCAAGGTTGGCCTTTGGCTGGTATCTGGGAACTTGGATTTGAGGCGGTTTCCCACCATCCCCAGAACAGATATGCTTGGCTCACTGTGCCTAACTAAGCTGCTGATATAAACACTGTGGTTTATGTTGAAGGTTCGCTTTCCTTCTGGGAGACAGTCTTCTTGGTATGTGCTAGGCTCAGGGTGCCTGTGGGACCAGCCCCCCATAAAAACCCCAGGCACCGTGTCTCTAATGAGCTTTCCTGGCGGACAGCATTTCACACATGTTGTCACAACTCGTTGCTGGGGAAATTAAGCGCTGTCTGTGTGCTCTGCGGGGAGAGGACGCTTGGAAGCGGGTGCCTGGTAACCTCAGGCTCACCCGCGTGCCTTTTCTCTTTGCTCATTTTGCTTTGCATCTTTTCAACACATCTTAGCAATGAGTGGGATTCTAGGCTGAGTCTTGAGTGGCCTCTCAGAAAATCCCTGGACCTGGAGTGGTCTTAGAAACACCTGGCCACAGGCTCCCAACATCACACACATCTTTATTATTCCTGGAGAATTTCACATGTATATAATGAAATGTAATCATAAACACCCTATTTCTCCCTTCAGCTCCCTCCAGATTTACCCTACACCTCTCTATCTCCCAACTTCTTTATTTTTTGATGGCTCACTAAGCCCTGTCAGCACGGCCCATATGTACATGGATGCAGAGCTATCCACTCAAGGGTGGGAAACCTACCACTGGCCACACCCTCAAAGAAGAACGATTTTCCTCCCCAGCCCTATCGACTGCCAGTAGCTCCTCCCTGGGCTGTGTGGAAATTTGGGAGAGCTTCATCTTGTGTAGGTCTTGTACAGATATCTACCGCCGGAGTTCACAAGTGTAACAGCTGCATTCTTCTTAGGGCCGTCTTCCCCAGACTTCATGTCACCTCTAGAGGCTTGCTGCTCTTTGACACTCTCTTCATGTACCTAAGTAGAGAGTTCTGCTGTCCTCAGACTTCTGAGTTTCCCCCACTCACCTCAGCGTCTTTAAGAATGCAAATCAACTGCCGGACAGACCACTCACAGCAGTAGCGGGGAGGCAGTCATAGCTTTTCGGAGTCCATTGGCCGTATTTCTGTTGGTTTCCTAGCAGATCTCTCCTGCCCCTCTCTGTTGTTATCCGCTGCCCCCAAGACCAAGACATTGTATTTTTAGCAAAGAAAATGTGGGTGTACCAACTGATAGGGACTAGGGCTGAGTACCAGCCTAGGCTTTGCCCTACCTGATGGCTACCAGCCAGTCACCCTTTCTTGCCCTCTCAGAAGAAACAGTACATGCAACACCAAGAGCAAACCCTGGGCTCTGACTGGTAATGGCATGCCAGTGTAGTCTCATGGTTGTAACAAATGTGCCACGGATGGGATGACAGAGGCTGGGGCTGGGGGGCGACAGACAAGGATCTATGGCCTTCCTGCTCAGTTTTGCTGTGAACCTAAACTGTTCCAAAAGAATGAGATATATTTTTAAATAAAGGCCTGCTGTAGCCCACCCCCCAAGTGTGTGTTGGGGCTGCACATTGAGCCGTCGAAACAGGGACAGTTTCTAAAGGTGGCTAATTTCTAACGTTACTGAACGCCTTTCCTCTTTCCCTCGCTCTCTGTAAATGCCCTGAAATATCTTTGTGGGAGAAGAAATTGTCCCCTTCCTTTGCCAACTGGCAAGTGATGGGCTCATCTTCTCCGCAGCTTGAGAAGGTACAGAACACCCAGTTCTGTTTGGAGCTGCATCCTTCACCTAAAATTCAGTGAGGCTGAGAGAGCCAGAGGTTTCTGGTAAAAATGACCCTGCAGTGGACATCCTGCTTCCAGAGGACTCTCTTCTACTAGGATGGCAACAACGTCCCGACAGGGGGTGGAGGAGGTGAGGAAGGGCCTTGTAACCTTGAGGGTGCTGTAGACACAGGGGGGACTTTAGGGGACCTGCCCTGGGACCCCAGACTTCAAATCCACCTCTAGTTGGCATAGGAAATGGTAACCATTACCACTTCTGGTGTCTCAGCCCACCATCACACCTATGTACACTCACTGGGCCTTTGATAACTCACCCACCAAACGCATACTCCTAGAGGCAGACAGAGTGCCTGTTTTAGTCTAACGTAGTAGACACAGACAACGCCGGGGTCAGCCCTCCCTGCATCAAAAATGCATCGCCTGCAGAAGACCGAGGCAGGTAACACCCGGGTGATAGGAAAAGCAAGAAAGCTGTGGTGGTTTGAACTGGGCTCCCTTTCAGCTGTGCACCCTCATCACGTTACCCGGTTATCGGACCGTGCCGAGCCTTGCTTCCTCATCTGTAAATCAAAGACGAATAATGAATGACTCCTACCCTACCACGTGCGAAAATTAGATGAGTTAATTCAGGTAGAAGCCAGTGGCTCATAGTAGGTCTGCATGAATTATCAGCCACTGCTGTTGCAACAGCTGTTGATGCTGCTGGTGTCGCTGCAGCAGCAGCAGCAGCAGGAGGAGGAATCCGACTTTCTCAGGGCCACAGTGGAAGAATCATTCCTCATCACCCCTTTCTGCAGCTCCTCTGTTATCTCTCTCCTGCTTCTAAGAATTCTAACACATACAGTACACATGGTATACATACACACATACAGTACACACGGTATACATACACACATACAGTACACACGGTATACATACACACATACAGTACACACGGTATGCATACACACATACAGTACACACGGTACACACACACATACAGTACATACAGTACACATACACACACACAACCACAGATACTACATACTTTCTTGTCCCAAGACATTTTTGAAACATTGCCTTTTGGGGCCCAGTGTGGTGATGTAAGCCTTTAATCCCAGTGTGTGGAAAGGAAGCAGACAGGTAGATCTCTGTGAGTTTGGGGCCAGCCTGATCTACATTGCACATTTCAGGACAGCCAGGACTACCTAAAGAGACTGTGTCTCAAACAGAAAGAAAAGAAGGAATGAGCAAACACATTGCTTTTTGTGGGTGTCTCCCAGATAGATACCTCTCTCCTCTCCCCTCTCCCCTTAGAATTGAGTACCCAGTTCTTCCCGTGGGATTCCTCCATTGGAGCTCATTTCTACCACCCTGGCACACCACTGTGTCTCTGAGCAAAATGTAGAGATCCTATTAGCTTTGTCCTTTTAAGGAGCCTAACCATGGAATCGGACACAAAGTTTCCTTTGTGTTGTGGTGGTAGTGATGGTGGGCTTTGTAGTTTTGTTGTAAGTACTACTTTTGCTATTTAGTACACTGATGATTAATGGTGAGGATAAAGCCCTGACCCCTTCCCCCACCCCCAAAAGAGGAAAAAAGATGTAAAGCTGAGTCAGTCACAATCCTTTCCCACGAGCTCTAGAGAGGAACTCTGCGTGGATGAGGTGCACAGCCTCCAGAGAAATGCAAATCCCAGCCAGAGCCACGCACTGTCACTTTGTAGCTAAATGACCTTCTGGAAGTCGCTTGAGCTCCTATACCTCATCTGTAAAAAAGGATAATAGGTTCATTTGGGGGAATGTGAGAACATGCATATGAAGTTCTCAGCCCGATGCCTGGCAGGCAGTAAGCAGTCAATACATGCTAAGCTGTCATTATGATGCATTCTAAAACTCAATCAGAATCTGTGCTCCAAGCAGCTGTTTGGGAGTAGAGCGGAGGGTTCGGTGTCAGTCAGCCTGCCTCCTGGAGCTCATGGGTTGAATCTAATCTGGAAGCAAGGGTAATTGGGGGTCCTTCGCAGAAGCATGCTTGCAACTCTTTGCCACTTGGGTGGGTGGCCCCTTCTGGTGAGTGGTGCTTGGCTACTGTCCTTGCAGCGACCTATTACAAGGTCACTAGAAGCCCACAGATGTGCGTAAATAAACATCTGCAGTTATCAAAGATGTTCAGAAAGTCACATGTCTCCATCACAGCCTTTGGGGGGATCCTGTTGGAGACCTTGGCTGCAGCTTGGATACATCACTACACACCCATGCATATAATGGGGGACCCTCTGGGTAACTGTCTGGATGGCAGAACCCTCATCTGTGAGCTAGGGAGAGTGGCGTTGCACATCGTCGCCCAGGGCTGCCAGCCGTCTCTTCTGGAGGCTGTAGCGAGGGAAACAGCTGGACACCTGTTCTGGATGAACATCTTATCACTTCCCAGAAGTTCCAGATGGAGTATCATGGGAGCTGAGCAGTGGGGGCATGCACAGTGAAGACAGGGGGGAAATGACGTCCATTCTTTGCCGAGTGTGTTTTAAGCATTATAGGTGCATTGTCTCACCCACTTCCCCCAAGAGCCCTGCGAGATGGTGATTATTGATATCCCATTACACTGTTGAGGAACAGGATGCTCAGAGATGTCAAGTGACTTGCTCAAGGACATGGAAGGGGAAAAGGACAGTGAGGAGATCCAAGCTCAGTGTTCTGCCTGCAGAGATGGGGCTCCTGCCCCAACAGCCTCGAGTAGTGGGGTACAGAGAACTGTGCTTTGCAGACCTCAGTCTCTCGGTAAAATTCTTTGGAACAGAAAGAAAATCTTACAAACAAATCAGGGGTATGGAGCTGTTGTGGTGGATGCTGGTCCAGGACCTAGAGCCCATCTCATCTTCGTCGGGCCCTGGGCTCTGGAGGAGATACTGTGATGGATGCTGGTCCAGGACCTAGAGCCCATCTCATCTTCCTCGGGGCCTGGGCTCTGGAGGAGCTGCTGTGATGGATGCTGGTCCAGGACCTAGAGCCCATCTCATCTTCGTCGGGCCCTGGGCTCTGGAGGAGATACTGTGATGGATGCTGGTCCAGGACCTAGAGCCCATCTCATCTTCCTCGGGGCCTGGGCTCTGGAGGAGATACTGTGATGGATGCTGGTCCAGGACCTAGAGCCCATCTCATCTTCCTCGGGGCCTGGGGTCCAGAGGAGCATCTGGGAGTCTTACGGGTGCACAGAACACAGAGTAGGAGGAGTGTGGACCTTTGGGGCTTGTTCCTGATTGAGGAAAGGAGAAGAGTGACTCACTAAGTGCCAGGAAAACCCAACAAGCCTGTGCAGCCGCGTCTCCTACCCAGCTGCTGCTATTAGGAGCCTCACCAATACATTTTCTAGGAAATCAGTGTTCGTCCAGAGTTGGTGGTTGGTAACCACCCAAATCTCCGTCCACTTCCTGGTCCATGCAGCCCATTCACTTTACCTTATGGAGCAAAAGTGTGACAGAGCTCATGACCTTGGGAAGATGTTTCCGTAAGCCAAGCAACCCTACAGCCACCAAAACAGGGTGGGGTGGGGACTGGGAACAGGCACAGCCTTGGTAGGGAATACCGCATGGTCAGCCCCTTTACTGTCAGAATCTGGTCATCAGAGTGGTGAGAGGAAACATTTCTGTGTTGAGCCATTGTGGTCTTTGGTTACAGTGGCCAGCAGATTAGTACCAGTCCCTGCTTCCGTGTGGCCCAACCCTAGGCTCTGTATGACTTCTCCACATGAAGAGGCGTGCACAGGGAATGTGCCAGTGCTCTTGAAATACTAGCATCAAGGGTGCCTACTTACTCCTTCCCACGGCAAGCAAGGTCAGGCAGGGACCCACCCGCCTCTGCTCTCTGGCGACCCTCGGAACTTCTAGAAGCTCAGGTCTTCCACTTTCCTTCCAGTCTCAGCCCCAGCAATCACGATGGCAAGTCGGTTATTTGTAACACCCAGATTGTCATTTCTGACAACAGGGCCGCATTTATCTGTGGAGTCTAATGATGGTATGGACAGGAGCCTTATTTGCGCTGTCACACAGACCGCTTTATCACCATCTCCATCCGGGCCCGCGGGGGACTCTCCAGGTGAGCAGCAAGGCCTCCTAGACACTGTGCCTGCCACAGGTCCTCTCCTGAGAAACGCCCTAGCAGCCTTTTTGGGGAGTGGGGGCAGTGCCAGGTTAGAACTGTGCTGTTACATTACAGCCAGGAGCTGCAGAGGACTGAGGTCCAGAGCGTAGTTGGTATTCCTCGGCCGCAGAGATCCCTTCCCAAGGCGCCTGCCTGGTCTCCGAGCTGTGGGGACTGGGGACTTCTCCACAACAGCCATCTGGCTCCGATTTTTCAGCTACACCTCCAGAGAATTTGCCGGAGGCACACCGTAAAAAAGTCATAACTCGGCTTTTGTGGGTATTTTTGGGTGGGGGTGGACCGCACCTGCTGAGCGGGTATCACGTGCTCCCTCTGCACCCACCGGTATAATGTGGAGAAAGCTCTGCCAAAAGGAATCCCTGATCTAGTTAAAATGTTAGTTTTCAGAGCAGGGAGAAAAGAAGACATGGTGGCTTGGGGGAAGAAGCTGGAATTGAGAGCTGAAGGAACCAAATCCAAGCACCAGCCTGCCACTTCCTAGCTGTGAGATTTGGGCACATGACTAACCTCAGGCTTAGTTTGACATTTAAGGTAGGGAGGTAAATGATGGTTCAGCTTTCTTGCTGAGAGAACCAAGCCATCAGTGTGGGAAAGCTAAGTGATATGCCAGGGCCTGCCTGGGCCTTCAGGGGGTGAGGATAGCAGGTGCCTCTGGTTCTGAAAGTCGAACCTCAGGGCCAGGATGAGCCATCCCACAATAGACGCCATCCCACTGAAGGGCCACTGTTGGGGGCCTGCTGCTTCTGGCCATTTGTTGAGGCTACAAATCATCAGAGACGTCCAGGAGGATTCTGTTCTATGCTGTCCCGTCTCTGCTTGTCACACACTGAATTTCAAACGATGCCGGCTGGTTTCTCTTATCTCTAAACGAGTGCTGTAGTCCAAATCCTTTTCTTTCCAAAGGAACTAAACGCACACATCACAAGGAGAAGAATGCATGTGCCGTCCCAAAGGGCAGAGCGCTTGCAGATGCCCAGGCTTGATCTGACCCTTACTGAACCATGGCATCTGGATGTGGGGATAGTTTCAAAGCACAGGTCCACACGGTCCTTGAAAGGGTTGGTGGGTACAAAGAGGAAAAGGCTCGTGAAATAAGTCACAGGGCTGCTGTCTGCCGAGAGTGGGGACACCAGGGTGTCTGCTCTCAGCCTGGGCTCCATCCAGTGACTCAGAGGAAAAAATAGTGGATCCAAGTGGGAATTTGCTGCTCTCCAGGACTGGGAAGGATGGAGACAATGCATCTGTTGTCCTCTACCCTCAGGGAGGACGTATATTCACAAGTGTGGGAGGGAAGCTCAAGTCCATTGTGCACAGTGAATTAATCAATACTATCCTTCTGGCTATTCACGCCACACACAGCTTGTTTCCAATGTGTTCAACTGCAGCGTTGCTGCTATAAATGCCTAAACGGCCGAGACAAGCTCCATCCGGGTCCTCTTAACGCTGGCCTGGGAATACCCGTGTAAGCTGGTTCTTAAAGGAGATGGGAAGGACTGGAGATGGGCTCACCTTTTGATGAATGTGAAAGTCACCTGGGTTCCAAACAGAGTCCGCTGCTGGCTGACTGGCACTTGCTCTGGGATTTACATTCCTAGTTCCTGGGAATTTCGAATGTAATCGTCTGTAGTCTCTTCTCTGAGGTACACTGATCCATATCAGCCCTCCTAATTTTTTTCAACTATTTTTTTTTAATCTGTGTGTTTTCATGTGTGAGTATGTATGTATAGGTCACATTTGTGTGGATGCATGTAGGGGGGGAGCAACCGGAGCTCAACCCCAAGTGTCATCTCCACCTTGTTGCTTTGAAACAGGGTCTCTCCTTGGCTCTCGCTCATTATTCTGGGCTGGCTGTCCAGCAAGTCCCAGCAGTTTTTCTGTCTCTGTCTCCCTGACGCTATGATTACAAGCATGTCACATACCCAGCCTTTTAAGAGTTCTAGGTATTGAATTCGGGTCTTCGTGCTTGCACTGCAAGCCTTTATTTACCAACTGAGCTATCTCTTCAGCCGCTCCTCTGCAATTTTGATGTGCACATGAACACCCTTGTTAAAATATAGACTCTTATTTAAGGAGCTGGGATTCCCCTCCCCATTATATCTTTAACATTTTCCTAAATGATGCCTCCAGTCCCCACACCTACACGTTAGGTGGTGCATATCCACTTTGTACAGTTAGGAAAGCTCAGCCAGACCTAGTGAGGCTTTTATTCTGAATGGAGGATTCCAATCATAAAATGCCTGTTGACCTAATATCTTAGATTATAGTCTTGTACCTTTTATTTGTAATTAGCATAGCTGTTTATCTTAACTGCCAGTCAGGTAGGTAATTTTTTATATAGCAAGCACTTTCAAGAAATAAGTCTCTGGGTCCAATTTGGTACTTTCTCCCTAATACTTAACACACAACATTTCCTCCCCCTAAACTTTAATGCACATTTTCTCCAACAGCCAGATTCTGATTAGTGTTAATGCATGGCTAAGGGAATTGAAGCCAGCTTGGCAACAAAGACCCCTCGGAATGAACACATTTCGTTGTTGGCAGCTCTATATTTTTTTTAAAGCGAGAGTCTCTTCTAGAACTATTTCCTCCCAATCAAAATGAAGAGCTGAATTCATCAGTTAACACTCCATAGCAACTAGAAGGCTTTCGCTGCTTCCTCCAGCCATTATTTCTCAAGACACAGCCAGGCGTACCCCATTAGCTGCAGCATGAGAGGGAACACTAGCAGGAACTTGATTTCCCTATTGAGATGGGGTAGCCAGGGAAGGCGAGCAAACAGATGCGCACAAGTATGGACAGAGCTTATAGAGATTCCAGCAAGTGAAGGAAGATGGAGTCCAATGCAGTGTGGTCCGTGTGTCTTGACAGACACTGGGGACTTGAACGGTAATTTATATTACAAATCCCAAATAGGTCATCATGGGGGAATTTCATCAAGCTAGCTTGTGGTCCAGGACCTTGGTTGACAGAGCCCCAAGCCCGAAGGCAGGCGCTTTCTGATCTGAAGATGGCCATTGCAGTTCCCTGCTGAGCTATAATTAACATAAGCTTAACTAATCCTTGTCTTTGCATTGTCGGCCCTACTCTTTACCAAAACTTGTACACTCATTGGCTCTTATGAAAGCCTCTGACTTTGTATCTCTTTGCTTGTCCAGTGCAGACATCGGAACAGGCTGGCTTACAGCAGCCCCTGTCCATCTCCAGTCTATGCCCAGACCCAGATTCCACCCTGGGAGAGAAAACCTTAGCCACCTGCTGACCAGGTCCTCAACAATGCCTATCTTCTCTCTTAACCAGGGCATTCTTACAGCCCACAGATCCTATCTGTCCTCTTCTGTTGAGCTTGGTAGAAGAGACAGAGCTCCTGGAAGGGCTCAAGCAACTGCCTCTGCTGTAGACAAAAGGGGTGTGTGTGTGTGTGTGTGTGTGTGTGTGTGTGTGTGTCTGTGTGTATAAAAACCAATGGCTGTATCATTGTTTACATGTATTATTTCATTTGACCTTGAGGTAGACCAAATATTATTAGCCCCGCTTTGTAGATGAGGAAAATGAATCCTCATGCAATGCATATAAGCAGGATGTTTATCAAGCCTGTATTTGGGGTTAGAAAAATAAAATATGGTCCAGAACACTGTGGAGCTCAGTCTCCTGTGCTCAAGGCTAGCCTGGTAATAATAATAATTCAGCCTTTCAGAAATATTTATTGGGCTATCATTATGTGTTGGTCAGAAGATGGTCTTGCTAACCAGTGTCTACCAAGCATGTGCTCTGGGCCACAAGGCAGTACAACCGTCTTGGAGGTCCAAAGCACACCTGCCCAGCATGCAAGCAGGCGTTGGTATTCTCATTTTACAAGGTGCTGAGGCTGGACATTGGTGGGTGGAAAGAGCCCCCACATAACTGGGGAGCTGCCTCAGGCTGTTTCCCTTCCATTCTGAGTTCCTCAGCTCTATCAGCCTGTATTTTGTGTCACCAAGTCCAGTGCTCTCCCTGTCACTTGGTGGTACCTCCACAGAGCCCATCTTGCTCTGGCTCCCCTACGTGGGCTTCCCCTCTCCAGGATAGAGTCAGTCATCTTAGTGGGGCTGAAGTCCATACCTGATGCGCTGTAGCTGACCGTTACTCCAGTGGTCCAACGTCCCCCTCTGAGATCATGTCTTATTCACTGTCCCAGGTCTCCCTTCCTCAAGCTAGCTGCCATTCCCTCTTCTCAAAGAGAAATCTCACCCATTGGCCAATGAGGAGACCGAGGTCTTCAGGTATCACTTTTTGATCGCTCCCTCACACCTTACCCATATTGGCTTCTTTCCTCACAGTTTCAGGACCAGCAAATTAACGCACTTGATGCCTGTTTCTTCTGCTTCCTCCTCACCTTGCCCAGGCGTCCTGGCAATCCACTGCCACACACATGTCCAGAACTCGGAGCATAGTGAGACACTGGATCACTCTGTGTCTCCTGGCCATGTTCTGGGCCTTTCTGAGCCCTTTATCCTCAATGAATTGTCTACACTGCAGCCTCAAGAAGTCCCCTGTGACCTGTCTCAGGAAAAAGCCATCTTAAAGGTCACTCATGGCTTCTAAATTCCCAAACTCATATGCTGGCCCAATCATTGGCATTTTTGATCCTAAAGTATTTATCACTGGTGACTACACCTCTTGCTTTAAATCTTGATTTCTTGGGGGAGGGGGGGATGTCTAATCTTTTCTGTCTCAGAAATCATTTGCTCGCAAGAAACAGAAATCTCAGTGAGCCCAGAAGAGCCTTTTGGAAGCATTCTGCAGAACCACATGGAATTATAATGCTCAGGCTTGCCTGGAACTCATCATGTAGGCCCTGGTTGGCCTCAGATTTATGACCATCCTTCTTCCTCGACCTCCCAAGTATTGGTATTACATGTTTAATCCAACATACTTGGCTTGCACTGTTTTAATTCTCTCCTTTGGCTAACTCTGCATGTATATCATCAGCAGACAATGCTTTCTGATATAGCACTGTGGGATAATGGTATACTCTTCTTAGAAGCCTCCGTTTTCTACCAAAGAGCCGAAGCCTCGGTGGAATGCTGCAGGTGCCCCCAACCTAGCTTCCATGCGTGTTGCTGTCTGTTATTTCTACCACCATCTCACACACACTGTTATGTTGTCCAGCCAGCCTACCCAGCTCCCTAAACAACTTTCCTATTCCCAGATCTGTTTCTTAGCCGGCACCATTTCTTCTACAAATCTTTGTTTATACATCTCTTATTAAAATCCCATGCAGGCTTCAATTTATAGGTCAAATGCACTTTGATGACGTCTTTATTTCCAGTGTAAGTGGCCTTTCCGTCTTCTGAACACTAGAGATGTGGGTCACCTATTTAGACAAACCAGACTGAGACCTTGGGCAGAGACTTACATCAAAGGCCATAGATATCCTTCATGGTACCTAGCAGTGGGCCCAGCCTAGAAATGGGATCCCAATGCAGGGGGGTGGCATGATGTCAATGGTTGACTCATCATTTCTGCTCCAAAAAGAAAAGGAACCATCTACAGGCCGTGTGCCCACCATTGTGACCTAAATGGGCATACCTCCTTAACTGATAGAGGCCAACAGTTCGAAGTGGCAGATCCTGGGTAGTTATAGCATGCCATAAAACTTGAGTAAGTATTTAAAATACTTTATTACGAAGCAGTTAATGGTCTCCCTAAATCCCAAGAAAGTAGTCTCTCTGTTGGTCTCATGGCTACTGACTCGGTGTCTATAGCCCAGATCTGCCCTCTGGACACATGCCTGAGGATCCTGCAAGGAAATCTAAAACAAGACCCATTTCCAGAACAAAGTGAGACAGACTGTTGCTCCATGCTTGGGGCTGACCTCCTCCAGTATCTGGAGGAAGGTGGAAGAGTCGCGAGGTCTCTGAGGACACAGGGATGCAGTGGAGCCAGCGAGGCTCTGCCTTCCTTCAGGACGCCTTGAGGAGTATGTTTCCAAAACAGACTAGATGAGTCACTGTCACCTAGAGACACATTCTTCATCTTTCCAGACACTTCTCTTCTCAACGGCACACAGTTTCTAGTTGAAAGTTGTCAATCACAGGCTCCCATCTCCTGGCTCTGACTTTGCCACACAAACCCAACTGAGCCAATCATAGTTCTTCTCTGAAGTTTGTCCTGCTGGAACTTAAGAATGGAAGCATCGTGGGTCAGCAATATGGCTCAGTGGGTGAAAATTTGCTCTACAAAGCCTATTGACATGAGATTGAGTACCAGAACCCATGTTTTAAAAAAGAAAGAAAGAAAGAAAGAAAGAAAGAAAGAAAGAAAGAAAAGGATGGGCAAGAGTAATGGCTCAGTGGTTAAATGAACTTATTTTTTTCATAGGACCTGAGTTTGATTCCCAGTTCCCACATGGTATCTCACGATTGTCTGCAAATCCAGTTTCAGTGAATCTTACATGTTCTTTATGTAAGAGGCTCCAGGCACACACATGGTGGACATATATACAGGCAGACAACATACTTATACACATAAAATAAAGATAAATATTTTTAAAGAAATGGACACAGTGGATTGCATCTGTTAATCCTAGCATGCCTATAGCAAGCTGGAAGGCAGAGGCAGGAGAATCACCTGGAAGCATATGGGCCAGTTATCCTGGAGCCCACAGTAAGGCCGAAGTAAGAAATGCCCTGCTTCAGCAAGGTGAAAGGAGAGAACTGGCTTCCCAAAAAAATTGTCCTTTGCCCTCTACATGCCCATCATGGCATGTGCAAACTCTGCTCACACATCACATATGTACACTAATAATAAATAAAGTAATAACTAAATAGTCTATCAAAAAAATAAATAAATAAAAGAAAAGGGGAAAAAAAGAAAATGTCTTCTATTCAAGATGAGACTGGAGCTCATATAGGAGGCTAGGACGCTGTCACTGCTCAAGCCTTTTGAACAGAAGGATGGGGTGAGAGAATGAGGCCAGCAGTGAGAGGAGGAAGAGGGGAAGAGGATAAAGCCCTGCGGTTCCTGGCTGCTAACCCTCACTCCAGTCAGCTGCAGGTCTAGCTTACACCCTTGCTGGCCCTACAGTTCGGAATCTGTGCCTAGAAATTCCTCAGCTAGTCAGCTTGAGTGTTTGTCACACACACAATCAAAGAGCCCCGACTAGCGGCTTCCGTCTGGTCCCTGAATCCCTGCTTTGATAGCTTCTGCAATGCCTGCCTCTCCGTCTCCCTCTTTTCCTGGAAATACATTGGGGAATAGAGTCATGGTCTTGTTCATCTTCACCATCGCTGTCTATCCAGTAAATGTGAGCGAACACACCTGCTCAGTCTGAGGAACAGTGGGAGACAGAAATGCCAGTGAGGGTCTCTGCCTTCCAGGTGCTTCTGTGCAAATCAAAATACAGGAAATTCCAAGGGCACCATGCGCATGCTGAGCACAGAGCTTTTTTGGAATGAGACACACATCAATCAACCCATGTGGAGTTTTTACAGAACACAGACACTCGTGACTGCTGAATAGCCTCACCTTCTAGTACCACACATCCCTTTCTTGGAGAATGGTCCACCCCTCAGGACAGAAGGGCTTTTTCCTTGATCTTAGTTACTGTTTTCAATAGAGCATTGTCTTCCCGAGGTCTTCTTCACCCTGACCCACTCTTAAATCAAGATCAAATCAGCTTGGCCATTTCTTTCTGGATACCATTTGCCGGCTGAGCTGGCTTCCCTGCCCAGAGCCTGGACACACCCAGCAACTTCCCATCCCTGAAGCCCCCACCCTCTCACAGTGAATCTCAGTCTCCACACAGATCCTGTTCCGGAATGCAATCTGGGAATCTGCTGTCTGAATGCCCTTCCCTTATGTTTTCAGATCCTATTTAACGTCAGTGGCTTTCAACAAATTAAATATGAGAAAAGCGGAAAGGAGCATTACGTACATTTCCAAAGAGATCATCTGTGCTCAAAATGTGCATTTTAAAAAAGGGAAACATTTAGCTATAGCTGTGTTTAGTCACTTCTCTCATCCCTGTGGTCCCATACGAGAGAAGCAGCTCCGGAGGAGAGCACATCCTTGGCCCGCAGTTTCAGAGGGTGTGGTCCAGCACAGAGGGGCAGGCATGGCCGCCGCAACAGTTTGGGCCATGGCAGTGGGAGCTGGCAAGACAGCTTGTCCACACAGTAGCAGAACATGAAGAGGAAAGCTTGGGCCAGCATGAGAGGCCTGTCCCTGGCAGATCACTTCTTCTTCTAACTAAGTTACACATCTCAGCCTTCCAAACCAGTGCCATCAACTGGAGACCAAGGCTTCAAACCCATGAGCATATGAGAAGTATTTCATACCCACACTATAAGCCGCTAGGAAGAAAGCAGGGACCCAGACATGGGTGGTGTCTGGAATCCCTGTGGGAGACGGATTGTTCTTGGGGGCTTTGTTTGTTTGTTTTTTTTTTTGAGACAGAGTAACCCAAGCCGGCCTCCAGCTGGTGTTCCTCCTGCCTCAGCTTCCCACACACCGGGATTACAGGCATGCACTGCCTTGCCTGGCTCCTGTGTTCCTTGTTACCTTCCGTCTGCGGGCTCTGGACAGACGATCAGATATCCTGAGACCCAGCTACCAGCCAACTGTATCCAGACTTCCACTGGACAGACATGCTGGTTGTGAATTCAAATGGTTCGCCTAGCGAACTCCACTGATTTATGGGTAATCCTTTCTCCTACTTTCCAGGGATACATTTTTCTTTCCCTTCGGTCTGAGACGATAGCTCATCGTTATCTGATTTCTTTCCAAAAACTTAGTGGCTTAAAGATGATTTATAATTCCTCCCATCCCATGCATCAGGAATCCGGTCTAGAACCTGCTGAGGTAGTTTTTCTGTTCTACACAATGCCAGCGTATCTTCACTCTGCAGCTTCCAGCTTCAGCAGGCTGGGCTGAAGGCCTGAGGAGTCTTTCCTTACCTGCCTGCAGCTTCACCACTAGTCCACGGGGCTGACTGACTTCTGCAGCTCCTGATAGTTTCGTGACCATCAGATATTTCTTATATGGTAACCAGCTTTGCCAGAGACAAATCAAAGCTGATGGGCCTCCGAAAGGCTAAGACCAGAACCAGCCAAACAGCACTTTTTATCATACTTTGCCCATCCAGGCAAATCACAAAGCCATCCCCCACTCAAGAGGATGAAGAATAGGCTTCGGCCATTGATGGATGGAGTGACGTGTGCATGCTAAGGAGCTAGGAAATAGTCATGGCCGCCTGCGGAGACCACCTGCCACATCCCTTCTATCATGTGCCTCTCTTAAAGGGCTCATGTACATGCTCATTGTTGGTCCCAAAGAGGTCATCTACAAAAATCAACTCTCCTTCCTAGCTGCTCTATACAGTCTCGTTCTGCCAAAGTTCTTATGCTACAGTCTCCGTCCTGGGACACAGCATCATGACATGGACCTCACTGTCCTGTTGTCGATGTAAATCCAAATGCCAAACCCCAAATTAATTTTTTAATAAACCTTACTTAAATTTTTTGGGTTTTTAATTATGATGGTAATATACAAGGGATATATATATACATATATACATTTATACATTTATATATATATAAAATCCTACATGTGATATCACATATATGTATATATTATGAACATCAGATTTTTTTACATGGTAGCCATCTTTCCTCAGAGACAGAAGGAAGCCAACAGACCTCTGAAAGGTTAAGACCAGAACTGACCCATCTTTACTTTGATCATGTTTTGACTACCCAGGCAAATCATAAAGCCATACCAGACTCAAGATATATATAATTATTATATAAAGATGAATTTTACATCATCTTTAAGCCATTAAGTTTTTGAAAGAAATCAATATATATAATCATATATATAAGAAGTTATATATGTGATAGTATATACAGCTAACCTTTCTGACCAGGGCTGACAGGGTTTTCTTTCTGCAAAGAGCCAGATGATATTTTCAGTTTTTAAGCCATGCAGCCCCTGTTGCAACTACCCAGTCCCATCTTTTGCTCAAAGCAGCTATACATGATACATGAATTTGCATGCTTGTGTTCCAATAAAACTTTATTACAAAAGCAGGCAGGTGGTCACACATTGTTTTTTAGGCCATAGTTTGCTAATTACTGCTCAGGACCTGGTGCGGGGGAATTGTCTGTATTATGTCAATCATGTTTTAAATAAACGCTGATTGGCCCGGCAGGAAGTATAGGCAGGAAAACCAGACAGGAAATAGAAATGAGGTAATGAGAACAGGAGAATTCTGGGAAGGAGGAAGTTGATTCCTCCCACTCCTGCCCAGACCACCAAAGCAGCAGGATGTGATCTGCCTCACTGAAAAAGGTACTGAGCCACATGGCTAACATAGATCAGAAAAATGGGTTAATCAAGATGTGAGAGTTAGCCAGTGAGAGGCTAGAGATAATGGGCCAATTAGCTTTATAACTTATAGAGATCTATGTGTGATTTTCTTTGGGGCTAAACAGCTGGGGGTACCAGGCAGGACAAAAAACTCCAAAAACGGGGCTGGAGAGATGGCTCAGAGGTTGAGAGCACTGACTGCTCTTCCGGAGGTCCTGAGATCAATTCCCAGCAACCGCATGGTGGCTCACAACCATCTGTAATAAGATCTGGTGCCCTCTTCTGGCCTGCAGGCATACATGCAGACAGAATGCTGTATACATAATAAATAAATAATTAAAAAAAAAAAAAACTCCAAAAACAAGCTAGCCCCCGTTCATGTTACAAGTACCAAAAAGATAGTTTGTCTTTCAGGTTTTTTCCTAATGGTTAGCTAGTCACTTTTTATCAGAAACTCACTTCTTTTAACCTATAACTGGGTGTATTGATGGGAACCAAGAATAAAATATTCCTTTTATACCCATAGTCATGAAAATGCAACACATATTTAAAACATGTTTACAGGAAGTGTCTAAAGTAGTCACCAGATGGGACTGCGTCCCTGTGGCAATGTCTTAGCCTCCTGGTGACATGCTATATTACTTAGCTCCATCGTTGTTTCAAGAGACCAGAGAGATGGCTCAGTGCTTAAGAGAACTTCCTATTCTTGCAGAGGACCAGGTTCAGTTCCCATCACCCACATGGTGGCTCTCAACCATCTGTCACTTCCGTTCCACAGGATCGGATGCCCCCCTTCTAGCCTCCTTGAGCACCAGGCATGCACGCAGTGTACATTCATACATGCAAACAAAACAGACACATAAAATAAAATAAATAAAAATGTTAATCACCATCATTGCTTTGACAAAGTACCTGACACGGAACCCTAAGGGAGAGTTATCTGGCTCCCAGTTTGAGCTCAGCCCACCACAGTGGAGGAGTCATAGCGGTAGGAGCTTCCGGCAGCTGCTTCAAAGTCAGGAAGAAAGAAAAATGATGCTGGTGCTCTGCTCATTTGCATCTTTTTATTCAGTTCAGGGCTGCGCCTTGAATGGTGCCACCCACAGTTAGGGTGGGGCGTCTTACCTCAGCTAACCCAGTCTAGAAACTCCTTCATAGGAAGGCCCAGAGGCTTATTTTCATGGTGACTCTAAATCCAATCAAGTTGACAGTCAGGCCTAATTAATCATCGCACTTTGCATCTCTCTAGTCTAGAGGTTGACTGATTCCCCTTCTCCATGTATCTCTGCTTGTCTGAGTCCCACCCCTTCATCTGTGTTTCCGTGTGTGTTTCTGTTTATAGGCTCGTTGACTTTCACATCCATCTTTGTGGCGTCGTCTCCAGGATTCAACCTCTGTGTGTGCATACCCTTCTCTTCTCCTCCCCCCTCCCTCCACTTTTCTTGTTTGTTTGTCTGTTTTGTATTTTGAAACAACAGTCTCTCTATATAACTCTGACTGTCCTGAAGCTCATTCTGTAAACCAGGCTGAACTCCGACTTGTAGAGATCTTCCTGCCTCTGCCTCCCAAGGGCTAGGATTAAAGGTGTGCATCACCATGCCAGGGCCCCTGCTTCTCTCTTGACTAATGTCAGGTAGATTTTTTTTTAAAAAAAAAAAGTTTTCTGTTCTAAATTCTCAAAATAGATATGTTACATACCTTTCAAGTCTAAAAATATTTCTATTATATAAAAACAGATAAGACGTGTAAATTATTTAGCCTAGTACCTGGCACACGGTAAATAGTTAGGGTTGCATGCATTTTCTTCTCCATCTGGGTGACTTTCTAAGTGATTTTCCCCCTCACACAGGTCACAAAACAGCAACAAAAAAAATAGATCTTCTGTCTCCTTCTGTAATATTTGGTTATTCTTTCTTACCTCTACCCAGGCTATCAGCTGTCCACATCTTCTCTGTCGCTGCTCTGTTTGTACGTATGTTTGGGGAATTACCAAAACAGAAGGGTCAAAGACAAACCAGGAGCCTGTGCACAGTGTGCTTTTTGTTCAGCCATAAGGAGATAATCTGGTGCCTTCCCTAGCCCCTTCCCTCTGTCTACTCTGAAAATAGACGTGTCCTGCCCTCTTGACTCTCACGGTCTACTGGGAGAAACAAGCAATAGATAAGAAAATGGGTATAACTACAGGAAGGAGGGTGCAGGGGTGGGAGACAGAGAAAGGGTGATCTCTCTGAGGAGTTGCCTTTTAAGATGAGACCTAAAAGAGATGAGCCAGCTGTGGAGCGCAGCAGGAGGAAGCAAAATGAGAGTGTCTTAGGCAGAGAGCATCAGCAGTAAAGGGGCCTGGGCACAGGGAAAGCCGCTGGATTGGTTGCTTTTCTCACCATTGATAAAATGCCTGACAGTAGCAACTTAGGGGAAGAAAATTTCATTTTGGCCATGGTATCAGAGAATAAAGTCTGTCATGGAAGAGACGACAGAGTGGAGCAACTTTACGGTGCAGGAGAGAACGGCTAAGGCTTGGTCACTTTTTTTTTTTTTTTTGGTTTTTCGAGACAGGGTTTCTCTGTAGCTTTTGAGCCTGTCCTGGAACTAGCTCTTGTAGACCAGGCTGGTCTCGAACTCACAGAGATCCGCCTGCCTCTGCCTCCCGAGTGCTGGGATTAACAGTGTGCCACCACTGCCCAGCATCTTATTCACATTTCAGTGGATGGGGTTGCAGAAAATAAGACCAGAAAGAAATCCTGGATTAATCCTCAAAGACCCACTTCCACCTCCAACAGCCATGCCTCCCACCCCAAAGGTCCCACAGCCTCTGAAAACAGAGCCACCTGCTGAGAAACAAGAGTTTGAACACATGAACCTGTGAGGGACATTTCAGACTCAAACCACAACAACTACCCAAGTTTTGAGTGGGCAACTGGCACGACCTGACTTACATGTTTATAAGGTGCCTTTGGCGGGGGCTGGAGAGATGGCTCAGAGGTTAAGAGCTTTGCCTGCTCTTCCAAAGGTCCTGAGTTCAATTCCCAGCAACCACATGGTGGCTCACAACCATCTGTAATGGGGTATGGTGCCCTCTTCTGGCCTGTAGGCACACACACAGACAGAATATTGTATACATATTAAATAAATAAATATTTTTTTTAAAAAAGTTGCCTTTGACTGTGGTAGGAGGAGATCAGATCAGTGGAGCAAGTGAGGAAACAGAGCCCCACCCCGACCCCAGGGATGGTGGCAACCAGTCGGGAAGGAAAGCAAGGAATAAAGCTGAGGTATTTTGGGAGGTAGAGATGAGGAGATAGGCTGATGGACTTGATGGGAAGACGAAGGGGGGAGTTCCGAGGCTGATGCCAGGCTTCTGTTTTTAGTGCCTGGATCCCCGTTTAGGAGAGGGAGAGATGGAGTAATCAATAGCTCCATTTTGGACGTGTTCCATCTCCGGCGCATGAGAGGAGATGTCAGGTAGGCAGTCAAATATATGAGTCTGAGCCTGAGTTGGAGATATGAATCTAGGTGTTGTCAGTCACGGGAATGGATATGATCAGCTCGTAAAAAGAGAGAGAAGACAACAGAACTAAAGGCCAGGCTTGGAGACTCCAGCAACCAGAGGGTAGGAATAGGAAATGTACCCAACAGTGGGGGGGAGGGGGCTGAAGAGAGAAGAAAATAAGACAGCATAAAGTGGCATAAAGTCCGTTGAGGTGGCTGTCCTATGGGAGAGTGGAGGTCAGTTGGGGGTGGCCACAATGCCACTCATCAAGAGGACAAAGGTGGTAAGAACAGAAAAGGTCTCCCTCCATCTGGCCACATGAGAGCCACCAGTGACGCTAACTAGAGCAGCCTTATGGACCAAGGTTGGATGGGAGGATGACATGCATGATGGGAAAGTAGAGACCACCTATAAAGACAGATCTGTTGAGAACTTTAGCAATACGGGGTACTAAGAAAGAAATCTACACACGGAGGCAGAACAGCCAAGGTTGGGATGTTTGGGGATTGAGAAATCGTAAGTGTTGAGAAACCAGCTACTTGACTGCTGGTGAGAGAAAGGTCCTGCCTCGGGTTTGTTGTGATTTTTTTTAAATGATGTGATCTTACAATTGTGTAACAATTTACAGTTTACCAAGTGTTGTCACACACACCCTGACACTCCTCAAGGCTGTCCTTTGAGGTGTGAGCAGCACCGAGACAGATGAGGAAGCTGAAAACCTAGAGGAACTGAGTGACAAGCCCAAGGGCAGAGCCAGGATGCACCCCCAAGGCTAAGCTGGTCTAACCACGGCTGGCACAGCCTTGATATTAG
Source organism: Microtus oregoni (assembly GCF_018167655.1). NCBI lineage: Eukaryota > Metazoa > Chordata > Mammalia > Rodentia > Cricetidae > Microtus > Microtus oregoni. Next base: position 18,718,057 of record NW_024543071.1, read on the forward strand.
ACACCATAGCTGCCTTTGCCCGGCTCTGTTTAACTGCTTCAAAGCCCCTTGGACTTCTACAAATACCCGATTCTCTCCAGCAAGTGTCAGAGAAAGAAAACATGAAATGGCCATGATGTGCCCAGGTTCCTCAGGGTGGGGACTGTGGATAATTCCCTCTTCCTCTAACGTTCACATCTGTAAAATGGCGTTGCGGATAGGACCAGCAGCCCCAGCTTGTCATGAAGATGCCGTGGGATTTAAAAGTGCTTGGCACAGATTTTGCAAATGAAGATTGCTCTCAGAAGGCTGCCCAGCGTAGCTTTGATGTGTTCCTTCCTGCTTCACTCCTCACCTTACCCCTCACGCCCTCACCTTTGCACATCCACTTTCATGCCCTCATCTCCATACATAGTCAGGGACACACAACTTTAGTCCCCTCCCTCGCCTCTCATGCGTACACACACACACACACACACACACACACACACACACACACACCTTGATCCCCATTACTACCTTACCTCCACTCACACGTTCGGTCCCCTCACTTCCCTTCTCTTACCCCCTCCCATCTTACCCTGACCCTCCATCTCCACCCCTCACCCCCTCATCTCTCACCACCCTTCTAACCACACACACCATCACTTTCATCCTTACACCCCCACCTCTCATTCCCTCACGTTTCATCGCTCACCCCTCACCTTCCCATCCCCACCGCTCACCTCCTCTCCCCACCTCACTCCCCATCCCTCTGTCCCCTCTCCACTGACCCCGGATCTCTGTGTTCTGTTTATGAGCACCTTCTGCTGCAGTATGCTCTAGGCATCACGCACGCAGAGATGCACAGCCGCCTGGACACCAGCAGTTCGCTCTTAATGAGGGGAGGGATGGGGAACAGACACCTCTGCCCTCTCAAGAGCAAGCCAAGACAAGACACTGCAGGTATCCGGAAGAGAGAAGGTCACATCTAGTCCGGCTGGTAGGGAAGACTCAACACAGGAAGGGGCTAGGAGGGTGGGAGGACATTCCCCATGGAGCAAGCGACTGCAGCTGAACAAAGATGGGCGCAGCTGGAAAGGGCAGCGCATCTTCAGGGGCTGGTGAGGAAGCAAGCTGCAACAGCGGCTCTCTGGAGAAGAGGGGTGGGGGCCTTTCCTGGGGGGTGGGAGCCATGAAACAACAGCTGTTGGTGCTCCAGGGCCAGCCCAGGGTGGCCTGATGGAGGGAAAGACTGGCCCCTGGGAGCACTGCCCCAACCCAGCCTTGCCCTGTGATTGCTCAGAACCCCACCTCAGAACAGACTCCATGCCCATAATTCCCGGGGAGATGTGACCAGACTGCCAGACATCTTCCCATGCCCCATGTAGGTCAAGGCTGACCTAACCTGTCTACTTCTCCCCACAATTCCCCATAGTAGGCACCCTGAGACTAGCACCCCATGATTTTCCAAGAAGAGATGTGCAAGGGTCACTTCATAGGATCAAGGAGCCCACCCCAGCCAAGCAGATTTGGGATTAAAAAGGCTAGCTTCCAACATGTGGGGAGGCCATGTTCCCTCCCTTCCCGGCAGGTGACTCCAGGGCATGGCAAACAGCTGGAATACCCAAGAGGCAGCGGGGTAAAGAGGGTACCAGCTATGTGGAGACTGCCCCCACCATACCCTGGGAGGACACCGGCTTTGCCCATCTTGTAAGGCTAGTCAGACCCCTGGGCCCACAGATCTTGCAGGCTGCCCTACTCCTGCTTGGGGGTCACTCTCTCACCGTTCCTGGAAGGTGAGGCGTAAGATAAAGAGCATCCACGTGGAAATGCTCTGGTCTAATGTGCAAGGACGGGACTAGACGCATGACCCCAGAGTCACACTCGTGGTCTCCTCCTTTGGTCCAGTTTCCATCCTTCAGAAGAGATCAGCAGAGTCTAGAGCCCAAGCCACCACCCGAACTACGGCAGAGTTACGGCCTCCGTGAGGCAGAAGAGATCACAGGGCGGAAAGCACTCTGCAAACTGTTAAGTGCGGTTGCAGCGTACGGTGCTTGTTACCTTCAACGCTTACTTGAAGTTCATGTGCATTCCTGAGAGCCACTATCTGAGATGATAAACAGACATGCACAGGACTGAGCGGTGGCATGTCATCTGTCCCTGCATCCGGCAGCAGGGAAAGAACATAGATTTCCTGCCCTGAAGAGAGAAGCCCCAAGGCTACTTACAGGTCGTGCGACCTTGAACCCCACTTGGCCTCTCTGACCCTCAGTTTCTTTTTCAGAAACACACCCTACCTTTTTCGTTCTGGGTTGTGTGGAGCTCGAGCAAGACAATGAATGACTGTGTTCTTAGCGAGGCCAACACCAGATGAGCACCATGGTCTGATAAGGCAGGCGTAGTGTGACAGAAGAGAGGAGGGCCTGGGACTTTCAGGACTCGTATTTAACACTAAAAAGTCACGTCCCTGGGGGTCGGAGCCAGCTGCTGACGGTGCCAGAGCCAGAGCCTTTTGTCTCTCCTACCCTCGACCTGTCTCTAAAGGTAACATTGCGCCCTTGATGCTCGGCTCTCAGACACACTTCATCAAGGTGTCTAAGGCGCACCCTCCCATCGCTGGACGCTGACTCAGCCCCCCTGAGCTCCATCTCCCCTTTCACTCTGTGGGTGCCAGAAGTCTCTTGGCCAGTCACCAGCATCCCCCATACTTCACTGTTCTTCTGGTGGCAAAGGAGAAGGCCAGGCTGGATCTGTTTCAGTACTAAGATTTCTCCCGATACCTAGGTGAGCTGTCCACCCTCCCTGGGTCATTTAAGCCAGCACTGTACTTGGCTCAGGGTGGGCGCACTCAACAGCAAACACAGGCCAGCGGGCAGGTCCTGGTGAATGGAGTATGTGGGTTGCTCTGGAGACCCTGGCAGGTCCCTGTTAGGGAAGCAGGACCATCGTGTTTGGCCGTGCTGCCTGGGAAAATCTTGGGTATCCTCAATTTCCACAGTTGGAAAGGTAATAGGAAGACATTGACTGTGGAACACTTGAGCCCACAGGCGTAAACACGATTAAGGAAGTCCACTAAAACCCAGAATAAAGGATAACAAATACTTGGGAAAGACCTCACAATAAGAGTAAAGAGCCGCGGTCCTCTGCTCTGTGGGCGCTGGAAGCCGTGAACAGAACTCCAGCCTCACCCTTGAGAGCGAGCATGCTTCCCATCTGTGCTTATCAGTCCATATATAGTGCTTCAGACCACGCCCTAACAGGCTGGTGCCCAAAAGGCTATGGGCCGAATGAAATCCCACAGCACACAGGACGTGGGTGCGAGCTCAGAGATTTCACTCAACAAATATTTCCTGAGCGCCTGCCATGGGCACAACATGGAGGAAGGGTTCTACTCTGATGGAGCCAACGTTCCGGTGGAACCAGAGCGAGCAGGGGAGGGGGGCAAGAAGACAGACCCTAGGAGAGCTGTGGGGCTAGATGGGGGACCGTGGAGAAAGAGTAAATGGCACAGATATGAGGAGGACTTGAAGGAGGGGGGGGAGAAAGCCAGCTGTGTGGCTGTCTGGACCAGCATCCCACCTGGAGAGTGCAGCGAGGGCAAAGTCCCTAAGACAGACACGCGGCCTTTGGCGTGACAAGGAGGCCGCTTGGGTTCAGGAGAGACAGGCAGTTTCAACTCTTGTCCCAGTTCCCTGGCAAAAGATCCAGTAGGTTTGCTGGTAACCCCCAGGTGCACTGGTAGCCTCACCCCAAGTGCTGTAGAGATTGTGTTTCCTACTAGCAGACAGTTGCCTCAACTCTCGGTGACAGAGGCTCCTCCAGGGACCACTCACAAGGGTGCTCTTGGAAGAGCAGAACGATGTCCGGGCTCAGGCACCCTCACGGGATACTGCTAGCCCTCAGGAAGCCTCTCTCTCTGAGCTGCAGTTTCTCTTACGGTCCGCATCTGTTTCTCCTCTGTGAAGTGAGTGACCAGCAGCATGGCTTCCCATGCCAGACTCACCTGGGTTGGTTTTTTTGTTGTTGTTTGCTTTGGTTTTGTTTTTCGTTAGATGTCAGGTTGTTGTTTAAGTTAATGGAGTCATTAGTGGGAAATTTCCTTTTACGTTGAAATACACAAGGTAAATGTCAGGGAGATTTTTCTTCAGCCGGGCCCTTAGTTTAGGGATTGCGCCTAGCTGCCCACTCCCCTCAACCAGCCTGCTCCTTGAACTGTGTTCTACATGGCTCTGATCCACTTTCTCTAGCCTCAGTTTCTTTCTGGTCCAGGGCTTCCTGGTGCAAGACTCCTTCCTGGGGCCAAGTTACTCTGCGTTGCAATAGACTTTGAGCCCATTGCCCTGCTCCAGTGAGCTGAGTGGACCCAGCCACTCACCCTCAAAATCCTCTCCCTGTTCCTTCTCCAGGTACAACGGCCCCAACCTGGTTTTGAAGTACAATCGAGCCCAGAAGCGGCTAGTCAACATTGCGGTGGATGAGCGCAGCTCGCCCTACTACGCGTTGAGGGACCGGCAGGGGAACGCCATTGGGGTCACAGCCTGTGACATCGATGGGGATGGCCGTGAGGAGATCTACTTTCTCAACACCAATAACGCCTTCTCAGGTGAGGGTCAGTTTGTCGGTCCCCTTCCTGCCCCGATTACATCTTCCTTTCTCTGACAGTCCTTGCTCAGGCCACTCTCTGCTGCCTCCAGGATCTCCCTGTGCTGGGCAGAGACCCCAGGATGGCCCTTCAATCTCCTGTGATGGAGACTGGATTTTCATCCTCGGTTCCCTGGGCAGGGGCAGAAGGGCATGAAAAAGACTGGCCACCCTTTTCTCCTGCAGCCTAAGACATCCTCCTCCCCGCCTTCCTGCCCTCCTCCTCTCTTCCCCTCCTGCCATCCCACCACTTCTGTCTGGTCCTCCATCTCATCCCCACTCCCTTAGGTTACCTCTGAAATCAATAGTGTCCCTGGGTCATTCCCATGCTACCCTAGGCCTTTCTCAAATGCTTTGCGGTCCTTCTAGCATCTGCCTCTTCCCTTTAGACCACTGCAAGAATTTCTCCCACAGATTCCTGTGTGCCAGACGGAGCCTCTGGGTGTCAGGGAGGTGATGGGGCTGCAACCCTGAGGGAGGCTGACCTTGAGTTCTCGGAGCCTCCTCCAGCTCCTTTCACTCTGCCACCTGCATCCCTGCTCCCTGAGGGTCTGTGTTAATGAATTCTGGCTCCCCAGGTCTCGGGTGAGCCTAGTGTTCCTGACTGCTCCTGGGCTACCCGGTGCAGACAGCCCAGAGATGGCAGGGAAACTGATGTCCATCAGCCTAGTGGTAGTTCATATAAAGAACGCCCTGCCCCCCCCCTCGCCAATCCCACCCTCAGAGCACAGTTAGGAATGCATTAGTAGTCTTATACTGAAGAAATTGGATGCTAAGGGTATAGCTCACTCACCGAAACCTGGCAACCTTCAAGTCCCAGGATTCAAACCCAGGGTCCCACCCAGTGTCTCTCGCATCGAGACACTATAGCTCTTCTCAACCCTCCTTCCCTAGGGAGCCTGGCTATAGTGTACACACAGCATCTCATAAGTTAGGGGCTATATTCTTGGGACTGCAGATCACCCCTACCCTTGACCCACATTTACTCAGACCTAAACTGGACTCACTAATAAACCCACTCCTGTAGGGCTGTTAGTTAACATCCTAGAGCATCCTCCACCACAGTGCCCCCTGGAGGTAAGGCTGGGTATGCACGGGCCCCTTCCAGATGGCGGCAGACTTGCTCTAATCTGTCCTTCATGTTTCCACAAACAAGCGCTGTCCTGGGCTCTCCAAGGTCCGGGAGGCTGCAAAGTGCCAGGCTCATATGGGACCCTGCCCGCCCCCAGCACCCCTCACCCCCACACACAGACTTTCCCCAGCTGCCAGTCCCAATCCCGCATCCAGCCCAGGCTGTCCCTGGAGTTTGAATTCAGCCAGTTGCAAGAATGAGAGGTGAAGAGGTTGAGGCCTTGTGCCAGGGGCTGGGGTGGGCGGGCTGGCTGGCTGGTAGCCAGTCTTGTGCCGCCAAGAAACAACGAGCCACAGCCCCGAGTGGTGTTTTATGGGTTTTCATCTCCTCGTGCCACCGAGTGAGGCCTGAGAGATGGTAATTATCCCAACACAAATATCAGGGCATGATTACCCAGCTGGATTTACTGCCCTCTCTCCACCAAGCCGAGATTGGATTAGGGCGCGATTAATTGATGGGCTGATCCACTCTTTAATGTGGGGCAAGGTCAGGAAAAGAGCAGAGCCTAGGATGCCTGCAGAAGGGACGAGTCCCCAGGAAGGCCCTGGATGGCTAGGAAGCAGGAACAGGGATGACCGCCCTAACTGGACTCTGCTGGCAGGATGCCAGAGAAGGGGACAGCCTCCCCCAAGTCACAGCACCTGGAGGAGACCCTAGGGCCGTCTCCAAGGCAGCAGCCCCGCCATGCTCTTAGAGTGCTCGCTGTGAATCCGAGAGCAGAGAAAGGCTCTGTGCAGCTTCCTAGGGAAGGGGGTGTGGTAGCCTCCAGCTGTGGTGCCACAGCCAAGAAGGCTGGAAGCAGGCTAGGACCCCATTATCATACTGTGACACTCAACTCTCAATCCTCACCGCAGCCCAAGACGATGGTCACTCCCTGGGAACCATGCCAATTCTGCGTTCAGCCAAACAATGAGTGTCTCCCATTGATGTACTCATTTCCTGGACAAATTGCTAGTGACCACCTACTGTGTGTCAGCCTTGTTCTAGGCACTGAGGATGCCTCAATGTGTGGAACACAGAAGTCACTCTTCCAGAGGTCTGTGCTTTTTCCCGGTACAGCCCAGTCTCTCGCAGCCCCTGACATCCTTTCCCAGTCCCTAATTTCCAAGGCCCACGAGAGAAAACCTCTATATTGGTTACTGTGTGACTCCCAGTGGCCCAGCCAGGCCTTTACTATCCCGGGAGCTTAATTAAAATTGAATAAATAAGTCTCGGGAAGAAAAGGTGAGCAAGCCACTGCCTAAGAAGAGGAAAGCCAAAAGAGATGTCGGGGGAGCCAAAAGACCTGGCTCCGGGAGAGAGGCCCCAGGCCACCCGGAGGGGCAGGGGCGAGGACAACAGTGCCCAGCAGCCTCAGCCCTGAGTGCGCACCTCCTGGTGACCTTCTGTGGGTTTGAGGGATGTCTGTGGGTTTGAGTTAATTTTGTAGTTGAGTGAGCCATTGATTCATCAACAGGGGGTGGCATGAAGCAGGGACGTTTGTGCTTGTCAGCACTCCTGGGGTCCAGCCCAGACAGCACTCAGCCATTACCACCCTGCCCTCTGTGGCGGTCATGAGAGCTTCCTTGGGAGCCTTAGCCAGCCAGTGAAGTCACATGGCCTTTGGGGTGCTGACAGTGTCTCTCCCTCAGCCAGATTTTAGGGTGTTAGCAGCGAAGTCAGTGGAGGTGCCTGGGACCTTGCAACGCCCTCTGGGAGTCAGTCCAGGGTGACCTTAGATGAGATCTTGACCCTTCTGTCTTCCCTCTTCTATAGAACAGAAACCGTATGGACCTTACAAACCCTCCTGCCTTCAGCGACTCTGCAGACCATATTCAAGGTCCTTTCGGGTTACCTGCCACCCTTCCCGGTGCAGCCAGATTGCTGGGCCACCCTTTTCCCCTTTCTCCCACTCACTACAGCTTTGCCTGAAGTTCAAACTTGCTTTTCCTGCTGATATCCCAGGGCTCACGCTTCAAATAAGGTCTCTCTGAGCACCTGATCTCAAGTCATGCCCTCCTTTCTTTAACTGGTTTATCTGCCTTCCTGCCGCTGACTCTTGTCTGGAAGTGGGTTGTGTGCTAGCTCTGTCCAGCTCTCCTGCTTTGTCTTACTCCCTGTTGTACTCCAGAACCCAAAGAGGTGCATCAAATAGAGACTCTTGAGTGGACAGCTGGAGTAAAGGGTGAAGAGAATCTGGTTTGCATTGCATTTGCCAAACAACCCTGGCAGCACGGGATGATGCTGTGGTAAATGGGGGTCCCAGCTGGGCATGGCTCAAGGCTTGGGAATTGGAGAGGGAACAGGAGAAGAGAACTAACCACCCTCCCAAGAAGGGCAAGGCCTGGAAACCCACTTGTGCTGAACTGACCTGGAAAAGGGTCAGCCAGGTTGTGTGCACAGAACAAGGAGGGGACAAGAGGCAGCCAGAGTCCGGGACCTCCTTCAGTTCTTGGGCAGATTCCTCCCCATGGATTTCCCACCCTGACTCCCCTTGGCCACTTCACCACCTGGCCCTGACGGGGAGCACGCTGATAGGTGGGTCAGCATCAACTGTGAACCGAGGGCTTATTTTCTTTTCACTCATTCAGTGATGAACATAGCACTTTTGTGTGCAGGGCAGACACCATTGCAGTCCATGTCCAGGAGAATCTCCCTGTTCTGTGACTCCTCTTTGAAAAGTTCTCAACCATGTTCTTGGGGTGTGTCTTGTCTTCCCTTGAGGACCTCTATTTCAACCCTTATGCTTAACCCTATATTAAAATGTCTCTATTGAACCCCAGCTCTGCTTCATAGACTTTCCCCTCTCGTATGCACACAGCATGCCCTGCTCATACTTCTGCTGTTTGTTTTCAGCATACTTCGGATATTACTTCACAACATACAGAAGGCGCTCACTCTCTTGGAGGGCTGCATAGTACTCCCGTGTATAGATTTGTCACTCCTCTATGGGGGACACTGAGATTGCTGGAAGTTCCTTTCTCCTTACAGAGAATGTCACTTAATGAATGAGTTTGTACGCTCCACCATTTCCCATGATTGCGCAGATATTTGTAAGATAAGCGTTCAGGAACACAGTGACTGTGTCAAAAGAATATACACGTGGAGCTCAGAGTGCGAGATTGCCTTCCCTGGGGACAGCGCTTGCCACACTGCTCCCGTGTCCAGTGAGCACACACATTCCAGAGCTTACCAACACCGTGTTTCATCAATTTTGTTTTCAGTATTTGCCAATCTGATAGGAAAAAATTGATTTCCAAGTGTAGCTTTAATTTTCATTTTTCTTAAATGAGTGAGGCCGAGAATATTTTTACATATTTGACTCTCTTGTCCTCTCCTAGCCTTTGCCCATTTTTTTCCTATTGACTATTGGTCTTTTTCTTATTGATTTGGAACACCTCTTTATAAATTAGGAAAATTAGCCCTTTGTCTGAGACTCACGTTACATTCAAGTCCTCCGGTTTGTCATTTTTCTTTTGTCTTTGCTCAGAGTGGGTTTTGTGATGGAGAAAACTTTCACTTTTACACACTGGGATTCTGACTTGGCAGTTCGTAAGCTGTGTCACACCTGCAGGGGCCTTTTACAGGGACACTCGTAACCTCCCGGAGAGGAGACAAGGTGTCAGTTACCACACTAGAGGGAAGAAAGAAGCTCTGGGCCGGCTGCACTTCCAGCCTCCCCTGCCTACACAGCAGATGGGCCATCTGCTCTCTAGAGATGCAGCCCTGGCCGGCAGCTCCTTCAGCCAGGCTGACTGCAGCTGCACCCAGAGACCCTGCACCTCACTCCCCGGGGTGTGACGCTGGCATGGCAGCTTTGGAACCAGCTGGAAACTCAGAAAAAAGCGCAAGTTCTCGCAAGCTTTCCCCCACACCTGCTAGCTCAGAACCCGCACTGCCATCTCCAGGAGCTCCCTGTGCCCTGTGAAGCCCAAGGTGTAGTTTAATGGATGTCATCTCATTTATTTCTGAGTCTCCACCCTTTCCTCAGACCCTGAAATGGATCCTCTGGATCCCCAGCCTATTTTCCCTTAGATCCGGAGTCCTGGTTCTCAGCTGTCCCAGCCTGGCCCCATTTCAAAGATGAGTTCAGAAACTGTTCACTCCCTGGCCAGCCTGTATTGTGCCTCATCCCGCGTGGCCAATGAGCAGCATGCCTGGAGAGAGGCTGCCAGGGCTGCACCACAGAGAGTGGGAAATCCAGGTGTTGTGACATCTGCCTGTGGTCTCAGCACTGAGGAGGCAAGATCAGGAGTTCTGGGCCATCCTTAGCTACACGGTGAATTTTGAGGATAGCCTAGGCTATATGAGACAATGTTTTCAAAAACAAAAATTGGGGACTGGGGTGATGAATCAGTAGAGTACTTCTGAGTTCAATCCCCAGAAGCCACATAAATAAGTCAGGCTCCATAGCACACTTCTTATCCCAACACCAGGAAAGCAGAGACAAGCAGATCCCTGGGGCTGGCTCACTGGACAGACAGCCTGGCCCACTAGGCATGCTCCAAGCCAGAAGAAAAAAAAACCCATCTCAAGGTGAACAGCCCCTGAGGACTGAGGCCCGGTTGCCCTCTGACCTACACATGCATCACACACACAAACGCACACGGATCTTGGATTCTGGAGTTCATCGCCGTGGTCTTAGCTAAGGACCCGCTAGCCTTGTAACACTGAGTGAGAGGGCTGTGCCACCTTGTGCCAGTTTGGAGCTGGGCATTGCCATCCGGCAGCAGCTGTGCAACTTCAGGCAAAGGAGCTGATTCCCGAGCCCCAATTTGCCTGTGTGTCCTGAGTCTTCTTGGGGAGATGCTGGAGGAGGCGAAGGATGCTGGCAGAGGAGCCCTGCAGAGTTTCCCTCTTCATTCTGGGGTAGAGTGAGGAAGAAGAGGTCAGGAATTCTACCAGGGCCCCTGTGAGCCTGAGTTCATTCTTTTTAAACACATCCTATGACTGAACTAGTTCTCTCCCCTGGGGCCATCACCGCTCTGCTGGCTCTCCACTGACTGAGCCTTGAGAGGCATTTGAAACTTAATGTCCACGGTTGACTCCTGGGATGTGGTTTGCTGAGGACTGACCTGGTCATATGCTATAATTCCCAGGAGGACAGGGAAGCAGTGGACAGAGATGATCTTACTGTGTATGGAACTTATCTTGTATCTGGTATTATTGGAAGCACTTTGCAGACATCTGCACAGAAGAGCCTGACTGAGAGGTAGCCATTCCCATCTTCCCATTTCATAGCTAAGAGTGCACGGCTCGCCAAGACGTTGCTGGCTGTCACGCAGCCACCAGCTGTTTGGTGGTAACCTTCCTGCCTAAGAGTTCCCAGACTTACCTCTATGATGTTGACCTCCAGAGATTCCCTCCCTGCCCCTGGACGTCCTTTTCCAGGGCCCCATCCTTTCTGTTCTCCTCCAGGGACTCAGGAGAGCATCTTTGCATCTTTTGATCATGCTACTGACAACCTCTCCTCTTTCTGAGTACTAGCCTGCTTTGGTGTGGGGCCCTGGGGCAAAGTGCAGCTACAAGGAGCCAGGAGGTAAGGCCCACTTCAGCACCAACTTGGGCCGGGGGCCAGTGCCGGGTGTTTATTGCCTGTGCCATCGACCCACACAGCTTGCTGTTTATCTGTCTTCCTGACACACCTAATTACCCAGGTTGCAGCTGCCAGCGCGTTTGCTCTTCCTAAATCACGGGGCTCCCAACCCTCCTGTCGCCCAGGCCTCCAGGCCTCTGCCTGCAGAGGGGCTGCCATTGATTTTGCCGTTCCCCTTTATGATCTACAAGGCTCCACATCGCTGTTCACATTTTACCTTAATTAGTTTATTCTTCTGGGCCTCTCTGGTGAGCCCAGAAGCCACACAGGACCAGTGAGAGGGACGGACCAACAATACAAGATACCCAAACTCCTGACTACAAGCCTAAAGCCTGCTCAGACTTGAGCACCCTAAATGGTGACCTGCGAAGCCAGAGCCAGTTTAGCTACTGGGCAGTCTCCAAAGAAGGGTTCCAAGACCAAGGACATCTGGGAGACACTGGGCTCAATAAAATTAAGCAGACAATTTTTTGCAATCATTTTGAAGTTTTAATTAGTTGATATCTATTGAGAGGCTTCCAAGGTTGGGCAAGTATACAATCTTTCCCAAACATGGAGGCTCATGGAATTCTTGCTCCAGGCTGCCCTGCAAACCAGGCTTGCCCTGCCCAAGTTTTGGTGGAACACCTGTGGTGTCATTTCAGAATGTGGGTAGGAAAGTTAAGTGGGCCCCAGTGGGAATGAGATGGACAAGGGTTGCTCTCAGCTAAGGAAGGCCGGAGACCTGCAGGGGCCACCTTTAGAGACCCCGGGCATCTAGAAGCAACGGCAAGTTTCCTGCTGCCTCACATATCACAGTGATGGCAGCCACAGTCTAAGCCATTTTCCATAGACCTGAAATCCAGAACACTCTGGAAGCCTCCAGCACCTTGTGGAAGTTTGTGGAAAATTCACTAGATAACAAACCCTGTCCTGAGCTGATGTGAGCTATTTATAAGCCTTATTTATCCCCCTTAATGTGAATATTCATGTTTCACTGCAGAAATATTAATGTGTTTAATTATGGGGTGCCGCCCCCAGTCCCTGCTGGGGGTGTTATGTAATCAACAGTGTTCGTACCATGTTTCCTTCCTAGAAGCTGAAGTCAGAATCTAGGTTTCTAAACACATTGGGCTCCCCAGGGAGTTCAGTGAGGGCTCTGTCCCTGCAGGGGTGTGAAGCTGTCACTGTGCTCTCTCATCCTGTCTGATCTGTGACCTGACCGCATGTGTGTCTTCTCACTAGTGCCAGAGTGACGCTGTGAGTGAGGACAGCTGTCACCTGTCGTTCTCAGATGAGGAAAGTGAGGCCAGGAAAGGAACCTTAGACTTCACACGCATGCATGCACGCTCACACATGTACACACACATACATAACATACTCACACCACCCATACACACACAACACACATACATAGAGAGAACATACACACACAACACATACATGTGCAACATAAACACACAACACACACACAGAACATACACACAGAGAACATACATATTCAACACACACATACACACACACACATACACACATATAAACACCACACACATACACAACACACATACACACACAGAACATAACACACATACACAACATACACACCCATACACACACAGAACATACACACACGTACAAACGCAACACATGCACATACACACACAACACACACCAGTGTCCCTCCCAAGACACATCAGCTTTGTGCAAGCCTGTGTCTGTGGCTCTTCAGAACCCCCACCTGAAAACACTGCACGTCTATTAGTGACCCTCCCTGGTCCCTCACGTGGGTGTGCTGGGAGCCACCTGGTGGGCTGTGTACACAGTGTTCCACCTGCACGTGTTCACACATGCATCTACACTCCCCCACACACCCTCATACACATCCATTCTCAGTCTCCCACCGGGGCACCGTTGCTCCTGTGCGTCCTCACACACTCAACTGCACATGCTCTCACGCTCACACTGACTTAAGCTCACCTGAACACCCGCTTTCACTCATCTCACTTGTACACCCCAGTCTTGCACACTTACCCATTCTCATGCTTGCAGTGAATTCACACACTCATGCCAACACACTTGCTTTTACATCCTCTCTCCCAGAATCACTGACTACCAAGCCCATGAAGTGTGGATCTTGCAAGTAGCTCATCTCTAAAATAGGGAAATCATTTCTGCCTAACAGTAGCTACCTTTAGGGGACACTGTGCCAATCATTTAAAGTTCAGCATCTCCGTCATTCCTCATAGGGAACCTGAATGGGGTTACTGTCATCCCCATTTTACAGATAAGAAAAGTGAGGTTTAGAGATGCGGAGAACCTGCCCAAAGTCTAGAATCTATGTCTGAGATTGGAACTTTTGCTCACTGATTCTAAACCTCAGGCTTATAATCACTGCTCCACACTGTCTTCCCCCAGCCTGAGGCTCTCTCCTGGGGGCAGCCAGAGTCAAGTTCACAACTGGAAGCAGAAAGGAACCTTACCTGCAGAGGGCCTCCGTGCATGGAACCACCTGACCTCTGGCCCCAGCCACCTTATGGTAATGCCAGGAGACAGAAACTCCTGGTCCCCTGCCCACTGTCCACCCACCTCTCTCTCTCCCTCTCTCCAGGTGTGGCCACATACACAGACAAGTTGTTCAAGTTCCGTAATAACCGGTGGGAGGATGTCCTAAGTGACGACGTCAATGTGGCCCGTGGAGTGGCCAGCCTCTTTGCCGGACGCTCCGTGGCCTGTGTGGACAGGACGGTGAGTGCAGGGGCACCTGCGGGCCTGGGAGGAAGCAGAGGAACCCTGGATGTGAGAGCCAGGAGAGGACTCATCAGGTAGACACCCCTCCCCGAATAGTGACAGCCACCTTGAGGACAGAGCCCAGGGCTGTACCACCTTAGTAGCTGCCAACGTCCCACACAGTGGAAGCAAATTACTAGGAGCCCAGGCTTGTGGGGCAAGTGAAAATATATCTTTCACATCCTTCTCTTGTGCAACCCTCCCAGTGACCCATGTGCAAGCAACACAGGGCAGCAGCATCATGAATATCGGATTCTCAGGGAAAGGCTGAGGCTCAGTTTGGAGCAAAGGCTTAACTGGGGACCCAGAATAGATCGGTGACATGCCTAGGACATGGAACCGGGTCCAATACTAAATGGGGTGCTCACTCATTCATTCAACATGCATTGCCTCCGTGAGGCAGGCCCTGAGTCACGTGACCTCCTGGACATATTTATGGGATGTTGAAGGTGCAACAGGTGAGTGCAGAAGTGGTCGAGGCAGGGTTACCTGAATGTTCTAGATCCGTAGTTCAAACAATGGCTCCACCAACACTTTCCTCGTACATCCTACCCAGAGGTGTCCAGCCCTAAACATGGGGAGGCTTGGCTGAATAGAAGTCGGGAAAGAAGTGGCCAGCCGTGACCTGAGCCAGAGCTCTAAGTCCCTGTGAGACAGAGGCTTCTGAGGAAGGGATTTGTCCCTCCTGTCACCTACCTGCTTGGCTCTATAACAACAATCACCAGCGTCCCAGCTGCTGCCCTGTTCCACAGAGCATCTTTGGCCCCAGTTCTGGGGCTGAAGGGGTGGGTTCCAACTTCAGATTGAGATGGCACAGAGGCTTTGGGGATTCAGTGTGAATGTTCGCAGCAGGGGCCTCCAAGCCTTGAGAGAAGGCAGGTGCCAGGTATAAATATTTATTTCTTAACAAGCTGGGCTGTGAAGCCACATTTAGTCCTGACCTGAATCAGTGCCACCTGGACTCCTGCCTGGTGGGAGGGGACAATGAGGCGGGCCTGAACAGCCCTGAGAGTGTGCAGGACCTTGAGTGTCAGGTCTGGTCACAGCTGGGGATCTTGTCTACCCGCCTCCTGCTTCCCGCCTCCCTGGGTCAGTACTAAGCCTCCCACACTGGCCTAAGTAGGAAGTTCCCCCAGAACTGGAAGGAGGAGCTAGAGGTCAATCACAGAGCTGCTGTCTACGTCCCAGCAAGGTCATCCACACAACGGCTTTAACCACAGGACCAAAGCGAGGCAAAGGGAAAGGGGCCAGCACCTCAGCACAGTGGGTGATGTTCAGAAGCTGCCTGCTCCCCACCCGGCCTCACTCCATCCTCCCAGACCTTGGAGAACTGGACAAAATTCTTTCGGTGGGTCACCACGGGGGGGAAAGGTGCTTTCTGAGTGCAGCCACCACCTTGTGAGGAGCGAGCTGAGAGAGGTCCAGGCCAGGGTGGAAACCAGAAGACAGGAATGCAGCGTGGCAGAGAAAACGCCAGAGCAATGGCAAAGGACAAAAGACAAAAGCAGCTCATGCTCGGGCAACTAACCAAGCTTGAAGTCCCTTGCACCGGACTCCTCCTCGTCCAGAATCTTTACAATAAGCCTACGAGGTACAAGCTACCATTATCACCTTCTACAGATATGGAAATGAAGGCTTGGAGCAATTAAATAACTTGACCTTGGTCACACAATAAATGGCAAAAACAACTGGGAATTGAACTCTGCCTGCCTGGAAACAGCACACACCTCTTCATCCCTCCGCTACCCTGGCTCTGGGTACCGTGATAATAGATAGACAGTAAGCGAGGCTTGGCCCCACAGCCCGCACCTAGGGGTGTTTGCCCTGGCGGGTCAGTTGTTCTGAAAGTGTGGTCCCCAGACTATTGTTGGCATACCTACTGTCAGGAAGGAAGGTTCAGAGATGACTTGGCAGGTAAGAGTGCTTGCTGCCCAAGCTTTAGGACCTGAGTTCAAATCCCCAGAAGCCATATTAAAAACCCAGGCATGGTTCTGCAAGCACTTGTAATCCTGGCGCTGTGGGGTTAGAGGCAGGAGGATCTACGGGACTTACCGGCCACCAACCTAGCTCCTGTCTCAGGAGATTATGGTAGGCAGTGATAGAACAGGACACACGACTTCCTCCTCTGGACTCTGCATGCGCTGGCCTCCAGACCACCTCAATCAGAAACGCCCGGGGGTAAGGTTCAAAGACACAGTTCAGTTCAGGGGGACCTATGAAAGGTTGTGATGTGTGCTGAGGTGAGTATGACCCCAGCCCAGCCACACACCCCTTACTCATGCCAGTTCCAAACCTGGAGCACCATCCTGCCCTTTAGCCCCAGCTGCCTCACCGCACACACTCACCTTCCTGGATGGAGCTCGATGCTGACCTCTTACAAGAAGCGTCCCCTGGTCAATAACGGTTATGCCTCATGTTTACATAGCATTTTTATCTTCTCAAAGACGTCGTCTCATTTCATCTTCTCAATCACGCTGCCAGGAAGCAGGGGGAGTCTGCTCCCCATTTAGCACACACAAGAGGCAGCCTACAGCCCTTGATGGATGTGCCCAAGACTGAAGAGTCATCCAGGGCCTGAGGCTAGACCAGACTTGGCTAATGCCTCTGACTGGTGTGTTTTAGAGTCGGGAGTCACTAGGCAGCAGCAGCAACATAGCCTGGGAATCTGTTTCCCTTGCCCTTTTCCTAGTACTTCTGGGCTTTGAACCGAGGGCCTTATTCATGCTGGGCACCCACTGGACCACTGAGCAATAGCCTCTGCATCACCTGGAAGTCTGTTAGATACGCACATCCTCCAGGTTCTTTCCATATGTCTTGAGTCAGAATCTCCGGGAATGGGGCCCGGAGTCTGTGGCAACAAGCTTTCCAGGTGATTCTGATGTTAGCGCTGGATCCAGCATCCATAAATACTGCCTGTGTAGACCCAACAACCAGAAACACCTCCTCTCCTGTGCCCTGCATTAGACCCAGCATCCAGGAACACCTCCTGTGCCCTGGTGTAGATCCAGCATCCAGAAACACCTCCTGTGCCCTGACGTAGACCCAGCATCCAGAGACACCTCCTGTGCCCTGGTGTAGACCCAACAACCAGAAACACCTCCTCTCCTGTGCCCTGCACTAGATCCAACAACCAGAAACACCTCCTCTCCTGTGCCCTGTACTAGACCCTGCATCCAGAGACAGCTCCCATGCCTGGTGTCATCTCCCCTCTTAGAATTACTGTGGTCAGGCTCGCGTGTGAATTTCCACAATCGTCTACACCTATAACACGCCTGTCTATGCTTATCTGTCTTATCACCCAGGTAAATTGAAGTAAGGATCTAGGTATAACTGAATTTTATAAATCTTCTAATTTGCGGCAGAGTGCATTCAAGCCCATGTGGGCTTAATTGCCCATTTGTCGATGAGCGTGCTAGCAGCTGGTGGGGTCAGGAATGGTTCACCATGGTGCACTTTTCCGTTTGGCCCTTTTCTTTCTCGCTTCGTCCAGACCCTGCACAAACGCATATGGAGCTCCTGGGATGGATGAGAGTGAGAACCTTTCAAAGGTTCCGCTATTGAGACGCCAGTGGATTGTAAAGCACCCCACACTTCGCTTTTGCCTAAGTGTCCTGTGGGGGTCTTACTGAACTACAGGTTCTTGTTAAACAGGTCTGGGGTGGGCCGTGAGATTCCACAGTTCTGAAACTGGCTCCCAAACGGCATTGGGGTGCTGACCCAGGGACCACTCTGAGTAATGGGACCTATAAAGCACTGATTGACAGATAACAGATTGAGACTCGGATAACCCAAAGAGAAGGGGCGCCAAAGGTGAAGTCTCCAACTTCATCTCCTACTCCTTCCTGCTTTGTGTTTTACCTCTGGCAAACCGGACCAGCAGTCAAGCTTTCTGTGCATGCACCATTTTCCTGTCTCTGCCCACAAAGGTCTTTCCCTCCGCCTCACTGGCTGGGACCCCTCTTAGAAAAATCTTTTCTAAAGTTCCCATAGTGACACTCCCGCCTCCAGACTGCGAGCCTCTCTTCTGAGCAGCCAGGAAACCCTATGCCTGCATCTGCCATGCACCTGTGTGCTTTTGACACCTCTGTGTCCCCTGGAGACTCTAAGCTCCTTCCATGTCCCCACCCACCAAGTCACCCTTGCTTGAGTGTCTCTGGGTCAGCTTCCCCACCACCAAAGAAAATGGTCCAAAAATAGGTGTGAAGTGAGTGATCAGGATGGTCCTGGTCACGCTGCCTCGGGATGGGAGAATAAACAAGCAGAGGTCAATAGGATGACAGCATCCGCTTGCCACCTGAGGCTCCGCTGCTTCTCTTTTCTCTCTGGCTGGCCGCCCACACTAGACTCTAAGCCACCTAAGGACAGGGACAGGGAGCTCAGAATTTATCAAAGAACACTTCATAAACAGTGAGGGCTTGAGGAATAACTTCCGGAGGGAGGTGATGAAAATAAAAAGATAATATGGAGGCTGGGGACAGATTTGGAAACTGTGTATCTCCTGGGAAGGAGGAGACATCCACCAGAGAAATAACGCCATTCTAATAACGGGCAGAAAGGAATCTTTTATCAGCAGGGTTTAGACTACTGAAGAGAATGGCCGCTGAAGGAGACGCCAGTGCCCGGGGCTTCTCTGAGATACAAAGACAAAGAAAGGGGGTAGGATTATAAAGGCCGAACCAGTGAACTATCTCTTCCTAGAAATACGGGGAGACAGGAAAGGAAGGAGGATGGAAGACCTCATGGATCTGCGCCTTTCCTGCAAGGAGGAGAAGGAGCAGGCTCAGGAATTTGCTTGTCATCTCGGCTGGAGTGGGCTTGAATGGGAGCGAGAGACGGAGAATAATGGGAACTGGTAGATCAATCAATCAGCAAATATTTATTGAGCAGCTACCCTGGCTGGCAGCTGGAGCGAGCTCAGCTGGAGGGAGGCACATTAGAAAATTGTCTATAAAAAGGTGGTTGTGGGGGAGAGGGAGAGATATGTTCTTCTGGAACAGGATAGAACAAGCAAGGCTGCTTTGTTGTCTGGCTCGGGAAGTGAGCACCAATTCACAACACAGCCTTTGTCATGAGCACCTCTTGGGGTTGTAGCCCACACAGACTTCAACCCACTGACAAAGCTATGGTCCCTAGGGCAGGAAAAACTGGCAGGGAAGCCAGGGCTAAGATGGGGCTTCTCACCCTCCTTCCTCCCATTCCTCCTCAGGGCTCCGGACGATACTCTATCTATATCGCTAACTATGCCTATGGTGATGTGGGGCCCGATGCGCTCATTGAAATGGACCCTGAGGCCAGTGACCTGTCCCGGGGAATCCTGGCACTCAGGAATGTGGCGGCTGAGGCAGGGGTCAGCAAGTACACAGGTATGCAGACTTTATTGATGTTTTGGAGTGGAGGGGCTGGGACTGGGGTCTTAGGCCCTGCAGAGCTGTGTCTAGTTTATCAGCAACCAGGACAGAGAAGGTTTATAATCACTGAGCAGAGGTGAAGCCATCATTCCCTCCCACCACAAATGCTGCTCCTCCAAGGGGAGGTGAGATGCCTGACAAGTGTGAGCTTGGGGGGCTGGGGAGCACCGTACAACAGGCAGAGGGGCTTGCCAACACCTGAAAAGAAAAGAACACCATGCCATCCTGTCCCCGCAACCTCTTGCCCCCTCCCCTGCTCTAACCCCAGCGATGAGTGAGCAGATTGCGTTGGAGAAAACTGACAGATCACAAGAACCGAGATTTAAAGCTTTCTTTATTGCCCAACAGCAGATGAAATTATTTACTTACACATAAGCGGCCAGGAATTGAGCGCTAAGTCCCTAAGCTTCGGCTGGGTCCCGTCTCGGATAACTGAGTTCAAAGAATTGTGTTCTTGTTCCAAACCCTCTCCAGCACTTTTTATGGAAGGTGCGCTCCCCCCTCCGGTTTCTGGATGGGGGTTATTGTCAGAGCTTCTGACAGGAGCTCTTTCTAGGGAAGGCTGTTTTTCTAATTCCAGCAGGGATGCTGACTAAACTCTGATAATCTGCCAATAGGCTGTTGATGGCAGAGCCATCCAGTTCCTGTTTTCGGTGCCAAAAAATCAGGAAGCCAGGGCTGTGCATAACAACTCACCCTCCTTCATACCCGCCCTGCAGTTGGGTGTAGAAATTCTCCCGTTAGCTAGCCTTCCCCATACATCTGTTCCAAGTTATCCTCCAGACACCACCCAAGCTGCAGCCGGGCTGAGCTGGAAGCGTGGAGATGGAAAGTGGGCATGGGGCATCGTGTGGGCATCACCTTTCCTCCAGACACTTGGCTGGTAGCAGCTCTCAAAGCTCCACCCAGGAAAGGTTATCCTGACCTGCTAGGAGTTGATGGTGCCCTAACCCATCCAACTTGCCACCTCCGTCAAAGACGGAGATTAATACTGATCTATCTGACAAATTTCGTGGGGGCAGATGACTAGACAATAAAGTAGTCTGCGTGGCTCAAGCCCCATCAGAGTGCCTGAGAGCCCTGGGCGTGAACGCGCCTCAGAAAGGCTGAGTGTCAGTAATAAACCACGTTTCCCTGGGAAGGAGAATAAACATGAGGCGCTTCAGCCTAGATTGGTACAGTCAATTTTTCTGAGGAAGCTCCCAGTTCTGTGTACTGGGCTGGCTTGGCAATTAAGTGCCTTGATCTTGCAGGAGAGGGAGGGGTGTGGGCTGGGGGATGAAACACTTGAAAATGATGAGACGGAAGGGAGGCAAGGACCGGGAGAGTGCATTCCACACAGAATGGAAGAATTCAGGAGGCTGGAGCATGAAGGGGGCATTGTTCACGCTGGCTGGGCTGGCACAGAACCCAGGAGGGAGAAAGGGGGGCCAAGCAAAGACAGCTGAGGAACAGAGATGCAATGAGAGCCCCAGCCAACTGTGCCGGCCATGCTGGAAGGATAGGGCAACCCAAGGCACGGGCAGCAGCTTCGGGCAGCAGCTTCTGTGGAGGCATGGAGGAGGCCAGGGCAGCTGGCATGCCCAGAGGACACATAAGAGCAGTTCTACAGACTTCCAGAAAGCCATTTGGCTGGCAAGAACCAATTTGGCCCGCCAGGTTACAGTTCTGTCTGCCCGCCTTCCTCAGCCCCCCAACACTATCCTTCAACCCCCACTTGTCACTCGGTTAATGACACACGGACATCTGGCCGGAAAATAGCCCCTGAGTGCTCCCTGGAGCCTTAAGAATGAACCCCAAATGTAAGGGCTACTATGCTGAGCCCAGCCCAATGGCTAAGACTCTGGGCAGGTGGCCAGTGCTCCTCGCCAGAACAGTGGAAGGGGTCTGAGAAGCCAGGAGGAATCAGCAAGGCCTAAGCAGGCTGGAGAGAAGCAAGCGGGGGCCAGATGTGCTTCAGGGATCCAGGGCCTCTGCAGCCAAGCCACACAACCCCCGTTTTCTGGAGCAACCATGTGGCCTGGGAGGTCCTCCCATTTGCCAAGGGATCAAACTAGGTCCAAAGAGCAGAAAGGACTCACCCAAGGTCACTTAGGAGATTTATAGAAAAGCAGCACTTTTCCCTAGCTCCTGATGCTCAAACCAGCCACAAGCAGCTGGCCTTTTTAATGACCTCCAACTTGAGCATCCTGCTCCAAGCTGGTAAAGGGAAGGCCCCTCACCCACTGGGCACACATTGGCAGATAGGCCCTGAACTGTGTACCCAGGTTGTCAGGCTGAAGCAGCTGTCTGGCCCGGGGTACTCAGGACAGCAGGCTGTAGTGGCGGGGGCCAATGGCACACAAACCATACACAGGTTGTTATGCTGTGCAGGAGGGGGAGGGGAGCTCTCTCCAGACACCATCAATTCTGGCATCCACTGCCACTCTGCTGGGTCACAGTGCCATCTAGCGGCTGAAATGCCTGCTCTCAGGGGACCGAGGGCCCCTGGAGGGCATCTGAACCAGGGGCTGCCAGGACGGAGTAACAGCAATAGAGAGCCTGCTGTCCCTTTGTGCCTCTCTGAACACTCCAAGCCCCAACCTCTCCAACCCAGAGACCTCTGGGGTCCAGAAAGTGCTGGGAGCTGAGGTGTGTGGGAACCCTGAGAAGTGGCTTCCATCCTGCAGAGGGCTTGGCATAGGAGAGAGGGAGAAGTCACGAAGTCCCAGGGTATGTCTCCAGGCACCTTGACCCAGCCAGCTAGCAGAGAGGCTAAAGGGAGCAGCCTGCCATTTGCACCTCCCACCTGCGCCCTCCTGCCTGCCTAGGGAGCCACAGGAAGCCATGACCTCTCCCAACACAAATTCCACCTTCACTGTGTTTTGGAGAATGAAAAAACGCGGGGAATGCCTGCAAACATGTCACACAGACCCACACCTGCCCTGTGGCTCTGACAGTGGCACCTGGGTCCTCTGCCGGACATCTCCTGGGCGCCTCAAGCTAAACTCAGGAATGGAACTGAGAGAACCAGCCTACCTGACATGGAGGCCTGAAGGCTGTGTCCTCAGGTTTGGACGCCACATAGGCATCTTCACCCCCTCCCCGAATCGAGTCCAGCTTTCCGTCCCCCTTTCCACTGCACACAGGCTTGCCCAGACTCTTCCCTTTCTCCAGGACCTCTGTGTTCAGGCCTCACCCTTTGAGGGAGCATCTGCCTAGGCTGCAAGGTGGTGATTAAAGAAGCCTTAAAGGAAATTTGGAAAGAAAATGAAGGGGGATTTATGATGTTGGGTGGAGAGTTCTGCCGTTGGCTGGGAGCAGTGTGGAACAAAGCGGAGGGCAGATCTGATTTATAGGAAGTCATTATTGGAGGAGACGGAGAGGCCCAAAGCCCAGCTGAGCCCTTCTGGCAGATTCCCATCAGTAGCATGACTGGTGCCTCCGGGTGGGGGCTGAGGAGCCTCCCTGGGTCCCAGGTGGGTGGCAGCCCTTCCAGTAGTAGCTCAGCCAGATCTAGCAGCTAGGACCAGGCAAGGCTAGAGTGACAGCCAGGTCCAGGAGCTCCAGAGGGGTCCCTAGAGGAGTTCCCAAAGTTCAGGGTACAGGGAGACCATTCCTAAGGTGTCAGGTGCGTTTGGTGGAGGTTAGAGAGGTCTGCCCTTGTTTTGAGGTGAACAGATGTGTGATAAACTAAAATTTTAATTTTTACACACATTTTTCTCAGCTGTCTCAAGAGACAGCTGCACCCGGCTACACCCCCCAAGGTGCCAGTACCAATCCCCTTTCTGTTGAAAGGGAGCCTGAGAAGTATCAGAATCAAGCTGAGGAGATAGCATAAGGGTTTGAGTTGGGACCCTAACACTGGTCAACTGTGGTTGCTTCTATGTAAGCCTCAGTTTCCTCACCTGGAAAGTGGAGGGAATTGGGGACATTGAAGAGGTATTAGCTAAAATAAATAACATTTTCATTCCATTGGACAAGTGCATCCAAGAGTTCTACTGTACACTATGGTGACCATGGTTAATAACAATACATTGTATTCCTGCATGACACCAAGACAATAGATTCTAAAGGTTCACAGAATCAAAAACTAAATATGCAAGATGATGCATATGTTAATTAGCTCGTTTTAGTCACTGCATAGCATATACATTCTACAAAACATGTTGTATGTGATAAACATATGCAATTCATTATTTCTCAGTTGAGAAAGTGGTGCTGAGGAGACACACCTCCAGGTGTCATGAAACTTAACGCGAGATGTGTGTGCCCTTACCCAGCATACAGGTCAGAGCCACCGGCTCTTCCTTCCAGTCCTTTACCCACGCTGGCCTCATGCAGCTTCTGCTTGGCCCCTCGATGCTGGTCCTTCTTCCTATAGCCTCTGGTGACCAGTTTGGAACCACGGGCTGGAGAGACCTGAGCTGAGTGAGTGTCCTTGTCCGACAGTACCACTTCCCAAAGCCTCACAGTCCAGCCTTGTCTGGCATCAGCAGGCTCTCCCCACACCGACACAGCATCAGTGCCTCCATTTGAAACACACTTACAAAGGGGGACCCCATTACCATCCTACCTGTTGCCTTCTTCTCCAGCTCACACCCTTCATCCCTCTGCCTCACACGTTTTCCAGCATCTTAGACCAACTCTTATGATATCTTGGATGTTCTTGGCAGCCTATGGGCCTTGGTGTCCATAAGAACACTACGAGATTCCAGTAGGGGAATGTCACAGGTCCATACCCTTCCAGTGAGGAGCCCCTGAGCCTCCACTGCAGTGAGATATGGGACGAGAAACTGCTTCCAATATGTTTATCCTTTGGTCCAGTTTGGAGGATGCATTTGTTGAAAAGTAGACACTTAAGAGTCTTCTCATTGCCCCCACCCCTGCATTTTGCAATGCCAGTGACTGGTACCTAGAGGTCTCCTTCCAAAGTTCCAAAGGAAGAGAATGGCCCAGGAAATAACTCAAAGGCCATTCCTCAGAAACTGGATCCCAGTCTGCTGCTCCATTCCTGGGTCAGCAGTCCATAGTTGGAACAGTTCGGAATGTACTATCCATCCACAGCCTCTGCCCTTCCCTCTCCATCCAGCCCCTCAGAGCTGGGAGATGAACCCCTGTGCAGAATCACACTGGAGCCTGCACTGTCCAAGTGCCAGGGGTCAGAGGTCTGGAGGAGCAGGTATTGAGAATAGCCAAGGCTTCCCCATACGGATTGGGTCCGATGAGCAAACAGGGAAGCCTGAAATGTGGCAAGGGGAAGTGGAGACCTCAGAGGGCCATTAACCCTGGAACTCCCAGCCTCTCTGACAGACTTCGGAGTGGCACATGTCCTTGGGAAGGAAGGGGAGACGGAATCATTCAACGCCCCACAGCATAACAAAGGGGCCTTTGAAGCTTGAAGTGCTGGGCAAAAATAAAGTGATATTAGTCACTCAGCAGGTGGTAAATAGTCCCAGCTAATGACTATGTGGCACCTGACATTTTCCAAGATACCTTCCAAAATTCATCCCACTTAATATTTATGACGCCCCAGAGAAGGAGCTATTATTATTACCAGTTTATTTCATAGATGAGAAGACAGAAGCTGGGAAAGGTTAAGCGGTATGCCCAAGGTCACATAGCTCAACCTTGGATTTGGCGGAACACCAGTGCTGAGGGCTGGCATTTCACCACTACAGGCTCATCTGGGGGACCCTGTGTCTGGGGGAGGGGGTGCTGGCTTCACACAGCGAAGAAGTCATTGACAAGGGTGGAGTTGACTCCATCATGATGTTGCTCTGCAAGACTAAACAAGATGTCCCTAGCCACTGTCTGGGTAGCCCTGTATGATATGGTTTATGCTAAACCTTTGGAGAGGAAGGGAGGGTGGGTGTCACAAAGCAGGAAGAAAAGGAGAAACGGGTCCTGGGAGACTGGCTGCTGCCTTTGCCACTGACCCCCAGAGAGGAGCCATGGACCACAGAGGAGGCATGGAAGGGCAGTCTGAAGGGGAGGTTTCCGTTGGTTTTGAGAGTTTCCCTTGTGGCATCAGCGAGGGGTGCAGCGCCTGGCTGCTCTGCCTTAGATCCCAGTTTGGACCCTATCCTAAAGCTTATAGAGATGAGCCCCAAAAGCCTGGATCCCTAAACTGTGGGCTCACCTACTCCCCAACTGTGTGACCAACTTGCCAAGAAGGAGTTGTGGGTAATATCTCTGTTATGGTCCGGTTGCTATGGCAATAAATTGCTGCTAATTAGTAGTGTGGTTACCATGGCAATTTTCTAGTAATTACAGGTTACAAATGGTGCAAGGCTTCAACCCAACCCAATTAGTTAATTAGAAAGATTTAGAAATTTGTCCAAAAGGGAAATAACCTGCTTTGTAGAAAATGAAGGGAATGTGTCACAGCTTGGGAGCCAGAGGCAGAAAGGAAACTGGAGGACGCCACAGAGAGAGAAGGACTGAGCTGCATGGTGGCAAGTCCTGAGTCCCACCTGGAATTTCCTGGAAGCCCTTCCCTGGGCTGGAGTTTCCGGCTCCTCTTTTTAGCTGGCAGAGGCGGTGACTAGGTTATGTCTCAGCATCCACCCTACTGGCTATGGAAAGTGACCAGGAAGTCACCACCCTCCTTTATGGTCTTCATTCTGTGTGATACCTCCTGGAAGGAGGAACACCAGGGGTGATGGGGATTTCGTTGCTCATTTTCACAAGACTGGACTCTTCCTTTGAGATGTAATCTGATTACCTGGGAAGAAAAATTCCAGGACACAAAAGCCCAACAAGCGTTAGCAGATAATGAAAGAGATAAAGGCACTATGGAGCCCTGCCCAGCTCTGTCCTGGAACAAAGCCCCGTACTTTGTCAGGGAGCATCTCCCAGGATGAAGGACCACAGGAGCCTGAGACCCCTCTTCTCAGATGAGTTCAGTCACTTCACAAACCCCTGGATCCATCCAGAGGTGGGTGGCCAAGGGCCTGGCCATTGTCACATGGCTCTGCCAAAGTTGGCATTTACTTAAAAATTCCAGCTCCAGATTTTCTCTTGTCATGATAGCCAGTTCCTTGCAACAATATGTCTTGTCCTTTAGTCATACAAACCACGCAGTGGTCTTGTCAGCATGCAGGACTCCGTGGGGCCTGAGATTTTGCACTTCTGAGAAGCCCAACTGCCGGTCTACGGGCCTGGTTGCACACCAAGACTATAAGCGTCACAAAGCCTCCTTCTCTCTTGCCTCATGTTTTTAAAATAAACTTCCAGAAACTTCTTATTTATCATACACACCATGATGTTCTGAAATATAAATGCCCTGTGCAATAGCTGGACTGAGACACATTACTTTCTACTTGTGGCGAGGTCACTTAAAACCCACCATCTTGACCAGCAAGAGCAGCATGTGGTACTAACGGTACACATCATGTCGTACAATAGCCTCTCTCTCGACTTAGCCCCCTGCTCAACCCTTCCCTTTTGTCATTGTCAGCCCTTCACCATCTTCCCCCTTCACCCAGACCTCTGCAACTTCACTCTGCGCCCCTGCTTCTGTAGCTTGACTCTCTAGACTCCACAGCTTAGGGAAACGCTGCTTCTGTGTCTCAGCTCCGTTTGGCATGTTGTCCTCCAGGTTCATCTATATGGCCACAAATGAGAGGATCTTCTTCTTTCGTAAGGCTGGTAACACTTCTTTATTAGGTCTTCTGACGGATGCTTAGGGTGGTTTCACATCGACACCAGTGAATAGTCCTGGAGTGGACACAGGAGTGCAGAAATAATGGGCCCTACTGACTTTATTTTCCATGGAGGGTGTACGCCCAGCCACAAAATTGCTGCGTCATATGGTAGCAGTATTTCTTTTTTATTTTTCTGAGGGTATACCATACTGCTTTGGAGTTGTACTAATTTATATTTGCCCCAAGAGAGTATAGGGATTCGTTTTCCCTCCCTCCTGTTGGACACTTTTGACCCATCATTATTTCTCACTTGTATGATTTTTATAAAGACTGAAAAGGGCAACTCAGAAA
This sequence comes from Microtus oregoni, assembly GCF_018167655.1. Lineage (NCBI taxonomy): Eukaryota > Metazoa > Chordata > Mammalia > Rodentia > Cricetidae > Microtus > Microtus oregoni. The sequence goes on from NW_024543071.1 coordinate 18,745,519, forward strand.
ATCCCCATTTAACATAAGAAAAAACTGACATTTAGTGGATAACAAGTTGTCTATAGTCAGCCTCTTGTAAGAATCTGCAACCACTCCTTGTAGGGCTATAGTTTTCCAGAATCCAGGGGCCGTGGCTGGTAAGGCTTTCCAGGTGCAAGGGTTTTCCCGGGAGCAGGTGAGGATCAGCAAACAAAGGCTCTAGTTGAAGCCCTCTGGTTTGGGTTACTTTGTTTCAGGATGCATTAAGGTTGGACTTCTTCATATGGGGAGCTCAAAATTGATATAGTCCTCAAAGCCTAATGTAGAGCTGGCTTGATCTGTGTCTTTTTTTAAAAAAAAAAAATGTAAGCCAGGTGGTGGCACACACCTTCAATCCAAGCACTTGGGAGGTAGAGGCAGGAGGATCTCTGTGAATTCAAGGCCAGCCTGGTCTACAGAGCAAGTTCCAGGACAGCCAGGGCTACACAGAGAAACCCTGTCTTAAAAAGCAAACAAAAGAGAAACAACAACAACATATATATATATAATATATATATATATATATATTCCATTGGAGAGTCTCCTCTCAAATTACAAAAGCGAGACTTGCCTCTAGCCAAACAAATGGGGACACAGTCAAAGAAAAGGCCAACTACCATCGCTCTCCTTTCCCTGGTCGGTCCTGATGCAGCTAGTTAGTGTGTGACCTTCTCCACTTTTCTCCAAATTCTAACTAGCTTAGACACACATATATTCTGAAATACCAAGAATTTCCCACCTTTTTTTAATAAATGTAAGATCACACAATACCGTTACTTGCCAAGATACTTTTTTTTTAAACCATCATAGGCACTCCTCCAAGTCAGTGCATATGGATCTACACAGTCCTTTCAGTAGCTGCGGAATGATCCACCATATGGATGCACCATAATCTGTTAGGCCAGTTCACTACCAGGGAGCAAAACTGCTCAGTGTATCAGCCAAATAAGCATCTTTGGGCCTACAGCTGAGACAAACAGCCAGGCAGGGCTGACTTCCTCAGATTCTTAACCCAAGAACACATGCATAGGTTTGGACGGGATTATTTGGGACTGAGGCACTGCTGAGGGTCCCGTGACAGGAGAGTGCTCGCAGGGGCAGAGCTGGGTTTAGATGTGTTGTGATTCGACTGGTGTGTGTGGTGACCACACCCTGCGTTCCTGGGACACGGGAGGAAGCGTTTGGCACAAAGTGACCCCGCCCAGCTCCTCTCCGGCCTCGGTGCCAACAGAGTTAGGGAGATTGGGAGCCGAGTTCTGTCCAGCTCAGGGAAGCATCCCAAAGTTCAGATCGCTCAGCTTTTCCTTAAAGCAGTTTACCTGGGTCCTCAGCCTTCCAGTCCTTCCGGTGGCGGGGCAGGGCTGGGCGCTTGGCACTCACTGTGGGCGTACCTCCTCTCCTAGCGGGCCGGGGTGTCAGCGTGGGCCCCATTCTCAGCAACAGCGCCTCGGATATCTTCTGTGACAATGAGAACGGACCCAACTTCCTCTTCCACAATCAAGGCAATGGCACCTTTGTGGATGCTGCAGCTGGCGCTGGTAAGTGCGGACCTCTCCTGGGCCCCAGACGTCCCTGGGCCTAGGGGACTGTGGGTTTTTCTGCCACCCTCAAGCCACAAGGGTGTTTGCTGATGAAGCAGGGAGGCTCCTGCCCCTGGCAGGCCCTGCCTGTGCCCAGATGGCACTGGCCTATGAACCTCTGAGTCTGCTTTTGTTTCCTAGCACAATTCTTGAAGCTTTCCCTCCACGACTTGGCCTCTCCCCATTTATCTTCCTTTTTTTTTTTTTAACATTTTACGTAACTGTGTGTACATGTGTGGATGTGTGTGCTAAGGCACTCAATTAGAGGTCTAATGACAAGTTACAAAAGCCATTCTTCTACCACGTGGTTCTTGGGGCTTGAAATCGGGTCAAGAGTCTTGACTGTACGCACCTTTGCCCACTCCCTCTTTTATCATAAACATTCAGTTTAATCCAACAACAATTTTCTTTTTTTAAACTTCATCCTGACTGCAGTTTCCCCTCCCTCCATTCTTCTCATCTCCCCCACATCCCTCCCCTCTCCCCCAGATCTACCACCCCTCTGTTCCCCGTCAGAAAAGAGCAGGCCTCCCAGGGATATTACTCAAACACAGCATAACAAGTTACAATCAGACTAGGCACAAACCTCCTATCAGGGCTGTGCGAGGCAACCCAGATGACAAGGGGTCCCAGTGGCAGGAAAAGAGTCAGAGACACCCCTCCTCCACTGTAAGGAGTCCCACAAAACACCAAGCTAGCATTCATAACATACTTGCAGAGGACCTAGGGTAGATCCATACTGCTCAGTGATTGCCGCTTCAGTCTCCGTGATCCCTATTTGAGCCCTGCTTAGTGGGTTGTATGGACTGTGTTCTCCTGATGTCCTTACCCCTCTGGCTCCTACACTTTTCCACCTGCCTCCTCTTCCGCAGGATTCACCAAGCTCCAAGGGAAGGGACCCAATGGAGAGCTCCAATTTGGGATCTCTCTGAACCTAATGTTTGACTATGGGTCTCTGCGTCTGCTCCCATCAGCTACTAGAGGAAGCCTCTCTGATGACATCTGGTATAGCGCCAGTCTATGAGTATAACAGAATATCACTAGGAATCATTTTATTCATTTTTTCTACTCTAGATCTCTGGGCTGTCCAGCCTCTGATTTGTGGTCATCTAGGCAGCATTGGGAATGGGCTTGCTTTCATGGCATGGGCCACAAAGTAGACCAGCCATTGTTAAAATTAGTTTTGTTGTTTTGATTTTTTTTCATTTTGTTTTGTTTGGTGGGGATGGTTGGTTGTTTTGTTTATTATTGGTTCAGTTTGGGTTTTTTTTTTCAACACAGTGTTTCTCTGTGTAGCCCTAGCTGTCCTGGAACTTGGTCTATAGTCCAAGCTGGTCTCTAACTCAGAGATCCACTTGTCTCTGCCTCTCAAGTGCTGAGATTAAAGATGTACACCACCAACCACCATGTCAAGAAGCTTTGCTAAGTGTCTGACTACTGCTGAGAGCTAGGAATGCCTGCCTGAATAAGGCCGAGACCGCCCCACAGTTAGAAAGAAAACAAACATCTACATGACCAGCTCTAATAAGGAGCAGGATCAAATGCAAATCGGCCCATCATCACAGCTTCCAACCCTGCTCCCCTTCCTGCCTGTGGTTGTCACCCATCAACCTCAGGACCTTTGCTTGTACCATTCCTTTTGTGGACTGCCCTCCCTGTTCTCTGAGGAACTCCCACGTGCCCTTCAACATCCTGCCCAGTCACCTTTGAGAAGCATTTTCCTGCCTTCCTCCTCTGCTTCCACTCCCCCTGGCAGGTGCCTGCCTCTCAGGTTCCTGCTTTGCCCTTGTGATTGTTCTTGTGTGATCTACAGGGACAGGGACTTGTACTGTCCTCTCTTGGCACCCAGGTGATGACAGAATGAATAGTTTATGAAAAGGTTGTGGATGTGGGGTGCCCTTCAGCCCCTCCCTCAGCCCTCATTCCCTCCCATATTGAGAAAGAATGACAGTTTCGATGCATCTCTTCCTTGGAGCACAAGAAAGATGACTGCGGATCTGAACCCGTAGATCTTATGTCCCACCAGCTCTGCAGACAGCAGCATCTAAGCCCAAGCACGAGCCCATCCCTTCTCTCTGATACAAGAGTGTCTCCCCGTCCATCTTCCTGCTCAGGAGTCTCCCCATGGGTGCCTCCTGACCTCCCATCCCAGCTGAATCACCACCTACCCCAGCTGGTTGCCTGTCATCCTGCACCCAAGCCCAGCGTCTCTCCTTCCCTGGCATAGTAGGGTGTGGTCCTCTGCCCTCTGCACCCATCCCCTGCTTGAGTTGTACTTGGCAGCAGCCGATCTCGCCGCTGAGAAATCACGGAATGAAGGGAAGGAGGTAGCACAGAAAACTGAAAGCGTTTGATGAGGTGTTAAGGAGATGGAAGCAGAGGTGAGCGAACAAGTTGGAGTGGGAGAAGGTATCAGGCAGGAGGAGATGCGAGGTGCGAGGCCCGTAATTGAAAGTCAAAGTGATTGCAGGGGTTTAACAAGACATGTCAAGGGGGCATTCATCACCCAAACAGATGCTGCTGTGAAATGCAGCCTGGCACTGCTTAGTCCCGTGAAAAGGAACCAGCTCCTTGTCAAGGTGCCTCACAGATAGGAGAGAAACGGGCCAGCTCAGAAGGCCACCGACCCGACACTTAGGAGAGGGAGTTTGCAGAGAATGCAATGGACCGTCAGCCCTAGGGTTTGGGGACTGTCCCCTTTCCCTTCAACCCCACCCTCTCCATCTGAGTGGCTGCTTCCTCTCCCATCACTGCTCAGCCCCGGGGCTCCCCCCCCCCCATAATAACACCTTGCTTCCAAGGCTCTCAGAGTCCCCACCCCTGCCTTCTCCTGACCCCCATTCTCAGGATCACCCTGTTTGCAGCAGTCTGGAGTCTGCCCACGGCCTCTGTTCTATTGTTCTACCACCCTGTACCCAGGGCAACCTGCAGTTCTTTGTCCTTTGGAAGTGTCACCTTTACTTAGGTTTGCACCTGGGCCAGGAGCAGGCAGATCTGCCTCTATGCCCAGGCTGTCCCTACTTCCTTCTCCTAGCATGGGCTCCTCGGTGGATGGCGAAAGTGAGCAGCCAGGCACCTCCCTTCCTGTGCTCCCAGGTCCTCTGTGGGTTCTCTGTCACGGTTGCTCTGTTTCCTCTGCTGTCACTTGCATCCCCACGTTGCCTGCTGTCAAATTATTTATGTCTCTTCATTCATTCAGCAAGTACTTACTGAGCGCTGCCACGCAACCACAGGCACTGAGGTAGACCTGAGGCACACGGGACCCACCGGGGAGAGTGGGGCCCCCAAAGGCTAGCACCAGGAAGGGGAAGATTAGAAAGATGAGGAGGAGGGCGGGTGGGAGGGGCTTCTGTCGGAACTGCATTTTTGTCTTCTTTATTAATTCTTTTAGTTAATGTAGAAAGCAATGGTTTTACTGTGATGTCTTCATTCATGCTTTGTTCTTAGTCACCTCCACGCTGCCCGCCCCATCATCATCCTTGCTGTCCCCTCACCTCCAAATTGTCCCTTTCTGCCTTCATGTCACAGATATTCTATTGCCTTTTCCTATCCTCTTCTCTCTGCACCTTTAGGCCTCCTCCTTCATAAGCCTCTTTCAACTTTCACATCAGGTTCTGTGTATATGTATGTGGGTCTGTGTGTGTGTGTGTGTGTGTGTGTGTGTGTGTAAACCTGGAGTTTACATATTCAAGAAAACATGAGCCAGGTGGTGATGGCACACACCTTTAATCCCAGCACTAGAGAGGCAGAGGCAGAGGCAGGTGAATCTCTGTGAGTTCGAGGCCAGCTTGATCTACAAAGTGAATTCCAGAACAGCCAGGGCTACACAGAAACCCTGCTCAAAAAAACAAACAAACAAAAAACCATGGAGTGTTTGTTTTCCTGAACCTGGCTTGTGTTGTGGGCATAGGCCATGGAAGCTCCCTAAGAGGTTAGGTTTCCAGGGGCCAGGGAGTCGTCTGAAGAAGACACACCAGAGCAAAGAACTGAAACATAGGAAGAACTTGGTTCACTCAGAGAATAGAAAGACTATGGTAACCAGAGCTTAGCTAGTCAAGAGTCAGTACAACACAACAAAGACAGATAAGGGCCCCGTAAGTCAGAGCCTGCCATCCCTGGGCAGATATTTGAACTTGACCCGAAGTACTGGTGAACCCTTGCAAGAGTTAAGCAAAGAGGGACGAGATCAATTCAATGTCTCCCTGTGGCCATGTGACAGTGGTGGGAAAGGCTTTGGTCCCCCAGAATGCCCATCACTCTCCTTCTCCTGGACCATGATGCCCTGAGCCAAGTCCAGGTAGCATGCAAGGGGATGGCTGTGCTACTTCCTGTTCCCATGAGAACATCTGAATTCCGCTGGGCCTCCCCATCTTCCCAGAAGAACAGGGACTGTAAGAGATCACTTCTTGTTGCTGGAGGCGAATGTTTATGGGATACACCAGGGATAGCACCCTGGAGCTCCTGCCTCTCCTCCCCAGGTGTAGATGACCCTCACCAACATGGGCGAGGTGTGGCCCTGGCAGACTTCAACCGTGACGGCAAAGTGGACATCGTCTATGGCAACTGGAATGGCCCACACCGCCTCTATCTGCAGATGAGTGCTCACGGGAAGGTCCGCTTTAGGGTAAGAACAGCCAGGTACTGCATGGCATCTGGGCAGACCATAAGAGATAGAAACCTGCTTTGTGCCTCCATGGGCCTCTCCAGAGCTGGGGGTGGGATCCCAAGAAAGGCGACATGCAGGGTCAAGGACACCAACCTCAGCCAGGTGCAGGCTTTCAGAGAACAATGGCTACAGAGAAAGAGGAGTCTCCAAGGCATCCCGCAGGAACCCTGTCAGAGAAATTCACTCTTTGGCAACTACTGTTCCTTGGGTCTCCCGGGACACCCCACCAGTAGCTGCTAACTGGGGTCCATGGTAGAATGATGGGAGAGGAAAGAAGTTGAGGCCAGGGAGCTCCCTGGTTATCCCTAAAGTCAAATAAAGGGTAGGATAACCACACACACACCCTTGTCCTGCTGCCTGAGCTGTGGGCAGAATATAATGACAAGTGTTCTCCCCGAGGGCTGCTGGGTAACAGTGATGTGCCTGAGTTTGGGTCTTTCCCAACAGATGACAGAGTATGGATTTGATGAAGCCAATATCGAGAAGCCAGATTAGGACTTGGTAAATAATCATCATCATCATCATAGAAAATGGAAGGTTATAGTATTCCAACTTTGTGAACACAGAGAATTATCCAGGATCTCCAAACTCTATGTGACCATGAAGAGGCCCCACCCAAAGTGGTCTCCGTGCTCCCTTCCCTGCTGAGACTCTAGACCATCTGAAGAAGAGGACTCTTGCCTAGAACTTAGGACATTGATCCTGGAATCTGAGCAAGTTCCCTCTCTGTCCCGCGTTCTAGCACAGACTCACAGATGATGTGGGAGTGATTTCTTTCTAATCTGTTGCTTTCATTGGTTAATTAATAAAGAAACTGCCTAGGCCCATTTGATAGGCCAACCCTTAGGTGTGTGGAGTAAACAGAACAAAATGCTGAGAGAAAAAAGCTGAGTCAGGAATCACCATGATTCTCCCACTCCAGACAAACACAGGTTAAGATCTTCCCTGGTAAGCCACCTCATGGGCTACATAGATTATTAGAAATGGGTTAGATCAATATGTAAGAGCTAGCCAGTAAGAGACTAAAACTAATGGGCCAAGCAATGTTTAAATGAATACAGTTTCCGTGTAATTATTTCGGGGCATAAGCTAGCCATGCGGGCGGCCGGGCACCAGAAACGTAGCCTGCCGCTCCTATTACAACACACAGAAGAAATGATTTTGCCCTCCCTGTCCTGGGATATTTGACAATGTCTGGGAACATTTTAAACTGTCCTGCCTGACCTGGGAAGGACAAAAGCCAGCAAGGTTGCTGCAGACACTGCACAATACACAGGACAGCCCCCATTATAAAATTATCAACTTCGTGGCTTACAGTACAAAGGCTTCAGATGTCCTGTGCTGAGGTTAGAGAACATGCTGGCCTTCTGAGGCCCCTGAGCTGCACAATAACAATAACAACAAATGTCCCATTTATCACGTGCCACCCACGTACCAGGATCCCTGATAAGAGCTTTACATAGATTATCTGGAAACCCAGGCATGCAGAGGGGCAAGCCCAGGGGGGCTGTGTAAGTTTCCATTTTTACAGGATCGATGGAGCAGTAATGAGTTAGAGATCCTCAGGTCTCCTTGTTCCCCAGCTCTGAAGACCCTGCTCATCCCACCCTGACCAGCCAGCCAGGCTCTTAATCAACCTCATTACGGTGCTGATGAGGACTGTCACCCTCTCCTGACTCCAGGAGCAAGCGTCTCTGCAGCTGAGCCAAGAAAGCTCCTTTCTGTGGTTCCAAAGCAGGCTATAGAAGGAGAGGAGGGCAGGGCCTGGTCCAAGGACAGGGGCTCCCAGAGAACCAGCTCAGCCCTTCCCAACTCTCTTCACCTACACAGTGAAATTTGGACAGCCACTGAATGTCTTCAAGGGACAACTTATACACAATGGGAGTATTCTGCACAGAAACAAAAGGCCATCTGCACAGCTCTTCTTCCATTTCAGAGGCAAATCCCACACCTAGGACCCTGTGCCAGGTCCTCTCAAGACTGCCAGCGCTTGCGGGGAGGGTTCCCAGCTTGGCTGTCTTGGGTCCAGAGTCTCCCCAGAAGTCCTGGGGAAATGATAATGACACTCCTTCAAATCGTGTCTCAAATAAAATCCGAAGACTCCCAAGAATCAAAATGAGGAAGTAGGAGCAATGAGGGGCACAGCTTACAGGTTTGGCTTTTCATGGGGAGCCGGTGACAAGGTTGAGGCATCACAGACTGCCAGTGATCTGTCTCCTGGCCACTCTGTAATGTGCGCCTGACATGGCAGGCCTCACAATGTAGGCTGCTGCCTTCCCCCCAGTGAGATGCAGCCCAAGTGCTGAGTGACCTCCCCCGAAGGTCAAGCCAGTGCTGAGGCTGGAGTCAAAAGCAGGTGGTTCCTAGGGCCTTCCCAGCTTCTGGTTCAGCACTCGAGAAGGAAGGCCAGAATCTTTAGTATGTGGCTCTGGCTCTGGCCCCATCGTTAGCAATCACCCCCCTTCAAGACTCAGTTATCCCATCTGTAATGTGGACCGCTGACGTCAGGCCGCTCGAGACTGGCAGGAGGGCTGAGTGTGGTTGGGACCAGGAACCATCTCAGAGCTCCCTGCGTGAGCTGGTGTGAGCTGCAGCTGTTACTCCACCTTCTGTGATCTGCAGGCAGTCTGAAGTTTGTGCCATCCCAAGGGTCACCACTCCAGGTCATAAGAGAGGGGACATAACAGAGGTGCTGAGTTTCCTCCGCGCATAGTCACACAGTAGAGGGTTGTGGGCTTGTTTCCACCCTCCTTTCTTCTGACCCTCAGCACTCTCTCCTCCAGGACATTGCCTCGCCCAAGTTCTCTATGCCCTCCCCAGTCCGAACTGTCATTGTTGCAGACTTCGACAACGACCAAGAACTGGAAGTCTTCTTCAACAACATCGCCTACCGCAGCTCGGCAGCCAATCGCCTCTTCCGGTACTGTATCCAGGCCACGGGGGCTGAAGTCCAAGGGTCAGAGAGGCTGTGCCAAGGAGGGGATAGTCCTTGATTAAGAAAGAGAGCGAAGGGGAGGACAGAAACCAAGCAAGATAGAGAGAGAACCCTGAGTTAGCTGTCAGCCCTCGCTGTGGCTGGAAAGTGGGTAGTGAGGCTATGGTCCAGAGAGACCCCAGCTCCATCCCCACGAGGTAGAACAACTCCCACAGCCTCAGAAAGGCTTCCAGGGTCAAGTCTGTTGGGTAAACCTGGACTAAGCAAAGGGGATCTGGCTTGTTTACTGGAGATTTCTGAGCACCTGTAACAGAACCACTGAGTATTCCACCATTCCAAAAGATAGACTGAGTGCTCAAATAGATTTGGCCCCAGGACACATCTTTCAGAGATGTTTCTCAGAGACTGGATATTCTGTAGAGCATTTTTGGGGAACACTGGAAGAGATGGCTAAGTGTAGTTGGACCTTTTCATCGGGACTTCTGGCTCCCCACTAATGACACAGAAACTTATTATAAATTATAAAAGCTCGGTTATTATATAATATATAAAATTAGGCTTGTTGCTAACTAACTCTTACAACTTAAATTAACCCATTTTTATTAATCTACGTATTGCCCCATGGCTCATGGCTTTGCCTATCCTTCAGCATGTCTTGCTCCCTCTGCATCTCCTGGAAACCCCACCTATCATCTTCCCAGTGTCCTCTCGGCCCCAAAAATTCTGCCTAGCTATAGGTCATTCAGCTGTTTATTAAACCAATCCGAGCGACACATCTTCACAGTGTACACAAAGATCATTCCTCAACAGTTAAGGTGGAGAACGGAGAGAAAATCTGAGTCCCCTAGCATCTGAGCACCATTTCTAAAGAGAAAGGGACAAATTTCCAGGGTGACACATCTTGAGGGGACTGGAGGAATCTCCCAAGGGCTGTGTTCAGACGTCCAGGCCAAGCCTCAAGGGTGGAGGCCCAGGATTCCGAGTGCCTAGCGAGAGCAGCAGGCACACAGCCACTCTTACCACACAGATATTTGAAAAGCACTATGGGGACAAACCTCACGTGGTCTGGGATGTCGCTAAGACATGCTGGGTGAGGAGAGAAGGTGGAGCAAAGGTCCTGGAGCCAGGAAATAGGTCAGGTCACCTGCTTGGCCCTCCATGTCCCTATTCCCTCTCTCAGGGGGTGCTCAACTATTAATAAAAGGCGCAAGCTGTGACTAAGCATGTTTTAAAATATAATTATTAACCAAGCATCAATCCTGACTGGATGTAATCACCCCCTGAAGGCACCAGATTTACTAATTAGGTGCCTTGCAAAAAGCTTATTCACAACTTCTAGATTAATTGCAGAAGATCAATTGCTCGTTAACAGAGATGCTGCCTTCCTTCTCTGGCTAATAAAGTGTCACTTGCCAGGGCCCTGAGCAGCGACTTGGCTAGGGCTCTAGTTCTGTAGCCCAAGAACCCAGGGACCTTTCTGCCTGTCCACCTTCCTGGCCTGTTCCAACCTCCCAGCTCCCATGCTGCCCAAGAATGGTTGGCCCTGGATTGTCAGTGGGCAGTCGCCACATGGTCACCCCCTGGGGCAAAGTTTGCTTCCACTCAGGGGCAACAGAAGCCACTGTCTAGGTACACAGCTGGGCCTCAAGTCCCAGAGGCAGATGGCTGAGTCCTGAGCACACAGCTTAAGGGCTGCAGCTGGACGGCTGCTCAGCTGGCAGCTTGAAAGTTTAACCCTCACTTGCCCTGTACTGTGCCAGCTTGTTACCATCACTGAAGGGACCAGTCCCTGGAGCTTTGTCTCTCCTGCAACATGCCTGGGCACTGGGGACCCAAAGCCTCATGGTCCTTTAATGATGCTTCAATCAGTGTTTCACCCAAACCAGATACACGCCCCAGTGATAGGAGTCCGTGATGGCCATGCAAGCATGGACTCTCCCAGGCCTAGTGGGGCATGGGCTGCCTCCCACATAAGCATCTAAATACCTCTGGTCTGGTCTCAAGTTCAGTGCCACTTTCTGGTCTTGTGGGGCTTTTTGTGCCCACCACAGCCCTCCCCTGGCCTCTAGTCCAGCATAGCAACCTGCTGAAATGCCAGTCTGGCCATTTCCCTCTTCCCTTTGTCACCCTCTGCGTCTATCCAGCTGCAGCAGAGCCTGTAGCCCACAAATAGTCAACAGGACAGTGTGCATCTACAAGCCAAAGAGTCTCACCTCTAGCACATGCATGTGTGCGTGAGCACAGCACCCTTCCCAGGTACACTGTGTGCCACCCATGTGTACACATGGGCGTGCTCAACCTAGATGCCCTAGGTGAATGGAGGATGTGTCACGGGCATCCTTACAGCCCTGCAAGTGCCTGAACGTCTGTGGCAGTCCGCATCCAGTCACCACAGGCTCCAGCTTTGAGGACACAGTGTGGTTTGAGCAGACCGTATGGTTAGGAGGAGTACAAGTTCCCCCTGCCCCAGGCTCCTCATCCATCCACAGCTACAGAATCCAACAAGTGAGGGAAACTAGGGAGGAAAGCTCACACCGCTGTCAGCCACATACCTCTTCATATGGAGAGGGCAAGACATGGGAAGAGTCTCAGAAGTGCTCAGGGACAAGACGGAGTATTCCAAATACACAGAAAGGCTCTCACAACCTAAAGGGACCCTTCCTATTTGCCTCAGGAATTCACTCCAACTCCCCCACAGACTTGTGCTTGGAGCTGACTTGGGAGATAGGCCCTGTGTTCAGTGCTGTGGGAGAAGCCAAGATGGCTAACACAAGGTCCCAGCGTACAGCGAGCTCATAGACCGGCTTGAAAGATAAGATGCCCTGGGCAGTGTTACCATGGACAGAAAGTGATAAAGGACAGGAGAGCAATAAAGACAGCAGAGGCATCAGGGATGACTTTCAGGACAGGTGGAGGGCAAGCTGGCAAGTAGGCTGAGGCGGGAGAACCTGCAGAGAGTTAATCCCTCAGCAACAGATGGAGCTATGGAACCCAGCATCCTTTGGAGGAGCGTGAAGATCAGTTGAAGGTAGCTGCGCCTCTGCCCTCCTCCATCCATCACCTGCCCCGCCCAGGCTGTCTATAATTCATCTATTAGAGAAGGAAAAATCAATGTTTACCCACATAAATTAAAGCGCAAGAAGGGAACAGCCGTAGTGAAGTCAGAGGCTGTGAGAGAGAGAAAGTCCGTGGACATCAGAGCACAGCGTTGGGGATACTCAAGGGACAGAACCGAAGGCTGGGCCAGTAGGTCTAGGGAGCCCACAGGGCCCTGTTGGACCAAGTCTGTCTTTTCTACAGTGTTATCCGCAGGGAGCATGGAGACCCCCTCATCGAGGAGCTCAATCCTGGTGACGCCCTAGAACCCGAGGGACGAGGTACAGGTAAGGCCACCCAGCTCAGCACAACCCATACCCTCGGGCAGGGAGGAGCAAGAAGTCAGGCAGCCAGGGTGTACCTGCCACCCAGAGATCCCAGAGGAGGATGGGAATGGAGGAGAGCCATGGGCCTAAAGGCAGGAGTCAGGGAAGGAGACCACCCCTCCTTCTGTCCCCAGGCCTGCTGGGGAGAAGCAGGGTTCATGGGGAGGCTGCTGTTTCTCTGGCCATGCCTTGCTGTGTAGAGATGGGAGGGTTGAGGGATGAGTCCCCTCTGTTCCCTGGCAGACATCATGGGTCTGACCCCTCCCCTCCTGGCAATCAGCCAGATAAAGAGCACTTGACTGGGAATCCTGGGACCCAGGTCTGTAGTTACTTTGTTTTCTGGGTTTTGTTTTCCACAAAATGAGAGCGTCTGCCTTTCTCACGTCTTTGGGTTGTAGAGAGAACCAAAAATAGACCATGCCTATACAAACACTAGAGAAGCTGAAAAACAGAAACAAAAACCACTGTGTAAATAAAGAGGTATATCATTCAAACCACAAGAAAAGCAGATCGTAGCTTAGACCCATCCCATCCATGACATTCAGGGAAAGGAAGGAAAGCTTGTCTGTGAATTCCTGTCTTGAGCTGGATGATGGACAGGAGAGAGATGGGCCTGCAGCCCTGTTCCTGCCCCAGCCTGTTTGTTTTCTCTTTTTGTCTTTCATACTCATGGTTATAGTCACCACACCAGGGAGCCCCTCCTCCCCCTTAGTCTAGTGGCTGGGCTAATGGCTAGAGGTGAAATCTGCGTTGTTTGTAGGTGGCGTGGTGACCGACTTCGATGGAGATGGCATGCTGGACCTCATCTTGTCACATGGAGAGTCCATGGCTCAGCCACTATCTGTCTTCCGGGGAAATCAGGTGTGCAACCATCTCAGGGCCCTTAGCTCCCATCCTGGTGTGCTCTCAGTGGCCCATGAAGACAAGGAACCTGGGCTTGCTAGCCAGCATGATGGGAAATGGGAACTGAAAAGCCTCGGACCGGAAGCCCATATGTTCCCAGCCGGAAGTACCACATCCAAGAGAATCCCCTGCTCAGCCCTCTGCCTTCTGCCACGGGAACTTCTTGGCCTTAAACCTTGCCCCACAATCGTTTGGCCTCCCCCTTCCTGCAGCCCACATTCCTCTCCTCCTTCTCCCCTCCTCCTTCTCTTCTCCTCCTCCTCTTCCCTCCCACCCTGCTCTATGCCAACCTGACTGATGCTCACCACCTTCCTTCCCCCAGGGCTTCAGCAACAACTGGTTACGTGTGGTGCCCCGTACCCGGTTTGGGGCCTTCGCCAGGGGTGCCAAGGTTGTACTCTACACCAAGAAGAGCGGGGCGCACCTACGGATCATTGATGGGGGCTCCGGTTACCTGTGTGAGATGGAGCCTGTGGCACATTTTGGCCTGGGTGAGTCGGGGTCCATGGGAATGGTAGCAGATTCTGCAATGTGTCTTGCCATGTGCGGTGAGATTCGGCTTCTCTATGGCATCACAGGGAATGCTGACTGTGAGTCTATGCTCAGAAGAAAGGAATGGGGGGAAGGTCGCCCCTCGCCTGCAGGAGCCCCCACCCCAGGGCCTTTGTGGATTTAGCTCACCTCGGGGTCAGAGTACATAATTCTCCTTCTGCCCAGGCCATAGACTTGTTCACACACTGATCTCCACCGAATATGTCCAGGGCAGCTGCCCCCTGACCTGATTTAGCTAGCTCAGTATTTAGGGTGCTGATGACTTCCTTGGATGGAAGGCTTAGAGCCCTGAGTTTTCAATGGGCACAAAGTCACCCTAAGGGTGAAGGCTGGATCTTAGTGGAGGACGGGATTCAAAAAAAAAAAAAAAAACCCTGCTTTTATGTTTAAAAACTGCAGTCTCCACACGCCCCAGAAGCAAACCAACAGCATGCCCCTGGTGCCTCTGAGCTATACTACCCACCTCTTAGAATACCCCAAAAAAATGCTGCTAGGGGCTAGGCAGCCTCCAGACACAGGAGAAGCTGGCTCTCTTGCTGCTGTGGGGCATACGCTCCCATCCTGAAAATGGCATGGTCAATCATAGTTTTAGTTGTGTGTTTATTCTTTGTGTGGGGGGGGGCATTCATGCATGTGGGGGTCAGAGGACATGTTATGGAGTTAATTGTCTCTTCCACCTTTATGTGGGTCCCAGGGCTTGAACTCAGGTCACCAGGCTTGCGTGGCAAGTGCCTCTACCTGCTGAGTCATCTCACTGGCCTGACTGCTTGGTAGATTCTTTTATAAAAGAAAAGCTGTGCTGTGTGGTGGCAGTGGTGCATACCTTTAATCCGGCACTCAGGGGACGAGGCAGGCGGATCTCTGAGTGCAAGGCCAGCCTGGTCTACAGAGTGAGTTCTGGGACAGCCAGGGCTACCCAGAGGAACCCTGTATCACAAAACAAAAACAGAAGCAAAGGACACTTGCCTTGTTGATGCTGCAGAATATGATTTAGCAATAAGAAGTCTCATTGTCAAAGTCACCTTCCCCAAATGACCACGTCATAGAGCTGAAGATGGGCAGTTCAGGTTGGAGGCACTGAAGGGCAGGTAAACCATGAGGGGCATCTCCACAGCGATGGGCAGTGAGTGTCTCAGTGGCAGTGGCTACACGAATCTAATGTGTGATTCATGACAAAGAACTGTTCACACACCTGTTCCCATGGCAAGGTTCCCATGATTTCCATGTGGTATGACCATGAAGCAAGCCATAGGCACTGGGGCAGCCACCTACATGAAGCCATAGGCACTGGCAGCTACATACGTGAAGCCATAGGCACTGGGACAGCTACCTACATGGATTCCTTCACGCTGTCTTCACAACCCTGCTAGCTCTCCAGTTATATCAAAATAAGCTGTTTTTTTTTTTAAAATGTGGAGGTTATAGGGAGATGTGAAAATTCGTCAGGGAGCATGCAGGGATTACAATTAATGGGGAAAAGACAGCGGAGCATTGAGGAAGAGGTGGACCACAAGTCAAAGCATTTGAGCCAAAGATTGCCCAGCTTTCACCAGATGCTTTCCTGTGTGCTATTGCCTTGTGAGGTGATATGATTTTAATATAAAAAGATTAGACAGTATGTTCTCTAATCAATAAATATTTAGAAGCATTAATATTAAGCACACATCGTATTGCACAAAGAAAAAAAAAACTAAGGAAAGAAATGCCAAGAGCGTAAACCATCCCATCTGAGTGACGAAATTACTACAGGAACTTAGCATATGCTGGACACAGTGCTGTGCACCCAGTTCTCATGAACTCATCCTCACGAGTACCCTCAGGTGGGCATTGCTATCTCCATCTTGCAAATTGGAAACTGGATCCAAATGTTAAGGGAAGCCTGCCATGAGCTCATGATTCTCAAATGGCAGAGGTGGGATTCAAACTCAGGCCTGCCTGAAAATGTGGTTTGTATTTTCTACCATATGTTCTAGTATATGTGTGCGCATTCTGGTTTTTATAGGGAACACATAATATTTATGTAGTCTGAGAAAGAAGCAATAAATATTTAGGGGACCCAGAGCCTAGTTATATGAGCCTGTTCCCTGGTTTGGATGGGGTGAGCCTGAGCCTGGGGCATCTGTCACTCCTAGAGCAGCCATTTGCTACACTGGCCCTAAGGGTACAAGCTGACTTTTAAACATGGAGTTCTCCCTCTTGCAAATTAACAGTAGCCGACACCTACAGTATGCTTCCAGCGTGCAGGGCTCTGCCCAAATTCTTCATCAGTTCTCCTGGGAACTTGATGAATTATGAACCACAGTCTCTACATTACAGGCCAGAACGCTGAGGTGATGTTTTAACACACTGACCAATTCACAGCTCCAGGTGGGGATTGGCTGGCTTTGGAGCCCTCCTTGGAAACTGAGTTGCTGGGCTTGGTGACTCCTCCCAGGGTTTCTCTGTCTCTTTCTTCCTGATGCGAGTATCCCTTCAGCTTATGGGTATCCCGAAAAGCCATTCAAGCACCAAGGTGGCCACTGTGGTTTCAAAGTTGAAATGTTTATCAAGCTAGATGTCAGCCCCGCTGAACAGAAAAGGAAATTGAGGCTCCCAGAATAGAGCAGCAGAGCTGGGCTGAGGCCGTCTGGCCCCACATCCTGTGGACTGTCTCTGCTATTTTGTGTATTAGGGGGCATCTCTGGGTTCTTTCCTCTCCAGAATCTGTCACCACCAGGAGAAGAGCCTGCTTCCTCAACTAGGCAGCATGCAGGGTCATTTGATGAGATTCAGGGTGCTCAGGAGTAAACTAACACCCAATGTAGCACACACTGCATCTGGTCAGGGGACCCTCCTGATAGCAGCCTTCAATGGGATTTGCTGTTGGTTTAAACCAAATTGCTGTAAGGGTCCCCACCCTGCCCCTATCGGGCTCCTCTTTTGGAGGCTCCCTTTCCAGGGGGACACTAGAAAGACGCCTAGTCTCAGGAACAGACCCTTGCTAGTTGCCTGAGATCAACAGTGACCACAGAGCAGCTCCGTGGACCAGACCAGAAACCCAAACAGTGGGCCAGGCTAACTCCATCCCTGCCTCTTCAGGGCCCCTTAGGATCCCAGCAGGATCTTAATGGGCTAAGCATAGTTGTCCTTCCTAACTTATGGGGAGCCAGCAACAGGACAGAGCACAGAGAGGGCAGAGAGGGAGACAGTGGGGAAACCAAGTGTCGGGGATGACTGAGGAAAACAAGCAAAGGAAGAGAAACAGGACAGAAGCAGAAGGCAAGAGAGGCAGAGATGTGGGGAAGGAGACTGGAAGAAATGCTGCTGCCAGGCTGCGGATAAACCAAGGAAGTCTCATGCAGGCCTGTCCCCATGCATCCTGCACTAACGTGGAGCCTTGAGAAGAGGGAGCAAGGGAAATCATCCTTGCCCTGGACAGCTTTGCCAAGTGAGGAGGTGACTAGGAGGAGAGCTAGCAAAATAGTAGGAACTTAGAAGCGCGCGGAGGGAGGGGGGGCACGACATGGGGGAGGCAGGGCTGAGAACATTCCAGAGGCCAGGCTAGCATGAACCAAGACCCAGTGGTGGGAGTACTCAGTTGGAGGGATGGGAACAGTGCTTGGAAAGCGGGAGCTGGGGAAGTCTCCAAGGGAGGCTAGACAGGGCCTGATGGACAGAGGGGGTGTCCGGGCAGATCCAGGGGAGCCAGAGCTGAGGCGAGAGAGGATGTGTGCAGGGCAGCAGCCCCACGGCTCACGTTCTTCGAGTCCTCTTAAAACACTTCTCAAACATTTCTCTTGATTGTGAGAACAATGTGTATTGATTATAGGAAAGCGAGACAATACAACAAATCATAAAAAGAAGTAAAAATCACCCTCGATCTCATCACAGTGCTTGGAATGTTAAGTAAAGGACAAAACAACAAACAAACATTTCCTCATTCACTCTGGCGCCATTTGACTCCATCCAGTCCACGCTCACTGAACACCTACTAGCCCCCCGGCAGTATCTGCATCAAGGGCCTTGCCTTGAGCACCTCTGCATTCCAGTGGGAAGGGCAGCACGGGAGACATGATGAGCGGAATAGACAGGCGAAATAGACTATGTGAAGATTGTATTAGGTGCCACAAAGAAAGAAAACGCCAAGCAGGGGAAGGGAGTTAGGAGTGGGGAGGAAGAGGGACAAGCAGCAGTTTCCAGCTAGGAGGCCAAGCTCCTAATCAGCCTTCACCCCATGCAGTACACACAGGAACGCATTTAAGATGCACACACTACTTAGCTTTGTTTCTTTAAAAAAACAAAACAAAAATGATGGCATTTCCCCCGCTTGCTCTTTTCCTCCCCTGCACAGTAAAAGCCGGGCCATGCCTCCAAGTCTATGCGCATCTCTTTTATTTTCCTCCAGAGCCACAGAGTATTTCGCTGTGTGGCGGCATTCATAATTTATTTACCAAGTCCCCTGTTGATGGACAGCTAGATTGTTTTCAGGTCTGTGCAGTTGGAGGTGCAAAGGGGGCTGTCTAGGTCACATGTTCAAGAGAGATCTGCCCTGGGGTTCTGTGGGGCCAAGAAGCACAGTAGGGGGTGAGGCTGTGTCCAGGGGCCCAGATCTGGAGGTGAGGGGGTTGCAAGAATCCCTCATGGCGTACACTTCCAGCCCAAGCTCAGCAACCCTGCTCCCTGGTGGTTCTCGCTCCATGAATCACTCCCCGCTGCTTCTCTCTGATGTTGCTGCAAGGTGTGGGGAGCTGGTGTGAACGTGTGTGCATACTCCTTCCCGTCCACACAGGGCGCATCAGACTCCAGACTGCACTGGCTGAGGCACACCTGCCTGCAGTTGCCTCTCTGAATGCTCCAGGCCTTACTAAGATGGTGCAAGAGCTATAAGGACAGACAGACAGTCAGACCCGTATGTGTTTCCTCACCTCCCTCCCTAGAAACCTGAGCTGTGTTGCACCGGGAAGCAAAAACCTCAGGAACTTTCCTAGCCCTGTTCTCCAGGGGTCCCCTGAGGACCCACTCAGCTATGCAGGGCTTTATGAGTCTTGCTCCTCCTCAGCAGACCCTGCCCTCACTCCGAGGAACCCTAACCACACTGTGCCATTCCTGCGCAGCTGCCCTACCCCTCCTGGGTGCAGACCACCTGCTGGCTTCATAAATAACCCTTTCTGTTCTTGGTGCTGAATACTGCCCACCCAGCCCCCCAGGGCTGCCGCTGCATCTCCTGCGTACCAGTGGGCTAAACAAGTGTACAGCCAAACCCAGCAGGTAAAAACAAGGACTGCTAACCCACTTGGCCCCCAGTGCCCCCACTGGGGTCACCCACTCAAGCTCTCCCAACCCCACGCATGGATACCACCCCGCCCCCACCCCCACACTCCTCCCCTTCAGTTAATTGTTTACAAGTGACTCAGAGCTGCCTCCAAACCGGCTGGTGCTCATTTAGGGAAGGAAAATTCAGTGGCCCACATAAAAATGGCTTTATTGAAGTGCAAAAATATTCCACCAACTGGATTCCCACCATCTGCTTTGCTTGTAATTCTGAAAAGCACGGTGCCACGCAGCTCCCTGGCCTTTGTCCTTTCAAAGCTGCCAGAGTCCACTCCCTGCTGTTCCTGACCTACACCTCTGCTGGATAATGGCCCTCCCGCACAGACAGAACTGTCCCGGTACAGAAGCCTGGCAGTGTGGCTACCTCACCTCAGAGGCAGGGAGCCAGGCCCTGCAGTTGCACAGCCTTGGGAATACTGGAGACACCTAGCCAGCAGCCTGGAGCCAAGGAATCTAGCTACCTATCCAAGGACCCGAGTCTGGGTTTCAGCACTAGCTCAGATGTCCCCAAGTCACCTCCTACCTTGCCAAGCCTCAGTGATTAAATCCAGAGAATGGGCCTGAAATGCCCACCTTGCAGGTGCAAAGTCTCCAAAGGGCTCCCCTAGGTTCCTGCCTCCCCACACCCCACCCAATAGCATCCTTCCAGTCTGCTTCCCCAACCTGGAACTTCTGCATCTTCAAACATAACTTGTGCTTTCACACCGGTGGCCTCACCAAGCTCACTCCCCTGCCTTGAGTGCTTCTCTTCTCTGCCCCAGAAAACCATTCCCCACCATCCCCACCGTCCCCACCGAGTGGACCAGTCCCATCACAGCCCCTCCCTCACTTGTTATGACCTCACCTTGCTCATTAATCCCATAGCAACCAGCTCTGTCCCACTTGCTTGGGTCCTTTTCATTCAATGCTGAATCCTAGATCCCTGCCCAGCATTACGGGAAGGGCAGTATAACAAAAGTGGAGCAGACAGGGGCTCTGGGGTCACACAGGCCTTAGGTGAGTGACTGGGTGATTTCCCTAGCCTCTCCAGGTCTCAGTGTTCTCCAAGATGAAGATTGTGTAGACAACACCTTTCACACGGGGGGAGCTGGTTTGTTCACACCATGAAGCATTTGGTCTGGTCTGGGCATGCTGTCAGTGTTCACTGTTACTACTGACCTGTGTAAGAGCTGATGCAGCCAGGAGTCATCAGTGGGGCAGTATTCAGACTCAAGGGGGGAAACATTGGGCTTCTCTGGACAATGGGGCTTTGAGCCTGCACCCCTAAGTTTCAGACAAAGAGTCCCAGAAAGGATGGCTTACTCATCTAACAGCCCCTCCCCCGTATTCAGGGAGAGAGAACCTGGTCCAGAGCCACGTGCCCCATGGGGGCTGCAAATTTGAGTCTATGAATATTCCTCAAGTCTTTGAGTTATTTGTGGCTTCAGTCAGGCTGTAAAATGTATTCATGGAGCTGTTCTGTCAGCATAGGTGAGAAACACTTGCTTTTGTCTCCTTTTTTTAATGGAAAACGTTTGCTTTTCTCATGAGCCACTTAATTTGGGCCCTGCACACCCTAAAAACGCCAGATTCGTGGGCCTCACGATTTGGCTTCAAAACAGAAAATCTATACTTGGCCCTCTTCAGTCTCTCTCCCACCCCTGCTCTAGGAGTAGGGGTGGCACTCAGCAGTCAGGCCCCTGAGCAGCCCCCTCTGACTAGACAGAAACTTGGGGCGGTCCACCCAGTGGATCTATGGGAGGAGCGGGGCTCCGCCCACAACTGCCAAGCACTGCCTGCCTTCCCTGGTAACCTGAGAACGGCCCACAGGTGAGGGCGATCAACCCCCACCCCCACATCATTACTTTTAGCCAGATCTTGCCACAGGCTAGCCTGCTTCCTTAGGCAGGAGCTGGGCACACCTAGACAGTGCCTGAACACCTGACCAATCTTCCCAGCCCAGTTTTTGCCATTGTTACAGCATGCTGCTCTCAGGATGTGCGTGGCGAACTCACAAGGGACACTGTCCGGGCTTCCTGGGTATCTTCTGTAAGGATCACAGATCCGCAGAGCAGCCTTTCTCTACCCCATCTTTCCTGGGTCTTACAGCTCAGCTCAAGAGCTCCTCCCCAGGAGTTTGTCCCGGACCACTGAACAGGACCTTGGCCAGTCTCTGGGTCTTTTCATCACAAAGCTTGGCACTATCTAACATGATTTATTTGTTTGTCTGTTTGCTTGCCTCCCAGATGGAGAGGGAAACCCATGAGGGGACATTCCCAGTGACTTAAAAAAAAAAAAAAAAAAAGGCTTGGCTCCTAGCAGAGCTCCATCAATAGAAATATCAGAGGCATGTTCAGAAGGGCACAGCGAGTTAGCTGCAGAGCTAGGACTTGTCCCCAGGACTCCCAGCCACCTGGCCCTCATCATGTTCCTGCAGCTTATCAAGCAAGTGACAGCCAGGATTTGAACCCCTGGCTCTAAAGCTATCCTGCTTACCATCAAGCCTTACAGCTCCCTGAATTCAGCCTCCTGCTGCCTGACCTGTTGGCTAGAATAAAAGTTCTCCAATACAGCCACCACTAGCATCATGTGGCTGTTGAGTTGTAAATTAATTTCAATTAAGTAAAATGTTAAATTCAGTTCTTCAGTCACTCCCATCCTGCATGTGGCCACTGGCTAGTGAGCTGGACAAGGCCAACTCCATCACTGCAGAGTGGTCGATTGGACGGTCTGGCCCCGAGGAGGAGCTTCCTCAAATCTATCTTACTCCTCCCCGCGGCCCTGGAAAGAGTGCATTAGCCACTCTCTCTGTTAGCATGCTTCTGCTAGTACTCCAAGAGGCCCTCTCTCCTCTGCTCCTGACCCCTCTCCTTCCTCCAACAGGAAGGGATGAAGCCAGCAGCGTGGAGGTGACATGGCCAGACGGCAAGATGGTCAGCCGCAGTGTGGCCAGCGGGGAGATGAACTCAGTGTTGGAGATCCTCTATCCCCGGGATGAGGACAAACTTCAGGACACAGCCCCACTAGAGGTGGGCCAAGACCTCTGGGCCTCAGAGTCAAATATATATATATGAGGGGGGGGCAGCACCACCACCCATTATCCTAGGGGTGAATCTGTAGACTCGCTCTCTAGAATGGGAGAGATGAAGGCTCCACTTGTAGTTTTACAACCTGCCGTACCCACACCTCTTCAGCTTCTCACAGAATTCTGGAGGGTTGGCAGGGCAGCGGGGTTTGCACCCATTTCACAGGGGAAGAAACCAGAGGCCCAGAAAGCAAAGCCAAGGCCAGCTAAAGCTACATAGCCAGTTGTGCAGTGGGTTGAGAACCAATCCCTAGTCTCCTGCTGCCCTTGTCTTTCCTGAATACCTGAAGAGACCTCCTATTGTCCTTGGATGAGGCTCAGACCATAAACTAGGATCCTTGAGGGTACGGTCCTGGTCCAGCTTCAGGTCTGTGTCAGGTGCAGGGAGAGTTTGAATGACATGCTCTGCCCTCCGCCTCAACAACATATCCATTAGTGTAAGGCAGAATAAGAGGGAGGGAGGAGGGGCTGCCCTCAGGCTCAGGCTAAGAGCAGTGACAGACAGCTACCGTGTGGCTGTGACAAGGACCTGAGATGAGGTCTCTCAACTCACAAGTGTCTCTGCTTCTGCCACCTTGCAGTGCGGACAAGGATTCTCCCAGCAGGACAATGGCCATTGCACGGGTGAGTCGCCTATAGGCATCAGAGGACGGGGCAGAGGCTGGGATCTTCCTGGGGACTCTCAGGCTGACCTACCAAGGCCCGAGACACAGACAGTGGCTAGAGAGATAGGGAGAGGAAGGTGCCATCGGTCCTTAGAGATCCAGTTGCCAAGACAGTCACCCTATACCTCACCGAGGTGAGAGTGACTTTAACAACTGCAGGCTGACTCATTCCGCTGCTGGGCATTGGCAGTCCCTGCCTGCCATGAATAGCAGGAGAACAAACCTGCGGATGGCACACGCTGCCACACAGACACTCAGACAGCGATGGATAAGCCTCACCCTGCCAGAAGCAGAGCAGAAACATTCTATGGCCAGACTGAGGAGCAGTCAGCCAGGAGGCTGACAGACCCATGGAGGGGGAGCTAACTGTAGGAGGCATTCGGGCACAACAGGGTGTGGACTGTGATCACCGTGTAGACAGGAGACTGCAGCCGGGTACAGTACAGGGAAGGCTGGTAGCTTCCAGATGCCAGGTCAGTGAGGGTCTCATGACTTTCTCAAGTCTCCCAATTACGCTATGAGGGGGGGGCCATCTAGCAACCCAGGGTCCATAAGATGTCCAACCCAAAGCCTTACGTCTTGATTTGTAACGAGGACTTTGGGCGTGGATTCTTTCTTCCTCAGACCCAGAGAAAATAGACACAGCCCACTCTTGTGGAGCTCACAGCCAGGAAACAGAGTGGCCTGCATACAAACAGCTGACGACCATATATGTGGGCCAGGGATGACATGCGCTGGGAGGCGCCAAAGGGAGTGTTAATCATCTGGGGTAGATCCCAGGTGGCAGACAGAGAAATCGGGGTCAATCTGGAACCTGGGGGACGATGAGTAGGACAGCCACAGAAAGAGGGGTCAGGGCGCCCGTGGAGAATACTGCCTGGGCACAGGACTACAGAATGAAGTATGGGTGCCTAGGGGAAGACGTGACTCCCCCATACTGCCCGTGTGCCACTCTGGTCACATGAGAATGCACAGCACAGGCACATAAAACTTTGGAGTCTTTTCTACATGCTGAGAGGACCCTTTGAGATCACTGGCCCGGCAGCTCTTCCTTTCTGTCACCCAGAAGGTCCCCTACATGGTACTAAAGCACCGTGTCCGGCTCTGGGGATGCAGTCTAGTTCCTTACCTGAGGGGTTCTCATCCTGGTGGAGGGGTCAGACCTCAGACACAGGACTCCGTGGTGTTAGAAAGTGGTTTAGGGACCCTGTCAGCTAGGTGCAGCACAGGGACTGTCTCAGTAGAGAAGTCTGTAAAGAGCCACTGGTGAGGGGCTCGTAAGGATTAGAAGTACCTGCCCCAGAAGGAGCTGAGGGGAGAACACAGGCCAAGGGCACAAGCTCGTCACAGAGATGTCAGAGGTGGTGTTATGGTTAAAATGAGGTAGAGGGTAGCACAGGTCAAGGGGGGACTTGAGGATTCCAGAAGGAGTCTGGACTTTGTTCTTAGGTCCTTGGGAGCTAAGTAGGAGAGTGACCTGATGGGATTCACGTTTTGAAAAGATCACTCTGGCTGCTGAATTGCAGGCTGGATTGAAGGGAAGCCTGGAAGCCAGGAAAGCCAGTAAGGCAGCCGCTGCAGACATCCAGGCAAGAGACCGTGGGGGTTGGGCATAGGGTGGTGGCAGTGAGGAAGGTGGACAGATGAGAGGCCTGCTTCGGGGCAGAGTAAATTGCATCGTGGGGTGAGGAAACGGGAGGCTGGGGAGATAAGTCTGATTTCTGCTGGTGTGGCTGAGCAGTTGGTGGTGGCATTGACAGAACTGTGGAAGATGGAGAGGGGACAGAAGAGGCTTAGGGGCTGAGGGAAATCAGAGTTCCATTTTGGAAATGATCAGTCTGAGGTGTGTATTAGACATCCAGGTGGAACTGCCATGGAGGCCATTGGTGATTGGATTCACAAGCGTGGAGCCCAAAGGAGAGGTTATGGCTGGAGGCAGGAAGTTTACAGTCGTCCACATTTAAAGAGTTTATCTAGAAAAAGTGTGATCTATAGAAAGGACCCAGGACCGAGCCTGAGCGCTCCCAATATGCAGGACTCAAGGACAGGAGGAGCACTGACGTGGAGAAACAGGCCCAGCAAGGAAAAGGGACATACCCGGGATCACAGGTCAGGCGGACAGACAGATCCTAAGGAAGGACACACTGCCCACCTCTCCCTGGTGATTGGCTCTCCTTCCCTTGCAGACACCAACGAATGCATCCAGTTCCCGTTCGTATGCCCTCGAGACAAGCCCGTGTGTGTCAACACCTATGGGAGCTACAGGTGCCGGACCAATAAGAGATGCAATCGGGGTTATGAGCCCAATGAAGATGGCACCGCCTGTGTGGGTGAGTGGAACTCTGGCCACATTCCGTAGCAAAGAAAACATGCCTTGTCCCTGGGAGTGCAGGGCTCTCCGGGTGGGCTCCAGACCATGGTCCTTAGCCCCTGCTTCCCCCTGGACTGATAGAGGCTCCTAGAGTCACGTTCACTCTCCAGGGGAGACCGTGTCAGGCTTGGAGAGGCTCCCTCACTTCTGCTCCACTGAAGGGCCCCGGGGTGCTGGGTCCTGGTCCTGTGGTTCTCACTCCCCTCACATCTCCTGAGGCAAGTGTTCTGGCCTGGAGGTCAGCCGGTGTTCTCGTAGCTGGGGTGGAAGCTCATCCAAGTGACCTTTGGCAGAATTTCTGAACTGGTGTTTGTCTTACCTCCTTCCTCCCAACCAACCCTCTTCTCTTCCCCCGTTTTCTACCTCCCCACCCTTTCGTTTTTTGCAGCTCAAGTGGCCTTTTTAGGTGGGTATTCTTCGGCTGCCTTTAGAATCTCTGAGCCTCTCTCTCAAGCCTCATATCTTTCGCTAGGCCTTGGACTTTACCTTCAGTTATATGCACTTTAAATTCCATCAATAAAGGAAAAAAAAACAAAACTCACAACCTTTGTGGAAAACTATATCTCTCCTGCTGCCTACCTCTCTCCACACCCAATAGATTCTGCCACGTGCTCCTTCAAGTGGACAGTGGGGGTGGCCATCTTTGAGAAGGGAAGTTTGGGAAATGCTGGCGTGACCCTAGTTGTTTGTGAAGCCTTTCTTTGCATGTTTTCTGAGAAAACAGAAAAGGAAAGTGTCTCCTCTACCCCATCCCTCGTTCCTTCCGAAGAACCAGGACAGTCCAGTCATTTCTGTATCTTTGTGAGCTTCTTATTTTGCCCTTAACAAAGATGGCTCCCAGGCGGTTGCTTGCTCAGTTGATTCAGTGATGTATCATGTGCCTGCTCCTTTGGCCTGTGCTGTTGCTGCTTTGTACAACCTGATTTCCTATGATTATGAAAGCCTTATTGCGTTGGTGGTGGTGATGGGAAGGGGAAGGGTGGCCCTTTGGGGCTCTTGATAAAAATGCTTAAGTTTGAACGTGCCAAGTCTTCCAGCCTCTTTTCTGGAGAAATTATGTCAATAAACTCTCGGCTACATATTAGCGCCTAGCTAGTGGGGGCAGGGCGCCTGAGCCAGAACATGCTGGTTGGAAAGCTGAATTCACTGGGCCACTTCCACCAAGAGGGACGTGAAAACAAGCCACAACCTAAGGGGAGCACCAGGTCCTGGCACCAGCCGTGTGAAACAGCATTGCACTTGGAGGACCAGGCAAGGAGTGTGGGGTGGGCGAAGGGCAGACCCAGGAGCAGTGTCCTCGGCGGCTCACTTGGGGGCATTCGCTTCTCCACTCTGGGTCTCCATTCCCTTTTCATAAGTGGCAAGAGAGTTGGGTCAGTGTATCCATTCACCTCCTTTCCTCCCCAGCTCCTCCCTGTGCCACCGTACATAGGTGTGGCTAATCTCCAACAGTCCTGGTTTTCAGAAAGAACCTAACCACCCAGCTTTTGCAGTATGCTTAGGAACCTGGAAGCGCCTGTAGCCAGAGCACCCTTTGGGGTGATGTAATACCACAGCACATGCTCTCTCTCCACCAGCTCTGGTAGTGAGGGCACATTGTAAATCACAGATATATTCTTCATGGGGGGAAAAAGTCGCTTGAAGATATAATAAAATCATGCTTAAGAATGCAGCAAGCCTTTTAAAAACATATTTAGCAAAAAACTACCCGTTTCTGATACCGTAATAATACTCCCAATAAATCACAAAATATGAATTCCTTGTAGCTCGTGCTGTTTTTACACTCGGAACCAGAGCTTAAATGAAAAGTTTTAAAATGAAAACCGCTACAATTTCCCTGGGAAGCACATAACAACTTAAAAATCACTCCACTTCCACCGGTGCCATCCCTGCGTATCGACAGAGAATTAAAGATCTGAAAGGGCCCAGACATGAGCCTCAGAGAGATGAAGTGATTGAGGTCGCCCTGCCCAAGGTCACAGAGCCAGCTGGTCCCCATGCCAGGCCTGCGGACCTTTCCCACCTCTTGTTGAGGGTGAGTGGCACGCACTCGCTGCTTAGACGTTTCCATGTTCTCCCCAGAAGCTGCCGCCTTCTCAGAAATGAGCAAGCGGATCTAAGATATAGAGATGAGGAAGGCCCTCGGCCTCGCAGACTGGCTGCAAAGGCAGCGACTGTAGGAAATAACAAGATAACACGCTCCATTGACTGCCCCCACACAAAAGCGTGAGCAATGGAGGTGGGGGTCGGAAAAGCTAGTGAGGCAGCCTGCCAAGGACACCAGGAGCTTCCGAGTGCCAGCTAACTTCAGCGGCTGCCTGAACTGCCTGGCACACTGCGTTTCAGGTCGCTCTACCTTGTGGGCAGGTCAGATGAGTCACAAAGGGGCGTCCCAGGCTCCCTAGCTGTTAAGGGAATGCAGAGTTAGAAGGTATCCCATGGGGTACATGCATTCAGGAGCTATTGTCTGAACCCCTGCTCTACAATAGGGCCTGAGCAAGGCTCTAGGTTTATAATGGTGAGTAAAGATAACACGGTTGATACGCCCCACACACACTGCCTTCCCTCTAGCCAGATGGAAAAGCCAAGCATCAGGGTGGGAGGGGGGCTTTCTTAAAAGTCTAACTAGATTCACGGGTTACCGCACGCAGAAACAAACTCCATCCATTCATTCATCCACATGTTCATTCAGCAAGTGTTTATTGAGACCCTCGTGGGTATTCTTGTGAGAAAGATGACAAGCTCCCTCCAGTGAGAAGGTCAAGCCTTCTACACCCAAGATGATTTCAGTGGGAAAAAGAAAACAAGGCTAAACTCTACTTGGCCTGCCCCCAAGCCCAGGGCCCACCACTTGCCAGGAATCCAGGTATTCGAACCAGGTACCTCTGGCTCCAGACCTTTGCTGCCTGGGCATTGTCAGCCACAGATATGTTGGCCAGACCAGCACTCCCACCCCCCATCCCCCATCCCCATCTTCCCTTCTGGTTCCTCTTCCTGAGACTCATGGCATCTGAATCCTCACTGTCCCCTTCTGAGTATCTGAGAGCGCACACACGCGCACACACACACACACACACACACACACACACACACCTATTTTTCTTATATTGAGCACACATACACACACTCACACATACACTCATCTATCTTTCTTCCATCCCATAGGCCCACCTAGGTTCCTGATATCTTTTTTAGTTTATGGTGGAATTTGTAAAAATTAAAAAATAGACAAGACCTTCAGGGCAAGTGAATAACTCATGATGTCCTCCAACTAAGCCAGGCCCCATTTTTTTTCAAGAGAACCCCCCAAAATAATAACTGCAATAATACTACCACTTTTATTCTGTCTGTGAAGCCTCCTCCAGGAATGTCTCCCCTCAGAATGAAATAAGAGCTTTCAGTGAGTTAGCTCCATGTGTCTGGGGCAGATATAAACTCTTTACAAGAGCCAACTCGCTTAATCCTTGCAGCAATCCCTAGGGGAAAGTGCTATAATTATCCCAGTTACTCGGATAAGTTAAGTGTTTCCTTAGGCTCACACAGCTGGGACAGGCAAAGGTGGGATGGCATCCCAGGCAGTCTGACTCTCCCACCTGCAGGCTTACCTGCCATGCCTACCCACTTGGTCCAGGTAGCCAACTGGTTTGTGCAAAAGCCACATGTTTCCCAGAGTCAGGGTCAGGTGGGAAGGGAGAAAGAGTCCCCAGAGAGCTGAGATCTGGAGAAGTCGTACCAAGGTCACACCAAAGCCTGAAGGAAGAGCAGGCCACACCCATGTGGAGAGCATCCTCATCAGGCCAGCTTGGCACTTTCTCCAGTGCAACGTGGAGAACCCCACACCAGGCCACCTCTATCGCCACAGTCGCTGGCCCTACTCTGGGAAGGTGCCATTCTGAGGGCCAG
Organism: Microtus oregoni; assembly: GCF_018167655.1. Classification (NCBI taxonomy): domain Eukaryota; kingdom Metazoa; phylum Chordata; class Mammalia; order Rodentia; family Cricetidae; genus Microtus; species Microtus oregoni. The sequence goes on from NW_024543071.1 coordinate 18,774,899, forward strand.
GAGTTGGATTATGAGTCACTCTGGCTGCTATGGCCCCCTCCCAGGGCTTGGGCATCACATCCTGGCCAATGCTGCTGGACCGAGCAAGAACTCCATCACAGCCTCCAAGAACCACATGGAGGCAGAGAAAGAGCACTTCATTATCTCCAAGTACCAGAGATTCCAGACTCTACCAGACGTCCAGCCCAGGAGGACAGTCAAGTCCCTCCCCTTACCTCCCTGCCTACGGTCACCAGTGTCTCATTCCTTTTGTGAAGCTAGTGGCCAAGCCACAGGGAGTCAGAAACCTGCCAGGGGCTGATGTTGTGTCTCCTTGGCAACAGCACATCCTGGAAGGAGAAAGAAGGATAGCTCGGGCTAGTTGACAGGAGAGATAATCCCATTGTCCCTCACCCTTAGCAGCTCTGTCCTCTTAAGCACTGCTGTTGAGCAGTGAAGAGATCGGAGAGAAGGCCATCCAAGGATGAGAAGCAAGAAGAGACAAGAACCTCCTCGGGTGAGAAGCTAACATTTACGGAATGCTCACTATATGCCAAGAACTTTACATGCATGTCTCCATCAATCCTCACACCATCCCACAAGGCAAATTCTACTAGCCTACTCCATTACCAAGGAAACTGAGGCTCAGGAGGAGGAAGGTACACAAAGTCACAGCTCGCTGAGGAGACCCCAGACTCTCTACTCCGCAGCCTGGGTTCTCCAGCCTTGTGCTGCCAATCTCCAGGAAATGTGCGCCTGAGGGAGTCATGTAACCAATTGTTCACTTGTATTCAACTGCACACCCACCAAGTGCTGTGCATGATTCTGGTGGCTTCAGATATTCATCTGTGACGACAACAGGGGACATACGGCAAGGCATGTTCACATAAACACAGGTAGGGGGCAATGGGGAGGGAGTTCTTGTGCACTAGAGAATGCCAAGTGTGTCAGGGAAGATGAATGGCATGAAGGCTATTTGTGAGTTCCTGGGTAGAGGCAAGCTGTTGTTTTAAGTAAGGTGGGCCAGAGTGTTCAACCTCTGGAGGGGAAGGGAAGGCATTTGAAAAAAATTTAAAGTAGGTGGAGTATTCTTGAACCGCAGTTTCTTGTCTGTAAAATGGGTATGAAGTTGACAGTTATTTATTAAACTTGAATTTTAGCACTAACCAATACCTCAGTTATTGTATTAAACTTGGCACAGTGCCTGGCATGGAGTATGCCTCCAATAAATTAGAGATCTGATTATTAATAAATACCAAAATCGATGATGGAGCCAGGTTCTATCTGATGCCAAAACTCCCATGCTTCCCCACCTAGAACACCCAGTGGTGTGCAAGTGGAGATTTGGATATGGCTTACCCCAGGATGCTCGCAGGTTAGTGAGAAAGAGATTGCAGGACCACAAACGGCCATCAAGGGGCAAAGCCTACCTCCCCGGTCCTAAGGTATGCCAGGTTCGGCATAGTGCTCACACAGCATCATTCCCAAAGAGAACAGTCATACAATAAGGTAAATGAAGCAGAGCGGGCATGAAGTCAACTGTGCCACACAGGGCAGAGGTTTCTGAGAGCCACGGACTTTTCTAGACATACTCCATCAACACTAAGAGACTCCGCAAGCGTTTGGTGCTGAGGCACCCGAGAAGTCATCTAGTCCTGCCCTGTTCTTTGCAGAGAGGCCAAGGACCACAGACTCTGCTGTTTGGTAGTCCTCCAGCTCTGGGCCACACTGCCCATGGCTCTTTCGAAGAGCTCAGGCCAGGCCACTCCCCACTTCCTTTCCCAGAAAGCTCCAGTGTATCAGAAGCATGTGGCCACAGTTTGGGGAGTAAGTGGGTAGTGCTGGGCCCTCCCATCAAGAGGCAGAAAAAAAAGAGTCCTGCACGCCATCCTGCAAGCACCCAAGATAAAAGGTTCCCACGCCAGGAGGCACCGTGAGACCGAGAGTAAGGAGCCAGTGAGGAGAATGCCATCACTTCCTAGGAAGCCCTGCTCAGAACCCGGGTGCCATACTGCCGCCCCAGCCTGTGGGAAAGAAGAAAACCCGACTGCAGCCAGTCGTTCCCCTAAAGATAGCCCCTCTGTATGGCCCTCCCCAGAGCAACCACAAAGAATCCTACCTCAGAGCGGTTGGATGCCTCTCCAAGCTAAGAGCCGACTTCCTTCCTTCTGTGGAGCTGCTGGGGAAGGAGAAACACACCCTAGCTCCCGGATGCTCCTGCATGGCAAGGGAACAGGCACAAACCAAATGGAGGAAGGCAAACTGGGCGTGCAAACCAGATGTGCAAATCAGATGTGCAACTCAACCCTGCTGTTCCAGGTAGATAACAGGAGAGAGAGAGAGAGAGAGAGAGAGAGAGAGAGAGAGAGAGAGAGAGAGAGAGAGGGCTTTGGGACTGTCTCCAGAACACAATCATTAGAAAGTCACAGTACCTCAGCCCATGCCGAAGGTTTCCCATGTGCCAGATGCCATGTTACTCTAGAGACCTAGCATAAGACCCAGTGACCCTTCTACCCATCTATCCTTGAAATTCTCCCCTCACTAAGAGACTCTGGGATCAAAGCCTCGGGTTCATGCCAGGCGGTCCACCTCCACACTCTGAAATGAAGCAAGGCATTTCCCCTCTGAGCCTCGGGTTCTTCATCCACAGACAAAGGCGGGAGTAACAGCCCTGAGGAAGGGCAGCGAGGCTCCCTCCAGGTTGGCACAACAACCGACCGATGGAATGTGGGGCTGGTTATAAAATCTGTCCCAAGCCCTCCAACTCCTGGTTTCACTTCTCGCAGGCCCTGATTTTACAACAATCCATAAGTCATTAACCAAGCCACACTAGACCTGTAAGACTCCTTCCCAGCAAGACCCATCCGTCACTCAGTTACAAATGCTGACTTCATTGGGGAATGGGCTAAACACTGAGTCTTTGCTTTGAAGAGTCCAGGCCTGTGTTTTGAACAGCTCAGGGGAGCACAGGGCCAATCAGTACTCATCCATTCTCCTGCCTCTCCAGGGTCTGCAAACATCCATCTCCGGCCCACAGCCCTCTCACTCCGTTCTGATCCATCAGTCATCTCCCTGAAGCCGTCTTCTCTGTATCCAACCACATATCTGTCAATCCACCTTTCCTCCGTCCATCCTTCCATCCATCCATCCATTCATCCCATGGTGCTGTACCCTCTTAAGACCTAGGCCTAGAATTCCAGACACACACCCGCCCCCCAGAAAGAAACCATGACAGTCCGAAAGGATTTTTCCTGCTTGAAGTCCTGACATTCAGGCAATATGAGTGATGACTGAGTCGAGGCAGAATGTATTTTTCCTCTCCCTCTCTCCCAGAAGATCATGAAGACAGCCACAAGAACACAGCCAGGGTGACCTTATTGAGAGCTGTTGCCAGCACGGGAGAGGCCAGACCCTTGCCTCTACCTTTAATTGAGTTATTTGGTGGCCATTTGCAGTTCAATTGTATCTATCTGCACGGCTTCTCAGCAGCCCAGTGCCCAGGGGCCTTCAGATTGCACAAGCTGCATCTTCTCCCTCTTCCCGCCAGCCAGAGATGGGCTGTGTCTCCCATTCAGTGCCAGAGGCGAGGCATTGTGACAGGCACCTGAGGCGGAGAGGGGAGAAGCAGGCCTGAGTCAGACATGATGCCCACACTTGAAAGGTTTACTGACTAATTGGGGGTAGCAGGGAAGGGAACTTCACTATATATGAGGCCTTGTAAGATATGTGTAATGTTTCCTCCTTCCCAGGCATCGAGCAACACTGCTCTCAGGTGGTAGCTGGTCCCCAATCACTTTTCCATTACAGAAATCAATAACTTGAATTACTCCAAAATAACGAGCACCTCCATCCCGCTCCAAAACTAATTTTTTTCTGTGTATGCGTTTGCCCATGTGCTTTACCCTGGGCCTGGAATCTGTCTTTACGAGTCAGCCCAGGTAGAATGGCATCGCGTACCTGACCATGGCATGCTAAGGTAGAATGCAGCAGGGCTCGGAGTCGGGGACTTAGATTGGAATCTTCGCTCTGAGTAGTTCAGCTGTGGGCTCTCACCAAGCTCCATAACAACCTGGAACATCGGTTTCCTCGTGTATAAAATCAGATCCCGAGTACAACACCCACCGGAGTGTTAGAAAAGCAAGCGGAGTAATGAGGCTCAGGAATATTCCTGCATGTATGAGGGAGTGAATCACTGAAGCCTTGGATAAATATCCGTTCATTCCACGTGAGTATCTGAAACCTGTGTCACCAGCTCATTGCATAGTGAGGTCCCAGTGTCACCTCCATAATAACATTCGCGTCTCACAATGAGGAAACCAATTACCGTTCACAACGATCACAACGATGCATTCTTGTATAGCTGCTGATTTACAAAGGAGCAAGCGTAGACCCAAGGAAGCTAAGGGAATGGCTGGGGGTCAGGGTGGGAGGTCCCTGGATGGGGCCACCCTCTGATACCTTCACAGTGGTTCATCTCCTCTATCGTCCCTGATTCAAAAGCAAGCCCTGGTGCTACCCCAGGATGCTATGCCCTGCATCCTGCATCCTGCAGATGCTGAAATGACAGGTCCTTTGAAGGACCTCTTGAAAGAAGAGCTGCAAGCACAACGTACTCTGCCCTTGGCTCTGCCTGGAAAAATAGAGCCTCCTAAGAGTCACCTGAGAAGAGACATGTGGGAACCCTCAAAGGCCACACTCTGAAAGCCAGAAGAGAGACATTACAGACCACCTATTTCACACAAGGCGTATTTCTAGCCATTTTCTGATTCTTCAAAACCAGTTATCCTTAACCTTTTGAGGTTGGTCCTATGTACTTTGAGAATCTGCTGAGAGCTATGGATTGTGTCTCCCCGATAAAGGCACTGATTATACTCATAAGTGCAGGATTTGGAGGTAGAGGTTAAGTGAAGGACTGGTAGCTGGGCGGTGGTGGCGCACACCTTTAATCCCAGCACTCAGGAGGCAAAGGCAGGTGGATCTCTGAGTGTTTAAGGCCAGCCTGGTCTACAGAGTGAGTTCCGGGATGGCCAGAGCTACATAGTGAGACCATAGTGAGGTTTTCTTAGGCACCAGGGACCTTCTCTTTTCACAGCCTTGCTCTCAGCATAACAAATACTTTTGTATATATCCACAACCCACAGCAAACGGGAGCCATGCACACGTGTGTATACATAGGTCATGCTGAGTTGCAATTGTCTGGTTTGACATGAAGCATATTAATAGATCTTCAATAAAACATGAATCCCACTGTTGTGCTTTCTCTTCCTATCTTGGAGCCAATAAACTTCTTTGGTTAATTCAATAAAACAGAGAAACATGCATAGATCTCGTGTGTGCAGTACAGTGAATTTCTAAGAGGTGAGATCCCTATGCTACCAGCTCTCCGGCCCCGAGGCAGAAGAGTGGGAGCCCAAGAGTTCCCAGACCCCCTCTCCTCCACCCCCCTCAAGCGAGGAACAGCCATGTCAGTTCTTTCTTCATAGACAACTGTGTCTGTCTTTGAATCTGTTCCAGGCTGTGTCTGATTGCGTTTGTGGAGCCAGTGTTTTTAATCCAGGTCTCAGGCTTGGGTCTGAATAATCGTGTAAAGCGTTTTCCTATTTGATGGCCGGGGAAACTGAGGCTTCCTGTAAGCCAGAGCTCAAAGTTTTGGTCGTGTTTGGGGCCACATCTTCAGCAGCTTGTCCTTGAGGGGAATAGAAGGCAAAGGCAAGGTGAGGGTGCTTCCTACAGGGACCACACGGGATATGAGAGGAGTGCCCAGACCAGCAGTTCCCAAAGCAGCTGAAACCGGCTGCGGAGGGAAAGAGTGGCTGCCTCCCTTGACCCACACCTATAGAAGCCGCAAGCAACAGCTGCTGGTTTAGCTAAGGTGGCTGAGGAAGTTTTGTAGCTTTTCTGCAGCCTTTTGGCTCTTGGGTGCAGTACGTGATCCCACCACTTGGCGGCACCTCGAACTTCTATAAACTCCGTGGTCCTCTTGTCACAAGGGCCCTCCCTATCTTTAACTAAAGCGAAGAAGTCAGTCTTTAACCAACAGAAGAAAGCCAAAGCATACAGCAAGGAAAGACCATGCACCAAAAGCGTGCATGGGGTGTGCCAGGATGGTTGTCCCCTTCAAATGGAACCAGGAATAACCTGTCCTTTGGGGTCTTGTGTCTGGTTGTTAAGGGGGAAATAGTGATATGGCTGCAGCCAGCCAGAGGGAACAAGCTTTGTTTGGCTTTAAGAACAGAGGCAGCAGAGAAAGCCACACTTTATCAGATCTGCACCGTCAGGCCTCCGCTGCCATTCACTGGGCTGTCCCTGGGGGTTCCACATGCCTGTAAGCACAGCCCACTCAGAATCCTGCGCTACTGGGGCACGGAGATGCCAGGCCTGCTTCAGAACCCAGACCCAAACAGCCCCAGGTCTTTCCCTGGGAATCTGCAGCTCCAGTCTCTGGGTAACTAGGGGGCCTTTAGAGTTGAATGTACCCCAGACCCTTTCTGCAGTTTGCAGGTTTCTTCTTAAAACCAAGCTCTGCTACTTCCTGTGTAAACTGGGGCAGTTGAACTTCCGTGCATGTGCCTCATCTGTAAGATGGGGATAGACGTTCACACCGTGGAAAGCTCACTAGGAGGCCTAAGCATGAAGGAGGTTGTGGCTGAGCCTAGCTAGGACCCGACAAACAATAAACGTTAGGCATATGCTAGCTACCGTTTTTCTTCCTTTTAAAAAAGATTTTCTTTAAGTATGTGTGTGTGTTTACCTGCACATATATCTATGTACTGTGTGTGCCTAGTGCCAGAGGAGGCCAGAAGAAGGTGTTGGGTCCCCTGGGGATAGAGTTAGAGTTGTGAGCAGCCATGTGGGTGCTGAGGACTGAACGCAGGTCCTCTAGGAGTGCTCTTTACTGCTGAGCCATCTCTCCAGCACAGTTATCACTGTTTATCACCGTGACCATTGCCATTTAAACGTGGGAGAGCTGAAAGCCTCTCAGCCAGGCAAGCCCTGGGAGCGGGGTGTTGGGTGAATTTTCGCCAATTCGTAAATCCCCAGTCTTCTTTCTTTGTGGCTTCTTCACTAAATAGCTTGGCTGAGGTTCAAGTTTAGGCTACAGCAAACTTCCCACCCAGGCAGAACTCCAGCACGACCCTCCCTGCCACCGGGGCAGCTCCTAACCCACTCACTCACATGCCAAGACTAAGCAGAGGCAAAGGTCCAGGCTCCCCAGGGCTCAGGTGCAGAGCCAGGTGTCCCTTCGAAGCAGCAAGCAGAAACTTCTGAGCTACCTGGAGCTCTAGTCCACACCACCCAGAGACCACCTCCGCTTTGGCCCCAACCCCAGGACCAGAGCTGTGGTCCCTGTGACCTAATGAGGTCCTCTCTGGATCAGATTCTGTCCAGAAGATCTGTGTGGTCCAGCCCCGCCACAACCCCAGGCAACTTCCTATCTGGGAGGAAATCCTGTTTTAACTCACCCACCACCTCTCTGACCAGGAACACATTACTCAACCTCCTGAGACTTTTGAGAAGACTCAGCTAATCTTTAAATCCCTCTTATCCCTAGAATATGGTTTTAGTAAAGTATCTGGTATTCCGTAGGTGGTTAATAAATGCTTAGTTTTATGATTTCCAAGACAGAGCTATGCCAATTTCTAATATCTGCTTTCTAATCTTTCCCTAAAATTACTGTACGCATATGATGGGGAGTTGTGCATGTTCCATGGTGCACATGTGTAGAGATCAAAGGACAATTTTGTGGAGTTGGTTCTCTCCTTCCACCTTTACTTGGGTTCCAGGGCTCAAACCTAGGTCGTCAGGCCTGCGTGGCACGTACTTTAACAGCTGAGCCACCCTGCCAGTCCATTCTAGCCTTCAGTAACAAATGGCCCATGTGATTTGACCCAGACTGTGCCTGACCTAGAGTAAAATCTCAAGAAACAGGCCCTACCTAACTCACTGATCAATTACTTTTGGCTTAGCTTTCATCTGAGCCTACTGTCTCCAGACAAAGCCACAAATCCACCAAGGATTAAGGAGTGGTAAAGGCAGGATGTCCACCTCCCCACTGACCCACAAGCTCCAGAGAGAGAGAGAGAGAGAGAGAGAGAGAGAGAGAGAGAGAGATCATCAGTCCTGTGTCATCTGCTTTTTCTCCTGTACACACTCAGCCAAGCATCTCTGCATGAGCTGGGATGCAGAACTAAGCCCATCACCATGGACTAGTGGAAATAGCATGGAGCCTCAAGCTGGCAAGTCCTTTTTATTGGAAAAAGAATAAAACGAAAGGTCTTCATTTTGCCTCTTCTCAACCTTCTCAATGTCAGTGTCCCAAGGTCATACAGCAGGTTAGGGAGGGCACAGGCTTCTGCCAGGAATTGGGCCGGGGATGGGGGCTGAAGCATGGGAAGAAGGGGTTCATTGAACCAGGGCTTGCAGGCTCAGGCTCCCTGAGGCTTCAGGGGCTTGGCCAGCCCTCTCCATCTCTCTGCGTAGTCTCCTGACATCACACGCTGCTGCTGTGGCCAGCAGAGAACAAGGCCCTCTCTGCTCTAGAAAGCTACTATAGTGGCTGGTGTCTCCTGTCCAGTTCTAGCACCTCCTGTCCGCTGAGGTAGGCAGCCTGTTTCCTGTCCCTATTCAGGCCCCAGGATGCCCCTTACTCGCTCCCCATGAGAGCCACAGCACCATTGGCTGGTCAGCCCTTCTTCCCTTGCAAGGCACACTGCCTTGAATGTCCAGGGAGCCTCGCCTGCAGGACTTCGGGGCTCTGACACTTAGGCAGGCTGAATTTGCAGCATCTGTGGCCCCACTATGTCACAGGGGCTGGAAGAAGGGCACCAAAAACCACCCAAACGTTGGCTCTGCTCCCCTAGGATCCCAGCTCTTCTCCATCAGAATGTGCACAATAGAGCCAGAGATGGGAGAAAGGCCAGGAGCAACAGTCCAGCAGCAGCCCAGCTTTAGGACACCGACTTGTAGAAGTCCAGGAGGGACCCACCTCCTGCTGCAGACCATTGTGTGACAGGACAGGGCAGGACATGGTAATCATTAGCCCAGCAGCCAAAGAGAACACACAGAGTGGTCTCTCTCTACACACATGCTTTCTCTCTCTCACACACACACATGTGCACACACCCACTCACACTCACTTGTGCAGTCACACACATACACCCGCATTCATACACTTGTATAACGCACACGAGCACATGCTTCACACCCATAAACTCACATACATTTGAGCACACAGTATACACGTAATACACAAATTGGCTCCAGTCCGGGAGTTCAGGCGCTGTCCAGCTGCGTTCATCCACAGGGTTTTACCATACCCCAGTGGAAACCCCCCTCCCTCAGAGTCCCAGGCAGAACACCCATAACCAGCTCCTGGTGGGGTGCAAAGTCTCGGAGTTGGGTGCTTCTTGGCAAGGCTGAGAGGACTTTCTGCTCTGAGTGAAGGACAGGAAAGCCTCCGACTAGGAGAAGCTGGATAGCTCCCAGGGTACCCATCTCCCCAGATCTCAAAAGAGGAGGTGGAATCATTGACAAGCCCCATGGTGGTGTTGGGCCTTAGAGCCCGGGGAGCAGAATCCAGGTAGACAGGGGCTTTGAGGGTGAAGGATCATGCAGGGGAGGGGGGATTCTCCGGGTCCTCCTTAGAGTGGGGTTAGAAGGCCAGGAAGAGAGGGTTCATCCAAGCTGGCTTCCCCCCTCCCCCCGCCCTCAGACTTCCCAAGGAAGGCCTGGCTCTGATGACCCGGACCATCCCCATGGGAGAAAGTAAAGTCCAGGGTCAGAAAGGGGAAGATCCTGCCAACGGGCAAAGGACTGTGAACACGGGACACCGGGTAATCACCCTCCCTCCCGCTCCACAAGGCAGGGTGGGCCCAGAGAAAGACTCAGAAGCGGGTACTCTGGTAACGCAGCCTCCGCAGATCTGCCAGCCCCTCGCTCCGGCCATACACCTCCCTGCGGGGACTCTCGGCCAGTCACCGAGCCCCCGCCCCGCCACCGCCAGCGCTGCTGCTGCCGCTGCCACTGCTACTGCCACTACTGGAGCTGCCGCTGCTGCACCGGTCCTCATAGATGGAAATCTCGATCTGGGACGATGGTTAAGGAGCTGCGAGCACCCAGCTGTTGATTGGGAAAGGGCGTACAGACCCAGCATGAGGCCTGTAACTGAAGCCCGCTATGCCCAATAACAGAGACCAGAAGGCCTGAAGTCCCAATCCTCTCCAAACCTCAGCTAACTCTTACTGAGAGAACACGGGGCTGAGTGCACAATGGGATCCCATGTCGAGTTTGGTCTTCCTCGAAATGCATTATGGGATCCCAAGTCACAGGTGCGCCGGGAAATGGTGTTAAACACAAGCAGTTCCACTTGCTGATAGCTACTGGCCCACCCAAGTTAGGCCACTCCCTTCACATTTGCAAACTGGCGACTCTAACAGAGCCTTGGGACTCCTGTGTAAATTAATGGAGTATCTGGGTGCTAAGCGCAACACAAGGGCCCAGCAGAAAAAAAAGCATGGGCAAATGTGTGTTTCTAGACTACTGAAAGGGGCACTGTTCCCCTGAACAACGGTTCCAAATGGGGTCATCAGAACTGTCATCCAGCCCCTGCCAGCCTGTCACTAAGACAGCCACCCCAGAGGAGCATCCCCATCCTGGAATTCATTCTTCTCATCTGTGTTCAGGGGGTGGTGGGGCTCAACACGGAATATTAAATGAGATTACCGAAGTCTTGCAGATTCTCTGAGGAGCAGACAGCCTTGCAGGATAAGAGAGCCTGGGCTTGAATCCTGACTTAACAATCTGCTGCTTGAGGGTGAGGGACAGCCAGTTTCCCTTCAGGGTTGGTCCTGGTACAGACACGAGGGTAAGATGGGCCCAACTCCTGGGCATGCGATGAAAATCATCTGAGATTGTAGTTTTCAAAGCCTTCACATGTTGGCTGTCTTATATTAAGCTCTAGTTGCATGCAGTGCAATAACTATAAAGCCCGAAACTCACAAGCGGCTCCAATAACTGAAAGGGGAGGGGCACCTATGACCAGTGATGTGTGGAACCCTGGAAGGACCCTAGCAAGGCTCTTATTTCCTAGTAACATCCTCAAGGGCCCCACTGCATAGATAGCTCTGTGCCCTCACACAGAAGATCCCAGAAGGATACAACCCTCATCCCACGTTCCACAGGATCCGTGAGCAGGAGCCCTCGAGGCGCAAAGACCTTCTCATTCTGCTCCTGGATGTAACGGGAGATCTTCTTGAGAACCTGCAGAAAGAGGGGTCCATAAGGATGAGTCTGTGGCAATGGAGCTGGAGGAGGGGAGATGGGGAAGCACCACCTTCTCATAGTGCGTCTCCATGCAGAGGAAGATGAAGTAGGCTGTGGCGCAGGCCAGGCAGCCCTCCAGGTAGGAGCTGCCCCCAATCTTCTCAGCCTCTGCATAAAAACCATTGAGGGTCTTCACGGTCTCTTCAAAGAGCTGCCTCTCGATCTGGAGGGAGAGAGGTAGACTATTAGCCTCCCCAAAGTGGGGACAATCGCAGTCGGGCCACGGATAAGAGCACTGGTGCCGCATGAGTGGGAGGTGCTGAAATACTGGCAAACGGACATGAACAGGAAGCTGCAGGCAGAGCACACAGAGCCCAGGGGAGAGACCCCCAGGAGTCCAGTTGAGACTTATCCCCTGAGCTAGATGTGTGGCCCTGCAGTAGTGGCTTGCCCGTGCTGTGTGGGTTTCCTCATCCATGGGATGGGAACAAGCAGGACTGTTGGCCTTCCTTGGGAACAGGAGACTCACGATGTCCTAGATCAGTGGTTCTTTCTCCACCTTCCAAACTCTACAACCCTTTAGTACGGTCCTCATGCTCTGGTGACCCCAACCATAAAATTTTTGTTGCTACTTCATAACCTCAATGTTGCTACTGTTACAAACCTTAAAATATTCAGAATAATGTTAATGTGCAGGATATCTGATTTGCAACATCTGTGAAAAGATCAGCTGACCCCACACACACACACACACACACACACACACACACACAAAATCCTATGGGTTGAGACCCACTTTCACGGATGTTTCATGCAGAAGCTCAGACAAGTATTCTGGTGACATCAGTTCTCACTGTAATGGTTGTGCCAGAGCTCAACAACAAATTCCCACAAGCAGAATCTCCAGATTTGGAAAGTGTTCCAGCTGCTTGTGACCGACAGAGGGAGCTCTGGAGAGCCACTCCTGGAGCACTTTTCCTCCCAGCTAAGAAGTTACTAACACCAGCGACTGTGTGTGTGTGTGTGTCTGTGTCTGTGTGTGTCTATGTCTATGTGTGTGTCTGTCTGTGTGTGTGTGTGTCTGTCTGTCTGTCTCTGTCTGTGTGTGTGTATGTGTGCATACAGGAAGCTGACCTGTAACCATAACAACAGGAAACACTAAGAACTACACACCAGCCTTTTATGAACTCTCACATGAGCCCAAAAGCATTCTTGCCACCTCCACTCTCTGACAGGTGAGGATGGCTCTGCCCCTGAGACCACGAGAACCCTGAGGCCTCACCTCTGACCTCCCAGTCCCTACCACTGTTAACTCCCTGTAAAGGGCAGACGTGCTTTCTTGAGAATGGGATGCTTATGGTTTTCTGAGAGGTCTTGGGGATTCAGTCAGCAAAGACCAGCCGTGCCCCACCTTTCAAACCTCCTCACATCAGCCTGGTCTACAACACAGAGCAGCACTGGGTCTCTGCCATCCTTCAACCCAAAATCAGCTCTAAGGCAGCCCCTGGTAGGGACTGTACACCCTCGGGAAGAGAGGCGATCACAACCCTTGGCTGACCACCTTAGACGCCACCAGCAGATGAAGATGGAACATCAGGCCCCCTCCTCACTCTTTATAAGACAGATGAAAGCAGCCCCCAGCTCATCCTCTGCGTCTCTAAGCTTCCCTGCCATAGCTGACCACATGGTATCTACTTTCATCCACACCTGCTAAGGATGCGTTTGCGTCAGTATGAACATCAGAAGCCAGTGGGAAAGTAGAGAAGGCAGACACCTGGCTCTTCCAGTACCTTCTAAAAACTTGGGTGAGTCACTTCCTGTTTCTAGCCCTGAAGGACACTTCTGCTTCTGAAGCTGTGTGTGTGGTGCAACGTAATGATCTGGTTAAAACACGTTCATATTTGGGAGCTCTGAGATAGGCTGGGAACCTCGCATGGTGTCTGAGTTCTCTGGTGGTGCTGACCCTGTCAGCCACAGGGCACAATTCTGAAACAAGGGCTTAGCAGTAGTGCTCGGTGCGGACTGCACGCTAACACCATGTGGACAGTTTTTAAAACCAACACTACACCCAAATCTCAACCTCAAGAGGTGAGGACTGAAACAGTCTGGGAAGGGGAGGGTAGGTCAGAGCAGCAAGCACTACTGTCACTCTCCCTTCCCAAGCAGATGCCTTGTCTGTCCCCCACTTCCCAAAGCTCATAAGTGGCCCCAATCCAGTCAAGAGTGGGAAGAGACGCCACACTAGACAGCAAGCTACTACCCAAGCAGGATCTAGGGACCACTCAATTCTTGCTCACCTGAGAATTCCTCATTAAAGATTGAAGTGTGAATAATTATAATTTAAATAATAATTTTTAGTTAACTTAAAAGTTAATTTGCAAATTAAGATGTAAAACAATGCCTACTCCCAGAGACTCTGACAAAAGTGCTTTGGGGTGCACTGAGATTTTTTTCAGCTGCCCAGAACATTCTAGTGTGCAAGCCAAGGTTATGGACAGTTGTCAACAAGTGGGGATTCCTAAGCCACAGGTCCGCAACTGAGTCAGCAAGTCTGTTGACACCCAGTCTAACACACTAGGACTCGGGAATTTACATTTGTTTAACAAGTTTTCTAGAGGATTCCCATGCAAGGGTAATTTGAGCTGCTGGACTGGAACAAGTCTGAGTTGTTTTTTTTTGTTTTGTTTTGTTTTGTTTTGTTTTTCAGAGAATTTTCTGTGTGGAGATGCAAGACTGCAGTGGATTTATCATTCTTCCATTCAGGGTGGCTAAATTATGCATTTGTGGTACTGTTTGTCACAGAAGACTAGAGAAAAAAATACGTTCTAAGAACACCCCGTGCCACCATGGAAGTAGAGCTCGTGTTTAGAAAAGGTGTCCTTACCCGGCTATCCAGCTCTGGGGGGAACTTGGTCTGGAACTGACAGGTGGTACCGTCGCTGTAGTCTCTCTGGATAAAAACCTTCGTGGCCAGCGATGCGCTTCGCCGGAGCTCCTGGAGATTGTGGACCTGAGGAGATGGGCGGGAGGCACACACTCAGGAGACCATTGTCTCCCTGTACTGATACGAAGGGATTGATGAATCCCGGCACACGCCAGGCTCCATGAGGGGCCTTGAGAATCAGGCCCGGTGCAGTTTACATGAGAAGCTGTCTGAGGTCATCACCAGTCTGCAAAAGTAGCAGGAGGAAAGCTGGGCCAAAATGAGACACTCAGAGCCATCAATCATAACAGAAATGAGTTCTAGCAAGGTGCAATGGCAGCCAGCCCTGTCCTTGGAGAACTCAGCACCGACCAATATGGAAACCTTAGACCCTTCCAGCCTGGGGAGTGAGGCACGTGGAAGAGAGGAAACCTTTATGTGTTCGTGAACTCCAAGGGATACTGAGGTCCAGGCCAAGTTCTGAAAGGTCAGGAAACACCCACATTAGTTTTCTTACCCCCAGAAAAGGACCCAGGAATGGCTATTTCCCGAGAGGTAACAGTGTAAAGTGAACTGGGGCCAAAAGCTGAAGTAAAAGGTTTTCTTGATAAGAAGGACTGGGATGACTTTTGTCTGTCCATACAATCTGACCTAGCACTTGAGGGGAGTGGGCTCTATTCTGCAAAAGAACAAGGTCTCTTTCTTCTTCTACCTCTCCAGCCTCAGTTGCTCGCACTGGGAATAAACACCTCATTGGTGAAATACGCCCAGCACTGGAGCCACATGGAGACCAGGCCCTGAAGGCAGAGTGAAGAAACAGCCAGTTCGTCCTGTGTAATTAAGCCGAATCCGTTCAGTCACTCGACTCTTATTTATTGAGTCCCTGCTAGTGCCAGGCTCTCCGGATGCTGAGCAAAAGTCTGTCTATGGGCTCCAGGGAGGAAGACGAGTAAATGTGTAATGAATTAGACCGTGATGGATGGCTGAAACAAAGTCACAGTTACCCAGAAATGCTTATTCACAGAGGCTTCCTGGAGACTGTACTGAGTCCTATGGGGGAGGTTGACCAGAAGTCGAAAGGGGAGGAAAGGGTGACCCTGGGAAAGGGAGTAATGAAGACAGCAGATCGTGATCTGCTCCAGTGGTTTGAGGCAGTGTTTAGCAAGCTGGTTTGCAGAGCAGATACAATCAGTGGGAAATGAAGATGTACTGCAGTCAAGGGTGAGATCACAAATAGGACGGGTCTCTGCCAACAGGAAGGACTGCAGGTGGAGACAACAAAAAGCTGAGGGATGAGTAGAGAAGGGTTGACAAGACAGAAGGACTGGATGATTGGTCTTCAAGGTCTTAGAAATGAAGCAATCCAAGAACATTACCTAGGCTATTCTAAAGTAAGGTAAACTTTGCTTCAAGCAGGAGCTTTGATCTCAAAGTTTTGGGCATGAATTAAAAAGCATCTAAGTGCTCCTCCAGTTTTAATATTTCTTGACTCCACTAGCCAGGATCTTCTTTGAAAAGGTTCCCTTTTAGCTGAGCATGGTGATGCACACCTTTAATCTCCACACTTGGGAGGCAGAGGCAGCTGGATCTCTGCAAGTTCAAGAGTTCGAGGCCAGCATAGTCTACAGAGCAAGTTCCAGGACAGCAAGAGCTGTTAAACACAGAGAAACCCTGTCTCGGGGGGTGGGGGGATGCCCCTTTTAATATCTACTAGGATCTTAGGATAATTTTGAAAGAATCAACATGTTTGGGTAATATAACTAACTCTCTCATCAATGCCTCTGCTCCATCTGGTTATGGTTTCGCTGTAATGCATTTTCATGAGACAGGAAAAGGACTGTGACCTTCCCTGCCCTTCCAAAACCAGAGTACAGGAGCCAGCTATGGATTCGTTCAGCTCTGCAAGGCTCATTCTGACACTTTTGTAGCAGTAGGTAAGCCTAAGGGACCCGCTGGAAGGGATTCCTTTTGTCATAGTTCGGGACTAAAATAAAACAGTGCTAAACCACAAAAGGTGGTGGTGAGCAAGGAAAAAAGGCAGAAACAATGTTTCAAGCAGTCTGACCTGGACTTGGCTTCCGGCCAGAGGCAACATCCTTTGTCTGAGCCTACACATACACCTGTGTATACATAGATGTAGGCGATACTATGAGCCATGACAGTGTGTCTCTTAGTGACTGGCTGTTACTTCTTTCTCCTAGGAATACAACAAAATTCTTTCCAAGGCCTCCTTGCAAGTTGGAGTGGGCACGTGCTGCACAAAGCGAGTGAAATTGATGAATATCCTATTTGACTCATACAGACCTGAAACTCCTCCCTTCTCCCAAAACCAGAGGAACCAGGTATTGAAGACTGCAACAGGAAAGGGCCTGGGTCCCTGAATGACCCCTTGAAGGACATCTGCCTCTTGATCGGGAGCCTCCCATTCAGGACTTTACTGAGAAGGGAGTAATCCTCCATTATTAAGACATTAGGTGCTGTCTCACGTAATACAGACCTATTTCCTCTTGACTGATTTATTCACTCTCAAGTTCTTGGAGTGGGAGGGACCAGCACCCTCCCTACCCACAGCAGTATCCTAAACCTGAGAGCCTGTCATGGCTACAAGTGACCAGGCATCCGCTTCCGCCCCTGGAGAATGTATGTCAGGCGGTGAGGAGTCTATAGAGGAGATGAGACACATTCACATGGAAGCACCTTGGTGTGCCAGTCCTACATGGCCCACATACCACAGGCTCTGGCACAGTCGGTGTAGAGTAAGATTGTAGGCAAAAAAGCGTCTCCTGGTCCTCTCCATCTATGGAAGATAATCTGCCTGATCTCGGGCCACAGGATCCTTGAAAAGTCTGCTCTTCTCTGGCCCCCATTTCTTCAAAGACGCTAAACTGGAACCTGTAATCATCACCCCTCCCATCTCTGACTTCAAAGAAGCCTTATCAGGAGTGGTGAACATAAACATTTCCAAAGGCAAAACAGTGGGCTGGATCCAGCCTGTGGCTAATAAGAGAGCTTTTGACCTGTGCCAGAGAGCCAGCTGGCCACTGCCATTGAAGGACATACTAGAGATGGTAGACAGCAGGTGACGTAGTGTGTCCCTATACACCTGGCAGTCCTTCAGGCTGGGCCGGTACGGAGCAATCTCTGGAAAGCAATGAGCTCCTGGGTCGGGTATGCCCAAGACAAACAGGAGGCCCCAGCTGGTCCACAGATCCATCCTCACTTAAAACCATCTCATTCCTTAAGGTGCAGGTGAGGTGAGCTCATAAATCATGGGATCTATATGATGATCCAACACTGGGCTGGGCTGGGAGTCACTGGCAGCCAGGTAGGCCCTGAGGGTGGGAAACTGGGCACAGGGCCACCCTTCCTCTCAGCCTACTACACTCAAGCTCAAGCCAGTGACTCAGAGATCAGACCTCCACATATCCCGCCTGGGTAATGCTACTTGGGTGCACTTAGAACATCTCTGATGTGCCAAAACCCACTTCGAGAAGCCCCTCCAACAAAAGATACTTGCCAGTTGCTCTTGGCCATTTGGACTGCTTCCTGGGCAGACACACATTCACAAAGGCCTGTTGCTCAGGAAATGGACTCAGGAAAGATCTCCAAATGAGGTCAGGGCCTCACTCAAGAACCTTCCTCCCCCTCACACACATCCCTCCCCTAATGCTAACTTCTAAACAGAAATTAGAAAGCAAAAAAGATCATTTCCATGTAAAGCCATTTCCCCTCCCCTCTTCTCCTCTCCATATTTCTCCCCACACGCTCCTGTCGAGTCTTCCCCTGGAGCTCAGCTCCCTCTTTGGATGCTAAGGAAATGACCATGGAAACTTGAAGTGAGGTTTTCCTTTCCCCAGCAGGTTTTTCCTGGTAATCTCAATCCAGTCCTAATAGTGAAAAACAGCCTAGGGGATGACTCACCCTAGCCCCAACACCATACACCCTGTGCCCTGGCAGAGCCTGAGTTTCTTTCCTCAGTACAGCTAGCCGGGTCCAGCCAAGACCGAGCTGTGAGACTGAAAACTTTTCCCGTTCATCCTAAATATTCTTCTGTCCCTCTGTCCTCAAGATGACCAGCCAGGCCAGTCAGGGAACCTAAGTGTCTCTGGCTCAGTGCTTCTCAACCTTCCTAAAGCTGCAACCCTTTAACACAGTTCCTAGTGCTGTGGTGACTCCCAACCATATCATTATTTTCGTTGCCACTTCATAACTGTAGCTTTGCTTCTGTTATGGATCGTGATGCAAATGTCTGATATTTCCAATGGTCTTAAAGGGGTTGTGACCCACATGTTGAGAACCATTGCTCTAGCTCTTCTTGACATACCATAGCTCCTAACTCAAAGCCCCTTCCCAAGACCCCAGCACTCTTCTCTAGCAAGCATCATACTGGCTAACTGGATATGTTATCCTGGTTGCAAAGCAAAAAAAAAAGTCAAGGAGGCAAGATGAATTACTTTCTCGGCGTGCAGTCGCATCATCTGTAAAATGGGCAGCTGAAGCCTTTGACGCCTTCTCCAGGCTGAAGCAAGCTTCCATGCCTCAGTCATCTCATCTGCTAATTGCACATAATAACACCATCCTTGCCCACTTCACAGAGCTGCTCAAACACTCAAAGGCGTTCTGTGTGCCACAGTGCTGTATCCACAGAGGCATTATGAGCAAGCCTCTCCCAGGGGAGAGTCATCAAGCCTACCAACAGCTTCCTGGAAACCTGACCTCAGCCAGGAGCTTTGAACCTGTGGGCAGAACGAATGGGCCACGGCAGACCTGTAGGAAAGAGACACTAAAAGAGCCTGGCCTCTCCAGATCCATCAGACCTCACTAGCAACTGCTGCTGCAGTCCGGCAGGCCTGTCTGGGAGGCAAGCAGCCCCTTGGCTCCTTCACATTTTTCTCCATCTCTGTGCTACTTCTGAAGCACTCTGCATTCCTCTAGAAGGCAGGCTTGCCTGCACATGGCCTGCACATGGGGGTCTGGGAGAGCGTGAGTCCCTCCTAGCTAACCTGTATAACATCAGAATGCAAACAAAGCCAAGCAACAGCGGGAGACTCAGTGGAATAATGGCAACAGCACTTGGGACAGCTACCTCGCCACTCACCAGGAAGCCCAGAGGCACTGCACAGGATCATCCACAGGCCTTTGATTTCCTCCTTGGCAGCATTCCAGCTAGGCTGGGAATGGGGAGACACCACAAAAGAAGACAGTAGCAGAACTGGGGAGACCCAGTGTGCGGTGTTACACTCTGAAAATTCAGAGAAACTTTCAGCTCCGCTATTAGCATCTGTGTGAGGACCAAGCCAATGATCCTTCTTTCCATATGTCAGCTTTAGCATGTGCAAAGAGCTCACATCTCTAGCACAAAATGAGGGAGAGGGATAACCCCTAGGAGCAGAGACAAAAATCCTGATTTCTTAAGCATTGCAAAGAGAGTTTGCCCTTAGCTAACAGGTCCCTTGGTCCTTAGGCACACCGTGAAGAAGGCAGCCGTCTCCACACACAGGCAAATGTGGGCACTCTGGGACCAGCAACTCAAGCAGAGAAGGAAAGCAAGGCATGGTGATTCTCAAAAGTGGGGGCTGGTGCAGGAAGTTCTTAAAACCAACCACTTGGGTCCTGGGCCTGAGGATGCCTTTGTCCATGCCCTCCTCCTAAGGAAATGCGGATATAGAGGAAGGTCTGTCTTCCTTAGTCAAGTATTTTGGGTTAGAAGCAGAATACTGTGCCGCATAGCAACAACAGCAGTAGGCCACCCTCCCTCCCCTTACACAAGCGTACAGGGATTTCCAACCCTCCAGGGAATCAGAACCCTGTGTTCAGAAGGGGAAATCCCAACCTAAGCTGGGACTTGGTGCTATTGGTAACATGTGGACTCTCCAGGGCTCAGGATGGCATGGGCAAGATTGACATGCCAGAGGTGAGGGGACCACTACCCAAAGTCCTGTTCTTCTGCCCTGCTACTCCCTACCTGGCCCCCATGAACCCGGGAAACACCCCCTACCCCCACCCGCCTCCGCCTTCTCCTTGCTCCCAGTCTGCCCCTAGTGGGGAATCATTCCCTGCGGCATTGACTGCGGGCTAGGGTGCTGTCAACCTACCTCAGTGGCCATCTTCAGAGGGTGTTGACCACTCCTAGGTGACTCGAGGTCTGGTCCCGAGGGGCTGTCCGCGGTGCTGACTCGGAGAGCGGGTGGGCTGGCCGAGGCCAGCAAGGGCCTGGGTGCTGTCCTCGGTGCTGATGAGATCTCCGAAGCCCGAGGCGTGCTTTTGCGGGCAGCAGGGTCCCGGAGAGGGTGTCTGTGCTGTCCACGGTGCTGCTGCGGGAGCCGGGCCGGGGAGGCGAGGCCGCGCCCTAGGCTCCTCACCGCCCGATCGCCTGCTGCCAGGGCTCCTGCAAGCAACGGCCCGGTTGACAGCGCAGCAGCGGCGGGTACGGGGGCGGCGGGGGAAGGAGGGGCCAGTGCCTCGGCGGGCGGGGAGGGGGAAGCCGCGGCCCCCAGACTCCGGCACCCGCCGGAGAGGAGCCCCGCCCGTGGTCACCGGCTCCTCTCCCGCCCAGCCCCGTCCCGACCCCGCCCAGCGCCCCGCCTCTCCTGCCTGCCCTCCCACTGCAGAAGAGCCTAGAGCTCGGTGCAAGCTATCACCGCCTCCCGGGACTTCCAGAGGCGGAAGAGAGAGGCTGGACTCTGCCGCAACACACTCCAGCCTGCAGGAACGGAGGTCCCGACCGGCCTCAACCTTTCCAAACTCCCCCAATATCAGATTCTAACCCCTCCTCCACCCTACCCCAGGCTGCCTCCTCCTCCTCTCTCTCTCTCTCTCTCTCTCTCTCTCTCTCTCTCTCTCTCTCTCTCTCTCTCTCTTAGCCTGGTTCATCTCTATGCACTCCCCAAGCACCACTTGGCCTTACGTGGACATTTCCCCCTCTTTTTTCTGCTTTCCACTTTAGCAAGAGGGAAATGCTGTAGAACACAGAGGGTCGTTTTTGTTTTTTTTTAAATACATGCACATATTTCATCCCCAGCTTTTCCCTGGAGTCCCTTCTTTCAAGGAGCTCTAGATGGAAGCCAGCCTTTCTTGGTGTTCCTCCTGGCCCTAGGCCCCACACCTTACTCATCTCTCTCCACTCTGCCATTCCAGAGTTTAAACACACTCCAACATTACCCCCATTACCACCACTAGTCGAAAACCACAAGCAGAGTGCCAAACCGGCATGCCCACTGTCCAAAGTGGTGATCTGGCCTCAGGCCTTCCAATCAAATGGCTTATCTACTTAATAAGCAGTAAGGAAGCCCCAACATAGATGCCCTTGAACACACCTATAATAGCCCCAGGTCTGTCTCCAAGGGAAGCTGGGTACCACTCTCTATAACATGGCTGCCACAGGTCAGCAGAAGCAGCCACACGCATGGGGGAGCCAGCCAGAAGACCTGATTCCAGTTCAGGCTTCCTGACCTCCAGCGTTGAGTGACTGACTGTCTTGCCTTCTGAGTTTATGGTTCTCTTTCTGCAGAATGTACTTATTGACCTTCACTAGCCTATAGTAAGGGTTCTTCCTTCTTCCTTCATATTTTTATTGTAAAATTTCCAAACATACAGGAGCGTTTGGGAGGGGGTCACAAACTATACTATCTGCTTCCAGAATAGTATTTTTATATTTGATTTGTTTGCTTCACTGATAGAAATAGAAGCAAGGATATATATAATCTGACTAGATTATTATTTTATTAGAAAATAATAAATTTTTTTTATTTTCCTTAAGAATTTCAGCATTCAATCCTTCGGGTGAAGATCACTTTCATAGGCATGTTGGTGTGATGGTACATGCCTTTAATCTCAGCACTCAGGATGCTAAGGCAGGCAGGGATTCATGAGACCTTGTCTCAAAAAACAAAATAACATCCTCCTATCTAATCACAATATCATTATCATCTCTTTTAAAATTCCATAGTAACCCTGCTATTTTAGAACAGTTGGTTGCCCAAAAGAGATATTAATAGCAATTCCTCCAGAACTTTCTATTTTTAATAACAAACATTATGGCTCACTTACTGTGTACCAGATGATATGTTCTACACTGCATATTTATTTTGTAACCCCTGTGAGTTAAACGTTCTTTTAAAAATGTTTAAGTCTCTCTCTGTCTCTGTCTGTCTGTCTGTCTCTCTCTCTGCCTCTCTCTCTTTCTGTGTGTGTGTGTGTGTGTGTATGTGTGTGTGTGGTAAATTTGTGTTGTGAGTTGATGCCACAGAGCCTGTGAAGAGGTCAGAAGGCAAACTTGAGGGTCCTCACTTTCCATAGGGTTTTTTGTTTGCCATTGCAAACACTAGGCCAGCTAGCCCATCTCACCA
The DNA here is from genome assembly GCF_018167655.1 of Microtus oregoni. Lineage (NCBI taxonomy): Eukaryota > Metazoa > Chordata > Mammalia > Rodentia > Cricetidae > Microtus > Microtus oregoni. The sequence goes on from NW_024543071.1 coordinate 18,797,411, forward strand.
GTGATATGAGCATTGGGGATGCCACATCTGGCTTTTTTTACATAGACCTTGGAGATATGAACTCCATTCTTTGGGCTTGCACAGCAAACACCTTACCTACTGAGCCCTCTCCCCAGCCCCATCCACATTATAGTAATCTTCCATTTCCACTCTGCACAGGGAGAAACCGAATCAGATGCCCTAGGTCTCCTAGGAGAAGGATTTAGACAAAGGCAGTCAAGCTCTTGAGGCCGTGTGTGGCCTGTCCCCTAAGTACCCTGCCTCCTTTGCAGACCATAAGCTGGCAGAGGACCAACATCGCCATCTACCAATTTTTCCTAAGAGCACACTGGGTCTCTAAGGATACGTGACATGCCAAAAGTAGCTAAATGCGGATATTCTGGTCTACCTTATAGCTCTAAGAGTGTTTTGGCATTAATGTACAAACCAGTACTAGCTGCAAATCCCATGATGGTCCCTGCTAACAAGCGAGCCCATCCTGTGGTGTCCATGTCCTCACGATCTCTCTCGCTTGACTTCTGTCATATTAACTTGGCAATCATCTGGAAACCATCCTGTTTACCCAGTGGCTAGAAGGAAGCCATTCAACAAATCCATTCATCGTATCTTTGTTGAGTACTAGACTGTACAGACTTGGGATATGGCAATGACTAAATGCACAGGCTGTTCTTACTTACAACATGTGAGAAAATAAGTTCAGTGCACACTTGTGGTCATTGCTAGAATGTAAAGTGAGTTGTGATATGGACCTAGTGACAGAGGGAGGTTATTTCTGAAGGAACAGTCAGGGGAAACTTTCTTACTAAGGTCAAATTTGGGCAGAGGTCTGGGGAAAAAAAGAGAGAAATATACACACCTAGGAATATACACACCTAAAAAAAGAGCAACATGGCAGAAAAGACAGAGTTCGAGCCCTGAAAAGGAGTGAGCCTAGGTGCCTAAAAATAGCTTCAAAATAGTGTCCATAGAACAGAGAGCAAGGAAAAGGAAGATAGGAATTTTTTTTAAGTGGAAAGTACCTAGGTTTTTTTAAGACCTTAAAGGTCCTGCTAAGAACTTTGGAGCATGGTCAAGGGAGTGAGCTAGCAAGTTGTATAAAGTTTAGGGTAAAGACATGGCATTATTTAAGTCTTTTATATTTTGTTTTGGATGCTGGGGTTATAGGAGAGGCAAGTTTGAAAGTTTTGAGATCAATTAAATTAGTTCATTCAAGGAGTGGAGATAGACGAGACAGCTTAGGGTAGCCCAGGACACCGGAAGTAGTGAGTGGTCTTTCCAGACGCAATCAAAGGTCATGTGGTGGCAGTGTGTGCAGAGCTTTAAATGTATGATCAGAATGAGTCCAAAATCATCCCAGTGTGGAGACCTGAGTCATCCTGAAGAGAAGTGCATCCACCTGCTGAAGAGACAGAGGGGAAAGTAGGGGCCGAATAAGCCCTGAAGATAGGGGGTGCAGTTTGTGTTTGCTGAATTAGATCTGAAGTTTGATGTACATAATATAGACTGGATGGGAAGACATTTAGGAGTTAGGAGAGGGGTAAGAGTTAGAAAACTTCTAGACCGGGGATCTCTGTCAGTTCAAGGCCAGCCTTGTCTGCACAGTAAGATTCATGACAGACAGAGGTACATAATAGAGAAAACTTGTCTCAACCTCCTCCACAACCCCTAAAAATACAATAGACTAGCTAAACTCATTTAAGGAGGAAGTATAGCCAGAAAATCTGTCAAGAACTAATCCTGACCACTTCTAGGCTACAGGACAGAAAAGACTAAAAAGATTTCTGTGGATACCCCACGGAATGTCAGTGACACTTCTTCCTGGCCCAGCAGGACTTCCTAAAGCACAGAAAAGATAGACACGGTGAGTCCAAGACGTGAGAGAAAGACACCCTGGATGCCAGCAGAGAAGGCTGGGGAGGAAGCCTTACTCACCACTGCCCAATGTTGCTCCCACCAAACCCAAGAGAAGCAGTGAGGCCTGACCGTTGGCTTGGCATCAGAGAAACCTCTGGTGACCTTTCAAAGAGCTACCTGTAGGAAATGGTGTGTTCTTAATTAGAGTGAGTTTGGGAGTTAGAATGGAGGACGGGAAGTAACAAACTTGAAAGTAGCATGGTTGTCTGAGAGAAGCCCAGGAAGGTCTTCTTGAAGATGCCGACACTAGAACTTGATGGGCACTGACCGGAAGTCAGGTGGAGAGGGAAGCATCGAACATTAAGGGCTCAGAGAAGAAGAGCAGGCAATTTCAGCAGCAAACCTACCTTTCCTCCCCCCCCCTTTTTTTTTGACAAGGTCTCACTATATATCCTGGCTGGCTCATTCTACCTAGACCAAACTTTGAACTCACAAAGATCATCCTGCCTCTGCCTCCGGGATGCTGAGATTAAAGACCTGATGAGTCACTACACCTGGCAGGACCAGCAGAGAGAGAAACGAAGGGATGATGCAGGGGGCGGGACTGTAGGGAGCAGTCAACTTTCTACCACTGGTGGCGAAGGACCCAGGCCAGTGACCACAGGTACAAGCTGATCAGATATTCTACTGTAAAGAACTTACGGCAACAAGTCCATCCGACCTACAGGTGGATGGAGAGCTGGTGTGTGATGCTGCCTCGCTCCTAGGAGTACTTTCAAGTGACACTGTAGGACTAGGACACCAAGGCCTTGAGGGATGCAAGCACAGGAGGTCCCTTTCAACATCTAACTTTTTTAGCAAGAAGAGACCTTACCAGCCTCAGCCCACTTCTTTGCTTTGCCTGTAGTGTAGGTCTAACAGCCTTGATAGCCCTCAAGGCTTGGAGGCATCAGAACGGAAGGCCTATCAGGAAGACAGCATCACATCATGCTAACTCAGACTAGGATAAGACACTGTAGGATGGAATGTTCCCACACTCCAGTTGTCTGGGCTGCAACTCTAGAGGCATAGAGGCCTTGAGATTTAATCTGACTAATCGTTATCATCCAGATGCCTTGAGACAGCCCCGTCCCATGCAGGAGCCTGGGTCTTTGATGTTTTTGTCATAAATTAATGAGTTCACCCACAAAATAACATCAAAGACAAGCTACTAACTAATTCACTGTTATCATCTTCCAATCTGCGACTGCGTTGGAAAGTCTCCAAAAGGAGGAGCGTGGCCAGAAAGAGAAACCAACTGAAAGATCTGGAAAGAGATGAGAGGAAAAACAAGTCCTGCAGAGGAGATGGCAGAGGAGCCAGGGAACGCGCTGGCAAACATGGGGCAGGGGAGAAAGGGGAGGAAAGATGGGCCTGGGAGGAGAGCTACTGCATGAGTGCTTGAGGGGAAATTGTGGCCTGGAAAGTCTTAGGGGTGTCATCGCGCAGAAGCACCAGAGACTGGGAGGAAGTGTGTGGTACGAATCAGTGTCTCTGGAGCCAGATGGCATGGGATGTAGCCTCTGGCTCTGTTATTTACTGTGAAGTCATGTGATCATTCTCCCTTCCAACTAGAAGCCACTAAGTACAGGAAGCTTTCTCTAGATCTTACCTGACTTCCAAATCAAGCCTTTGAAAAGAAAACGGGGAAAGATTTATGTGGCTATCCCACGGAATGTCAGTGACACTTCTTCCTGGCCCAGCAGGACTTCCTAAAGCACAGAAAAGATAGACACGGTCAAGCGTCAGTTCTCCCAGTCAGCAGGTTGAGCATTTACTACCCACCAGCCAGAAAGATGGCCTTGGGGTGTTCCCCACCCCTACATGAGCACCGAATTTCATCAGTGATGACCAAGGGTATGGTGTTGACTATGTTTTTTTCCCTCTAAAATGCATGGTGAGGAGCTGGAGAGATGGCACAATGGGTAAGGCGCTTGCTTACTCACACACTGCATGAGCATGAGGACCTGTGTTCAAAACCCCAGCACCAGCATCAAAAGCCAAGCATGGCTGCACACATCTGTAACTGCAGCATTGGGGGTGGGAGTAGAGATGGAGAATCACCGGGGCTTGCTAGCCACAAGCTTAGAGGAAAATGACGAGCCCAGATTCAGTGAAACAATCTGTCTCAAGGGAATAAGGTAGACAGGACACACATGTACACCTATACACACCTATTCATACACGCATATGCACATACCTAAAATACACAAACACCAAAAAACTATGTTGATATTTAATCCCCATTGTATTAAGAAGACCAAGTGGGAATTTAAAAGGTTGTTAAGGCTCATGCATGTAACAAAATAATGGATTAATGGGCTAGTGAGTTATCTTAAGATCTGCCCAGGGTTGGAGAGATGGCTCCTCAGTTAAGAGCACTGACTGTTCTTCCAGAATATCCAGGTTCAATTCTCAGCACCCACATGGCAGCTCACAACTATTTGTAACTCCAGTTCCAGGGGATCTGACACTTTCACACAGATATACATGCAGGTAAAACACAAGTGCACATGAAATAAAAATAAATAATTGAAAAAAGAATGGATCTGCCATAAAACCAGTCGGACAAGGCCTCTCCACATCCCTATCTCTCACTACACGATACTCCGCTGCCACAAGACCTTGCCAGCAAAGACACCTCCACCTCAGACTAGAACTATGTTCCAAAATCAGCATCTTTTCTTTGTAACTTACCCTGTCTGTGATGTGTCTATAGCAGCAAAAACAGACTAAGAAGACAAGAGTGCATACCTTTACTCCCAGCACTTGAGAGGTGGGGTGGGAGTTCAAGGTCAGCCTCAGGTACGTACCAAGTTCAAAGCCAACCTGGTCTGCAAGAGACCCTGCTGCCAAACAAAGATGGAGAAAACCAGGGTCTGTGATAAATGCTAACATGAAGACAAAGAAAGCCTGATGGGTGGGTGGAGCCCATAAAGGTGTGTGGAATTTGAGCAGTTCCTTCAATGGTTAGCATCAGACTTCCAGACGGCAGCAGAAGCTAAGAATACTCACTTAGTACCTGGGGACTCAGAGTCTCTAGAACTGCAGACTGGATAAAGCAGCAGCCAAGCAGAGACAAGGGCAACTATAAAGTCTCCAGAAACATGAATGAGGGGACCGCCCTAAAAATAGCGCCGGAGGAGGCAGACCATGACATATGTCTGCACGTGGAGTCACTAGGAGGTGACTAAGCCCGAGTGGGGTTGTCTCCTTTTATACCCCCTCCCTTCTCCTCCAGGAAGTAGAGTGGGAAGGGAAGGTCTTCGAGTAGAGTTTATAGCCCTCAGCAGGACACACAGAGACTAGGGGAGCACCAGAAGCTATTGGTCAAAGCATCTGCCCGTCATTACAACAGCCACCGTGCTGGAGACTCCTGACAGAGAGTCAGTCTTGAGTGATTGACAGCAGGGCCTTCTGTCCACATCAAGTAGACTGGCTGCAAACTCAGCCACCCCTGCAAACCACAGCCACTGGGAGAGACTTGACTACATGAAGGGCAAGCTCTCAGGAAGCAAAAGCATGGGCAGGAAGGGTAAAATGTGATTTTAAAACACTGTCAATTTCAAGAACCAGCAGGGCTTGTGCAGTTCAAAGCAACTTTAACTGAATAACCCTTTGTTCATACACAATCTCACATAAAAGATCTATGAAAAAAAAAACAAAAGAGGTGGATTTGGATAAAGGGAGATACGACTCATTTGCTCTCCTACCCCACCCCGCACTCTCACCCCCTCATCCTTGCCAGAGCTGCCAAGGTATCACTCCCCACCGAGGCTCTGTAGAACAGTCCTTTTTAATCACTGACATAACACGAACACACTTCTTTAACAATCCAAATGTTTAAACCAGGCAGTGGTGGAGACCACCTTTAATTCCAGCACTCTTGAAGCAGTGGCTGACAGTTCTCTGAGTTCAAGGTCAGCCTGGTCTACAGAGTAAATTCCAAGACAACCAGGGTTACATAGAGAAACACTGTCTCAAAAGAAAAAGAAAAGAAAGAAAAGAAAAGAAAACCCAAACATGCAGAAGGCTTTGGGGGAAACGGTAAGAGGTCCGACCCACTCTTTCTCACATCTTTCCACCCTATAACCAGAAGAAAAGACTGTTTCACTCTTTCAAGGATTTCCATTTAAAATTCTACAAACACTCAAATACTCATCTTTAAGCTAGCAGATGATAGATATAGATTCATGGTGCTACTTCTTCATGTATTAACTTTGGGAACCTTTTTCTGTTTTCTACAGAACAGGACAGGGTTCCCGTTGCCTAGACGGGAAAGGGAGATGGCTGTGTCAACACTAGAACTCCCACCTTGTAGCCGTTGTCAAAGTCTGCCAAGCCAAAGCCTTTCTTCAGTCACCCTGCCCACAGACAGAGCTTTCTGACCCCTGTCATGTGGTTTCGGAATTTCTAGTCACTGACCAGGTCATAAGGAGGGCCTGCACTGGAACATCTCCATGGCATTCCATGTTCCGCCAGCCAGCGCCCGCTCTACACCAGCCAGCGCCTTCTCTCCTCTACACCAGCCAGCGCCGGCTCTCTACCTCACACGCATCACTCCTCCCTGTCTTCCTTCCCCAGAGCGTCCATCACCAAAAACTGTCACCTCTCTTCATCCAGGCTACTGTGTAAGTTCCAGTCAGATCTGGTTCATGTTATGTGTTCCACATACGAGACTAAAAAGAAAAGAAAGGGGGCTGGAGAGATGGCTCAGAGGTTAAGAGCACTGGCTGCTCTTCCAGAGGTCCTGAGTTCAATTCCCAGCAACCACATGGTGGCTCGCAACCATCTGTAATGAGATCTGGCGCCCTCCTCTGGAGTGCGGGCATACATCGAGGCAGAATGTTGTATACATAATAAATAAATAGATCTTTAAAAAGAAAAGAAAAAGAAAAAACGACACACCTGTGAGAGCATCGCTGAAACTCAGGTGTTCCTGCTATAGCTAACGCCATGAAAATGGGTCATTGTAGAAGGGTCAGCAGAACTGTGAGAGGGGCTGGCTTTTGAGTGATGGGCACATGATGCCTCTGTGTGAGCCTGACCTGTGCTACCCTCTAGTTAGATGGCCGTCAGTTAACCTCTACAAGCCCAGCTTCACTTAAGTAATGCGGGCACAATGTTCCCTAAGTCACTGGAGCTCCATCAGGAACAGATAACTCACAGGAGCTCTGGGGAGAGCCAGCTCTGGCTCCTGGCCTATCGCAGGTGTTTGGCAAAGGAGGAGGAAGGTGAGGAGTAAGAAGAAATCGATTGGCAGCTGGACCCTGAGCCCAGGACAGTGACAGAAGCTGAAAGATAAATCCCCCAGGAGGGGGGCAGAAAAACAGAGACAGATCTCAAGGGAAGTTCAAGAGCAACTGAATTGGTAGGGATTATATTGTGAAGTCTAGAGAGAGAGCAATTAGGAGAAAGAGGAGAGGAAACAGGTAAACAGAATAACAGAGAGAGAGAGAGAGAGAGAGAGAGAGAGAGAGAGAGAGAGAGAGAGAGGAACTCCACCAGTCAGGGCATTTGGGCTGCAAATAGATTGTCCTATTAACACCATTTGCGGAGCAGACATTTAACTAACATAAGAAGTCTGGAGGGTGGTGCTTCCAAAATTAGCCCAGTGGCTCACTAGTGTCCCCAAGAACCCAGGATTTTTCCATCCTTTTTCTACCAAATCCTGAACAATTGGCTTCTCCCACGCAGAGTTGCAATCCAGCTGCTGCTGCGGCAAATGCCACAATTTACAAGCATCGACAGCAGGAAGGAAGAGAGTAGTTCCTTTTCTCAGGGAATTAATCTTTCCCAGGAGCTTCCTATCAGACATTGCTTGTTTCATTGCCCATGCCTAGTACCAATGAAGCCAGGACACACTATCAAACTCTAGAACGGAAGGGAGACACGAAAAAAAGGTTGAAAACAGCCAGACTGGGTATGTGACCAACACTATCTGCCATGCTATTTGGATATGAAGTGTGAGGACCAAAACACTGAAGATGATACAGAAGAAGGGACGAGGGAGTGAGGTCCATAAAGAGAGAGGCAGGACCCATGCTGGAGAGAAGAGTGGGCAGGGCCCCTGCTGGAGGGAAGAGCGGATTGTCTCTTTCTCTACTGTGAGCAAAAAGGAGAGCCTAGAAACAGATTCTGAAAACCAAGCTGTGGCACTTAGAAGACTGGCAAGCTCCTCTCACACTCAGCTCTCTCCCCAGCTCAAGGAAACGGATTCCAAAGAGAAGGTAGTGCTTTTTCACCTCAGCAGAGCCAGAAACTCATTTCTGGTGGCTCACGCCTGTAATCAAGAAGGAGACAGAGGATGGGGAGTTCAACCTAGGCTACATAGGGAGACCCTGTCTCAACAGAACAAAATAAAACCAAACCAAAACCCAAAAGGTGCTGCTTCAGGAAGCACAATGAGCCACAGTCTCTGGATCAACAAACAATTCAAAGGACGCACAAGGCAGACACTGGGAGGCGATGGGGACATTTTTGTTCCATTGGCTGATGGGCACATCAGCTGCCTCAGCCATTTTGGAAAACCAGCCATAGCCCAAATTCCCCTTTTAGATTCACAGCCTTGCATATGTGCGTCCAGTTATAGATGGGAATATTCACAGCAACACCCTGTAAAAGAATAATAAAGCTGGAAACAACCAAAATATCTCGAGACTGGACTGTGAATAGTGAAGTCACTGGGGATCACACCATAGCAGCAGCAACGTGCATTGCATTAGTTCCAGAAGACACTGTTCAGAAAAGGCAAACTGGCAGAGCTTATCCAGTGTGGTTAATATATAAAATTCCACAATGCAAAAGCTAAAACAATATGCTACTTAGATAAAAAAAAATTAACATGAGTTTAAAATTACCAATGCAAGGAAAACCACACCACACACACACACACACACACACACACACACACCACATTCCAGAAAATGATTAGCGAGCTTGGGGACATGTTATAGAATAATCATTTTGCACACTGTGAAGATGTGTCTTTGCCAAAGCACCCTCTGATTGTTTTAAAAAAGAGCTGACTGGCCAGTAGGTAGGTAAGAGGTATAGGCAGGACAGCAAGATGCAGAGGATGCTGGGAAGAAGAGTGGAATCTCAAGAGATGCAGAGAAAAGCAAGATGAAGGTGCCATGTTGAAAGAAGACAGATAAGAAATATGGGTAATTTAAAATGTAAGAGTTAGCTAGTAATTAGCCTGAGCTATTGGCTAAGCATTTGTAATTAATCATGGTTATTTAGGAATGACTGCCAAAACACAGAGAAGCTCTGCCAACAGGGACAAGTGTTCTTGGGACTCCAAATAGGAAAAAAACCTCTTTAAGCCAGTGTGGGCCCAAAGGCTTTTGTTACATTCTTATTCCTTATAGTTTGCATAGCCCAGACATATCCTTTGTACTCATGGAAAAAATAATTACAATAATTAAAAGAAAGAACATAGAACATCAAAGTGGGATGAGGACAGGTGCAGTCTATTTTAAAGTTATAAACACTTTCTCCTGCACCGTCTAAAATCTGCAGAGCCCAGAAGCTACAGACCAGGTTGACTGAAGTCTGACTGGTTTTATCTGGTTCCAGTGGACTGAGGGAGCTCCACATTTGGGGAAAGGAGCAATGGTGGATGGAGGCAGAGCCAGGGGATCTAGATGCTTCTCCTTGGGGTGTTAAAAGTGAAAAGAAGGAGACACAGAAAAACAATTATCACATGTACTCACCCATAGGTGGTTTTTAAACATAAAGCAAAAAAAAAAAAAAACCAACCTACAAACCACAATCCCAGAGAACTTAGACAACAATGAGGATACTAAGAGAGACTTACATAGATCTAATCTACATGGGAAATAGAAAGTAGAAAAAGACAAGATCTCCTGAGTAAATTGGAAACATGGGGACCTTGGGGGAGGGTAGAAGGGGAGGAGAGGCAGGGAGGGAAGCAGAGAAAAATGCAGAGCTCAATAAAAATCAATAAAAATTAAATATAAAAATGTGAGAAGAAGGAAAAAGACCCTGAAGCCCATCCTAGTGATCCAGGCTCAACCATTTTGGTCGCTCTCACTGAGGCTTCCTGCTTAGTTCAGAAATGGGCACTGATGCCTCCTTTCCAATAGCGAGAAGGCAAGAGCTGAACCAAATAGCTCACTCAGGTCTCAGACCGTGAACCCCCAACCTCAACGAAAGCACAATGACCTCCTCATATCCCACCCAATAGACTCTCCCACCCAGGGCTTCTAACATCCTTCCTCTATCCCAGAAACTGCATATCTTTTCCTGGAGTGCCTTGCCTACTTCCAGGTCTCAACATTAATGTCACTTTCTAGGAGGCCTTTCTTGGCCTCTCCACTTCACTCACGGCCCTTTGCTGTTCTCCTTGCTTGAGCTCTGCCCCTTGCCCTGCCCCGGCTTTGACTACCCATGTTACTAAGCTGTTCTGAGTTCTCCACAAGCTCTTCGCTCTTCCCCAGAGCATCGCATCCTAGAATGTCCCTCAACAGAGCATCGCAAAGCTCTCTAGTCAGGCATGTGGCAAGCGCTGATTAACTTGATGGAATAAATAAAAATCTGAACTCAGCTTGCAAAAGGCAGATAAATATGAAGACAGGTGGACAGATTCCACCCGAGTCCCAGCTTAGAACCCCTACCCACCTCTTCTGTGCCCAGTCGGGCACATAACCCTCTTCACCTTCAGCCTGATATCCAGACAGCCATGAATACAGGAAGGAAGGCCTTCCAGGCAGCCCTGTTGCTGACAGGTCATGGCTCCCCTCAGTGGGAGCATGCACCTCCACCCCCACTCCTAAGGAGATCTTTCCATTAGCTTCTTGGCAGCCACCGTTCCAGAAAGATACCCCCAAATTGGAGGATGTTCAAGGATGAACTATCTGAAACAATGTGTGGACAGGGGGAATGGAATAATTACAGCAGATGAAAGGTTCACACTCTGGCTTCTGCCAAGTTAAATGGGATCAGATAATTGCATCCAAGACCTTCAAGGGTGTGAAGCCCTCCGAGGGAGAAGGTGCATTTGGGATGATGAGGATAGAATTATGTGAAATGGAACAAAATGAATCCCTGGGAATTTTAGGCTTAGTGGTAGGAACCATTTCCTCCCAGGGAAAGCTCTGAGTTTGGACACAGTTCTAAAGGAAGAAGTAGGTGCCAGCCTGGTGGCACTTAAGCCCGCTATGAGCCAGATCCAGAGACTGAACATACAGCCTCATTCCAAAAGGCTGGGGCCAAGTATTGGCCAGAAGTACTTGGTGGTGGGGTAGTATGGTGGTCTTTCAAACAGGCTTTCAATCAGAGAGCCGACTCCTTCCCAGCTGCCAGCCTTATGGCATGAGGCTGTGGGTGTGAGGTTCGGGAGCCTGCGACCTCGAGTCCTGCATCTGGGAAATGGTGACAGCACTGATGCTGTAAGGTACATGGGGGAGCAAATGCAATAACCCCTGTCAGTGCATGCCAGAGTGCGGGTAAATGGAAAACACATTAGGTCTCGGCTCTAAACCCTGAACGGAGACACATAGTGATCTTGTTGGGATTCCATCTGTATTAGAAGGGGGATAGAGTTGGAGCCATAGAATCCCAGGGCTTCAATAGGCTCTGAGGTGCCATTTTCTATATTTCCATGTGGGCATGGAGTAGGTGGCATTCCAATGCAGCTAACACAGCCTTGTGGTGCTGTGGACGCTCTGGGAGACAGAAGGCTCAGCAGGAAAACCCGGCCATGAGGGCCTGCATCCTCCCCTCCTTTGCTTTCAAGGCAGTGGAAACCAACCAAATTGTAGTCTTTTGCTGATTCACTGGACAGCGGGCCCCTTGGTGCAGGGCCAGAGCCTGTTTCCAGCCTCATCTCCTGCAGATAAGCTTCTGCTTAGGAGCCTGTGTAAGGGGCTTGCTGAGAGAGCCACCCCTAGGTCAACAGTATCTATTAACGCTCACACGCAGAGCACTTTCTCAGCATGTGGAAGGATCTGGGTTCCATCCCTAATACTGAAAAAAGAAAGGTTTCTTTTAAGATTCCAGAGATAAGCTCTTCTCTGGCAGGTTTCTGTGTAGACAGAGTGCGGCTGACAGGAAGGTGAAGGAGAGAAGCGAGGCCTACCTTCTGGGAGGACAATGGCCAGCCAGCAAGGCCTACCTGCCAGGAGGATAACAGCCAGCCCGCAAAGGCTCAGCAGTAGACAGGCCTGCTCTGAAAACTCAGCTGGGAACAGAGGTGACCCCAATTCCCCACTCCCTGTGACCTCTGAGACTGACCTGACTTCTGAACTTCTCTAAGGAGGTGGTGGCCCTTCTGCCATCCTCTAAGACGTAAACAGTTTGGATCCCCAAAGCAGCAAAATCAAAATGTTAACTGGGGCACAGGGAAGAGCTCACAGCCTGCCTTCTCTGGGAGGGATGGGAGAGCACCCTCAAGGATGAGGATGGTGTTTGGACAGCAAAGCTGGAGAGAATGTGATTGCCAGGGACAGAGTGGGCACAGGCCATGTAGTATTGCTGCCATGGGCTCATTTGGAATCAAAGGCAACTTTATCTTCTCCTGGGACTTGTCTAACTAGTCGAGAATAGGTCAAAACCCAGCAACAGGAAGTGAGGGTCGGGCTAGTCCTGACATTACGAGCACACTAGTGAGGAAGGAACCATGGGAGGACCCACAGGTGAGCAGCAGGAACCCAGGTTCAAGATCTGGCTTACGTTCTAACTAGCTTTGTGGTCCCAAGGCCTCTCTGGGCCTTGCATCGTCTGCTACTAACAGAATACAAGCCTCACAACCCTAGAGGCTGCCCCAGGTCCCACTCTCAGTCTGCAGATTCTCCTCATACTCATCTGAATGACTCCCTTCCTAGAGCAGTTTATACCCAGGACAGCAGGAACTCAGAATCCTTGAGCAGTCTCTAGGAAGCCAGAAAAGCTGAGTGTCCCCCCACCAACTAAGGGCTTACCCAGTACGATGGGCAGGGATCCCCTCCTGGGGTTCCAGGGTGATCCACTTCACCAGGGCCCTGATTGGTGAGAAGGAACGGACAGACTGAAGGACAAGACTCTTCACAAAGAGCCATAGAGCTCCAGAGAAGCCAGGCCTGGGGAGAGGGGCTCTTGCCTCGTGCCTCTGGCAGATTCCTTTGCCTGCGGTGCTTTAGACAGGCCTGGGCAGCTAGACGATGGCTCAGCTCTCAGGAGAAGCCAAGGCTCGCATACCACTGCTCCTTCCATTTGCTGGGCACTTACTCTGTTCCAGGCCCAGTTAAGGGCTTCAGACATGGTGTCTCACTTACTCCTAGGAGGTGGCACCTTGACTGTACCCATTTTACAGGCGAGCGACCGAGTTACTGGGTGATTAAACGAAGCAGTGTATTTAGGATCCAGTTCTGGCTCATGAATTCAGCAAATCTCCCGACCCCACCCCCAGCTAGTTTCTCCAAATCCTTCCCCCATAGGCCAACTGGCCACACCTTAGAACAAAGCATTGGGTCTCTAAAAACTTCCAGAGAGGACACAGGACTTGGGAAGCAGGACAGATAATATGCATTGGGGTGTGGCTTTGGGGGCTTGACCGGAGCTCTTGGAAGGCAAGGGATCTCCAGGACACCGGTGACTCTGGGTGGTGCTTTTCTGGCCAGCAGTCAGGGGGACCACAGGACTGTGCTTTGCCCTGGACATAACCCAGAGGTCTGGAAAGAACAGCTCCAGAGGTAGGGTGCATAATGCGGGAGGCTTGGCCTAAGTGCTCCCCTCGAGATCCAGCTGGAGAGGCGGCCTTGCTGCAGCCCTGCTCCCTCAGCTTTGTCAGGCCACCCAGGCAGGAGACTCCCGGGCCCCCAGATGCTTTGGGATCTGGGGAAATTCCTCAGGAATGAGATGGAGCACAGGCTGCCAGGCACCACCCCGAGGGCTCATGGAGCTTGGAAGGGAATGAAGGGGCTATGTTTTGAAATCTTCAGGAATACCTGCAGAGCAGGAGGCTGTCAGCTTGCTGCCCACAGCTCCCTTCAGCTCCCCGCAGCTCCTGTGGTGATGGGGGGCCTGGAGGAAATGCCCTCCAGAAGCAACGGAGATACCTTAAGGCCCTGGACACAGGGCCAACCTTGTGCAGCAGAAAAAAAGCTGGTTCAGCCTCTCCTCTGGGCTCCAGAAATAATTAAAAAATCAACAGCACACATCCCTGAACTCCAACTTTGAGGTCGGTGATAAGTATACAGAGAGACAGAAAAGAGAAAGTCCTACCCTCATGGACCTTTTATCCTAGTGTTGAGAAACAAGCGATTGAAAAATAAAATATATAATGTATTAAAACGTGAGAAATGCTGAGAAGGAAGAGAAAGCAGGAACCGGGATGAGGTGTGTCAGTCACAAGCGGAAGTTTGTTTATGATTTTAAACAGCATGGCCAGAGACAAAGGGAACGGCAAGTGAAAGGCCCCAAGACAGGAAGAGTTCAAGGTGTAGCCCGGAGGTCAGTGTGGATGGAACGGAGCAAAAAAAAACAGCTGCAGCCGATGCGGGGACTGTTACAAGGTCACCCCGAGACCTGTGAGCAAAGGGACGTTACCCACCGCGTGTGACACTCCCACCTGCTACGGTGTTGGGAACAGACTGAAGGAAACTAGGAACCCATATATTCAATAGCAGCACACTGTTGTGACGGTGCCTTGCTCCTGCTTACTGCTGCGATCCGGACTAAATTCCATAGCCCCACAGAGAGGCGAGCTTCTTCTTCCCACTGTCCAACTAAGGAAACAGACTCAGTGAAGCTCAGAAAGAAACACACATATCCAGCCTCCCCTATCCAACCTGCTCAGCTGTCCAGCCACATAGCTTCTCTCCCACTTCCTTTCACCTACCCCCACCCTCTCAGAGAACTGTTCTCTTTTCCCAACTCATCTTTCCAGTCCTGGAAGCTTTTTATAGATATGCACCCCCAACTCTTAGATCTCAACCCATCTTCTGAGAGGGCGTTGGAGCTCTGTTACCTGGGGCTCCTCTCCAATAGCTCCCCACAATAGCAGCCCACCCCAGAAATGAGAGGCAATGCATCCATCCCATGGCCGGCCTCCCACACAACAGGAGCTGAAGGCTGAGGCCAGCGCATATTTGGCTCAGTTTCCCCAGCAATTGATTGCACACAATTGGTTCAGGTAAATCTCAGGTTCAAATCCTGCTGATCCCGTTGGATTATTTTAGGTTTTTCTCAAATTTCCCTAGTGCAATTTTATCCTAATTCATACTTCCTTCAGGTACATTTGTGTGTGTGCCCCTACCTTGGGCAGACACACTCAGAGCATTGGGTACATAGGTGCCACACACTTTCTTTTTTTTTTTTTTTTTTTTTTTTTTTTTGGTTTTTTTCGAGACAGGGTTTCTCTGTGGTTTTGGAGCCTGTCCTGGCACTAGCTCTTGTAGACCAGGCTGGTCTCGAAGTCACAGAGATCCGCCTGCCTCTGCCTCCCGAGTGCTGGGATTAAAGGCGTGTGCCACCACCGCCCGGCTCACACACTTTCAAAGAGTGACACTCACGAGTCAGGTGTGGTAATCCTGGCACTCAGGAGACCAAGGCAGGAAGATCGTGAGCTGGTGACCAGCCTGGGCTACACACTGAATTCTAGATCATCCTGACCTATGCAACGAGACCCCGTCTTGAAAAAGAACTAAATAAAAATTGGAGACTGATATCTATAAGGGAGGAGTGTGGTACTGAGAGATTCCTGTGCGGTTAGGGTCACCAGACCCAAGTTCAATGCTGTTCCACTTCCCCTCTGCGGTGTGGCATGGGCGCGTGACACTGGCCCAGACTGTACCTCCCCCGTGAGTTCAGAAAGAGCTAGAGACAGTGTAAATGCAGTGTCCTCACCACACCAGTGACCAATCCCACCCCAGGGGTGTCTTGGGGGTGTTCTAAAGGGCAACACTTGGCCGCTGTACTCTGGAGAGTCCTCATGCACCTCCCTCCGGTATCGCTGGGTCTGCAAACATCCCAAACAATAGACCAACTGACCAGCTGAGCCTTGTTAAAATATGCCTCCCATACAACTCAGGCAGTAAGTACCCTGGAGGCTAATTTAGGAACGTCACTCTGTACCTGCCAAGGAGACTCAAACTCTATCACCTGACAGGGCTTTGCTGTTCACCACACTCTGCCCTCTCCTCTTACCAGTGAGGTTCTGAGACCTCACAGAAAAGAGTCATTCTAGGCCACCCAGAGAACCACCTATGATATGTTTGCCTGGCTAGGGAGCCCTGGGGTTCCCAACAGAGAGCTATGGTGTTGACACATGGCTGAGAGGACCTGGCCTGCTCTAGAGCCTCTTCCAGGACTGACAAAGCTCCTGCCAGCACCCTCACCACCACCAGGGTACATGCACTCTGTGGAAGACAGCCAGCAAGCCTGGGTGTTTAAAGGCAAGCTCCGGGTGGCCAGCCCCTGCCACCCCACCCTGCTGGGTTATTTATAACATGTTTTCCGATGAGTCAGGCCCACGCTGCCCAGCACCTCAGGGAATGTTCAAAGGAAATGCTATAATTAGGGTAAATTTCTGGTCTCCCACCAACCCCAGCAGCCTGCTCCTTGCAGAAAGGCAGGTAGGAGCTTGGGACCTGTGTTGCTCAGCCATCTTCATGCCCCCAATAGCAATCTGAGGCCAGCAGGAACATGAGTCCTGACAGGCATTATGGGGACAGATGGGAAGCCCCAGGCTGGGGGAGAGGAGCCTCTTAGCCAGACACCTTCCTAGGCACAGATCTCAGGCCCGTTTCCTGAGTAGTACCATTTCCCTGGTGGTGGTTTCCCCACCCAGACTGACAGACCTGCCACGAAGGTAGCCTGCACCCCAATTCCCCACCCTGGCAGTTCGCACCTTGATTCCTGAGTGTACAGCTCTCCACCTCCCAGAGACCAGCATATTTATAGCTCTCCAGAAAGGGAGCCAGGGCCCCCAGCATAACTGCTTCCTTCCCTCTCCTGGTGCTAATTACTTCCTCAGCTGGATGCTGCCTGCCACCACCACCATCCCCCCCACCATTCCCCCCACCACCATCACCACCACCACCACCCCCATCCCCACCATCCCCACCATCCCCACCACCACTACCATCCCCCCACCACCACAATCCCCACCACCACCATCCCCCATCACCATCCCCCACCACCACCATTCCCACCACCACCACCATCCCCCCCACCATCCCCCCACCATCACCATCCCCCCACCATCCCCCCCACCATCCCCCCCACCATCACCATCCCTACCACCACCACCATCCCTACCACCACCACCACCACCCCACCACCATTACCCACCACCACCATGCCCCCACCACCATCCCCCCACCATCCCCCCACCACCACCACCATCCCCCCTACCACCATTCCCACCACTACCACCACCATCCCCCCACCACCACCATCCCCACCACCACCACCACCACCATCCCCCCCTACCACCACCACCATCCCCACCACCACCACCATCCCCCACCACCACCACCACCATCCCCCACCACCACCACCATCCCCCCCACCACCACCATACCAACCACCACCACCACCATACCAACCACCACCACCACCACCATCCCCACTACCATCCCCACCACCATCCCCACCACCACCACCATCCCCCCACCACCACCACCATCACCACCACCACCACCACCACCACCACCACCACCACCACCACCACCCACTGAAACCACCAGGAACAAATACACCTGTGTTCACACTATCATCCCAGGGAGATCAGACCCCCATATCCGGGCAGAGAGTGTGACCACCCTAGGCCTGCCTCTGGGATCAGGACTCTAGATTCATGAGTATACTCTACACCCACCCTTTTGTGAGCTTGAAATAAGGGTCTCTAAGACCACCCTGTCCTTTTTAGCCTCCATACAAGCTAGAGGGGCGGCCTGCCACTCCACTAACCTGCTGTATGCCTGGCCCTGGGCTCAGCTCTGTGGGAAGAGGTGGGGAGGACAGGGAGATGAATAAGCAGGGGGCCCAACCGCCCCCAAGGAAGGCAAATACATAAACAATTCATTATGCAGGAGGAAGAATGAAGCAAGTACTAAATTAAGGAACAGGCTGGGCACAGAGCTTGCAGTCCCTCCATTCCAGCCTGCTTTCTTTTTTCTTATAAAAGTAGTTCATGTCCATTTTATAAAGAATCTGTCGATGCAGACAAAAGAAAAATTATAATGTACTTTATTCATTATCCCACGCTATATCCAGTCTGAGGCTGGGACCGACACACATTATCACATGGAACACAGACAGATCTGAGCGTGAGGACCATGAGCCTGGCTGTGAAATGGTCTGGAAAAACAGAAACTCATAAGACATGGGCAGAAGGGTTTCAAAGCAAGATGATGTGCACAGTGTGACATATGTATGGGAAAATATTCAAAACGATATTGAAGCCCAGAAAAGGAGTGGACAGGGATGTAGCTCAGTGGTAGAGCACCTGTCTAGCACAAGAGGCCCTACATTGAGCCCCTAGTACTGCAGAAAAATAAATAAATATTTAAAATTTTAATTTTTCTTATTTGTTTTTTTTGAGACGGGGTCTATCTACACAGTCCTTGCTGTCCTGGAACTTACAGGGATTCTACCTGCTTCCGCTTCCCAATGTAAGAAAGAAGCAAACGGAAGTCATTTTGAATAAAACTTCCATGTTAAATAGGAGTCAAATAAAGTTTAAATTCCCAAGACCTGCCTGGGTAACTGGCCTCCTGCTTGGCAGAGAGAGACATATGCATGGGTAACTGACATCCTGGCAGGCAAGCGGAGACATGACTGTGGGGGGAGGAGAGGCCAGTCGTCTGTCACGGTTGAATAAACCAGTCAATGGGAACGAGATAAGTGGAGCACACAGGGAAGCGTGCCTAGGAAAGTCCCCTATCCCTAATCCTGATTGGTGAAAAATGTAACTTGGCACAGATGTGTGTGGTTTGGGGGTAGCGCTGTAATGTTCTGTGGGGTGGGGAGGGCCGCAGTTCAGCTCCCGAGTCTGTTCTGTGGCCCTGATCGGTCACTAGCAGTTTAATTGCAATAAATTTGTGTTTTCCGCTTTGACTTGGTGTATGAGATGCGCTGGGATTAAAGGCACGCGCCACTGCACCACCTTGACTATGCTGCAAATTTTTTAAATGCACTCACTAAAGCATAAACATGAGTCAGCCTTGGGGAGGGAAGAGGGAACAAATAAAAGACTTTTTCCCTAGAGATTTCTTATCTGAATTGTTATAATAATCATGTGCATATACATATATATTAGAATTTTAATTTTTAAAATAATTTATTTAACTTTGTTTTATGTACTTTGGTGTGAAGGTGTCAGATCCCCTGGAACTGGAGTTACAGACAGGTGTGAGCTGCCATGTAGGTGCTGGGAATTGAACATGGGTCCTCTGGAAGAGCAGCCAGTGCTCTTAACTACTGAGTCATCTCTCCAGCACCAGTTTCAGAATTTTTTAATTAAAACTTCGCCACTTTCACAGTACTAGGAGTCTAATCTAGGACCTGTGATGCTAGGCAAGCCCTCCACCACAGAGTTACAACGAAGTCCTCCACCCAGAGTTTCAGCTCTGGTTTTGTTTGTGAGCAGACTGTTTCCTGGCCACCCAGACCCGAATAATCACACAGAAACTACATTAATTACAACCCTGCTTGGCCAATGACACAGGCATATTCCTACCTAGCTCTTATATCTTAAATTAAATCATTTCTATGAATCTGTGTATCACCACGAGGCTGTGGCTAACCGGGTAAGGTTTCCAGTGTCTTTCTCCTTCATGTCTTCTCTGTGGCTCCACCTACTTTCCTTCATGTCCTCTCTGTGGCTCCGCCTACTTTCCTTCATGTCCTCTCTGTGGCTCCACCTACTTTCCTTCATGTCCTCTCTGAGGCTCCACCTACTTTCTCTCTAATCTCTGTTAAGATTTCCCACCTGTCTTTATTCTGCTAAGCCATTGGCCAAAACAGCTTCATTCATTATCCAATAAAAGGAGCACAAATACAGAAGGACATCCCACATTATCTCCCTTTTTCAGTATAAATAAAAAGGAAGGTTTTTAACTTTAACATAGTAAAATTACATATACAAAACAGTTATCCAGCAAGCATTATAGTTATAATATTTAGTCCATTTACATTTGGCAAATTAAAGAAAATACTCTAACATCTATTCTATCTTTGTGAGTCTAAAGTTTTATACCTAATTTATCCTTTATCATAACTAAAGAAAACTATAAAACTATCTGTCTTCAACACTTCAAAAACCCCAGAAGGATATAATATTACCTAAGTAAACAGGAAGTGCATTGTAAGCAAAACTCTAGACTTGACAGAGACATCTTGCTACCTGGACAGTCACCCAAAGTTCTTCTGTAATATTGGGGCATCCATCTTCAGCCTGCAGACCCATAGTATCCAGCAGACTTTTGCATGAAGCAGGAAATGTGAAGATCTGCTCTGCCTTGTACTGACAATTGCTTTCTTCTGTGTCCTGCAGAATGTCTGGCAGACTCTTTCATGAAGCAGGAACCCTGAAAGACCATCTCATCTTTTGAAAAGTTCAGCAGTCACTTTTGTGTGGGTCCTGCATGTCCAGTTCATACAGCATACCATAAAGCAGTCCAAACAAGAACGGTTTCTTGCCTAAACGGCTAACCTTGTCACATTGAAGGCAAATTCTACAACGAGTTTCTTCAATGCCCATCAACCTCTCTGAAGTAATTGGTACTGGCAGAAGCAGACATGTCTCACTGTTAAAAAAAAGTCAAAGTTCTTAAAACATTTAAATGCCATATTCTGTACGTCTTGAAGTGTTGAAGGTTATCTATCTAACTGAAATATATCTCTGCATATCTAGAAAGCCTAACTAATGTGACTACAAGTCTGACTATTATGATCATCTATAAATCCTTAATTTTAATATACATTACATTTTTAAATGAATTGTATAAACATAATACCTTAAACAAGAGTAAAAACATACATATAACAAAATTGACCTTAAATTTGTATCAATAGAACAAGATCCATACCAATGCAAAGTATTCATATCCACATCATATCCTCCTTACATTTTTAAAAGAAATTGACTGTGATCATTAATAATTTATAATCAACCCCCTTTAAATGAAAACAAACATTTATAAACAGCTTTATTCATCAATTAATAAGAGCAACACATATACAGATGGACATCATCCCAATCATACGTGAACCAGAATTTCACTAGATCACTCAGGCTGAACTCAAAATTGCAATTCTCTACTTCCACCTCTGAGTGTGGGATTATAGTCATGTTCTACCACATCCGGATAAATTACTTTTAAGACATTTTTTTAAATGTTCAATTAAAAAATACAAATTAATTCATTAATTTTTAAAAAACCTTAAAAGGTAAATTCACTAAAAGGGAAAGCAGATTAGACTGCCAGGGGCTAAAAGGAGAAAAAGAGTGATCATTGAAAGGGTATAGATATCTAGGAGGCAGTGGCACATAACTCTAATCCCAGCACTCAGGAGGGAAGCAGGTCTCTATAAGTTTGAGGCCAGCCTGATCTACAGAATGAGTTCCAAGACAGCCGAGGCTACCCAGAGAAACCCTGTCTCAAAAACAACAACAAAAGGGTATAAGGTATTCTGAGTGATGTGAAAAATTTTAAACATGTGTATGTGTGTGTTATGCACATGTGTGTGCATGTGTGTTCATCCATGAATGCATGTGTGGAGGCCAGAGGTTGACTTTTAGTGCCTTCTATTGCTGTTCTCCACCTTAATTTTTAAGACAGGGTTTCTCACTGACCCTGCAGCTCGCTGTTTTGGCAAGGCTGGCTAGCCAGAGAGCCCCCGGGATCCACCTGTCTTGCCCACCTGTCAGCTAAAAGGTTACAGACAGATGCCAGTGCACCATGCCTCTATGTGGGTCCTGCGGATCTACGCTCATCTTCAAACTCGCACTGCAAGTATCTACCCACTGAGCCCTCTCACAACCTATGGCTCGTTCTTCTAGCAAAGTTTACCTTCCCACCTTTGGTTGTCTGTGGCAAATTCAATCCCTGCCGGTGACTTGGAAGCTCTTGGCTGACATCTTGAATGCCACCGTGACAACCAACCATAGTGACATCTCTTCTTTCTTTAATTTTTCCTGATAACAATACAGTCCAGGCCTAACAACCTGGTTCTTCACAAGGGTTCAGAGATTCCACTTTTAATTATTAAGATCCAATTACACCTTCTGGCTTACCATCTGGGGCCATTTCCTAGGTATTACCACACTTGGGACTCTCCCAAATCCCACAAGGCATGGACTGATGCTTTCTACAGTATGGCCATGGACCAGAGCTGAGAGATCTAGACCTAGCAGCTAATCCCCTTTGTTCTAAAATAGACTTTGACGTGCATTCCGCTTCTCCATCATCTTCTTGACTAATGTTGGTGACAGTATCTTCCTTCATGGGTTACCTGGAGCATATTTGTGTCACAATAGATGTTTCTGCAAGGTGGTGAATCATTAACTCATTTCTCCATCTATAACTGTTCAAACTCCTTCCGTCTGATAAGATCACTGCGTGTTTAGGTGTGACATTATCTGATTATTTTCTGTTTCTAGTCCCCTTTCTGCTCCTTGTAGGCTGCTTCCAATGGTCTTCACCAGCTGACTACTTACTTCCCACTTTCAAGTTTCTCGTCTGCACCACTTTCTTTCACTGCCTACCCTCAAGTGATGGTGCACACTTCACAGTGTGTAAAACATCACAGTGGTACCCTTCCATTTCCATCCTGGCCTGTTTCCTTCTCTGTGACAAGCAGTAATCAGAGACAATCATAACACTCTGAGGTCCAGAACCTTGAATCCTAACACTTGGGTTCTGCATCTTCAAAACCATTACTCCAAGAATGTTGTCTATTTGTTTTCCAAATGTTGCCAGATAGCAGGCAAGTCCAGTTCCATTCCTCCTCATTCACAGCTAGAGAAGCCCTGACACCCCACCCCACCCCCGGCCGACATGCATATGAGGACACCAGGACTCAGAAACGAAGTCCCTTAGCCAGGGCTGAGCAGCTTGGAAGTAGTCAGAAGGAACTAGATCTGGTGTCCCAGCCAAACCCAGTGTTCTCCTCCTGCCCCCTTGCTCCTGCAGGAACCTCCCTGTGAGAGCAAAAGCCCACACCAGCAAAAATAAGACAGACTTTCACTACCACAGCAAACAGCCTCTCAGCAGTGTCACCTGCTTTAGAAGTCAGCTTGACAATTATTTCTCATAATTTAACTGTTATGCCAAACTAAGCACTCTCTTAAGCTCGCCTTACTGTCTCTGTCTCTGTCTCTGCCTCTGTCTCTGTCTCCATATATATATATCTTCAGAAGCGCTGTGGTCTGTTCTTGTGTAGTTTGTTATCTGCCTGGATGCTAGGATCTGTCAAGGATGCCTGAGTTGGCTCCCTGCCGGTTCTCTCCATCAGCCACTCTCCAGTGTACTGAGTGAACAGTCTCCTGTGTCTGTCCCTTCATGAAGATCTTCCATTTTTATAATAACCTCATTGGTAGAATTGTGGCATGTATGCACACGTGTGTGAGAACACATTTGCGGGAGTACACGTTGGTTTATTTGCAAAGAGGAGGTCTCCTCTCACACTAAGGCAGCTGGCCTTAGAAAGACCCTTGGTTGGTTGAATGCTCAGCTCAGTCATAAAGGGGCAGCTTATATCACCCCCTTCACGGCTCAGAGAACATCACGGAACAGGAGAACCAAAAGAATGTAAGAGTTGGAGGAAGGGCAGGGGAGTGGTAGGGATGCTGGCTTCCAGGCGGGACATGACTACAGCATCCTTCAAGCCATAGTAGCCATGATTACCTGCACAGATTGCCTCCCCAAACACAACACTCCGGGGTGTTGTGGGGGTTATGGGGTCGGGGGCTCATGAGACCCTAGTCCTCCCTGAGGATTCTTGTAGTCTCTGGCAAAGTTTCCACTCTTCAATTAACCTCAACCACGCTCCTGTAGGTGACCCTAATAAAACTCACTGGGTCATTTAAACAAAAATCTCCATGAGAGTAGAATGGGGGGCTACGAAGAAAAAGGAAGAGGTACAAGAAAAGGAAAACTGATGAATATTACCAAAATACAGTGTGTGTGTGTGTGTGTGTGTGTGTGTTGTTCTGCCCAATTTCTTTCTTTAAACAGATTCAGCTCCTAGTACCCACACTGTGGCTCACAGTAGTGCCTATTCTCCAGTTCCAGAGCATCCAACACCCTCTTCTGGCCTCCTGTGCATGTGATGCAGGCAAATATTCACACACATTAAGATAAATAAAGATTTTATTTAAAAAAAAAAGACTAGAAGTTTGCAACTACCACTGTGCATTCAAATCCCCAGGCAACTTCAATAAACCCCAGATTCTAGCCTGCACCCTGGAATACTTCCTCGAGATCTCAGTGTTTAGAACAGGGCCATGAGGATATTTTAAAGCTGCCTAGGCCCTCCCATGTGTGGTCCAGCCAAGAATGTAGGGTCTTCTCTGAGTGTCTGCAGACGTCCTCTATGCTCCACCCTCTCCTCCGCCTGCAGTCCCAGCACCTCTGTGAGGCCCAGGCAGCAGCCAGCGCCCAGGGGCTCAGGGGCTCGTGGATTCTGCTCCCTCTGCAGTCTGCTCTCAAGGAGGCTTTCGTTTTCAGGGTCACTTTACGACCTGTGTTCGCTGTATCACCCCAATAAGGGCCTCCTGGAACTGGGGGCACAGTTCATTGGCTGTACATGGTGGGCCTTGGGTTTGATCTCCAGCACCGCATAGAGAGACAGAGACACACACAGAGAGGGTAATAGGACTTCCTATGTACGTCCACTCTGTAGACCCTGCCCTGGAACCCCCCTTTCTCATGTGTCTCATAGCTGAAGTCCCAACAGCCATGGTCCAAACCCCCCAACCTGTCTTGCCAAGCCGACTCGGGAAAGTACTTCCCCTTCATACGAGTCCCCAAGTCCTATGTCCCCGCCCAGAGCCGTGATGCCAGCCTCCTGGCCAGAGCCCAGCAACTGTCAAGCCACCTGGCTGAGAAGGAGACAAGATGGCTCTTACCTGCCAGCTGCCACTGTCCCACCCAGGAGTTGGCCCCCTGCCTGGGTAGCAGTTCAAAGACTCCAGGAGATGATGAGCCTTGGCAAAGGCACCCATGACCTTTCCTCCAGGTGCAGGGGCTGGAAGGCTGGAGAAGGTGTTTCTCGTGCCTTTTGCCTGGTGGAGGTATGCCAAGGGGAGGCGCTCAGAACGAGGCTCTGGCAGGAAAGCAGGTGGTGGAATCAGGTCCTCGGCTTTGCCCTAGAAACACAGTTTATATTTGGCCCTAATTTCTAAGCCCCGACTCCTCTGGGTTAGACTTGTACCTGCGTGGTTTTGGCAGCACCCGGGGAACTTGCCCGCAGCTTCTGTTGCAATCTAGTCTGGATACTGAGCCTCTTGGAACAGGAGAGGCTCTGTCATTCTTGGGCCAGGGGGCTTCCCCAAAGCTGGGAACATGCTGCCAGCTAGCAGGTGAGTGGGACAGTTTGTGGGGAAGGATGACTGTACCTGAGGCCAGCCTGGTCAGTCAGCAAGGTCCGAGTCCTGCCTCAGGTATCACCTCCCCCACTCACAGTGGAAGTCAAAGGTAATGCCTGACTCAAGCACCCCTGGTCAGGGACTTCCAGAATCCTGGACAATCTAGAGCACCAGATTTACCCTGGGTAGTCTAGAGCACCAGGTTTACCCTGGACGGTCTATGAGCACTAGATTCACCACAGACTCTCTTGAGTCTCCAGTTTGATCCACTTTGTCCCTACATCCCTCTGTTTGGTCTCTGTCAGGCCACTTCTCAGCCTTGGTGCATGCTTCCGCCTGTTCCAGCTCCTCAAGAACTCCTCTACTAACAAGAGCTAGCAGAGCCAGCCTGGGGGAAAGGTTCCATCTGGTTTCCGAGGCTTAACTTCTGCCAGCAGAGCCACAGCTAAGGGCTTGGCCCCTCTTGGAGAGCAGAAACAGACTGTTACCGGTGATGTGCAGCAGGGAGAAGCCTGGTCCACCGAGAGAATATGATGATGTTAACAGGTCTGAAACCAGTCAGGAGAGAAGTGAGGCTCGTGCGGTGTGAGGCCACACCACGTGAAGATTTCCTGGGACAAGCTGGGCTGATGGGAGGCAGGGACTGGGAGCTGATGAGAAGCGTCTTGAGGAAGCTTCCAGAGCAATAGAAATGTTCCTCATCCTAACCGTGATGGTGTTCACATAGATGTCTACTTATAGAAAGAGTCCTAAATTTTACGGTACATTTAAAGATTTCTGGACTTTATGTAAATTTCGTCTGGATAGACAGAGAAGAAAGCAGTGTTGAAAGGAGAGGAAGGACCCTTCTGCAGATCCACAAGTCAAGATGATGAAGATAGATTTGGGAAATGACTCAGTCAATAAAGCCCTTGCCACTCAAGCCTGAGGACCTGGATTTGGATCCACAGAGCCCATGTGAGAAGCCAGCAGAATGGTACAAATCTACAATCCCAACACTGAGGAGCTAGAAACAGGCAGATCCCTGTGGCTTTCTGGCCTGGGCCAGCCAGCCAAGCTAAAGTCATAAGCTCAAGGTTCAGTGAGATAACCTGTCTCAAAAGGTAGGCCAGTGATATAGCCCAGTGGGTAAAGATGCTGGCCAAGCCCAGCCTGAAAGCCAAATGGTGGAATGTAGGAGCTGAGTCGAGCAAGTCATCCTCTGACCACCACAAGCACACCACAACACACATACACACAGAATTAAATAATTAATTTTGAACAAAGTGGAAAGTGACAGAGGAAGACATTCCGCATGGACTTCTGGCCTCCTCGTACAGGAAGAGGGAGAGGAGGACGGAGATGACAGTCAGGGAGGAGAAGAAAACACTGTAAACACCAAGGCGCTATGAAGACCTAGCCGCCGTTTGCAGCTGTAGAGTGCGCGCTGGTTCCAGGGCGGCCCTGACAGATCTAGGCATGCTTTCCTCTGTGTAACCTGCTCAAGCTAGCATGTGTGAAATCCCATGAATTAAAGATCAGACGCAAAGCTTCAGTCTCCACTCTCACTTACAGCGGGCCTGAAGCATGTTCCTACTCTTGCCGGCATGCTGTGGGGGCAGAGACGGGAGAAGCCCAGTTCACGCCTCCTGGACCGGATCTATCAGCAGAGAGGGTTTGTCCTCCCAGTGTGCAAGCAGCCTCCCTAGAGCCGCAAGACCAGGGAGTCCAAATTCACAGCCAGGATTTACAGACTCTGGCTCAGCTCAGGATCAGTACGAAGGCAGAAGTCTGTGTCCTGGGGTAGAGCTGAACCCCGAAACCAAAAACCACATAGCATAGCACAAGCAAGAAGCAGCCAAAAGAAAGCGTGTATTTGTGTGTATATATGTGTATATATCTCTATGCATGTATGTATACATATGTGTGTGCGCATGTGTATGTGCTTATACACTTAGTACTTGTGTGTGTATGTGTGTGCATCTCTGTGCATGTGTGGATACATATGTCCACGTGTGTGTGAATACATATGTCCACGTGTGTGTGAATGTATATATGTATATGATTTGAGTACTCGTGTGTGCAGAGGCCTAAGGCAGATGTGAAATCTTTCTTTGATCACTATCTACCTTTTTTAAAATATTAATTTTTATTTTGAATTATGTATATGTATATACACACACACAGGCCAGAAGAGGGTGTCAGGTCCCTTGGAGCTAGGCTTATAGGCATTTGTGAGCTGCCTGACATAGGTACCGGTGACCAAACGCATCCTCTGCAAGAGCACTACACAGCGGTGCCATTTCTCCAGCCCCTCCACCACTTAAGAAGGAGTGTCTCACTGAGCCCAGGGCTTATCCATTCAGTTAAGCTGGCCAGCCAGAGAACTTTAGGGATCTATCTGTCTCTGCCCTTCCCCTCTCCCAAGGCTGGGGTTATAGTGACAGACCACCATGACCGACTCTTTCCATGAGTTCTGGGTCCTCATGCATGGATAGCATGCATCTCCCTCCCCTCCTAAAGAAAAGCCTTTGCCAGAGTCCGTCGCTGTCTGCTAGCCTGAACACACAGAGAAAAGAGAGTGTTTCCGCTGGCTCAGGACACATGGTAGAAGCATCACTGCAGCCGGGCTCCTGCCAATGATTCGTGTCTCAGGAAAAATCACCCATGGGCCTTTGACAGCCTGCCTTCTCCATGTGCCCACACTAGGGTCTCCCCTTCCTACTGCTGACCCCGCTCTCTTTTCCAGAACAGTACAACCATGTCAAGTGGTTGATGCCAAACTGTCCACCATTGCCATGTGGTGACCTCGTGATACCTGGGGGTACTCCTTCCCTCTCCAGTGACCTTGGGAGCTCTTTAAGGACCACAGGCATGTAGGGCATTCTTAGAGCTGCTAGAAACCACTCACATCAAAAAGCACACTTATTACTTCTTGTAAGAAGTGGGGGGGGGCAGTGAGGTGGCTCATCACTTGCCACAGGATGGCACAAACCTGACAACCTGGGTTCAGTCCCAGAACCCACATAAAGGTGGAGGAGAGAATTGAGAAAGTTATCTTCTGACCTGCACAAGAGCACAGGGCAGTACGCCACCACCCCCACATCATACACACATGCATGTGGGCATCAGCAATAATATTTCATAAGTAAAGCAAAAACTTTATTTTAAGAAAAAAGACAAAGTGTAGAGGCAAGAGACTTCCAGATTGTGTTAATTCGGTGGTTCAACAAAATCAGAGCTGGGTTGTCTTCTCTGACATGACTTTGGCTTTACCCAACATGACCATAAGAGGCCTTAACAAACCCCGTGTTCGCACAGTAGCATTCAAAGACAAGAAGGGACCCTGTGACCCTCATTCTCCTAAAATAGCGCTGGCTGATTGACAAGTCTTTGCACACCTATTGCATGCCCAGAGCAAGTGCAAACATCTCTGCAAACCGATGCCGAGGTGGCTTCAAGGATTTGCCCTGGTGCTTGACGTGCCCAGATAGAGCATGAAGCAGGTGCTGATGGATTCTGCTCCTAAATTAGGAGGTGTGGCACAGGCAACCTGAAGGAGGGAAGCTATTCAATGTGATCTTTAGACAGGCAGGTGACATGGCATGAAGTCGGGGTGCTCCTCTCCAGCACAGAGACAGCTTCGGAGAGAGTCATGGGGTGCCAGGATCCCAGGTACAGGACTTAGCTATAGGGGATACCGCTTGGCTTGAAGAATTTGTGAATGCCACACCCTAGAGTGCCCCCACAGTCATGGGCTCTTGAGAATGAGGATCCCTCTAGGGAGAGCATCCAAAGCCCCTCAGAATGAAGCCCCAGCCTACCCTCCCAGTCACCTTTCCCCCCAGCAGATCCTGCACCCAAAGCCTCTGCAGAGACAGACAGCTGGATCTTGGCAACAGAACCAAAGCTGACTACTTCCTAGGATATATAGCTCCTGGTCCCTAAGTGAGCTGAGTTAGAATCTGGAGCATCTACGAGTAGGGGGCTCTGGGAACAGCATGAAAACCACCCCAGAATTAAAGACCTCAATATCAGTCCGAACACACTGAACCTGATAGAAGAGAAAGTGGGAAGTACTCTACAACACATGGGCACAGGAGACCACTTCTTACGTACAACCCCAGCAGCACAGACATTAAGGACCTCATTGAATAAATGGGACCTCCTGAGACTGAGAAGCTTCTCTAAAGCAAAGGACACTGTCACTAAGACACAAAGGCAACCCACTTACTGGGAGAAGATCTTCACCAACCCCGCAACTGACAAAGGTCTGATCTCCAAAATATATAAAGAACTCAAGAAACTAGACCGTAAAACTCTAATCAACCCAATTATAAAATGGGGCATTGAGCTGAACAGAGAATTCTCAACAGAAGAACTTCAAATGGCCAAAAGACACTTAAGGTCATGCTCAACTTCCTTAGCGATCAGGGAAATGCAAATCAAGACAACTTTAAGATACTATCTTACACCTGTCAGAATGGCTAAAATAAAAAACACCAATGATAGCCTTTGTTGGAGAGGTTGTAGAGAAAGGGGGACACTCATCCATTGCTGGTGGGAATGCAAACTTGTGCAACCACTTTGGAAAGCAGTATGGCGGTTTCTCAGGAAATTCGGGATCAACTTACCCCTGGACCCAGAAATACCACTCTTGGGAATATACCCAAGAGAGGCCTTATCATACAACAAAAGTATATGCTCTACGATGTTCATAGCAGCATTGTTTGTGATAGCCAGAACCTGGAAACAACCTAGATGCCCTTCAATGGAAGAATGGATGAAGAAAGTATGGAATATATACATATTAGAGTACTACTCAGCAGTAAGAAACAAGGACTTCTTGAATTTTGCATACAAATGGATGGAAATAGAAAACACTATCCTGAGTGAGGTAAGCCAGACCCAAAAAGAGGAACATGGGATGTACTCACTCATATTTGGTTTCTAGCCATAAACCAAGGACATTGAGCCTATAATTAGTGATCCTAGAGAAGCTAAATAAGGAGAACCCAAAGAAAAACATATAGGCATCCTCCTGAATATTAACCTTCAGCAAGCGATGAAAGGAGACAGAGACAGAGACCCACATTGGAGCACAGGACTGAAATCTCAAGGTCCAAATCAGGAGCAGAAGGAGAGAGAGCACGAGCAAGGAACTCAGGACCATGAGGGGTGCACCCACACACTTAGACAATGGGGATGTTCTACTGGGAACTCACCAAGACCAGCTGGCCTGGGTCTGGAAAAGCCTGGGAAAAAACCGGACTCTCTGAACATAGCGGACAATGAGGACTACTGAGAACTCAAGAACAATGGCAATGGGTTTCTGATCCTACTGCACACACTGACTTTGTGGGAGCCTAGGCAGTTTGGATGCTCAACTTACTAGACCTGGATGGAGGTGGGGGTTCCTTGGACTTCCCACAGGACAGGGAACCCTGATTGTTTTTTGGGCTGAGGGGGAGGGACTTAATTGGGGGAGGGGGAAGGAAATGGGAGGTGGTGGCGGGGAAGAGACAGAAATCTTTAATAAATAAATAAATTAAAAAATTTAAAAAAAAAGAAAAGAAAACCACCCCAGAGCACCCCAGTAGTAAATGAGAAAGCACAGGACACCCCAAAAAAAGTTCTAACAATTGAAAGCCCTGAGGACAAACGTCTCCTGCTCCCATCCTGGAAAAACCCCTGAGCACACAGGCCTGAGCCAGTACTGTAGAACCAGGATCATTTAGGAGCGGAGACAGGCCCTCTCTAGAGAGAAGCCGGCAAGGAAGATTTTTTTTTTCCTATGATTAATTGTGAAAATAAGAGCCCTGATTGCATTTTTGGCAAACAGATTATTTAACATCCATTCAAACCATTGTTTTTAATTATTTACACAACATGTATTTAGCAAGGATGAGAAGAAACTGATATTTTTTTTTCATAGAAAACTCAGATACTTTCCTTTGGGTTCAAAAGAATGGATTTATTACATGCATTTATAATAGGTAATTTTCTGAGCCAGATGGCTTCCCGAGAAACATAGGCACCATTTAAAATTTAGGTGCTTAAATAAATCACTTGTTCCAGTAAACAGTGCCCTGATAGCATTAATCAGTTTCACCCGCTCAGCTGACTGGATTGTACCCGGCTGAGTCCTACAAAGGGCCAGCGAACAGTGGGTGGTACGCTCCTGTGTCCGACAACACGCAGGTACTTAAAACGCTAGATAAGTAGGTCAGCGGTGACGAGGAGGGCTTCACACTTGAACACACTGTCTCCTTCAGTCTGAGCCAAAGCAATTAATGCAGGCCAGGGGCCAGCCGACTTATCCACAAAGGGTCAGAGAGAGTAAATACTCTAGATTTTACAGGCCCAAAGCAAAATGAACAAATGTCCTAGCTAGTCTTGTTTCGCCTGCTGCATTTAAAATGTGAGAACTGTTCTTAGCTCTCAAACCACACAAATCCAGGTGGTAACTGGATTTTTGTCCGTGGGCCAGTTTGCCAAGTGCCAACTTAATCAGGCAGGCACAGAAGGGACAGAGAAGAAACCGGAGAGCCTAGCTGCAGGCAGACGGCTTACCAGAGTGTGTACCCCACCGTCGTCTCCCTTCCCTCCAGCCCTGCTTTCCCTCTGAAAGCCTCGCTCCCACACTCGCTTCCTCTGCCAGGCATCCTTGCAGAGTGGTTAGCTACGGTAGCTGAGAAGAGACAAGCAGAAGATGCCTTGGAGTAGACACATGATACCGACAGCTGCCTTAACCACATGCAGCACAAGCGGAAAGCCCAGAGGACAGTTGCAAAGCCACCAGGCCACTGAGCCAGATCTCACAGTCATGCAGTTCCCCTCTTCTCAAGTGAGGAAAACAAGCTCTTGTTTGTTTTAGCCACCGTCACTCTAGTGCCCACCAACACAGTCACGCCATCAGCTCCCACTGCCCTGGGAATAGAATCCGAGCTTCCTGACAGTGCCCACGAGACTCCCGGCCTGGGCCCCACCTGATTCTATCACTTGTGATACCCCCCCCCTTTCATTCCCTGTGACACCTCTCCAGCCCTCGCCTGCAGGGTTGATATCTACCGGCATCTACTACACTCATCGCCAGATTAGATGGCTCATGGCTTCCATGTGGAGCCAACTGTGGCCCATCCACCCCTCTCCTCTTCCTGCCAACACGGGACACTCTTAGAACCCCTAGACTTGTTTATCCTTGGATCTGGTGGTTGTTTGTCTCTCTGACTCCGCGCCGTGGTCTAGCTCCCAGAGCACGAACCCTGCTGCCCACTGCTCTATCTCTGGTCTGCAGAAGAGTAGCCAGTGCAGAACACAGGCTTCTCATGGATTAGTGAGTGAGCTTGAAACACTTGTGACATTACTCTGTGCCATAACCTAGATAAGAATAATGATAAAACTACCATAACACCAATGAGCAGAGAGGTGGTAGAGAGCCAACGTGCAGAACTCGGTCCCAGCCTCCCTTGCAGACCTGCGGGATAACCGAACACGTCAGCCCTTTTCACAGCGCGGCGTCCCTTCTCCAAATGAGATACGAAGAGCTTTCCTCAGATGGTCAACGGGGAGCACGAAAGAACCTGCAGACACTACTTGAATGCCTGGTACTTTAGTAGCACTGTAAAAGGAGGTTATTGTCATCACTAATTCACACTCAGTATACACTGACATCTAATGAGCGCTGCTATGATCATGCTACTTAAATATACTCAGCAAGAATGCATTCGAGAACCAGCACTGGGTCTCCTAACCCCAGATTCAAGATGTCAGCCAAAATCCCCCCATTGTTCCCAGCCACGGTCCTTCCTCTCCCTCTGCACACTCGGTGCTCACTGAATGAGGGCAGACAAGATGAGGTCCCATGGAGGGGATGAGCGATCTTCAACAGCAACTATGTCAGCCTTGCTGTGTGCTTGGAAGAGAAAGCCCACTTCATCCTCACTGTGTATGAGTTCCCCTGCAGCAAGCGTGTCTAGACAGTGAGCTGCTGGCTGACCCTAAGGAGCCTGATGTTGACCTTCTAAACCCCCACCCCACCACATCTCATCCCACTCCCTGCCCTGAATTGCCCCCAGGAATAGTTCACCTGAGGCTGAGGCGCCTTGTCCCTCCAGCGGCCAGCACTAATCTTTATGTCTAAAGGAAAGCTGGGATCTACCCAAGTAGGTTCGTGTCTGTGTGGGTATCTGTGTTGACACTGGGGCAGGTGGCAGCAAGGTGTCTCTGAATTCCCAACCTATGGTGACACAGTTGAGGCATGTGTCCTCTCTGAGTGGAGTCCCACTTGACTTTGCTTGCTATGTGGCTTCGGCTGGACCACCCTCCAACCCATCCCACTCTGCCGTCCTCACAGGGCACTCGCACCCTCATCCTGCCTGCTCGCTAGCCTCGGGAGACTTTCTGAAGCCTTCAGCATGGGAAGCTGTTTCCCCTCCACCAACTCTATCACTCTCGTGGCCTAGAGATCCCAGCTGCTCTGGGCAGAGCACCCACCCTAGGCTGTTCCCTTCCTCCCTGGGCACCCAAGTTTTCATCCTGAGGTGGTGAACTGGAACTTTGCTTGTCCATGCTGGCTGGCTGTGGAATCTCAGGCAAGCTCCAGAAGCCCTGAAAGCCACATTACATGCACAGAATCTCCAGAGACCAGAACAAAGAGGGGAAGTTGGTGGCCAGCATTTCCTGAAAGCCAGCGTATGCCAGAACTGTGTATCAGGCACTGTTCATCACAGCCTACCAGGGTATCCTATTTACAGCTCACAGTGACCCCATGAAAATGGTCTATTATTATCTCCATTTTGCAGAAGGGCCAACAAACAAGACAGGAAGGTCAAAGCATGTGCCCCTTGTTCACACCATTAAGACGTGTTTTGGATCCAGGCAGTGTGACTCGCGTGACTTACTTGTCCTCCCCAGCTTCATTAGTACCCATGGAGTATGTACAGCATGATCCCCACCCTGGTAGGGGCTGAGACCTGCAGGAGAGGAGGCAGAGCCCCTGGGCACTGGCCCAGGTCTAGAGCTTTCTGGTCCCAGTTCTTTGATCAGGTCTGCCAGGTAGAGTATCTGCCACCCCAAAGGTCAGGTGGGCCCCACTGATGAGGTCCTGCCAATGGATATGGGAGCCTCTAATGAAGGCATCTTGACAGATGAAGGCTAGTATTGCCAGCTTCCCTCTCTGTTCCTGGTACCAGGGGCACAGTGAAGGACCTTAGGGAGGAGCAGGGGAGGCTATGTTAAGACCAGCTGTCCTGAATTCCTATCTGTCTTGGCCTCTTCCTTCCATCCTTTCTCTCTCTCTGACCACTAAGAGGTCCACTGATGTCCTGTTCTTTACCTACACAATGATTTCTTACCCCTCTGACTCCAGGGAGGACCCATGTAGGTAGACACTGCATTCCCATCCACTGCCCTACCCTCACCCGTATGTTACCCAGGCAACACGGAATCAAGAGCAGCATGGAATGCCACTAGTGCAGGACCCAAGGATCACTTTGCCCACAGCTTCTCAACAGGGAGAAGTATTGTCACCTAGGGCCAGCAGGACAAGAGTGATGCTGGGCCCCCTGGGGTGATCACAATGCCTATAGATGTGACAATTATTTAATAGGCAGATCCAGGGACAGCAAGTATCCCATATGGCATAGGACAGTACTGCACAGTCAAGCAAGTGCCCCTCAACAATAGAACCCTCCGCCAATGGCTATAGATGAGAAACTGAAGTCCAATGAGAAAAGGGGTTTCAATCGATTCGCTGCCAATGTCCCTTTTCCTTAGAAAAAGAATCCTACGAACTGCCCAGTGCGGCTTGGTTTAGAGATACCATTCTCTGCTTCCCTGGCAGCCCTGTGTGAGCTCTGTGTAAGAGCTGACCCATGAGATTAAGTGGGCACGCTGTGTAGGATCGCTAAAGTGTCTCCATGTGTGGGAGGGCAGTGGCCTTTCCCTTCTTCCCGCGGCTGCCTAAAACACAGGTGCAGCATGGGTAGCGTCTGGAATGGGGAGGCAGAGCACCAAGGGTGGAGGGAAAACAAGGTGGCAGGAGAACCACATAGTCACTACCCAGCCCTGAACGCCTCCTCAGAGGAATGGGGGGGCAGGGAGACCTCCATAGCTTCTGTCACCTGGGGACTTCTCTAATATTTACAACCAAATCGGTGGAGCCATGTAACTGCTTTGGACTAATAGTCACCAAACATTTGTGAGTATCTAAATATGCCAGGTCACGTGATGCGGATTTTCACAGGGATCGTTTTAGGAGATAATCTTCGGAGAGCACATTTCTTCATCCCACGTTGCATGTAAACTATTTAAAGACATGAAGGCTGAAGGCTTAGCCAGGAAGGAACTTCCTCACCCAGGGCGACGGACACACTGAGACGAAACCTCCCACTCCTGGGCTGTCACCGCTTGTGACAAGAAGGCAGCTAGGACCAATAGAGTGAGTGTGCAGTGGCCAAACCTGGCTCAGCCTTGTCCTTAGAGAACATGGACCCTCCTGATAAAAGCAAGCCTCCTGCAGCCTCGGGAGAATGTGGCCACAGTTGTTCATGCCGCCCAGAAACACAGTCAGACAAGGGAATTCAGGCCACTTCTCCACTGAGGACAGCGAAAGGAAAAGGAACCAAAAATCGTCTTGAGCATGTAGGAAACCACAAGCTGCTGAGACCTTCCTAGACCTGGGCAAAGAACACGGAGCTGTAGCGCTGTTTTCATCCATCTCAAGGACATTTGCTGACCTTGGAAACAGACATTAGAATAGGGCTAGATTTGGGGTCCCTTCGGGGCTGGAGGGAGAGC
This sequence comes from Microtus oregoni, assembly GCF_018167655.1. Classification (NCBI taxonomy): domain Eukaryota; kingdom Metazoa; phylum Chordata; class Mammalia; order Rodentia; family Cricetidae; genus Microtus; species Microtus oregoni. The sequence goes on from NW_024543071.1 coordinate 18,833,625, forward strand.
AGGAAAGCGCCACAGCTTGTGACTTAAAGATGCTGCATACCCACTCTGCATGGAGCTGAGCCTGTGTGTGTGAATGGGGGCAGGGTGAGCAAGGGAATCCATGCCCTAACCCAGCCATCCAGAGCACAAACCTGCCCTCTGAATTCTTACTCTGAACGAGCCAGTCCTGAGATTGGACCACAGCTGAAGAGAATAAAAATATTCTCTGAATTCCCTGAACCCTAGGTATAAGATATTATTCCGAACTCTGAGATAAGAAACAATATATGGGGCTGGGGTAGCTCAGTTGGTAGACTACTTGCCTAGCATACACAGAACAGAGCCCTGAATTTGATCCCCAACACTACATAAGGTGATGCACACCTGTAAATCCCTACACTCCCAAGGTAGAGGCAAGACCAGAAGAATGTCAAGGTTATCCTCTCCTACATAACGAATTGAGGCTAGCCTGGGCTACATAAGACCCTGTTTATGAAGTAAAATGCAACAGATAACAAGGTAAACGCTGCTGTTCTCAGGTATAAATCATAAAAACAACTAAGATTACTGCACTCAAATAACTAAGTCCAGGTTGAAAGCGCTAACAGAACTGGAGACTCTCACAGATGCTGCTTGTCCCACCCCTGGGTCCCACAGTGTAGAAAAAGAGCAGCATCTGAGAGATGCCTCTGGCCTTCACATAAGTGCTGTGGTACTCACACGTGAACACAATAATAATATAAATGTAAATACATAATAATAAAATAATGCAGTAATAATAAATAGCTCTTTTGTTTACTCATGTTTTGAAACAGGCTTTTAGTATGTATCCCTGGTATATCTGGAACTTGCTATATAGACCAGACTTGCTAAGAACTCACAGAGATCAGCCTGCATCTGCCTCCCAAGTTTTGGGATTGAAGGCGTGCACCACTATGGGCCAGGGCCCATAAGCGGCCTTTTAAAAGGCTACTTCGCTGTATGGTTCCAGCAAAATCAACTTCTGAAAAAAGACAAACTCACAGAGAAGACCAGCATTGCCAGGGCTACGGGCAGATAGGGAAAATAGTGGAGCAGGATTTAAAGGACAGTGAGCATTCTGCATGTTGTCGTGGTGTGGGGACACAGCCTTATCTGTTTGTCCAAGCCCATAGAATAGACAACACGAAATGACCCTTGTGTAGACTATGGACTTGAATGCTAATGAGACACAACTCAGGTCTTCAGTTGGAACAGATGCACCGCTCTGTCATGGGACACAGAGTGGCACGGAGGGGGTGAGACACATGGAAGCCTCTGTACTTCCTGTTCAGTTTTAGTATGGACAAAAAAAATACTCTTTTTTTAAAAAAAATTTTTTAAACCTCTGAGTGTGTTGTGTGTGTGTATTGTGTGTGTGTGTGTGTGTGTGTGTGTGATGCCCACATGGGCCAGAAGGGGGCATCAGATTCCCGAGACCTAAAGTCATCAGCGGTTGTAAAGCCACCACTGTGAGCACTGGGAACCAAACTCAGTTCCTCTGCAAGAACTGTATGCACTCTTAGCCATGAGCCATCTCCCCAAAAATAAGAAAATCAATTTAAGTTTTTTAATTTTAAAAAGAATTGTAAAGATGTAGGAAATGTTAGGACACAGGAGACATTAACAAGGTCTTGAGAGATGAGCTTCAGTGCTCCTTGGCACACTGAGGGAAGATATTGGAGGGAGTGGGTCCGGGACAGTGAAGCGGCCCGTCCTGGAACAGCCAATGGGAGAACACCAGCAGGGTTTTTTATGCACATGAGTGTTTTACCTATATGTATGTTTCTGTACCACATGTGCGTCTAGTGTCCATGGAGTCTAGAAGACAGCATGGGGTCCCCTGGAACAAAGAAAGCTACAGACAGCTGTGGGCCAGCCACCATGTGGGTGTTGGGAGTCAAAGTCAGGACCTCTGAAAAAGCAGCCAGTACTTTTAACTGCTGAGCAAACTCTCCAGTCCCAGTTCTCTTACCACAAAGTCTCGCGTAACTCAGCCAGCCTCAAACTCACCCTTTAACCTTGAACCTCTGACCCTCCTTCCTCTGCTTCCTGAATGTTAAAATTACAGATAAACACTCTCACGCCTAGCACTGGGGACCAAGCCCGTGGTAGACAAGCTGGCTACTGACTGAGCGACATCCCCAGTGCCTGGCAGTGAGTTTTAGAAACAATCCAGAAATCAGTCAGGTTCTCTTGTCACCGCTGAATTAGCTTGCCGCCGAAATGTCCCTTGCCTGAAAAGCCCTTCACGGGTCCACTCTGAACAAGTGCACTTGCTGCCGAGCTTCCACACCAGCTTTTCACGCCTTCCCACACCCAGCCTTTAACGAGCACCATAGTCTTTGTGACAGTTAATTCCAAGGCTCCTGGGTTTTCTGGGACAGCCGTTGGCATGTAGGGTCTTAGTTACACGGGGCGTTTTAAAACAAAAAAAGATGTCTTTGGGAATCTGTGTTTATAGGAAACCTGAATGCTCCTACTTGCCCCTCTACCTGCATCTTGCTTCAGTGTGGCTGTCGTTAGCAGTTCACGATCCAGGACCAGTCCTTGCCCAGTGTGCTCAGAACCACTCCGCTGAACTCAGCTGCAGTCTGTGTCCCTAACTATAGCAAACACCATTCACAGCCCAGTATCGATGCACTGTAGCTTAAAGCTGAAGTTCACATCAGGGCTCTGCCCTCTAATCTTGTAGTCTGAGTTTTGACAAATACACGGTGACACGTGTCCACCTTAACCATGTCTACGGAATGGTTTCACGGCCCTAACATAACCATGCCCCGCCCTTTCACCCTCCACACCCCCACCAGTGTCACAGCTGTTTTCTTCTCCACGGCTTCGCCTTTTCCGGTATGCAGCCTTTTGGTTTCTGCTTATCTCGCTGAGGTGTTTAGGTTTCTTCCATGATTCGCCATGGTTTAATAATCCCTTTTCGTTTTGTCTGGCAGATCGGTATTCCTCGGTGTGAATACGCTGTGGCTTATTCCTTCACTTATCGAAAGGCCTCCTGCTTGCTTCCCCTGAGCGCACCTAGAGTGTGTTCAGACCACTCAACTGACTTAGGTGCAGTCTGTGTCCCTAACTACAGCACAACATGCTCCTGGGTTTAAGAATAGATTCAGAGGCCTGAGGCTGTACGTAGGACAGATGGTAGGTTTACCTAGCACAATGAAGCCCTTGGTTCAGTCCCCAGAAATGCATACATCAGATGTGTTATACACACCTGTAATCCTAGCACTGGGGAGGTGGAGGCAGGGGAATCAGAACACAAGGTCATCTTCTGCTACATATTGAGTTGGGGGCCAGCCTGGGCTACGTGAGACTTTGTCTTAAAAAAAAAAAACTTACAAGTAAAAGTAGAGCTGAATCCCTTTGATTCTGTCACACAGTTGATTAAGTGACAGCGTTGGCCTGCTCCTCCAGGACCTCCAGTGGATTTGCAGGTATTGTAAGTGCCCCCAGCCCCTCTGCTATTGCTATCACCAGCATCTGGGGTCACAAGGGGAGCCTGCTCTGAACAGGGTTTTGGGGATTAGACCATTCCCACCCACACACTCACTGCCTGGCTCCAGCTCAGTCTCCTCAGGCCTTCTAGGTGAGTGTGGCAGTTTGAATGTAATCGGGCCCCCATAAGCTCATAGCACTATGCGGAGGTGTGGCTTTATTCAAGTGGGTATGGCCTTGTTGGAGGAAGTGTGTCACTGTGGGGGCAGGCCTTGAGATTTCCTATGCTCAGGGTTCCATCCAGGGTCTCAATCGACTTCCTGTTGCTTGCAAGATGTAGGACTCTCACCAGCACCATGTCTGCCTGCACACCGCCATGCTCCCTGCCATGATGATAATGGACTGAACCTCTAAACTGCAAGCCACCACCTCAGTTCAGTGTTTTCCTTGATAAGAGTTGCCGTGGTCATCGTGTCCCTTCACTGCAGTAGAAACCCCAAGAGAGTGAGCAAGTAGAGACCCAGGTGCCCTGTCCGACTCTCTCAGTCCTTCACCTCCTCCATTCCACTTGCAATGAAGCCCCGTTTCACGTATCACCCCTGCACAGGTCCAGTGAGGACCACAGCCCTGTGAGAACACACCATGTACTCCCATGCGACACAAACCTGGCAATAGTGGACGCTCCGTGATGTTTGCCGAGGGGATAAAGGAGTGAACCTGATGGCTCCTGTCTCTCCTCAGGATCCACAGAAGGCACGGGCAGAGACATGAGGTCCCCAAGCCTGGAAGCTCCACCATCCCCTCCTTTCCCATGGTCTTGTCTCCAGGGAACAGAAACTGATCTTTTCAAGGATGCTGTCTCCACCTGAATGCTGTGTTCCAAATCACCCCTACTCTGGGGCTGGTGATAAGGTTCAGAGTCCAGGGCTTGCCTAGCATAAATGAAGCCCAGAGTCCCATTCCTAACACCACATAAAACCAAGATGGTGGCACGTGTTAGTAACTGCAGGACCAAACGTTCAGTCAGTCTCAGCTGCCTAGTGTGTTCAAGGCCAGCCTAGTATGCCTGAGACCCAGTCTGAAAAAAAAAAATCAGGGCAGAAAGATGGCTCAGCGGGTAAGGGCATTGCCTCTCAGGAGAATGGTCTGAGTGAAATCTCTGCAACCAACGTGGTAATATATATATTACCCCCAGTCCAGCCAGTATCTGGGCTGAAGAGCTTCCAGGACAAGAGCACCCTAGCTGGGAATCTCCCAGTTCCCAGATACAGCAGCTGCTCCCTCTGGTGGCAAAACTGGGAAGTGCTTGAACATCCAATAGTAGCCCTCTGGGAAGGCAGCCGCAGAAGGCTATGACAGGGAGCTCCTGAAGCACCTCCTGAACCTAGGAAGAGACAAGACGATGAGCAGTGAGGGAGGAAAGGAGTCTGGCCTGAACCCCACCCCAGTCAGGGACCTCCTGTCCTGAGACTTTTGGTCCCAGCCTTTAACCATAAGATTGGCCACGGAGTCTTCTTAGCTGAGCAAAGCCTGACTGGGAGATCCCAGATTGAAAAGGAACTGGGCGGTGGTGGCGCACGCCTTTAATCCCAGCACTCGGGAGGCAGAGGCAGGCGGATCTCTGTGAGTTCGGGGCCAGCCTGGTCTACAGAGCTAGTTCCAGGACAGGAACCAAAAAGCTACAGAGAAACGCTGTCTCGAAAATTTAAAAAAAAAAAATGCTAGAAACCAGATTAAAAAGGAGACACTGCTTTTGCCAAGAAAACAGAGTCCTCCAAGGACAGGCAGCCAACCCTGGCACCAACTAGTCCCATCCCGATAATAACAGGTAGCATGCATGCCGCCATACTGTCCTCATCTTACTGGGCAGCCGTCCTGCAGAAAGTGATGGCATCAGAGAAAGCACAGCTCCCTCGGGCCACTTGCCCTGAGCCTCATCTATTATTTCTAATTCCATAACCAAGGGAGACGCACGCTTTCTCAGCTGGTCCTGTGTCTTTCAGAGCCAAGATGCCTTACATGTGGCTCAGCTGGGGTGGGAACAGCCTAGGGCAAATAAGGCAAGCCCTAAGGACCGGACACTACCTCAGCTATCCCTGCTGGGTGGCCTTGGGCAGATCCCTCACCGTCTCTGAACCACCAAGTCTCACTGGCAAAAGAAAAGTAGCCCTCCTGACTCAGGTGTGAGGTTAAAGACAATATATGCCCATTCTAGCACAGAGCAGCATCTGGGTGCAGAAAGGTACCCTGCCCTGGGGTGAGCTGGACTTAGTGATGGGTCTCTAGTGCTGCTTGGCAACCCCAGAGCAAGCAGAGAGGACCACAGTCCGTCCACACTCACTTCCTCCCATGCTCTGGAGGATATGAGGTGTTTACGTGTTCTCTGATCAAGGGCCTCATAACTGAGCTTGAAATCAGAACATCCAGCCTCAAGGAAGCCTTGGGATGATTACAGCCCTGACATGCATGTTGACCTTGACCTCATGAGAGATCTTGAGTCAGAACGACCCCACTAAGCTGCTCATGAACTCCTGACCACTACAACCGATGAGGTCATGAGACTAAGTTTTAAAAAATAGTGACTAATACACTTTAAACTTAGCACCCTCTGGTCAGCAATTGTTCGGGGGGCTAGCATAGTCCTGGCCCCACAGAATACACACCTGAGGGTGCCCAGGTCCCCTGAACCATGCCAAGAAGGAAAGAATTAATAAAAAGCATTTTAAACTAGTGTTTATTGAGCACCTGCCACCTGCTGCCCGCAGCCTGCCAGGCATGGCGCTGAGGATGCTGCATTGGTCTTCCTGGTACAACCTGCCAGACCATAGTCTGTCACCATCCTCATATAATCCTAAAAGGGAAAATTAAAAGGACAGAGGCTGGGTGACCCACTCAAGGTCTGTGCAGGAAAAGTAGCGGAACTGGGGCCTTATCAAACTCCATTATCCAGAACCTAACTAGGTTGCTACATGACTCCAAAGTGTACAACGACCCACCTATTCATTCTCTACCCCGTCACACTGTCACACAACCTGTATGGCCACCATCCACCCCCTTCCCATGACAGGAAAATAAATCCCATCCAATACATTGTCCCTTAGCCAAGGCAGGCCCTCCCCCCACACAAACCCTCTGTCCCTATTCCTACAACAAGTGAGTCCACTCCTCACCACCCTATGCTGGCCACAGAGCATCTTCAGACTCCAAGGACCTTTCATGCGGTCCCTGTCCCCTCCTCCCTTTCTTTCACAGGTGGAAACAGAGGCCCAGAGAGGTGTTGTGTATCTAAAGACACAGAGCAAGGACAGTCAGATCTCCGGACTCTCAATTAACCTGCCTTTCCCAACATATCACCATCCCAATGCCCGTGGCAGACTCTACCCCCACCTCCACACACTTGATAATTGGAATTTGAGGCCAAACTCCCCAGCTACCTCCACTGGCCCAGCCCTGGAAGCCAGTCCGGGAGTGGGCTTATCTGCACCTGTAATGTGCCAGACCACCTTGATTAATGGGCTGCGATTATCTTATCTCCCAGGAGAGCAGTTCAGGAGTAGGGGTGGCAGCAGGCAGGTGAATACAATCAACCAGACAGCACCTGAGAGCGCCATTGGGTGGGAGTGGGGCAGAAGCAGGAGGTTAGGATCCCCAAAGGCCTCTGTGCCCAGGGGCCTCTTGCACTTCCACCTGTACTGGCTAGGCACCAGGACTATGTCTGGCTCTTCATAAGGGCTCCATCATTCTTGCTGCCGCTGCTCCTTCTTGAAGAAACCGCATACATTTAGCCAAGAGAGTGACCAGGAACCCGCCTGTTTCCCGCAGCTTCTTGCCTCACCTGCAGACAGAGTTCAGAACCTGGAAGTCATCTTATCACAGACTTGCTTTCTGTGTTACTTTACCGAATAACCTGAGGCTAAGGGGTGAGGGTCTGTCTGGGGGAGGCTGTAGCAAATCCTCTCACACATGACAACTCTCGTTATGTGGGAGTGTGGGCTCTGAGGTAACAAAGGAAGGTCAGACACCAAGGGCCGGATGTTGAAGTGTGCTCTGCTCAGTAACCCACCCCCAAATCCAGTCTTGGCTTTGGAGACAAAGAGGCCAGAATCATCAAGGCTGGGGCCAAGGAAAGATGGCTGAGCATTCTGCTCTGCCCAAGACATTCTGAGGTCACTCATGGCCCAGGTGGGTGGCTACGAGGACTAAAGTGTCCTGTTAGGACAGTTTTGGTCTCTATTCTAAAGGAATAAAGTTTTATACTTTAACCTTGAGCAAGTGTATATCCTGTGTGAGGTCAGACTGTTAACTCAGTCAGGACTGTGTAGGACCCAGGCTCAGAACCCCATGGCTGGGTTGGCTGAAGGACCCCATCATCCTCTTCCCTAGCACATGGTCACTCTGCAGTGGAAGGAAAGATGAAGACGGAGAAGACAATGGTGATTAATGAAGACAGCGGAGGGTTACAAGGAAAACACGGGCTTTCGGGCGAATAAATTGAACACAAAAAGAATAGTTGACTTAATGAGAAGACAGAAAAATGCATGAACGGCCCAAGGGGGAGAAGATTTGAAAGGAAAACGCAAAGATGTAGAAAAGGCAGGAAGGAAGAGTAGACAGATACAGGGAGGAGGAGAAGAGGTGAATGTCAGAGCCGTGCTGGCTGACATGTCAAAGCCTTTGACGGGCTATGGCACACGGGGAGCCCAGCCAGATGGTATTCCCAGAAGGACATACAGAGTAACTCTTTGGAGTCTCACGAAGCCAGTTCCCATCCCCCACCCCAAAGCCATTCCCAGGAGCACACCTCCCACTTGCTGTCTGTCACCCTTCCCACCACCCTTTCCCAGAGGGCAAAGGGCAGTGCTGCTGAGGGACTCGCTCTGCTATCAGCCCCATTTCTCCGAGCCCTGTTTATTCTGAGTCAGCAATTAACAGAGCCCCTTCCCGGATCAATTAATAGTGGGGACCTCCGAGGGCACAGCCAGGTTAGTCACTGATAAACAATGGGAAAGAGATAGAGAAGACTCCCTAGCCCGTGAGCCACCCCTCCTATCTCTCCAAGGAGCCCAGGTCCCATCAGAGTACAGAAAGGTTGTCAGGATGCGGAGCTGGGAAACCCTGCCTCAAGCTAGGGGGAGGGGACTGAGTCCCTAATTGGTTTCCCTTTGTGGAGGGGCGCACACTCTGATGAAGATCCCTGGCCTCAGCAAGAGCCAGACTCAGGATCATAGGCCGGCCATGTACCTGCTACGTGAGCTACTGAGTTACTTCAGCACTCTGAGACTCAGTCTCCCTCCTGCTCTGTGAAGCAGGGATGGGAAGGAAGCTCTAGCTACAGATCTCTGTGACGCTGAATGTGTCCGTATGCGCCTATAGTCCCAGCTCCTGGGAAGGCTTTGAGCTTGGGTCCAGCCTGGGCTACATAGGAAAACCCTGTCTCAGAAAGACTTATATAATAACAAATCATATAGTATCCATAAGTATACATAATTAAAAGTATTTTAAGTAGCTCTGCCAGTATTAAATAGTTACATTGTTATGGTTTTGGTCCCTTTAAGAGACAAGCCACACCCATTCCCCTCCCCATCCGCTGAAGCAGGCTGATCTTCAGCTTCCGGCCTGAGCTTGCTCTCTTTTCCATCTTCCTCTCGGAGAGACAGCTTAGTTTCTGCCTCTCTCCCCACTTCTCTGCTTCCCCCCTTCTCTGTCTCTTTCTCCTCTTCTCTCTCTCTCTCTCTCTCTCTCCCTCTCTCTCTGTCCCCCTCTTCACCCTTCCTCCTCCATAACCCCCTAAATAAACATTCAACCTCACCCTGCATGTCCTGTCTATCCATGTTTCTGTCTTCTGCCCGCCCGCCATGTGCCTCCCTGCCTGGAACCAGCCATTGCTCAGGGACCAGCAGCCGTCTCTGCCTGGGGCCCACTGCCTGCTGTCACATGGCCCGCCACCACTGCTCTGGGACCAGCAGCCGTCTCTTCCTGGGACTGGATGCTCCCAGGGCCCCACTGTCTGCCTACAGCATTTCTGCTGCCTACTGCCGCGGGGATCTTGCAGCATTTTTAAAAAAGAACAACATACATCATACAAAGCCCAGTGCTGGGCCTCAGTAAGACTTCCACACATGACCGATATGCCTGTCACCAGGCAAAGCTCTGGACTTCTTTGGAGGGGTGCCCAGGCGCCATTTTTAGTCTTTTAATTCTCTAGATCTTTCTACTGTCCCATGGAGTCCCCTCAGGGAACAGTCAGCACAGGGAGGCCCGCTCCCTCTCTTGTCTTAAAGAATATCAGCCTTTCTGTTGTGCGATACAATAACCACCAGCCATCATTAAAGAAAGAAGAGAGGACTAACACATGCTATAACATGAACAAACTTCATAGCATCAAGTTAAGAGAAAGAAGCCAGTCGGGCAAGTCACACTGACGAACATTTGTATGAGGCATAGCCAGCCAGGCAAAGCCATAGATACAGGAAGTGTCAAAGCAGCTGCCAGATCTGGGTGGGAGAAAATGGGAAACTCTCAGTGGGCAGGGTTTCTTTTGAAGTTGACAACAGGGTCACAACTAGGTCGAAGAGATGGCTGATGGCTGTGTATCCTGTGAGAATCCTAGACTGGGCTGCTCATTTTAAAATGGCTACGGAACTAGAGAGAGGGTTCAGGGGTTGAAAGCACTGGCTGTTCTTCCAGCGCCCACGTGGTTAGCTCACAACTGTAACTCCAGTCCCAGGGGATCAAACACAATTTGAGGTATAGACGCATATGTTGGCAGAACACCCATTCACATAAAATAAAGATAAAGGTAAAAGAAATTTAAAATGGTTAGATTGTGTTAGATGATTCTCATCTCCCTAAAACACAATTACATTAAAACTCAATAGCCCCAGACACACGTGGTTGGTGACCACTGACTTGGAGTGGCTGTAGCCCCAGAGACGTGGTTGGTGACCACCGACTTGGAGTGGCTGTAGCCCCAGAGACATGGTTGGTGACCACCGACTTGGAGTGGCTGTAGTCCCAGACACACGTGGTTGGAAGTCACTGACTTGGAGTGGCTATAGCCCCAGACACACATGGCTGGTGACCACTGACTTGAAGTGGCTGTAGCCCCAGACACACGTGGTTGGAAGTCACTGACTTGGAGTGGCTATAGCCCCAGACACACATGGCTGGTGACCATTGACTTGGAGTGACTGTAGCCCCAGACACACGTGACTGGTGACCACTGACTTGAAGTGGCTGTAGCCCCAGACACAAGTGGTTGGTGGCCATTGACTTGGAGTGGCTATAGCCCCAGACACACGTGGCTGGTGACCACTGACTTGGAGTGGCTGTAGCCCCAGACACATGTGGCTGGTGACCACTGACTTGGAGTGGCTGTAGCCCCAGACACACGTGGCTGGTGACCACTGACTTGGAGTGGCAGGAGAGAATGTTTTCACCACTGCTGAGATTCCACTCACAATCTCTGGCAAACTTGATCTCCCACTAATCAATTAAAGTGATCCACCATCTCCTCAGACATGATCTCAGTGAAGCCACTCACCAGGGTGCCTTTACATTTGCCTTGAAGAGCTGAGAGACTACCTGGGAGAGGAGACACAGCGCTCTGAAGTAGCACAGAAAGTGGCTGCTCTTACCCTGGGTCTTAGGGCACAGAAGCCCTCGTCCTTTCTGCCTTCCTCAGAAAACTGTTACCAGATCCGAGGCGATCACTGGCCTCCTAGGCTGCTCTCAGCCAGCTCTTTAGGAAAGGGTGTGAAAGGGTGTGGTTTGGAAGTGCACGGGTGCTCGGTTCCTGTGTGCAGGACCTGTGGGGAAAAGAACTCATTGCCAAGTAATTTGGAACCCAAACAGAAATTCCAGGAAGCCAGAGGCTGGATGATGAGCTAAGGGGAAAGAATGCGCCTCTTCCTGACCCCAGCTGCCTCATCACTGAGCCAGGTCAGCAAGGCACCAACCTCCTTGTCTCCAGCAAACCCCAATCTGATTTCACAAGCCCTCCTTGGTGGACTGCCGAGGGACCCGTCCAGCCCTTTGAGCTTCCCTGACTTTGGCCCACTGGACTCACGGGGCGGTGAGGAAAGGACAGAATGTCAGAGCAAAAGAATCAGCGCTTTGTTCTGGACCTCGCCATCTCAGACCGACTGGGCGAATGGGAGGAAGCTAACCTCCAGCCTCGGTGTCCTCAAATGCAAACTAGGGAGTGTTCGCAGAAGCCTCCCTGGTGCTGAGGATGGAACCAATGTCTGCAACTCCCAAACCCTTTGTTACTATGAGTCATCCTCACTAGGACCCCAATAGCTGTCTCATGGGACTCTCTCCTGAAGCAGAACCCCCCGTAATGCCCTCACTAGTGGGAGAGACGGCTCTCCTAATGCTGACCAGGCTCAACGAGGGGAGGGGCCAGAATGAGGAGCCATAGAGGGACGTCCATCTGGAGCCTCCCTACTGTGCGACCACTTCACCTCTGTCTTCCTATCTTCCGCACAGGAGGAAGGTGATAACACCTCCCCGCTGTGTGCCTAGTCACTTAGATGATGGAACACTTAATGTGGGGCACACACTGTCCCCTGACCCTGTCATCCATCAGGGCACTGAGCTGGGGACTGGGCAAATAAGAGGGTTGTGAAATCACCTAAACCGCCGAAGACAAGAGACAAGAGACCAGGGCAAGGGAGAGAGGCCAGGCTCTATGAAACCTTCCACAAAGAAGAGTTCTGACTTTATCCCAAAGAAGGCCCATGAGCAGGAGGTTGGAGCGAGGCTGTGCCCAGCAGAGGAGGTGGTGCAGAGCAGAGGACCAGCCACAAGCCTTCCCGAGATAGTCATGGGCTGCAGAGCTCGGCAGTGGAGCATTTGCCTCTACAGGGCCCCGGGTTTGACCTCTGGTCCCACACATGCAATGCACACAAAACACCTCCAAGACCAGCGTTTCTCACCCTGGTCCAAGGCCCACTGTATCCCAGTACCTACGAGTGACGGGTGTTGAGTTGGGATCTCTGCAAGTGGCCCAGGGATCAGTGTATGTTCCGATCAGCTTCTCTCCACAGTGGCCACTTGTTGTGTAGCTTGAAAATAAAATCTCTCCCTTCTACGATGTGTGCCTGAATCAGCCATGTTGGAGGGCCAGAAAACCAGCAACAGTTCAGAGCTGCAGGAAGTTAATCTTCACACCTGATCTGCCCACCACCTCTCTTAGAATGGAACAAAAGGTAAAGCCAGGAGTAAGAACTAGGAGCTAATACAAAGTAGCCCCAGGCCAATCCCAGCCGATCTGTCCATCAGAATCAACACTGACCTGTCAGAACAGATGCCTAGCCAATCAGAGCATCCGGAACCATCCAGTGTACCATTCCGGCTACAAAAAAGCCCTGGGTGTCCCCCCGGGGCAGGGTTCACAGCTGGGAGGGACTTTGGGGCTCAGTGCCAGCCCTAATTATCTTGCCCCTCTCTTCTCTACTGAATTCTGCCATGCCACCTCTGTCACTTGGTGAGAAGCCCTGGGCTCTTGATACATCTCAGCAGGAGTTCTGTCCGCATTTGGGACAGGAAACCTCCGGTCACACAGGATCTGCAGGATGTTGTCCACTAAGTTCAAAGGGGTAGCCCAGGCATCCTGATGACCACACACACCCCCACCTCACCCAGGCAGGAGTGACCTACCCACCCAGCTGAGAAGCTTTGCCAGCTCAACTGCCACTTTGCAAGTGACCCACCAGCCCAGAGCAGCAGGGTAGAGTCCCACACGAGAGCCACAGAAGCCAGCAAGGTCAGGCCAGATACCACCCTGAACAGTTCCAGGTTCCCCAGAAAAGGGCCATTAAGAATTGGGAGTCCCTTTCCAGAAAGCCTCATGTGGGGACCCACACCCTGAACCCGTCAGGCCCGGCAACCCCTGCTGAGGTTTGAACTCTCTGCCACCAGCTGAGGAGTCATTCCAGGCCAGCAAAGGGGCAAGGAGCGCTTCAGTTGCCCCAAGGGCAACTTTCCAGCCATTCCCAGGCTTGGACCCCAGCTCCCTTCTACCAGAGGACAATTGCTCCATTGGCTGGGCCAGCAAGAGGAGGCTCAGTGCCCCCCATTCTCCCCCTTGCTGTGGCCATGCCCAGCTCCTGCCTGCCTGCGCCCTCTCCTTAATGAGGCCATTGTCTACCCAGGATTCCCCCAGCTGGTCCCAACCCCAAACACTATTGCCCTGGGTTTGCCCTCCACAGTCCTGCCCCTAGGTCCCTCCCAGGGGTGCTGACTTCCTCTCCTGCACCCGGAGCACCAAGGGGCCCCCAGAGCCTCTGACCTGCTGTCCCTTGCAAAGCCAGCCACTTCCCCCTGCCCTGCCTCAGGGCTGCCAGCTGATTTCTGTGAGCCTGGGAAGGAGCTGTAGCCCCGACAGCATGTCATTTAGCTCCAATCACAGAAATCGCTGTTTTATTTACAGGCAAATGAGCCGTTCTGTGTCTGTGTTGATTTGGGGAGTTGTGGAGAATGGCTGGTAGCTTTCAGTCCTGCCTCCAGAGATGCTTGTGGTCAGGACAGAATCAAGAATTACTCTCAACTGCAACAGTGGAGATGTGGGGCCCCCAGCAACCCACGTCACGTGTCTGGGGCTAGGAAAGGAGACCCTGCGCTTGCGACTGTGCAGAGGCCTTGGTACCTAACACCAGAGCAGTTGTCTACAAACCTTCGGAGAAATTCTCCCCATCAGTTTTGCTGATAGAGAAACCAACGCACAGGGAATTGGGTCTTGTCCAAGTTCCCACAGCCTGGAAGCAATAGAAACAAAGCCTGGAAGGAGAGGGGTCTTAGATTCTGTGCCCACACTTGCTCCCCTTCCCACAGAGGCAACTCTTAGCAGCTTTCCTCCCAACCAGGAAGTGATTCTACACCACGATCACAAGTTCATGTATTCTTCATCGATGGCCTCCTGCCTTCTAGACAGACTGTGCACTGCTAAGATCAGGAAGCCAAACCACCTCAGCTATAGCAAGTTGGGTTTCCTTGAGGTGTCTGCTACCCTCTGGCCCGCTTCTGCAAGGCAGCTTGACTCAACAAGATAGGACATCCTCTGAAGTAATAAGGACGGCAGCGGGGCTGCGTCCCCAACACCCCAGCCGCCTGCCCGGCTAGCTTATGCCCCGAAATAATTACACGGAAACTGTATTGATTTAATCACTGCTTGGCCCATTCTCTTCTAGGCTAATTCTCACATATTAATTTAGCCCATTTCTAATCATCTGTATGTAGCACCCCAAGGTGCGCTTACCGTTGAGATTCTAGCCTAGTCCATCCTGGGTCGCAGCTTCATGGCATGTGTCTGCCAGGGAGCGGGGCATGGCGTCTCTGCTGAGGCGTCTGCTCCGGAGAGCAGAGCTGTGGAGTCTCTGAGCTCACTTCCTCTTCCTCCCAGCATTTTGTTCTGTTTTCTCCTCCCACCTATCCTCTAACCAATAAAATGGGCCAGGGCAGTGCCTTTATTAGCCAATGACCTTCCTCCATCAATCCTCCAGCAACTTTTCTCATACATCCGGGAATCCACAGACCAGGAAGCCCTGGGTTTGAGTCCTAGTACTCTTTCTCAGCTGTGTGACTCTGAAAATGTTACTTATCTTCTCTGAGCTTGTTTCCTCATATAAAATGGGGATAATATCTTTCTCTCAGTGCTATTGAGATAATTAAATAATATATAGGGAAAGTATATAATGAGGACATATAGGGAAAGTACAGAGCATAATGCCAGCTGCCTAGTTGCTGTAGGATAATGCTCTTTTACCCTGTAAAGATTTGTCACTTGTACTGGTTTAATAAAATACTGATTGGTCAGTATCCAGGCAGGAAGTATAGGTGGGGCAACAAGACTAAGAGAATTCTAGGAGGAGGAAAGTCTCAGTCTGCAGTCACCAGCCAGACGCAGAGAAAGCAAGAGGAGAATGCCTCAATGAGTAAGGTACCAAGTCACATGGCTAAACATAGACAGGAATTATGTGTTAATTTAAATTGTAAGAGCTAGTTAATAATAAGCCTGAGCTAATAGGCCAAACAGTTTATAATTAATATAAACCTCTGTGTATTTCTTTGGGACTGAATGACTATAGAATCAGGTGGGACAGAAACTTCCATTTAAACTGCATTCAAGAGAGGAAGCAGTGGCCTGCAGAGATTGCTCTGTGATTAAGAATGCATACTTCTCTTGCAGAGGACCCAAGTTTGATTCCTAGAACCCATATCAGGTGGCTCACAACTGCCTATAACTCTAGCTCCAGAGGATCTACTGCCCTCTCTAGCATCCCTAGGCACCAGGCATGAAGAGGGTACACATACACACATGCACTACACACATGCATACACATATACACACACACACATACACACATGATTCCACACACATACACACATGCATACACATATACATACACACACATACACACATGATTCCACACACACACATGCATACACACATGCACACATATATACACACATACAGACATGATTACACACATACATGCATACATGCACACATATGCACATGCATAAGCACAAACATACACACATGCACACATGCATGCATGCATATACACACCTGCATACACATATGCATATGCACATACAAACACACATGCATGCACACACATATACACATACATACACATATGCAGACAAAACACTCAAATAAAATAAAATAAATCTAAATAAAATTATTGTTTTTTGGTTTTTTGAGACAGGGTTTCTTTTGGCTGTCCTGGAACTCACTCTGTAGACCAGGCTGGCCTTGTAGACACAGAGATCTGCTGTCTTTGTCTCCTGAGATTAAAGGTATGCACCACCACCACCAGGCTTAAACAAAATTCTTCATGAAAGGAAGCGTGAAGAGAAGCCAGGCTGAGTACAGGGGTTTTCCCAGACTCTCCACACGTGAGAGGCAGGCAGCCTGCACACCCCTCAACTTCCTCCACTCCACTTGGTCCCCACCTGCTGCTTCCACAGTCACCATGCGACTCTCCTGGTCTTCCTTGTGCTTCCCAGGAGAACTAACAGGGCTCAGGATTATTCTAGACCCCAGTTTGGAGCTTTCTGGTCCAAAGACTCCTTGGTTTAGCACTTCCTGACTGCACCCATTCAGTCAGCCATCCACACCACATTTACTGAGGGCCTACTGTGTGACTGACAGGGACCCAGACGCAGGAGAAATGAATGATTTTGCCTTAGTGGAACTTTCAGTGTGTGAAGGAAAGCCAGAAAGTGACCAAAAATACAAAAACACGATGACCGGACCATCGAGGGAATGCCCATTGCAAAGTGCACCTCAGGATTCTAGAGAGCCCACCAGAGAGATGGCCAGGCTGGAGCTACACTCCAGAGGGTCTTGAACTGAGTGGAGAGCCCAGTGTTTCCCCTCCAGCAAGTAAAATATGGTGAGACTGAGCGGATGCAGAACGTGGTCGGGGGAGAGGAGAAGGAGGAGAGCGTGTCCAGGCACTGGTCATATGCCTAGAATCCCAGCACTCGGGATGCTGAGTCAGCCCAAGCCACATGGTGAGCTCAAGAGACCAAAAAGGTGGGGGAGGCAGGGGAAAGAGGAGGCCTGGATGGATAGAAGAGAAATTTAGGAACAAAGAACAACAGATTTTGGTGCTACTCTCTCAGTGCCACTGGCATGCCAATGCTCAACCACGAACGGCTGTGTAGACGGCGCCTACTATGGGCACTGCTCTAAGCAATTTTTAAAATTAAGTCTAAAAGCTGAGTGACCCAGCATATGCCTACGATCACAGCACTTTGGAGGTAAAGACAGGAGTTTGACATTCAAGACTTTGAAGCCTACATGAGACATCTTAAAAAGTTAAAATTAACCTTCTCAGTAATACTGTAAAAATTAATATCCCCATTTTACAGATAATGAAACAGGAGGATAAAGTGATTCACCCGAAGTCAAGTGGTGTTGCTGAATCAGAACTCACTCCAGCCTCAGAGTGCCTGCTCTTCACTGAGACATTTGATTACCTCTCTGGGGAAGCTACCCCTCCAGGACCACTGGACGCGGTGACCAGGGAGCCCATCTCAGGTTCCTCTGTGTCATTCTCCTGCTCTTAGCATGCCCAGGAATCACAAGCAGGTCTGCCCAAACTGTTCACCAAGACAAGGGCTGTTCTGTCGAAGGGCCTGCCTAGCTGGGATGCTCTGGATGGACACTGGCTTTGCAGTGGACAGAATTGAAAGCCTGGGGTGTAAGGGGACATGCGCTGAGCTGGAGTCAAAAGACCCAGTTCTGTTTTCCTCTTATTGATAATGGGGGTGGAGCACAGCGGGTCCTGGCAGCACTGTTGGTTCTATTAGTCACACGGAACAGCAGCTGTACAAAGACAACACCCCAGTGGGTGATGCAGGGTTGTAAAGGCCAGAGACAGCTCTCAGTCTCATCCTGAGATTCCTGGAGGCAGGATCACCATTTCAGACTGAGGGAGAGGTAAGAGCCAGTGGCTGGCTCTTTTGCTTTTCTGACCTTCAGGTTAAACCCCAATTTCTGTTTCTGGGTTTTTATTAACCATGCTACAACAGATCTTAAACACTTTTTTCTCTGAACCCCTCTAAGCACATACATTTTCAATCCCAAACTGGGGATCGTGGCACATGCTGTAAATCCATCACTTAGGGGGTGGTGGCAGGAGGACAAAAGGTTCACGATCTTCTTTACTACATGGCCAGTTCAAGGCCAGTCCGGCCCCTGTGAGCCTATTATCAACTGATAATATAGTCAGTTAATCAATTTAGAATCCCAAAGGGTGATTTACAGAACTTGAAGTTTAAGATAAGAAAAAATTAAATTCATTAATTCAGTTAATAAATCATTGTGTGGACTGGAGAGATGATGCTCAGGGGTTAAGACTATTCTTCCAGAGGTCCTGAGTTCAATTCCCAGCAACCACGTGGTGGCTCACAACCATCTACAGTGGGATTTATGCCCTCTTCAAATGCAGGCATACATGCAGACAGAATACTGTATGCATAATAAATAAATAAATCTTTAAAAAATAAATAAATCATTGTATGCTAACATAGGCAAACTTCATGAAGATAATCATGTTTCTTCAAATGAGAGGAAAAACTCACAATGCCCTGGGAAGAGAGGCACTATTTTAGAGTTTGTAAATCCCTTAATGTACAGGCTAATAGAGGCCAGCTGGACTCTTCTGTCGGCTTCTGCATCCAATTTGTTGCCACATGTGTTTTGGCTGAACTATATGATGAAAATTTGGCCTCACACAGAAATGTAGTTGGAAAAGGAAGCAGTGTTTTAATGGCCTTTGCAGATAATTATGGATATCTTCTTTGATTGCACCCCAAAAATGACATATGGGCTATATGTTCATTATAGTAATATGTAATCTGAAAGCTGTTAATAAATGCTTTATTCCATTGCCCTAAAATCCATTGATTTATCTTGTACCATAAATTGACTTTTAAATTATGTACAGTTTCGACTTTGTACACCCTCTGAAAAGGCTTGCAATTTTGAGATCTGTTGAAATAAAACATAAAAATGTAGAAAACTGTAGAAGTTTATTAAAAAATATAACTAGAAGCATCTTGGGTGCAGGAATTATCTACACGGAATTTTGCCCTTTTGAACAAGTGGTCTCCTCTACCAGCTGAAGAGCATGAACCCAGACAGGCTGCATACATCCCAGGATGGACAGATGCCAAGTGTGCCAGGTGTTGGATCCAGCTGCCTAGGCCCTGGGCTCAATTCATCAAGGAGAAGCGCCACATCAGAAGGCAGCCTTGATCGCCCAGCCACAGAGCCAGGGGAAGGGCTGCCCACAGAAAGAGGCTGCCTTGAGCAGTCCAGGGCACTCCGGCTCCATCCCTTGAAAAGGGCTCCCCCTTGCTCTCATCATAGACCCATGGCAGGGAGCCTTGGGCCTCCCCACATCAGAGCCACCAGGTAAAGTAGGCGCATGTCCCTCTTCAATGAGGCTCCCAACCCAGCTCCACTGCCCTGTGGAACCTGAGCTGCCAGGCCTAGACAGGCTTGCTTTCTGGCCATGGGTTGGCCTTACATAACCAGCCAGAGGAACAATGCCCACCTCTGTCCAGGTCATCCATAACAGTGCCAAAAACAGCTCAACCAAACCAGGAGGCCCAGGAGCCAACACCTTACACACCACCTGGGAGGCCCAAGGCCACTGTGAGTGTCCACAACCACACCTACCCTATGGCATACAAGATGACCACAAGATGGCCAGGCCAGAGATGAGGCAGGGAGTGGATCACAGAGGGAGCTGTGCCGTTCTCAGAGCTCACATCAAGTCCTGTCCAAGGTGTCTCAGGGGATGCTCAGAACAACGCAAAGGCTCGTTTCTGGGGGTGTCTGACATCCCCAGTTGCTCTGTGCTTGTAGGCGCTGCATCCTTGCCCATCACAATAACTTCAGTGGAGGTTTATCCACTTTATGGAGGATACTGAAGGTCAGAATCCCTCTTATTTGCCCCAGGTCACACGGGTAGGTGGGGAGGAGGACCAGAATTCCAAGCTGGCTTTCTAATGCAGGCACATTACTGCCCTCCACGGCTTGGCTCCGTGGTGCCCAGTCCTTCACCCTCCAAATGGTCGTCTACAGGGCCTCTCGGTGCTGCACATGCAGGGAGGAAGGGAAGGGAAGCTCCCAGCTGGCTCAACTGCCTCAACCAGCACATCAGAGGCATCGTGTCCCACCGTGGGCTCGGCCCTATCTGGCTGGTGTCTTGTTCTCACAGCTGCATCAGCTATATCCAGGACAGAGCCCTTTGCACCTCACCGATATCTGGCACATAGCAGGCGCTCTCTATGTGTTGGGGGTACTAAGGCATGGCCCCCACCTCTCTCCACAACCACTCCATGGGCAGACCGATTGGAAGCCAGGAGCCCTGGAAATACTGAGGAGCAGCGAGAAAAGGTGAGGAGAACTGAGGAGAAGCACTCCTTCCGGTCGAACCAGGCCCCCTTCTCCCAATTCTGCTTCCCCCCACCCCGCTCCACCCCATCCCACTCCCGCTATCCAAGCCCTCTTAGAGGCTCCTCCCCAGAGGGGAGGCCAGAGACCAAGGGAGACCCACAGAGTCTGCTCCCACAAGCCACCTCTCCAGTTCTTCTCACAGGAAAGCCACAGAAGACAGGACCCAGACTGACAAGAGAAAGGACACCGAGTGTGGGGTTCTGGATGTCACCCTTCTGATGTCTGCTGTCTCCCTTCACCCGTGGTGTTTCCTGCCCCAGGTTGGCCTCTAATCTTCACAAACAACAGTGAAGCCCTCCCTCTTCTTTGGAGTCTAACGCTTGAATTCAAAGGCTGCCTTCTTCAGCACTGAGCTGTGCGTCCCTGGGACAATTACCTCCACTGCTCTGAACCCTCAGAATCCAGGCCTCTTGCTTGTTTCTGTGCTCTGACTCTGAAACCAGACTACCCAGATCCAATGGCCAGCTCTAATTCCTTGCCTGCCCTCAGCTTCCGTGTCTTTATCTGTAAAGTGGTGGTGATAATGGTACCTGCCCTCCTAACAGCGTTACCGTGGGAATTAAATGAGCTAGTTTATGAAATGTGCCTACAGCAGTCTCCAGGCACAGTTAGCACCCACTGGATGCGAATTTTCATTAGAAAGAGGCCTTGGTAAGGTTCTGCAGTGTGCCGCGGTGTCCATGGCACTTTGTAGGAGCCCATTAAATAGAAGCCAAAATTCCCGTCACCCCACCCCCTTGACCGCCATAACTGGGTCTGCTATCCCACTAGCCTGCAAGGTGCCTGGCTCTGGGCAGAAACTCAGTGGATAGTTGAAGACCTCAGGATGAAGCTCTGCCCGACTGGCCAGGAGGGTTTGGATGGTCAAAAGACTTCAGTATCAGAGAAGAGCAATGGAGGTGTTGGAGAAGCGAAACCAGAGCCGAGCAGGGAAAGGCCCAGGCGGAGAGATAAGCAGGTGAAGTGAGTGAGAAAAGGAACAGGAGAGACTGTGGCGGAGAGAGATAAGAAGGATGGAGAAGAGGCCAAGGGTGAGGAAAATGCCAAGCCCCAGGAAGAGGTACAAGGAATGGGTCTGGGCTGCGGCAGGGGAATAGTTGACCGGCCGGGGTCGCACAGTGGGGCGGGGCGGGAACCGGATAGGAACACGGAGGGAGGGATTCCAGGGTTCCTCCCAGGTCCGCCAACCCCGGGCGAGAGTGGGGTGGGGGGGACCAACGACTGCAGATTGGCTAGGGCACAGCGAGGTCTGGGCTGGAGCCCCGAGGTGGGAGGTGCCTGGATCACTCCGGCAGCAGAGCGGAGCAGAGGCTGCCACCTACTTGGACGACCCGAACAGCGGGGACGACTGCAGGGACCATCCCGGCCGGGGAGCACACGGGGCAACCCGGTAACGAGCACCGAGCCGTCGGGGCGGGCGGCGACATCCAGCCATGAGGGCGGTGGGGGGCGCGCGGACGGCCGCCCTGGTGCTGCTGCTCGGGGCACTGCATGGGGCTCCGGCTCGAGGCCAGGAGTACGACTACTATGGCTGGCAGGCGGAGCCGCTGCACGGCCGTTCCTACTCCAAGCCACCGCAATGCCTCGACATTCCGGCCGATCTGCCACTCTGCCACACGGTGGGTTACAAGCGCATGCGGCTGCCCAACCTGCTAGAGCACGAGAGCCTAGCCGAGGTAAAGCAGCAGGCGAGCAGCTGGCTGCCGCTGCTGGCCAAGCGCTGCCACTCGGACACCCAGGTCTTCCTCTGCTCGCTCTTCGCGCCCGTCTGCCTAGACCGACCCATCTACCCGTGCCGCTCGCTATGCGAGGCCGTGCGCGCCGGCTGCGCACCGCTCATGGAGGCCTACGGCTTCCCCTGGCCCGAGATGCTGCACTGCCACAAGTTCCCCCTGGACAACGACCTCTGCATCGCGGTACAATTCGGGCACCTGCCTGCCACCGCGCCTCCAGGTATAGCGCCGCTGCCGCCCCGCGCACCCAGATGGTCCCGCGGGCAGCAACCTGGGAACCGACAGATGCCGCTCCACAAACCCTTATTTGCACGCCCGGATAGGTGCCAAGCCCTTACACACAGCGCGCGCACGCACACACCACATATGTCCCGTGCTCAGTAATTGTCTCAATTCTCCTTCCCACCTGAATGAACTTGAGGCTCTGGATATCTCCTGGCTTGTTCTCTCCCCACTCTGACCAGTGCCTCGTGCAGCTCACAGCATGCCCGCTTCCCCAAACTGCTGAATCCCTGGGTGTTCTGGGGGCGACCCCATAAATGCTTTATTGCCTTCCTCGTCTATACAATGCTTGTGGTCGCTCGCTAGACGGTGTCTTTGACCTGAACTGCAGGAGCGCCCAGACAAGCACTTCTCCCCGACAATATGGGAACTGGGAAGAGGCGGGTGGTTAGGGAAGAGCTGAGAACCCTTCGTTTCTATGCCTGGAACCCCAACTTCTCCAGTTCCTAGTCTGGGTATCTTTGGGGTACTTAACTTTTCTGAGCCTCTTCTCCCTGACAGTAAATCCCCAGACCCTTGAGCTCCCAAGTCCTGCCTCCCGCCGGCACCTTGGTGCCATTGCTGCCATCGTGACTGATTTCTGCTTGATCTCAGCTGCTCTTTCACTGTGCTGGTTCTCAAAACTGCCCCAAGGTTGGAGGCCACACCTCCTCCTCCTTTCTCCAAGAATGCAGGTCCCCTTCCAAACTGGCCTAGGTCCCTAACACTCCACCTTGGGTGACACCCAGCAGGCAATCTTTGCCTGGGCAGCTAGCATAGCAGAGCAAGAGCTTCCATGAGACCCCAGGGCTGGAACAAGCAAAGCTCCATTCCCCTTTTCCTTCTCTCTCTACTCCCCAAAAAGCAGCTGGGCCCCTCCTCACACCCCTGCACCCCATCTCTCAAAGCTTATGTTCACTGCTTAGTCCTAGAATGCTCTCTCTCCTCCTTTTCCCTCTCCATGGAGTTCTGGGAGAGGAAAGTCCCTGTGCTGGAGGCTGAAAGTCGCAGGCAAGCAGGAATAGAGCCAGAAATCCACAGTCCCCAGAAGTCCCCACAGGTTCCTTTTACGGGTTCTTTGGAGCCCAAACAAGAACAGCCCGAGAAATCAGGAATCTTAGGCTCAGAACCCGGCCTAGCCCTGCCTTGCTACACCACGGACCCTCTCTCCCTGAGAGGCTTGCTCACCTGGAGGCAGGCACAAAAGGGAACACAAACAGAGGTCTGATGGGGGCAGGGCTGGACAATAGAAAGGCTGTAGAAAGGTGTGTGTGTGACCGACAGATGACATTCAGATGCTTCATGTAAAAACAAGTTGAGTGGGCTTTCTTTGAGAAATTCTAAATTACTGCTGTTTTGCTCTGCTGACCGCCCACGTGCCTGACCTCCACAACACATCAGCCCTGGCCATAGAGCAGGACCACAGCCATGAGCCCTAAGCTTTGCTACCTTCATTACTTCATTACTCATTACCTTGTTCCTTCGCTGTAAGTAAGGCAGCATCCACTTCACAAGCCGAGTATTAGAAGGGATAAAATTCAGAACACAGTGCATGGTCTGGCGGCCGCTGCCATGGGGAAACAATGCTCCCCTCGCCATACTGTCCCTACACTCTACGATCTCTAGAATTGTCGCAGCCACTCAATCATTGCCACCACCCCATGTCTGGGTAGGAATCACAGAGCAGCTTTTGTGAGGAGGGAGGTTGTTGAAGGAGACTGTGCCGTTCCGGCTGTTTGGGATTCCACCCACTCTCCTCTCTCTCTCTTCAGTGACCAAGATCTGTGCCCAGTGTGAGATGGAGGACAGTGCTGATGGCCTCATGGAACAGATGTGCTCCAGCGACTTTGGTGAGTATGGGCTCTCAGGACCACAGCCCCGACACCGCCCCCAGCAACCTGGTTCAGAGCCAACCCCATGTTGAGAGAGCTGAGAGAGGCCTCCATGGCTGGGCTGGCCTTTTTAAGGGATGCAAGCTTAGCCAGAGATGGATGGGACCCTCACAGGACACAGGACCCCAGGATAGGAGAGTCCCCTGTCTGCTGGAATCTCTTCTGAATACCCAGTGTTCCTCTGGCCAAGATGGGTTGTGACCAACTTTCCCCCATTGCTTCATCTTGGACCCTTCCTATCCTGGGACAACTGAACTAAGCCAGTTAGGACCAAGCTCACTGTGAGCCACAGATTTCTGCATGTGATCTTTGCAAAGTTCGTTCTGTTTTGTGTCCTAGCCTCCTCATCTATAAAAATAGGAGAAAGAGCAATGATGAAATCCTGACTTAGAGAGTCTTTATGTTGGTAGCCTCTTTGGAAAGAAAATGCTATTCTAACTGCAGAGGGCAGGGCAGGGAGGGAAAAAGGAGAAGAGGTTTTAGGCCAATTCCCTTTCTGAGTGGGCAGAGTTATTCTCTGGCTTCTTGAGAGATGGAGACTAGCTGCAGGAGCGTGAAGCTGGCTAGAAGGCCCTCAGCCAGGATTCCTGACCTTAGCTGTATTGGGTCTCTATGGCCACTTGTGAGTGACCTGGATGGTGACTCAAGCCACAGGCCTGGACTTTACCTCCCTACCCTAAACATTCACTCACACTCCTACACATACCACAACAGACTTCCACACAGACACACAACATACATTCTGTGCCCACACTCCTCTCTCTCTCTCTCTCTCTCTCTCTCTCTCTCTCTCTCACACACACACACACACACACACACACACACACACACACACTCCTAGAAATCCTATCAGAACACCCCCAAAGGATAGCAGAAACCAGTAACCCTGCATCACAAAGACGTTCTCCAGATGGGCAGCTGCCACCCCGAGAGGGGACCCCATCTCTGAAGACCCTCCCCCCGGCATGAGTGTTATGAGCACTCTGGTTCTGAAGCTGGGTGGTCTTAATGGGATTTGGGCTCCAGAACTCAGGCAGAACACACCCTTCTCATGCCTATGTCGCCCTACTGTCCTTTGAAGCAAAAAACCTGGCCACAATGTCCACACAAGGCCAGCCCACAGGAGTTTCAAAAACATGGATGTAACCTCATGAGTCCTGCCGTCCAAGCCCTACACCTCAACAGGCTCCCCAAGAGTGTCCTGGTATCGACTTAGGGCTCCTGCTATCCCCAGCAAAGGCGACACTTTCCAGACCACCCCTTGCCCTCCTTTCCACAGTGGTCAAGATGCGCATTAAGGAGATCAAGATAGACAATGGGGACCGGAAGTTGATTGGAGCCCAGAAGAAGAAGAAACTGCTCAAGGCAGGTCCTTTAAAGCGCAAGGACACCAAGAAGCTGGTCCTGCACATGAAGAACGGCGCCGGCTGCCCCTGCCCACAGCTGGACAGCCTCGCCGGCAGCTTCCTGGTCATGGGCCGCAAAGTGGAGGGGCAGCTGCTGCTTGTGGCCATCTACCGCTGGGACAAGAAGAACAAGGAAATGAAGTTTGCGGTCAAGTTCATGTTCTCCTACCCCTGTTCGCTCTACTACCCTTTTTTCTATGGGGCAGCTGAACCCCACTGAAGGACAGTCCTCCTTGCCCTAGCCAGGCATCTGTGCCTTGCCCTCTGTCCCTGCCCACCTGGCCCCACCCCAACTCCCAGGCTAACCCAGCCCCTGGCAAAGGTAGCTTCGTGCAGCTACTACTTGCTCAGGCTCCCTCCTTGACTTAAGAGTCCTGGGATCCTGGGGTCTATTGGGGGCTCCCACTCTCAAGGGAGGGACTTTCTCTTCTGGGGAAAGCCCAGAAAGCAGGGAGAGGAGAAAAATGTGAAGGAAGGATGCAGGGCCTCCTGCAGCCTGGGGAGGAAGTTTCCAGGAAGAACAGAGGGACCTGAGGGGACAGCTTCCCCCCCACAGGCCCTTTATGTGTCACCACAGGCCTCCAGGTCCTCCAGCCACACCCACTCCTCCTCTGGAGCCCTGCTGGACAGGAGTGCAGCTCAGCAGCTTCAGGCGTTGCCCCACGAGCTTGCCTCCGGCTCTCGCCTCAGCACCCCACACCTTCTGTCCCAAACCCGACAATAAATTATTGCTACTGCTATGAGACCACTGGTTTTAAATTACAGGTTTGGTTCTTAATATTTTTCTTAAGTTTTTAATTAAATAAAATAAAATTGTTGTTTTGTATCAGGTAATTTCTTTATCCAATAGCTCTGAAGAGGCCGGGGCTAGGGAGGTTCAGATGACTTTGAGCGAGGGCCCATCCTAAGCCACTGACCTCCTTGGAAAGTCTAAGAAAGGCAATGTTCCCCAAGGACACAAGGGCAAGGTCACCCTCACCTCCCAACCACTAAGTAAGGAACAGAGATGACCACCCTTTTGTCCCTAAGGAGGGGCAGAAGTGCCAAGCTTCCCAACCTGATCCCACAGTCAGAAGACAGTCCTACTCGGCAGTTCCTGGTCAGAAGGGTCTAAGAAGGCCACAGGTAACAATGTCACTTCTCTCCTGGGGTTCCCAGATACTCCTGGGCACTGGTCCTGACATACAGGTGACAGATACTTTAGATTGACACTTCTCTAAGCATGCCCGGGGCCAGCAGCACCTGTTACCCAGGAACTAGCTGAAAACACAGAATCTCAGAGGGCTAAAGAATGCCTGCCATTCAGAGAGAGAGTACTCTCTTGGGAATTTGGACACTTGGGCTCCACCCAAACTTGCTGTAATGGAAACTGCTTTGTTATTTTTAGAATATTACTGGGGATCAAACCCAAGAATCTGCATTTTGACACATAAACCTTAGGCCATCTACAGAGCGGTTAACAAACACTGGGCCCCATTCTCACGCAATGTAAACAGGACCAAAAAAAAAAACAGGGTTTTGTCACCTAGTGGCATGTGGGATCTGGGAGCTATTGCCAGGACAAAGAAACCTAAGTGGGGGGGGGGGGGGGGGGCCTGGGGTCCACACAGCAACTTTAAGGTCCAAGCTCCGGATGGGAGAACGCTTAGAGGTGAGCAGTCACTGTCATGCAAACGGCCAGCATCTGGAAGGAGCTCACTGTGGGGTCAGGTGGGGTCCCTCAGCAGATGTGAAAAGATCAGACAGATGTCCACAGAGCAGGGAGCAGGCACCCTGAGAGCCTTTCCCACCAGAAGTAGTCGAGGCCTGCTGCTCCTCTTAATGCACTGACCACCCAGGGAAGGAGGACTCTGCCAGCTCTGGAAGTGTACTCCCTAGGGAAGATGTCACCTGGGAAAACAGAGGTGGTAGCATGGCCAGAAAGGCCACTGGCAGGAACTAAGGTGGGCCAGATGAAATGCCCTCCACAGGGGCGTCACTAGCAGGTGGCCTGACCGCTTGTCCATAAATCACCTCTGGGCAGTCAGGTGGCCTGTGCCCAGGCAGCAGAGGCCTAATTGTGCCTCCTCAGTGAGAGAAGGCTGCTGCCACCCACCCTGCCCAAACCCTGCCCAGCATGCCCAGATCCCTGAATCTGCCCCTTGTCTCCCAGCCTCCTGCTCTAACCAAATATTTACAGGCACTTCTTTCGTCCACCAGGCGAGATTATTTTTCCACCAAGCACACAGGACTCTGGCCACCTCTGGCTGAAGTACAATGCTGAGCTCTGTGGTCGGAGAGGGCTCCCTCAGCCCATTCCAGGGAGCTCAGGAAGGCTCTCCCCACCACTCCAAAAAAGGGACCTGGCCCTGTGCCCCACCTATTCTGTTCTTCCCTGCCTAGACTCTCTTCTGGAATGGAGAGAAATTCTCCCCAAGACCAGGGAGCTTCTGCAAGGCCCAGGCCAGTTTTCTTTACCTGTTGGTTGCAATGATTTTCCTCCCAGTGGACAGGATCTCACCCCTGGACTCAAGGACCAGCAAAGTCTGATGCATGACTAGAACTAAATTCCCCAGGCACATAGGACCTCTCCACACAGTATGGATGCCACTAGTTAGTTCCTGGCCACTTAGCCCCGAAATAATCACACAGAAACTGTATTATTTAAATCACTGCTTGGCCCATTAGCTCTAGCTTCTTATTAGCTAGCCATACATATTAATTTAACCCAACTCCATTAATCTGTGAATTACCACGTGGCTGTGGCTTACCAGGAAAAGTTCCAGCGTCTGTTTCCAGCGAGGCTACATGGCTTCTCTCTGACTCCACCCTTCTTTCTGCCAGCATTCAGCTTAGTTTTCCCCACCTAGCTCTGTTCCCCTATAGCTCTGCTATAGGCCCAAAGCAGTTCCTTTATTTATCAATGGTAATCACAGCATACAGAGGGAAATCCCACATCATTGAGGCAGACAGGTGTACATCGGGGCTGTCTAAGGCTCTAGGCATCACACACAGTTCTCTTCCCAATTCCCATCCTCTTTCAGACAGCAAGGCATAGCGCTAAGTCAGGAGCCTCCATCCCTCCGGAGCAGGAGAGCAGCAGGCAAGCAGGCCCAGCTGGTAGACTTCCATTCCCATGCCAGGCCAGAAGTCATATGACCTACTTGCAAGGGCGCAGAGGAAGTCAAGTTTTCACCTGAATACACGAAGTTCTCCTACAAAACAGGAGCCCACACACTCAGGGTGGGGGAGGGAAAGGCAGTCCAGTTCTGGCCAGGTGACAATGAGTACACGGCCTCCTCCCCAGGGTGGCAGAGTGTTGTCAGGTGCATGACAGACGCCTGGATGTAACGCACAGATGTAGATGGTCGTTAGTGGGTATTCATATTTTTATTAACCCAACAATGCCTGCACATAATAGATGCTCAGTAAAATTCCTAATTCTTTTTATTTATTTTTATTTCATTTTCATGGGTGCTTTGCCTGCACGCATGTTTGTATGAGAGATTTGGTTCCCCTAGAACTAGGGTTACAGGTAGTTGTGAGCTACCATGTGGGTCCTGGGAGTTGAACCTGGGTCTTCTGGCAGGGAAGTCAGCACTCCTAACCACTGAGCCATCTCTCCAGCCCCCTGATTCTTTATTCAACTGAGATACATGACTGACAAGAAGGCAGAGAAAAGCATAATTCTTACCTAAAAGCCAGAATTATGGAAACTATATTTGGAGGTTTGTTTACTATAAAAAATATACCCCCTAGGTGGCATATAAGCCAATATTGAGGAAAGATACCTACTGTCGCCAAGGTCATGGTGAGTAGCAGGCACTACTCAAAGCAGTTTTGCATTTTTAAGATGTTTTTATGTATATGGTGCTCTATCTGCATATACACCTGCACACCGGAAAAGGGCACCAGATCTCATTACAGATGGTTGTGAGCCACCATGTGGTTGCTGGAATTGAACTCTGGACCTCTGAAAGAGCTGCCAACACTCTAAACCCCACACTTCTGCATTCTAATGCAAACCCTCCAGCAGCAATTTTGAGATCAGATCTCACAAAATAGCCCCAACTGGCCCAGAACTCCACTATGTAGACTAACCTGGCCACAAACTCAGAGAGATCCACCTGCCTCTGCCCCCAGGTGCTGTGATTAAAGGTGTGTGTCACCACCAGCAAGTGGTAACATATTTTAGTAACAGTGACTACAGTTACTTAAGGTCCATGTTCCAGTAGCACAACATACATGGTGGTGCTAGATTGGACCCCAAAATCCTAACCATTACCCAGGACTTTATTTTTTCAAGACAGGGTTTCTCTGTGTAGCCCTGACTGTCCTGAAGACCAGGCCGGCCTCAAACTCACAGAGATCCTCCTGCCTCTGCCTCCCAAGTGCTGAGATTAAAGGAATGGAACATCACCACTTGCTTTACCTAGGACTTCTTAAACACTAAAGAAATGTGTGCTGCTTCCAGGCAGATATGTAAAATGGGCATATAAACCAAACATTTACTTATAAGCCATAAATCTATTTCAAAATAATCCTTTGGCATACACACACCGCTTATTAAGGATGAAAGCAAATCTGCTCACTAATGGAACAAATGTGCTTGCATTTACATAAGAAATTAAACCTTGGCTGTTAGTAGGATGAACAGCACTTTCTGAGATGGTCACTTTTGATTTTATAACCAATGCTGAGAATGCTGTTCTGCATACACACACACAGCACAAAATGGCAGAAGTTATGTTTAAAGACATTTCATAAATTGTTTGAAATTCTATTCTGATTTATGATCCAAACCAAAATCCACTAAACAATTTTTAAGAAACTGATATTAGTGATTGTCTTCTTTTTAAATTGTTACTTGTGCTACGGTATATGTGGAGGCCAGAGAATTGGTTCTCTCCTTCAGCCTTGTTGAGGAAGGGTCTCTGGTTCATGCCAGGCTGCTGTGTGCTCCAGGGCAATTCTCCTCTCTCCTCCTACCTCCTAGAAGTGCTAAGATTACAGATGCACATCTGACTTTTTAACATTGGTTCCAGGGATCAAATTCAGGTGCCCAGCCTATGTGGCTAGGGCTTTGACCTGGTGAACCATCTCACCAGCCCCCAAACACTAATTTCTAAAATCAAATATTCCAACCTAATGCAATCCAAAGACATATTAATTTGATAGTCACACACTGAAGGATCAAATATTAAGTCCTTGTTTTCTGTAAACCATTATGTTCCTGTAAGAGCAGGAACTAGACGTCATTCCACGGCTGTGTGGCACAAGGGGCCGCACAGCACACAGGGCGCATGCTGTGTAGTGCAGGGCAGGACAGTGCTCCAGAGCCACCTCCATCTTCATTTACAAGTTTGATTTTGAGTTAATTTTTGGTTGCTCAGCGTCAAAAACCTTTTGCTGTTACCAAACTTTCCACAACCCTGCATGCAGTTGCAGGGCGCCACATGGAGCCACAGCCTATAGTTTACAAGTCTGAGGACTAAGCCAGGTGATGGTGGCGCACATCTTTAATCCCAGCACTCAGAAGGCAGAGGCAGGGGGATCTCTGTGAGTTCAAGGCCAGCCTGGTCTACAGAGCTAGTTCCAGGACAGCCAGGGCTGTTACACAGAGAGACCTTGTCTCAAAAAAGAAAACAAACCAAATAAACAAAAGAAAAAACCCACTATTTATTACCTTCTACCTTCTGTAGAGGTGGGTCTGAGATCGGTTATGGGCACAAACAACTGTGACAACTGTGCAGACCAGAAGTTGCTCTGATGACACTGCCAAGGGCCTGGACAGAGGGAGAGGAGCCAGCGGGTCCCACCCACCCGGAGGGTCCCACCCACCCCTACTGTAATCCAGCCTCAGGTCTCCACAAAGCAAGCTCACATCCCACAACTATACAGCCTGCTGGAATCCTGGCTAAAGTTCACTCCTTGGGTAATCTCATGTGGGGGGTGTTTGCTGCTGGAATGTGTGTGGCGGGAGCCCAGTGTCCCAGCCCAGACAGCAGGCTGTGCTGGAGCCCCAAGAAGGCTTGCGGCCAAATGAACCCAGAATCCCAGCCACCAGCAGTGCCAGGGAATGGAATGTGCTGCTGGGGTGTTGCTGGCAGGAGGCGGGGTCACTGGGTGCTGGGGAAGGTAGGGGCTCCCATCACAAGGTCACCTCTGTTCTGCTAGGGACTGAAGGGCACCGGCAGTGCTTGGTGGGCAGACCCTTCCTGTTAGCGCAGTGGTTAGCTCTTTAGAGAGTGGGGACCAGAATGTGAGGGAGCCGCCCAGAATGTGACCTTTACCCACGCTTCTTGGCCAAAGCTGCTAAGAACACCTGCAGCGCAATCCCCATTCCATGTTGGGTAGGTTATTTAACCTCCCGGTGCCTCTATTTACCCATTTAAAACACCCACCAATTCGATGAACCCGTGGAGCTGTGGGACACTAAAATGAGCTACTAGCTGAGCTACTGACGAGGCACGCTGCCTGGCAAAGTGGCCCATGAACAGAGCCAAATGTGGAAACACAGACCTCTGAAACGAGAATGAAAACAGGGCTTCATTTGGCTTCAGCCCCAAAGGCTACAGAAGACCCCAAAGTCATGGCCTGTCTGTTCCAGGTCTGCCAAGATTTCCCAAAGGCATCAACACACCAGACCACAGAAGCCTCAACTGGAGCCGAGCTGGAGCCAGGCCTGCAGACCTGCAGGACTGTCACCTGGCTATCTGTCCCCCGCTCCTGGAAGCCCAAGATCAAACTGGCATGTGGAATGCCCTGCCAGGTGCCAGGACTGTCACCTGGCTATCTGTCCCCTGCTCCTGGAAGCCCAAGATCAAATTGGCATGTGGCCAATTCCACAAAGAGCAAGCTGTCATCCGACTTTGAATTCTCTGTACCATGGACTCAACGGTGACACTGCCACCATATCCTGTCGAACCCTGGTGACTTTGCTCTCTAAGTGGAACTGCATTTAAAGACAGCTTCCCTCGCCTGTTCTCATTCGCACCTCCAGGAAACAGAAAGGGCAAAACTCATTTTCTCACATCTGTGACTACACCCGATAGCCAGCCTTTCTGAGCAGTGACAGTCACCTGTCAAGAAGAAGGCATCAATTGTTTCAAACTACACTGGCTCTCTTTGACACTCTGCTCTGAAAAATGATTTAAAATTATCTTCTGGCTTAAAAGAGGAAGCAAAAAGATGATGACCATAAGGACACAAGACAGAGGTACATGCTTTGTCTGAAGTTTGTAGGAGGTCTGTGGGAGGTGGGGCTGGCTTACCCCACTGTTGCTGGGCACTACCATCTTACTGTGAGGAAAACAGTGCCTACTTGGGCTTGTCACCAGCACTAACACAATGTGTGCAGTGCCCAGCACCCAGCCTAGCTCGGATCACAGGGGCAACCTGCACCTCACACCTACCTCCAAGCAACCTCTCCTGCCAGCTCTCAGCCTCCCGCAGAGCTGGCCCTTTCTGACTTTCTCAGGGGTAATTAGCTAAAACCTTTTCATTGTTTAATATTTAATATTAAATATTAAACAATGAAATATTAAAATATTGTTTAATATTTAAATTCTGGTCCCAACCTCAACCGAAGACCCTCAGCTGCTCGCAGGACAAAGCCTGGCCTTTCTGTTTACAAGGCACAGCTTTCCACTGGGCCTGGCTCCCTCACACATGCACTACCAGACAGTGTGCAAAGACACACCCCACAGCCCACCCTTGGCAAGTGAAGACCGCGAACAGCATAGGACACCCGGGTCTCCATTCTGATGGCGACAGTCGGCACGAGGACAGGAAGAAAGCAAAAGTTTGGGGCCTTTTATTGACAATTCCCATACAGAGCTCCTTTCCACTGCTCTCCAGTATAAATAAGCACAGAGGTGACGTTCCCTCCAGGAAAGGGGTACACTTCACCAGCTTGGTCCCCACTGACAACCCCTCACTGCTGTGTATGGCTCATCAGTAAAGAGGGCTTCAGCCGGGAGTCACTCACCCCACACCCAGCTTCCACCAAGCCCATGCTTAGGCCACACAAACAGTTCTCCTGCGATAGTGCAAGACCCTGCAGAGCAGCCCTAAGGGAGAGCCGTGAGTCTACAGACGGGTCTCAGGCAGAAGCCCTCATCTTCACCCCACCCCTGGGCTGCATGCTCCCAAAAACCGTGAAATAAATAAATAAATACTTTAAAAAGACAGGGCAGCTCCAGTGGAGGGGGCCTGAGCCAGCTCATGGCTTAAAAAGAGGCACAGGGGCCCTTGGCAGATCAGAGGGAACACAAAACTGTCCATGTGACCTTATCCCACAATGGACACTGTACTCTGGAACAGCAATGGACTCTAAGAACCAGCCCATCAAGGTCCAATACCTTCCTGGACCTCAAAGGCCAAGGGCTTTCAGAATCTCTACTCCACTCCCCTGGCCTCACACTCTATGGGACAAGGGCTAGGGAGAGGTGGCAGTGAGAGAGGAGGGATGCCCAGACCCGGAGCAGAAGGAGTGATGTGAGGGTCCTGCAGCCATCCCAGCAGGGCTGAGACACCAGAAAATCATGGCAGACAGTATCTGTAGGCAGAGCTTCCCCATGCTGCCATCCACTTGACACTGTGGGGCTTGGCCAGAACCCTCATGTACACGCTCGTCTGGGCACTTGGGAACTCCAATCCTGTCTCTAGAAAACAAGAGATCCTGAAGCTGTTCAAAGGGCAGAGTCAGGCCATGGTGCCCCAAGTCCTCCTCCAGGTTCTCTGGGGCTTAGAGGCCCAGTACTCAACAGGAACGAACCTCTTTTCCACACTTCAGAGTCCAGATGAGAGCAGGCTATGCTCAGTTCTGCCCTCTGGTGGACATTCCCTGGCCAGTCCTGAGTCATCATTACAGGAGAGCAGGGCAAACAGCGCCAGGGGTTCCTCTCCCTGTGGGCCTCAGAGCATCACCAGCCCAGCTGACGGCAACAGGGGAAGGGCAGGGAGGACATAGCTGTAGGGCTGCATTTGCCCAGCACACGCCTCAGAGGACCAGGGTTGGGAGAGTAGTGTCTGCTGCTGGCTCCAGGAGAGTGGGAGCCCAGCCTCTCTTCTCACTTGCTCAAGGTCTGATTACAGGAGGCACACACAAACACAGTCTCTCTCTGGGCTTCAGGAGCTGAAAAGAAAGAAGAACGCAGTGAGACGGTTCTTTGTACCCTTTGGGCTCAAGGTGCCAAGTACCGAATTAGCCTCCCCAGTCCTTAGACAGACCACCCACGGCCCAGCCTGCACCCTCCCTGACCCAGCTCACTCCCTGCCCTCAGACACGCTGGAGCACTGGGGCTCTGATGCCAACAGCAGCCTCTCCAGGTGTTCCGTGCATTGGAAATTCTTCTGGCCTCCACAAAACACTTTTGTAAAGCTTTTTCTTTTTTTCTAAATAAAATACCAGAGGAAATTTTCCCTAAACATTTTAACGGTGATTAAAAATCTCTGGGTGGTAAGATTACAGGATCACTCTTCTCTTCCTTTTTTCTTTATAATAATTTCCAAATTTTATAGTTAACCAGCATGTGCTACTTGTAAGATTGGAAAGAAAAAAGCTTGCCCAACACTGCAACACACCACAGGGCAGGAAGTGAAATATAATCCATTTTCAAGAACACGAATGCACATTCGTGCCACCTACAAGCCAGTGGCAGACAGGCCTACCCCACCATCCTGCCCGGAACACACGAGCGTTTTTCTTCCTTCTGCTGTTCCACAGGCTTTATTTACCACAAACATATACAGCTTTTAGGACAGGAAGAGAAATCATTCTGATTTTTGTTAAAAATGTTACCAGGTGGTCTCCTCTGGAAGGAAAGAGGGCCCCAGGGGAGCTACCCTCACTCCTTTCCCAAGGCAGCCTCCCTAGCCCACTCCTACAGCCCTCACCTGTGGCCCCCATGGAGGACTTGGGCACCTTGAAGGAGCAGCACCGAGAGCAGAAGCTGTTCCCACAGTTGCTGCAGCTCCGCTGTGGACAAGAAATGTTAACATGAGATGGAGCCCACCTCAGGCACCTGACACCCCAGTATCTGCTCCCTCCTATCGTCCCATCCTGTACGACTCAAGAGGGGCCTCAGTGGAGTGGGAACGAGACAGGACCAAACAGCCAACAGAGGCTGGTAAGGGTGTGGGCCTGAAACGGGAAGATGCACTGACCCTGTGAGCTGAGACTTAGACTAACGGCTCTCCTGAGTCTGGTAGGAGGCCGGCCACAGCACACTGCCCCAGGCACACAGCAGCAGACTTACCCTCTTCTTCAGCACGGAGAAAGTGGCGGCACAGCCTGCACAGTTCCCTGAGAAACAAAGGGAACAGCTCAGCTATGACCCAGCCCAGAACACTCTGCCCAAACAGCTCTCAACTCTTTTGAGACACTTAGGACCCCAGCCTGGCACAACCCAGCATCTTAGCTGGGTGCAGAGAGCAAGGTCTGGATTCAGAATAAGAAAAAGTGTTCATCTCTAGGAGTAGCTTCCTTCAGGCTACCCACCTCCTCACCCACCCCCAATCCCAGGCTTAGCAGATTGTCAAGGAGCACCTAGAGCACACAGAGACTCTCCTCCCTGCAATCTAGCCAAGCCATCAGGGACCTGACTCAGGTGTCCTCAGTGAAGCCCACCAGACGTGACCCTTCCAAATATTCCCTTACAAACAGCTGCACACAGCTGAGGGGCAGACAGGCCTCCAGAAATGCCCACTCCTGCTTTTAGTCATCAGAAGATTACAAGAGGAGCTTGAAACCACAGGGACCTTCCACAATGATATGGAGGGCAGAACTCTCACGCAGGAACACACACTTTCCTAAGTCACCAAG
The DNA here is from genome assembly GCF_018167655.1 of Microtus oregoni. Lineage (NCBI taxonomy): Eukaryota > Metazoa > Chordata > Mammalia > Rodentia > Cricetidae > Microtus > Microtus oregoni. The sequence goes on from NW_024543071.1 coordinate 18,870,152, forward strand.
TGTAACGAAACAGAGCAGCTTCAGACAGTGGCAGAACAGCCAACAGTAGCTCAGATGGTAACTGGCAGTCAAGGGATGGATGTAAGGAGAGATGAAAGATGGGAGAGAAGGGTTCTGGGGTCTGTTATCATCTGGCAGGGCAGCAATCAGTAGCAGAGGGCACGGCTGTGACTCGTGGATAACATGTCTGACCATGACAGTTCCAAAGCTCCTTCCCAGTCCAGCCAGGATAACCCACAGCTCTTGCTAAAAGACTCTCTGGGATCAAGGAAGGAAGACTATGGAACCAGGGAGACCACAGCAGAGAGAGTCCCATGTCTGAGGCAAACATCCCTTTGTTACTTCTGGGCCCAGAGGATCTGCCTGCCCCGTCCCATCCACCTGAGAATGAGTGTGTTTATGGCCCTGGGCCTGGAGTGTCTACCAGGGCCAGAAGTTAACACAGACAAAAGGGATCCTGAGTGCCAGAAGGAAAAAGCAGGTCCAGAACACCTAATCCTGAAAAGACAATCACTAGTCAGGGGCAGGAAGGCAGACCCTAGACATCCCTCAAATTCCCGAAGATAAATCCAGGGATTTCCAACTGGAATTCACAACTCAAAGGCCATATTGGCTCTCAACCACCAGCTACTCCAGGCTCTCACCAGGACTTCATCCGGCTCTCAGGGATCCAGATCAGAGCCTGGTCCCCAAGCTGTGCTCAAAGACCCACCCTTAAAGCTATGTCCTTGACCCACCCACAACCCCAAGAAAACAAAGACTAACCAAACTACAACACTGGCTACAAGTGACTTCAGAAAACCCCCATACCCAGAAGAAGGCACTCTTTACTGCAGACGGCCAGGTCACAATGAGGGACACACAGGCCTAATCAGCACCGCACACAAACGACACCCAGTTACTAAGAATCTGCCTGGCCCTGTGCGCTTGCATGCATTGTCATGCCATCCACAACAACCTAACAAGAACTATCTCTTTTACAGAAGGGGAAACTGAGGCATGATTTGCCGAAGGACACTGGCTGAGCTAGTATTTGCTGTCAAGTTCTGCCACCTTGGGAATCACGGCTCTCCGCAGCCTGGGCCCACAAGTACCTTGTCTTCCTGTCAGCTAATATCACTAAGAGAGGTGGACACGAATAGACCACACTCACACATCCTTGAGACATTTGCGCATTTCCCAAGGTTCAATGGACAACTTTACAAGGGCCCACAATTCTTGGACTCTGTTCCTGTGGTCCAGGTGTTCTCCAACTCCCTAAGTCCCATCAGCCCTAGTCATACACCCCACCATGAACCCACTCTCGGGCCATACCAAAGCTGTTGGTGGGGTATCGCTTGCGGAGCCGCTCTGTGAGTCTAGACACCTTGCTGCGCAGCACATCGTTCTTGCTGAGGAACCCGTTGTCCTGCAGGGCCAGCTCATCCTCCGCTGGGCACGGGGTGCCCTCGTCATCCTCCTGTGGGAAGAGCTTGTTCCAGTCCTGCGCATCACTTACAACAGCCCAGGGCCTGCGTGCGGAGGCACCTAGGCGTGGTGGCCCATGAAGTGCGGCACAGCTAACTCGGCAACCCCGTCCAGCCCAGCCCTGCCCCTTTCACCCTGCTCCTACTTACCAGCACCACCAGGTGGGTCTCCTGCCTCCCAGGGTGCGGGGAAGAAGAGAAAACAGAGAGAGATGGCAAGAAGGGAGGAACAGAAGAGGGCAAGGGAAGCTGTTGTGCCACCCCAAGCTCTGAGCACCGCAGTGTAAGGTGAACAGGCGGGCTCTCTGGAAGCAGGCCAGACCCAAGGAAGCTTAGAGAAGCTTGGCGTGACTCTTTTCCCGCTGGTCATATACAGTTCAACAGAAAACGTGTTCTCAAAAATGTGTTCCTTACTTGGGTCATGAACAAAAATGCTTGGAATCCCTGCCATAGCTATCTCCACCCTCCCCAGACTCAAGCCTACAACCATTCCCACCCTGAGGAAACCTGCAGCATCACAGCTTCAGGACCCAGGTAAACTTCACAAGACTTGCTCTTCCAACAACAGAGACATAAACAGGGGAGTTTCTACTCCGAGACAAACAGTAACGTAACAACAGCCAGAAGACCTCAGTAACCGGAGAGGACAGGAGCGCAGGACAACACGGAACTGCAGCATGTGACTGACATGCCTGTGTTCATCTATTGTGTGTGCCACAGCAGACATTAAGAAAATCAGGACCGCTTTCCAGTGCTAGTTCCCCTCTACCATGTGGGTTCTAGGGACCAAACGCTGGCCATCCAGCTTGGCAACCAGCACCTCTACCGGCTGAGGATTTTGCTAGCCCATGTGACTTGTCCAACAAGAGACAATGGCCCCTCAGCTACACTGACTGCCGCAGACTCTGAGATACTAGCAAAGTTCTAATTGAAATCCGCCCTGTTTTAAACACTGGCTCAAAAAATTACTTTAAAGGTTCACAAGCCAAATAAAACACATCTTCAAACTAGCAATCTAAATCACTGTCTAAATCAAGGTTGCTGAACTTCCCCTGAACTAGCACTTGGCCATGCAACCTCTTTCTCCACCCTCCCAAAGGGACATCTGTGGAACTCAGTCTACAGAAAAGCAGAGGCACAGCGCAGGCACCTCCTCCAAACAAGCTCCCTGACATCATAACCTCAAGCCCATCTCCAGCCCAGGTGACAAACATCAACCCCAACAGTGGTTTGGACAGGCTCACAGAGCCAGCCCTGCCCTGGGCTCCTGAGATAGATGACAGGAGAAGGAAGGGCCAGTGGCTCTCTTTCAACCAGCAAATTTCTAGCTCAGGGCAAGTTCTGGCTTCCATGTGGATGTTAGGGGAAAAAAAACAAAAAACACAGCTCTCAGCCCACCCAACATCTGGTCTGGTCAGGAGGGGGACTGGGAGAAGGCCACCCACCTCAATTGCATCTTTGAACTCTTCGTCTGGCTCAGCCTCCTCAGCCTCTTCCACACTGCCTGGCGTGAGGTCCTAGGAAGAAAGATTCTATGGCCAAAGGGAAGGTTGGCAACACTGGTCCCTACAGGAGAGAGCCACCTGCTGAGAGCCAAAGGCTAGGATCCAAAGTCCCTGGTCCCAGCCCAAGGAAGCTGCACAGCTGCAGGAAAGGCAACCACAGGAAAGGACATCCTGTAACCCCACAGGGCAGGGTCGTAGAACAGGTCCCCACTGGACCCATAGTAGCCAGTGGTCACAGAGCCTGCCTGAGACCCAGCTCTGTTTACTAGCCAAAAGCCCTTGGCAGCCACTCTGTGCCTCAGCCTTCCCTTGTGCCACTGGAAACACTCTCATACCCGTACTCAAGACACACCCCACGGGGCTTTAGAGCAGCACCGGACACAGACCAAGTACTCACACCCCACGGGGCTTTAGAGCAACACCAGATACAGACCAAGTGCTCACACCCCACGGGGCTTTAGAGCAGCACCGGACACAGACCAAGTGTTCACACCCCACTTGGCTTTAGTGAGCACCAGACACAGACCAAGTGTTCATACCCCACGGGGCTTTAGAGCAGCACAAGACACAGACCAAGTGTTCACACCCCACTTGGCTTTAGTGAGCACCAGACACAGACCAAGTGTTCACACCCCACTGGGCTTTAGAGCAGCACCGGACACAGACCAAGTGCTCACACCCCACTTGGCTTTAGAGCAGCACAAGACACAGACCAAGTGTTCACACTCCACTTGGCTTTAGTGAGCACCAGACACAGACCAAGTGCTCACACCCCACGGGGCTTTAGAGCAGCACCAGACACAGACCAAGTGTTCACACCCCACTTGGCTTTAGTGAGCACCAGACACAGACCAAGTGTTCACACCCCACTGGGCTTTAGAGCAGCACAAGACACAGACCAAGTGTTCACACCCCACGGGGCTTTAGTGAGCACCAGACACAGACCAAGTGTTCACACCCCACTTGGCTTTAGTGAGCACCAGACACAGACCAAGTGTTCACACCCCACTGGGCTTTAGAGCAGCACCGGACACAGACCAAGTGCTCACACCCCACGGGGCTTTAGTGAGCACCAGACACAGACCAAGTGCTCAGAAAAGCCCAGGCAACTATTTCATTGTACTTTTTATTACTAGGCAGGAAGAAGCTCCACAGCTCCAGCCCAGAAGTCAGGACTTACAAACAAGAGGGGGGGAATAAGGCAAATAAGGGAAAGACCCTCTTGCCAATGGCCAGACACTCACCTCTGTGGGTGTCGGGGCAGGAGTGCTATCCAGCAGAGTGCTCCGTCCCGCGGCTTCCTGCAGGGCTGAGTTCTCACAGGCGTACTCTTCCTGCTTGGGGTTCATCCGCCGCTGCAGACAAGCCCTATACTCAGACACCACTGCAGAGGGAATGAGACTAGGTCAGAGGTGACATAAGACACAGTAAGTGGGCTGTGGTGGTGCATACCACACCTTTAATCTCAGCACTGGGGGAGGCAGAGGCAGGCGGATCTCTGTGCGATCAAGGCCAGCCTGGTCTACACAGAGAGATTCCAAGTCAGCCAGGACTATAAAGTGAGATCCTGTCTCAAAAAAAAAGAAAAAAAGGAAAAAACAAATTTCAGAAAGAACTTTAGAAGGAATTTCCCAGAAACACAGTAAGTGGTACTCCAGGAGTGTTCTCTATCTGCACCGTCCCCCTGCTACATAGAGAACTGGCCAGAGAGTCACTACAGCAAGTGATCATAAACTAAGGACGGGTGCAGGGGACGACGATGACATGGGGGATGGGACGACAGCAATCACCCAAGCACAGGGCCTCTCCAGGCTGCGCAGCATCCAGAAGCCAGACAGTGGACTTAGGGGTCACACAGAGATATGGCAGCTACTCCAGGTGACCACAGTGCAGAAGTGGGTGGCAATTTAGGAAAAAGACCTCTCCACACTGTATCAGTAAGTAATGATGCATCTGCCTTAAAAAGGGAGAGGGAGGGCTTGAGATCTCTATCTAGCTCAGTGGTTAAGAGCACTGTCTGCTCTTCCAGAGGTCCTGAGTTCAAATCTCAGCAACCACATGGTTGCTGTCTCACAACTCATCTGTCAAGAGATCTGGTGCCCTCTTCTGTCACGCAGGCATACACGCAGACAGAACACTGTATATATAATAAATACCAGGAAGAAAGAAAAGAAAAGAAAAGAAAAGAAAAGAAAAGAAAAGAAGAGAAGAGAGAGAAGGGAGGAGGACCTCTAATGGCAGCCACCTTAGGGAACGGTCAGCTACCCAACCCCAGCACACTCCCAGAGATACCCAGCGGGAAGCTGCCCCCTTGTGGCAAGCACACAGAAGCAGGAAGCCTAAACAGGTCCTTGGCGTGGGCCTCGACCCAGATCTCTGGGGCTTACCTCTGAAGAATTCCACGTTTCCCAGAAAGAGTGTGCTGTTTAGAAGGGCAAGGACCCAGCAGAGGGGCAGCAGGTAGAGCATGCACACCATGCCCAGAAGAGCGCCATAGAACCTGAAGGGACAGAAAGTCCAAGATCAGAAGGGAAGGGTGGGCGCATCCAGGTGAGAAACAGTTTGGGGCACAAACTGACAAGACCTGCCGATCAAACCAGTGTGGAACTGCTGAGGAAGCACTCAGAAGTACTAAGCTGTTGACTTGTCAAGTGACACTGGTAAGACCACACTGTGTCTCAAGCGGGGAGCTCACACACTTGCTTGCAGGGTCTGGGCTAATCTAGACACAGACTTGGGCCTGAACATTCTCCCTTGGTTCTCGAGCATGACTTCATTCACCTACAGGGTGAATGCAGGTTAAACGACATCCACCTCACTGAGTCACTAGAAAAAGACAATAAGCAGACCTCTAAGCACAGGCCTGGCACAAAGTGAAACCTAGACAGACATTAGTTATAATCATTACTGATACAGGAAAACCTCAAAAACATGCATTCCATTTATACAATAAGCCATCTTTTAAGTTCATCTTTAAGACTTTTTTCAAAAAATTAAAAATGCTCACTGTAGGGCTAATAATGAAAAGAACTTACCTAAATATCTAAAAGAACACTCCCATAAATTACAATCATTAACAGTTCACATTACAAAATAATTCCAAAGACGTTGTTGCAACCACTTATGACATAATTAATGAAGAGAGAGAAATCTCATATGTAGACTAGAGAGTAGCTCACTGGCCTAGGGCACTTTGGACTCTTGAAGAGGATCATGGTTTGGTTACCGGCACCCTTAAGATATACATGCATATACATGTAGGCAAAACATTTATATATAATACACACATATATATACGATTAAATAAACAAATCTAAAAATAAAAAATAAATTTTTGGTTTTTCAAGACAAGATTTCTCTGTGTAGCTTTAGGGCCTGTCCTGGAACTCACTCTATAGACCAGGCTGGCCTCGAACTCACAGAGATCCACCTGTCTCTGCCTCCCGAATGCTGGGATTAAAGGCGTGCACCACCACCGCCCAGCCAAGAAAAGAAATTTCTCATTCAATATGAAGCTAATAGGCACAAGCAGCTCCAGAAGGCAGCTACTGAACACGAGCTCAGCTGCTACGGCAGGGTGGTGGTTCATCACACCGTGAGCTACCTGCCTATTATTCAAGTACTGTTACTGTGTGCCTTTTAAATGGCACCTAAACAAAAGCATATGTGCAGACCCACACCCTAGGACCACGGTTTGCTCTTCTCCTGAAGTGGGTGGGACAGAAGCCTTTACAAGATACCTGGCTTCATGGAGTGGGAGTAGGAGGTGGAAAAGAAAGAGACCACTCACTGTGAGGACACCATGGGGTTCTCCCAGTGTAGTACACGGTAGGCTGACTCACAGGTACAGCACAGGCGGGTCAGGAAGGCTTCCAGCTGGATCAAGCTGCAGACACAGGAGCTTATATGAGTGGACAGGCCCTGCCTGCTCCCAAGTCAGCCCACCCACCTTCCAGGAGCACAGAGGCTATGAGGATGCAGAGGCGGGCTTCATAGTAGCCAGTCTGTAAACACTCGTGCTAGGAGAAGATGATTTGGCAAAGTGTTCCAACCCATTCCAAACCCCTAGGGAGCCCCTTACTGAGGTGACGTAGTTAAGGTTCCTGCTTTTGTTTTGTTTTAATCTTATTTATGACAATTGGGGGAGCACTTTGTAAAGTCCATGCTCTCCTTCCACCCAAGGGCTCATTAGAGACGTGGCTGCTTCTCGGGCTGGAGCAGGGACAGTAGAAGACAGATGTGAATATCCTGGTGTGCCACACCCTAAGGAGGCACTGAAAAATGATGGGGATATAATGAAAGAACACAAAAACCAGCTCAAAGTGGTCCCACTGGCCAAACCCAAGACACTCCAAGATGAAAGGAAGGGAGGAAGAGATCAGATCCCGCTGAGAGACATAAGAATCTGTGCATTCACACTGACAATAAAGGAGAAGCACACTCCCCACTGCAGAAGCCAGGAGATAAATGCAAACGAGGAGTGAGCAGAGACCCACTTCAGCCACCAGGGCACAAGCTAGTGAAAGCGGGACCCACCAGCGGCTTTCAGAGCAGCTGAGTGAAAGCTGACGAGAACCAAGATATTTCAGTCTCAACGTACCTCTCCACAGGTTACTAACAACAAGGTAAACAGTAAGCTAAAGAAGCCTTACAGGTGACCAAAGTTATTTCCTGGCATCACGTGGCTCTCATATGGAACATGACACTCCACTTGTCAGTCCTGCTCAAAATGTATACCCTGACTCTAACAAGGAGCCAGAGGACATAAACTGAGGCACTTCAACACCACAGTAAGCTTGTGCTGTTACTGTATCAACTATGTCAAGGTCACAGGGAACTGCTCATCTCAGGTCACCAGAACACAGACACTAAGGGTGAGGGCTGGGGGGCTTGGCAGGCAAAGTCTTGGATCTAGTCTTAGCACTACAGGAAAGAAAAAACCTTCAGTGTAATGCATGATTCTAAATTGGACCCTGGACCAGGAGAAAACAGTATTTAAAAACTTTATCAATACAATTGGCAAAATATGATTATAAACTATGTATACTAATATATCAATATAAATATCCCAATTCCAAATTCTACTGAGAATACATAAGACAATGTCCTTGATCTCAGGAAACAAAGGCTGAAGTGTTTGGAGTAAACAGAGTGGAAATTTGTAATTTCCGAATGGTTTGAGGAAAAAGCAGAGACCTAAAGCCAGTGTGACAAGCGTTAGTAACCACTCTGTATGAATGGGATATGAACTGTTTCCATTCTTCTTGCGCCTCTTGTCAGATATTGTTTCAGTGTCAGGCATACTGGTGCACACCTTTAATCCCAGCACTTGGGAGGCAGAAGCATGCAGACCTGTGAGTTTGAAGCCAGCCTGGTCTACAGCTTGAGTTCCAGGCTAGTCAAGACTACATCATGAGATCATCTCAAGAAAAGAAAAAAAGAAAAAATGCATAAAATGACTTCACTTTAAAAAGTTTCATTTGTTGATTGTTTTCTCATACACCTGGACCTCACTCCTAATGACTCGGTTTCTGGACATGTTAGTTCTGTTATAACCCTATGGATGTCAAAAGCATACATGGAGCCTGATCCAAGGAAGGAAAGGCTCAGGAAAAGCCAGCTGTCACTGACGATAACATGGTTAATGTTCGTCAGCAGTCTTAAAGCCACTTCCTCAAAGCACCAGCCACGTCATGTTAGGATGGTAATGATGACTAACACCGAACACTTCCTGGGTACCCAACACTCAAGCAATCTTCACAACCATCCTCTGTGTAAGCCCAACTCCACAGCCCACAGACAAGGGACCAGACTACAGAGAAGCAAGCGAGTTGTCACATGCTGCACAGAAGTGAAGCAGGCTCCAAGCCCAGCTTTTGTGTGATATTTTGATAGCATTCTGATGCTCCCAAGACTGCCAATAAAATTTGCTTTGAGTCAGAGCCAGAGCTAACTGACCAAAATTAATCATTACAGGTTTTGAAGGACTGAGGACAGACAGACACAGGAAATAGTAGGGTGGGGCTTAGAGAGTGTCTCAGTCCTTTGGGATTGAGGAACAAGGAGGGGACATGTCACTGGTTGCTTCTCTGTCGTTTCTCTGATCATTCAGGTTTTCATTGATGAAGAATAGTTAAACACTTCACCCAGCAGTGGCTTGCACAGGCGGCACCTAAGCAAGAAACTTAGTGGTCCCGCTTGGGAAAAGAACACAGCTGTGAAGGCAGCTGAATCTGGAGTCTCAGTCACTAGCTAGCTAAGCCTCTGCCTTCCTCTCTAAGTGGAAGATAAAAATAGTTCTCAGCTCAGAACCGGGAGAGAGATTAAGCAGAATGAAGTCTGTGGCACACGGGCAGCATGCAGGGTGGCGGCGGCTGGCTCCCCCACATTCCTGGCCTCCTTTCAATACTCACAAGCTCTTCACCTCAGCCACAGCCTCGGGGCGGGAAAGGCGAACTCTCTGTAGGTCTTCCTGCCTTATGCTGTGGTACTTCCTCCGCATTAGCTCAGACTCTGGCAGCTGTGCCCGGCACACCTCCTGAAGGTAGCCCAGTAGGGCGGGCACCGAAATCATCAAGGCACCCATGGAGTACCAGGCACCTAAGAGATCAAAAACACTGCAGGTAACACAGTAAACAAGGCCCTGGAGCCTGCCTGAGGTGCCCACAAGCTTGCTTCCTCGCCTCCTCCAGGCCCTGCCCAAGAGGCCTGACCGAATCACACTGTGGGTGTAACGGCAGATCTCCCCACTCTACGGCATGCTCAGCCCAGCTTCGTTTTCCCTCATAGATCTTATCGCCCACACCACATACTATGGATATGCTAGCTCTTCAGCGAAAGTAGGTTCGAAACTATGAGCTCCAGGTATGTGGTCACGGATAAGCTCCAGCCTTGTTTAAATTTTAAAAAATGCCTTGTGGGTTGGAGTGATGGTTTAGTGGCTAAAAATATGGGCTGCTCTGTCAGAGGACCTGGGTTTGACTTCCAGCACCCACACTGGCTCACAACCATTGGTAACTCTAGTTCCAGGAGATCCAATGCCTTCTTCTGGCCTCCACAGACACTGCATACACATACATACATAAAGACAAAACACCCAGACACTAAAATAAAATTTTTAAAATGCCACAGTACACACTAGATGGTTCACATCTGCAGTCTGGATGCTGCAAGAAATTTTCCAAGAATGAAATTTAGCCCTCTCTACCACTAAGGCAGACTGGAACTTTCCTTTGGCTTTCAGGATAAGAAAGGGGTCTTGAATATTGAGGGATAGGGAATGAGTCAGAGACAAAATTCAAAGCAGGAACTTCTCCCTTGTAACACAATATCGCAATAGCAAACAAAGATAGCAGTGGGCTATCGTAAATGTTAGTTACACGATTTGTCATTGAAATTGACTGAATTTAGAACTGTGTTTAGTCACGCACTAACGTCCTAGAAGAGTTAATCAAAGGAAAATACAACTAAGAAAAAGAAAGTTGGATATGATGGTGCTTACATTTGTAACTCCAGAATCTAAGAGGCTGAGGCAGGAGAATAGGTAGTTTTAGGCAAACCTGGACTACATGGTGAGTTTAAGGTAAGCCTGAGCTACACAGAGAGCGCCCGCCTCAAAAAAAGAAAAAAAGCAGTCCAAAAATAGACGATCCTGTGAACTGGGGTAACTGTCTACCCACTGACTCATATGTCCACAGGAAACAGGAAATACTGAGAGTCATGCATGTGATGTAAGAGCACACACATAAAGGACCAGCCCCTCCAAACATTCTGCCCTGGACTCACTTCCTGAGGAGGCTGCTTGTCCTACAACTATCTGACAGTTCCAACCCTGCAGGGCCTGGGTCACAGCGTACACGACAGAGTCCTCAGGAGACACTGCCACCCAGGCCTTCTGCAGTCTCCGCCTAGCCACGCCTTCCTCGTACCTGCCTGTGTACCTCTCTCTGTGCTAGTGGTCGCCAGCACCCGCCAGCACCGCGTCAAGGCTTGTGTGCTGGGCCGGAGAAAATGACTGCTGTGGGGAAAGTCTCTCCTCAGACCCTCCTCCTGACAACCTTACCACACATCGTGTTGACAAACGACCCCTAACAAGGTAGGAAAGCAAAATGGGAAAAAGTGGATGTATCCACAGCAGTCAAGAAGAAAGCAATACAGAAGTGGCGGTGGCTGTCGTCTGCTAGCTGCTGATCTGAGTGGCTCACACAGGCTCTCACTCCTCATGATGTTCAGAGATGAGGGAAATGGAGGCCCAACAGATGGGCTACATCATGTACCCAAAGTCACACAGAGGCCCAGACCTGAGGATCTCTCCGGAACTAGGAAAAATGAGACTGGCAAAGACGTGGTCCCTCCTACATCGCTCCAACTCAGGATTCGTCCCCACATTCATTCACAAAGACCCCCTAGCCTCTAGGAGTAACTCTTACCCTCGTTCAGAGTGAGGAACAAGATGTTGAGGCCCAGGCAGGTCATCAAGGAACACAAAGGCATCTGCCACCTACAACACAGAGAGTTCTGATCACAAGACGGCCGGAAAGACGCCTGGCAGCACAGTCAGTCAGCCAAATCCAACATGAGGAAAGCGGGGGCACTGAGGACCGAGGAGAAAAACACATGGGCCTATCTGTAGGGGGCTAGCAGAGGAACGGAGAGGGCACACATTAACCCTGGGGTGACAAAACTAAGACCCACAGAACCTTCTTCCGAGAAGAGCTTTTCTACTGACTCCTAGAAGCCTGGCTCCCCTACTGCACCATGGTTTGTGGTGCTCTGTCCTTCACAAGGGACACTGATAAGGTTCTTCTTTCACCGTGTCCTTTATCCTTTATCACATTTCCTAAGACCATTATCAGAACATCTTCCAGGCCACTTGCTGGACCACGAAAAAGAACAGAAAAATGAAAACCCCCTCAGCTCACCAGTCCACCGACAGGGGCAGAGAGTGGTGGTGCCATCTTTAAACCCAGCACTCAGGAGGCAGACACAGAAAATCCCTGCGAGCTCAAGGCCAGTGGTCTACACAGTGAGTTCCAGGCCAGCCAGAGCTACACAGTGAGACCTTGTCTTTAAAAAAAAAAAAAATACAGTACTCATCAACACAGAAATTGAGAAAAAACGAATACGGACATCTTTGCCCACATTACTTTATCTCTTTACTTCTACAATTTTGAGCATTTATCTGACTTTGTTTCAAATATATGTTAATTCAGGAGAAAAAGACTAGCTACTTTACTTTACTAAAACTGATGGGATGGGAATTTAGCTCAGTGCAGTTATCACCCAGGAAACACAATTGGTAGAACTGAAAAAGATACAGCCCCCACCACATACCACCACCAAATGACAATACAAAAGTCCCCAAAGAAAGGAGAGAAAAGTGCCTGCTTTCCTTTGCTGGTGGCGCAGTGCCTCTTGGCACACTAACTTGTTAGGTCTGCAGGTCTGAGGACACGGGGAGACCAGCTCGGAGCTGGATGGAGGGGCTGTAGTCCAGCTGTCATCTCCTCAGCTGGCAGAGGGGTCCCTGGGCTGTGAAAGTGGCTGTCAGAGTCACTTAACTTTTTGATTGTTCTTTTCTTAGTAAAGAGGATTTGACTGACAAGGGAGTTTGGTTATTGGGTCCAAAGCTACAGTAAAATTTGTAGGATCGGCTGCTCTGCTTTGTGGGTCTCCCAGGACCAAACTGTCAGCAAAGACGTCAGACCGAGGAGAGTAGCTCTGGAAGGAAAGGGATGTCACTACAGTGTGATGAGTTTCCAGATCTCTTTTTATTTTAGGCTTATTTTTTATTTTACTCTTACCATAATAGCAGCCCCCAGTGGTTCTGAGATCTGTTTAGGGTGATATGTGTTTGCCTGCATGAGAAAAGTGAAGAATAGCATTCTTTCCTCATAATCTTTATTGGAAACTAAGAGCCCCAGGCTGTGGAGTTATTTTCAATTATGTTAGGTATGACATTATTTTGATAAAATCAAATGCTTTTATTTAAAGATATAAAATAGCCAGGTGGTGGTAACAGACATCTTTAATCCCAGCACTCAGAAGTCAGAGGCAGGAGGATCTCTGTGAGTTTGAGGTCAACCTGGTCTACAGAGCAAGTTTCAGGACAGCCAGAACTGCACAGAGAAACCCTGTCTCGAAAAACCAAGAAAAAGAAAAAAGAAAAAAAAAAAAACTGAAGGATTCAGAATTACAGTACAAAGTCATTTATCTGCAATTTAGGATATCTTTTGGGGGTTTGTATATTTATTTATTTATTTATTTTGGGGGGTATGGTTTTTGAGACAAGGTTTCCTATAGCCCAGGCTGGCCTCAAACTTGCTATGGAGCGAAGGATGATTATTGTGGAATATTCCTTTATACTGTGTGAAGTTCTGTCACTGTTATTGGTTTAGAAAAAAGCTGAACAGCCAATAGCTAGGCATGAAGTATAGGCGGGACTTTCTGGGCAGAGAGAAGAGATGAACTGGGGGAACAAACAACAGGATGACACACCTACGCCAACACCAGAAGACACGAGAGGAAAACCAGAGGTACAAGATGGAAGAGAGCTGGACGGTGGTGGCGCATGCCTTTAATCCCAGCACTCAGGAAGCAGAGGCAGGCAGATCTCTGAGGGTTCGAGGTCAGCCTGGTCTACAAGAGCTAGTTCCAGGACAGGCTCTAGAGCTACAGAGAAACCCTGTCTTGAAGAAGGAAAAAAAAGAAGATGGAAGAGAGGTTAAAAAAAAAAAAAGACAGAGAGAGACAAAACGACAAAACATAGATTAATATAAATGGGTTAATAAGTTATAAGAGCTAATGGGACAAGCCTAAGCTATCAGCTGGATTTTCATAATTAATATAATTAATAATAAGTCTCTGTGTCATTTTTTGGGGGGGAGGGGGTGTATGAGCTGACAGCCCAAAGAAAAAGATGATTTTGAACTTCTCATCCTCCTGTCTCTACCTCCTAAGTGATGGGAGTACAGGCATAGGTTCAAATAAAATACTTGTAACATAAATAAACCCAGGAGTTGGAGAGCTATCACTGGTTAAGATCCAGGCTCAGTTCCTAGCACCCACGTGGCAGCTCACAACCATCTATAACTCCAATTTCAGGGGCTCTGGCAGTCTCTCCCAGCCTCTGAGGGAAGCAGGCAAACACGTGGTGCACTTAAATATATACAGATAATACTTCATACGCATAAAATCTAAAAAGTAAACAAATCACTTAAGGGGGAAATAAAAGGAGAGGCTAGGCATGGCAGTGCACCCTTTAGTCCCAGCACTCCAGAGAGCGTGGCAGACAGACCTCTGTGAGTTCCAGGCCTTCCAGAGATACACAGTGAGACCGTGTCCAAAAAAGCATTTTTAAAAGCAAGTTGGCAAATACCTGTAATCCCAGTACTTGTGAGTCTGAAACAGAAAGCCTGTATGTCTGAGAGCAGCCTAAACCACATGAGTTTCAGGCCAGCCTGTGCTATGTACTAAGACACTATCTCAGATAACTAAAGGAAAAGGAAGGACAACTAAAAGAGAAGGGCAGGGGATGAAAAATGAAGCAAATTAGGGGAAAAAATGAGAACCATAATATAAATAATAAATGTTTAAAATTGTAACTTGCTGGTGAGAAAGCCTAGCCGTTTGCTGCCAAGACTAGTCTAATTTCGAGTGGGAGTACCAGCTCCCAAAGGCTGTCCTCTGACCTGCACACAAATGCCAGACACATACAAAGTAACAACATAAAATCAAAATATTAATATTATGTTAATATTGGGAGAGAAGGGGCGAAAAACACCTAAGCCTGCTCGACGCTATAATGGACCAATGTCCAGGGCTTTTCTATCCAGCCACAAAGAATGTTGATGCAGGCTAGGCAGTCCCAGTTCCTACCTTCCCTGCATAGGGCCAGAACATGGGTAGAGATCAAACAAAGCCTCAGAACCAGTCATCAAGAGCAGAAAAGGCAGCCCAACTACTGCCTAACTGGCCAGAGAAACAACAGAGACCAAAGGAAGAGCAACTCGTAAAGTCTGTACCTTAGCAAGTATCGAACACCATCACCTGCGTCCTTCAGGGGTTCCAGGTAGATCTCCAGCCTCTTATAGGACAAAACCAGGTTGAAAAGATCAAACGCTGTCGACTTGGTGGGGGCAGGTGGACACTCAGAGAGAACCTCAGGCATCACGCCGGGGCTCACCTCTGGCCCACTCGGGTCCCGATCTGCTGTCTGCATCCTGTAATCGTAATTGCCCACACTTACAATGCACTTCGGTCTTCAACACACTTCCCCTTGCATTACGCCATGTGGTACTTGGAATTAGACCTCTGAGGCAAGAGGGACTACCCATTTCACAGAGGAGGAAACTTAGTTCCTGCTGAAGATCAGCAGGGTGAAGTGGTCAATTTGGATATAAAGCCTGTTCTTCACGAGCCCCTTCAACGCTCTTTTCCCCCCATAGACCTTTCAAGAGCATAAACCAAGTTGTTGAAGGAAGACAATTGGTAATCCGAAAAGATGTCCCATGATATCCTTCTCCCATCTTTAGCTGGTAATTCTACTCCTCCTTCAGGTGTCTGCTTCAAGAGGACTGTGCCTCTAGCTCTGGGAAGTTTCTGTCAACAACCCCAGTGTAGACTGGGAGAACCTTGGGCAGTGCTTCCAAAGGTTCATGAACTCTTCCAAGCAAAACACTTATCACACTCTTAACCCTGGTTCCTCCATTCATCACTTGGAAAGGGGCCAACCGGACTCCAAACTCCCGATAGGACAAGCCAGGAAAAAAAAAAAAAGAACCCGGGGCACGCGCACCATAGGCGCCTAGGAAGGCGATCAGCATCAGCGCCTACAGAGGCCTCGACCACCTGCACCTTCGAAGCCGCGCAAGGCAGGCCAAGCCAAGGTCGCTGGGCCAGCAGGTGGCGGTCCCCACCAGGTGAGAGCCCCAGATCCAGTAAACACACGGGGGCAGGGTGTAATGGCCATCACCTACCCGGAGGTGGGAGAGAGGGGCAGGGACGGCCTTGGGGACGGAAGGGCAGCAAAGCCCTGGAGCGTTCCCTCAGGTCCGCCCCACCCCACGCCGCGCCACCTCCCACCGACGTTCCGAAGTCACAGGTTCCAGAGAGCCGTCTGCCCCTTCCACCGCCGTCGCTTCCGGGACGCGTCTGCAGTGGCGCGCCAGTGACGTCATCGCGCCTTGGGTCGGGGCTCCGGATTTAGCCCCTCCCACCCAAGCGCAGGTGAGCGAGCTCATTAATACTGCGCCTGCGCTGGTTTCCCTTTTCTGCTAATTTCTGGCCTGCTTACCTCAACTGCCACAGAAGAGATGACTGACTTAATTAATCCTCCGGAACCCTAGGACCTAAAGCCTGGGGACCGGCCTAGCTCCGGTACAGTTAGAGAGACTTGCGTGGTGAAACAAGTCTGTAATCACAGTCCTCGGGGCTCTGAGGCAGAAGTATTTCTAGTGCAAGGACAGCTTTGGCTAGGGGAGCTCCTGGCTCAAAAAAGAAGGGAAAAGAGAAGAATTAAGAAAGAAAGAAAAAGCCGGGCGGTGGTGGCGCACGCCTTTAATCCCAGCACTTGGGAGGCAGAGGCAGGCGGATCTTTGTGAGTTCGAGACCAGCCTGGTCTACAAGAGCTAGTTCCAGGACAGGCTCCAAAACCACAGAGAAACCCTGTCTCGAAAAACCAAAAAAAAAAAAAAAAAAAAAAAAAAAAAGAAAGAAAACTTGGGTAGGAGCTCCGTGAGCCTAGGAAAGGCAGAAAACACATTTTGTATGTCAGATGCCTAGCGGAGACAGAATGGCTGTGAGCTGTGGGTCTTCAAGATCCTGTGCAGGCCTTTCCTACCTCAGTCCTCTTCACATCTTGTGAGCAGTTGGTATCCCTTAAAACACATCCCATGGGTTTGCATTAACCAGCATCCAGACAGTACACTAAGCTTTTTGTGCACATTATTATCTGGCCCTCCTGCAATAGCCCTTTTGGGGTTATCACCATTTCACAGATGAGGAATTGGAGTCATGGTTAGTAGCTTCTTTAATGTCACGGCACATAAACCTCTTGGACCTGTGACTGGAGCCAGATACATCCCTGGATACCAGTAACCCCAGCGATAGCACCGCCCACACAGTCTGCATCTACTGACCTCATCTCCCTGCTGCTCACCCTCTCCAAGGTGTCAATCTCAGCCAGCTGAACCCTCTCCTGATACCTGCAAGGGCCCTGGACTCCTGCCAGCTCCTCACATTGCCTGTCGCCCCGTCTGCCCCTGCTTCATCTTTCCATCTGACTCCAAACAACTCATCTTTGCAGGGGTCAGATGTCTGCAGCCTTCGCTGGCTGCCCAGCTGCCAATAACCACTCTCTCCAAACAGCCCAAAGTTATTGCATCTCCTCCAGTATCTCTTCTTCACATAGAGAGGCACGCTCGCTCCTCCAGCCAGGCCTCAGCTGTACTGGGAATCCCAACTCTTCTCACTTCCTTAAGGCCTGTCACTGTGCCATGGGCTCTGAAATCCCTCACTAACACCCCTTATCCTAGATTCAAGATCCACAGGACATTTCTCCTTTACCGCCTCTTTTCTTTCCTCATCCGATTTGCGCACTCACTGTACACTCCTCAGCAACTGTCATCCTGTCTTCCTGGGTCACCTGTGGTGTTCTGGCTGTTAAACCCGATGGACATTTCCGGTCTTCCTTGCAGGAGCTCTTGGACCTCGACGCTGCTCTTCCTTCGCCCAGCTTAGCATCCAGGATACCACCCCATTTGGCCTCCTACCTACAAGGTTTCCTCGGGACTTTTCTTCCCTCAAATGTTGTCTGTCTGCTACCTTTGCTTCTTGCCCTGCGGACTGCGTTCTCTCTCACCATTAGTGGTTAGCTAATGTTTCCCGAATCCATGTCTTCAGGAGCAACGTCACAGGGTGGAAATCAAATGAGCTAAAGTATAGAATTCCCATCATGTTCTAAGTGCACAAAACCTACGGACGGCAAGTGGCTTGGTGAGTAAGAGCACTTGCCTACAAACCTGAGGACAGAATTTAATCCCCCAGTCCCATGGTGGAGGAAGAGAATCAACTCCCATAAATTGTCCTCTGACCTCCACACATGGACCATGACACATGCACACACACACACACACACACACACACACACACACACACACATATATATATGTGTTTTTAAATGTTGGTTGGGGGCAGGCACTAAGAGGTAGCTCATCAGCTAGCAACACTTGCTGCTCTTTCAGAGGACCTGGGGTTGGTTCCCAGCATTTTTATGGCGGCTCACAATCTTCTATAATTTCAGTTCCAGGGGATCCAACACCTTCTTTTGACTTCACAGGCACTGAACACATGTGGTGTACATACATACATACAGGCAAAACAAACATAAAACAAAAGTAAATAAGTCATTTTAAATGTTAGTAAGGTCTAGAGAGGTGGTGTGGCAGTGAAGAGCACTTACTGAGGAGTTCTGAAGACCAGACTTCAGATTTCAGTACCCGTGGAATGAGCTGAGGGTCTCAAACATGCCTACATCTACAGTTATACACACAACACAACAGTCATTACCCTGTTTGTTTTTATTCTAAATTCTACCAATTCAACCCCCAGTCTAGAAATCAGACAAGAATCCTTGGAAATCCAAAGTGTGTAACTCAGGTGGTAAAGTACTTGCCTAGCCCTGGGTTTGTGCACCAATCCCGGGTATGGTGGTACAGGCCTATAATCTCAGCTCTTGGGGGATGAAGGCATGAGTATCAAGAAATGGGGATCATCCTGTTACATAGCAAATTCAACACCAGCCTGGGATATATGAGACCTTGTCTAGAAGAAGAGAAAGAGGAAAAAGGAGGAGAGAAAGGAAGAGTATCACCATTGTCTCTGGAAGTCTAGCATGCTGGAAGATCCCAGTTCCACACATAGTATTAAGCTGTCTGCTGGACTCTACCTCCTTTGGATGACTCTCGTGCACGCAGCCTCTGGAGCCCCCACTTCTCCCTCTCCTGACCCAGCCCATCTCTGAGTCCCAGAGAGGCCACAGCCACTCCTGCTCTCACCTCGTACCTCCTGCACACACACCTTTGCCCATTCTGCTCAGACTTGAGACATTTTCAGTGGCATGAGTGACTCCCTGAAGCCCTAGCACATTCAACTCTTGGGTAACATCCCCCAGTGTGTCACAAGTGTCTCGTCTCCCATTGCTGTGTCTTTTCATCTATACACTTCTTATTTGGCCGCCCTACTCTTTCCACAGCTTGGCTCATATCTCACCTCGCCCTTTCGGGAAGTCTTCCTTCACACAACCCCATCAGAGGCTTGGTTCCGTGGGTCTGACCATCCTAGCACTAGACACACGCAAACTCGCTGCCTGTTTGCTTGATGGACCTAGAAGGAGGCTACTGGGGAAACTGGCTGGAGTAACTTCTGCGCATCTAGCTTCTAGCACAAGTGTCCCCCAAGTGATTCATGCCTGTTCGTGCCTCCCCATGGCCTGGCCAGTTCTAGATGTTCACATTTCTTCCAATCTAAGACCCAGTGGTTTTGAAACTCTCAGGAATAAGCAAGTCTCACATTCCACCCTCCGTGGGCTCTCGGTTCCATAGGAGACACTAACCTGAGTCAATCATAATACAAAGCAGTGCCTTCTCCAGGATTAAAGTATTGGGCATAGAGAAAGGGCAGATGTACCTGACTCTGTCCCCAGCCAGGCATGGGAAGTAGACCTGTAATCCTAGCACCACTGGTTCTGGGTCAGCCAAGCTAAATAGCAAAATTTTGTTTCAAAAAAAATTTTTTTAAGCGCTCCCTTCTTAGAGAAAAAATTGTTTATTTCAATGATCTGGCTACCTGGAACTCTACCATCAGTAACTCAGTCCAGACACAAAACGCATTTTCTTTGCAACTTTTCCTCCTGGTCTGTTCTGAGGCTGGCAGTGTTGATTATTTTTTTTTATTATTATTTATCTTCTCTAGCTGCTATAAGATTGGGGAAATACAACTCCCAAACTCCTAGACATTATTTAGTACAGATTATTAGGGGATGTGAAAAGATGCTAAAGACCAAATAGGACAACAGGCACGGCCAAGAACAATGTGCAAAGTCTTGCCCCGGGGCAAGTGGTTTTATTTATTTAGTTTCAGTACTGGTAATGGAACCGAGGACCTGGCACGTGCTAGGCAAGTGCTATACATTTGCATACACCCCCAGGCCTAACTGACAGTTAATAATTTAATTCTACTTATTTGTCCCCTCCAGAGCATCATGAACCCTCAGGCTTTGACTCAAACCTCGGCACCTTGCAAATATAAACAAGAGGCTAAGAGAGAACAGAAAATGATCAAAGAGGGCACTTAATACCTTAACTTGACATTTTCAGAGGGTAGTCTTTGCATTGCTACGAAAATATGTTTATGGCCCACATAACTGAATCATAAAACTCACGATGGCCTTTGGAGGAATTCCAGGCTGACATGCTGAGCACAAACTGGAAAAGGGGAATGGCTAAGCATGCCTTCGGCCACCAGGGGGCTCCCCCGCCCACTCTTCCTGAGAGGGGGACGTTCAGAAGCACCCCTGCTCTTCAAATTCAAGTTCCTGGCCAGATCTCCCACGCCAGCCAGCCGCCGTGATTCTCTCGGCGCCGTCTGAATAAGCCTTATCTTTTTCATGCCTCTCAGTAAAAATGTTCAAATTGTTTCAAAACTTAATGAGTAAGGGCTGGCAGAGTGCTTGCCTGGCATACGCAAAGCTCTGGGTTCAATCCCCAGCACCATGGGAACTAGGGGAGGTGCTGCACACCTGTGATCTCAGCAAGAAGAGGCAGTAGGATAGAGAGGCTGAGGTGGAGATAGTGGCAGGAGGACCAGAAGTTCAAGGTCATTCTCAGCTACAGAGTGACTGCAAGGCCAGCCTGTGACACATGAGACCATGCCCCCTCCAGAAAAAGAAACATAATTCCTTAACCAGCAATTAACTTGCATCGTCTCTCATTGTCCTACGCTTCTAGGGTTTGGAGGGGTTTATGTGGGTAGTTTGTGGGTTTTCGTGACACTTCACCCACATCTGAGGCTCCATGGAGCCCTGGTCCGAGTGAGCACTGCCCACGTGGCTGCTGACTTGGTGCTGGCCCTATCACACTGTCAAGTTGGCAAAAAGTTCATGCTCCTCATCACTTGGGGCTCTCCAGAGGGTTCCACGAGCGCCTCAGTGATGTGGTGACCAACAACTCCAGAGGAAGAGAACCAACGTGGAACAAGGCAAGAAACCACCTCCCTGTCAGCAGCAGGCACTCCGGGTCATTTTTACAATGCTGTACTGGGTGTATGGGGTAGTCCCTTGTGTATGCGGAAGGGAGGTGGTGAGACGACTCAGTGGCTGACCAGGCTTGCTGCACAAGCGCTAGCCTGAGCTTGACCCCCGAAACCAATATAAAGGTGAATGAGGATACCTAACCCCCCTAAGTCACCCTTGGCATCCCCCACACGTATCATACACAAAAACAAATGTAACAATACAGCAATGAATAACATTTTTAAAGCAAAACTTTTCAAGTATGGAAGGATGATTGTACAAAATGGAGATTAGCTGAGAAGAGCGGAGTGCCTCCTGGAGGGTGTGCTGCTGGCCACCTCCCGTTACCTTTCACATCCTGCTAAATAGCTCAGCCCTTGGTGACATCCCCTCTCATGTTATCCCTCACCTCCTTTTCTATGTTTCTACCTCTAGCTGACTCCCATCGCCCAGCATTTCTCCCACGGTGCCCTGAACTGCTGAGAGCCTGGACACTTGCCATCCGGGCATCTCTAGTTTGTACCAAGTATAGAGAACTCACATACTAGTGGTCAGTGGGTGCTTAGAAGTGGATGTCTGCCTGGACTTGGTGACACTTGCCTGCCGTCTGAGTACTGGTGAGGCTGGGAGGGGAGGACTGTGAGTTGGGCCAACCTGGGATACATAGACCAACTCTATTTTTAAATACTGAGTGCCGGTAGGGCAGTAGAGAAATTGGTACCCTTGTGTATTGTCACTAGGAATGTGACTGATGGAAAAACAACACAGCAGTTTCTCAAAGATTCAAAACCAGAGCTATCATGTAATCTAACAGCTCCACTTTGGGTTATATACCATACCTAAAGGGCTAGAAAACAGGGCCTAAACGGGTATTTGTGTGCCCCTGTCCATTTTTTCACACTAGCATTAAGTGTAAGAACCCAGGTGTCCACCAATAGGTGAGCGTATACACAAAACCAGAATTCACACACTGGGATAGTGTCCAGCCTTAAATGAGACCCTGTCTCAAGGAGGTTGTGGGGAGGGGATTCTGACGCAAACTGCACCATGGATGGACCTGAGCAGCTGCCGCAGATACTGTGTGGATTCCATTCGTGTGAGGTTCTGGTTTAATTCACAGGAACAGGAAGTAGAGGGGCATGAGGGGAAATGAGTGAGGATTTCCATCCTGTGGGACGGGAAGAGTTCTGCAAATGGATGGTGCTGACAGCTGCACGGCCTTGGGCAGACTTCACACAGAAGTGGGCGCAGACGACAGCCGAGAGGACAGACTTTGTGTTGCACACCCCGGCACAACTTTGTAATCGTTTTAAGGTCTTTAGCCAAGGCTGGCCTTCAACTTGCTCTGTAGCTGAGGGTGATCCTCCCGCCTCACTCCCCAGGAGCTAAGTGCTAAGACTACAAGTGAGTGCCACCGTGTCTGGTTTGTGTGGCGCTGGGGATCTAGACAGCACCTTGTCCATGCTTGGCAAGCACTCTACCAAATGCGATACACTCTGAACCCCAACGCAAAAACAGCTTAAATGGAGCCAGGCAGGCTGGCGCACGCCTTTAATCCCAGCGCTTAGGAGGCGGACAGAGGCAGGTGGATCTCTGTGAGTTCGAGGTCAGCCTAGTCTACAGAGTAGTTCCAGGACAAGTTCCAAAGCTGGACAGAGAAATCATGTCTCTAAAAACCAAAAATTATATATATATATATGTGTGTGTGTGTGTGTGTGTGTGTGCGTGTGTATGTGTGTGTGTACACATATATATAGTTTAATTGAATACATAATGGGTAAACAAAACAAACCCTGTTCATTCACAGAAATCTTATTCATTATAAAAATAAGTGAACTACCGATACCGCCTTCATCATAAACAAACCTCAGAATGAAAACCTTAAACCGAGTGGGGCGGTTGACCTCGATGTAAACTGGAGGGGACTGAGAATCAGTATGGAAAATCATATCTGGGTGTGTCTATAAAGAAGTTTCCAGAAAGGTTTAACCAAGGAAAGAATCATCCTGACAGTGAACGATGCCATCCCATGGGCTGGTGTCCCAGACTGAATAAAAGGCAGACGGTGAGCTGAGTGCCAGCATGCATCCCTCTCTGCTTCCTATGGGATGTGAGCAGCCAGCTGCCATGTCTTCTCCCCCGTGCTGGACTACACCCTCAGTGTAGAAACTCAAATAAACCCTTGGCCCTAAGTTGCTTCTTGCCAGGGATTTGGTGATAGAATACGGGAAGTGAATAATACAGTTAGTGGGGGAGGCGGAGTCTTAGAAGACTCCGTGTGTGCTCACATGTACCTGAAAACACCCAGAAGACATGAAGCCACAGACACAAAGTCAGTGGGTGGGGACCTGGGACCAGAGGGAAGACAGAATTATTGACAGGACATACAGTTTCTTTCGAAGGTGAAATTGACTCCATGGCTCTGTGAATATCAAAAGCTCACAAACCACACATCTTGACGTGAAAATTGTTATGTGAAATTCTATGTTTTGTGAATTGTGCATCCACTCCCTTTTTTTTTTTTTTGTTTTGTTCCTGTTGTTGGTTGGTCTGGTTGGGATTTTTGTTGGTTGGTTGGTTGTGGCTTGTTTGTTTGTTTTTTAAGACAGGATGTCTCTGTGTAACAACCCTGGCTGTCCTGAAACTCACTCTATAAACCAGGCTGGCCTCGAACCTACAGAGATCTGCCTACCTCTGCCTCCCGAGTGCTGGGGTTAAAAGCATGCACCACCAATGCCCAGCCATCCACTCTTTTTAAATGAATGGAAAGAATAAATGTTCAGCATGTGTCCTTCTCTTTAATATTTTCATGTTTTTCTCCTGTCTTTAAACTTCTGTTTGACTAGTGTATGTTTTGGATCAACAGCTTGCTGCTGTTGCCCTTGCACAAACAGTGTTCCATAAATACATCTCTATGTTCTTGTACCTGGGAAAGAGGATTCAAGAGTAATGAGCTTTCCAGCTGGGAGACACTGAGTTGTTGGACAAACAGCAAGGAAACCAATGTCTGAAGTTACATTCTTTCTCGGCAGCTCTTGGCAGCCATGCAAACAATCATTCATCAAACACTGGCACAGAAAAATCTCACAGTGGAGGGCATTGAAAACCTCACGAATAAACCCCACGGCTCCCCCTGAAAGAGGCAGTGAACCATTCCCCAAAACCATCCCCCAGGGTGACTGTCAGGAGTCACTCCCTCAAGGACACTCCCTTCCAGGGAACCTCAGGGTTGTCAGGCAGAACCCGCCCATCCTGGGACTAGGAACTCATGGTTCTCAGCCCCTTTGCTAGGCTGGAACGTGTAACTTCCAAGGAAGTGGGTGGGAATGTTGAGAGCTGTTTGCAGACCGAGACATTTAAAAGTCATAAACTCACTGCTACCTCCTTCCCAGGGTGGGCAGCTCAATGCTCAGGGAAAATATTGCAACAAGGTAACAGAAACCTACGTCCAGGGGCCATCTTAAAGTGGACCTTCTCCTCCTTCTAGAGGCAGCCCACAGTGGACAGTTATGTGAGAAAAATCTCTATCAACATTCCAGCATGGACTGGGAAGGCATTCATGAGCCTACCTGTAACTGAGAAGCTGTGTACAGTTGGTGGAGACACAGTTAAGGTTTTTGTTTTATTTTAGATTTATTTCATTTTATGTGTATGAACGTGTTTTCTGTGTGTATATATATGTCCCATATATGTGCCTGGTGCCCACAGAGGTCTGAAGAGGGCTTCAGATCCCCTGGAACTGGAGTTACAGATAGTAGTAAGCCACCATGTGGGTAGTGAGAATTGAACTCAGGTCCTTTGCAAGAACAACAGGTGATCCAAACTGCTGAGCCACAGCTCTAACCCAGAGACTTCCGTTTTCAATGGATGGCCCTACACCCAGA
The DNA here is from genome assembly GCF_018167655.1 of Microtus oregoni. Classification (NCBI taxonomy): domain Eukaryota; kingdom Metazoa; phylum Chordata; class Mammalia; order Rodentia; family Cricetidae; genus Microtus; species Microtus oregoni. Next base: position 18,895,296 of record NW_024543071.1, read on the forward strand.
AATGGATGGAGCACAAATCGGAGGTTTTAAATCAACAATCAAAGACGACGGAAAGTTGGAGTAGGTCTGGGAGGAGTTAGGTATTAATGTGATCAAAATACAGTCTATGGAATTCTCAACGAACTAATACAAATAATTAACTTTTAAAAATAAATAAGGAGTAAATAAATAAATAAGGAGGGGCAGGAGAGATGGCTTAGTGATAAGAGCACTGTGGTTGCTCTTGCAAAGGACTCAGGTTCAATTCTTAGTACTTACATGGCAGTTCACAGCCATCTGTCCTCCAGTTCCAGAAGCCCTGACTCCCTCTTCTGACCTCTGCAGGCACCAGGAACAAAGATGGTGTATAGACAGACATGCAGGCAGAACAGTCAAACATATAAAATACCAAAAAAAGTTAAAGTATATATGAATATAAATAAAATTTTGTCAAGTTCCTGAAATGTTTTTGTTTTGTTTTGTTTTGTTTTGTTTTGTTTTTGTTTTTGTTTTTTTTTTTTTTGGTTTTTTGAGGCAGGGTTTCTATGTGGTTTTGGAGCCTGTCCTGGAACTAGCTCTTGTAGACCAGGCTGGTCTCGAACTCACAGAGATCCGCCTGCCTCTGCCTCCCAAGTGCTGGGATTAAAGGCGTGCGCCACCACCGCCCGGCCTCCTGAAATATTTTTGTTTTAACAGTTGGACAACAACATCCATTAATTTTCCTGAGGACTCATAGTATGTTCTTCACACAAATATAGAGGTAAATATCTCAGGATTCTTCCAAGACAAGTCCTTACTATACTGGTCTCTAATTCTCAAACTCTCAATCTCTTGATTCCCTGCCTCAACCTCCCAAACTCCCAAGTACACTGGCCTGCATGCCTGCCTTATTACCCTGTACGTGTTTCTGGGGGGAAAGGCCACATTCTGGGCTCAGTATAGTAAAGTGCTTACCTAGTATACACAAAGCCCTGATTCAGCCTCTAGCACAGGTGTGGTTGTGTATGCCTTTAAGAAGGGGAAGCAGAAACTAGGCATGGTGGTGCACACCTTTAATCGCAGCACTTGGGAGGCAGAAGCAGGCAGATCTCTGTGGGTTTGAGGCCAGCCTGACCTACATAGGGAGTTCCAGGATAGCCAGGGCTCCATAATAGAGACCTTGTCTAAAAAATAAAGCAAAACAAAATAGGTATCTTTTGTAGTTGCTTATTTTCTGTGTGTTTGTATATGACTGCAGAGAGTTTAAGACCAACCTGAGCTACATTTTAAAAAATTATTTAAATTAAAAAAGGAAGCAGAGCTGGAAAGATGGCTTGGTGAGTTGGCCTGATTGAAGGAGAGTCAGTTAACTGCCCGGGAGCCACAGAAGGAGTAGGCAGGAGCATGTGAGAGGCTACGGTCAGGTTACGCCACAGGCACAGGACCTGAAGGATGCTCTGGGCTTAGGTCAGTCTTTGTACATCTATCTATCTCTCAGGCAGACAGGACCTGGTTCCAGACAGCAGGAGAGCTGAGCTCAGCACAGTGAGCTGCTTAAACCTGAAGGGAACTCTGTCAACCGGGAAGAGAAAGGTTGATGTAATCCAGATTTGTAATAGCACCTTTCTTTACCATCTTTCCTTCCTGTCATGCTCAAGACAGAAATTTACTCAGATGGCCTCGATTTAGATAAAGTTTTTGTGTCATAGAACAGGCTAGAAATTACAGAGAGACACAAAAATTAACTCATGCAGGAGTCATGTGTACCTGGAAGTTCTAGCCTTTCCTTAGCTGGCTTTGATAGGACAGGTAAGCAAAGCCCTGGCAACCCCAACTGCCTCCCCTTTCCAGAACAGTCTATCCTTTCCTCAGACTGCACCAAGTGGGGTGAGCCCTACAGGTTTGCCTACAGCCCCATCTTGTGGAGGCATTTTCTTGCCTGAGGCTTCCTCCTCTGATAACTTGACTTAAGACTAGCCCTAAGGGTGTAGCTCAGGTGGCAGAATGCAGTCACACCCTACATTCACAAAGCGCTGGGTGCAGTCTCCAGCAGCACGTAGCTGCTCGTGTTTGATGGGTGCCCGTAATCCCTGGCTCAGCAGGTCAAACTGCTTTCCTCCGAAGTCCGGCAACCTGAGCTCAATCCCAGGAACCTACATAAAGATGGAAGGTGAACCAGCTCCACAAAATTGTCTTCTGACCTCACACTTGAACCGTGACATCTGCACCCATATACAAATGAATGAAAAGAAGAATTAAAAAGGAAAGAACGCGACTGCTCCTAGGTATGGTGGAGTGGAGAGTTTACAGAGAGAGCAAAATCAGAGGCAGGGACATGAGGAGAGTCCAGCGTAGACACGACCAGACTGAGCTGGGCCGTTGAGGAGAAAAGGGGAGGAAGAGCAAGAAAGGAGCCACTGCCCAAGAGGGGTGATCTGGACCAAGAAATTGGCATAGCCAAAACGGCTGAGTTATATAAGAGCCAACAGAGCTCCGGGTTGGGGAACCCAGACCAATACCAACTGAACACATCCTCAGTCCCTGTGTTGGCTAATTTTATGTCAAGCTAGAGTTATCTATCAGAGGAGGGAGCCTCAGTTGAGAAAACAACTCCGCAAGATTGGGCTGTAGGCAAGCCTGTCGGGTATTTTCTTAATTAGTGATTAATGTGGGATTGCCTTGCCGGTTGTGGGCGGTGTCACCCCTAGGCTGGTGATTCTGAGTGCTATATATAAGAAGCCAGACTGAGCAAGCCACGAGGGAGCCAGTCAGGAGGTAGTTCTCTTTCTGTTCTCTGCCTCAGTTCCTGCCTCCTGCCTAGAGTTCCCATCCTGACCTCCCTCAGGGATGGTCGCAAAATAAACCCTTTCTTCCCCAGCTGACTTCAGTCACAGTGTTTCATCAGGGCAATAGTTACCCTAATTAATACATAAATATAATAAAATACTGTATTATAAAAAAACAACAAATACGTATATAAACCATGTTAAGCAGACTTTTCTCTTTCATATCCTTGTGTCTCCCCTTTAATGCCTGAAAATGGCAGCTTACTAAATCTCTCTTACACCAGCTACCCTTCCCCAGCTAGAAAAATGGGAAAAGTGTCAGACAAAAAAGTTTAAAAACAAACAAAAAAGGAAATCCCTGGGATTTCTCAGTCTCAAAAAGCGGGGTCTTATTTCAAAGAACCCCTCATTCAACATGTTTGGTTTAATCTTAAAAAAAGCTGCCCTTAAGCCGGGCGATGGTGACACACGCCTTTAATCCCAGCACTCGGGAGGCAGAGGCAGGCGGATCTCTGTGAGTTCGAGACCAGCCTGGTCTACAGACCTAGTTCCAGGACAGGCTCCAAAGCCACAGAGAAACCCTGTCTTGAAAAACAAAAACAAAAAGTTGCCCTACCGATGCAAATAACTCCAATTAGACCAGATTAGACCAAATTAAAATGTCTGTGTTTAATAAATGCAGTGCTCTCGGGTGGGCTGAGACAGCCTGGGGGGTGGGGAGGGGGGAGAGGAGCGCCCGCAAACCCCGGTGACCACCTGTTCCTCTTCCCCAGCACGAGCCTAAACAGCCTGTGGGAATGGTCCTGTCCCTCCGTGGGGGTGGGGTCAGCGCTTGGCAGGCTGGGAGTTGGAGTCCGGACCAACGCAACTCTCAGGCCAGGGGCTGGGGTGACACTCCCAACTTAATAATACACAACACACACATACACACACATTCACAATTTTAAAATAATAATAACGGGGAAGTGCCAGATCACAGCAGGTCTGAGCACCCACTTTCAATGATTGAGCACCTAACTTCACTTAGGTTTCAAAGCCTATCAAGGACACCAAGGGGTTAAGGGGAGCTCTGCTTCTAGGCCCCTTCTCAGCAGCTGGCTACCTGACCTTGTACTTGGACAAGGCTCTTCCTTCTCCAGGGCTCCATTTTCTGTATAGGGCACAGGCATCACTGCTGACCCTCAGTGAGGATTAAGTAACTCAGGTTAAAATACCTACTTAGCCCCAGCAAGTTCATCATGCCAAGCAGGTTTCCCAGGTCCTTATGAGAATCGGTGCAACTTTTAATTGTCTAGGAAATTTAGGGGGCTGAAAAGATGGTTCAGTTCATAAAGAGCCTGGAGTGCAAGCATGAGGACCTGAATTCAGGTACCCAGCACCCAGGCTAAAACCTGAGTGTGATAGCATACCTGTAACCCCAGCCATGAGGAGATGGGGACACAGGACCCCCAGAGCTTGCTGGCCAGTTGAACTAGCCAATCAGTGGATTTCAGGTTCAGTGAGAGACTCAGCTTCAAAAAGACAAGGTGGGGGATGGAGAGACGGCTCAGAAGTAAGAGCATTTGTTATTCTTGCAAAGGGTCGCGCGCGCACACACACACACATTTAATTTCCAACACCTACGTAGCAGTTCACAAGCATGCACAATTCTAATTCCAAGATGAACAAGATACACAGTCATACATGGAACAAAATATTCATACACATAAAATAAATATATCTAAAGAAAATAAAGTGGAAGTCATGTGTAGTAGCACTCAGGAGGCAGAGGCAGATGGATCACTGTGAGTGTGGGTCTACATTGCCAGTTCCAGGCCAGCCAGGGCTAACTAGTGAGATTATATGTTTTGTTTTGTTTTGTTAAGTGGAGAAGCAATTACGGAAGATGAGGAGGACATCTGAAGTCAACTCTGGCCTCCACGCGCATGCTTACCCATACGTGTATACACACAGACACACAAAGACACAGAAAGGCAGAAAGGGGTGGGTGGCCTCTGCAGCAGGTGACACTTCCCTTCACTCTGGAAACGCCAAACCAAGACAAAAGGAGAAGGGAGGCGGGAACGTGCATGCCTTTCACACCAGAGGAGGGTCTCGGCAAGAGCAGGCAGGCTTGGAGAACACACGGCATCGGCATCGGATCCCAACTGGGCTCATAGGCTCTGACAGTGGGATCCTGTTCCCCAACAGCAGGAGGAACCCAAGAAGTTGCTCCCTTCTACTCCGAGACTCAATATTCTGGGACATCTCTGTCAGCAGGGAAGAGCTGGCCAATAACCTCCGGGGGTCAGAGCCACAGGCCAGGCACAGCAGGAATAAACCATGGCAGGGGCTCCAGGAGCCTCAGTGCCCTGGACTGATTCATCGTCTGTGTGATGGGGTTGGACCGGAACAGGACCCTACTGGCTCGACAACAGTCATTTTCAGGCTGACAGGGAGTGGCACCCATAAACAGGGGCCAGCAGAGAGCAGACAGGAGGGAGGAAACCTCCGCAGTTCCCTTCAGCACTGACAAAAAAACAGAGTGTCCCTCTCTGGAGCTTGCCCTCGGGGCCCCTACTAACCACAGTGGAAACCTGTGAGCTCATTTTCCCTTCCCCTTAGAAGGCCGGGTGGGTTGCTAGGGGAACCCAACTGAAGTTACCACAGAGGACTAGGTTATAAGATGCAAACAGAAGATCACACAAACCAAACTTTATTCCAGAAAGCATCCTGGGGTAACCAGGACTACACTACTGCATAAGGCCCCTCCCTCCAGTCACCCTCCCTATACGAAAACCCACCCCTTCCTGGCCTTTCTGCATACTATTGAAAGTGTCCCCTGGGCCCACAAGAGCCCCCAGACTTGGAGTTGGGAGCTGTCTGCGTGGTCTTGGCCTGGCCCGGGTCCTAGTGTCAGAGAGGTATGCCCAGGAGACTACTGCCAGTTTCCAAATGCTCCAGGCCACATTAGCTGGTCATTCTGTGGCATTTGAGGAAAGGCAGGTGGCCCAGCAGTCCCATCCATCCTTCTCGCGCGTGGCAGACTGAGGGACCACCAAGCTGCTGGAGGCCAAGCTGAAGGCACATGAGGAAGAGCTTCTGAGCTCTGGAATGCTCCAGGCACATCTGGGTAGATGAGGCACCGCTGGCAAAGCCAAGATGTGTGCCCCTGATAAGGTCACCTGCCACAGACCCGGAGACCTGGGGCCGAGCTCCTCAGGGAACAGGACCTGAGCTTAGTGATCTACAAAAGACAAACAGGTAAAGGATGCGAGCTGGGATTGAGACCCATGTTTTGGGAATGGGAGATGGGCAGAATCAGTCCCAAGTGTCTAGAATCTTGTGCCCAAAGTTATAATGTAGGAGAATCGGGAGTCCTCTTGCATCAGGGAAGAAATCAGCCTTCCCCACCACGGCTCTTCCACCACACAGTATAAAGGAGAGACTTCTTGTTCTAAACCTGCCCCATGGCAGTGGAGACTCCCAAACCTTCTGATGGCCCGGGGTAAACCAGTGTAGCCAAGTAGGCAGGGCTGTGGCAGCTTGACCACAGTGGAGACGTTGAGGCCTCAGCAACAAGAAAACCTGCAACATAATAACAAAAGTCACTGGCTAGCAAGGTGTCCCAGATGACCCAACAAAGCCCACCTCAGGCACAGACTGTTACTGTCTCTGGTTGGAGGGAAAGTCACCCTCTGTGGAACGTGGCAGTTGAGCTAGCCCAAGACAATGAAGAGCATTGGAGAGGATTTCCCAGACAGGAAAAAAAACCAGCAAAATCCCCCCCCATTTTTATTTTGTTGTTTTGTTTCTTTAGAGGATGGGGTCTTACTATGTAACTGGGGCTGGCCTGGAAATCATTATGCAGCCCAGGCTGCCCTTGAATTCATAATTCGCCCTCCAAAACCTTCAACATGCTAGAATTACATGCCTGTGTGAGCATACCCAACCAAACTCCCATAATCCTAGTGGATACAGACTTTTCCAAGATGAAACTGTTCTGGAGATACAGGGTAGTGATGGTTGTATAGTTGTGTAACTGTCTTTACTGACACCAAACTGCCCTGAAAGCTGGTTACAAGGGTAAATTTTAGGTCATGCATATTTTACCAATTTAGGAAAAAATATTTCTTATACTCAGTCATGAACCAAGGGCCTCATACATACTGTTCATTATTCTGCCATCACGCCACAGCCTTAGCCCCAGAAAAAAATATTAGCCACATCAAATATGTATTGAGCCTTACTATTCATAGTGTGGAAGAAGCTAGCTGTCAGCTTCAGAGCCAGCCTCCTTTACTCGTTATACCACGGACTCTGGGCTTTGATCTGAGATCGCATGCATTCAGGCAGCATATCCACACAGTAGGGCTACAGAAAGCGCAAGATAAAACTGAAACTCCACTCCAACCACTGCCCTCACACCAACAGCAGACAAACCCAACACCTCCACATGGAGCTTGAAATGCACAGACGAGGGCCGAGTGCGGCTCCCTGATACGTGCATCCTCCACACGACAGGAACACCGGGCTGTCTCTAGCCGGCGGTGCCCTAGCTCCTTGTGCTTGTAACTAGACCTTTGTAGAGTTAGTAAAGCCAATGAATTTTCATAACATCTAACACATGGCTACCACTGTGCTTACCACCGTCACTCTTCCTACCTGCTTTGAGTAAAATAGCTTTCATTTTTGGAAACGGAGTTGGCACGATGCTTTCTGTTCACAGGCTGATGACACTTCCCAGTTATCCAAAAATGTCTTACCTTAGAGGTGGCACCAGCTGTCCACCCCAGGTCCAGAGAGTTCTCAAAGTGGTGGCAGAGCTCACCCCACCAGCTGCTCAGAGTCAGTGCTGGAATCTCTTACGAGTGATGGCCATTTTGACCGGGAAACCACCTGGACAACCTTCGCTTCATTTTTCCCCGCGATGTGAAAGAATATTCAACAGTCCTCAGGTCTCTGGCTGGTGAAGGACATCCAGCTCTTTTGTCATTGGGTGGACCCCCAGTTAGAGAAACTCCCAGCGAAAGAGGAGTTTCCTAATTTCAGTGGGTCAAATTGTGGCAATGACCTACACAGCGCCGGGCAATCTTGAGGTGGGAATGGCTCAAGCCCAGTAGTAGTAACTTAGTAAACTAAATGACCACGTGTGGGCGTGGACCTTCGGGATTTCTGAGACCTCCTGCTGGCATTGCGAATCTTCAGGGGAAGACAGCACCATTGACAGACCCATTTGCCTTCTATTGGAGGTAGTACCTGACTGGCTCCCTAGAGAACATACTGCTTTAGAGGAAAGGGTGTGATTCTTATCTTAAAATAGCTGTTCCCAAGCGCGGGATCTGGGTCCCCAAAGGGATGGGCATCACCTTAACAATCGTTGTTGGTCACATAGGATCCCTAATACTAACATATTTAAGGGCGGGGTGCAGCAGAAGCTGGTGAGTAACATCTGAGAGACGAGAGAAGTTAGTACTTTTGGCCTGATCTGAATGAACCCCAAGGAAAAATGCAATGTTTACTAAGGTACAGCCAGCGGGCTTTTGCTACCCACCACTCCTGTAGCTCGCCCCACCCAAAGACTTCGATGATGTAGGGCTGCGCAGGGAGAGATCCAAAATGTAACTAAAGACGTCGTTCATTCCAGCACCAGCTAAGGCCTGTCCCCAGCTCCGCTGACTGCCTGCTCCCCAGGCTGGGAGAGGGGGCAGGGAAGGGATGCTCTTCCAACTACAGGGCAGGAGGGAGGGGGCAGTGGTGCAGGCCAAAGACTGGTTCCAATTTGGGAGCCTCCCCCGGATCTACGCAGCGGCGCCTGTCCACGTCTAGCTCTAGACAAGGAATGGGGAGAGGGACTTCAAGGCTTCGCCTGAGGCAGCCCATCTGAGTGTGTGCGTCAGGGCCTCGGATAGCGCTGGTCCCTGGAAGCTGATGGCTGGGTTGAGCTGCGGTGCAGCAGTCAGATTGGAACTGAACGTCGGGGATCCAGGGCGCGGGTAGTGGAAACACAGACAGGGAGAGGGTGCAGGGGCGCACCGGCACGGGGCAGCGGCAGGAAGGTCTCGGGAGGGATCCCCGCACCGATCTGGGCCGCAGTGGGGAGCGGGCGGCCTCACACCACCTCATCCTTGCCCTGGTAGCGACGGCAACAGCCATAGAGCGCCGAGAGCAGGTAGAGGCCGAGGCAGAGGCCGCCGCAGACGGAGGCCGCCAGGAAGGCATGGTAGGCGCAAGGCAGCCGGTAATTCTTGAGGTTGCAGTAGCTGTGGCGCTGCGTCTGGTCGATCATGATGCCCGTTGCGGCGCCATAGAGAGCGGCGGCCAGCAGGTCGTGCGCCACGTTGACCACGAGCCAGCGCGAGCCCAGCACGGGCACCAGCTCCTGCTTGCCCAGCAGCGTGATGAAGTAGAGCCCCAGGGTGAGCAGCCAGAAGAGCACGGACACGAAGAGCGCGAAGTGCACCGGGCCCTGGTACTTGCTGGTGGCGATGGTGATCCAGAAGGCGGCTCCCGCCAGCAGCTGCAGCAAACGCAGCACGCCCCACGGGCCGCGCAGGAAGGCCCGTTGCAGGCGCAGGGATCCGCGGGCCGAGCGCGCCTGGGGCGGTGGCTGGCGGGGTGGTGGTGGGAGCATGGCCCCCGGGCGCGGTGGCGGCGGTGGCGGTGCCCCGAGAAGCGGAATGGCTGCGCCTTGCTCGCTGGGGCGGCCCGGCCCCGAGCCCGCTGTCACCGCTGCTCCCGCTGCGGCCTGCGCGCCTCCCTCTGCTCTGGGTCCTAAGCGCTGCTTCTCCTCGCCACCCTTCTTCCTTCCCTCTCTTCTCCTCTTTCTTCTCGCTCTCTCCAGCCCTCCTACCCGCTCTTTGGCCGTCCCCTCGTCGGTCTCCACCCCTGCTCGCGCCTCTCGGCTTCCTGCCGTCGCCCTTCACCCTGGCTCCCCCCCTTTCTCCTCTGCTCCCATTCCTTCAGCCTCCAGCCGGGGCCGAAGGCCCGCACCCCCTAGCCCTTGGCAGGCCTTCCCTCCTCCCCCTCCCCGGGCTGCCCGCGCTGCTGGGCCAAGTTTGCCACATCTGGAGCCACCCCAGCTCGCCCTGCCTCGCAGGCCTTGGCTAGTCTTCGTAAAGGAAACTGTCTACAGACAGCGTCCTCATAGCCTGTGTCCGAACCCCCTTGATTAACACATCTCATAGGAGCTGGGAGACATAAGTCTCTCCCATGGAGGCCTCCTGGCACGCCTGGGTGCCATAAGTGAGCAGGAGGCCTGAACTGACAGCTGTTCCCTCTCTGGGACACCCTCAATACCCTGAACTTGCCCACCACAAACTCGTCCTGTCCAAAGCTGAGCTCAGACTGTCTAACTATGAAATTCTCTTGTTCAGGGTAAGGATCCATCACTTACTGGAGGCCCGGAAGCCTCACCCACAGCTCACAGAACATAGCAATGCCAAGCTCTTTCGGCCATTCCTTCCTAGCCATGTTTGTGTCTTGCTTAGATTAAAAATATGCCACCTAACATGGCCAGGACATAGACCCAGGTCTAAGAGATAGCATATCCTGTGTGTTTAACTATTCACCCAGATGGCAGAGAGCCCTCTGATGCCAAGGTGTATTGGCATTACATAGCCCGTGTTCTACATGTATTCTCGGGTAAGCGCCAACAACACAAGCAATTAGAACAGTCATTTTCTTCATTTTCCTGAAGTCTAGAGGGGTTCAGACCAGGAAAGCAGTGAGAGCTTCTTCTCACTCCCCTCTCCCCACAGGCGCCAATGTTAGTGCTGAAACAGACCTGTTCTTAGCAGCGCTTTTCCTCACTGAGCACAGGATGGCACTGTGCCATGTCAATGTGGCATAGATTGCATAATCTGTCCCCAACCAAGTTCCAATTTCTTGTTTTTCCACTTCCTTCCCCCACCCTTGCCCAAACTCGGTCTCTTCTTGCAAGTTTCCCACATGAATTCAGAAGGCCCTTTATTTCCCAAACCTTCCTTAGCTGGCAGACTGATGATTATTTGCTTGTCTAGGCCTCCATTTGAACCATTCCCCTGCAGTGGTTCTTGAGTCTGCTATGTCAAAAACCATGGTCTAGCCGATCTTACCCATCATTGCCTGAGCCTGGCATATAGAGCCCCTTAGTACATATAAATGGAGCTGACTGTGGAGTGGTTATAGGAACAGTACTGGACCTAAGCAAGCCACATTCCTACGGGACAATGCCTGCATCACACCTCCTGCTGATTCTACACTGTAGAGCTTCCCCTTCATATCCTGTTTCTTAACTCAGTGTCCCCTGGCCTGGCACAGCAGCCTGGCTCTACTCTGAAGAAAAAAGGTTTGGCCTGTCACTGCCACCCCAGCCTGTATACACTACCAGGAACGCTCCAAATGCAAATGCTTACATCGTGGTGCGTAACAACCACACCAACCGTGTGACAGCAGAACCCTGGAGTCAGCCCGCCACTGCTCCACTACCCCGTGACTGCGCATGGAGGAGGGGCTGCCTAGCCCGCTGCATCTGATCACCTGTGCAGTGCAGCAGGCAAAGAGTGCTTAGTAAATACCGAGTGCCATTTTAGAGGCCAGGAACACAGAACAATATACGTGGTCCTGGCAACAGAATGTTTACTGTGGCAAGAAGTTGTATTTACTGATCCGGTTGTTGGTTACCAACACTGTGAGATACTTGTTCTTAGCCCTGATCCACCGACAGGGACAGGCAGGCTCCTATGGTTGAAGCAGCAGACCTTGTCCTAGGAGCTGCTGAACACTCAGGAGGACCCGGGTGAAGCTGACTCCTCCTCTACAATCCAAGAATTTTTACACTTTACCCACGTTTTGTTTCACTCTTGCAGGGACCCAGAAAAGGGGTTCACCCAAAGAAACAGAGTCTGTGTCACACTGGAATCCAAACTTGCATGTGTGATCCTAATTCAGCACCTGGAGGGATGCACTCGGTGCCCTTGACTAGGGCTGAGACTCTGACTTGCTTCTAGCAGCTGAATCTGGCTGCTGGACTGCAGAGGGCATTTCTGTGAGCAGAGAGCCTATAGGACAATAGGAGGAAGAGAAGAGAATTCTTCCATCTTCTTAAAAAGGCATCTGGAGACGTGTGGGTTAGGGCGCCACCTGGAGGGCATAAACTTTCAACTTCGGGAGTCTCAACTCGGCTCCTTACATGGTAGAGTCCTTCAATAGCTTTGGAACGATATTTTTAGCCTCAGGAATCTTGAGAATATTCCAAGAGGCAGTGGAGCAGACTTTCTGGAAGAGTGCAACCATGCGTTAAAGAAAAGCTTTGATTCTGTCCAATTCAATGAATCTAAGCACCTGGCAGATGCAAACGTGTGGTTGTGAAAGCAGGAACAAAGAGGACCCGTTCCTATTCTCAAGTGTTGGCACTCCGCTGGTTGCTAAGGGACAGCTCTGAACACAAAAGACAAGGAAAAGGGTCATAAGTAAACTACAGAAGAGAAGGGGAGAGTATCGTAGGGGAAGTCTGGGAATTTTCAGTCACAGGTGTCATGGAGGGTAAGTAGTGTTCATCCCAGAAGGAAGGAAAGACCTTGGGAGTGGCTATCCCCAGGGGCCCCGAGCTTGCTGGCTGCCCCACCACACATGCACTGGGTATGCCTAGAATACAAGACCATGACTGCTATTTCCCCAATAATCTCTCACGGTGTGTGTTCAGCCTGCAGCTTCAAGGGATAAGGCAAAATGTTTCTCCAAAGTGGAGAGTTAGGCAAGTCCTGAGTTTGTTAATCTAGGCACTCAAGGGGTCCCCGGGGCCCTTTCTGAAGCCAAGCAGTCTGATGGAGGCAGGGGCTAGGGACAACATTCCGGGCCTGGACAAGTGCTGAAGGAATTTGAATGGCAGTCTCAGCCTAACCCCTGCTCACCCCATGGGATATCAGCTAGTCAGATAGGAACCACAAGGTCCCCAGAGACTCACTGTTGTCCCTAAAATCATGCCTTAAAAAGAGGCCTGCAGGTGTTAATGGAGTCCCCCCCGCCCCAGGGTCTCTGATGGGGACATGCAGGCCCCCGCTGACTGCAGCTGGGAATTGCCTGGCCAAAAGGCTTAGGGAGGAGTGGGAATAGCCCCAGAGGAAGATCTGACACCACAGAGCACCAGGCAGTGCAGACTGCTTTCCACCCTTGTCTGGTTCACCTCCCACAACAGTTCTGTCGGGGGAGGGGGAGGGAAATGGGAAGCGGTTGTGGGGACGAGGCAGAAATCCTTAATAAATAAATAAATTAAAAAAAAAAAAACTGCCCTCAGGGGGCTGGAGAATGGCTCAGTGGTTAAGAGGCCTGGCTGCTCTTCCAGAGCTTCTGAGTTCAATTCCCAGCAACCACATGGTGGCTCACAACCATCTGTAATGAGATCTGGTGCCCTCTTCTGTCATGCAGGCATACATGGAGGCACAACATACAACAGAATGTTGTATACATAATATATAAATAAAATCTTTAAAAAAATCCAAAATGGGGATAGGAGGGTTTTGCAGATCATCCAATCACCTAGTGTGCTACAGCTCACGAGAAAGAAAACTAATTCACACATTTGGGAAAACTGAAGCACAGGAGGGTTTCACAGATTAGATTATCTAATTACCTAGTGTGCTACGGCACACGAGAAAGAAACCTAACTCACACATCTGGTCCCCAGATGTAGGCTTTCATCACCGTGTGTATCTGGGACTTCGGCGTTAGTCTGGGAGAAGATGAAATTCTTTCCCTGTGTGGTGGGAAAGAGAAAGGCCCAAATGCCTGGAGATGGGTCAATGGAGCCAGGCAGAACTCTGAGAGGAGGGGTGGGTATACAAGCCCGTCTTGAGATCCACACTTGGGGGACCTGGTTCTGCCTGGTGTGTGTTTCTCCTGCTATGGGACCTCAGGATGGGGGTGTCCCTGGATCCCACCTCACCCTTTAATGCAGGAAGATGGACCTGGCCGGCAACGCTGGAGTTCAACGGTGCTCTGCCCGGAGTGCTACCTGCATCCCCTAAAACACGTGTGACTGCCGGTTCCATTATCTCCGTGTGGCAGGAGGACAGGGAGACCCAGAGAGGCTGAGCGAGACGTAGCAGAGCAAGGAACTCAATCTCCATCTGTGGACACTAGGAACCACTACAGCTGCCCTCAGTCTCCAGATCCACTTTAACCAGAGACTTCCCAGGAAGGCCAGCCCCACAAGAGAATGTCCTAAGACATACACACTCTGAGCACTCAGCAAAAACCAAATGTGGTCTCCTTTCTATGACCACTTGGCTCTCCAGCCTCAGGTCACCACTGGACTCTCAAAAGAAGTGGAAAAGTGCCGGGTGGTGGTGGTACACACCTTTAACCCAGCACTCCGGGGGCACAGGCAGGCCGATCTCTGTGAGTTCGAGGACAGCCTGGTCTGCAAAGCAAGTTCCAGGACTGACTCCATAGTTACTTGGAAACCCTGTCTAAAGACACCACCCTGGCTCTAGTCTGTCCCCAAGAAACCTCCCTAGCCTACTCAAGTGAAACAAAACTGCTGCCCCAAAGACATCAAAGTCATGCAAGCTACCAGAGAGACATAGCCTGACCCAAGTAGCTGACTGGGTCACGGACCAAGTAAGACTACAGGGTATTGGGAATTGAGTCCTCCACTCTTACCTGCCTCAGCCCTTGCTGATATCGAGCTCCTGATGTAGGAGGCTCTATAAGACTCGATGCTGCCTTCTCCTGCCCCATTTCTGACCCACGGTGGTGCCCCCCAGAATCATTTTCCTGTGATTTGGGTTAGTAGCTGCTCCCACTGGGACTCATGCTCAGGTAGCCGAGGAACATGTGACACAAATATGTGGGGAGTGGAAATTCTGGGAAATCAGAGGAAGCCGGAGTAGGAACCTTGTGCCAGGCGGGGTTCTCCAGAGAAACACTCAAGATAATGGGGAGAAAGGAGAGGGGTGGGGAGGAGAGAGAAGAGAGAGTGGGGAGGAGAAAGGAGGGAGGAAAAGAAAGAGAGAGAGAGAGAGGAGGGAAGGGAGAGAGGGAGGGAGAAAGAGATCACAAGAAGTCAGTTCACAGGATTCCAGAGGCTGACAAGCATTGGCTGGCGGGAGGCCAGAGACTGACAAGCAGTTGGCTGGCTGGAGGCCTGCTGAAAGGGCACCAACATCCATTACTCCAGGAGGATCAGGCTTTTTGTGCTGGTCAGACTTGCACCGGATTGGGAATCCACCCACACTGGGTTGGAGGCTGGGGATAGGGGGAGCATTTGCTCCAGTCAGCCTCCCAGTTCTCATCCTCACCCCATCCACATCTTCACAGACAGACACATCTAGTGTCTTAGTGCATCTCGTACTGGACCAGAACACTTCAAAGGGGACAGTTGATAAGGAAAAGCTTATGCCGGTTCCTGGTTCTGAAAGCTAGGAAGTCCCTGTTTGAACACCCACATCTGCTGAGGGCAACAGCTGCCTCAGCCCATAGTGGACAAATAGAAAGGTGAATGGATGCGTGCAGTGGGCAGTCTACTTTATAGCCTGTTTATAACTCTCACAGGGACTAATTCAGTTCTGTGGGAGACCCCAACTGGATGAGAATGGCAATATGTCCATTTCATAACCTGGTCACATGGTAGGATCCCACCTCTCAACATAGCCACCATAGGATAAATGTCCTCATGACAGGGGCTCCTGAGAGCTGCTTCATGTGAGGAGGGCATATGGTGATATTTTGTTTGTGTCTTAACAAATAAAGCTTTGTCTGAAGATCAGAGTGCACAGCTAAGCCACTAGAGGCAAGGCAGTGGTGGCACACACCTTTAATCCCAGGACTCGGGAGGTAGAGACAGGAAGTGATATGGCTGGGCAGAGAGAGGAATGTAAGATGGGAGGAGACAGGCCCTCAGAGGCAATCTGAGACAGCAGTCTGAAGCAGTCAGTCTAAAGAGGCAGTCAGTCTGAGGATAGGATCGCCACTTTGGTCTGAGCATGCGTAGAGGTAAAAAGTCTCTCTAGTGTCTGGCTGCTCTGCTTTTCTGATCTTTCAGCTTTCACCTCCTGATAGCTGACCCAGAGTTTTTATTATTAAGAACAATTAGAATTCATACTACAAGGACACAGCAGGATTTGGTGCCATCTATGAAGCAGGAAACAAGTCCTCCCAGATGAGAAACTGGCTGACACCATCTTACTTAGAAGCTACAGTCTGTGATGTCTTATTGTAACAACCCAGGTGGACCAAGCCACTCAGCATGTATAAAACACCACACAGCCGGGCGGTGGTGGCGCACGCCTTTAATCCCAGCACTTGGGAGGCAGAGGCAGGCTGGTCTCTGTGAGTTCGAGACCAGCCTGGTCTACAAGAGCTAGTTCCAGGACAGGCTCCAAAACCACAGAGAAACCCTGTCTCGAAAAAAAAAACCAAAAAAAAAAAAAACCACCACACATATACAACAGAAAACCCTCTGAACTGCTACAGCCTGGTGCTGGCTGTGGGTCCCAGGCTATGATGGGCACCTGGGCTTTCTTCTTTGAATGCCCATCCATGCTTTACCTAACCTTGACTAGAACCTTGGCTTCCTGGAATTCTTCCCTTGCTGGCATAGCCCAGGCTTCATTTCTGGGAGGACTCACTCATCCTGTCTCCTTTGAGCTGCTGTAGTTTCTGATCAACCCTCACTATGCGGCCTGGCAGTACTGCTGGGCACCTCGGGGGATGCCCTGGTTTTGAAAAATAATTCTCTTTGCTTGAATGTGACAGACAGACAGGAATGTTGCTCCCTGTGACATCAGTCATGCTTTTGTGGCTCCTCTTCTCTTGGAGTAGGGATGGGACCTATAATTGGCAACAGTAAATGGCACACGTGGTGACAGTTTGTCCTGCAGAACTCTGCCTTGTGAGTAGACACACTCTAGGAACACTCCTTATTAACAGTTTGGGGAAGCTGGGGTGGCCAGGAATCATGGAACTTTCCAGAAGCCTCTGGTTGCTGGGAGTAGCCATCAGCTGGCAAGAAATCAGTTAGGGCTTGGTCTGTGCCACAGTTACAGGAAGTAGAATCAGTCAACACCTTGAATGGGATTGGGAGAGCCTGCATTGTCAAGTCTACAGTCTCCAAGAAACAATGCCACCTCCCCACCAGGGGCAGATGTGTCAGTTCCTGAGCAACGACCTCCTGGCCCAAAGAAACAGAACATAACTTTGCCCCCCCTCCAGTTATTATTATTGTGCGTGTACAATGGCCGTGGGCACATGTGCCACAGTGTGCGTGCGGTCAGAGGACAACCGTATGGCTGCGCTGTCTCTCCACCTTTAGATAGATAGGT
Source organism: Microtus oregoni (assembly GCF_018167655.1). Classification (NCBI taxonomy): domain Eukaryota; kingdom Metazoa; phylum Chordata; class Mammalia; order Rodentia; family Cricetidae; genus Microtus; species Microtus oregoni. The sequence continues at coordinate 18,912,322 of NW_024543071.1, forward strand.
ACCAGGGACCAAATTCAGCTTGTACAGCAAACCTTTTACCCATCGAACCACTTCACCGGTGGCCTGGAGTTTGTTTTTTGAAATTGCCACATAGTATAGGTGTCTATACTATGTGATACAATTACACTTTTTTGGTTTGTTTGTTTTTGAGACAGGGTCTCTACATAGCCCAGGCTGTCTTAGTCCTCACTGTGTACACCAGGCTGGCATCCAACACACAGAGATCTGCCTAACTCTACCTCCCAAATGCTTGAATTAAAGGCATGTGCTACCACAGCCCAGATAATAACACATTTTTATTTACTTATTTAATGTGTATGGGTGTTTTGCCTGTGTGTGTGTCTGTGCAGAATGTGCATGCAGTGCCCACAGAATCCAGAAGAGGGCATCAGATTCCCTGGAACTGAAATTACAGATAGTTGTGAGCTGTGATATAGGTACTGGAAACCAAACCAGGGTCCCACGGAAGAACAACCAGTGTTCCTCGCCACTGAATATCTCTTCAGGCCCATAATTGCACATTTTAAAAAAGCAGCCAGAGCTAATCTAGGTAAAACCTAATTCCAAATCGTCTTATGTCTAGAGTCCATGGCTGCATATGCAAGAGACTGCTGGCCTCTCTGACAGTTACAAAAGGAACTGAGACCTGCCTATGGTCGCCTCCTGTTCCTACAGCCCCAGCACTTAGCAGATGGAGGCGGCAGGAGGAACAAGAGTTCAAGGTCATTCTAGGTAACATATCAAGTTATGGGATAGCCTGGGCTACATGAGACTTCCTCAAAACCACACACACACACACACACACACACACACACACACACACGGTAACTGAGAAAATGGTAAGCCTGTTTTTGTGTGTGTACATGTCTAGATGTTTGTGTATATGTACATACATGTGTATGAAGCCAGAGGTTAGAGGTTGACTTTGGGTATCTTCCTCTGTCTCTCTACCTTATTCACAGGCTCATAGATTTGAACGCTTGGTCAACAGAGAGGGGCACTATTTGAAAGGTAGGAGGGGTGGCCTTGTTGGAGTAGGTGTGATCTTGTTGGAGGAAGTGTGTCACTGAGGGTGGGCTTTGAGGTGTCTTTCTCTCCTCCTGTTGCTTACAGCTCCAGGTGTGAACTCCCAGCTGCCTCTCCAGCACTGTCTGCCTGCATGCCACCATGCTCCCCCTCGTGGTATTGGACTAAAACTCTGAAATTGTAAGCAAGCACCAATTAAAAGTTTTCTTTTATAAGAGTTGCTGTGTTCATGGTGTCTCTTCACAGCAGTAGAACAGCGACTAAGACAGGATCTTTTAAAAATCATTTATTTATATGTGTGTATATTTGTGGGTCTGTGCACACGTGCAGGTTTGCAAGTGTGAGCCTATGTATACATACAGAAGCCAGAAAGGGGCATCAGGTGTTCCGGGGTACTCTCAACTGTTTTAAAGAAGCAGGCAGGGTCTTTCCCTGAACTGCCCTGGAACTCACTCATTATGTAGACCAGGCTAGTTTTTAACTCACAGATATCTTCCTGCCTCAACTCCTGCTGGGGTTGAAGGCATGTGCCACCATGCCTGGCAGGGTACTGGGATCTGAACTCTGATCATCATGATTTTGTAGTAAGTATTCTTAATCGTGAAGCCTTCTCTCAACCTTATTATTTTCTTTTTATTATTTGACTTTTTTTTCCCCAGCAAGTAAGTCTATGTATCCCGAAAGCTTGGCACCCTCAGAGTCAGAAGGTGTTAGATCCCTGCGGAAATGGAGTTAAAGATGGTTGTGAGCCATATGTGGGTGCTAAGAATTGAACCCAGGTCCTCTTAAAGAGAATCTAGTACTCTTAACCACTCAGCAAATCTTTCTAGCCCTCACTTATTGTTGAGACAAGGTGTCTCACTGAACCTGGAGCTCACCGGTTTGGCTAGACCGGCTGTTCAGCAACCTCAGGGATCCCCCTTCCTCTGCCTCTCGGCACCGAGACTGCAGGTGCACAGTACCACATTTGGCTGTTTTCAAATGAACTCTGAAGATTCGAACTCAGGTCCTTATGCCTATGTGGAAGCCACTTTCCTTGTCCCTAAAGTGAAAATGAAACCATAATGTATCAAATTTATGCATGTTGTCTTATATTATATAGAATAAAATCATCACTTTTCATTAGAGTATTAAGTATTGCTAAGGGAAGGCCCCTTGAGGCAGTGTGAGTGAGTCTCAAGCATTTAAACACTTGGTCACCAGTTGGTGGGGTGTTTTTGGAGGTGAAGGTGGTGTGTCCTTGTTGGAAGAAGCGTGTCACTGGAGACAGACTTTGAGAGTGGTCTCTACTTCTTGCTTTTAGCTCAAGATGTGAGTTCTCAGCGCCAGCCACCAGGCCTGCTGACTGCTGCCACCACTACGAACTGTTTTTCCCTCTAGAACCATAAGCTCAAACAAACCCTTGCTTCTATAAGTTGCCTTGGTCATGGTGTTTCATCACGCCAGCAGAAAATGACTAACACACCCATGATGGTGGGAAAGGCCCCCTCTGAGTCTGTGGATGACAGTTCTATCTGGAAACACGGCGGGTTAGGAAGGCATTCTCAGATCTGGAGCTGTGATGACTTCACTGTCTACTTGGCTAGACTTGGAACGACCTCCCAGGTTGTTGAAATACGGAGCGGCGGGCTGTGTCCTGCCACCCGGCTAGCTTTACCCGAAATAATTACACGGAAACTGTATTCTTTTAAACACTGCCTGACCCATTAGTTTCAGTTTCTTATTGGCTAGCTTTTACATATTGATCTAACCCATTTCTATTAATCTGTATAGCCCACGAGCTGGCTTACCAGGAATGATCTTAACCTGCGTCTATCTGGAGTGGGAGAATCATGGCGACTCCCTGACTCAGCTTCTTTCTCCCAGCATTCCGTTCTGTTTACTCCGCCTACCTAAGGGTTGGCCTATCAAATGGGTCTAGGCAGTTTCTTTATTAATAAGAAATCACTCCCACATCACCAGGTACATGTTGTTATTTTAGAGTGTGCTACTTTTGTTTATGCTCTGGAACATTTGTTTAATGATGCAGGGATGTGTTTGATTAAATAAAATTCACCTGTGGTCAGGAGGTTGCGTCAACAGCTAGCTGACAGGAAGTGTCAGGAGGAGCCAGGTGGAGAAGGGATTTTTAAGGAGGGGCGAAGAGAAGCCCGGGGCTTCTGGAGAGAAGCGAGTAGGAGAGGAGGTGAGCTACTTGCTATTCAGCCTCTCTGAGGAGCAGAATTCCACCTCAAACCTTGGATCTTGAGTTCTTTAGAGGAACAGAGATTTAGTTAGTTAAGTTCCCTTCATAGCTTTGAAAGAGTCGGTGCCTGAGGAAACAGAATTTCTTCAGGCTGCAGCTGGGGATTGAGAGGCAGCAACAGTTTAAAAAGGAGGACAACGGGTACACCGACACATGTCTGCAAGGGTATCTCCAGAGAAGGTAAGCAGAAGAAGGAAGATCTTCCTGAATGTAGGGAAGACCACCCCATGGGCTGTGTCCTGCACTGAATAGAAAAGGGAATGACAGTTAAGCGCTGTCTTATAGTCAAGGTTACTCTTGCTGTGCTAAAACACCATGACCAAAGCAACTTGGGGAGGAAAGTTTATTTGACTTACTCTTCCGCAACACTGTTCATCATGGAGAGGAAGCCAGGACAGGAACTCAAACAGAGCAGGACCCTGGAGGCAGGAACTGACGAAGAGATCACACAGGGCTGCTGCTTACTGACTTGCTCCCTGTGGCTTGCTCAGTCTTCCTTCTTATAGAACCTAGTTCTTTAATAACCCAGTTCTTTCTGGGCTGTGGTGGTGCATGCCTTTAATCAATCACTCTGGAGGCAGAGACAAGTGGAACTTTGTGAGCTCGAGGCCAGCCTGGTCTACAGAGTTCCAGGACAGGCTCCAAAGCTACAAAGAAACCCTGTCTCAAAAAAAACAAAACAAAACAGAACACAGTTCTTACAGAACCACCACCAACTCGGGGATGACCCCACCTACAATGGACTAACTAGGCCCTCCCCCATCAATCACTAATTTTAAATAAATGCTTTACAGGCTTGCATACAGCTAGATCCTATAGAGACATTTTTTTTAAAAATGAGGTTCCCTCCTCTCTGATGACTTTAGCTTGTGTCGAGACGACATAAAACCACCCAGCACAAGCAGCTATAGTCATCTGTTTCCTGACTGCTGATGCAATGGGACCATCTGCCTTATGCTCCTCCTACTGTCTTCCCTGCCATGGGTAAGCTGGCAGGCAAAGTAAGCCCTTACTCCTAGCTTAAGCTGCTTTTTGCTAATATGTGGTCATCGATACAAAACTACCTTTTTGTGATCCAACAGTTACAACAAATTTGCCCTATGTGGCCTGCTGGTCCCGTTGGAGAATGGTGATTTGGGGGAGTACAGCAGAGGTATTTAGTCAGCTTTGGTGGGAGGAGTCCATACTTGTAACAGTGGACAGCCTCATCTCTGGCACCACAGTTCATGACTTCAGAGCTGGAGAAAGGCTGTCTGTCTTGCTGCCCGTTCTTCTGTCCTCTGTCATGAATAGATGCTGATGGCCTTGCCAGTGCACCAACCATCACAGCTGCCTATCTGATGACAGTATTTCCTGGAGTTGATCTGATTACCAGGAAGCCACAAGTGCTTTTGATACGTTAATTAAACTTGCATGATTTGAAGGGTGGGAAATGAACTTCACTAGCATTCAGGGACTGGATGCTTCTGAGGGGACTCAGTGCCTGCACCACATCACACATTGGGCTTTCTGTGGTGACAGCCTTTTACACTTCACACCACCTATCTCAACAAAAGAGGCACAGTGCTTGGCAAGTTCGCTCTTTAATGTTAAAAACAATATTTACCATACTGAAGCATGCTACTCCAAGCCATTTGTGGAGTCTCCACCAAGGCTGCTGGTTTTGAATTTGGACCAGAAAGAGAGAAGGCTGTCTAAGAAGTTCAAGCTGTAGAAAGAACAAGCCTCTCTCTCTCACACTAGACCTCATGGGTTCCCACATCCATCACCCTCAGTATCTGTGGTAAACAGGAATGGCTTGCCTGCCAGCCACTCCCTCTTGTTCCTGTTAGCGATGCATTTGGTGAGATATCAGATGGCGATGTGCGCAGAGGTAAACATGGGGATGGATGGATTCGGGATCATTGTGGCAATCTGCATCTCTGTTGGGACTGATTTAAGACTAAATATATGATCCAGTTTCAGCTGAGGAAATGTGAGGGTATCAAATGATGGATAGAGTTGAGGAAAAATGATCCTCATTATTTAAAATCAATGCATGAATTCTGTCAAGGGGACAAGAAGACAAGACGGGAACTAAGATGAAAGATTTGCAGAAGACATACAGGACAGCTGAAATAAAGAACTCTCAAAATCCAACGATGAAAAATAAATGCTCTGTTTAAAAAGAGAAAAAAGGCTGAAACTGCACCAAGAAGATTTAAGATGGCAAAAAAAAGCCTATAAAAAGACATTTAACATCCTGTCTAATTAGGGAACTGCGAATTAAAACAATGCAATGCCACGAGTACCCATTAAAGTGAGCAAGAGCCACAACTGGGTACAGCGGGGCTTTGGGGAGGCTGAGGCAGGATATATATTATGTATACAATATACATACATCTCTCCAGTCCCCATAAATAGATTTTTTAAAAAAAGAAAAAGAGGGCTGGAGAGATGGCTCAGAGGTTAAGAGCACTGACTGCTCTTCCAGAGGTCCTGAGTTCAATTCCCAGCAACCACATGGTGGCTCTCAACCATCTGTAATGAGGTCTGGTGCCCTTTTCTGGCATACATGGAGGCTGAACACCCTGTACATAATAAATAAATAAATCTTTAAAAAGAAAGAAAGAGGGCTGGAGAGATGGCTCAGAGGTTAAGAGCACGGACTACTCTTCCAGAGGTCCTGAGTTCAATTCCCAGCAACCACATGGTGGCTTACAGCCATCTATAATGAGACCTGGCGCCCCCTTCTGGCTTGCAGGCACACGTGGAAGGAATGCTATACACATAATATAATAAATAAATAGATATTAAAAAAAAAGAAAGAAAGAAAGAAAGAAAGAAAGAAAAAGAAAGGTAAAGGCTATATTCTGGACTGGGGTGTAGCTCAGTGGTATTCTCAAGTACAAGGCTCTATGTACAATCTCAAGTGTGGAAATGAAGTAAGGAACCCAGGAAGCTATATTTTATATGATTCTATGTATATGATGCTCTAGAAAGAAAAATGATGGACAGTTGCCGGAGCGTAAGAAGGGATGAGCAGGCACAACAGAGGATGTTGGGAGAATGAAACTACTCTGTATGGAGTTACCATGATGGATACAGGTGCCAAAGCCCACTAGAGCAAACTCTGAAGTAGGTCACCCCCTTTGGATTTCAGTGTAGCCTTGGTGATGACAGAAAATGTACCCTACTGATACGGGGCTGGGGGTGGGGAGGCGATGTAGGCATGAGTTGCAAATTGGGAATTCATTAGATTATGTGCTTAATTTGATTGTGAACTCAATATCAAACCATTTGTAGTGACACACACCTTTAATCCCAGCACTCGGGAAGCAGAGGCAGATGGATCTCTGTGAGTTTGAGGCCAGCCTGGTCTACAGAGCAAGTTTCGGGACAGCTAAGGCTGTTACACAGGGAAACCCTGTTTTTCAAAAAACAACAAAGATCCAAACCAAAACAACAACAACAAAAAACTGAACAACAACCAGAAACTTCAGTCTGTGGCCATTTGAAGCTCTCAGCCTGAGTGATTCCTTTCATTGGTACAGTCACACCCATAATAAATTTATCAAACATGTAATTATTTTGCAGCACTGGGGACCAAACCCCTGATGTCTTCCTGCTAAGTCACACTTTACAACTGAGCTGTATCTCCAGCCTCAATCGTTCCCATTTTAAAGACAAGAAAGCAGAGGGACTGAAAGGTCCAATCACTTGTTTAAGGAAGAATAACTAGACTTTCCTCGGGGTAAAAACAGCACCAGACTGAAGCAATTGGAGCATGAAACAAAAGGGCAAATATGTGCCCCGTACTCTCTTATGCAAACACTCTCCCAGGTCCTGAACTGACTGGAAAAAGCAGACGAAAGCCCCGCAACCAAAAACAATAAAATGTAGAGTTGCCCGATATGTCCGAATGCTACCATCAGTCCTATGAAGCCACTGAGGACAGCCTGGCTGGGAACTGAAGGCTGCTGGGAAATGAGTGTCTGGTACACAATAAATCAAAGTCATAAGAACAAACAAAGGCCCGTCTTTACTTTAAATTTTCATATTTTTTCCTCTCCGATTGTTGGCATCTGTTTTGATGTTGTCCCTAAAAAGATGCTATCTATTTTAATTGCTGAGTTTTTTTCGTACTCTACTAAGTTTGCGACCCAAAGTTCTTCATTTATCTCAATGTTTATTATATTCTATTGATTACTTAGGCACTGTGCATGTGTGTGTATATGTCTCCATGCTAATGTCAAGGATCCATGTGGAGGTCAAAGGACAACATCCAGGAGTCAGTTTTCTCCTTTGGGGGTCAAACTCGGGTTCTCAAGCTTGCTGGCAAGTGTCTTTACCCAATGAGCCATCACACCAGCCTTGATCTGGGCCCTGGATGAAACCAAGTCTTTGGCTGAATGACACTAGGGGCACTCCTCAGTGACAACCTCCTCTAAACAGGGACCCATAAAGCTATGGTACGGTGGGCTACATATGAAATCCAGCACCTAGGAGGCTGAAGCAAGAGAACCTGGAATTTGAGGCCTGGCTGAGCCACAGAGACCCTGGCTCCAAACAAAGAAACAGGGCCCATTTTTGTCGTAGTTACCATTTCCTGCACCGTTCTGGTGAGGTTTCTCGTGGCCCACATGACTTGGGAGTGCCCCGTCTTCTCCTCAGAAATACTGAATCATAAAACTGTGGCACTGGAAATGGTCCCATTGTGTAGTGAGCACCAGTCCATGCCTGCGAAACTGTTTGGAGACAGCGGCTGTCCTCCACCCACTTAGTCACATCTGACCCAGAAGTCACAAGTTCCTGATTCCTGCCGTGTGTACCCATCTGCTCTGGTAGCATGAGCGTTGCCAGGTCCTTTAATCATAGATGTGCTAAGAGTCTGACTCTCCTGGAGCTCAGAGTGGGTGAGAGGAGGCTGTGTCTGAAGGCCGGACTTCTGGTTTAAAAGCCTGCAGTCCCCTCCTCAGTCACAGCTGGCTGAGACTCTGCAGCAGCTCTCGGAGTGGAATGAACACCGCTAATTGCTCTTGCGTGATCTTGCTCTTGAATCTCTCTCTCTCTACTATCTATCTCTCTATCTCCATCTCCCCAGGACTTCAAGAAAAGCGGAGAAAGCACAGTTAAGAATATTCTTTTGTTGCTTTCATGCAGAGGGACAGCGAAGATCTATACAGACTGGGATGTGGAGGGGTAGAAACCAAATTCCCCTTCGCCTTGCAGAAAGGATCCCACAATCCCAGCTAGGACATTTTTTCAAGGTTGTTTCGTTTGTTTTCAAGGTATTAGCGTTTTGTTTGAGTTTATGTGCACCAGGTGTGTGCTTGGTACCCTCAGGGTCAGAGAAAGGCACCAGATCCTCCTGCAGATGGTTGTGAGCTGCCTTGTGGTAGCTGGGATTTGAACCCAGGCCCTCTGCAAAAGCGGCCAGAGCTCTTAACCACTGAGTCATCTCTCCAGCCTCCTTTATCTCCCCACCACCTGGAACTTTGACAGAAGAGAAACTTAACTTAGAATGTCAGCTTTGAAGTGAGAAATGTCAGGAAACCTTACCATTTGCTGCCCCAGCATCCTTCCTGACCTTTCTGGATGAGAGCATAAACCACCCTCCAATGAAGGAAGCAAGCATTTCTCCAGAGCCACCGACAGACAAGTGAGAGTGGGGCACAAAGAGCTCAGTAGTAGACCACTTGCCTAGCAGGCTGGCGATCAGATGTCCAGTGCTGAAGAGGGAAAGAAAGAGTCCCATGGGTCCCCCCTGAAACTATTTCTGCCCTTTCCAACCCAACTTAAAAGATGCAGCTGGTGAGACCTTCTGAAAATGCACATTTAACACCAGGAGGAAATGAGCTAATACTTGTAGAGTACTGACTGCGTTCCTGGCGCTCTATAAGAGCCGCAGAATGCCTATCTTAAGTACAAATCACGATATTTCCCAGTTCACATACGCTCCAGGGGCAAATGCAGGCTTCATTGCCAGCCCACGCCTTCGGCTTCCCACCATGGCTACCTGGCTACTTATTTATTTATTTTCCTTTTTCGAGGCAGAGTTTCTCTGTGTAGCCTTGCCTGTTCTGGAACTCACTCTGTAGATCAGGCTGGCCTCGAACTCACAGTGCTCCTCCTGCCTCTGCCTCTGGAGTGCTGGGGTTAAAGGTGTGTGAGACCAACCGGCCTTGCTATTTATAGCGAATCTCCAGGCCTCACTTCATCTCTTTGGAGAAAAGTTCTATCGTGACCGCAGGAACCTTCCTTCCCTCTACCTTTATTCTTCCCAGATCCATTCTTCCTTGTTCTAAAAACTTCAGCGCCTTCCTTTCAACACTTATGCTCCTTCTCGTGGTTTCCAGGACCTCCCAAACATGCCTCTTCCAGCTTCACATGATCATGATGGTAGTCACAGACTAAGTGGTGGTTGGGTGTTTGCCTTCATTGCTGGGCTGTTAACTACTCCAAGGCAACGGTAGTAGTTCTGTTACTGCCTAACAAGGAAACCGAACTGGGAAGGGTCGCGGTGGAAGACGTCAAAAGATTAAGGAACTTTTAAGAACTTCTTTTTTTTTTTTTTTTTTTGAGATGACAGTTTAAAACACCAATAATATTTAAAACTTTAATATTCAATTTCAGGGCTCTCAGGATTATCTGATAAAGTATTTTCACTCAAAAAAAAAAAAAGAAAAAAAGAACTTCTTCCTTTAGGTAACAGGCCCAAACTTGCTCAGTTGCTACAAAATTTGAAGATCATTCTGAACATCAGGACCAGGTGGCTGCTGGGAGGAGACGTGAATTTTAGGAGTAGCAGGTTATGAATAACTTAACAGCAGAACAACGTGCGCAGGACACAGCCCAGAAATAAAAGGAGGGGGGGAATCATTTGTCACGTGTACCCCGCAGGGCCTGCAGCCTCCGTCGCACCCCGTGGCAGGAATGCGACCCCGCCCCGCCTGCGTGCGTGCGGGCAAAACCGAGCCAGTCCCAGTGCTGACGTCAATCAAGGGGGAGCCTCCAGGCGTGGGGAGGGCTGAGGTTTGGAGGGGAAGGGAGGGCCCGAAGGACACGCCCCTCACCGATTCTCTGCCATTGATTGGACTCAAAGAATCTCCGCACTCGATTTGGAGGCGGGCACGGGAGAGGGGCGGGGCTAGACCCGCCCTTCCCCCTCCGCAGCGGCTGATTGGCCCACGGAGTCTCAGCGTTCGGTTTGGGAAGGTTGGCTCAGCTGCTTGCTGCGAGGCTGTGGCCGAGGATTGGCTGTTGAGGAGCTCAGAGCACTTTCTCCGGGGAACTGTGGCTGCGTTCCAGGTGGCTCCGGCCAGGCTCCGGGCTGCGATCTGCCCGCCTCGGGCAGCCAAGGCAACCAGGTAGGTAGGCCACGGTCCGGCTCGGCTCTGCGCGGGAGCGCACGGCAGGACGGCCGTAGCTAGGAACTCGCCAGGTCGCAAACCCTAGATCCATTTTAAGGGCCTCTTGTTGGGCTAGCGGCCACATCTGAGCCCAGGGGCCGACTGGGCTGGGGATGGCACCCTGTACCTTCTACCAAGATACCCTTTCCCAAGCTCTTGGCCAGCTTTTTGGCCCTTGCGATCACCTTCAGGGCAGCCGCGTCTGCCCTTTTGAAAAGCCGGGGAGAGGTTGGAGTGGGCGTCTTAGCTGCCGGATCCCTATTTGGGGTCTGATGGAACTGGCTATAGGTTGACACGGATCTAACTCCCCGTGGGGCTCTGCTTTAGTTACCCTCGCTCTAACTCCAGCGCTGAGGCTGGCGTGGGAATTCTGTCTGTGGCTTGGTGGCGACCTCCAAACCCCTCAGACGCAGATGGCAGGCTCTCAGAGGTTTCCGAACCTTCTGTCCCCTGTTTCTTTTGAACATCTTCTCAGCCATCTGGCAAGAATGAAAATAACACTGGTTGAGATCGTAGACACTCGGGTCAGACCACCTAGTTAGTAGCCTAAGATTACCTATCAGCCTAGGGTGTTGAGCAGGTTACTACCAGCTTTTTCACCTGGAAAATGAGTTTAACAATAGTGCCCACTAACAAGGGACGTTAGGATGCCACCTCACATGAGGACCAAAAAGCCCCCTGAAAGGGCTGTTCAGTGCTTGACACAGCAAGAGGCTCCCTTCTGTGAAGTTAGTCATAAAACCATGGTTCTAAAGGGGCACAAATGACCTTGTCTCTCTTTGAAGCCCGGCTGGGTGGTTTGCAAGCCAGCAGTGATAACCATGGTTCTCTATGGTTGTTAATAACTTTCCCTTGGCGTCAGTTTTCATTCAACCAATATGCAGTGTAGAGAATGCGTAGTCTGCCAGAATGGACGCTCTCATATTTCATCTCTGTACCCAGTAAGGATTATTTTTCCTCTCACTATTTTGATTGATGAACAAAATGAAGTAAAGGAAAAATGAGACTTGTCCAGGGTCTCTGTGATCAGGGGACTGCCAGGCACTTAGGGGCTTGAATTCTTTCCAATTCCTCGATCGGCTAGTTTATTTTTCTGGGTCTGGAATAAGGGCCCGGTTTTCTTCTTCACTTCTGGGGCATAGATTTGGAAAGGCAGCAGTATATGGAACACAAGGCCATCTGAATGTGGGTTTCCACTTGAGGAACAATAGACTTGGGCTGTTGTCCAGAGGTATGTCTGTACAGAGTAGCAGGCCAGGCCCATAGTGTTAACTTGAGCTATAGCCTCTAGTTGTTTTAAAGCGAGTATTGCCATAACCAAGGTTATTCAAAGGTGGCAACCTGATAGGGAGAACTGCCATCCCACCTAAATGTGCTCTGTCTCCAGGGTTACCTATGCCAACTGAGACGTGATAGGATGGAAAAATTATGGAATAGCAGTGGAACTAATGTCACATGCTACAGAGAATGCGCCCACTGTACAGCTTTGTGCTTCAGTGCACTGGCTGGGTGAGGCATCAGGCATGCCTTAAATCTTTAAGAGCTGTACAGTTCTTCCTTTAACGCCTGACTCAAAATAAGTTGAACTTTGTCATCTTCAACGTTCAGTATTTACTTTGGGGGGGTTCATTCTTCAGCCAGCTGAAGCATTTTGTAATTAGTCCTTACTCATCAGCTCACAGGCTCATGCTTTTTCCATGGCGGCTCTAGAATGAAATCTTTTAATAGCCCCATGCTTTCGTTTTCCAGTTTTAAAAAGTACCATTGTTCAAGTATACACATGAGCTTCCTGGAGAAGGTTTTGTCCCGGAAATTCGGGGAGGAATCACTGAACACGGTGAATGAGACAGGAAGTGTCTTCCGATGGTATCGTGACCCCACTTTATCATTTTCCTCATGGTTACCATCTCACGCGACTTGGAACCCTAGCTTCACTCTGTCTGAATTCCAGGGTGAGGCTCCCAGAGTGAAGGGCCTCAAAATCTGGAGGTGCCAAGGCTTCCCAAGGTTCATCGGGGGTGGTGGAGGCTGGACCCAGGGCTGTAACTCAGCTCACTGGAGGCTGGCCAGTTAAAAGCCTGTCGTCCTGCAAGGTGGGTGCTGGAACTAAAGTGACCGCCAGGCCCCAGGCCATTTCCTCCTGCTGGCAGCTGCTACTTGATGATGGGACTGCCAATCTGAAAGAGGGACATCACCCCTTCTCCTATTACCCCAGGCCAGCCTAAGAGTCTACCTAGGGCTTGGCCACTTGGTAGTGTTCTCTGACTTCTGCCAGATTCTAACACTTCCATCCACTACATGTAGCAAAACAGTATCTGGCCTTCAGGGAGGCTGAGGGTAGGGAAAAGGGTAACTATGAGTCGAAGCGTTTTCTGGGACCTAATTAGTGAGACCTGTCCACACACGCAGTTCCCAGCCAACAAGGAGCAGGCAGGCAGTGTCATCTTCCAGCACAGACCCATCCCTGTCATAGCATCACTGACTCAAGACTAGTGCAGGCCATCAGCCGCAACCTGCCCCCGCAGTGGCAGGGAATCGGCCAGAGGTGATGGGGATTCCTGAGGCCTGTCAACCAGGGACAGACCCAGGGACAGAACCCTGATCCTCTGGGTCACATGCCACTCTGCACTGGGCACGGCTGCAGTCCCAGAGTTCTTTAATGGAACCTGAAGAGCACCACTGGTTCAAGGCTGAGGATGCTGTCATCGACCCTGACACTAGTGACTGGGATAAGGGATGTCACTCCTCATGGACGAGTTGTTTGCCATGGACAACAGGTGGCTCAGGGGTTTAAACTATGGGGCCCCAGCCCTTGCTTTTCCTGCAGTGGGATCGTGATGACAGTACCCGCCTTCTAGAGTTATTCTGAGGATTGATGATGCCAAGCGCACCATTCAGTGTACAGTAAGCACCCAATCTTGCCCTTTCCCATTGGCCTGAAAGTGTGCCTTGGTCACTTAGCTTCTGCTCTCACCGCACAGATCCACCAGTTCCTGGGGTTCATTACTACACAGGTTTTAACTGGGTTCTGTAAGAGTGTTTGAGAGACAGGCTTTCTTATTCCTGTTTTCCAGGTAAAAATATAGCTTTTGTGATTCTATCTGGATGTTTTCTGTGGATTTACCATAGGTATTAAGTCTTGAAAAAGAAGTGGGCTAGGATAGAAACTGGGACAGCACAGTGTGGAAACAACTGGAATAATGTGTTGAGGTGGAGGCTGGAGCAAGGGAGTGGGTAGTCATTCTGAAAGGGTGGAGTGATGACTCAGACTCTTCCAGAGAACAAAAGAACAGCAGGTGAGGGCAAGGGCTACACTGGAGCAGGTAGAGAGCAAGTGAAAGGCTCGTCTTTATTGTCACTTCTTAAAAACAAAAACTTAAAACCTGCCATCGTGTAGTCCAGGCTGTTCTCAGACTTGATATATAGCTGAGGAGGACTCTGTAGCTTTTCCTTTTTAACATTTACTTTTATTTCATGTGTATGAATGCATGTATATCCATGTTCCATATACATGCCTGGTGCCTGCAGAGGCTAGAAGTTCCCTGGAACTGGACTTACAGTTGTGAGCGGCCATGTGGGTGCCAACAACTGAACGTGATCCTGTCCAAGGGCAGCCAGTACTCTTAACTGCTGAGCCGTCTCTCCAGGCCTGACTTTGAACTTTTGATCCTTCTGCCTCCATCTCCCAGATGCTGGGATTACAGACATGCACTACCATTCCTAGTTTATGTGGTGCTGGGGCTCAAACCCAGTGTCTCATGCAAGCTATGCAAGCACTCTACCAAGTAAATGAGCTACATTCTCAGCCCCTATTCCACTCTGCCTATTTTATGGCAAATGTGTACTTTTCTGTGACTGTGTTTGAATTTTCCCCTATCCATTTTATGCCCAGCTGCTGGTTGACGCCTCTGTAGTGGCTACAGGAGTGCTTACATCTCCACCTTTTATCCTCAGAGCACCGTGATGGGGACCCCGGCCTCAGTGGTGAGCGAGCCACCTTTGTGGCAGGTTTCAACTGAGGCCCGGGGCCGCAAGCAGGCCTCTGCTAACATCTTCCAGGATGCTGAGCTGGTGCAGATCCAGGGCCTGTTCCAGCGCAGTGGGGACCAGCTGGCTGAAGAACGGGCCCAGATCATCTGGGAATGTGCAGGGGATCACCGCGTAGCTGAGGCCCTGAGGAGACTGCGCAGGAAAAGGCCCCCAAGGCAGAACCACTGCAGCCGCCTGAGGTAGGGGCCTGGGACTGAAGGAGTGAGGGAAGAGGTGGAAGGGATGCCCTCACTGTAAGGTGCCTACTGTCTGTGTTTATACTGCTATTGCATCTAAGACTATAATTATTGTTGGAGTCACATGACCCTGTGATCCCCATGAGAAGGAAAGCCCAGTCAAAGCAGAACTACCAAATTCTGGGACTCCTGGCCAGCAGAAGGGAGTATTTTTTGAAGGGGGAAAATTACCACTAGTAGAATGGGTAACGTTCAAAGGCAGGCCTGGTTAAAGCCTGTAGGGGACTACAGAGAGGTCTCAGATGGTACTGTGGAGATCCTAAGGGGAACAAGCAGTAGACTTTCTCTGCCCATCTAGTCACTGACAGCCCAAGAGTAGTGGGCCCCAGGGACCTAGGTAAACCTGGCCTTAAGCATATCACAAGTTTCCCTCTAGGATCCTCCCATCATTATAAACAGCAGAGACTGAGCAGGTTCTCAGGCCTGAGATGGCAAGTTAGTGTTAACTGCTTGCCTTAACTGATGTCATTTATTCCTGCCTTCTGCCATGAATCAAAGGCAGAGGAGGTAAGGGGAGCTTTGGTGAGTGCCCGTTCCCTGATCCAGCCTACATACAGAGTTGGAGCCAGGTGGTGGTGGCACACACCTTTAATCTCAGCACTCAGGAAGCAGAGGCAGGCGGATCTCTATGACTTCGAGGCCAGCCTGGTCTACAAGAGCTAGTTCAATTACAGGTACCAAAACTACAGAAAAGCCCTGTCTCGAAAAACCAAAAAAAAAAAAATACAGAGTTGGAAAGCTGCACCTTGTCATACCGTTCTTGGAGTAGTCTCTTTTTATCCTGAGCAGTGTTTTATAGTGATAAAACATCTCCGTGTTGACGTTGGCTTATCACACTTGTTCCCAACAGAGCACCAGAGCCTGGTTCTATAGCGGCTGACCCGCCGGACAGTGCCACTGGCACAGCGTCAAGTGAGCAGCTTGGGAACTCCCGGAGGACAAGTGCCAGAGTCCACCGAAACTGTAATAAGCCAGGTCCCACAGGTTACCTCCACCAGATCAGACACTGACCCAGTGAAGGGGTAGGGAAGGCCTCCCCAGATACTGCAGGGACTTTTGCCAAAGGGCTTATGGAGTTGCAAGAAGGTCTGAGCAGGACCCTGTCTAGGTGGTGAAAGCAGTAATAAGAATGTCGTCCTCGGTTCAGACCAGAACCAGCGTACAGCTGGGCTGCATGGCATCCCCCTGGGAGAAAAGTGCTCAGATGCAGCCTCTCACCATTCTGCCACTAATTGCCAGTCACTGTCACCATGCAGCAGCCAGCTGTCTCACACCCTTGTGCGATAGGCCAGTGCCAAGGGAAAACTTGTTTATGTGGAAAATAAAAACATTTACTTCAAGAATTCTGTGAGTCTATTACAGAAGGGGAGAATTCCAAAATAGACTTGAGCCAGGCATGAAAGGACAGGATATCCCCAGGAGATAAATCTGGGCTGGATGCTTGCATTGTACTTTCTCAACCCTTAGCCCTGGAGATCCCAGTACTACAACTTCATCTTCCAGAGGTGGGAAGTTATAAAGAAAAACGGGGTCTCTGCACTTGGACACTGGGTCCTTGGTTGTTGGGAGCATCATCTCTCAGAAGGCACCATCAAGGGCCAACCATACTCAGGTTGGATGGCACAGGACTAATCAATTGTCTTACACACTGGCACTATGGCCTGGTAACCTAGAGGTGAAGGGCTTTTCCTATTCTAAACTATGTGCTCATCAGCCTTCCCCCTCCCTGCCAACCCATACCCTCAGGGACAGTGGTGTACCTGTATGGCAAGACTGCCCTCTGCTGGCCAAGCAGAAAAGCCAACCTCTCAAATTCACCTCTACCACTAGTGGCTCTTAACCATCATAGTGCTGCAACCCTTTAAATAGTTCATGTTGTGGTGACCCCAACCATAAAATTCTTTCCGTTACTACTGTAATTGCTACTTCCATGAATCATAATGTAAATATGTTTTCTGATGGTCTTAGGCGACTCCTGTGAATGGGTCATTTGAAAACACACACACACACACACACACACATTGCAACCCATGGATTGAAAACCACTATTGTACACCTACCTAATCCTAGAATCTGACTTTAAGGAAGAGACCAGAGCAAATATAGAGTCCCTACCAGAGAAAATCTGTAACAAGTGTGCTTACCAAAGACAAGCACGTGTTCCATCAACAGACTCAGGTCAGGTTTTGGAATGTCTTAGGAAGGTACATGGTTTCCAGGAGTCAAGTCTTTGTAACTCTATAGAAACACGCCTCTTTGCCCTTAAAATTGTATTTACCTTATTTTCCTTTCCCCAAAGAAAACAGGACAAAGAGATCAGAACTGGATTTGTTATTCATACATTTGCATCGATTTAAATATAATACATACAAGTCTACAGTGCATTACAACAGGGCAGCAGCTCTCACCAACCAGCTTCCACTCCTAGACATGAGGGACAAGGCTGGCAGAGGGACGGCTGTTCTGGAAGTGCCTGACACTCTGGGCTCTTGGCACTCCCAAAGTCCACGTTCAAGGCAACCTGAGTACAGGCTTCAAGCGAGAGAGGCAGGGAAGGACGCCTGCACCCTTGCCCATCAGGCCTGGCACTGGCTTCCTCTTACACTGGACCCAATTTCCTCCTGATGGCAGAGCTGATCTGGAGTAAGACAGTGCAAAAGAGCCTGGTGGAACACCAGTTTCTCTCCAGGCACCTCAGGCTCTCTCCAGCACCCCAGTGTGGAGTCTCGCCAACAGTCTGGTGCAAAGATGTCTGTGAAGAATGTCACATACCTGGACCCCTGCAGGCTCCTGTGATCAGGAGGCAGGAATTCTCCCAAACATAGTTCTGAGGGCAGAGTCCAAGTGGGCTGGATGGGATTGTCAGGAAGGGGCAAACGACAGTGCCTTTGTCCACAGAGCATGCATATCCAGTGCTCGGAGATTCCTGTTGGCTGAGTGGCTCCTAGACTGGACTGAGCAGGGAGCACCCTGTCCTAGCTGCTGGGGGAGCTGTGTGACTCTGCTCTGCCGCCTGGATGGTAGGAGCCAGGCAGGCCGAAAGAGACACACAGCTGTGGTCCTCACTCCCTTTCTTTGGTTTTTTCAAGCCTTCAAAACAATTTCTTTCCAAGGCTGACTGACCAATTGTAGAGTGTGAGAACCCTCAGGGATACACAGCATGGGGTGTGAACACGGCTGCCTCTCAGCCACGGGTGGCCCTCTTTTTAACTCTCTCCTGAAGCCAAGTCTTTGCTTTGGTGTAGAAAGGGTTCAAACACCTGGCAAGGGAGAAGACACATGGAAGCAGGAGATGCATGTTGAGCTGGGCAGGCACTGGGGGACTGTTTGAAGGCCTCTCTTCAGAAAGCTGAGGAGAAAGCAACCCAGGACACGAAGGCAGGGAGCCGTTGGGGCACTGCCAGTTAGGAGGCAGGGCACAGGTCCCGTCGCTTTCCAGGCAGCAGTAGTAACAGGAAGAACAAGGACACTGTCCTGCCACTCATGAACTGACTGACATCCTCTACAGAGAGCCTCCCCAGGACCCAAACTGAACTCCTCATTAAAAGTTGGGAAAATAGTGAAAACAGAAACCAAGTAGAAACGGATGAAGACTGAGGAAGGACCCAGGAGTGAGGCTGTGCCAGGCTCCCCATGGAACACTCCCTAGCACCCAGCATGCACTTAGGCTAAATCAATCACCTCCACATGCTACACATCTGCTCTTAACAACAGAACTGCCGGGGCTAGCCTTCTCACTTCAGCTGAGCGCTAGGCAAGCAGCAGCAGGGCAGAGAACAGGAAGATTATGTGCAGAGCCTCGACAGGTACAGAGCAAAAGCCTCACTGCCACAAGAAGCCAGTACCACAATGTGACAAGGGGGAGGATCGATATGGCAAAAACGGAAAGGGAAGGTGTGGCTTCTGTCTGGGCCAGCGATGGGCCTCTGACACAGCTCAGTTCATGGGAGTGAACAACTGCTAGGTAGCAGAGCCTGTTTAAGCAAACTTAGGTCTAGATTAAGGGCTTCTGATGTGAGAGTATCTAATCTGGGTTTCCTATAAGCATTTGTTTCTGTTGTTTCCTTCTTTCTGATGCAGAATATAATAGGGAACTGGGATGTAGAAGGCTGTCAGGGAGATGGGACCTTCCCAACCTGCCATCAGATGCTGGGAGTTGCTCCTCCTCAGCCACCTGGACTCCTTGCCTGGATGCCGGCTCCCCAACACTGAAGGGTCCAGGATTACTCTTGTCCCTGACTGTGCTTCTCCCTGTGGATGGGAAAGCCCCGAGGGAGGCGGCAAGCAGAGAGGAAGGACCCTGAAAGGCTCTGCCGTGCACCAGCTTCTCTCCAGGCCTGCTCCCAGCCCGTCACCTGCAGGATTTCTTCTGCCCGCCTCTAGGGCTACCACCATGAAAAGAAGGGCTTCCGACTCTGAAAGCTCTGTGTGTAGGATTCGCTTGAAGACCGCTGATGGGAACGGGCCGTCTCAACAATCACAGGTGGCATCTGGACCAGGTGCAGGGGACTCTTATTGTCTTTTAGGGCCTGGGTCAAATTTAGGATCTGTATTGAAAAAAGCAAAATGGGTGAGAGAAAGTCCTAGTATTCTAAGCCTGCCTCTGCAGAGAGCACCCTCTTTCAAGTCAAAATAAATACCAATGAAAAGCCATGGAAGTAGGCTATTACAAAAGTAGGACACGGGGCTGGAGTGGTAGCTCAGCGGCTAAGAGTATCTTGCAGAGGACTCGAGTTCAGTTCTTAGCACCCTTGTCACGTGGATCACGATGCTCTGTAACTCCAATCCTCTTCTGGACCATGAAGGCACCATACTCACAGGTACAGATACAGATACATAATTTTAAATGAAAAAATTAAAATTTGGGGGCTAGAGAGATGGCTCACATTTAAAAGGCACTAGCTGCTCTTCCATAGGACCTGGGTTCAACTCCCAGCACCCACATGGTAGCTCATAACCATCTGTTATCTCAATTCCAGGGGATCTGACACCTGCTTCTCAGTCTTTAAGGGCTCCAGTCACACAAGTGGGGTGTAAAGGGGCTGGAGAGATGGCTCAGTGATTAAGAGCATCGCCTGTTCTTCCAAAGGTCCTGAGTTCAATTCCCAGCAACCACATGGTGGCTCACAACCATCTGTAATGAGGTCTGGTGCCCTCTTCTGGCCTGCAGGCATATACACAGACAGAATATTGTATGCATAATAAATAAATAAATAAATATTTTTTTAAAAAAGTGGGGTGTAGACATACATACAAGCAAAAACATCCATACAATAAAATTTAAATAATTATAAAAAAATTAAGAGAAAATAGGTATATGAGTGAGCAGTGGATATAACCTCACTAGCAAATTTTTAAAACACTGTTTGCCCATAGTTCCAACTTCAGAAGGGAAGGGAAGATTGAAAAGCTGTTTACGGGCCAAAAATCTGAGACCCAACTGAGCAATATGGTAAGACCCTGCCTTAAAACAAATAAGCAAAGGAAGGAATAAAACCCCAAGTGAAAACAATACCTCTTTGCCCTGTAAAGTCCATAAAACAGAAAATATGATCCGAGAGGGCGAGAGTTCAAAGAAACAGGCAAAAAACAGGCTGCAAGGCTGTGAGGCTGGAGTGTGGTACACATGGGTAAGCGGAAAATAAAGCCCCCTTTGACCCTGCAAACCCCCGCCGCCCCGACTTTAAATCTGTGGTGCTGGGGACCAAACCCAGAACTTCATACACACCAGGCTGTCTTTCCTACCTCAGCCTTGCGAAGGTTGAGTGTCAACATGCCTGGCCCTGTCATTTTGAAGGGTAGGTCATTGGCTGAGTGTGTGTGACTCAGCAAACTAATGACCGAGTCAGGAGGCCAGACACAGTCCTACCCTATCATTATTTATCCACAGCCCCATCAACTGATCCAAAAAGTTTCAAAACAAGTGACACCGGGTCAGATTACTTCTCTAGGTTCCTTGCAAGTTTCTTCTCCTTTGTCAGACCACACTGTAGTCTGCCCCTGGGTATGCAAACTGCAATGCCTATGTTTGAACCAATGCTTCCTTTGCTTGTAATCACAGCCTGCTGCTTTTTTTCTGACAACAGTTTTTTTTAATTATTTATTTTCTGTGAATTGGTGTTTTACCTGTATGTTTGTCTGTGTGAGGATGCCAGATGCCCTGGAACTGGAGTAACAGACAGCCATGAGATGCCATGTGGGTGCTGGGAATTGAACCCGGGTCCACTGGAAGAGCAGTCAGTGCTCTCAACCGCCAACCCTTTCTACCCCCTCTGCTAACAGTTTTAAAATGCAAAGGTTGTTCTAAAAACATTAAGAACATAAGGTAGAAGATAACTTTCACCTGCCATTCTCCCCTACCTTTGATAACCAGATAGGGTGTAATGGGAAGGCTGCTACAGTGTTGGCAAGGGACTGAGATGAGGAAGGGCTGGAGAAGATGATATGATATGGATGAGGTGCCACCTATATTATCCTAAGAAGCAAGCCAGTTCCATTATGTTGAGGCCTCTAATACCAGAGTCTACAATGTAGCTTTCAGGTTTCCAAAAGTTACAGCAGTCTAGCGAGACCCTTGCTTTACTTGAGAAAGACAGGATATTGGCATTCAAATTAGTAAAATGGCAACTCTTAAAACTTCTTGACTACCCACGTGAGCAAATGAGCCAGCCCAGAAGGCATAAGAGCTTAACACGCCCCCCCCCCCCATACACAAGCCCCCTACAGCAATAAGAAGAGAGGGCCTGTACCTCACCTGGGCCAAAGAGCAGAGTGAGCGTGGGTGGCCCAGATCTGAGGACCCTAGAGCGGGAGAACTGGCTCCACTCCTTGCTACAGGCTGCACTGAGTGAGCTAGATGCTGGAGAGCTCATCCAGGGAGTGACAATGAGGGAGAGCAGGCAGGCTAACCAACCCAGCTACTGTCCAGGTCCAGAACCAACATCTACCTCATCTATGAACTGTTGGAGCACGTGAAGGGTACAAACCTACAGATCCAAAACTGCAGCATCTCCATGACACACAGAACAACAACAGGATATCCAAGAGGAGCCCCAGTGACAGCCCATTATCAGTGGCATAGCAGAAGTCGCAGAGACATTGAGACAGACCAATGACTCATGGCAAGGAACACTTGCAAGTAAAGATGAATGGTGAAGAGTCCAAGAATAAGAATATAGAAATGTAGACTCCAGAAATAAGAAAGTATAAAGTTGTGAGCCTAGGAGAATGAGAGCAGGCTGTCAGCAGCTTTCTGAGCAGCTTAAGGATTAACTATTAACAGTGACTCATTTTACTTTACAACCCATAGCTCTGTCTGAAAGGCTAAAGCAGCCCTCTCTCTACAAATTTAGAGTCCCTCTGCAAACTGAGGGTCAGCTTTTAGATACTCCACTCCCCTACCCCCGCCACTCATGACTGGCAATTGATATGAGCTGAATTAACTTTTAAATGATGGGATGCACCTGACTTGTTGGTTGTGCATTTTCCCATACCCTTCCCTGCAACACAAAACTGGCAGTATGAGGGGAATACAGAGTTTTGGTAAGCACCATCAGAAAGTGCCAAAAGAAGACAATGAGCTAAATACAAACAATAGTTTAACTTTAAAAAAAAACTGTTAATGGAAATTGTAAAAAAGGCAATTTGTATCTCAGTTTTACCTCGAGATTGTAAAAAATTCTTTGGTTCATGCCTAATACTTGCTTCTTGTTATAAAAAGGGGAATTCAAGAAACAGCTCATTGCCACAGCGTTACAAGTCCATCTCTGGCAGTAGTCTCAGCTAGCTGATAAGCTTTTTGTGCCCCATGGAGACTTATTTTTTAATTTTTTTTCCAGGAATAAAGTTTGTTTCTGGTTTAACAGACTTTGGGGGTCTGTCCCCAATCTTTGCATGACCCCCGTGAATCCAACAAATGGACTACAGGGTAAACTATGTTACTTACTCAGTGGGCCACACTACAATTTCTACAGGACTTTTCTCTCTCTCATTTGTTGTTTGTTTTTGGTTTTTCTTTAAAATTTTATTTTGGGGAGGTTGCAAGGGCAGAGGGTGAATGCGAGGGGACAGGGAGACAAGTGGGATCAGAATGCAGGATGTAAAATCCACAAAGAATCAATAGAAGTTTAAAAAGTCTTGATTATCCCATTTCCAAGGAAAATGTGCTCAGCAAACTCAAAGGTGCTTCCTTTGGGAGTCTTTAGCTAAATGGCATGAGGAAGTAAATTTATACTTATGGTGGAAAGACTGCTATATGCTTTGAAGACTAAAATTAGTAAGATAATTAAACCAAAAGCCTGCAATCCTAGCACGTGGGAAATGGAGGCAGGAGGGTCAATTGTTCATGGTCACTGTTGCTTACACAGTAACTTTAGGACCAGTCTGGGCTATACAACAACCTATCTCAAAGAAGAAAAAGATTCAGAAGCTGACTTTTCTATTTACAAAGTTATAATTAGTTATTATGTGTTGAGTACTTTTACGCATCAGGCCTTACTCCAACTATTTCAAATAATGTGTTTAATTATATATATATATATATATATATATATATATATATATACACACACACCTCGTGAAGCAAGTATGTGACACAAAGAAAAATGAAGGGAAGAAGAGGTTTGTATCTCATAGGTAGTAAATGGGAACGCCAGGCTTCACTGCTGAGCTCTCTTTAAGCCACACTCATGACAAATCTCCCACAGTTTTGTTTTTGAGATAGGCTCTGACTCAAATTCACAGGGATCCTCCTGAGTGCTGGAACTAAGGATGTGCACCACCATGCTCAGGCCTACAGAGTTTTGACAATGCTGAGTTTCTGTAGTTCCCTCTGAAGGTGAAGTAGACGGGGAGAATAATATAGTTTATAACTCAAAGAACAAACTTATAACCATATCGAGTACCAGCATGTTCACCATGTGCCATGCAGTGTTTCTTCTTAATGCTTACCATGAATTCTCTCATGCACAAGTCCACAAGAGAGGAAGGTACAGTTACTACCCTATTTTATAAACAAGGAAATTCAGATCCTGCTTGCATCACAGAACCTGTAACTGGTGGGGTGACCTGGCTCAGAGTCCAGTTCTCAGTCACTGAGGCTGCATTACATTTATCAATAATGAACCCAGCAACTAGTATAGGGCTAAACCTTCAGCGAGTGTGTCAGCAAACAGTGGTTGGTACCAACACTATGGAAGAGGGGGGAGATTACAGAGATTACCTTTTCTCTCCTGTAGTTTAGGGCAGAGCCACAAATATATATGGCACACATTTGATGTCCCAGGCTTACCTGGCCCCTCATGACAGCGATCTGCTTATGGAACTGGCCCCTGTCGAAACCAGGATCTTTCTGTAGGAGAAAGGCAGAGGAGGATGATGGAACCCATGTGAATGCCTCTTAGGAACCCACTTTTCCTCCCACTTAAGTTTCTAACAGTAGTTTATTAAGTACACTGCAAGGAACCAGTGGGTTAGGAAGTAACTGGAGTATTTCCTGCCACAGAGAACCCTGAACTGCCCGCCCCCTTCAGTGCTACACCACACAGAATCTAGGTGGTACTGCAGATGGAACCCAGGGCTTTTTGTATGCTAAGTAAGCACTCTACAGAGTTACATCATCCTAGCAATGCGGCTACCAGGTCTTTCAATCCTTCCAAACCAGCTCCAGTTGGTTCATAGTAACCCTGCTCATGTGGCTAACTCAAGTTAGACAAGTGTGAAACAATAGCCTTCACTACTTGTTCAGAACTAATTATAAACGCCAGAAGGGGCTGACCTTGAAGAGTTCATATAGGTCCTCTTCCAAGTCCTTGACGAAGTTAGGGTCTGAAATCTTTGGAAGAATCAAATCTTTTATCTCCTGAGAGAATGGGACCTTCGCCTGGGGCAACCAGGCCCAGTAAAAAGGATCTGAAAAGAAAACATACTCAAAGCAAAGCATGTGCTGGAATGTCTGCCCTGGGTGTTCTATCAGGGTCTGTCAAAGAGAAAACTATTCTTCCCTGATACAGAACAGAAAACCAACAAAATCCCTCTCCAAGTGCTGCTGACCCTAAAACTGCACAACTAGTAAACACAGGACTCAAAAGTCACACCCAGAGTAGCCTAATCCCAGAGCTCTTTTCCGGGTGACACATGATTTCCCACAAAGCATCTACTTGCTGGACTTTCAGATGACTCTGAAAACAAAGGCTGGTGCTACAAAGAGGGCTGGTGACTCCCTACTGGCTTTTCTTTTCCTTTTCACAGATTTTCAATTAGAAAGGGGTATGGAGTACAACTAAGAAAAACAGGACACTGACAGCAATTTATCTGCAGAGACCCAAATGAAATAACTTATGAAAAGATGAGTTTAAAATTGCAAAACGGCCAGGCAGTGGTGGCGCACACCTTTAGTCCCACACTAGGGAAGCAGAAGCAGGTGGATCTCTGTGAGTTTGAGGCCATCCAGAGCTGTTACACAAGGAAACCCTGTCTCCAAAAACAACAACAACAACAAAAAGAATGCAAAGCAGAAATGAGAAAACTCATTTATATTGACTTATTTATTATTTACTTTGCAGAATTGGGATGGAACCCAAGGGCTTTGCACATGCTACACACCCAGCCCATATGCTTCTACTCTCTCATTACCCATATACCTTCACTGGAAATAAATGGTAAAAATTCTAATAGTTTATACGATGGAACAGTTACCATATGTTGCTGGCCATGTGTAAAAAGGCCTGAGACTACAGTATTTCATTAATTCTTAGGTCAATCCTACTACAGCAATGAACTAGAGCACAGTCCGTAGCTCTTAAACTTACATGCCCTCCAGGAGTCAGGATGCTTCAGTGGGAAAGCTAGCCCATTATCTATGGCAGCTACCTTGATAACAGGCTCCTTCACCACCACCCAATCTGTGTCCTGCAGAACAAAGAGAGATTTGCTCAGGCCCTTTAAAATAGCAGCAAAAGACAGGCAGTGATGGCACACCCCTTTAATAATCCCAGCACTCTGGAGGCAGAAGCAAGAGGATCTCTATGAATTCTGGTCTACACCCTGGTCCGGGACAGCCCAGGGCTATACAGAGAAACCCTGCCTCAAAAAAATCAAATAAAACAGCTCATCTCAGCTTCTTCTTCAGCTTACTTAGATCTAACCTCTACCAGTTTTCATACTGTTTTTCGGACATGGCATCTGCGTCATTTACAGTCTGCTCAAGGTTCTCACGAGTTTCTCCCTCTTAGCCTTCCCGACTCCCGGAGGCAGAGGTCTTACTGTGTTGCTCAGGTTGGTTGGTCTCTGTCTCCTGAGTGCTGGTGTTACAGGTGTGCACCATACACTGCTAGGGGCCTCCCTGACTCATCATGGGCCATGTACATTTATTTACCCAGAACTTGCCTGAGTCCTAAGGAGAAAAATGACAAAAAACAAAGAGAGTTGTAAATCATTCTGAGGTAAAACAGTGAGAAACTGGGTAACAGAAGGAAAGAAAAATCTGTACCAGCCAGCCAAGGTCCTTTAAATGTGGACCTAGTTCAGCTATGATTTCACTGGTAAAGATGATAAATACCCATTTTCCAGAGAAAGCAGAATCAAGATGACAGGTGGCTGGCTTCTACATAAGGTAGTCAGGCCTCAGTGATACATAAAAATGAAAAGGTCAGAATGAGTGGTAGTGGTGCAAGCCTTTAATCCCAGCATTCCATTCAGAAGGTAGAAGCAGGCAGAGTTCAAGGCCAGCCTGGTCTACGGAGCAAGCTTGAAAATAGCCAGGGCTCCAGCGAAAAACTCTGCCCCAAGTAAATAAACAAACAAGAAAAAGAAAACAAAAGGACAGGAACTGAGTAGAGACTGAGCAGACTCTGCGGCTGCACCAGGGACACTCGGTGCTGTGACTTCTCCAGTGCTACCAGTGCTGTCACAGA
This sequence comes from Microtus oregoni, assembly GCF_018167655.1. NCBI lineage: Eukaryota > Metazoa > Chordata > Mammalia > Rodentia > Cricetidae > Microtus > Microtus oregoni. The sequence goes on from NW_024543071.1 coordinate 18,939,182, forward strand.
AGCAGGAGTTGCAGCTCCAGGATCCCTGCCTCAGAACTTCCTGGTATTGAGGCTGAAGAAACAGTGCAGAGGTTAAGTGCACTGGCTGCTTTCCTAGAGGACATAGGTTTGATTCCCAGTACCCACGTGGTGGCACACAGCCATCTGTAGATCAGATGCACTTTTCTGGCCTCTGTAAGCACCAGGCACACATTAGGTACACGGTCATACATGCAAGTAAAACACTCATCCACATGAAATGAATCTTAAAAGGGGGAAAAAAATCTTAAAGGAAAAAAGACACTGACGCAGCTTTTTCTAGACTTATGTACCCCATGGCTTAAAAGGGTAGAAACCATTGGGCTAGACAATATTAGACAGGCTCATTTAATGCAATATTTTTCAGACCTTTACTATGCTCCCATGCAGGGTGAAGCTCCAAGAATAGAGTATACAGTGTGCTCCAGTCACTCCTCTTCCTGATGCCATTCCAATTAATATCACTTAGGAGGATGCTCAGTGTGCTTAAAACACACTAAAGAAACCACACCAAGTATTAACTTAAACCTATGTTTCTCTGACTCTTGTGAACTTTTGTGACCTAAATTTCTATTTTGTGTTTTTATTGTTGAATGATTACTCCTCTCCACCCTCCTCTTTGAGATACAGACCAACTCTTACCCGAGAGCCAGAACTATCCATTGGATAGTCATATTTAATCAGCCAGTTGTCGTTGCCTCGGTCTGTAAACAGAAACATAAAATAAGTATAAATAATGTATCTAATTTGAGAAATGATAGATTAAGCATTTGGGATACTTGGTCCACCTCCAACTAAGATCAACTACAAGGTGGATAAAATATTTAAAAATTCCTGGAAGGGGGCTGGAGAGATGGCTCAGTTGTTAAGAGCATTGCCTGCTCTTCCAAAGGTCATGAGTTCAATTCCCGGCAACCACATGGTGGCTCACAACCACCTGTAACGAGGTCTGTTGTCCTCTTCTGGTCTGCAAACACACACAGATTGAATATTGTATACATAATAAATAAATATTTAAAAAAATCCCTGGAAGGCATTAGTGATTTTTAACAAGATTAAAAAATTGAGTCAAAATCCCAGTACTCAGGAGGCGAAGGCAGGAGGATCTTAAATTCAAGACCAGTCTATCTTATTTACCACAAGACTGCCTTAGAAGGAAGGAAGAGAAGGAAGGAAGGAGGGAAAAAAGAATCTAAGAGCTGGGACCAGGAGAAAGAGACACAGGGAGGACCTAGCCCTTGTGGCTTTTTTCTCCTACTGTGGCTGCCGATTCAGGAAGAGGTGGCTAGAAGGCTGGGAAGGGGGACAGTGTGCTCACTCTTAAAAGAGAAAACTTGCAGCCCATCTTGGAAGCAAGCCAGCTCCAACATCTGAGGCTTAAGTGACCTAGGCTGCTAGTGACTTAGGTGCTGGCCCTGAATCGCCGTTATACCCCACCATCACCCAAAACTTTCCAATAGCTGTATAGTTTCTGATAGAAGATATCTGGCAACCAGACTAACCAAGTACACAGAGAAAAAAACAACAGAATAAAAACAGAAATGATAACACTAGAACAACACAGAGCCGCCAAACAAGGGTGATATCTTATATAGACTTTTTAATGTCCAAGTAAAATATTTAATATCTTCAAGAAGGTAAAAGGAACAGCTAGGAGTGGTAACAGGTGCCTAGGCAGGAAGATTAGGAGTTCAAAGTCAGCCTGGGCTAAGTAAGACTCTGTCTCAAAAATACCAGGGGGGAAAAAATAAAATTAAAAGCAAGACTAAAATACCAGCGAAATTTTAAAAAGAACCAAGTAGCAATTCAAGAACTGAGAAATCACAGTCCTGGGAATTAGAACTCAGGCCACATGAGCTGGTGGAGCACATTTTTAGTCCCAGCACTTGGGTGATCTCTTCTAGTCCCAGCCTTGTCTACACAGCAAGTTCCAGGACAGTGGGGCTAGAAGGTGAGATCTTGTCTCAAAACGTCAACAACAATAGGAAAAAAAAAAAAAGAGAGGAAGACGAGAAGGGTCACTCCAGAGGCTGAGGTAGAGGCAGAAAGATCACTGGATCACTGGTTCACACCAATCGTAAGTCTAGGGTACACTATGAAAAGGTCACCCACGTATACACACACCCAAAACAAACAACAAAAAAACTGGTCAAGATGAAAATAACCGATAAGCCCTTCTTTCTTGGGGTCTAGACAGGGTTTCTCTGCATAGCACTGGTTCTCCTGGAATTCGCTCTGTGGACCAGGCTGGCCTTGAACTCACAGAGATCTGCCTGCCTCTGCCTTCTGTGTGCTGAGATTAAAGGTGTGTGCCACCAGCTCACAGCGATAAAGATATTTTTAAAAAATGGACACAATTACAGCTGGGCAGTGGTGGCGCACGCCTTTAATCCCAGCACTCGGGAGGCAGAGGCAGGTGGATCTCTGTGAGTTCGAGGCCAGCCTGGTTTACAAAAGCTAGTTCCAGGACGGAGAGGCACCAAAGCTACAGAGAAACCTTGCTTCGAAACAACAACAACAACAAAATGGACACAATTATGAATAAAATATTCTTGCAGGTGAGCAAAGTATCCTTGTAGCTGGGTAAAGTGTCACCAGCCTAAAATCTTGATATTAATGAGGCTTGAGGCAGGAAGATTCATGGTCAGGATGTCTCAAAAAAAAACAGGAGGAAGAAATGAATGGGGGAGGAAGGTAGAAAAGGAGGCAAAGAAGAAGAGAATGAGGAACCAATAATATTGGATAATTTTACAATCTGAGGAAAAGTTAATGGTTTTACAAAGTTTCATATCTACCTAGTATTTTCCCCCTTTAGCAATTCTGAAACTTTCTGTGTTGTCTAGGATTAAACAAATAAGCAAATTTATTGTAATTTTTCTGGATTTATTGTACTTTAAGTAGTTGTAATAGGAGCCTGGTCTGTCTGTATCAGGAAAGGAATTATAAATCAAACAGAAAGAAGGATAAAATAAGCTTGTTTCTGAATATGAACTCATATTCTTGTAGCTGTAAATATACTCTCTTCCAGTAAGAGAACATTGAAGAAATGGCAGATTCCAGCTTGAGACTAGAAGATCTTGTGCCAGAAATTAAGGAAGCGCTTATAACAGAAACAAAAGTACAGGAGCACGGGCCAAATGAGGGACAATTTGAACATCAAAATAAATATGGACAGAAAGTAAGTATATAAATAAAAATTATGTGGCTAGGTAGTGTCACCTTTAGTCCCAGCCCTCTGATAGAGAGGTAGACCTCTGTGAGTTTGAGGTCAGCCTGGTGTACAGAGTGCTAGGATAGCCACAGCTACATAAAGAGATTATCTCAACACACAAACAAGAACAAGTCTGGCCGGGCGGTGGTGGTGCACACCTTTAATCTCAGCACTCGGGAGGCAGAGGCAGGTGGATTTCTGTGGGTTTGAGACCAGCCTGGTCTACAGAGAGAGAGTTCTAGACTGGCTCCATAGCTACTGAGAAACCTTGTCTTGAAAAACAACAACAACAACAAAAAGAACAAGTCTGTCTTCAACCCACTGCTGTGACAAACAACTTGGGAAAGAAATCAGCGTTTGAAGAGTAAACATTTTGTCTGGCTCGTGGTTTCAGCCCACAGTCAGCCAACCCTGATCCCTTTGGGTCTGAGGGAAGCAGAGCACAGGGAGGATATGGCAAAGGAGGATGATGGTCAGGGGTCAAACAGAAAAAGAAGGGACCAGGACACCAAGATCCCTTACTTAAAGGGCAAGACACCAGTGACCTGAACTTCTGTCCACTAGGTTCTATCTTCTACCACCTATGGAAAGAGACAGTCCCACAAGTACTGATACAGACAGTATACAACAGAGAAAATCCAAGAGGCAGTCAAGTCACCAAAATAGCATCAATAATGTGGTGCTATGTGCTTCCTGATGCTGCTCTAAGAACATAATACTGCTTCTGTGACACTCCTGCCAAAATATGTTAAGTTAATCATGAGGAAACACACACCAAGCTGAACAGCGTTCTAAAACACACAAGCCAAAGAATCACTAGCCTTCCAAGTTGTATTCTTCCAAAAGGGTGATGCCATGCAGACTGAAACCGTGCTAGTCTGAAGGATGAATAAGAGAGAACAACTAGAAATAACTAGTGCAACAGAAGTCTTGTGTATGGCCCACCACGGGCCTCCAACTGGATACACAGCCAAGGATTTCCCCTCACCTCTACCTTCCCAGTGCTGAAAATATAGTCCTGTGCTACATAGCGAAGATCCAGAACTTTATTTCACAGTGAAGACATAAAGAAACCAAATTAATTCAGTGTACAGATCAGATAATAGCACTCCTAAATGTGTTCAACTGTACTACTGTTATATAAAAGAATATTCTTGCATTTAGGAAATACTTAGGAATAAAGAGGCAACATATCTTTAACTTAAGATGGTTGAAGAAAAAAATATATATGGGGTATGGTACAGGTGGGCAGCAGCAAGGCAGCTCAGCAGGTAAGGGTGCCTGCCACCTAAATTCAACTCCAGTACCCACAATCTAGAAAGTGAGAACCAACTCCTGAAACTGCCCTCTAACCTCCACACATGTGCCATGGTACACGACTCCCCCAATCCCAGAAATAAATTAATGTAATAAAAACTGTTCATGACCATTAAGGAAAACTCTCATATGGGGACAGAGATTAGTAGAGCAGACACCCTGCTACTGACCTATAAACTGTGCTCCAACCCCACAGGAATCCCAGCACTTGGGATTCAGAGACAGTCAAATCTCTGAGTCTGAGACCAGCTTGGTCTATACAGCAAGCTCTAGACCAGCAAAGGCTACATGGAGAGACATACTGAGTCTCAAAAAGTTTGGTTTTCAGGGTTTTTTTTTGTTTGTTTGGTTGGTTGGTTTATTTGTTTTCCAAGATGAGGTTTCTTTCTCTGTAGTCCTGGCTGTTTTGGAACTTGCCCTGGAACTTGCAGCCTATCTCTGCTGGGATTAAAGACATGTGCCATCATGCCCAGCTTTAAAAAAAATTTTTTTTTAACTTTGTTTCAAAATCAGGAAAGGGTCATAGCACACATATGGAGGTCAGAGGACAACTTACAGGAGTCAATTCTTATATTTAACACATAGGTCCTGGGAACAAACTCAGGCTATCATAGCAGCAAGTGTCTTTACCCACTGAGTCATCTTGCTGGCCCAGGAATTACTTTATTTTTTTGAGACAGCATCCTACCTCACCCATGCTAGTCTTGAATTTGCAATCTTCCTCCTTCAGCCTTCCAAGTGCTAGGATTGGAGGCTGTACCAATATACCCAGCACCACAGCAATTTTTAAATTTTATTCTTATAGGACTTCAGTTGACCTAAAATTATGACAAAATAAAGTTTATTAAAAATTCAAACCTGGGGGGCTGGAGAGATGGCTCAGAGGTTAAGAGCACTGGCTACACTTCCAGAGGTCCTGAGTTCAATTCCCAGCAACCACATGGTGGCTCACAGCCATCTGTAATGAGATCTGGCGCCCTCTTCTGGCACACATAGAGGCAGAAGTTGAATATATAATAAAGAAATAAAAAAAAAAAATTAAACCTGAGCCAGGCAGTGGTGGCGCATGCTTTTAAACCCAGCACTCAGGAGGCAGAGGCAGGCGGATCTCTGTGAGTTCGAGGCCAGCCTGGTCTACAAGAGCTAGTTCCAGGACAGGTTCCAAAGCTACAGGGAAACCCTGTCTCGAAAAACAAAAACAAAAAATAAAAAATTCAAGCCTGAGCCTGGTGGTAGCAGACAACTTTAACCGCGGGGGAAGTAGGCCACTGTGAGTTCAAGGCCACACAGAGGAACTTCACCCAGGAAAAATAAACACAAAAACCTTAAACCTGAATTTTACCAAGTCTTTAGACTGAGTATCAATCTGAAAGAAACACGAGGAATGGGGTAGACTCAATCTGTCAATATGAAGATTCTACCCAGCTGCTTCAACGGATGAAAAACGCGAGGTTGGTGAGACTTTTTCATAATTAAAGGTACTATGGGATGCATTAACCAAATGTAGCATGTAGACCTTATTTAGATCACTTTAACTGATGAACTTAGGTGAGGTACAATGGTGCATACCTTTAGCCCCAGCACTCAGGAGAAGAGGCAGGCAGATCTCTGAGTTTGAGGCTTGGGAAACCCTCTTTTAAAATGAAATAAAAACTACTTTTTCCATGAGACAATTTAGGTAATAAGACACAGTGTTTTATAAGACACTGTCCAGTAATTTTATTTAAAACATCATAGCATAGTAATTATACAGAGACAAAGATCAGCCTATTACTTGTTTATTTATTTGATTTTTTTTTTTTTTTTTTTTTTTTTTTTTTGGAGACAGGGTTTCTCTGTGGTTTTGGATCCTGTCCTGGAACTAGCTCTTGTAGACCAGGCTGGTCTCAAACTCATAGAGATCCGCCCGCCTCTGCCTCCCAAGTGCTGGGATTAAAGGTGTGCGCCACCACCGCCCAGCTATTTATTTTATTTTCAAAATAGGGTTTCTATGTAGCCCTAACTGTCCTGGAACTCAGAGATCTGTCTGTCCCTGCCTCCCAGATTCTGGGATTCAAGGCAGGTGCCACTATGCCCAGCCTATGCCTGGTTTTCTAATTTCAGCTTTGCATACATTGTGTTCTGGCTTCCCTTTTCACTTTAATTATTCCTCAAAGGGATGGGAATCGCAGAGTCCAGTCCTGTCAGGCAAGGTCTAACAGATACATACAAACACAGAACTCTCTCCTAACACTTGCTTCTCACTGTACATAAGACATTTTCCAGCATGGTCAGATAGGAAGCCACAGACTGTTAGTACAGTCTGAAAAAATAGGTAACTATCGAAGTACAGTTCCTCCTTAACCAAAAGGGTGTGTTCCAAGACTCCCAGCTGAAGCCAGGCTGCCAAACTGGGGAGACTGTCTTCCTCTCCCCCTCACATACACACTTTCACTTAATGGAAATACCTCACAGCTTTCTTCGGGCTGTCCCAATTGTCAGTGTTGTATTTAGGACCTACTATTCAGCAAAATGAGCGATTCTTATGGCAACAGCTGAGGGACTAGCTAAGATCACTAAAACTGACAGGTCATTCTGCAGTGCAGATATACTGGACAAAGGGATGAGTCACATCCTGGGTGAGACAGCAAGAAACTTTAAGCTACTCAGAGTGGAATTTTTTTTTAGTTATATAAAACTTATGCATTATTTATTTCTGGACCTTCCCATTTAATATTTTCACATTAGTTAACCACGGATAACAGAAACAACAGAATGCAAACTATGAATTAAAAAAAAACTATAAAATAAATAACCAAGCAACAGCAAAGAGAAAACTGGAAAGCTGGGCACAGGAGCTCATCATGCATGCAATCCAGAAATGCAGAAATAGTGCAATGAGTTCTAAAGTAGCCTGAGCTACAAAGTAAGTTCCAGAAGAGCCTGGGCTACAAGGTCTTTCCACACACACAAACGCCTGCCCTTGTTTCTCCAACCCCCGCCCTCCGACTCCCCACATGGCAAAAAAAAGGAAAAAAAAAATTTGCAAAATTGCAAAACCAATGAATGAAAGAAGAAATCACAATGGCAACTAAGAAAAGCTTAAGAGACAATGGAAACAAATATACACATTACCAAAATGTGCAGGGGAGATTGGAGAGATAGCTCAGCAGTTAAGAGCACTGCCTGCTCTTCCAGAGGTCCTTAGTTCAATTCCCAGCACCCACATGGTGGCTCACAACTATCTGTAATGAGATCTGGTGCCCTCTTGAGGAAGAAGACCTGGTCAGTTATCCTCATCAACTTAACCATGAAAAAAACCAATAAGGACAAGTTCAACAGAACCGCCATATACAAACTGTTCATGCATTCTTTAGCATTGCCAGGGCATAAGTTCCATTCATTTTCATTTCAAAATGTACAGAACATAATAGCACAGTGTTTAGTGATAGATTTATAGCTTTAATTGTTTACACTGCAAAATGAGAAAACTTACAAATCAACGGCTTCACCTTGTATCTTGCAGAAGTAGAAAGAAGAACAAAGAGAACCAAAAGCCACTAGATGGAAGGGTGTAACACTGGAGCAGAAGCACACTGAACAGAGGATCAACAAAAAACAGAGAAAGAATGACACCAAACGTTACTCTTTAAGACCGTCAGTTACCCGTGGTGGCACAGCACTCGGGTGCCAGATGCAGAGGTGATGGAGGAAGGTCATTGGCTAATAAAGGAACTGCCTCGGCCCATTTTATTGGTTAGAAGATAGGTGGGAGGAGTAAACAGAACAGAACGCTGGGAGGAAGAGGAAGTGAGCTCAGACTCGGCAGCTCTCCTCTCGGGAGCAGACAGCTCCGACCCAGGATGGACATAGGCTAGAATCTTCCCGGTAAGCGCACCTAGGGGCGCAACACAGATGGTTAGAAATGGGCTAAATTAATATGTGAGAATTAGCCTAGAAGAGGCTAGATAGAAATGGGCCAAGCAGTGATTAAATGAATACAGTTTGTGTGTTATTTCAGGGGCATAAGCTAGCCGAGCAGACAGCCGGGGTGCTGGGGACGCAGCCCCGCCACTCATATTATTACACAGAGGATCTTGGTGAGATTGAGGCCAGCCACATAGAGACTTACAGGACAGCAGAGTCACATGGTAAAACACTGTCTCAAAAACCCAAAACACACAAACAAACATCAACAAAAGGGACAAACTATTAGCTAGATGAAATAAGACAAAAAAAAAAAACTCAGAAATGAAAGCACAAATATTATCAACAATTCTATAAAAATAAAAAGAATTAGGCCGGGCGGTGGTGGCGCACGCCTTTAATCCCAGCACTCGGGAGGCAGAGGCAGGCGGATCTCTGTGAGTTCGAGACCAGCCTGGTCTAAAAGAGCTAGTTCCAGGACAGGCTCCAAAACCACAGAGAAACCCTGTCTCGAAAAACCAAAAAAAAAAAAAAATAAAAAAAAAATAAAAAGAATTTAATACTAAAAATAGTTTTATGACCTAGATGATATGGAAAAAGTCCTAGACACACAAAACCTACCATGATTAAACCACAAAGAATCAGAAAATCTCCTAAGGAGATTGATTAGTAATCAAAAATTCCCTGCTACATATTGATTTGGTCAGGTCTACTGAATTCAAGTTCACCAGTATATTTAAGAGAAAAAAATTCCAGGTGTCATGGCCCATCTAATCCCACCACTTGGCAACACAAAGGTAGGTGGATCTCTGTAAATTCAAGGCCAGCCTGTTCTATACAGAGTCTCTGAGGACAGCCAAGGATTCATAGAAAAACCTTGTTTTTAAAATAAAAAATCCACAAAAGAAAAGCAATGATCCAAGAATCTTTTTCTAAAGGTCATAAAAAGATAATGCTGCCTTATTCAATCTCTAAGAATAACTAGGAATCAAGAATGAATGTACTTTTCAGTGTTTTGGAAAAGCCAGGTAACTACCTCTAATAACCTGTAGTCTCTATATCTGGACAAAATTTAACCCAGAAAATTGGTCTGCGAGATCCTCTTTAAATAGGCATACCCATTCGAACACAGAAAATCACCATTCTCACAAGGTTCCTACAGACTCTGGTTCCAACAGACCTCCAGGCCCCCTCAATCCTCAGGAGTCCGGCGCAAAGCATGGGAGCACCCCTGGCTGCTCACCAGTGTTGCGAATGATGTAGTCCAGCACCACCAACCGCTCAAACTGCAATAGTAGTTGTCGGTTGGTGTTCTCAGGGAGAGGCTCTGCTTCAAAACGTCGCAGCCAATAGTCTGCATCTTTGTAGCCTTCAACAAAGAGTTGGAATGACCCGACCTGCAATCCAATGGAAGGAACAAAATCATTTCTGTAGAGGACAAATTAAAGACCCCAGGAGAAAACCAGAGACCCACAAAGGCCCTGTGGAGTTCACATCAAAGAAAAGGAATGGGAGAGATTCATCCACCCAAGTTGAAGAAGCCTATCCGAATGGTCTAGACTCTGGAGAAATAAAATGAGGACTGTTAGTTTACATTCCCTGGAGAGCTACTTCCAACCCTGAGACCTCTGACAGAAGTGAGAAAGACAAGAGCCTCAGGGAAGGTCATTTACATGCCCAATTCAAGCCTATATATACCTGTTTCCCCCTCTTAAGTGATTATGCCACCACAGACCATCAACTTTGTTAAGTCACACAGGGACAATCTATACCTTTGGTGGTAGCCCGATGCGGTTAAACCGCTGCCCAACTTTTGGCACTTTTTCTAGTGCAAGCCGCTTGCCCCTGGACTTTACTCGGTCAATGGCACTGTAGTTGAAGGTTTCACTGGCCAGGTATACTACCTACAACAAAAAGAGAAAAGTTATTTAGGCTAGAGTTAAGTTTAAGAAAGAAGACCACCATGGCAGAGAACAGCTAGAAGATCAGTAATACAGTTCCTCTTCATGGGAAGAGAAAGCATTTCCCAGTTATGGTTCAGGGTAGTCAACATGGCTAATTTCGAATAATAGAATGTTGATAAAATGATGTATATATCACTTCTGAGTCAAGCCTCCAGAACCTCCCATAGTTCTTTCAGTTCACATTTCCTTAATCTGTGAAGCTGTAAATGAAGGGCTCTGAGATGGCAGAGCCACACCATGTAACAATCTCATACTCCTCGTGATATGAATGACTTAGGCATGGGAATACATGTCTACTGTGATCTCAGCATTTAAGAGGCAAAGGAAGTTCCACACGAGGTTGAAGCAAAAATAGTCTACATGTCAGTTCCTGGCCAGAATGAGCTAGAGTGAGACCTGGTCTCAAATGGGGAAGGGGAGGAAAGGAAATGAAAGGGAAAATAGAATGGGAAGGCGGGAGAGGAAGGGAAAGAAGGTGAGGGAGAAAAAAGAGAGGGGGGGGGGAGGCAACAAAGAAAAAAAAAAAGGGCTGGTGAGACAGCCCAGTGGGTAAGGGTTCTTGCCACCAAGCCTGACAACCTGAGTTTGGCCCGCAGAACATATAACTGTAGAGAAAGCATCAACTCCTACCAGTTGTCACCTGATTTCCATGTGTGAGTCTTGGCATATGTGCTCCCTACTATATATTTAACAAATAAACATAGAAATAAAAGAGAGGAGTGTTTTCTTAAAGCTATTTTTCTGCCAGACAGTGGTGCCCGCGCCTTTAATCCCAGCACTTGGGAGGCAGAAGCAGACAGATCTCTGTGAGTTAGAGGCCAGCCTGGTCTAAAGAGTGAGTTCCAGGACAGACAGATATGGTTATTACACAGAGAAACCTTGTCTAGAAAAAAAAAAAGAAAGAAAACGCTATTTTTCCAGTTTCCACTTGGAAACCCCGCTTGTTCAAGCTGCAAAGCATCTTTCCCTGCTATCAGGTTTATCTGCAACTGCTCTTCCCAGCATAGCACTCTTCCCTGTATGAGTAATGACACTCTCACTACTTGTTCCTCACAGGAACAAGAAGCAAAACAGCCGGTGAATGAGAACCACAACTTTACTATTTGAAGCACCTTCACAATGTGAGCTCTGTTTCCATAGTGACAGATACTTTAATCAACTGGATAGAATCCTGTCACAAGAATAGGGCAGGCAGCAAAAGGAAGAGATTCCTCTTATATTCTCCAGCAGTTGAATTTAAACTTGAAAAGTTGTCTCTTCTCAGCCTCCTGGAAGTGTTGACACTGACTCCAGAGATCCTCAGAACTCACTAATGTTCTCTAGTGAGGGAGCTGTAGGGTATCTAATGATTGAAACAGGTACAAAAACACTGCAAGACCCCTCATTAAACAAACTTACCTTTGCCACAGACAGATACCATTACAGAAAACTGTAACTGATCAAAATGCTGACATGTGAAACATAGTCTCAACTAATACACCTAGATACATTGCACCTAAGGCTCACAGATCTTGTGGACAAGGGGGTAGAAAGACTAAAAGAACCAGAAGAATAAGGAGCTTGCTGTTAGACTGTATTCTAGAAATGTCAGAAGCTACAGCCGTGAAGTCTCACCAACATGGCTGCCTAAACATGAGCTGAACAAGACCACCACAGACAGTCATGCTAACATGGAAGGGGGGAAAGCAAATGAGGCCTCCACCATGGACAAAGAGCTCCTGGCAACTGGGAAATACTGAAAGCAATAGAAAATAGCCTTTCCCAGGGAAGAGCACAACAATTGGTTATCCAATACTAAATGGATAGCCCTGAAAACATATATTAACATAACATCATACATACAGACTGAACATGTTTTATATACTTAGAAACACACACACATATACACACAAATAATTAAAGACAAAAAGGTCATGAATTTGAAAAAGAACAGAGGGTGGATAGGGAAGAGAAAATGATTATTACATAATTCTCAAAAAACTAAAAATATTTTAAAAAACACAATATGCATAGAATATTTACTATTTATATATACTAATTATGCTAGGCACTAGGTTATGTGTTTTATATTGATTACTTTGTTTAATCTTGATAAGCACTCTACTAAATAATAACTATGCCTAACTCTAGTTTTACAGGGAGGATGCTGAAAATACATTAAGGGATTCACTGCTTTGCCCATGGCTCACACAAACAAAAAGCTACAGAGGCCAGTGCCTTGATCTCAGCACTCAGGAAGCTGAGGTGGGAAGATCACAAGTTTAAGGCCAGCCTGGGCTACATAACAAGATTATCTCCAATAAGAGAAAAGGTTGCTGAGTAGAATTCAAACTCAAGCCTCCGACCCTTAGGCACTGCACCCTGGAAGCACCAGTAGAGCAAACCAGGAAACAGTTGTGGCTCTGTGCTATTTGCCTAGCAAAGAGAGGAAATTATAGAACACTGAGCAGGAAATATGGAAAGGGTTCCAGAGTCTAGGATGGTCTTGATCTAAGAGGATTTCAGGTGAGGGACCAGATTCTGAAGCAATAATGATCACACAAGATGTTCTTAAACTAGTATCAGTAAATTCCCTAAAGTCATATGAAATCAAGTATGTATCAAGCACTGTTTCAAAGAGGAAAGAGTTGGGAAAGGTCCCAACTCTTTATAAGAGTCTCAACTAACAACACACACAAAGAATGTGTCAATCCACACCATGAGAATTTGTCTAGAACTGGTTCTTTCCTTCTCCTTCCTCCTCTCCCCTCCACCCTCCCTTTTCCTGCCTTCCTTGTGGTGTTGTGAACTGAACCCTGGGCCTTGCATATGCTGAGTTAGGTGTTCGAGCACTGAGCTAACACACCCAGTCCAGGACCTCTATTCTGATATACTCAGATGAGCCCCAGGATTCTACAGCATGAAGGTGAGGGAGGGAAATTCCATGGTAGTACTCTGCAGGGAATTGAGACAGACATTTCACTCTAACCCTAAGCCCAACCAAATTCTCTTTACCAAACCTTGCATAAGGCAGGCATAGTGAAACACTCTACAGACTCGGGTACTTGGGAGGTGGATCACAAGAGGACACTGTGCTTAGAACTCATTTGGATGACATGACAAGATCTTGTCCCTTAAAAAGAAAGGGGGGGGGGGGCGGCTGGAGAGATAGCTCAGTGGTTAAAAGCATTGCCTGCTCTTCCAAAGGTCCTGAGTTCAATTCCCGGCAACCACATGGTGGCTCACAACCATCTGTAATGAGGTCTGGTGCCCTTTTCTGGCCTGTAGACACACACACAGACAGAATATTGTATACATAATAAATAAATAAATATTTTTAAAAATAAAATAAAAATAAAGAAAGAGGGACTGCAGACATGGCTCGGTGGTTAAAAGCATTTGCTGATCTTACAGGAGTAGAGTTCAGTTCCTAGCACCCATATGAGGAGACTCAGAACCTCCTGTAATTCCAGTTCCAGAGAATCTAATGCCTTCTGGCCTTTGTTGGCACCTGCACACAGGAGCACAATACACACATACTGATATACACACAAAGAATTTTCTTACCAAAAAAAAAAAAAGAAGAAAAGAGAGAGAAGGAAGGAAAGAAAAAAAACTGAGAAACTGTGCACCTAAATCTTGTTCCAGAAGTCTTTGTGAATGAGCAGTAAAAGTACCTAGCTTGTGATTGCCTGGATACAAAGACCAAGGAAGCCCATAAATATATAAGGCACCTGTGAGATTTCTAAGATTGTATATATTATGTATATGTGTCCTTCAAGAGGATCAAATTGTAAGCCCATTCCTCCCACTCAACCCCAAAAGACTGAGTATTCCAGATTTAAACAAAACCTCCCTAGACCCACTGTTCCATTAAGAGATCAGGGCTCAGCACACCTTTAGCAAAGCTCTAAAGATCCAAAAAATGGGTCACTGACCTTTGTACGGGGTACAATGTTGAGTTCCAGTTTTTGGTCCACCAAGCTAGCCCCTGCCTCTGAGAGATAACCCTGGTTGAGGACAAGGCAGTCACGGCCAAAGCAGCATGGACAACACAACTTCTGTAGCCACTTGGTCCATTTAGGATTAAGTTGCCCGTATGGCTCTTCATTCTTGGGTTTGAAGACAGCAACGATCTTCTACGTAGCCAAAAGAAAAAGAAGACAGAGAAGGTGACTTGGAAGCCTGGGGTACCTGAGAAGTAGATCCCATACTTAGCATTTATAAGGCCTTTGACTCAGTGGAGACAGGCTACTAGAGAGAGCTATGGCCAAAAGCAGCAGACACCCCATTCTTCTTGCTCACTTCTTTGTTTTCCCCATCTCTAACCTCTAATGCAACTGTGCTTCAAAGTAAATTGGGTTTGTATGTTCAAAACCCAGAAACCAACTTAGTAATACATTTCTTTTTTTTTTTTTTTTGTGACAGGGTTTCTCTGGGCAACAGTCCTGGCTATACTGGAACTTGCTTTGTACACCAGGTTGGCCTTAAATTCAAAGAGATCCGCCTGCTACCTCTGCCTCCCGAGTACTGGGATTAAAGACGCACATCACCACCCGGCTTGCTAACACATCTTGATAGGCAACAATCCTATGCTAATACAGCATGGCTTTGTCCTCTCTAAAAGGATATAACTCACTATATATCAATGGCCCCAAATTAATCCTTTCCCCCAAAATGAAACATTAACTTATAATTGATTATATACTTTTTGTAAGAACCTCTCCCATTTATCCCATTAACAGTTTTCTTTATTATAGTATGTCACAAACTTAGTACCATCGAACTCCAACTTCCAGGGTGTGTGTATGTGTATATACTGTCATTGATATCAATTACATAAAAAACTCAGAGATGGAGAGATAGCTCAACAGTTAAGAGTGCTTGCTTTGCAACTATGAGGATCAGAACTTAGGTCCTGGCACCCAAGTAGCAAGTTGAGCATCCCTGCAAATGCCTCTAACATCAGTTCCAAAATGGGTGGAAGCAGCATATTGCTTGCTGGACTTGCTGGCTTTCAGTCTAGCAAAAAATAGATAGATAGATAGATAGATAGATAGATAGATAGATAGATAAATGAAGGGTCGTGAAGCATTACGGAATGAGGTTAAGAAAATTGTTAGCAGTGACTCATTTCCTCTATCATACTTATATTAACAAAACTGAAAAAAAGTTTAAGAAACACAATCTAATGACAAGACAACCAAAGAGGAAACAAAAAATATAACAGGAAAAAGAATGTAGTTAGAATTGGGGTTCTCAAATTCTGATAGGCAAGGGTTTAAGAGAAAAGAACCCACAATTCATTTTCTCTATCCTAAAGTAATTGAATCTGTTTTTTTCTGGCTTTATTTCTAGAGTCAGGTTCTTACTGTGTATCCCTGGCTGGCTTGGAACTCAGCTGTACAGACCTTCTGACCTCCTGTACCTCTCAAGTGCCGGGATTGAAGGTGTGCTCCACCACGTCTAGACTCTGAATGTTTTCTTTCACAGAACCTTAGGCCCTCTGGACTTATTTATCTTATTCCTTCCAGAACCCAAACTGGTGATTCTAAGGAAGAAAATCAGATATGCTAACCAAGAGATTCATCTCATTACTCTTTTCCTTCCTTCTTTCCTTAACTCACAGCCAACCTCAGTTAGAGTAGGTGACAGCAGACAACACGTAACAATCTTCTCCATTAGTTGAGTTCCAGTGAACTTACTCATCCCATCTCTAACAAGAACTAGTTAAGTCTTGAAGTCAGACCTTTAATTATCTCCTTGCAAGGATTTGAAAAGGCAAGAGAAACCCAGAACTCTCTTTTTAATTCCAAAAAGAATAAGTTTATTCTTAAAGTCAAACTCATTTATTGGTAAAAGTAAAATACAAACCATATTATAAGTATTTGTAATTACTTTTTATTTAAAGACACAGTCTCACTATGTAGCCCTAGCTGGCCTATAACTTATTATATAGACCAGACTAGTTGAACTCACAGGTGTCTGTCTGCCTCTGCCTCTGCCTCCCCAGGGATGAAACCACACCCCATCAAGGAATTACTTTCTTATTCAGAGGGGCATGCCAGTCTCTGTGCTCATCCTGAACACAGTCTCTGGAAAGCAGAGCAGCAGCCACAGGCTCTCAGCTGTGAACAGGGCTGCTGAGACTGAGAACAGTGTAGCTTGCAGAATGCAGCCTCCAGTGAGGGGGGGTGGAGATATTCCAGATACCAGGGAGGGCTGAGAAGTACCGCGAATAAATTAAATTCTTCCACTTAAAGAAAGCAGAACTTGAAGGCCAAGCTGCAGACAAGTGTCATTCATGGACTGACCTGTCAGGCTCCTCAATTTCCCCCACTATGAGGAGAGCATGAACTGGCTCTTCAAAAGAATAAAAAAGTATGATTACCTCAGTCACACAGGGGCTTCACTGGAGAACACTGTCTGGATTAAATAACTGAGGGAATGACAGGAGGAAGGAGGAAAAATGGAAAGCTGGAAGGACATTCAGAGAGAGAGCGAGAGACTAGGGCTAAGAATAGACTTCAGTGCAACTCAGTTCTGCTAGAATTTGATTAGGACCTAGTTTGTGTATGCATGTGGTAGTTTCCTCAACAGACACAAAACAGCCTCTGCCCTAATTTCCAAAGACATGATGACTGCATATAGTGAACTATGTCACTGACAAATCAAGAATACTCTCAAAAGCACTCAAATTTAAATCCAGTATTTAGCTAAGAAAGAAAACGACTGGCTTTCCTCATCCTTTTTTTTCCCTAGATAGCCAATTCCTCTGTTAGACCCCGAATGTATCAGTTTGGTGCTGATTTTAAAAGCATTTTTTCTTAATGGCCACTTACTAAACTCCCTGTTTAATGAAGAATAATGCACAGAAACCTGAAATAGTAGTGGTCTGTGAATAAAAACAGAACTGCACCAAGAACTGTGGTACGTTGGGTGCCAAATGTAGCAAAAATAATTAAAACCCATAGACAGAATTGGGGTTCAACCCGAAACCCAGAGCAGCCAAGCAACTAGGGAAGTATCACCTCTACCAAGGCTGAGTGACTGTAGACTAAGCAGTAAGAGCCTCTCTCCCTTCCCATTTTATATTCCCTCTAGCGCTGGGATTAAAGGCATGTGACTTCCTAGAACTGGAATTAAAGGTGTAGACCACCACTACCTGGATTTGTTTCTGCATTGATCTTGTGGAACCCAGGGTGGCCTTGAACTCACAGAGATCAGCTGTCTCCGAAATCCTGGGATTATAGGTATATGTCACCATTGCCTGACCTCTAGTGGCTTTAGTTTTGCTTTTGGTCTTCAGATAAGATTTATTTATCAAAATACAAATAATATACCACTACAAAGAACCAAAAAACTTCTTTCTAGTTGGTGTCGGAACTCACACCAATTCCTGGAACCTAAGTTTCAGATGGCTAACTAACCAGCAGTGACAAGCGTAAGGATGCGATAAAGTGATCGCTGAAAAGGCAAAGGGTCACATATTTGTAGCCCCAACTACCCACCAGAAAGACTGAAGATCACTGGAGCCCTGGGGTACAAGGCCAGCCTGGGAAACAATGCTGAGGACAACTCCCCCCCCCCCAATAAACAAAACAATCCAGGTGTGGTGGTGCTACATAGTAACCAAAGTTTTATAAAAATAACCATTTTCAAAAGTTTTTGCAAAACTATGTAATATATGAATTGACAGACCACTGACTTTTCATACCTTCCTTGGTTTTCAGGGTTTCAGTATCTCACATCATGTGATCTCTTCACATCTCTGCTCTACACACAAAGGGAAATGAGACTAAGAGCAGATAAACAAAGCCTAAAGTTATTATGAACATACTCATTCCTGAGCCCTCAAGAGAAAATTTCAGTGAGCCCTGGGCCATGCTCTAAGAATGACTGTGCACTGCAAACTATTTTACTCATAACTTGGGAATGCGATAGATCCTTGTACCAGACGGCAGATAAAGCTTAAAATCTCATGACCTACATCCATATGGGAAAGAGAGCATTCATTATATCATTTAAGTGTTTTGCTCCTTAAGATTTGGTGATGGCTATCGATATGGTTCTTAACCAAGTGGAGGGATGGGAGAATTCTTTCGAATGGATGTCGGCAGAGAACTTGAGGAAGCCAGTCCTATCCTACCACACTGGTTCTGGGAACTGGATTCAGGCCCTCAGGGCTTCGTCATCAGCACCTTCTACTGAGTCCTCTGACTATCCCAATTTCACACACATAACATTTTCTCATGAAAATGACATCTTTTGCTGTTTTTCAAATATTCATATGTTGAATGTGTTTCTTCTGCACATACAAATAAGAAAGCCTTTGTAAAAATGCTATTTTTAGAGGCACATGCACATATACACTAAGTAAACAGACTTTAAAAAATAACATAGGCAGGGCATGGAGATGTACACCTTCAATCCCAACATTCAGGAGGCAGAGGTGGTCAATCACTGTTGAGTTCCAGGCCAACCAGGCCTATACAGTAAGCCCCTACTTTAAAAAAAATAAATAAATAGATTAAAAACAAGATGGAATGGTGATGAAGACCTTTAATCCCTGCAAGGCAGAGGCAGATGGATCTCTGAGTTAAAGGTCAGCCTGGGTCAAAAAATTCTAGGTCTGGCAGGGCTACATAGTGGGATCCTGTCTCCAAAAATCAATCAATCAAAGAAATGAAATGCATATATACGTATAAAAGTATATATAATTTACATACATATATATTTTTTTAAGTTGAAAATAACTGATATGATATAAAGTTCCTAGATGGATATCCCTGCAGACACTGCAATTGGTAATTTTATGCAAAGACTAAAGATCATTAGTTAATGAATTGCTATTCTCAGTGGTTATGAGAATATCATATCAAAATTATACTACTTCTGCCTTACACAACACCATGTATCCAAGAAAGCCTACTATAGAGGTCAATGGGCATAAAACTGTGAAAGAGGACAAAACAAAGCCAGTCATGAAGGAACACACCTGTAACCCTAGGAACTCAGGAGGTACAGGCAGGAGAATCAAGAGTACAGAGTCATTCTCGGCTAAATAGCTAGACTGAGGTTAGCCTGGGCTACCTGAGACCATTTAAAAAGAGAAACAAAAACAAAAGAGCAAAATGAAGAAAACTCTTGACTATGTACCTGCTAAGTACTAGGAACTACCTACCTGGGGCTTTCATGTATGATATCTCACTTCACCCCATCCCCCAGAGACAGGGTCTTACTTTACTATGTAGGCCTGGCTGGCCTGAAAGGCATTATATAAATCAGGCTGATCTGAGATTCACAGAGCTCCGCCTGCCTCTGCCTCCTAAGGGTTGGGATTATAGGCCTGCACCACCATGCCTGGCTCATTCATCTTCTTTAACAAGTTAGGCCATGCTGGGCGGTGGTGGCGCACGCCTCTAATCCCAGCACTTGGGAGGCAGAAGCAGGCGGATCTCTGGGAGTTCGAGGCCAGCCTGGTCTACAAGAGCTAGTTCCAGGACAGGAACCAAAAGCTACAGAGAAACCCTGTCTCGAAACACCAAAAAAAAAAAAAACAAAAAAAAAAAAACAAGTTAGGCCATAGAGGAGTAATGCTGAGGAGATACCTCTGCAGCTGAGTGAACATGAGCTCTGAAGACCAAGGATGTAAAGTGAGGAAGGGTAATGTGAGCACACATCACCATGACAACGTCTAATCTAGCATTTTCCATTTTACTGTTCCAGGTCCTAACTTGATCATCCTGTGGCAGAAACTACCATAAACTGGGAAGTGGAATCGAGGCTGTCATAGAGAAGAATCTCTCAGAACAAGCTAGAGTCCTTGCTGCTCTTCTGGAGCGCCTGAGCGCAATTTCCAGCACCCACATCAGGTGGCTCCCACCTGCCTGCAGCCCTGGTTCTGGGGCAACCAACACCCACTTCTCATCTCCCTGGGAACCCACACAAGTGGCATACTAACATGCAGACACACTCATATATAAAATAAATTAAAATTAAAATAGGCTGGGCATGGTGCTGTACACCTTTAATTCTAGACATAACGAGGCTGGGTCAACATAGTGAGTTCCAAGCCAGCCAGGGCTACATCGTGAGATCTTGTCTCAAAAACAAACAACAAAAAATTAATTTTAAAATATTAAAAAAGATATTTCAGATTGTTCCAAAAGTAGTTATTGCACACACTACTGGTCCTCCTCTTTCCCCTTCTGCCTAACATAAGACATCTAATTTATCTTGTAGGCAAGATAAAGACTACAACTCCCAGAAACTAACTACTACAACTATGTCTTGGACAATAGGATGTAGGCAGAGAAATCTGGTGCAACTTCTAGGAAGGGCCCAAAAGGGTGGAGACACATTCTTTCTCTCCCTTCTTCCAATGGCTGACAAACAAGTAAACTTGAGTAGCCATTTTAGAAGATGCAGTGTAGGCCACATGCTAAGTACAGCTCTGAATATGGTTCTGAGAAGCTTAAAGACTTACTTTACATTTAAGATAAATATACCTTTTTTTGCGATTACTATTTTAAAATAACTATCACACATAGGCAAGTCCAATACTAACCAACAGCAAAGCTAAAATGAGAAACCATAAATTCAGATGCCTGACTTCCAGGAGTCAGACCTCAGGAGCCAAGAAACCTGCCTTACTAGGGAAGGGATCTTGTGCAAATCAATGTCACCTGTGGAGATAAGACAGTACCAACTTCTAAGGTGGTTATGGGGAATGTGTTAGCATTTATAAAGCATTTTAAAACAGTGCTAGCATAAGGGTAAGCACTATTTAAGCATTAATTAAATAAATACGGGTGGTGGTGGCGCACGCCTTTAATCCCAGCACTGGGAGGCAGAGGCAGGTGGATCTCTGGGAGTTCGAGGCCAGCCTGGTCTATAAGAGCTAGTTCCGGGACAGGCACCAAAGCTACAGAGAAACCCTGTCTCGAAAAACATAAATAAATAAATAAATAAATGCCTTTGGTACTGATTCTAAGGTGAAAATACCAACTACAGTGTGTCTGTGGGCCAGTCTATCCTCCCCCACAAGCATTTAGGAAGTGGCCCCCTATCCTAAACCACATTTTCAATGGGAGCAGAGCAATCATACATCTGTGTGTAGATTTTTACCTCTGACTGAGAATAGTGGCCAGGAAATTAAGAGACTGGGCTCCTGAACACCATCAAAAACAATACAACAGGAACAAAAGCCCCCGGCCTATGGTCTGGCCTCTGCGTATGTACTGAGGTGACCCAAGTGACAGATCCCACCTATCAAAGTACTAGATCATTTCCCAGCTGATCTGACATACTACTTCTTTTTTTTAATAGTTTTTCAAGACAGGGTTTCTCTGTGTAAGAGTCCTGGCTGTCCTAAACTCACTCTAAAGACTAGCAGAACTCAGAGATCCACCTGCTTCTGCCTCCCAAATGCTAGGATTAAATGTGTGTGCCACCATCACCCAGCACTGACATAAGTCTAAATGAGAAAAGATCTAGCAACATGCTAACTATTAACCACCTGCCTCCAAACACAACTAATACCTTAAAGCGCATTCTGTGTCGTACTCTCGCCTGTCCGTCCTCCTCAAAAAAGGGAAAACCTTGCTGACTTGTTTTGTTGTGCTGGGAGCTGAATCATGGACCTGCATATTCTCAAAGCTTTCTCCAGTCCAGTTTATACAAACACAGTGGACAGAATTGCTCTCACATTTTGGTAATCTTAGGGACAACTCTGGGCGAATAGATTAGTCAATGAACTCTGTCAAGAGCTGCAATTACAGCCCTTCCTGGCCACTTAGACACACAACAGCATGCTACCCATCTAAAGAGACCACATGGAGAGATGGATCAAAAGCTAAGAGCACTGGCTGCTCTTCTAGAGGACCCAGGGGTCAGTCCTCAGCACCCACAAGACAGCTGACAACCATCTACAACTCCAGTTCTAGGGGATCCAACACCCCCTTGGCCTGTCCCAACATCAGGCATGCACATGGTACACAGACACATAAATGCAGGCAAAGTACTAGTACACATAAAGTTCTAAATTTTAAAAGAAAACTTTAAAAATTCACACAAAAAAAATACAAGGGACCAGCTTCATAGTGGTGACACATGCCTTTAATCCCAGCACTTGGGAGACAGAGGCAGGCAGAACTCTGAGCTCAGGTCCAGCCTGGTCTACAGAGTGAGTTCCAGACCAGCCAAAGCTACACAGAGAAACCCTGTCTTGAGGGGGGGGGGGGGTACAAGGGAATTTTGAGGTAATTTTAACACCCATTATTTTAATACATACAATAGTACATTTTAAAAATAAACCATTTTGGCACATTTGAAAATGTCAACAGGTAAGACCAGACATTTCTTGACCTACTAGCCCTTCAATAGCTCTGGTCTGATCTGTGTCCAAATTTTTAAAATCTTATTAAGTTCTCAAAAGGATAAAGTCACTTCTCAACTGCCCTGGTCATCTCATGCCCCATGTTACCCTATTTCCACACCCCCAGTACACAAGCAAGGGACAAAATTAAGGTCAGCAAAACTCTGCCTTAGCTAAGCAAACTGCTGATGGGTTTGGAAGAAATTAAAGGGCAGGAGACAGTCTCCTGTAGTTAAAGCTCCGCGTTCTAAACCGAGGAACCATAAGCAACGATGCGAACCTTTTCCCAGAGTGAGCAATAACCAGGACAGATGGCACTGATGAGCCCACCCACGCTGTCACCAAAGACTTAATAAGAAACTTGGGATCCCGACACAGACAACCCCACAACACAGAGGTTGGAATTAAATCCTCAGAGCCCGTGATGGGTCAACTGACCCACAGAACATGGAAGCACTGCTTTGGGCCAACGTAGGGAAAATAAAATGGGAACGAGAATAAGCCTAAGGCCCCGAATCTGGAGGCAATGGCCGGATGTTTGTCCCAGCAGTTTGAATCTAAAGGACCGACTGGAAAGTAGGATAGGTCAGCACTTCTCTGCCCGGTATCTGGTCAGTTTCCTCTTTTCACTTTCCGCTCACGCTTCCCCATCAAAAAGGTTCTGATTGATTTCTTCATCCTGAGAGGTTTCCCCATATCTAGTCCCCAGAAGCATCCCCCATACGGCCGGAGAGCGCTGACGCTGAAGTTTCTCTTCGGCACCCTTTCGATTTCCCTTCCCTCGGTCCCGGGGCGCCGTCCCCCCCACGCCCGGGCCCCCACGCTCACCCCCTGAGAGTCCTTGACGAAGTAGCTTCCGCTGGAGCCCTGGTAGATGCGCTCGGGATAGATGCAGCACTCGATGGCCACCTCGGCCTGCCGCACCACCACCTCGAACTCGGGGTCCTCCGGGAAGTCGTTCCGCTCGCGGTGGGTCTGAACAGAGTGCGCCGCCGCGGCCGCCTGGGCGGCCAGGGCCTGGGCCTGCGCAGCCACCGTGTGGTTCTGGCCCTGCGCCGCCGCGCCCCGGGCCCGGTCCAGCAGAGGCTGCCGCTCCCGGTCGTGGCCGGGCGAGCACGGAGGAGACGGGCCGGAGCCGGCCGCCGCCACGCGGACCGCGCCCCCGGGTACCTGCGGAAAATGAGCTCCCGAGCCCGACGGGAAAGTGTACTCTGGGGGTTGGGCCCGCTCGGGGGACACTAGCGGGCTCGTCTCGTCCATCCCTCAGGCCGCCGGCTCGGGGACCCGGCGCGCTCCACACCAGCGAGCTCGCGGCCACGACCAATCCGCAGCACTCCCCACCTCCCGCCTGGCCAACCAGGGCGCGGTGCCGCCGTAGCCCCGCCCCCAGCCTGCCCTGTTTACTTGGTGACGCGTAGGCACGGCCCCTCGCGCTCAAACAGGGGCCAATCAGAACCTGGACCTGCGCAATCACGGCCTCCACAGCTTTCGCGTCACCTTCTGTGAAGACTGCGCATGTTCCACGAGACAAACTCGGGTCAGGCACGCCTTCTGCCCTTAGCCCCGCCCCAACTTCCAATTGGCAGGCAGGTTGTCGGACGCTTTCCTAACAGCTCCTTTCTTAGTCACTTGTTAATTGAGTGCCAACGATGAACTGGCTGTGAAATTGCAAGATGACATTTTTGTGTCAATAAGCACAAAGAATTGAGAAGACAACAATGAAGGTGCCCCACTCACCCCATGCTATCTCATAACTTTAAAATCCCAGCCCTCTTGCAATTTACAAAGTGTCTGAGCCAATGATTCAACGCTTTATCTGATCATTGAGGAAAGCTTTGGTTCCTTGAAACTAAAAGCTCATGACTTTATTCACATCAATGTCTAGACACAGTTGGTGCTCGTTTTCATTAGTAAAAGGAAGAAGAAAATAATTCCTCTGTTCTCACACTAAATAAACACCATCGGGAGACAGCCACAGATAAATAGTTCATAGACTTGAAATTAGGTTGGCGAGTGAGTGAAAACTGTATCCAGAGCCTGTACTACCAGCCAGCTCCTAAAGGAAGAAACTGGATCACTGACGGGAGAAGAAAGAAAGGAAAGAAACACCGTACTCATAACGCATTGTCAAAAGAAAGAGGAAGAAGGCTAAAGCTTAATTAGGACAGCCTGCTTGGCTGGGGGGGGGGGAGCAGCAGAGGGCATATGAAGGATAGATACCAAGAGCTTGGAAGGAGGGAAGGAGGGCAGGGGTGTGTGGTGGAGCAAACTCCACGTCAAACACCTCTGGTGTAGAAAATTATTTTAGGGTGTGTTACTTTTGTTTATGCTGCATTTGTTTAACCCTGTGAAGCTGTGATTCTTTGCCTGCCTAAAACACGTGATGAGCTAATATAGAACTGAATGGCCGATAGTGAGGCAGGAGCAAGGGAAGGTGGGGCAGGCAGGCAGAGAGGATAAACGGAAGGAGACACAAGGGAAAAGAGGAGCAAAGGAACAGCAAGAGAACAGGAGAGGAGGATGCTAGGGGCCAGCCACCCAGCCAGCAAGCCACGGAGTAAGAAGGAAAGTAAGAAACACAGAAGTAAGAAAGATAAAAGCCCAGAGGGAAAAGTTAGACGGTTAATTTAAGAAAAGAAAAGCTGGCCGGGCAGTGGTGGCGCACCCCTTTAATCCCAGCACTCGGGAGGCAGAGGCAGGCGGATCTCTGGGAGTTTGAAGCCAGCCTGGTCTAGAAGAGCTAGTTTCAGGACAGGAACCAAAGAAAGCTATGGAGAGATGGCTCAGCGGTTAAGAGCATTGCCTGCTCTTCCAAAGGTCCTGAGTTCAATTCCCAGCAGCCATATGGTGGGTGGCTCACCAACCATCTGTAATGAGGTCTGGTGCCTTCTTCTGGCCTTCAGGCATACACGCAGAAAGAATATTGTATAAACAATAAGTAAATGAATATTTTTTTAAAAAAAAGCTACGGAGAAACCCTGTCTCGAAAATCAAAAAAGAAAAGAAAAGCTGGCTAGAAACAAACAAAGCTAAGGCCACGCACTCATAACTAAAAATAAGCCTCCGTGTGTTATTTATTTGAGATCTCACACAACAGTGCACATCAAATCCACTCCAAACCCAGACACTGAGTGGAGAATAGATGCTGCAGGGATGGATCAACAGTTAAAAGCACTTGCCGCTCTTGAAGAGGAATGGAATCAGTTCCCAGCACTCACATCACCTGTAACCCCAGCTCCAGGGATCTGACACACACACATATGCACACACACGCACACATGATAATTAAAGTGTAGAATTACTACTTAGAAACATGGGCCTGGATATCAGGAACATTTGAGCTTAAACTCTGTTCTCTAAACTATTAGAAATTTTTAAGAAGGTAACTTTTAAAACTCCTCATCTGTAAAATGGGAATAATTGCCCTTACCTCACTTGATTTAAGAAAAGACTCTATAAGTGACATGTCTAACGTTGTACTCAGGACCTAAATAGCCCTCCACAGATGTTCCCCTTTCGTTGCTGCTGGGATTATTGTTAGCATTATTTTTGTTTTTCTTCTCAAAGCCACCAGCAGGTAGAACAAAGAGTTTTCACAGAAAATGACCAACCACATAATCCCCAATATTTTATGATCACGCAGTAATATTTTATTTAATTTTGTGTGTATGTATTGTGTATGTCACGTGTGGAGGTCAGAGGACAGTAACTAGTTCTCACTTTCTATTATGTGAGTTCCAGGTTTCAAACTCAGGTTGTCAGACTTGGTGGCAAGTATCTACCCGCTGAACCATCTCACCTTGCACCCATAATCCTACTTTCTTGAGTCAAATTATTGCTCCAACTCACCAGAAGTACTGAATTGAAAGAACTATTGTTTGGTTCTATGTATGGGAATATCATGAGCTTATTTTTTTTCAAACATAAATTCTAACAAGTTCCCTTTCCTTTCACTCCTTTTCTCAGTGATTGCAGTTTAATCTACAACTGTAGCTCAGGTTAGCTTATATTACCAAGTGAGTTAGTGCTGTATGGAATCTATTGGTCTAACCTCAGTTTACAGGCTAGAGAACTTAATAAGTGACTCAAAAACATACACTATTAGTAGCAGAGATAGAATTTGAATGCAGAATCCAAATCTTTTGAACACAGAACCCAAATCTTTTTTAAAGTATTCTTTTTTAATTATTTATTTTATTTTTATGTGCATTGGTGTTTTGCCTGCATGTATGTCTGTGTGAGGGTTTAGGATCCCTTAAAACTGGAGTTACAGTTGTGAGCTGTCATGTGGGTGGTGGTCCTCTGGAAGAGCAGCCAGTGCTCTTAACCACTGGGCCATCTCCCCAGTCCAGACTCCAAATCTTTTAAAAATATCTTCCAACAACCACCCCTTTTTCATTGTGTTCTCATACGAGTCCTGGCATTATTATTGTCATCATTATCATTTTTTTCTAACCTGTGGATGAAGAAATCCCAATCCAAAAAGCAATCTGAAGCAATTTGCTTTGTCTTGTAATATGTAATTAGTCCCACTACAGCAGCTGTCCAAAGCTCGGCAGAACTTGACACCATGCTGCACGCACACAGTTCAGTAAACAAACATGCCTTCACGGATATTTGGGCACAGTATCTGGGAATACTTGCTCCAATAATGGCAATATATTTAAACACAAAGGATATGGGACGTAAGTCCTTGTACATGCAGAAGTGCAGCACCTTGCCAATATAAAGCTGAGCTTCTAAAGCTGGATGTAGGTTCTCTCTTTAGACTTAGCGGTGGAGCTGTTTATGAATATAAAGATCAGAACCTCTTGAGCTGGTGGCCACTTTGGACACACGTTCGACCTTATTTGGAATTAAAGCTTCTGCCTGGAAGTTTCCGGAGAGATGAAACTTGTGTCCTCCTTTTCTCTTGGTCTCATCATGACGGGACAGAGGCTCAGCCCCACCCCTCTTTCAGATTTTTGGCCCAGGCTCCCAAAACACTCGGCCCCTCACAAAGATGGCACGGAAGAAGACTGAACCAATGGGGAATGGCGTTGCTGGTGGTTGCCTAGGTAACAGCCAATGAACAGCGGGAATTGTGCCCAGTGCGGCCGTCAGGGATGGCGGAGTCCATCCAGTGGGACCGAGGCGAGTGGTGGTGGCGGAGGGGAAGGTGTCAGTGGCCAGCCGAGAGGAGCAAAGATCCTGACCGCTGGAGTCCCGCGTCGCATCGGAATGTGACGGCGTCCCCAAGAGGCCAAGCTCAGGTTGGCTCGCGGGGCGGGTGGGAGGAGGACGGGGGCGGGGGGGGGGGCACAAGGTGGGGACTGAGGCTTTAAACATGGGACCCGGGCTGGGAAGCGCGCCTCTGTCCGGGCTGTACTGACCAGAAGGTGGCTGCGCGTGGGGTCCCAAACCTGGGTTTGGGGTTTCGATCCTGAGATCGTAGCCCCGGAGAACACAGGGCACCGGTTTTGGAGAGGGGTGTGCCGGGCTGTTTCTGGAGGGAATGCCCCAGACCTGTGAGAGCTGAAGAGCCTGTGGGGTGGGAACCGACCCCACAAAGTCTGGAACCGGACTGAAATGGGGAAAAAAAAAAAAAAAACCGAAAATGCAGCGGGAGACTGGGTTGCCTTGTGAAGGTCTAGGGCTTTGTTTGATCTGGGGCGCGTCTGTGCCACAGGTAGGAAAACGACCTACATACAGAGGCCTGGGGAATGGGTTGTTTCAGTTACTTGCTGGATGTTATCTCAGCAATCCAGCATCCACGAACTGCTTAGGGACCAAACAGAATAACTTTGCTGTTTTAGAGCCCGCCCCAGGCATCCTCCTTTCCCCTTGACACAGAATAGTGTTCTGACACTATTAGTCCCGAGAGCCCATCACTCCCCATCATCCTTTTAAAAACCTTTTTGGTACCAGTAGACTCTTCTCACTTTCTTGACTCTCACTAGTCCACATTCTTTCTGCGTAAGACCTGTTTACATTAACAATGCCATTGCTTACTTCCCAGACTGAAGGGAAATTAGAATTATAAATTTAAAAAACCTAATTATTTCTTTTCCATTTAAATCAGTATTCCTAATTTCCTAATCTTTGTTCATCACAGCTTCCTTTCTTCTTAAGGCTCTAAAAACCCATGGTTGCTTTCTTTATAATAACTAAAAGAATTGCTGGAGGCTGGAGAGATGGCTCAGCAGTTAAGAGCACTGGCTGTTCTTCCAAAAGACCCAGGTTCAAATCCCAGCACCCACATGGCAGCTCACAACTGTCTGTAACTCCAGTTCCAGGGGATCTGATACCTTCACACCAATGCACATAAAATAAAGTTAAATAAATAATAATAATAATAATAAAGAATTGCTGTTAGTTTGTTTTAAAACTTTTTTTTAGATAGGGTTTCTTTGTCTAGCTTTGGGGCCTGTCCTGCCTGACACAAGCTCTGTAGACCAGGCTGGCCTTAAAACTCAGAGATTCACCTGCCTATATCTCTCTGAGTGCTGGGACTAGAGGCATGTGCCACCACTGCCCAGCTGTTTTAAAACTTAGCCAGGCAGTGGTGGTGCACGCCTTTAATCCCAGCACTTGGGAGGCAGAGGCAGGTAGATCTCTGTGCGTTAGAGGCCAGCCTGGTCTACAAGAGCTAGTTCCATGACAGGCTCTAAAACTACAGTGAAACCCTGTCTTGAAAAAACAAAAACTTCTTAATTTAAGCTGGACGTGGTGGAGCCTGCCAGCACTCAGGAGGCAGAGGCTGGTGGCTATCTCTTGAGTTCAAGGTCAGCCTTGACTACACAGAGAGATTCTCTTTCAAAAAACAAACAAGCAAACAAAACTTCTTCTTTTTTTTTTTGGTTTTTCGAGACAGGGTTTCTCTGTGGCTTTGGAGCCTGTCCTGGAACTAGCTCTGTAGACCAGGCTGGTCTCGAACTCACAGAGATCCGCCTGCCTCTGCCTCCCGAGTGCTGGGATTAAAGGCGTGCGCCACCATCGCCCGGCTCAAACAAAACTTCTTAATTTAGACAAAAGATACTGTGAATACATAAATGTTCTTTAGTAAGCTTGGTTTTTTAAAAAAGAGAGAGGAATGAGAGGCTGGAGAGATGACTCAGCAGGGATGAGTGTTTACAGCTCTTGCAAGAGAGCCGGGATTCAGTCCCCAGCACCCTCATGGTGGCTCACAGCCACCTGTAACTGCAGTTCCAGGGGTTATAAAGCCCTCTTTTGGCCTCCATATGGTCATGCAGGTTCACACATAGACACATATTTAAAGCACTTTGACAAAAGAAATGAAAGCAGCTTCTCATCACTGTCTTAGAGTTCTGTCTGGAATTGTCTGTGGAAGAAAAAAATAATATAGCAAAGGCTATGCTCTTTTTTTTTTTTTTTTTTTTGCAAAGTAATAGTGTTAGACCCTAGCATCCAATCACCGAGGAAGAGGAGTCGCTCCAAGAGACCATCTCTCATATCACAGCTGATCTAAAAGTATGAGGATTTTATAAATTCTGTCATGACAGGGTCTTCCAGCAGTCGGAAGGCTAGAAGACCCTCAATGTCTGGTACAGGCTATTTTTAAAGGGAAAAACCACAGAAGGAAGGGGTGTCTGGGGGTTGTTCTTTAACTATTATGATTGGCTTATTCAAAAAGACTATTACCAATAATTGGCTGGAGAGTGGTTGCCAGATCAGATGAGGTAAAAGGAAACTTCTGAGGGTCACTTTGCCCCTTCCCAGGGACTAAGTCAAAACATCAGTAACTGAGTCAACACCTAAAGGTTATCATGCCCCTATTCAGGGAGATGGAAAGTTCCCAACATCTCAGTACATGCTGTTACGTCCTTGGTTCCCAGAGGAGAAGGGGAAGTAAAGTGTTGTCAGAAATGGCTTCAGAATTGTCTTAAAGTTCCTCATTAGGATAGTGGATTCCAGAGACAGATTAGTAATTTTAGGTTATGTTTGGCCTGCTCTTTTGCAGCTCGTCTGTCATGAGTGTGTGTAGGAATGTGAACTGTCTTGGTTTGTGAGTGGATTCCCTGTGCATATCTACGCTTAGGGCATCTACTCCCTTCCAAAGATATGACAAGTAATGTAAACACTGACTTGTGTTCCTTATTTTTCATCTTCATTGAGTACTGGATACACTTAATTAAACTAGATTTGTCTCAATAACTATGGATAATCATGGTTACTGGTGACATTCCCTCTTGGTTTTGTGGCTGTCCAGCTGACTTTTAATTATCATGGATAGTTACAAAACTCCCAAGTAAAAATTCAAACACTGTCCCAAGGAGTGATAGTAACAACTATTTGGACACATGTAGCCGTTTCTAGCCAAATGTATTCAGCTGTAGCCTGAGACCCATGAGTTCTACACATGTTCCTTTTAATTAGCACTTCTGATGTGCTTCTTGAGACTGGACATGGTTTGGAGGAACAACTTCTGAACTTATGGAAATGGATCAAATATACTTTTGAAAAACAGCACAGAATGGACAGAGGCATCTGGCAGATGGTGTGCAGTTTGCTATCACTCAACAACAAATTAATCCCACACTTGGCAGCTTAGAACTACCCTGTGCTACTCCCAGATCCTGTGGGCCAGGGATCTGGGTCTGACATCATGGAGATGGCTTCTCTTTATTCTGTAGTTTCTCAGATGAGATAGGATTCAGTGTCTGGGAGCTGGAATCATTTGACATCTGCTTCACTGATGCCTGGTGCCTACCTGAGCTGAGATGATTGAAAAATGAGAATGCCAACCAGAGCAGCAGCACATGACCAGCACATGACCTATAACTGGCCTGGCTTCCTCATTGCTTGGGAACCTCTGTTGCGGGAGGTCCTTCCGCTCCTCCAGCCTATAGCCACTGAGATACCAGCCCATTGGGGCGTGGTCTCTCTCCCTTTAAAAAAGAGGCCACTTCCCTCTCCTCTCTCTCTTCACTTCCTGCTCCACCGGCGACTAGACTCCCTTCCTGGTTGCGCAGAGGGCTGTTGTCTGGGACGGTGATCTGTAAGTTTTTTCCCCTTTAAATAAATATCACCATATTAATCATAATTCCAAACTGGTGTGGCATTGTTTGCGACTTACGCCTACAAACCTCCAGATAGCATATATTTTTTTAAATAACATTTTTATTATGTATTTTCTTATTTGTTTCTATGTACAGGCCATGGTATGCTTGTGGAAGTCAGAGGACGACTTGCTGGATTCAGTTCTCTCCTTCCATGTGGGTTCAGGGATCAAACTCGGGATGTCATCTTGGGGGCCCGCACCTTGATCTGCTGAGCCATCTCACTGTCTCCTGTCAGGTGTTCTTAGGTGGTGGCCCAGGGTTCAAGATACACATCCAGCAATGAGCGGAATGAACATTTATGATGAACATAACATCCATGATGCTGTATTTAAAGCAGTCCAAGTCAGGTCAAATTTAGGGAGATGCTGCAAACGTCTTTAGAAAATTAAAATGCAGTCTGTAACTCCAGTTCCAAGGGACATAAACCCCTCTTTTGGCCTCCATGGGCTCCTGTGTACATGTAGTATACATACACTTATGCTGGTTCATACACATATACATAAATTTAAAGCCCTTTTAAAAAGTGCTTTACCACATTTGGCAATAAAAATAAAATTTCAGGAGCTAGACAGATGGCTTAGCAGTTAAGAGCACTGGCTGCTCTTCCAGAGGTCTGGAGTTCAATTTCCACAAACCACATGGTGACTTATAGCCATCATCCATAATGGGATCCAAGGTCTCTTCTGTCCTGCAGGCAAATTATAGATAGATAGATAGATAGATAGATAGATAGATAGAATCTTTTAAAAATAAAATCTCAAATTTTATCACCTTTCTTAAAATATTTAAGATATTGGCCCAAGAGCTAGTAGCAATAACAAAAAAAAAGAGAGATAGAGAGAGAGAGAGAGAGATTTGCAACTTAAGATCATGGCTAGTACTTTGTTCATAGATAATCCTTGTTGTGTGAAAAAGTTCTTTGGACTCTTTTGGGGGGGGCACCACCCAGCTCCTAAATAAATCACACACACAGGCATATTCTTAGTTATGAATATCTGTCCTTAGCTGGGTTTGTTTCCGGCCAGCTTTTCTTATATTATCCAGACTACCTTTTTTTCTCTATTTCTGTACTTCCTTCTCCATGGCTCGCTGGGTAGCTGGGTGGCTGGCCCCTGATGTCTTCCTCTCCTTGTTTTCTTCTCGTTCTCTTGCTCCCAAATTTCTCCTTTTATTTATACTCTCTGCCTGCTCGTCCCGCCTATCCTTGTTACTGCCTCACTATTGGCCGTTCAGCTCTTTATTAGGACCATCAGGGGTTTTAGACAGGCAAAGAATCACAGCTTCACACGTAATCAAATGCAGCATAAACAGAAGTAATGCACCTGAGCCAGGCGGTGGTGGCAGCGGCCCACACCTTTAATCCCAGCACTCGGGAGGTAGAGGCAGGCAGATCTCTGTGAGTTCGAGGCCAGACTGGTCTACAAGAGCTAGTTCCAGGACAGGCTTCAAAGCTACAGGGAAACCCTGTCTTGAAAAACCAAACCAAAACAACAACAACAACAAAAACACACCTGAAAAATAAATACTATCCAACAAATCCTCAAATTTTTTTTACCCTTTCTGGATCCCTGTGGAACAAGGTGAGATACCACCACTCTGGAAGTTCCATGTATCTTTTAGGAAAAGTAAGTAGGCACAAAAGTATTGTCGCTCTGGAGCCCTGTGTACCCATCCTTAAAACTCTCTGCAGTAATTCACCAAAGCTCAAGTGATGAGGGATTGGTTAACTACTGCTAAACACCTTAAGATCTAGGTCTAGTGACAGATTTTGTCATTACAGTACATTTACAAAATCTAGTCAAAGATACAGTTAGTTTTTCAGCCAAGCTTGGTAGTAACTGTCATATACCCAGTATTCAGGAGGCAGAGGCAGGAGGATCTCTCTGAATGCAAAGCCAGCCTGGTCTACATAGCAAGTTCCAGGCTATCCAAGACTTCATTAAAAGACCCTGTCTCAGAATACCAAATACCCCCTCTCTCTCCCTCTTTTCTCTTTCTCCCATACACACATACACAGCTCTTCAGATTCAGGTGGGGTGTGTTTTGAAGAGTTATGTTGCAATTTGAGGGTTTTGTTTGGTTTTGTTTGGGACAAGTTCACCTACGTTGCCATGGCAAGCCTGCTCCCCCAGAAAGCGGGGACAGAAGATGTGACACTTGCCCAGCATGTTTACAGCTGTGCCGTCCTTTGACTGTGACTGCCATTAACTCATTTAGTTCTAGAAAGAGCTACTGATGACCTACAGCTATCAGAATACCTTAGCTCTCCTGTAAAGAGTTTTCTCTTGACATTCTTATGGAACACTTCTCTTCCTCTCATTAATGTTGTATTTGCTGAGATGCTGCTCTGACCTCTACCCAAGCCTGCTCTGATACTGGACGGAAGATAAGAGTTTCGGTTTCTGTGCGACTTGAAAGGACACTGGTCCCTGGCACCAGGCCCACAAGCATTTAAGGGTCCTCTCCAGTTCTGTGCACTAGA
This sequence comes from Microtus oregoni, assembly GCF_018167655.1. Taxonomy (NCBI): domain Eukaryota; kingdom Metazoa; phylum Chordata; class Mammalia; order Rodentia; family Cricetidae; genus Microtus; species Microtus oregoni. The sequence continues at coordinate 18,973,500 of NW_024543071.1, forward strand.
TCCAGTCCCTATGTTCCGAAGAAGAAACGCACTTGTCCTGCTGGCATCAGGCACATGCCTGCGAGCGAGACTGCGCACTGACTGTTCCCATGGAGACCTTGCAGTCACAGTGTTCAGTGTCTCCCTGTGGTGCAGTCAGATTCCACAGGTTTTCAGGTGCGAACTCAAGTGGGGGTTCCCGAGCACTAGTCCCCAACGCTATTGGTATGGCTTCTTTTCTATGATATATTCACCCTAGCATGCTTTCTGCTCTCATCATACACATGCCTGCCATCACCCATTCATATGAATATGTCAGTTTTTACTGGGTGATAACACACACTTTGAAAACACAGTGACCTGAAACAGCTATTATTTCTTTGCCCAGTGAAACTGTGAGTCATTGCCATGGGGCCAGGCTTCTAGGGCAGCCCTTTCGGTCCTGCTGAGTTCACCTTTCTGTGGTCAGCCAGGACAATGGCTCCACATGGCCTGCTCTCATCTAGACTGTGCGCTGGAAGCAGAGCAGGTCTTACAGCACAAGGGCAAGGCTGGGGCTTCTCAAGCCTCTGCATTTATAGGTCTCTATTATTATCTTTCCTAACACTCCATTAGCCAAGTAGTGCACGCAGCTAGCCAGACTAAGGCAAGTCTGTCTCTTGGTAGGAGGACATTCATCCCTTCCCACAGGCTCCTCTGACTGGACTCTGCTGCTCCAACCCCTCCTCTGGTCACAGTCATCCTTGTTTCACAAGTCCACCCCCACCCCCGCTGCCAGACTCTTTCTTTCCGTAACTTAGCTGCTATAGTTTCCAGGGAGCGCCATGAACTGGTCTGACCTAAAAGCTCAGCATAAAGAAGGAAGTCATCATGGAGGGCCATGTGCTTGTTCCTACTTAGCCAGCAACATTTTTATTAAATGTCTTTTAGATTTCTTTGTGTGTATGTTTAAATATTTGTCTGCGGGTACGTATATGTACCATGTGCTTGCCCGGTACCTACGGAAGTCAGAAGGTGGTTTTGAATCCCCTGGAAATGAAATTTGGATGATTGTAAAATAGCACGTGAGGCTGGGAATGAAACCTGGGTCCTCTGCAAGAGCAACAAGTGCTCTTAGCTACTGGGCTATCTCCCCAGCACCAAAACCTTTAACCATTCTGTGCTTTTGTTTCTTCATCTGTATTATAAAGGAGTTTGTGTTACATCTTTGAGATTCTTTAAAAACTCAAGATAACTAGGCAGTGGTGATGCTCACCTTTAATTCCAGCACTTAGGAGACAGAGGCTGGTGGATCTCTCTGAGTTTAAGGCCAGCCTGCTCTACAGAGAGAATTCCAGGATAGGCAGACCTATACCGAGAAACCCTATATTGAGGAACAAACAAACAAACAAAAACAAACCTTAAGGTGTAGGTGTATCTATTGCTCCCTAAATAAGCTGTCGTTTCCAGTCAGACCAGCTCCTTGCTACCTCTGTCTGTTGCTCTTTTCTTTCTTTACTGCTTATTTTTCTTTTATCCTTTTTCCTATTGATGTAGGATTCTCCTCTGTATGCTGTGGATACCATTGGTTATAAAGAAACTGTCTTAGGCCTGTGATAGGGCAGAGTAGAGCTAGGCGGGGCAAACTAAACTGAATGCTAGAAGAAAGGAGGCGAGTCAGGGAGAAGCCATGGAGCCGCTGGAGACAGATGCACTGGAACCTTGCCGGCAGGCCACAAGCCTCGTGGTAAAATATAAAAGAATGGAAATGGGTTAAATTAAGATGTAAAAGCTAGCCAATAAGAAGTTAGAGCTAATAGGCCAAGTCATGTTTTAATTAATATAGTTTCTGTGTGGTTATTTCAGGAGTCTGAGCGGCCAGGAAATGAACAAGCGGCCTCCTACTACACCTATTTATTTATTTATTTTGAGATGTTTCATGTAGCTAAGGATGGCTTTGAACACATGATCCCCTGCCTCTGCTTCCCAAGCACTGGTTCTGGTGAGGGCTGCTCACCCCTGTACTTGCTGATATGTGCCGCCTGAGTTGATGGAATTACATTGTCTCTGGGATAGTTTGGTGTTTCACCAACCATGTTATAACTTCACTGAGGGGAGAGACTCTGTTTTATACATCCAAGCTCGTGGTAGACATCAAGGAAATATTTGCAGATTGAGCTTCTCTTTCCATCCCAGGTCACAGGAAGCAGGAGCTGGCTGAAAACTTAGAAAAGCAGGGGTGAGGTGGCAGTGGGTGTCGAGGAGGGTGTTTCGCTAAGTATACCTGAGATAGGATGCCCTTACCAGAGCTCAGCCTCAGGCCCTCTACCCTGGGTGACACTGGCTTCTCTGTTTCTTACAGGTGTCATCCTTTCCTCCCGTCAGCAACCACCATGACGCTGACGAAAGGTTCCTTTACGTACTCCAGTGGGGAGGAATACCGTGGCGAGTGGAAGGAGGGTGAGCAGGGTCTCAGGGTAGCCTTCATGGATCTTCATTCCTTGCTGCAGGACACAGCTCCATATCGTACCTGCCCTTTATTTCAGGGCTTAATGAAGGAATGGGAAATGAGTTCCATCTTCCCAGTCTGGATCGATAGTGCTTTAACACAATCTGTCATCTTATGTGTGTTTAACACAGTCTCTTGTCTTATGTGGGGAGAGCAAATGAATTTGTTTGGGTGTAAATTAGAGTTTAGGATTCACTGCACTGACTTCTTCGCCATGAGTCTTCAGAAGTTAAGGAAGATCTGGAAATGAGAAAAGACACTCAAGAGCAAGTAGCACTCCTTGCTTTGAGTTTCCTCGGGCAGCTTTTTACACTTGGAAGTGATCTATTTATTCTTAGGGATAGCAAAATTCTTTGGAACTGTGAACTATTCTGGAAACTATACCAGAAGCAGTTTAATGGTTCAGTTTGGAAACTCAGCCTGGACACTTTAGAGCTCACAGGTTTGGTTCTAGCAAGCCACGAAACTGCCCAAGGAGATGGGCTTTTCACACCCATAGAGGCCAAGAGCAGTTCATACTGAGGCCAGGCCTGTGCCCAAGGAGACCAGGCTTTACACACTCACAGAGGCGAAGGGCAGTTTTTTGTGAGAAAGGCTATGGAGGGTATAGGCTGCTAAGCCAGTAAGAAGGGACCCTGAAGCTGCCTCATTCCAACCTGGTCCCTGTCCTTCTCTTTGCTCAGGCCGGAGACATGGTTTTGGTCAACTGATGTTTGCAGATGGTGGCACCTACCTGGGTCACTTTGAGAATGGGCTCTTTAATGGCTTTGGGGTACTGACCTTCTCAGATGGCTCAAGGTAAGAATGAGCTCGGTCCTTTCTCAGGCCGTGATAAAAATGTGGGGCACTGGAGAGCGTCTGTTCAGCCCTGAGCTTGCACAGGCAAGAAAACAGGCAAGGGGTGGGCAGTTCTCTTATTGATGACTTTGATTTTTTATTTAATTTTTACTTATTTGTAAAAGGTGCACCACACCACATGTGAAGGTCAGAGGAGTCTGTTTTCCGCTTCCACCATGTGGGCCCCCAGGATTTAACACAAGTCATCGGGCTTGGAGACAGGTTTATTTTGCCTTCTAAGCCATCTTGCCAGCCCTTATTATTTTAAAATAGATGCAAAAGTCAGGCATGGGGCCGGGAGATGGTGGCGCACGCCTTTAATCCCAGCACTCGGGAGGCAGAGGTAGGCGGATCTCTGTGAGTTCGAGACCAGCCTGGTCTACAGAGCTAGTTCTAGGACAGGCTCCAAAGCCACAGAGAAACCCTGTCTCGAAAAACCAAAAAAAAAAAAAAAAAGTCAGGCATGATGGCATATGTCTGTAATCCTAGGACTAGAAAGGCAGAGGCCAACCTGGGCTACATAGCAACACTTCATCTCTAAACAAAACAAATACATTAAATAGATGTGAAATTGGAAACGGCAGAGAGGTGAGTGACTTTCTGCTTTACCTCTGTTCACTTAGACTCTTTCCCTGGAGCTAAGTCTCTCCCTCCACCTATGCCTTCTGAGCCCTCTGCTGCTGGGGAATGGTGTGGCACAGGCAGAGCTCTGGGCTGGGCGGAGTGAGCTTTGCTCTGCGCCTTGACTCACACCCGCCTGCAACTGCTTGCCTCGGTTACCCCGAACGGCTAACCCACCCACTAAAGGCTAACTACCGTCTTGGTGTCTCTGCAGGTATGAGGGGGAGTTTGCCCAGGGCAAGTTTAATGGCGTCGGAGTTTTCATTCGCTATGACAACATGACCTTTGAGGGGGAATTTAAAAATGGCAGAGTAGATGGTTTTGGTAAGTTTCACCTCAGTGGGATGGTAATTTAGTGTAACATGGATGGAAGCACTCCTCCGTAATCCAGCAACCTATCGAGCCCGCGTGTCACTTCCCTCTCCTTCCGCCTCTATACGTGGAGCTGACCTGAAACGTTAATGCCGTCTCCTTCTCTCTGTCCTCAAAGGCTTGCTGACTTTCCCTGACGGCTCCCACGGAATACCCCGCAACGAAGGTCTGTTCGAGAACAACACGCTGCTGCGGCGTGAGAAGTGCTCTGCCGTGGTTCAGCGGGCACAGAGCGCCTCCAAGTCAGCCAGGAACCTCACGGCCTGATGGAGCTTTGGGCACATTTGGGAACATCCCTTGTGCGCATGTGGCGGCGGCGGCGAGGCGAACAAACGAACCTGCTATGAGATGGGATTGACTGTGGTGGCTGTGGTGCCACCGCCCGGTGAGTGCTCTGTCGCCTGCCAATCAGGAGTTCAGTCGCAGGAAAGCGCGAAGGATTTGGGCCCGGAGACCCTGTAGCAGTTCTGCCCTTCCCTGACCTGTGTTCAAGAACGGGGCGCCTCTTCCTTGCTGTTACTCCGTTTCTAGCACCTGCACCTTGGTACCCAGTGCTGTGGCCTTCTGTGTGCTGTCAAACCACACAGAATCTCTTCATTCCACCCCCTTACAGCAGATGATCCTGTGTGCCGCCATGGAGAAATCAGGAAAAAGAGGGTGACTTAGACCACAGAGGTTCTGTGAAGCCTAGAACAGAGCTTTCCTGTGTGTTACCCCTCATGCACCGCACTGGAGGCCTGACTCCAGGCTGGTCTCTGTGTCTTCTATTCCCCTTCAATGTAAGAGCGTGGCTTTCTTCTCCCTCAACTTTACAGTTAACTGTCTTCCCTACCTGACTTATAGCAGATAGCCCAGTCCCCATCTGTGCCTCTCTCTCCCTTAGATGTCAGACAGGATCCCCTCATAGAATATCCAAATAAGAAACTAGTGTAAGAATAGCTATGACCTGTATCCATTATCAATCCAGGGCAAGGGGCAGACCTATCTAGGCCTCCTATGAATGACCTGAATCCCAGGGAAGGCTTGAACTGACAGTTCCTTCCCAGCACATCAGTGGATCAGACTCACAGCCCCTTGGGTGTCAGAAGTCCTGGATCCATCCTAGTGTGAACTGACTGGCATTGGCACCTCCGTTTCACTCATGACTCTTCAAGCAAGAGTCTTGGCCCTCAGGCCTGGGACAGATCTTGCTGCCAAAACCATCCCAAGGTCTCCAGTTAGCGTAGGTCCCAGCCCTAGCCCAGCTCCCATCCTCAAGTCTCCCTCAACAGCGGACTGTGGTGGGAATCATAGCTGTGTGCCTCTATTTATTCCCTGAACTGTACTGTAGAACAGTGTTTATAGGAATAAACCAGCCACCACAACTGCCTGCACTTCATGTTCATGACTTTCTGGACTTGGGCTCATGGGTTTGCTGTTTGTGGGAACTAAACAGAGAAGTGCTTGGAGCTAACACTGAACACTTTGCTGCATAACATCACCTGTTTCTCAGAACCCCTGTGCTGAGCTGGCAAGAGGCCAGGCAGAGTGTTTGCGTGCAAACACGAGGACCTGAGTTCGATCCTCAGCACCTGTGTGAAAATGTGGGCGTAGTCATGCATGCTTCTACTCCCAGGTCTAGGGATTCAAAGAAAGTATCCCTGGGGCTGACTGTCCAGCCAGCCTAGCCTAGTTAGCAGGCCCAGGTACCAAAATGGACAGCTTCTGAGGAACACAGGAGGTTGACCTATGGCTACACACACACACTTCTGTGGGGTAGAAGACACGAGTTTTTTAAACCAGCAGAGTCAAATTGTTCAGGCTAGTAAATGGCAGGGCTGGGTGGGGTTTCTCTGTCCTGTTCCGTCTGGTCTCACCTCCCTTCCACTGGATTGAGCATCAGTATATATAAGCCCCAAGACCAGTTATTGCCAGGCCTGCTGGGTGACCTCAAACAAGTCAACTGCTACCCACGTTTCCCTTTTCTGCACTCAGTAGTAAAACACTCCTGTCATGCTTACTAGTTTATTTACAGTTCTTACCTCAGTCTCCCCCACAGCTCTGGGAGAAAGGTGTTTTACGGCTGAGATTCCGGGAAATCAGGGGCTACCTCAGGCTCCACAGACACCAACAGGTCCCAGAGCGTAAACTCAGGGCTGTTGAAGCTCGGAGTCTGAGCTCTCAGCTTTCTAGGCTGCCTCTCTCAGCCTAGATTTTCCCCATCAGCCCTAAACCTATTCTGTAAGCCCCACAGCTCTGGGAGGTGACTGTAAAAGAAGCCCAGGAGCCAGCTTGTGAAAGGGTGAGGACCTGGTTTTGAGTCCCCAGCACTCACATAAGAAGCCAGCTGTAGCTGGGTGGTGGTGGCGCACGCCTTTAATCCCAGCACTGGGTCCCTGGGTCCCTGTGTTGTTGCCATGGTAATCCTGCTCAGTACGAGAGGAACCTCAGGTTCAGACATTTGGTGTATGTACTTGGCTGAGGAGCCAATGCGGCAAATCTACCATCTGTGGGATTATGACTGAACGCCTCTAAGTCAGAATCCCGCCCAGGCGGAACGATAGGGCAGCTCTGCGGGAGCCTCGGTTGGCACTGGATAGCCGGGTCCCCGTCTGTTTCCGCCGGGGGTCCCTCCGGCTCGGTCGCCTGGGTCCCTGGGTCCCTCGGTCGCCTGGGTCCCTGGTGTTGTTCTTATTTTCGATGGCTTTCTTGTCTGCGGGGTTAAAGGGTAAAGACGTTACCCGGGGAAAGGAGACACAGACACGTGGCGGTCCCACGTGGGTGCACTTTAATGGGGGACCTCGGTCGCCTGGGTCCCTGGGTCCCTGGGTCGCATGGGTCCCTCGGTAGCCTGGGTCCCTGGGTCGCCTGGGTCCCTCGGTCCCCTGGGTCCCTGGGTCGCCTGGGTCCCTAGGTCCCTGGGTCCCTTGGTCGCCTGGGTCCCTGGGTCGCCTGGGTCCCTCGGTCGCCTGGGTCCCTGGGTCGCCTGGGTCCCTCGGTCGCCTGGGTCCCTGTGTCCCTGGGTCCCTCGGTCGCCTGGGTCCCTGGGTCGCCTGGGTCCCTGGGTCCCTCGGTCGCCTGGGTCCCTGGGTCACATGAGGGGAGATCACTTTTACCTATGACATCATAACCATGCATGAGGGGAGATCACTTTTACCTGTGACATCATAACCATGCATGAGGGGAGATCATTGGTACCTGTGACATCATAACCATGCATGAGGGATGATCACAGGTACCTGTGACATCATAACCATGCATGAGGGATGATCACAGGTACCTGTGACATCATAACCATGCATGAGGGATGATCACAGGTACCTGTGACATTATTGCCTTTTTAATTTTGCTCTATGAGTGGGAAATCTCAGGGAGCGAAACTTCTGCAGCAGGTGTTGGGAGCCATGGCTGTTCTTGAGCAAGAGGGTTAGATGTGAGGTCATTGTGGGACTACCAGAAGCTGGTGCCAGAGGCCCAGGTAGGGTTAGGCAAATGCCAGAGTAGAGGGCACGCATGCAGAAGGAGGGAAACAGCAGGTCCTACATGCCAGATCCAAGGCGTGCTTCCAGGAACTGCGAGCATGCCCACGGCTACCTAGGCCCAAACTGACCCACCACTCTCTGCCTGCATTTGTTATTTCAGGCAAAGTGAGAACTGGAGTCCCCCTGTCATTGGTGAGAGCCTTGGGATATGAGAAATCCGTGTTGTCTGTGAACAAAGTGAGAGGCGTGTGGAAATAACCAGTCTGGGCAGGGGTGGCCTACATGCCACCACTCCTGGCTCTGTCAGGCTGTGGGCACTTATAAGTGAAAAACCAGTGCTCCTCCCACCCCTCGCTCACTTATTCAGGAATATTTCTTGACTGTGTAATATGTGCTAGGCATGGCTCCTAGTGCTTCAGGCCATAGACACAGAAAAAAACACTGTCCCCCTAAGACAGCCTACATTCTAGCAAGAGAGACACCTATATAAACTAATATATAGAATTGAGTAAGTAAAGGCTGGGGAATAAAAGAAGGCAGGCTCAGAAGAGAAAGTGGGAGGCTGGTATTGGTGGGGTGGGCAGGAACGGCCTCTCTGAAAAGGTGATGTTTGCTGGTACCTGGAAGGCAAGACAGTGAGCCCTGTGGAAGGTGGGAAAAGTGTCCTACAAAAAGGACCAGCAAGTTCAAAGGCCCTGAGGCTGAGATGTTTACTATTCCAGGAAAGATAAGGAACAGGTCTGGGATGTGAGGTAGCACCCAATGCTGTAGACTTCAGATGACCCACACCCCTGTGTGGTTAAGACCTCAGTTTGAGGAGACCACAGTGACTGCTGGGTTGGCCGTGCAGCTGCCACCAGGAGTATGGTCAGCAAGGACTGACACACCCTAGGTGTTTCATAAATGGCTGGTAAGCTGGTAACATTGCTGGCTGCGTCCCCAACACCCCAGCCGCCTGCCCGGCTAGCTCAGTCGGTAGAGCATGAGACTCTTAATCTCAGGGTCGTGGGTTCGAGCCCCACGTTGGGCGCCAACTGAAGTAGTGGGGGCGGCGGGGTTGCGTTCCCAGCACCCCGGCCGCCTGCTCGGCTAGCTTATGCCCCAAAATAATTACACAGACACTGTATTCTTTTAAGCACTGCTTGGCCCTTTAGCTCTAGCACTTACAGGCTAATTCTCACATCCCAATCAACCCATCTCTAATAATCTGTGAGAACCGGTCTTACCGGGAAGATTCTAGCCTAGTCCATCCTGGGTCGGAGCTTCATGCCCGGAGCGGGGCATGGCGTCTCTCTCAGGCATCTGCTCCCGAGAGAGCTGTGGAGTCTCTGAGCTCACTTCCTCTTCCTCCCAGCATTCTGTTCTGTTTACTCCTCCCACCTATCCTCTAACCAATAAAATGGGCCAGGGCAGTTCCTTTATAAGCCAATGGCCTTCCTCCATCAGGAGCCATCCATGTAGACTACCCTCCACAATCAATAAACACTTGCCAGTGGCTCCTCTTGTCAGAGTGGTTTTGTCTAGAATGCAAGCCCCCTCTCTCTGGCAGGCCTGGGATAGAGACCTATGGGAGGGGTTCAGACACCTCTGAGCCAACCTGTACAAGTCTTTGTCATATGGAAACTCCATGACCACAGAAGGCTAATGGGCCTGGTTGGGGTCTCCTCCCTTTTGGATGGCTTTCGAGCACCTATTTTGTTGATCTTGTAGGCATGGCAGGTCATGTGCTCTCTGAGCCCTGTGGTTCTGGAGACAGGCAAACAGGATACGGCTTCCCCTGGGTGGGCCTCTTTGCCCTTCAAGTGGGGAGAATCACGGTTCTCACCTTGCAGAGCTGAGGTGAAGATTAAATGAAGTGCCTCCTGGCACTCAGCCAGTAGCACTGTGGCCTCACAGGCACTTGCCCCCTGACCTCAGGGAACTTATCACCAAGGCCTTTCCTACTCAGACAAGCATGAGGGCCATTGTCTCCGAGCTTCCGTGAAGGCCCAAGGTTCTGGGACAAGACAATAGGCCTCTGTTTTTAGGCCTGGGTTATGCCCACACCCAAACACAGCCTTCAGTCACACAAGAGCCTTTACAGGAAGACAGGAGCAGTGTCTGGGGAGGGGCAGTACTGGCTGTCAGAGTACAATCTCCAGGTGAGAGCTGGAGCTCATGGAGGAAAGGGTGCGGCAGGACAGGAGAAGTGATGTAATGATATTATAATCTCAAAGACTAAGTTTAAGACAAAAAGAAAATAAAAATGGAGCTAACACCTGTCCTGCTTGTGCCCCAGTTGTGTAGGAGAAAACCCTAAGCCAACTGGAGATGGTCCTGTCTGCCGTGGGGTGACCACACCGCCCAACTGGAGATGGTCCTGTAGCCGTGGGGTGGCCACACCATCCAATAATGAAGGAGCTGCGCTCACCCAGCTCGATGCATGCAGAAGCAAGAGGCTGGGTCCCCACAAGGCAGAGCCTCTGCACAGCTAGGTGGCAGAGAACTCAGGCTTGGAACTGCCATGGTAGAGCCACCAAATCTCGGTGCCCTTTCTGGGCCCTGACATCAAATCTCAGCTTTCCCTGGGCATGTTAGCTGACCTTAATGAGGGCACTTGCCCCTCGAGAGCTCAGCTCCCTTGTGGATAGAATGTAAATAGTCAGAACAGCTGGTTAACCCCTCCTGTGCACCAGGCCCATGCTCACATCTGTATGAGTGGCCATAGTGACCTTCACCATCCCCTCAAAGCCATAGGTATGCTTATCATATTCTTTTTCTTTTCTTTTTTTTTTTTTTTTTTTTTTTTGGATTTTCGAGACAGGGTTTCTCTGTAGCTTTTTGGTTCCTGTCCTAGAACTAGCTCTTGTAGACCAGGCTGGCCTCGAACTCCCAGAGATCCGCCTGACTCTGCCTCCTGAGTGCTGTGTTTATCATATTCTGAATGAGGCTTAGAAGAAAATGAACAAGGCTTGTTCTTCATTGCTTAGCTCATGTATAATGAAAGCAACCATTCCAGGGCCTGTTTGCAATTTTGGTGACCACACTTTGGTAGAAATGAGATGAGAGCCCAGGTAACATACATAAGAAAGACATGGGAATAGCAGTGGCAAGGTGGCCATAGACACTGTCAGCCTCATTTTTGCCCCTCAACTGCTACACACACACACACACAAAGACAGACACACACACACATATCCTCACCCCCTCGGGCTCCATGCCAGTCACATCTGGCATTAGAAGCCTCTGCCCCCCTCACAAGAACTGAAGATGTGCCAACAGGAAGGGCCCAGGCCTGCCCCATTTCCTCCTTGGGGTCTGCTGGCCACCTTCTGAGCTTACCTCTCCTACCCCTAACCCCCACCTCAGTAACAGGTTTTATCAATTTTGGCCAAAAGCCCCTGGCTACACAGAGCCAAGAGGAGTGACTCTTCCCCTGAAGAACTCCTGAGTGTGCCAAGCCCTGGCCAGGGGCCTTCATTTCCCATCACGTGCCCACCCCTTGCTCCAGAGCTTGGCTATAAGAGCAATCCTTCAAGAAAGCTGGTGACACCGGCCTGAGAGATTCTAGAAGGCTCCATTCAGGGAGTGGTAAGGACAAAAAGGACAGCCCCCACATACTCAGACTGCACCCCGTTATCACATGGTGAAATAAAGCAGAGGTTCTCAGCATCCAGTCACACTGGGTTCAGATCCAAGCGCTCTGCCCCTTATTCTGTCACCATGGGCGAGTCTGGCCCAGAGCAGGACATAAAAGGATGGATGTGGGGGTACAGAGTGGGACACAGGGCCGCGGGCCCCTGGAGAGGACAGAAGCTCTCACTTCCATGGCCACAGGTCCTAACAGGAGAATGCTGCTGCTCTGGACACTGCTGTTGTACTGGCGGCTGCTACACCGAGCCCAAGGGACGACCCATAGTCCTCTCCTCCTGCGGATCAGCGAGAGCCAGCTGGAAACAGGTGAATCTCATGGAATGAGCTTGGGGAGGCATGATCTCCAAGAAGGCAGAGCAGGGGACAGCTCTGGGCTTCTCCTCCTCTGGCCTCCCACTTACCGGCCATCTCTACTGTCCCTCCTTGGTTCTAACACTTGCAAGGACTCTACTTGTCATGAGTAGTCCTTACCCTGACATTCAAAACTCCATAACTCTTCACCCCCACCTTCCCTATCCACCACCTGGGCATCATGGCTGCTTCCTTGGCTGGTGTGGATCCTTCCCCCTTTCTTTCCTTCTCAATGTAGTGTACTCTGCCTGGGCCTGGAAGACAAAGCCCTCAGCTCCTCTCCTACAGAAACCTCTTCTGATCTCCCTGTAGCAATTAGGTCTCTCCTTCTGGGCTCCCACAGAACCCCAATGGCCTTGCCCAGACACACCTGCCAGCCTGTCTGTCTGTCTGTCTGCTGTTCTCCCTGCCTCTTGTCTGTGAGGTACTTGTCCCAGCTTGAATATCTCGTTCAGAAATTCACCTGCTCTCCCTAGACTCTTCCATATTGAGATCTTTCACTTCCATGAGATGTCTGTCCCAAGACTCGTCCTCCCCTTCAGCGCAGGGCCCTCTCTGACCAGCATGTCTGAAGCAGGTACTCCTCACTTGACATGCTTTGACTCAGCCTGTTTTCATTTTCTTTGTAACAAAACATACTGTGCCTGCTGACCTGACTACTAGTTTGTCTTTCTCCCCAACTAACATGTCAACTCTGGGGCAGCAGGAGCCACACTGCCTCCTGAGCTCAGCAGACTAAGACTTGCCCACACAACTTGGTAGCAAGGCGAGACTGAACCAGGAGAATGACTTGAGCCTAGGACTTTGAGAACAACCTGGTCAAAACAGTGAGATCTGAGCTTGGGTCCTAAAAACTTGTTGCTGAATGGCTGTCTTGTCTGCAGCTGGGCCCGGGTGCTGGTGGGTGTTTGCTGGATGGCTGATCAGAGCAGGCCAGACAGCAGCTGGACCTGAGAAGCAGACCCTAGCTTGGGTAGCAGCAGTGAGCCACATGGGTCAGAGAAGCCACAGAGGAGTTGCCACAGGAATCTGCAGGCATCAGTTACTCAGCCACTTAGCTGGCAGGACTGAGCCACACGGGTAGGAGGGTTAGAAATTACCAAGTCCCTACTGAGGATCAGCCAACCCAAACCTTGCTCAGCTTTCAGGCAGTTAAAGTACATGAGACCACGCCCAGAGTGGGCCAGTATCCTAAAGGCTATTGTCTGGGGGAGTTCCCGCAACACAGGGACTGCTGGGACCAACAAGTCTGAGAGCTGGGATTCTTACACACAAGGCGGCAGTCACTATGCAGTTCAGAGGTTGGGGACAGAGCAGTTTGTTAGCTAGAAGAATCTAATCATTCATAAAAGAAATATCTTTGAGTGTAACTAATTCATGGGAAAACCCAGAGCATTTTAGTTGCTGAAACAAAATACCAAAGTGGGTGGAGGAAAAGCCATGCACACTTCTACAATAAAGTGAAATGTGTCCTTGCAGATCCGAGAACTCACAATGGAACAATGTGTATTTTAGCCAACCTGAGCTTCGGGTGACCTGTGGTTAACGCTAAGGGGACTCTGTATAAGGAGAAATTTGCGCAAGGTGAGTTTCAGATCTTCTGTGCTCTTTATTTGGACAATGGCAGTGTGTAGGGAGCGGGCATCTGTTTTGGAGGTGTCTCGTCCCAGAACCAGTTCTTAGGATTCAGGATATTGGCAAGGTCACACCCCTTACTGAAGCGAGGGTTTGGGGCCAAGTTACTGTTGAGGAGAGGGCACGAGAGGCCAAGTCCACAGGAGCCAGAAGCTCTTGACATTGCTCTCCTAGTTGGGACACACAGGGTGCAATCTACCACCCCAGCAATGAAAGTGTGAAAGACTTTCTTCCAAGGAGCTGCCCAAGCCCAGGGCCAGGGTTATGAGTTATGCAGGTACCTAACTGCATAGCGCACCCCAAATGCAGATACCCACAAGTATAGCAGGTCTCAAGTGTGACATGAACTGTTTGTAAATGGTTGGGGCATGGAGATTCATTCTGTGATTCTGCGAGTGACAAAAGCGCTCTACAAAGCCTCATTTGCAGACTCCACCCAAAGTTCCACTGTGCCAGGCAGCATTTCCCAGGAGAGTCGTAGGCTGCTGTGTTCATTCTTTTCTGCACCAAACCCAAGAGGAGCAGGAATGGGGACATTTTTCATATTTTTCTTTTTTTCTCCTTCTTGTAGGACTGAGATTAAACTCAGGGCCTTGTGCATGTGAGACAAATGCTCTGTCACAGAGCTGTACCCAAATCAGTTTTTTGTTTAAATATCAAACATCTGTAGCTTATCAGGCTACCTCCCTTGACTATGGTGCAAATGGCCAATAAGAAACCTGTTTAGCATCTCAGACAAGAATAAGCCCTAAACACCAGGATGGGAAGTATATGTGTCTGAGAAAGTCAGCATCAACCTTTGTGGGTCCATTAGCTGTAACCTCTGTCAAACTTTAAGCTAAGTAAGAAAACACAGAGGATTTGGATTGGAATTTGGGTGCACTCTAACATAGCTCTCTTGGTGTATTAGTGATGGAGGAGGGTCATCTTTCTATCTGTTGCTTTCATTGGTTAATTAATAAAGAAAACTGCCTAGGCCCATTTGATAGGCCAACCCTTAGGTGGGTGGAGTAAACAGAACAGAATGCTGGGAGGAAAAAAGCCGAGTCAGTCAGTCCCCATGATTCTCTCACTCCAGACAGACGCAGGTTAAGATCTTTCCTGGTAAGCCAGCTCATGGTGCTACACAGCATATTAGAAATGGGTTAATCAAAGATGTGAGAATTAGCCAATAAGAGGCTAAAACTAATGGGCCAGGCAGTGTTTAAAAGAATACAATTTCCGTGCAATTATTTCAGGGCATAAACTAGCCATGCGGGCAGCTGGGTGCAGGGGATGCAGCCCCGCCGCTCGTATCGCAACATATTAGTTCAGTGTTCTTTGCTATACTGAAATATTCAGTCAGGCTGCTCTATTTAACTGACAGATTTAGAGGCTAAAAGGCCAAGGTCAGGCAGCCTCATATATGGGCCTTGGAGAGACTGTTGGCAGGTGGCATTATGGCGGGTGTATGACATGGAGGAGGAAGAGTTCACACCATAGACAGCAAGCCAGACAGTGATTGGGTCCCATGAGAACTATCTGAATCCCTCCCAAAGGCAGCACCCTCCATAATCAAGAGATCACACCGTAAGACAGCAAGCCAGACAGTGATTGGGTCCCATGAGAACTATCTGAATCCCTCCCAAAGGCAGCACCCTCCATGATCAAGTGCCACCTCACATACTACATTGTCAAGGACCAGGTTGTCAATAACGACCCATGGGGGGAACTTTCAAACCATAGCTCAACCACAAGTCAGTTTCTCTGTCATCTGCCTCAGGCTCCCTAATACGAAGCCTCCTCTATTTTGAAATGAGAATAAAACTTCTCTCACCACATTGCTATGATAAAAAGATAATAGACATAAAATAGTGTGGAAATTGTAGTTGTTAGAGTACAGTGCCACTGGTCCTCTATCATGTTTGTTCTTCCTTTCCATAGTACAGTTCTTTATGATTTATTTTTATTTTCTGACTATGTGTGTTTGGCAGCATATGTGTCTGTGCATTGAGTGTGTCTGACGTCCATGGAAATGAGAAGTGGACATTAGATCTGGACTAGTGGATGTGAGCTCCCATGTGGATTCTGAGAACTGAACCTGGGTCTTCTGCAAGAGCAGCAGTGCCCTTCACCACTGAACCATTTCCCTAGCGCCATGGTAGTTCTTTCCTTAGCAAGATGTAAGGGTTTTCCCTGTGATTCAACTGCCTACATGCAATTTAGCTGTTCCATGTTGACTATATTTCCTAAATGACTTTTAACATCAACTAGTCATGATTCTAAAATATGAGGAATAACAAACTGTCGTGTCCTGGAATATAATGTTATAGAAGTAGCTGTAGTGACAGCTTCCTCATGGCTGGATTCACGAGAGTCCAGCAAGGAAATTTCTGCCCTCACTCACCTTTCTGAAATGCAAGTTGGACCTACACTGGGTCACAGAAAAAGAAAGAGTTAAGAATCCTGGTCACGTATTAGAGCCATTCTTTTTGACAATCTTTTAACATTACAGTAGAATGCTTTTAAAGGTAATGTCAAAGCTGGAGAGAGCACTTTGTAGTTAAGCACACTGACTGTTCTTCCAGAGGACATCAGGTTCAATTCCCAGCAACTACACTTGGCTCACAACCATCTATTACTATAGTTCCAGAAGATTCAATGCCATTTTCTGACTTCTGTGGGCAATAAGAAAAGATGGTGTACCCAGACACGCTGACAGACAAAATAACAATACACATAAAATAGACGAATTCTTTTTAGGAAAAGCATAAAGGATAACATCAGTGGTAGTCATTCTCTGTCCTTGCCCATCAGGATGGGTGTGTGGCCTCTGATGACTGAGAAGGAAATGCACATCCTCCTGAGCCTAACCCTCAGCCCCAGATCCAGGATATTATGGGCCAAGAGCATGTATTTTCATAGCTGACTCTTCAGTTGGTCTTGGTCTTACAGGCACCCATATGAGAAGTATAAAGACCGACAATGAAGAGTGGCTGACTATGAGAGAATTTGAAATTAAAGGGGGATATGAAAAATACGAAAAATGGAAAAGAAGTATTCATTACAATGGACGCCGTCTTCAAGATTGGAAAAGGCATGCTGGTGGTAGATAGCTCCGTGTTTCCTGGGTAAGATGGAGAATTAAATGGATACCTGCATTACAAGATTGCCCCACAGTTCCTCTCCCAGGTCGTTGTGTCACACTTGTTCTTCAACAGCTGAGTATCATGGGTCAGACCTGTAATCCCAGCACTTGGGGATGCTGAGACAGGAGATTGCTCAGAGATCAAGGATGGCTTATACTCTGTCGTGAGTTCCAGGAGAGGTTACAGAGTGAGGCCTGCCTCAACTCCACCTACACAAAAATAAAAGTAAAAGAAGAGAAATCATTTTGAAATAAGTTCTTAGCTCTTCACTTTTATCAACCTTGTAAATTGGGAAAACCAGGAGGTTTCCGTGGTAGCTGAATCTATTTCTTATGATGTAGGGTACACAGATCTTTCTGGAATGTGTCTCAGATGGCCTATCCCTGTGTCATCCTCACAATAAAGGACAAAAGTTTTCTCATTGAGTATTGGCTGAGCTGCATCTAAAGCATGGGGACTACAGGTGTGAGCCCCTGGCCAGGGCAAGGCTGCACCTTCATACCCTACCTGCAGTTACTACTGTGGAGGAGAGGAGTCTGTAGGAAATGATGCTGCATCTAAGGGGTGGGATGGCTATTTCTAGCCTTAGGACTAAAAACCATGTCATGGAACAGTCTTCCCTGAGCTGGGTCATGGAGGACAGTTCTGACAATGTGTACAATGCAGCTGTCTACACAGGGAAAGAAGAGTATGAGAAACCAGCCCTCAGTGTGTCTGGAAGCTGTGGGTGATCAAGTGGCTTCCCTTGTTTGAGCTCATGTGAAAATCACCAGGACAGGAAAAGGGGATCTAAATGTTTCCTTGACTCATTGTGGGGCACATGAGGAGTAGTTTCGATGAAGACAGCTTGTATTTAACAAGGGTACATACAAACAAAAATTTCGAGAAGGTGGTTAGAAATACCTCACTCATGGGGCTGGAGAGATGGCTCAGTGGTTAAGAGCATTGCCTGCTCTTCCAAAGGTCCTGAGTTCAATTCCCAGCAACCACATGGTGGCTCACAACCATTTGTAAAGAGGTCTTGTGCCCTCTTCTGGCCTGCAGGCATACAGACCGACAGAATATTGTATACATAATAAATAAATAAAATAAATATTTAAAAAAAAAGAAATACCTCACTCACAAACTAAAAGCAAAGACTCTCCCATCATTAACTCTCTGTCTTTCAGGAAGGACATCTACCAAGCAGACCCACCTAGGATAAGGGGACAGGTAATTATTCTGTTCTGATGTCTCAGACTATATTCTATAAATTGTTTGTTTTCCATCTCTGTGCCTTTGTAAGTTTGAAAATTGACAAATTTGTGTTTGATCAAATTTGATTTATTCTCTGGTGCTTATATAGTTGTGATTTCCCAAGCATAAGAGGCCAGGGCTGCTTTGAGCATCAAAATACTTGAGATACAGGTGGGAACAAATATTGGGAGCCATCAAATAAATGATCTCTTCTGCTTTCAGAGGGAAAATCCAACAAGTCCAGAGTGAACAAAGAAAAACATAACTGCCCTGTGACCTTCTGCCATGATGTCTGAGGCCCTCATCTGAAAATTGTTAGTTGTTCATCTCTGGCATGTTACTTTTAAAATTCAGTGATAATAAAAATGGATTTTATCATATGGCAACAACCCACGTAATGGAACCTGTCTAAGAAGAAACATATGGTATCATGTATGGAGATAAATTCTGCTAACATCTGGGACAAGTGAATTATGACAGTGAAATCCTTGATTGAAGCTACCAGTCATACCAAAAGAGCTTCTAACCTATTGTCTCACCCCAGAATAACTGAAGCTGCCTGTCACACAGGAGCTTTTAATTCACCATTTTACCCAATAAACATGGAAGCCATCTACCACCAGAATACCTTTATCAGATCTTGAAGATGGCATCTATTGCAATGAATACTTCTTTTCTATTTCCCTGATTTTTCATATCCCCCTTTAATTTCAAATTCTCTCACAGTTAGCCACTCTTCATTGTCAGACTTTATACTTTTCATATGGGTGTCAGTAAGAGCCCTGGCCCTGGGCCCTGGGTCCTGGGTCCTGGGCCCTGGGCAGACTCTTCTCGGATGGATGCGTGACGGGCGCGCGCGCACTTGCTCTGGCGGTGGCGGCGGCCGCCGGTGGTACCCAAGATCCACCGGTCGGCCGAGGTCTCTGCCTGTCTCCCGACAGCGACAGCAGGCTCCTCCGTTCTTTCTTCTGCTCCTCCGGGGAAGCACCTCGGCTGCGCAGCGGCGCCGTCCGTTTGCCCGCCAGCCCCGTTCCGTTCTCCTTCGCGCCCCCCATCAGGGCCTTGGCGGGTGGGTACGGCACAGGGGAGGCATTGGGGTTGGCAGCGGCGTCCGCTCGCAATGGCGGGTATCGCGCGAGTGCCTCGGCACGTGTTCATCCCGTTGGGCCCGAGGTGCTTTCCCCCTGGGGGTGGGGGAGGTGTGAGAGGAAAGAGGAACCCTTCTCTTCCTTGCCGCTTGGCTCGGATGCCTCGCCCGGCGAGCGCGCCTTTCTCTAGCTCCATCTCTCTTTCTGGGGGAGGATGGACGAGGGTCTGGCCGCGCCCCGGGCCCCCTCTCTCCGCTGACCTCCGTGGCACCGAGGTGCGCCTGTTAGGGAAGGCGGAGGAGGGGTCCTGGGTCCTGGGTCCTGGGCCGCCTGCTAGCTTATGACCGAAATAACAACACACAAACTGTATTCATTTAAACACTGCTTGGCCCATTAGCTCTAGCCCTTTCTGGCTAATTCTGATATCCCGATCAACCCATCTCTAATAAACTGTGTAGCTCCGGTCTTACCGGGAAAGATTCAGCATGTCTGACCTGGCGGCTTGCTTCATCGCCTGTGTCTGCCCAGGAGAGGGGAGCATGGCGTCTCTGAGCTCACTTCCTCTTCCTCCCAGCATTCTGTTCTGTTTATTCCACCCACCTATGTTCTAACCTATCAGGGCCAAGCAGTTTCTTTATTGCTTAACCAATGAAATCAACAGATTGATATGACACTCCCACATCACTTCCCCTTTTTCTGTTTAAACAAAAAAAGGAAGGCTTTAACTTTAACATAGCAAAATTACATATAACAAAACAGTTATCAAGCAAGAATTACAGTTACAACATTTATATCTATTTTATCTTTTATCATAACAATGGAAAACTAGAACTATAACTATCTATTCTTCAACTCCATCAAAGACTCCAGAAAGATACAATATTACCTAAGCAAACAAGAAATAAGCAACTTCCAAACTCTAGAAATGACAGAGACATCTTGCTGCCTGGACAGTTACCCAAAGTTTCTCTGTACCGTTGGGGCATCCATCTTCGGCCTACAGGCCCATAGTTTTCAGCAGACATTTCCACAAAGCAGGAAATTCAAAGGCAGTCACTATCTGCTTGTCCTTGTAGTATTACCTTCGTATTACTACAAAATGGCGCGCAACGTGATAGCAGCAATTTCTCGGGTCTACTCTGCTTGCTAGAGGCAAGCAAGCGCCTCATCTAAGAAAGGCTTCCTGACTCAGCTTCAGCTGCAAAACCTCTGCAGCTCTTAAGAGGTCCTGCCACGAAACACTTAAATGGTGTTGACGAAAAGCTGAACGCATGCTTTTCGGTTTTTAGCTGTAGCAGGAAAAAAGCTGCACCTTTTAAAAATGCCAGCTTTCTGGGCCGTCCTGCCAGGGCAAACTCTGACTGTTTGAGGCAGGAGGGCCAGCTACAGAGAGAGGACTTGAGTGTTGTCTGTTGTAGCTCGCTGGCTGGCAGGGACCTTGAAATGCCATAGAGTTGTGGCTATAAACATGGCTGCAGCCAGTACCTCAGCCATGAGGCTGGAAAGCTAAGGAATGGGCTGGATCCAGCCGCCAAAGCCAGGGCTTTAGTACTACTGATATTGCTTGGTAAATTAAAGACTCATGTGGTCAGAAAAACAGAGAGAGATACAGTAAAGAGAGCGTCAAAGACAAAGAAAATTTTTAAATGATTTACAGTGTGTTAAAAATATATGCAAACTAAAAGTTAAAAGCTCTTAAAAGTATAAAAAGGAAGAAAGAGGGTAGTTGGGTGTGGTAGTACACACCTTTAATCCCAACACTTGGGAGGCAGAGGGAGATTGACCACTGTGACTTCAAGGTGTGGTAGCACACGCCTTTAATCCCAGTGCCTAGAAGGCAGAGACAAACAGATCTCTGTGAGTTCAAGGTGTAGTAGCAGACACCTTTAATCCCAATGCCTGGGAGGCAGAGACAGGCGGATCTCTGAGAGTTCAAGGACAGCCTGGTCTACAGAGTTATTCCAGGTCAAAGATACAGAGAACCTGTCTCAAAAGGCAAAAAATAAAAAGTAAAAATAAACAAAACAGAGGTTAAAATAAAGCGCACAAAGATGGAAAATACACAGAAAATTTTGATACTGTATGCTATTATGCTCTGTTTGAATCATTTGAATGCTGAGGAAGGACCAACAGCTGCTAAAAGATATTTGTTTCTAAATGCTGCTGAACTATTCCAACATAGATATTTTGAAAATGCCTTGACTTTGAGACTTGGATCTAAGGACATGATGCTTTGGAAAGGAGTTTCTTATTTTGTTTTCACAGAGGATGAGACCCTGTTCATTTCTTCTATTCCGATATGGTATGATGGACCACACCCTTCTGAGGGGTTGCTGTGAACATCTTCAGAAAATTGCTTCGCTCAACTGCCAACTGAGATAAACCTGGCACACAGATTACACCCTAAATGATCTGATTAAGAGTGCCCCCATTCAGCAGGAAGCAGTTTGGAGAGAAATAACTATGTCCATATTCCCAAATATTGCTTATAAATGTTCTTTTACATTTAAAGGGGGATATGATATAGACATAAATATTTTGCATTAGTATAGATTTTGCTTTATTGATAGAGATTTAAGGTCAATTTTGTTATATGTATATCTATTTCTGATATTGATTAAGGTATTGTGATTGTGTAGTACATTTAAAAATGTAATGTATATAGGTTGTTAATAGATAATCATAATAGTCAAGTTTGTAGTCATTTTAGTTAGATTTTCTAGATGTACATAGATAAATTTTAGATAGACATTCTTCATATCTTTCAAAGATTACAGAATAGGACATTTAATGTTTTAATAACTTAGGACTTTTCATGACAATGAGACACTCTGCTCCTGGCAGCACCAATCTACTTCAAGAAGAAGATGGGCATCTAAGAGGATCCTTATGGAGTTTGATAGCCATTTGGGCAAGAAACTGCTCTTGCCTGGACTATTGCATAAACTGGACACAGAGAACCCGCAGAGAGAGGACTACTGAACTTGCCTAAAGGTGAGATGATCTTTCGGGGTTCCTGATTCATGAAAGAGTCTGCAAGACATTCTTCAGGACAAGCAGATAGTGACTGCCTTTGAAATTTCCTGCTTCACGGAAATGTCTGCTGGAAACTATGGGCCTGTAGGCCGAAGATGGATGCCCCAACAGTACAGAGGAACTTTGGGTGACTGTACAGGCAGCGAGATGTCTCTGTCATTTCTAGAGTTTTAAAAGTTGCTTACTTTTTGTTTGCTTAGGTAATATTGTATTCTTCTGGAGTCTTAGATGTAGTTGAAGAATAGATAGATAGTTATAGTTATAGTTTTCCATTGTTACGATAAAAGATAAAATAGATATAAATATTGTAACTGTAATTCTTGCTTGATAACTGTTTTGTTATATGTAATTTTGCTATGTTAAAGTTAAAGCCTTCCTTTTTTTGTTTAAACAGAAAAAGGGGAAGTGATGTGGGAGTGTCATATGTCAATTTGTTGATTTCATTGGTTAAGCAATAAAGAAACTGCTTGGCTGGCTCTCATAGGTTAGAACATAGGTGGGTGGAATAAACAGAACAGAATGCTGGGAGGAAGAGGAAGTGAGCTCAGACTCGACAGCTCTGCTCTCTGGAGCAGAGACGCCATGTTCCCCTCTCCCGGAGAGACGCGATAGCTCTGCTCTCTGAGGGAGACGCATGAAGCTCAGACCCAGGATGGATGTAGGCTAGAATCTTCCCAGTAAGCACACCTAACAATGCTACACAGATGATTAGAAATGGGCTAAATTAATATGTGAGAATTAGCCTAGAAGAGACTAGATAGAAATGGGCCAAGCAGTGTTTAAATGAATACAGTTTGTGTGTTGTTATTTTGGGGCATAAGCTAAGCAGGCGGCCGGGGTGCTGGGGATGCAGCCCTGCCGCCCTTATTACTACAAAATGGCCTTATTACTACAAGCTTGACTCTTTCTAATGATTATCCATTAACAACCTATATACATTACATTTTTAAGTGAACTACACAAACACAATACCTTAATAAAGATCAGAAATACATATACATATAACAAAATTGACCTTAAATCTCTATCAATAAAGCACACATTTTGTAAGTATTAATTTATATATATATATATATATATATGTCTTAGTAAACATTTCTTTATAAATATGTAGAGCTGGTTTTGAAGTTGGACTCTGGCTCAGTCCCTCTCCAATTCCAAGCCCATTAGTAAGAGAAAAACCCAGAGTTTCTGGACTTTCTGTCTCATGTCAAGAGCCTGGGAATTGGAACCCTATCTCGAGTAAGGCAGAGCACGAGATGGGTTGAATGTATAGAGCCAGAGGGACAAATAGAAAAATTAAGGCCATATGTAGCCAATATTGCAATGAATTTATGGGGTCGTGACCTATTACAACAATGGAATACTGAAATCAACATTCCTGCTACTTCTAGAGCCTATATTTCTGAGAATAATATTAAAAGATATTACAAACGGAGAAAACCAGCCATTCGGGCTGTACAAGAACAAGCAATTGATGTCCCTTCAGAGATACCAACAGCTTTGCCTCTAAAATGGTTGACTGAGAAACCAATATGGACAAAGCAATGGCCTTTAGCTGAGGAAAAGTTACAGGCTTTAGAACAGCTGGTACAAGAACAATTAGATGCTGGACATATAGAGGAATCTACCAGCCCTTGGAATTCTCCTGTATTTGTGGTTAAGAAAAAAATCAGGTAAATGGAGAATGGTGACAGATCTCAGAGCTATCAACAAGGTTATTCAACCTATGGGCCCTCTGCAATCTGGAATTCCTTTGCCCTCTTTATTACCAAAAGGATGGCCTCTCATAGTTATTGATTTAAAGGATTGTTTTTTCACTATACCTTTGCAAAAAGAAGATAGAGAAAAATTTGCATTCACAGTGCCTACTTATAACAATTCTCAACCTTCGAGGAGGTACCACTGGGATGTCCTCCCCCAGGGTATGTTAAATAGCCCCTCCCTGTGCTATTATTTTGTGAACCAACCATTGCAAATAATACGCAAGAAATTTCCCAAATCTATAGTATACCATTACATGGATGACATCTTGTTATCCGATTCAAACATAGATACCTTGAACAAACTGTTTGAAGAAATAAAGATACTTTTACCTAAATGGGGATTGCAAATTGCTCCTGAAAAGATTCAGAAGGGAGATTCTGTTAATTATTTAGGTTATAAAATAGGTTTGCAAAAAATTAAGACACAAAAAGCACAAATTAGGCGAGATCGCCTACGGACTCTTAATGACTTTCAAACACTGTTAGGAGACATTTCCAGTCTACGACCAGCTATTGGGATAACACCTGATCTAATAATTCATTTGAACAAAACCTTGGATGGTGATAAAGATTTAAACAGTCCCAGAGAATTAACAGCTGAAGCAGAAAAGGAACTGACAATGATTGAGGAAAAATTACAACAGGCACATGTGGACAGGGTGAATCCAGAGCTCGATTGTATTCTTGTCATACTACCATCAAAAATTTCTCCTACAGGAATTTTAATGCAGAGAGATGATATTATTTTGGAATGGATCTTTTTACCACATAAACCAAGTAAGAAACTGAAAACTTATGTGGAAAAAGTCTCTGAGTTAATTATAAAAGGCAAGCTGAGACTTCGTCAACTAGCAGGCATAGACCCAGCAGAAATTATAGTGCCTTTCACTGCTGATGAACTAAAGAAATTATGGGAAGATAATGAACCACGGCAAAGAGCTTGTGCTAATTTTTTGGGAGACATTAATAACAACTATCCAAAAAGCAAGAGGCTTAACTTCATAAAGAGAACTTCTTGGATTCTTCCTCGAATCATCCGTGATGCTCCAATAACTGAAGCCCGTACATTCTATACTGATGCCAATAAATCAGGGAAGGCAGGTTACAAATCAGAAGACTTGGGTAAGGTGGAACAAAGTCCGTATAATTCTGTCCAGAAGGCAGAATTATATGCCATTCTTATGGTGCTAAGGGATTTTAAAGAACCTATTAATATAGTCACTGATTCACAATACACAGAAAGTTATTTTACATATTGAAACTGCTGAATTTATACCTGATGATACAGAATTGTCCTGGGTCCTGGGTCCTGGGTCCTGGGAGGCAGAGGCAGGCGGATCTCTGTGAGTTCAAGGCCAGCCTGGTCTACAAGAGCTAGTTCCAGGACAGGCTCCAAAACCACAGAGAAACCCTGTCTCGAAAAAAACATAAACAAAATAGAAAAAGAAGCCAGCTGTAGTGGTTCATGCCTGTAACCCCAGTGCTGGAGAATAAAAGCACATAGACCCCAGATACTTGCCGCCAGCTAGTCTGACCAAAATGACAAACTCCAGGTTCAGTGAGAGACCGTGTCTGAAAAATTAAAGTGGAGAGTGATAGAGGCCTCCCTGTCGGGGTGACCACATTGCCTGCATGAGTGGTTGCACGCATACACACACACACACATACACACACACATACACACACACACACACACACACACACACACACACACACACAAGCTTTCCTAGGCTACCGCTCTAACAGTGGGCTGTTTGCTGGGAATTAATAAGGCTTCTCTCAGTGACGAGAAAAGGCTGAAGCTTCAGGCTCCACTGCTTTTAGGAAGGTCCTTGGCATCTGGCCAGGAAGTCTGCATAGGCGTCATGTTTCACTTGTTATATTTTATTATAGTAACAGAGTGATCTGTTTAGATAAATGAAAGTAGAGTGCCTTTAGACAGGCATGGTCCTACCTCAGTCCAAGTCCCTAAGATTCATACCTGGGCTGGTCAGAAGTCTTCTATAGTGTAGGTCAGGTGTCTATCCACCAGGTGTCATTATTTCCTAATGACAAGGCACTGGGCTGTCTTGGTCAGTCAATGGTGGGGATTAAACCTAGGGACAAGACTAGTCAACTGCTAAGACGTGTGAGTTCCGAAAGGGCATTGTGGCTGGAAAGCCTCTTGGAGCCCTTTCAAAATCAAGGGACACATTCTGATCAGGTTTCCTATGCAGCTGCTTCCTCTGGAAGAAGTCAGAACGTGAATAGTTAGGGCCAAACCTGACTTTCCAGCCATGCCATGCACAACTAAGATTTCTAACTTCAACCAGGCAGTGGTGGCACACACCTTTAATCCCAGCACTCAGGAGGGAGAGGCAGGTAGAAGTCTGTAAGTTCAAGGCCAGCATAGTCTACAGAGTGAGTTCCAGGACAGCCAGGGTTATTACACAGAGAAACTCTGTATGTGTGTTTGGGGAGGAGGTTCTAGCTTCAAGTCAGAAGTAACGGTCCCTTCAGTAACCAGTTTCCTTGGTTTCCAGCTGCACTCCCTACCCTTCTGCTAGGTTCCCTGGTTTACCCACCTTAGGGCAATAGAAAGTACCCACAGAAGAGACAACAAGAAATTGTCCCTGGGACTGTGTGTAGACTGTGTATGTGAGAAGCCACAGGGTGTGAAAAGAGGAACTGAATACTGCTGTGAGCTTATGGGAAAGGAGCCCTTTAGTGGTAGAACAGCAATGGCCCCCATAGGCTCATATATTTAAATGTTTAGGGAATGGCCCTATTTGAAAGAATTAGAAGGTATGGCCTTATTGGAGGTGGGCTTTGAGGGTTTCAAAAGTCCTAGCTGTATTGATCTGTCCTGTCCCTTTAAGAGACAAGCCACACTCCCCCCTACTCTTACCCTCCCTCACTACCCCCATCCACTAAGGCAAGCTGATCTTCAGTTTCCAGCCTGAGTACCTTCCTTTTCCATCTCTCCCCGAAAGAGGCAGCTTCTGTCTCTCCCCACTTCTCCCCTTCCCCTCTCTGTTTTTCTCTCTCTCTCTGCTCATCTCCTTATTCCCTTTCCCTTCCATAACCCACTAAATAAATACCCAACCTCACTCTGCATGGTATGCTTATCCATCAGTCTCTCGCCTGCCATGTGACTCCCTACCCGGGACCAGTTGCCTTTGGAGACCTGCAGTGTGGTCTCATGGCATGCCCATCTGTCTGTCACTCCTCGTGAGACTGGCTGCCCCATGGAGGTTTCTCACCCACCATGCAGCTCCTTCACCCACCATGCAGCTCCCTCATCGCCTGGGACTCATGGACCACTGCAGCCACTAGGGGGAACTGTGCCATTCCTGCCTGAGACTGGCTGCTCTCGGGACCTGCTGCCCACAGCCACCGCTTGGGGACCTGCAGCATTTCTGCCACTGCAGCCACTCAGGGATCCGCAGCATTTTTACTTAATCCATTACAATACCAGGCCCAGTGGCTTTCTCTTCCTGGCCCATGAATCCAGATATAGAACTCTCAGCACTTCTCCAGCACCATGTAACTGAAACTGCAAGCCCCAATTAAATGCTTTTCTTAAGAGTTGCCGTGATCATAGGGTCTCTTCACAGCAATAGAAGTCTAAGACAAATTGGTTCCAGGAGAGGAATATTGCTCTGACAGCCTGCCCATGCTTCTTGTTGGCAGAATGTGGACTTTGGACTAGGAAAGTAGTTGAACACTTGAAGTGGGCTTAATGGGCCATCCTAATAGGAGCATGGAAGATAGTGGTGCTGAGAGCAGTGTAGATTATGACGACCCTGCTCAAGAGGTTTCAGAGGAGAATAATATTAGAGACTATTCTGTGGGGCAGTGGTGGCACACACCTTTAATCCCAACATTCAGGAGGCAGAGGGTTTCTCTGCAGCTTTGGAGCCTGTCCTGGAACTAGCTCTTGTAGACCAGGCTGGCCTTGAACTCACGGAGATCTGTCTGCCTCTGCCTCCCAAGTGCTGGGATTAAATGTGTGCACCACCACTGCCCGGCTAGTGGCCAGTCTAATGCAGATCTAAAAAAGGGGCCAGCAGAGCAAGGGAAAATATAAAATGTACAGGTTGAGGTTAAAAAGTGTACCAGGAAGTGTAATGGAGTTCAGTCCAGGGCTCAAGGAGATAAAAAAGTTTAAAGAAAATCCTGATGTTCATTGGAATAAAGGGAGTGGTGACCTCAGGGCAAGACCCCACCCTGCTAAATTTCTAACTCATGAAACAATTAAGGGAAGCTATGCAGTGAATTCAGGAAACCATCAGAAACCAGAAAGCTAGTGAAAATGTATTTGAACGAGGGGGTCAGGCTCCAGCCCCATCAAGCAGTAGAACTTGGCAGCTTCAGTCATGTGGTTCTTATTTTAGAATCAAGGATACAAGAAAGTGTTGTGGAATTTCCCTCCACACCTAAGGAAAGCCACTGAGGCCAGACCCGTGTCAAGGGTGTTCCTGACCGGAGGCCTAGAGAGGCCATTTCGTGAAGATGTGAAGGTGAAGCTTGGATTGCCTTGGAGACTCCAAGGTGCTGGCGATGCCAGAGTCATGGGACACTTGCCGAGGAAAAGTGCTAGCAGGGAGTGGAACCACCCAAGAGAGAGAAGCGTGTTACTGTCAAGAAAGTTGAACGGAGTTAGAGATCTGAAGTGTGCTTTGATGCCAGACCTGGAGATGCAGAGTTTGGAGTCTGTCCAATTGGTTTTGGATTTGCTTTGGCCCAGTATTTTCTCACTATGCTCCCCTTCCACCCTTCTGGAATGGTAGTGGATATTCCGTGTGATCTGCTTTTTGATTTTGATTTTACAGTGGGTTATGGCTAAGAGATTGTATGAATTTCAGAAGCGACTTGGACTTTGGACTTTTAATTAGTCATGAGACTGGAATAGATTACAGGAACTTTTGAAGTTAGACTAAATGCATTTGTGTTATAATATGGCTATAAGCCCGTGGGGGCCAGGGAGTGGAATGTGGTGGTTTGAATAAGAATGCCCCCATACATGTAAATATTTAGGGAATGGCACTATCTGAAAGGGTTAGAAGGTGTGGCCTTATTGGAAGAAGTGGTTCCTGGAGGTGGGCTTTGAGGTTTTCAAAAGCCCAAGCAAGGCCGGGTGACTTTCTCTTCCTCCTGCCTGCAGATCCAGATGTAGAACTCTCAGCTGCTTCTCCAGCACCGTGTCTGCCTGCATGCTGCCCTGCTTCCCATCATGATAATGGACTAAACCTCTGAAAGCGGTAATCCAGCCCAATTAAATGCTTTCCTTTATAAGCATCACGAGAGTCATGGTGTCTCTTCACAGTAATAGAACACTGACTAATACATGCCCTAATTCCTAATGCCCTGTTCCTCTTCAGGCTATGGGAACAGACGTCCCTGACAGCTCAGGCCAGGTGTCTCCTGCTTGTCATCAGAGCCAGCCATTGTTGCTGAAATCCAAGCGCAGGGCCTCCTCCTCAGTGGGACTCAGCTCCTGCAAGGGGGCACGGCAGGGGCCTCCATAGTAGCCAAACCAGTCCATGGTTTTCTTCAGCCCGGGAATCCCGAAGCGCCGAGTCACCTGAGAAGAAGCACTGTTAGAAGAGACTACAGAGCTCCCACACCTCTGACACACCTAGCTGGAAAAGTTGGGGTTCCCAGCCTCCTGTAAAGAACTCCAATCTGTGGTGCAGGTTGCACTGAGAATCCAGATTTAGACAGCAGAAGTGGGTCAGTTATGGAGAGTCTCAACCTGAATAAGGCTTAGGAGAAAAACTACTTCAACAAAGAGGGGCATCTAATCTAGCCTTCATGCTGGGATAGAAGCTGGCGTAGAAGGCAGCAAGGCTGGGTCCCTGCAGCACAGCAGACCCGGTGAGCAAGGAAGCCGTGGACAGAGCCCAGCTCCTAAGTCCCCAGCATCAGGGTCCCCCACCCACCCACAGCTCCTCCCGGGCCCTATTTAAATGCTTTCACAGGGGCTGGGCAGTGGTGGCACACACCTTTAGTCCTAGCACTTGGGAGGCGGAGGCAGGTGGATCTCTGTGAATTCAAGGCCAGCCTGATCTACAAGAGCTAGTTCCAGCACAGGCTCCAAAGTAACACACTGAGAAACCCTGTCTCGAAAAACAAACAAACAAACAAAATGCTTTCACAGGAAAGGATATAACTAGCCACAGGAGGTTTGTCATATAACTGCATATAATATTTATTACCCAAGCAACTTTTTTCCCCTAGGAAAATGAAGGGGCTGAGCAACACTACCTCTAAAGGCTTGTGTATCACAGTGGGCACCTACAGCCACGTCGCAGCTCAAAACAGTACAGGGAATTTTACAGAATAAATGAAGGATCCAGTTTCTTCCCTTTTCGTTAAAGCAACTGATCAGAAATATTGGAATGCATCTTTGACGATCTAAAAACTTACTTAATAAAGCTCCATTGGGGGGATCTTTAGAGGTACGAGTTTCGTGAAGGTTAGAAGCAATGAGGCATTCAGTGGAAAAGGCTGGGGTGGATGTTGGATGACTGGCTTACAACTATCCGCCACTAGAGGGCAGCCATCACCAGCAAACTGATGTTTTCCCCATGTCTTAATGGGAAAAACACAATGTCTTAACAGCCTAGCTTTTAAAACTCGCAAGCTTTAGAGTTGGCCAAAACCTCCAGAAGAAGATGGAACCATGTTCCTACCAAGGATTTTTGAAGATAGCCAGTGTGCCTTCTCAACCCTGGAGAAAGGGCTAGAAGACCCCAGAAAGTCCTAAGTATAGCTTGGGGCAAGATGCTGGGTGGGAAGGCAGAAGGACAGGCCTTGGACAGAACAGGGCAATACAGTGACATCAGGCTGCTGTTGGAGCGTCTGAGCCTACAGCTCAGGCAGCAGTGAAAGGTGTTCCAGGCATTCCTGAGTGTGTGCCCAGGGCTGGCACAAGAAGGGGCAGGATGGGGTGAGATGACCTCGGAGAGCTTTAATGGCAGCCGAGCATCCCATCTTCCCAGAGGGGGCAGCCAACACCACTTCCTCTGTAAAGTGAGATGACACCTACCCATAGACATGACTCAGACATCAGATGACAAACACCATTAAAATCACAGCAGTCCCCAAGACCGCTGGAGGCGCTACCTCCTCCTGTCCTGGCATTTGCAGATGTGGGACCCTTCTCTCGTGCGGGTAGACGGAAATGAGAAATGCAGGCTTCCACCCCAGGGGAAGGGCCAGAGTGTTGGGGGCAGCCCTGGCCCTGCTTAACTAGAAGGCTTCATTTCTGTGAGTTCTCAGAACCTATTGACAGAGTCACTCTGAGGGAAGCTCCGCATCCAGGAAGAAGCTCCCTTTCCTTCTCAGCTGCCCTTTCTTCTAAAACTGAGACAAGCCAAGCTGGGCAGGAGACCTAGAGCACACCTGCTGCCTGCTACAAAGCATCCGCCACTGTGGGGCTGGGATACAGATAGCTTGGGTAGCAAAAGCATAAGGGAAGATGGGCCTAGTGGCCCAGACCCATCATATCAGCTACTCAGGGGGCCGAGGCAGGAGGATCACAACTTCATGGCCTGCCTGGGTTATAGAGAAATTTCAACGGCAGCCTGGGCAATGTTTTATTTGTTGATTTGATTTTGTTCCTAGAAACAGATTTAGGGGGGAAAAAGTCTTAATGAATTTGTTCCCATTAAAGCCAGGAAAGTAAAATGATAATAAATTGTTTAAGTATATATAAAATATTCAAACCTAAAGCAAATAATGTTCTCAGTTTTATATGCCCACTTTGCTAATATTGTTTTCAATGACTTAAATGCTCAGGGTGGGAAGGGTCACAACTTGGGAAATTACTTAAAACCTCTAATTTGAGAAGATAGAGGCAGTTGTGTTCTTTCTTCCCATAACCCCTGATGAACACTCTGGCCATTGCAGAAAACAGGTAGTGAATCTGTGCTGTGTGGGATATGTGTCTTTAATCTCAGCACTTGGGAGGCAGAGGCAGGTGGAAGAGTTGTAAGCCAGCCTGGTCTATACAGCAAATTCCAGGCCAGTCAGAGCTACACAGTGAGGCACTGTCTCAGAAAACAGATAAGAAAACTCCAAAAGACACACTGAAGAGGGAGGATCAACCAGGGACCTAAAGCACCAAAAATCAACACAATGGTGAGTCTCCTGGTTCAGACTCAGAACTGAATCAACCATAAGATACCAGGGGCCACAACCAATAAAATTTCCAACAGGAGCTGGGGAGATGGTTCAGTGGGCAAAGCACTGGCCAGGCAAGCCTAATGACCTGAGTTTTGGATCCCCAGAACCCACACTAAGGTAGAAGAGAGCCAACTCCACAGACCTGTCTTCTGACTTCCACATGTGCAGCGGGGCATCCATGTGCAATCCCCAATAATAACAAAACGTTTTAAAGTAAAAGTTCCAACAAGAAGGGCTGGAGAGATGGTTCAGCAGTTAAGAGCACTGCTGCTCTTCTAGAGGACCTGAGTTCAATTCCCAGCACCCACTTGGAGGCTCACAACCATTTATGACTATAGTCCAATGATCCCATTAAATCACCACGGCCACTTGGTTTCTACTGGAGAATTCCACAAATGTTTGAAGAAGATTCAGTATCAATTCTATACCATCTCCATCAAGAGAAAGAAAAATACCTTCGGGGCTGGAGAGATGGCTCAGCGGTTAAGAGCATTGCCTGCTCTTCCAAAGGTCCCCAGTTCAATACCCAGCAACCACATGGTGGCTCACAACCATCTGTAATGATGTGGTGCTCTCTTCTGGCCTGCAGGCATACATGCAGACAGACTATTGTATACATAATAAGTAAATAAATAAGTATTTTTAAAAATTGCAGAGGTATTAAAAAAAGAAAAAATCAGACTCAGTGGGGGAATGAACGACAGAGGAAAGGGAGGAAGAAGAGGAGGAGGGAGTGAAGAGAGAGAAAAAGGAAGGAGAAAAAATAGACCATTATTCCTTATGAATATAAGCATAAAAATTCTTATAAAAATATCACTAAATGAAATTTCAGCAACACACCGAAATAAATCTATACTATGATTAAGTGAGGTTTGCTCCAGGGATGCACATCTGTGTCAGTATTTGAAAAGTGATTAGCCTGACGCACGCCTTTAATCCCAGCACTCACGAGGCAGAGGCAAGCGAATCTCTGTGAGTTTGAGGCCAACCTAGGGTACAGAACAAATTCCAGGATAGGCTCCAAAGCTACACAGAGAAATCTGCCTGGCAGATAGTGAAGTTAAAATACTATTTTTAACTTGCCCAGAAAAGCGTGAAACAGCTCCCAAGTGCTGGGAAGCCTCTTTCAACTTTCACATCAGGTTCTGTGTATATATATGTGGGTCTTTTTTGTGCTTGTGTGTGTGTGGATGTGTGTGTGTGTGTGTGTGTGTGTAAGTAAACCTGGAGTTCACTCAGCTGGGTGGTGGCGGCTGGGTGGTGGACGCACGCCTTTAATCCCAGCACTTGGGAGGCAGAGACAGGCAGATCTCTGTGAGTTCAAGACCAGCCTGGTCTACATTGTGAGTTCCAAGATAGGCTCCAAAACTACACAGAAAAATCCTATATCAAAAAAAAAGGAAAGAAAAGAAAACAAATTAAAAGAAAGAAAGAGAGAAAGAAAGAAATGTGACACAGGAAAGATGTTACCATCCCAGAGTGGTCTACAGGTTAACAATTCCTAGTAAGATTTTTTTTTTGTAACTATAGACAAGATTATTCTAAAATTAATATAGAAAGACAGAGGAATCAACTACTCAAGCAATTTTAAGGAAGCTAAAAAGAACCAGACAGGAGGAAGCAGCCTTTTACAAGACTTGTTTAAACCCTTACGCTGCAGCTAACAATCCAGACAGTGGCACAGTGGAGTTGTAGACGCACAGATCAATGAAGAGGCTAGAGAGCCCAGAAATAGACTCTCACAAACCTGCCCCACTGACTTTTGACAAAGGCAGAAAGGCAGCTCCACAGAGGAAAGAGCTTTCTCAACAAATGGTTTTGGATATCCATAGGCAAAAAAAAAAAAAAAAAAAAGGAACCTTGACCAAAGTCTCAGACTTTAAACAAAAATTAACTCGAAATGGGTCACAAACTTTTACAATGTAACTACTAAACTTTCAGGAAACAAAGTAGGAGAATATATACAGCAACTAGTGCTGATCAAAGACTTCTGAGACTTGACATTAATAGTACCATCCAAGAAAGAACATATTGACAAATTTGACTTCAACAAAATCTTAATTTTTCCCCCAAATCTAAAATTTGATTGACCAAAAACATGTAAAGAAAATGAAAAAGAGAAGCTACAGACTAGGGGAAAATCTTTACAAGCACACAGCTAAGAAGGGACTAGTTCTTCTAAATTTAATATATAAGAAAGACATTTACTTAGAAAATGGGCAAGATCCCGGGTGGTGGTGGTGCATAACTTTAATCCCAGCACTTGGAAGGCAGAGGCAGGAGAATCTTTGTGAGCTTGAAACCAGTCTGGTCTACAAAGTGAGTTCTAGGACAGCTAGAGAAACACAGAGAAACTGAGTCTCAAACAAACAAACAAACAAACAAACAAAAAACTAAAAAAGAGAGAGAGAGAGGAGAAGAGAAGGAAAGAAAAGGAAAAAGAAAATGGACAAGCAACCAGTCAGGACTGCAGGCAGATAGCAAAGCACATGGTGTCTGGCTTGTGTGAGGCTTGGGCACAGTTTCCAGCACCAGAAGAAGAAAGAAAATGGACACAGGACGTAAGGACATAAACAGATATTTGAGAGTCAAGGCTGTGACAAGCAAATACATCAATAGATGTTCAGTGTCATCAGCCACCAGAAACACATTACTTCCCAGCTCTCCACAGGGCTGAAATAAGACAGCACACGTGCTGAGAATGCAGACACATTTACATTAGTAAATTAGTACAAACACATTTACATTAGTGCAGATGCAAAACCAGGAGGCTGAGGCAGGAGAATTTTAAGAGTGTAAATCCAGCCTTGCGACACAGTGAAACTCTCTTTCAAAATAAATAAAATAGGGACTGGAGAGATGGCTCAGTGGTTAAGAGCATTGCCTGCTCTTCCAAAGGTCCTGAGTTCAATTCCCAGTAACCACATGGTGGCTCATAGACATCTGTAATGAGGTCTGGTGCCTTCTTCTGGCCTTCAGGCATACATGCAGAAAGAATATTGTATACATAATAAATAAATAAATAAATAAATAAATAAATAAATAAATAAAGGATATACATTTCCTTTAGTTTTCTTCAGTTTTCAAATTAGCTTTGATCTTGACCAACATTCCTTGCTAAGTTCTCCTTGACCTGCCCCCAAAAGTACTGGAACATAAAGTCTGACCTGCAGAGCACATTGTTCTGACAACTCTCCTGGAAAATCAAAATAGCTCCAGTTCTCTGCTACCATGGTCTCTATGGTTGTCGCTATCTGTACCCTGTGTGGTTGCTGTAAAGCCATGGCGCACTGTCCCAGAGTCACTGACGTTGCCGTCACTCAGGACATTTCTTTCCATGCATGTTCAAAGGGTTGGACATTTAACTAGCCCACATGGAAATTCCAATGAACTCTGAAGCTTGAGAACCTACGGGGCTCATTCTCTGCAATCGGGGTTTCCTGGGGAGTCGGTAGCGGTTCCCACACTGGGACATTCTCATGGACAGTTTGAAAGGGAAGGATTGAGCAGAGACCCCGTGCCAGTCCAGGGTGGGAGCTCACCGCTGTGTTGGGCTCGATGAGGCGGTGCTGCAGCGTCTGGGCAGCTTCCCACTGTCCCGTGAGGCAGAGTCTCTCCAGCTGGCATACCTGGGCCCCTAAGACATTGGCTAGGCCGCAAATACCCCCAACAGCTCCTGCCCGAAGGAGACAAAGCATTCATCAGAGCCACTTACTACAGAGAAACCCAAACCCTGAGCCCCAAACCTTTTCATAATTGGGAACACGGGATGTAGATTTCTATAGTCTTTGGGCCATGCCACAGTCATGGTCTGTGTGTCCAGTTATGTACTTCCAGCAAAGGCTGCCTGTATGTTCAATACAAGAAGTCTGCGTGCCAGTCGCTGCTCAGAGCCAGTGGTGGAGCAGGGAACACGGCCTTCAGGGCAGCCCCTTCACCTACCTTCCACCTACCATGTTTCCAGATCTTGACACCTTAGGGGCTGAGGAAACAGGAACTGAGTTCTGAAACCTTATTCCTTCAGTTAACTGGGCCACTATTGGTCAGGAGTGGGAAAGTGGCCTGGATTTGGGGCCAGGAGTCTGGGTGTTTCCTCCCCTTGGCTTCAGGATGTGAAATTCAACCTTTGAGTGTGAGTCTAAGATGAGGTAGTAGTGACCCTAAGCATAGTGGTTCAAGACTGGAAGAAACCAACTATGGGTCCAGAGAGATGGCTCAGTGGGTAAGCCCGATGACCCAAATTCAATCCCTGGGACTTACATGGCAGGAGAGAACAACTTCCCAAAATTGTCCTTTGACCCCACATATGTGCCATTACATACATACACCCTACACACACATATGCATGCAAAATAAATAAGATATAATTTTAAAAATTTAATGAGAACAGATTTACTTAAAAACAAAAGATACTCATAGCCAGGCATGGAACACTTAGGGAGCAGGAGCAGGTGGATCTCTGTGAGTTCAAAGGCTAGCCTGGACTACAAGAACTTAAAGGATAATTAGGGCTACACAGAAAGACCTTGTCTCAGAAAAAAAAAAAAAACACCTCAAAAGCTTACATATTATGCGCTGACTGGGCACTGGCTGATGGGCTGGCCCTCTGACCTTCACAGACTACTGAGTTGTTTAGGGTAAAATGCAGGCCCAGTGAGGGCTGGTGTCCTGACTTGGTTACTGTGTGAAGCCATACCTCAGTCGCCCCTACCTCCAGAGCCTGTGCCTTCTCCACTGTATCTCAGGAAAGAGCTACAAAAGCCCTTCCCCCACCTTGCACTTTAGAGACTGTAGGATGGTAAAGGGATGTGCTAGGACCCTGACCAAAGCGGAAGTCTGCAGAGCCCAGAGATAACGGAGACCACTGCTGTCTCCCACAGCTGAAAAATTTATCTCAGCTCCCTGATGCTTCTGTTCCTCTGCCCCACCCACCAGGGCTCAGTCCTGCCTGAACCCAAAGACCCTCTCCCAAAGCAAACAAGAGCAGCTGCTCTAAGTGCCATTGCTAGGATGCCGGACTGCAAGAGAATCTGAGCAGACAGCAGGAGATACCATCCCAACCACCCATGTCTGACAGTTCATTCGGTCCCACGGTCAGAGGCAGTGGAAAACGGACTCCTGGCCTAGAGCAGCGGCCTGAGACCTCTGCTCCCAGAGAATGATTTACAGGGCAAGATTAGAGGAGCTAATTTTGTCATCTAAGCATGGAATTTGGGACTTTACCAACTGCAGGCATCTCTACAGGCCAGCACGGTACTCATACACCCTCCCCCACCCAAAAGGGTCAAGCCCAAGCGCCCAGAATTGAGACAGCTGCTCCCTGCAGACCCAGGCCTGCCCACCCCCCAACCCAGTCTCTCTTAGTAGTCCTGAGCATCTGGGTGCATTTTGGTTGGTCAGGACAGTTTGAGCAGCAGGAGGCTTACCCACAGCATAGCTGGCCAGGAGGAAGCCAACCGACCCAGCCAACACCTGGAAATCCTGTTTGCTGGTCTTGTGAACTATCAGCCCAATCCTGGTCACCTATTACAGTAAACACAGTGTGAAAGCTGGGTCCAGAGCTAGTGACCAGCCTGCACAAATACAGCCCAGTACCCAGAGAGATGCCCGGAAGTCCAGACCATGCCTCGGGGCGCCCACCCAACAAGCTCGGGACTGACATGGGTCTCGGCGCTACTCTGGGTTAGAAACTACCGCGCTAGAACCAGAGAAAGAGGAGGTGGTCCCAGTCTGGGAGCTGCTGCCACTCACATCGCCACCACTGTCCTTTATGCCGATGATATTCGGGTGCTGAGACAACGTAACCACGGCGTCCACAGGCAGGTCTAGCCCTGTGTTGGCTGGGACGCTGTATAACACCACAGGGATTGGAGAAAGATCCGCGACCTGTGGGGCACAGAGAAAAGGAGGAGGCTGCACCTGCCCGGGTCTGAGGGGCTGGAGGCTTACCCTCCCAGGCCCTGGACTGTGTCACTGCAGAGCTGTGTGACAGGTCTGCCCCCCGAAGGGTTGCAATGACTGGAAGTCTGAGTGCTCTCTGTACAGCAGGCACAGCCCGAAGCTATGTATGCAGATCTCATGTAACCCCGAAGAAGCGCACAAGGCAGATGCCTTATTTACCCTGTTTTATTTTCTTAAGATCTATTTTTATTATCTTTAATCAGGCGTATATGTATGGGTATATGCACATGAGTACCAGTGCCCTTAGAGGCCAGAGGCTTCCGATACTCTGGAACTGGAGTTGGATATGGTCGCAAGCCACCCAGATGGGTGCTGGGAACTGAGCTTAGTCCATCTGTAAGAGCATTGTGAGCTCTTAACCACAGAGCTACCTCTCCAGCCCCTATTCTTCCTGTTTTAAAGGAAAGGAAATGTTACGGAGAGGTTACAGAGTGGTCTAATGTCACAGAGTTGGTACCTGATGGCTTATACTAGGTCCTAGAGTGACTATTAACATGACGTAGGCTCTCCGTGCCACTCCTAGCTTCTCCTTAGGCATGGGCTCCATCTCCGCCAACCTCCGCTTGGTCCCAGGCCTCTAACCCACACCCACCCCTGCCACCTACCTTGGTGTAGTGGTGAATGAGGGCGGCGCTGCTCATGCGGCCACGATAGTAACAAGGTGTCACCACCATGACCGCGTCAGCGCCGACCTGAGCCATGCTGACGGTCATCTCTACCGTGGCTTGAGTGGCTGCAGAGGGGAGAAAGGAGAAGGCAAACGAAATAGGCCTCAGTGCGCCCCGGCAGGGGCAAAGCAACAGACAGAACCCAACCCCAGGGCCCAGGAGCCTGGATCCCCCACAGCCCAGCAACCCCAGGCCTCGGTGCGCCCCAGCAGGGGCAAAACAACAGACAGAACGCAACCCCAGGGCCCAAGAGCCCGGATCCCCCACAGCCCAACAACCCCAGGGCCCCGAGGCATCGTGTTCTCACACTCGCAGCCAGAGCCGGCTATCAGAAGCTTGTCCTTGGGTATGGCCTGGCGCGCTCGGCTCACCACCTCCAGGCGCTCGCTGCTGGTCAGGAATGGAAACTCTCCAGTAGAGCCCTGGATCACGAAGCCTACAACAGAGTCCCATGACTGCAACCCACCTATTCCTACCCTCTTGGGAGCATCAGGATGCTGGTATTGCAGTCCCCAGGGTTACTTTCCCACCAGGGCTTTCTGCCTACCCTTCCCATCCCTGTCCTGACATAAACACAGGGCTCTCAACAGATACACAGCAGTGCACCCCCCGTTTTGCTTTGAGTGAGATACTTTAACTGTACCAGAAAGAATGGCCTATCATAGCCTGCACCCATGTTCACTGCGTCCATGACCACCCTTCCCATTATCTCCCACTTGGGCTTTCTGCCCCAGCTCAGGGGTATACTGTTTTCTTTCATATCTTTATACACATGCAACAAATATAAGGACCCAGAAATAAGATGACTTATACTTCAGAGAAATGGAGCCAGGCTTACATAACCCGCAGTTTGTTATTTTCGTTTGGCGTTGTTTTGCGTTTGTCTGCAGCAGAATACAAATCTCTGATTCGTGTGCTCTATTTCTATACAATGTTCAGTTGTCCTCGAGGACATTTCGACTTCTTGTCTGCTGCTGCAAATGACGCTGAAACGAACATTTTCTGGAAAAATCTTTGGTTATGTCTAGGGATTCCTTCTATGTTCCCATAGTTAGGCCCGACAGTCACATCTGTGTATAGTTTCCTGGGTGCCAGGCTTCCCATTGGTCAGCACACAGGACACAGCAGGAAAGCTAACTGACTGTTCACCCATGCCAACTCTGGGTATCCTCAGAACTAACATTTGCCATTTTCTGTGTCAAAAGTGGTGTCTCACTGCATTTTTTTCTTTTTTGTCACCTTGCTGTTTTGTTTGAGACAGGGTCTCACTATGTAGCCTTGGCTGACTGGGAACTCATAAAGATCCATCTGCCTCTGGAATGCTGGTATTAAAGGCCTGGACTACCATGCCCGGCTCACCCTCCTATTTTATCAACCATTTGTTTGAGAGGTTTCTAACCCATATCAGTTAACGGTACCAATATTTTTACTTCTTTGAAAGCCAAGCAGAACCGACACTCTTGGCAGAACCTTGGGGAATAAGTGTTAGCAGAGACATTGCTCCTGGGTTTTCCCATTTACTCTCTTTTCCTTCTCTTCTCTGTGCCTGTGCTGGTTAACCCCAATTGTCAATTTGGTGAGCTCTAGACTCCCCCAGGAGCCAGGCCTCCAGGCACACCTGTGGGGGATTATTTTGATTAGGTCACCTGAAGAGGGCTGGCCAGCCCACTGTGGGCAGAACCATTCACTAGGTTGGGATTCTGGACAGTATAAAGAGGAGAAAATGGACTGAGCATGGTCGTTGCTTTCTGCTTTTTGATTGTGAATGCAACTTGCTGCCTCATTCCTGCTTCTGTAAGGCCCACCCCTCCGGGATGGACTGGAACCTCAAATACTAAGTCAAACCCTTCCTCTCGTAAGCTGCTCTTGTCAGTGTTCAGCCTCTCAAACCCTGGGACAAATGGTGGAGGTGCTTATTTAACATAGCAGGTTCTCCCAGCATCCCTTAGTCCCTAGCTGTTACAGAGGATAACTGGCATACCTCACCTTTTACCTCCTCCCCAACTCTCCAGCCCAGGGGCTAGCTGCCCTTCCTGCAGAGGCTCTTTCCTTGGAATCTAGCCATTCTGGTTACCTGCCCCTTTCACCTTTGCCTAGGCTGCTGTATCTGGTTCCATCTTCTCCCCTTTTCCTCCCATTCTCCCTCTGCTCCCCTGGCTCAGGATCCTGTCCACTTTCAACTCCCCCAGATGATCCTGCCTCTGGCTATGTTCTCCCTTTTATCTACAATAAACTTTCTCCTCCATACCTAGGAGCAGTCATGGCCTTTCCTCTCTATTTCTTTTTTTCCCCCCATTCAGTCAGGGTATTTTATCAGTGTCAGGAAAGGCAATAATGACAATGTCCTTCCATTAAAATAAAACAAAAAAAAAATAAACCCACATCTTTAATTCCAACATTTGGGAGCTGGAGAGTAGAGAATCAAGAGTTCAAGGCCAGCCTGTAGGATTTGGGAGACCCTGTCTCAAACAAACAATAAAAATCATAAGTTAGTCAGATGGTGGTGGTACACACATTTAATCCTAGCATTCGTGACGCAGAGACAGGTGGATTTCTGCGTTCGAGGCTAGCCTGGTCTACAGACTGAATTCCAGGAGAGAGAGAGAGAACAAGAATCACAAGTAGTGTACAAACAAACGCAGCACACAACACACTAGGATTAGAAATAAATAGTGAAGTGGGAGAAGAAAAAGACAAAAAAGCTGGGAGCAGTATTAGCATACAAAATCCGTGCCCTACAGCTATGTGTAACAGACCATCAATTTAACCCCCGTTCAAGTCAAGCTTCCCAGTAGAGACTGCTAGGGAAATGTGGTCCCTAACAGATACACAGATTCTGAAAGGCAAGAGCAAAGCAGCTGCCCTGGAGAAACACAGAGTTTCCTGGCACTGAGACCAAGAGAAAGTGTTCCCGTGAGTCACTCTTCAGGGGACACAGTGTGATGCCGACTCAACTTCATACCACGTTTTCCACGTTGTTCACAGAAGCGATAGGCTCCACTGCCAGGAGGGCTGCTCGGAACCTTCTCACTGGACACTGACTTTTCCTTTGTGATACCCCAAGGAATGTGTTGGAACAGTTGGGGTTTGGCTTCAGCGTGAGTGTGTCCTGAGGTCGGGTCCTCAGGACTGGGGAAGAGTGCAGCCTCTTGTTCTGCTTCCTGGGAGTGTCCGACCTCTTTGAAGAAGCTGCTTGCCCTGGTGAAGGCTCCCATTTAACCAACACTGGGCCAACCCT
Source organism: Microtus oregoni (assembly GCF_018167655.1). NCBI lineage: Eukaryota > Metazoa > Chordata > Mammalia > Rodentia > Cricetidae > Microtus > Microtus oregoni. The sequence goes on from NW_024543071.1 coordinate 19,015,170, forward strand.
TAACCATTTCAAAACCGAGATCATGCCACTTCTATTTAGTTGCCGAAGTTATTTGCTACCTCGAGTTGTGACAGGCATATGCTGTGGTCCCTAACCAGCCACAGTCACTCCTCAATCCCAGCAGCCCCTGGGCTCCATAGGTGACTCTCAAAGCAGAAAGCAGGGTCTGATGGCCCCAGAGGCAGCAGCAGGCCCTCATTTCCAGTCTCCTATGGCAGATAGAGCCTCTCACACTTACTCCTTACCTCCCCAGCTCCCACCCTGCCTCCAGAATCAGGCACTAGGCCTGTACCTGACTCCCAAGCATGCAGCCTGGGAAGTCGTCACATCTGCAAGTCTCCACTTCCTTTTCTTTCTTTTTTTTTTTTAAATATTTATTTATTATGTATACGATATTCTGTCTGTATGCCTGAAGGCCAGTTGAGGGCGCCAGACGTCTTTACAGATGGTTGTGAGCCACCATGTGGTTGCTGGGAATTGAACTCAGGACCTTTGGAAGAGCAGGCAATGCTCTTAACCACTGAGCCATCTCTCCAGCCCTCCACTTCCTTTTCTATGTCATAAGTAAAAGTCATTCCAGCCCTGACTTGCAGAGTTGCTTTAATGGCTCAGCTAGGAAAATGTCCCAGAAAGCACTTTGACATCTAGGAACTGGTGCTATAAGCAACCCCCTCCTTACCCTGGCTGCATGTCCAATCATCCCCTCCTTACCCTGACTGCATGTCCAATCATTCCCTCCTTACCCTGACTGCATGTCCAGTCGCCCCCTCCTTACCCTGGCTGCATGTCCAATCGCCCCCTCCTTACCCTGGCTGCATGTCCAATCATTCCCTCCTTACCCTGACTGCATGTCCAATCATCCCCTCCTTACCCTGGCTGCATGTCCAATCGCCCCCTCCTTACCCTGACTGCATGTCCAATCATCCCCTCCTTACCCTGGCTGCATGTCCAATCGCCCCCTCCTTACCCTGGCTGCATGTCCAATCATCCCCTCCTTACCCTGACTGCATGTCCAATCGCCCCCTCCTTACCCTGGCTGCATGTCCAATCAAGCTCAGTTTCCAAGGCAGTTCATAACTGCCTGTGACCCCACCTCTGGGGAATCTAGGGCCCTTTTGCAGTCTACACACACACACACACACACACACACACACGACAGACACGAATTACACAGATGTGTATAAATTTCTTTAAAAAAAGAAGATAAAAAGAGGGCTAGAGAGATGGCTGAGCGGTTAAGAACATTGGGTGTTCTTCCAATAGGACCCGGGTTCAATTCCCAGCACCCGCATGGCAGCTCACAACTGTCTGTAACTCCAGTTCCAGGGGATCTGATACCTTCACACCAATGTACATAAAGTTAAATTAAAAAAAGAAAATTGCTTAACCAAACTTAAGCTTCCATAACTGGAAAGTGGAGATGCTGTTATTTTTCTCAAACAGTGAAGTTAAAATGAGATGCTCTTTGTAAAGAACTTAACTGGAGCCTAGTGCTTTGTGGGTGTGAGCTGCAATCCTCCTGGAGTTGGAAGAAAGTTCCCTTTAAAGCCCGAGTGTGGCTGGGCCAGATGGGAGAACCTCTCAACTCCTGTCCCCACCTGCACAGAAGTCCCTCTCACTGTGGAAGCCGCTCAGGTGGGCGAGGTCTGAGAAGGGTGCTGAGCAGGCCTGGGCTACAGAGGCAACCTGGTGATTTACTGTGGCCTAAAGCAAGCACAGTGTCTCACAGAAGGGGTATCCCTGGTGACTGCTATGGCCCGTTGGAGCCTCATCATCGCCTCCTCCTCCCAAGTGTATCCTGGGACCCTCTGTGGGTCTCTAGCCACTGAGCCCTTCTCCTCTGAGTTCCCCTTCCCTGTTCTTTTTTATAAAAAAATCATGTTCCCTGTGTGTGCTCACATGCAGAAGGTGCTTGGAGTCCTTCAGTCACTCCAAGGGATCAGGCAAGCTTTCTCACCCTGACCTCTTCTACAAGACGGGATCTGGAGCAGATGGGCTCCAAAGTCCTCTTTCGTTCTAAGTTCCACAGTGGTTTCTGGCTTTCTACTTAGCCTTCCCCCATCTAGTAATGTTCTTCATTAATCCGGACTAGGGCGTGTCTTGGACACCACTTGCTTGGTTGTGCAAGGCCCTAGTTGAATTCCCAAGCACCACGAAAACAAATGTCGGGGTTCTCCCCCACCCACAACCACTGCCATTCTCCTGCCTCTGCGCAGAAGCTTATGGAATGCCTTTGTGCTTCGAAGCCAGCCGAGACCTCTCACAATCCTAGAGTAAGTGTCTCAAATCCCTGTCCCTCGGGGCCCTGCAGCCTACAGCATCTTGCTGTCCTACTCCGTGCTCTTCTTGCTTGAACTGGAGTCACCCAGTCTGGAATGGCGATCAACACAGACTCACTGAGGTGAGTGTTGACAATCTGCTGTATAAAATAACCATCCTGAACGTGCAGGCCTGAAGCAGACCTTTTTTAAAAAAAAAAAAGAAAGAAAGAAAAGAAAACATGATCTGATTTATAACCTCCCTCTGGGACAAAATGCCTGACAAAATGCTTAAGCAATTCCTTAAAGAAATTTAATGGAGGTGGCTGGAGAGATGGCTCAGCTGTTAAGAGCACTGAATGCTCTTCCAGGGGTCCTGAGTTCAATTCCCAGAAACCACATGGTGGCTCACAACCTTCTATAATGAGAACTGGTGCCCTCTTCTGGCCTATAGGCAGGATACTGCATAAATAAATAAATAAACAAACAAATAAGGAACTAAACAAACTTGAATGGAATGAGGTCTGGATCTGGGAAGCCAGCCACCTCCCAGCTCGGGCCAGACTCTGGTGGCTGTTTAGTCTCAACAGTCATCTGATGGGCTTTTCTTCCCCCTAATAAAAATGTCCACACCAAAATCTATATTTAAGCAGCCTGCCCCTGGGCCATTTTGCCTACAACAGGACAGTAATAGAACTTTGGCATATGCTCATGGACTGTCTGCAACTGTCTCAGCTTTGAATTTTGGAGATAAAAATGGGATATGAGGAATGCCAATAACATCTTATAAGCACAAGAAACAGAACCAAGGATGAACACGGGTGCTAGCTGAACACAATTTTGCCAACTTGAAATATTTTCTAATTTTTTTTTTGGACACAAGATCTCTTATTGTCCAGGCTGGCCTCAAACTACATAGCTGAGGATGACCTTGAACTCTTGACCTTCTTGCCTCTCCACCTCTGACGTGTTGAAATTACTTTAGTACACCACTGTGCCTGGCTGAAACTATTAAAAATGTATTCCAAAATTGTGAGCTAATTGGAAAATTTATGTAAGTCTTTAAGTACATGATTTCAGACGTCCCAGGTATGCACTCCTTTGTCTTTTCTGGGCTAAGAAACAAACCCATGGCCTTGAACATAGCAGTCGGGGGCTCCATCATTGAGCTGTGTCTCAGGTTCTGTGCTTGTATTTCTAGTCTTTTCAGGGGCCAAATCTCACCACTCTTTTGCTTGTTGTGAACGTTTTTAGCCTCCAATACTTTGCTCTGTGATCAACCCTACTTATTTTCAATTAAATTGTCAATTTTAATTGAATTTAATTCAATTCAATTAAAATTCAATTTTGTCTGTTGAGTTTGTGCAGGTACGTGTGTGTGTGCGTGTGTGTGTGTGTGTGTGTGTGTGCACGCGCACATGGGGCTGGGCTTTTATGTGGCAACCTCTTTCTGTTCTTTCCCTAGTCTGCCGTGCACTAGGTGAGCTAGGCTGACTGACCAGAAGTTCCAGGGATCCACCTGTCTCTGCCTCCTCATTACAATTTTTTTTGTCTCTGTTTTGCTTTTGTTTTTTGTTTTTCGAGACAGGGTTTTTCTGTGTAGCCCTGTTTGTCCCGGAACTTGTTCTACAGACCAGGCTGGCCTCGAACTCACAGAAATCTGCCTGCCTCTGCCTCCCAAGAGCTGGGATTAAAGGCATGTGTAACCACCAACAGGTACAAAATTTTATGAAATATTTAAAATACGCCAATATAGGATATTCCTCAGATGGAACTCCTCCCATCTGAAGGAATTTTTTTGTTTCCCTTCAGTTTATATTTATTCTGCTGAAAACTATGAAAATAAAAATTCATATACACTTGGGCAGTGAGATGGTCCAGTGGTTCCAAAACTCCTGCCACCTTGATAGTGCAAACCTGAAGACCTGAGTCAAATTCCTGGATCCAGGTAAAGGTGGGAAGAAAGAAATGACCCCATAAGATTACCCTCTGATCTCTACATGTTCATCTCATATGCCAACAGCAAATTTAAAAAAATTTAAATTTCATTCATACAAATTTATACTAGCAATGTCCAGAAAATAAAAAATACTAACCAACTGTCCACATTTAAGGTGTTTATGACCTTAGCTATACTCAGTGACTTGCCCCAGATAAGGCCCACAAGGTAAAAACTTAACAGACTCAAATCTATGTCAAAGATTTACCTGGAGTCAGGCAGTGACTTGTTGACCTGTCTAAAGACTCACAGAAGTGGCTGCTTGATTTGGGGGCAGAGGGTCCTAGGAGGAAGACTCAGAGAGAATGCCAGGCGTGTAGGAGGCCGGAAGAAAGGTAGACTGTGGGGGGGGGGGGCATCAGGATAAGCAGAGAGGTAGAACCTTGGGAGGGGAAGAGGACAGGAGGCAGGAGGCAGCTGTAGTCTGAACACTGGAGCAGATGCAGCAGTCACAAGACTCAAGCAATGGTGACATGACCCAGATGTGTTGTCATATACAGCTCTCAGCTGTGGACACAGGATCCCCATGGACCCAAGAGGATGGGGCCCAAAGTCCCACCTGGATGACTTGTGACTTACTCTTTGCTGAAAGCCTGCCCCTGGTCACCTCTTGCCCAGCCCATGCTCCATCCTGGTCCCTCAGCAGCAGTAGGCGGGTGGGTGTGAGACCTCTGGCAGGGGAAACTACTATGGTCTTAAGGCTGGTGCAATGAGAAGGCCCCCAGCCAAGGCCCACCTACAGAACTGCTGGGGACACACCCTCTCCTCCAACCCTGCCCAGAACTCAGCTGGCCACAGAGTCCCTGGAAGCAGAAGAATGAGGGCATGCAGGGCTTTATTGGCTCCATTCAGGCATGTGGAGTCAGTGTGGGGCTTGTGGTGGCTGCTCCTGTAATCTGCCTCATGTCTTCTCTCGTGGGTCTTCAGGGCCCTCGAGCTGTTGAAGCTGCATCCCTTCCTCCCTCACTCGTGGGGGCCAGAAGTAGGGATTTGGGTGGCAGCCTTTCACCCTGGACCAAGCAGGTTTCCCCATAGAAGAGAAAACAGGCCTGCGTATGTGAGCCGGCCCTGCTGGGGGACGGGAGCACATGGTTAAGTGGCTTCAAGAGTCATAGATTTGGTGGCTGCGGTTGGGCAGACTATGGCTCTGGTGGCTTGAGTGACCCTGGTGACCCTGGTGGCTTGAGTGGCCCAGATGACTCTGGTGGCTTGCGTGACCTGGTTGACCCTGGTGACCCTGGTGGCTTGAGTGGCCCAGATGACTCTGGTGGCTTGAGTAACTTGGATGACCCTGGTGGCTCAAGTGATCTGGGTGATGACCCTGGTGGCTGGAGTAAACAGGATGACTCTGATTACTCTGGTGGTTTGAATGCCTATGCTGGCTCTGGTGCCCATGGCGACTCTGGCTATAGATGGTGTGACTTTGGTTGGAACCAGCTATGGAGGTTTCCCGCTGAGTGAGGAAACTCCCTTTCAGCTTTATCTCCACCTCCTCCAGAGCCTTCAGCTCTTCTGGGCTGATGTCCCTGGATTCCACGTGACCTATATGCTGGTAGGTCGTGGCGCGTTGCAGCATGGAATTAGCCAGGCGATGCCCCTTGGCATCGATCTCCTTGGCACAAGCAGCCACAGCAGCCCAGGTTTCGTCCTCCATTGACGAGGGCTTTCTTGACTCCCTCTGGGTCTCTTTGGTCACTGAGGTCCCAGACACCTTCTGTTTGCTGGCAAAGGAATCTCGGTGCAGAGCCATGCTCCCTTCTCCGTGTTTGGAGGTGAGGGTCTCCATGTGGAAGGTGGTGTTGGCTTCCCCGTGCCTATTTTCATACGAGGGGGCATTGTTGCTGACGTAGCGGTGGGTGGGCAACCTCTCTTCAGAGAGGCAGCTAAAGTGAGACTTGATCCAGCTGTCATTTGATTGGCAGGATTCGGGAGACTTGTCTTGAGCACACTCTGTCTTCCTTTTCCTCCTCTGAGCCCACAGCATGAGGCCTCCACCTCCTAGTAGGAGGGCAGTCCCCAGCACCACCTTGCATGATGGTTGCTGGAGGAACTCTAAGAAGTCCTCCAGGGCCCTAGGCCTCGGGCAGAGAGCTAAGAGTGTGCTGGGAGTGGCGGAGCCCAGATGGTATGGTTCATGCTTGAATGGGCCGGAGCCCTGCGGGTGTCTGACAGGTAGGCCCCTGCCTCACCCTCCTCTAGTATGCCCTCTGACACCTCAGCAATAAACCCCATTGTGAGGAAGGCAGCCAGGGGGGATGGGGTGAGGTGAGGCCACCTTAGCACTCAGACGTAGTCTGGCAAGCCTCATGTAAGGTTTGGGTCTTGTCACCTGCTCTCAGTGGGAAAAGTGTCATTTAGCTATGAGATGCTTCTGCCTTCTGCTGGCTGTGCAGTCTTCTACTCTGTCCTGCTTACTTTCTTTGGTTTCCCTCGTTATTCCTTATCTAGTGGCCCCCAGAGTGCAGAGGACAGTGAATCAGTTTGGCCATGACAAACTGGGACCCCCTTAGCTGAACTGGCATCCATTCCTGGTCAATAACTTCCCAAGAAAACCATCCCTGCTGTCAGCACAACATATACTGTCTCTTACAGCCCTAGCTCCATTACAGGGGAGAGTCCAGAAACTAAAGGACCCAGGAAGGAGCTCATTCTGGAACAATGAGGTCACAGTGAGAGCAGTGGGCTGAGAAGGCAGAGTAGATAGGACAAACGTCAGGCCCCAAGGCCTGGGGTCATTCTACATTCTACGTTTCCCTAGTGATAGCTTAAAGATCCAAATTGTTGGCTTGTTTGTTTGTTTTTCGAAACAGGGTTTCTCTGTAACAGCCTTGGCTGGCCTGGAGCTCACTTTATAAAGTAGGCTGGCCTCAAACTCAAGAGATCCACCTGCTTCTGCCTCCCAAGTGCTGGGATTAAAGGTGCGCCACTATGCCCAGCCAAGATTCAAATTTTTTTTGCCCCTGGTAAGTAAGCATCATGAAATTTTGAGCAGGTGGCCTGGCTAGTCAGGCTTGCCACAGATCTCTGTACAATCCTGAGTTATTCCTGTGTATTTGGGGCTAGAAACGGGTTTGGGCTACTGCTGTTTACCTCAAAGCATGTAGCACCCTCAGAAAGGCCCAAATGGTCCTTGTAAAAAGTTCTGTTATTTGGGACCAGAGCAATGGCTCAGTGGTTAAGAGTACTGGCTGCTCTTCCAGAGGTCTTGAATTCAATTCCCAGCACCTACATTGTGGCTCACAGCCATCTATAATGAGATCTGTCATCCTCTTCTGGCATGCAGGCATACATGTAGACAGAGCATTCATATACAGAAAATAAATGCAAAAAAAAAGCTATGATATTTGAGGGGCTGGAGAGATGGGTCAAGAGCACTTGCTACTCTTTAGAGGGCCTGAGTTCAGTCAAGCTCAGCACTTGATAAGCTCGGTCTCTGTAATGCCAGCTCCGATGGATCTGACATCTCTGTCCTCCTCTGGTTCCTGTACTCAACATGCCCATGTCCATGTGCTGTGGGACAATGGTCCTGTACCTTGTAAAGTTTTGTCACTTGTACTGTTTTAATAAAATGCTGATTGGCCAGTAGCCAGGCAGGAAGTAGGGGCGGGGTGACCAGAACAGGAGAATTCTGGGAAAAGGAAAGGTTCAGTCGGCAGTCGTCATTCAGACAGAGGAAGATGAGACTGCCTTGCTGATGATAAAAGGTACCAAGTCACATGGCTGACACAGACAAGAATTATGGGTTAATGTAGGATGTAAGAGTTAATAAGAAGCCTGAGCTAATAGGCCAACCGGTTTATAATTAATGTAGACCTCAGTGTATTTCTTTGAGACTGAATGACTGCGGGACCAGGCAGGACAGAAATCACTGTCAACATTGATGTGCAGACACACATACCTACATAATGTTACAAAGTAAATCTTTTTGAAAAGTTGATACCAGGCATAGTGACACACAGCTTTAATCCCAGCATTCAGAAGGTAAAGGTAGTCATATCTCTGCAGATTCAAGACCAGCCTGGTCTGCAAAGTAAGTTCCAGGACAGCCAGGGCTATGTAGAAAGAGTCTGTCTCAACCTCTCATCCCCCTCAAAAAATTATTTGAAATATTTTCTTTAATCAAGTAATAATTTTTATATATACAAATTTTTTTCAGAAGAAACCATAGTCCACATTACATGTGGTAGGAATAAGGTACAGCTGAAAGCTTTAGGGGACCTCAGCTCTCCAGCCTTGTTGAACTATTCTGGGAATTTCTACTAACCTCATTGGAAATAACAACTCAAAGTTCACCTGTGAGGCTGTTTACAGGTGTGAGTTCAGGGTCACTGGCCCTTCTGAACAGCCCCTCCCTCTAGGCTTTGGCTATGACCTTCCAAAAGTTTTTTTATTAAAAAATTTAAATTAGTCTGGCTGGGCAGTGGTGGCACAAGCCTTTAATCCCTGCACTTAGAAGGCAGAGGCAGGTGGATCTCTGTGAGTTAAGGCCATCCTGGTCTACAGAGTGAGTTCCAGGACAGCTAGAGCTATACAGAAAAACCCTGTTCTGAAAAAAATAATTAAATTAAAGTATAATTAGATTACTTCCCTCGTTCCTTTCCGATGTCTCCCTGATTAATTCTTTCTCAAATTGATGGCCTCTTTTTCTTTATTGTTACGTATATATGCATAAATAAAATAAATACAATCTGCCGACTCCATGTGTACATGATTTCTGGGCTTACCACTTTGTACTGAATAACTAACTAGGGGTTCATTTCTGAGTGAAACTAATTCTCCCTCTCTCAGCAGTCAGTAGTTAGCTGTAGTTCTCTGTCTAGGGATGGGACCCCTATGAGATTTTCCTCTTCCAAGTTAGCATGTCTATCGATATTGTCATTGTTCAGGTCTTGTTTAGGCACACCAAATTTGGTTATAATTTTTATTTTACTTAATAAAAATTTGAAGCTTAAGATTACAGAACCCTTACTCAAGGCCCATTTTTATAACCATAAAACACTGTGCACAACACTCAAACCTGCATTTTGCACAAGACAGCAAACCAGAGGAGCAGACCCTGTGCTTGCTGGTACTAACACCGCTTCTGATTTTCTTAGCCTCAAAGAGCTGCTTCTATGTATGACTGACAAGCTTTTGCAGTTTGTAGTTTGTTGGGGCGGGGGGGAACGTCGTCTTCTAGAATTGTTTTCGGCTTTCATGGGGGTGGTATTCTTTCTCTGGGATCCTGTGAAAGTGGAGTGGTGGTTGAGTTTCAAGATTACTGTCTGGTATGGTAGCAGATGGTTTCTGAGTGTTCGGTATGATGTGGGATTTCCGACGTGGGATTCCCCTCTGTATGTTGTGATTATGTGATTACCATTAATGAATAAAAAACTACCTTGGCCTGTTGATAGGGCAGAACTTAGGTGGGCGGGAAAAACTAAAAGGCATGCTGAAAGAAAAGAGGCAGAGGCAGAGAGAAGCCATGTAGCCCCCGCCGGAGACAGACACCGGACGGATTTTTACCCAGTAAGCCACAGCCACATGGCAATACACAGATTAATAGAAATGGGTTAAGATGTAAGAATTAGCCAATAAGAAGCTAGAGCTGATGGGCCAAGCAGTGATTTAATTAATACAGTTTCTGTGTGATTATTTCGGGGTTAAGCAGCCAGGAACCAATAAGCGGCCTCCTCCAACAGTAATTAATTTATCTACCAAAGATATCCCTTATCTACAAATTAGGAGCCACTTTCTCTTTCCAAAATAGCTAATGGTGGCTGGTTTGTTTTGCTGACCACCAAAGGCAGCCATTGCACATCTTTTGATTCTTCCTTATCATTTCTGTTTTGTACTTCAATGGAACTATTCTGGTTCAGAACTGACATGTACTTTCTGTACTGCAAACAGAAGCTAAAGGTCTGGCATAGTCTTTTCATTATTTATTGTGCGTTTTTGTTTGGTTGGTTGTTGGTTTTTTGAGACAGGGTTTCTCTGTGAGACAGGGTTTCTCTGTGTAGCCTTGGATGTCCTGGAACTCATTCTGTAGGCCAGGCTGGCCTTGAACTCATAGAGATCTGTCTGCTTCTACCTCCCTGGTACTATGATTATAGGCATGTGCCACCACTGCCTGGCTATTGTGGGTTTTTATATGGTATTTGATAACATTAACTAATTTGTCTTAAAAAAATAAAAATTTTACATTTTTGGGAGGGCACATGTCTCTTGGAATGCCTGTGGAGTTCAGGAGATGAGTTGCAGAAGTTGGTTCTCTTCTTCCACCTTACATAGGTTCTGGAGACTGAATTTAAGTCATCAGGCTTGGCAGCAAGAACCCAATGTGTAATCTCTCCAGTCTCTTAACTTTTATTTTAAAAGAATACTGTTCATTTAAATAATCAGTACAGATCAGCAATACTTAAAAAAATATAAAAACAAACCAGCTGGGCAGTGGTGGTGCACATCTTTAATTCCAGCACTTGGGAGGCAGTGGCAGACGGATCTCTCTGAGTTCGAGGCTAGCCTGGCTTACAGAGTGAGTTCCAGGACAGCCAGGGCTACCCAGAAAAACTCTGTCTCAAAAAAACTAAACTAAACAAAAACAAAACAAAACAAAAAAACCCAGAAAACCCCAGAGCTTGAGGCACACCTTCTAGAATACACTGTGCTCGCTCACGGAAGCACCAAAGGAAGGTTCCATCTCTTCAGAGGACTTGCTGCCCACACTCATGCAAAGTACTACGTGACAGCTGTCTCCATCTGTCCCTGAGCACTGGACTGCATGGGCTATTCCGGAAGGCAAGAGAAGGCATGCTGGAGCCGTGATGGGATCCCCTGGCTCTATGTCCTCTATGCCAGCTGCATGGTTGACTATTTTGGGAGAATTATGCTGAGCTTCCTTAGAGCCTGAGGGCTTAGTTCCTGACCTCTAAAGCCTTCAACTTCCTGGTATGAGGTGAATAGAGAACTCAAATACCATCAGGAACCCATAAACCAAATCCCCCCCCCCAATTGTCTAGGGTACCCCATGCTGGTTGCAGCAGTTAGGGAGGCAAAAGGGAAAATCCAAAGACAATTCTAGAGGTCTCTGTGAACTCCTGGATGGCAGAAATACAATGTATACAAAATCCAGTCCTCCGGCCCCTGCCCTAGAGTGTCTTGGTCCTTCAGCTGAAGCGGACGAAGTGTTCTCTCTGAAGCTAAGGGCTGTCATGCTTTGCTTTAAGGAAATCAAGTCTCAGCCCAACCCCAGGCCACCGTAAGCAAGCTCCAGACACACTGGCCCTGTTCAGTGTGTGCACCCATAGGCCATTTGTCCCTTGACAAACACTCGTCATCATCTGAGTACTGAGCTGGGGCGGGGGACTCACTGTCACAAAGCAGCTCTGCCACAGAGTCACTTGCACTTTTAATAATCATCATTCCAGCCAGGCGGTGGTGGCGCACGCCTTTAATCCCAGCACTTGGGAGGCAGAGACAGGTGGATCTCTGTGAGTTCGAGGGCAGCCTGGTCTACAAGAGTTAGTTCCAGGACAGGAACCAAAAGCTACGGAGAAACCCTGTCTTGAAAAATCAAAAAAAAAAAAAATAATCATCATCATCATTCCAGGAATCGATACCTTCAAATGTACAGCACTCTAGAATTTATACCATGCATGTTTTCACTCCTGTTCTTCCAGATTCTTCTTCTGGCTACTCCACGACCTGGGCATTATCACTCCTATGTGTCATATGGAGAAGCAGGCAAAGAGTATTCCATAGGAAAGGCCATTGGCAAAGCTGTGATTGGAAACCAGAGGCCACTATCCTAGCTGCTAGCCTGTGCCTGCTCAGGCAGAGCCACACCAAACAGCATTTGTTGGAATAGGTCTTAGAGGGAATCCAGCAACTCAGGAGGTGTTAGAATAAGTGGACAGAATGGAGTATGTAATCAGCCGGATCAAATCTCAGCCGCTATGTGTTAGCTGTGTGGCTGTGGATGGTGATCACATCTCTCGGACCCGTGTGTAAAACAAGAGGTGAACCAGAGGGGCTGGCACACTGAGTAGTTCTGCCAGGCAGGTTTGGAAGGAAGGGAGGCAGATACTGGCCGCTCTGCCATGTGAACGGGCCATTGGCCTTCCCATCAGCAGAGGGCCTGGTAGACAAGGACGTCCTCATTCACTGACCCACGTGATCCCCTCAAAAACCCTGGGAGTAGAGAAGACAGTGCCTCAGCCCTCCACAGCTGGGAAACATAGGCAGGTGAGGCTCTGTCCATGGTGCCAGACCTGTGTCCTGTCGTCCCATCTCCGTTCCCCCTCCCCACTCCCCGCTTCTGCCAATCTGGCTTCCCAAACGCCCTCTTACCTCGGAAGGGGAAGGTGCCTAGTTTATTCAGGTTCTCTTCCAGTTTCCCATAGTCTACCTCCGCGGTGGCGGTGAAAGGGGTTGTCACAGGTGGGTAGATGCCGGCAATGTCTACCTTCTTCCCCTTTATATTCCTAGACAAGCCCCTGCTCAATCCCTGCCTCATAGAGGCCCAGATTTGGCGGCCTAGCATTTCTGCAGGAGGCCTGAGGCCCAGCTGTCTACAGCCACAGGGGAACTGAGTTTGGACTCCTTTTCCCCACTGTTAATGATCAACAGACCCAGTTAAAAATTCGTGGCCCCAACCCACAACTTGTGGACGTGAGGGGAGTGTAGCCTGGGGGCGGGCCCAGAGGCTTGACGCTGGTCTTCTTGCCTGCTGGGAAGAAGAAGCTGGAGAAATGCCACAGCTCTGGCCTGAAAGAGAGCTGGCTCCTGGGGTTTACACTAAAAAGTGTCTCGGACGGAGCTTGGGCCCTCTTCCCACAGCCTCAAACTCAAGAGTCAGCTCCCCTACCCCAACACACACAACACCGTCCAGGCTGGTCTGAGTCTGACGGAACTGATTGGCTGAGCTGGCCTGGCCCCGCCCCACTGCAGCGGGGTTGACCCGTGGTTCAAGAAGCAGCTGTGGGAAAAACCACGCCTCCTGTCTACCAGGCTCCAACCAAGGCCATTGTGTGTTAGCCCTCTCTGCAGGACACACACCTCCATAGAACAGTCTTGGGGACTGAAGGGCAGAGAATGAGTATACCACAGAGAGGAACTATATCACAATTCTGGCCCTAGGGATGAGGGATGAAAGCAGGATGATGTGGATAAAGCAAGACCACAGGAGGGAGACTTCCTAGCTCAGGAGTCAAGGCTCCACTTTCCCTTGTTTCCAAGTTCACACCCACTTTCCATTCCTGCGTGTTTGGAGCGCAAAGGGACGCAAAGACCACAAATACCAAAGACAGCATTTTATTGTGTTGAGTCTGTGGGTGTTCCTGCCAGGCTGGTTGCAAGTAGCTCCATAGTAGGGGACTATTGCCCAGCTTTTACTGGGCTGGTACTGGCTGGGGGGTCTCACGCCCACTCCCAGGCCTCTCCAGTCCATTCTGTTCTGTTTCTGGCTCAGGATGCTCCAGGGCATGCCGAGTGTCTGCTTGCCATAGCTGGACGAGGTCTGTAGGGGTCTTTCCTGCCTGGAGAGAATAGGAGGAGATTATTCAGGCTTCAGAAATTGCTCTCAGCTACAACAGTGGTTCTCAACTGGAGGCAAATGGCCAGAGGTAAAGACATCTTGCATTTTACAACTAGAAGTTGTGGGTGCTACTGATATCGAGTGGGCAGAGGCCTGGGGTGCTGCATAACCATCCTACAATGCATAGGAAAGTCCCTTCGTTATGAATTGTCCAGCACCAAAGCCTGCAGTGCTGAGTGGAGACCAATCACGCCCTCTCCACGTGCTCCTCCCTTCCTCAGTGTCTCTGAGCCTTTTTTGTGCCAGACAAATCTTTCTATGCTCCTCTTTAGCGATTGTTCTGTGGACCAAAAGACAGGCTTGGATCGGAGGACATCTATTCTCCAAAATCCTGAGGCTCACTCTGAACCAACATGATGTGCTAGAATGGTCACAACACCAACCAAGGACTTGGATTCTCTTCCAGCGGGACCTCCATAATTGGGCCTGGACACTGGGCTCCACTCTGTCCTATAGGGGGACTTTAGGGAAGTTCTCTCACCCCCTCTCTCCTATTGTTTCTCTGAACTTGTGGTCTGAACCTTGACACAGAAAGAGGGATCTGGGAAGGTAGGTGGTTAGGGTGGTGTGGCCAAGAGCCAATGGTGTGTGTAGCTAGGCTGTGGCTGCCCCCAGGCTGTGGCTGCCCCAGTGCCTCTGCAGACCAGTAAGCATTTGCAGCTTTAAGTGCTCACCCAGCCAGCCAGCCAGAGAAATCAACTCACCAGGTTCTTAGCCATCATGTCAGCCCCATGCAGGAGCAGCAGTTTGATGATTTTGTAGCGGTTGAGTCTCACGGCATCATGTAGGGCACTGTCCCCTTCCTAGAGTCGGGGTCACACATGGCAGTGGGTGAGTAGGGTTATAGGAGCTGGGCCTTGTTCAGAGGCTGTAGCCCTAGGGTCCTGTGGGGAAGGACTACTCGCCACGGCAGCCCGTGAGCTGCCCTGACACCCACGGTGGCTGAGCAGGGGAGGAGGCAAGTACTCACCCTGTCTTTGGCATTGATATCCAAGCCCAGAGACAGAAAGTGTTCCACAATCTCCACGTGTCCAGTGCGAACGGCTACGTGCAGGGGAGTGCTCAGGAGCTGTGTGGGGAGAAGCAGGACTCTTGGCAGTGGGTCTGGAATACGGTGTCCTGGGGTGGGGAGCTATCTTATCTCTAGCCTAATCCTACTCCCAAGTCTAAGCGTCAAGGCCTGACTGAGCCTTGGACAGGAGACACTGGTACAACACGCCATTATCCTTCCCAGTGAGCTAAACAGACAGCTTTAAGTGCTGTGTCCTCTGGGTAGCCTATCACGGTTCCCCTCTTGCTTAGCAATGAGCTACTACTGTCCAAACCTCTACTCTCTCTCTCTCTCTCTCTCTCTCTCTAAAATAAGACAGGGCCCCACTATGTAATCCAGGTGGCTGCAAACTCTCAGTTCCCCTGCCAATGCCTCCCGAGTGCTGGGATTGCAGAGGGGCACTACTACGCCTAGGTTCTTCTTTAATTAATTGGCGAGTTTATTCATTGGGATGCTGAGGATTGAGCCCGTGGTCCTGCACATACTAAGCAAGGATGCCACTACTAAGTGACCCTCCCAGTCCATTCCTTTAAAAGTTTTTTTTTTTAATGAGACAAATTATCACTGCATAGACCAGGCTATCCTTGAACTTAGAAATTCTCCTGCCTCTGCCTCCTGAGTACTGGAATTAAAAGTGTGTGCTACCGTGCCCAGCTTCTTTTTACTAATTATATCAGATGTCATTAATTGAGGAAGACTGTGATAGAGATGGCAAAAGCTTCCTATGTTAAAAAGTAATTTATTTACAAACATTCCCTTCCTAACCTATGTAAGAACTCCACAAGTTTTAAAACTGAAGAAGAGTGTCTGAGAGGTTGAGATTGCATGTAAAGAAATAGATGGATGGAAGGATGGTAGGTTAATAAGTAAATGAATAAATAATAAACTGATGGATGGGCAGGTGAATAATGAAGGATGGCATGGGTGTACAAATCCTGCATCCTCCCGGTGGACCACGCCTCCACAAGAGCAGGTCTTTTGTCTTTCTCGCCTCTCAGCACTTGCTCCCAAGCTCCCTGGAGGGCCTGAAGCTTCTCCGCAGTCACGCTAGAAACCAGGCTAGCCCACTGCTTACCTACCACGTGAGCTTGCTTGCCATTTGCTGCCCCGCCCCCCCGCCCCGCCTCGCCTCGCAGCATCCCAACGTGTACTGCACTGAGCGCTGCAGCTTCACCTTGTCTCTCACATTGGTGTTGGCTCCTCGGCTTTGCAGGAGCCTCACCACCTCCAGGTGGCCTCCACGGCAGGCCCAGTGCATGGCTGTGCAGTCCAGCTGGAAGGGATAGATGGAACTTAATAGCAGAGCTGTTGGGAAGGAAGTTTCCTGGGGAAAGGATTGAAGCCAAGAAGGCAGAGGACAAAAAAGAAAAGAAAGAAAGAAAGAAAGAAAGAAGAAAGGGACGAGGAGTAGGACAGACAACCCAGGGCCAAACTAATCCAAGTGAGAGTCACAGAGGTAATTCAGGGGGGAGATAGGGCTTGCCCAATATCACAGAACACACAAAGGCCCCTACTGGCAGTCTTCTGGCACAGAGTGGACAGGAAGTAGAATTCTACTGATACTAGATCCACCTCTTACCTCCCACCCAGTACCTGCCCTCTCACCCGATCCTGGAAGTCCACAGTGGCCCCATTCTCCAGAAGTTTCTCCAGTATCTCCATGTGACCCTCCAGGGAGGCTCGATGTAGCGCTGTCCGACGGAACTGCCACCAGAGAGACCATCAGGCCTGAGTCCTAGGCCTGAGCCTGCATCCCACCAAACTGAGGCATAGGCCTTGCCCAAACTTGGTGCCCATGTGTTCTGTGTTCAGTCAGATCTTACTCAGATTGGCCTTGGAGCCCCACCCTGTACTCCAGTCATTCTTACCCAGGCAGCCAGCCATGACTCTGTATAGCTGGTGCAGCTGGCTCCCCTGCTGGGCATGGCTATTCTGTGCTCACATGCTATGATGCTCAGTGATGACTTGCAGCTCATGTGCCCGGAGTTCATTGAGACCTCTATGCCAAGTTGCTCCCAGGTGATGCCTGAGTATAAGCGAGCTCGACTCTTTCCCCTAGTGCTAGGCAGGACCCAGATGCACAGGTCACACCTGGTTACTGATTCAAGGAAGAAACAAACTTCCCTCCCTTAAGGCTACTTTCTGCTTTGGATTCAGGGAACCCTTGCACCATTATGCTAGTCTTCCTATATGCTAATGATCTGGTTATGGGCAGTCTTTCCTGGCCTTCCTCTTGTTTTTACTCTTAGCTTATAGTAAATGGGAGAAACAAGATTAGACCCTGGAGGTATAAGAACAGAAAAGATGTAGACTACTAGAACACGGGTGGGTGGCCACTGGTAGGCTTGGTCCCATGAATGAGAGCACTCTCAGAGGAAAAAAGTATGGCAGTTGACAGAAAAGTTTAAGAAATAGACAGTGGCCATAGTCGCACGACACTGCGATGGAATTAATACCACTCTAAATCAGCATGCTTAAAGCAACATATTTCACATTATATATTTCCATAGGAGAATATTCAAAATAGTGGCTGGGCTATGACTCAGTGGTAGAGCCCTTGCCTAGCACACACAATGTCCTGGCACTGCAAATAACAATATTAATAAACAACTGTAGGCCAGGTTTGGTGGTGCATGGCTTTAATCCCAGAGCAGAGGAACGGGCTGGCAGATCTCTGTGAGTTCAAGGACAGCCTGGTGTACCTAGTGAGGTCTAGGAGAGCCAGAGCTACACAGTGAGACCTTGTCTCAAAATAAATAAATATAAGGGCTGGAGACATGGCTCAGCGGTTAAGAGCACTGACTGCTCTTCCAGAGGTCCTGAGTTCAATTCCCAGCAACCACATGGTGGCTCACAGCCATCTATAATGAGACCTGGCGCCCCCTTCTGGCATGCGGACACACATGGAAGGAATGCTGTACACATAATAAACAAATCTTTAAAAATAAATAAATAAATATAAATAATTGTAAAAAGAAGCAGGAGCGTATGCCATGAGAAAGAAAGTATCCTATTTCCGCCTGTGCTTTATAATCTTTCCATCTACTAAACACTTGTTGGTTCATTTGACCACAACATATTGGGAAGGCAGTAGGCCATGTTCACTATAGCAGAATCTGAGTGTTGGAGAGGCGACAGACCAGCCACAGGTCCCACAGCTAACGAGTGGAGACAGAGAATTTTGGCCCAAATTTCCTGGGCTCTCTTAATTGGATTCTGTTCCTTCATCTCCCATGCAGAAACATGTGATGTTTGTTATGGAGGCCGTCTGAGCTGGGGAACAATCTAACGAGGATTGGGTGAAATTGTGGACTAAGGAAGGAAGCATCCGCCCTAAGAGCATCCGTGAGTGTTCTTAAACAAGCCCACAGATGGAGCTGATCCCGGACCTGACCCCGTTACGGCAGTGGTCCTGAAGGGAGGCAGGTGCAGGGGAGGGGCACATCACCTCATCGCAGGTATCTGCTGAACCTCCATCGGCCAGGTATTTGTCGATGACTTTCCCTTTCCCTTCCACTGCAGCCTTCAGGAACGTCTCCTCGTCCACAGGGCCGGTCTGCGGGAAGAGCATCCACTTACAGAGAATAGTAGAGAGTTTGGGGACTCTCGGGCTCCCCCTGCCCACATTTGTCCATCCCAGGACCCTTACGATCTCCTCTGGCTCTGGAGGTGGCTCCTGGGCAGCAGCCAGTGCATCTCGCTTCTTCTGCTTGCGTTTTTTCCTCAGTTCTATGAGGTTCTGGATCCCACCCACGTCAATGATCTCACGCCGCAGGTCCAGGGATGTCTTGCGTACACGCTCTTGGCCCTGCACGGGGATGGCTCATCACCTCCACACTGGGGCACAGAGTGTGGGGAAGTTGGATAATACAGGAGCTGAGCTGTCGAGCTGCCCTGTCTTTCATTCCCCCACTTACCTTAACCTTTTGTAAAGCAGGGCTCTGCACCCCAAGGCGCTTTTCATCCTCTAGAACCAGCAAGTCCATGGACAACTTCCCAGGGGTGGCTCTTCGAAGTTTCTGGGAAGCCATTGAAAGAAAGCTACCTAAGATTATTTGGTGACAGCTATACAGGTGTGGTTCTCAGCCAAATGGAAGGTTATGAGAATTTTTTGTCAGGGTGTGTTAGTTCACACCTACAATCTCAGCACTCAGGAGAATGAAGCAGGAGGATTACTGTACTAGAGGGCTAATCTAATCCACATAGTGAATTTCAGACCAGCTGGAGCTACATAGTGAGACCCTGTTTCAAAACTCAAAACAACACGGCTGGGCGATGGTGGCGCACGCCTTTAATCCCAGCACTCGGGAGGCAGAGACAGGCGGATCTCTGTGAGTTCGAGACCAGCCTGGTCTACAGAGCTAGTTCCAGGACAGGCTCCAAAGCCACAGAGAAACCCTGTCTCGAAAAAAACCAAAAAAAAAAACCAAAAAAAAAAACACCTCAAAACAACAAAACCACCACAAAAAAAGAAATTCTAGCGTGCTTAAATCTTTTGTATAAAATGATGTCAGATTTCTTTACAACCTACACACAAATAGTACTGTATACTTTTTTTCTTTTTGAGATAGGGTTTGTCTGTGTAGCTCTGACTACTCAGAAACTCATTATATAGACCAGGCTGTCCTCGAACTCAGAGATCTGCCTGCCTCTGCCTCCTAAGTGCTGAGATTAAAGGCGTGCGCCACCACCAGCCAGCGTTTATACTTTTAATCTCAATATTACATATACTGACTATATAATCTGAATGTTGCATAGTCGTTTTTATTGTTTAGGGGATAAAGACAAGGGGAAAATCTGTTCATGCTCATTACAAACACAGAATTTTCCAGGTATAATCCCAACACTCGGGAGGCAGAGGCAGGCAGATGAGTTTGAGGCCAGTCCTGGTCTACATAGTTCCAGGACAACTATGGGCCAGGGCTGCTACACAGAGGAAAACTTGTCTAGAAAAAACAAACAAACAAACAAAATACAGAATTTAAAATTTTCCTAAGAACTAGAGAGATGGCTCAGGTGTTAAGAGCAGTGGCTGCTCTTCCCAGCACCCACCTGGCAGCTAAACAGCCATCTGTAATCCCAGTTCTAGAGAATCCAATTCCTTCTTCTGTCCTCTACAGGTACCAGACATGCAATGTGTGAGGTGCAAGACATACATGGAGAAAAATAATCACACACATGAAGTTAAAATGTAACGAAGTTCCCATGTGTGACTGTGTGAGTCCAGAGAAATAGAACCCAAGGATACAGGAGTTTAATCAGAAAAATTTCCTTTTAGTGAGGTAACAGTGATCAGAGATGGCAGGTTTTATCCCCTTACCTCCTTCCCGGTATTGAACGTAGGCCTTCCACAGGCTAGGGTAGAGCTCTACCTCCGAGCTCCAGCCTCCAGCCTCATCATCTCTTCCCTCGTGCAACAATCCTTTGGCAACATAAAAGCCTGCCAGTTCTATGACAGACACTGCATTTTCTCAGCATTGCTCAGCCCTGGGAAATCTGGAGCTCGGAGGAACAGCAGCGCCTAGCTTTCATGGTCTTGTGGTCAGGGTCTGATGAGCCTCCTTTCTCCAGCTGAAGCTCTGGTTTCCCCAGATCGCTTCTCTACTCTTAGTGACCTTCTGGCATCCATTCCCAGGGGCTCCCAAGCAGCTCAGGTAGTTGTGAACCTAGGAATTTGTGCCCAGGATGAGGGTAACAAGGCAGGTCGACTGGGGAGAACTTGCCCTCCATGCGGCCCAGGAGTCCTGGTGCAAGCCTCTCTCAGAGAGGATTCGAGGTTTTATTTCTGATGCCTCCCAATTAATATTTTTGTAGTACCAAGCATGGAACTTAGGGCTTCACATGCCAGCTGAATGTTCTACAACTGAGCTACAGCCCCTTCTCTCTCGAGTGCTTGTTTGGAAGGAATCCTGGACTGCCTTTCTTGCCTGGATTATGGCTATACGATCTTCCAGATTTATGATTCTGTGATTTGAGGTCTCCCTGTGTAGGTGTCACCCAAAACAATGCACCTTCTGCCAGGAAAAAAAGATATGACCTCGGGCTAAAACAACTGTTGCTTCTGGGACCCTGGCTTGATGACCGAGGAAGCATCCAGAGCCTGGAGGACTTAATCACCTGCTATCTCCAGCCTTCACTGTGACAGGGCCTGGCAGGTAGTGACTGCTCACCTAGGACTTGTTAAATGAGTGGACGATGAAAGAATGAATGAATGAATGAATGAATAATGGCATGAAGACCATGGAACTCTGGTGTCCAGTAGTTCTGGGTAAGGATGACCTTACCTGGTAAGTTGCATCCCGAGGCCTCTGTGCCACCAACATAAGGGGCCACGGACTGCTGGAGGCTCCCAGTAAGGCAGGAGGGATTATTTATGGATTCTAGGGCCACCCATTTCTTATTTGGACTCCCTGTGGATTTGTGTTTATGGGCTGCCAGAGTCTGCACTCAGTGTTTGTGACTCACAATGACACTCCCGGCTGATTCCCAGTCCACGCTTCAGATTAGAAAGAATGCTTGTGAAGCGCTCAGCCAAGAGGCTTGCTGTGGCTGCTCACCTAGTGCTTGTGAAATTAACGGACGCCCAACGCTGGCATGCAGAGGAGCTGGGTGAGAAGGCTGGCTCTGTGGGCACCTGTGTCCTTGCAGCCCTGTGGCTATATTTGTTGGGGGAATGGATGGGAGAGGGCTGTTCTGTGTCCCCTGTAGGAGGTTCCGGTGTATCGTGGCAGCACTCCAGAAGTGACAAAGCAGGATGACTCTCCTGCCTGGCAGCAACAGCCATGCATGCCTGCTGGGGCAGCGGGGGTGGGGGTGAGATTCCTGGAGATCCAGGGATGCCCAGGTGCTGTCCACACTCCTCTTTGATAAATCTGACTCATCTCTTCTCTTAAATGACCACTGCCTCTAAGCCAAGTTCCTGTAGCTGCCCCCTGCAACCACCCGTTGCAAAAATAAATTCTTTTAGCAACATCAGAACTGTCTCCCTCACTCTGTGACACTCCCCACAGCCCACAGAACACACTCCTCTTACCTGGCCGTCTCTATAGTTTGTTCTTTGCTTCCTTTCCAACCTAAGCACTTCACATACTCTCACGACCGCCATACCTTTGTCATACAGACTTCAGCTCCTGTTTTTCCTTTAGCCTGAAATACTCTCACCACATCCTTACTGCACTTAGCGCTCCTAAAGGCCCAGCTCACTTCCCATCCTCCTCAGAGTAGTAGCAGAGGGCTTGAATGACACCCATCCTGCTCATTACAACGGTCCACTTTCTATTTGGCCACTTCTGCCCTCTGCCTTCTTACTTGACTATGTAAATTAGAAGTGTTAGCTGCGCACACCTTTAATCCCAGCACTCAAGGAGCCAGAGGCAAGAGGATCTCTGTGAGTTCAAGGGCAGCCTGGTCTGCATAGTGGAATTCCAGGACAGGCTCTAAAGCTACACAAAGAAACCCTGTCTTGAAAAACAAAAACAACAAAACAAAACAAACTCCAAGCAAACAAGAAGTGTTGATTAAAATTAATGCCCACCTTCTCCCTATGCAAAAACTCTAGGTTCTTTTGGGGTGTGGCAAGGATAAACTCACAGTGTCGCCCATTATGGGTGTGTACCACCACACCTGGCACAACTATTTAGCATGGACTTTAGAGCACGACAAGTCAGTACTCCAGCCCCGCTTACTCCAGCCCCTAGAAAAAATGCACCTGAGCCTTAGGTGTCTACAAGCACTGCCCACAGTCCTGGATAAGTACCAGCTGGTCTTCCCCATCTCCCTTCCCTACTCTTATCAGCTTATTCTCCTGTAGCAACTAAACCGTGGAGATGATCCTCCAGGGGGCAACTGGGGTGTGTGTGCCTCAGACCTTCCTGGCTTTCCCTGTACAGTCCGGTCTATTTCCTGAAGCCAGGTGAATTGGGCAGGGTCTTGGGAAGGTCTGCCACCTCCAAGCCCCATCTCTCCCCACCCACAACCCCGTCAGGAACACCCTGGTATGGAAATGGGCCTGGGGGACCCCAGGAAATACCTGTTCGGCATGTTGTGTGTACCCACATAGCAGTCAGGCTTTCCCTTCCCATAGCAGGACAGGTGGACTCCTTAACCTGGAGTCCCCCTCCCTTCACTGGGGCTCCCTTCACCTTGGCTCTCACCTCAGTTTCTTCCTCCTGGGCAAGCCGCTGCTCGATGAGCTCTGTGGCCCTCTGCACAGCCTCAGGACCCTCCATGGCGCCCTCCATATCTGCCTCAGCAAGCCACAGGACATAGGGTCTTTATAGGCCAGAGCACCCACCCCACCCACTGGGCGCCTTTGTCATGAGCTCACAGGCTCAATTTCTCCACCTGCCTCCCCCACCTGTCACCTTCACCTCGGACAGCCCCAGGGTGCATGGGAAACCACTGCCCAGGCCAGGGAAGTTACCCCTCCCCTAACCTATGGCCTACTGGAGCCAGAAGGCACAGTGCCCCAAGAGGACAGCTGCAGGAAGGGGTCCAGTGTGTCCTCGGTGCTGGGAACTGCTAAGTCTGCACAAAGGACCAACATGCTGCTACTGGCCTGGGTGGCAGTGCCACCTGCTGGATACCAAGAAATCTTATCCAGGTAGTGCCAGATAGGGGGCCTGAAAAATCGAATATGAGCCTCAACAGACCTGTGTTTCTAGGGACTTTGGGGACCTTCTCGAGGCAGGAGTCAGAGCAGCTGTTACCTTCTGGTGGCAGCACACCCTACTCAAGCATGGCTATGCTGAATGGCATGTCCATTAGCCATAACCAGACCCTGTCCATCTGTTTGCCTGCTCTTCCCAGAGCCCTCAGCAGAACTTACAATGTTGCTTTAAGGGAAGAGTCTTGGGAAGCCAGCGTGAAGAGCCAAGGCCAGCTGAGGAGATTAGGCAATGCCAGGCTGCCTTGGGCGAGGCTGGCCACACTCTCTGAGAACAAAGAGTACAGGGAGGAAAGGCAGACCTCTGCTCACTGAGCTCCACACCTGGGACTTGCAGCCTGGAGTCCTGGGTTTAACCCGCCAGTGGTCTCCAATGCCCCAGCTTTGTACCTCTACAACCACAAGTGATGCCCCCGGGGACACCTTAGCTGAGATCCCCTTCTGGTGATGCGCACAGTTCCCCAGAGGAAAGAGAGGAACTGACCCGCTGGTCTCTGGCTCACACACTTGTGGAAGCTTTGCTCTGACACAGCATGGGCACTGCATCACCCATCTCCAGGCTGGCACTGTAGGGCAGCAGACAGAGCTCATGCTGCCTTCTGTGGCGCTCCTTTCCTCTTTCACGTGTGCCTCCCACTTTACCGTCCCAGCAACTGCTGCAGGAGGCAGGGCAGGCGGTGCCACCTCCACTTTAGAGAAAAGTAACATGTATTTGGAGGTAAAGTGACTTTTTCCAGGATCCACGGGAACACAGACAGGTTGGATGCTCTACTGAGCCCATCGGTTCCCAAACCAGCAGGAGCTCTGGGCTCCACCATGCTGTGGACTGCAAGTCAAGGGCTAGGCAAGAGAGGAACAAAAGGCTTTATTGATAAAATACAGATGTGTCTGTACACAGGGCCCTACTGGGGCCAGGACCAGACAGACCCCACCCTGCCTGGGTTACAGTTGGGGATGGCCCTGTGCAGACCCCAGCCATAAAGCCTGGCTACCTGGCCACCTGCCTCATCTCTGCCGATTGTGCTGGGTTCAGGGAGAGGCAGAGAGGCCCGCCTCAAGCTCTCCAAGCCCTGGGGCTCACTGGTGATTTCCTCCCCTCCAGGGGACTGGCACTATGCCCAGGGCAGAGTCATGGGAAGGGATAAGGGAGGTGGGGGAGAGACAGCAATTGTTTCCAACCCTGAGCAGAAAACTGAAGTGAGCACAGTGGTGGCACCAGATGACAGATCTGGGTTCCAAGGTCTCAGGCTGGCCCCCATGGCTACAACCTATAGTGGAGAATGCCAGGTGCCTTTTCTCTGACAAGGTTGGCAAGGCCTGTGTGTGGCAGGCAGCACTGCTCCCTGGGTGCGGAGCACTGGTGGACCCAGTGCCCTGGAAGGCAAGTCCCTTCATAGCTCACTAAGAGCCATACCGCAGGGTGGCAGGAGGCGACCCTGAAGAAGACAACAGCACTGGAAGGCAGCAACAGGCGGGGAACCTTGTGCTCCAGGCCTAAGCCCCACAGCCTGAAGGGGACCTCCATGGCCTCTCTTCCCAGGAATCAGCCGCCTGTCAGTCCTGGGGTGGTGGGGGCTGGTTGATGATGACCTGAATGACAAAGTCTTTTTGAATTTTGGTTTCCTGGAGCCGTGTGCGGTCTGTAAGCAGCTTCCCGGAGAAGAACCATCTCTGCCAGGATGGCTCTATGCCCTCCTGGCTGTGCAGCTGCCTTTTGAGCTGCCCCACTGTGTCGGGCAGGCTGGCGTTGAGCCTCACGTCCTTGCCTGTGGAGAGGCGCACTTTCAGTGGGAATTCACGGCGCACACTAGGGGTGGGCTCAGGGGGCTCCAGGCTCTCCTCCTCTGTGTGCTCCAACAGCAGGTTCACAGGTGGTGACAGGCAATAGACGGGCAGTTGGTAGCGGTTGCCCAGCTCATCATAGCATTCACAAAGGGTTCCTGTGAGAAAGGCAGGGCAATCAGTGGAGTGTAGGGACCTGCTGTCATGCACTGAATACTGTGTCCCCCAAATTCCTATGATGAAGCATATTTGAAAGTAATAGTTACATGAGTAAACAATAAAGTTGGTATAATCTGATGGAATAAGTTTTCTTACAAGGAAAGGCCCCAGAGAACTCTCCCCATACCCTCTCTCTGCCTGTCTGCCTGTCTACCACGTGAGAACAGCAAAGAGGTGAGAACCCTCACCAGAACCAAACGGCTGTCACTTTTTCCTTGGATTTTCCAGCTTCTAGAATTGTGAGAAAGAGATTTCTAGTGATTAAGGAACCCGTGTGTGGCAATCTGTTTACAACAGCCTAAGCAGATTAACTCGCCCTGCAGCTACCTCCAGTCCCCAGGCTCATCCCAGAGTCAGGACTCTCTAGGGCAGAAGAACACAGGGCTGGCTCCATCAGCCATGGCATGTTACTTCTCACTTGTTTATTCAACATTTTGGTTGAGTACACATGCTAGGTGCTGGGCTGAGCCCCAATTTCCTTACTGGTACAATGTAATGCAAGTGAGAATGCATTTACTGAGTACTGAACATCCCCTAAGTGCGCTGGTACTGGACTAGGTGATATTATGTACATCCTGATCAATGCTTTGTGGTTGCAAGAGTCAGGTTTTAACATGAGACATGCCCTGCTCAGGGTCACGCAGCTAGGAGAGGTCACAAGCTGAGAAAGGAACAGTCAGGACCTAGGTCTGGGACTGGAGCTCTGCTATTGCTTTCCTTTACACTGCCTAACAAGTGTGCTCTGAGACCCTAAGTACCTCCAGCAAGTTTTTAGCTTGTAGTTTTTAGTACTTTATTTTTATTCAATTTGACTTCCTATATGTATGTCTGTGTGAGAGTGTCAGATCTTGGAGTTACAGACATCTGTTAGCTGCCATGTGGGTGCTGGGAATTGAACCTGAGTCCTCTGGAAGAGCAGTCAGTGCCCTTAACCGCTGAGTCATCTCTCTGGTCCATCTTGTAGGTTTTATTGGTGTCTTTCTGTCTTCTCATTAGGCAAAGGGGGATCCTGTCCCTCCCTCCTACTAACCCCCCTCCCTCTCTCCTTCCTTCCCTGACAGACTCCTGTAATACAGACTGGCCTTCAACTTGAATTTCAGATCCTCCTGTGTCTACCTCTCATGTGCTTGGATCACTGGCATGTGCTACCATGCCTGGCTTTATGTCTTGTGCTTCTCTGTTCATGCCGAAAGAGTTGTTTAAATGAATAATATATATTATATATTATTATATATTAGTATATATAATATATTATTAATAATATTATATAATATATATAAATGTATATATATGTATATATATTTCTCCATCCCCACCTGTTTAAACAGAAACTAACTACTGACACGTGGTGACTTTCCTCCACCTCTGTGCTATGAACCCTGACATCCCCAGCCCCTTCAAGGATACAGAGTCTGGGACCTGCCTGCTTACCATGAGGCAAGGTGATGCTGGCTCCATCCAGGATGGCCTGAGCCAGCTCATGGTCGTTAGCTTCAGCAGCATAGGCGGCAGCCTTGAGGGCATCCCAGATCTCTTTGCGGCCCTCAAAGGCAGGAGCTGTGTCCCAGAACTCATCTCGCTTGCTCCGCAGCTGCCCATCAGTCATGGGGTAGTCACTCTTCCATTTGAGTCGCTCCTTCTTCAAGGGCTCATTTCGACCTGGGAAGACAGACGCAGAGGCTCAGCATCTCTGAAGCCATTTAAGCTGTAATTTGCCCTCTCACAGTCCCTGGCCTATCAGGTACTTTATTGCACTGCTTCCTACGTATTTAGGGCACTGGGACACTTTCTTAATAGCAAGTATGGGTTTGGAAACCCAAGTTAGGGATACAAAATAAAATTTTCAGCCAAGTATGTTCTTGTCTCTTTTACTTATTTTTATTATATATGTGTGTACCATGTGCATGGTTGGTGCCCAAGGAAACCAGCAGAGAATGTTAAATCTCCTGGAACTGAAGTTATGGATAGCTGTGAGCTGCCACATGGGAACCTGAACTGAACCTGGGTCCTCTGGTAGAGCAGCAAGTACCACTGAGCTACCCTAGCTCCCGAGCCAAGCATGTTCTGTACAAATGTACTGTACCTCATCTTACAATGTTCCTCTAAATACATCATAAATTGAAAATATTCCAAGACAAAATGCGCACAGAGTCTATAATCTGCAGACCATTACAGCTTAGCAACACAGTCCAGGCTGAGTATTAGCTGCTTCCCCAGGATGGGGAGGTGTGGACTGGCCATTGCTAGCAAAGGAAAAGATCAAAACTAAAAGGCCAGGTGTGGTTTCTCCTGATTGTCTACATCTTCTAAAATCAAAATATCTTGGGCTAATGAGAGGGCTAGGTGAGTAAAGGCACTTGCTGCTAAGGTCCTGACCTGAGTTTGTTCCCTGGGCCCCATGCGGTGGAAAGAAAGAACCAACTCCTACAAATTGTCCTCTGGCTGGGCGGTGGTGGCACATGCCTTTAATCCTAACACTTAGGAGGCAGAGGCAGGCGGATCTGTGTGAGTTTGAGGCCAGCTTGGTCTACAAGAGCTAGTTCCAGGACAGGCTTCAAAGCTAGAGAGAAACCCTGTCTCAAAAAACCAAAAAAAAAAAAAAAAAAAAAAGCCGGGCGGTGGTGGCGCACGCCTTTAATCCCAGCACTTGGGAGGTAGAGGTAGGCGGATCTCTGTGAGTTCGAGACCAGCCTGGTCTACAAGAGCTAGTTCCAGGACAGGTTCCAAAAAACCACAGAGAAACCCTGTCTCGAAAAACCAAAAAAAAAAAAAAAAAAAAAAAAAAAAAAAAAAAAAAAAAAAAACCAAAAACAACAACAACAACAAAAAATTGTCCTCTGATTTCCATGTAGGTGTGGGTATTGGCACTCATGCACATGTGCACACATGCGCACACACACACGTCAGAAGACAGTAACTGTATTTACAAGTGGTTTTGAGTCACC
The DNA here is from genome assembly GCF_018167655.1 of Microtus oregoni. NCBI lineage: Eukaryota > Metazoa > Chordata > Mammalia > Rodentia > Cricetidae > Microtus > Microtus oregoni. Next base: position 19,043,663 of record NW_024543071.1, read on the forward strand.
ACCAGAGTACTGGGAACTGAACCAGGATCCTCTGCAAGAGCACCAGCAATTTTTTGTTTTAAGTTTTTCAAGACAGAGTTTCTCTGTGTAGCTCTGGCTATCCTGGAATTTACTTTGTAGACCAGGTTAACCTTGAACTCACAGAGATCTGCCTGCCTCTGTTTCCTGAGTGCTGGGATTAAAGGTGTGTGCCACCACTGCTTGGCAACAATGTAATATTTTAAGAAAGGGAAAAAGAAAAGGAAAAACAATAAAAAGATCTTAAGCTAAAGACTATCTGCACAACCTTTGTTGTTGTTAAAGGTTGATAAGATGTCTCATGGCTGACCTGAAATTTATAATCTTCCTGCTTCAGCTTTCTGAATTCTAGGATTATGAGCATGTACCACCACCTCTAGCTTGTTATTGGGCATTTTTATCTTGCTCTTTGATTATAAAGAAGTATATGGGGGCTGGAGAGATGGTTCAGAAGTTAAGAGTACTGACAGCTCTTCCAGAGGACCTGGGTTCAATTCCCAGCACCCACATGGCAGCTCACAACTGTCTGTAATTCCAGTCTGTAATTCCACCGATGGCACCTATGGCAAAACACCAATGTACATAAAACAAAAAAAGTATATGTTTAGCATAACAGAAATCTGGAAATGATACATATATGTAAAAATAACAAACTAAGACGGCAAGACCAGGCAGATTAATCAGGGAAGCATATTGCATGCTGGTGGCTCTGTCCCACGGCGGCCAGGATGCCCTTTGTGGTTGAACAGCCTTGAAGCAATGGTTAGGCTCTTCCCACTAGATCAGAAACTATGGTGCTAGTGGACTTTCCCAGCTGACACACTTGTGCACTAATGACAGGTCTGTAGCCTCAAAGTAGCCCAGCTTCATTATAAAACAACTGAATTGTGATTATGAACCCTCTTTTAAGGTCTTTTTTTTTTCCAAGACAGGGTTTCTCTGTACCTTTGGAGCCTGTCCTGGAACTAGCTCTTGTTGACCAGGTTGGCCTCGAACTCTCAGAGACCTGCCTGCCTCTGCCTCCTGAGTGCTGGAATTAAAGGTGTGCACCACCACCGCCTAGCTCCCTCTTTTAAGCTTTTAAAGAGGATCATGGGGGGCTGGAGAGATGGCTCAGTGGTTAAGAGCAGTCACTGCTCTTCCAGAGGTCCTGAGTTCAATTCCCAGCAACCACATGGTGGATCACAAGCATCTGTAATGAGATCTGATGCCCTCTTCTGGCCAAGGCATACATGCAGATAGAATACTGTATACATAAATGCATTTTAAAAAAATATTTATTATGAGCCGGGCGGTGGTGGCGCACGCCTTTAATCCCAGCACTCGGGAGGCAGAGGCAGGCGGATCTCTGTGAGTTCGAGACCAGCCTGGTCTACAGAGCTAGTTCCAGGACAGGCTCCAAAACCACAGAGAAACCCTGTCTCGAAAAACCAAAAAAAAAAAAAATATTTATTATGTATACAATATTCTGTCTGTGTCTATGCAGTAACGCCAACCATTTACAGCCAAGTAAGTCAGAACACAGGTGAGTTTTTTTTTTTCATTTATTTATTTATTATTATTATGTGTACAGTATTCTCAGTATTCTGTCTGCATGTATGCCTGCGGCCAGAAGAGGGCGCCAGATATCATTACAGATGGTTGTGAGCCACCATGTGGTTGCTGGGAATCGAACTCAGGACCTTTGGAAGAGCAGGCAGTGCTCTTAACCGCTGAGCCATCTCTCCAGCCCCCACACAGGTGAGTTCTTGGGACTGAAGTAAGATCCTTCCTTAAAAAATAGCTTTCTGCATGCTAGGCAAGCATCTTGCCACAGAGCTACACCTCAAAATAACCCAACAGATGGGAAAACCAAAGGTTTGTCATTTGTCAAAAACCAAAGAGATACTAAATGATACTTTCTGATGCCAAGTCCAGCCTCTTACCACTCTACTATACTGCCATTGGGAGAAAATTACTTAGAATTCTGTAGTGATATTTTGTTTGTAATCTAACAAATAGAGCTTGTCTGAAGATTATAGAGTGCAGAGCTAGCCACTAGTTAGCCATAGAGGACAGGAAGTGGTGGCAACACCTTTAGGCCCCGCACTTGGGAGACAGAGGCAGGTGGATCTCTGTGAGTTCAAGGCTACCCTGGGCTACTTAAGATTAATCCAGTCTAAAAAAGAATTAGAGGGGATGGAGAGATGGCTCAGTGGTTAAGAGCATTGCCTGCTCTTCCAAAGGTCCTGAGTTCAATTCCCAGCAACCACATGGTGGCTCACAACCATCTGTAAAGAGGTCTGGCGCCCTCTTCTGGCCTTCAGGCATACAGACAGAATATTGTATACATAATAAATAAATAAAAATATTTAAAAAAAATAAATAAAAAAGAATTAGAGCAAGGTGGTGGTGGCTCAAACCTTTAATCCCAGTACTTGGGAGTTACAGGCCTTTAGTCCCAGCACTAGGAAGGTGGAGACAGGAAGGGATATGATTGGGTGGAGAGAGGAATGTAAGGCAGGAGACAGGAGCTCGGACGCAGTCTGAGGATTTGTAGAGGCAGGGTCGCTCCTTCAGCCTGAGGATTTGGTAGAGGTAAAAGGTCTTTCCATTTCTAGTGGCTGGCTGCACTGCTTCTCTGATTTCTCAGTTTCATCCACTAATATCTGACTCTGGATTTTTATTATTAAGAACAATTAAATTTTGTGCTGCAAAATTCCACCATTCAGGGGCTGGAGAGATGACTGCACGGTTAAGAGCACTGACTGCTCTTCCAGAGGACCCAGGTTCAACTCCCAGCACCCACATGGCAGCTCACAACTGTCTCTGACTCCAGTTCCAGAGGCATTCTCACACAGACATCCAGGCAAAACACCAATGCATATAAAATAAAAATAAAGTTTAAAAAAACTTAAAAAAAATCCACCATTCAAAAGCAATGACGGGCTGTGGGCTGTGGCAGTGGTGATATATGCCTTTAATCCCAGTATTAAGAGAGTCAGAGCTCTGAGTTCAAAGACAGCCTGGTCTACAGAATGAGTTCCAGGACAGCCAGGCTACAATTTGAAAACCCAAACACACACACACACCAAAGCAAAACAAACAAAACCAAAAAGGAGTGACTGTTAACACGCCAGGCAGGGTTGTGCTCACCCTTAATTCCAACATTTGGAAGTTAGGGGTAGGGGCAGGAGGATCAGGACTCAAAGTCATCTTTGCGTACACAGCAAGTTCAAGGCCAGATTGGGCTATTTATTTTTGCCTCAAGACCAATCAACCACACAAAATAGTCTATTTTTCCTCTCCTGAGTAAAAGAGTATAAACCTATGTATTCTGCCTAGGATCATGCTCTTAGATGCATTTCTTTACACTCCTTCTCCCAGAAAGGACTGAAGATATTTTCATGCCATTATACAATTTCAACTTTCCTTCTACTTCATTTTATATTACTGTCATCTTTCCACATGATTAAAAATTACGAACAATTTGAGGCTGGAAAGCTGACTCAGCAGTAAAGAGTGAGGGAGCAGGCAAAAGCACCTTGTCCTAAGTAAGCACTGCCATTTGACTTCAGACTCCATTTTACCCATAGAGTGAAACACCGTTCAGGTTCTCAAGCCCTATGAGAGCTGGGAACTTTCCAATGGCTGGTCAACCTTCTCCTTAGACAACAGAAATAGTCTGTTACGCCCCTTAGTTTTCTAACTTGTTATGGCTGTTCCTAACAACAGAAAAAACAAATGAATCTGGCTGGACTGAAAACCTTACGTTCTGTGTTAGTTGACAGTGATGAACACACAGGGAAAACCCCTAATCTTTGAATCTTGATTGGTGGAAAATTGTACCTGTGACTTGGCAACAGGTGTTTGTGATTCATAAACCCCGCTTCTGCCCCTGCTTGGGGATGCCAGGAGCAACAAGGCTTCTAGTCCTTGTCCTGTAGCCCTGATCGGTCAGTGACCTGCTTATATGTTGTCTCTCTCCTTCCCCGTGGTGCACACAGACCAGGTGTAGCAAAAAAAGAAAAAAGAAAAAAGAAAGAGCACTGGCTGCACTTCCAGAGGACCCTATTTGGATCCCAGCTTCCACGTGCAGCCACACAACTGTCTGTAACTCCAGATCTAGGAATCCTAATGCCCTCTTCTGGCCTCCACAGGCAGTGCACACACTTACATGTAGGCAAACACTCCTACACATACAATTACATCTTAGATCTCTGTGAGTTCGAGACCAGCCTGGTCTACAAGAGCTAGTTCCAGGACAGGCTCCAAAACCACAGAGAAACCCTGTCTTGAAAAACCAAAAAAAAAAAAAAAAAAAAAAAAAAAAAAAAAAAAAAAAAAAAAAAGAACTCTACCAAATAGTTACAATGACTCTTTTCTTTTTGTAGTGCTAGAATTGAGCCTAGAGCCTCAGACATACAGATAATTGTTCTATTTTTGAGGTACATCCATGATCTAATAATTAAAAATATAATAGCCAACCAATCCCTACAGCATCTGAAGCAAATCATTTCTGTTAAGTGTCATTTTTCTTGTTACCTGGTTCCAAATAACCTCCAAGACAATTCCAGACCATGATCATGACTCAGGGCAGCGGCTTCTGTTTCTAAGGCATCTAGAAGCTCAGACATCTCAAAGTTGAGAGCTGAGAACTCACAGGAGCTCAGGTAAGCACTGAAGTTCACCTTGACTACACAATAAGTTCAAGGCCATCCTCACCTACATAGCAAGTTCAAGGCTGTGCTCTCAATAGGGTCAGGTCGTGCTAGTAGCCACGCAGCAAAGGCTGCACTGGTTTGCTCCCATGGCAGGGGCAGGAGTGGAGCTATTCTGGGCAAGAGCATGCTACTCAACGCTACTCACTGACCACCACTGATGCTTCTTATTTCTGTACACTCTCCCATCCCAGTCTTGCAGCCTTAGGCGGTAGGTACTAGGATGTGATTTCATAGGTGACAGGGCGGATGCAGAGAGATTAAACAGCCTGCCTGAGGCTACAGTGAGAGGTTTTACTAAATCCTGTGGCTTGCACTCCAAAACACACAGTTCCTTGTGTGAGTAGAAAACCGTGGCCAACATTTAGTGGAAGGTGTTCCTGAGAAACAAATCCTCTTTGGAGGAAAACAGCTTCAAACCAGGCCTTGAAAATACCCAATAGAAGCTGGGTGGTGGTGGTACACGCCTTTAATCCCAGCACTCGGGAGGCAGGTGGATCTCTGTGAGTTTGAGGCCAGCCTGGTCTAGAAGAGCTAGTTCCAGGACAGACTCTAAAACTACACCAACACCCTGTCTCAAAAAACAAAAACAACAACAAAACAAAAATACCCAACAGAGGTCATAGTAGTGGTGCACACCTTTAATCCCAGCACTTGGGAGAAAGAGGCAGGTAGATCTCTGAGTTCAAGGCTAGCTTGGTCCACAGAGTGATTTCCAAGACAGTGATACAGTAAGACCCTGGGGTAGGAGAGCAGCGGAGCCAGAGTGGTGGCCCATGCCTACAACCCCAGTACTCAAAAGATGGAGGAAGATCACAAGTTTGAGGCCAGCAAGTTTCCTGCCAACCTAGGTTACCCAGTGAAATCTCTTCTCTAAATAAATAAATAAACAAACAGTCAAAAACAAAAGTCACAAGATGCAATAAATAAAGCAGTATGAGTCAGAGCCAGTGGGCAGCAGAAGAATCAGGCTTACCAGTACTTCAGACAGGGATTTACAGCAGGCTACCAAACAGCAAAGTTAAGAAACAAGAGTCTGGGGGCTGGAGAGATGGCTCAGTGGTTAAGAGCACTGACTGCTCTTCCAGAGGTCCTGAGTTCAATTCCCAGCAACCACATGGTGGCTTACAGCCATCTATAATGAGACCTGGCGCCCCCTTCTGGCTTGCAGGCACACGTGGAAGGAATGCTATACACATAATATAATAAATAAATATTTAAAAAAAAAAAAAAAAGAAACAAGAGTCTTAGCCGGGCGGTGGTGGCGCACGCCTTTAATCCCAGCACTTGGGAGGCAGAGGCAGGCGGATCTTTGTGAGTTCGAGACCAGCCTGGTCTACAAGAGCTAGTTCCAGGACAGGCTCCAAAACCACAGAGAAACCCTGTCTCGAAAAACCAAGAAAAAAAAAAAAAAGAAACAAGAGTCTTGGGGGCTGGAGAGATGACTCAGAGGTTAAGAGCATTGCCTGCTCTTCCTAAGGTACTGAGTCCAATTCCCAGCAACCACATGGTGGCTCACAACCATTTGTAATGGGGTCTGGTGCCCTTTTCTGGACTGCAGGCATACACACAGACAGAATATTATATTCAAAATTAATTAATTAATTAAAAAAAGAAATAAGAGTCTTTAAGACATGAGCCAAGGAAAGGGGATTATAAAAATCTCGCAGAATTTAAAAGAGCCATCTAGACTTCTGGAGGTTAAGAAATAGTCAAAGGATATTTTACATCAGAACTTGTGGAACGTAACAACAAGACAGACAAATAGGCCAAAAGAATAGAAACGAAAGCCAGAAATGGACCCAGGTGCACATACCACCTTGCCACAACAAAAAACAACATTGCTAGGCCGGGCAGTGGTGGCGTATGGTTTTAATCCCAGCACTCGGGAGGCAGAGGCAGATGGATCTCTGTGAGTTTGAGGCCAGCCTGGTCTACAAGAGCTAGTTCCAGGACAGGCTCCAAAGCTACAGAGAAATCCTGTCTCGAAAATAAAAAAATTAAAAACAAACCAAAAAAAATAACAAACCAACATTGCTTCTACAGGGGTAGAAGGCGGCCTATTTGGTAATCATGTTGGGGTTACAGGTTTTCCATATAGAAAAACAAAACAATTCCTACACCCTCCACCAACCACAAAAATCAAAACAAGATCAGTGGAAAGAAAGGAGGTGCCAAAGAAACAAGAAAATATTTTGGAAACATATTTTTGTGATGAACTTTGTTTTGAAGATGTTTTGCCCTGAGCAAGGAAGTAGCTCCCCTGTGATTCCTGTGCCCTTTGCTCATGATCCTTTGGGTCTTGGTGGTGATTACTCCGGATCAGAGCAGTGATCCATCAGGAGACAAAGCTAGTAACAGGACATCCTCAGGGACACTGGAGCATGCGCTTCTGCCCTCTGTCCAGTGCTCTTTAGCTTCTTGAGCCTTTTTGTGGTTTTCATTTGTTGCTGTATGTCATTTCTTTCTGGCCTGTCTGCTGCTGCTTCTAGCCTGGGCAGAGGTTCAGGTTTAATGCATGGGACTAACTTGATGAGGACTGAGAAAATGATAAAATTGAGTGTCAGCATTGTCTTTCGTCCTTTCTTTCCTTTTCTAAAACACAGGGTCTTGCCGGTCATGGTGGCGCATGCCTTTAATCCCAGCACTCTGGAGGCAGAGGAAGACGGACCTCTGTAAGTTTGAGGCCAGCCTGGTAGACAGAGCAAGTTCCAGGATAGTCAGGGATACACAGAGAAACCCTGTCTCAAAAAAAACAAAAAGACAGGGTCTCAGGCAGCCTAGGGTGGTCTTGAATTTGCAGTGTAGAGGAGAATCCAGCCCCGAACTCCTAACCCTAACCCTCTGTCCTAACCTCCCATGTTAGAATTACAGGAATGTGCCTGTATGCTCTGCTAAGCATAGTTTTCCTAGAGAAGACACAGGCAAGCTCTGAGACATTTTCATCATTCCCTGGCTGTGCCTGACACTGAGGTTACTGAGTTGTGACCCTAAGGAAATCTGAATGGTAACTATGCACACATGCCTCTCTCCTGGGTACTCTGTGTAACAGACTGATCTTCTCAATAACACCCCCGTGATGATCCAAGTTCAAATCTCTAGAACCCTCCAAAGCCACAGAGAAACCCTGTCTCGAAAAACCAAAAAAAAAAAAAAAAACCCAAATCTCTAGAACCCATATAACTGCAGGACATGACAGTACAGTGTCTGTAATCTGAGTGTTTCTACATCACCTTGGAAGTTGTCTTTGTTCACGGCCTCTTTGGGGATGCAGTTTTGCTCATAAACCTTTTAAAGCAACCTCTGGGTTATCTCTCCTCTACCAGACAGCAGCTAACTTAAGAGTCATTTACACTTCTCATCCGTGGACTGACACTACATATGAGCCTCTCCAAGTATCCACAGCACCCACACTGACCCGGACACAAGGCCTTACAAGTATCCACAGCACCCACACTGACCCGGACACAAGGCCTTACAAGTATCCACAGCACCCACACTGACCCGGACACAAGGCCTTACAAGTGTCCACAGCACCCACATTGACCCGGACACAAGGCCTTACAAGTTTCTCTCATTCATGGAGGGAGGCAGAAGCAAAGTGTAGGCAGAGTTAACACCAGAGAAGCAGGACCCCAACACAGTGTTGTTCTCCTTTGCAGCACTAGAGGGCAGTGGCAGCATCCCTGGGTCAGCTTGGTTCCTTCATCAGTGGGTCAAAGGCAGCATAAAAATATCAGCACTCTAGGTCCAAATCTGAACTCACAGGACACATGCCTGATGTCTGAACCCTCTACATACCGGTGTGTACAACAAGAAAATCTAAAATCAAAAACAGAAGAGTAAGTTTTTCATCTAAGCACATAAGTTAACTGATGATGACTGTGTCTGGTTTTGTTGTTTTGTTTTTCAAGACAGGGTTTCTCTGTATAGCCTAGTTGTTCTGGAACTCTCTCTGTAGATCAGGCTGGCCTCATCTGCCTCTGCCTCCCGAATGCTGGGGTTAAAGGCATGTGTCACCATGGCTGGCTTTGATGATGGCTTTTAAATTTTATTTTCAATATATTTTTACAAGAAGTTGAATCAAACAAAACAACAGGAAAAAAAACAAAAAACAAAACAAAAACAAACAAACAACAGCAACAACAAAAACGGGCTGGGGGAAATGACTTAGTAAGTAAAGCACTTGTTACATGAATGTGAGAACCTGAGTTTAAGTCCCCAGAACCCATGTAAAAGCTGGGCAAGATAGTGTAGGTCTGTAATCCATGTGCTTCGTCTACAGTGAGATGAGAAACCCCGCTCCCCCCACCCACCACCAGGCCAGCTAGCCTGGTTTACCCAGCAGTAGTCAACAGAGACTGGTTCAAAGTGGAAGGTGAGGGCCATAGTCTGATCCTACGACTTCTACTAGAATGCTTTGGCATGTGTGCACGCGTATGCTAATGCGCACATTCTCATGCACGTGCACACACATGCACACACATTGAGATCAAACTGGACAGCTGCCTATAACAGTACTACTCAGGAGACGGAGGCAGAAGGACTGCCAGGAATTTGAGGTCAGCCTGTTCTATAGCAAACGCAAGGCTAGCTAGGGCTACAGTATGAGACCCTGTCCTCAAAAGAAAAGAAAAATAAGTTAAAAAAAATGGAACTGACGATGTAGCTCAGCTGGCAGAGTGCTTGCCCAGCATGCACAAAGCCACAGCTTGGCCCTCAGTATCACATACAATGGGCACGGGCCTGGAGTCCCAAGATTCATAAAGTGGAGGCAGGAGGATCAGGCGTTGAAGGCCGTGCTTGGCTACTGAGTGAGTTTGAGGCCAGCCAGGGCTACATGAGACTTTGTCTAGAAAAGATATGAAAACTCATTTGCCACATAACTTGTTATAAATCTTATTAAGTCCATTTATTTGATATGATATCAAAATAAACTTTAAAGTCTATCTCTTCGGCTTGACTTTTGGCTTTCTAGGAACTTATCCTAAGAAAAGAGCACTGACACGCAGCTGTTAACTCTGCATGGTCTTAGCAGGGAAAGCTGGGACAACTGAAACTCACATGACCAGGAAAAGAGGAAGTAAAACTGTATCTGTACCAGGCCATCAGGGGCAGCCACTCTGTAGCAAGGAGGAAAGGATTTAGAACAGCAAGTGCTCTGTGCCCCAGCTTTGGCTTCTAGAAAGTATGCATAATTATATAAATATTCAAAAGACCAGACAAACTTATACTGAGAATGTGAATGGTGGCTAGAACTGAATGGCAGTTATCAGTGATTCTTTTTTTTTTTTTTTTGCTTATATTCCAAGTTTTCAACAATGAGAATTAATTGCTTCTGTAATAAGATTACCAGGAAAGTTGTTAATAAGAACAGAGGACACATGGTGTTTTGAGGAGCTGCCAAAGAAAAGCTGGAAGAACTCAGGAAGCCAGTGAGTGGGGCTGAGGATGGTGATGAGCCAGGAAACAGAGAGCCAGAGCTCTAGGGTTTCAGCCCTGGCAGCACTAGCAGTCTTGTTTAGGGCCAGGCTCTGCTGGGTTCAACAGCAAAAGCATTCAGTGGCAACTACTTAGGACTCCACTTCTGCATAAGCTCCAGTAAAAGATGGGGTGAAGCAAATGCTCCCTGCTCTGGATGTAGCCCACAAAAGATTTTAAACATAGGAATTTAGTAGTTAAGGCACATCCCTATAGTAGGAGATGGGAGAGGAAGATCTGCAAGATTCTGGGTGCCTATGGTGGAAGTGGCAGGTGATAGCAAAAGTCACTTGTGACCAGGCAGGAAGTATGTGTGTGACTGGAAATGACCTGAGCCACATAGAATGACTGCAAAGCCCCTGCACTGGAGCTTCCTGGGTGTCAGTACAGCCTCAGGCTGACAAAGCTCAGATTGTTGAGCTAGTAGAAACACTTGCTGCACAAGTCTGATGACTCGAGTCTGATCCCTGACACCACTGTGTGTGTGTTCTTGCAGAGCACAGGCCTGGAGGTAGAGCTCCGTAGCAGAGCGCTTACCTAGTTAGCATGTACAAGGCCCTGGGCTCGATCCCCAGGCATGGGAAACGAAAAAACCCTATTTGTTTTTTGTTTGTTTTTATTGATTTTTATTGAGCTCTACATTTTTCTCTGCTCCCCTCCCCTTCAAAACTCTCCCATGGTCCCTTATGTTCCCAATTTACTCAGGAGATCTTGTCTTTTTCTACTTCCCATGTAGATTAGATCCATGTATGTCTCTCTTAGGGTCCTCATTGTTGTCTAGGTTCTCTGGGATTGTGATTTGTAGGCTGGTTTTCTTTGCTTTATGTTTAAAAACCACTTTTATGAGTGAGTACATATGATAATTGTCTTTCTGGGTCTTGATTACCTCACTCAATATGACAAAACACCCTATTTGTACCTAGGTGTGGGGTACACACCTGTAATCCTACGACTTGGGAGGGAGACAGAATGAGCTAGAGTTCAAGGTTCTGCTGCATATGGAATTCAAAGCCAGCTAGGCTATATCAAACCCTGTCTCAAAAACAAACCCCCCAAATAAAATCCTACTTGTAAACATAGAACAAGAGCAGAAACGCTGTGATAACACACAGGTTAACATAAATTAGATCAACACATAGTTTCTGAGATGGTTGCCAAGCTGACCTGGGGAGGGAAGAAGGAGAGAGCAAGAGGGCACAGTGTCTGGGTTGGGGGAGGATAATGATGGTGGCTGCTGCAGTTTGGCCTAGATAATGACTAGTGTCTGGCACTACCACCCAAGGGAGGACAGTGAGAGGAAAGAGGGAAAAAGAACAACAACTTGTCTAGTGGTGATGGTAGTGGTGGTTGTGTACACGCATGTGCGCTCATGTGTGTGTATTCACTCTCTACACCTGACTCTACAAGAGGGCTTAAGTCAAAATGACTACACAGAATAAGAGTTCTCAGAAACACAGGAAAGCAGGCACAGACTTCCTGGCTTTACCCTCAGTAGCCCAGTGCCTTGAGGGTGTCAAGCACAATGCAAGGTTCTCAGAAACATCTGGTGAATTGAGAATGAACTGATAGAGCAGGGACACAGGGACACACACACACAATGAGTCTTGCTGTTTTAGCCAGGCTGCCCTACAAGTCATATCTTTCTGCTTCAGCTTCTTGAGTGCTGGGATTACAGGCATGTGCCATTACACCTGCCTTCGCTTTGCTTCTTGATTTCAGACCCCAGGAGATTCTTCCTGTAGTTCAGGGACTAGAGTGACTGAACTCCTGAGATGTGATACTGAGCTGGAGACCAACAAAAGGGAGCAGAGTCTTCCCAAGGCAATCTTCCCAAGACATGAGCTGGCCCTATTTATGCCTGCAGAAATCCCTCAGCTATTTCCATGCTCAGTTACCAAGCTCCACCCTAGGCCTGGTTCCAGGGATGGGGCCAAAAGTGTCCGACCCTGAAGTACTGATTATGGACAAGCCTGGGCTTGTGCTTGCTGAAAAGAGATGACGCTCCACACAGAAGGCAAGAATCAGAGTTACTTGGTCCCAGCAGTTCTAGCTGCAAGAGCCATTAGCCTAGGACAGATTCTTGAATCTCCCCTCACTCTTCCCACTGTCTCCAATAGTTTACAGCTGAATGCCAAAGTCTGCAGGGGATAAGAGGCCAGAAAGAACCACTGGCCCAGGAAGGATCAGCCTGGCCTAAGAGGGTGTAGCCAGGAGAAGAGCCCAGGTAATCCCCCAAGAAACATAGTATTTATAGCCAGACATAGCCTGAGATGATCCTTAGAGCTTGGGTAACCTTCAGTAGAAGAGAAGAGAGAGGACTGTGTTAGCCCAGCTCTGCTCATCTGGGACTCTGAGCAGGCCTGTGGGCCTTGCCTCTCCATTCCCTAGGGTCCACCTACAGGGTTTAGCGGGGGAAAGGGTGGAGATGGTTGCTAAGTAACAAGCCAGACATCCTAAACTGTATCTCCTCCAGATACAGAAGTCTCAAGTGGTCCTGCGCAGGGCAGAAGGACCAAGGCAGGAAGGCTCTGTGTCTCTCCAGGATGGCACCATGCCTAGAGTACTGCATTTCTCTGCCACCATCTTTTTCAGTGGCCTGAAGCCAAGAGCCACTGCAGTGCATCTTCCTGATCCCAGGGCAGTCCAGCATCTGGTGCAAATGAAGTAGACAGACAGAATGGGAAAGGCAGAATCAGTGGGAAGAAAGCCCTGCAAATGGGGAAGAGAGGACTGTTTGGGAGGAAGAAAATAGGGAAGGGAGCAGAGGAGAGTCTGAGGGGGCCAAAGGCCCTTCAGAGTGCTCTGTGAGGTGACTGCAGAAGGACAAGGCACTGGATGCCAGGAACCAAGCCCAGTGAGGCCAGGAACCTCTGCGGTGAAGGGAGCTCCAAGTGTGGCCAAGAGAAACAGCTTTATCCAGAAGTCTCAGGGGCAGCTATGGAAAAGGACAAGGGGGCTCACAAGAGCACAGTCTGTGCTTTCACTGCTCTGATGCAATGTACACAAGTGGGCCACCCTGAGTATACTGGGAAAGAGGTCGTTCTCTGCCCTCTAGCCTGAGCCCCAGCCTGGCCCTGGGAAGTCAAGCAGGAACAGGTAGGACCCAGAGCGGGCAGTAACCAACCAGTCAGGGCCTACATGAACCCCCACACCCCAGAAGGGTGGTTTAACATGCCATATGGCCAATAGCTCCTTAGCCAAGGCTAGTCTGGAGGGAAGCGGACACAAATGCAGTTCAACAACAGGTGTTGAGTAAGTTCCCACACTTAAGCCACGTGAACTTTTAGAATTCTAGCTTCTTTTTCCTTGGAGTAACTCCATTCTAGTCTTCACCGTGTACTGATGTTTGTTTCCAAGTGAAACTAGGGTCCTGACCCCAACATGACTTTTCTGGCCATAAGTAACTGAGTAAGGAGACACCTTTCTCTGCTGTCTGGTTACTCCTCAAGGCCTTCAGAGATGAGTGGGGGCTCTCTCTGGCTAGTGAGCACCTGTGTGAACGCCAGCAGATGGCCTCACCATCCTGTGCCTCAGTGTTCCATATGTAGAAAGACCATTTCATGGGGTTGCAGTAAAGGCTAAATGTGACCACTCTGCCTAGTGCTTAAATGAAAAAGTCTGATAATCAAGTCAAGCCAATACTGTATATGACCACAATGCAGTCAGAGGTCAGCATCTTCTTCATGAAGTTGCTGTGATATTGAAAAACTTGAAAACTCCTGCTCTTTACTTCTGAGTGCGGGAAAACACAGGGGTTAAATGAGGTTAAGTTTAACAGGGACAAAGAATGAGCTTGGTTCGATGCTGCACTCCTGCGCAGGCTTCAAGCACAGGGTCAGCATTGTCCCTAGGGGATAAGAGGGAGATGGCAGCTAATAAATAAGTCAGGAGCTCTTTGGGGGTTGTTAGAAAGGTCTCCTATATCTGGCCAGCTCCCTTTGCTACCTTGGGACTGTAGGGAGGAAAAGAGGAAAGAGGGGGAGGGGAGAGCTCTCTCCATTGTTTTTGCACAGGTAGCCCAGATGTCTAAGTTGCTATCAAAGGGAAAAACCCAGTGAGTATCAGCCAGGACACTGTGCTACTATGGGCTCCATATTACCTGGTGTCAGACATACCATTCTGTTAAGACACAGCATTGAAGGTAGGGCAGGGTCTTGAAGCTGGGAGCGATAACAGCATATAGCCTTAGCACTTCTTTTTTTTAAAGACTGCTTCGTTTTTTATGATTTATTATCTTTATTTTATGTGCATTGGCGTGAAGGTGTCAGATCCCCTGGGACTGGATTTTAGACAGTTGTGAGCTGCCATGTGGGTGCTGGGAATTGAACCCGGGTCCTCTGGAAGAGCAGTCAGTGCTCTTAACTGCCATTTCTCCAGCCCCCCCTTAGCATTTCTTTTTACTGATGAGGAAGCAGACTAAGAGGTAAGGAGTCTTGCCCTGGACCCCATATCTGTTTCCCAATTGTGTGTGGCATAAATTTCTTTCTTCTTTCTTTTCTTTCTTTCTTTCTTTCTTTCTTTCTTTCTTTCTTTATTATGTATACAATATTCTGTCTGTGTGTATGCCTGCAGGCCAGAAGAGGGCACCAGATCTCATTACAGATGGTTGTGAGCCACCATGTGGTTGCTGGGAATTGAACTCGGGACCTTTGGAAGAGCAGGCAATGCTCTTAATCACTGAGCCATCTCTCCAGCCCCCATAAATTTCTTCTGTTAAACTATTCCACCAACAGAGCAGGCTAAGTTCTAACTAGAATATGAAAGTATCTGGAGCCGAACAGTGGGATTATGGTGGCAAAGGCAGCAAGAAAACAGAAAATGAACAAGATAACCGGAGCTAGCGGTTCAGCCCAGTTTTCTGGCTCCTAGATCCCAGCCCACGCTTAGGACTGGGTGCCCAGGTCCTTTGCAGGCTTGAAGAAACACAGACTAGAGAGATCCCAACTAAGCACAGGTGGCTCGGGGCTCAGCAGTGGAAACCAGTCCCCATCTCATACAACAACCCTGCTTGGGAAAATCGCAACACCATGAGGAAGCCTACTTTCATTGCGGATGAATCTCACAGCAGAAAGCAAACACTAATTCTAGTTACTCCCCACTGGGCTACACGGCAGAAATGGAACAGAGATACACAGACCTGAGGGTTCAGACACTCCCCCACTGAAATCATCTTGATAAGCCCCCTGTAAGCTGAAAACAACATAAAACAAAATGCACTTAATACACCTAACTTACCAAACAGCACAGCTTATCCTGGCCTACTGTCTTGGTTTGTTTTCTGTTATTCTGACAGAAGAACAGAGTGGGTGGTTTAGGAAGAAAGTCGTCTATTTTGGCTCACAGTTCTGAAAGTCCAAAACCATGGTACCAGCAATGGTCTCTGACAATCAAGCTATGTCAATACTATGTGTTAGCACAATGTAGTTAAAGTTATCTTCTTCATGAAGTCACTGTTGTTTTCAAAAACTTGAAAACTGTTCTCTTTACCACAGGAGAATACAAGGGTAAAATGCAGGAGGTCATGCGCTGCAACCGGCACAGCAGAAAAGCCAAAGAACAAGTGGATATGCACTCAGGAAAGGAAAAGGGGCCAAACGTCGAAGAAAACATCAAGCCACTTATAAGACAGATTCCTAAAAGCCCACCTACCTCTCAAAACCATTAAACTGGGACCACGCTGTGCCTGAGTTCTATCAGACACAGATAACCCCCACACCAGAACACCTATAGTACATGCTTGAACTTTTATATTATCCTAAGTTGAGCAAAGTCATCTGCCCATCATGATGAAGTGTTGAGTAGCTCATGTTATTCACTGGGTACCACACAGAAGCCAAACAACATAACAGTTGCAGAAGATGCTTTTGTGCCACTGAAATGTCAGAAGTTAGACTACTGGGTTTTGGGGCCAAGATAGAAATGAGCTTGAACATCAGATCCATTACTGCCAGGCTGTGGTGGCACATGCCTTTAATCTAGCACTCAGGAGGCAGAGGCAGAGGCAGGTGGATCTCTGTGAGTCAAGGCCAACCTGGTCTACAGTGATAGTGCCAGGTCAGTCAGAACTGTTACACAGAGAAACACTACCTCGAAAAAAAAAAAATAGGGAGATCCATTACTTACTACCTAAGAAGCTTCTTTGGTAGGGCATTGACTGGATGGTCATCTTCTCACTTTATTATTATTGGTTTTTCAAGACACTGTTTCTCTGTGTAACAGTCTTGGCTGTCCTGGAACTCACTTTGTGCGTCAGGCTGGCCTCGAGTTCTCAGAGATCCGCCTGCCTCTGCCCCGAGTACTGGGATTAAAGGCGTGCGCCACCACTACCCAGCTATCTTCTCACCTCTTGAGGGAGGTTGGAAAACTGCATGAAGGTAAATTTATAAATGTGTTCATACAAACCTAAATTCCACAAGTGGTTGCCTTAACACTCAGACTCACAGGTTCTTGCTTCCTTAATGTATACATACACACAAACATGGCACATATTTTCTCTAGTAGAAGCACTGATTACTGTTACCATGGTTGTTTGTTTCTGTAATTCAATTTTTTTTTCTGAGTCAGGGTTTCTCTGTGTAACAGTCTTGGCTGTCCTGGAACTTAACTCTGTAGACCAGACTGGCCTAGAATTCAGAGAGATCTGCCTGCCTCTGCCTCCCGAGTGCTGGGATTAACGGTGTGTGTCACCACCGCCAGGTCTTCATAATTATTTTTAAAAAGATTTATATTTATTTGTGTGTGGGGGTGTGGATCCATGGAGGTCCCCTGGAGCTGGAGTTATATATAGATGGTTGTGGGCCACCTGAAGTAGGTACAAAGTACCAAACTTGGGTACTCTAGAAGAGTATCAAATACTCCTAACTGCTGAGCCATCTCTCAGTTTGTCATTAGTACTATTACTATTAGTTGAATCTGCCACCCCCTGCTCTTGCTCCATCTCCTTAGTGGGCTCCCTGCACTTCCCTATTTTCCACATTGACAATCCCTACTTCCTGCTACTGCTTCTCCCATCCAAATTGAATCAGATAAATGCATTGACACACACAATTTACCCAGACTTAACTGGAAGAAATGAAATGCCTGAGGAGAACAATAACCAGGATAAAGCCTGGTAGCTGGAAAAAATTTCCCAACCAGGAAAAGCCCTTAGGTATTGGTTTGGTTAGGTTAGTTGAGAGACCTGAACAGCCCAGGTAAGGCATAGCACTAAGATCACTGGTTCCTGTGTACATTAGATCTCTGCCCCACAGCGAACATCACACCAAGTATATTTAGAACTCCTGGGGTTAAGCTGGGCACACATCTGTAATTACAACAATTGAGTAGCGGAGGCAGGAAAATCAGGAGTTCAGGATCATCCTTGGCTAAACAATGAGTTCAAGATCAGCCTAAACTACATGAAACTATCTCAAAACAAACAAACAAGCAAGCAAACAAGCCCTACCTCTTATGATCATAGCCAGAATGATTAAGGCTTTCCCCGGTGTAGCTCTAGTTTCTCCCAAGCCCTCCGTTAATTTAATCCACATTTTGTCCAGAGGTCAGTAAGGAGTTCTGTGCTATTATCTTTCTAGCTGTCATTCTCAGTGGAGTGAACTTGGTGGAGTCAGAAGTTCAAGTCCTTTCCATCATGACACCTGTATGATCCTCCAGGCACATCTGCCAAACCTGAATGCCACTCTTTTATTTACCTAGAATTCCCGAGAACTGTTCAAAGGATGCACAGCAATGCCCAACGCTCCTGAGATCTGGAATCCCATCTTTTCAAGGATCATCACCCATTTCCTCAAGTCACACAGCTTGCAGCACACAACATTTAGTTTGCAGATTGACAAGAGAACTCACTGAGCACATTTATGCTCTGAAGCCAAGTTTGGGCCTTGCAGGCAGCTGTGCCTGACTCATCCCTTCCCTTTCCTCTTCTACAGCCTGACTCACCAGCCCTGGCAGACCCCGTCCCCGCTGCTTTCCTTCCTTAGTATTTAGGGGGTCTAGACTTCTGGCCTCCATCCATCATGATCGAGGATTGAGGCTCTTTTCCTGACAGGCCTGAAGCCCCAACATCAGCTCTGGGTTACACTCTGGATATTCCCCACGCTGTGCTGTCCTAGCAAATACTTGACTGCCAACTACTGTAGTCCAAACTCTTTAGAACTGATACCACAGGGTCCACCAGAAATATGCATGTATGCACGCATGTGTGCATGCGCACACATACACAAACCCTTGAGGGGACAGATCTGACTTAATTGCTCTGGAGTCTGCTCCTCGCTCCCAGCACCACAGGGTTCAGAAGCTCTCCAGATGGTTCCAATACACAACCATGCCAAGAAGCGCTGATCAGGAACTTGCCAACCGGCCAAGCTGGCTTCTTTCTCTGTGTTTAATCAGGCTCTGTGAGGGCCTGGCAAGGGGTGCTCTGGGAGAACCCTGTGACTGCTTGAGGCTGACCATCTGCACAGTCAGGCTGGCTAAAAAGCAGTAAGGACAGCTCAGGGAAGACCCTGTGCTTGGGGGAACCTACATAAATGTCCAGAGGCAGTCACCTCTTTGGAGACAGAACAAACCAAGCCCCAGCCCAGGTGTGTGGCTCCCTGCACTCCTTACTACAAGGCTGGCAGGCCATCTCACCTCTCCCTCTACCTGAGTCCACTCGGGTTCTGCCCAGTGTGGCCAGAGCTCAGATCCCTTCTCCTGTGAGGACCGACACAAAGGACTCTTCCTCTAGGGCCAAGTTGTGGTTGTATGCACAGAAAGCAGCCAGCTCTGAGACAAGGGGAAAGAGTAGGAGAGCACAGAGACGGATCTGTTTCCTAAGAAAACCCCACTCCTCCCCAGCTGCTCCAGAAGGAAGAAGGGGAAAACCTGACTCACCAGTGTCTGTGTGACTCACAGGCAGGCAAGTCACTTGCCAGAACTGGGTGGGCAGTCCACAGGGGGCTCCCGACTGGAACTGTGCACAAATACTGTGTATTCTTTTAACCCCTGGCTGTCCTATGACACACCAGGTCACTCGCTGGTAGGCCTGGATGGCTGATCTGACAAGAGCACCTAGCTCTCCGAGGGCCCCTAAGAGCTACAGCCCCAGGGGCTGGTTCAGGAAGTTACTAGCTGGGCTGGGAAGGTGGAAAAACTAAAGGGTTTGGAACATCAAAAGGTAGCTTTGAAATTAGAGGATCTAGTCTGCCTCTTGATGCCACCTTCACAGGTGTGACCCAGGACAGTCAAACCTCTGGACCTCAAGCTCCACGTCGTAAACCTGGGGTGATAAGACAGTGCGGTGATGCAGTCCTATAATTCAAGCAATTGTGAGGGCGGGGCAGGGGAGCTTGAGTTTAAGGCCAGCCTGGGCTACATAGCAAGACTGCATGTCAGAACAGCAGCAGCAGCAGCAACAGCAACAAAGCAGTGAGAAACAACAAAAGGCGGGACCTCAGCGAGCAGAGCTCCTACTCCATTCACAGAAGGACAACCAGACCCAGATTTCTGGATGAGACCATAGCCCCAACTCTAGCAGCACCGTGTCTCCCCATCTTCAGATGAGTGGTGGTAGCTCCTCAGTGGGCACAAAGGCCAAAGGTGCTGGCTGTGCTTGCTCAGTTGGTTGCAAAAACGCCTGAGGGGCTGGCCAGGTATCCTAAGATATTTATTTTGGCAATGCCTAAAGAGATGGTCTTGAAAAACAGGAAGCCAACAGAGGTATACATCCCCCAGGAGAGCCCTGTCACCAGAATGGAATGGACAGCCAGGGCCCCCAGTATTCCCACACAAAGCACATCCCAGGCTTTCATCCCCTTTCCCTGCAGAATGGGCTGATGGAGTGGGCAGGTGAGGCTTGGGATAAGCAACAGTCTGAGACTGAATTTTTGTTTCCTTCCTTTTTAAAAACAGCACTTTTGTTTTATTTTTTGAGACAGGGTTTCTCTGTATAGCCCTGGTTGTCCTGGAACTCACTTTGTAGACCAGTCTGGCTTCTAACTCACGGAGAACCACCTGCCTCTGCCTCCCGAGTGCTGAGATTAAAGGTGTAAGCCACCAGTGCCTGTTAAAGCAGCAAACTCTTATCCCCACCTTACCCCCAAGAAAGTGGTAGATGACTTTCAAAGAACCTGTTCTCTGTGGCAGGCAAACTGGAGTGATTTGGGGGAAGCAGGGTGGAGTGAACATACCATTCCTCCTGATATCTCCATGAAGACCGTAGGCTCCAGAAGACACATGGGCCTCAGTTCCCACTGAAAAAACTACCCTGGGCTTCTTAATGGGAGCCACTGGTGGAGCAGGAAGGCCTTCACCTAGGTATCATTTAACTCAGCTCCATGTGAACTGAGACATCTTAGAGAGCAGGAGATTGCCTAGCAGGTCAGGAGCAGAGCTGCTCAGCATCCTTGGCCTGGCCCCTCAGCACTACAGTCCACAGAACTGCTTCTAGTTTTCCACTCAGCTCCAATCTATTCACCAGAAAGCCTGTGAGGATTCCGGGCCCTCCAAAACACAGCCCCTGCCCAAGCCACAAGGCAAGCTATCTGTGCTGTAATGTACACACACAGACAGGGATGAACACGTGCACACACACACACATACAGAGAGAGAGAGAGAGAGAGAGAGAGAGAGATTCTGTGTTCCCCCCAAAAAACAAGGAATCTCCCTAGTCCTTGTACTCTATAGCCCTACCCCCACTCCCAGAATCATTTAAAATGGTTTGCTTTATAGTCATTCATGAAATGTTCTGGTGAGGCCAGGCACAGCAGACGCCCAGATGAGAGTTAAGTCTCTGACCAGACAAGCTCATCTCCTTGTCTCAGCTGAGACTGAATCACACAAATGATGTACAATGTTTTTTGGTTTTGTAATACAGTATGATCACACTTGTGATGAAAATATCTGAATAATTTAGGAAATCCTTGGAATGTGTGCTCTGGCACATTTTTCAAAATATACATACAATAAATAAATATGTAAATTAAAAACTGAAACAATCAAATAGGTAGGCACTAGAGTGGAAGCATGAAGCCACTCTGCAGAAACATCCATCCTGACCCACTGCCTCCTTCACATCTGCCAAAGCAGGGGCTGGAACCTCAGGTCTGTCTCTAACCTATGGCTAAGGTCTCTAAACCAGACCCTGCGTGACAAAGACTGGCAGGGAGGGCTGGGTGGGTGCAAGCCTCATCCTTGTGCTTGCATTTCAAACTCTTCATTTCACCCTCCCTACAACATTGTGCACTGCCTTGCTTTGGCCTCTGCTGCTGCTAGAAGAGCAAGCTCTGGGCCTCAGTTTCCCTGAGGGGTAATGATAGTAATAGAGAGGGGAAGCATCTGATGAAAGACCAACCCAGGAGCACCTCAGTAGCCCGAGGGTGGGCAGTGCCTGCTCTGCAGCTGTCCTGTCCCTGGTGCTGATGGTGTTAGCTTTGAGCTCCATGCGGGGCCACGTTGTAATTCACAGGCCCCTCCTACCCCACCCCCAAGGTAACCCAATTCTCTGTGCTCAAATGACCATTGGGGGCGGAGCTGGAAGCCTGAAAGCAGGAGAAGTGGGGTGATTACTGGCTGCTAGGGTGTGCAGGCCCAGAAAAAAGGGTCAGGGCCCAGATTCATTTCAATACCTGATTCCTGAGCATCTCTGGGTTGAAGGGCCTGAGGAAGTGAGGCTGATTCTTTAATTAAGAATATCCAAGACTTAGGGACTGTTTCCTCAGAGAGGTCTTCCTTTCCAACCTGACAAAGTGGGCTCCTGAATCCTCACCTGCTCTTCTCCTAATTCAGCTACTGCTAAACTCACCACCTTGATCCCATCTCCCCTACCAGACTACTGGAAGACAGTACTGCTGGGGCAGGGCCTGGGTCTCTCCTTCATAGCTGTCTAGGTCCCCAGCCCAGGATAAATTTTTGGTATTCCTTGGGTGGGTGGATGATGGAGAATGAATGGATGGATGGATGGATGACTAGACCATCAGACAAGAAGTGGGTGGCATAAAGGAGACTCGGAGGCTGTGAAAAAACAAAAGAGGGAATGGGGTATGTTTGGACAGACTTCCTGGAGGACAGAACCTTGTGAGCTTGACTTTCAAAACTCCTACTTACACTGTTCTTCCTGGATAAATAAGGACTTTACTTCATAAAGATCCAAACTCATGTCTGTGGTATGGCAATCAGGGTAATTTTCTTTTCTTTTTTTGCCTGTCTCTTTTTAAAAATATTTATCTATTTATTATGTATACAATATTCTGTCTGCATGCATGCCTGAAGAGGGCACCAGATCTCATTACAGATGGTTGTGAGCCACCATGTGGTTGCTGGGAATTGAACTCGGGACCTTTGGAAGAGCAGGCAATGCTCTTAACCACTGAGCCATCTCTCTAGCCCCAGGGTAATTTTCAAAATCAACTCTAGTGATGACACTCACTGTGTTGCCCTGTTTTTTTGTTTTCAATTTCTGTGCCCCCCCGACAAGCTCTAGTCTTAACTGGCTATGCCACCATGGAGGACTAAGGGAAACTCCCAACTTTGTCAAGACAAAGCTCTTATTACCTCCCTTCTAGGTCTCAAAAGTAGATATCTCCAACTCCATTCAGATAATGCAGTATGATGTTGGCTGTTTTGTTTTGTGATAGGGTCTCACTGTGTAAACCAGGCTGGCCAGGGATACTCGATGTAGCCTAGGCTGGTCTAGAACTTGTGATCCTCCTGTCTCAGTCTCCTGAGAGGGCTAGGATTACAGATATGTGTTACTATATCTACTTTACAAATTAACTTTTTTTTTCCATTCAATTATTTACACTTCCTTCCCTCCTCCCAATCCCCTCCCGCTTCCCCACACCTCCTCCTCCCTCTCCCACCCTGCTTGAGAGAGGGCAGGGAATCCTGCCCTGTGGGAAGTCCAAGGCCCTCCCCCCTACAGCTGTGCCTCCATATAGACTAGGGTCCTAAAAAGCCAGAACATGCCGTAAAAACAAGTCCCAGTGCCTTTATCAATGGCTTCTCAGTCAGCCCCCATTGTCAGCCACAATCAGAGTCCGGTTTGATCACGTGCTCATTCAGACCCGCTCCAGCTGGATTTGTGAGCTCCCATTAGAACAGGCACACTGCCTCAGTTGGTGGACCAACCCCTCACGGTCCTGACTTCTTTGCTTGTCTTCTCTCTCCTTCTGCCTTTCAACTGAACCTTGGGAGCTCAGTCCGTTCCTCTGATGAGGGTCTCTGTCTCTATCTCCATCTGTCACCGGACGAAGAGTCTATGATGATATTCAAGATAATCATCAGCATGATAGTGGGGCAAGGACCGTTCAGGTACCACAGGTTAACTTCTTAATGATGGAAATGCTGATGTATCTGTCAACTAAAACTTGGCAGCAGCATATGCCATAATGAACTGATAGGATGTTAATCCAGAAGGATGAATGTACCTGACTTGGTAATATCTCCAGGCCAGAGATGAGGCAGGAGCAGAATAGGTTCGAGAGACAAGGGGAGGGAGAAAAAAAAAAGAAATCTCAGAAGCTCATAGTCTCTGGTGAGCTGTCCTTGATTGTAGCAAGCTTTGTTGTCAGTTGCCGATTCACAAACAATGACACGGAGACGTATTATGAATGCTTGGTCTTCGCTTAGGCGTGTCCCACTAGCTCTTAAAACTTAAAGTAACCCATTTATATCAAACTACATTTTTTAAAATATTTATTTATTCATTCTGAATATAGTATTCTATCTGTGTGTATGCCTGCAGGCCAGAAGAGGGCACCAGACCTCATTACAGATGGTTGTGAGCCACCATGTGGTTGCTGGGTATTGAACTCAGGACCTTTGGAAGAGCAGGCAATGCTCTTAACCTCTGAGACATCTCTCCAGCCCATCAATCTACATTTTATCTTGTGGCTTTTTACCTTTCTCTCTTTCTGTATGCCCTACTCCCTCCATGTCTCATTGGTGTCTGACGTGCACCTAGATTCTTCTCCTACTTCCTTTCTCTCTGCCTGGAAGTCCCGCCCATACCTCCTGCCTAGCTATTGGCTGTTCAGCTCTTTATTAAACTAATCACAGTAATATATCTTCACACAGTGTTCAAATATTCTGCAACACCTGATGCTTGAAGGTGAGTCATCCTTAAAGTAGGGATAGGCAAACCTTTGCCAACCAAGATATTAAAGCACTGACATGGAGCAACATGGCAGAGAAATGGGCGGTGACTGGAGTTTGACACCATCTCTATTTGGCAGAAGTCAGAGCTGGAGTAACTGTCAGGGGTCAGTTAATGGTCCTGTCACGGTTCTATACTTCCCAAGAAAACTGGCAACGCTAAATGTTGCTATTTGTGAAGAAGAAAACCTGGATAAATACACACCAACCTTTCCAGCTGAGAAAGCATGTTTGTGCACAGGTGGGCTTTTTAAAAAGCAATGTGCCTGGTGAGTATGTTCCTTTAGCAGCCATCTAAATGTGATCCAGAGATGTATGAGGCAGTAGAAAACCTCTGTCATGACAAGACCGAGACAGCCCCTGGGTGTGCCTTTGGCTGCTTTTTACTCTTTAAGGAAAGATTTACTGATCATCTTGGATCAACTAAAACTTCCATTTAAGCTGCTTTCTATGCGTTGGGCCTCAAAAAAGAGACACATACCTGTAGGCCAACACAGCAAGACTGTCCCAAAAGCTGACATTAAGTAAGAACCAAAATCGGGGTTTGGGACAGGACTGGGTTTCTCCACTGCAGGAGCACCTGGCATGTATGGGGCTCAGTGAGTTAAGAGAATGTACCATGGGGTGAATCACACAGGGGTGGTGAGAGCTCAGTTCTCCTGGGAAAAGCTGATGAGGAGAGGGGAAAGGGAACAACAGAGAGGACCTGCCAAAGGCAGAGAACTCCTAAACGCTGGTGGAATGGTTTTGGTCTCAGAAGGTAGGCTGACAAGTGGGTGGCCAGATGAGTCACAGCTGCTCCTGCCTTAAGGTTTCATGGAACAGTAGGATGTAGAGCCTGACTGGCCTGGGGCTACTGGTCACGGCCCACATCACCTGTGCTGCTTCAGACTAGTCTGACAAGGGTTTAAGATCTGTGTCAAGCAAGAGCTGAGTCAGTTTTGGGATGGGGTGGGGTTATGCAAGGGCAGGGCAGACAGGTCAGGCCTCATTCTCTCATGAGTGCTCCACTAATCCCACACTGGTCAGAACAGCCTCATCATGCCCTTCCCCTATGGGGGTGGCTTAGAAGATAGGCAGCCTCCTTCTTTACCAAACCCAGGAGAAAATGAGGCCCTCAGGAGAAAGCCAAGCCCACAGAAGAAGGTGCCTCTGCAGGCAGGTTGCAGCTGGTACCTATGCATTAGGAGACCACCTGTCCCAGACCTCCTCCCTGTCATAGATGCCAGCCAGGCTCTGGAGTGAGGTGGAAAAAGGAGGAGCCGACAGCACCAGACAGCAGGAGCTATCCATTTTCAGTACAACCACAAAACGAACAGAGAGCCCTGTAGGCACAACTCAGGCCTGGTAGGAGAGTCATCCTCTTGGTTTCAGCTCAGATAGAGGTCAAGAACTGCTAAGGCTGGCAGCTCTGACCAAGGATGCTATTTGCTTGCAAGAGAGCATTTCGTCGCCTTGGAGACCCAGGAAGCACAGACAGGAGACAGTCATAGCAGAGCCCTCTGTGCTACACTGGGCAAGGAGATAAATGCCAAGCACCCCTCCCTCAGTGAACTCTGACCATGGGCCAGGAACCACATGCTCCTAGCAGACCTCAAACATGTGCAAGGCTCAGGAGGACCCAAGATACCTCCAGAAGCAAGGAAATGGACAGCTTAAGGAGGCAGGAGCAAAGAAGGACAGACTTTCAAAGAGAGAACATATTAAGGGAAAGATCCCGAAGAGACTTTGAGAGGAGGAGGGTGGCATTAGACAACAAACAAGCCAGCACATCCCATGGGAGACAGCCTCACCTGCTAGCTGCTCCAAAACAAAGCTGAGAACACTCTGGTTTGGAGCCTCCCTCCAGTTGGTTGCTTTTCCCAAACAGTCAGTCCATACAATCTGTCTCACCTTTCTAATAATGGTGTCCCACTTGCGTTCAAGCTGTCTGCTAAGACAGCCAACTACCTAGACCCCAGTGTCACAAGTCTCTGTCTGGGTCCACATCCAGGTCTAGGTGCTACCCCCACTGTACTCCAAGTCAGCCTCACGGAAGATTTTTCACTGGTAAATTCTTTAGTTTTTTTATTTTTATGTGCATGGATGTTTTGCCTGCGTGTGTGTCTGTGCACCACGTGTGTGCCTGGTGCCTGTGGACATCAAACTGGAGCTTCAGATGGTTGAAAGCCACCATATGGATGCTGGGAATCAAACCTGGATCCTCTTAACCACTAAGCCATCTCTCCAGCACCATCACTGACAAATTTTCAAACAAAATCCCATCACACCAGAATCTGTCACATTACCTGTGTCCCTTCTTCCTGAGGACCTTCAAGCCCCAGGCAGCCTGCTCTGGATCTAAGAACTAACTAGCTCTACACTTCCCAGACTACAGGCACTTACTTGGTTTACCAGAAGATGGGTTATAGACCCAATGCCCAGGATCAGCCCTGGAGCTGGCAGGAGCTCCAGAATGGAAACAGATCCCACAATCTGCAATGCCAGGTACAAGTAAGAACCCCTCCCCCAAACACCTTCCTGACTTTTTTAATGTTTAAAAGATGACATATGCCACACATGGAGAAATTACATAATAGAAACATAAAAAGAAAAAATGTAAGTCACCCATATCCTATCCCCTAAAAATAACTAGCAATAACACACTGAGGTATTTTCTTTCTCTTCTCAATTCACACACATACTGCTGGGATCATATGGTGTGCACACCTGATGCTTGTAGCATTATAACAGCCTCACTCTGATGCAAGCTTCTGGCTCTGTTAGTCTCAACCCCTTGCTGCTCGCCGAGTCACCTGTGGCAGCTCAGTACAAATTCAGATGCCTGGCTGGCTCTGCCTGGTAGTGACTCAGAAAGTAAATAAAATCTATTATAAATAAAAAAAAATCCTGCTGTTTTTATTTCACAGAGATTTGTCCAGCAAACTATTTGGTGCTTACTATGCTATGTGCTGGGTGCTGGAATGCAGTTCTCCAAGTGAAGCCTTAAAGCATCACGCCTCCAGTCACTCACACATTCAAAAAAACACACCTGAAGCACTGACTGTGCATTAGGCCCCAGGCTAGGGAGCAAGGTCAGAGAAAACACTTTCAAGGTCAGAGCTAGTCAGGGAGAGACTCACAAAAAGACAGTGAGAGATCAAGTTACAAGTGCAGAGAATATACAGTTTCTAGGTCAGGGCGGCAAGGACTCGTGGACCAGTGATGTTTAGACATTGCCCCCAAAAGATGGACGACTTCTGAGGAGAGGAAGCAGAGGAGGAAGTGGGCCGATGGCTCAATCTGAGCCCCATGTAGAGGACATGGGGTTCTGAGCTGCTGTGATGGACAAGGAGTGAAAAGGCCTGGCCTAGGATTGTCTTAAGGCCTCTTCAGTGGGCAGAATCTGAGTGGTGATGTGGATGAAGGGACAGAAGTGAGGAGCTGCTTGAATTACCCTTTAGGTAACTCAGTCTCTAAAATCAGGGCTGAAGATATAAGCAAGGGCAGGCACACACTAAGCTCTACCCATTGCATGTTTCTCGTTTTTTATACTAAGATAAAAGTCTTCACACACAAAGCTCTGAACACATTTCAACGTGGTTCCCTATGACAGAATACTCACTGGGGAATTTCTAGATCAAAGAGTAGGGATATTTTTAGGGTTCTTGGTCCCTTTGCCAAACTGCTTTCCAGAAAGACTCTGAATTACCATTTCTACCAGTAGGGTCCAGGAGAGCAATAGTGCTCGGGCCCACAAGATACTGGGGTCAGTTCATGCTCCCTCCACTGTTAGGAGGAAGCACCTTTACATGGCTCTGAATGAAGGGACCATTCTCAGAAACAGGCTACACTCTACCAGCAGGGCTGGGACCAAGGCTTTGCAGGTAGGCTGGGCCAAAAAAGAGGCATGCTTCTTGCTTTAACCCATCTTCCTTAGGAATAGTGATACATTACTCCCTTGCTCAAAAAAACATTCCAAGGCTCTCCGACGCCTGTGAGGTAAAAGCCAGAGATCGGAGAGATGGCTTATGGTTAAAGAGTGCAATCCTTCTTCCCGAAGACCCTAGTTGGGTTCCCAGCATCCACCTCAGGCAGATCAAAGTGTCTGTAACTCCAGCTCCAGGGGATCCAATGCCCTCTTCTAATCTTCACAGGTAAACACACACAAACACACACACACACACACACACACACACACACACACACACTCACAGACAGACATATTTTTTAAAAATCCTAAAAAAAAAAATAGATGAAAGTTGAACTCACTATGGAGATCAAACTTTCCAAAAACATGTACTTCAGCATAGTTCATTCACACATTATTATTTTCTTTTTTTGAAACAGTCTCTTTTCATAGTCCTGCAACTCACTATGTAGACCAGGCTGGCCTAGAACTCATAGAGATATGCCTGCCTCTGCCTCCCAAGTGTTGGAAATAAAGGTGTAGGCCATCACCATCTGACCACACACACACACACACACACACACACACACACACACACGCTTGATCTTTATGCTCACCAGAAGAGGGCATCGGATCCCATTATAGATGGTTGTAAGCCACCATGTGGTTGCTGGGAATTGAACTCAGGACTTCTAAAAGAGCAGCCAGTGCTCATAACAACTGAGCCATCTCTCCAGCCCCACTCATTCATTTTTAACAAGTATTTCAGTACATACTATTTATTCACATGTAGCATATGATCTACATTAAAGTTACACCAAAAATAAAGCAGAAAAACAGAACAATAAGAGGGACTTAATTTTAGAAATAGTGACATGAGAAGTGTAGAGGCCAAGATGCAGGGAAGAGTGAGCCATCTGGACATCTGGGACATAGTCTTCTCTCATTCCCTTCTTCTGTGCTCAGACCACACCCAGCACCAATCTCCATGCACTCCCAGACCACCAGAGGTCTCTGTGTCTCCCTCCTAAAGACCCCTCCTCTAGCTGTTGACCCTGAATGCCTCTATACCCAGCTCAGATGTCATGCTATGAAGCCCTCCTGCTCCTGGCTCCTTGGCTTTACCCTGCTTCCAGCACTTTATGTCCTCTTTGTGGTCCACAAACCCCCACATGTGTAGTCTATACATTGTGTCTACATTACCCAGCATACAAAAGAGTATCTAGAATAGGCTGCTTCCACACAAGGCCTCTCCAGATGACACAGCAAGTTTCTAAATGGCAGAAATTACTTTAGTCAGTTTCTGGTTCACTAAATTTTGTGGCACAGTCTGTCACACAGATGTTCACCAAAAGATGGTATGTGCAAGTTTGCTGAAGAGAACATGCGTGGATTACTAGATCCTGAGGTGAGCACTGGCAGTTGAGGTCCCTTCTCCTGGTATATTCATATCAGGAACACCACATTATAGAAACAGGTATCCCCTCTACTAAGCACACTATGTCCTTGGCCCCTGTGACACAGCATGGGGCTAAGGAACACAACAGCCTTCAGAGCCCCAGCTGAAGACTGAAGAAATGAAGTCACCACTTCATAACTTCTCTTAGTGGACCAGGGAAATGGCTCGGTGGCTAAGAGGACTTGCTGCTCTTCCAGGGGATCAAGTTCAGTCCCTAGCACCCACACCAGGTGGCTCACAACCACCTTTGACCACAACCTTGAGGATCCAACGCCCTCTTCTGACCTCCAAGTTTACTTCACACACACACACACACACACACACACACACACACACAAATAAATAAACCTTTAAACAAACTTCTTAGTGTCTAGCTAGTTGGGGGAGCAGTGAGCCTTGATTCATAGCCAGTCCACTAAAATTTAGGACGGTCAGAAGAAGAGGCAAGATGAAGGAGGTAGATAAGCCATGGCAAAGGCTCCTGAGGAACTCAAAGAGGCAAGGGCAGAGGTGCGAGGGCAGCATCCAGAGCCCTGAAGGGTTTAAAGGCTTGACTCATGGTGGCAAGAAGGATATGGTAGCTTAGAGCTAAAATGAACCCCAATGATCCCTGTGTTAAAGGCTTGATCAGCCTGTGGCACTCCTGGAATTTAGTAGAATCTTTAAGAGGTGGAGCCTAACTGGAGGAAATATTCACACCCTGGCCCTTCTTGTTTTTGTTTCCTGGCTGCCATAAGCAGGTCTCCTCTGCCATGGGCTTTTGCCGTAAGGTACTATGCTGCCACATGTTCAAAGTGACAGAGCCAAAGGAGCATGAACTGAAACCTCTGGAGCTGAGTCAAATCAAACCTTTCTTCATTTTAAGGAAATTATCTCAGGTACTCTGTTACAGTAATAGAAAGTTAACTATCACAATGGATTGAGAAAAAAAGCTAACAGACACACAATACTTATTTAAGTATTTTTTGACTTTCCTGATTTTTGGTCTTCCTCATACCGTGGTTGTCTCAGGGCAGGATCAGGAGGGGAGACAACCTCCTTCCACTGAGGACTCTGGAAAGTGTGTTTTCGTGTACTCCAGGAGACAATTTTGGGTACACTACACCTATTACCACCAGTTTTCATTCCACTTCTGGATACTCTGAATCCTAAATCCTGGCATCCACTGAGCCACCCCCATTAGAGATACCAAGTCACACACCCAATGATGTACCCACAAAAAGTCAATGAGGCTGAGCAAAGGTTAAAGGATAACCAGCTCTGAAGCCCCACAAATTCCAGGACTAGTTGATTAGCAACAGCAGCACAGAGTAGGTGTGTCCTGCTCCCAGGCCCATCTCAGTGCCAGCTTCCATGCCAAGGCCAGACACCTGGCCAGGTGGTTGTATAATCCCCTACAAAAGGGAGCAGGAACACAATGATGTCTAGCTCCTGTTGGAGGGAACCTAAACTAATCCTCAAAGACAAAAGAAAATAAGAAATTCAGAATGAGCCACTACAATGAAGTCTGGAGCTCACTGCTCATGCCATATCTGGAGCTTACTGCTCATGCCTTATACTGTTCAGAAAGAGCCTCTGCCAGGCCATCACACCAAGGCTTGTCTTTTGCAGAATCAGTCCTTCTGGAGCTGGAGAGGTCCTATATACCATGTGGTACGTGCCCTATCTGATGCAAGCACCACCCTCCCCTGCCCCCGCCAACCTGAGCTCTCTAGGGGGAGCAGGGCCCTCAGGGGCAGTGTGTTCCTATTTTAGACTGCTTTTTAAAGTTCTCTCTTATGGGGAACAGAAAACTTAACTTCCAGGAAGTTCTATCCATGAGTGGTAACTACAAAAATCACACAACAAACCTCCAGGCACAACGACCTGTGTAGGGTTCACATCTCACAGTAACTGTGGGTCACAGAGTTAGACAAATCCACTTAAAACCAAGGGTAAAACATTTTACCTAAGCCCCAATTTCCTCTCTTAGTTAAGAGAGACAATAATCCACCTCATGGGTTACCCTGAGAGTTCCGTGGGAGGGTGGACACAGTGCTCCATGCACTCTGTGCCAGGTAAGAAATGGTAAGAGAGCCATGATGATGGCTTAGGGGGGTTTTAAAAAGCCTTTTGATTACCCTAAGCATTTGTGTTTTCTTGCTAAGCAGTCCCCAGTTCCTGATGGCATAATTTCAAGTTCCTCAAACATCCCCAAGATGCTCTGTCACTAGGCAGCTAATGTATAAATTACCAGGTCTTGGGAAAGAAGCCAAAAACCTGTGTTAGAATTTGTCTACATCTTTCTGTAAAGTGCCAGAGGGGACCTCTTCAGTCTCAGTAGTGCTAAGCACCTTCGATGAGCCAGGTGTCAATCCAAACCCTACAGGGTCACTGTTGAACTAAACAAAAACTTTCCTAGCTCCTCCTTAAACCAATGCTATGGTGAACGCAATGGTTCCTCCTCATGTAGGCTCTTAAACTTTCACTTGTATTTGAGTCCATTACACCTCTTCCTATGGAGTGTATGTTTCAGATGAAAAGACAGGGAAAAAGTAAAAAGGGCCATGTTAGTTTTATGTCAACTTGACACAAGCTAAAGTCATCTGAGAGGAAGGAACCTCAATTAAGAAAATGCCCCCCCAAAAAAGAATATGCCTCCATAAGAGCGGACTGTAGGCAAGCATGTGTAGGCATTTTTTTTTTAAATTAGTGATTGATGGGGGAGGACCCAGCCCATTGTGGATAGTGCCATCCATCCCTGGGCTAGTGGTCCTGGGTTACAAAATAAAGCAGCCTGAGCAAGCCACGGGGAGCAAGCTGGTAAGTAGCACCCCTCCATCGCTTCTGCACCAGCTCTTGCCTCCAGGTTCTGTTTGAGTTCCTGTCCTAGCTTCCTTCAGTGATAAACTACAATGTGGAAATGTAAGCCAAATTAACCCTTTCCTCCCCAACTTGCTTTTTGGTCATGGTGTTTCACTGCAGCAATAGGAAACTAAGACAGGTCATGATATTCCAGATCAAATAACAAGAGCATAAAACTCAGGATAGACACATGTCCTGTGGTAGGGGAATTCCCAGGCTCTGGATCTCTGAATCTGGCCTGTCTCCTGCAGCATAAAAGTCTCTCCCTTTCTGCCTAGTGGCCCTTCTCCACCGGACACTGTGGAAGAGACAGCTGCCATGGGGAAGCCAGGAGACAGTCACCAACTGCATACCAAAGAAGCTAACCTCCAGGCGCTTGCTGATCAGCGCAGGGGCACCGGGAAGTACTTTGGACAGCTTTCCTCCAGCTCCCTAAAAAAGTACTCTCACTAGGAGGACAAACCTGACAAAGCCACAGCTTCTTCCTTAGATGTCACGATTGTTGCTATCCAAAAGCCCTGTTCAGGTAGTTCCCTGTCCAGAGCCTCCTTTGGTTGTGTCAATCGCACAAGAACTGGACTGGCCAGCAGAGGCAGAAATAAAACACATGATCTATTGCCAGTCATGGCTCTGGCAGAGATGCCCCAGCCCTGAGGAGGGTTTTTTTTTTTCTTTTTAATCATTCATAGGTAGTTTTCAACAGGGATGGAGCCACATGAAATAAACATGGCTCCATCAGTATCAACCTTCATGAGTCTGCTTAGCTGTGTCTCTGCTTCAGGGAAGTATTTTTCACCCCCCCCCCCATTCTCATTTCTCTGATACCATTAATTCTGTCCCCATATCTCCTACTTTCACACAATAGCGTTTGTTAATATTAATTGTGTTAATATCATGTGTTTTCCCACTATTTGGAGGGTCCTCTGAGAGGAGGATCCTATCTATTTTGTTCAACTGAAAGCCCAGGATCAAGTAAAGGGCCAGCATGTACAAATTTAATGAACATTTGAGTTGTGGCTGTTCAGTCTTTGACTTAGTGTGCTTCTGTTTACCACTGGTACAAAGGTACACCCACAGAACCATTTTGTTTCTCACTTCCAATACAATAGTCAACAGATGTTACAATTATTCAATACTTCCTTTAAAAGTAGGCTTACATAATTTCACTCAATTATAGATTAATGTTAAGTATTCTGAGTATACTTATGCAAGACTACTCCAAGTTATGAGGCCCAAAAGATATATAATAAATACTAATAGATTAATGTATAACTAATATATACATTTGAGATGAAGATCTCACTATGTTTTCCCGATGGTTTAGAACCTTTGGTCTCAAGCAATCCCCCAGAATTAGAGGCCTTCTGAGAAGCTGGGACTATACAAATACCCCCCAAACCTGGCTTAGCTAAGAGTTTCTCATTTAGTCAGGCAGTAGTGTCTCATGCCTATAATCCCAGCACTTGGAAGGCAGAGGCAGGTGGATTTCTATGAGTTCAAGGTGAGCCTGGTCTACAGAGCAAGTCCTAGGACAGTCAGAGCTACACAAAGAAACCCTGTCTTGAAAAAAGTAAGTTTTCGACTTAATGATATTTTTAACTCGTGGGTGGGTTTGTTTAATTTTTAAATCAGGATACAACCCCAGTGGGAGTTAGGACCATCTGTATCTGCTTCAGATAGAAGCAGATGATCCCTTCTCCACACATACAGCAAAGAGCCACAAAGCCACAAATGAGCCACCTGGGCCCTAGGACATTTGATCCAATGAAGACAAGACAGACTGGGTAGATAAGAACAGTGTCTACTGTGGCCAAGTGCCTGAGTAGAGCTATGTGCCAGGCAGTAGGACTACTCCTCTTAACCTCACGGTGACACTATGAGCTCGGTGTCAACCACCATCGTTTAAGACATGAAAGAACTGAGGTATTAAGAGTTAAGGAATACAAGTTGAGCATTATAGCACCCAACTATAATCTTAACACACTCCCAGAATTTGGGAGGCTGATGCAAGAGGATAATTCAAGGCCAGTCTGGGTTATACAGTTTTCCAGATCACCCTGGGCTACAAAGTATAAGACCTTGTCTGAAACAATAACACATAAACTAAGCAATGCAATCATTAAGCAGCACACTTTGGATTTAAACTGTGCTTTAACCTAATCTAAATCTGTGTTCCTAGCCACTAAGCTTCAAGGTCTCCCTTTGTATCCTGATCATGGATAGCAAACCAGTGTTTACTGCACCTGTTTAAGCTTAGGACCTTCTCTTGAGCCCCCTAAAATGGGTACCATTCCCAAAGACCTTCACCACATCCCTTCAAGGCTGAAGGAGAGATGAAAGGTGAAGTTTCAGAGCACACTTCTCTTTTTAATAAATATGTAGACTTAAATACACACACACACGCCAATACCTAGCCATGTTTCACTTGAGAAAGGCTGTATAAGGCAAGATTTTGTCAAACTCTACTTTCAATAGTTCTGTTTTTAAAACAATATATTTTCAAAACCTAAAATGTGTTTATAATATTGAATATGCTTTTCTTTTCTTTTTTTGTTTTGTTTTTTGGAGACAGGGTTTCGGTCTAGTTTTAGAGCCTGTCCTGGAACTAGCTCTTTTAGACCAGGTTGGCCTTGAACTCACAGAGATCCACCTACCTCTCCTAGTGCTGGGATTAAAGGTGTGCACCACCATTGCCTGGCGAATATGCTTTTCAAATGTCATATCTGCCACAGTCCTCAGAGATTACAATCCATTTTTTGCTTCCCATTGACAGTTGCCACTTGCAGACAACGACAGACAAAAAGGGCCTACCTCCAAGAGCAGAAGTGGTCCAAGTCAGTCCAGAATGTGCATCAGAGGACACACTGTGGACATATCAGAACAGGGAGGCACCAGAGTTTCAGTGGGAAGACTGCTACAGAGCAGTCAAAGGATTCGACAGCTGTGTCTCCTTTGGAAACCCCTCTGCCAAGATTACATCAAATAAAGGTCTAGGGCAGTGCCTCTCAACTTGTGGGTCGTATCCCCTTGGGGGTTGAACAACCCTTTCATCGGGGTCACCTAAGACCATCCTGCATATCAAATATTTACACAATTCCTAACAGTAGCAAAATTAGTTATTAAGGAAAAACTCTGGTGGTCCCTACAATGTGAAGATTGTATTAAATGTATTAAAGGGTCACAGCATTAGGAAGGTTGATAGGAAGGTTGAAAACCACTGGTCTAGGGCTTCAGGAACGTATTTTCCTTACTGTGAAATGGGCCACTGGTGTGCGAGACTCCAGAGTAAAGAGAAATACTCAAACCATTCCCACCCACATGTTCTCTGTGTTGCCCAGGGTATGGAGAACACAACATTCAGCTCTGAGAATGACAATGTGGGGTTTCCTCAACTGTGCTAGCAACAATTTGTAACAGCCAACTGGGGAACAGGAGAAGCTGGGGTTTAAATGGGCTTTGGAACATCTGCTTTGCACTCCCTTAACTCTCCTTCTGCAGTGGGTGGCAAGGACACCACCAAGGCCAGGACAATGACCATGGGAGTCAGACCACCACAGGTTCTAGTCTGATTCAACTTATTGATGGTGCTGATGAAATTATATAACATCTCTGAACCTTAATCTCCCTCACCTATAAGAGGATAAATATACAACTTAGTTCAGTGGCTTCCATGAAGATAAAATAATACATGTAAAATCCTACATGGACACAGAAAGTATTGGGGTTAGCTTTATTATGTCTCTGCTAAGGTTGTTTCCCAGTAGGAATTTGGGCAGCTGGAAGGGCAGTCAACAGGCACTTGGCAACCCTCTGCTTTTCATTCCCTATTTATTGTCACAAGTGACAACTCTGGTTGAGGACAAGAACAGCTGGGTAGGTCAGGGGAACACAGAGCAGCTGCGTTTTAGGAAAAGAAATATACCAAGGGGCCTAGTTTGGGAACAGGCTGGCACGGGAATTCAAAGTCTGGCCTGTGGTGGGGGAGACCAGGCAGCTCCCATAGAGGCTGGGGGGTGGGAATGAACAGAAAATTCAAAAGAAGCTATAGAGTGAGAAAGACACACAACAAAGGCAGTGAGGACACCAGAGGGTAGGCTTGCCGGTTAAAGAAAGCTGTGGAAGATCCAGAGGAAGAGCAGGTCACTGAGTGCAGAGGGGAGTTGGACCCCATCCTACAGGAGGGCAGCTGGGGAGAAGTATCAGACTGTTTGGAGAGGGTAGGGCACGATGGGAAGGAACACCACAGCCTCTCCTCTGCCTGTCCTGGCCCTTTCCTGAAGCCTGTTCTACCTCCCTAGACTCAATGAGCCCTGACTTTAGCTAGTATTCTGGTCACTACCACCACTCACTGTCTCCATCTGGGTCCTCTGCCTAGGCCAGTGGCAAAACCAGCTATAGCATTTCACCATTCCCCCTTTCCCGGTATCTTGGGAACATGATTTTCCTAATGGCAAGCAGGTCACAGAGGCCAACATGGATGATGAACAGAGGAGTGGCCATAACCATCAAGAGGCTCTCACATTCCACACCAGGACATCAGTTTGCCTACCCACAGGTCCTTTTTTACTGCCTTTCTCTCTTGGAAGATGGGCCCAGCCATCTCCCTCCTGACCCAGTCCTGCCCTGACTACACACATAGTGAACAGTCATGGGAGACCAACAGAAGTCATCTGGAGCCAGGTGCAGTGGCGCACACCTTCAATCCCAGCAGGGAGGCAGAGGCAAATGGATCTCTGTGAGTTCAAAGTCAGTCTGGTCTACAAACTAAGTCCCAGGACAGCTAATGTTAAATAGTGAAATGCGGTCTGGGGGAAAAAAAATAAGTAATCTGGAATGAAGACCTAAAAGGTCACTCAGATAGGGCTTCACACCACGCCCAAGTAACACACAGAAGTATGTCATCTGAACGGGAGTATGGGGCAGCTTGGGTAGAGCCAATAACAAGTCACATCTTAGACCCACTGGGTCTCCTTGATCCTGCAGGGGTCACTGTGTAGCAGCATCACATCAAAGGCCATGCTAAAAAGATGTCAACACCTATAAAGCTTGCCATGTACAGGCATTGTCACACATATAACCTTTGACTCTCCCCCAACTCTGGGAGGGGCTGGGCAGATGATGTTCCTATTTTGAAGAGGAAGCTGGAGCTACTTGGCCAAGGTCACACTTCCTAAGAAGAAGAGCAAGGTCTATTCTCCAGCAGTCTCCCCCTTTACCCCAGAACTTCCTTTTCTGCTTCGAATACATTAACTTCTCCCCAGTCTAGGCTAGAAACTACAAACTTTTCAGCAGTGCTCCTACTCCCTTGAGGAAACAATCAGGGCTCTTGGAATGTAGCTCAGGGGTAGAACACTTGCTTAGTGCACATGCACTAGGTTCCAGCTCCAGCACTCCATGCATGTGCATGCACACACACACATTCATACAATCCTGTTTGTACTAAAGTCCCCTATCATCTGCTTCCACACCTCTAGCTCTCCCACTATAGCAGCTGACCTGTCATCAGGTCCTGCAGACTTTCTCAATGAGCTTCTTATACAACCCTTGCACTTTTAGTCCCAGCCCATCCCTCTCTGCCTGAAGCACCCTGTTCTTCTAGGTGGTCTCCATCTTTCCTTATCCCTTCCTTTTTATCCCACTCCAGAAGTGTCCTCCCAGGTCCCTGGCATCCAGCTGGTACAGTTCACTAGATCTGTCCCTAAATTCTGCAGTCAAGGTATCCTTCAGGCCTTAACTGTCAATGCCCCTCTTCGAAAAACATACTTGCTAGTCCCTCCCTGAACCCTTCTTCTAGCTTAGTTTAGTTCTCCTTCCTAGCCCTTCTCTCTGTGCCTTCATTCAAGCTTCTACACTCTAGCATGCACAGCCTTTTGACTGAAGAAGACATGAGGACATGTATGTGTTCCTTAATGACGTGCCCAAGACCTTGTAGAGATTCAGTGGCTGGTTACACTGGTATCCCATGGATGTTGGTTCTGGTATGCTAGACCATGGAACAAGTTGATGAGTAAGAAGGCTGGGACTACCAAGGGGAAAGTCCCAAAGACAGAGCTACCTCCAGGCTTGTTCTGGGAACCAGTAGCCTCAGGGCACTCCCTTCCCTGAGCTGACCTGGTTGGTTCCTGCTGCCCTGCTCAGGGAGCCTTGCTCTTTGATCCAACAGCCCTTGCTGGGAGAACCTTCTAGGCAACAAACAAGCGCTGCCAAGGGAACTGTTCACTGCCTCCTTGTGTGGCTATGACATGTTCCTCACACACTTGGTTTCCTTCCCAGGACCAGAATTCCTCATGAAGGTCTACAGGAGCACAGAGATTCACAGCTGCGCAGCTCCCATTTCACGTTTTCTGGAACTGTCCCCAGTCTGCATAGTGTTTGGAATGGCCGATGCCAGACTTGCTCTGTCTTACGTGACTGTATTTCCTGACTGGAGTTAGGAAGACCAAGGGTGGACACCTGAGCTGAGCAGGATCAGCCCTGACCCTCTAGGAATGTACATTCTGAAGTGGGGAGACCTCAGTTTATCTGAGCATGATTGGAACTGTGCAGGAACACACAGGACCTGTGAGCCCTGGACAGAGCAGCCAGAGAGCAGAGAAAGATGCTGACAAAGAGCTGAGCAAAAGAGGTGACTTTGCCCAGGCACCAATCCTGCTTGTGGGTCCTCCTTGCCAAATTAAGCTAAATTCAGTTGTTTTGCATTACTTGAGATCTGGGGGGTCCTAATATAGCTGGGGTCTCCCTTTTAAGCTTTTCCAAGAATACAAAGCAGGTGTTCCACAAATGCTTGTTGAATGAAGGAAAACTGGCCCCAAATTTGGGCTTTCCTATTTCTGCCAAAGGCACCACTATACTCCACAAATACGCTACATAAAGTGAGGGACTCAGGCAGCCCCAGGCTGCTCAAATTAAATGCACTTTCCCTGCATCACATCCTCATTTTCATCTCTTCTTTGGAGCAAAGCAGCACTAAAACGAACGGCAGGCAGGAGCAGGTCAGAAATAACAAGTCTTCAAAGTCCAGGCCAGCAGGGTAAACTGAAGCGGCAAACTGTGCCGTCCTCTGACTGTCCCCACTACAAAAAAACTGCCCTGCTGGGCGGCGGTAACATACACCTTTAATCCTAGCACTCAGGAGGCAGAGGCAGGACACTCTGGTAGACAGAGCGAGTTCCAGAATAGCTAGGGCTACACAGAGAAACCTTGTCTTGAAAAACCAAAACCAAACAGACCCCAAAACACTGCCCTGAGATTTCTGTCTTCTACCACAACCCTCATCTGTCCAAGATAACCAACAGTCTCTAACAGGTCCTAAAGCTAAGAACAATTATTCCAGGGACTACACACAAGGCTAGACCCAAGATTTCTAAGGCTGAAGACACCTCAGAGGAGCATTTGCATTTTGTCTAGTTTTCAAAATGTGCACTTTGTAGGACCTGAAGACCTAAGTGTAATCTCTGGGGCCCATTCTCCATGACTTCCATCAAAGTAGTATTCATTTGGTTGTATTTATTGAGCCTCTTGTGACTCCATCTGCAAAGGCTTCAGTAGTTAAAAACATTTTATGAATCCTGGTTCAGACCAACTCCATCATTCAGATGAGGATTGAGTGACTAATGCCTTATGTGGAGGCCACACCCTGGGCTGTTCCTATCATGCCCCACCCCCACGAGACAGTTCAGTCTGAGGTGACCCTGCCAGCATCAGCGGAAGGGTGATGCTAAATGGCCTGACAATGCAGGGCTGTCCTGATGCTGGTCTTCCGCTATATATAGTTTCTCCCCTGAAATGACCTCACACAGTAGAAAGGTCTGTGGTGAGGCCAAACTAGCTCTGTGTCTGTGACTTCAGAGGAGGGCTTCTGGAGAAAGTAGATGGCAAATGAGGAAGAGTCCTGCGGAAGGGGAGAACAGGAGTTGGCAGCAAGTGTTTTAGATAACTAGTGAAATTCCTGTCCTTGACCCTGGGGGATCAGAGGTGTCAACTTGACACTCTTATGAGGTGGGTGAGTGATGAAATGAACCCCAAACCGTTTTAAAAGATTTACCTATTTTATGTGTATGAATGTTTTGCTCACACATGCATGCCTAGTGTCCTCAGAGGTCAGAAGAAGACACTGAAACTGGAGTTATGGATGGCTGTGAGCTGCAGGTGGGTACTGGAAATCTGCAAGATTCCAGGTCCTGGCAAGAACAAGTGCTGTCAATCTGAGCCATACCTGCAGTCCCAAGTTCCAAACCTTAAGTGGTAAAACCACCATGCATGACAGGCTCCAATCTTGCCTGCTCACAATGCCAGGCGCTTATTCCCAAGTCACTTCATGTATATGCTTCCCTTGTACAAAATCCAACAGGAATCTCCTTTATCCAAACACCCTGACCACTATTCAAGATTTTGGTGCAGAAGAGCAAAGGGTGTGTATGTGGGGGTGGTGGTGAGGAGCTAGACAAACATCAAACGAGAATGTAGACTCTCCAGGTCAGGGAATACACAAAATTTTTTCTTTGTGCTTCTAGCATTGTAATTCACATTTTTATATGAATGCACTTTGCTTTTACAATAAAGAAAATTTTATTGCTACCACTTTCATCCTCTTTTAAAGTAATCACTCACCTTTCTACAAACTATGCCCATTTATGCCTGCTCTCTGCTCTATTCTAACCCTACCAACTCCTGCCTCCCAAGAGCAACTTAGTTCCTTCCTTGACTTCAAGTCATACCTTGACTACAGGGACCTCTCCACCTCAACTCACACTTAAATGTCTGCACATTGCCTTTGTCTCAACTTGTCTACACTGTGTCACTCAGGCTTGTCCACGCAGTTAGCTATGTTTGAAATGATGTCCTGTCTTTGCCTTTGCTTCCTCCTCGAGGCAGTCCATAACCACCACAGATGATGTAACGGACAAGTATGTCATGTACACCTGTTTGCATAGCAGGACGAACGATCACAAAGAACACAGGAAAGCAGGGTCAGTGTTCCTATCAGGTACCAGAACACCCAATACACACCACATATGCACTGACCAATGGCTTGACCCAGAACCTCAAGTTATTCTCACTGAATCCCCCATAATACCAATCTCTTTCCCTTTTACGGATATTATTTGGATAAGCCCATCAACTTCACAGGTTTGGGAAACCTATCACTTCGCTACCCCCTTGCATCTACCTATACCCAGCCTGGCATAGCATGGCAAGTAGAAACATGAAGAATGGGGCCTAAGGCTGCAGCAGCTTCTCAGAAGCAGCCTCTGGGGCCATGGCCCTCATGCCAAAGGAAAGGTGCTGTCAACTACAGTAGGCCGAATTCTCCACCCTGGTCGTCAGAAGACGTGTCTGATGGTCAAGGACTGGCCACCCAGCCCTGCCTCTTCCACCCGGTACCTTCAACAGTAGGACAAAGCTAAGCTCAGTTTCAGCAGAAAAACGTCAGTTTCAGTTTACAGGCATTCTCCAGAGAATGTGGCTGTTTTTTTGCCTATTGACTCCAATAGGCTAGTCAGTCCATTCTGTCCTTAGAGAGAGACCCCAAATAATACAGTGAATAACAGGAAATTTTTAAAGGATTCTGGTAGACCATGTAAAAATTCACAGGCACAAGCCAGGCGGTGGTGGCACACGCCTTTAATCCCAGCACTCCGGAAGCAGAGGTAGGCAGATCTCTATGAGTTTGAGACCAGAATGGCCTACAGAGCAAGTTCCAGGACATGCTCCAGAGAAACCCTATCTTGAAAAACAAACAAAAATTCACAGGAACAGTAAGTTTCAAGCCAAACGATGTCTCCACTCTCCTCCTCAGCACCCGGACCTGGACCCAGGCCACGCCAGGATTATCACAGTGAGCCAGACTCAGGTGAGCTCTGGGTTCTGTGGACCAGGCATGAGAGTTCAGAAGACAAAGTAAACAGGAGCTGGCCTAAGGCATAAAATGGCTGTGCAAAGCACTGTGGGCTCCCTCGGGCACTGCCTCCTGGGTCCCTTTGACACCTTGGCACTGTGAGCTACAGATGTGCCTGAGGGGTAGGTGTGGGTAGGAGAAAATTGATTTTGAAAAACAAAT
The DNA here is from genome assembly GCF_018167655.1 of Microtus oregoni. Lineage (NCBI taxonomy): Eukaryota > Metazoa > Chordata > Mammalia > Rodentia > Cricetidae > Microtus > Microtus oregoni. The sequence continues at coordinate 19,086,247 of NW_024543071.1, forward strand.
CACAGAAACGTGGTATTATTCAGCCTGTGAGCTCCTGGAGGAACTGGGGCTAGCCCTCTGTGCTGTGCGCCCTCACTTCTGGCAAGGCAGTTTTCAGAGAAGCGGTTAGCAAAGTGGCTAGGTACAGCTCTCACACAGCGGCTCTCCCCCTAAAGTGTCCTCCTTCCAGCTGAGGCTGTAACTCACTAGTAGAGTGCTTGACTAATGTGCACAGAGCTGTGGCTCAATCCCAGTCCTCCAAAGGCTTGCCTTCCTCATCTGTTAGGACTTCACTAAAGTAGTCACGGGCCCAAAACTGCAAGACCAATGTGAAAACTGAAGACTGTTAATGTTAAACACTTGGGAAGGGACTTACCATAAATAGGGTAGATAATCAATTGCACTCACTTCAATAACAAAGATTTCTGCAGGTTGGGGCAGGACTTGGGAGATAAAACAGTGTGAGTCTATTTCAAAAGAACAAGTGCTTCTGCTAGGAAAAACAAAACATCAATGTTGCATGTAATATCCCATATTACAGAGGTTAAGTATGGCCTGCCCCAGATGCTGGGTGGTTGCACTGGGAAGATGGACTTATGAACATTGTTATAAATGTAATTTCTGGAACATTCAGGAGGTAAAGCACAGGGACTGGCAGAAGTAGGGTGTAGTGTTAGTCACAAGTGGCAATGACGTCAGCAAACTAGCTATACCTGTTTAGAGACCAGTGAGCCCTTTGCTGAAATGGAAGGTAGGCAGGGAGGGCAGGAAGGAACCCAGAGCATCAGAAAGAATGGTCTGGAGTCCAAATTCTTCTACTTCTTACTATGTGAACCCCCTTCCATTTCTCACACAATAGTTAATATCACAAAGTCTCTCCCCTAAAGTGAAGAGAGACACTTGCCTGGTTGGGGTCACGGAGAGGGGGGCACATCTACACGATGCTCATATAAGACATGTGTGAATGCTTATTACATGTAAGCGAACAGGATTTGAGCCTATGTCCAGGTGCTGCTTATCAGGTATGCAAAGTGGCTCTGGTGACAAAGGACATCATCAACATCTGAAAGGTCAGAGGGATGACTGACGCTGACCTGCAGTAGACAAGTAGGGAAGGCAACCCCAAAGATCTGAGTGGAGTTCAGCCAAACTGGAGGGAGGCCCCAGCAAACTGAGTGTGCTCCCCAGCTCTGACCTACTGAGGAAGAAATGTCTACGCCTGTTTGGAGATGCCTAGAACAGCCACTGGCTGCTGCCGAAATCATCAGCAAGAGCGGCCAGCCGGGAGCGCTGCCAATGATTGGCTACTAATGAGAATTGAAGTTCTCAAGTTTTTGTGAATGATTCACATTTTAAAAAATGAAGCTGAATTCAAGGCTATCTCTATAATAACATCACTGTCTGGCAACTTGCTTACAATTTGCCTTCCTGAATAAATGGAATTAAAAAGAATGGTAGCTAGCCCAGGGAATAGCTGAGGAATCAGATCCTGCATTTGAACATCAGTTATCTTAACTGGAGGAGGGGTAGATGGAGACAATTGCCAAGTACAGAAGTAACAGTAGTAAATAACTAACATTATGGTATATTTAATTGTGCCCTGGGCACAATTCTTTACCCAGAGTAGCTCATTTAATCCTCATTACAACCCTTTGAAGTAGGTACTGCTTCTCCATTTTACAGATGAACAAACTGAGAGCCAAAAAAACTCAACTTGCCTAAGATTACATAGCTAATGAGCTAGAGGATCTGAGAAAATACAAGGAGAAACCAAATGAATAAAATATTTACCATAATTTCCTGTCCACAAAAGAAAACTATCTTATAATCTTCCTTTAAAAGAACTCTAGTATTTGTAAATCAAAGAAAACTCATGGCCAGTCCTATTATACACCGATTGCAGGAAGGGGTCAGAAGGGTGACCACCACCAGATTTCCTAGGTTGGAGGAAGAGCTACCCTCTGTTTCTCTCTACACCGGGAAGAAAGACTGTCTTCAAAGGAACCAGTGCTTTGCCTTGGTTCTCTTCAGTAAAAACCTAGCACCATTCTCTACAATGGGCGTGGGCACTTAGCTGATCCCTCCCACTCATTATCACACTTAACACTGGGTACTCTAAATAGCTACCCTGGTCACCACTTTACTGATGCAGAAACTGAAGCTTGTCCTGGGGTTTTTTCACACAGTAAGAAAGCAGTGGAGGGGTTGGAGAGATGGCTCAGCAGTTAAGAGCACTTCCAAAGGTTCCAAGTTCAATCCCCAACACCCACATGACAGCTTACAGTCTATAACTTCAATTCCAGGGGATCCTACACCTTCTTCTGGCCTCCCTGAACACCAGTACATGCATGCAGGCAAAACACCCATATACATTTAAAAAAAAAAAGTGAGCTATGAAGCAATTGCCTCCTGCCCCTGCCCCAGGCTTTCATTATTTGCTAGTCAAAAACCTGGGGCAGCTTAGGACCCTCCAAGTCTCAGTGCCTGGAAGGAGAAAAGTGATTTCTGCCCAGCCTACCTATCAGGAAGGCTGTGGGGATCAAACAGTACACAGTGGTTGAGAAAGCACTTTGAAAACTACAAAATGCTGAGCAAAGCAAGGGATCATTCATTTTACTAATCACAAAGAGTGACGCCTGGTTCTGCAAGCACTTTGCTAATATGACTCTCTCTTTCTTCTTTTCCCTTGGGAGTAGGAGAATAATTCAAAGGCTGCAAAGCGTGGGCAACTCCTTTCTTCAAGTCCCTGGCACCTGGGAATTGGAAAGTGGGGGTTCACTCTGGGAGAAGGCGGGGGAAGTAAGAGCATTTCCATTAACTGGTTTTTTCTCTTTAGGATCAGGATCTTGGCTGGGATTCCATTGCCTCCAGCACTAAGCCCTCAAACAACAGTCCCGGCTGGGACATCTATCAAGTACCTACTAAGTGCCAAGAGGATGATGGCTAGGCTTTTCTGCCTATGAAGGTATGGTCTGGGGCCAGGAAACTAGACAAGGTAGAATGAACAACGGGGGGTGGGGGGGGTCTCCATCATGGAGTTGGGCAGATCTCACAGCTGTCAGCCTGGCTGCTTCCCATGGCTTGGTAGAGTTGCAGCAAAACATGCTCTGTGGACAAGGAATTAAGAGTTCAGGGCCTTGCCAGGTGGTGGCAGCGCACACCTTTAATCGCAGCACAGAGGCAGGATGATCTGAGTTTGAGGCCAGCCTAGTCTAAAGAGCGAGTACCAGGGCAGTCAAGGGTACACAGAGAACTGCTGTCTTGAAAAACAAACAAAAAGAGTTCAAGGCCTCAGGGTGGGTTTTGTTTCCACCTCTTCTCAGTACTGTGTCCACCACCAACTACTTTGCCTTCCTGGCCATCAGTATCCACAGAAAAAGCTGTTCTCATAGGTAAAATAAAAGACAAAATGAGATAAGGCCTGTGAAGGATCCTAGCAAGGTACTAAGAGATATGTGTGGTGGTGTACCTCTTTAATCCTAGCACTCGGGAGGCAGAGGCAAGCAGTTCAAGGCTAACCTGGTCTACAGAGGGAGTTCTAGACAGCCAGGGCCACAGAGAAACCTGTTTTTGTTTCTGTTTCATTTTGTCCAGATAGGATCTCAATATGTAGCCCCAACTGGTCATGTAGACTAGGATGGTTTCATATTCATGAGTCATCCTCTTGCCTCTCCCTTGCTAGAGATAGGGCCCCATAAGCTAGAGGCTGGAAGATTGCAAGTTCCAGTCCAGCCTGGGCTACTTTGGGCTACATGGTAAGAATTTAAAAATAATGTTAAAACCAGAAACAACAAAAGTGGTTCTCTTTCTCCTATTCAATGACAACAAACAGTGGTGTCCTGGAGCCTGCGTCTGACATCTCAGCTCATCAGGGTTTCATTGCAGTGGTGCAAAGAGCTGCGTGGCCTTAAACAGCAAGGCTGTCTCTCAGGGACTGTTTCTTTACCTGTTTAAATGATGATAATAGCAACCTTTGGTTATGGGGATTCACCTGGATCCAGTACCTGATGCTCCTGGAACCTGGTGTACCCCAGATGACCTCCCACTAGCTGTAATTCTAAGATCTCAAAACAACAAACTTATAGCCTATGTCAGGTATATGCTGCTTGCTGACTCTCAGGCACCTAGGCTTAGGCTCTGGAAAAAATACTCTATTCACGCTAAGCTCCTAGAACAAGGTTGTCAGAAGAAACAGGAACAAATGAGGAGCCATTCTACTGCTGTAGGCCCCACAGAGATACAGTACTGCAGAGGATGCAGCCCCTTTCCTGATGGGTTATCCTGAGTGCAAAAAAACCGGGTAGAGGATGGTGCAAGTGTGATGAACACAGAGCTCAGTCTCCCTCTTGAACACTCTGAAAGCATGCAGGATGTTATTCTTGCGGGGGAGGGGGGGCAATGAATGCCAAGTAGTCAGAGCCCTGAGACACACCCTACCTTCCTTCCCCCATGGGAACCACAAGTCTATCCCTCTTGTCTGCAACAGGAGCAGAAGACAAGTGGCTCTCTAGGCCTGAGTAAGATGACGCTTTAGGAGCCAGATGAATTACCAGAGCACAGAAATGTATCTATCCCAACTGCTGGCCATGGAGTTAGAAACCCAGAAGCAAGTCAGATTCTGACTGACCAGGAGAGATGCTGGCCTACACCCAAGCCCATGTATTGTATCCTCTGGAATACCCCTCAGGCTTCAAGTTTGGATCTACAGCTCTTTTTCTAAACCTAAGCTCTGTTGTTTCCTGGGGACACTGAGGGGCTATTTGAGCCCACCAGAAATATCCATTACATGATAAACCATTAGTTTGGGTATTTTAAAGATACAGAAGCAAAATAGCAAGACAATGAGGTATTATTTCTCTTTTTGAAAAGACACTTTGATCCTGCTACGATATGGATGAATACTGAAAATATGTTACTCAGGCAAGAAGCCACATTCCTATAATCCCAACACTCAGAAGGCAGAGGTAAGACACTGAACAAATATGAGTTTCAGAGCCAGCTTGGGCTAAATAGCAAGTTTCAGTCCAGTCTGAGCTCAGAGTGAGACCCAAAAAACCAAGACAGGGTATAGATAGCTCAGTGGTACAGCACTTGCCTTGCCTGTGTAAGGTCCAGGACGTCATCCTTAGTACCATTAAAAACTAAAGTACTGTAGGGCCCAGGTCTACCCTTGTTCCTGGGGTTCATCTTGAGGACAGTTTCTGGTCAGCTAACTAAAGCATTCTGTTTGTTCTCGTGCTCCCCATGCCCTGCCTGGTGATTAGCTGTAGGGCATTGACTCCATCGCTGGCATGGTAATTTCCCACCTGGCTGGGCGGAAATCCTTGTGCAGCAGCTAGGTATATAAGGATTTCCCCAAGGTTGAATAAATGGCATTCGGCTGATCGCCTTACAAATGACCCAGGTCTCTTTGTGTGTTCTTTCAATCTCCAGGCCCTTGCCTGACTTGCGTACGGTACAGAACTGTACCGAGGGTGTAACACAGAATCAGGTGTTACAAAGTACATTTTATGTTTTGTGTATGGTTAGACATGGGGCTTTGTTTTGTTGAGGCAGGGTCTCAGTATAGTTCAGGCTGGCCTCAGACTTGCTATGTACCTAAACTGGCCCTAAACTCCTGATTCATGTGTCTCCACTTCCTGGGTGGCCCATCTTAACTATGTCGCTTGTTTTTGTTTTATTGGAAAGGCGGGGAAAGGGGCCACTCATTTCCAGGAAGAAGGCCGAGCAAGGTTCACAGGTGGCAACAGCTTGGCAGTGGAGCCACTCGGTAGGAGCCTTCAGGCCTAGAGCCTGCGAGGCCTTCCCATTATTAGAGGCTCAGTAACTAACCAGGCAGGGTGGCTCACAGTTCCCTTCTGCCCTATCACTTTCCTCCCCACCCAGAACTCTTGTCTTTCTGGCATAAAGCTTCTGAGGCCTCTTGTGGTTGCAAGGTATGAGTTCAACAACCCAAAGTCACAAAACGTTTTTGATGCTGCATCTATCCTACTTAAGGAGAATCTCAATCATTTCAGTGATTCCCATCCAAAAATAGGTTTGAACTAATCTTCTATTGTTTTGCCTCTTAAGAAGAGTAAGCTTCAGTGATCTAAAAGGGGAAAAGTCACTGGGTATGTCTGTCTTTGTAAAAACCCTCTTTGAATAGGAACATTCGAAGTTCACATCGTCTCTTGTTCATCCAGGGTGCCACTCCAGTCTTACAACCTCTCTCGGAGGTCAAAGAGAGACAGTCTCTCCATTACACTAACAGGGAAACTGAGGCTTAAAGAGATCAAGAGGCTTACCCAAAGCCACACAAACAACTAGAATGGGGAAAAGAACCAAAGCTTCATTTCCCAGCAATGCCAGATGAAAGCCTGGACTGAGACCATGCAGCCATGAACAGAATTTAAAATGATCTCTCTTAACTTTGTCCTCCTAACTTCTTGTGGCAGTAAACTAGAAGCACTGTCATATATGTACATATGTATGCGTGTGCAACTCAGATACACATCTATTCAGAAAGAGGATCAGTCAAGCATGAAACAAGTGACTTGCCCTACAAAACCAATCACGGGCATAGCAGAGACTAAATGCTCCTCCTTTTTGAATACATTTGACCTTGACTGCTCCGTACTTCTTGACCTCAACATAATCGATTTCTGACAGAGCCCGGGCAATCGATTTCTGACAGAGCCCGGGCAATTTTGATACAAGTTGCAACATATTTCTGTGAACTAGGCAGGAAGCAGATACATCTTTGTTCTCCTTTTTAATAGCTGGACAAGAAAAAAGAGGTTAAAGAAACCTCTAGGCTTCTTTTCAGCTCTAAAATTCTATGATTCTAAAAATGCTCTAACAAATCAATGGTGAAGAGGCCTGGAATCCACATCACTTGACTTCCTGCCTCACATTCTGCTGGGCCACCACCTCTTCCCTGCCCTGTGAGTTAAGGACTTGGAACACCAGGCGAGCCTACACACATCAAACAAGAGTGCTCCTGGCTGGTTAGGAGGCTCACAGTGGCTTTGCTCTAAGAAGCGCTGAGCTTCAGCACTTCTATTTCCCAGCATGAGGCGCCCACTGCAATAATACCCCCGGGTACTAGAAGGCTTATCCATTACTAGGTAAGAGGCATGCTGGTCCTAGGCCACTCTGAGGTGCCCACGTCCCTTCCTCAGGATACCTGCTCTACACAGGCATGCTCATTTAGTCTACAGAGCCCACTAACTCTGTTACACACAAATTTCATACAGAAATATTAATTGCCTACCATGTTAGGCACTGTTCTTGGCACTATGCAGAGTAAGGGGACCCAGTCTATATTAGGTGATGGTATGGATTATGGAGGAAAATAGGACAGGGAAGGGAAACAGATAATGCTGAGAGCAAGGGGAAGGGAACTGATGTTCAAAAAGGATGATCTGGGAGGGTTAAGGAGAAGATGGGACCATTTCAGATGTCAAGGGTCTGGGAAGGGAAATGAGGAGAAAGTAAATGGATGCCTTGTAGGGCCACCACAAGGATGATGACTAGAAGGGGAGTCACAGAAAGGGCTGAGCAAGGGAGTAACAAAATCTGACCTCCATGTCATAGCATCACTGGCCGCTGTGATAGAAATAGTCTGTTAGGGGCGGTGGTGGCGCACGCCTTTAATCCCAGCACTCGGGAGGCAGAGGCAGGCGCATCTCTGTGAGTTCGAGACCAGCCTGGTCTACAAGAGCTAGTTGCAGGACAGGCTCCAAAACCACAGAGAAACCCTGTCTCGAAAAACCACACACACACACACACACACACAAAAAGAAATAGTCTGTTAGGAGGCAGAGGAAGAAGTAGGAAGGTCAATTGAGAGGCTGATGATGGCTTGCTTAGCTGGGTGAAAGTGGAACAAGTCGGGTTCAGAATACACTGAGGGCAAAGGCAACAGGATTTATTCAGTAAATGGATATAGAGCTTGAGACAGAAACTTGAGTTTTGGGGATGTAGACAACCGAAGAATGAAGTCACCAATAACTGAGACAAGAACAACTTGTAGGGGCAGTAACAGAGAAGTAGGGACTCAGTCTGGTTTGAATGTGCAAAAGTGAGAAACCTTTTGGATGTAAAGGTGTAGAACAAACAGAAAAATCTTCAAGGCTGGAGTTGGAAAGGATGGCTTGATATTATAAACATGAGAGCCACTAGCATATACATAACTATACATATACTATAAGCATAAGCATACAGGATTTACAAAGGTAATCATATGTGATTTTCTTGTGTGATTATTATCTGTACCCCCAAGACTGTAAGCTCTGTGTGGCCAAGGATCTTGCCTGTCCATAGCCAGTGAGGTACCTGGCACTTAGTAAATATTTACTGAGCAAATGGAGAAGCTGTTCAATTATTCCTTTAAGACGAGCCACAGCCCCCACAAGAAGCAGGTTTCCTGCAACCAGAGCTAAACCCAGCCAGGCTGAAACAGGGCCCAGGGCTTTAACCTGTGAGCTTGAAAGTCCAGGTACATCACAGGGTCAGACATTTGGGTTTCAGCCCTACCACATTCTCACAGGGTGGGGCCACACAATAGACTTGCCTGTTCTGCCACCTCAGTTTCTCTCTGCCATGGCTGGGGACCCAGTTGCTTCACCCAGTTCCTTGGGCAGGATACTGATCGACCTAAGCTACTGTGTGGGAAGTACTCTCCATAGGAACATATGCTCAAGTAGTCTTGGGAAGCATCCAGGATAGCCAACACTTAGAGAAAGGGAACCTGAGCCTACTCTGGGTACATTTAGAGCAACAATTAAAAAATATTGTCTTGTTTTGTTTTTTGGTTGTTTCGAGACAGTGTTTTTCTGTGTAGCTCTGGCTGTGCTTTAAACCGGTTGGCCTCAAACTCACAGAGATCTGTCTTCTGCTTCCTGAGTGTTGGGATTGAGGCATATGCTACCACACCTGGTTAAAAAATACTTTTAAAAGTGGCTACATAGTAGGAAAAATTAATGACTCATCTCAAAAGACATATTTAAAAATACATTAGTTTCTTTGATAACTGTAGTTATTACCCAAGGAAAATTTAAAATGTCACTAAACAAAGAAGAGTACTATAAAGGCATGATATTCCTTTCCCTAGTCATTAGCATTCAAATGAGTTCCAAATGGGAACTGAAATAAATGTGGCTAGAGTAAATAATACTTGTTTGGGGGCCAGAGATATAGCTATCCCAACTCAGAGAACCTGAGTTCAGTGCCAGCACCCACACTGGATGGTTTACAACCACTAGTATCTCTAGCTCTAGGAGCTCCAACAGTCTTCTGGCATCTGTGGGTACCCATAGCCACAAACACAACACACATAAATAAAATAAAAATAAATCTTAAAAATAGTATTTATTTCTATTTTAAAAGAACAAATGACAACCAGGCCAGCAAGATGGCTCAGTGGGTGAAGGATCTTGCTACCATTACTGAGCACCCGTGTTTGACTGCAGTTTGAAAACTACAAGATAGAAGGAGAAAACTGACTCCAGCAAAATGTCCTCTGACCGAGATTCCTCAACCATGGGCACTGATTCCGTTTCACTTGTCAGATGACTGAGAAGACAGAGCTAAAGACAAAAGGTAGCACTGTGAGGTGCATTTCACTCCAATAACTCCAGTTTGGAAAAATCACCTTTATGAAGATGATAAAACAGCAACAATGACCTTGAATAACTCTGTCCCTTCTGACATTATTAGAAACGTGGCTCAGAGAGAGGCTTGTTGACATGCATAGGATCAGAGGCCTAGGACTAGACTTCAGGCGCTTTCAATTTTTTTGTTTTGTTTTTTGAGGCAGGGTCTCACCATGTAATCCTGGCTTGGACCAAAACTAAAAATGTAGACCAAGCTGGCCTCAAACTCACAGATTCTCCTGCCTCTGCATCCAGAGTGTGTGCCACCATGCCCCACCTCTCTCATGTGCGCACATGTGCTCTGTCCAGGACGTGAGTATGGAAGTCAGAGAATCACATTCAGGATGTGATCTTCTGCTCTCATGTGGGTCTCAAGGATTAAACTTGAGTGGCCAGGTTTGCCAAGGCCTTTACCTGCTGAGCCATCTTACTGGCCCCTCAGTTTGATGTCTGTTCAGATTTTCTTCCCATTCAGAAAAAAGGAAGGCAAAGTTATGGTTCAGTTATGGGGAAGGGTCAAGCACGCCTCACACCCAGTGATGGAGATTCAGTGGAGGGCCCTTCACATTCTAGGCCAGGATTTTACCTCTGAACCACCCACCCCCCGTTCTAGTCATTAGTCCTACACCATGAAACTCTGTCCCTGTGAAAAGGTAAGCTGCAGATGTTACAGCATGCCAAGTACATGCTGTGAAGTTAAGAGGGATTCCTTCCCTTGTACCAAATCTGCCATCCTCCAAAGTAGCTCTTGCTTTGAACTTTATGAATAAAACTATTCATAGTAGGGTCCAAAAATTAAAAGAACCATTCACTAGCAGGTTAAAAAAAGTGGAGATATACTTCAGCAAAATGTTTGCATAAAAGATTAAAGAGGCAGGATGAAGTCAGGTTAGCTTTCTACGGTAACAGATACCAAGTGCTTCCTCTGTAGTCTGTGCTAAGAGCTGTGTGTACACATTGTTGTATGCAGTGAGTGACAGAAGCAGACCAACACACAAGGAAAAGACAGAATCCAGGTCTCCAGGCTTACAGTGTTGGCTGCTGATAGAGAACTGTGAACTTCAAAGACGTGACTAATAATATAGAACAGCTAATTGTTAAGTAAGTGGCACAGGTGATGTGTCTGCAGGAGTTCTCTGCAGTTCTGCTGGGGATGGGAGCACTGCAAGGCAGGATGTTTCTACGGATATGGCTATGAGAAAGTACGTGACACAGATATATGAAAATGTCAAAAATCAAACCCATTACTTTGTATGCTAATTAAATTTTTTAAAGAAGATAGGATATAGTAGTACACTCCTATATTCCCAGCACTCTGGACACTGGAGGGGTCAAGGTGAGCCTAGACTACATGGCTACACTAGCTACATAGGGAATTCCAGGCCAGTCTGCTTATGCTATAGTGTAGCAAGCCCCCGTCTTGAAAGAAAAGAAATGAAGACAAAGAGGATGGATGAATGAATACAGGAGTCCAGGTGTACTCTGAAGAAAGACACTCATAACAGAGAAATAATATATGCAAACATTGTTGCTCTTACTGTCAGGGAAGAGGAAGCAATCCAGTTCTAAAAGGACCAGGTCAGACTCGTACATTCTTGAAAGTTAAAGGTCTTGTAGAGGTAGAAAGTACAGAAATTGTTTTGTTGTTCATTTTTTTTGTTTGTTTTTTGGAGACAGGGTTTCTCTATGTAGACCCAGCTATCCTAGAACTCACTCTGTAGACCATGCTGGTCTCAAACTCACAAAGATCCACCTGCCTCTGCCTCCTGAGTGCTGGGATTAAAGGCTTGCACCACCACTGTCCAGCCAGAACATTTTTTGAATACAAAAACTAGGGTCTAGACACACAAGTGGTTTCTAGCTACACACTGTGTGCAGGTATTAGATGAGTGACTGATGGAGCCCTCCAAGGACAACTCACTGCAGCTTAGAGGGAATAGATGGGCTTGAGATGGCGTGGAAACAAACCATGAACCACGTGGGAAGGCACATACCTGTAAACTTGCCGATGAAAGAATTGGCAGGCCTCTGTGACTAGTTGATAGAAAGTCGAGCACAAGTCAGATGAGTAAGGAAGTGCAGAACTTGATTTAGAGGGATTGAACCAAGGCTATCCACAGTACCTATGTCTGTCTAGACATGGGGGTCTGGGAATCAAGCTAGTAACTAGGAGACAGGAGTCTTTTTTGATGGACAAAGAGTTGTGCACTTAAGTAAGCTCTATCTCTGGGAGGGAGTGTAATGAGAAAACCCAGAATGTCATACTAAGCCACAGGTATCTTCAACCTAGCAGGTGAGAGTGGGCAAAAATAATCAAAAACAAAAATTGGAGGCTAGGGATACCAAAAAAAAAATGATAAAGAAAAAAACCAGGATGAGGATAAATGGACAAGAGTGGTGGGAGTTTCAGGCAGGAAAGGGTTGTGAACCATGATACCATGCTGCAAAAACAAGGACAGAGGATATAAATAAGAAGTATTTGCTGACTGATTGAATGAATGAACAAGTCCTTGGTCAGAAGAATGGCCAGAGTTGCTTTCAAGAGAATTTTAGTGAGTTTTATCCTATCCTCCTAATGAAAACGTTTCTGTCCGCACAAGTCATCCTGCCTGCACACACAGACTTCCTTCCCTGTTTCCCCCGTGGTTCTCCCCATCCTCCTTCCCAGGTTCCACAAGCAAAACAACACACACCTTCAGTGTCAAAGCAGACAGGAAACTCCAACTCGAGTTTCCACTTCATTAACAACTGCGCCCGTGGCTCCTCTTACATAAAGGGGTATGTGGTAACAAAGAGGAAGAAGAGACTGGATTCCAGCCCCGGTTGTTCTACTTCGAGAAGCTGGCTGACCAACCTCCCTGGATCTGCACGTTACACAGAAGGGAGGAAGGTAGATCTGTAAATTCAGATCAGGGTTGAAGGTCCCTCTGTGCTTCAGAGTTTATCATTTGCATAATAAGTTCCTTGCAACACCCTCAGAGAAGGGGCTACAAGAGCCAGGCAAATGACCCTCAGACGCAGCGCCAGGACAGGAGGGGTGTACCAAGAAAGTGAAGACAGCGCTGCTAGCGCTTCGCACACCGCCAGAGAGCAGATCCCATTCTCATGGCTGAGAGGGATCCCATTCCCAGGGCTGAGAAGGCTTGACGACGCTCACCCCGCACCCCACCTTTCCAAGACTCCCAGACGGCCAGGAGGCTCTAAAAAGCCCTGCGGAGGGGTGGGGAGGATTAAAGATTTCTACCCCATGGTCCTGCACTGCTTTTGCTAGTCGGAATCTCGCAGACACGATCTGCAGCCCGATGACACAGTGACTCTCTAGAAGGAGCGACTGTGTTCGCCTCGCACGCTCGGACTTCTGGGGACGCAGGCTGCCCACGCCGCGCCCCGGCCGGCCGCCGGCCGACCCCGGCCGGGGCTACCAGACCAGCGGTGCACTCGTCCCGCCCCCTCCGCCGGCCTCGTCGCGGTCTGGAAACATTTCCTGCCCCCGCCCCCACCCCCAGCTTCCCGGTGGGAGCGAGTTGGCCTCGCAGCCGGGTCAGCGCTCGCAGTTACCCCAACTCGCGTCTCAGCCAACCCTCGCCGGGGAGGTCCCGTCTGGCTCCGAAAAACCAAGGGGGAACCTAGGCGCCGAGAGCCGAGCCAGGTCGTTCGGAACCCCAGGGTTCGGGCAAGACAGGGGCCAACTGGCGACGCGCCGGGACCCCGCTGCCTTTCGTTACCTGCTCGCTTGCGGGGGTGTCCCGGAGCAGCCGGCCTCTCCCGGCGCTGTCTCCCCACACAGTTGCCCATGCTGGCTTCTCAGCGGGTCCCCATGCACCGGAGACGGAGGACGGCCGGCTACTCCACGCTGCTGCCCCGAATCGCGGCGTCCCCGGGTCAACGGCTCCCGCAGCCCGACATCGGGAGCTCCTGGGATCTCCCCTGGGGCGCGCGCTGCCCGACGCCGGCTTCGCCACAAACTTTGCGGGCCAGGGGAGAGGGAGGTGGCCAGGCCAGGGGGGCCCGCGACAGTGCCCGGCCAGAGACCAGCCGGCTGGAGGGGCGGAGGGAGGGGGCGGACACCGCCGCAGCTACTCCGGGCTCGCTCGCGGCTCCCAGCTGGGGCCGGCCCCCCGGAGCCTGTCAGTCACCTACCTAACCCCGCCCCGGCCCAGCCCCGTTCCCTTCCTCCCGCTCGGGACGCCCGTGCCTCCGCCGCCGGCCGTCCCAGGTGCGCATGTGACCTGACGGCACCGCCCCTCGGGCCGGGCCTGGTTTTCTCATTGGCTTCCCCCTGGGTGCGTACCGCCCCTCGGCCCCACCCCAGCCAGGTGCCCGCCCTGCCGTCTGTCTCCCGGGGAGAGCGGCCGGGAATTGTGCGCCCTCAACCGCCCCGGCTGCGTGCCCAGCAGACGCTTCCCTTCCTCGTGCCGCGCCCCGGACCAGGCCCCGCCCTCTGGGGGAGGGGCCGTTAGGTCCTTCAAGGAACCGCCAGGCTCAGAACCGGCAGGCACGTGACCTGGGAGCGGCCCGCCCTCCCCAGGCCTGCGCCCAATTATTGGCTGTGGAGGCGCGTGCGCGGAGCGGCTCGTCTCGTGGCAACACCTACTTCCCTCCCACAGTCTCTGGCTCGCGTCATGGCTGCCGCCACCGCGCTGGAGGAGGTGGCGGCGCCCGTGGGCGCCCTGTGTGGCCTGGTGCAAGACTTCGTCATGGGCCAGCAGGAGGGGCCCGCTGACCAGGTGGCTGCAGGTATGGCAAGCCGCGCCGCGAGGCTTCTGCAGGTGCCGGGCCGGAAGGAGCGGCCTCTGCCCCGGCGCGCGGCGGGAAGGGAGTGAAGGGAGAGGTGATTGTGATTGGTCCTCTGGTTGCTCGGCCGGCAGCGCGAGCGCCACAGCTGAACAAGTTGGAGAGTCACTTGCGTCTTCCTTAAAGCTTGCTTTGCATTCCGCATCTCGCTGTAGTCCTTAGAACATCATTATATTTCTCCAACGACGACCCCCACCCCCAGGCCCAGCGAGATCCGGAGACTCGCGTAGGGCGCAGTCTAGCCCGGAAGTGGAGCTGGGACTTGGACGCGCGTGTTCAGGTCCAAACCAAGTGCTCGAACCGCGGGATCGCGTGTTTGGAGGGTTAACGCGTGTTTGCGGGTCCGAAGGGTTACGCCCCAGTCTCTTGCCATCCTGGAAGTTGCGTGCGCCACAGCTCTCTTGGGGGGTTGTAATTAGAGGGAGGAGGAGGGGAGCCAGTCTGGGTCAGAGGCGGTGGGTTTGTAGATGACCGGTGTTCTATTAAGGCTTCACTCAGTGTCTTAGTGGGGGTTTTGATAAATTACCTCCCATGACTTTTTATAATAACTCATTTGTTATCTTCCCAGAGTTCCAGTTTTAGGAATCTAAGAGTTCTGAGTTTATTTAGGATTTGAACAAATAAAATTCCAGGAGGCTTCCTTGGAATTCCTTCCGAATGTTGAATGTTAGGATACCTTCAGAGTCGGATTTAAGAAATAGGATACAAAATGGATATAGATGTGGGTTTTCTTAAATTACTTTTTGGACGTTTTGTGTGTTTGGGAGAAGGATAAGTTTGTTCTAATTGAACAGATTAGTTTTTATATATATATATATATATATTTAGTATGTATACAATATTCTGTCTGTGTGTGCAGGCCAGAAGAGGGCACCAGACCCCATTACAGATGGTTGTGAACTACCATGTGGTTGCTGGGAATTGAACTCAGGACCTTTGGAAGAGCAGGCAATGCTCTTAACCTCTGAGCCATCTCTCCAGCCCCCAGCAAATTAGTTTTATAATATACGAGAAATGAACTTATGCTAGAAAAATATGATGGTCCTTATTACTGAGCACGTATTTTTCACCGAGCATAAAAAGGATTGGGAACAAAAATACAAATCCACTTCTTTCTATGGAGCCAAAGAGATTCTAATACAGTGGAAGAGACAACTGTCTGGTGAGAAGGAAGTGTATGGTGGTTGGTAAGCATTTAGGGGCAAAAATGTCTGCTACTGGCTGTGCTTGGTGCTTGGTGTCTTTAGTTCCAGGATTTGGCAGGAGGATGGCAAGTTTGTTAGTGATTTCTAGGCCAGCCTTGGCTACCATGTGAAACCCTATCTCAAAAACCAAAACAAAAGCCTGCTAATGCTTAAGCTTATAGTTGACAGTGGAAGTCTTCCTGGAGTATGATGTACTTTCTCCAGCCTAAGTTAGTCGGTTTATACTAAACACATTAGCCTTTGAAGCAGCAGCTCATTTATAAGTTACAAATGCAAAAGGAGTGACTGCCGACTTTGTTTTGCACCTGGTGGTTTCTGGTGGAAATAGTTGTCAGCTCCCAAGAACAAGCAAGTACTAGGAAGGAAATGACTTGACAGCCCAGGAATAAGACCTCTGAAATAGGCATTCAAAGACAGCCAGTACTTGGTCCCAGCCTTTATTTTTACAGTTGACCTCTTGGACCCTTAGTTCCGGGCACCAAACTCCGTTCTCTGATTCCTGAGTGTTTTCCTTCTCTCAACTTCCCTTAACTATCTAATCCAAATTAAACCTCATATTCAAGACTCAGTTCAAATGCTGTTCCCCCATATTATCCTGGCCAGACAACATGTCACTCCAGACTCTAATAGACTTCTCACCCACTCATGCCCTCACTAGCAGATTTGTTTCACAAGTATGTCTGTATACATAACCACATCTGACCATCCTGTGTTTACCCAGTCTCATGGAACAAAAGTAGACACACCATAAAACTATTTAGGGGCCAATGAGGTGGCTCAGTGAGTAAAGGTTGCTTGATACCTTGAGTTCAATTCTCTGGATACATGGTGTAAAGAGAACAGATTCTCAAAGTTGTCTTCTGACTTCCACATGCGTACATACACAAGATGTAAAGAGAAAAGATGCTAGAAGAATCTTTGGAATTTGGGGCCCAATTAACTGTAAGACTCAAGGAAATAAAAAGTCTACCCTAGATGAACCCAGAGTTTTGAGCCTGGGGGCTAGGAAATAGAAGTAACTATTCAAAAACAGGCAGGGAAGGGAGCCGATTTTAGAGGGAGTGGTTTTGGGACATTTTTAGACAATGGATAAACTTCCCCCTATCATTAGGGTTTCCCTTCTCTTCTGTCTTAGTTATATTGTATTTTGCTACATTTTTTCATTGCCAGAAGAAACCACTATTTTGAAGTAAAATTATTGTTAAAGGAATAAAGAGTAATTATAGAGAAATTACTGTGGCATCATCAAAAAGGTTTTTTTTTTTTTTAATTTTGAGATAGGACCTCATGGAAGTAGGCTGGCCACAAACTGCTTGTGTAACTAAGGTTGAACTTGCAGCTCTGATCTCTAGTGCTGGCATTACAGGCATGCACCGTGCAGTGCTGGAAATTAACCCTAGAGCCTCCTTCGTCTGGCAACTTGCCTAACTGAGCTACATCCTCATCCTCAGAAATGACCTTTTTGAGACCCTGATTGAAACCTGTTCCTGAGGGATTTCCCTCCATTCTGCTCCCGCACTTCCACCCATACCACCTCAGGCCTGGCTCTCAGTGCCTTTGGCTGCCCCTCCAGATTAAGAGGCTTCATCTGATTGTGCCTTCTAGGTCAGTGACCACACAAATACTGCTTTTATTCCTTCCCTGTGTTCCCCATGAACTTGCCTAACTGAGGAAAGCATGGGAAGTTAGGAAGTGTTAGCAAATTCATTGCTAGACAGCAAAATTCTGGACACATTGGAGTAACTTAGGCCTCCTACAAAGGGAAAGGGACGTATTTTTCCTTTGTCCCAGGAAAACTACCCTTGGGAAAGATAACTATTATAATTTTATTATTGGTTCTCTTACCCCAGGAATACAAAGGCGTAATTTATATTATTTCTTGGCTATATTTATTTGGGAAAACTTACAGTGACTTAAAATTTATAGCCCAGGCCCACAGGGTGGCTCACAGTTTTAATCCCATCTTTCAGGAGACTTTACAGGAAGGTTGCCAAGACTTAGAGAGGCCAGCCTGGGACAGATAAACTTACTAACCCATTTCCATAACCCAGAACATGTATTCCTTCTGTTAACCTTGTTTATATACTGTGGCGACATCAGATTGTTGGTACTTTATTTCAAAGGTCTTTTCTTAAGAACTCGATCTAACTGGGTATGGAGGCACACTTCTTTAAGCTTAGAGCTTAGGAGGCAGAGGCAGGCAGATTTCTGTGAGTTCAGGGACCAGCTTGGTATACATAGTAAATTCCAAACCGGCCAGGACAACACGGTAAGACCCTGTCTGCATTTTTGTCTTAAGTCCGAACGCAGCGCCTGCTTTATAACACATAGCAATGTTGAAGGAAAACACAACTTTCTGAGATGTGTGTAAGGAACGGCAAAGAGGAGGGGAATGATTTTGTTTGGGGCGTCTAAAGAAGGCTTCACAAGTGTTGACACTCGGGCTGTATTTCAGAGGATGAGTGTAAAGTAAGTTTGGGCTGGAAATTCCAAACTGGAGGGCAAGGAGTTCCCATTTCATGTGACTGAGAAGAATCCTGATGAAGGGAGTAGATAGAGGGCTGGGGAGCTAAACTGTAAAGGACTTCAAGGCAGTAAAGAGACAGTGAGTTTGATAAACAAATAATTGTCTATTTCAGGAAGAAAAAAACTTATTAAAAATCTTTCTCAGATTTTAAAATATGGAATGTATGATGAATTTTCACATTGCCCTTGCATAGAATCTCTGTGTCGTTCCAATTTTAGCATATGTGTAGCCAAAGTGAGCCCAAAATATTGTTTTTTGTTTTGTTTTGTTTTTTTTAACTAAGGTAAAATGCACCACTTTAACTGTTCAGCTGCTTTTGCCTATTCACGGTGTTCAGTGCCTCAATGGGTAAAGAAGTTAACTTGCAGTCAAGCCAGACTGAGCTCAATCCTAGGAACCCCACGTGGTGGAAAATGAGCACCAAGCCCTGAAAGTTGTTCTCTGAGCGCCACGTGTGCCCCCAACACAAAAGAAATAAAAATGTAATAAACTTTTTAAAGATTTCCAGGAACATTTTCCACTGTACCCAACATGGCTTGGTTCTGGAAACCTGACTGGGACAATGAAGAAAGGACAGACACACAGGCATGCTCCGGGGTACCGAATACCCCTTTATTATTTATAGCTGGTGAGAGGGGCTAGCTAGTCTCTGTGGGAGGTCTCTGTAGGGAGCAATCTCAGGCTGTAAACAAGCTGCAGTCTGGCTTTTTGTACACTGTGTCAACATTGCACGGAGACTGGAGGAAAGCTTGGCCAGTTCCCGTGGGTCTGAGGGACTGGTCTTTGTTCAGTAGCGTGCTTTAGCTCGGGACAGCCTCAGCTCCCAGCAGTTTTTATCACACAAAAGTAGGGAGCAAAAAAGTAGTCATTATTTAGAAGGCATGGAAAGGAGGCTTCGTAATTGAAAAAAGATGTGTCTGAGGTAGACTCATTAGAACTGGAATAAGATCCTAAGATACTGTGCAAGCATTCTAAGAATATTGACTCAAGCATTTGCCAGCTTAGTATCCATTTCCTTTACTTACATTTAATGTGCTGTGACAGCTTTATTGTATCTCTGTTTTTGAAATGCTTTCATTCAAAATCTGGACCCTGTGAAACTAAATCACAGGTCTCCACTAGGAGTGTTCACGCACTGTATGCCTCACCTGGTACGCGAGGAATCCCATGAACATGGGTGCATCGCTGTAGTAATCAGCCAGCTTCCTGTTGATGCATACTGGATGCTGAAGAAGTAGTTTTTTAGTTATAAACTCTGAGGGACCCTCTCAGGGTAGGACTTGGCTGGTAGGTAGGTGTTTGTCCTGTGAGCCGGATTTGTTGTCCCTGCCTCCATTGTACAGCTTGCTCGTTGATTTTCCGTGGCTTTTTCTCAGGCGCTTGGGCAGCAGCTGGGCCTTCCACACCCAGGCACAAGTAGAGCTAAGAGTGCTTGATGGCTAAATTGATGCCGGCCACGAGTTAGGAATCTTGACTAGAGTCGCCTTGCCTCAGTCTGATTGGAGTTCTTATTAGTACCACACTGAGCTTCTGCCCAGCCTGGCTCACAGTTGTTGCTATGAGACCAGCAGACGTAGGGGAACTGGAGGTTTAGGACAGTGTGTTGAAGCCTTCTCCACTTTTTCCTTATGTTGACAGAAGTTAAGACATTTAGAGATGTCTGGGTCTGGAACCCTGAACAGACTTTGGAATAATTCCCCAGTTGCTGTACATTTATTAAATAAAACTCCTTCAGCCGGGCAGTGGTGGCGCACGCCTTTAATCCCAGCACTCGGGGAGGCAGAGGCAGGCGGATCTCTGTGAGTCCAACCTGGTCTACAAAGGGAGTTCCAGGACAGGCTCCAAAGCTACAGAGAAACCCTGTCTCGAAAAACCAAAATAAAAAAAATAAAACTCCTTCATTTATCTTAACCCACTCCTTCCAAGATAACCTGTCACTCTTTGCATCCCCCAAAATGTGGAAAAATGTGGAAGCTGCTTCTGTTACATCTGTTTCTCATGCTGTTAATATCACTAAGCTGTATACTTACAGATAGAGCACTGAGGGTGTGAATGGATGTTCAGGTCTGCAGGCCCTGACAGATGATCTTTGCTAATACTGTGTGAGATAGCCTCAGCTGAATTGGGAGGGGAAAGATCAACCTAAGTGATTTTAGAGAACAAGTTTGTCTAAAAACTGTATAGCCAAAGATAAAACTATTTTTTTTTTAAATATTTATTTATTTATTATGTATATATA
Organism: Microtus oregoni; assembly: GCF_018167655.1. Taxonomy (NCBI): domain Eukaryota; kingdom Metazoa; phylum Chordata; class Mammalia; order Rodentia; family Cricetidae; genus Microtus; species Microtus oregoni. Next base: position 19,106,629 of record NW_024543071.1, read on the forward strand.
CAATGTTCTGTCTGTGTGTATCCCTGCAGGCCAGGAGAGGGCACCAGACCTCATTACAGATGGTTGTGAGCCACCATGTGGTTGCTGGGAACTGAACTCAGGACCTTTGGAAGAGCAGGCAATGCTCTTAACCACTGAGCCATCTCTCCAGCCCCCAAAAAACTATTTTTTAAAATGCTGTATTGTGTTTATAAACTTTTTTTCTCAAGGAGGTTGACAGTCCTAAGATCGTTTATGGGACTGGAGAGATGGCTCAGTTGTCAGTGCACTTGGCTTGCTAACATGAAGACCTGAGTCCAGATGCCTTGAACCCACATAAAAGCATGGTGGCACACACTTGTAATCTCAGTGATGGTATGATCAGAAATCGATTCCTGGAGCTGGTAGCTAGCCTACAGTATGAAGTTCTAGATTAGTGAAAGGCCCTATCTCAAAGAAAAAAGGTATAGCTGGGTGGTGGTGGTGCACGTCTTTAATCCTAGCATTTGGGAGGCAGAGGCAGGGGTATCTGTGTTTGAGACCAGTCTGGTCTACAGAGCGAGTTACAGGACAGCCAGAACTACACAGAGAAACCCTATGTACGAAAGGGTGCAAAGTGCCTGAGGAACCACTACTGAGATTGTCCTCTGACCCCTACCTGAATTCACACACCCTCACACATGTATATACACACAAATATGAGCATACATAGGCACATGTATAAAAAATAATTTATAACCAAGGAGTAGCTATAAAATAACAGAACTGGTTCCCCACTGTCAGAGATTAAAAATTGAAAGCTACAATGAATACTGGATTAGATTTACAGACTTTGTGCGTGTGGATTTTTGAGACGGGGTTTCTCTGTGTAGCTGTGTTCTGGAACTTGCTCTGTAGACCAAACTGGCCTCAAAATCAAGAGATCTGCTTGCCTCTGCCTCCTCGGTGCTGGGATTAAAGGTATATGTTACTACACCTGGCTGTACCTTTTTTTTTTTTTTAAATTATGGATGTGAACCATTTTCGTGTCTGGTGCCTACAGAGATCAAATTTGGGCATCGGATCCCATGAGACTGAAGTTAGAGCCACAAGCCAGCATGTGGATTCTGGGAATAAAACCCGGGTCTTCACCAATGAGCTATCTCTCCAGCCCAAGATTTCAATATGATTTTGTTTAGTTTGATATACATAAATACAGAAATAGTGATAGATGTTTGAGTAACATGGATAAGTTGTACATACTATGTATTATGTACATGCTGTGTTTGACTATTTCCCAGGTCTTTAAACTGAAAGTCTAGAAGCAGTGTCTTTCTGATAGCACATCCACACCCAGATCATGGTATCTAGCTATTTATTTGAGATAGGGTTTCACTATGCAGTTTTGGCCATTCTAGAGCTTCCTTTGTAGATCATGACGGCCTACAACAGAGAAAAACTCAGTGAGGGGTGGGTGTAGTGGTATTTGGAGAGGTAGGTGGGTCTATGTGAGTTTGATACTAACCTGGTCTGCAGAGTGAATTCTAGGACAGCCAAAGTTACATAGTGAGACACTGTCTCAGAAAATTAAAAATAAAATAAAAAACTTGCTGGGTGGTGGTGATGCATGCCTTTAATTCTAGCACTTGGGAGGTAGGGATCTGAGTTCAAAGCCAGCCTGAGTTCCAGGACAGCCAAAGCTACACAGAAAAACCCTGTCATGGGGGTGGGGGGAACTAAACGGTGGTCCACGAGATGACACATCAGGTTAAGGTGCTTGCCAAACCCACAGACCTGAATTTCATTCCCAGAACCCATATAGTAGAAGGAAAGAGCTATCTCCCACAAGCTGTTCTCTGCTATGCTATAATACAAGTACACCTTCACGCATGCACACATACACAGATAAAAAGCTCAGTGACAAGAGATGGAGCAACAGGAACAATAAAACAGACTTACTTATTCGATATTGCTAAATTGAATATATTTATTGTATTATAACTCATAGCATAAATATATACTGGTCAATATTGATACAGTAAAAACTAGATTCTTTTTATAGAAGAAATTAATTTAGGTAGATATCCAGAAGGTAGAACTAATCTCCCTCTTCCTGAGTAGGGGATAACTTTGTCTCTCCTTCCAAGGACAGAGTACCTGAAAGGGAAAAGTAGTCCTGCATAGTGCAGAGACCTCTGGATCTACCGGGTCCAAGTGACTAAAGTTCAGTGGCTCCAGTGAGAGCACTGTGGGGTAATTTGTATCCCTGATAGAGTACGAGGGTAAAAGGACTTGTGTTTGATAGTCTTCTGAAAACTAGCAGACACCGTCTAAACGTGAGGGCATCAAACTCAGATTGAAGTACATTCTATCAAACTATCAAGGTTGTGAAAATCAAGGAAAACTGAGAAACTTACGGAGGAGACTCAGGGCTCTTGATGATAATTATAAAGTGATATATTTAATTGGATCTTGTAACAAACCATGGCATTAGTGGAAAGACTGGTGAGACCTGAATAATGTCTAGAATTTAGGTAGTGTGTACCAATGTTACTCTCTTAGTTTTAACAAATATAAATATTTTAATAATTTACTATGTACCTATGATGATAAAGTTGGAAACTGGGTGAAGGTTATACAGAAATTCTGCGTTGCCTTTGCAATTTTCTGTTAGTTCAAATTACCCCAAGGCCAAGTGTGGTGGTGCATGTCTTTAATCCTAGTGCTCAGGAAGCAAAGGCAGGTGAATCTCTGTGAAATCCACCAGCCTGAGCTACATAGTAAAACTTTTGTCTCCAAATAATAATAATAGTAACTTTAAAAAGCATTCTGTGCACATACTGTAAACATGGATTGTATACTACTGTTCTGCATTGAGATCTTGTCCATTATCAGTGTGCATAGAGCTACTTTAGTCTTGTTTTCATATTTGAGCTATTATGAATAACCTGCAGGGAATGTGGGCATATGAACACCTTTTTAGATATTAATTCATTTGCTTTGCTATAAAACCCAGGAGTGTTGTAGCTGGGTCGTAGGCTATTTTTGTTGTTTTGTTGTTGTTGTTGTTTTACTTTATGAGGAACCTCCATACTGTTAATTCATAGCAACTATATCAGTTTACAATCTCACCAAGGATGTTTGTACACAGATTCACACTTCTCTCTGTCCTTATTGGACCTTGTTGCTTGTCTGTTTTGTAAGTACCATCTTGACAGTTATAAGGCCAGAACCCCCAGGGGCTTTAAAAGTTCTATGAGTCAGGTCTTTTAAATGTACAGTTCGGCTAAATTTGTAGCTAGGTATTTTCTCTCTTGTTCTTTTTGATCTTTCCTCCTTTGCACTCCATGTGGATGTGCTATCCCCTGGTTTATTCGGTGTTAAGGATTGAGCTCAGGACTCAGTGCATGCTGGGCAATCACTCTACCAACTGAGCTACACCTTGGGTCCTGATTTTTTTTTTAGCCCTTTATGCCGTTTGTCCCCATTCATCCTTTATGCTGTTTTATAGGCTATATATGTGTATATACACAAAGGTTTTTTTCATTTGATAACACTAATTTATACATAGCTTATTTTTCAATTGCGTATACAGTCATTTCAGTTACAGAAAATAATGCTTATTTTTCATTTTTTAAATATTCGACACTACATATCTGAAATATGGCAGTGTCTTTCTTATCTAGGAGGACATCTTGTCTAGCAGTATATGGTCTCCTAGTGTAAACAGGAAACATTCAACCACTGAGTACTGTTTTATGTTTTCATATTTCTTTTATTTCTTCTAGATGTGAAATCCGGTGGCTATACAGTGTTACAAGTGGTAGAAGCCCTTGGGTAAGAACCTCTGTTCTAGAATATTTCTCCAGTCTTGTCTGGATACTTTCAGAGTTATTGCTTCCCTGGAACCTGATTTTCTTCTTGTAGTTAAAAGCCCCCTATCCATAGCAGCACTTGAATATAATTGTAAGCCACAACAGGTTCTGACTCAGCCTGCAGGTTTGGGTGAAGTGGGTGTCGAAGGCCTTCCACTGGTCTAATTGGAACTAGACTTCTTGTGCTTCCTTAGATCCAGCTAATCCCCTTAGGAGCCTAGTTGCCCCAGATGGCTCAGGCATACTGTAGGCCCAGTTTCCCTGTCTGGAGAGTACTCAGGACATGGACTGTGCTAGATCCTCACTAGTGGAAGATACTTGGAAACAACTAAAAGAACAGTGTTGTAGGGACCAGAGAGATGGCTCAGTGGTTAAGAGCACTGGCTGCTCTTCCAGAGAACCTGGGTTCAATTCCCAGCATTACATGGCAGTCACAACTGTCTTTAACTCCAGTTCCAGGGGACCCAACACCCATGGCAAAACACCAATGCACATAAAATAAATATTCATAACCTAGGGTTCTAAGAATCAGATAAAATACATGCCTATAGTCTAGGGCTTGCTTTCCCCAAACCTCATACATAGCAGACCATTTAGGTTGACAAGTCTTACTAATATGTTATTGTCATAGTCAGCCTTGTCTTCTGAAAATTGAAGGAAAAATTTAAAACTGGCATGTCTTACACAACAGATCATTTGGCTTTTCTGTGTACCTTCTTGTGGTGGTAAGGGTTTTTATTTTTGTTTTTTCTTGGTTTATCTGTATAACCCTGACTGACCTGTAGCTCACTCTCTGGACAAAACTGGCCTCAAACTCAGAGATCCAATTGCCTCTGCCTCTGGAGCACTGAGATTAAAGGCTTGTGCCACCACCACCAGGCAATGTTTTGTTTGTTTGTTTGTTTTTATTAATAGTTTTATTGAAAGTATAACTGACACAGGGTTGAAGAAATGGCTTAGGGGTTAAAAAAAAAACTATGTCTGCTCTTCCAGAGGACCCAGGCTTCATTCGCAGTATGGCTGCTCACAGCTGTCTGTAACTCGTGTCTCAGGACCTGACACTCTGTTCTGGCCTCCATGGGAACCAAGCATGCACATGGTACACAGACATACATGCAGGCAAAACATCCATACACATAAAAATAGATAAATTATGTGTGTGTTTGTAAAACTGACATACCACAAAGTTCACCATTTTTTTGGAGGGAGTTTCAAGATGGGGTTTCTCTATATGGCCCTGTCTGTCCTGGGACTCGCTCTGTAGACCAGTTTGGCCTCAAACTTGGGATCCGCCTACCTCTGCCTCCCAAATGCTGGGATTAAATATGTACACCATTACTGCCTGGCCAAAGTTCACCATTTTAAAGTTTGGAATTCTGTGCCTTTTAGTACATTGATGGATCTGTGTATTCTTGCACACGATCACCATTTGAACATCTTTATTACTCCAAAATGAAACTGCTGCTCCTTGGCACTCATTCCCTTATCCCTCTTCCTCCCAGCTCCTGGTCTGTCGATTTGCCTGTTGTGGAAATTTCAGATATGTAGAAGCAAAGGCTGTGTGACTTTCGTGTCTGGTTTCTCTCACTTAGCATGAATTTTACTTTTCTTATTGCTGTGATAAAATACTCTGACGAAGCCAGGCGGTGGTGGCGCACGCCTTTAATCCCGGCAGGCGGATCTCTGTGAGTTCGAGACCAGCCTGGTCTACAAGAGCTAGTTCTAGGACAGGCTCCAAAACCACAGAGAAACCCTGTCTCGAAAAACCAAAAAAAAAAAGAAAAAAAAGAAAACACTGACGAGCGATTTAAGGTAGAAAGGGCACATTTTTGGCTCATAGTTCAAAGGTTCAAACCTATGTCAGGGAAATCCTGGTGGCAGGAGTTTGAGGCATAAATAAGATCACATTGTATCCAAAATCAGGAAGTAGAGGTTTTTCCATTCATACAGTCCAAGATTCTATCCCAGAGAACGTTGTTTCCCACATTTAGGGTTAGTCTTCCCCACTCAGTTTCATCCAGAAAATTCTTCACAGGAATAAGTACTATTGGTAATCCCTCACAAGTATGCCTACAGCTTGTCTCCTGGGCGAGTCTAGATCATGGCAGGATAACAACCAATGTTAACAGTGCAGCTTGTTTACAAGGTTTCTTTGTGTTGTATGTCAGTCAGGTCTACATTTCATTGCTCCCTAAGCAACATTCCATTATATACCAATGACCAACATTTTGTTTAACTATTCATGAGTTATGATGGACATCTGGGATGTTTCCATTTTTGTGCTTTTATGAAAAATGCTGTTATGAGCATTTGTGTGCCTTGATCCTTTTTTAAGTGCTGCAAATGGACAATATTCTACCTGCTAAGCAGAAACATTTCTATGAGTTTCTGTCCTCAGAATACAGTCAGGAGTAGTTTTATTTCTATACCAATATAGTTCCTTTATCTTTGAGGTTTCACATAAACCTCTCAGGATCAGCTTTCCAGAAATCTACTTTCTGCTCAGGTTATGTTTAAGTGTAATCTCAGGAGAGCTGTTTGAATATAAGTCATCTTGTTGCCTCACTTCATCTGTTCCCTTATCAGTTGTCCTTCCTAGTTAGAACTGCTGCAGTTAGAGGTGTAGCTCAGTCTGTAGAGACCTTGTCAACATGCTCAAAGACTTTCAATTCCCAGAACAGCCTAGAATCAGGCATAGAGGTGCTATACAGCTGTAATCCCAGCAATCAGGATATGAAGGCTGTTCTCAGTTATAAAGATTTTTTTTAATTTTATTTATTTATTTATTATGTATACAATATTCTGTCTGTGTGTGTCTGCAGGCCAGAAGAGGGCACCAGACCTCATTACAGATAATTGTGAGCCACCATGTGGTTGCCGGGAATTGAACTCAGGACCTTTGGAAGAGCAGGCAATGCTCTTAACCACTGAGCCATCTCTCCAGCCCAGTTATAAAGATTTTTGAGGCCAGCTTGGGCTACATGAAACTGTCTTCAAAAAAGAAAAACAAAACAAAACAAAATCCATTCATCTTTGTAGCCTTTTGTTTTTAAAAGGTTTAGGTGTGTGCAAGCATACCTCCTAGGATATTTTTTTTTAATATTTATTTATTTATTATGTATACAATATTCTTTCTGTGTGTATGCCTGAAGGCCAGAAGAGGGCACCAGACCTCATTACAGATGGTTGTGAGCCACCATGTGGTTGCTGGGAATTGAACTCAGGACCTTTGGAAGAGCGGGCAATACTCTTAACCGCTGAGCCATCTCTCCAGCCTACCTCCTAGGATCTTAGTTGTTCAGCATTGTTTTCCTCTTAGCAAGGCTTTACAAATAGCCCAGTGTAGTAATGGCTCACATCTATAATCCCAGCACTTTGGGAGTCCAAGGCAAGAGGATGGCAACAAGTAAGTGCAGCCTGGACTAAGAATGAAGTCTTGTCTCTAAAAGCAAAACAAAAAAGGGGGCTAAAGAAGTATCTTAATTAGTAAAGTGAGTTCTGTCCCAGCATCCATTTAAAAGGCCAGGTGTGGTACACATTCTTAATCCTGATGCTGGATAGGTGGAGACAGGCCAGCCATTGAGAAACCCTATTTCAATAAACATAAGATGGACAATTCCTGAGGAATGATACTGAAGGTTGACTTCTGGCTTCTGTGTACATACATACATACATACATGTGCATTTGTATTGACATACATGTGTATCTGCACACACAAAAAATTTCTTGTTTTAGTTTGCAAAAATCTGCCTGCCTTCAGTAGAAGCTGCAGCTGCCAGACATCTCTGAAGCCCTGTGGGTACTGTTCATACCTCAGGGGAGAGAGAATAAACATAATGCTCATTGAGTGCCAAGTAAGGGATGCCAAGACAGAAATTTCTGTTGACTGTGATGTCACGCGAGCCTTTGGTACTGCCAGACTAATATAGGGATAGGTTTGGCGGCTTCAGTCTTCAATTAATTAATATTTTTTGAGCCAGGGTTTCTATGTATAACCCTTGCTGTCCTGAAACTCACACTGTAGGCCAGGTTGACCTCGAACTCAGAGATGTGCCTGACTCCCAAATGCTAGGATTAAAGGTATATGCACCTCCCAGCTGGAGTGTCAGTGTTTACTGGGCACTAATGTTATTAGCTCAAGAGTACCTGCCATGGGTTGTTTTTAAACACTTTTAGGAGGGTGTGACTCTTTTGCTAAGGGAGTAAGTGGAACTAACTGCAGAATATTTCCTTTATAATTTGAGCTCGTCACTCACAGATGTTTTCTGTCTTGCTGTTTCCCAGGTCATCTCTGGAAAATCCAGAACCCCGAACTCGGGCACGAGGAATCCAGCTTTTGTCACAGGTGCTGCTCCAGTGTCACTCCTTGCTCCTGGAGAAGGAAGGTACTTACATTGCTAGTAGGAACATCTTCCTGAAACACATGGCCTACATGACATGCACAGGGAAAGGCCGCTTAATGTATCTATGAACAACTAATTCAGTGTCTTCCTTACTGGTGTATATGGCAGAGATGGTTAAAATTAAATTACAAGATGCATCAATTTCAAATATAGTCTTTGATCATTTGTTCATTGTATCTTAGTGTCCACATTCTGTAAACATATAATACCTACTGCCTGGCCCTTTACAAAAAATGCAGATTCTGTACTAAACCCCCAACTCTTAAAGAAACAGAAGGCAGAGGGCTTTTTGATGACTCATTGGGTAAATGCCGTTACTGTGCAAGCCTGACAACCAGAGTGATCCCTGTAACTTACAGTATAACATGAAACTGCTTTCAGTCCCCAGCACCAAAGAAAAAGAGAAAAAGTTCCATATGGTGAATCTGGGACTGATGAGATGGCTCAAGGTAAAAGCACTTTAGGAAAAACCCTGGAGGCCTGAGTTTTATCCCACGTGCAGGTAGAAGGAGAGAACTGGCTTCTGGAGGTTTTCTACATGCTGCATACCACACTGGCCTAGTCACTGTTCTGTTGTGTGAAGAGACACTGTGACCAGGGCAGCTCTTGTAAATGAAAGTGTTTAACTGGGGCTTGCTTACATTTTCAAAGGTTAAGTCCATTCTTGTCATCATGGGAGCATGTGGGCAGACATGATGCAGGTGAAGTAGCTGAGTGTTCTGCATATCCACATCCACAGGCAGCAAGAAAAGAAAGATACTGGTCCTGGCTTGGGCTTTTGAAACACTTCCAGTGAGACACTTCCTCCACTAAGGACACACTTCTTAATTCCTCTCAAATAGTGCTGCCACTAAGCATTCAAATATAGGAACCTATGGTTGCCGTTTTTATTCAGACCTCTACATGCACATAAAATAATGAAGTTAAAAAGGAAGCAATTCTGAGGGTTTCACTGTGAACTTCTATGAGAATGAATACAAGAGCTTTCCTGTCTCTAACTCACAAAGTAAAGGTGTCATCAAGTGGGAGCCATTTCTTGATTGAGGAGGACATTTGTAGGGAAAGCCAAAATGGAATGGCATTAGGAGGCAGATAAACAGAGCTGGGGGCCTTCCTCACACCTGCTAAACTGAAGGCTGGATCTGGTTTGTGCAGTGGTACATCTGATCCTGTTCTATGAGAACCGACTGAAGGACCATCATCTTGTGATCCCATCTGTCCTCCAGGGCCTGAGGGCACTGGTGAGTATTTCTCATTACATAACTGTGTTTGTGGGAGCCCTTGTACAGTTCTCTCCTGGCCTTTTGGGAATGAACCTTCACATGCCAAAGGATAAAGGCCCAAATGCAGCAGTAAAAGCCAGCTCTACAGTTCTTACTCTTGAGAGTAAGTCACCCTGTGTTGTTCCACTTTACCTTGTATATAAACTTCACCTATAATCTACACTTAAGAACAAAACAAAAAGCTATCTTTGGGGAACTGGAATTTGGCTGGTTTGAAAGGAGCTGTGAGGGGCTGGAGAGATGGCTCAGTGGTTAAGAGCATTGCCTGCTCTTCCAAAGGTCCTGAGTTCAATTCCCAGCAACCACATGGTAGCTCACAACCATCTGTAATGAGGTCTGGTGCCCTCTTCTGGCCTGCAGACATACAGACAGACTATTGTATGCATAATAAATAAATAAATATTAAAAAAAAAAAAGAGCTGTGAAGAAATGCTCAGCTAGAGAAAGTTTCTCACCGTGAGTGCTTCCTCCTACAGCAGGATGTTAGAATGCCAAGTTACCTAACAAAATGCATTGTAGAGCTTTGTCTTAGAGACGATGTTCTCATATCTTCCCTTCTCTCCCAGAGCATGTCTGTGGCCCTGCCTCCTGGGCTGGCTGTCTCTGTACTTAAAGCCATCTTCCAGGAGATACATGTACAGGTGAGTGATAATAGCTGCAAGTTTACTTTTTTGCTAGTCTTTGCCTTGTAGTCGTTGATGTATTTAGAATTAGGTGGTAACACAGATTGTCTAAACTTAGGTCATATACAGGTATCTCTTTATAATGGCTAAGGAGAGGAAAGCATGGCATTATATCTGACCTGTCTTGCTAAGAACCTAACATATACATGAAACAAGTTTGGGTTACTGGCATCACTGTTGTGGTTGTGCTGGTAGGTCAGTAGCCAGACCTTTCTCTATGGTTCCTCTTAACTCAATCTTGTTTTGGTTTAGAAAGAACTATCCACTAGAGATTGTGAAGGCCAAAAAGGTTGTATTGTTTGAAGTATTCTTTGTTTTCTTTCTTCACTTAATTTCCTTTCTTCTCCACTCTTAAGTCCCTGCTACAAGTAGATCGCCATACAGTATTCAGTATCATCACTAACTTCATGCGATCACGGGAAGAAGGTAAGAGGCAGGACTGTGTGAGGAATACGAAAAACAAGCGGTTGCAATCTGTCTCACATTAGAAGGGTGTATTGTGGTTTAGGGGATGTGTAGAAAGGCCAGGACTCTGAGGAGTGATAAAGGCTTGGGTGAGATCAGTCTTCTCCCAGTGTAGGAAGAATACACTTGCATGCACACACAGACTTGCACATATCCATATCTTCATTGAGCACTTGGAAGAGAAAAACAAAAAGGGCTGCTCTGCTAGGCCAAAAAGGAAAGAAAGAGACAGCAAGAGGAGAATACAGGCTTTCTATCCCATGACAGCAGTGACCTTGTTCTTTCCTTCCCAGAGTTGAAGGGCCTAGGAGCTGACTTCACATTTGGCTTCATCCAGGTGATGGATGGAGAAAAGGATCCTCGTAATCTTTTGGTGGCTTTCCGCATTGTCCATGACCTCATCACCAAGGACTACAGTCTGGGTATGTTTTTGTAGTGGTGACTAGGTGGTTGAAGCTGGTCAGTCGGAATGAACTTAAGTCAACTTTATTCTTTCTCTGTTGCCACAGGACCTTTTGTGGAAGAGTTATTTGAAGTGACATCTTGTTATTTCCCTATTGATTTTACCCCTGTAAGTACCACCTTCATTCTCATGATGTTTAGAGACATTGTTCTAGACAATTGAGCAAAACAGACAATTTACATTTTATTTGTTTGGAGGGGGGAGCTTGTTTCTGCGCAGTGTTGGTGCCTATGTATGGAAGCCAGAGGAAGATGTTGAGTTCTTCCTTTATCCTTATCTACTTGCTCCAGACCCTCCTGTCTACAGGGTCTGCCACCGAACCTGGAACTGACCATTTTGGCTGGACCGGCCACCTGTCTCTACAGCACAACTCAGCTTCCTCCAGTATTAGAGTTACAGAACTATCCACCATTGTACTAGAGTTCTGTAGCTCCTACTGACACTTGCTCCACTGAGCTATTTCTCCAGGCTGATAGACATTTTAAAGTCCTCACAGATTCATATTTTAGTAAGTTTGGAAATGGAGAAACATCCAGCACCAAAGGGGCAGTTGAATTCAGCAGGTACTTGAGAAGAGGACTCCTTAAGTTCCCTAACAAAGCATTCAGTGCTGAGCAGGATTGTTAGCTGTGGTCCTTGCCCTTGAAGGTTGCAACATTGAGGTAACATTAGATGTCAAATAAGTATTGCTGTCATCATTCTGAAAGATGAGTTTATCGTAAGCTACAGTTGGTAGGAACTGACCTAGCAGATAAGTCTTTTGGTTGGTTTCCAAGGGATGTATAGAATATGAATCTGAGAGGGTGCATCTCAGGTGAGATATAAGCAAATTAACAGAAAAACAAAAACCCAGCACAGTTGCACACAGCTTGTACAAGAAGTGTTTGCTCTTGTGGTCCTTCTCATTCTGCTTTTTATTTCTTTTCTATTGCGAGATACATGGGGTCTATTGCTGTATGGGATACATGGAGACGTGTACTGCAAGCATTAGTAACGTGGAAGAAATGAAAGCTCTACTCAGTATGCCAAATGATGCATGAGTATTGACTCTGACTGATGTTAAAAAGCCTTAGCTGTCTTTACTTGACATCAGTCACCAGCTTATTTATTCTCAGTTGGCATCCTGTTAAACCACCACTCTCCTCAAACTGTTTCAGATGCAATAACTTCCTTTACAACGCAGAAATGTTGACTCTGGTTCAACTACCGTTTGTGAGGGTGTGCGCGAGCGTGCGTGCGTGCGTGCGTGCGTGTGTGTGTGTGTGTTTGAAAAGATAATACCTCAGCAGGTAAAAGTGCTGACTGTACAAGCCTGACTACCTGAGTATTCCTGGTATTGTTTTGAAATAGGGTCTCGCTAAGTGTGACCATGACCTTGAACTTATAATAAGGCGTAGTCCCTAAGTATTGTAATGTGTATTGAAATGTGGCAATAGCACATTTCCTGACACTCTTTATGTCACTCTTAGGAGTTTTTCTTAAGATTTTGTTATTTTATTGATTTTTCTTTGTTTATAGCATTCTGTTTTTAGTTCATGAGTAGATATATCTGTCTTTGTTAGGGTTTCTATTGCTGTGAAAAGACACCATGGCGAAGGAAAACTTAGTTAAGGTGGCTCGTTTACAGTTGAAAGGTTTGGTCCATTATCATCATGGCAGGGAGCATGGCAGCGTGAAGGCAGACATGGTGCTGGAGAAGGAGTTGCTACTTGTGGATATGCATGCAATAGGAAGCAGACTAACTCACTGGGAGTAGCTTGAGCTCAAAGCCCATCACCACAGTGACACACTTCCTCCAACAAGAGCACACCTACTATGACAAAGCCACACCTAAGAGTGCTCTACCTTTAGGGGCTATTTTCTTTCAAACTACCACATGCCACTCCCTGGGCCCCAAAGGTTTGTAGCCATATCATAATTCAAAATTGCGTTCAGTCCAACTTTAAAAGTTCCCATTGTCTTAACAATCCCAGACTTATTAAAAAATCTAAAGTTCAAAGTCTTTTCTGAGATTCATGCAGTCTCTTAACTATAATCTTCTATAAAATCAAAAAGCCATGCCGGGCAGTGGTGGCGCACGCCTTTAATCCCAGCACTTGGGAGGCAGAGGCAGGCGGATCTCTGTGAGTTCAAGGCCAGCCTGGTCTACAAGAGCTAGTTCCAGGACAGGAACCAAAAACCTACGGAGAAACCCTGTCTCAAAAAATAAAAAAAAATAAAAAAGCCAGTCAAATACTTTCAACATATAATGGCATAGGATATACATAACCATTCCAAAACAGAGGGAAGGGAGCATAGTAAGAAAATACTGAACCAAAACAAGAACAGAAACCAGCTGGACAAACTCCAAATTCTGCATCTCCATGTCTGATGTCAAAACGCTCTTCAGATCTCCAACTTTGGTTCAGTTTTGTTGACTGCTACACACTTCTTTATCACGGGCTGGTTCCATTCCCAGCTTCGGCAGCTTTCCTCAACAGGTGTCCCATAGCTTTGGCATCTCCAACATCTTGGGGTCTACAAGGCAATTCCAGCTTCAGCTTCACAGCTTCAGACAGTGGCCTCTCTAGTCTCCATTCAGGGACACCGTTTACAACATGCCCGGCCTCAGCAGCTTTCCTTAGGTGTGGAGGCAAATTTTATAACCACTTCTATCCTTGACTGTAAAGCCAGAACCATGTGGCTGGGCTGCCAAGTTCTGCTTCCTGGGCTGGAACATGGCCCCTTTCTTACATCTTCACCAGCTTCCTGTTTTTGATTGTTGCCCTTATTGCCTAAATTTAGCTGTCCTTGAACTTGCTCTTTAGACCAGGCTGGCCTTAAACTCAGAGATGTGCCAGCCTCTGCCACCTGAGTTCTGGGATTAAAGGCATGCGCCACCACACCCAGCTCTAAAATTAAAGCTTTTCTTTAGTTCCTTTTTACTAGTTGGAAATTTATAGCTGGGTGGGCTCTTGCCCTGAGGGCTATTATGAGATTTCCTCTGCCAGGAGAATTAATCCAAAACTCTTCACTTTAGCCCAAGACAGACTTTCCAGACAAGGGCAAAAAGCAGCCACATTCTTCACCAAAATAGGACAAGACTGGTCCATAGGCCACATAATAATATTCTTCTCCTTTGAAACCTCTTGAGTCAGCACCCCACCATTCAAATTACTCTGCACCACTGTCTTCCATATTCCTACTAGTATGGCCAGTTAAGCAGTGCTTAACGTTCTCCTGCTTTCCTAACGCAATTCCCAAAGTCCATACTTCTTCAAACAAAAGCATGGTCTAAACTATCACAGCAGTACCCCAGTTCCTGGTCCCAACTTCTCTCTTAGGGTTTCTATTGCTGTGAAGAAACACCATGACCATGGCAACTCTTATAAAGGAAAGCATTTAATTGTGGTGGCTTGCTTACAGCTCAGGGTCAGTCCATCATCATGGTGGTGTGCAGGGAGACATGGTGCTGGAGAAGGAGCTGCTACATGTTGATATACAGACAGTAGGAAGTAGACTGTCTTACTGGGAGTAGCTTGAGCATAGGAGACATCAAAGCCCATCTCCACAGTGACATATTGTCAGAAGATTACACATACTCCAAGAAAGCCACACCTAATAGTGTCACTCCCTTTGGGGGCCATTTTCTTTCAAACCACTGCAGTATCTCTCAAAAATAATAATGTCACTTTAAAAAAAATTAAAAGTTTTTTGTTTAATTTATGGTGTGTGTCTGAGTAAGTCTATACCTTATTTGTGCAGGTTCCCCACAAATGCCAGAAGAGGATATCGGGTTCCCTGGAGGCACAATTATAGGTACTTTTGAGCAGCCTGATGGGGGTGCTAAGAACCAAATTCAGGCTCTTTGTGAGAACATTATTTGCTCTTACACATTGAGCCATCTCCCCAGCCCTTAAATCTTTTTTATTACTTTTATTTGTATGAATACTCATACTGAAACACTTTATGGAAGATGAACAAGTGTCTGTTCACCTCAGGTAGGGAACAGGCAATAGACTAGAGTATAGATACACCAAAGTCTTAATTTGTTGAAGCAATTAATTTTATTGGAGTTATAGCAGGAATATGGTTGAAGAGTTTCTTACAGGAACAGAAATGGCTCAAGGTAGCTGTATCACCAAAGACAACTCAAAAAAAAAAAAAAAAACTTGGTGCACACTACACCCCCTGCAGGTAGTTCAGCGAGCTGAAAATGTGTTCTTTTAAAAAGTTGGGATTAGCCTCTTCTAGGAAGCTTAGCTGGTCTTTGTTTCTTCTGCTTGGTTCCTCTGAGACTGTCTCAGAACAATTTTTACTGCTTATATATACTTGGGAAAGGAGGGTTCTAGTGGATCTGGTCAATTTTTCAGGGACTTGTTGAAGCTATTTTAGTTGTTTCATGCCTCAACTAGCTTGCTTGGAGGATGGAGTGTTTCATCTCTCTGGAAACATTCTGTCTTAAAATACCTTGTTTTGGATTGGCGATATGGCTCAGCCATTACAAGCACTGGCTGCCCTTCCAGAGGTTCAATTCCCAACACCCACATGATAGATAGCTCACTGCTGTTTGTAATTCCAGTTTCAGAGGATCCAACACCTTCACAGATATACATGCAGGTCAAACACCAAATGGACATAAAATAATTTTTAAAAAAAAAACCGTTTTACACCCCCATTTCATACATACATGCAGGTCAAATACCAAATGCACATAAAATTCTTTAAAAATCCTGTTTTTCATACTCATTTATATTCTGTGTCTTAAATTTCTCCAAATTGAAAGATTTTGACCTCTGAGGAAATAGCTTCACAATACACACCATGGTACATGTGGTGGTAGGTCAGGGGACAACTTGCAGTTCTAACCTTCCATCATATGGGTCCTAGGGATTGAACTCATGTTATCAGCCTTAGTGGCAGCTTTACCCACTGAGCCATCTCTTTGGCCTATGTTACTGGGGGGAAAATTTTTTTTTAAGATTTATTTATTATGTATATAGTATTCTCAGTACTCTGCCTGCAGGCCAGAAGAGGGCACCAGATCTCATTATAGATGTTTGTGAGCCACCATGTGGTTGCTGGGAATTGAACTCAGGACCTTTGGAAGAGCAGGCGGTGCTCTTAACCACTGAGCCATTTCTCCAGCCCTGGAAAAAAATTTTTTTTGAGAGTGTCTGTATAATGATAACTGGTACATGTATGCCACAGGGTATAGGTAGATATCAGAGGACAACTTTTGGAGTCGTCTCTCACTTTTACATCGGTTCCCAGGATTGAACTCTGAACTGTAGAGTTGGCTTTTTGTTTTATTTTGTTTTGTTTTAACTCTTTGGCTCTTTGTTCTTTGCTCTTTTGGGGACCCACCACCCAGCTCCCAAATAAATCACACCCAGAGGCTTATAAATGCCCAGCCTTAGCTTGGCTTATTTCTAGCCAGCTTTCCTTAAATTATTTCGTCTACCTTCTGCCTCTGGGCTTTTTCCTTTTCTTCTGTATATTTTACTTTCATTCTTACTTAGTGGCTGGCTGTGTGATAGGTGACTAGTCCCCGGGGCGACCTTTCCTTATTCTCTTGCTCCTCCATCCTCTCAGATTTTTCCTCCCATTTATTCTCTCTGCCTGCCAGCTTCACCTATCCTTTCCTTACAAGCTAATGGCTGGTCAGCTCATTATTAGACCAAAGTAATACAGCTTCACAGAGTTAAACAAATGCAGCACATCTTTGTCATTAAACAAATGTTCCACAGCATAAACAAACATAACACATCTTAAATAATATTCCTCAACACTAGTTTTAGGCAGCAAGGGGCTTTAGTTGCTGAGCCATCACCAGCCTTAATAAATCTCTTTTCTCTATGTGTGTCTGTGCATGTGTGTATACACTCATATATATATATATATCCATATTCCTTGTTTTCTCCTAGTTTTTTGAGGGGAAGCCATGAGTATGTGTGATGGGAATTCTGGATGAGCTTCATTTCCTCCTTTCTTTCTTTCCTTCCTTCCTTTCTCTTTTTCCTTCTTCCTTTATTTTTGTTGTTTATTGTAGGGTTTTTTTGTTTTGTTTGTTTTGGTTTTTTTTTTTTTTAAGACAGAGTCCTAGATGTCCTGTATCTTGCTTTGTAGTCCAGGCTGTCCCGAACTCACAGAGATCCACTTGCCTCTGCCTTTGAGTGCTGAGATTAAAGGCCTGCTCCGCCACCACCACTCTACTTAGCCCCATTTTAGAGTAACTTACATGGATAGCCTGGGAAATTCCCAAAATAATCTTACTTGGCTAATCATCTAGAAAAAGACCTATGTCTGCCTAGCAGAAGAGAGCTGAGAATATCAATACTAGTACCGTATCACTTTGACCTCCTTGTGAAGCACTGAGGCCCTCTACTACACCTATTCAGTCAAGAAAATTAAACCTCAGGGATCTGCTATGATCAAGGAAGAATAAGAAGACTATGTAGGACCTCAGATTGTTGTTTTTCTATCCCATTTCTAATTCCACTGTCCCTTAGAATTGCCCATTCCACGCCTTTCAGGGAGTGTGCAATGGGAGAATTAGTTTTTCAGATACCCCCAGGTCTACCCAGAGTTCTTTCATCTTAGATGTGGGAGTCATTTTCTTACCATCTGCCTTGTATCTAGAATTATTTTGTGTATCTCTTACCTGGTTATCTTCAACATTCTGCTTTATGACTTTTAAAAATAAGAAACACTTTACTGTATTTTTAGTGCGGTTTCCAGAGGAGTAAAGAAAAAAATCAAAAATCTGGTTTTTTGTTTGGTTGGTTGGTTGGTTTTTTGAGACAAGGTTTCTCAGTAGCTATGGAGCCAGTCTTGGAACTTGCTGTGTAGACCAGACTGGCCTCAAACTCACAGAGATCCTCCCATCTCTTTCTCCTGAGCACTGGGATTAAAGGTGTGTGCCACCACTCCTGCCTAAAAATATTTTTAATGTAGCAGACAATGTATGTATCTTGGTAATAGAGTGCTTGCTTAGCATCCCAAAGTCCTGGGTTCAATTCCAGCACTGAATACAAGTTTGATGACACACACCTATGACTCTGACCCTTAAGAGGCAGGTGCAAGACAATCAGAAGATCAAGGCCGGCATTGGCTACATAGAGTGTTTCAAGTTAGCCTATGTGAGATCTTATGGAAAAAGATGTTTAATGCTGTAAAAAATAAATGTCTTGCTGTGTGTCACCACCCAATCCACAACTTAAATCCCTACACTTGAGAGACAGAAGCAGACATATCTGAGTTAATGCCAACATTGTCTACATAGTTCCAGGGTAGCCAGGGCTAAAAGAAAGACCCTGTCTCAAGAAACAGAAAAATAAAGTAATGCCTAAAAGATAAAAATATGTAAGAGTGAGCATGCCTTCTTGCTGGGACCACATGATGTATGATTGTGCTAGATTGGGTCTAAGTGTCACCTGTTCTGCAGGCTTGCTAGGTTCAGATTAAGGGCTAAGGTGTTCTGTGGTTCCTTTCCATTTTCAGCCACCTAATGATCCCTATGGCATCCAGAGAGATGATCTCATCCTGAGTCTCCGTGCTGTGCTGGCTTCTACACCACGTTTTGCTGAGGTGAGTCTGGTCTAGGTGACGGTAGTCTCTGCCCAGAGAAGGCTCTAAATGGAGAGCAGCAGGAGGGTTGGACAAAGGGCTTAGCAGTTGAGAACACAGGCTGCTCTTCCAGAGAACCTGGGTTTGATTCCCAGCACCCACATGGTGGCTCACAACCATTTATCACTCACTCTATTTCCAGATGATCCATTACCTACATGGCCTCCATGGTACCAGGCATGCATGTGGTACACAGGCATTCATGCAAGCAAACACTCATGCATATAAAATAATAGAAACAAGGGTTTTTTTTAAGTAAAAACATGGGGAGAAAGAATATTCTTACATTTTAGCGTATGCCAAGCATTTTCAGATTTTCAGTATCAAAACTTCACCATCTTATCTCCTAAAATACTAATCTCTTTTGTAGGCATTGTACTTGATGTCTTTCAACTTTGCTAATGTGCCTTTTTCTCAGGTACCACAACATGGCAGGAAAGTTAACTTACAGTTGTAACTCCTGGCCTGCATCTTACTTCTTGATGTGGCAACTGTCTCTTAGGACTGATGACAATACAACATGGTTGTTGGTCCTGATGGCTAAGATGCTATCTCAGGCTGAAGTTTTTCCTTCTTTCTTACAGTTCTTGCTGCCTCTGCTGATTGAGAAAGTGGATTCTGAGATTTTAAGTGCCAAGCTGGATTCTCTGCAAACTCTGGTGAGTAGGATCCAGCCATTCTTACAAAAGTTAGTGGCACTAAAAATACAGTTTCGGGCTGGAGAGATGGCTCAGTGGTTAAGAGCATTGACTGTTCTTCCAGAGGTCCTGAGTTCAATTCCCAGCAACCACATGGTGGTTCACAACCATCTGTGATGAGATCTGGTGCCCTCTTCTGGGGTGCAGGTACACATGCAGGCAGAACACTGTATACATAATAAATAAATTAAAAAATAAAAATACAGTTTCTTGGACAGCTGAAGGCCAATTAGTTCATGTACTTCATGGGCCCATATTTGGGCTTCTTTGGTTGGTCTAAGCCCAGTAGCATTCATATTGTTTTACTCTGTGTGACCAAGAACTGGTCAGTGCTCATCTTTTTGTTGGCTTTTTTTGTTTTTTGGACTTTTGAGAAAGGGTCTCTTAGCCTAGTCTGGTCCTGATCTTTTTACCTCCACCTCCCAAGTACTGAGATTAGTTGTGTGTTGCCACTCCAGACTTTGTTTTAGGGGAAGGTGTGTTAGAAATTAAACCCAGAACTTCATATATCCATGGGCTCTGTCAGCCTTATGCTCTTAAGAGTGGTGGCGCACGCCTTTAATCCCAGCACTCGGGAGGCAGAGGCAGGCGGATCTCTGTGAGTTTGAGACCAGCCTGGTCTACAAGAGCTAGTTCCAGGACAGGCTCCAAAACTACAGAGAAACCCTGTCTCGAAAAACCAAAAAAAAAAAAAAAAAAAGTCAGAGTAAGCTCTTTTCTGTGCCCTGGGTATGACTGTTAGGATGCCTTGAAGGTTTACCTGCTAGAGTTCACCATGTATCCCAGAGCATCTTGAGTATGAGCTTCCTGATGCCTACCATTCTCTTGGCAGAATGCTTGCTGTGCTGTATATGGACAAAAGGAACTAAAGGACTTCCTCCCGAGCCTTTGGGCTTCTATCCGCAGAGAGGTGAGTGTTAGTTAAATAATCTCACTGCTGTTAACTGACAGGTGTCAGGCACGAGGGGAAGTAATATCCCTTCTCTGTCCTCTTCCCTATCTTCCCAGGGTCAAGGTGCTGTGTTTGTTATTTCAGTGAGCAAGCAAGGGGATAGATAGACTTCAGTTGAATGGCAACGGAGATAGTTCCCTTATGAAGGCTACCTGCTTGGTGATCGTACATGACCACCTTTGTACAACACCTACTTCTTGACCTCTCATTGCAAGGAACATAGGTTATTATGTTTCTGGCACCATCTGAATGTAAAGGTAGAGAAAAAGACATAAAATAAGGCTTACCATCACCTCTGTTCAGAGTTGGTAACCTGTTTCTACAAACTGTATGTGTCATTCCTAGTGAGACAAAGACTTGTTGAACATATAACCAAGAAAGAAGATACTAGGTTGGGAGTTTTAGCTTTCGTTGTTGTGCCCCAAACTTTCTCAAATGTATATTTCTGACCCCAAGGGGAAAAAAATTAAAAAGGCACTGGTTGGGTGGGACCTTATCTGGTACAAGCTTACCTTAGTAGCCATGGGATCCCTTCCTGACAGGTGTTCCAGACGGCAAGTGAGCGCGTAGAGGCAGAGGGCCTGGCAGCCCTCCACTCCCTGACTGCGTGTTTGTCTTGTTCTGTGCTGAGGGCTGATGCTGAGGACCTCCTTGACTCCTTCCTCAGCACCATTCTACAGGGTAATGGGAACTTGGAGCCAGCAAAGGGAGTGAGCACCTTAGAGCTAGCATTCCTTTAGGGCCAGTGGCCCTTTATGGGTGTCTCCCACATGTTCAGTGATTAGGGGACTGCGGCCCTACATTGTATCGAAGACAATTAGATGGTAACTGGTAGCAAACAATTCCAAGTGTCAGTGAGCAGTCTCTATGGATAATGGGGAATCAGGCACTATTTGACCTACTCCCCAGGTCTGTGATTGCTGCCTCTCTAGACTGCAGGCATCATCTATGTGAACCAGATATGAAACTGGTGTGGCCTAGTGCCAAGCTGTTGCAGGCTGCTGCAGGTGCATCTGCCCGGGCCTGTGAGCACATCACCCGCAACGTGCTTCCCTTGCTCCTGGAACAGTTCCACAACCACAGTCAGGTAAGGGACAGGTGGGAACTGGTGCTGTGGTCCCTTTCTTAGAGACTGAAGCTCTAGTTTGGGCCCGATAGATCTGGGTTTGCTCCTGTTTGCTTCTTGTTCCTTATTTCCTCTCACATAGTCTCAGTCTTAAATAGAAGGCTAATTCTTAGAGGATCAGGACTGAAGTACTTGAAAATATTCTTTGACCCCAGTACTCGTTGAAACATTACAGAGCAACCAGCGACGGACAATCCTTGAAATGCTCCTGGGTTTCTTAAAGCTACAGCAGAAATGGAACTATGAAGAGAAAGGTGAGGTCACTTTGTAGTTGAGTTACCCTGGGCAGTTGTTGAGCCCTATTGCCCAGGAATATTGCAGCAGTGTGCTGCAGAGTAGTCAAGAGGAGTGGACCTGTTCAGAGATTGCAGTACAAGACTATACTGAATGAATTGTCATTTTCCAGTGTGTGTCCTAGAAGTTCAGTGGTTTGAGTTGTTAAAATCTGCTCCATGTTGTCTGTAGCACTGCAGACAGGGATAGGCCATAAGCCCTCTGACCTGGCCTCTATTTTTCCTAGATGAAAGGCCTCTGACTAGCTTCAAGGACCAGCTGTGTTCATTGATATTCATGGCTCTAACAGACCCCAGCACCCAGCTTCAGCTTGTTGGCATCCGGACACTCACAGTTTTAGGTTCTCAGCCAGGTATGTCTTGAATGAGAAAAGATAAGGGAGTGTATTGATCCCGTCTTGTGTTATCTGTCTTAAGTGAAGAGCAGTGCTTTCCTCATTATCATTGCAGCACTAGATGATGTGAATTTCTGATAGGATTTCAGAGGGGTTGTAGCTGCAAGGAAGGAAAGCTGAAGCTTGTGTTCTTTGTAAATACAGATCTTCTGTCTTCTGGGGACTTGGAGCTGGCAGTAGGTCACCTGTACCGATTGAGCTTCCTGGAGGAAGATTCCCAGAGTTGGTGAGAATCTAAAGCAGTGAGGAAGAGCAATGTTTTTTCCTGCCTTTTTTTATCAGCAGCAGCAGCTGCTGCAGCAAGAACCAGAGTTCTATGCTCTGTTGTTATTATTATTACTGAGTGCGTGGAAAGATGTAGGACTACTCTCTCTTCTTGGTCATTAGAAGACCTATCCAGCCAGGCAGTGGTGGCACACACCTTTAATTCCAGCACTTGGAAGGCAGAGGCAGGCAAGTCTCTGTAAGTTTGTGTTCAACCTGGTCTACATAGTGAGTTCCAGGACAGCTAGGGCTACACAGAAAAACCCTCTCTTGAAAAAAACAACTATACACACACACACATAAAAGAAGACTTATCCAATTATGTTTTGTAGGACTTGGGTCTTGCTTTTCAGCAAGGTAGCCATGAGAGCCCATTCTTCCTGCTGGCGGGCCTTGGGAAAAGAATGATGGGCCAAGGCTCAGCTAATACTCTTCTTTGTCTCCAGTCGGGTGGCAGCACTGGAGGCATCTGGAACTCTGACCACACTCTATCCTGGAGCCTTCAGCAGCCACCTGCTACCCAAGCTTGCTAAGGAGCTACATAAAGGTATATGTGCTAATCCGTGTCCCAACCCTTGCCAGCGGGGCTTTCTGAAGAAGGCCTTTACACCATCACACAGTGAAAACTTATCTCACCAATTGCTTTAGGTGAGTCAGATGTGGCTAGAGAAGATGGTCTTATGGAAAGTTCTCGGCATTTCTACTGTCTGCAAGCTTTGTCAGCCATTTCAACACATCCCAGCATTGTCAGGGAGACACTGCCTCTGCTGCTGCAGCATCTCTGTCAAGCAAACAAAGGTAGCTACCAGTTACCAACAAGGGGCAGGGCTAAATGGAACCTTGGGCTAGGGACTGTAAAGTTGTAATTGTAGTTGTTGTACATAGCAGTGGCTTGGTAAGCTCTTTAAAAATCAATACCTAGTAACTATAATAATATTAGAATAGTAATACAGTACGTGGATTATATATTTATGATTGTACAGGATGACATTTCTATACACATACACCAGAAGAAAAAAAGTGATGTATCTATGAACTTAGATATCTGCCCATTTTGTGTCTCAGAAGTGTTCAGAGTCATGTCTACTAGTACTTTGCAATATTCAAGAAACTTGTCATCCATAGTTCCCCTGTTGAGCATTAGGGGTCATGTCTCCTGGGCCTGGGGAGATGGTTTGGTCAGTAAAGTGCTTTCCTCACAAGCACAAAGACCTAAGGTTCTATCCTGGCACCTACATAAGAAGCCAGGCACACTGGCCTTAGTCTCAACTCTGAGGAATTAGAGACAGAAGGATCCTCACTCAAAAATAAAGTGGACTGTGATCACAGAAGACACCCACAACTATCCATGTGCACACACCCACCAAAAGCTCTTCCGATCCAGCGTGGCATCCAATATGTCCTCTCTCTGTTCTCACTTTCATTTTCTTTCTAGGCTCTGGTACCCAATATTTGAAACATGAAATATTTTTATTTCTTGTGGACATGATTAACTTAAAAATAAATGAAATGAAAGAAAAAGCTCAGTCTAACCCAGTCAATCTCACTGTCTTTAAACAGTGAATGAACTATTCTTCTTGAATTACACATATACATGTTCTTTGACTCAGGAATTCTTTTTTTAGAGATCCTGTTATTTTATCTGTATGTACGAAAGTTGCACCGTGAACTGGGGATATAGCTTAGTTGGTAGAGCACTTACCTAGGGTGTATGAAATACTAGTTGGCATCCACAGCCCTGCATCAAATTAGGCATTATCTTACCTACCTGTAAACCAACACTAGGAGGTAGAGGCAGGAAGATCAGAAATGCAAGATTGTCCTTGGATGACCCTTCCAGAGGACCTTGATTCAATTCCCAGCACCCACGTGGCAGCTCACTCCAGTCAAAAGGAACCCTGATGTCCTCTTCCGGCTTCTGTGGGCACTAAGCCTGCATGTGCTATATAGACAGATGTACAGGCAAAACACCTATAGGCATTTTTTTTTTTTTTAAAGAAAATACCTGGAAGTGCTTGAGAGAAAAACCCTATAAAGAATATGACTTTTCTCTCCATGCAGGGAATATGGTTACAGAACCCAGTGAAATTACTGCTATCTGTCAAAGTCTCCAGCAAGTGGCAGAAAAATGCCAGCAGGACCCTGAGAGCTACTGGTATTTCCACGAGACAGCTGTGCCCTGCCTGTTTGGTTTGGCTGTCCAGGCTTCCATGCCAGGTAATTTTCTGTGCTTCATATTCTAGGAAGTTGGCTTTCTCCTTGCGTTAGACAGCACCAGCACCCCTGGGTATTACTGGCACTGCCTGTTGTACTGTCAAGTACATCCCACTTAAGACAAGGATGACCAGAGACAGTAACCAGAATCCAGTGGTGATGGCAGCAATAAAAGGGATGCACGTTTTAAGTGCTGTGCTACTAGTTGATTAGGATTGAACTCTGGAGTCTAGTGGGCCTGGTTGGGTTTTATGTTCAGCTCGCAAACTTATCGTTCTCGTGTGTGTGTGTAACATTTATGTGTTTATGTTCTAACATGTGCATATATATGTATACGTTATACATAGAACCACATATATTACACGATCACAGCGTCATTGGTAAGGATTAAAGGTACTGTATGACAGCAGTGCTCATTGTATGATAGTTGCTATAAATAAGACCCCATAAAGATAAGCATATGTCTTGAAAATTTTTAGAAGACTGGCGTTTCTACTTAGTGTCAGGACTGCCCCTTTTAGCCGGTCTCATTTTCTACTGTTGACTAGTGTAAGCCCAGTGCACACTTGTCTTACGCCCCTAATTTAGACCAGTACCACTTCTGCCTCACTGCAAGATTTTAAACACTAACTTTTCTGCAGAATATATTGACTTAATTGGCTTTTTACCAGGTGTGGTGGAGTACTCCTATAATCCCAATGGAAAGTAAAAGCAGGAGGATTAGGAGTTCAGGGATAGCCTG
Organism: Microtus oregoni; assembly: GCF_018167655.1. NCBI lineage: Eukaryota > Metazoa > Chordata > Mammalia > Rodentia > Cricetidae > Microtus > Microtus oregoni. The sequence goes on from NW_024543071.1 coordinate 19,132,052, forward strand.
GGCTACATGAGACCCTTTTCCCAAAAAAGCATGGTGGTCCATGCCTTTAATTCTAGCACTCAAGAGGCAAAGTCAAGTGGATCTCTGTGAGTAAATTTGAAGCTAGCCTGGTCTACATAGCAAGTTCCAGGCTAGCTAATGCTACATAATGATACCCAGTCTCCAAAGGTGGTAGGGAACCCTGAAATATTAGGGGCTAGAGAGATAGCTCAGTAGTTCCCAAACTTAGGTGGCTCATAACTACCTGTCACTCTAGCTCCAGGGGATCCCATACTCTCTTCTGGACTCTGAGGACACCTGCATTCATGTGCATAGCTCCCCTACCCCCAGCACGTGCACACATAATACATATATACATAATTTAATTAAAAATAAATTTTTTAGAAAGAATACTCCAGAGTTAGCCTGTTATGAGGTGGACAAGAACTACTTTGAATTCCTTCCTCCTTCCTTGCTAGTCTCACTGTTTAGCTCAGGCTTGACCATAAGCCCTTAGTCTTCCTGCTTCAGGCTTTTAAGGCTGATATTAATTATAGGCAGTCTTGACCCAAATTTGGATTTTGTCTTTTCTTTGAGAGACAGGGTGTAGTCCTGGCTGTTGTGAAACTTGCTCTGTAGACCAGGCTGGCCTCAAACTCACAGAGATTCGCCTGTTTAAAGGCATATAAAGGGAATATGCCGCCACCTCCAGGCCAGATTTGAGTTTCTGAACCAGTAATGGCTTTATGGATCTATGGATTGTTATGCATAGGTGTTTTGGTTTTGCAGAGAAGGAATCCTCAGTTCTGAGAAGAGTGCTATTGGAGGATGAGGTCTTGGCTGCCTTGGCATCTGTCATTGGAACTGCTACTACCCACCTGAGCCCTGAGTGAGTATAACATGAGTGACCTGAACCTCAGGGATGGAGAAAACATTCTTGGGCAGGAGTCACAGGTGGTGCTTTCTCAGTTGTTCTTGTTCCTGTATGTAAGTATGGAGGCAGTTGTTTTATAAGTTTGATGACAAAAGAAAAGGAAGGACCTTTTAAAAACACCACAGACTGTTGGGTAAGCCTTGGGATTAGTGATTTTTGTTGGTGATTTATGTTGCTAGGGAATTTTTTAGGTTTATTTTTGCTTCGTGTGTGTTAGTGTTTTGCCTGCATATATATGTGTGCACAATGTGTATGTGTTGCCTGATGAATGCAGGTGTCTGGTCCTTTGAAATTTAGTTGCAACTGTTAGCCTCCATGTGGGTTCTGGTAACCAAACTCGGGTCTTCTGGAAAGACAAGTGCTCTTATCCACAGAACCATCTTTCCAGTCCTGGGGTCAATGGGTTTTGTTTGTTTTGTTTTTGGAGGTCACCAGTGAACTGTTTTTAAAATATGCATTGAGCTCCTCATAAAACTGTAGGCTAAAAGGATAGGGTTTGATTGTGCAAATAATTGTGCCAAATTAACATGTTGAATATGTGGATAACCATGGCACCTGCACACAGATGTGCACATACTCTAACTTCTTAATGACACCCTGTACTCTGTCTCCAGACTAGCTTCCCAGAGTGTCATGTGCATCGTGCCCCTCTTCTTAGATGGCAACACCTCCTTTCTACCTGAGAATAGCTTCCCAAGCCGATTCCAGCCATTCCAGGTAATAATCTGATAGCTCTGATGGTCTGAATCTTGGAGTTTATATCCTTTAGACTCAACTTTAGGACTATTCTGGGACGGGCATAGGGACATACATGCCTACTACCAGTAAGACAGGCTCATCAGAGCTCTTCTTCCTTCACAGAGTGGCTCCTCTACACAGAGGCGACTGGTTGCACTGCTTACAGCTTTTGTCTGCTCCCTGCCACGAAATGTAAGTGGGCACATTTGAGACTCTGGAACTCAGATGACCTTGGGCTGAGCTTGGCCACAGGCTAAGCTTTCTTGCTTCCCCCATTTAAAGAAGTTCTTTCCCATGCTGATCTCTGATGTCACTTTCTATTGAGTATTTCTTGGAGTTCAAGTGTCTTCTGGGTCCATTACATGGCCAGGTTTTCTATAGGTGGAAATCCCTCAGCTGAACCGACTCATGCGGGAGCTTCTGGAGCAGAGCTGCTGCCACAGCTGCCCCTTTTCTTCCACTGCCGCCGCCAAGTGCTTCGCAGGACTCCTCAACAAGCACCCTCCAGGTACTAGGCTGGGCCTGGGATAGAAGCCTTTCTTTGTCACCTAGTGATGAAATCTACACGTTTAGTTCTTGTTCTCCTTAAAGGAACTCATAATGGCTTCAGTTACTGTCCTCTGACAGTCTTGTCAGAGACTAGAGTTTGGCAGAGCATTTCAGGGTTCAAAACAAGAATAGAAGGAGCACGTTCAACTCACTTCTGCCATCTTATTCCATCATGGTGCTATTAAGAATAATTTTTTAAAAATAGATTTGTTTGTGAAACAGAAGAGATGGCTCAGTAATTAGGAGTATGTACTAGATTCCTGAATCAGTTCTTAGCAGCTATGTCAGAAATCTTACAACAGCCTCTAAGTCTAGCTCCAAAAGATAATGACACCCTCTTCTAGACTCCAGGACTACCTGCACTCAGACGTATATAGCATGTGTACACAGACACATGCATACCTATACTTAATAGCCAGTTTGGATGTTCACCTTCCTAGAAATGGATGGAGAGGGGAGGACCTAGGACTTACCACAGGGCAGGGAACCCTGACTGCTCTTTGGACTGGAGAGGGATGGGGAGAGGAGTGGGGGGAGGGGGAGAAGGGTGGGAGGAGGGGGAGAAGGGTGGGAGGAGGGGGAGGGAAATGGGAGGGCATTGGATCCCCTGGAACTGAAGTCACATGTGGTTGTGAACTACTTTGTGGGTTCTTGGAGACATATGCTGGTCTTCTGCAAGAGCAACTAGTACTCTCTCAACTGCTGAGCCTTCTTTTCTAGCCTCCGTGGTGTAAGTCTTTATTGGAGTAGAAACTCTCTCCTCAGGCACCAGCACCTTGCTATTGAGAGTACTGCACCAGACTCTGCTACTGGCATTCTGTCATTTTGATTGTCTTTTTCTAATAGCTTCTCAAGTACTGTGCTCGTAAATGATTTACATCCTTTGTCATTAAAGGAAGAAACTACATTGTCATTTTAACATTATGTATCTTTCTTCTTAGGGCAGCAGTTGGATGAATTCCTCCAGCTTGCTATGGACACAGTGGAGACTGGCCTGGCCTCTGGATCTTCTCGTAATCAGGCTTTTGCTCTGCTGCTCTGGGTGAGGAGGTAGCATAGACGCTGGTTAGATAGACAAAATATTCACGTTTGTCCCTCTTCTACTGTTGTGTTAAAATACCATGACTGAGATACCTTATAAAAAAAGTAATTAATTGGGTTTACAACTGGTCTTGGGGTCAGAGGCATGACAGCTGGAATTGCTGTGGGCTCACATCTTGATCCAAAATCAGGAGGCAGAGAAAGATGCTGTGGCTTGAGTCTTGAAATCTCAAAGCATGCCCCAATGACATACTTCTCCAGCAAAGCCAAACCTAATCTTCTCTGAACAGCCACCAACTGGGGACCAAGTATCCAAATGGCTAAGACTTATGGGAGACATCTCATTCAAACTACAAAAGCCCCTGAGCCACCATTTGTAACAAGTGTGCTTGGAGTTCAGGAGTTTGAATGTCAGACCCTGACTTCTCTTTTCTCTGCTTACAGGTAACCAAGGCTTTAGTCCTCAGATACCATCCTCTCAGCACCTGCCTTACCACCCGAGTAAGTCTTTCCTGATACATAACTGGAATCTAAACAAGAACCTCCTTTTGATCCCATTTCCCTCTTACTAGTATTTTTGTTGGGCATGGTACCACATGCCTTTTACCCAAGGCACTCAGGCAGAGGCAGGCAGATCTCTGAGTATGAGGCCAGCCTGGTCTGCCTAGAGAGAGTTCCAACCAGGGCAAACAGCTACCTGTTTTAAAAGAAAAAATATATTATGTATATATTTTGCTTATATGTACACATGCTTGCCTGCTGCCCAAGGAGAGCAGAGGACATAGCCAGATACCCTGGAAATAGGGCATAAATGTTTGTAAGACACCTTGTGGGTGCTGGGAACTGAACCCAAGTTCTCTAAATGAACAGTAAGTGATTTCAACCACTGTCCACCTATCCAGCCCCTTGTTTATTATTCTTATAAGGCTTTCATCCTTTTTGGTACTTAAGAGTTTTCTTTCCAGCATACCTCAAAGGCTTTTTTATTTATGTATTTATTTTGGTCCCACCAGCTCATGGGCCTCCTCAGTGATCCAGAACTAGGCCCTGCAGCAGCCGATGGCTTCTCTCTACTCATGTCTGACTGCACTGACGTGTTGACTCGTGCCGGCCATGCTGATGTTCGGATTATGTTCCGCCAGCGGTTCTTCACAGACAATGTGCCTGCTTTGGTCCAAGGCTTCCATGCTGCTCCCCAAGGTGTCTGAAAGCTGAACCCCAAATCCATGGACATCTTCTTGGCCAGTCTCTACAGTAATTTAAGATCCAGATGCTTTATCGTCAGAGTGATCTGCACCTACAAAGCCACACTTTTCATCTCTTTTCCTTGATGGGTACATCGGAGCTATTGTGAGCTCAAGAATCTTAGAGAGAAAACGAACATGTTCATGTGGAAGCCAAAAGTCAACATCAGCTATCTTTTATTACATTTTTTTTAACTGCATACTACACAATATGTCTGTGGAGGTCTTTCCACCACGTAGATCCCAAGGTTTGAACTCAAAATCGTCAGGCTTAACAGCAGGTGCCATTACCTTGCTGGTCTGAATGTTCTTCCATTGTTTACATGTTTGTTATGTGTATGTGCTCAGGGATCAAAGAACAACTTGTAAAAGTTGTGCCGGATGGGTTCCAGGGATTGAGCTCGGGTCATACAGGCAAGAGCCTTTACCTAAGAAGCTATCTTGCCAGCTGTTCTACTTTAATTTTTGAGAGATCTCTCAGTCAGCTTAGATTGGCTAGCCAGCAAGCCCCAGGTGCTCTGTCCACTCCCCCAAGGCTGGCATTACATGTGCACATTTCCCTGCCACACTTAACCTGTTTACATAAGGTTCAGTGGGACTTGAACTCAAGTCTACACGTTCACAAACAGCACTTTATCTTCCCTGGCCTCAACTCCCTCTTTAAACAGGTCTCATGCTGTAGATCAGGCTGGCCTTAACTCCCCCTGCCTCAGCCTGCTGAGCCCTGTAACTATTGCCTTCAGCTATCACACTCCCTACTCATTATAGGCTGATATTCTCAAACTGAATGTCTAACCCCAGTTTTTTTCCTAAGCATCATCTTTTTCTTTTTCCCTCAGATGTGAAGCCAAACTATCTAAAGGGTCTGTCTCATGTACTCAACAGGCTGCCCAAGCCTGTGCTTTTACCAGAGCTGCCCACAGTGAGTTCTACAATCACCCCTCAGAAAGGGAGAGGGAAGATAAAGATCTAAGACCATAATGTACATCCCATTTCCATTGTTTCTTAGCTCCTTTCCTTGCTGCTGGAGGCACTGTCCTGCCCTGATTCCGTGGTCCAGCTTTCTACTCTCAGCTGTCTCCAGCCCCTTCTACTGGAAGCACCCCAAATCATGAGTCTTCATGTTGATACTCTGGTCACCAAATTCCTGACCCTCAGCTCCAGTCCTTCAATGGTGCGTTGAGCCCCAGCACATCCTTTAGTACCTTTCTCCTTTTGTCTACCCTGACCTCATTTGTGTTCCAGGCTGTCCGGATTGCTGCTCTGCAGTGTATGCATGCCCTCACTCGCCTGCCCACTCCTGTGGTAAGTCTCGGGAGTCAGAAATGCTTGTTTAATGCTGTTGTCCAAGCTGGCCTGACCTGCTATAATCATCCTACTTCAGTGTTGGGGTTACAAGTGTGGACTGCCACACCTGGTTGAGTACTTACTTGCTTTCAAGTGAGTTTAGCTACCCAATTCTGTGTGAGAAGATAGAACTACATACATCGTACACATAAACATAGACTCCCCTACACATCTTGAACTCAGAATGGATCCAGTAAATCCTGACCACCTTGTAACACTGGTAATCCTGCCTCTTCCCATCAGTTTAGAATCATTAAAGGATAAGGCACATGGGATATATTTAATGTGTGAGGCTGGTGTTCAAACTTTAAGATTAAAGGGGGGACATAGAGCTTGAGAGATGGCTCATTACTTAAGAGCACTGACTATTCTAGAGTACCCAGGTTTGATTCCCAGTACCCACATGGCAGCTCACAACCATTTTTAACAGTCTTAGGGGATACACCCATATATTAAAAACATATTAAAAAATGTGGGTCACATTTCACTTCCATCAGGATGTGAGTTATAGGTGTCAGAGAAGCAGAATTTCCTATTTCTCATTCCAGCAAGAGTTAAGATGATGTCCTCTGACTTCACAGCTACTGCCATACAAATCCCAGGTGATCCGGGCCTTAGCCAAGCCTCTGGATGACAAGAAGAGACTTGTACGCAAGGAAGCAGTGTCTGCGAGGGGAGAATGGTAAGCTGTAGACTGAAGGAAGTGGTGGGACCAAGGAAAACCTCAAGGTAATGTTGCAACATTATTTGTGCCTACAGGTTTCTGCTGGGGAGCCCAGGTAGCTGAACCCTTGGTCCTGGCCTAGCCCCTTCTGACAATCTAACCTGCAGGGACTAACTATTGAGCCACCCTCCAAGGCAAGGAAACCACTGACCTGTCTTCCCCCATGGATGTAGTACAGATGCTGGGTCCCTCATGCATGGCTGTGCAAGACAAAACACTTGAGTCCTGATTTCTAGTGGATTGTTGAAGAAACTGAATGGGCCTTGTATTTGAAGAAAAGATGTTGGATTTTGGAGCTCCCCTATATCAGGAAAAGGGAGCTGTCCTGCTGAAGGGTGAATGCAATTGAGTGTGACCTTGGGAGCCAGGGATGGTGTTTTAAGTGTGTTCATTTGCCAGAGAATAAAACGATTTTTTTTTTTTTTTGGTAATGGGTGGATTGATATGTATTTCCTTTATTCTACATATACATAGCACATAGAGTTCTGGAGAGCCTCTAGCTCTTCAAAATAAGGAGACACCAAACTTAGCAGGCCTTCTTTATCTAGACCTCCCCAACACCAAGGCAAACACAGAAGCTATTCATCTTTACAAATCAAATGCCTTTATTTTTACTCCTTCTGCAGCACGTGAGAAATGGCAGTGACCTTGGCAATAGGCTTATTGTTTTTGTCCCATTCAGGAGCCAGAATTTCAACATACCTGACAAAATCTTTTCCCAAAGTGAGAGATGGTGGCTAGCCCCAGTGCTGTGACCTAGAGGACATCAAAGTCAGCATTGGATAAGGTAGCTAGTTCCCTGACCCCTGGTCTGGGGCTAAAACTTGTTTGCCTGAGTAAGGGACATCAGTCATAGGATTTCTCCACTTTTTTTTTTTTTTTTTTTTTGGTTTATCAAGACAGGGTTTTTCTGTGTAGCGTTGGCTGTCCTGGAACTTGCTCTGTAGACCAGGCTGGCCTGGAACTCAGAAATCCACCTGCCTCTGCCTCCCGGGTGCTAGGATCAAAGTCATGTGCTGCCGCCACCCAACTGTATCTTGTTTTGAGATGGCCAGAAGATTGCTCTTGAGTTGTCCCTAAGTAGTACTCTAAGGCAGGCCTAGTGGCTCTTTATGGTCATGGATTCCAAGAAAAGCTGCCCTTGGAAGTTCTTGAAAGAGACATAACAAGCATCAAACAATGTTCAAGTTGTGGCTCACACAGCCATCACAGAGGCTGAGTGAGCAGTCACCCAGGGAGGAGGGTCCCAGCTCATTCCATTCCCATGGGGTAGGTGACTAGAAGGTAACAGCACCCGGGTCAGCCAGTGCCTGTGAGAAATGACCAAGAAAACATGCCTTTAGTTCTAAGTTCTTGGTTGGATGTCCAAGCAAACATCAAACACGAAGATGATTAGAGTTCTAATCTCTGTCTGAGAACTGTATCCTCTGGGGCTCTAAAGCCATCTTGAGCATGCTCTCTCCTGTGACTTCCAAGTGCTAGGATTACAGATGTGCACAATTGTGCTTGACCTAATAATTTACAGTTTGAAAAATGGTTTTCTCTTGTTTCTTGGACTGAATAGAGCTAGCCTCATATTACTGTTGGATCCCTGCAACATGTAGGTCGGTCACCTCAGTCTCTCACACTGTCAAACAAACAAAAGATAACTAGCGCCTACTACATCCTACCTATGTGCCCTTCCCTAAGAACTGTGTTCTCAGTACTCTTCTGTAGTCGCCTTGAATAGGAGCTCTTAAACCACAGTTCTAGGGCTGAAGAGATGGCTCTTGTTCCTACAGAGGACCTGGGTTTGATTCTTAACAGCCACAGAGCGGCCTATAACCAGCTACAGTTTCAGTCCCAGGGGATCTATCCACTGTCCTCTCCTGACCTCACAGGCACCATGCATGTACATAAGAATATGCATATAGCAAATGTTTCCTTAAATTTGCAGTTTTAGCCTCAGGCCCCAGTGGTTCAAATAAAATGGTAGCTATTCCTATTCCTGAGAATGAAACCTAATTATAAATTCCTCAGTGGCACTAGCCACATTCTCTGCTTCTGTGGACAGACCATTTTCCCTGTCATGGGAGTTTGGTTCCACAGCACTGTCTTTACCTTCACCCCAATTACAATCTCTGCTTCTGGGTATGGACCATCTTCCCCATCACAAAGCTGTTACGTAGCACTGCTGTCTGTCTTTACCTTCCTGTGTCCACACCTAGGAACACCTTCCAGTTGTCCAAGCAGCCATAGTTGTAAGGATTCCTAAATACCTAGAGACAAGAAAAAATACATTTCTACAAACCTCATCTGCTTAATCTCATCTTGGAGATAGGTTAGAGCTAAATTATGACTTTATAGAACTTGTCTAGTCAGCCCTGATTATGGACTGTTTATTAGATGAGGATCCAGTTACCCACCTGCTCACCCAGGTCCCCTCTTCCCCACTCACTCTGCCCTTGGCCTGTAACCGACGTCTCTCCTTCTTGTTGATATGCCTTTCAATGCTAGTCTCACCGCGACTGATGAGAACAGCATGCCATATGGTTAGGGCACCCAGAGCCAGTGCCACAGAACTAAGAAAGGCAAAAATTGGTAGAAATTAGAAGCTAGAAAACAGTGGGAAATCAAGCTTGTGATTATGACTAGCTCATAGCCTCTGCCTCACTTCCCTTATCTCCTCATATATGGCCTAGGTGAACATGTATTCTACCTCTTAAAGATCTAGTGTGGGGGGAAAAAAAAAAAAAAAGATCTAGTGTGGTTGAAAAGATGGCTCAGGTCCTGAATCCAATTCCTAGCAACTACAGGGTGGCTCACAACCATATGTAAAGAGATCTGGTGCCCTCTTCTGGCCTACAGGCATACATGCAAGCAGAACATTGTGTACATAATAAATCAATTCACTTATTTATTTATTTGGTTTTTCTGGTCAGGGTTTCTCTGTAGCTTTGGAGCCTGTCCTGGAACTAGCTCTTGTAGACCAGGTTGGCCTCAAACTCACAAGAGATCCACCTGCCTCTGCCTCCTGAGTAGTGCTGGGATTAAAGGCATGCGCCACCACTACCTAGCATAAATTAATAAATCTTTTTTAAAAGATCTGTTAAAGTAAGTTTAAAAAAATGTATACAGAAAGGAAGATGGGAAAATAAGTACACTGAGAAAAATGTAGAGTTCCTTAAAATGTCCATACTTAGAAAATGGTGGAGGGAGCTGAAGAAATGGCTGAGCAGTTAAGAGGACAGACTGCTCTTCCAGAGGACCTGAGTGCACCCATATAGCAGCTTACAACTGTCTGTAACTCTAGTTCCATGGGACAAGACACCCATGGCAAAACACCAATGTACATAAAGAAAAAAAAAGTTAGGGCTGGAGAGATGGCTGAGCGGTTAAGAGCACTGCCTGCTCTTCCAGAGGACCCTCAAACTCACAGATATCCTACCTCTGCCTCCTGAGTACTGGGATTAAAGGCATGCACCACCACCACCCAGCACAATGCACATTTTAAAAAAGAATAAAATAGAGGGCCCGGCATGGTGGTGTACACCTTTAATTCCAGTACGCGGGAGGCAGATACAGGCAGATCTAAATGAGTCTTGAGGCCACCCAGTCCCAGAACAGCCAGGGCTACATAGAGAAACCCTGTTATGATAAACCAAAAAAAAAAAAAAAAAAAGTAGAGGATCATATAAGCATAAGAGGTTGGAATGGGGGTTGGCAGAAATTCATATTCTCTGCAAATCCTAGCTGCACATCATAGGACAAATCCCTTCTTTGAGTTTTCAATTTCCCTTCTCAGTAAATAGAGTTAACTTGTTTTGTGGTTAGGAATCAATAAAAACAATAGCTTAACTTACCTTGATACATAACAAGAATGATTGTATTAATAACCTGCAATGCTAAAGAACTCTTTGATAGCCTCAGTTAGACTACGACAATGGCAGGTTACTTAGAGATGAGTCCTTCCTGTGTGTGGGCACCTACAAAGGTTTTCTTATGTTTCCCTCCCTTAAAACTATCAAAACTGAGTTAAGTACCTGCACAGGAACCAGAGGTAGACAAGACTCTTGTGAGTTATTCTTTCTCGAAAGGAGAAGGTGGGTGGTGGTGTCTGGTGGTAAGTCTATAAAAAAAAAAAAACAAAAAAAACAGCAAAGCCTGGCTCCCTTGCTCTGTCAGTCTTCAGCAACTGTCACCAGAGCCCCAAGCACCTACAGGCAGGAATTAATAAAACTAGGCAGATAAAAATGGGGATTAAAGCCACAGAGGAAATCAGACCAGCAGCCAGATGAGTGGACCAAGCCCGGTGGCACCATCACATAGACAGACAGTGGGTAGAGCAGGTCTGGACAAGATAGCAAAGCACAAAAGGGGCTGAATTGTGGGTTGACAGCAGTAACGGGACTCCAGGGGAAGCCACTCCTATTTCTAGCCAACCACATTCCCTTCGCTCTGTGGCTACATCCACTAGAGATAGATCTATACCTCACATGGACTAACGGCAGGGGGTTGTGAAAAAGCAACAGGAGTGCTATATACAAGTCAGATGTTCACAGATTCACAGAATAAGGGGTCCTAACAGGAATAGGGAAGGGGAAATGATCCTGAAGCTACTCTCCTAGCATGGTATCTGTCCCCTGGAACCCCATTACACAGACTAATAGACCCCTTGCTGCTCAGGCTATCAGGAAGGCAGAGTCTAGGCTAAGCTCAGCCCAAAGAAGTGATGATGCCATAGATTACTTAAAACTTCCATACCAGAGAATTCCAGTTTGCCCCCAGGCTACTTAGTTTACCATGACAGCTTCCTTAGAACTTTCTGGCCTGGTCTGGCAACTAGCCTGCAGGCCCTTTCACATAAATAACTCTTAAATCCCCAGGCCTGAGCAGCAGGAGGCAGTGGTGTGGAGACTGCCCACCTGGTTGGCAATTGCCTGTAGTTTGTTCTTGTCAAGCTGTTTCATTTTCTAAGGGGACGGAAAACAGTGCTGGTTATACTCTTGGGCCACTAGGACAACCCCATCATTGGGAAAAGGTTTCTGTTCTGTTCTATTGCGTTCTCTTCCTAACCATGGGCTTACCTCAATGGCAGCGTAAGCCTCTCGGAAAAGGTCCCAACTTCCATAGCTACAGTAGACACAACCCAGAGTCATGAAAAAGCAGAAAGAGAAGAAGTAGCGATGGTTATAGTGGCCCACACAGTTGTTTAGCCAGGCTGGTAAAGGAATGATTAAGGACAAGATCAAATCTATAATTTGGGGATGTCCAAGCCCCTATAGCTCATCCTTAGTTCAAGGCATCACCCAAGCAAAGGCAAGAATAGAGGACAGTTTCCCAAGGTTAAGGTAAAAATTGTCTAAGCTTTTCAGAGCTTTCAGATTCCAAGAATCTTAACTACCTGCAAATATTCAACCTAACTCAGGCTAGCCAGACATCTGCATGAAAAGACAAAACGGGACCCACAATTGTATCTGGCGCCTCCAGCCACAGAGGCCCTTTTGATTCTCCACAAAAGACCTTCCAGGAGAGCTGGAGAGAGAGCTCAGCAGTTAAAGACACTGACTGCTCTACCAGAGGACCTGGATTCAATTCCCAGCACCCACATGGCAGCTCACATCTGTAACTCCAAGATCTGATGCCTTCACACAGACATATATGTAGGCAAAACACCAGTGCACCGTAAAATATTAAAAAAAAGAGCTTCCAGAAAATTCCTTTCTCCTACAAGATCATTCTAGAAGCCTATAAACATTCTGCTCCCCCACCCAAAAAGATGTTATGCCCCCAACAATGCCTCTTCTAACTTCTCATGAGTCAGTATTCTCTGGAGATTGATGCTAATTAGAAAGTCTTGAGCTTGTGCCTATGAACCCTGTGCAGTGACTGTTCTGAGGGGAAAACCGACGGTCCTGGCTGGGTCTTGGGCTGAAGAGAGCAAAAGGATACGGCAGTGATGATCCATCTTCAGCACACACCTGTGAGGGAGGGACACAGGCTGTGTTACGGTGGCCAAGGATCTTGAGATGTCAGTGACAAGGCTTTCCTACTAGGACCAGCATCCTGCTGAGGTGGAAAGGGCACAGACTCTGATGACAGCCAGGCCTTCCTTCAAACCCAGTTCTGTTGTTTATTGGCTAGGTGACAAGGAAACATCTCGTCACCTAGTTTGTACAAGCAGCAATAATGCCTCCCTCACAGGATCATACTGAAGACTAGGTGTCAACAGATGGGAAGCACAGTGATAGGTACTCTGACACACAATTAACTGATTCCAGAGCCAGGTTTGGCCCTAGGGTTCTAGCAAGAGGAACTCAAATAAGGTTTATAGCAAAGCCAAGACTCACCTATTACAGATGCTGCAGTGGTGTGTTCGGGCTGGTTTGGGGTAAATGCACTTCTTACAGATGGAGACGGTAGCAATGTCATTCCTGCCCTGTGCAAATCGAAAAGAACATCTTAACCACTACAGGACCACAAAATTTCTGTCTCAAAAGATTCCAAGTCACTCTCCCTCCCATTAATGGAACTGGCTACCATAGCGTGCAACTCTGCTCCTCCCCATGTCCCTGTGGGGTCCTACCTGGGGTGGGTATCCAGGAGGAGTGGTGATGGCCTGGTAGTAATGGAAGACGATGAGGATCAGATTCCAGTGGCTATAGAAGAAATGCCAGCAGAGTCGTGGTACTGAGTAGGTCCGAAGGATGAGGGGCAGGACACACAGATAAGCAATGGCCACAATGGATCCAGTCAGCACGATCACCAGCACCACAAACACCTGCCAACACCAATGAGGTCAAGAAGACAACATGAGAGAACTATACCCATCAAGACTCAGGATCTTCCCTGGGCATGGAAGGTTGGGTTCCAAAGCTTATGTGAGCCTATCAGAAACACCCTCTTCCCCCAAAACTTCCCCTTCTCTGAGCTTCCTAGGCATCATCACTCACCACTCCAAACCAGCGGATTACATTGTCCACCAGCCAGTAGATAGGCTCAAAGGCAGCATCAATAGCAGTGTCACTGCCTCCAAAGGAGTTGTAGACCAGGGAGCGCAGGCAAACCTTTCCATAACGCCAGCGCTGTACCAGGCCCCGGAGCAGAGGTGGACAGCGACGCCGATAACCCAGGAGCAGAAGGAGACGCAGGCAGAGGCGGGCTGGGCCCAAGAGCAGACTCCGCTGGCCCCGCATGGTTCCTAGGAGAAAATACTAATAAAAGGATCCAGCCTGATCCTTGTCCTATCCTACTCCATTAATGAGAAGGCCCAAAGCATCAATTTAGAGGACTTCTCAAAACTAAGGCCAAATTAGACTATTAGGTTAGTCATCAGCTTTGGAAAGACAAAAAGGTCACTTTTCTACAGACTTTCCAACCATATTATGGGAGGTAGGGACTGAAGGTTCTCAGCCTACAAAAGTAGTGTTTACATTATACTACCTGATCATGCAGCAAATCCCGGGTAGTTTACACCTGAGGGGCCTCAGTACAGGGAGAAACAGTTGGCCAAGTCAGAGGAGTCCTGTGTGTGTACAGCACATGTGTGGAGGCCAGAAGTGGGCATCGAACATTTCTTCCCTAGTCACTCTCCACGTACTTTTTTTTTTTTTTATGATTGCTTGCCTGCATGTATGTATGTGTATCATGTATGTACCTGGTGCCCAGAGGTCAGAAGAGAGTGTCAGATCCCCTGGTGCTAAAGTTACAAATGGCGGTAAATTGCCAAGGAAGTGCTGAGTCTTCTGCAAGAATAGCTAGTGTCTGACTGGGCATGATGACATGTGCCCCTACTCCCAGCACTCAGGAAGCAGGCGATCTAAGTTCAAAGCTACCCGGGTCTTTGGGCAAGCTCCAGGACAGCTAGGTTTACACAGAAAAACCCTGTCTTGAAAAACCAAAATAATAATAGTAATAACAATGACGAACAGCAAGTATTCTTTTTTTTTTAAAGATTTATTTATTTATTATGTATACAGCATTCTGTCTGCATGGATGTCTGCAGGTCAGAAGAGGGCACCAGATCTCATTACAGATGGTTGTGAGCCACCATGTGGTTGCTGGGAATGGAACTCAGAACCTCTGGAAGAGCAGTCAGTGCTCTTAACCTCTGAGCCATGTCTCCATCCCTTCTTTTTTTTTTTATTAAAAATTTCCACCTCCTCCCCTCACAGCAAGTATTCTTAACTGCTGAGCCAATCCTTCAACGACCCGCTGCACCAAACCCTGACACATATATACACCTCTTCTTTTTTGAGACAGGGTATTTGACTAAACCTGAAACTCACCAATTCAGCTACTCAAGCTCCAGGGTCCACCTATCTCTGCCTCTCCAGGATTAGAGACAGACACACTGGTCTTTTTACATGAGTTCTGTGGGATCAAACTTAGGTCACCATGCTTGAGGAGCAAATACTTTAACAGCTAAGCTCAGAGTTTTTTGTTTTGTTTTGAAGATACCTGTCTAGAAAGACCACGGAGTAAAGCTAACCAATATAAGCAAAGCAGCTGCCACTGTATCTTACCAAGGCGTTGAAGCGGGTAGTGGGGGGGTTATCCCAGGATCTCCTGCTTACTCTGTAATGCCCAAGATCCTGAATCTAGAACTTTCCTGGTCCTATCCCAGTGTTCCTACTCCCATCTGGGCTGGGATTATAGGCCCACCAGAGGATATGATTCCTCATTCCCTATTAAGACAGTCAGCCACCACTTGCAGGACATAAGATACTTTGTCTCCAATTCCACTCCCAGCCCTAACCCCAGGGTTATAGCAGCCAAGGTAACTTCAGGTATTCAGAGCACAAGACAAGTGGTAGGAGGGAGCTGCCCCCTTGGGAGCTTTTCCAGGTCTTCTCTGATTAAGCACCATTTTTGTGACTGATGCTCACAGCTCCAAGTTTCCCAAGCACTTCATACTGGCCCTCAGCACTCTCCATGGTTCCTCTTAATGTGCCTGCATCTCTGCACTCTTCCCAAGCAATGAATACAACTCTGGACACAGAGACTCCAATAGACTTTCCATGATAGTCTCATTAGCTGCATAAAAATAATGTTTTAATGTTGGACAGGGAATACTGCTTTGTCTTCAGCAACCCCACTGACTTATTTAACAGGCAGCTCACAACCCAGCAGAAACTGGACCTGGTCACTCTGCTGTGGAGATGGGTTTCAGTTCAGTAACTGGAGTAATGGACTCTGCTTGCACCCTGGTTCATCCCCGCAAAAGGCTTTTCAAAGAAAATAGCTAATTATCTCCTTTCACAAGCTTGGAAACCCAAAGGTGAAAAGAAATCGTCCAAAAAAAGGCCTAAAAGAAAACTGAAGCTTAGTGGGGAGAGACCTATAGATACTGCACCAGGGTAAGAAACTAGCCTTTCCATCACTTCCTAAATGCAGAAAGAATTAACAGAAAAAGTAGAAAAGAAAAACTGGGGTTGGCAGTAGTGGAGCATACCTTTAATTCTAGCAATCAGGAGGCAGAGGTCAGCCTGCTCTACAAAGCCAAGTTTCTGAGCCACTCAGAGAAACCGTCTCAAAAAAACAAAAACAAGCCAGGCAGTGGTGGTGTATGCCTTTAATCCCAGCACTTGGGAGGCAGAGGCAGATGGTGTGCTGTCCCACAGCAGTGTACCACTGCACATCTCTTTTTAGAAGTAATGGAGAGTGCTCTAGTTGCTGGAATGCTTTTTATAGTGATACTGTGCAAAACTCAGGTAATTTCCTAATTTGTAATAAATGCAAATTATATGTCACCTCAGAGCTATCATGGTTAGTCTTTTTCAAAAAAAAAAAAAATCCTCAAAAAGCTGAGCGTGGTGGTGCATACCTTCAATTCCAGCACTCAGAAGACTACTCAGGTTGATCTACATAGTGAGTTCCAGGACAGTCAGAGCTACATAGTAAGGCCCTGTCAAAAAATACAAAATCTTTTTTTTTTTTTTTTAATTTTCAAGACAGGGTTTCTCCATAGCTTTTGGTTCCTGTCCTGGAACTAACTCTTGTAGACCAGGCTGGCCTCGAACTCACAGAGATCCGCCTGCCTCTGCATCCCGAGTGCTGGGATTAAAGGCGTGCGCCACCACCGCCCGGTAAAAATACAAATTCTTAAAACTGAGTATGGTGGTGTAAGTACACCTGGAGGCATGAGGACCAGATGGTCAAAATCACCCTTGGCTACACAACCAGTTAGAGGCCAGCATGAGAGACAGGAGACTATGTCTTAATAAATAAATAAACAAATAAATCAGGGCTGGAGAGATGGCTCAGAGGTTAAGAGCACTGACTGCTCTTCCAGAGGTTCTGAGTTCCATTCCCAGCAACCACATGGTGGCACACAACTATCTATAATGAGATCTGGTGCCCTCTTCTGGTGTGTAGGAATACATGCAGGCAGAACACTGTATACATAATAAAGAAATAAATCTTTAAAAAAAATTTTTTTAAATCAGATTGTCGGTCACCTCCTACATTCTTTATTCTGAACGAAATGCCTACTTCAAAGGCTCGAATGACCAATTCTCTTCTATGTATACCCTATTTAGGATTCAATTCTTTTCTTAAGTAGTCCAGTAACCTCTTTCTCTAAACCTTAATTTTTTTGCTGTTGTTTATCTTTTTCAAGACAGGGTTTCTCTACATAACATCCATAGCTGTCCTGGAACTTGCTTTATAAACCAGGCAGGCCTGGAAATTACAGAGATCCACCTGTCTCTGTCTCCCGCGTGCTGGGATTAAAGGCATGCAGCACCATACCTGGCCCAAACTTTTAATTTTTTTATACATATAAATGTATGTTCACACACTCAAACACACACACTCACACAATGTGGCCAAGGTTTAAATCAGATGCTTATGAACACCTTAGACTAATACCTGGCCCCAACAAGCATTCAGTGAATACCTGTGGTTGAATGAATGGCCTGGAGAGGCGCAAAGCTGGTCAGCTCTATGGAAGCCAGCAAGGACACTCTTGCCAAGGCGATAACATCAAAGTATTTGTTGCTCTCATTCTTTCTGATTAGTAAAGAAATAGAACCATTATTAGAATCATAGCACCAAAGAACAATAATACATTTTATAGGGCCAATAAAACCAGAAACCAAACATGTGAAATTGAAAGCTTGCAGATGCTGATCAAATTTGAGTGAACAAAATGTGAAGCCAGGCCCCTCTCCTCACTTTAGCTAGTGGGCCATGGGGACAATGACGATGCTAGGAAATATATCATCCATAGGTCAAAAGTGAAGCAGAAGTTTTACCTCAGGAAATAGAGAAAAGGCATATATTTCAAACCTAAGTGTGGCAAGAGGGCATGGATGCCCTCAGGGGCAAGCACACTTCCTTCAAACCATTAGCAGTGTCCCCCTCAGTAGTACCAACGGGCCACAGTGACCATCTGCCACCAGATTAGAGACTAGCAAAAAACAACAGCCCTCCCCTAAATCACCATCTGTGTCCCAAAGAAGCCGGATTGGCAGAGAGGGAAAGAGAGAAAGGAATAAATTCCAATTTCGGCAGATGAAACCGCGATCAAAGTCATGGTAAATTTCATCTGCACAAGAAAATGCTGCTCCCCTGACCTCTGCCACCTCAAGCTGATGTAAAACATCAATAGAGCACAATATTCTACTTATGGAGGCTTCTTTCCCGACAAACAAGCTAAAACGAAAAGAAGGCAAAAGAAGCGGTAATGTTAACGTCGAGCTGCTCCTTCACAGTTGAGGGGCTCGTCCTCTAAAGTATCTGCCCGCAAGAGAAGAATCTGTGGTTTTACAAAACCAGAAAAAGGTCGTCTCCAAGAGCAGAGGAGTCCAACTATGATGGGATCAAGTCAAAAAAATAGGCTTAGGCTTGGGTTGTCTTCGAGACTTTGGACAAGTCAAACCTTGTCTCTGGATCTGAGTCTCCAAACCCGTGAAATGGGCAAGTTGGAGAGGCAGACTAGGGTTGAGGTGCGCTCAGACGCAGGAGGGCACAGTCACGCAGGACGGGGCATGAAGAGAACAGGAACTTGAACTTAAAGGCCTGGACACCTGACACTTCGGGTGGGAGGCAAGCGCTGCATCTTCGTCCTTACCTGCCCCAGCCAGATTCTCAATCAGCCAAATTCAGTCCAGTCGCCCTGCCTGCCGCTCAGTGCCTTCGGCTCCAGCTCGGGATCCGAGCCGGGCCAATCTCAGGCTGACCCACCATGGCCCACAGCCCACAGCGGCAGCCAGCGGACCGGATCCCGCCGCCCGCCCATCATCACCCAGATGCGCAGGCGCGAGTCCCGGAGCCCGCAAAGACACGCCCAGAGATCTGTCCCGGAGCAGCCTGGGAAATGGAGTCCGGCCTTGCTCTCGCCTCGGCGAGGTCAAAAGTGCCAATTGCCGCACGTGTTACTGAGGAGCCGCTCCTCTAGCTGACCAATGAACACTTGACTTCGTTTTCATCCGGGTTTTGGACAGGGACAAGCATGGCACCACCTGTGAGGTACTGCATCCCTGGTAAGTGAGCGGTCTCCGCAAGCAGTCCCATGCTGCGTGGCAACCAGCCTCTGGGTGCCTGTGGCTGATGCTGCATTTCTTCTGCAGGCGAACGTCTGTGTAACTTGGAGGAAGGCAGCCCCGGGAGCGGCACCTACACCCGGCATGGCTACATCTTTTCGTCGCTGGCAGGCTGCCTGACGAAGACCAGCGAGAATGGCGCGGTAAATGAAGCGGTTACCCAGCGCGCGTTCCCCCTCAGGCTGCCATTGAATTCTGGTCCTTGTGCACAGGCACTGCGGACGCGGGCTTCGGTGACAGCGGGATGCTTTGATCTCTCGATTTCTCCCAGCTATGATCCCAACCAAAAGCACAGCCTCTGCACACTGGTTATGTTATCTGGCTTGGTTGTGGCTGCGCTCTCAGAAGGACGTGGAGGGGAGGGAGAGGACCTGCAAATTGAGAGTAGCCCAGCCAGCAGAGAGCTTCCTGGTCGTGCCTCTCCCTTAAACCTTGAAATGACTGTACTGTCCTCACCTCCGTGACATCAGTGTAATGCTGGCGATTTCCAGTGTCCTAATGCTCTAAGCTTTCCCCTGCCTCGAAGCCTATGCACTTGCGGCCTATCTGGAACATAACTCAACCCCGTAACTCTAACCTCTTTTAAATGACCTCGATAGTTAGTCTTTGTTTGGTTGGTTTTTCCAGAGAAGCCCGTCTGGATCCACTAATTGGAAAAAAAAAATATGGGATTTTGGTGGGAGTAGGATGGTTATACGCAAGAATCTTCCTCCAGAGCGCTTATTTAAATACGTTACTCTTGCTTACTTTTACGTCGCTAAGATTCTTGCCTATCTATACTTCCAAGTGTGACTATGCAACGGTAGTGCATAATGGTGGTACACGATTGTATTCCCAGCTACAAACAGGCGCAGATAAAGAAGTGGTTGACAAATGTAAGGCAATAAAAAATTAAGAATTAAAACCTTAGGCTGGACTTAGCAGTACAATGCTTGCGTAGCATGCCAAGCTTGGAACCAGAGATCCAAACTCCAGCTCTGCTTGAAAAAAAAAAACAAAAACTAAAAAGAATCAAAACTCTTTAGGGACTCTCTAAACCTAAACTTCAAGCTTCGGGTTTTTGCTTATTTGTAAAAACAGGTTCCAGTCAGTTGGTTTTGGAAATAAACTTAAATGTCTGTTTACTCACTACATAGATTTCTCTTGCTCACTTTCACGTGTCCTGCACAGTGCTGCCTTGTCTACTGGGGATATAGTCCCGAGAAAAATACACTTAGCTTTGCTGTTGAAGAGGCACAGACACAAATCATAAACAAATGTTCAAATGTGTGTTGCTTGGGAATTGGATGTCTTCAAATTTGAAAGGATTGCACAGTACAGTGAGACCATTTAACAGCTTTATGGCCGTGATTCTCGCTAGTGAAATAATGTGTCGGCTGAAACATCTGAAGGATGAGTAGAGGTGGAGGAGTGGAAAGAACACGGTTCTGACCGGGCAGTTACGCCTTTCTTCCCAACAGTCAGGAGGCAGAGACAGGCTGATCTCTGGGTTTGAGGCCAGCCTGGTGCACAAAGCGAGTTCCAGGACAGCCAGGGCTACTCAGAGAAACCCTGTCTCAAAAAAAAAAAAAAAAAAAAAAGAATGCAATTCTGACATAAAGAATGGGCTAAACAATTTTTTTAATATTTATTTATTTATTATGTATACAATATTCTGTCTGTGTGTATGGCCAGAAGAGGGCACCAGACCCCATTACAGATGGTTGTGAGCCACCATGTGGTTGCTGGGAATTGAACTCAGGACCTTTGGAAGAGCAGGCAATGCTCTTAACCTCTGAGCCATCTCTCCAGCCCATGGGCTAAACAATTTGAAATGGAAAAAAATTAGTAAAACGGGAAAACAAAAGCACAGAGTAAGAGAAGTGCTGCTTTTTTTTTTTTCAAAGACAAGATTCCATTATATCAATTGCCATTAGATGGGATAAAGCAAGAATTATCATTCTATAACATTCAATTGTAAATCCTATCTTTTTCAGATTTTTAAAAAAGGAGCAGCTGGGCAGTGGTGGTACACGCCTTTAATCCCAGCACTCAGGAGGCTGGTGGACCTCTGTGAGTTCAAGGCCACCCTGGTCTACAGTGTGAGTTTCAGGACAGGCTTCAAAGCTGTGCAGAGAATCCTTGTCTCAAAAAACAAACAAACAAATAAAAGCAGACTAAGTTTGGAGGAGTCAAGATAGCCATAATTATAAGCAATATGATTATATATCAAGAAACCACAAGAGCATCTTCAAAAAATTTAGTACTAATCAGAGATGTTCCTATTAAATCTGGCACCCTAATTTTAATGGTCTCTTATACTCTTTCTTTCCTTTTTTTTTTTAAATTTTCTAAAATTGCTAATATCCTCTGCTACGGACTACAAATGTATCTATAGTCTACCTTGTGACCACACTGTCCTAGGACAATTCTGCATTACTCTCTAACCACCGTTATCTTTACCCAACATCAACTTTACTCTCTTTATAGCTTCCTGTGGTGTCTGTGATGAGAGAAACAGAGTCCCAGCTACTTCCAGATGTAGGAGCTGTTGTCACCTGTAAGGTGAGCTGATCCTCATCCTTGCACTTAGGCCAAAATTCTACACCTGCTGTGTTCTACTACTTAATACAGTAGTCACTAGCTATATGGGGGCTATTTAAGTTTGTAAGTGTTAAAAGTTGATTTTCAGGCATGGGCATGGTGGCTCACGGTTTTAAGAGGCAGAGGCAGGTGTATACTTGAGGCCAGCCTGGTCTACAGATGGAGTTCCAGGACAGGACAGCCAGGGCTACAAACAGAAACCCTGTTTCAAAATTAAAAAAAAGAAAGAAAGAAAGAAAAATTCATTTTCAGTCAGGCATGATTATTCATATCTGTAGTCTCAGTATTTGGGAAACTGGACAGGAGTATGGAATATAACCTTTGTTGTACTCCATAGAAGTTCAAGACCAGAGTAGGTTGCAGAGTAAGACCCTGCGCCCCAGCCCCTAGCCCCAACACTAGCTGCATTTTAAGTATTCAGTAGCAAACTGTGGTTAGTGACTGCCATATTTGTTGGCACATGAATTATGGGGTGTGGGGGGAAGTGATGGAACACGGGGCCTTTAAATATGTTAGGCTCTTCCCCTAAAGGACATTCTCAATTCTGGGAGCTTTTTTCTTTTCATTGTATGTGTATAGGTATTTTGTCTGCCGTGTGCATACCTGGTACTGCAGAAGCGAAAAGGGGGTGCTGCATCCCCTGGGACTGGAGGAACAGATGATTATGAGCTGTCATGTGGGTGTTAGGAATTGGGTCCAGGTCCTCTAGAAGAGCAGCCAGTGCCCTTAACTGCTCAGCTGCCTGTCCAGCCCCAGGAAATGACATTTCTGTCATCTATGACTCCAACTTCTGGGGGATAGGTGTAAGACCTCTGGCTTCCATGGGCACCTGCTCTCAGGTGCACGTACCCACAAACACATGCATATAATTTTTTGAAATGAAATAAAGGGATGGAGAGATGGCTTGGTGGCTAAGAGCACTGGTTGCTCTTGCAGAGGACCTGGGTTTGTTTCGTAGCACATGGTAGTTCACAACCATCTATAACTCTAGTTCCAGGAGATCCTGTCCCCACCTTCTGACCTCTGGACACCAGGCACACATGTGGTGCACAGATATACATGCAGGCAAAACACTCATTACATAAGATAAATTGAAAGCAAAAGCCTTTTATGTATTGAGTATGGTTACTTAAACTAAACCTAGTAATTCCGGTTTCCTGCTCTAATTCTTGGAGTGACCAGTGACTGATTCTCTGATGCTGAACCTTTCTCTGTTCCCTAGGTCTCTAGCATCAACTCACGTTTTGCCAAAGTACACATTTTGTATGTGGGGTCCACACCACTAAAAAATGCTTTTCGAGGAACTATCCGGTAAGATGTATTCTTGTAATTACGTTTGCCTCAGCACCAGAAGTGAGGCAAGGGCATTGGGAAGACTGGAATTTATGGAGCAATTACAGTTCTTTTTCCTGCCCACTTGAGTCTCTCCTTGTGCTTTGCTTTTTGCCCCACAGTATATCCAGAGAAAAAGTTATATGAGCTATAAGAAATGAAAACTGTTAAAATAAAAGAGGATTTTTAAATAAAGCAAAAAGGGGAGCTAGTGATATATCTCAGTTGATGGAGAGGCCCTAGATTAGATCAAGAATAATATAATATAATATAATATAATATAATATAATATAATATAATATAATGTGGTGGTAATGCATGTCTTTAATTCCAGCACCTGAGAGGCAGAGGCAGGCAAATCTCTGCGAGTTCGAGACCAGCCAGATCTATAGAATTAGTTCCAGGACAGGTTCCAAAGCTACACAGAGAAACCCTATCTTGACAAACAAACAAACAAAAAGGAATGACATAATGTAGATGTAATGGCCCTTGCATGTAATCACACCACTCAGAGATCAAGGCAGGAGGGTAAGAAGTTCAAGAAAATTGTTGGCTATATAGCATGTCCAAGGCTAGCCTGGGCTTCATGAGGTCCTGTCTCAAAAAGGACTAAGGAAAGCTGTGGACTAACAGTGTCAGGGTAAGCCAAACCAAACCGTGTAGAAGCTCCTTAGGAAGTGCCTTCATGTTCTTTTTTCTTAATATTTTGTTTGGTGTCCACATGCTAACCCACAAACCACAACAGCGCACATGTAAAGGTCAGGACAACTTTGTGGAATTGACTCTCTTCACCTTGATGTGGGTTCCAGAATCTTATCTTTCATCAGGCTTAAATGGCAGGCATCTTTAGCCCCTGAGCCATCTTGCCGGCCCACTTTTCCCTCCCTCCCCGCCCCGCAAGACAGGGTTTCTATCCTGGTACTCACTTTGTAGACTAGGCTGGCCTTGAACTCACAGAGATCCACCTACCTCTGACTCCCTAGGTGCTGGGATCAAAAGTGTGCACCACTACTGCCCAGCCTTTATTTTAATTTTTTTTATTTTTTATTTTAATATTTAGTCCTGGCTGGTTTTGAACTCAGAAATTTACCTGCCTCTGCTTTCCATGTGCTAGGATTAAGATATGCACTACAACATAATTCTTATTCTTTAATATTGATTGAAACCAAAGGTTGTAAGAAAAGTTTTGTGGAGAGGCTAGAGAGATAGCTTAGCAGTTAAGAGTACTTGTTGAGAGCAGGGCATCCAGCCTCAGCTCTGGTTCAGGTCCTGAGGTGGGGAAGGTGTGTTGGGCAAGAAAGATTCTGACCCACCAGGTAAATTGTACTCAAGCAGCTCCAAATAGCTGTTTGTTTGTTTGTTTTTCAAGACAGAGTTTCCCTGTGTGACAGTTCTGGCTGTCCTGGAACTCACTTTTATATGCCAGACTGGCCTCAAATTCACAAGAGATCTGCCTGCCTCTGCCTCCCTAGTGCTGGGATTAAAGGTGTGCACCACCACCACGCAACCCTATATTTGACTTTTTTTTTTTTTTTTTTTTTTTTGGTTTTTCGAGACAGGGTTTCTCTGTGGTTTTGGAGCCTGTCCTGGAACTAGCTCTGTAGACCAGGCTGGTCTCAAACTCACAGAGATCTGCCTGCCTCTGCCTCCCAAGTGCTGGGATTAAAGGTGTGCGCCACCACCGCCCTGCCCTATATTTGACTTTTAAGAAATACGTATTTTAAGGAATGTGCCATGATCATTATGAAAGTCCCTATTATTCCCCTTTATGCTTCCCCAAATACACCTTCCCAACCCCTACATAACCTTATTCTAGACATAAGCATTTTTGCAGGCTCAGCTAAATATTGAGCCAGGCACATCCTGCTCCGACAGCACTTATGTCAGCTGGCAGCTACTGCGGTTACAAAGTTAAAATAATAGACGTGGGCACAATGCTTTAAGGACAACAGTATTCAAACCCGAACGGTTCTTTCACGTCTGCAAGATATGCTTTTATACAGTTCATTTTTCTAAAAGAGGGTCCCATGTCTCGATCTGTAAACAGCAGACTTGATAAGGCATGCTTCCCGTCTCACTACACCATAGTTCTTCCACCAGAGGAAGAGCCTGTGTATGGTAAAAATGGATCTGTCCATCCATAGTTTACATCGCATTTTCCCCCATTGATTCTGTGTGTTTGGTGTGCAAGGCTCTTACTCTCAACATTTGGCACTGTGTGTATCCCTGAGACTTTCCTCTCTGTGCATGCACACCCTACTCTCCTTTCCTGAACTGTGAGACACTGATATTGTTCTGAGTGTTTTCACATGTCTGGATTGAGTCAGAAACGTTCCCAGCAGTAGAAGTTATAGTTAGTAGTTCCAGATAAGAGAATTGAGAAGCATTAGCTTCATGAAGCTTGGAGGAAAATATTTGAGAAAGAACAGAATTTCCAGGGGAAATTGTAGCTATGGCGCATGTGACTGGCAAAGGAAAACTGAAACCCGCCCAAAGCGTCACCAATGTAATGAGAAAATAGGGCCTCAAGCTGCACAAATTTTGCAAATTCCAACCCTGTCTCATGGACTATCAGTCCTTGCCAAGTGAGAGTCCGTTTTCCATGGGCGCCTTATTTGGAGGAAACCCGTTGGCCAAGTATGTGCTGATCCGAGACTAACTAGGCTGCAGGCTACCAACCTCCCAGCACTCAGGAGGCAGAGGCAGGCAGATCTCTGTGGGTTTGAGGCCAGCCTGGTCTACAAAGCAAGTTCCAGGGCTGTTACACAGAGAAACCTTGCCTTTAAAAACCAAATAAAAGAGTACTTTTTGCTCTTCGAGTTACCCACTGGGTAACTCCAGTTCTGGGGGACCAAACAAGCATGCTAAAAAATGAAAAAAAGGAAAAAGTTTGTGGGTAAAATGGTAAGTTGTTGTGTGGCTTCACTGAAAAGAAACGATTATACTATTATTGTAGGACAGGTGAATTTTTATTTATTTATTTATTTTAGACAAACATCCTGTAGTCAGTCTGTCCTTAAATTCCATATGTAGCCACAAATGACCTTGAATTTCTGATATACTTTTCCATTGTCGAAAGTTATCAATACTATTGTTCTTTATTTTCCAAGAAAAGGTAAGTGTTTTATTATGCATGTTAAAGATAGCTGGGGACCCAGTATGACCTATTCTGTTTTATTATTTCCTAGGACTCAATGGGAAATTCTTTCCCAAGATAACTAATTTTTCTTTCTTTTTCTTTTCTTTCTTTTTTTTTCTTTTTTTTTTTTACATAGCAAGGAAGATATCCGAGCAACTGAAAAAGACAAGGTTGAAGATTGGTGGTTTGGGTGTTTGTTTTTGTGGGTTTTTTCCAGATTTTGTTATTGTTTTTCTATGATTCTAAGAATTTGCTTTAGCTAGGCAGTAGTGGCTCATCCCTTTAATCCCAACACTTGGGAGGTAGAGGCAGGTGGATATCTGTGAGTTCAAGGCCAGCCTGGTCTACAAAGTGAGTTCCAGGACACCCAGGGCTATTATATAGAGTAACACTGTCTCGAAAAAAATCAAACAAAAAAAAAAAAGAATTTTGCTTTGAAAAATATTATCCTCAAGACTGGATAAACGACTTGGACATTTAAGAGCACTTTCTGTTTGTCCAGAGGAACCAAGTTCTGTCTCCAGCCCTCACACGCTCATAAACCCCTGTAATTCCAGCTTTAGGGGACCTGATACCTGTTCTGGCCTCCACAGGCACCTCCATGCATGTGGTACACATACATACATTTATGATGAATAAATCTAAATGATGGATGGGTGGGTGGATAATAGCTGGGAGTGGTAGCGTATGCTCATCTTTAACTCCAGCACTCAGGAGGCAGAGACAGGCAGACCTCTTGAGTTTGAGGCCAACCTAGACTACATACTTAGTTCAGGCTAGGCTGGGACTATAAAGTGAGACCATGTCTAACAAACAAACAAGAAAGGAATTATTATCCCAGGGGATTTCAGAAACCCATAGGAATGTAGAGTGTAAGGACTTAACAGCATTTCTTGCTATAACATGAAATTCAAATCACTGTCCCTTCTTCCCGTATAAGATTTTCTCATTCAGTTGACCAAAATGGTTAAGCTGTTACCACTAAAATTATTAGCCAATCATGACGGCACATGTCTTTAAAATTTCACTGCTGAAGCAGCAGAGGCACCTCTGTGCATTTAAGGCTAGCCTAATCTACAGAACAGGTTAGCTAGGGCTACCTAGGAAGACCCTCTCCTGAAAAATAGTAAATGATTAAAAGATACTAATTAGGCTAGGGAGATGGTCAGTGCCTGCTGGACGAGCCTAAGGACCTGTGTTTGGATCCCTGGCCACCACGTAGAAAGTGAGTGTTTAACTCAACCGCTAGCGTGGAGGATATGGAACAGGAGGCTCCCTAGAATTGAGATTCATTCAGTAAGAGACCCTGGCTGAAAAAAACAAATTGGAACCGAGCTTAGTAGTATGCACCATTAATCCCAGCCCTTGAGTGGCAAAGGCAGTCAGATCTCTATAGTTCAAGATTAGCTTGGTCTACATAGAAAGTTAGGAAAGCCAGTACAAGACAAAGAGAAAATGTCAAAAAATAAAATAAGGTAGAGAGCCACCAAGGAAGACACCAGATATGACCTCTGACCTCAACACAAATACACACCCTCATGCATGAATATAGATGCTCCACACGTACAAACTTTATTATTGTGAGATAGGATCTTGCCCAGACTGCCTTTGAAGCTGGGTATTTGTTCATTGCTCTCAGTTTTCACAGATGATATACTACCTTTATATGAGTCAGATTCCTAATCAAGTTAGTAAATTCAAATTCTTTCATTTATATTATGATACTAAAATAATAAACATTTGAATTGACATAATGATGACACCTCCCTCCTGGGATTAGAAATGGGCCTGGCTCTACTTGGTGGTAGTATTTTATTAGACATAATTCACTTATTCTTGTTTGGTTTTTTGCAGGTTGAAGTTTACAAGAGTTTCCGCCCAGGTGACATAGTTTTGGCCAAAGTTGTATCCTTTATTATATCACATTTCTGGTTTTTTGTCAAAAGAAGAAATGGAACCAGGCTCAGTGGCACTTAATGTAATCCTAGTACTTGGGAGATAGAGGCAGGAAAATCAGGAGTTCGGGTAGTTAAAAAAAGAAAAAAAACAGTATTAAAAGAGCGAAGGGAGGGGAAGTGGCAGACGGCGACAGCACGGAAAGCCTCTCTTTCCTTCACTGGCACTGTGTGACTAGATCTCCCTAGGTGACGCACAGTCCAATTACCTGCTGACCACTGCTGAAAATGAGTTAGGGGTAGTGGTAGCCCACAGTGAATCGGGTAAGTTGTTCTTGCTCCCAAGTCTTTCCCTGGGAACCATGGTTATCTAGGAAGCAATAGGGATACACATTCTTCCATTTGATATGGAAAACTATTTAATCAGTTATAGGTTTCACATACCATGATGGGTCCATAGAATTGTAACACCCAGTGCTAAAGATTAGCTCAGTAGGAGAGCATTTTCTTAGTATTCATGCAGCCCTGGGTCCAGTCCCCAGTCCCCAGCCTCACCCCACTACCACCCCCACCCCCAAGAAATCACAAGATAATGTCACCTAGTGGTGTAGCTGACTTAGTATGTGTGAGTACACACTGATGTTTGCCCAGTGTTTAGGTCTTAGTTCTCAGAGCATGTCCCCGTTGTTGAACAACACATAGCTTGGTTTAGTAAGATTATAGTGATTATATATCATAATCAAGTGCCCCCTTATATCATGGAATAAATGAGGCTTTTTTCCCCTTAAGTCTTTCATATGCTAAGTAAGCATTCTACAGCAGAGCCATGTCCTGTCTAGCTGAAAAGAAAAGAGCCTCAGGAGAATCTCTGGGGTCACACCTCCAACACCAACCTTGATCTTTTTCCTTGTAGGTGTCCAGATGGTTCCCATCAGCTGGTGTGAGATGCAGTGCCCCAAGACCCACACAAAAGAATTCCGGAAAGTGGCCAGGGTACAGCCTGAGTTCTTACAAACCTAAACACACTTCCCCTCAAAGACGGAGCCACCTTTTTCCAAGAGTACCAGTATGAAAAGAACATCAAGATGCCACAGTCTTTATTAAGGAGTCTACAGTTACCTAGCAACCACCTCTTGAAAAATCTGCCAGAAATAAGTTTGTGTTGTAATGAGCACCCAAGGCCTGTGCAGCTGAGACAGGAAGATTTTTAGTTCCCAAGTGTGAATGTGGCCTAGGCTACATAGTAAGACTCTTTCAACCAAAATATAAAACACTGTTCTTGGGAAACTGATTTTTATTCTCTTGGCTGGTGTTTGCATTCAGCAAACAAAACCATGTAATATTGGAAATAGCTTATGCCTTCTTTATAAATATGTATATATGTATTTGCTATGACTGGTGAAAAAAATGCTTTTCACTTGTTAGTGGTATAGTTTTTTGGGGGGTATTGAGACAGGGTTTCTCTGTGAAACAGTCTTGACTATCCTGGGAACTAGCTCTGTAGACCAGTCTGGCCTTGAACTCAAAGATACTCTCCTGCCTCTGCCTCCCAAGCATGCATCACCACTGACCTGCCTGGTATAATTTCCGTGTGTGTGTGTGTGTGTGTGTGTGTTATGAGAGCAGGCCCAGCTCTTCATGTGAATGCTTGGGATTTGAACTCAGGCGCTCATGGTTGGATGACAGTTGCCCTTCCCTGTTAAGCCATCTCTACAGCCCCTGCTGTCACTATTTAAAAGGTGAACATGCAGTGAACGTTCTCATTGTTGTGTGTGTGTGTGTGTGTGCAGCACATGTGCCAATGGAGGCTAGAAGAGTGCATTGGATCCCCTGGAACTGGATGTGAGCCCCCAAAGTACTCCTAATTACTGAGTCATCTCTCCAGCCGCCAGTCTCTGTTTTGATTTTTGAGGCAAGATCTGACTACTTTATGTTGACCAAGCTGGCCTCAGACTCAGAGATTTACCTGCCTCTCCCTCCTGAGTACTGGGATTAAAGACACACCACCACACCCAGCTTCCAATCTGTGTGTGTGTGTGTGTGTGTTGTGTCCCAAGTGCTTCATCCTAGGTGCCAGCCACTGGGGTCATGCACTTTATCTAAACCCCTCAATAACATGGTTAGTGAGAACTCTTGGGCATGTGTGGTGATTAATTGCATGTAGCAGTTCTGAAAATGTTTGGTGAGCATAGTGTCACTGTGACAGGCGTTCCAGGAACTGTTAACTCTGCCCCGAGAGACATCACTGCCCTGTGAGATGGTCAGGGGAGGATCAGACAAAGCAGTTGTGAAGACATTAGGTAAGAGTGAAGGTGCTCCATGCAGACAACACCCTAGCAAGTGCGCAACCGAAATCAAAGCTAAGTTTTGGGAGGAGGGAATACTAACTATGAATTAATTAAGCATGAAGAAACTGCACAGGGATGGCTCTTGCTGACATGTCCGGCACCCTGTAAACTCGGTATGGACTTTGTCAGTGGCGGAGGCGAGGTCCGGGTTCAGGCCCGCCTGGTCTTGTGATCTCCATAGTTGTTAACGTCCAGCTGATTCGTATGTTTCCTTTATCTTTTTAAAGAAATATTTAGAGTGTGTATGTGCTGTGTGTTTAAGTGTAGACACGAGTGTGGAGGTCAAAGGGCAGCTTTGGCGCATCCATTCTGTCTTACCTAACCTTGGTTTTTGTTTTTGATCAGATGGCCTTTACCTTTTTTTCTAACTGCATTATATGTGCGCAAGTGTGTGCCGTAGCACATATGACACAGCATGTATGTGGGGGTCAAAGGCCAACCTGGTAGAGTCCGTTCTCTGCTGCCTTTCTGTGGCTTCCAGAGGGCAAACTCAAACAGCTCACTGCTGAGCCGTCTCACTGACCCCCACCTTGTTTGGGGTGGGGAGGTCCGTCTTTCTTGTTTCTGCTACATGTATGCCCACGAGCTTCCAGTTCTGTCTGTCCCCACTTCGTCTCACTGGAGGACTGCTGGCGTTACGGGCGCATGCTCGGGTTCTAGGGATCAAACCCAAGTCAGGCTTGTGTGGAAGTCCTTTTATTCACTGAACCTCTCTCCAGTCCATTTCTGTTTCCTTCATTCCTAGCTGTCCTAGAACTCGCTTTGTAGATCAGAGTGACCTCGAACTCACAGAGATCCTCTGCCTCCTGACTGCTGGGATTAAAGGTATGCGCGACACCACCATTTAAAAAAGAATAATAAGGGGCTGGAGAGATGGCTTAGTGGTTAAGAACACTGGCTGCTCTTCCAGCACCCACATGGCAGCTCACAGCTGTCTGTAACTCCAGCTCCAAGGAACCCACCACTCATGGCAAAACACCAATGAACATAAAATAAAAATAAATCAATAAAAAAAATAATAAATTATTTATGTGCGTGTGGGAGTCATAGGTCAGCTTGGTAGTGGTCAGTTCTCTTTCTACCTGTGTCTCGGTCATCTAACTTGGGTTGTCAGTTTTGACCTTACGTGCCTTTACCTGCTGAGCCATCTGACCCCCCCATTTATGCCCATTGTGGCACACTTGGAATTCTAACATTCAGGAGACCTAGGCAAGAAAAACACAGATTAAGGCCAATCTAGGCTACAACAGTAAAATCATCTCAAAAATAATATTTTTTAGTGAATTAACGATAAGGCCTGTCTTACGGTTTCTATTGCTGTGACAAAACATGACCAAAAACGGGAGGAAAGAGTTGATTCGGCTTTCACTTCTGTATCACTGGTCATCATTGAAGTAAATCAAGACAGGAACTCAGGGCAGGATCCTGGAGGCAGGAGCTGGTGCAGTGGTCATGGAGGGAAGGATGCTGCTTACTGGCTTGCTCATCATGGCCTGTTCAACCTGCTTTCTTAGAGAACCAGGGACCACCAACTGAGGGATGGCCCTGCAGTGTGCTGGGCCCTCCTCCATCAATCACTAATTAAGAAAATGCTTACGTCTAGGTCTTAGAGGGACATTTTTTTCCAGTTGGGGTTTCCTCCTTTAAGATAATCTAGCTGTGTCAAGTTAGCATGAAACTAGCCATGACAGGACCACATGCAGTGTGTGTGTGGTGTGTTTGCTCAGCTGGGGCCCAAACTCAGCCCTCACACACGCTTAGCACATGCTTTGCTGCTGGGCTTGACCCAACGCATTTGGAGTCCTAGGATCCAAGCCCAGAATTGGAGACAGAAAGCTCTTTTGTACCTTTGATCTAGTTTCCCACATTGGTGACACTTGAAGAATTTTAATATATTTGGCTGGAGGCTCAGAGGTAAATATACAAGGAAGGAGAAGAGAAAATAAGGTCAGGTGTGGTGGTACAAAGCTTTAATCTCAGTACTCAGGAGGCAGGGGCAGGAAGCCAGCCTGGTCTACATCATGAGCCTGGAAAGAAGCAAGTGAGGCAGGCTCAGCGCTTAGAGCATGATGTAACCAGCCTGGTCTACATCATGAGCCTGGAAAGAAGCAAGTGAGGCAGGCTCAGCGCTTAGAGCATGATGTAGCCAGCCTGGTCTACATCATGAGCCTGGAAAGAAGCAAGTGAGGCAGGCTCAGCGCTTAGAGCATGATGTAGCCAGCCTGGTCTACATCATGAGCCTGGAAAGAAGCAAGTGAGGCAGGCTCAGCGCTTGGAGCACTTGCTGCTCTTGTAGAGGAACCGAGTTCAGTTCCCAGCACCCATCCAAAGCCCTCTTCTGACTGCGGTGGGCACCAGACATGTATATGGTACACATATGTACATGTATTTTCCATACATGTAAAATAAATATTAAAAAGGAATTCTAGGTCACTCTGGGCTATTTAAGACTTTGTCTCAAAAAAGAAAAACACAGGAGTTTAAGGTTATCCTCAGCTAAAGTAAACTCAGTGCCAGACTGGATGACGGGAGAACCTGTCTCAAAGCAGTACCACCTCTCGGTGTTTACTTAGAATCTCAAGGTTATTTTTTTTAAATATTTATTTATTTATTTATTATGTATACAATATTCTGTCTGTGTGTATGCCCGCAGGCCAGATGAGGGCACCAGACCTCATTACAGATGGTTGTGAGCCACCATGTGGTTGCTGGGAATTGAACTCAGGACCTTTGGAAGAGCAGGCAATGCTCTTATCCTCTGAGCCATCTCTCCAGCCCCTCAAGGTTATTTTGAAGGGTAGATAAAATTGCTCTGAGCATGCTAATATGGGAGGTCATTGTATTTATTAAGTATCTGATGCATCATATCTATAATATCGGGGAAAAGCTTGCATAGTTTGTCTTTATGCATGCCCAATTACTTTGCAGAACTGATTCCTTGAAGTACAGTGTTGGTTCAGAATGTGCAGTGCTTTTGCTACCTGGAGACCAAGGCAAGGATTTCTTGAACTTAAAACACAGTCAGGTCCAGTCTCTTAAAAAAAATAAAATAAAAAGACAGTAAGAGAGGGAGGGAGATGGAAGGAGGGGAGGAAGTGGAAAATTTTGAATGGTATTTATAAAGCAATAAAAATTTTTTTAAAGACAGTAAAACCCCACAACTTCAATTTTGATTAAATTTTTATCTACGCCACCTGGAAATGTGCTAGGAGTGAAATTTCTTAGCATCAGTTTCACATTTTCCTTTACTTCTGAACTTCAGTGACCCCGGACTGTAGCACCAGCTCATCGTATCTTACAGATGTGTAACACAAGGTTTAGAATGATCAGTCTAGGTCGGGCGGTGGTGGCACAAGCCTTTACTCCCAGCACTTGGGAAGAAGAGGCGGGTAGATCTGAGTTTGAGGTCAGCTTGGTCTACAGAGTGAGTTCTGGTACAGCCAATGCTACACAAGAGAAACCCTGTCATAAAACCCAAAGAAAAGGCAGGCCTAGGGATGTAGCTAATGACTAGGCCTGTGTGGGTTCTATCTTCAGCACCAAGTGTGTGGATACAAAGCAGAACAGAAGAGCCTGCTGTGTATTCGTTTCAGTTCCCAACTCTGTAAGAAAAGACAGACTAGAAAGCCCTTATGTCCACCTAACCAGTGTGTAGCATGAATTCTAATTGGTATTAATAATACAAACTCAGAGGCCGGGTGGTGGTGGCACACACCTTTAATCCCAGCACTCAGGAGGCAGAGGCAGTTGGATCTCTGTGAGTTCGAGGTCAGTCTGGTCTACAAGAGCTAGTTCCAGGACAGCTAGGACTGTTACACAGAGAAACCCTGTCTCAAAAAAACCAAAATAAGCCGGGCGGTGGTGGCGCACGCCTTTAATCCCAGCACTCGGGAGGCAGAGGCAGGCGGATCTCTGTGAGTTCGAGACCAGCCTGGTCTACAGAGCTAGTGCCAGGACAGGCTCCAAAGCCACAGAGAAACCCTGTCTCGAAAAACCAAAAAAAAAAAAAAAAAAACCAAAATAATAGTAATACAAGTTCAGGGGCTGGAGAGATGGCTCAGCAGTTAAGAGCACTGACTGCTTTTCCAGAGGTCCTGAGTTCAATTCCCAGCAACCACATGGTGGCTCACAAACATCTGTAATGAGGTCTGGTGCCCTCTTCTGGCTGCAGAGATGCATTGCAGCCAACCACTAGAGCTCTTTTACCTCTACCAATGCTCAGACCATGTCCTGTCCTCAGACTGCCTGTCTCCAAACCTGACTGCAATGAGTTCCTGTCTCTTCTCGCCTTACATTCCTCCCTCCACTCAGCCATACCACTCCTGACTCCACCTTTCTAGTGCTGGAATTAAAGGCATGGGACTCCCAAGTACTGGGATTGAGAAAGGTGAGCCAACAACACCTGGCCTCTAGTGACTTAGCCCTATACTTCAAGCTTTATTTGCTAAAACATCGCTACAGCAGTGTGATTTACCTCCAGCTTTATCTGCCTTTGAGACAGGCTCTTATGGGCCTGCCTCCCTAGTGCTGGGATTAACATACCTCCTCCAAAGCCATATGATGTGAGAATCCCTTCAGTATGTTGTGAATGCCATTGGTTAATTAAAAAAGCTGTTTTGGGCCTATCGCAGAGCAGAATAGGGCAAGGCAGGAATCCCTAGCATGCTCAGGCATGTAGCCACTGCAGGAGACAGGCTGAACAGAACCTTACCGGTAGGCCAGAACCACATGGCAACACACAGATTAATAGAAATGAGTTAAAATGGAAAAGCTAGGTAGGAACACACTAGTCATTGGCCAAGCAGTATTGCAATTAATAGTTTCAGTGTGATTATTTTGGGTCTGAGAGGCCAGTAACAGACAAGCAGCCTCCGCCAGTAGCCACATGTAACCCTTTGTAAACAATTCCACCAAGTATGGACTCAGTATTCAAACATGAGCATATGTGGCCATTTTTATTCAAAGCACATTTTTGTTTATGTATGCTTTGTCGAGTTCTTGCCTGCCTTCCATCTTTACATGGGTTTGAAGTATTGAACTCCGGTCATCAAGCTTAAGTGGCAAGTGCTTCTTCACCTGCTGAGCCATCTACTAGCCTGTTTTTTTCTTCTGCGTTTGAATGTTTTGCCTGTGTATATACCATATGGATGCTGGAAACTGAACCCAGATCCTGTGCAGGAGCCAGGAGTGCTCTTAACCACCGAGCCGTCTCTCCAGTCCTTCATTCTTCTTTTTTTTTTTTTAAGATTTATTACGTATACAACATTCTGCCTCCATGTATGCAGTCCTTCATTCTTGAACCTTGCAGTTGACTCTTGTGCTCTATACCATATTGGAGATCCAATGTTACTGGTTTCCTTCCCAATTTAAAAGGTTGGAGTTTGTTACAACTCATAGTACTTTAAGGCTGGATAAACAATATTTTTATGTGTGGGGGTGTTTTCTCTGAGTATGTTTGTGCGCTGTGTCCAAAAGCCAGAAGTGCTGGATCCTCTCTAAGAATAGCCAGTGCTTTTAGCCACTAAGTCAAACCCTCCACCTGTCTTTTTTTTTTTTTTTTGATTTTTTGAGACAGGGTTTCTCCGTAGCTGGAACTAGCTCTTGTAGACCAGGCTGGCCTCGAACTCCCAGAGATCCGCCTGCCTCTGCCTCCCGAGTGCTGGGATTAAAGGCGTGCGCCACCACCGCCTGGCTCCCTCCATCTGTCTTAACGCAACTGCATGCTGAGGCTTCCCCAGGTGATAGGTTTGACACATCAGACAGTAAACTATTGCACATCACTCCTTTATTATACTGATCTGGAAAAGAAGATTTAGTATGCCCAAAACAATTTCTGGACCCACATGGTAGGGTCAAGCAGCTGGAACATGATTCAGACAGCGAAAGACAAAACCCTGGACATGATCAAGGGGCACTTCACCTCTACAAGACAAGGCAGAGGGGTCCTAACACACAGTAAGAGACACTCCTGTCCCTTGAGGACAAGGAGTTTATCCCACTTGATATGAGGAATGGCTTATTTTCTGGTGACCACATAGACTATTTCAATCACCACTAGAAACCTCAGAGGGGTTTTTGTGTACTGATAAATATATATGTACTTCTGTTTTTGTAAAAGTAAATGTAACACATAGACAGGACTGATCCCAACCTTCGGGGGCCAGCAGCTCCTTTAGGGTCAGAGAGGAAGGTAGTTCATCTTTTAAATGCAGGCTACTTTCACCTTCCACTGGAATGACTAAAGCCCCCAGTTACCTAACTGCAGAAGAGTGCAGGACAGGCTTCTCACTGGTCAGGCCACGGCATGGTTCCTCCCTGACCTCCTAAAGCAGACCCTTGTAAACAAAGGACTAAGAAAACTGTAATTACTACCTCTCAATTCTCCTGGGAGGGAGCCGTCCCTGGATGTGGACCAAGTACCTGCACCCTAGAGGTGTTACTCTGACTAGATTCTATGAAGGGAGTGGGTGCAGGGGATAAAATACTAAAACAAAATGGGAGCCACTGGTCCCCATCTGCAGCTACAACTTAAACTTAAGATCCTAAACATGGAGTCAGTGACGGGTGCTGGGAAGGGCGCAGGAGGCAGACAGGCAGGAAGGAGGGTCTCGGGGC
This sequence comes from Microtus oregoni, assembly GCF_018167655.1. Classification (NCBI taxonomy): domain Eukaryota; kingdom Metazoa; phylum Chordata; class Mammalia; order Rodentia; family Cricetidae; genus Microtus; species Microtus oregoni. The sequence continues at coordinate 19,169,047 of NW_024543071.1, forward strand.
AGAAGTCTGTCTGTGCGTCTTCACTTCTTGGCCTTGCCCTGCGCGGCCACAGCTTCCATGGCTTTCCGCACGGTCTCTTCATCTCCCAGGAACTGCATGGGTTTAACGGGCTTCAAGTTCTTGTCCAATTCATAGACAATGGGAATGCCAGTTGGCAGGTTCAGCTCCATGATGGCCTCTTCTGAGAGACCTGAAAGAGCCACCATCCATGTTCAGCCACAAACAAGAGTCCACACACAAACCCCTTCAGTCTACTCTTCATCTGCCAGTGGAAAAGCACTTACATGGGAAAAAACATCTTTTCTGATCTAGTGTATTAGTGGACCTGTTTCCCCAAAGTATGAGTAGCCCCCAGTTAAAACTTCTCAAGCCTCTAAAGATTTTGAAAAAGAATGAGGAGCCAGGTGGTGGTGGTACACACCTTTAACCCCAGCACTCAAGAGGCAGAGGCAGGAGGATCTCTGTGACTTCAAGGCCATCCTGGTCTACAGAGCAAGGCTCCAAAGCTACAAAAAAAAAAACCTGTTTCAAAAACAAGCAAAATAATAATGAGAAGGCACACCAAGGTTCTATGGCAGGCCAACAACAAACTGCAGAAAGGCACACTACAGGTATCTCTACCAAGGTAGGATACAGAAACCAACACAGACAGGGCGGGACTGTGTGCTTCTCAGTCCACCCACCTGCCAAAAATCAGTCTGGGCAGCTAGGTCCCCAGAGAGGAACTGAGATTTATACTGAGTCAGGTTGTGGCTGCGGTTTGAACTGGCACTCCTAGAGCAGGGGGGCATCTCCAGCCTTCAGTGCAGACTTAGCACAAGGTAGTTCTGAATTGAGTCCCTCCCTGTGACTGTCCTGCTTCAGCTTCCCTGGTACTGGGATTGGACTGCCACATGCAGCTGGCAGACCATATTTTGAGAAAGATTTTCCTTATGTACATCTGTACTGTCTGTCAGAGCTTTCCCAGAGTCTCCTTGCTACAAAGTCAGTCTGACTGACTGGTGACCGATGAGCTTAGGAACTAAGGTGGGCCACCTTCTATTGTCCTATAAGAAAATGCACATACCCTCCAGATGCTTGACGATCCCCCGAAGGCTGTTGCCATGGGCTGCAATCAGGACTCTCTTCCCCTCTTTGATCTGGGGGACAATCTCTTCATTCCAGAAGGGCAGTGCTCTGGCAATAGTGTCCTTCAGGCTCTCACAGGACGGTAGCTGGTCCTCAGTAAGGTCTGCGTACCTGCGATCCTAAGCCACAAAGACTTATTTCCAGGCTACCCGTTATCCCAAGTAGCATCTACACAGAGCTTTCATGTGTATCCATTCTACCTCTCAGCTCTTGAGGGAGTAAGTACTAGTGAAGATTTCAAAGATCCAGAATACAGCTAAGGCCGGGCCGTGGTGGCGCACGCCTTTAATTCCAGCACTTGGGAGGCAGAGGCAGGAGGATCTCTGTGACTTCGAGGCCAGCCTGGTCTACAAAGGGAGTTCCAGGACAGTCTCCAAAGCTACAGAGAAACCCTGTCTCGAAAAACCAAAAAAAAAAAAAGAATACAGCTAAGAACTTGAGAAAGAGGATCCAGTCACCATCCTGCATCCACATTTCTAATCCAAAACACGTGTAACTTAGAAGGGGAGGTTTAACAAAATAATTATGCTTCCTAATTCACTTTAGTTAGCAGTTTAGCTTTGCATATAAAGATGTAAAAAAGAGGACTAGAGAGATGGCTCAATGGTTAAGAGCATTGCCTGCCCTTCCAAAGGTCCTGAGTTCAATTCCCAACAACCACCTGTAATAAGGTCTGTTGCCCTCTTCTGGCCTTCAGGCATACATGTAGACAGAATATTGTATACATAGTAAATAAATATTTTTAAAAAAAGATGTGGGGGCTGGAGAGATGGCTCAGTGGTTAAGAGCATTGCCTGCTCTTCCAAAGGTCCTGAGTTCAATTCCCAGCAACCACATGGTGGCTCACAACTATCTGTAATGATGTCTGGTGCCCTCTTCTGGCCTGCAGACATACACACAGACAGAATAGTGTATACATAATAAATAAATGTTTAAAAAAATATGTGAAAGAGGCACTCCTCTCAGATACGTTATCATCACCTTCCAACTATATCTGGTACCAAGTGAGGGTCATTACTTAGCAAAGGGACAGGATGGTAATTATCTTATCATAAATTATAAGATTAATGATATTAGGTAGACCCACAAAAGAGGTCCTTGGCCTGGAAAGATGGCTCAGCTCAGGGCACTTGTTGCTCTTCTGGGACTTGGTTTGGTTCTCAGCACTCATATGGGGCTCACAGCCATCTCTAACACCAGTTGGAAGAACCGATGTCTTCTTCTGACAAGGCACCCAACACATATGAAGTGCACATAAAAACACACAGGCAAAACACCCAACCACATAAATTTGGAAAATAAAAATGAGTGAAGTCCACGCTCTAACCCCTCCTGATGCTGACTGAGTGATCGCAGCTGGATTTGACCATACCTTACTGATGTTGCTGTAGAAGGGATGGTCAGGCTCCATTGGCGGTGGTGGGACATCGTAAGATCGCCTCCAGATCTTTACCTGTGCCTCACCATGCTTAGCAGCAGTTTCTGCTTTATTGAGACCAGTCAGCCCCCCATAGTGTCGCTCATTGAGGCGCCAGGTCCTGACCACTGGCAGCCACATCTGGTCAATAGCATCCAGGACTGTCCAGAGGGTCCGGATTGCTCTCTTCTGCACAGAGGTGAAGCAGATGTCGAATTCATAGCCAGCATCTAGAAATTAAGAAAGGCCAGATGAGCAATGTACGGTGATGCGCACCTTTAACCCCAGTTCTAGGGAAGCCGGACAGGTGGGTCTCTAGTAATTCCTAACTACATAGTTATCCAACTAGCCTGAGGATGGTGCAGCTCATTCTAATACCTAAATGTTAACACATAAACATGTTTTGAATGTTTCAATTGAGAGAAAAAAGGATCATAGGCTTGGTCATCCAAGTTCAATCCCCAGAACCCCATAGGGTTAGAAGGGTGTTGGCCACAAGGTGCCCTGACCTCCATACATTGCACCCTTGGCATGTGCATGGACCAGCACACACAAAATATATGAAAGGGCTTACAAAAAATTTTAAGGGGGGTCAGTCGCTGGTGGCACACGCCTTTAATCCAAACACTCAGGAGGCAGAGGGAGGTGGATGTCTGACAGCCAGGGCAACAAACAGAAGCCCTGTCTCAAAAAAAAAGAAAGAAAGAAAGAAAGAAAAAAATAGAAATAAGCATAAATATTGAACTCTTCCTAATTCCTAGCTAACCTTTTTAGAGGGCTCATCATTGGTCCTACACCAAATTATGATTTCGTCTGCATTGGAATCCTACAAGGTTATAATCCTCTCAACCCATTTTTACCAGATTAGGAAAATTTTTTAAAAGATAGGAGTTGGGCACGGTGGCACTTGGAGCCAGGGTGATCTGGAATTCAAGGCTACCTCGGCTTGTCTTTAAAATTGTTAATTAAGAAGCTTTCCCTTGGACTGGAGAGATGGCTCAACCGTTAAGAGCATTGCCTGCTCTTCCAAAGGTCCTGAGTTCAATTCCCAGCAACCACATGGTGGCTCACAACCATCTGTAATGAGGTATACATAACTAATAAATAAATTAAAAAAAAAAAAAGAAGCTTTCCCTTTCCTTATGCCAAGACACACTCCTGCTTTCTCTAGCACACAAGGTTGTCTTCAAAACCAACCACCAACTTTCCTGGGCATTGCTTCACATTGAGATTAGCAACAGTAACAAACGTGAGGTAAACTTTCCTGCTAGGCAGTCAACTGACAATGAGGCCACTGAGACCAACTAGTGGGGGGGAAGGGAAGATTAATCACCAGGAAAACCACCGTCCCCCAAGAGAAAGGCAGACCTCACCCCTTAGCCTCTGGACAAGGCACTGCAAACTACCATGACATGTCTCACCACCTCCTTAACTAGAAGAGGAAGGTCTCCCCAACAAAAGGCTGAGTCACTGAGATACCCACAGAACAAGCCTCAGCTCCCATGAGAAGCTAAGGGCTGTTTCACTACAATTATTTCCTAGAGGGAGGAGGGCCTCACTTTGGATACAAATAGCCCCTAAGGCAGTGGTACCCCTAGGACTCTGACAAGGCTGGCACAGGATAGGCAGCAGACACACACCTCCTTTAGCCTACCATTTAAACCAAAGAATAGTCAGGGGTACAATGGTCATAATGTGGTCACTGTTCTTCCCAAGGATCCCTTCCTTCCTCAGCTACAGCTGCAAGGAAAGTCTCACTAGCTTCCTTCTGGAATCAGATTCAAGACTGTATCAATCGATCGCTGGGGAAACTGTATACATCTTAAGTCTTTTTTGCTACTGCATACAGTCGTCTTCATTCTGGTTTTGCTTTCATTCTTTAATCACGTGGGATACCTTCGAGAGACACTAAAATTTTACATTGGCTTCTCCCCACCCCCCACAGGGTTTCTCTGTGTAGCCTCGGTTGTCCTCAAAGTCACAAAGATCCGCCTTCCTTAAAAGTGTGCGCCACCACCATCGGCTTTTTGCTTTGCGCAGGCCTTGCTGTGGTCGAAACTGACCCCTGCTCTAGATCCTCCCTTCTCAGCTCCCTCGGTGCTGGAAAAATTACCGGACTGTAGCACCGTGTGCAGTCTCATCCGATCTCCTACAAGTTAATGCTACCAACATTTAAGACCGAGACGGGGTCTATTATTTTCCTGTGAGTACAAGGTCAAGGGCTACTCATCTTACCCAGGGAACGGACAGTTAACTGTCCCGAGCTAGGCATCAGCCAACTACCACAGACCTATGCGGTACTTCGTGCCACAGAGCTAAGGAAAATGGCTTCCTTTCCCAGCACTTCTCTTCCCTAGCCTCTCCTACATAATGAGCGTGTCCAGCAGGCCATCCATCCCAAAGCAGTCTCACTTCCTTGCATCGGGACTTCGTGTCCAAAGCCATCCTTCTTTTGCAAACAACCAGAACCCAAATACCGAGATCCGTTCAGCTAAGCATCTAAAAGGGCTGCTGCTACGTCCAAGTTGGAAAGATGCAGGGCAGGATCTGCCCAACCACCAATGGCAGCTCCTCTTCGCTCCAGGGATTCTCCTGGTAGCAGGCAACAGGATTTGCTTCCTTATTAGCATTCCGAAAATCACAGAGGACAGTAGGTGGTGCGGGGCGCCAAGCCTGGATAGGCAAAGGCAATCTTTATCTCCTGGACGCTGCCACCCTTTGCCCAACCTCCGTCCTTGGCTACTAGCCCGCCAGTTCCTCACTTACTTGTTACTCCACCCAGAAATGGGGCAAGGACACCGGATTAGAGCTAAGTAGTTATGACCTTGGCAGAGGATTTCCAGCCACTTTTCTGAACTATTAACAGGGGGGCAGAGATAAAAAGGAGGGAAATAAAATCTGCCTGCTTTGTAGCCTGTCGGGAACGTCAACTGAAATCGCCCACTCACATCTCTGGATTCGCTTGGGTCACAGTATTTGTGGTACGCTGCTCTCAGAAGCACGTGGGTTTCCAGGTGTCTATGAGGCCATCGGGCATCCCCACCTAACTCCCAGGACGAGTCTGTGGCCTGCTGCTTTGCCTTGATTCACAGGCTCCCCTTAGGTAAATTTGGGTACCGCAACTGATGTCACAAGACATCCTCCGCCAGCCACCCCAGGCCCCCGTGGTACCCTAAAGGGTCCTGGCTGCTACAGGTGAGGCTGCTCAGACTCGAAAGATAATCGCCTAGCGGCATCTGCGCCCTCTTTGTGGCACCCCTCACACTCCAACGGGGTGACCTTGATAAGCGGGCTTCCCACCCTGCGTTCACCTCCTTAGATGCAAACTCAGCTAGGGAGGCCGCCCGAGGTGCACGCCTCGAGGAGGTGCGGGGGCTAGGATGGGCCGGCGCGGGCCCCCGCACGCCACACCGCGTCCGGCTCGTACCTCGCAACGCCTGTCCGCCGCGCTTCGCCTCCTCGTGGCCCGCCGGGCTCAGGTCGGCGTCGTACCAGCCGCTGAAGCGGTTCTCCAGGTTCCAGGCGCTCTCGCCGTGCCGGATGAGGACCAGCTTGTAGGCAGCCATGGCGATAGGCAAGGGGATGCAGCAGAGACTGAGGCTCGCTGAGATTCCGCTCACAGCCCGCCCCACACTCGCGCCTGCGCACTGCACACGTCCGCCCCTCTCCCGCGCACTTTCTTCCCCGAAATCTTTCCACTCGCTCTTCCGACCTCCGCCCGCCAGGTATGCGCATGCGCCCAAAGCAAGTTCTGCGGCCCGCCAGGGGGGGCATGGAGTGCGCCGGGGCGGTAATGCGCATGCGTCATGTATAGCGGTACCCGCGTGCGTCCCTGCGGTCACGGAGCGCACGTATTCCGGGAAGGTGGATCCCGGCGGCCCGCTGACTGCCCAGGGTGCCAACCCAGCCCCAGAGTGCTTCCTGCCGAAGCGTGATGGCTCTTCCCTAGAACAGCTCTTTGCCCCGGCGAGATCACAGTCCCTTCCCTACGCAGATCGACTATTGATTGACTCTTCACCTTTTTAGTTGTACTTCGGACACGTTGCAAACCCCTCTTAACCTCATTTGTAAAAGTGGTACCTGTCTTCCTGAAAGTGCTCTATAAACATAAACATGGGTTGTTGCTATTTCTCTTCAATGGAACTGTTTGTTTTTCGACACAGAGTTTCTCTGTGTAGCCCTAGCTGTCCTGGAACAAACTCTGTAGACCAGGTCAGGTTAGCATAAAACTCAGAGATCCGCCTACCTCAACCTCTCAAGTGTTGGGCACGCCATCGCACTCAGGTCAGAACACTTTTTTAGAAAAGATTGGGTTTATTTTCCTTTTTTTTAAAAAAAAAAAAAAGATTATTTATTTTGTATACAGCATTCCTTCCATGTACATCTGCACACCAGAAGAGGGCACCAGATCTCATTACAGATGGCTGTGAGCCACCATGTGGTTGCTGGGAATTGAACTCAGGACCTTTGGAAGAGCAGGCAGAGCTCTTAACCACTGAGCCATCTCGTCAGCCCTTTCTTTTCTTTTTTTTAATATTTATTTTTATTTCATGTGTATTGGTATTTTGCCTGCAGGTATGTTTGTATGAGGGTGCCAGATTCCCTAGAATGGGAATTACATACAGTTGTGAACCACCCACCACGTGGATGCGGGGGAATTGAACTCAGGTCCTCTGCAAGAGCAGTCAGTGCTCTTAACTGCTGACCCATCTCTCCAGCCCCAAGATAGGGTATCTTTGTGTAGTCCTGGCTGTCCTGGAATGCTGTAGACCAGGGAAGCCTCGAATTTACAGAGATCTACCTGAAGCTCCCTCCCAAGAGCTAAGATTGAAGGTATGTGCCACTCTTCCAAGGACAGTTTTGGCTACAAGAGACTCTACCTTGTCTCTTTCCAAAAAACAAAAAAACAACAACAACAACAAAAAACTGTAGATGGGAAACGAGAACCCAAACGCAAACTGTTTAGGGGTCTCCCCTGCACTCTTAAGTAGCACCAGCACCTCTCCTCTGCCACTGGAGAAGATGGAATTCAGTTTTGGAGCAAATCTTCACACAGGAGTTCATAGAACCCAGTGCTTCCCAGCAAGAACTGCTCTCTAAGGGCTGTGTGGGCACAGCCTCAACAGGGAGCTTAAACGCAAGTCTCTGAGGAAGTAAGTTCTCCCTCTCGTCCTCGTTGCAGTCTGTTGGGAGCCAGACCAGTCCAAGATTCTCTCAGAGGGCCTGATGAAAGAACAAAGCAGCGTTAGTTCTATGGCCTTGTCTGAGAGCGGTCTTGGCAAGGCCCAGTCTGGGCCTGCAGTCTTGGCCTCCACAGTCTTGGTTCCTGGGAACCCTGAAGTACTGTGGTCCCAGGTATTGGTGTTTTGTCTGCATGTATGTCTGTATCAGGATGTCAGACCAGTTGCAGACAGTTGTGAGCTGCCATTGGGTTCTGAGATCCCTGAGACCTCTGAAAGAACAGGCAGTGCTCTTAACCATTGACCCATCTCTCCAGCCCCCAGGTCTCCATTCTTAATGTTGCTTTTCACATTTGACCTTTTGTTCTCTTGCTTTGTCCCTAATCTATGCCTCCTTACTGACTCCTACAAAATTCTCCTCCTGCCTCATAAAATTCAAGATTTCTGTGCTCTTACCTAGTTAGGGTCTTCCATTCTGCAGAAGGTTCCCTTGGAGCCTGAGTTCAAATCATGTCTCTGATTTGGCTTGTCCTGGGTCTTGCAGTGTGCCACTCCTCTTCTTCAGTTTCCCCACCTGGAAACTGGGACAATAATTCACACACACACACACCTGCCTAGAGCACTGTGGGGAGAAACACATGAGAGAGCAATGTGACAGACTCAGTGTCTCTCCAGCAGTAAACATTAGCAACATTGTAACATTGTAATTGGTTAGCAACCTTGTACTCGGGAATATTATTGACAGTGTAGTGTGGCCAAGAAGACAAAAGAAAAATAATGAGAATACCTGGGAGCACCCTGCAAGCCTGCCACCCAGCAGGATGCCTAGTAAGATATGCCTGTCTAGCAGGGTGAAAACTAAGCAAACAACTAGAACTGTTCTCTCTCTCTCTCTCTCTCTCTCTCTCTCTCTCTCTCTCTCTCTCGTGTTTTCTTTTGCTCTTTATTTATTCATTGGTTTGGAGACATGGTCTTGCTGTATAACACGTGCTGGATTCAAACTCCCAATCTCCCTGCCTCAGCCTCCTGAGTGCGGATATAGGAGTACACAAGGACTCATCCAGTACAGGCAGCTAGAATTCTTTGGGGAGTAGGCCAAAGGCCTCTGAGCTACCAACCTTGGGAAAGCTCTCAGAAACCTGCCTATTGGGCCTCTGGAGGGAGCCGCCTTCTCCTGTGATTCTGGTACCTTTAAGCTTTGATTCTCCTGTGATTCTGGTACCTTTAAGCTTTGATTAGAGCATTGCATCACCTGTATCTGGGATTGTCAGAGAGTCTTTTTGCTTTTTGTTTGTTGTTATCATTTTGGGTTTTATGTTTGTATTGTTTGTAAATAGGGTCTCTCTATAGCACTGGCTATCCTAGAACTTGCTATGTAGACTATCCTGGCCTTGAACTCAGAGATCTATCTGCTTCTGCTTCCTGACTGCTAGGACTAAAAGTGTGCCCTACCAAACCCACATGTAGTGGTTTGAATAAAAATGGCCCCGTAGGTTCATATATTTCAATACTTAGTCATTAGGATGCAGGACTACTGTAGAAGGAAACTTCTGTCTGCCCTAGCCCCACAGCTGTTCAGTTCCAAATAAACACACACAGGCTTATATTAATTATGAACTGTTTGGCCTATTGCTCAGTTTTATTACTAACTAGCTCTTACAACTTAAATTAACCCATAATTCTTATCTATGTTTAGCCATGTGTCTTGGTACCTTTTCTCATAAGGCATTCTCATCTTGCTTCCTCTGTGTCTGGCTTGTGACTGTGTCTCTGCCTTTCCTCTTCCCTGAATTCTCCTAGTCTGATTGCTCCACCTATACTTCCTGCCTGGCTACTGGCCAATCTGCATTTTATTAAACCAATATGAGTGACAAATCTATACAGTGTACAAGAGCGTTTCCCACAGCAGACTACACTATTTGAGAAGGATTAGAAGTAGGAGATTGTGACCTTGTTGGAGTAGGTATGGCCTTGTTGGAGGAAGTGTGTCACTGGGGATGGTCTTTGAGGTTTTAAAAGCCCATGCCAGCCAGGCAGTGGTGATGCATGCCTTTAATCCCAGCACTAAAGAGACAGAGCCAGGCGAATCTATGAGTTCAAGGCCAGTCTGGTCTACAGAGCAAGTTCCAGAACAGCCAGGGCTACACAGAGAAACTCTGTCTTGTGAAGAAACAGAAAAAAAAAAAAGCTTTATTTAATAAAAGCTTCCATGGTCATAGTGTCTCTTCACAGTAATAGAACAATGACTAAGACACTACTTAAAAAAATAAAAAAAGCAGGAGATGATCAAGATGCCAGATTCATCAGTAATAAGTCAGAGGTGTCCTGTGGAGAGACATCTGTTTTTAGGTCTTACTGTTTCAGGTGTCAGTCAGGTGCCCAGAGAGATCTGGAGAAGAGGGTGGAGAAAGAGGGCTAGGGGCCTTTCTTGTCATGGTGACCAGGCTTTTAAAGGTTGTGCAGCCAGAATGCAGAGTCCCTAGGCAGAGATGGTAACGCTTTAGCGTGCATTATAGCATCTCAGATCTGAGAAACTTAAACCTATCAAGTCAGAGACGCTGCTGCCGCTGCAGCTTCTCCTCCTTCAACTTCTTTTTGTTCTGGTTGTTTTGTTTGTTTCTTTGTTTGGTTTTTCAAGACAGGGTTTCTCTGTGTAGCCCTGGCTGGCCTGGAACTCACAGAGATCCACCTGCCTCTGCCTCCCAAGTGCTGGGAATAAGGCGTGTGCCACCACCGACAGGACTTTACTTTTATTTTTTCACGTGCATGAACGTTTTGCCTGTGTGTATATGTACACACCATAAGCATGTCTGGTACTCTCTGAGTCCAGAAAAGGGCATTAGATACCTTGGAACTGGAGTTAGAGAGGTTATAAGGTACCATGTGGGTTCTGGGAACTGAACCTGGGTCTTCGGCAAGAGCAGCAAGTGCTCTTAATCACTGGTTCCCAAATTTATTGATTTATATGTATACAGTGTTCTGTCTGCATGTATGCCTGCAGGCCAGAAGAGGGCACCAGACTTCATTACAGATGGTTGTGAGCCTCCACGTGGTTGCTGGGAATTGAACTCAGGACCTCTTTAAAGAACAGCCTGTGCTCTTAATCTCTGAGCCATCTCTCCAGCCCCAGGAAGATTTCTTTTTTTTTTTTTTTTTTTTTTTTTTGGTTTTTCGAAACAGGGTTTCTCTGTGGTTTTGGAGCCTGTCCTGGAACTAGCTCTGTAGACCAGGCTGGTCTCGAACTCACAGAGATCCGCCTGCCTCTGCCTCCCGAGTGCTGGGATTAAAGGCGTGCACCACCACCGCCCGGCTTCCAGGAAGATTTCTTAAAGTCTAGAGAAAAGCAAGAATAAATCCATGTGTTTTCTCTTTGGTGCTTTTTATTTATTTTTTATTTTTTAAAATATTTATTTATGCCGGGCGGTGGTGGCGCACGCCTTTAATCCCAGCACTCGGGAGGCAGAGGCAGGCGGATCTCTGTGAGTTCGAGACCAGCCTGGTCTACAAGAGCTAGGTTCCAGGACAGGCTCCAAAACCACAGAGAAACCCTGTCTCGAAAAAAAATAAAATAAAATAAAAATAAAATATTTATTTATTTATTATGTATACAATATTCTGTTTGCGTGTATGTCTCCAGGCCAGAAGAGGGCACCAGACCTGATTACAGATGGTTGTGAGCCACCATGTGGTTGCTGGGAATTGAACTCAGGACCTTTGGAAGAGCAGGCGATGCTCTGAGCCATCTCTCCAGCCCTCTTTGGTGCTTTTTTTTTTTTAAAAAAAAAATCTTATCTATAATGAACACAAGACACAAAAACATGTCACGGCTGACTCTTCTGCCCTCTAAAGCCTGAGCCAGAAGCGGAGAAATATTGTGTTTGAAGCACAAGGCAGAGAGATGGCCACTGGTCACAACTTGGGTATGATATGACCTTAATCCTTCTGCCCCTTCCTCCAAACATCCATGGGGTCATTTGCACAGATCTGGAAGAGTACTGCCCCCCTTCCACCCTGGAGGCAGCATCAGGTGGGGCCACACTGGTTCCTGTTCTTGTGTGTCTAGAAAGTGTACTCTGCCTCCCTCAATGTGCTAATCCGCAGATGGGCTTAAAATTTTAATAGAAAAGAAAAAATAAATAAAGAAGAAAAGAAAAGGAAAAGAACCAAAAAGAGAGGGGGGAAAGTAAAAATAAAATAAAAATTGAATCTACTGTATACTGTAGGAGAGAAGAAGAGCTATGGAAGATGGAATTTAACTGGAACAAGTGAGTCACTGTGCTGTGCCCTGTCCCAAGGCCCTTTCTTCACGCTTTCTCTGCTTCCTCACTGTAAGGTAAGCTCTTGTTGCCATGGTTTGCTGTGTCAGCTGTGGATTGACGACCTAACCAGACCACTTTCCACCCGGCCCCTAGCCAGGTCAGTCTCAGGCAAACCTGACTAATACGGTTCCCCAGAAGGGGAACGACGGTGAAGGATCATGCTCGTGCCCTTTGCCCTCATCCCAAAGTCTGGACTCCAGTCAGACTTGAAACTCTGAACTCTACGGACCAAAGCTCCTCTTTAGAGCTGTGTTTGATTCCTTCAGCTCAGGGCCACTTCCTGGGACCCTAAGAGCTTTCAAACAATAAGTCTATGGGGCTGGAAAACTCAGACATAGGAGCCTCGGCCCCGGCCCCGTTAGCAGCTGTGGTCCTGCAGTACAGAGGAGCGTCTCAGCCTGCTCCCTCCGTTATTTTCCCACCGAGTACTGCCTTATCAAGTACTGAACATTCGGTGAGGGCCTGATTTAGAAGTGGGGCGAAGCAAGTTATCAGACTCGTGCAAGAAGGAGTGGCTGCCTTTCAGCCCCCAGGATTCCTGTAAAGACACCACATGTCTTTGGCTGCAGAGCCATCTCTCACGTTCATCACCAAATGTTCAGCTTTGCGCTGGCTGGGGCGAAAACGTCTGCCGCAGAGTGGGAGGAAGGGAATGAGCCGGGCTGGTGCTCAACGTCTCTGAGCTCCTAAGAGAAGGAGCCGCGCTTCCTTGTGAGATGAAGCTCACGTTCCGGCCCACGAAACATGGCAAGAGGACCAAAGCCGAGCTGGTACTACAAGAAGTGTGAGAAGAAAAGCTTCCGGAGGACTCTCCTGAACTCAGGCCCCAGCTTTAGCCAGACACGGCAGTGCATGCCTTTAATCCCAGCATTCAAGGAGGCAGAGGCAGGCAGGGCTGTGATGTGTGAGTTCCAGGCCAGGCCAATTTACATAGTGAGTTCCAGACCATCCAAAACTGCATAGAATGACCTTGTCTCAAAAATACCAAATCAAGTTACATTGTCTGTCCAATGTAGACAAATCTGGTTGCTTATGGCTGGGAGGGTTGTAGGAATAAATAAGCACAGGTGTTTTGAGTGGTAAAAATGTCTTCAAATGGAACTGAGGTCATGTGGCGATATCTTGTGGAGATACCAAAACTCTGAAAGTCAAATATGATGGCAGAGGCCTCTAATTCCAGTACTTGTGAACCAGAGGCAAGAGAATATGTTAATCCCACAGATTTGAGGACAAATACCCCCCCCCAAGCAAATCATGGTCAGATTAATGAAAACAAGTCATTTTTGATTTGTGTGTGTGTATGTGCATATGTGTATGTGCATGGGTTGTTTATTTCTAAGATGGGGCTCAAGAGATCATCATTGCACATGGGGAAGATAAGGGTTTTTAGAGCTCAGGAATGGGGAGTTTCTAAATGGGGGGTCGGGCAGGCAAACAGTCAGGGTTACAGAAGCACGGCATAAGTATAACAAGTTGGTCAGGGGCCTGGATTTCTCACTTGGAGAAGTGAGTTTGCAAGCTTGGACCCATCAAAGAGCTCCTGGGTGGCAGCCCTCCAGAATCCTCTCCCAACCCCTTCCTGAAGCTTGCTGGGGAATTGGAGAGTTTGGCTGCCTGTTCCTGCTGTGAAAAAACATCCCCCTTTCCTCAGAGACGGTATGAAGGACCCCTGCTGCCACCTCGTGGCCTGATTTTTCTTCAATGAACCTCCACCCTATCACTTCCATACTGCTGTCTGCCCATGGCAAATAACTCTTCTTTGCATGTTTGTGTTTCATTTTGCTTGTTTGTTTTATTTTTGAGGCAGTATCTCTCTAGTCCTAGCTTCCTCGAGCTCTCTATGTAGACCAGGCTAGCCTCGAACTCACAGAGATCCACCTGTCCCTGCCTCCCAAGAGCTGGGATTAAAGGTGTTCATCACCAAACCTGGCATTAATAGCTCATCTACTAAATGCCTTAGCCCCAAACAATTCATCTCGGTGTCTTCCTTGAAACCCACATCGAGACCTTTCAACTGGGAGATCTGACCAGGAATGTTTATCTCTGACTTCACACCCCACATCTACAAGATGAGAGACGAGGAGTTGGCCTCCTAGGTCCCATTTCTGATTGGATAGGTCGCTCCCCTGATCTCTCTGTTGGGAAACTCCCTAGGTCCAGGATGTAAGATGGACATTCAGGATGGACCTCCTAGTTATAGCCTGGGCTCAACTTAGACAGCCCAGAAAAGCCCCAGCAAAAGATCCTATGTTAAAATAAGGCAACTCCTGGAAGGGGGAGTGTTAGGAAATAGAAGTCAATTGAACAGGGGGAGAAAGGACTCTTGGCACTGGAGAGATGGATCAGTGTTAAAGAGCTTGTACCGCTCTTGAAAAGGTTGGCACCCATCACACATGTTGGACAACTCAGAACTACCTGCAACAGTTCCATGGTATCTGCACGCGTGTGCACTTAGCCACGGGTAAATGCAAGCGTATGCTAAATTGAAACTGAAACAAGTCTTTAGAAAAGTGCTTATCAGGCCTGCTGTGGTGGCGCACGCCTTTCATCCCAGCCCTCAGGAGGCAGGAGAAGATGGATCTCTTGGCCTTTGAGGCCTGCTAGCCCCGCCTGTCTTTGCTCCTGCCTTGCTATTGGCTGTTTAGCTCATTATTAGGACCATCAGGCAATTTAGACAGGCAAAGAATCACAGCTTCACAGGGTACGAATGTAGAATATCCAGAGTCACACCCCTTACACTAATAGTCCTCAACCGCGTACACCTTTCCATCCCAGCACTAGGGGGACAGAGGCAGGTGGATCTCTGAATCCGAGGAGTGAGTTCCAGGACAATCAGGGCTACACTGAGAAACCCAGTCTCTAAACATAACAACCAAAAGAAAAAGAAGGAGAAAAAAAAAAAGGTTTTATCACTGGGAAAGACTGTTATGTTGCCATGACAAAAAATTACCTTTACAAGTTTTAAACTACATAATCAAAGACAACTCATCTCTGAGTAGTTGGACGAGGGCAGTTTGTGTCTGTGGCTTCTCTATTAGCAACGGCTAACTAACAACAGTTGACTAGCCAGAGGCATCACTCTTCCCCAGGTGGCCATGGACCAGCCTCACACTTCCTCATCTGCTGAACCTCTCAGTTCCTTGCTGCTCTCCAGGCCACTGAGCTTGAGAGCCATGGCTCTGCCTTCCACAAGCAACTTTTACTTCAATACGGCCCCTGGCCTTCTGCAGGGACCGTGTGCAAGCTAACGCTAACCTCACATGCACTGACTCACTGTGGGCACAGTACAGCAAACAGATTTCCAGACACGGGAACTTTGAAATTCAGTCACCTGTCCCATGTCACACAGCAGGGTGCGGCTTCAATTCCAGGCTTCCTAGTACTCAGTAACAACTGTGCCCCGCCTAGGTTGTCCTGAGGAGCTGCTTAGGGCAAGAAATGCTTTCTCCATCCCCAGAGCTAGAGCCCTAAATTAAACATCCAGCCCACAGGCTTCCTCTTTGTTTGGGACAAGAGGCTAACCTTCAATTTCCCTTTCCTACTGTTTGGTGTCCTAACAGATTACAAAACCACTGACCTATGGAGGACCTTCCTGCTCCTTCCGGCTTTAGCTCTCTGGGTGTGGTGCTCTGTTCGCTCCCTCGGAGTCTCACAGGTGGTTTTCATAGAGGCACCTACAACACGAGCTTCTAATTAGGAGTTGTCTCTCCCACCTTGGCCCAGTAGTTAGGTCTTGTGCCCTTGGGGAGTCACTGAACCCTTTGAGACCATGTTTTTCGTTTGCGAAGTGAGGAGGGTGGCTGTGCTCTCCTTCGCTTAAATTATAAATAGTATTCTGGAACTCAAGGCTAGTTCATTGACAGCACCATGCCTGTCTACCACGTCCCCAGTGCTGTGCCCAGCACCTTCCTGCCTGTTCCCATTTAGGTTTTTGTGAAATCTATGAGTTGGCATATCTTATTTTATCATCCCCATTTTACAGATCCGAAAACCTGAGGCTCCGAGAGTGTATTTATTCATTCTATAAGTTCTGTTCCTCTAGAAAACCCTGACAAATGCTCATAAACCTTTATATATAAATATATATGATAGGATGCTGGAGAGATGGCTCAGTGGTTAAAAGCACTGACTGTTCTTCCAGAAGTCTTGAGTTCAATTCCCAGCAATCACATGGTGGCTCACTACCATCTGTAATGAGATCTGTGCCCTCTTCTGGGGTGAAGGTACAAATGGAGGCAGAACTCTGTACATAATAAATAAATCTTTAATAAATCAATCAACATATATATATGATACTGTCTCAAAAAACCAAAAAAATAAAATAAAATTTGTCACAGCCTAAGTTTTGCTGTATACCCTCCAACCAACTTGATTTAATTCCTCAAGGCCACATCAGGTGACCTTGACCCAATAAGTAAGCTGGGGTGCTTACACAGGCTGCCTGCAGAAGGTGTGGCCAAGATTAAAGATGGATCTTCCCACCTCAAAGATCCAGATTAGAACTGGATCTTCCCACTACAAATGATTTAATTAGGAAAAAAAAATCCCTCACAGGTGTGAAAAGATTCAAAGGCCTGCAACTCTGAGCATCTCAGGAATTCAGAGAGGATGCATTTTGAGTAGGCACAGGTTGCTCAGTGAATCATCAAACACAGAGCAGGGGCCAAGAGTTCTGAGCATACAGACAGACAGAACACTATACATAATAAATAAGTAAATAAATAAATAAATAAATCTTAAAAAAAAAAAGACTCCAAACTAGCTGGGCGGTGGTGGCGCACGCCTTTAATCCCAGCACTTGGGAGGCAGAGGCAGGCGGATCTCTGTGAGTTCGAGGCCAGCCTGGTCTACAAGAGCTAGTTCTAGGACAGGAACCAAAAGCTACGGAGAAACCCTGTCTCGAAAATCCAAATAAATAAATAAATAAAATAAAATAAAATAAATTACAACTGTGGTTCTTCACTGGGAAGGCTCTCCCGGTGCTTCCTCCTGCCCATTGACAAGGTTGAGGCACACCAGGACCCTGGAACCCACATGACAACCTGGCTTCTCCAACTAATGGATCACTGGGCTCCTCCGTCTAACACTGACATGATTGCTGAGTCCCCGCTTCTTCAACTCTGGCCACTTCCCATGAGTGAGGACTTGTCTCTCTAGCATCTTTCTTGCCTTTTGGCCTCATTAAGCCCTAGTACCAGGCAACCACAGCTCTCTTGGGCTTGGAGCCCTTGGCCCCTGCTCTGTATTTGACAAATTGCTGAGGCAGCCTGTGCTTTCTCGGAGAATTACAGACCGTTGGGTCTCACTTATCTGCCTCATTCAGGGGAACCTCCAACTTTTGCATTCAGTGCCCGATTCTAAACTCGTCTGCCTTTGCGGTCAGATCTGGCCCAAATATCCCTTAGATATCACTTTCTGATCTGCTCTCTTTCACCTGCAACAAATCTGCTTTCTCGTCTCTGACGGCTTTGCTGGGTCTGTGGTGGGGTTATCCGCCTCTGACCACTCCCCTGGATGTGAGGCTTCCTATCTCCAGCACAGTCCTTTCCTCGCCTTCTGGCTTTTCTCCAAGTCCTGGTATCAAATGACTGTGTGGCTGGAAATTGAACTCGAGTCTTTTTTTTTTTAAAGATTTATTTATTTATTATATATAAAGTGTTCTACCTGCATGCCAGAAGAGAGCACAATATCTCATTATAGGTGGTTGGGAGTCACCCTGGCTGGGAATTGAACTCAGGACCTCTAGAAGAACAGCCAGTGCTCTTAACCTCTGAGCCATCCATCTCTTCAGCCCCTGTTCTGAAGCCTTAATATTGTATATTATGTTTGTTTTTTTAAGTGAATTTCAATAGAATCCCACAATATGAATTCTCTCATGTCTGGAGTCTTTCATTTAGATTATCCTTGCGCATAGCAGATCCCCGCATGTGCTGTGCAGAAACTGCTGTATATAAATGCTTAAATATTCCATCACATACCATTATTTCACAGTTGATCTAATCCATTCTGTTGACTGGCATTTGTTCATTTCTAGTATTCGACTCTCTCTTTTTAGTATGTAAGTAAACATCTCTGTTGGGTGTATATATAGAAATGAATTGTTGGGTGGTGTAGGCATATAGTTTAGTAGATATTACTAGGCAAGTTAGATGTTATGGTTCGTCCCTGTAATCCCATCATGTAGGAAACAGAGACAGAAGGATTGCTGTGAGTTTGAGGCCAGCATGCATTGCATGAGACCTGGTCTCAAAACACAGACAGGGAGCAGGCACTGGTCCCTAGATGGCTTAGCAGTTAAGAGTTCATATCGCTCTCACCAAAGATCTGAGTTAACTGCCTGCAGCTCCAGCTCTAGGGGATCTGATGCTTCTGGCCCCTGCATGCACCTGCACTCGTGTGCACACACCAGCACACAGTTGTACAGACACATAATTTAAGAAACGAATATCTTTTTCCAAGATGTGTAACTCTGGCTGTCCTGGAACTGGTTCTGTAGAGCAGGCTGGCCTTAAACTCAGAGATCTGCCTGCCTGTGCTTCCTGAGCACTGGGTGGGATTAAAGACCCGAGCCACCACCAATGAGAAAGAAATACGTCTTTAAAAAGTAATGCTACCAGTTTTCCAAAGTGTCCATACCAACTTTCCATTCGCAATAGCAGCGCACATAGACAGTGCTGCCCCCTGACGAGCATATGCACAACTACCTTCTTCAGCTTTGTCTTGCGGGTGGGCACGTGCAATTTCCTTGTGGTCTCAACTTGCAAAGCAAATCTAGAGCACCACCAGTTGTGCCTTCTCTCTGCAGGCCAAGATATTTTTGTTTTTATACCTCCACAGGTGTTTGGCTCTTGTAAGCGCCGCGGCTTGATAGAAAGCTATCCTGGCAGTCGGGAGCCAAGGAATAGCGCAATGTCACTGTAAGCAGCAGTTCACAAGCCCGCTCTATGGAAAGGTTTCCCCAGTGCAAGTGGAGCAGCTTTGCTCTGGCAAGGGAGGTTTCCCCAGTGAAGTTGTTCCAGCTCTGTCCCCTGAGCTCTAAAGAAGTGTTATAGCTCTACTTAGGTGGGGAAGGGGAATGCCACAGCTCTGCTCAGACCCCCTGAAGTCTAACAACTCTGCCCTGCTTGGGGAAAGCGTCCCCAGTGAAAGTGTTACCGTCCTGTTCCACTCTGGCTCTAGCCAAAGGTGTCACAGCTGGGCCACTCCTTCAAAGGTGTCACATTGTGCAACAAGCCAAGAGATTTATTGGGAAGAAAAAAATATCCACGAGAGTGGCTGCCCCTAGGGTGAGAAGCATCAGCCAACTGAACAGAATATAGAGTTTATACAGGGATTCTTGAGGGGCAGAGCTTTTCCAGGGTGGTTTGAGATTAGTGGGATTCCGTGCCCAGGGCTTTTTTTTTTTTTTTAGTTTTTTGAGACAGGGTTTCTCTGGAATTCACTCTGTGGACCAAGCTGGCCTCGAACTCATAGAGCTCCACCTGCCTCTGCCTCCTGAGTGCTGGAATTAAAGGCCTGCACCACCACTGCCCATCACTTTTTGTTTTTTTTCTTTACCCAGGGTTACCCTGCAACCTTACTGTGGGTCAAACTCAGGGATTAATGGGAATTCAAACCCTTGATCCTGGGGTCAAGTCAGGGCAGGGTGCGCTTTCCTTGGACCTTTTTACCCTACAACTCTTATTATTTGATTGATTGATTGGTTCTTTTTACCCTACAACTCTCAGTGTTAATTATTTATTTAGTTAGTTGATTTTTCAAGATAAGGTTTCTCTATATTATAGCCCTGGTTGTCCTAGAACTCTCTTTGTAGTCCATGCTGGCCTCAGACTAAGAGAGATCTGCCTGCCTCTGCCTTCCAAGGTCTGGGATTGAAGGTGTGCACCACCATCACTGGGCAAAAAACTTTTTCCCTATTGGCTTAACTTTATTGGGCGTTTTTTGAGACAAGTTCTCACTATATAGATCAGGCTGGCCTTCAACTGACAGTGATCAGCCTGCCTCTGCTGCCTAGGGGCTGTGATTATAGAAGTATTTATTATGTTACTTTGTTTTTAGACAGAGTTTTGTTAACCTCACAGTGTTTAGACTAATCTGGTTTCAAACTTGTGACAGTTCTCCAGTTTGATGGGAAAATAGGCGTGCCGGCAGCAAGCTCAGCTTTAAGAGCGGATATTTTTTTTAGAGTAATATTTTTTGACAGTGCGTTTGCTTTTATTTTTTTTAATTCCAAAGAAATTCCTGTTTTATAAGGCTTTCCCTATGGTCAAGAGCCCCGGCGGTGCAGTAGAAGCCCACAGCGCGTAGAATATCAGAACTCCTTTTCTGGGATAAAAATCTCAGCGCAAAGAGGCATCCCCAAACCGGATGTTGATTCTTTTTGCCGTAGTAACTGCCTTGAGTCTGGAAGTGACGTCAGAGGAAGAGGCGGTGAAGCCGGCTGAGGACACACGTGGGTTCTGCTATCTCCGGCGTGGCTAGAAGGGGATCCTTGGAGCGAGTCCGGGCCACAGTTTGGTCACCATGGGTCGCACGGGGAAGTTGCCCTCCGGGGTCTCTGGCAAGCTGAAGCGCTGGAAGAAAGGCCACAGCAGCGACAGCAACCCCGCCACCTGCCGCCACCGGCAGGCCGCTCGCAGTCGCTTCTTCAGCCGCCCGTCAGGTAGCCCGGCCGCGGGTTGGTTCCGCGGGCGGCGTCTTGGGGGGTCATGGTTAGAATGTCAACCCTGGAGCTCACTTCGAAGGCCGGCCCCTCGAGTTTGACAGATGCGGAAACTGTCCCTAGAAGGGAAATGACTTGTCTAGGGTACCGCGGCGTCAGGGTTGGGATACGTGACCATCACTATTCTTGGTGGCTCTTTAGAGTTGTGTGTGTGGAGGGGGTGTTAGGACCCGAACCCAGGGCCTTGTGCACGCTAAGCAAACAGTCACTGAGCCACAGCTTAAGCCTTCGGGTGGCCCCGCACAGTATACGACTCTGCCTCTGGATGTTGTGCCCTTAGTCTTTAATACAAGGAAGCAGAAACAGATCTGGGGATTCTTTTCTCTTGCCTTTTAAAAGTTGCAAGCGTACACAACAAGGGCTGTTGTGCGTGTAGGCTGCTGGGCTCAGAATCCATGCGTTGGGGTTGGGGGTCTGAACCCTTCTGATTTGTTTCTTGGGGATTTCAGCCGAAAGGAAGGTTGAGGGAAAGTGGGGTTGTTACCCTGTAACTCCGGTTCTCAGGGAAGAGCGACCTGACGGTGGATGCCGTGAAGTTGCATAATGAGCTGCAGTCGGGGACCCTGAGCCTTGGCAAAAGCCCAGCCCCTGAGACGGCCATGGACCAAGACCTGGAGGTGCCTTTCAGTGAGAAGTCCTCGGGCACATTCCTTAGTGGCCTCTCCGACTGTACGAACGTCACCTTCAGCAAAGTGCAGCGCTTCTGGGAGTCCAACTCCGCTGCCCACAAAGAGGTAGGAGATTGGCTCTGAAGGCTGGAGGACAGTAGGAGGGGCATATTCAGGACTGACTTTGTTCCAGCGCTGGTGACAGCATCTGGTGTTTCTGGATGATGTGTCATCTCTCTTAGCATTTGTGCCCTTTACACAGTACCCTCCTTGGGCAGAGTCCACTTTAAAAATGTGTGTGTGGCAAATGTACATACATAATTTTAAATTTTTATTTTTTGAGACAAGGTTTCCCTGTGTAGACTAGACTGGCCTCAGATTCATAGAGATCAACCTACCTTTGATTCTCAAGTGCTGAGGCAAAAGGTGTATGTGGCTATGTTTGGCAAATTATATATGTATATAAACGTTGTTGTTGTTTGTATTGTTTTTCAAGACAGGGTTTCTCTGTGTAGCTTTGGAGTCTGTCCTAAAGCTTGCTTTGTAGAGCAGGTCAGCCTTGAACTCACAGAGATCCACTTGCCTCTGCCTCCCGAGTGCTGGGATTAAAATCATGTGCCATCACCTCCCAGCCAGATTATATATATTTCATTGCGGACTTGTGGTGTGTGTGTGTGTGGAGTTCAGAAGACAGCTTTTGGGAGTCCTATGTCTCCTTCCATCATGTGGGGCTCAGGGATCAAACTCAGGTTGTCAGGCTTGGAGGCAAGTGCCTTTTCTGACTGAGCCGTCCAGAAT
Organism: Microtus oregoni; assembly: GCF_018167655.1. Lineage (NCBI taxonomy): Eukaryota > Metazoa > Chordata > Mammalia > Rodentia > Cricetidae > Microtus > Microtus oregoni. The sequence continues at coordinate 19,191,219 of NW_024543071.1, forward strand.
GCCCAGGTCCACTTTGTTTGTTTGTTTGTTTTTGTTGGCTTTTTTTTTTTTTTGGTTTTTTGAGACAGGGTTTCTCTGTAGCTTTGGAGCCTGTCCTGAAACTCCCTTTGTAGACCAGGCTGGCCTCGGACTCACAGAGATCCGCCTGCCTCTGCCTCCCGAGTGCTGGGATTAACGGCATGCGCCACCACTGCCCGGCTTTTGTTAGCTTTTTCAAGAGAGTTTTTCTGGGTAGTCCTGGCTGTTCTGTAACTCACTTTAAAGACCAGGCTGGTCTCGAACTCACAGAGATTCACCTGCCTCTGCCTCCTGAGGGCTAGAACTAAAGGAATGTGCCACCATGCCAGGCCAGAGGCCACCTTTTAAAAACCATTTCTGCTGAGTAAAATCCTTGAGGGTAAGGAATATTCTGGCATTTGTCTCCTCAGCTATCCCGCACCCAGGGATTTTTACATATATTTCCAGGGACTCCAGTGTTCAACAAATTCCTGGTGAATAACCATAGCTAGAATATGTTGTGTTTAACAAGAAATATCTTACTTAATTTACATTTCAAACTCAATAATATGCCTTTATTTTTTGGTGTTAAATGAGGAATATCAAAATGTTAAATGATACAAAGTAATATAAATAGAATAAAATGTTATAATTAGTCTCCTGATTTGATTCCTTGTAGTGGCTGCTGTTAGTAGGTCATTGTATATGTCTAGACTAGCACTGCCCAGTGGTGTTGTAAAGTGAATCACACATATAATCTTGCATTTTCTAGAAGCTACATTTAAAAAGTAAAAAGAAATAGGTGAAATTAATGTTTATGACCAGTATATATAAAACGTTAGCATTTCAACATAGTCAATTTTTTGTTGCTTTTTTTTTTTAAAAAACTTTTTTCTTATTTATTTACTTAACTTTATTATGTTTGTTGGTGTGAAGGTGTCAGATCTCATGGAACTGCATTTTCAGACAGTTGTTAGCTGCCATGTGGGTGCTGGGAATCGAACCCGGGTCCTCTGGAAGAGCAGTCAGTGCTCTTAACCGCTGAGCCATCTCTCCAGCCCCTTTTGTTGCTTTTTTACATTCTATTTATTGTGTGTGTGTATGTGTGTGTGTGTGTGTGTGAGAGAGAGAGAGAGAGAGAATGTGTGTGTGTGTGTGTGTGTGTGCGTGTGTGTGCACGTTAGTGCCCATGGAGGTCAAATCCCCTGGAGCTGGAGGTAGAGGCAGTTATGAGCTTCCTAATGTGGGTGTTAGGAACGAAACTCTGCTGTGCAAAAGCAGTAAGAATTCTTAACACTGAGCCATCTAGATGTCCAGCCCTAGTCAGGGGCTGTTGTTTTGTTTGGACTACTCTGTACTTCTGACTGGCCTGTGCTTTGCTATGTAGACCAGGTTAGCCTCTGTTTCTCAGGTGCTGGGGTTAACGGTGTATGCCACCGAGCCTGACAATCTGAGTTATCTTTTAGTCTAGCCCAGGCTGACTTCAAACTCACTGTGGTGCTCTCGCCTCAGCCTGTGAGTACCGGGATTATAGGTGTGCACCACCATGCCTGGTTTTGTTCAACTTTTTATGTATTTTTTTTCTGGTGTTTACTTTATTTTATATCCATTGCTCTCCAACTTTATATTTCTAAGTTATTGTATCTAATTATTCTTTCCCCACCATTGTTGTTTTTATTTTTTTCAATAGTCATAATATTTAAATCTGTCATTTTCTGGGCATAGTGATACATGCCTGTAATCTCAGCACTTCGAAGACTGAGGCAGGAGAATTGGTAGTTTTGCAGCCAGCCAGGGCTACATAGCTAGACCTTCCCTATCTCAGAAAACAAAAGAGAGAGAGAAAAGAAAAAGACAAAAACAAACAAACAAACAAAAATCCAAGAAAACACAAGGTCGGAGAGTATCCCAGCACGTGGGAAGGTGGGAAGCAGAGGCAGGCGGATCTCTCTGAGTTTGAGGACAGCCAGGGCCAGAGACAAACTTTCTCATTGAAATAATAGTATATTATTAATCCCTTGTTACTGACTATAGTCTGTTCTGGCTTGTGGCTGCAGTGTATAAATCTGCAGGCTCCCTGTCCTGGGCAGCACAATAGAGCCAACCCTATGGGTGAGCCAGTCCCAAAGTTGTAAGCACAGGAGAGTTGTCCCCGTACCTTGTCTGTCATGTGCGTTGTGGGTGGGGGAGAAATGCTCTCCTTGCTAGCTTGCAGGCCAACTTGTTGGGTATTTTTTTAGTGCACTAACTAAAAAATTGATGTAGGAGGGCCCAGCTCACTGAGGATCATACCACCTCTGTCTGGATGGTTCTTGGGTATTTAAGAAAAAGGGCTGAGCAAAAAAAAAAAAAAAAAAAAAAAATAAGTGGGGCCCTGCCCCTCACCTAGGCAGCACAGCAGAGCTAGCCCTGTTGTTGAAGGTGTGGGGGGACCCAGCCCCCATGTTGTGAGCAAGGGAGAGCTCTCCCCAACACTCATCTGACATGTGGTGGCATGGGTGGAGTAGAGATGCCCTCTACACCCCTAACCCCACCCATCAACCCCTGAGACAGGTGGGAGAACTGGCCTGGGGTCATAAGAGTGGGAGGGCTGTCCCTGCCCCCCCCACCAGCTGCAGAACTCTGGAGAGTGCCTCTGCATCTCCCTGGGCAACACGTGGGGAGGAGCCAAACTTGTGGGCATGGAAGCAGGAGAACTGGCCCCACCCCTCACTCATGGCTGCCAGAGTGAATTTGCCAGGGCAGTGCTGGAGAGTTCACCCTGGTGGTGAGGACAGGGCAGAACTGGTGGGCAGACAAATCCTGCAGCTGTCCAGGTCCAGAACCAGAGTTATGGCTTGGCCCACAGCATCCACTCATTAGTGATCTTGGCCCGCCCCAACATCCACCCCATCTTTGATCTGCTGGAGCACATGAAGGGGCCTGACTTTCCTGACCCAAAGCTGCAGGATCTCCACAACACAGGGCAATACAGGATACCCAGAAAGAGTCCCAGTGAGGGCCCAGCATCGATACTGTAATAGAAGCTAGAGGCCTCAAACCAGACCAATGACTGCAATGAACACTTGCAAATAAAGATATATAAATAAAGGGGTTTACTACATGATTTACGGTGTCACACTGCAGCTTCCGTGATGATATTTTTAATTTTTTTCCTCTTAAATTTTCTTTTATTAGGGTGGTGTTACAGGGGCAGAGGGCAGATACAAAAGCACAGGGAAATGAATGGGATCAAGATGCATGATGTGAAAGACACAGAATAACTAGAAAGTAAAAAAAAAAAAAGGCTGCAGGTGGCGCACACCTTTAATCCCAGCACTCGGGAGGCAAAGGCAGGTGGATCTGTGAGTTTGAGGCCAGCCTGGTCTACAGTGTGAGTTCCAGAACTGGATCCAAAGTTACTGAGAAACCCCGTCTTGAAAAACCAAACAAATAACAATAATAATATCCCTGGACTGGGCAGTTGTAATCCAGCATCCAGGAGGCAGAAGTAGATCTGTGTATTCAAGGTCCAGAATAGCCTGGGCTTCACAGAGAAACTCTGTTTTGAAAATCCAAGGAAACAAAAAAGGGAAAGAATTGTAAAGAAATGGTGTCCTTGAGGTGGCACTGGAGCAGTCGTGTTCCCGGGCCTCCTGTTGGCTAGGTCCTGTGCTGTGTGCTCAGCTCTGCATGCTGATCCTGTCTCATTGGTGAAGGAGAAAGGGAAAGGGGCTGTCCAGGCCAGGGCTGGGTTTAAGATATGCTGTGGATTTGTCCTCCCCTGCAGATCTGCGCTGTCCTGGCTGCTGTCACCGAGGTCATTCGATCCCAGGGAGGCAAGGAGACGGAGACTGAGTACTTTGCTGCTCTGGTGAGTAAGTGTGAGGTGGGGGTGGGTGTTGAGAGCAGCACGTGGGTCTAGGCCAGCAAGAAAAAACAGCTGCTGTGGGAGTTGGTGGGATTTACTGTTTCAGGCCTGAGACAAAAGTCCACTGCTTTATGAAGATACAGTAGAGCTGAGAGGTCTTTCGGAAAATTACTTCCAGGGTGTGATCTAGGGGCCCCTATGACCATTTTAGGGGCAAACAGGACAAGATTATTTCCAGAATGATACTAAAATAGCATTTACTATTTTTTTTTTTTCAAGACAAGGGTTTCTCTGTGGCTTTGGAGCCTGTCCTGGAACTAGCTCTTGTAGACCAGGCTGGCCTCAAACTCACAGAGATCCGCCTGCCTCTTCCTCCCAAGTGCTGGGATTAAAGGCGTATGCCACCACCGCCTGGCCCATTTACTATTTTTATTCTCATGAGGGTACCATAGAGTTTTACAGAAGTTACAGGATAGTTTGGGGACAATTTGGGGCGGTTATGTTTGCAATGGGTTTTCACTGTGGAACTCAGGCTGGTGTGGAACTCATGTCAATCTCCTCCGACCCTAGCCTCCTGAGTGCTGTGGTCACACGTACAGCATCAGCTCCACTGTGGTTGTTTTCTTTTGCAGAACTAGGAACTGTACTCAGGGCTTTGCACATAGTAGGAAGGTGATTTAGGTAACCCAGCTGCATAAGATGGTGCAGTCTTCCTTCCTTTTTTTTGTTTTGTTTTGTTTTGAGATAGGGTTTCTTTGTGTAGCCCTGGCTGTCGTGGAACTAGCTCTGTAGATCAGGCTGGCCTACAGGGTAACTCTGAGGGGGGGACTCAGACTTCAGAGATCTGCCTACCCTGCTTCCTGAGTGTGTGCATTACCACCTCCCAAAATGAAATATTCTTACCCCCATTTTATAAGAAAAAGCTAAGTCACAGAAGGTTACTCTAGAGCACTTGGGAGGCAGAGGATCTCTGGGAGTTCAAGGCCAGCCAGGGCTATGTAGGGATACACTGTCTCAAAGAATAAATAAAGTAAAAAACAAGGTTATTAGGCCAAACTTACACAGTGGCAGAGCTCAAACTCAAACCTTATATACCATGAATAGGATCTTAGTCATAACTCTCAGCAGCACATGGGTCCGTCCTGCCACCCATGCTTTCCTGTGTGTACAGTGTGTTATTTTATCTATTCACGCCCTCTCACTCTGGCCCTCAGATGACAACAATGGAAGCCGTGGAGTCCCCAGAGTCACTGGCTGCCGTTGCTTACTTACTGAACCTTGTCTTAAAACGGTGAGTCCAGCTTGGGCTTGGCAAGATACTGGTTTTTCAGTGTGTGTGTGTGTGTGTGTGTGTGTGTGTGAGAGAGAGAGAGAGAGAGAGAGACAGAGAGACAGAGAGAGACACAGAGAGAGAGACAGACAGAGAGAGAGAGAATGTCTTCCCAGCCCCACGTATTTGTTTTTTAAGATCAGAGTGAGTGTTTGGGTTAGAGAGACAGCTCAGCAGTTAAGAGCACTTGCTGCCCAGTCATGAATACCAGGGTTCAGATCCCAGTACCCTGTCCAGACAGCTCACAAATGCCTGTAACTCAAACTCTGAAGGTTTCAGTGCTCCCTTCTTCCTCCACAGGCACCAGCACACGTGTGTACATTCACACACACACAGGGACACGAATATACACAATAAATACAATTAAGTGTATTTTAAATATTAAAATATTTGGCTATGTCCAGCAGTGAGAATATACCCATGCTATGGAATCAGACCCTTGTGAGAGCTTCAGAATGTGTGTTTCAGTTTCATTCTCAAAAAGTCACTCGGAGGAGAAAATGTTTATTTTAGCTCACAGTTCCGGGTCACGGTCCATCAGAGCGAGTAGTAAAGGCCACAGAGTTATACTTGATTATACAGTAAATTTGAAGCCGGACTGAGCTACATGAGACCTTGTCTCAAAAAGTAAACAAAGGGGCTGCACTATCTCAGCAGTTACGAGTGTGTACTGCAGAGGGTCAGAGTTAATTCCCAGTGCATGTGGGCAGCTCATGACTGCCGATAGCTCCTATGACTCAGTGACTTAGCTCCACAGGCACTTGCGCTTCTGTGTACGTCCCCACACATAGATACACATATGCACACATAGTTAAAAGTAAAATAAAACATAACCAAACAAATAAAAATCCCGGGAAAAAAAAATCAAAAGAAGATACCTGACTGTCCACGGGCCTTCTGCATCAGGCCTGGAAGTGACTTGGGCATCACATCCTGGAAAGAACATTGGTCCCTGGGAAGGGCAGTGGCACTGAGTCATTGCCACCAGGCTTCCCAGGGAAAGAGGATCTTATATGGGTTGTGTGATCCCTTCTTAGACAGTAGAGGCTGGCTGGTGGGAAAGGCAGAGGCCCAGAGCTCAGGCATGGAAAGCACCCTACTCTGAGTGGCAGAAAGGTGAGCCCCTATGCTGATGGGGTCTCACTGAATAGCCGGGCCAGCAGCGCTCTGCCCTTGACACCAGGGCCTGTCTCAGTTACTTTTCTTTGGCCTCTCTGGATTGACTTTCTGTTCTCCCTGCAGTGTGCCCAGTCCGGTGCTCGTTAAGAAGTTCTCCGAGACCTCCAAAGCCTTCATGGACATCATGGCGGCCCAGGCAAGCAGTGGCTCCAGTTCTGCGCTCAGATGGGTCAGTCTGCTGATTCCTGAGTCCCGTGAATGCAGTCAAAGCATGGGCCCCTCCTTCCTTGGGGGTGGTTTAGGCACCCCATGGGTCCTCAAACAGAGCTTGTGGAGCTTTCCCAGGATTGGTGAGTCCCTGAACTCTTTCCCTGAGGCTGGTAAAACTGAGAGACTTTCTGACATTTTTTCTTTAAGGTCCTCTCCTGCCTGGCCATCCTCCTTCGGAAACAAGACTTGGAGGCCTGGGGCTACCCTGTAACCCTTCAGGTGTATCACGGGCTGCTGAGCTTCACCGTGCATGCCAAGCCCAAGGTGAGACTGATAGGCTGCCCCGGGAGTCAGCCTGTCAGAGCCAGGTTGGGAAGGTGACTTTAGAGTCCTGGTTTGTTTTTGGTTTGTTGTATGTGCACGTGAGTGGTGTATGCACATGTTTGTAGATTCACACACTCACACATGCAGAATGTCCTCCCCTTACCGTTCTCAGCCTTAACCCTTTATTCCCTGAGTCTCTCATTAAGCCTGGAACAAGGCTGGAGACCACTAAGCCCCAGTGGTCCTCTTGTCTGCATCCCATGTAGTGCCAGGGTTTAAAAGTGCATGCTGTAACCTATGCCTGACTTTTATTTTTCTTTTTTAAATTTATTTAGTGGGGAGCGGGGAGAGAGAGGGAGACCTGTGTGCAGATGTTTACAGAGGCCACAAGATGAACTCAGGTCCTCCTGTTTGTACAAACACTCTTACCTGCTAAGCCAACTCCCAAACCCTAAGTCCTGAGGTGCTGAATTTTGTTGTTGTTATTTGAGACAAGGTCTCAATAACCTGGATATCCAGGGACTTGCTATATAGCCCAGGCTGGCTTTAAACTCAGAGGTCCTCCTGCCTGGGATTAAAGGCTCACATCACTATTTCCAGCCCAAGGCCTGAGATTCTGCTCCCCATTTCTGAGGCCTTGTCCCCTGAAATCCAGAGAATGAGGGGCACCCCTTCTTCGGCAGGAGTCTCTCTGCAGCCTCCACAGTCCTCCTTTCCCTTGGCAGGGAGATGGCAGCCTTGACAGAGGACCTAGAGTCACACAGATCTAACTTGGAGTCACCCTCCCCCATTTTTTTGTTGTTGGAGGGTTGAACCTACCCTATGTATCCTAGACAAGCGTTCTACCGCTGACCTACATCCCCAGCCCATTTTTGCTGTTTTGTTCTGAGAGAGGCTCTTACTAAGCTCCCCATTGGCTTGAACTCATCTGTAGTTTAGGCCTTGAGCTTTCACCCTTCCCTCAGCTCCCCAGCAGCTGGACTTACAGAGTCTGCACCACCAGTCCCAGCTCTGAGCTGGATCCTTTCTTACTTCCTCTCTTCCTCGTTCCCTCCCTCTTTCGCTCCCTCTCTTTTTTTCTCTCTCTCTCATCTTGTTTTTATTTTTGTTTTTCAAGACATGATTTCTGTGTCCCCTGGCTGTCCGAGAACTATGTAGACCAGGCTGGGCTCAGAATCAACGAAGATCTGCCTATCTTTACCTCCTGAGTGCTGGGATTAAAGGCCTGAGCCTTCACTGCCCAGCTGAGCTGGATTCTTAATTCATCTTGCAGTGTCGCCTTGGGCAAATTACTTACTGTCTATAAGCCTGGGCCTCATTAAGAGATGCTTCCAGTCTTACTGCAGGGTTGTGTGGAGTCTCACGCCGGGTACAGTCTGCTCTATCACAGGCCTTCAGCAAGTGGATCCATGCTGCTTCCTCAGAAGTTTAGGGCTAGGAACATACAACGATTTTCACCCCTTTTGTTTTTTTCTTTTTTTCTGTTTATTTATTTATTAAAGATTTCTGTCTCTTCCCCGCCACCGCCTCCCATTTCCCTCCCCCTCCCCCAATCAAGTCCCTCTCCCTCGTCAGCCCAAAGAGCAATCAGGGTTCCCTGCCCTGTGGGAAGTCCAAGGACCACCCACCTCCATCCAGGTCTAGTAAGGTGAGCATCCAAACTGCCTAGGCTCCCACAAAGCCAGTACGTGCAGTAGGATCAAAAACCCATTGCCGCCGGGCGATGGTGGCGCACGCCTTTAATCCCAGCACTCGGGAGGCAGAGGCAGGCGGATCTCTGTGAGTTCAAGACCAGCCTGGTCTACAGAGCTAGTTCCAGGACAGGCTCCAAAGCCACAGAGAAACCCTGTCTCGAAAAACCAAAAAAAAAAAAAAAAACCCATTGCCATTGTTCTTGAGTTCTCAGTAGTCCTCATTGTCCTCTATGTTCAGTGAGTCCGGTTTTATCCTAGGCTTTTTCAGACCCAGGCCAGCTGGCCTTGGTGAGTTCCCGATAGAACATCCCCATTGTCTCAGTGTGTGGGTGCACCCCTCGCGGTTCTGAGTTCCTTGCTCATGCTCTCTCTCCTTCTGCTCCTGATTTGGACCTTGAGATGTCTGTCCGGTGCTCCAGTGTGGGTCTCTGTCTCTGTCTCCTTTCATCGCCTGATGAAGGTTAATATTCAGGAGGAGATTTTCACCCCTTTTGAAGTACTTGTAACCTGGAAGTCTCCTGCCTTCTTCCTTGTGTATTCATGTCATCAATACTTATTTTTGTGTGTGAGTATTTTTGTTACTGGTTTTGTTTTTTTGAGAAAGAGTCTCATTACATAGCCCTGTGTAGGGATAAGTCCCGCCCCTTAAGGGGCGTGTTCGCCTCGGGCTAATGTCTGCCTATAAATTTGGCGAGCAAGCTCCGAGCTTCTCGCTTCTGCTTTCCTGGTCTCCGCGGGAACGGTGGTTCTGTAAGTCTATTTCTACATTAAAGCTATATATATATTTTTACACTCTGTCTGCATTCATTTACGCCGTTACATTTTGGCGTCCAACGTCGGGCTATTTTGCCCCCGACTCAAGCGGGTAGCCCGCTAGCTAACACAGTACCCTCCCGGGTGCTGTTTTTCAGTTCGTGACTCCGGCCCCAGTGCTGAGTCCGAGACACACTCGGTGACACAGGCCCATTCTGCCTGCCTTGGCTAAGTTTTGCAGCGGAACCCCACTGCCTGAATTAGCAGAAGCTCAAGTAATTGCGGTTTTGCAACAAAAGCTGCCACAGCGTCAGATTTGGTCTGTTACAAAGTTACTTGGCCGGTTGTGGTGGCCCACGCCGGTAGGATTTGCTGAAGGAGGCAGAGGCAGGAGGATCACAAGTTTGAGGCCGGCCAGGCAGTGGTAGAGCACGCCTTTAATCCCAGCACTTGGGAAGCAGAGGCAGGCAGATCTCTGTGAGTTTGAGGCCTGGAAGGCCTTGGTAGTGCACGCCTTCAATCCCGGCACTTGGGAGGCAGAGACAGGCGGATCTCTGTGAGTTCAAGGCCAGCCTGGTCTACAAGAGCTAGTTCTAGGACAGGCTCCAAAAACACAGAGACCACCACAGGCAGGAACCGATCATTGCAGGTAAAAAAATTTTCTTTTATAAATAAAATGTCTGAACACATTACTGTTCAAGAATTTAATGATTTTTTTAATTGTACCATGTGGGAGATTTTACAAGAGGTGTCTATCACCCCACATATATGGATCCTTCTGGGATTCTTAGTTTTCATTGGCACCAAATGGTTTGATAATAGAAATATGATAAAGTCTTTACGAGACGAATCCAGGATTCTTAAGGTAGAGATTGAACGCTTAAAAACAATTGAGAATGACAACAATCTTCTCAAGAATCAGTTTGAAGTTCTCCAGGCTGATAACAATCTTCTCAAGAATCAGGTTGAAGTTCTCCAGACTGATAACAATCTTTTCGAGAATCAGTTTGAACTTCTCCAGGCTGATAACAATCTTCTCAAGAATCAGGTTGAAGTTCTTCAGGCTGATGTTAAGGAGAAATTCATTACTATAGAAGAGGGAACAGCTGATCTGGACCATAAGATTCAGTCCCTTTCTGTAGGAAATGAAACATTAACTGAAAGAATCAAAACTGCTGAATGTGACAATCGGATTTTGTCTAAAGCTTATGACAGATTGACGGAAAGATTGTCAATACAAGAAGGCACGGTTTATGCCATAAAAATTATGTCCAAAGATGAGATGTTATCTCTAACGGACAAACTTCATACATTAGAATCCTCAATGAAGGCTTTGGAACATAATTCTGGACAGGAGATTCAGACATTGCAGAAGGCAATGGTGAATAGAATTGAAAAGATTGAGGAATTTCTAAATTCTGATGAAGAAGAGCAAAGGGTAGAAAGGAAAATTTTAACTACATCTGTGGGTAAGTCTCTCCGGGACAATTTCCACAAAGCTCTACCTACAGCTCTACCTGCCTTTCCCGTAATAACAACAGAGAAGGTGATTGGTTCCAAAAACCCTAGGGTCATCAAGGAGGATACATGGGAGCCTGTGCGTATGAATGATCTCAAGGAAATAAAACAGGCTGTCATGACTTTTGGGATGCAAGCCTCTTTTGTTAAAGAGATGCTAAAATCTTGGGCCACGACAAGCAGAGCAACCCCCTCGGACTGGCTCCAGCTGAGCTCTGCGGTACTCGAGAGTGGACCGCAATTGAAATGGAAATGCTTATTCAGGCAAGAGGCTAGACTCTTAGAACAGCAGGAAAAAGCGAAGGGAATTGACATTTCCCTAGATCAAATTCTAGGTGAAGGGCCCTTTTCCGATCCTCAGGAACAAGCTAATTTGGATGAAAACACACTCTCCATGTGTACTACAGCAGCCTTAAGGGCTTGGGACAGGGTACAAGACCCAGGACAGAGAATGGAATCATTTGTCAGAGTTAAACAGGGTCAGAGAGAACCCTTTAGTGACTTTTTACAAAGATTAACTAAGGCTGTACAAATAGGAATATCTGACCCAGAAGCAAGACGTATAATGATTGAGTCTTTGGCTTATGAAAATGCAAATGTGGAATGCAAAAGGATTTTGGGTCCTTTAAAGCTCAGATCAGCACCGTTGGAAGAATGGGTCTTGCATACACTCAATGTTGATACATTTGATTATGGCACTGAAGCATGGGTAGAAGAAGCAATTTCCAATGGTAAAAGGAGACACCAGAATACCAAATGTTTTACTTGTGGAAAAATGGGTCATATTAAAAGGAATTGTAGACAACGGATTTTCAGAAATAATAATAATAATAATAATAATAATAATAATAATAATAATGCATCTTTCAGAAATAATAATAATGCATCTTATAGAAATAACAGAAATAGGAGGACTCAGCCTTCAGGTTTATGTAGAAGATGTGGAAAGGGGAGACATTGGACGAATGAATGCAGGTCTACAAGAGATAGACAAGGCAACCTGATACAGTCGGGAAACGTGAGAGGGGGGGCCTCACAGGCCCCCATGGCAAACATGGTTCAGTCATATCCAGTTTCTGCAGAGAACGTGCCTCATCAGGACAATTAGGAAGCCCCATGCCTACTGTTACAAGCAATAATGATCAGAAAGATAAGTTACGTGTGTTTTGGCAAACTTCTATAAATGATCAAAGACCTAAACTGAGAGTGTGTGTAAATGGCATTTTTATTACTGGCCTGCTGGACACAGGTGCTGATGTAAGTATCATTACCCCAGAATCTTGGCATCCGTATTGGCCTCTTCAGAATGTAAATGTTCAGCTCCTGGGAATTGGAACCCTATCTCGAGTAAGGCAGAGCACGAGATGGGTTGAATGTATAGGGCCAGAGGGACAAATAGGAAAATTAAAGCCATATGTAGCCAATATCGCAATGAATTTATGGGGTCGTGACCTATTACAACAATGGAATACTGAAATTAACATTCCTGCTAAATCTAGAGCCTATATTTCTGAGAATAATATTAAAAGATATTACAAACGGAGAAAACCGGCCATTCGGGCTGTAAAAGAACAAGCAATTGATGTCCCTTCAGAGATACCAACAGCCTTGCCTCTAAAATGGTTGACTGAGAAACCAATATGGACAAAGCAATGGCCTTTAGCTGAGGAAAAGTTACAGGCTTTAGAACAGCTGGTACAAGAACAATTAGATGCTGGACATATAGAAGAATCTACCAGCCCTTGGAATTCTCCTGTATTTGTGGTTAAGAAAAAATCAGGTAAATGGAGAATGGTGACAGATCTCAGGGCCATCAACAAGGTTATTCGACCTATGGGCCCTCTGCAATCTGGAATTCCTTTGCCCTCTTTATTACCAAAAGGATGGCCTCTCATAGTTATTGATTTAAAGGATTGTTTTTTCACTATACCTTTGCAAAAAGAAGATAGAGAAAAATTTGCCTTCACAGTGCCTAGTTATAACAATTCTCAACCTTCGAGGAGGTACCACTGGACCGTTCTCCCCCAGGGTATGTTAAATAGCCCCTCCCTGTGCCAATATTTTGTGAACCAACCATTGCAAATAATACGCAAGAAATTTCCCAAATCTATAGTATACCATTACATGGACGACATCTTGTTATCCGATTCAAACATGGATACCTTGAACAGACTGTTTGAAGAAATAAAGATACTTTTACCTAAATGGGGATTGCAAATAGCTCCTGAAAAGATTCAGAAGGGAGATTCTGTTAATTATTTAGGTTATAAAATAGGTTTGCAAAAAATTAAGACACAAAAAGCACAAATTAGGAGAGATCGCCTACGGACTCTTAATGACTTTCAAAGACTGTTAGGAGACATTTCCAGTCTACGACCAGCTATTGGAATAACACCTGATCTAATAATTCATTTGAACAAAACCTTGGATGGTGATAAGGATTTAAACAGTCCCAGAGAATTAACAGCTGAAGCAGAAAAGGAACTGACAATGATTGAGGAAAAATTACAACAGGCACATGTGGACAGGGTGAATCCAGAGCTCGATTGTATTCTCGTCATACTACCATCAAAAATTTCTCCTACAGGAATTTTAATGCAGAGAGATGATATTATTTTGGAATGGATCTTTTTACCACATAAACCAAGTAAGAAACTGAAAACTTATGTGGAAAAAGTCTCTGAGTTAATTATAAAAGGCAAGCTGAGACTTCGTCAACTAGCAGGCATAGACCCAGCAGAAATTATAGTGCCTTTCACTGCTGATGAACTAAAGAAATTATGGGAAGATAATGAACCATGGCAAAGAGCTTGTGCTAATTTTTTGGGAGACATTAATAACAACTATCCAAAAAGCAAGCGGCTTAACTTCATAAAGAGAACCTCTTGGATTCTTCCTCGAATCGTCCGTGATGCTCCAATAACTGGAGCCCGTACATTCTATACTGATGCCAATAAATCAGGGAAGGCAGGTTACAAATCAGAAGACTTGGATAAGGTGGAACAAAGTCCGTATAATTCTGTCCAGAAGGCGGAATTATATGCCATTCTTATGGTGCTAAGGGATTTTAAAGAACCTATTAATATAGTTACAGATTCACAATACGCAGAAAGAGTTATTTTACATATTGAAACTGCTGAATTTATACCTGATGATACTGAACTAACCTCATTGTTCCTCCAGGTTCAAGATTTGATCAGGAACAGGCTTTGCCCTATGTACATAACACACATCCGATCCCATACGGGTCTGCCAGGTCCTCTAGCACAAGGTAATGCAGAAATTGATCAATTATTGATTGGTAGTGTGCTACAAGCCTCTGAATTTCATAAAAAACATCATGTTAATAGCAAAGGTTTGAAGAAAGAGTTTTCAATTACATGGCAACAAGCTAAGGAGATTGTAAAGAAATGCCCTACTTGCTCTTTCTATAACCAAACGCCACTGCCTGCAGGGGCTAATCCAAAGGGCACCCAAAGGAATGAAATCTGGCAGATGGATGTGTTCCACTTTGCAGAATTTGGCAAATTAAAATATGTACACCACACCATAGACACGTATTCAGGTTTTCAATGGGCTACTGCCCTGAGCTCAGAAAAGGCTGATTCAGTAATCACACATTTATTGGAAGTTATGGCCATCATGGGTATACCTGCGCAAATAAAGACAGATAATGGTCCAGCATATGTATCTAAGAAAATGAAATGCTTTTTTGAATATTATAATATAAAACACATTACAGGTATACCAAATAATCCTACAGGTCAGGCAGTTATAGAAAGATCAAATCGTACTATAAAGGATATGCTGAACAAACAGAAAGGGACCGAAAATACCCCCAGAAATAGATTACATAATGCTTTATTAACCTTGAATTTTCTTAACGCTAATGAGAAAGGAACGACAGCAGCAGAAAGACATTGGATAATGGAAAAGTCTGCTGAACTAAATCAACCGATTTATTTCAAAGATGTGCTGACCTCTCAGTGGAAGCCAGGAGATGTGCTACGTTGGGGAAGGGGTTTTGCTCTTGTTTCCACAGGAGAAGAAAAATTGTGGATACCATCAAAATTAATAAAGTTTCGATTTGAAGAGGAGAAACCTCTTGGAAAGGAGAAATGACAACTCATCCACAACGATGATATTCATACAGGTGGTAAGAAAAACATATAAAATGGGGGCAGGGTTCTGTTCTTATCTCCACAGGGAAACACTCATCTTTGAGAAATTCAAGGAACCCTGGTTGTTTGGATACTGACAGATGGAAAAATACCTGCCCAATAGGAAATATCAAGACAACTGAATGGGTTGTGTAAGTAATATTAAACCATATTTCTAAATTTATAAAGCTGGTTTTGAAGTTGGACTCTGGCTCAGTCCCTCTCCAATTCCAAGCCTGTTGGTAAGAGAAAAACCCAGAGTTTCTGGAATTTCTGTCTCATGTCAAGAGCCATGATATGGGACAGAAAGAAATATGAGTTTAGAAAACATCTTTGCATTTCTTCATATCTATCATACTTTTCATTGAATATATCTATCATGTCTTTCATTGAATATATATATATATATATATATATGTCTATATGATTAATGTTTAAGTTTTTCATAATGAACAATGAGTTTTTCCTGAAGTGACATTTGAAGTTTCCAGGAAGAAGATGGGGCCCCATAACAACAACTCCACCTGGTTGATATGACGTCATGATACTGATAGCGCTACTACAAGACCTGCTTTTGATACCAGCTGCACAAGACAGTTCCAACTTGGTTAGCTGAAATGGTGCACATCTTATACAACATTTTGGCCAGACCTGCACGAAAATACTCAGAGACTATTTGCAATTTTAAAAGACATTATCTTGAAATTTAACCATCATTTTACTTTCACAGGATCCCCCAGAAAGAACGTCGCCCCTATGACAGCAGGAAGTAATTCTAGAGAACGACGTCCCCTCTCCCAGTAAAGTTTGCCCTTGGGTTTAGGGACATCATTTAGGGGTTGATTATAATTAGTATATGATTGAGGGTTGGGAGAGGAATTTTATAAGCTCAAGGATCATTTTGAAAAAAAAAAAAAAAAAGAGGGAATGATGGGATAATAGATTTATAATTGTGAGTTACTGCTTTTAGACAAATATATTGGTATCAATTCTTGTATAATGAAACAAAGTTAAATTATATGGACTATTGTACGCATGCATGTTTCTACCTCTGTTTAAAACATTCTTATGTATTGACATATATTGTATTGATATATATATATTGTATATATTTACCATATTGCAGTGTACATTTCTACCTCTGATTAAGATACTTATATAATATTTGTGTATTGATATATATTTACCTACTGCAATGTATATTTGTACATTGTTTATATTTGGAGGTCATTGTCCTCATTTGTTTCACAGTTGTTTATTGTCTTATTCTTTAAGTTAGATAGATATTGAGAATTATATAGACTAATTGTCATCTAAGTTTGTCATTTATAATTAGACTAATCAGGTTCTTTAGATATATAGAGATTATACTCAGTATAGATAGATAATCTTCAACCTCTTCAAAGAGCTGTAGAAAATGGCCTTTAATCTAACTCAGAGTTTCGTGATAGTGAGACACAATTGCTCCTGGCAACACCGCTCTATTCCCGAGAGAATGTTGAGCACCAAAAACACTCCATCTGGAGCCTTTCTATTTGGCAGAACTGGCCTTTGGGCAAAGAAATGCCCATACCTCAACCACTGACACAGATACAGAGCGTGCATCAATGGATAAAACAGGACTGTCATATCCTGCCAAGACAGGGTAAGATAGTTTTGAAAAGTTCCTTGCCTTTAATAATGGTATGTCAGTTATGTTAGGCCTTAGCCAAAATTGGTTGACTCAACGTTGCAAACGAGACTTTGGGTGATTGCCCAGGTAGTCAGTTGTCTCTGTCAATTGTTGCACATTTTGGATATATCTCGTTTGTTGAGTAGTGTTTATTCCCTTCTCAGATCTTTGACTGAGTTGAAGATTATATAATTGTAGTTACTCTTTACATTATTTGGACTTCTTGAGATAGAATGTTTAGCAAAGCTTTTGTTCTCAATATTGTTTGTTGTATTTATTATTTGTTGTTATTGTATGTAGTTGTATTTGGTTTAGTTCTGTCTTATTTAGACAAAAAGGGGAGATGTAGGGATAAGTCCCGCCCCTTAAGGGGCGTGTTCGCCTCGGGCTAATGTCTGCCTATAAATTTGGCGAGCAAGCTCCGAGCTTCTCGCTTCTGCTTTCCTGGTCTCCGCGGGAACGGTGGTTCTGTAAGTCTATTTCTACATTAAAGCTATATATATATTTTTACACTCTGTCTGCATTCATTTACGCCGTTACAGCCCTGGCTACCTCAAAACTCAGTGATCTGCCTGCCTTTGCTTCTTAGTGCTGAGATTAAAGATGTACACCATCACACCCAGAGGTATATGAGTGTTTTGCCTGTGTATATGTATGTGTATTGCATGTATGTCTGGTGCCTGTGAAGGCTAGACAAGAACACCAGATACCCAGGAACTGGAGTTAGGTTTGTAAATCTCTATGTGGGTCCTAGATACTAGATACTTGTCCTCTGCAAGAATAGCCAGTGCTTTTAACCTCTGAACCATCTCCAGTCCTGCAAGGTATCTTTTACCTTCTGCTCTATATTTGTTTATTCTTTGCCTCAGGCAAGTGCTGTCTACTCTCACCACGATGCTAATACCCAAGCAGTGCCTGGTTTAGTGGTACTGGCATTGCTGGGAAATTAAATGACTACATCCCTGCCTGAAGATGAGAACCCTGCTGCCCAGAGATAGAGTGTCTGGGCTGCCTCGGCCATTTGACCCGTCAGCAGGCTAAGGACTGTACGGTGCTATGATCTTGACAGCAGTGGGTATCATATATAGAGGTGTCCCATCAGGCTGCTAGGGGAGCTGCACCAAGCACTCAAAATGCTGATCTGACCTTCATTCGCTTTCCCTTCAGATCCGTAAGGCTGCTCAGCATGGAGTGTGCTCAGTTCTCAAGGGCAGTGACTTCATGTTTGGTGAAAAGGCCCCTGTCCACCATCCTGCTGCTGTTTCCACTGCTAAGTTCTGCATCCAGGAGATTGAGAAGTCTGGAGGTGAGGAGGGCAGGCCCAGGGCGGGTGGAGGGGAAGTGTGGGCAGAACAGGAGAATTAGGACTAAAACTCCCCTTTGTCTGCCAGGTGCCCGGGAGGCTACCACCACACTGCACATGCTAACACTGCTGAAGGACATGCTGCCCTGCTTCCCAGAAGCCCTGGTGAAGAGCTGCAGTGAGACTCTGCTTCGGGTCATGACCTTGAACCATGTGGTAAGCTCAGGACACTGGAAAAATAGGGCCAATATAGGGAATTCATTGAGTAAGCAAAAACAAACAAACAAAACAAAACCAGTCCCTGGATTCAGTTGTGTATTCTGTAATCCCTGCTGTTAATCCCTGAGGCTCTCACTGCCTTGACCCTGCTTCTGCCATTAGCCAAGGACAACACATCATCCATAGTGTCAGAATGGGCAGGATCACCTTAAGTATGTTTGGAAACTGACTTGAGATTCATGTGTGTGTCTGTGTGTATGTGGGTATGTGTGTGTGGTCAGAGAACAACTTTGGGGAGTTGAGTCAGTGATTGAGCCCAGGTTATCAGGCTTGGGTGGCACTTAACCTGTTGAGCCCTAATTTTTGTTTTCTAGTGGTACTTGGGATTGAACTCAGGGCCTTTATGCACACCGTACAAGGGCTCTAGCACTGAGCCGTTGCCATCCTTAAATCATTTGAAGCTTTTTCTTTTATTGGTTGCCAGGTTGCCATGTCTTACTAGATAGAGTGCAGTCTTCAGGGTGTATGGGAGTCTAGGGTACCTATGGGCTCTTTTCAGCTCATAGCTCATATGGTGGAGCTCTGGGGCAGCTGTGAAAGTTGTGCTTCCTCTAAGTGTGTGTGTCTTCTGCAGCTCGTGACAGCCTGTGCCATGCAGGCCTTCCATAGCCTCTTCCATGCCAAGCCCAGCACCAGCACCTTGTCTGCAGAACTCAACGCTCAGATCATCACGGTGAGGCTGATTTGGGTGTGGGGAGACTGGAGGGTAACTCTTTGGAAGGTTCTGCTGGGAGGGCCAGCTCTGCTGCCTTGCTTCAACGATGGGGTAACATGGGCTAAGCTGTCCCGGTGGAGAATGATCAAGCTTGAAGCTGAGCGATTGGCATCAGTGGCAGGGGAGATGGGCACCAACTCTTGCCTGATCAGGGTAATATAAATGATTTCAGCTTGAGGGAGGCTTTTAACTGCAGATACATGTAGGTGGACTTTTGGAGGCAGACATAAATCTATTGTGGAATAGAATATTTGTTTAACTTTGTAAAGAGGTGTTGAATTTGTTTGTATTGCAGAACAGTTGTTTAACTATGTAACGATGTGTTGTCTTTGTTGATGCTGTATTTGTTTAACTATATAAAAATGTGTAACTGTTACACTTTGCCTGCCTAAGACCTGATCAGTCTAATAATAAGCTGACCAGCCAATAGCTAGGCAGAGAAGGGGTAGACTGGGCTGGGGGGGCAGAGAAAAGTGGGGGTCCAGCTAGCCAGACATGGAGGAAGCAGGAAAGCAGGATGGACAGTCCATAGATGAGGTCAGTGAGCCTCGGGGCAGCACATAGGTTAACAGAAATGCGCTAATTTAAGTTAAAAGAGCTAGCTAGAAACCAGCCTAAGTCTAAGGTCAAATTATTATTAATAATTTAATTAATTAATAATGAGTCATGACTAATAATAAGTCTCTGCATGCATGATCTGGGGGCTAGTGATCCACGAAAGCCTGCTACATAAATCTTCTCCAAATTGTTTGCAAAGTGTACACTGAAGTTCATGTCCTCAGAGAAGGGCTCTGGCTTCAGATGACTCCAGGAGGTGTGTGAGTGCCTCATTCCCATTCCTAGAGCCTTGTGTTTCTAGAAGATTGGGCCTGGAAGCCAGGTGGTGGGGGAGGGGGGTTCTGACTGGTCCTTACAGTGCTTTCACAAGGGTATAGGAAAGGTCGTCATCCTTGGGACTACTGCTGAGACTCACCTGCTGACTCCTGTTCCCCTCTAGGCCTTGTATGACTACGTCCCCAGTGAGAATGATTTACAGCCCTTGCTGGCCTGGCTGAAGGTTATGGAGAAAGCCCACATCAACCTGGTCAGGTAGGAATGTGCTAGAAGTCAACCCTAGGGGCTCCCATTAGGCTGTCTGCTGTGTGTGCAGATGGGAGGGACATGAGCCATTCAGCCCCAAGGTCTGTGTTACGTGGGTGAGGATCAGCTCTTGTGTTAGAAAAAGCAAGGGTAGCCGGGCGGTGGTGGTGCACGCCTTTAATCCCAGCACTTGGGAGGCAGAGGCAGGCGGATCTTTGTGAGTTCGAGACCAGCCTGGTCTACAAGAGCTAGTTCCAGGACAGGCTCCAAAACCACAGAGAAACCCTGTCTCGAAAAAACAAAAAAAAAAAAAAAAAAAAGAAAAAAGAAAAGAAAAAGCAAGGGTAGGGCAGCAAGGCCGTCCTGTTAGTCCAGGTCCTTCCTCACCCGTGAACAGCGAGGCACACTGAGGACAGTGCCTTTTGGGCTGGAGCCAAGTTTGAGTCCGATTCTCTGCTTACTCTGTACATTTTGGTGAAGGTGATATCGTTCTTTTGAGGGTTATTGAGACAGGGTTTCTCTGTAGCTTTGACACCTGTCCTGGAACTCTCTGTATGGCCCAGGTTAGCCTCAGACTCACAGAGATCCATCTGCCTCTGCCTCCCAAGAGCTGGGATTAAAGTTGTGCCACCACCACCCGGCATATCTCTCTCTCTCTCTCTCTCTCTCTCTCTCTCTCTCGGAAAGCTACTTTTGGGAGTGAGTTCTCTCCTTACCATATGAGTTCTAAGGATTGCTCTCAGGTCATCAGACTTGGCAGCAAGCACCTTTATCACTGGGCCATCTCACAGCTGGATTCTTTGTTTTGTTCAGTTGTTGGGTTTGTTTGTTTTTTTGAAGATGGAGTCTCATGACATAGCTGCCTTGAACTCACAGATATCTGCAAGCCTTTGCCTCTTGCGTGCAGGGATTAAACATGTGCCAACATGCCTGGCCTGGCCTTGAAATCTTGGTCTTCCTGCTTTAGCGTCTTCATTTCTGAGATTGCAATGGTGAGCCATCGTGTCTAGTGTAGCACAAATTCTAATTGGTATTAATAATAAAAACCCAGAGTCAGATATAGGGGTAATATTGAAGGTCAGAGAAGCAGAGCAGCCAGCCACTAGAGAGTTCTTACTCCTAACAGTGGTCAGACCAGAGGGCCGATCCTGTCCTCAGACTGACTTCCTGAGCACCTGTCTCCTCCTGCCTTATATTCCTCTCTCTACCCAGCCATACCACTCCTCTCTCCACCTCCCTAGTGCTGAGATTAAAGACCTGTGATTCCTGGGATCACCTTTGTGTGAAGTTCTATTTCTCTTTCAGACAGATTCAATCTTGTGTAGCCCAGGGTGGCCTTGAACTTAATAGAGATCTGGCTGCCTCTCCCGAGTCCTGGGATTAATGTATGCCATCACTGTCTGGCCTCTATGTCTAGCTAGTGTGGCTAGCTCTGTACTCTGATTCTCAGGCAAGCTTTTTGTTAGATTATAAACAAAATATCACCACAGCCCAGTTCTGGTGTGGTCTTTAATTTTTTGCATGTATGTGTATGTATGATGTGTGTGACTTCATAGGTGTTTAGTTCAGGTACACACATTGTGTATGTATGATGTGTGTGACTTCATAGGTGTTTAGTTCAGGTACACACATTGTGTATGTATGATGTGTGTGACTTCATAGGTGTTTAGTTCAGGTACACACATTGTGTATGTATGATGTGTGTGACTTCATAGGTGTTTTTAGTTCAGGTACACACATTGTGTATGTATGATGTGTGTGACTTCACAGGTGTTTAGTTCAGGTACACACAGGCCACATTGTGTATGTATGATGTGTGTGACTTCATAGGTGTTTAGTTCAGGTACACACATTGTGTATGTATGATGTGTGTGACTTCGTAGGTGTTTAGTTCAGGTACACACATTGTGTATGTATGATGTGTGTGACTTCGTAGGTGTTTAGTTCAGGTACACACATTGTGTATGTATGATGTGTGTGACTTCACAGGTGTTTAGTTCAGGTACACACAGGCCACATTGTGTATGTATGATGTGTGTGACTTCACAGGTGTTTAGTTCAGGTACACACAGGCCACATTGCACTTGTGGCGGTCAGAAGGAAAACTCGGGTCAGTCCTCACCTTCCTCCTTGTTTGAGACATGGTCTCTTTGTTGTTCTTTGTGGCATAAGCCAGGCTGACTGGCCTCAAGTTGCCAGGGATGCTCTTGCCTCCACCTCCTGTCTTGGTGTAGGAGTGCTGGGATCGCTGGGCCCAGCTTCAGGAGAGTTCAGGGGTTCAAGCCTAGGTCCTCATGCTCTGGTGCAGGTGGCCTGCCGAGCCACTCCACAGTCCAGTGGTGCTTGGTTGTTTTTAACTTAACATTTGTACATAAGAGTGCATGTGTGTAGCCGGGTGGTGGTGGTGCACACCTTTGCATGCCTTTAATCCCATCAGAGAGGCAGAGAGGCAGGTGGATCTCTGTGAGTTCAAGGCCAGCCTGGTCTACAAGAGCTAGTTCC
Source organism: Microtus oregoni (assembly GCF_018167655.1). Classification (NCBI taxonomy): domain Eukaryota; kingdom Metazoa; phylum Chordata; class Mammalia; order Rodentia; family Cricetidae; genus Microtus; species Microtus oregoni. Next base: position 19,213,725 of record NW_024543071.1, read on the forward strand.
AGGACAGGAACCAAAAGCTACAGAGAAACCCTGTCTCGAAAAATCCAAAAAAAGAAAGAAAAAAAAAAAAAGAGTGCGTGTGTGTGGAAATGAGAAGGTGACTCTTAGACTCCCAGACTTGGCTGCCGAGCTATCTTGATGATTTTTATCTTTATGCTTTGGGATCAGATTGCCTGAGCATGTGAATCCCTTCTCATGCCTCACTGTGTGTCCTTGGCCAGCTTCTGTGCCAGTTTCCTTATCTACACAATGGGGATAGATTTAGTAATTGCTGCAAGGTTGGAGTGAAAGGTCTGTTTTGTCAGTAGTTGGTGTGTAGTCGTGTGCAAGCGTTAGCAATATTAGTACTTGACTCTGGAAAGTGTGAGGGCCAGGCCAGAAGGTCATACTGAAGGCAGCTCTCACTCTGTGTGCTGCTTAAAGGCCATTTGGACTTTGCACTCGTGTATTGTTACTTCAAGGACAGTGCCCTTTGGAATGACCGGCTGGGAGAACAGCCCGTAGATGTTTTCACCAAGCTGTGGGGGCTCAGGTCTCTGAGGCTTGGAGCCAAGTTCCAAAGAAACCTTTTGTTTTGACAGACTGCAGCGAGACCTGGGGCTGGGCCATCTTGCTCGGTTTTTCGGAATGGCCGTGACCTGTCTCCTGTCCCCTCATTCACAAGTGGTTGCAGCTGCTACCCAGACTCTTAAGGTACCGCAGTGTCCTCAGCCCAGCCTTGGTTGGGGAAGCAGAGCACATAAGAGGTTCTGCCTGCCGCCCTAGCTCTTAGGCCATCCTGGATGCTCAGCTTCGTCCTTGGGGGAGCTTCTCCCAGTGGGAGACAGGCTCCAGGAGCTTCAAAAAGCAGTTGTCTGGGAGGGTGAATGGAATTGGGGTTGTTGCCTTGGACTAGACAGCCTGGGCCTCTTTTTGCAGGAGATCCTGAAGGAGTGTGTGGCTCCGCACATTGCGGACATTGGCTTTGTGACCTCTTCAGCCTCGGGTCCTCCCCAGTACATCGCCAAGATGTTTAGGTGAGGATGTGGTGTCCCTGTTACTGGAAGTGCTGTATGATAACCTGTGTTCCATTTACCCCTTTGGGCAGTGTCCAGTACTGACCAGGTACTCTGTAGGGTTGTGGTAAGTGCCAAACTTTGCCTGAGCAGCTCCTGCTGTTTGGGGTGTATGATGGCACTCAGAATAGGAGAGGTGCCATACTGTGGGATGTAAGAGTGTGGCTCATGGATCCCTGCCCCAGAGCTTCTGGACCTGTAGCTGGGTTTGAATCCAGCTCTGTTGCTCGCAAGCCCCAGGGAGCAAGGTCCTCTGGATCCTCATGAGTGGGAGAGCAGCACAGGCATGTAGCTAGGCATTCCATGACTGCTGACCCTTGTGCTAGAACATTGGTACTAACCCTCTCTAACAGCTGGGAAGGGGAGGTCGTTGAGTTCGAGAAAGACTGACCACAGAATCTGCTGGGCTGCCTGCAACACCTATGAGGAGCCATTCACAGACATGGCCACAGAGTGCTAAGCAGTCCCTGGGAAGGGCCTGGGGTCTTGGGTGTCTCTCCTGGGTCTGTTCTCTCTCTTGGTTTGGCACTCTGGTGTCTAGTTCAGAGGGACAGAAGCCAGTTCCTGTGCATGTGGCAGGATGCTTCAGGAACTCTCAAGAGGGGCCCTAGCCAGCATACTGCTCCTTGTTGGCCCCCAGAGGCTCAGATATTGTGGGGGAGATGGGACCAGCCAGGGTTACACAGAAAAGGTCTGAAGACCTTCCTCTCTGCCCGGGCCACCTGTTCCCAGCCGTCCTCTCTCCTCAGATCAGGTAGAGGAAGCACAGGACAGCAGCAGTACACAGACTGCGGGTTTTCATGGCTCCGAGCCTCAGTTTCCTCATCTGAAGATGGAGCTTATCACTGTCTACCTCATGAGGCAGTAGGAATATTAACTAAACTCAGCATGGATACTTTCTGAGCATTTGATGGGCCCTCCCCTGTAGAGACTAGCTGGGGTCTGTGGATCACGGTACAGTACCTGTTGTTTCCTGGGACGATGTTATCATGGCACTGACTGCTTCCTTGACAGGGCAGTGGAAGAGGGCCTGACATACAAGTTCCATGCGGCCTGGAGCTCTGTGTTGCAGCTGTTAGCTGTCTTCTTCGAGGCCTGTGGAAAGCAGGCCCATCCTGTGATGAAGAAGGTGAGATGGGGGCTGCTGGGCCAGGGCACTGGTGGCACTTGGCTCCTAGCCAGGAAGAACAGGTCTATACTCTAGTGTTGACAAGTTCCCTCAGCAGGTGCCAAGTACCACGCCTCCAGGAAGGTGACTGAGCACTGTGGGAAAAGCAGCAAGGTGGGAAGGGAACCACTGTCCTGTCCAGTTACCTTTGCTGAAGTTGATTTAGGATCCTGGGAAGTCCTGGCCCTTTTAGATCCCTAAAAATATTTGTTTAAATGTGCATTGGTGTTTTGCCTGCACCTATGTCTGTGTGAGGGTGTCAGGTCCCCTGGAACTGGAGTTACAGACAGGTGTGAGCTGCCACGTGGGTGCTGGGAATTCAGCCAGTGCTCTTAACTGCTGAGCCACCTCTCCAGCCCTCCTTTTAAATTTTTAAAACTTTATTTATTTATATTATGAGTGTTTTCATCTTTGTGTATATATGTGTACCACGTGTATGCCTGATGGAGAGATTTCTTGGAACTGGAGTTACAAATGGTTGGGAGCCACCATATTGGGGCTGAGAACTAAAGTACAGTCTTCTGCAAGAGCAGCAGTGATCTTAACTGCTAAGCCATGTCTCCAGCCCCTCAAATTTTAATTCTCTAAATGCTGTGTAACCATTGAATATAGCGTTGATGTTTTAAACAGCCTTCGGCCTCAGAGTTTCTCCAGCCCAGGGTGAAATATCTTAAGTACCGGGAATCCTGAATAGACCCCAGGACGAGGAACAGCTGGTGGCTCAGCTCCGGGGTCTGTCTCATTGTTTCTTCCCATTGCTGTAAGGGTGATGGGAGCCACCTTGGAGAGAGGACACTCAGCCAGGCCAGGGCCCTGATTAGTTAGGATTGGCAAACATGGTTTCCTAGCAACCAGGCAGGGCTATGAGAAACAAGCTTGGTTGGTACTAAGGGGGAACAGGAGGGCGCCACTCTGCTTCCTCAGCTCATAGTTAGCTCTAGGCCGGCATTGGTCACACCTTCCTGTTCTTCAGGATAATTGGAATCTACATTTGTATGTGAAAATTTGTAGCTTTTTCATGTTAAATTAAGCAGAGCTTTTTAAAAGTCCTGGGCCTTGGAAAGGGATTGGACGCACCACTGAGTCAGCTGGGTCCTCAGTGTGTATCTCTGGGAAACTTCATCTGTGTCCAGAATCTGGCCCCATCCTTTGGAATGAAGCCTGGCCTAGTCTAGACCGTGGTGGATTCCTCTTCCGAAGACAGATCTGAAATGAAATGATAATTTAGGGCCCATTCCGTGGTCAGCAGAAAAATTGCATTGTGTTGTTTCTGTTACCCTGGCGATTGATCCCAGACCGTGAACGTGCTAGGCGATTGCTCTGCTACAGTGTCACACACGGGCCCTGCCGTCATGTCCCTCCATGTATCCTGTCTTTGTTCCAGTGCCTCCAATCCCTGTGTGACCTGCGCCTCTCCCCTCACTTCCCCCACACAGCAACCCTAGACCAGGCTGTGGGGGCTGCAGTGACCAGCATGGGACCCGAGGTGGTGCTGCAGGCTGTGCCTTTGGAAATCGATGGCTCTGAGTAAGTGGGACCTTGCTTGGGTTTTAGGAGCCGGGGGACTCATGCAGCTTGTTCTCCTCTAGGAAGGGTGTCCTTCAGTCTCCCGACTGTCACCTCTTCTCACCGAGTCCTTCTTCACAGGGAGACTCTGGATTTCCCACGGAGCTGGCTGCTGCCTGTTATCCGGGATCATGTTCGGGAAACACGACTTGGCTTCTTCACCACTTACTTCTTGCCCCTGGCCACCACTCTTAAGAGCAAAGGTGCGGCACCCTTGGCTTTGTGCAGCCTGAGTCCCCTCCTCCCACATTTAGGAGTCCCAGCTGAAGAGGTCAGAAAGGGACTGAGTCCGACATGTGCATTTGGCAGCATTCAAAAGAAAGAATCTTTGTTACTGTAGCCCTTTAAGTAGACTTTTCCTCCCTGGTTTACATGTGGGCAGCTGCACCTGTATCCCCAGGTTCAGTCAACTACACACTGAAAATACACAGGGGAGAAAATTCCCCGCACACTGTATAACAGCTCTTATTTGGTGTGTCACTGTTGGGTTTGATACGATGTCGAGAAGTGACTTAAATAGGGGAATGAGTGAAGGTCGCATACAAACACCACACCATTCTGCATAGGAGACTTAAGCACTCGGAATCTCATGTCCACGGGGATCCTACAGCCAGTCCCTCGTGGCTGCTGAGGAAAGGGTCTATGTTTATGTGTGTGGTTTCGAAGTTACGAAGGTCTGCCTGCTCTTGCCTCCTGAATGCTGAGACTAAAGGCATGCACTACCATGCCCCCTGCCTTGAAATCTAGTTTCAAACAGCAATGAGGATTTTTTGTTTGGGTTTTTTATTTGTTTTTGTTTTGGGTTTTTGAGACAAGATTTCATTATGTAACCCTGGCTGTCCTGGAACTTGCTCTGTAGACCAGGCTGGCCTCAAATTCACAGATAAATGCCTAACTCTGCCTCCCAAGTGCTGGGATTAAAGGCATGCCTCCACTGCCCGGCAATAATCGTTTTTATAAGATGTATTTATTTTATGTATGAGTGCACTATCTGCATATACACCTCTCACTAAAATGGGGGCTCATTCATGTTACCTGTAAACACTGGGGATGTTAGTTTTGTTGTTGTTGTTTTTTGGTTTTTTGTTTTTTTTTTTTTTTTTTTGAGACAGGGTCTCATGTGGCCTTGAATTTGGTAAGTAATTTGAGGATTAACTTGGATTCCTGATCCTCCTGCCTCAGCTTCCTGAGTGCTGGAATTATAGGTGTCAACTCTTATGACAAGATTCATAAATTTATTTTAATTACTTAGGATAATTACTGTTACTATCAATTTATAGGGGATATTACCTATATTTATATCCTCATTGTAGGACTTTGGTTTTGGTAAAATGAAGCCAGTTGGCCCTGAGGGTGGCTAGGGTCACACCATGTCTTTGTTACACCCTCCAGCAATGGATCTTGCCCAGGCCGGCAGCACAGTGGAGTCCAAGATTTACGACACACTCCAGTGGCAGGTGAGGGCAGCTGGGGAAGGGAGAGGGACAGGGCATGCAGGGGCACAAGTCACTGGGGACACTTGAATTTCCAAATTCCTCCCTCCCAGATCTGGACCCTCCTGCCTGGATTCTGCACAAGGCCCACAGATGTAGCTGCCTCCTTCAAAGGCCTGGCCCGGACACTGGGCACAGCCATAAATGAGCGCCCAGACCTGAGGGTCACTGTGTGCCAGGCCCTGCGCACTCTCATCACCAAGGGCTGTGAGGCAGGTAAGTGTGGGAGCTAGTTAGAGGATGCCTCGGGGTGCGGGGCTGCTGAGGCTCACACTGCTCACACTGCTGTCTGCACCACTACCACCGCTACTGCTGCTGTGATCCAGAGGCCAACACTAGTCCTTACCTCATGCTTCTCCCTGAAGGGGGCTGGCAGCTGCTGTGGATTGCCCAGTCAGCATCCAAACCCAGAGGCTCATGTTCCGTGTGCCCCACCCTCAGCCTTTCCTGGCAGAAGATCCATCCTGTCACTCCCTAGTCCTGCCACTGGATCCCCTAAAAGGACCTGCTGCCCTGCCCCCCAGTGGCTGGCTTACTGTTAGTTCTGTCCCTTCAATGCACACTTGGGTCCCCTTGCCAGAGGCTGACCGTGCTGAAGTGAGCCGCTTTGCTAAGAACTTCCTGCCAATCCTCTTCAACCTGTATGGACAGCCTGTTGCAGCTGGGGAGGCAGCAGCCCCTCGCCGTGCTGTGCTGGAAACCATCAGAACTTACCTCACCATCACCGATTCTCAGGTGAGTGCCAGTGGAGGGAGGGACACTGCAGTCGCGGCCTGGTGGGGCTCCTGAACCATGGGGACTGTGCTGCTGTGGTCACTCTGTTTCTCTCTCCACTGGGCGCTGTCAGTTGGTGAACAGCTTCCTGGAAAAAGCCACCGAGAAGGTACTCGATCCTGCCAGCTCTGACTTCACCAGGTAAGGTGCTCGCTCGGGGCTTCCTCACTTGAGCTTGGTACCAGAGGGTTCCTAGAAGTCTTGAACTAGCACATCCCAGCTGCTCTGAGAGGTCTGATTAATTATTATCAGAGGATGAAAGAGGGGGAACCTAGAGATAAATGGCCTGGGTTCAAATCCCAAACCTCCCACCACTTCTCAACTCCTGTGGCCTTGAACAAGTTAGAAGCTCTGCCTCGGAGTCCTCACCTGTCGAATGGGTGCGATCATAGTGCCTGCAGATGGCTCTGTGAGGCGAACAGCTGTGTAATGTGCCTGGGCACTGCCTGTGCTGAGTGCTCTGTTCACCGTTCACAAACGCCTCAGGCCCCTTGTCCCTACCCTGAGTGGGAAGAGCCTCTGCCCTTCTCCAGTCCCTTAAGCCCCTTCCTGTTTCCCACTTGGCAGACTGTCTGTCCTGGACCTGGTTGTGGCGTTGGCTCCTCACTCAGATGAAGCTGCCATCAGTAAGCTGTACTCCACCATTCGGCCCTACCTCGAGGTGAGCTCCTTACAACTTCCCTCTCCTGTCTCCTGTTGTTGGTTGTTTTCTTTTACTCTTTTGGGGGGTCAGTCACCTAGCTCCCAAATAATTATACACGGAGACATAGTCTTACTTATAAATGTCTGGCCTTAGCTTGGCTTATTTCTTGCCAGATTTTCATAACTTAAATTATCCCATCTCTCTTTCGCCTCTGGGCTTTTACCTTTCTCTATTTCTGTATATCTTTGTTTAACTTCTTACTCCATGACTTGCTGTGTAGCTGGGTGACTGACCCCTGGAGTGCTCCTCCTTCTTTCCTCCCAAACTTCTCCTATTTATTCTCTCTGCATAGCAGCCCTGCCTATCCTTTCTCCCGCCTCTCTGTTGGCCATTCAACTCTGTATTAGGCCAATCAGGTGTTTTAGACGGGCAAAGTAATACAGCTCCACAGAGTTAAACAAATGCAACACATATTTCCATCATTAAACAAATGTTCCACAGCATAAACAAATGTAGCACATCTTCAGATAATATTCTACAACAGTCTCCTCGTCGTCATCCCTTGTTGCTTGCCCGTTCACTCCCCAGCTGCTCCCACAGTGCCTTCCCTTTGTGTCCTGTCCTGCTCATTTCTCACTAAGATGTGCAGCTGTGGCCAGGCGGTGGCAGTGCTCGCCGTTAGTCCCAGCATTTTAATCTCAGTGAATTCAAGGCCAGCCTGGTCTACAAAGCACAAAGCGAGTTCCAGGACAGCCAGGGCTGTTACTACAGCTTTATCAGACTGTTTTTTGTTTTTTGGTGTTTTTTTTTGTTTTTGTTTTTGTTTTGACAGAAATACATGTATCTCAGACTGGCCTCAAATTTCCTGTATAGTGGAAGTTGGCCTGGAACTTCCTCCTCATCCTCCTGCCTCTACCTCCCAAGTGCTGTGATTTTAGGTGTGTACCACCACACCGACCCTTTATCAGGCTGTTATTCACAGTCCTAGATAAATCCTTCATTTTTATCTTTTTAAAAACTGCTGGTTTATTTAATTTATTTATTATTTGTATATGTGATGAGGGTAAGTGGATGTCTAAGGACAATTTTGTAGAATTGGCTCTCTCCTTCCACCCTATATGGGTACTCGGGATCTAACTCAGGTTGTAGGGCACACACCATCAGGTAACAAGAACATTTACCTGCTGAGCCATTTTAATGTTCCTCCCCCCCGCCCCGCCCATTTTCTTACTGGTTGGACCCAGATTCTCATGGATGTTAGGCATATGTTCTATGAGCCACACCCCTCTCCCCAGAACCTTGTATAGCGCAAGCCTGCCTCTGCCTCTGCTCGTGCTGGCCCTGTGTGAAATCATGCTGTGGCTTCCGTCTGTGCAGAGCTCAGCCCCATAGCGTCCTCCTAGGCACCGGTGTCCCTGTTCCCCTGCCAGTCTGTATAGCAGCTAGAGGATGAATTTGCTTTGAAGAAGAATGTGCGGGTGGACACAGATGTCCAAGACAGGCTGCCTGACCTCAGGAGGACAGGAGGAGTCTGGGAACTCCTTCAGAATTACAAGGAGTCATTGGGGTAGAGGGGAGTGTGTCCTGGCACATTCTGATGCCTCCAGCCCAGGCTTGAGTATTGTTTTTTTATTAATTTTATTTTTTTAGATTTGTTTAATTTTTATTTTGTGTGTATGTTTTGCCTGCATTTATGTATGCACGCCATATATATGCTCGGTGTCGTATAGATCAGAAGAAGGCAGCAGATCCCCTGAAAGTTGTAGTTTGAAAGTGTAGTTATAGACAGATGTGAGTTGCCATGTGGATGCTGGAAACTGACCTGGGCCCCTTTAAGAACAAGTGTTTTCAGCTGCTGACTGTTGCCTCAGCCCTGGCATCTGTTATTTATTTAGTGGTGGTAAGAAGAATGGTTTGGAAAACCAGTCTGGCCTTGTCCTTGACGGTATGGCTGCTGTGTCCAGACCTGACCTGCTCTCTGAATCCCCTCTAGTGCTAGCCATAGTAGATGCTTGGGGAATGTCACGGGATGGTGAGGAACCTAGTTCCTTTCTTGTTATCTCTATGACTTATTTACCCCTCAGAGCAAAGTCCATGGGGTTCAGAAGAAGGCCTACCGAGTGCTGGAGGAAGTGTGTGCCAGCTCCCAGGGCCCTGCCAACCGCTTTGTGCAAAGCCACTTGGATGATCTGAAGAAGACTCTGCTGGACTCCCTGAAGAGCACGGCCTCACCTGCTAAAAGGGTGAGGGCTCCGGGCATGCCTGCCCTGCAAGGAGGAAGAGTGTCAGCAGGCAGACCCGGAGGAGTGGCACTGACTGATCCCAATGTTGCCTTTCTGCCCACAGCCCCGACTGAAGTGCCTCATACACATTGTGAAAAAGTTGTCGGCTGAGCACGAGGAGTTCATTGCTGCTCTCATCCCGGAGGTAAGTGGGTGAGGGGACTGACAGACACATGCATTTATGTTTTTCAATTCCTTTCTTCTTTCTTTCTTTTTATTTTTAAGGGTTTATTTTTATTTTATTTTTTTAATATTTTATTTATTTATTATGTATACAGTATTCTGTCTGTGTGTATGCCTGCAGGCCAGAAGAGGGCACCAGATCTCATAGATGGTTGTGAGCCACCATGTGGTTGCTGGGAATTGAACTCAGGACCTTTGGAAGAGCAGGCAATGCTCTTAACCTCTGAGCCATCTCTCCAGTCCGTTTATTTTATTTTTACATGCATTGGTGTTTTGCCTGAATATATATCTCTGTGATGGTGTTGGGTCCCCTGGAACTGGAGATACAGATACAGACACAGACACTTGCCACGTGGTTGCTAGGAACTGAACCCAGGGTCCTCTGGAAGAGCAGTCAGTGCTCTTAACTGCTGAGCCATCTTTTCTAGCCCTTGTTTTGTGATTTCTTAAAGTGTGGTTTCCAAGAGATGATGGTGAAGTGGGAGCTCTAATGGTGGCGAGGATGTGCTCTGCTCACTGCCTGGGCGTGTGTGGCTTACCCAGGCTGCCACCTTGGGCAGCATGTGCTAACAAGACTGTTTGGCCAGGTGATCCTGTGCACCAAGGAGGTGTCAGTGGGTGCAAGGAAGAATGCATTCACCCTGCTGGTAGAGATGGGCCATGCTTTCCTGCGATTTGGCTCCAGCCAGGAAGGTGAGACTGGAATAAATGGAAGGACACCCTGCTTGCAGACTAGAAGACCTTTAAAGCCACTGGTCTTGAGGAAAGGGTGGAGGGAACTCCTTCTGTTCTGGCTGAGGCTCTGATAGGCCTGTAGTGCCCATCCCTGGGCACCCTGTCTTCAAGTGACTGTCCACTCTGCCCCCAGAGGCTCTGCAGCGGTACCTTGTCCTGATCTACCCTGGCCTTGTGGGTGCGGTTACCACAGTGAGCTGTAGCATCTTGGCTCTGACCCACCTCTTGTTCGAGTTTAAAGGTAAGTATTTACCTGAAGGTGTGGGGTGCCTTTGTGGTAAAGAGTGCCCCGAGGGTCAGGCCAGGGTGGTGCCAGAATGGGGAACAATATCAGGAGGTGGCAGGGAGACCCAGAATCAGCCCCGTTTGCTTCTCGGTTCTTTCCCCACAAAGTTCTGCCCCCTTCCCTAAGCCTGCACCACCCAGCAGTGTGCAGCCCCAGTATCCTGGGACTTTTGTCGGATTGGTCAGAGGGAAGTTACCAGTTCATGGAGCTTAGTTCTGGTCCCTCCTCTCACCAACCACATGAAAGTTTGAGCAACTTCACTAACCTCCTAGAGCCTCTGCTAATCTCTAAAATGAAAGACCATGGCCACTCCATGGGTGCTGATTCAAAGTGTGAGACCTGCAGAAAGGCCCTGCTGACATCTGACCCATGGATAGGTCTTGGGTTTGGGTAGTTCTGGTTTCTGACACTGGCTGCCTGTGCACAGGGTTGATGGGGACAAGCACAGTGGAGCAGCTTCTGGAGAATGTCTGCCTGCTGCTGGCCTCCCGCACCCGCGATGTGGTCAAGTCTGCACTAGGCTTCATCAAAGTGGCTGTGGTGGTCATGGACGTGGTGCACCTTGCCAAGCATGTGCAGCTGGTGGTGAGGCCCCATTTTCTCACTGGGTGATGGCCCCTGAGGTGTCCATGTGGACTCCATGGGACTTGGGTCAAATTAGCTTAGAACGTTGTCATTATCTACTGTTTCTTTGACATTAAGGAACCCTGGGAGTGGACTGTAGGAGAATGCTGTCTGACAAAGCACAATGCCACAGTATCTCACATTACCCTATGTCCCCTCCGTATAGAAGCCAGACCAAAAACCAAGGGATAGAACTCCCCCCACCTTGTACAGGTAGAGAAACTGAGGCCAGATACCCATTTTCAAGGTCCAGTCTCAGAACTCGAACTGTCTCTCCCTCTACAGGATATCTCTTCACACCCTCTGCCAGAGCCTAGAAGGGCCTAAAAACCCCATTGGGTTAGGTCTCTGAACTTCTGCCCAGAGGAGACTACCCCACACTCCCTACAAGCTGGAATAGTTTGCTAACCTGCTGCCCTCATTTCCCACTCGCAGCTGAGTTACGTGACACTTGAGATCCCTCTCACGTGTCTCTTCTGAGTCAAGCCTTGGCATCAAGGAAGGGAGCAGAGATAGATGTCTTCCAAAAGCCTGCAGCCTAACTGGGAACCAAAGGTTTAAGAATTGGCCAGAGTGGAGATCTATTATATCTGCCTGTAGTTAGAACTTATAAAAATCCCTTAAAGGCTTTGTGGGGACTTGTTCCCTGGCCCCACTGGAGACATTACTGATAATAAGGTCTGCCACCCACACTAGGCAGGATGAGCATGGCTGCATGATAGAAAGGAAGCCTGAGACTATGAGTGCTGGAGAGCAAAGTGGAATGAGTGGATTAGGTGGTACCTTTATGGCCACTTGGCACTCAGGTGAGCCTGGGCCTCAACTGGTAGCCTATGCTTTGACATTGGCAGTATCTTCTCATCGAGTTGCTGTAAAGATCCTTTGGAAGGACGTATGGAGACTGTTGTCACCGTGAAAGGATGGTCACAGCTGTATGAGGGAGGACCTAGGGGAAAGGGTTCCAAATTGAGTAAGCATAGCTGAGCCAAGAACAGGGCAGCCGGTACCTCCTTCTTAGCAGGGCCAGCTGTATTGTGTGTAGGTCTGGACAGCAAGGACAGGTGGGCAGGGTGGAAGACATCCCATGCTCCTCTCCCTGACACCCTGTGCTCTGCCCACTAGATGGACGCCATAGGGAAGCTCTCAGATGACATGCGCCGGCACTTCCGCATGAAGCTGCGGAACCTATTCATCAAGTTCATCCGCAAGTTTGGGTCTGTGCACTTGAATGGGGTAGAGTTGGGGTACAGGACTGTTAGTCTTCACGGGCCACAAGGAAGGGTTACTGGTTCCTGAACAGCTCCTGCCCCCTCTCTCCCTCACTCAGGTTTGAACTGGTGAAGGATCTGCTACCTGCAGAATACCACAAAGTCCTGGTCAACATCCGGAAAGCTGAGACCCGGGCCAAGAAACATCGTGCCCTGAGCCAGGCTGCTATGGAGGAGGAAGAAGAGGAGGAAGAGGAAGAGGAGCCTGTCCAGAGCAAAGGCGACAGGTAAGACCCTGAGGCCCTAGTGTACCCTAGTCCCAAACTTGTCCTGGCCATCTTTAGGTCCCCACTCCCCCAGGAGGACTTTAATGTTCAGCCTCTCTAATTTAGCATTGAGGAGATTTTGGCTGACTCTGAGGATGAAGATGAGGAAGAGGAAAGAGGCCGGAGCAAGGAGCAGCGGAAGCTGACTCGACAAAGGAGCCGGGCATGGCTGAAGGAAGGTGGTGGGGATGAGCCTCTCAATTTCCTGGATCCCAAGGTGGCCCAGCGAGTGCTTGGTGAGCAAGGAGCAACTGACATAGGAGACCAGAGTAGACTTGCCTTGTTGCTGGGGTCATGGGTGGTAGGCAGGGGTTGGCTTCTATGAATCGCCTGTGTGCAGGGGCTAACAGCACCTAGTTGAGAGCTTTGTATGTATGGGCTCTGAGGGAGGAAGGTATGAGGTGGCTAGGCCTCATCTACCTTCACCTCATGCTAACCTACTTCACTAGCCACCCAACCCGGGCCCAGGCAGGGCAAGAAGAAGGACCATGGCTTCAAGGTGAGCGCTGATGGCCGGTTGATCATACGGGAGGAGGAAGATGGAGACAAGGCGGAAGAAGAAGATGACACTAAAGGTAAGGTCTCCCCAGTGAAGCAGCTGCTGTGACAGCGAGGGCTGGAGCTGTGCAGCTTGATATTCCTTTGTTAACTTGAGGGCTCTTGGCTTGTTACACAGTGACCAGATATTGAGGAAGCAGAGGAAACAGATCTGAGCTTGCATCTAAGGCCATTCCTGAGCACTCTGACTCCTCAGATTTTTCCTGATCCATGCTAAACATATTTTTATTTCATATATTATCTATACTTATTTATTAATTTACCTTTGACTTTTCTATGTAGTATACATACGTATAATTTAAACAAAACTTAGGGGAAACTCCCCTCACTGTGCTAGATGTATCATCTTTTCTGCTTCTTCCCTATTCCTTCTTTGTTGTTTGATTTGGTTGTTTTTTCATGGAAACTGGCTGAGCCTTTTAACTGATTTAGAGGCAGGAAGAGCCAGCCTATGGAACACCCTGTCTTTTAAAAGAGTGTCAACCTTCCCCAACTGAGCTTGCCACTCGGTAATAGAGCATTTGTCTAAAACGTGTGCAGCACTGGATTCTGTCCCCAACACTGTGGCAAGTATCTGCCTCCTGGTTCCTTCAGCTCTCGCTGCTTAGCTCTGGGCCTCTGACTTACTTGCTTTCCTGACTGTTGCTCACACAGCTCCTCCACCCATCGCTTGTCAGCAGCTGTCTGTTTAGCTCCTGTCTGTGCTTGATATAAATGCAGCTTGTGCCGTTCCTTCTGCTGTCTCTTCCTGCTTCCCTCCAACCCTTTGTACTCTCCAGCCTCTGTGGACTTGGTGCCCACACTAACTGTGGCTGGGGAAGCCCATCCTTCTCTCCCTGCCTTTCTGAGCCTCTCTGTTCTGTAGGATCCCACGCTGGTCCTTCATAGCATCTCCAAGGTTCCCTAAACAGTAGGCCTCATCCCCACAGAACTCCTATGAGGCAACTGTCTTTCTTCTGTACATCTTTAATCACAAACTGGCTTATTTCTTTGCAATGCTGGGGTTGAATCCAGCACTTGCTACATGCTCAGACATGCTCCCCTGAGCTCCACTCCCAGCCTCTACGCGGGCTGCCTTTGCTGTCCTCTGGCTGGTCTTGGCTCTGCTGGAGTCTCTCTGCCCTGCAGATGGTCGACTTCATACTTTTGTCTTGTTCCTACTTGGTGCCAGTACACAGAATGGGCAGAAAGCTTTGGGAGTAGGAGGATAAAATTGTCCTCTTGATTAGTGGGGGCATGTATGGGTGGGGCTGACTCAGGAGTCTGGGCTTTCCTTGAGCCATTCACGTCTTGAAGGGGCTATGTGGTCTGGGAGTGGGGCAGCAGTTTGATCTGCCGTGGAAAGGGACACAGGTCTGAGGAAGGCAGTTTTCTGGGCCTGGAGTTGATGTCCCTTCTTCTCACTGTGCCAGGAAGGAGTGTTGGCTTTCTGTCGGGACAGCTGCTGCACCTGACTCAGCCGGTCATTGTGGCTTCACAGTTTCTGGCCTGCTTCTCAGGCAGTGGCCTGGGTGGGCAGGTGGGGCTTTTACATCCTGTAGGATTAGCCTCCCACCTCCCGTCACTGCCCCAAGTAGTTTTTAACAAAATCTCTATCATTCTATTTACCAATAAGACTCAGAAGTCAGAGTGGTTAAGGAGCAACTAACTGTCCTTCCCTTTTCTCTCTTGTCTCAGAAAGAGCATCCTCTGCTCCGCCAAACCAAAAACACCATCACACTCAATCCCTCCCTACTATTTTCTGTGCATCTCTATCTGTCTCCAGGTTCTCTCTGACCCTAAATTATATAATTACTTTCTGTCAACTAGTTGGTAGCTCCGCCTCCTGATCCTAAGTTGATTTTATTTAATTAATGCAAGCACAGACTTGGGGTTCACAGTGTGATAAAATATCCTGCATAGGGGAGCAGGAGATAAAGTGGTTAGGATGCCCAAGTGCTCATGAGCCTGTCTTCTGACTCCAGGAGAAGATGAAGAGATGACTGACCTGATGGAAGATGCTGGTATCAGAAGTGTGAGTAATTTGTGACCGCATCCTGGCCCACAGCTCCCACACCCAACCCCCACATACAAACCACATCTGCCCTACTCCCTTAGTGCTCCAGATTACTGGGGCAGTGTGAACAGGTATGTGTGAATCAGCTTAGAGCCTGGCAAGTAATAAACTTTCCCATGTGCCTTCTGGCAAACCAGGCCCTACGAGCTAGTTTCTTGTTAATGTGTCAAGGTCTGGAGTGGCTGCTTAGTGGTTAGGACGACTTCTCACTCTTGCAGAGGACCTGGGTTTGGTTCCCGGCAGCCACATGCTGGCTCCAGTGCCAGGGGATCCAACACCCTCTAATGACCTCCATGGGCACCAGGCACACATATGATACACATACACATATACAAAGCACTTATACAAAAAAATAAATCTTTAATGAAAAGGAAAGAAAAGAAATAGAATGTACCAGAGTGCAGAATGCTGTTTAGAGAACGGAGTGAAAATCATGTAGAATGGTCATACGGAGTGAAGGAGTCGGGAAGCAAGAGGCTTCTCGAGGATGCCCAGGGGTGGTCGTGTGTGACATGCACACCTGTGTGATACCTCCCCTCCACAGATCATCCCAGGGTGGCCCAGCTCTGCTTACTAGGGCTCTTCCCCTGGCCTGGGTTCTACCCTTCCCAGGCCACCTTCAGTCCTAGTCGCCCTTTGCATGCAGTAGGAAGCTGTGAGAAGCCTGTCGCTGGACCCAGGGTTCTGTGTCGTCTTTGGTGTGTAGAGAGCTTGGCACTTGGCGATGCTCAGTGAACCGTAGCTGTTCTTTATGATCAGTGGTCATTTTCCCTGGAAATTATTCTGGTTGAGGTTTCCCTAACTTTTCTAGAACCTTCATGGGGGATTGGTGATCTCCTGGCAGCTGTCTCTTATTTCTGGGCAGCAAGGACTGGACATAGTCCACTGTAGATGGCCCTCAGCTCAGAGCTGGCAAGATTAGACATCATTCTTCAAGGCAGCAAGATGGCTCTAGAGGTGACCACATCAGTGACTGGCTCCTGGCAAGTCAGCCCCTGCCACCAGTTTGTTTGACAGCTGCTGAGTCCTTTTGTGTGTGTGGTTCTAGGAGCATGAGATGCTAGGGTAAGGCATCCTCAGTAGAAGGCCAGTTAGTGGGCTAGCCTTGGCTGTGCACCAGTAGAACGAGGATAAAGCTCAGCCATCACCCTGTGTTGTGCAGCAGAGCCTGTGTGTGCATCTCTGGTATTCACTGGATATCCATAGTTCTGTGCTACACAGTGGCTCTGGCATCCTCATTCCTGCACACACGTTCAGCCGATCACTTGGCCTGGCACCCCTGGCCCTCAGCTCACCTGATTCACAAGGCTCCCAGGCTTCTGTCACAAACTACAGGATAGGAGTGAACTTTGGGAACGAGGTCACCCCTAACTGACCCGCCCACACCCCTACCCAATGTATAGTGTACTTATTTGGTTGCTAGAGTCTAATCCCAAATATCCCTGTGGGCTGCCCTGTAGCAAGTCCTCTTTCCTCCAGTGCATCCCTAATACTGGCTCCAGGCATACAGTAGGTGCTTATTAGCACGCGCTGTGTCATAATTGGATGATTCCATGTGTCCCGTTGACCTATAACTTCTGTGCACCCGCTGTCCATCAAGGGACTGTAATGAATAGCTTGGTTCAGGATCCCCCACCTACCTGGGGAGTAGAGAGGGAAAGAAATAATCAGAGCTTTCTCTCCAGGGAGGTATGGAACCTTGCTTGCCTGACAGCAGATTTCCAGCTTTCTTTTCTAGCTCCAGGGTGAGAACTCAGTGTGAAGATGGAAAGTCGGTTGTCAGGATGTAGGTGTGATTCCCCCCAGTTGTGTGATGGGAATAACCACTCCCTTTGTAGGCACGCACTTCCTGTGCAACTGGGGATGAGAGCTTGGCTTTGTCATCAGGGCAGGTCGCTGCTCCTGTTCCTGTCCTCGTTAGTAGTGTGTCTAAAGGACAGAGGGACACCCTTTGCTGGCTGACTCCCCGATTGTGCCCCTTTCTACAGAAAAAGAAGCTTAAGCGGCAGAGGGAGGCTGAGGAGGATGAGCTGGAGATCCCGCCTCGGTACCAAGGTGAGGTAGCCTTTCTTTTTGTGGGACAGTTTTCCTTCACCCGCATCAGGCTGGGGAGGTGCGGAGAGGGAGCAGAGTCATGAAGTTGCACTCACTTGACAACTACACAGACACTACTCAGGACTAGGCTAGGGGACAAGCAGCTGCAGGCCTGAGAGAACCTAAGGGTTGGGTTTGTTCATGGTAAGTCTAGCTCTTGTGGCAAGCTTCTTAGTTTAGCTCCTCCCCACCCATCCATCCTTCCATGAGGCTTGTGAAGTGATAGCCTCTCTTGTATGCTCCAAGATTAGAACCCTGGTCAAAGGGTTCCTCTCTAGTAGGGTGGCCCCTCTGCTTCCTGAGGTGCACCACGAGGCTCTAACCCGGTTTCTGTCGTAAAGCTCGCGGCGCATCTAGAGATCCAGAGCTATGGAGACAGTCTCTCATTCCTGTAGCCCCGTGTCATCCTAATCCTGCTGCACGGCCTATGACTTCTGCGTCCAGAGCCTGGCTCCCTCATGCGCTAAGATGATATTGTGGGCAAAAAACTTTGTAATCCATGGGACAAGAAGCCTGGGCTGGGGACAACTTGCCAGCTGTTCTTTAGCTGTGTGACCTTGCTCTGTCACAGTGCTTGAGTTCCAGTTTCTTGGAGGGGTTTTCTAGGATGCATTGGAGGATTCCACCTATGACTTGAAGTCCAGGCTAGAAGGTGTCCCTGGGCAAGTTTCCTTACCTCCGTTATCTCTAGTTCTCACCTGCACAGTGGGATAAATAGTTTCCTTACCTCCGTTATCTCTAGTTCTCACCGGCACAGTGGGATAAATAGTTTCCTTACCTCCGTTATCTCTAGTTCTCACCTGCACAGTGGGATAAATAGTTGTTTAGGTACCAGAGCCAGAACAGGGTGGAGCGTGGAAAATGTCCTGTCTGCAGGTAGGGGTTAGGAGTTTTGCAGGTAGATCCTGTGTAACTTTGGAGAATAAGGGTCATTTGGATCAGTACAGAGCATATGTGTTTCCAGGAGTCGCTGGGCGGTATCTCTTCAAGGGAGCACTTTGGTCATTGCTTGCCAGGATATGGAACCAAGTTCATGGTCTTTTGTCCATCATCTTCCCAGAGGCCCTTTGAAAGGGGTACCTCCTGCCTCCCAGAGCTGGCCACTCTCACTCTGCCTCACTTGTGATCTTTGTGCTTCTCTACAGCTGGAGGCTCTGGCATCCATCGCCCTGTGGCCAAGAGGGCTACACCTGGAGCCGAATACAAGGCCAAGGTGAGAGCTGCAGGTAGAGTGTGGGCCTCCTGGTACCAGGAGAAGAATGAAGGGGCAAGGAAGATCCTGCCCATCATCATCCTGGTCAGAAAAGAAAAGGGGCTCTTAGGGCATGTGGCGTTTGAAGTTGGGGCCTTGTCAAATGGCCTTTCAGAACCAGAGAAGCCTGTTGATATCATCTGAAGGAGAAGATGAAAAGGAGAGAACTAGGCTAGTTATGTCAGGGACAGGGAAGGGACCCCACACTTTGACTGACTCTGACTCTGGGCTTTTGCTTTTTGTTTGTTTTTGCTTTTACTGTTTCTCTGGTGAACAGAAAGGAAAGGGTGATGTGAAGAAGAAGGGCCGACTTGATCCCTATGCATACATCCCACTCAACAGAAGCAAGCTCAACCGCAGGTAAGGTGATGTGTGTGTGTGAGTGCCCGTGCCTCTCTACCTTACCCTTTGTTGAGGCAGTTCTTATCACTGGGCCTGGAGCTCAAGACTCAAACTGACAAGCTGTCAAGTGCCCAGCGTTCCCTGAGACTGCAGGTGTATGCCTTACTATGGGTGCTGGAGATCCCATCTTGTGCAGTAAATACTTTACCTACCAAATAGTACTTGGCCCTGTTTGTTGTAATAGGAGCGGCGGGGCTGCGTCCCCAGCACCCCGGCCACCTGCTAGCTTATGCCCGAAATAACAACACACAAACTGTATTCATTTAAACACTGCTTGGCCCATTTCTATCTAGCCTCTTCTAGGCTAACTCTCACATATTAATTTAGCCCACTTCTAATCATCTATGTAGCACCGCTAGGTGTGCTTACCGGGAAGATTCTAGCCTACGTCCATCCTGGGTTGGAGCTTCATCGCTTGTGCCCCAGAGAGCAGAGCTATCGCATCTCACATCTGCCCGGGAGAGCGGAGCATGGCGTCTCTGAGCTCACTTCCTCTTCCTCCCAGCATTTTGTTCTGTTTGCTCCACCCACCTATGTTTTAACCTATGAGGGCCAAGCAGTTTATTACTTAACCAATGACCTTCCTCCATCACCTGTTTTTATTTTTATTTTTTTATTTTATTTTTTTATTTTTTAAATTTATTATGTATACAATATTTTGTCTGCATGTGTACCTGGAGGCCAGAAGAGGGCACCAGACATCATTATAGATGGTTGTGAGCCACCATGTGGTTGCTGGGAATTGAACTCAGGACCTTTGGAAGAGCAGGCGATGCTCTTAACCACTGAGCCATCTCTCCAGCCCTCCTGTTTTTATTTTAATATTCATTATTTTGTGTGTGTATGTGAAAGACAACTTAGTGAGTGAGTTCCCTCTTCCCACCATGTGGGTTCTAGGAATTAAACTGAGATGACACCTCAGTCATTGGGCAAACCCCCTTATTTTTATTTTATTTATATTTATTTATTTATTGGAAGTTTTGGAGACAGGGTTTCTTATTCTCTCTCTATGTAACCCTGGCGGTCCTGGAAGGTGATTAAGACCAGGCTGTCATCAAACCTAGAGATCTGCCTGCCTCTGCTTCCCCAGTGCATACCACTGCCCAGTTCAATTTTTTATCTCAGTATTGGTAACTTGAACTCCTGTGTGTGTGTATGTGTGTGTGTGTGTGTGTGTGTGTGTGTGTGAGAGAGAGAGAGAGAGAGAGAGAGTGAGAGAACGTGTGAGAGAGAGAGAACGTGTGAGAGAGAGAACGTGAGAGAGAGAGAGAACATGAGAGAGAGAGAGAACGTGAGAGAGAGAGAGAGAGAGAGAGAGAGAGAGAGAGAGAGAACACGTGAGCGCCCGCCTCACGTTGCTCTTCTTGGCCTCAATCTCACCATCTAGCTGAGGCTGGGCTGGAATATTTTAACTGTGTAATGGCGTGTTACACTTGTTTCTGCTGCTTTTGTTATTGATGTAAAGATGCGTTACATTTGATTAAACAAAACTAACCCGGGGTCAGGAATCTGATTCAGCAAATAGCTGAAGTGGTGGGGGAATTAAGTGTAGCGAGCAGGACACCCCTAATTAAGTGTAGTGAGCAGAAGTACACCCCTTTTTCAGGAGATGCAGGCAAGGAGAAAAGGTTAGCTGCTTGTTATTCAGCCTCTATGAGCTAGCAGAATTTCGCCTCAACCTTTGAATTCTGAGTTCTATAGAAGGATAGAGATTTGGGTAAAATTTTCTTTAGTGGCCGTGATTGAGCTAGTGCCTGAGGAGATTCTGCCTGGCTGCAGCCCATGCAGTGGCTGCTGCTGCTGCTGCTGCTGTGGAATTGCAATTGCTGCTTGGGACAGCAGTTGCTTAAGGTGTAACCATTGTATTGAATGCAAAACACTATTTGGCATCCCATAGTGGTGCCAAAATGTAGTGGGTTTTGTTTTTGTTTTTTTTGTTTTGTTTTTTAATTTTTTTTAAAACTCTTTGGGGGGCTACCACCCAGCCCCCAAATGAATACTCAGAGACTTATTCTTTTTTTTTTTTTTTTTCTTTTGTTTTGAGACAGGGTTTCCTCTGTGTAGCCCTGTCTGTCCTGGAACTCGCTATATAGACCAGGCTGGCCTCGAACTCACAGAGATTCGCTGGGATTAAAGGCATACACCACCACTGCCTAACTCTAGCCAGCTTTTCTTTCTCGTCTACCTTTTCCCTCTGGGCTCTTACCTTTCTCTATTCTATATTTTTTCCTTTTCCTCTTATTCCATGCCTGATTGTGTGAGTGGATGGCTGGCCCCTGGTGGTCTTTCTCCTCCTTTTCCACTTCTGTTTATTCCCTCTGCCTGCCAGCCCTGCCTGTTTCTCCTCCTGCCTAGCTATTGGCATGTTTGCTCTCTTTATTAGACCAATCAGCTGTTTTAGGCAGGCAAAGTAACACAGCTTTACAGAGTTAAAGAAATGCAGCATGAAACACATCTCTGCATCGTTAAACAAATAGTCTACAGTGTAAACGAATGCAACACATCTTAAACTAATATTCCACAATACTGGCCTTGAACTTGCTTTTTTTTTTTTTTAAGATTTATTGACTGGGCACTGGTAGCACACACCTTTAATCCTAGCACTCAGGAGGCAGAAACAGGCAAATCTCTTGAGTTTGAGGCTAGGCTGGTCTATAGAGCAAGTCTTAGGACAGCCAAGGCTACACAAAAACCCTGTCTTGAAGGGGGAAAAAAAGGTTTATTTTTAATTTTATGTGTTTATGTGCACATGAGTGCAGTTGCCGGGGAAACCAGAAGAGGGGTTAGGTACCCTTGAGCTAGAGTTACAGGTAGTTGTGAGCCACTAAAGGTATATGTTGGGAACTGAATCTGGGTCCTCTATAAGAACTGAATTGCTGGAGAGATGACTCAGTGGTTAAGAGCACTTCCTGCTCTTTCAAAGGTCCTGAGTTCAATTCCCAGCAACCACATGGTGGCTCACAACCATCTTTAGTGAGATCTGGTGCCCTCTTGAGGAAGAGACCTGCTCAGTCATCCTCATCAACTTAGACCATGAAACCCAGTATATGGACAAGTTCAACTTAACCACCACCATATACGGGCTGCCCATGCATGCTTCAGCATCACCAAAGCATAAATTTCAGTTTTCTCAATTTCCTCTGTACTCTGAGTCCTTGAGCCACCTCTGTAGCCCCCTGACCCTGAATTCTTGATCTTACTGAATTAGACTCCCAAGTGCTAAGGTTACAGGAGTGAGCTGCTATGCCTTGCTTGAACTCATGGGGATGGAATATTTGGCTTATTGCTTAGGAACACTTGCTCTTGTAGAGGACTCAGATTCAATTCCCAGCACCCACATGGCAGCTCACAATCATTTGAAACTCCAGTTCTAGGAAATCTCTTGCCTTCTGGCCTCTGCAGGCACTAAGCACACATGTGGTATATGTACACACATGCAAGCAAAACACTCAGCACATAAAATAATTAATCTAAAAAATAAAACCTAAGAGCTCATCAGATATTCCTCCTTTGGTGCTCTTGTCCTTCTTATGAGTTTCTCATTTTTCCTTAAATTTACATTTTCTCGGGGGCTGGAGAGATGGCTCAGTGGTTAAGAGCCCAGGCTGCTCTTCCAGAGGTCCTGAGTTCAATTCCCAGCAACCACATGGTGGCTCACAACCATCTGTAATGAGATCTGGTGTACTCTTCAGGCATTCAGGCATACATGGAGGCAGAATGTTGTATACATAATAAATAAAATCTTTTAAAAAAATTTACATTTTCTCTTCTTTTTTTAAAGATTTATTTAATTATGTATACAGTGTTCTGTCTGTATGTATGCCTGCACACCAGAAGAGGGCACCAGATCCCATTATAGATGATTATGAGCCATGTGGTTGTTGGGAATTGAACTCTGGACCTCTGGAAGAACAGGCAGTGCTCTTAACCTGAGCTATCTCTCCATCCATCTCTCTTAAAAATAAAATAAATCATGATCTTGGGTCACATGGAGATTCTGGAATATATGTGTTCTATATAGTCACTATCTTTAGTAGTTTTTCATATTTTGCTTTTCTGGTCTTCTTGGAAAATTAGTTACTTCACTTTGGTCATTAAATGGGGTTTTTGGTGTAGGTGTGGGGAACATATGCGGTGTGTGGGAGTTCTTGCAAATGTTCCATTCCTGGGGAAATGGGTTCCAAATGGAGCTTACAGGGGGACATCTACAGATGAGGGGAGGCTGCTTGACCTCATCTAAGTTCATTAGTGGAAGAATGGGGGAGAGGCCTCAAATCAGGGGTCTGTGCAGCAGCCAGGTCAGGGCATACACTGTCTGCCTATGTCACTCTTCCTCTGCCAGGGGTGACCATCATTTGATCTTGTTTTTCTATTGAGACCAGGTTTCCTATTCTCATTGAACTTGCCATCCTCAGCCTTCCAAGAGCTGAGATTACAGGCATGCACCACCACACATCACCACTGTAGGAAGAGAGAGCTGCCTGTGCTCGGTAAGATATAGCCCTTTTGTTCTTTCTTGCAGGAAAAAGGTGAAGCTACAGGGACAGTTTAAAGGTCTGGTGAAAGCTGCCCAGCGGGGATCCCAGGTGGGACACAAACTTCGCAGAAAGGATCGTCGGTCCTGAATCCTTGGCAGGAGTGGAGCTGCTGTTTTCCACAGTCCACGGCCCCTTTCCAGCCCCTCTGCTGTTTAACACCAACTCCAGGTGTGAGCCTTGCAAAACCTGAACAGAGAAGGACTCACTGGAACCAGGACTCCATTCCTAGAGAGATGTATAGGATTTTGGAAAGTCCAAATGTCCTTAGAAACATTCTCCAGTCTGGGGGATGGAACCATGTGACATTGCTACCTCTGAGAAGCCCCGGGGAGATGCTCTGCTTTCTGCCCAAAGTGGCCTTGAGGTCCGCAGAGTGGTGGCCACACTCCACCTGTGTAAGATCTTCTGTAACCAGACATAGAATAAATGTGCTTGGCCACACATCAGCCCTGAGAACAGTGTCATCTCTGCCCCTCCAGGGATAAGAACAGCACCTGACCCCTGGCCGTACGGAGTGGTGACTTGACCCCTTCCTGTCCAACTCCCAGCTGTCTGACCCAGTGTCCACATGTGTCAGCAGGGCTTCCTGCAGCCAAAAAGTGGCATAAGGACTTAGAAGGGGTAGTGAATGCCCCATGGCTGGTCTCTGGATCACAGGGCCGAGCACCCGGGACCTAGAACAGGAGGCAATGGCTGACAGCATCTTCAGCTGCCCCTATTTCTAAGCCTGTATCAGCATCTCTATCCATCGATTCAACAGAGTTACTGAGCCCTTGCTGGCTTCAACAGTTATTGAGGGAACAAAAAGCCAGGAACCAAAAGCAGAAAACAGAGGAATGCTGCTTGCTTGTTTTCTCAGCTTTTTTTCTTATACCTTCCAGAAATATCTTGCCCAGGGGTGGCCCAGGGCTGGGCCTGATGTGGGTGTATTTTCCCATATCAGTCAATAATTGAGAAAATGCCTCCACAGAATGCAGGCTGTTCTGATGGAAACGTCTTCTTACTTGAGGTTCCCTCCTCCTGCAGATGACTCTAGCTGTGTCAAGTAGACAGAAATCTAACCAGCACACCTATCTTCCGCTTATTCTTTCTCCTAGATCTAGTTGTGCAGTATGATTCCCACTGGGCCTTCTAAGTGCTGCTAAGGTCACATGACCCATCAGGCCAGAATTTGTTTTGGGTGTGTTTCCCAGTAGGTAGCCAGAAGCAGAGGGCCCTAGGCTATCTTCATACCCTAGCTTATAGAGTCTACCTTGTCCTGAGGCAGACTCTGGCTCATATCTTTTCTTTTCTTTTTTCTTTTTCACCAACATACACATTCTTTCCCTCTGCACTGCTTCCACCTCCCTGAATTTCTCTGTGTAGCCCTGGCTACCCTAGACCAGACTGGCCTTGAACTCTCCCGAGTGTTTGGATTAAAGTTGTGCCTCACCACTACCCAGCTACAACATGCACCTTCTTAAGTAATTTCTGGTTTGGTTTTTAGCACTAATGATGCTTCTAGTACAATTTTTGGTAGCCTGTCTTAACACTGTTCCTTTCATTCTCCCAGATTTCTGGATCTAGTGTTTGCCAAGCTAGAGCATTTCCACCCATGACCTTGGGAGCCATAGTTTGCCAAGAGGTGGCACTGTTTACATGTCTTGCTTACAAATCTAGAATGGGATATCAAGCTAGAAAGGGAGCCAAAAGATTTATTAAGGATTTACAAAGGTTCTCAATCATGATCCCCATTATCACCACTCAGTATCACATTAGTCTCAGCCCAGGCCTTTCCTGGCCCCTCCTCTCCCAGGAAATGGAACCACATGCATTAGGAAGCCTCGTGTAAAGGAGGGATGGGTCTGAGCCAATCACTCGGTATTGATGTCTTTACAAAGAAGGCTGAAGCCAGCCTGCTTATTATAGCATGTCTTCCAAGAAGCTCTCTTCCTTTCAAGGAGGGTGGGGAAGGTGGCCCGGGAAGGCTGGTAATAATGAAGTGCTGAGCTCTGTTCTTGGCGGTAGAGTTCAGGTTTGGCTCCCCACCACCACCACCCCCTCCCAGTCCCCAGGCAGGCATTAATCTTGCCTCAGGTGCCTGAGAGATGTTGGAGAAGGCTGTGCTGTTTTATTTCCACAGGGGGCATGCGCATCAGGACCACAGCAGCATAGCCCCCACACGGGATCCATTCCATCACAGGGCCAGTGGAAAAGTTGCAAGCTTCCTCCAAGATCCACATTTACAACTGAGCTTGTTAGCTTCTCGTGACGTGGGAATCTGAGTCGTTTCCGGTTCTCTCTTCTGATCCTTCTTCCATTCAGTCACAGAAACTGAAGAAAAATTCATACCCATCTTATCACATACTACCAAAAAGGCAGCTCTTCCTGCAGCTGTTGTGCCTGCACATTGGGCCTCACGTCTAATCAAGTGACTGACTGAGCCGTCTGGATGAGGAAGAGTCAGGTTCCCCCTCCTTCCCCCCCCCCCCGATTTTCTCAGGATTGTGGCCGAGGCTTGGTAGTGAGTGTCCTGGTTCAGTGCCTGCAGAAGCTGTTCTCACTAGCTTCACGCCTTGTTCCAGTCTGCAGCCTGAGAAACTGTTTCTGATATTCTAGTAGCCACTCTCGTGGGTCCTGAGCCCTTTCCCCATTGTTTTTCTTGGTCTGTTTCTTCAGAGAGTAATCCAAATTAAAATATATTTTGTATTTCACTACAAAGGGAAGATTCACCAAAGTTTGGAAAAACCAGGTGAAAGCAGGAGCTAGAATATTTCACCAGATTCTCATGTAACCCACATGTACTTCATTCCTAGTTTTCATAGTTCATACTGCACTCGGGCCACTTTTGATGGAGGTAGAGTGCTTTTTATATAGTTCTGGGGAACAAATGGACTGTGCACGGTAGGCTAGCGATAGGTAGGCTAGCGCTCTGCCGGTCAGCTATTGTAGAAGGAGTGGCTCCTGGCTGTCCAGCTAGCTTAACCCCCGAAATAATTACACAGAAACTGTATTCATTTAAACACTGCCTGGCCCATTAGTTCTAGCCTCTTATTGGCTAACTCTCACATCTTGATTCAACCGATTACTGATAATCTGTATGTCACCATGAGGCCGTGGTTTACCGGGAAAGATTCAGTGTGTCTGACCTGGCAGCTTCATGACAGGTGGCTCTCTGTCTCTGCCTCCTTTCTCCCAGCATTCTGTTCTGTCTACTCCCTCTATCTAAGCTGCTGTCCTATCAAAAGGCCAAGGTAGTCTCTTTATTTAACCAATGAAAGAAGCACATAGAAAGAAGACCCTCCTACACCACAGCTATATCCCCATCCCTAACACTTTGTTTTGCATTTTGTTGTCATTGTTATTTTTTGTTTGAGAAAAGAATGTAACTTATACACTTTGTGTAACCCTGGCACAGTGTCCTTCAATTCACAGAGATCTTCCTGCCTCTGTCTCCCAAGTGCTTAAAAGGTGTTACAGGTGTGAACAACCACATCTGGCCTCTTCTCTTAGAAAGAGATCTCTGAATTTAAATTTTTCGTTTAGTCTTTTTTTGACTATGACCAATAACAATTTGTAACCAATCCCCTTAAATGAAAACAAACATTTATAACCAGCACTTTGGGAATGTGGGCATGGTTTTCTAGACTGCTTCATGTTATTTAGTGGGCGCTGGTAATCTTTGAGGGCCCTGAGAAAATCAAGGTAATCATTAAGTCTTGGCTGGAGTATTCTGTGAGACTGGATCATCTCAGTCAGTAGCCTTGAAGCTGTTTTGGATGTTGGATCATCTGGGCCGTTTTTATTGGTGTCAGGTCCCCTTATTCTGAAAAGACATAAACTTTTAAGGTAACATACATAATCTGTATTAATAGAAATATAAACTGTGCATTGTATACAGTCAGCCAAAGATAATGTTTTGTTTGAGCAGGTAAAACATATGACGTGTGTCTTTAGGTTTATTTTCCCATGTCTGTAGTCAGGATTTTCGGGAGGGGTCTTCCTCGATCAAACCTGATTTTTTTTTTAATCTGGAATGATTCCATAGCCTCATTTCCCATGGAAATAAAAACATAACCTCTCCCCAAAGTAACATAGCTTTTGACTTAAATTTTGAAGTCAAGGTATTTTTAAAATATGTAGGTTGGTTTAGTTTAGTAGCTTTTATAATTAAATGTTTATTAGTAGTTACTATTTGCTCATTAACAGTCAAAAAACTGAAGACAACAATGAAATAGAATCCAGACTCTGTGTATTTTCCATCTTTACATGGCTTATAATTTTTTATTGCTCTATTTTAAGGACTTTATTTTAAAATTGTATTTTTAATCTAAGACTGTATAACTCTTCCTCTTCTTTCTCCCAAGCCTATATATATTCTTAAACACGTAACCTATTTAGAGGTTTTTTTCATCTGAATCTGTCCTTACTGTATATCTATAACCTTCTCTGTCTGCATGAGCAAAAACACCTTAAACCTGCCACCCAGCAGCTGCCAAGTAACAACACATCTCTGTACCATGACCTGCATGAGAAACAACTAGGAAGCTATTTCTGTGTTCTAGAAACCCCTCCCCTTTTTTTTAATGCTTTCTCAGGCTTTAAGTGGATGTATGTGCCCCATGTTGGGCCACCATATTTCCTGTCCTGCCCACCAAGTCACAAATAAACACACAAAAGCTTATATTAACTATAAAACACTTGATCAATAGCTCAGGCTTATTATTTACTAGTTCTTACATTTAAATGAACCCATTTCTGTGAATCTCTGTGTTGCCATGTGGCTCATGGCTTTACCTGTCCTCCAGCATCTTGCTTTGGCAGCTCGCTGTTGTCTCTCCCAACTCTGCCATTCATCTGCATCCTCAGTTTGGCCTTCCCACCTAGCCTTATTCTGCCTTGCTATATATAGGCCAAACAGCTTTATTATTAACCAATGAGACGGAAGGATTATCCCACAGCAACCTAAGCCAGCCTCAAACTCAGTCCTCCTGCCTCAAGCCTCCTGAATCCTGGGTTGTAGGCAAAGCACTACTTCCAGCTAAGAAACAAGTTTTTGTTTCTTTTTAAATTATTCCATTTTTATTTTTAAGATTTACGTATATGAGTATTCTGCCTGCATGTATGTATGTGCCTGGTTCGCATGGAGGTCAGAAGCTTTAGCTCCAATGGAACCATTTTTAAATATAAGTACATTTTATACATTTACATTTGACTATTTAACAAAGTTTTTACCTGACCTGAGTAAGTATTTCAGATTATTTCAGTGACACAGTTTAGAACATCTGCCCAGTGGACGAAGCTTAGTTTATTTATAAAGGCTTTTGGAGCCCTTAAGTACGCGGCTCTTTGCTTATGCAGGAATTTAAAGCCACCACTGGATGCTAGATTGTGCGTAATATTTAGAAAATGACATGATGAATACTCTTTGTTCTATTTTTGATATACATTATTATGATCGGATAGATGACTGTACTCCAGAAAATAACCCTGATTTGGGACAATGTAAGCTGGTTTGCCATTTCCTGAAATTATGCTTAATGTAGCTACTGTCATTAGAAACACTTACCAAGCTGTTAGCTGACAGCAAGTTATTGAAGGCCGTGACTGCACAGCAGAAGTTTGGTTCCTCCCACCTCTCCCTATGATTGCCACGGAAATGCTCGGTGGCTCCTCTCCAACAACAAGTACTCTTAGCCTCTGCCATATATCCAGCTCCCTTTTCTTACTGTGTAGTACTGGCTAGCCTGGAATATGTGGCCCAGGCTGTCCTTGAACTGGGAATCCTGTTTGTTTCCTGTGTCCATCACCATACCCCAGCAGTGGGTTCTGTTTTGGTTCTCTTCTACTGGGTCTTATGTAGCCCAGGCTGGCCTTGCATTTGATGCATACTTAAGGATGGCCTGGGACCTCTAATCCTCTTGCCTGGGATTATTGCTATGCCCCACCAGAACTGGTTTTGTGGTGCTAGGGATTGACCCAGGGTTTTATGCATGCTAGACAAACTCTGTCAACTGAACTACATCCCCCCAACTCTCTAGAGCAGGTTTGCATCATCAGTGGTCAGTCACCAGTGAAGTCGTGGAGAATATATAGCGTGGTGGTTGGGGTAAGAATGGCCCCGTAGGGTCATATATTTGAATGTTTAGGGAGTAACACATTTGAAAGGATTAGGAGGTGTGACCTTGTTGGAGGAAGTGTGTCACTGAAGGTGGGCTTTGAGGTTTCAAAAACTCATGCCAGGCCCGGTGTCTCTCCCTTCTGCCTGTGGATCTGGATGTAGAACTCTCGACTTATCCAGCACCATGTCTGCCTGTGTGCCACCATGCTCTTTATCAGGACAATAATGGACAAGACCTCGAAATTGTAAGCAAGCCCCAATTAAATGCTTTCTTTTATAAGAGTTGCTGTAGGGGGCACACCTTTAATCCCAGTACATGGGAGGCAGAGGCAGGAGGATCTCTGTATGAGGTGAGTTACAGGACAGGCTCCAAAGCTACATAGAGAAATACTGTCTCTGGGGGGGAAAATTATTTAGGGTTAGAGAGATGGCTCAGTGGTTAAGAGTTCTGGCTGCTCTTCCAGAGGACCTGGGTTCAATTCCTGGTACCCACATGGCAGCTCACAACTGTTTGTAACTCTAGTTCCAGGAGATTTGATGCCCTCACACAAATATTCATGCAGACCAAAAACCAATGTACATAAAATAAAAATAAATTAAAAAAAAAAGTTGCTGGAGGCCTGGCAGTGGTGGTGCATGCCTTTAATCCTAGTACCCGGGAGGGCAGAGGCAGGCCGATCTCTGTGAGTTCAAGGCTAGCCTAGTCTACAAAGTGAGTTCCAAGACAGCCAGAGCTGTTACACAGAGAAACCTTGTCTCGAAAAGCAGAATAACAAGTGTTGCTTTGTGGTTTTTGGTGCCTCTCCACAGCAATAGAACACTCACTAAGACATCTATGTAGGTTGAACATGGTGGCACATGCCTTTAATCCCATCATGGAGGCAGAGGCAAGCTGATTTCTGTGAATTTGAAGTAAGCATAGGATACTTAGTGGGTCCAGTCTCTCCCCCTGCAAAAAAAAAAAAAAGAGTAGCTCTCATACCAGAGCTGGGTTATGAGGTCAGCTCTGCAAGTCTCAAATCAGAACTAAACAGGTTCAAAAGAAAACCTTGGGCTCAGGAGCAAGTCTAGTCAAAGTGTAATTATTAATTTGTAATGAGAGACGTAACTCAAAATACAGTGATTGGCCAGAACATACTCTGCTTTGCATTAAGTCAAAATCAGAGCTTAAAGCAACTATGAAACAGGGAGACAGAGGACCCTCTGAATGATACATTGATAGTGTCCTCGTGGTGGGACACACCTGCAGATTGTGGTCCATTCCCCCACCCCCACCTGTAGCCTGCTGGGGCCCACACCTCTGAGAACAAGCAGAAAAGATCACTCTCAACCAGACTGAGTCTGTTCCTGGCCCACCACAAAGGGTTTGAGATTTAATTAGCTACGGCTCCCTCACACTTGGCATGCTTGGATCAAATTTCTCAGCCCAGCTCTTCTGGCTTTTGCAGCGGAGACAGTCTGTTCCTGTGACAGATAACACTAGGGTGGTGTCCAGAGGGCAGCTCGGGTTTTAGATTTCGTTAATGTTACCCTGAAGACCCACAGGTACCCTCTAAACCTGATGGTTGAAAGTCACCATTCCAAAGCGCATGCGAAGTCCCACCCTCAGGCTATGGGTGTGTGAATGGATCCGGGAGTGACCTGTGCCATCTTCATAGCTCCTCTGCAGGTTGTATGAGCCTTTGAAGCCCTGCTCTTACCCAGAATTGGTACGACAGAGCTTCCGGACTTGAGGCCACGCAGCAAGTAGGCTCCTAAAATGACAAGCATGGTTATCAGCCTGAGCAGATTGTAAACAGCATGTATGTTGATTACCTCATTGTACAATAATTCTTAGGTTAACACGCCCTCTGAATCATTCCAACTGCAAGTTCTGCTCCTTACGAGGAGGTGGGGCCCACCCAAAGCCAATGCTGTAGTCAGCAAGCAGCAGCTAGTATTCTGAAGATAATTCCCTGCCAACATGGACTGTCACATGGGCCACGTATGTTTCCTGCCTTAGCACTTTGTGTAGGGCCCTTCACGCGCAACCAGACACCCCTGGTCCTTGGGGCGGGGCCATCAGCAATGCAGGTTGGTACAGCACACACCTTCCAGCTCTGAGTCCTCTAGCCGGTTGCATTCTGAGTGGTTTATGGTTCCCACCTAGCAGTTGACCTCACCCCCACCCTTCACAAATGCTACCCCAATACCACCAAATTCTGGGTAGACTCATGGCTTGAGAACTTGGTGGCCAGGCCTGGGAAGATCAAGTTCACACACACCCCCCAAACTGCTACATTTAGCCCTGGAAAGAATATATTGGTGCCAAGAAGTTTGGCTGTGAAATCGCAAATGCCACCTAAGGTTGCTACACTATTGTCTGTTCTTCCCTAGAGACACCTTGGGGCCTCTTTACTCATCAAATGCGTCTCTGGGAAAAGAACCAATTAAAGAACTGGTTCAGGTGAGGAGGGTGGAGCAGGGTCAGAGCTGACTTGGCTGAGGTGAAGGGCAGGGCGAGCCAGCCAAGGGCAGGACTGAGTGTTCTTTTCTCCTCCACCCTCTGGGAGGCAGACTGGGTTGACCTGCCTGCAAGTCTTTCTTCCCATCACTTTCTTCTCTCACGCTCCCTGCTTTTCCTCCCTCCCATTTGGTGGCAGTGGGAGCATACTAAGCTGTGCAGGCCAGAGCCTTGCTGTCACAGAGTTGTTGGGCTGGAGAGATGGCTTAGGGGTTAAGAGCAATGTCGCAGAGGTTCAATTCCTAACACCCACATGGCGGCTCACACCACCTATAACTGTAGTCCCACAGGATCTGATGCCCTCTTCAGGTGTGCAGTGGATGTGCAGACAAAACACCCAAATACATACATAAATATTTTCTTTAAAAGTTGATGGGGTGAGGCAGAACAACGAAAAGGTCTGGAGAGATTTAGAGCACTTGTTGCTCTTGCAGAGGACCTGGGTTCAAGTCCCAGCACCCACATGGTGGCTCATAGTCATTCATAATTCCAGGTCAGTGGTGTCCAACACCCACTTAAGGCCTGGCATGCACATGCACACAGACATACATACAGCCAACTAACACTCTCATAAAATACATCTGAAACGTAAAAGAGAGAGAGAGAGAGAGGAAGGAAGAAAGAAACGGGCAGAGACATGTCTCAGAACACTGGCTCTCTCCCAGAGGATTCATGTTTGGTTCCTAGCACCCACGTGGCAGCCCACAACTCTCTGTAATGCCAACTGCCTCCTGGCCTCTTAGGGCAATAGCAACAGTCGCCAACATGCTGAAGGTGAAAGGGTTTAGTGTCCAGCCTTCCCAGGTAGCCAAGCCTAAGGATAGCAAACTAGTGACCTGTCTCCAAGTTCCTTCTGCCCACAGGCTCTGTGTTTTCCTTAGAGTGTATGTTGGGGTGTGGGTGTGATTGAGGGGTAGATAGTTCTTCTACTTTGGGGTCTTGTGGCTACAGGCAAAGGAGAGGAGAAAGAATGACTCAGACTGAAGAATAAGCACCTTGAAGCGGTGAAGCAGTTACTTTTCCAGTAACCAATGAAGAGGGAGTGATCACAGACTGGAGTTGAGTGCCCAACACAGGGAGCAATAAGAGGTAATGATCACTTCTGGAGAGCGCTTCCTCCTTTTATGCCATCCACCTCACAGCAGCCATTGATCTGCTTTTTCTTTTTCTTTTTTTCTGTTTTGGTTTTCCAGACAAGATTTCTTTTTGTAACCCTGACTATCCCAGAGATTGCTCTGTAGATCAGGCTGGCCTCGAACTAAAGATCCGCCTGCCTCTGCCTCCTGAGTGCTGGGATTAAAGGCCTGCGCCACCACTGCCTGGCAGCCAATGATTTTTCAAAATAAGAAAGTAGCAGATTGGATGAGGACAGTGACCATTTAAAGTCGGGATAATCCTGTAGGCCACCAGCAACTGCAGGGTACAGCAGTCTGGAGGCTCATGTCTGGGGTGGGGGACAAGGGGGGAGTTAACAAAATAGGGGTGGGGTAGACAGGCAGTGGTGGCTCATGATTTAATCTCAGCTAATTTCCTTATTTTTAAAAGCATTGTGAGCCGGGCGGTGGTGGCGCACGCCTTTAATCCCAGCACTCAGGAGGCAGAGGCAGGCTGATCTCTGTGAGTTCGAGACCAGCCTGGTCTACAAGAGCTAGTTCCAGGACAGGCTCCAAAACCACAGAGAAACCCTGTCTCGAAAAAACAAAAAAATTAAATAAATAAATAAAAGCATTGTGTGTGGTGGTGCTGGTGATCACCTTTAATTCCAGCACTCAAGAGGCAGAAGCAGTTGTATCTCTGAGTTCAAGGCCAGCCTAGTCTACAGCTGGGGCTACACTTTCTCAAAACCAAAACTAAAACAACAACAACAACAACAAAAGACTTCCTAAAAATAATAAATACCAAACAGGATAGAGAGGTTTTACCTGAGAGATGCTGAGAAGAAAACAGGACTCAGGAGATGAACTCGGAGGAAACAGACCTTTGACCTGAGAGGTGCCAGAGAGGAAGGACCAGTTCTGAGAGTGAAAGTCTTTATTCTCTTATGTATGGCAGAAACAGACCCTCTGTGGAGGAGAACAACAGCATTCTGGTCCCAAGTTGAAAATAAACTGTCAAATATCCACATTAGAGTTCAGGTAAAGACAGTGAAGCATAGCTGGGTGTGGTGTCTCATTCTTTGATCCCAGCACTCCCAAGGCAAAGGCAAGTAGATCTCAGAGTTCGAGGCTAGCCTGGTCTACAAAGTAAGTTTCACAACAGCCAGGGCCACACAGAGAAACCCTGTCTTAAAAACAAAAGAACAAACAAACAAATTCTACATAAAGAAACAATCAAAAAAAAAATCACCAAGCAGTGGTGGCACACACCTTTAATCCCAGTATTGGGAGGCAAAGGCTGGCAGATCTCTTCAGTTCAAGGCCAGTCTTGTCTACAGAGAGAGTTCCTTGACAGTCAGAGCTGCTATACAGAGAAACCCTGTCCTGAAAAACAAAACAAAACAAAAATTAGTTTGTGCATGGGTGTTTGCCTGCACCTGCATGTAGGTAAGTGCACTGAGTGAGTGCCTGGTGCCCTTGGAGGTCAAATCCCTTGGAACTGGGGTTACAGGTTTCCAAATCCAGGTCTCTGCAAGAGCAGCCAGTGCTCTGACCACTGGGCCTTCTCTCCAGACCCGAGGTAGCAGTTGTGCTTCCCGGGCCACCTCACAGCCCATAAATTCCAACATTAAAGTAGCTGTAATAAAAAACAAAAGAAGCCGGGCGGTGGTGGTGCACGCCTTTAATCCCAGCACTCGGGAGGCAGAGGCAGGCGGATCTCTGTGAGTTCGAGGCCAGCCTGGTCTACAAGAACTAGTGCCAGGACAGGCTCCAAAGCTACAGAGAAACCCTGTCTCAAAAAACTAAAAAAAAAAAAAAAAAAAAAAAAAGATGGGCCATGGCACACGTGTGTCTCACTCACATAAACACACAGCAATAATAAATAAATTAAAAAAATAAAAGCAAGTCAGGCTTGGTGGCTCATGTCTTTCATCCTAGCATTCAGAAGGTAGAGGCAGGTAAGATCGAGGCCAGCCTGGTTTACTGAGCTATGTAGTGAGACTGCATAGTGAACTGAGCTATGTAGAGAGACTCTGTCTTAAAAACAAAACAAAATAAAACAAAACAAAATAAATAATAAAAGTAAAATGAATAGGTAGGGGTGTGTGTGTAGCGTGTATGTGCATGTGGTGTATGGTGTGTGTGTGGTGTGCCTGTGATGTGTGTGTTGTGTGTGGTGTAGTTGGTAGAATGCTTGCCTAACAAGCATAAAGCCTTGAGTTCAATCCAGCACCAGCGAAACCTTACCCATATCCTAGCACTCAGGTGGAGGTGAGAGAACCAGAAGGCCAAGGTTATCCTTGCTACATAGTGAGTTTGAGGATGGCCAGACACACATAAAACACTCTCAGAAATAAATAAGTAAGGGGCTGGAGAGATGGCTCAGAGGTTAAGAGCATTGCCTGCTCTTCCAGAGGTCCTGAGTTCACTTCCCAACAACATGTGGCTCACAACCATCTGTAATGAGGTCTGGTGCCCTCTTCTGGCCTGCAGGCATACACACAGACAGAATATTGTATACATAATAAATAAATAAATATTTTTAAAAAACTAAAAAAAAAGAAAGAAAGAAGTAAATAAATATACATACATAAAAGCAAAAAGGGGGTGAACCATTTTTAAAGTGTTATTAAATCTGATCTATCATGATATTTCAGTACGTAACATAATATGCTATGAATTCAGCTTATTTTGAGATTGTCTATACATTGCAGTTTATATTTAAATGTGTGGGTTATCTCAGTTCAGACTACCTGTGTTTCCAGTGATGAGGGATGAGGGCTTACAAACGCGCATCTCATCTCTTGACTCTTGAGTGAAGCAATAGAGTTGTCTTATGTGTGGTGCTGTAAAATCCTCTCATTGTGTGTACTTCTGCGGCTTTTAGTAAAGCGATCGGTTGTACAGCCACTGCCAGCTTGCAGCGAACGAACATTCTGAGCATCCCAGGAAGGTTTCCTCACGTCTGTTTTCATTTTGGAACAAAGCCTTACTTTGTAGCCTGGGCTAGCCTCAAGCCAATGCTTCCACTTCAGCCTCCCAAAGGCTAGGATTACAGGCATGCATTACCACACCTGGCTGGCGGTTTATTTTCTCACATTGCTGAATAATAGTCCATTGTATGCATACAAACACGTTTTGTTTATCCACTTATGTTAGAAGGACATTTGGATTGTTTTCAGTTTCAAAACCATGACTAATGCTGCTGTGAACGTTCATGCGCCTGTCTGTGTGGACAGCTCTCTAGCTCCTTTGAGTGGAGTCCTAAGAGTAGACTCACCAGATCATGTGGAGAGTTTGTGTTTGTATTCATTCATTCGTTCATTCGTTCATTCACTTTTGAGACAGGGTTTCTCTGTGTAGCCCTGGTCGTCCTGGAATGGCCCTAAAGATCAAGCTAAGTGGAGGGGTTTGGCAAGCCCGGTAGGACTGTCCCCTTACTCCAACAATAGACGAATGAGATGAAGTGGATCCCAGAACTCCATCAGGACCAAAGAGGTGGCCCCATGTCCAGAAGGAGGAGATGGATCACCCTGATACTGTAATATCCACCTGAGGCTTCCTGTTGGGATACCGATGGTCAGACCAAAGGAGCCTGGGTCCTCTCAGTTGTTCATGGCCAAGGAGGTCAGATGAAGGGCGATCTGGGATTGATGTCCTCATGCTGCAAGGGACATGGGGACAATCAATACCCCAGTGTCCTTCTTGGTAGCACCTTGGACATGGGCTGGGTAGTTTAAAATGGCCCAGCGACCCCCCTGACCGCCTTTGAAACACGGACACAGGTTCTCAGGCTTTAGGAGACCAGGAAGTCTGGAGTTTTACTTTGACCAGCTGTCATCAGTATTTGTTTGGGGATTTTTTTCATCTCTCCCACGGTCCATCTTAAAGGTCACAGTTAAGACTTCTGCCTACGGAGTCAGGGGTCCTCTCCCTAGACGTTTAGGTCTGGCCTGATGTCAGGGAGAAGAAGTAGATCATAAAGAGTTGCTTCCCACCTGGGATCTCAGGATTCAGACTGGTATATTGTAAGAGGGCTTTTGTAAGGCAGTCTAGTAATTGAGATGGGTTTTCATGCCTTTCCTGGAGGACCCATTGGACTTTTTCATAATTTACTGTCTTAAGGGAAGTCTTGTGATACCTGGCCAGGAGGCAAGTCATAAATTGGTTCCTTGCTAGAATGTCTCCTGGAGTATTGGAATCCCATTCAGGAGACTGCCCTAACTCTAACTGGGTAGGTGTCATGAGTTTGGGCCCTAGCCTGATCACAGACTCATCTCTGAGAGAAGATTGTTGGTGAGGATCATATAAACGTCATGGAAGGTGAGGTTGTAAGAGTGGGTAATATATTGGATACCCCCAACTGGTCTTCAGAGAGCAAGGCTTTATACGTGATAGTTGAGTCTTCTGCTTTAATGCCAGCCACGTCCTCAGCCTGGACTGGGTGGGCAGCCTGTTGCCAAGGAGGGAGAGGGAAACCAGAGAGGCTGGAGAGAAAGAGAAGGGACTACTGGTTGAGGCTGAGGAGGGGGAGGTTTGCTAGTGCAATAAAAAATAGGCATCGTCCGGTGTAGGCTTCATGGCTAGGAGTTCTTTCTTCCTTGGTTGGTTTATCCCAAAGTGGTATCACTCCATGTGGTTCCTTTAAGAGTACCTAAGTATAAAACAGTGATATTTTGTTTGTGTTTTAACAAATAAAGCTTGCCTGAAGATCAGAGTGCAGAACTAAGCCACTAGAGGCCAGGGGATGGTGACACACACCTTTAATCCCAGGACTGCAGTCTGAGGAGACAGTCTGAGGACAAGGTCTCTAAGGTAAAGGTCTCTCTAGTGGTTGTTCACACTGCTTCTCTGATCCTTCAGGCAAGCTTCATTTGTTAAAATAAAACAAAATATCACTACAGTATAGATTTTTAACTATCAACCCCAGTATCATAGATTTTTCAGATTTGTAACCTTTTCCAATATACTTACAGATACTGAGGTAAGATTTATAGCCAAAGTTTTTGAGAGTTAGACCAAAATGGAAAGAGTCTGAGATGAGTAGCTGTAGTTAGTCCCTGATGTAGCTGTAGCTGTAGTCCCTACTGTAGCTGTAGCTGTAGTCCTTGCTGTAGCTGTAGCTGTAGTCCCTGCTGTAGCTGTAGTCCCCTCTGTAGTTGTAGCTGTAGTCCCTGCTGTAATTGTAGCTGTAGTCCCTGCTGTAGCTGTAGTCCCCTCTGTAGCTGTAGCTGTAGTCCCTGCTGTAGCTGTAGCTGGAGTCCCTGCTGTAGCTGTAGCTGGAGTCCCCTCTGTAGCTGTAGCTGGAGTCCCCTCTGTAGCTGTAGCTGTAGTCCCCACTGTAACTGTAGCTGGAGTCCCTACTGTAACTGTAGCTGGAGTCCCCGCTGTAGCTGTAGCTGTAGTCCCCTCTGTAGCTGTAGCTGTAGTCCCCGCTGTAGCTGTAGCTGGAGTCCCCTCTGTAGCTGTAGCTGGAGTCCCTGCTGTAGCTGGAGTCCTCACTGGGAACAGTCTGTCCCTTTATTTTTTTCTGCTCTCCTTTCTCTGTCACACAGAAGGTGACTCACTTGATATGGGACATTTATTTATTTATTTATTTATCATGTATACAATATTCTGTCTGTGTGTATGCCTGCAGGCCAGAAGAGGGCACCAGATCTCATTACAGATGGTTGTGAGCCACCATGTGGTTGCTGGGAATTGAACTCAGGACCTCTGGAAGAGCAGGCAATGCTCTTAACCACTGAGCCATCTCTCCAGCCTGGGACAGATATTTTGGAAGAAACCTCTTACACAAGCATGCTTGGGTCTAGAGGAGGGTAGCCATAACCCGACTTCAGAGCCAGGTTTTAATTGAAGGGGGACAGCATAAAACAATTGTCTAATGCCACTCATGCCTAAAGGACACCTGAATTCCTGTAAAACTGAACCCAGTAAGTTAAGAACAAAGAAGGCTGAATATAGGAAATTCACCAACCAAAGGGGAAACTTACGCAATTGCTCCTGGTGAATGGGGTGCTGAGCGATTGGTGAACCTGATGGTGAATCTGTTGCCAGTGGGCTGGAGATAGGGGATAGCGTCCCAGTGCAGCTCAGACAGACCACAGTGAGGAGCAGACACCAGGAGAGCCTATCTGAGCTTTGACAACAAATGTAAGCATTACAGCTCCCATGGAAAGGGATCCTGGCAGTCAGGAGCCAAAGAGTACCACAAAGTCATTGTAAGTACAGCAACTTACGGCCTGGCTTCAGGAAAAGATTTCCCCCATGAAATCCGGTGAAGTCATTACAACTCTGCTCAGGTCCCCTGGAGTTCAGCAACTCTGTTCCACTAGAGGAACAGTTACAATCCTGCTGGACTCTGACTCTGGCGCAATGCTGTTCTCTGCTCCACTCCACCCTGGTGAAAGAAGGTCTCACCCAAACCTCATTCCAGAGACTTATTGGGAGGGAAGAGTCCAGGAGAGTGGCTGCCTCCGCCAGGGTGGAAAAAGCAGCAGCAAACTGAACAGGCACAGGGCTTATATGGGGTTTCTTAGGGGCTGAGTTTCTCCAGGGAGAAGATTTTCTGGGTGAGGACTGGTCAGATTTCAATCCCCGAGTTTGGACAAGCTCAGAGATTGACTGGATTTTGTGCTCAGGGATTGGTTGGTTTTGTGCTATGTTGGTTCGCAGCAGATTTGGCTCTAGTTTTAGGGTCACAGTGTGTTTCTTTCACTGGCTCTGGTTCTATGGCCAGAGTGGATTTCTATGGTTGGCTCTTCTTCCCTACATATTTTATTTTGTTTTATGTGTATGAATGTTGTGCCTGCATGGATGTATGTGTTACACATGTGTGCCTAATGTCGTTGAAGGTCAGAAGAGGGCATCAGACCCCTGGGACTGGAGTGAGAGACAGTTTTAAGCTGCTGTGTGTGCTGGAATTTGAACCAGGGTCCTCTGGAGGAGCAGCCAGTCTTACACTGAGCCATCTCTCTAGCCACAGTTTTTGTTTGTTTGTGGGAATGTCATGGCACCTGTGTGGATGTCAGAGTTCTTTCTCTCGTCCGTCATTTGGGACCTGGGGATTGAACGCGGGTTGTCAGGCGTGGCTGCGAGAACCCTTTCTCAAGGAGCCATCTCCCTGGCCTTCGTGTGTCATTTTCTACATATTACATTCAGTGTGCCCGCAGAACTGAAGAAGAGCAGATCTTCACTGGAAACATGGTAATGAGATTATATCAGCAAACAGACTGTGGCTCCAATTATGCAATAAAGAAGGGAATCAAATGTCAGATGTAATATTTTTATTGAGATGAAATTCATATACCATAATATTAGCCATTTTAGCCTGCAGTTAAGCTTAATGGTAGGTAGGCACTCGAACCATACAATGGGACCTTTTGTTGGGCTTTTTTCACATATACTCATGTTGTAGGCGCATCAGGACATCATTTTTTACAATTCGTTTCTTTCTGTACCTTTTATGTGTACATACATATTACGTACATACATGTACCCATTGATGCATGCATGGAAGCCAGAGGATGTTGGGTATTTTCCTCAATCATTCTCCATTTTATTTTTAAAGATAGGATCTCCCGATGAACCCCAGGCTCACTGATTAGGGCTAGATTTGTTGGCCACAGAACTCTTGGGATCTACATATCTCGAGGCCTTCCCACATACGGTGTGCATGGCTATGCTCAGCTCTTTTTGTTTTGCTTGTTTTTTGAGACAGGGTTTCTCTGTGTAGCCCTGGCTGTCCTGGAACTCACTCTGTAGACCAGGCTGGCCTCAAACTTGGAGATCTGCCTGTTTCAACTCCCAAGTGCTGGGCTTAAAGGGGTGGGAGGAAAGGATCTGAGCACTCAGGTCCTTACTGCTCACATGTGAGCACTTTACCCACTGAGTCTTCCCCATCCCCTTCCTTCCTTCTTTATTTTTGTTTGGTTTTTGAGACAGGGTTTCTCTGTATAGCCCTGGCTGTCTTGGAACTTGCTTTGTAGACCATGGTGGCTTGGGATTTACAGAGATCCACCTGGCCCTGCCTTCCAAGTACTGGGATTAAAGGTGTAGGCCATTGCCGCCCGGCTCCTTTAATTCTTTTTAACCTAATCAATAGCATGAGTTTTGTTCAAAAGAATAGGCTCTGAATTGTGTCTCTAACCATGAGTGAAAACAGCAGGGCTTCATTCTTTTTCTATGAGAGGATAAGATTCCAGGGTATGTAACAATTTGTTTATCCACTCATCTACTAATGGGCCACACCACAAACTGGATTTTTACATTTGAACATGCCCAGAGGTATTTCTGCTCCCTGGAGACTAACTCTGCTCTAGTACAGCCACCCCTATTTTACAGATTAGGAATCTGAGGTACAAAAAAGGGGACATGTTAAAAGGGTGTCCATGAGGAAGGTGAACTCCTTGGGGAGAACAGCTACAGGGTCTGACTGATTACTGAAGCCAGGCACTGAGTCCTGTTCCTCCAAGGGTGTTCTGAACGCTTGCAATGTCTCTTTCCAGGCTGGCAGTCAGTGTGCCAGGCACACGGCTCTCATTGCTTCCCTTTTTGATATCCTCTCATTACTTTTAATTGCTTCTGGGCCTCTCTCACATCTTGTATTTTGCTTCCTAATCCAGGGCATTCCTCCCCACCTCCCACTGGCCCAGCACAGCACTTCTTTTTCTGAGCTCTCCCGAGAAGTGCCCCGAGAAAATGGAGCA
This sequence comes from Microtus oregoni, assembly GCF_018167655.1. NCBI lineage: Eukaryota > Metazoa > Chordata > Mammalia > Rodentia > Cricetidae > Microtus > Microtus oregoni. The sequence continues at coordinate 19,255,376 of NW_024543071.1, forward strand.
GGGTTCCTGAAAGGCATCCATCTCCGTAATGAACAGTCGCAAGTCCACATCCCGGCATATTTACATAGAAATCTGCACACAAAAGCAACATTACAAAGGGAAGGGTTTTTTTTCCCTTCCTTTCTTTTTTTAATGCCTTCTCCTCACAGCTCCATTTCCTGCAGTAGTAAGAACACTATTGGAATTACGCTGACAGGAAGACAAAACAACTTCCAGGGATGCTGGGTTAGAAACAATAGCTTTGCCAGACCCATTAATGTTTAAAGTCAATGGAGCATAAAACTGCTTTTCTCTACTTACAGCCAGGCATCATCTTACAGAGTGGAGGGGGGAAAATTGCCATTTTAACTCAGCTGAAATCCATAAGCCTTCTCCTAATTTTCATTCTCCTTGAAATTCTCCAGTAAGTACCATCGGAATGAAAATGAGACTTTCTCTCCGGGGAGAATGGCTTCCAGTCTTCAGCAGTAAAGCGTGTGAAAGAGAGACTTGGAGGTGAAGGAGGAGCCTCCTGGGAAAGATGCCCTTGCCCAAATCTGCAGAACTAGCTGTAGTTATGACACACCTTGAAATTTGGGAGCCCCTGGGTGCTTTCAGGAAGGCCCTAAACAATCCAGGGCAAAGTCTGCAGGAGGCAGCATTCTAAGGGCCAGCCCAGTCCTAGGAAGTATTGCCTTCCAGGTCTACTTTACTGAGTGGGTCTATGGGCTAACCTTCATTATTGAGATATTAGCTCTTTCCCCAGGAAATTGCTGGAAGAGAGCCCAGAGGCTGTCAGTAAAGCACTGGACCTAAACCCACAGTACATTTGTGTAATGCCTGACAAAGCCTGCTCGCATCACCTCACAGGATCCTGAAAACAGTCTCCAAAGGAGGCAGGGCAGGTATTCTTTTTGTGTGTGTGTGTGTGTGTGTGTGTGTGTGTGTGTATGTGTGTGTCCATTTTACAAGTGAAAATACTTTAAACTGATTTGTGGGGAGTCCCACACCCAGCTTGAAGCAGGGATGAGACTTGAATCTAGGTCTTTGCACAATCTGTTTAGATCTCTTTTGGCTCCCAGGAGACTGATCAGAATATTCCCAGCCCCACCCATTTCTTACAAACACCGGTTTCCAGTATCTGGGAACACAGGAAAGAGCCTCTGTGTACTCAATCCACACTCCTCTCATTCAGCCAGGAAATACACACACAGACCTGGTTGGCAAGCTGAGGAGGAAGGGTGAGGAAGAAATTAATTTCATCTCATTTCCCTGAACCAAAGACCAAAAAACCCCAGATAGATTTGAGAAACAAACAAAACACTACGAATAAAAGCAACAAGGCATTAGGAAAAAAAAAAGAGGCAGATTTGATAACCTTTTCGAGGCAGGGAGACTAGATCTATGGCCATCTAACATAACTAGATCTATGATAGAAGTCTCAAAGGAAGCCAAGTGGTGGAGACATAAGCCTTTATTTGATCCCAGCATTTGGGAGGCAGAGGCAGACAGATCTCTGAGTTCCAGACCCATCTGGTCTACAGAGTGAGTTCCAAGAACAGCCAGGACTACATAGAGAGACCCTGAAAAAACGAACAAAAAATGACAACAAAAAAGTTATTTTACTAGGGGCATGCACAAGGTGTGTGGGTGTGGGTGTGGGTGTGGGTGTGGGTGTGGGTGGGTGGGGAAGTACAAAGCCCAGAACAAACCACTTGTAGTAAAATAAGAGAAAGGGTTCACTTCCAGTATATTATGAGTCATGGAAATATGAAAATCCCTGTAGTAGCAAGAATTTATTAGGGAACAATTTACAAAAAAAGCAAGTAAGACTTAACAAATTAGAAAACGCCTCAAAAAACAAAAACCCAAAAATAAAACTAAAAACCACAGGCAAATTGAAAGATGTCAATTTCACCTGTAAAATAGGAATACTCACAATATAAGATTTAATTCTACTACAATCTAGTGGTTTCAATAAATTATTGAGAAGAGTACATTTATGAATTACAGGTGATTTCTTATATTTACACACACAAAAAAGCCAAACTTAAAATACTCTTATCTTTTGACCTAAAACTCCACTCTTAGGAATGTACTCTGAGGGATAAATCACAAATTTAGAAAAGTTTATGGGAAAAAAACATTAATCACACACTTATTACAACGGTGAAATCAGGAGAAACAGCAACCGCTGAAGGAATTTAAACAATTACAAGCACTTAATGGAAACTTACGTAATCATTACAATGTTTTCAAAGCGCGCGCAATCACTGGAAAAGCGTTTATAATTTAATGTGAGGTTTAAAACAAAGTGTAATGTTTTGTGCGTGGCTGTTTGTATAATGTACAGAGAAAAGGCTTGAAAGGGGAAAAAAACCTCTTTTAATCATGTTTGAATCCTACGGTCACGAGAAAATTTGAACTTCAAAAAAAGTCGACACTAGTCACGCTGAGGCTCACAGAAGTGGCCCTGAAGGCAGAAGTCTGGGATCCTGCGGTCATAGGGTCTGCGCCCCAGTAGCGGCGGTTCCTCCCCGCCAACCCCCGACGGGGCCGCCCCTCCCCCGGGGCCGCGCGGCCACTGCGGGTGCGCGGAGTGGAGCCGGGCCAGCGCAAGCTTTGCCGACACGTGGGGAGGGAGCGGGCGCGGCGGAGGAGGGGCTGGGTGTGTGTAGGGGGTGTGTCTGCGAGTGGGAGAGGCCAAGTGGCCGTCTCCGCGTGGGCCTCTTTCCGGACCGCTCGTGGGGCCCGGGCTCGACTAGAGCCGTGCCCACCCCCGGGGCTGCTCCCAGGCAGGGAAGTTAGCACTGGATGGAGGGCACGGACCGGGGTTCCGCACGGTGCGCGCCGTTCCGCGCTCCGAAGTCTTCTGCGTGCGTTCCTCCCCCCCACGGCCGCGCGCAGTGGTAGGAGCCGCGCGACGTCACCCATTGTTTACAAATCAACCCGAGCCGGCAGCGTTCCGGCTCCCGCGGCTGGGAGGCGCGCGGCGCCACTGCCCGGTGGCCCCGGCTTCCGCGTCCCAGGCCCGGCCCCGGCCTCCGCCCCGTTCCCGCCCCAGCCGCGGCCCGCCGAGCCCGCGGGCAACCGAGCCGCCAGCGACGCCCGCACAGCCGCGGGGGCCCGGGCGGGGGGCCATGCCGTGCCGGAGGGAGGAGGAGGAGGAAGCCGGCGACGAGGCGGAGGGGGAGGACGACGACGACAGCTTCCTTCTGCTTCAGCAGTCGGTGACTCTGGGCGGCTCGGCCGACGTGGACCAGCTCATCGCCCAGATCGGCGAGACGCTGCAGCTGGACGCGGCGCACGACGACCCGGCCTCGCCGTGTGCTGCCCCGGGTCCCCCGCCCCCTCCTCCGCCCCCGCGAGTCGTGGCGGCCCTGCCGGCGGACAAGGCCCTGGTCCCGGCGAGGCGGCTGCTGCGAGCGGCCGCGCCTGCGGAGGCCGGGGACCCGGCGCCCCCGGGGGCGGTGCGCTGTGTGCTAGGAGAGCGCGGGCGCGTGCGGGGTCGGGCGGCTCCCTACTGCGTGGCCGAGCTCTCCGGGGGCGCCAGCGCGCTTTCCAGGCTGGGGCGGCGGGGGTGGCTCCCGAGTGCCGTGACATCTCGGCGAATCCAGCAGCGGCGGTGGGCTCCCGGCGGAGCGCGTGCTGGCGACGACGACCCACACCGGCTCCTGCAGCAGCTCGTGCTCTCGGGAAACCTCATCAAGGAGGCGGTGCGCAGGCTCCAGCGAGCGGTTGCGGCGGTCGCAGCCACGAGCCCCTCGAGCGCCCCGGGGTCCGTGAGTGGCCGAAGCGGATCGGACTCAGTCACCTTGCAGCCCTCGGGCACCTGGCTCTGACTCGGGGTTCCTGGAGGAGGAAGCGGACGCGGCTACGCCGACCCAACAGTGTCCTGCGCCGGACTGTCCGGAGCTGAAGCCGTCGTCCATCCCGCGGGCTACAGCCCCAAAGTTACCGGCCGCGCGAGGCTGTTAGAGAAAACGAACTCGACTGAGCAGCACCGGCAGCCGAGTACCTGGGATTTACCGGGAGAACTGTGGCAGCTACTTGATCAACTTGGACCTGACTTAGCCCTTGGGGACAGCGTGTGCTTGGATTGTTTATAGATGTTGCTCGCAGGGGCGGGAATTGGGAGGACTTTCTAACAATACTTGAAAACGAATAGTCGGCATACACGGTCTCGTTATTTTCGGGTGGAGAAACTTCCTGAATGTGGTGCTACAATTGCAGATCGAAGAGGTTCTGGGGTGAAGAATGTTAAAACTTGGCAGTTGGGTGGTTGGCAACGGTGAAGGTGGGCGATGGGACCCAGTTGGTGAATTCTCGAAGATGGGGAGAGTTGAGTTTAAACGTGGGCTTGTAAATGACTTGACCTTGCCAACTTTGACTCGAGGTCAGCGTGGTTGTGAGTTGGGTGTTGTGGAATCCTTGGGAGAGCTCTAACCGCTGTGTCTTTTTTTTCCCCCCTCTTGATCCAAGCGCAGACCTGTCTCCTTTGCCACCGCTTGGAGTCTCCCGAGGACACAGAGGCCAATAGGGCTATGACTGGAGAGTTATTTGCGCTTTCCGTGCTTTTCTCTTTCCAGAACAACAACTCCTGCTAGACCATTCTTGGCCGTCGCACCAGCTTTCTCAGAAACGGCCATAAACAACCCCTGTCCTCTTGTGGGGTGTGTGTGGTTGAATGAAAGCCCCGGTCACACTTTTCTGCACTGTTTTGAGCCTCTGCAGATTCCGAGAATCCCTCTCCTGCTTCCTCACCTGCTAGTTCTTTGTGAGTGACTGAAACCGTTTTTAAAATGTGACTCCAGGAGGAGAAACTGCCGGCTTTTCCCCCTTGTGAAACTTGAGGGTGCCCTTTCTGAGGTGCCACCCCCAGACTCTAAGGTAGCTAAACCATTTTTTTTTTTTAAGATTCAATGGCTTGTTCATCCTTCAGATGTAGCTGTTGACGTACACTTCGCAACGGAGTGTCTGAAATTGTGGTGGTCCTGATTTATAGGATATCAACTAAAATGTCTGCTGAATAAATTTGGTTTTTGTTTTAGAACACAGTCTGGATTTTTGATTGGAGGTGGGAGAGGGAAGAAAGACCATGTGGGGTACATCCTCCAAAGCAAAGTCTATTTGGGGTCACTAGGGGGCTGGGGCCAGAGCTATGTTTAGTTGACTCTTAGCAGTTGCACTTGAGTGCCTCTGGGTTTATTTTTATTTTACACACGTTTTGAGACAGGTTCTCACCGACTGAAAACCCACTATGTGTAGATCAGGCTTACCTCAAACTCAGAGATTCCCCCATCTCTACTTCCTGAGTGCTGGTTTTAAGTTGGGCTCGCTTCAGTCAGATATTTAGATTTTCTTTTTTTACATTTATTTATTCGGTATGTGGAGGGTTCCCACGTGCAGTGGAAAAGCCTGTGGGATTCCGATGACAACAGTGGTAGTAGGTTTCCCCCCTTCTGATTGGGTCCTGGATATCAAACTTTGGTGGTCTGGGTTGGTGGCAAGTGCCTTTATAAGCTGGGGCAATCATTGCCGTTTCTGGGATTTTAGAAGCTGCTCCATGGGCTTTCCCATCGATCATTTTCTAAGAATTGCTTTCTGGGCTTTCTTGTGATCTTTTTCTAAGAATCAGAGTATACAGGCAAAGAGCCTGTTTTTTCTTTGAGACTGCCCAGATTGAGCTATGTAGTCTATAGTAAGAAAAACTTTTTTTTTTTTTTAAACAAGGTCTATGTATCTCCTGTCTGGAGCTCACTATGTAGACCAGGCTGGCCTTGAACTCAGAAGGATCCCCCTGCCTCTGCTTCCCAGGTGCTGGATGCTAGGGTTAAAGACCTGTATGAATGAATGACCACTACACTTGGTAAAAACTCAGTCTTTGAGCCATTTTTTTGATAGTTCTGTAAGATAGCTTGGGAAGTTGGTGACACTTCTTCATTCTCAGCCCCATATTCTCTGGGCAGGAGTCCTCACTGTCGTGTCTGGCTTCCTGTCTGACCCTTTTCTTTTTCCTTTTTGAGACAGAATCTCAGGCTTGTTGTGACCATATGGTTGTTCTGCCTCTGCACCCGCTCCTCCAGTGCTGGGGTTACAGGTGTGCCAGCCAGCGTGCCTAACATTTTTTGCTAGGGGTGGTGGTTGTGTTGGTGAGGTTCCTGTTTGTTTTAAGACAGTAGCCCAGGCTGGCCTCAAATTTGTAGTAATCCTACCTTTGCTTTCCCCTTGCTGGGATTATAGACATATTATAGACAGCTGCTTGGTACATCCTAGCTCCGCTTCCAAGTTCTCTGAGGACGGGACTCATGCTGTGTACCACTCCCTCCCATGGTACCCAACATGCTGAGCTACCAAGGGCTTAAGAAGTCCAGCCTCCAGCTTCACTTGGTGCAGGCCTACTGCTGCATGATGGTTTGTTATGGTGAGCAAGTCACTGTGCACACGCGTGCTAGCACATACACACACACACACACACACACACACACACACACACACTCTCCCCTACCAGTGTCCCCCTTCTCTCATTTATAAAACAATAGTACTTAAGTAGTTGGGAGAGTGGAAGTGTTGAAAACATAACCTAGCTGCTCACTGTTGGTTCTAGCTGGATTTAAGAGGATGTTTAGGTCTAGATCATTAAATATTTTGCTTGAACCTGTGGTGGTGGGACATACCACCTTGCAGAGGCAGGTGGATCTCTGTGAGTTCAAGGCCAACCTGGTTTACAGAGTTCCAGTACCTTACAGAGAAACCCTGTCTCAAAACAAACAAAAAACCTCAAAGCGTTTTGCTAGAAGCTGTGACTGTGTGTGTATTACTGTAGACTGAACTCAGGGCTTCACAGACGCCAGGCAAGTGCAAGCACTCAGGTACCAAGCTGTCTTCTTTGTCCCTTTTATATTAAAACCTTTTTCTGTTCATGTGTTTGCAGCTGAGCATGTACATGTGTTCATGCATGTGGAGGCAGAACAGAGATGGACAGGCATCATCCTTGATAATTCCACCTTATTATTTGGGATTGAAACGGTCCCTCATGGAAGCTGGAGCTCACTAATTCAGCTCTACTGGTTGGCCAGCAATCTCCCAGCGTCCTCCCACTGTACTCTACTGAGGTTACAAGTGTGTACTGCACCACCACCCACTGTGTGCCGTTTTAAAAATACATTTTAGTTTTGTGTTTCCTGGAACACTGTGTAGATCAGGCTGGCCTCAGACTCAAGAGATCTATCTGCCTCTGCCTCCTAAGTGCCGGCATCAAAGACGTGCAGTACTATGCCTTCGTTTTTGTTTTGGTTTTTTATATGTGTGCCAAGGATGCAACCTCAATTCCCCATGCTTCTGCAATAAGTACAAAAGTACTTTACCTACTGAGCCATCCCCTCAACCCCATTTCCTCCCCAGCTAGCCTGGCTTTGAATTTGTCATCCTCCTGCTTCAACATTCTAAATGCTGGGATTTATAGGTATATAGTGTCACACTGAGCTTTTTGTTTTGAGACAGGGTCTGGCTAAGTTGCTCAGGCTGATCTGTTCAAACTTGGAATGTCCCTGTCTCAACCTCCATGGTGACTGGATTGCAGGCATGCACCTAGCCTATGTGAGACTTTCTTGACACCATTTTCTCCTGAGTTGAATTAGTAAAATTCTTTTTTTTTTTTTTTTTTTTGAGACAGGGTTTCTCTGTGGTTTTGGAGCCTGTCCTGGAACTAGCTCTTGTAGACCAGGTTGGTCTCGAACTCACAGAGATCCGCCTGCCTCTGCCTCCCGAGTGCTGGGATTAAAGGCGTGCGCCACCACCGCCCGGCTAGTAAAATTCTTAGTAAGTCCTCCAGGCCTTGGCTCACCTAGTATTCACAGGAGCGTCTCCATTCTCACACTGTAGCATGAATTCTAGTTGGTCTTAGTAATAAAACCTCAGAGTCAGATAGTAGGGGGTGAAAGCTGAAGGCTCTGAGAAGCAGAGTAGCCAGTCTCTACAGAGTTCTCACCTCCTACCAGTGATCAGCGGCTTCAGACTGCCCTTCCCCTCAGACTGCTCTGAGCGGCCTGCCTCCTCCCACCTTCTATTCCTCCCTCTGGCCAGCCATGTCTGCACCTCCCTAGTGCTGGGATTAAAGGAGTGGGATTCCAAGTGCTGGGATCACCTTTGTGTGAACTCTGTATCTCTTTTAGACTGGATCAATTTTGTGTAGCCAAGCATGTAGGCCTTGAACTAACAGGTCTATCTGTGTGTGCAGGGATGAAAGGTGTGTGCCACCATTGCCTGGCCTCTAGTGGCTTAGCTCTAAACACAAAAGAAATAACACTACATCACTTTTTTTTTTTTTTTGATAAATCAGCTACATAGATGCAAGTTGCTGGGGATTAAGGATGAGATGGAGTTTGAGAACATCCAGTTTGAAGTCTGAGACCTGCTACAAAAGGACTGTGAATTGCCTAGGAGCCACATACAAACAGCATGTGACTGCTTCAATCAGAATGCTAGGATCTCTATAAATGAGCCTACTGGGCCAGATGTGGTGGCACACGCCTTTAATCCACACTCAGGAGGCAGAGGAAGGTGATCTACAGAGTGAGTTCCAGGACAGCTAGGGCTGTTACACAGAGAAACCCTGTCCTGGAAAGCCAAGAGAAAAAACCATGAGCCTAGGACCGCAACAAAGGTTTTGTCCTATGCAGGCATCCTAGGGGGCTACTTCCTGGTTGGAACAGCAATGAGGAGGAAGTTGAATGGTGGATACACTAAGAAGGGAAAAGGGAACTGAGCTCTAATATAGGCACTTACTCTGGTGGGCACCTTTTGTCAGATACAATGGTTGGGCAGAATCCAAACGCTGGGCTGTTAGAGTTGGTCTCTTGCCTTGTGCCAGAGTCTGCCCACACTGCTTTTGTGATGGTCCTGGGCAGGGCAAGAAGAAAATATTTGGGTTTTGTTTTTTTGTTTTGTTTTAGACAAATACATACATAGTATCTATGTATTCCTGACGGGTTTAGAACTCACTGTGTAGACCAGGCAGTTTCTCTCTGGAACTCACAGAGGTCTTCTGTTTCCTGAGTACTGGGATTAAGGGCTTGGACCACGATGTCTGATGGACATATTTTAAGAATGATAGCACTTACATTGTTCAGGGAACACTACAGCTTCAACAGCTTCCCTCTAGATTCTAAGGAAGTAGCTAGATTTGCTAGGCTGACCCTGCACAGCAGCAGGAGAGGATGGGGAGAAGAATCAGTCACTCTCCTGTCGCTTGCAGACTCGGTCCTGAACACAGCTCTCACAAGCCATCTTTTCCCACATGCCACATGTCGTGAATAATGTCCTGCCAACTTGGAAACAGAAATCCTCCCAGATGGTTCTAGGTCTGGAGTCCAGAGGGCTGCTTTCCCTGAACAGCCTCAGCCTGTCTCCCCAGCAATTAATCCTTCCCATTCTGCGACACCAGTAGCCCTGAGAGCATGAGTTTCTTTAGGCCAGCGCAGATTTGACAGTCTCTCAGGTTGGTGTGTGTGTTCAAAAAGGCCTTCAAAAGCTTGCATGAACTTACTAAGGGGAGACCTTTTTGCTTAGAGCGCTTTATGTCTTCCCCCAGAAGATCCCTGGAATTCCCCTGGGTTAGACGACAAAGTGCTCATTGTTGGTCATGGTCTTTACAGCTGCTTTGGCTTTGACCCAAACTCTCCAGTCCCTGGTACTGATCCAGCCATTTGTAAAAGCTAGAAATGCCAAGACCCGGCCTCGAGCCTGAAAGTGTCTCAGTGAGGTCACCCGAGGAAGCAAAGGCCATTTCTAAAAATACCGCATCTTGGAATGGGCCATTCCTAGTACTCAGTCCAGGAGTGACTTTGGCTAGGACACGCGCCCTTTAGAGTAGGTGGCCACGGAATGGTGGGGAGAGGCAGAGTTGAACTGACTCCTATCTTCTGAAAGGACCGGTGCCTAAGTTCCCCTGCTAACATTCAGCCATACTGAGCCAGAGGGACCACAGCTCTAGGGAAGTGACAAGAAGCTGGGTTGTGTCAGGTGACTGGGGTTATTGGTGGGGAGGGTTGATTAGGAGACTCAGGAAAGAAGTCACAAGGACAGCAGTCTGGGGTCTCACGGGACTAGAACTTGAGTGACATGGACTGGTGATAAAGATTTGGCAGTTGACACTAAGATGGCTTGCTAGGGCCTGGGAAAGGGTGTCAGGAACAATAAAAACACTAGCTAATGGATTTGGTGCTCTGCCCTAAACACTTTACAAAGGCCATGTCATCGGTTTGCTGGGAGGAAGATGAGAATACACGCTGAAGCAGACAGAAGATAGGAGTAGAATCAGGGCAGAAGCCGTGGACACTGAAGCCGTGGGCACTGAAGCCGTGGAAACTGATGCCGTGGACACTGAAGCCGTGGACACTGAAGCCGTGGACACTGAAGCTGTGGACACTGAAGCCGTGGGCACTGAAGCCGTGGACACTGATGCCGTGGACACTGATGCCGTGGACACTGAAGCCGTGGACACTGATGCCGTGGACACTGATGCCGTGGACACTGAAGCCGTGGACACTGATGCCGTGGACACTGAAGGGAGACCTACTGGATTGAGGAACACATTGGCTGAACAGCTATGTTCATGTTGTCTCTATGGGTATACCCTTAATCTACAGATGACCAGGGCACATGGGACTTGATCTTGGTCAGTGACTTGCATTGATAGTTTCTAAACACTGAAGTTTAATCTCCTGTTATTAGCACCCTTAAGTAGTATCCTTTTATTCATTTCTTTTGAACATGGTCTTTTTTAAAAGTTTTTTATTTTTATGTGTATTGGTGTTCCACTTGTATGTCTTTGTGAGGGAGTCAGATCCCCTGGAACTTGTTACAGACAGTTGTGAGCTCCATGTGTGATGGAGGAAGGTCATTGGCTAATAAAGGAACTGCCTTGGCCCATTTTATTGGTTAGAAGATAGGTGGGAGGAGTAAACAGAACAGAACGCTGGGAGGAACAGGAAGTGAGCTCAGACTCCACAGCTCTCCTCTCGGGGGCAGACGCCTCAGAGAGACGCCATGCCCCGCTCCCGGGATGAAGCTCCGACCCAGGATGGACTAGGCTAGAATCTTCCCGGTAAGACCGGTTCTCACAGATTATTAGAGATGGGTTGATTGGGATGTGAGAATTAGCCTGTAAGTGCTAGAGCTAAAGGGCCAAGCAGTGTTTAAATGAATACAGTTTGTGTGTTGTTATTTCGGGGCATAAGTCGAGCAGGCGGCCGGGGTGCCGGGGAGGCAGCCCCGCCGCCCCTATTACTACACATGTGAGTGCTGGGAATTGAACCTGGGTTCTCAGGAAGAACAGTCAGTGCTCCTAACTGCTGAGTCATCTCTACAGCCCATTTAAAAAATATTTTTTCATTACATTTATTTGCATATATTTGAGCACATACGTGTGTGTGCACGCGCGTGCGTGTGTGTAAATCAGAGAACAACGTGTACAGTTCTTTCCTTCTACTATGTGGGTCCCAGGGATTGTACTCATATTGTCAGACTTGGCTCAAGGGTCCTCACCAACTGAGCCATCTTGAAGGCTCCAGTAGTGCGATTTGAACACCTGTACTGAGTTTCTCTTATCCGCATCCCTACTGAAATAAAAAAAGTACTATTTAAGGTACACTGGAGGAAAAGGCTGTGTATTGCTCACATAAAATAAAGCAAATTTATTTCTAAAAGGAAAATAAAAGAAAGGGGCTTGCGACTGTGACTTCAGTATTTAGGTGTGGGAAAATCTAGGGAAGTCTTTTTATTAGGCTGTGAGACCTAATTTCGACAGTTAAACAGAAACAGGCCGAGGCAGGGCGAAGGTAGCAGGATGATAGCCAGCTTGTGCCTTTTTAACCCGCCCAAATCAATAAGTAAGTAAACTGTCGGGGCAGCCTATCAGCTCGGGCTGTGCGCGCACCCTCCTATGAGTCAGTTTGCAGTTGATAAGGAGAAACAGTTACTAAACTCCTTGGTATCAGTTTTAGTTTGTATTCTCTTGTAGCATCAGCTACCGGCAATTCATTCACAGAAACTCCCAGCTTTCCCAGGATGAAAGGTTATGTACAAAGTTGATATGACCCCTTGTCAGGTCCTGGGATTCTCTGAGCCGGTCAATTTCTGACCCTGGGTGCTGCCATATGAACTATCCACACACACAGTCCTTTTGAGTCCTGCCCACAGTATGAACCCCATTCTTCCTACCTCTGTCAGGAGCCTGGTCCTTCAGAGCAGCTCCTTCTAGTTGCTCTCTCCCCCTCCCCTGCTTACCTTCAAATGAGCATGGTTTTCTCCTGGCTGAGGAATCCTTCCCTTGACCTGTTTTTCTCTTTGGGGATTTTGTTTTACAGTGTTAGGTATTAAACTCAGAACCTCACATATGCTGGACCAACACGCTGCCCCTCAGCCACATTCCCGGCTTCCGTATTCAGCTCCTGCCTCTTCTTCCCCACCATCTACAGACATCTAAGTGACTCAGCTCATCGGCTCCTCCCCAGGCACCCTGAGCTTGTGTCAGGCTGTTGAAACCTCCCCTCCCCCATTTGTTTGCTCTGCAAATATTTACTGACTGTCAATACCAAGTGCTAATACTAAATGCAGCCATGTTTTGGGCAGGGGCCTGAGTGGTTTTACTAGTTATCAGCTCCATGAATACTCACAGCAATCCTATCAGGTGGGAACTCTTGTGGCTCCTAGAGAGGTGAAAAAAACCACCCGGGGTTACAGGAAGGAGCCAGGCAGTCTGCTCACACACTGCATGTTTATGGCTACACAGTACAGTACTCAAGCCTGTGGGTTTTCTTTCCGAAATGTCTCGCATTTTCCTCTCCCTACCCATCTGGGGCCTTTATCCTCTGATGCCTGGATGCTGTAATAGCCAGCCGTGGATCTGGGTGGCCATAAATAGTCCCCTTCAGCCCAGTCCATTTCCCATGCCACGCGGCTCAACAATCTTCCTAAAACATCCTCTATATGTTGTCATTCCGCTGCCATCAAAGAATGTATAATCTCTCTGGGAAGGAGGTGTGCACATATGAGCCCCTGAGATAACTCCATAATGACAGTAAACAAGAAGAACAGGGGAGCAAAATGAACTGGAACACGAGTCCTGGGACACAATTGCATGATTTTTCTCAGCACAAATTATAGACAGAAGTGCAGAGGGCAGGCAAGCTGAACTTCAGCTGAGCAAAGAAATTGAATTAGAGAGGGTGGGCTTTCTAATAAGGAAGGACGGGGTCGTAGCAGCGGGCCTGGGCTGGCTTCACTGTACGCTCATCTATCCTTTGTTACAAGTTCTAACCTCAAGCTGTTTCCCTGGCATGGCTAGACAGTGGCCTCTACTCTCTCCTTAGTGAACATTTAGATGCTTTCTTTGGTCTCAGCTATCTTTAAGACTTTGCTGTGAAAGTGCAGCTGGGATGGTGACCCAGTGGTCTGACCTCAGAGGGGACAGTTTTGCGCATGCTACCCCTGAGCTATTTATCCAGTTTGTGTTTGTGTTTTGAGACAGGGTCTCATGTAACTGAAGTTATCCTTGATCTTGCTCTCTCTCTCTCTCTCTCTCTCTCTCTCTCTTCAAGACAGGGTTTCTCTGTGTAACTGCCCTAGCTGTCCTGGAATTCTCTTTGTAGACCAGGGTAGCCTTGAACTCACAGAGATCTGACTGTCTGTCCAAGTGCTGGGATTAAAGGCCTGCCCCACCACACCCAGCTCCAATCTCTCTTAAAAGGCAGAGAGTTGCCGGGCAGTGGTGGTGCACACCTTTAATCCCAGCACTTGGGAGGCAGAGGCAGGCTGATCTCTGGGAGTTCGAGGCCAGCCTGGTCTACAAGAGCTAGTTCCAGGACAGGGACCAAAGCTACAGAGAAACCCTGTCTCGAAAAACCAAAAAAAATAAAAAAAAAAGGCAGAGAGCTGGCAAGATGTCTCAGTAAGTAAAGATGCTTAGTGCCACACCTGACAACCTGGGTTCAGTCCCCTGGACCCACGTGGTGGAAAGAGAAACCTCCCATGAGTTGTCACCTTGCGTGTGCTGTGGCGTGTGCATGCCCCCCCCCACATATCACATACACATCATATCACATACACAAAAAAATAAGAAAAGGCACAGGGAAGCCAATGAGGGGGATTCACACCTGTAATCCCAATACTTGGAAAGTGGAGGTAGGAGAATAACAAATTCAAGGTCTTCCTTGTCTATTTGTTTATTTATTATATATTTATGTGTTTGTTTGTTTTTGAGACAGGGTTTCTCTGTGTAACAGTCCCGACTGTCCTGGAACTTGCTTTGTAGACTAGGCTGTCCTCGAACTCACAGAGATCCGCCTGCCTCTGCCTCCTGAGAGCTGGGATTAAAGGGGCGCGCCACCAGTGCTGGGCTCATCCTCATTTATACAGCAAGATCAAGGATAACTTCAGTTACATGAGACCCTGTCTCAAAACACAAACACAAACTGGATAAATAGCTCAGGGGTAGCATGCGCAAAACTGTCCCCTCTGAGATCAGACCACTGGGTCACCATCCCAGCTGCACTTTCACAGCAAAGTCTTAAAGATAGCTGAGACCAAAGAAAGCATCTAAATGTTCACTAAGGAGAGAGTAGAGGCCACTGTCTAGCCATGCCAGGGAAACAGCTTGAGGTTAGAACTTGTAACAAAGGATAGATGAGTGTACAGTGAAGCCAGCCCAGGCCCGCTGCTACGACCCCGTCCTTCCTTATTAGAAAGCCCACCCTCTCTAATGAGAGAGAGAGAAAGGGAGGGCAATGGCAGATAGCTCTGTAGCTCTGTGATACAATCTGCGTGTGAGGCCTCACAGGGAAGAGAGGAAAAAGGGAGGGCGGGACTTTGGAGAAGTCATTCAGAGACAGGCTTTTCTACAAAAGACTCAAAATCATGTTTTTATAGAACAGCTTCCTGAGGCAGAAGTAGTGGTAGATGCTTATAATCCTAGGATTTGGGAGGTAGAGGCAAGAGGATTTAGGAATTCAGGGCGAGTGTTGGCTGTAGAGTCAGGGAGCATCAACCTGGGCTGCCCAAGACCCTTATCTCCCACAATTCTGCAAGTTACGCTCTGTGCTTTTCCCATTTTGCAGATAAATTATTGACACAATGAACTTGTGGACCCTGGCCCAAAGCACACAGCTAGCTTCCGAGGACTGGCTGCTGATCCCAGCTCTTGCTTCCAGTGTTTGGGAGACACAGTTAAGGGCGGGTCATTTACACTCCCTTTATATAAGGATGGGAACAGTGCCCAGGAGAGTTTTTCTTTTCTGCCTGGACCAGCTTTCACAGCATCATGTGGAGTGCACCTCCATCTCTAGATGAAGCGGGAGCCCCAGCCTACAAAGCCTCAGCTCTCTGGGGCTGACGTTCAGTGATTGCTGAGCATCGGTGGAAAGGGGGAGAGCGCTAATTGAGTGAGTTAGTAATTTGGTTGCCAAGGTAACCCTTTTCTGATTGGAAGGAAGGGATCACAGGGTTCAACACAGACTTTGCTGGATAGGAAAGTGTTGTCTGATCTTCACTCCGTGTTCCTGCTTCTAAGCTGGAAAAAGAACTGGGGGGGGGGGGCGGAGATAAAAATTGAATTCAAAGAGCATTTAAGTCTGGCTTAGAATGGTCTTCGGGTGGCAGACTTTGGAGCGGTCTATGTGCCTTTCTTTCATCCAAACCATTATTTGATAATTGATTAATTTTAGTTTTTGTTTCAGTTTGTAGCTTTGGCCTCTTCTCTCACCTGGGCATCTTCTGTAGCCAGCTGTCTTTATAGTTTGCAGACTGTTTCGTAAGAAAATGGCTAAGGGAGGCAACACAGCTGGTAGAGTGATTGCTTAGCACGCGTGAAACCCTGGGTTCAACCCCCAGGACTCAGTAACCCCGGTTATTCCAGGACTTGGGTAGTTGAGGTAGGTTGCTCAAAAGTTCAAGGTCACCCTCTGTTACGAAGCAAGGTGAAGGCCAGCCTGGGCTACGCTATCCCAGAAAATCAAAGTTGTTACAACATACTTGGCACTCCACAGCTCCAGTTGGGCAGTTGGGCCAGCATTTTCCAGGGTTTCTGTGTCAAGGTTACCAATTTGGACAACCACAGAGGGACCATTTACATGCAGGCTGGCCCAGTAAACAAGGTTGTGCCCTTGATGGTGATGGGGAGTGCCTGGAAAGAGGCCTGAACTGGGAGCCCAGAAATCAGGCTTCTAGATTGATAGTCTCAATCAGTGACTTCAGAGAATCACTCTGTCCTGCCCGTGTTCCTGGGCAATGGTTCTACTTAAAGAATGCTATGATATGGCTGGGTATATCTCAGTGGTTGAGTACTTGCTTAATCTTCATGAAAGTCTGGGGTTCAGCTTGCTAGACAATGCATGCAGTCACATACAGTTCTAATAATCATCATTCATACATGGTCTGATTTATTCTATTCTAAAAAGGATTTAAGGGTGAGTAGTAAAACTTGGCAAGGTTTATAATTTTTTTTAATATTTATTTATTTGTTATGTATACAATAGTCTATCTGTGTGTATGCCTGCAGGCCAGAAGAGGGCACCAGACCTTATTACAGATGGTTGTGAGCCACCATGTGGTTGCTGGGACTTGAACTCAGAACCTTTGGAAGAGCAGGCAATGCTCTTAACCACTGAGCCATCTCTCCAGCCCAAGGTTTATAATTTTTATTTACTTATTCTTTTATTAAGTATAGACACTTTTGGAAGAATCTTAAAATGGAGAGAGAAAAATGGGCTGGGTCTTGCCATATTGCCCCCCTGGTCTCAAACTGCAGGGCTGAGGACTGGAAAGATGTCTCAAAGGTTAAGAACAGTTGTTGCTCTTGCAGAGGACCCGAATCTGGTTCCCAGCATCTACACAGTAGCTCAAAACCATCTGTAACTTCAGTTCCAGGGAATCTGAACGTGTTCTGACCTCCGAGAGCACCAGGCATGGTTGTACATCCCCCCACACGCACACATATATATTCAGGCAAAAAAATTCTCAGTCCTTGGCAGGGCTTTTATTTAAAAAAAAGTTTATAGAACTCTAGTATATATTTATTAGTCTCCCCACCTTTAGAAATAAAGGGTTTTATGCAGCCAAGTTGGCCCCAATATGTAGCTGATAAGGATGACCTTGAACTCTTGATTCTTCTGTCTACGCCTCCCAAGTGTTGGGATTATGAGCATGTACCAAGTCTAGTTTCTGTTTCATCTTTCCAGGGCAGGGTGAACTCTGGCTGCTTACAGGCACGGTCTCATTCTGTAGCCCAGGCAGGCCTGGAACTTCTAGCCATCCTTCCGGCTCAGCTTTCCAAGTGCTGGAATACAAACATGAACCACCATGCTTGGCAAAATTTACTACAAGAATCCAGCTCTAGCTGGGCGGTGGTGGCACATACCTTTAATCCCAGCACTCCAGAGGCAGAGACAGGTGGGTCTCTGTGAGTTTGAGGTCAGCCTGGTCTACAAAGAGAAACCCTCTCTTGAAAAACCAATTAAAAAAAATTCAGCTCTTCAGTACATTAGCATTCAATTATGGTCATTTTGGTGTTGGGGAGAGAGCTCTGGACTCCTCTCAGACCTAGATCTCTGCGAAGTGCATCCATAACTAAGAACTCTGGCTGAGAAGTTCAGGGCTGTGCCCACAGCAGAGCCCTGGACCACTGTCCGCACAAGCTCAGCACTGCATCGCAGAGGCCCCTTCCTTGTCCGTGAGCTCTGAAGGTGCCCCTCGGAGACGGTAACGGTCTGATGTATGTAAGATGTAATGAATGGTGCATTGAGTCAAAAGGGTTGGCAACTAGGGCACAAGGCAGAAAACCTTCCCAACGAGAAAGCTTTTGTTGAATGAAAAATTGAGGACCCTAGTCACCTGGCTACTTAGAGCCAGTTCTGGAAAGGAAGAGTTACGTAAGGTCCACCTACCTCTATTACATGCTGGGCAGCCATCAACACACATCACTGTCCCTGCTGCACAGAGGAGGAAATGGAAAAAAACACAGACTTCCAACACTTTCCCAAGGTCCCTTTCCCACTTCCTACGTGGACTTAAACACGAGGCACTCCTCCTGTGAACCCAGCTCAGCTCTTTCCTTGAGGGGAACAGACTGAAGTATTTCAGAAAGGAATGGAAACTGCTGGTTGAGTCACTGCCGGGACAGAAGGGTAGTAAATGTACCAAGAGCAAAGCGGGAGGCGTTATTTAATAAGATCTCAACCAGCATTCCCACTATCAGCTTTGTATGGTGAATCGCTTCTCATCAACAGCCCACTTAATGACACCAGAAGGGGAGGGGGAGGAGCAGGAGGCCTCTGAGAGCAGCCCTGGGGATCTGATGCCCTTCACTGGCAGGCCTCTTCCTAAGTCTTCACCATCTCTGACACCCAAAGGCTCTGAGGTTTGGTGAATAGGATGGATCCAAAACTTGACCTCACTTGCATTTAACTTCAAGCCAGCACCGATACACACCCAGCTGCACAGACCTCGTCTAACCAGTGAGCTGCTCAGACACAAAGGCCTCTAATTACCATCCGCGAGCCAGGCTGACAGGGATTTCAAGTGTTTTCATGTTTATGGAGATCACAGGGACGTGTTCTGTACATCTTTCCCACTGGAGGAAAGTACAAAATAAAAGAGAACCAAAAAAAAAAAAAAAAAGAAAAAACAAACAACCCAACACATTTATTCAAAAACAGTTATTTCAGTTAAGTTAAAATCCTATAATCAGGACAGCCACAATTCCAGTCACTTCGGTGCGAAGTGTAGATTTGTCAATAGCCACATCTGGATGCTGAACAAGCCATTGACTCCATAAAACTAAAACGGTCGCTCAGAGTGAACAGCATTTCCAAGCACTTCACAGTCACAATAGCAAAAAGCCTGCAGCTTTCCCATTTGGAGGGTCACATTTTCTACTCGGTTTCCTTCACTTACAAAGGCGAGCTGGCACAGCTGGGGGAGGGTCAGAAGGAGGAAATCAACTCCCTCTATCCAGGGAATTGCAGCTGTTATTACAAATGGCCCCGAGAGCCCATTATAAGCGGCTGTGTGAGACTGAGTATCAGGAGTGCCTGTTGTGCCTCTCTGGTCCCTCTCCCTGGCCCCTAGGATCCTCAGCGCCACTCCGCTTGAGTAGGGAAGCAGAGCCAAGGGGGAAGGGTGGTCCTCGGACCACTGTCTCAAGGCAGTTTCTGTGCATGCCGAGAGAAGGGTCAGGGTCGGTAGTCCCAGGCAGGAAAGATAGACACCCAACACCCCCGGAAGGTGGCGCGTGTCCTTACAGGACTCCAGCATTTGCAAAACAGCATGCTCTTCTCCCAGCAAGGCAGCTTGACTAGTCTCCGTTAGTGCCCCACAACACGGTGGGCACCCAGGAAACAGCGACCTTGAACCCAAGGAGGAACGGGTCGCCTTTGAAAACAGTGTAGGAAGGCGGGAGAGAGATCAATCCATGCTTCCCCATAGCCTTCCATCGCCCAACACCGCTCAATGCCGCCTCCCACCCCCACTCGTGGTACATTTTCTCAACACTCCGGTAACAGCAACCAGTTGCAAAACGGGGTAAAGACAGGAAAAAAAAAAACCATAACTTCTATTTAGCCTCAAGCGGGTCCTTTCATGGTACCGCATGTTTTACAATAAAACCAGCACCGCAGAATATATGAGACGGTCTTTTAACTGCCATAAAATTTTCAAGTGTAGTATTTTGGGGTGCTCCCCAATAGTATGTCCACTCTGGTCCCCCCCCCAACAAAGTGGATCAGGAAACAGCCCTGAAAAGTACAGCAAGTAACTGTGATCCTCGTCCTTCGTCTGGCTGATCCTGAGAGCAAGCACCATGGGCCACGTGGTTGCTGGTGCCCCGTAGAGTCTGCTTGGAATTGCAGCGTCCAGGTTGGATTACGCCAAAAAAGGAGTCCTGCTGACAGCCCGCGGTGCACTCAATAAAATCTGCTTTAAACAAGCCTAACTCCCGTATTTCAATTCAAGCAGTTTGGGGCTCTCGACCATGAAAATATTGGCGATTTTTCGGCTGTATTTCTTAGCTTATTATCCCGTTTTCAAATGTTCGAGTTTTCCACCAGTCCGGTGCAGTCCTGGGTGATTCCCTTCGTCCCCGGTTCCAGGCTGGTGCTGTGGCCACCCTGGTTGTTAGCTGCCAGGGACAAGTAGGTCGTCCCCAGTTCTGAGCCGCGCCCTCCTCGCGCAGGCGCCGGGGTCGCTGCAGGCCGCTCGAGGGCTCCGGGGTGAAGGCGGCTCGTGCACCGGGGCCGACAGAGGCCCGACGAACTGGTGTGCGGGAAGCTTTGCGTGTAGCTGTAGCCGTCGCGAATGGAGCCTCCGCACCGCCTCCTTGATGAGGTTTCCCGAGAGCACGAGCTGCTGCAGGAGCCGGTGCGGATCGTCGTCGCCGGTGCGGATCTCGGGCTGAGAGCCGCGTCGTTGTTGCAGGCGGCGGGACGCGGCTGCGCTCCGGAGCCAACCCCGCCGGCACGGGCCCGAAAGAGGCTGCGGGATGCTTGGCTTGCCGGTCCCCGAGGGTCCCTCAAGGCCAGGCTGCGGGGGCAGAGGGCACAGGGCGCTGGCGCCCCCGGCGAGCTCCGCCACGCAGTAGGGAGCCGCCCGACCCCGCACGCGCCCGCGCTCTCCTAGCACGCAGCGCACCGCCCCCGGGGGCGCCGGGTCCCCGGCCTCCGCAGGCGCGGCCGCTCGCAGCAGCCGCCTAGCCGGGGCCCGGGCCTTGTCCGCCGGCAGCGCCGCCACGACTCGCGGGGGCGGAGGAGGGG
This sequence comes from Microtus oregoni, assembly GCF_018167655.1. NCBI lineage: Eukaryota > Metazoa > Chordata > Mammalia > Rodentia > Cricetidae > Microtus > Microtus oregoni. The sequence goes on from NW_024543071.1 coordinate 19,276,156, forward strand.
GCGGGGGACCCGGGGCAGCACACGGCGAGGCCGGGTCGTCGTGCGCCGCGTCCAGCTGCAGCGTCTCGCCGATCTGGGCGATGAGCTGGTCCACGTCGGCCGAGCCGCCCAGAGTCACCGACTGCTGCAGCAGAAGGAAGCTGTCGTCGTCGTCCTCCCCCTCCGCCTCGTCGCCGGCTTCCTCCTCCTCCTCCCTCCGGCACGGCATGGCCCCCCGCCCGGGCCCCCGCGGCTGTGCGGGCGTCGCTGGCGGCTCGGTTGCCCGCGGGCTCGGCGGGCCGCGGCTGGGGCGGGAGCGAGGCGGAGGCCGGGGCCGGGCCTGGGACGCGGAAGCCGGGGCCACCGGGCAGTCGCGCCGCGCGCCTTCCAGTCGCGGGAGCCGGAACGCTGCCGGCTCGGGTTGATTTGTAAACAATGGGTGACGTCGCGCGGCTCCTACCACTGCGCGCGGCCGGGGGATGCTGTGTCCTTGGCAGCGGGGAGCCTACTGGGCCAGAAGACTGAGTGTAACCTGACTGCCCCCGAGCCTCTTGGCCGTGTCTGCTGTGTGCGGGGATGTATTGGGAAGCTGATTCTGGTTCGCTCAGCCGGGCCTAATTGTCATTCCTCAAGATGGACACCTTGGGGGACTCGATTGGTTTCTTCCACACACAGTCACTTCCACACACTTACACCTCCACACACTCCCCTCAACACGTCAAGTGGTTTGGTTTAGGCTGTGGCTTTTTTTTTTTTTTTTTTTTTTTTTTTTTTAAGGTTCAGGTGCCAGCGTCAGGCGAGCATGGAAAGAAGAGGGGGCGAGGCTAGGAATTGATGTGACGATTAGGGAAAGGACGTTGTCAAAGATGGAAAAAAGATCCTGCTGTCTGATATGGATGGCCGGGTTGGAAACTGCGGGGGGGGGGGGGACGGCCACAGATTAGTGTTTCTTGACTGGCACCCCCTCTCCCCCACCCCGATAGGGAGTTGACTCCTGGCCGTTTGCGAGGGGCTGTAATATGGAAAGTAAGTGTGTGTGTGTGTGTGTGTGTGTGTGTGTGTGTTTTAGAGTAATTCACCAGCCTAATGGAGAGTAGTCCCCTATAAGGGGGGTACAGGATGAGCTGTTTCTATAAAGGCAGAGGCCTGGCCATCTTAACCGTTCGAGATAACATTGTTAAATTAATGGTTAACCAAGTCTTTATTATTTCTTTTTTTAATATTTATTTATTTCGTGGCAGGACCTGGTGTCTCTCCTTGGATTGACTGTGTAGCTGAGGATAACCTTGAACTCCTGATCCTTGCAATTGTGGCACTAGGTCAAATTTGTCTAACGATTTATTTTGAAGTGTTGGGGATTACATCTAGGGCCTTGCACATGATAGGAGTGCTTTACTTCTGAGCCTTTAGAAGATCGATGACCTTCAGATTGACTGCAACAGACATCAGTATGGTGACACACATCTGTAATCCCAACACCGAGAAGGTGGAGGCAGAAGTATCACAAGTTCAAGATCATTTCTGGCAAAATAGCAAATTTGAAGTCAGCCTGGCTGCATGAAACTCGATGTTCCTACCGTTGAACAGCCCTAGTTTCTAGTCCACCACTGGGGGAAAATATTGAGTCTAAACGAGTGGATTTTGTAATATGTAAACTGTACTACATAAAGCTCTTTTAAAATTAGTCATAAAGCATTTGCACACAGACACACAGAAGCCAATGCAGAGTTTGGCAGTGGGCAGGCAGGTACTTTCTAGTATTTAGCAAAATACTAGAAAATACTTTCTAGTATTTAGCCAAAGCCAGGGCTTGCACTCCTTTGTGGAGGAAGAGGTGTGAAGATTACTCAAACCCATGAGTTTTAGATTGAGGCTGAACTCAAAAGAAAGTAAATGAGAAAAACAGCTCAAAATTTAAGAGCACTGGCTGCCCTTCTCGAGGACCTGGGTCTACACCCATCTGCAACTCCAGTTCCAGGGAGTTACATGCCTCTTCTGGCCTCCATGTGCACCAGGGACACAAGTAGTACATAGGCATATATGCAGACAAAAAACACTCATACATATTTAAAACTTGGTTTGTTTGAGATAGGATTTCTCTGTGTAACAGCCCTAACTGTCCTAGAACTAGCCTTGTAGACCAGGCTGACCTCGAACTCATAGAGATCTGCTTGACTCTGACTCCCGAGTGCTGGGATTAAAGACATGCACCACCACTACCTGGCTCATTTAAAACATTAAAAGAAAAAAGAAAAATTGGTGGCTGGTGAGATGTCTAAGGTTTACCGCTCAGACTGTCTGCCTGAGTTCAGCCCTCAGGACCCAGGGGTGGAGGAAAGAACTGATTCCCACAAGTTGTCCTGCGGTGGAATAGTCCTTTTGTTCACTGTGAAGATGTTTTGTTCTCATTGGTTTAATAAAGAGCCAGCTGGCCAATGGCTAGGCAGAAAGAGGTTAGTCAGGAGAGCCAGATGCAGAGAACTGCTGGGTAGAAGGAGGGCGGGGTTGCCAGCCTCACATAGAGGAAGCAGAGCTGAGAGATAATGCTCTTGTTCGTTATAAAAATTTGTCACTCATGTTAGTTTAAAACTAACTGATTGGCAGTAGCCAGGCAGGAAGTATAGGTGGGGCAACCAGACTAGGAGAATTCTAGGAAGATATGCAGTCACCTGCCAGATGCAGAGGAAGCAAGATGAGAATGTCTTATTGAGAAAAGGTACCAAGCCATGTGGCTAAACATAGACAAGAATTATGGGTGAATTTAATTTGTTAGAGCAAGTTAGTAATACACCTGAGCAATAGGCCAACTAGTTTATAATTAATATAAACCTCTGTGTGTTCATTTGGGATTGAATGGCTGCTGGACTGGGTGGGACAGAAACTTCTGTCTAGAAGCAGGATGTGTAGAAGATGAGATAACAAGCCATGAGCCTCTTAGCAGTACATCAGTGAATAGGAATTGGGTTCATTTAAGTTGTAAGAGCTAGTTAGTAACAAGCTTTAACTAGTTAGTAACAAGCCTTGGCTGAGCATTTATAATTAATAAGTCTCTGTGTGGTTATTTGGGAGCTGACTGGCAGGACAGAAAAGTCTCCTTTACACTGTCCTTCAAACTCACCCTCACTAGATAAAAAATGTAACTTTAAACGTTTTGAAAGCGAGTTAGGTTCATTTTTGTCAAGTGTAGAGGAAAGAACAGAGGAAAAGTCAGTCCTGTTCCCCTCCCCACACTTTTTTTTTTGAGACAGGGTTTCTCTTTAGCTTTGAAGCCTGTCCTAGAACTTGCTCTGTAGACCAGCCTGGCCTTGAACTCACAGAGATCTGCTTGCCTCTGCCTCCTGCGTGCTGGGATTAAAGGCATGTGCCACCACTGCCCAGCCCCTCAGCTGGCCTAGAATTCACTCTGGAGCTGAAGATGGTCTTGAACTCCTGATTCTCCTGCCTCTGCCTCCCAGGTACTGGGATTACAGGTTCTTGGCACAGCTCCCTGCTTGTAATAGAGCAGTTTGGAGAAAGTAATTGAACTTCTAAATCTAGGTAATATGGACTTCTACAGTATTATAAAATTAAAATTAATTGTTAGCAGATAGTCTGCTTTCAATCTCCACATCCCCACCAGGCAGGATCTTACTATGTAGTCCAAACTGGCCTAGAATTTCTGATGATTCTCCTGTCTTGGTTCCCTTGGTTCCCTGAGTCTTGGGATTGCAAGCACTTGGCATACTCCAAGCATTTTTTCCTTTGTAATTTAGATGCCATTTATTTTATTTATTTATTGCTCTACTTAGACTCTCTATAAACATAATTGGTGATAAGTTTTCTCCTCATTTTAATTCATTGTTTAAATGAAAGTATGGTCAAAGTAGGTCTTTACTAGCTGTGTTATTCATTCACCTGATTATTTAAAGTTTTAAGGTAAGATAGAGAACCAGGCATGGTCTACAAGCTCATAGTCCTGGCACCTGGGAGACAGGTAGAAGGGTCAGAAGTTCAAGGGCAGGTTCTGCTACAGGGTAAGTTAGAGACCAGCCTGGGCTGTATGAGATACTGTCTCAAAAAAAAAAAAAAAAAAGAAAAGATGAGACATGAAACAATTTAAATAGTAGCAGTTTAAAATTTATGGTTTTTTTTTCAACTCAAAATATATGTTCACAGGACTCAATGAATGGCCCAATGATTAAGAGCCCTTGTTGCTTCTCCAGACGACCAGGTTTAATCTCTAGCACCCACATAGTGGTTCACACATCTGTGATTCAGTACCATGGAATCTGATGGCCTTGTCTGACCTTCATGGACTCCAAGCATGCATGTAGTACACATACATACATGAAGACAAAACACCCACACATAAAGTCAAACGAATAAATATATAAAATTCATAAGCCTGATATATTACTGTATGAAAATGAGAAATGATACAGCTATTTTGGGAAAAATTCTGGCAGCTAGTTTCTTGTACAACTAAACACATACACGTGTAGCTCAGTTCCAGTCAGTATTTACCCACGTGAAACAAATACCCAGGCCATGTCAAGGCCAATCATAGCAGCCTTATTGATCACAGTCCCAAATTCGATCCGCCCAAGTGGTCCTCTACAGGAAATGGAAAACCAACCTAAAGTATATTCAAATCATGATGTGGCAGAATGAAGCTCCCAAACAATATGCTAAGTGAAAAAATCCAGAGAAAAGAGTCATGCCATAGTGAAGTGTCAGAACAGACAAAGTAACTTTCTTTCCTTTTTTGAGATAGGGTCCAACTATATAGCTCTGGTTGTCTTAGAACTTGTTATATAGACCAGGTTGGCCTTGAACCCACAGAGATCTGTCTGCTTTTTGCCTCCCAAGTGCTGTGGAATAATCCGTTTGTACACTGTGAGTATGTATTACTCTCAGAGCCAACTGACCAATAGCTAGGCAGGAAGAAGTTAGGACGGAGAGCCTGACTAAGAGAACATGGGAAAGGAGGAGGGCCCAGTTGCCAGGAGAGGCAGAGGAAGCAGGAGATGAATTTGCCATGCTGAAAAAAAGGGTACCACCACATGGTAGAGCTTTGCTAAGAAATATGGGTTAATTCGAGTTGTAAGAGCTAGTTAGCAATAAGCCTAAGCTATCAGCTGAGCATTTATAATTAATGATAATAAGTCTCTGTGAGGTTATTTGGGGGTTGGCTAGTGGAACAGAAACTCCTGCCTACACTCAAGTTCTGGGATTAAAGGCATGCAACACTATGCCCATCAAAGTCATTTTCAATGGGGACAGATGAGAGAACTGATATCATTGGAGAAGTCTGAAGAGGCAGGAAGGAAACTTGGAGGGTGGGGGCAATACTCTTCTCTATCCTCTGTTGCGGATCTCACAGGTCTAGGCTTCTGAAGGAATTTAACAAATGGTATAATTCAGGATTCATTGCAAATTTTATGCAATAAGTAAAAACGACAAAAAAGACTGCATTTTGGTTACTAACAGGCACACCGACGAGTTTAGAGGTGAGGCAGGCTGATGCTGGCACATCTGCAGTGCACTGAAATGTGAGATGGGTTAATGGGGGGCAGGAGAATTGCTAGACAGATGGGCATGTGATAAAAACAACAGAAACGGTTAGTTACTGTATGACCTACCTGTGCGCGAGCTGCTCTCAGGTGTGTACCTAAAATATGTCTACTCAAGAACTGTGTACAAACATTGACAGCAGCATAGCTCAAGTGTTTAGCGACCGATGATTGGCATGTATACCCATTCTTTGAATTGTCACCACTCTACTGGAGTGACGTGTTGATACAGAGGTGAGATCTAAAAACATGATGCTAAGTGAAAGAAGCCGGGGGCTGGGCAAACGGAGGAATTTACTGTAATCCCAGCACGTAGGAGGCGGAGGCAGGTAGATCTCTTAAGTTTGGGGCCAGCCTGCTCTTGGCTTACATAGGGAGTTCCAGATCAGTCAGAGTTACATGGTGAGACCCTCTCAAAACAAAAACAAGACAAGCAAACCAACCCAAAAGTCTGAGTTGAGACTACATAGAGACACAAAGCAGAATAGTACTGAATGTTGCCAGGCTGTGTGAAGAGAAAGGAAATAAGGACTAAAGAGGTAATAAAATGTTCTGGAATTAGGTGATGTTCATAAAGTACAATACACCAGACATCACTGGAAAGCCGGACGTGGTGACACATCCCTACAGTTGCTGAACTTGGGAGGTGGAGGTAGGAAGACTGAAGCTACAGAGGGAGTTTAAGGCCAGTCTGGGCTACATGGGACCCTGTCTCAAAAAACAAGCAATCCCCCCACACCCTCAGTAAACCGACCACTGATGAAGTAGCAAGGAAAAGGGCGTGGGGGCCTGGGGATGGGGTTCAGTTAGCAAAGGGCTTGTCTAGCACGCAAGAGACCATGGGTCCCATCTCCAGACCTAAGCCAAGCAAACAAAGCCCCAGAAAATGCTGAAGCACATGCTTTAGAATGGTACTTTAGAATGGTTCTTCACCTTTGTTGCTGCTGTTGGACTCCAAGGCCTTGCATATGCTGTGTGTTAGATGAGTTCTAATACGGAACTAGCCTCAATCTCAGAACATTCGGGAAGCAGAGGTAGGCTAATCTTAAATCTCTATGAGTTCAAGGTCAGCCAGGGCAACATAGTGACAAGCTGTTTAAGAAAAAACAAAAAGGGGGGGGATGTAGATATAGGATAATAGGGTATTGTTCACTGTCGAAGTTTTCAGTTTCTTTGGTGTTAAAAATTTCAGGATTGCCCCATAATGATGGCACACGCCTTTAATCCCAGCACTTGGGAGGCAGTGACAGGTGGATCTCCAAGTTTGAGGCCAGCCTGTCTATAGAATGAGTTCCAGGACAGCCAGGGCTACACATAGAACCCTGTATGGAAAAAAAAGCCCCCCCCCAAAAAAAACAAACAAAAAAGAACTTTAGGATCATCAGCTTTAGAAAAGTGGAGAGCATAGTGTTCCCAGTGCAGGCAGGGATAGGGCTGGGGGCCGAGGGAAGGGAGTAGAGGGGAGGGGGAATCAAACACCTACTCCGAGGTTGGCAGGCACACAGGGGAAATATGTAAGTTTGCATCCCAAGGATGAAGGAATTTCCTTGGCCTGCTGTAAATTGATCAAGTTCTTCCCAACTTCGGGTGGTCACCAGCAAACGAGGCGAGACTCTTGCAAAAGCCACAGGGCCGTAGAATCGCACGAGAAGCTGCAAGACAGACAAAGGGTGGTTTTCACTGTTCCCTTGGTGGCCAACCAACTCCCCAGGCGCAAACATGGGAAGAGCCAGCCCTGAGGAGCAGGGATTTGTACAAAGATGAGAATGTAAGAGATCAGGGGATTCGAACAGTTGCTGAGAGGTCTGAGGGAGGTTTTGAAGGCCTCTCAGTGGAGCTGCTGAGGAGGCGGGGGAAGGCTGACATCCTGACCACTGACTGGAAGCTGCTGTTGGGGTGGGAAAGAGGAGCAGCCACTGGGCAAGCAGGTACCTGAGCCCCTGGATCTCAAGCACAGAGGTTAAAATGGCCATATGGCTTTGGGCTGACACAGGCACAGCGGTGTAGAACATTTCCTCCTGAGCAGAAGGAGGAAGTACTCAGGCGGGAGGTTCAGAGGGCTGCTTTCTGCAGTGGGAAACTTACCAGAACTGGAATGAACAGCATCTCTCCCAATTCCTAAAATCCAGGACTTCACGCACTTGACCTCCACACTGGGTGACTGTGGGCCCCTGCTACTGTGACTGGCATGTTCATAGAATGAGGAAAATGGACAGAGACACATGGAGAAACCCCAGGTACTGGATTATTATTGTGTCTGCCTCTCAGATTGGCAGCTCAGGGTTTCACAGCTTCGGCAGTGGGCCTTGGATCACACCAGGCCTGTCAGGCCTCCCCTGAGAACAAGGACCAGGATGAAGAGATGGGAAGAGGAGCGGTACCTCTCTGTTGACATGCCAATCCTAGGCAAGAATAGCCACGGGGATCCCGGCTCAGGGATCATGAGGACGACAGGCTGAGGTGCATGGGATTGCACTATGTTACTACAGAAGCAGCCATGACGCCAAGGCTGATGTGCAGCCTGATTGGCTGTCGCTGTTGAGGGGAGGCAGTCTCACAGTGTGCAGAGGTTTAGTGCCTGTCTGGATGCCCTGGCTGGCTGTGGTACAGACAGCACTGAAAGTTAGGAAACACACAGCAGGGTTCAGTATCTACTTTTAAATTCCAGCTATACTAATTTAAATACATGATACAACAACATGAATCAAAAGGCCAACTATAGTATTTGTGGCTCGTTTCTTTCAAGGATATTATATGAATTTTGCTCATTCAGTTATTGTTCATTATTTGTATCCTGTCTCTCTGTGTCAGATAAGTAGCAGCCAGAGTAGGGGCTGCTGTTTTTCTCTGATAACCATTTCTGCCTTTAATAAACACTGAACTGTGGTTGCATCTGAACGACAAGGTTGCATGTGTCAGGGCTGGAGAGATGGTTGTGTGGATAAGAGCACTGACTCCTTTTCCAGAGGACCTAGGTTCCCCATTGCCCACACGGCAGCTCACAATACTGCAACTCCAGTTCCAGGGGATCTGATAGCCACTTCTGGCCGCTCTGGGCACTGCACACACAAGTGTTGCATTTGCATAGAGGACAAATATTCATACACGTAAAATAAAAATTTAAGACAAAACATGTAAAAAGACTGTAGGTAACAATTTCTTTTGCCAACAGGTGTGGCCATGTGATTAAGTTCTGGACAATGAGATATATGTAGAAAGTATCATGTCATCCCTTTGGGACATCTCCCTCTAAGAGGCAAGCCTTTCTCTTTCTCTTTTTGTTCGTCTGATTTTATTTTTACAGCTTAAACAGTGTCTCACTAAATCGCTCAGGCTGGCGTTGAACTTTGCATCCTGCTGTCTTAGTCTGTGAATTACAGGGTGCACCACCACACCCAGAGGTTTTCTTTCATTTTCTTGTCTGGAACGTGGATGTGATGGCTAAGCTCTTGCAGTCATGGTGAACTCTGAGATGAAATGGCAATGAATGCAATGTCTCAAAGACACCAAGTCTATATGACTGCCTGTGGGTCATGTCTATGTGAGGCGGAGGCAACCTGTCTTGCCTTGGCCAACCAGGACCTTTCAAAAGACAATGCCATTATCAGGAAATGTGCAGGGTGGTTTGACATTGCCCGCAGTGCCAGAGTAGGACACAGACAATAACTGTCACTACCAAACACATTATTTTTAGTAGATTTCTTGAGATATAATTTGCATGCTAGAAATTTCCCTCATTTAAAGTCTGCAGGTCAGTGCTGTTAGACGCTTAGAGCTATGCAGCCACTTACCATAACCTAATTTTAGGACATTTGCATTTCCTTAAAGGAAACTTTTTACCCATTTATCTGTGTTAGGTACTTATTCTCTTCCCGACGTCCCAGAAAGTGCCTTACCTCAGTCATTGCCTTTAGTTTTCCAGTGACCTTTGAGTTTGGTACTGTTGTGTCTCCTTTTCCTCCTTTTTTTAAAAGAGTAATTTTTTTTTTAAAAAAATTGTGAATTATGCATATAGATGTGTCTCTGTTGGTTTTTGAACACGGTGCAGATGTTTAAGGAGTCCACTGAATCCTCTACAACTCGAGTGATAAGCGAGTTGTGAACCGCACAGTGTGGGCGCTGGGAAGGGAGTCCTCCACAGTGTGGGCTCTGGGAAGGGAGTCCTCCATAGTGTGGGTGCTGGGAAGGGAGTCCTCCACAGTGTGGGTGCTGGAAAGGGAGTCCCCTGGGCCTGGAGTTATGGATGAGTGTAACCACCATATCGTGGCTGGGAACTGAACCCAAGTCCTCTGCAAAAAAACCGGTAATATTCTTAAGCGTTTGAACTGCATGCTCTTCCTCATCCCCACACTAACTCTTAGTGCTGGAGCTGGGATTTAGGCTCAGATTATACTTATATGATGTATTTATTCTTTAAATTTAATGTATATGGCTATTTTGCCTGTTTGCATGTCTGTGCACTATATGTGTGTCTGGTGCCCACAGAGGCTAGAAGAGGCATAGGATCCCTGGAGCTGGAGTTATAGAAGGTTGTGAGCCACTGTGTGGGTGCTAGTAACTGAATCTAGGTTGTCTGGAAGAACAGTAAGTGCTTTTAACCACCTAGCCATCTCTCCAGTTTTATTATTATTATTATTTTGGTTTTTCAAGACAGAGTTTCTTTGTGTAGCCTTGGCTGTTTTGGAACTTACTCTGTAAACCATGCTGGCTTCGAATTCAGAGATCTGCCTACCTCCTTCTCCTTAGTGCTGGGATTAAAGGCATGGGTCATCACCCAGCTGCTTTTTATTGACCATCTCTCATTATTCAGGCTGGCCTTGAACTCCCTGTGGTTGAATATGATCTTGAACTCCTGATCCTCCTGCCTTCCACTTCCTGAGTGCAGGGATTACAGGTGTGTACCATCACACCCAACTTAAATTTAGTTTTAGCCTGTGCCAAAGCCAGGACATCTCAAACTGCTTCCCAGAACTCAGATGCCATGCTATTACCTGGGCTTGGAAGTCGCCAAAAAAAGTTTTCTTGTTTCCTCCGTTCCTTCCTTCCTTCCTCCCTCTCTCCCTCCTTCCCTCCCTCCCTCCTCTTCCCCTCCCTCCCTCCTTCCCCTTCCCTCCCTCCCTCCCTTCCCTCCCTCCCTTCCTTCCCTCCCTTCCTCCCTCCCTTTCTGTGCTAGAGATCCCAGGGTCTTGCACACCAGGCAGAGCTCGCCAAGGCCTGATGATGGTTTCCTCGGGTGCCCTGGCCAGCAGCCGTGCCCTATTTCTGTCGCATTGCCTATGCCCTTTGCACTCCCTTGGCCAGCCGTATGCCATTTGTGTCTAAGCTCAGACTTCTCCTTTAATCCACTGGTGACAGATCAGCTCAAGCTGCCCAGATCTGCTCAGGTTACCCACATCACTCCTATGTGGGACAGGTTTAGACTGTTTTCCTTCACACGGCATCCCAGTTTTGGGCCTATCTGTCTTCCACCCCCACAGAATCCCTTTGCTCCTGTTATGCTGGGCCCATGCTAGCTGTCAGTGTCTCTGACATGTTCTTGTCCCTCTGTGCATGGCCTTGTTCTTTGTGTTGAAAATGCCTTTGCCCAGTCTCCAGAGAATGAAACCCTACCCATTCTGGCTACAAATTCTCCGTGAAGCTGGCTCTGCTCTTGCCAGCAGCCAATCATTTCCCGGACCTCTGCCCCCTCCCCTGCTTTACTTAATTCCCAAGCTCTCTTCCTTGCCTAGTGACTGGGCTCCTCTAGCCTGTAGGCTCCTTCAACTAATGAGCGGTCTTATGATTGGCTCAGCTTGAGTCATTTGCTTCACAGGCTTTGAGGTTAGAGGGTCAGAGGATGCCCAGAGAGATGGTGGGTGCATTGACAGAACGGTATCTAATATGGCGGATGGGATGATGTTTTCCCATAAGACCTGAGTAAAAGCCTTGTTTTGTTTTGTTAACCATTTTTCTTTCATTGCTAGAGAGTCAAGCCAGAGTCTTATGAATACTAGACAAGTGCTTGTTAAGTTCTTTGATTTAATTTGCTTGTTCAATTAAAAAAAAAAAGTTTGAGTGAGCCAAACACAACTTGGTCTTTAACCTAGCAAGACAGTCGCATTAATCAGACAGTCATATAAACAGATCTAGAATTACGATAAATTTAAAATGAAAGCCTGGGAGTCACAGACAGGGTGTCTAGAAAGTGTTCGCATTTCCTAATGTGAATGACTGCCCCAGGACACGGCTTTTTCCTTCATAGTTAGGATGTTCCTTTAAATTCCCATGTTTCCAGGAGGCCCTTTTGGACTTGATTTGCACTGAAGTGTGAACAAAGGAGCAAGGCCCTCTCTCTTCTCACCGCTTTGAAAGAGGACAAATCTCATGAATGGGAATGTGTAAGCCTAGGGGGCTGGAGGGCAATCTCCCTTTCCCTGTCCCCCTCTTCTTTTAAAGTGTGTGTGTGTGTGTGTTTGTGTGTGTGTGATTGCATGCAAAACCAGAGCAACAAGTCGGATATCTTCCTACATTGCTTTTTTTTCTTCTTCTTCTTGACACAGAGTTTCTCAATAAACCTGAAGGTCGCCATCCCTCAACCCTGGTGTTACCAGCGTGTGTGGCCATCCGAGATTTAAATCCAGATTCTCCTTTTGTTTTGTTTTGGTCTGAGTGCTCTGTCTGCATGTTTGCCTGCATGTCAAAAGAGGGCACCAGATCTCATTACAGATGGTTATGAGCCACCATGTGGTTGCTGGTAATTGAACTCAGGACTTCTGGAAGAGCAGCCAGAGTTCTTAACCACTATCTTTCCAGCCCCAAATTGTTTTCTTTTGTGGGACAAACACTCTTAGCCACTGAGTCAGCTCCCCTGCACCCTCTTCCTTTCTCTTTATTTTTGTGATGTTGGAGGATCATATCTAAGGCCTTGCATATGCTAGGCAAAGTTTGAATGAGAATAGTCTTCATTGGCCCAGATATTTGAATGTTTGATTCCCAGTGGCAGAAACTGTTTAGGAAGGATCAGGAGGTGTGGCCTTGTTGGAGGAGGTATGTCACTAGAGTGTGGGCTTTGAGGTTTTAAAAGCCCTCACCAGGCCCAGTCTCTGTCTCTGTCTCTGTCTCTGTCTCTGTCTCTCTCTCTCTGCCTGCATCTTTATGGATCAGATAGATGTATGCTCTCAGTTACTGCTCCAGTGGCCATGTCTACTGCCTGCTGCCCTGCTCCCTGCCATGATGATCATAGATTCTAACCTCCTGAAACTGTTAGCAAAATCCCCAAATCAAATACTTCCTTTTGTAAGTTGCCTTGGTCATGGTGTCTCTGCACAGCAACAGAACACTGACTAAGACAGTCTATCACCGAGCTATGTTTGTCTTTATTTGTCTTATGATAAGACTCTGAGCAAATTGACTTAAAGGGACAGGGCTTGATTTTGGCTCAAACTTCCAACGATCTGGGTCTGGGGTGGGGCAAGAAGCCCTGGCAGGGAGCACACGGTAGAACAAAGAGAGGAAATGAGGGATGGAAAAGGAGTGAGGGAGGAAGGATGGAAGGGAGGAAGGGAGGGAGGGAGTCTCTGTGGTATTTTCTTCACTAATGATTGATCTGGGAGGGCACAGACATCGTGGGCCACATCACCATTTAGCAGGTGTTCCTGGGAGGTAACAGAAACTTGTCCCAAGGAGCAAGCCAGTAAGCAACAGTTGCTCCATGGTTTCTGCCCTGAGTTCCTGCCTTGGCTTCTGTCAATGGGCTGTGACCTTGGATATGTAAGCCAAATAAACTCTTACCTCCCTGAGCTGCTTTTGGTCGTGGTCTTTATCATAGCAATAGAAAGCAATCTAGGACAGTGCCCATCACCCCATTCTCCCTTGGATCTGGCCCCTGACAGGCCTGGCTGCTTAGCAGAGCTCTGGCTTTTGGAACTTAGCTCTTACCTCTTCTGTGATAGCCCTAATGGCAGGGTGCTCCAGTCTGGGGTCAGTGTGTCAGGCTCAACACTGGGCAAAGTTCAGAAATATTGCAGCTATGATATTTTGCTCTGCTTTAATGTGGAGGGATGAGAAGAGCAGACACCTAAGACAACATTGGGCAATAAGCAAGTTTGCAATCCCAATACTCAGCCCACTGAGGCAGGAGGGTTGTGAGTTCTAAGCCACCTGGGGCTAAACAGGAGACCAAGTCGCAGAACAAAACAAAAGCGGCACAGTAGAGGCTGTAACCTAGGAAGACCCCTGGGGCCTTTGTGAGGGTGAAAACAGAGTCATGGGCAGAGCCCTCTGCCTCAATCCTTCTACTTCCTTCCTTCCTTCCCCTCCGTCAAGGCTGAGCCTAGAAAGGTGAAGAATATCAGAACAGCACCTTTCTCTCCCAATAGTCTGAAAGTAGGCAGATGGATTGGCAATGACATTCAGGTGAACTCAAGGCCAGACCCCTGCAGGACCCTCTGTGACAGGCTGGCCTTCCCCTTGTCACACTTCTGCACTTCTAGGAGTCTGTTTTCTGCTTTGATATCTAATGCTTCACAGTTCTGAGCATGTTCTGTTGCAGGTGGCTTTCTTTTGGTGTGAGTGAGTGTGTATATGTGTGTGCATGAGTGAGTGGGTGTGTGCGTGAGTTAGTGAATGATTGGGTGCATGCGTGAGTACTTGAGTGAGTGGGTACAATATGTGTGTGTGTGTGTGTGTGTGCGCGCGCGCGCGTGTGCGCGTGTGTGAGTATGTGTGTGCAAGCATGTGGAGGCCAAAGGACAGCTTCAGGTGTTCCTCCTCAGGAGTTATCCATTTTGATTCTTTGAGGGAGCATCTCCCATTGGCTTGGGGTCCACCAATTAGGCTAGGCTGGCTGGCCAGCAAACTCCAGGAATTCTCTAGTCTCTGCCTCCTGAGTGCTGGGATTAAAGATGTGCACCATCATGCCTTGTGCGAGCCCATGCTTTTAATCACTCTGCAGGTTTCCCTCAGGATCATATTGGTGAGCCAGAAATGCTCATCAAGCTGGTGAACCACAAATGGTGGGATGGAGCCTAAGCTCAGAAGTTAATTGCTCTCAAAGAGGACCCCTGTTTGATTCCCAGCTCCCTCCTGGTGGCTCACAACCATCACTAACTCCAGTAAAAGGGGATCTGACATCCTCTTGTTCTTACTGTACAAATCAGAAACCTGAAGGCTTAACTTCCACCCTTGACCCAAAGTAAGGCTTTTTTAAATGTGTATGAGTGTTTTGCTTGTATGCATTTTGCATGCATTTACACATACCACATGGATGCCTGGTGCTCTAGGAGGTCACCAATTGAAAAATCTATTAGAACATGTAACTATCTAGATGATAGTTTGAGGAGTTGCTTATATTTGTTCAAAAGTTTTTGTTTTCCTGCCTGGAAACAAAGTGGTGGATTTGATGGGGAACAGAGCAGATTCAGCTTTTGCCCATAGGGCAGGAAATCTGCCTTGGAACGCTCACATCAAGCCTACTATCCATAAGAACAATTAGATGGGGGCTGGAGAGATGGCTCAGGGGTTAAGAGCATTGCCTGCTCTTCCAAAGGTCCTGAGTTCAATTCCCAGCAACCACATGGTGGCTCACAACCATCTGTAATGAGATCTGGTGCCCTCTTTCTGGCATGTGGGCATACATAGAGGTAGAATGTTGTATACATAATAAAAAAAATCTTAAAAAAAGAACAATTATAGAATAGAAATAACATAGAATGAAGTAAGTAAGTTTTGCTTGCTTGTTTTATATTAATATGACATAAGCTAGTCATTTTAAGAGGAGGGAGCCTCACTTGAGAAACTGCCTTTGTAAGCGCTGCCTATAGGCAAGTCTGTAAGGCATTGTCTTAATTAGTGATTGCTGTGGGAAAGCCTAGCCCATTATGGCTGGTGGTCCTGGATTCGATTGGAAAGCAGGCTGAGCAAGTTGTGAGGAGGAAGCCAGTAAAAAGCCCCATGGGCTCTTCATCCGTTTCTTCAGCAGCTGGGATGGGAAGGTATGCTGGCAGTCGGGAGCCAAGGAATACAACAAAGTCACACCGCACAGCCAACTTCACACGGGATTTATTAAGAAAGGTGAACCCAAGCTGCCTCTGCTTGGCTGAGAAACGGAAACCTAGGCAGAACACAAGGTTTCTATAGGGTTTCTCGGTGTGTGTGTGTGGGGGGGGGGGGGGACGCTTTCCAGGATGGCCTGGCATTGGAGGGATTATGTGGCCTGATCTTGAGGCGAGTTCTGGGATTGGTGGGAATTTTTCTTGTAGGGCAGGGCCTGACCACTCACGGGCCAGGTCTGGGAAAGGCTGTTCAATAGCTGTTAGAAAATGGCTGTTAGTGCCGTTAGGGAAGCCTAGGGTCCAGGGCCTTACAAAGCTCAGAAAGCATAACAAAGTTCACCAAGGGACCCAGGGACAGTCTTTCCTACCGTTTGAGTTGGAGTGAATTGCCAACACTCTTAACTCCAGGTTTATTCCCTGTTTGAGTTCCTGTCCTTATCCTTCAATGATGAACAGTGATGTGGAAGTGTAAACCAAATAAACCCTTTCCTTCCTAAGTTGCTTTGGTCATGGCGTTTCGTTACGGCAATAGTAACCCTAACTAAGACATAGATTTTCCTTAAAACCTACTCATTCCTTCTTTATAGTTAAATCATATCTAGGTTATAATACCTAAGGCTACCTAATGAGCTTTTAAAATGCATTGCTAAGGGAATAACAAGAAGAAAAAGGTGTGTATACGTTCGGTGTAGACCCTCCTTAACTTCTCCCCTGGAAGTTTTAGACCTGCTGTGGGGGGCTCTGGATACAAAGTTGAAGATATGGGGACCCACTGTTCTTGCCTGACATTCTTGGCCTCAATCTTTCATTTCATAGAGTAACATTTGTGTGTGTGTGTGTGTGTGTGTGTGTCAATGAGTTTACTTAAGGTTGCTTAGAGAAACATATGCAGTTTACCAGTGACTAAATACCATTGAAGGAAAATGTCTTTCTGTCTCTCTTACAATCTATGGATCTCGGGTAAGTATGAGCTTTTCCCCCTACCAACTGTTAACTGCCTACAGAATTCAGGGATGGGCAGGGCCTCACAAGCCCATTCAAACGACTCTTAAAGTCACTTTCAAAATGGACAGTTTTGTATGTCTTAGATTTACTTATTGGGGTGTGTGTGAAAAGTGTAGACTGGGATTCCTGGCTATCCCCTAAAAGTCATTGGAATTACACGGGTTAATCGAAACGGAAAAACTACAGCTCCCGGCACGTCTCGGGACAGTGTTCCCACCCTTTCTTTTGCTATGCACCACCAATGACAGTTAAATATTTGAATAGACCAATAATAGAATGAAACTGCTCATTTGTAGGCGGGGCCATAGGTTCATCCAATCGTAGGGGGCTCGAAGAAACATTCTAGCCAATCTAAGGCTTCGGGGGCGGAGCTTGAGGCGGGGCCGCGGACCGAAGTGCCGCGGAAGATGGCGGCTGAGGCGCTGAGTGGAGGGGAGGCACCGGCCTGCGACTCCGGCCGGAGGTGAGCCAAGTTCTCAGTCCCGCTGCCTAGGAGACGGGGCTGTGGGCTGGCGATGTCGCCGCCCTGCCCTTGAGTCACCGTGGCCCACAGGGCCGGGCTTTGTTCCGCTCTCCCGTGGTGTCAGCGCCGTCGCGCCTGCGGGGGCTGAGGCGCGTCGCTGCGGTCTGTGCTCCCGGCCGCGCGTGGAGCCCGCCCTCCGCTCTGGCTGCAGACGCCCGGTCAGGACCGGTACCTGCCCTGGCGCCGAGCGCTTTGAGTGGAAGCTGAAGCCCGGAGTGGGTCAGCGGACACCCCCGCCCCCCCAACGTCACTGGAGCTTTAAACGCCCTCCAGGGACATTTAAAGTCCCAGCAGGGACTTGAGTGACCGTGCCCCCAGGCTGGCTGACCTCTCTGGGCTTCAGTCTTCGTCTGTAAATGGACATAGCAATGCCTATTTCAGAACCTGGACGGAACGAAACAGTCCCCTTTAGAGCGCCTGGCACCCAGCCTGGCACCCAGCCTGGCAAATCCTATTTGAAGGAGAACAGCTAAGAACAACACATCGTGGGTTCTGCTGTCCATGAAATTGTGACTTCATTCTTCTTTCAGGAAAGCCGAGTCTGTCCTCATTGATTACTGATATTGGGGACCGATTCGCTCCAACAGAATGAGGTTATTTATATTGTCTCAGCAATGATCAGTGCCATGCTTTGGTACCGATGGTAAGGAATGTGAGAGTCCAGGAATTTTGAGAATCTGGGTTTGTGAGCCGGGTTCTTCCTGAGCCCACATGGGCTTGTTTGGGTATCTGGAGGAGTTTCCTACTCTTTGACCTACCCTCACCCTGCCCCAAACTGTGCTGTGGGTTGATAAACGTCATTAGACCACTGTCACCCAACTCCGAAAGTCCTGAATTGTAATGAAAACGAGGACAAATGAAATACTGTTCTCCAGCACAGGACTCTGAATTCCTGTGCAAGGCTACTGCCAACTGAACCAAAAATTTTAAACTATTTACTACATGGTCAACACAACACAGTTTTATCTGACTCTGAAACCTTCTATTGCTGTTATTGAGACAGGTTCTTGCTAAGTAGCTAGGCTGGATTGGAACTCCCAATCCTGCTTCAGCTTCCCCTGTACTAGTTACTGCATATTGCATATTTGGGGTTCTTGTGAACTTATTTATTTACTTTGTTGTGTGTGTATGTGTTTGGTTGGTTTGTTTTTTGTTTTCCAAGACAGAGTTTCTCTGTGTAGCCCTGGCTGTTCTGGGACTTGCTTTGTAGACCAGTCTGGCCTTGAACTGAGAGATAGGCCTGCCTCTGCCTCTCTGCCTCTCGAGTGCTGGGATTAAAGGAATGTGCCACCACTGTCCTGCATATTTATTTCTTTGAGAGTCTCATGTAACCCAGCTTGACCCCAATCTTAAACTAATGATTACCTCTACCTCCCAAGTGCTGGGATTACAGGCATATGCCACCAAGCCCAGTTTTATGTGGTGCTAGGAGTCAAACCCAGGACTTCATTCTGACTGAGCTATATTTCCAGACCCATTTAATTAATGGGGGCTTAATATTTTTTTAATCTATTATCTATCACGTGTGTGTGTGTGTGTGTGCGCACACAGGTGCCACATTGCATGCCTAGGAGGTCAAAAGACAGCTCACAGGAATTCTCTTCTTCCAGCAGGTGGACCCGAGGAGCAAACTTGGATTGTCAGGCTTGGCAGTGAGTGCCTTCTTGAGCCACCTCACTGGCTGACCGCCTGGGTTAGCATTCATAGCTATGGTGCATACCTCTTTCTTTCTGGTGTCTTAGCTAGATCCTGAGGAGGCATTTGTTATATGAGAACAGCTCTGTGAGATCAACTTGTTGTAGCAGTGGGTACAGGAGCAGCTGTAGATTCAGTACTGGACAGTAACGTGTATAGTTAATGTCTGTGGGGACTAAAGGTGCTTGTTCTAGGAAGGAAAGCCTAGGAAAAGGAGAGAGAAGGGAGGGATGACAGCTGTTTGTTAGACACGGACATGTTCAGGATCGGTTAGCAGGATTTTCTCACGTTGAGCCTCAGTAGTACTGGCTTGAGTTGGGCATCCCCTGCATTTGGGGTGTCGTTACTGCTATAATCTGGAGAAGTTGAGCTTCATAACATTTTACTGAGCAAACTCATTAAGAACATATATCATGAATCTAAATTCTCCTTCAATCTGCATTTCTCTGTTTCAAATATCAATGACTTAACAGTCTGCTTAGTAAATACTAGCATAAAATTTTGAATTTGTAAAGTGCTGTTATTTAAAAACCTTTAAAAATAGCTAGGTGTAAAATTATAACTGTGTTCTGGGATTAGGAGATTTAGAAAAGAGACAAGCTGATCTGGTGGAGGGGAGGTTGAATGTTCCTTTATTAATTGAAGTCCCCAAATGAGATTTTGATGATTCCATTCAATTTAGAAGAGACTAGAATTAAAATCTCATCTTTGGAGTTTAGTTTGTTATTTGGTAGGGGCCATTTAAAGAAAATTGTTATTACATATTGTTTTTCTTTTTATAGAACCTAATACTGTATTTACATTTGTGACGTAGTTGATACTGTATATCACAGTTTCAGGTACTGGGTGAGCTTGTTTCTGGGCTCTCTATTTTCCTTGTCCATTTTATTTTCTGTTTTTAATCTATTTGGTAGATAAAAACATACACAAAAACTACTAGATATGAGCCCAGAAGTGTAAAGAGCACTGTGAGCCTCCCTCCCTCCCAAGGTCTGTGTCACCAGTAACCTGAGCCCCATTGTGTGTGTCTACCCTGTGCTCCTCCCATGCTTATCACCCCTACCTCTCCTTTTGTGGTGCTGGGGAGGTGTCTGTTGCTGAACTATGTCCCCATCCCTCTCATTTTTTGCTTTAAAATCAAAATAGTTTAGGTAGGCGTGGTGGTGAACATTTGTAACCCTTGCACTAGTGAGGTTGAGGTAGGAGAAGCAGGAGTTCAAGGTCAGCCTCAACTTAGGTAGAGAGTTTGAAGCCAGCCTGGGCTATATGAGACCCTGTCTCAAAAACAAAACAAAAAAACCCAAACCAAAGTCCATCATCTTGGACAATGAATATATGCTATATAATAATTTCTGTGTAATAACTATCTAACAATAATAAAATTAAAATTTTAAAGAATTGAAGACCAGGTATACACATACCTGTAAATCTCAGCACTAGGGCAGCTGAGGCAGGAGGATGGTGAGTTCAGCATCAACTTGGGCTAAAGTTAGTGAGACCTGTCTCAAAAAACAAGACAAAACATCAAAAAAACCCCAACCAGCCAAACAAACAAACAAAAACCCAGAATAAAGCAAATAAAAAATCTCTCCAAACTATAAATTTTCATTGAACTCCTCCAGAGCAAAAGCACTGACTGATCCTTGGACAATATTCATCACTCTGGGTTTTGGAACACACAGATGTAGCCATAGAATTGCTTCTAGCATTAATTGCCTGGAGCTCTTGTCATTTAAAGTCTATAGAAAATAAACTTGCACTGGGTAGTAGTCCAAGCTCTCAGGAGGCAGAGACAGGAGGGTCTCTGTGAGTTCAAGGCCAGTCTGGTCAATAGTATGAGTTCAAGGATAATCAGGGCTACACAGGAAGACCCTGTCTTTAAGAAACCAACCTCCCCTCCCAAAAAAAAGAAAACAATCTTTGACTCTCCTTGTTTGAGGAGTGAGAGATTTAGACAGAATTGGATAGTGAGGGGAGCCTGTTAAAGAACTGTCCCATAGAACATTCCTCAAATAGAGAATTTTGATGTTACTTTAAAAAGATGAGTTTTATTTATGTGTACATGTGTATGCCTGTGTGAGTATATGCCACATGTGTGCAGGTTCCCATAACAGGACAGAAGAGGGTATTGGGTTCTCAAGCTGTAGTTATAGGTGGTTTTAAGCTGTTTGATGTATGTGCTAAGAATTGCATTCCTGGTCCTCTGGAAGATCAGCAAGCACACTTAATCACTGAGCTGTCTTGCCAGTCCCTGATGTTACTTTAAAAGAGCAACAACATCTACACCTCGTTATTATGTGTCTATGCTGTGGCACACTGGTGGAGGCTGGAAGACAGCTTTCAGGAGTTGGTTCATTTTTGTCATCAGATGTGTCCGGGGGATCACAGGTTGTCGTGCTGAGCCATTTCACTGGCGTGTCGGTGTTATTTTTGTAATGCAATTAGCTTCCTTCTCATTTTACATTGTTTTGGGGGAGGATATTATGAGAGATGTCAACCACAAGAGTAATGCCAATTCTTCTGACACTCAAAAATAATTACCAATAAGCCAATAAAGTGGTGGGATGCTCTGAGAAGTATAACTCAGTGTCTGAATTGAGAACATTACGTTGTCATTGAAGAGAACACACTCTTCCATTAGATTCCAGTGTAGGGGTAAGAAGGTAAGCTTAGCCCTGAATTCTTTCACCTCTGTTTTGTCAATTTTTGTTAAGTTGTTCTTGTCGCTTCAAATTAGTTTATGCTGAGATCAAATATAGGGGCTAAATACATTTTGCAAATGGTTGTAGCCTAGGAGATAGGTGTGAGTGTTGTGACTCAGATGGAAAGGTATCCTGGCGGTTGGGAGCCAAGGAATACCACAAAGTCACCACAAGCCTAACAGCTAACATCACTGCTCTAGGGAAAGGTTTCTGCTCTGACAGGAGAGGGTTTCCCCAGCAATGCAGAGAAGTGTGACAACTCTGCTCCACCAGGGCTAAGTTTCCCCAGAGAAAGTGTTACAGTTCTGCTCTGTCAAAGATGTCACATCTCACGACAGACTTCACTCCAGATTTATTGGGAAGAAAGAATCCAGGAGGTGGCTGCCTCTAGGATGAGGGAGTAGCAAGCAGAACAGTGTACAGAGTTTATAATATACAGGATTTCTTGAGGGGGAGCTTTCCAGGGTGGTTTGGGATTAATGGATTTTTGTGGCCTGATTCTGGAGCAATATCGGGGATTGTTGGGATTCTGCAGCCTGACTCTGGCAAGCTCAGGTGCGATTTCAAGCTCGGTCCTGGGGTCGTCAGGATCAGGGTGTTTTTCCTTGGCCTTTTATTTCACCATACAATAAGAGCTTCACCTTGACAGGGCAGTGTCTCTTCTAATAGATTATTACTGTTCAGTGAAGCTGTGTGGTGCTGCTTATTGCTCTGGACTATTTCTTATAGCTATAGTGTTATGATACGACAAGAGATTGGATCTTGGCAGTGGGTCCAAACCATGGCGGGTAGAGACAGATGGTGCTTGAAGGACAAACACGCCATGCAGGCAGAGCTTAGTGGGGAGTTTTTTTGGGGGAAGTGAATGGAGAGGGAAGAGAGAGAAAGGGAGTACAGAGACCTAGTGGGAAGAAAGAGAGGGAGGGAGGGAGGGAGGAGGGGAAGGAGAGACATGCAGAGAGAGGAAGAGGTAGGCAAAGTTTTGCCTGTTAAAGGGACAGGGTGCTGCCTGCCATGCATGCAGGGGTGTTGTGTGATATTTTACTCTTTTTTTTTAAAAATATTTATTTATTTATTATGTATACAATATTCTGTCTGTATGCCTGAAGGCCAGAAGAGGGCGCCAGACCTCTTTACAGATGGTTGTGAGCCACCATGTGGTTGCTGGGAATTGAACTCAGGACCTTTGGAAGAGCAGGCAATGCTCTTAACCACTGAGCCATCTCTCCAGCCCGATATTTTACTCTTTTGACTGTTTGGAGAGCCCACCACCTAGCTCCCAAATAAATCATACATGGAGGCTATTCTTAGTTAGAAATGCCCAGCCTTAGCTTGGCTTCTTTCTTGCCAGCTTTTCTTAAATTATCTTGACTACCACTTGCCTCTGGGCTTTTATCTTTCTCTGTTTCTGTATATCTTACTTTACTTCTTTCTCTGTGGCTTGCTGGGTGGCTGACCCCTGATGTCTTCCTCCCCTTGTTCTCTCTTCTTTGGTTCTCCTTTTATTTATACTCTCTGCCTGCCAGCCCCACCTATTCTTGCTCCTGCCTCATTATTGGCTGTTTAGCTCTTTCAACCATCAGGGGTTTTAGACAGGCATGGTAACACAGCTTCATAGAGTTAAACAAATGTAGCATAAACAAAAGCAACATATCTTTACATCATTAAACAAATGTTCTACAGCATAAACAAAAGTAATACACCTTTTTTTTTTAAGTAATACACCTTAAAATAATATTTCCTAACACAGGGGTAATGCAGGGACGATGCACTCTGCCAGGTCTCCAAGGCGGCGGGGCCAGGTGGGCCTGGATGCAAACATTCCCTTTTTAATTTATTAGAAAAGAGTAAGAGCTGGGTGGTGGTGGCGCATGCCTTTAATCCCGGGACTCAGAAGGCAGAGGCAGGCGGATCTCTGTGAGTTCAAGGTCAGCCTGGTCTACGAGAGCTAGTTCCAGGACAGACACCAAAGCTACACAGAGAAACCCTATCTCGCCGGGCGGTGGTGGCGCACGCCTTTAATCCCAGCACTCAGGAGGCAGAGGCAGGCGGATCTCTGTGAGTTCGAGGCCAGCCTGGTCTACAAGAGCTAGTTCCAGGACAGGAACCAAAAGCTACGGAGAAACCCTGTCTCGAAAAATCAAAAAAAAAAAAAAAAAAAAGAAACCCTATCTCAAAGAAAGAAAGAAAAAGAGAGGACTTTGGTGCTTTATTTCTTTTCTGATAGTTCCCAAATAAAGTGATATACTTAACACTACATTTCAGAGCCTCTTAAGGTTGAAAATGCATCAAGAGAGTATATACTTCTCACAGGTGGTAAGTCAGGCTTGGACAACTTTAAATATAGCTTGTACCTTGTGAAATGCTGCCAAGGTTGTTCTTAGAGAACAAATCAAGTTAAGCAATTCGCCAGGGAGGAAACATTTAGTTTTGTGGGTTTACAGTTTCGACAGGAGTCAGCCAGAAGATCCAGCTACAGGATGCTGCAGTTTATTCCCTGGAGCTGTGTGGGTTCATGGCTTCAGTGCCCTCACAAGTACTTGCATTTCATTTTTCTTTAATTGATTTTTCAAAGGTGGATCCTCTTTCCAGCCCATTCCAAGTGTATCGTTTTGCAGGCAGAGTACCATCTAGTGGTAAAAGAAATCACTATAGACTACAACCAGGATGTAAAATGACTTTGGGTGCTGCCATTCTTGGAGATAGCTGCTTATCTGTTTGTGTACACACCCAATTATTCATTTTCCTGCTTCTAACCATATCTGTGCTTTTAAATTCAGGTCCTCATGCTTGTGAGGCAAGCCACTGAGTTATCTTCTCGCCCTCTCCTTGCACAACTTGTTATAATGTTTTTATTTTTTGTTCTTTGTTTAGGCAAGACAAGGTTTCTCTGTGTAGCCTTGCCTGTCCTGGAACTCACAGAGATCCGCCTGCCTCTGCCTCAGCCTCCTGGGTGCTGGGATTAAAGGTGTGCACTACCACTGCCTGAATAATTTCCTTATTTTTACATTGTGTGGGGTGTTGGTGGTACACACTTCAGGCTTGGAGTTCATTCTAGCACTGAAGAAGGGATTTTTGAATTCTGATGTTCTACAAAGCCTGAAAACTAAGGTGTGTTTTCAGAATACCAGAAAAGGTTCGCAAGAGAGATGGAAGGTCCGCCATTTTTGTCATCTAAATCATTCAGGTTTAGGAAAACAATGGAGCCAGGCATAGTGGTGAATGCCTTTAATCCCAGCACTTGGGAAACAGAGATAGATGGGTCTCTGTGAGTTTGAAGCCAGCCTGGTCTACAGAGTAAGTTCTGGGACAGTCAGGGCTATACAGAGAAACCTTGTCTCTAAAAACAACCCCCCACTCCAGAAAAAGGAGGAAATTATGTAGTGTGGTTTTTTTTGTCATATTGTTATTTATTTTTGCATTGGGTGTTAAAGCCAGGGCCTGATACATCCTTTACCTTGGAGCTTCATTCCCAACCCCATTATTCTATTTATGTCACTTGTAGCAAAATTTAAACCCAAATTACTTTGTTATCTGTAGATAACTGCACTTTTGTTTCTGGCCACTCAGACTTGAATAATCACACGGAAATTATATTAATTACAACATGGTTTGGCCAATGGCTCAGGCATATTCCTAGCTAGCTCTTACATTTTAAATTAACCCTTTTCTATTATTTTATATTTTACCATGAGACTTATGGTTTGTTACTTCACATCTTGCTTCTTGGGTGGCTACATAGTGTCTCCTGACTCTGCCTTCTTTTTCCTTGCATTCAGTTTAGTTTTCCTACCTAGCTATATTCAGTCCTGCTATAGGCCAAAGCAACTTCTTTATTAACCATTGGTAATAAAACATAGTAATAGCATACAGAGGGGAATCACACGTCAGTTAAAAAGCAAAACAACAAAAATCTCCCACAAATCCACAAGAACCCTCCAACTTTGTCATGAAATGTCGCTTTATGTGTAGAGTGATGCTTTACCCCTCAGCCCAGCAGATCTTAACATTTTGCCATATTAGCTTCAAACCCTCCTCATTTTTCATAGCTCAGTTATTTATAATGGCAGCATTAGTGCCTGGAAAGGATGATCTTCAGGTTTCCTCCTCCCAAGTGTTGAGGTTACAGATATGGTTTATAATCTCAGTACTTGGAGAGATAGCTGGATCCTTGTACTCACTGGCCAGCTATTTTTGGTGAGCTCCAGGTTCAGTGATACCCTTTTTTTTTTTTTAAAGTGGAGAGAGAGTGATAGAGGAGGATACCAGTAGTCAACCCCTGGACCCCACATGTGTGCACATGGCCAAATGTGGCCAAATGCACCTGTGCACACATATGTGCCTGCTCCCCACACAAAATAAAACAAATTAAAGAAATTGGGTTTGATGGTACGTGACTGGAATCCCCTGCACTTGGGAGGTAGAGGCAGGGAGATCTTGAGTTCATAGTCAACCTTGGGCTGCACAAGGAGACCCTGTCTCATAGGCACACCCCCACTCACCAATGAACCAAAACAATCCCTTAAAAATTGAAAGTGTGTGGGGGCTGGAGAGATGGCTCAGAGGTTAAGAGCACTGACTGCTCTTCCGGAGGTCCTGAGTTTGATTCCCAGCAACCACATGGTGGCTCACAACTGTTAAGAGATCTGGTGCCCTCTTCTGGCCTGAGGGCATACATGGAGGCTGAACACTGTGTATATAATAAAAATAAACAAATCTTTAAAAAAAAATTGAAAGTGTGAGCATCGGTTAGTAGGATGTTTCCCTCGATTTGAGTTTCATGTCTTACAGGAATGAATATTGTGGTTTGAATGAGAATAGCCCCCGTAGGCTCATATATTTGAATATCTCGTGCCTAGCTGGTGGACGTTTAGGGAAGGATTAGGAGGTATGACCTTGTTCAAGTAGCTGCTGCAGCCTTATTGGAAGTGGTATTGTTACAGGGAGAGGGCTTTCAAAAGCCCATTCCAGGCTCAGTGTCTTTCTCTGCCTGCTGCTTGTGGATTAGGATGTAAAACTGTCAGGTAGTGTTCTACTCCATGCTTGTCTGCTTTCTATCATGATGATGATGAACTAACTCTCTGAAACTGAAGCAAGCCCCCAAGTCAATACTTTCTTCTTTTTTTAAAAAAAAATATAATTTATTTACTTTTATTTTATGCTCATTGGTGTTTTGCCTGCATGAATGTCTGTGTGAAGGTCAGATCTTGGAGTTATAGATGGTTGTGAGCTGACAGTTGTGGGTTCTGGGAATTGAACCTGGGTCCTCTGGAAGAATAGGCAGTGCTCTCACTGTAGAGCCATCTCTCCAGCCCCTGTAAATGCCTTTTCTTTCTTTCTTTCTTTCTTTCTTTCTTTCTTTCTTTCTTTCCTTTCTCTCTCTCTCTCTCTCTTTCTTTCTTTTAAAAATAAGAGTTGCTTTGGTCATGGTGTCTTATCACAGCAATAGTACAGAAATTAAGATGAAGATATTCCTTTACCTTTAGCTATCAGACACTGAGACAAAAATGAACCCCATGAAATTGGAATTTCCCCTGGAATCTC
The DNA here is from genome assembly GCF_018167655.1 of Microtus oregoni. Lineage (NCBI taxonomy): Eukaryota > Metazoa > Chordata > Mammalia > Rodentia > Cricetidae > Microtus > Microtus oregoni. The sequence goes on from NW_024543071.1 coordinate 19,303,187, forward strand.
CTGTTGGGAAGAAGGAAGTGCTGAGGCCATGGTGCCAGCTAGAGGGGAACATAAGTCCTTATCAACTTGTCAGATCACCTTGTGGGGGAGACTGGAGCCCAGACAATGGTGATGGGTGGGACTGACTACACCTTGTCTTAGACTGCTTAATTGTGCATACCACTTGCCTACTATTTAAACCTTAACCTTGCTGGGTGGTGGTGGGGCACATTTGTAATCCTAGCACTCAGGAGGCAGAGGCAGGCGGATCTCTGAGTTTGCGGCCAACCTGGTCTACAGAGCAACTTCTAGATAGTTAGTACTACACAGAGAAACCCTGTCTCCAAAACAAACAACAAATAAAACAAAAACTTAACCTTGTGTCATAACCTGTAAACGAAGACTGCACCTTCGTTTCCTGGCCACCCAGACATGAATAATCACACAGAAACTATATTAATAATATATAAAACATAATTATATATTATTATATGATTTATAGTATATAATAATATACTACACTGTTTGGTCTATTAGCTCTGGCTTCTTATTGACTAACTTTTACATCTTTTTTTTTTTAAAGATTTATTTATTAATTATGTATACAGCATTCTACTTGCATGTGTCCCTGCAGGCCAGAAGAGGGCACCAGATCTCATTACAGATGGCTGTGAGCCATCATGTGGTTGCTGGGAATCAAACTCAGGACCTCCGGAAGAGCAGTCAGTGCTCTTAACCTCTGAGCCATCTCTCCAGCCCCTAACTCTTACATCTTAAATTAACCCATTTCTTTTTTTTGTTTTCTCTTAATGTATTTTTTTTTTTTTTTTTTTTTTTTGGTTTTTTGAGGCAGGGTTTCTCTGTGGCTTTGGAGCCTGTCCTGGAACTAGCTCTTGTAGACCAGGCTGGTTTTGAACTCACAAAGATCCGCCTGCCTCTGCCTTCCGAGTGCTGGGATTAAAGGCATGCGCCACCACCGTCCGGCTTAATGTATTTTTTTTAAATATTTATTGAGCTCTACATTTTTCTCTGCTCCCCTCCCTGCCTCTCCCCTCCCCCATTCAGCTCTCTCCCAAGGTCCCCATGCTCCCAATTTACTCAGGAGATCTTGTCTTTTTCTACTTTCTACTTCCCATATAGATTAGATCTATCTAAGTCTCTCTTAGTGTCCTCTTTATTGTCTAAATTCTCTGGGATTGTGGTCTGTCGGCTGGCTTTCTTTGCTTTATGTTTAAAAACCACCTATGAGTGAGTACATGCGATAATTGTCTGTGTCTGGGTTACCTCACTCAAAATAATGTTTTCTAGCTCCATCCATTTTTCTGCAAAATTCAAGATGTTATTATTTTTTTCTGCTGTGTAGTACTCCATTGTACATTTTTCTTATCCATTCTTCAGTTGAGGGGCATTTAGGTTGTTTCCAGGTTCTGGCTATGACAAACAAAGCTGCTATGAACATAGTTGAGCACATGTCCTTGTGGCACGGTTGAGCATCCTTTGGATATATACCCAAAAGTGGTATTGCTGGGTCTTGAGGAAGGTTGTTTCCTAATTTTCTGAGAAATCGCCACACTGACGTCCAAAGGGGTTGTACCAGCAATGCAGAAGTGTTCCCTTTTTTTTCCCACAACCTCTCCAGCATAAGTTGTCATCAGTGTTTTTGATCTTGGCCATTTTTACAGGTGTAAGATGGAATCTCAGAGTTGTTTTGATTTGCATTTCTCTGATGACTAAGGATGTTGAACATTTCCTTAAGTGTCTTTTAGCCATTTTAGATTCTTCTGTTGAGAGTTCTCTGTTTAGGTCTGTACTCCATTTTTTTAAAAATTGGATTATGTGTTCTTTTGGTGTCCAATTTCTTGAGTTCTTGTATATTTTGGAGATCAGACCTCTGTCTGACATGGGGTTAGTGAAGATCTTTTCCCATTCTATAGGCTGTCGTTTTGTCTTGTTGACCGTGTCCTTTGCTTTACAGAAGCTTTTCATTTTCAGGAGTTCCAAAATTAATCCGTTTCTATTAATCTATGTATCACCATGAAGCTGTGGCCTACTGGTAAGGTTCTGGCAGTATCTTTCTCCTTTGGCAGCTACATGGCATCTCCTTGACCTCACCTTCTATTTCTCTACATCTTTTCCAGCCTGGCTATAATTCTGCTCTGCTATAGGCTAAAGCATCTTTATTCATTTACCAATAAGAGCAACACATATACAGAAGGACTTCCCACATCAATGACCCCTGAAGATGAACCGGGAAGGGGTATGTCACAGTACAGTACCTGTTTTTCTCTTTATTTTGGCCACATTGAATCAGTCTCTGTTCTTCACTATTTGTGTGTTTAGTTAGCCTGTTGAAGACAGGGCTGCCAGGGCCCAGGCTATGACCCTAATAACTAAGGTAACACCAGCACTTCAATACAACAAACAAATATATAATAGAACCTCACAAGTGGAAAGTGTTCCCATTCCTTCAGAGGCTTTGCGATTTTATTATGGAGAATACATATAATGTGTGTGTATATACATGGCCACATGTGCCGTAGAGCCTATGTAGAGGTCATGAGGAGAACTTTTCTCTCTTTCCACTCTTACATGGTTTCTAGGGATTACAACTTGAGTTGCCAGGCTTGCATAGCAATTTCCATTATCTACTGAGCCATATCACTGACTGAAAATTTTTAATGCAGGTAAATATGCAACATTTTCTTTGTGGATTATGCTTTTATATCTTACCACTTAGGCTAGATTGGCTAGTGAACCCCCAGGGACTCTCCTTTCTTCTTTACCTCTTCAGTACTGGGATTATAAGTGTGTGCAACCACACTGGTCACTTTTATAGTTTCCAAGGATCAAATTTATGTTATCTGGCTTGACAGCAGGTGCCTTTACCCAATGAGCTCTTGTCTGCATAAGAAATTAAACAACATCCACTTTTGATTTCTTCCTGTCCACCTCCATTAGTCACTGTTAGGCCTCATAGTAACTGGCTCTTAATGTGCTTGCAAGATTGAGTTTTCTTTACCTTGGTTAATTTCTTCTTAAATACTGTTTTCAGGGCTGGGGATATAGCTTGGTGGTAGAGTGCTCTCTTAACATCCATGAAGCTCTGGGTTCTATCTTCAGCACAGTGTAACACAGACCCCCCCCCCCCAAAAAAAAACAAAAACAACAACAACAACAACAACAAAAAACAATGAACACTTGCCCCACAGAAAATCCTCTCCCCAGGACTGGAGAGATGGCTCAGAGGTTAAGAGCACTGACTGCTCTTCCAGAGGTCCTGAGTTCAATTCCCAGCAACCACATGGTGGCTCACAGCCATCTGTAATGAGATCTGGTGCCCTCTTCTGGCATGCAAGCATACATGGAAGGAATGTTGTGTAAATAATAAATAAATAAATCTTAAAAAAAAAGAAAAGAAAATCCTCTCCCCAAACAAAACACCTGGTTCCTAAAGTTTCTTTTTTACCCTTTTTCTTTTCTTTCTTTCTTTTTTTTTGCTTCATGTTTAGATCCATATTGTTTCGAATTAAAAATATTATTTGTGAACTGCTTCATATATTTATATAATTTTGATCATATCTATCCTCATTACTCTCAATTTATCCCATTCCTCCTGAACATCTTATTTCCCACCAGAATCCCCTCACTTTTCTACCCCTTTCTCTCTGTTAGTATGTTAGTGTTAGGAATTAGGGCTGTTAGTGTGAGCATGGGTGAGGATTTATTTACCAGAGCATGGGCCACTTGCATTGACTACAGCACTGAAGAACTGTCCACTGCAAAACAGCTTCTCTGACCAAGGCTAAGAGCAGCACAATCTGTGGAATGGACATAAATAGTTAGAAGGCAACATGACAGCATGTTCATTTAGCAAAACAACAGCAGTAGGTTCCTCCTAGGGCCCGTGTCCTTCCTGTGTGGAAAAGGGTTCAAATCAGAAGGCAGTTGTCTACTTCCTTAAAGTCATGTTGCTGTGTTCCCAGGGTCATATCTTGCCTGGCATGTCAGCATTGGAGCATGCAGGGTCATAGGTTAAGATGCTGGTGATTTTTCTTCCCCATCAGCCTATATACACCTTCTGAGTAGTATGAAATCTAGCTGCAGGGAAGAAGCTTCCAGCCCAGTTCCAACCTAATGTCTCTTAAGTCTTACAACCAAGGTGTGTGGTGTTTAACAAAACAATCTATTAGCAATAGCTTTTATTGTTCTGTGGCCTCTGGTGTCTCTCTGACCAGTGGGAAGTATCCCACATCTGGCTCTGGGGTTTTCATTTAATAACCTGTGCTGGACTAGAGAGATAGTTAAGGAAGTTTGGTTCCCAGTACCCATGTCAGGTGACACACAACCACCTATAACTCCAGTTCCAGAGGGGTCTATTGACTGTGGCCTCTGGGCCACTGTGTGCATATAGAGTACAGACTCACACAAGCACACACATATACAAACATGAAAAAAATCTTAAAAAAATGTGGCTTCTGGAAGCTGGAATTTATTTTTTATGTATGTTGTAGAGATTACCCCTCCTCCGTATTATAAACACACCAGTCTATGCGCTTTTATTATGTGATATTTCATTCGCTATAACCTGCAATGTAGAAGTGAGGGGAAACTGCTGTTGACTTCATCAGAGACTGGCAAGTACAAGTAGCTGGTCTAGTTTTTAATTCTGGTTTGTTCCTCCTTACAGAACAGTGCTCAGAGTCTCAGTAAGTACTGCCTTTCAGGCCCCATAATATGTCCTTGTGCCTCCTACATGCCTGGAATTTGTGTAGGCTGCACAGGGACCAGAAAGGAGAGTTCTTTGTCACAGCAGGAGAAAGCTTTGTCCTCTCTCCTGCACTTAGCAATGCCTCATCAGAAGCTTTCGGCGTTTATGTAAGAAGTTTAATTTTTCTTGAACTTGGGTTTACTTAGTTTTACACTTTTGTTGACTAGGATGTTGTCTTAGTACTAGAAATGTCTAAATGTCTTATGATAAACGCATTCTTTGATGCTGTTAGCTTTGTGTTGTGGAAGAAGTGATTAGTGGGCTTTGTAATGTGGGGAACCTCTTACAACTGTCTTCCATGTCTTCAACTTTGTAATGTGGGGAACCTCTTAACTGTCTTCCATGTCTTCAACTTTGTAATGTGGGGAACCTCTTACAACTGTCTTCCATGTCTTCAACTTTGTAATGTGGGGAACCTATTACAACTATCTTCCATGTCTTCAACTTTCTTCCTTCTTAAATTATTTTTGTCTCCAAAGACCTTGTACCAGGTGCTCCATTCGGAAAAGGTGAGGAAGAGGCTAAAAAATAATTTGCTTACAGAAAAGTGTGGCATAGTGAGAGTGAATGAACATGGGAGGAGAGTGGGGTGGGCACAGAGGGTAAAGTGAGTGAGATGATTTATGCCTCACTTACACATTAGGACTTCCAGTGGATCTTTTTTCTAAGCCATTTTTAAAAAAATGTATACAATGTTCTCCTGCATACGTGCCTGCCAGCAGAGGGTACCAGACCTCATTACAGATGGGTGTGAGCCATCCTATGGTTTCTGGGAATTGAACTCAGGACCTCTGAATTAACCTCTGAACCTTCTCTCCAGCCAGTTTGTTTTTTCTTTAGGCATCTTTGAACATGCTCAAGGCTGTTTAGGGGGAGCATTTTTTTCAGGGTGTTAAAAAGGAGGAGGGCCTTGCGTTTCTAATCTGTTTTCAAGTGTGTATGTTTGATCCAATTTAGTGCTGGAAGGGTCATCAGTGGGAGAAATCTCAGTCTTAACCAGTCATGCTCTTGAATCTGTAAGCTTTTACATGTGTACATGTTTCTACTTAAGGACTATGATGTTATATGTTTTATATATATTAATGCTAGAGATAATTTGGTCTGAAACCAGTTATTCCCTTTTAAAGGGATGTGAGTTACATTGATTAGACAATCATAAGGTTATTTTTCTTGTGCTTCTGCATTTCTTGATTTGTTGTTGCTGTGGTTACTTCTTATTGGCAGGGATTATAAACATTACTTCCATAGTGACTCTTGTTTCTTTCCTGTAATAACTAACACTGAAAAAAAGGAGCTGTTGACAAACAATTAAAATGAAGTTGCTTCTCCTGCCTTCACTGCCAAGCAGGAGGGAGGCAGAGGCAAACAGATCTCTAAGTTCAAGGTCATCCTGGGCTACACACAGAGTGAGTTCCAGGACAACCAGGGCTACCCAGAAAAAAAACTCTTAAAACCAAAACCAAAAGAAACCAAACAAAAAAACCAAAACACAAAAAAGAAGTTGCTTCTGATTATAGTTGTACAGTTTTTGAGTGTCTGAATGTACACAGGAAAACAGTCAAAGCTAGTGTAAAAGGCTGAGGAGATGAGCTTCTAAGTGTTGTAGTCAGTGACTTGAGAACACAGAGATTTAAATTCTGATTCGATTTCCTTAAAAAATTTTTATTTTGTGTGTATGTGTATGTGTGTGTGTGTAGGTCAGAAGACAATTTGTGGGAGTTGATTCTTTCCTTTCTTGTAGTTCCTAGGGATCAAACTCAGGTTGTTAGGCATGGTGACAAGTGCTTTTACTGGTTGAACCATCTTGCTGGCCCTAAATTCCTACGTGATATAGTAAAAGACATTTAGTAACTACCCACTGAAGATTGGGGCTGTTAAAATTACACAATATTGTTTTTCAAGGAAGTACAGATGAACTTTGAAGTTTACTTATCTGCATCTTGTTTTCATTGTGCTGTTATTAAAAATTATCAGCCAGGCTGAGGAGGTGGCTCAGTAGTAGAGCATGTCTAGCATGACTCGGTCCTGGCTTTAATGCCTAGTACCACAAACAAAATTTATTACCTGGGTATGATAGTTTACACCTGTAATCTCAGTATTTGGGAGGTTGAGGCTAGGGCTACAAAATGGGTTTCAGAGCAGCTTGGTCTAGAGAATGAGACGATCTCAAAAATCAACACACCAAACCAAACCAAACCAAACCAAAGCAACCTCCAACCAACCAACCAACCAACCAAAATTGGGGATGTTGCTGGAAAGAGTACTTATCTAGAATGCAAAATCCCAACACCAGAAAGGAAGATCATATCAGTCATGTTAGAAAGATATGTTGTTGATCAGATCTGTTTAATATTTAGAGGCATTGCTTTTCCTGGAACAGTATTTGATAGCCTGGGTGTAGTGGACATTTTATTGTGGAAGTATTTGTATGAGTCAGGCGAACTTGACTTTACTGCAATATGATATGTTGTCCTATATTCATCTGCTATATAATTGATGACTATGTATGTATATGATAAGGATTGAGCGAGCTATTAGAGATAATAGATGGTAAGTACAATCAATGATATGTGTGTTATAGGAAGTGGATTAGTATAGTTCTTATTTTTATTACTTTAATTTAATAATAATTATAATTTTTTAGAAGTCTTGTAAAAATTTGTTTCAGATCCCCCTGGAACTGCAGTTACAGGCATTTGTGAGCTACCTGACATGGGTGGCTGGTAACCAAACTCAGGTCTCTGGAAGAGTAGCAAATGCTTTTAAACTGCTGAGCCGTCTCTCTAGTAATTAACTGCATTTTGAGTCAGGATCTCATCGCATAGGCTGATCTTCAGCTCCCAGTCTTCCCACTTCAGCCTCATGGAGAATGCTACGATTACAGTCATGTGCCACCATGCCCAAAATAGTTATTTGTTTTAATTTAACATTTAAAAACATTTTTGACACTTATTTGTTTTGTGTGTGTTTGTGAGTATGTGTACCAGAGCATGGATGTGGTGATCAGAGGACAACTGGTAGGAGTCAGGGGTTAAACTCAGGTTATCAGGCTTGGCTGTCTCACTGTCTCAACAATTTAGTTCTTAAATATGAGGATCAGGGCCTTGTAGAGAAAAACCTTCTGAGCAAGAGTTAGATAACTCGTGAGTTAGAGGCCTCCCTGAACAGAAAGATTTAAAAGTAAAAGTGGGTTTGAGATATAGTAGTGCAGGGTTAGAGAGCACTTGACTAGCACATAGGACTACTAGGTAAATGAATAAACAACGAAAACCTGTCCGTGGGCCTCTGCGACGCTGGACTAATGCATAGCTTTATGTAGCCAGAAACCTCTTCCATTCTATGAATGCTTTGGCTTTGAAGATCAGATTCCAAGGTCAGCTGCTTCTGTTGGAGGAAGCAGCCTGTTAGGAACCCTCTGCTGTGTTTAGACTCAGGAACTGCAGAACCCTTGGGGTAGGAAGTAAAAAACACAAAAAGCCTTCTGTTTGATTTTTTTTTTTCTTCCAGTGATGCCATCTGCAATTTTGTCATTTGCAATGATTCTCCTCTTCGAGGTCAGCCTGTTATCTTCAATCCTGACTTTTTTGTGGAGAAACTCCGACATGAGAAACCAGAGATGTTCACCGAGTTGGTGGTCAGCAACATCACAAGACTTATTGATTTGCCTGGAACTGAGCTGGCTCAGCTGATGGGGGAAGTGGACCTCAAGTTGCCTGGTGGGGCTGGCTCAGCCGCAGGGTTCTTCAGATCTCTAATGTCGCTCAAACGGAAGGGTAGGTCTTATGTCTGTGAAGGGCACAGTTTTAGCTGCTGAGTGGGCTTTACTCTCATTTTAAATTTATGTTATCTATTTGTGCCTGTTTGTTTGTATGTATGCCAGGTATATGCTGACGACCATGAAAGCCAGAGGATGGTGTCAGATACCCTGGAACTGGAGTTATAGGCAGTTGTGAGCTGCCATGCCAGGTCCTCTGCAAGAGTAACAGTGCTCTTAACTGCTAAAGAGAGCTTCTGCACTGTGCTTTATCCCTTTACATTTGCCCCCTTACTGGGAAGTTGTAATTATCCTAAAGCATTTGTTGGTTTTTTTCTCTCATTTTCATTGGAACTTTTAAAAAATTATAAAACTGTCTAGATGAAGAAATACTTAAACCTGGGATGGTGATGCAAATCTTGTAATTGCAGCATTTGGGTGGTTGAGGCAAGAGGATCTGAAATTTGAGGGCAGCTTGGCACATTGTGAAATGCTGTCAGAAAGAGAGGAAGAAGAGAGGAGAGAAGGGAAGGGGAGGGGAAGAAAAGGAAAGAGGGAGAGGAGAGAAGATTATATATATATATATTCAGTGTCTGAGAGAGAATATGATTAGTTTAGGTAGTTATCAAGGGCATCTTAATTTTCATGCCCTATGAATATTGTACAAAAATTTTGTTTTTCAGTGATCTTCTGTTCTTCCATTCTCCCTCCCTTCCTCCCTCCCTCCCTCCCTCCCTCCCTCCCTCTCTCTGAGTTGTTCTCTCATTCTGTTGCCTACGCAGATCCCCCGAGGCTCAAATGATCGTCTTGCCTTAGCCTTTAGAGTAGCTGGGACTACAGGAATGTACTGCTCTAGTAAGTTAAAATGGTAGTAGAGAAAAATAAAGGGACATAGCAGGATAGTACAGTCAAGGAAGTCTGAACATTTTTTTTTTTTTGTTGTTGTTGTTCTACTGAAGATGAACTCAGGGCTACATCCATACTAGGAAATCTTTTTTTTTTTAAATTATTTATTTATTTATTATGTATACAATATTCTGTCTGTGTACCTGAAGGCCAGAAGAGGGCGCCAGACCTCTTTACAGATGGTTGTGAGCCACCACGTGGTTGCTGGGAATTGAACTCAGGACTGAGCCATCTCTCCAGCCCTAGGAAATCTTTTTACCACTGAGTTACATAGTTAACCCCTACCAAAACCAAACCAAAACAAAACAAAACAACAACAACAAAAAAAACCAAAACAAAACAAAATAAAACCAAAAAAACTATAGCTGGATATTGTGGCATATTGTGGCATACATTTTTAGTCCCAGCACTCACGAGACAGAGCAGAATGATCTCTGTGAATTTGAGACCAGCCTGATCTACACAGCAAGCTCCAGGATAGCCAAAACCTCATAAAGAGACCCAGTCTCAAAAATCAAAATAAATAAATAAAATGAAAAAAAAACTACAGTAGTTCACAAATTATTTTCATTTTATGGACTGCTTTGATAAAGTAGGTCCTTCCAAAAAAGCTTATCTAGCAGTAAGTGGTAGCCCTGCTCTGTGTGTATGCATATGTATGTTTCTGAGAATTCCGTACATGCATACAATTGTATTTGATCCTGTCTGCCTCCATCTCTCCAACTTCCCCTGGCCTCCCTCATGTATATCCCCATCTGAGCTTCATGTTCTCTTTCCTTCTTTTCTTTCAGTTTGTTTATTTTTAGATGATCTCATGTGTAGCCCTGACTGGCCTGGAACATGCTACATAGACAAGGGTAGCTTTGAACTCACCAGAGATCTACCTGCCTCTGTTTCCCACCATTGAGATTAAAGGTGTGTGCCACCTTGCCCAACTCACCTCCCCCCCCCCCCCCCTCGAGTTTTTCTCTGTGTAGCCCTAGCTGTTTTGGAACTCATTCTGTAGATCTGGGTAGCCTGAACTCAAGAGCTCTGCCTTCCTCTACCTCATGAGTGCTGGGGTTAAAGGCATGTACCATCACTGCCTTGTTCTTTTTCCTTTTTTAATAACCCACAGAGACTAATTTGTGCTCCCTGAATGCACACTGGTTTGGGAACATGAGGAATTTCCCAGAGGCTACACAGCAGTCATCAACTGCAGTAGCTCCTCAGCTAGGGTGGAGCCTGTAAAGCTGACTGGCTTGATCTCATGCAGGTCTTCTGCAGGTAACCATACTTGCCGGGACTTCATAGGTACGATGGCTGTTTCATGTCTAGAATAGAGCATGTCACAACCTTCCTCTCCACCCCCTGATTCCTACTTTTTTTTTTTATCCTCTTCTATTTCATGTTCTTTGAACTTTTAGGGGAAGAATTTTGATATTGACATCCCATTTAGGGTTGAGTACTCACAACCAACTCTTCAAAGCTTTGTGACCATTACGAGTCTTTACATTAACTGAGGCCCACTCGGAAAGGAAGGTGTTCTGACTGAAGTTGAGAGCAGCTCACATCTGTAGCATAAACATTTAAAGACAGTTTTGCAATTTAGCAAAACAGTAGTAGGTTGCTCCTGAAGGCCTGTGGACCTCCCCAGCCATGGGCTTTTGACCAGGCTTACAGTACCAGGTATAAATTCACTCCTGGAGAGCAGGCCTCAAAGCCAACAAGGAGTGTAGAGTTCTGCTTTTTACTCTTTTTAATGATTATTTTATTTTAATGTACATTGGTGTTTTGCCTGCATGTGTGTCTCTGTGAGGGTGTTGGATCCCCTGGAATTGGAGTCACAGATAATAGTGAGCTGCCATTTGGGTGCTGGGAATTGAACCTGGATCCTCTGGAAGAACAGCCATCTCTCCAGCCCTGGAGCACTACTTTTGATAAGATATTAAAGAGGTCCTGTTTTATTTTATTAAGTATTAAGAAAATCATTAAGGCAGGATGAAACATTTAAATATTAAAAGATCATATCCTGTACCAACTCTAATGAGTAATTGTCATGACTTCACAATCATGGTTCAGGTTCTTATTTTGTTAGTTTTTAAATATAATCTCAATGTGCTAGGTATTATTTTTTAAATAATGAAGTCTTGTTCTCTAGGAATTTATGATACTGAATTTAGAGAGAATTGACTTGACAGTTGCTCTGACAGCATTTTTGGGTGTGTTTCTAGTTTTTTTTTTTTTTTTTTTTTTTTTTTATTTTTCGAGACAGGGTTTCTCCGTAGCTTTTTTGGTTCCTGTCCTGGAACTAGCTCTTGTAGACCAGGCTGGCCTCAAACTCACAGAGATCCGCCTGCCTCTGCCTCCCGAGTGCTGGGATTAAAGGCGTGCGCCACCACCGCCCGGCTTCTAGTTTTTATTTGTAAACGAGGACTGCACTTTGGTTTCTTGGCTGCCTACACCCAAAAAAATTACACAAAAACTATATTAATTACAACACTGTTTGGCCAGTGGCTCAAATATTGCTAACTAGCTCTTATATCTTAAGTTAACCTATATCTATTATTTATATTTTACCATGAGGCTCGCAGTTTGCTACCTCACATCTTGCTTCTTGGGCGGCTACATGCGTCTCCTGACTTCACCTTCTTCCTGTATTCAGTTTAGTTTTCCGGCCTAGCTCTATTCTGCGCTGCCATAGGCCAAAGTAGCTTCTTTATTAAACAATGGTAATAAAACATATTCACAGCATGAAGAGGGGAATCCTACATCATTTAGTCTTGTTTTTTTTATTTTTGTTTACCAATCTTATGAAAACATTGAATGAAAGTAGAATGCTTGAATGCTTTTAAAATCATGGTGTTTGGGCTGGTGAGAAGGCTCCGCAGGTAAAGGCACCACTGCCAGCCTGACGACCTTGAGTTTGAGTTCCAGGACCCACAGAGTGGAAGGGAAGAACCATCTTCCATAAGTTGTCCTCTGAACACCATGTTTGTCATGCCCCTGCCCCCGAATAAATACATATGCTTAAGTACATTATACAATAAATAAATAAATAAATAAATAAATACATTACATTGATGGCCTTGTACTCTTTATGTAATATAGCCCTGTCCTATGATATCTTTTTTTTAGAAAAAGGAGTGGTATTTGGATCTCCACTGACAGAGGAAGGCATTGCCCAGATATACCAACTGATTGAATATCTGCACAAAAGTAAGACTACTCAAAGCTTCAATAGTCTGTGTTTAAGGAAGAATCACCAGGTTTCCTTTGAGAGTTGACTGATGGGTTAGTAGATGCCAACTACTACTCAGCAACAAAGAATTGAACCACTGATTTTCAGGTGGTAGATTTTAAAAATACACTTCCTTTTGAATTTCATGTCAATTATTGATTTGTTTTGCTTTCAAAGATGTAGATAAATTAGATAATGTCTATGAAACCATAAGTACCTCCTAGACAATTTTGAAGAATTCCTTGCGCCTAAAGAATTATGAGATTTATTCAAGAAGCATCATAGTTCCATCATCAGAATTCTGTGATTAACATATACTCGTCAGTTAATTCTCATTTATTTTATTTTATTTATTTTTTTCGAGACAGAGCTCATTGAGTTTTTAGTAGTCCTGCGAGTCATGTCATTGTTCTAAGAGCCCAGCATAACCAAGAACATGTAAAATGTGGGGTTTTGTATGACTTGATATGCCAGTTGTTTACCAATCAGGCATACCTTTTGACTTACTGGGTGTGAGACGCTGTGCAGGGGGAGCACAAAAGAGATTGTGGACTTACGTCTTGAAAGGGTTGGAGGTGTCTGGATTTGTGTGTATGTGTGTGTGTTTTAAGTTTTTTTTTTTTTTGGTTTTTCGAGACAGGGTTTCTCTGTGGCTTTGGAGCCTGTCCTGGAACTAGCTCTGTAGACCAGGCTGGTCTCGAACTCACAGAGATCCACCTGCCTCTGCCTCCCGAGTGCTGGTGTTTTAAGTTTTTAAGTGTTTTATTTTGGCAAGAGATGTGATTAAAAGCATAATCACCCATCAGGGTTTTAGAATGGGGAGATTGTAGGTTTTCAGCTTATTTGTATGATGAGAATTCCTGGCTTCCTTCAGCCCAGCTGCTGTGTGGATATGCCCTACTGGAGCACAGGGATGTTTGTGCAGCTTATTGTGGGTCCCATTTATTCCTTTGCCTGGCTCTGAAATGGGGATGCACAAAGATGGAGAAACATGGACAGGCTTCTTCCCGATCAAACAATGTGTCTGTCTACCTCTCTTTTGAAATCTCCTTACACGAGCTTAGAGCCTAGTTGGAAGGGAGCAGCTTATTTGGAATGACCTAAGCTTCCAGGAGTCTCTTAGCTGCAGGGTGATCTCTTAGAATTCTGAGTCACACAATAATGCAGAGATTCTAGGTTTATTCTTGGCTGAAAGAAACAGTTTATAGGAGCCACAAACGCCCATAGATGAGCTCAACTCCTTGAGAGTCTGTGAGGAACAAGGATAAAGGGATCATGAGATTTGCTTTTCTTTCATTTTACTTTTCAAGCTTTTTTTTTTGGCCATTGATTGTATTAAATTCAGTATTCAGTGGTACCTCAGGAGGATGAATGACCTTTGCAGGACTTCTTTTCAGTTTGAGTCATCTCTAGGTGCTCGGGGAATTTCAAGCTTCTCTAGAAATATTGACAAAATCTTGTTTAGCAGGGGTGCTGTGGAAGGTCTTTAAAGGGAAGTCATGTTTATACTGTGCACACTAACCATGATTCTCCTCTGTTTCCTTTTGGACATCCATGCTAAGCAGACTTGCGAGTAGAAGGCTTGTTCAGAGTACCAGGCAACAGTGTCCGACAGCAGCTTTTGAGGGATGCTCTCAATAATGGAACCGATATTGACTTGGATTCAGGAGAGTTTCACTCAAATGATGTTGCCACGCTGCTGAAGATGTTTCTAGGAGAGTTACCAGAGCCTCTGCTGACCCATAAACATTTCCATGTACACCTCAAAATTGCTGGTGGGTATAAAAAGTAAGAAAGGTGAAACTATTTTTTCAATTTAGTGAAGTCCTTTGTGATCTCCTATTGTTTGTTACTCACTGTGGTGCTGATGCTGCCTCAGACCTCATGATCCTGATGTACTTATAAATCTTGGCTAGTTAAGTTTGATTTGATCAATTGTCTTCTTCCTCTTCATTCTTCTCCTTTTAAAACATTGTTTTTTTAATTACAAGTATTCAGTGTGTTCATGTGTACGTGACATGACATGCATGTGGAGGTCAGAGGACAATTTTTGGGAATTAGTTCTCTCCTACCATGTGGTCTTGAAGATTCATCTCAGGTCACCAGACTTGGAAGCAAGTATCTTTACCTTCTGAGACATTTCACTGACTTTAAATATTTTCCTTTTAAAAAAATATTTTTTAAAGTTTTGTTTATTTTTATTTTAGATGTGTGAGTGTTTTGTCTGCAAGAGCAACAAAGTGCTCTTAACCTCTGAGTCATCTAAATTCCCTTAAATGTTTTTGATAAATTTCCTGTTGATTTTCATATCTCAGATGTAGTCCACCATAGTACTTAGAACATTTTAATTGCTCAATAAAAGTGTGCCTTCCCATGGGGTTGGGTGTGTCACTGGGTTTATACCTTTCAGATGGTTGCTGGTTCTGTGCTTTTGCCTTGGTTTGGAGGTTTTTCAGGTATTTCCATGCCTAAATTGAGGTCACCTCTGCCTTTGCAAGCTCTTCTTTTAAAAGCATTATTATTTGCTTATGGAGTAGGCAGTCTACCCTCATGATCAATATGGAAAATCTTCTTTCTCACCCTGTTCCCTAGCACCAGTTCCTTCCAGAGGCAACCAGTGCTGTGATGTCTAATGTAGTCTTCCAGAGGTGTTTTGTGCACTATGTATATATATTCTTTTCTTCCTCTGTTTATGTAAAGGCAGAATATTACACACATTATTCTGTGTTTGCTTTTTCACTTACTGTATCTTGGAGACTGTTCTATTCTTAGCTCATAGTTTTTTCATTCTTTGTGTCTATGTGGTAGAGAATTCATTCTTAAATTGCACAGCTATTATGCTACAGTAGGCTCTAAGTGCACACAGTGTCAAAATCCATGTGTAGTTTTCCACCCATGGCATTTCTTCTCTCTCTTCCCACCCCTTTCCTCCATCCTTCACCTTCTCTGCCTCCCTCTCTCTTTCCTTTTCTTCCTCTCTTTCTCACTACCCCTCTCTGTGAGATAAGTGCTCTTAACCTCTGAACTCTCTCCAGCCCTTCAGCTGAGACTTTAAAAGTCACATTCACTGGTGATTTTGATAATACAAATGAGGATGCATTACTAATATGCATGGAATTTTGCAGTTATATTTCAGAGGATTAAAGTTTTAGATCCTTAAAAAAGATTGGAAAGTATAAATGTTATGTTATGTGTTTGTTTTATTTGCCTTTCTTTTGCGCTCTTCATTTGGTCCATTATCTGGCATCCTCCACTGTGCTGCTCAGTGACTCACTGCTCTTAAGAACATATGAAGGTGTGGCACAGTTGGAGAGTCATCCTGTGCATGAGTCCCTCAGGCTTATCCTTTAGCCACCACCTATCTGACTAGGGAAGAGAAGAAGGGCTGACATGGTCAGAGGTGTGTGTGGACCTCTTGATTTTAATTCTGTTTGGTATTGCTGAGACATAGCTATAACTAACTTTTTGAGGCACTGCCCAAATGTTTTCCAAAGTGGTTACACTGGGGTTGGAGAGATAGCTCAGTGGTCAGTGGTTGAGTACTGGCTGTTCTTCCAGAGGACCCTGGTTCGATTCCCAGCATCTACTTGGTGGCTTACACCTATCTGTAACTCCAGTTCCAGGGTATCTGATGTGCTCTTCTGACCTCAGTGGGCAGTGCACACACAAGGTGCACAGACATACATGCAGGCAAAAGACCCTTACAGATTTAAAAAAGACCCAAAGTTATTACATCCTTTAATACTCCTGCCTGCAGTAGAAGGTTTATTGCTCGTGTTCCAGTATTTGTATTGTCAGTACTTTTGTTCAGATCATCCTAGTAGATGTGAAGTGGTATTTTGTGGTTTTTCTGATAGATGATTCAAACACGCTCAGGTACTGACCTCTTGTATGACATCTCCCTTCTTTCCTTTCTCTTCCTCCCCCTCCTTTTTTTTTTTTAAATTGACACAGCCTGCTACATTGCCTCAAACAATCCTTCTACCTCAGCCTCCCAAGTAGCTAGAACTATAGGTGTGTGTCACTGTGCCTGGCTTGTGTATGTTATTTTCTTGGAAGGGATGTCTATTCAGTTTGGTTTTTTTCTTTTGAGATAAGGTGCCATTATATGATTTAGGCTGCCTCTCAGCCTCTTGAGTGCTAGGCACATGAGTATACATCATCACACCTAACCTTCTACTTGAATCTTTCCCACATTTTAAAATCGGATTGTCTTTAGTTATTGAATTACAGTGACTTTATTTTTTGTGTTTTATGTTTTCTTTCTTGTGGTGCCAGGGCTCATGCTCTGCCTGCTAACATGTTCATAGTCACACAGGAAATACTTTGCAAAGCCCATTGCCTATTTTCTTTTCTTTTTATAGTATTGGTATTTGAATTTAGGACCTTCCTAAGGTATTAGCAGTTTTGAATTTCCTTTTTGATTGATTCTTTTATTCCTTCTCTTTCTTTAGTGGAACTTAGTGGGAAATAATAATCAATAATATCATTGACTTTTCTTGCTGGTCATTCCTTCCTTTTCAATAATTTTTTTTCAAGATTTGATGCAGTTTGATGATAAAGGAAATAAGACCAACATACCCGACAAGGAGCGACAGATTGAGGCCCTGCAGCTGCTTTTCCTCATCCTCCCTCCAGCCAATCGTAACTTGCTCAAGTTACTGCTTGATCTCCTGTATCAAACAGCGAAGAAGCAAGACAAGAATAAGATGTCTGCCTATAACCTTGCCCTTATGTTTGCACCTCATGTCCTGTGGCCCAAAAATGTTAGTATTAAGGGAAAGATCTTCAGGGCTTGGTTTTCTCAGGCTGGGCCCCTCCTGTGGTTGTACATTGGTGAGATTATCAAGGATCCAAGGTCCAGCCTTCATATTTATGATGTTAGAAGCTTAGGAGTCATCAAAGCTGAGGGGCCTGGTTCCTGTAACCTCACTGATAAGTCAGTCTCTAGTAATCCTGCATGACCACTTCTTTCTGGAATATTCTTTTTTTTTTTTTTTTGGTTTTTCGAGACAGGGTTTCTCTGTGGCTTTGGAGCCTGTCCTGGAACTAGCTCTTGTAGACCAGGTTGTTTCTGGAATAGTCTAGCTGCTAAAGAAGCTAGAATTATTTTTGACTAGACAGTGTGAATCCCATCTTAATAGGGATGCTCCTTGGCAAATCAGATTGATTTCTAACGATTGAAAGATTAATACAAATTAATTTCTAAAGGTTTAGAATAAAGTAGTGTGATTGTGTGAGATAATATTCTGAGCTGACAGAGCAGTCTAACCTGTCCCAGCAGTTTTACTCCCATATATTCAGTTTTCTTTTATAAAGCTAAATGTGCTTCTTACTGGGGCCATGGCTTCATTAGTGGCTTACATTTTAAAGAAGGTTGTTAAACAAAGGTTTGCCCTGGACACATGAAGCTCAGGTTCCCTTACCTTTACAAAATAGGCATTGATGGGAGATGAGATTATGAGTAGCTTTCCTGGGTTGGAAACCACAACCCAGATAGATTTGTTACCTGTATCTTTGTCCTTTCTGTGTAAAGTGGGCATGGAGTAGCTGTTACCAGTTACCTCATAAGTTGTTAGAAAAATAATAGAAATAGATTGTTATAGTGACTTTGGGAGGGTTTGAGAGTAAAAGAAATAAGGAGTCCAGGTGGTGGGGTGGTGGTGGTGGTGGTGGTGGTGGAGTGGTGTGGCATATGTCTGTGATCCCAGCATGTGGGTGTCAGAGGTAAGCAGGTCTCCATGAGTTTGAGGCCAGTCTGGTCTACAAAGCAAGTTCCAGGACAGCCAGAGCTATTACACAGAGAAACCCTGTCTTGAAAAACCAAAGCAACCAACCAAACAAACAAACAAAAATAAGGAAGGGAAAGTTAAGAGAGAGATTATGTGTAACATTTTATCTTAGTAAGTAACAAGTCAAAATGAATGGACTACTCTGAGCTAGGAAAAGCCAGAGCGGGTTAATGAGGAGCAGATGCACCGACATTTATCCACATTAGGGATCTCGAGTCTCATTGTAAAGGCTTTTGAATTAGCTAACCAAGTTCTAGAGGCCAGGGCATGAGGCTTATCATCAGAACAAGTGCTATAGTCTGGGTCTGACCCCTCCCAAACAACCAACCAACGGAGACAAAACCTCCAGTGCTATGGAAAAGAAACAAGCTGTAGTTAGAAAAAAAAGCATGTGAGGTTCCTTGGGAAGAGCAAACAGATAAAATAACAAGGGTGAAGGCATGGCATATACAGATGTTATAGAAAGATGTCAGCTCTAGTAGTGTTAGTAGCCTGTTCTCTGGATCTCTGCAGAGCCAGTGTCCTTGACGGCTGGAACAGACTCGCCTTTCTTCTGGGTGTGGTTTGAATCCTAGGTTAGATTTTCTGCTTAGGTATCTGTGAGCAGAGTAGGAAATGAAGAAAACTTAAAGACTTTCTGATCACTTTAGGGACACATGTCTATGCTATTATGTCATTTCAAGTGACATGTCCTGGTGAACACTTCTCAGTTCTTAATGCCCTTTGTTTGGTCTCTTCCCACTGACTAGGTCACTGCAAATGACCTTCAGGAGAATATCACCAAGTTAAATACTGGGATGGCTTTTATGATCAAACACTCCCAGAAGCTTTTTAAGGTAGGTAAGGGATGGCATTTGGCTGGTAACAGGACAAGGAAGGTGGCAGAGTGGGATCCTGGATGAGAGGTGCTGTTTGAGATCGTGAAGCAGAATGGATAGTGGGGAGGGCTAGAAATAAGAGCCAAGTCTTCTCTGTCCTCTGGCTAACTGGCTTTCTTCACCGAAGGAAGCACAAGCTGGTGGTTGCCTAGTCTTATTACTTGCCTGCCTACCCAAGTTCTGTGGGTTTGACTGCGCCTTTCATGTTACACTGTCTCTTTCAGCACCAGCAGGCGGTGTTTCTGAGGGATAAGTTTCTCAAGAACTTCTTATGTCTTTTGTAGATTTCATGAACTAAACGTTCATTACACAAAAGCCACATGTGCTAAACTTTGAAAGTAAAGTCCTCTACTTTGGTCTCCTGCTGAGCATCTGAGCTGCAATGTCTGAGTTTCCTAAAGGCTCCCTACTTCAGGGAGAGGATCCCAACTGTCCTCAAGATAAGATCTTTGCTCACGCTGACCCACTGCTGTTGCTAAGCATTCAGGAATGGTCGTTAGAGTGTACCTCTTTTTTTCCTTTCTTTTTTTTTTATTGATTTTTATTGAGCTTTACATTTTTCTCTGCTCCCCTCCCTGCCTCTCCCCTCCCCATTTAGCCCTTTCCCAAGGTCCCCATGCTCCCAATTTACTCAGAAGATCTTGTCTTTTTTCTACTTCCCATGTAGATTAGATCTATATATATATTTCTCTTAGTGTCCTCATTGTTGTCTAAGTTCTCTGGGATTGTGGTCTGTAGGCTGGTTTTCTTTGCTTTATGTTTAAAAACCAGCCGGGTGGTGGTGGCGCACGCCTTTAATCCCAGCACTCGGGAGGCAGAGGCAGGCAGATCCCTGTGAGTTCGAGACCAGCCTGGTCTACAAGAGCTAGTTCCAGGACAGGCTCCAAAACCACAGAGAAACCCTGTCTCGAAAAAAAAAAAAAAAAAAACAACAACAACAAAAACCAACATATGTTTAAAAACCACCTATGAGTGAGTACAGGTGTTTGACTTTGCACAGTACTCTACCCATTAGATAATGTTATGATTCTTTTTCTGTTGCCTAAAGAATTGTAGTCATATTAATCACTGAGCCATGTTTGTTTGTTTATTTATTTATTATGTTCTTCTCAGGCTCCTGCTTATATTCGGGAATGTGCCAGACTGTACTATCTGGGCTCCAGAACTCAAGTGTCAAAGGTAAGGACAGGAAACTGGTCTTCAAACAAGGGAAGGATTAAGATTAGTGAAGTTTTTAAACAAAGCGTAACATCATCATTAACTCAGTGCTTTTATGTTACAGTTCAAACTTACCTAATCATTTGTTTTAGCAGGGGTCAAGACTAAGAAGACAGTTGTGGAATTAAAATGCCCCTATGTATAATATACTTGCTTGCTTGCTTTCAGAGGTCCTCACTAGTGGATGATATTCTCTACATAAATGTCACAGCATAGATCATAGGTTAAAGTTTTCTGTAAAATCCATTGTATTTTTATAGCCTATGATCTAAGCAACCTGTAAATATCAAGTACATTATAGTAACAAAGGTCCAGTATTATATAATTCATTCTTTTTTGAAATTTTAATTTAATTAAAATATTTTTTTTTATGTGTGTGTAAGTTTACCACTTGTGTGCAGTAGCTTATGAAATTCAGAAGGTGATGTTGGATCCTCTGGAACTTGAGTTACAAGTGGTTGTGAGCTGCCATATGTGTTCTGGGAATCAAATCTGGGTGCTCGGGAAGAGTAGACAGTGTTTTAAACTGCTAAACCATCTCAGCAACCCGATTTAAATTTATTTATTGGTTTGTTTGTTTATTTCTTTGTGTGTGTGTATGTGTGTGTGGTGGTGGTGGTGGTGGTAGGTCTTGGTTTAAGCTCAGGGTTTCTCAGTGTGGCCTTGGCTGTTTTAGGACTGACTGGCTATATAGAACAAACTGGCCTTGAACTCAAAGAGATCTCCTTGCCTCTAACTCCTAAGTGCTGAGATTAAAGGCATGTGTCACCATGCCCAGCTTTTAATTTTTACTTATGTGTATGGGTATGTGCATGGGATATTCAGCCCATATCTAGTTCTATATAATTCATTGTTATTCAAGTTCATTGGTATGGTTAAACTGTCAAGTAGTTAAAAGATTTGAGTAGTTAAAAGATTTGTCACTGGAGAGGTGACACATGCGTGCGCACACACATGCACACACGCATACACACACACATGCACACACGCATACACACATGCATACACACACGCATACACACACACATGCACACACGCATACACACACACACACAATTTTTCTCACTCTCAATAAGAGGGAGAAAAAATGTATTCTAGATTGCTTTATGTTGCTGTGATAAACACTATGATCAAGTCAGCTTAGGGGAGAAAAGGGTTTATTTCATCTTATATTTCCAGGTCACAATCCATCACTGACAGAAGTCAGGCCAGTAGCTTAAACAGAAACCTGAAGTGGAACCCATGGATGAATGCTGCTTCCTGCCTAGCTAGTTTTCTTGGATAGTCTAGGCTCACCTGCCTAGAGATGCTGCACCCTATAGTGGAGCTGGGCCTTCCCACATCAGTTATCAATTAGGATATGGCCACAGGCCAGTCTGATTAAGGCAATTGCTCAGTGGCTGTTTCCTCTTCCCAGGTGACTGTTGGTTGTGTCAAGTTGACAATGAAAGTTAGCCAGCAACATTTAAGAACAAATGAGCTTAGAGAAATATATTATGCTTATGACAGAAAGTTATGTAAGCGTATTGAGCTGTAGCAGTGAGAAGCTGAGAAAGGCCTGCCAGCACCGGACTGACTTGTATTTAACCTGTGTTAGAGACTTGGAGACTGTGTTTTATGCTGTGTTTTCTACTCCTGATTCTTTCTCTCATCCAGCAAATATTTGGTGTGACTAAGAAACAGCATTTTTTGCCTTAAGAAAAAGATTTATTTATTTTATGTGCATTGATATTTTGCCAGTATGCATGTCTGTGTGAGGGTGTCAGATCCCCTGGAACTGGAGTTGCACACAGTTGTGAGTTGCCTTGTGGGTGCTGGGAATTGAACCAGGGTCCTCTGAAAGAGTAGTCAGTACTCTTAACATCTGAGCCATCTCTCCAGCCTCAGGAACATTTTAAAAACTAGTTTAACTAGAGTGTTGTTTTCCTTGGAGAACTGTAGCTTTTATTCTTCTTACTACTTCCATGTAGTTTGTATGGAAATGAGTTTGAGCAAAGGCACAATAGCCATAGGCTCTAGGGTAGGTTTATCACTTAAATGTCTAGATGTAGTTAACTTTCACCTTAAGTTTTTGTTTGTTTGTTTGTATATTGTTACTGTTCTGTCTGCTGGGACTAATACTTTAGAGTTTACCTATTGGATAGCAATAAGGATTACTTGAGATTAAAAAGTGTTTTGAAAACTGAAATCAAACAGCTATAATTCTCTATGGCAATATTCTAAATGCACGTTGATTTTCTGGGCAGATAATGGAAGTAGATTATTCAGAGGCCTTTATTAATCGTTTTTCCTTTATCTGGTAATTGTGTTAGGATTTTCCTTGTTCCTGGATATAGTAGCATGTCATGTTTCCATTTCCCACTTCTTTTGATCAAGGTTATTGTAAGAACCCAAAACAAAGCCAGTAGGATGTATTAATTTGTTTTTTTTATAAATTTTTCTGTAGGATGATCTTGATTTGACAACCTCATGTCATGCCATGTCCTTCCAGCTGTCAAGATCTCAGAAACGGAATAGGGTAGATTCTTGTTCTCAGCAGGAGGAGACCCAGCAACATACAGAAGAGGCTCTGAAAGAACTCTTTCAACATGTTCATAACATGCCAGACTCAACAAAGAAGAAACAACTTATTCGACAGGTGCCTGGATGCAGGGAAATTGGGTGGGCTCTAGGGGTCATCAGAGAGCACAGCTAAGAATCTCACTGAGGTTTCACTCTCATGTGGAGCAAGCTTTGGCTCAGCTAAAATAGCAGGCTTGTCCATGGAATCACAGTGTACTCCTGTCCTGGAGGGAGGTGTGGAAGTACTTGACTTTCTGCAGTTAACTGTGCTTAGAATATCTGTAATTTTGGCATGTACTAAATTTGCTTGGAGAGAACCAGTGTAAGACTTTAAGACAATCCTGAAGCCATTTTTGACAATTCTGAATCCTCTCAGCCTCTGTGCCATAGTGCTTCCCCTCCTCCCCTGGGAACCAAGGACCTAACAGCTACACTCGCACGTACTCAGTTCCTGAACAATTACCCATATACGTATGTTTTGGTTCAGTCCCCTGGGAAACGGGGTCAAAATGACCTCTTACCTCATCTGATCTGGCAACAGCTCTCCAGTCAATTATTGGTATTAGCCTTTTCAAATAAGCCAATCAGAATAGTCAAAGAACAATCCCCCTTGCTTCTGTGACCCCTTTAAAAGTAGACTGTACCAGCTATTCGAGGTCCCTCGGCTTCCCGAATGCTGAGGGACCCTGTCATGACAGAATTAATAAAATCCTCATGCTTTTGCATCGGCTGTGGCGTGTGAGATGGTCTCTGAGGGCGACTCCTTCTCGGTGTTTGGACGCTAGAGTCCAACATTTGGTTCCCTGACCGGGAATCAAGTCGCTCCCAGACACACTCTAGACCCAGTTGGAGGTATGAAGAAACGAGCTCATTTTTATGTCTGTTTGCGTTTCTGTTTCTGTGTAATTATAAATCACTAATCTGAGAATTGTACTTGCGCAGGGTCTGTATTGAAACGGGGCTAAGGGAGGAGGCAGATGTGTCCTGAGATCCCTTGCCCCAGCCCTGAAAGATGTTTCATGGGCATTTATGGGAGGGAGGGGCGACCAGGTCGCCCTAATCTCCAGGGGAGATGTGATCCTCCATCTGTATTTTTGGATCTGTTGCCGCGCGGCTTCTGATTTTGAGTCTATGTCTGTCTTTTTGTTCTTGTGTATTTTCAGTTCTACACCAGAGTGATGGTGAGAGCACCAGCTTCTGGTTTTGAGTTTGTTGTCTGTCTCTTTGTATTTTTGTTTTTGTATGTCGGTTTGTCTTTGTTAAAATCCACCTGCAGGAATTCAGAACCTGGCACCGGCCCCCTGGCTGTCATCAGTTTCCCTGATTCCGAAAGCAGCCCCACTGCTGGAGGAGGTGATGGCTGCCCCTCCCCAAGCCCTTTGTCTTCTTTCTTTCCTGTACAGGAGCAAAAGAAACCCAAAATCCAGGCACCTCTGGTTCTTCCTGATAACCAGCCGTAGTAGCTAACATGCATGTGTTACACTTGTAAAAGTGGAGAAGATGGGCATAATGGTGTGTGCGTGCACACACACACAAACCCCCCCCCCCCCAAATAATGAATGAGAGCTTTGGCTAAAGACTATACACTAACTTGACTCTTCCCCTTTTCTTCTGGAGATGCCTCTACAGAGATTCCTCTGACAGCACTGGAAGTCTGTATTCAGTCTTTTTCCCTTCACAGCAGCACTGGCAGACAAGAGTGAACTCGAGTTAGAGAGCTTTAATACCTTTGGAACATTCTTAGGAATGTAGCTCAGTTGGTAGAGTGCTTGCTCTACATTCACGAGGTCCTGGGATGGATCCCTGACACCTCATAAACTGGGAATAGCCTTCTAGTTTTATAATGTTGTAACTTGGAAGATGGAGGCAGGAAGATTAGGAGTTGAAGGTCATTCTTGGCCATAAAGAGAGTTGAGGCCAGCCTCTGCTACATGAGATTCTATCCTAAAGCTAAATCCTGACATACAGTTTGTTAAACTGAGGACTGTCATGGATTGTGCTAGTAACTTTCTATTTCCAAGGTAATTGATGCAGAATAATTCTGATTTACTGTCAGATCTTAGACCAGTTCATAAATCTTCTGGATCTTGGTTTCCTATCTGTAAACAGAGATAGTGAATGTCACTTCTGCTTTTGTGATTGCTTATCAACCTGCTTTCTCCATCTACACAGACTCTTTGTCTCTGGGTTTCTACATTCAGCTGTTACTTGCCCTAGACTGTCATTTCTTGAAGGGACAATATTAATAAAATGTACTGTGTATTTTCTTGTAGTTCCATAAGCAGTCTTTGACTCAAACACCAGGGCGAGAGCCTTCTACTCCCAGAGTCCAGAAGAGAGCCCGTTCACGCTCCTTTAGTGGGCTTATTAAGGTGAGCCTGCTGTGCTACTGCTATCCACATCGATTCTCAGGAAATTTATATCTTATTTTCTTGTGCACAAAGTGCTTAATTCTATTCCTTGGAGTTCTATAAATGGTTAATTGGTGAGGGGACAGAGTTTGGGAAGGTTTTTTCCAAAGCATTTTACTGTGTCACCAATGAAAGGAATTCTGTAGGAACTCTGTAGAGAAAGTAGCAACAGCCTGCTCTTCCTCCCTGTGTCTAAGGATGGGAATTTGGCTTCCTGCTTCACACTTTATCTCCCCACCCACCCCCCCATAGGGTTTCTCTGTGTCACAGCCCTGGCCATCCTGGAATCCCTCTGTAGACCAGGCTGTCCTTGCACCTGCCTCTACCTCGGGAGTGCTGGGATTAAAGGTGTGTGCCACCACCACTGCTCAGCCACACTATACACTTCTTTATGCAGTTTGCTGCATGTGTCGGGAAGTGAGCAAGCTGAGGACTAAGGAAATTGTTGGACAAATGGATTTTCTAATACCTCAGTGGATTTTGATATCTTTAATTTTGGTGAAATTAATGATTTCATTGCTGTTTTAGTCTCTTTCCATGCATCAGAATTATTAGAAATCTTGTTTTTAGAACAAATAGAAAATATATTTCTGTGTTGTTGCTGCTGTCCCCATGTGCAGACGACTAAACATGAGTGCAGTTAGTGAATGTTGCCATCAGGTGGCAGTAGGTGATTTGGTCACAGAGCTCTATTTCCATGCCTAACTAAAGCTGCTAATCCAGAGCGACTAGCTCTATTCTTACTTCTACTTTTCTTGAAAAAATTGTTTTAACATTGTTAAAGTATATAATTCTACAAATATCAAGGAGCATTTTGACTAAAACAACATTTTTTTCTCTAACAAATGTGTGCTTTTTAATTTTCTCCCCTTTTTGCTGGTCCTTAGCAGTTGCAATTTCATTTAGCCCTCCTTTTGATCCTTTTTATATTTTGCAGAGGTCTAGACTCCATTCTCCATCCTCACGGATGGGCCAGTGGCCTGTGGGATGTGATACTTGCTGCTGGCCAGTTTCCTTTGTTCTCCACAATGGAGTGAGAAGGCAGCTTGTGGGACAGGAGACAGCGTTTGCACGTCACCTCTCTGGTCAGGACATAATATCCAGTATCCAGAAAATAGAAGGAACTTGTGTAGCTCAGGATTGCTGAAAATCTAAGCTCATTATAAAACAGGCAAATAACCTGAATAGACATTTCTCTCTAGACACACACATGACCAAGAAAGACAGGAGAAGCTGCTCATCTCCATAATCATTTAGGGCATGTAAAGCAAACCCACAGTGCTGTGCACTTCACACCCAGGATGACTGCTGCCCCAAACAAAGTCAAAAATGTTGATGAGGATGTAGGGAAATAAAAACCCTGTACATGAGGGCTGGAGAGATGGCTCAGAGGTTAGGAGCACTGCCTGCTCTTCCAAAGGTCCTGAGTTCAATTCCCAGCAACCACATGGTGGCTCACAACCATCTGTAATGATATGTGGTGCCCTCTTCTGCCCTGCAGGCATATACACAGACAGAATATTGCATACGTAATAAATAAATAAATATTAAAAAAAAAACAACAAAAAAACCCTGTACACTACTGCTAGGCAAAGCTGTTGGGGGAAACAGTACGACGGTCTCGGGAAATCAACAGCAGAATTACTTCTTGATCCAGCAATTTCAAATCTGTGTATATACCAATGAATTGAAAGCGGGTCTGGGGAGTTATCTATATGCCAGTGTTCGCGGAAACATCATTTACAGTGGCCACAAGTGGAAGCAGGCTCACTGTCCATTGAAGGACTGAAGATGCAAAGTGTAGAGACAGTGGAAGGTTGTTTTTTTTTTTTTTTTTTTTTTTTTTGGTTTTTCGAGACAGGGTTTCTCTGTAGCTTTGGTGCCTGTCCTGGAACTAGCTCTTGTAGACCAGGCTGGCCTCGAACTCCCAGAGATCCGCCTGCCTCTGCCTCCCGAGTGCTGGGATTAAAGGCGTGCGCCACCACCGCCCGGCTGGAAGGTTGTTTATCCTTAGACTGGAAGGAGAGTCTGATGCACTCCTCACTGTGCTGGGCCCTGAATTATATAAGCCAGTCACTAAAGGCCGAATGCTGTACAGTTCTGCTGATTTGAGGTACTAAAGTGGTCAAGTCATGGAGACAGGAAATGATTTGTGACTACCTGTGGCCAGAGGTAAAGAGGGAATGAGGCGTTATCTTTTGCCTAGGAGGAATAGTTTGCGAATGGGTGAGCTGGCTGTGTTTTATGGCACTGTGACTGTAGTAATGCCACTGAAATGGGTAAGGTCGTAAACTTGATTGTAGTGCTTTTTGAGACAGGGTATTGGTAGTTATTGCTTGAAATGTAGGTGTTGTTATTGACTATTGCTTACCTCTTTACTAAGGGAGTACTTGAACTTCATAAGTTATTAAGATAAAACACTTTAGAACGTTATTTTTTCTTTTTCTTTTTTTGGTGGCATTATCAGCTGGATTCAGGGCCTCATACATGTGAGGAAGCTCTCTGTCATTGAGCTACATTCCAACCCCAGAACAACAGCTTTAAACACAGATGTTATACTAGCAAATTTTATAAAACAGAGGGGCAAGGTGTTTTCATTATGAATGAAGAGACTCAGTAGTTGCTCAGTAGCTCTGCAGTGAAGTTTATCTCCTAACCAGAGAGGTGATGTGCAAATGCTGTCTCCTGTCCCACAATCTACCTTTTCACTCCATTGTGGAGAGCAAAGGAAACTGGCCAGCAGCAAGTGTCACGTCCCACAGGCCACTGGCCCATTCATGAGGATGGAGAATGGATTCTAGACCTCTAAACATTTTTATTTGTGAGTGGTATTGGGGTGTTGCACATGGTAGATCCAACTCAGAGTGCCCTTTTGAAAATTCCCTGGAAGCTTTATAGGTAGTCTGTGGATCCTGGCATTCCCAGTTCAGCATCCTCAGGTGATTCCTTCCCTCTGAAGGCCTTATTTTTCTAGCGTGTGTGTGCGTGTGCGTGTGTGTGTATGTGTGAGCGTGCACGTGCACATGCACACATGCACTTTAGCTATTTGGTTTCTTTTAAAAAATAGCTATTTAATATTTAATAATCTTTTTTTTTTTTTTTTTTAAAGTGACAGACTCTTTTAATAGTAGTATGACTTAATGGACATATAGAGGTAAAGTTTTATTTTAAAGGAGCTTTTACATTCTGGCCTGGGATGATCAGGAACAGCAGTCAGTCAGGAAGGGTATAGCTAGCAAAACCTATTCACACTTCGGAAAGCTTGACAAGGTAGAGGAATGCTTGGCGGCAGTACATGTGTCTAGAATACACAAATCCCTAGCATTTCAAATAAACCTTTAAAAACACCTGTCGACTGGTTTTGCCAATGCAGGTAATTACTAAGGCCATTCAATAAGATAATACTTGACTGTCTTGTTATTAGACACACTCTTCAAAGCTTACTAGTAGTCGGGTTTCTGGGTTCTTAGTTAATGTAGAGATACGACATTCAGATTGAATATTTACAAAGTAATCTCACTACAATCACAAAACTTTGGAGGCTAGAGAGATGGCTCAGCAGATAGGAGAACTGCTGCACTTCCAGAGGACCAGAGCTCAGTTCCCAGCACCCACCTTGGGCAGTTTTCCACCGCCCACAATGCCAGCTTCAGGGCATCTGATGTTGCTGCCCTCTGAGGCTGAGATCTCACATGTGCGTGTGCATGCACACACACCAATAAAAATAAAAGTCTAAAAAAAATTAAGACTTTTAGAAATTTGCTTTTTTCTAGTTTTACAGAGGTGTGTCTGGTAGTGGGTTCTGCATCAGCCTTATTTTGGAAGAAGGTTTTCCTCTGGGGTATGTCATGTAAATAACTGATCACATCAGACTATTCTGAACCCCGCTGTTGATAGTTATAATGTAGAGTTTAATGCTTTAGTTTTTTAGTTCTGTTTAGTATTTTTTTCCTTTAGTGCTTTAGTTTTGATGATATTCTTGTTTTGAAATTCAGATTTCTTCTTCAGGCAAGAAAGGGGCTTCTCTAAGATATCATGAGCTGCTGCAGCAGGTCACATCAGCTTCCAGGCTGCTCTGAACACCTTATATTCTTAATGTGGGTCAGTGGTCATGTGACCTCCCCCCTCCCCCCGAGAAGGCCTGGGGCCTTTTATGGCTGTATTAGAAACTCTTAGAATAATTTCTGGACATTTACTAGTCATGTGTGAGGAAGGACAGAGAAGCAGAATCCTAGAGGACCCAGTCTGTGTTTCCTTAGTGGAGAGAGGAAGGGACCCTTAACAGCTACTAGAGAGAACACATTTTCCACAAGCCCCACACCTCCAAAAAAGCTCAACCCTCAAGAGTGACTGGTAGTTCTTTCAAGCTCACAGGTATACTGCTATTAGTTAATATTAGGTAGGTTAAATCACCCAGAGAAACAGTTCTCATTGTTTGCTATATGTCTTCCATTCCTTTGTATGACATGGCATGAGTCTGTGCTGAAGTTACCAGGATTTTTTTTTTAATTGAGGAAGTTGTAGTTTTGAAGATCATTACAGCTAAAAAGAGTAAATGCTCATGAACAAAATATTTTCTGTTTCTAAATCAGCGCAAAGTCCTGGGCAATCAGATGATGTCGGAAAAGAAAAACAAGTCCCCTACTCCAGAGGCTGTGGCCATGGGTGAACGGAAGAGAGTCAGCAAAGAAAATATGAGCTTGGTAAGAACACATTCTTTCCCTGTCCTTTTGTGGAAAGGAGGAGGCTAGCAGGCTGGCGCTTGTTCTGTTATGAGTCTCTGGCTCAGTCAGTGGTGCTTAGGGCCTTTTCTGTTGGCTTTCACCAAATCATTTGATATGTTTTTTTTCTTTTTTCTCCTTCCTTCCTTCCTTCCTTCCTTCCTTCCTTCCTTCCTTTCTTTCTTTGTTTCTTTCGAGACAAGGTTTCTCTGTAGCTTTGTGCCTGTCCTAGAACTAGCTCTTGTAGACCAGGCTGACCTCGAACTCACAGAGATCCGCCTGCCGGGATTAAAGGTGTATGCCACCACTGCCCAGCCATTTGATATGTTTTGAGTTCAAGAAAGATATAGCATGTGTATTATTAATGTGTGTTTTGATGCTATGATAAGCACTGACCAAAACTCAGGAAACAAAGGGTTTATTTATTTAGCTTACAGTGTACAGTCCATGATGGAGGGATGTCATTGCAGGAATGCAAGAGGCCATGGATACTGGCTTGTCCCCATGGCTCTCTAAGCTTCTCTCTCTCTCTCTCTCTTTCTTCTTTTTTATGTAGAACCTAGGACTATCTGCTCAGGGAGACATCCCCACAGTGCCTGTAACCTTCTACATCAATCATTAATCAAGAAAATGCGCCTAGGCTATTTTATTAAGCTAAGAATAGCCAGTTAAGATTAGCGAGGTATACTTACGTCTCTGTAAAGAGGCCCTGATATTTGATCATTTAAGCCACTGTACAGTTTTCTCATTACAGTTCTTTTCTGGCTCTCCAACTGTCACAATGACACCAACAAGATTGAAATGGTCTGAGGGGAAGAAAGAGGGGAGAAAAGGTAATTGTTGTGGTTGTCCTCTGCTCTTACTGAAAGCATTCTTGTCTGTTTTCTGTCAGCAGCGTTTCTTGTTTGGAATGGCCAAGGTGCTGTAACTGTAGTCAGAGGGAATTTGGATGGTTGTTCTACTTAGCACTGCCCTTAGGTACTGAGGGACTGTTTCAAATACAGACCTACTGGACAGACAGGTCCCACACATCAATATATGTTAAACCGGGTGGGATAAGTCCAAATGCTGTGTGAGGCTGAGAACGGCCATGCTGAGAGTCCGCTCAAGTCACCTTGCTCTTATGTGCAGACTTTAGACCTGGTCACCAAAGTTTTTCTTTTCTTTCTTTCTTTAAGACAGGGTTTCTTTGTATTTCCTTGGCTGTCCTGGAACTCACTCTGTAGACCAGGCTGGCCTTGAATTCAGAGATCCGCCTGCCTCTGCCTCCCAAGTGCTGGGATTAAAGGTATGCGCTACCACTGCCCAGCTTTTCTTCCTTTTCTGAGACATGATTTCTTTCTTTCTTTTTTTAAAAACTTTATTGATTTTTATTGTGCTCTACATTTTTCTCTGCTCCCCTCCCTGCTTCTCCTCTCCCCTTCAACCCTCTCCCAAGGTCCCCATGCTCCCAATTTACTCAGGAGATCTGAGACATGATTTCTTTTAGGTTTTCCAGGTTGGTCTTAAGCTTATGATCTTCTTCTGCCCTCTGAGTAGCTGGGATTTTAGGCATTATATAGGATTTTATAGCACCACATCTGGCTTGTTTTTGGCTAATTGAATTAAGTTCTCCACTCTTCTCTCTTGCATTTTGCATCTTTAGCTCCTTGATCTGCTTTCACAGCTCATTCCCAAAAAAGCATCTTTAGGTCTGAACTCTCTAGTCTCCTCACTTGCAATTCAGGGCCTGTCTGCCATGTATCTCTCTTATAGGACAATGTATACAATCCTAGCTGTTCTTGATACTGATGCTGAAATCACCTCCAGAAGAAGATAGTGCAGTGTCTTCTGTTTAGCAAAGCACTTCTTATTCTGGCCACTGTTGACACTTTGGGTCATAATTCCTTGTGTGGAGCTGCCTTGTGCACTGGTGATATCTAGCAGCTTTGATTCAGCAGATGCTACTAGCATCCTGCCCTCAGTTATAACTGAAAACTCCTCCAGTTATTACCAGGGTCCCTTTGGGATATGGGGCAACATTATCCCACATGAAAACACATGATAGAGCCCCCACTCTTCAAGGGGCATTATTTTTAGTAGTCAAATTCTTTAAAGGCCAGCTGAACCTTCCCTCCCTGTCCTCTTTGAGGCCTTGTCTGGCTAACTGAGCCGTTGAACTCTTATCAGCACTTCTAAAGTATGGGCACTGACTATGATTTATGGTATTTACTTCATCTGTATTGTCATATCTCTGCATCTGGTCTGAGGAGGCAAGGGTCAGACTTAAGGATCTATAATATCAGTTAAAGTACCTGCCTAGAATATACAGTGCCCTGGGTTCAGCCCTAGTCCTGCGAACACATGTGCAAGCACACCCGACTGCCCTCAGTCCTTTTGCTCTTCTCTTTGTGTCAGTAGTGTCAGTGGCTTGCTGCTCTTGGTTGTAGTAAACATTCTCTGGTGAGCAGGGCAGTGCTGGTAATAGTACAAGCTCCATGTTCACTTAGACTTGGGTCAGCTCTCCATGTTAGTGTTTGATAGCTTTCTATCCTGGGACAGGTTAGCTTCTGTGGGCTGCAGGTTCTGCATCTGTGAAATGACAGTGTACTACCTTCTCCATATAGGCAGCTGTTAGGATAGACGAGATGTACACAATGTACACAGGAACTGGGGGCAACAGCCGTCATCATAGGTGCCCCTACTGAGTGATGACTGCTGCTGTCACTAAGAAGACGTAACAAACTGGGGTTAGACCAAGCAGACTCGATGATGTTTACTTGGTGGAGGGTCACATTCTCACATATTTAATCCTAAATGTAGAGAAAATTCTAAGTGTAGATTCTGTAGCTTTTAGATGGGGTATTTTTAAAAAAATGAATGTTTTAATTAATGTCTAATCCTCTTATTTCTGTTTTAACCTAGGATTCCTCTGAAGGGTCAGCTAGAGTTCCCCTGTTGTCCACAGTGAAGTTCTCTTCAGTGGGACAGGTGTTACTTTTGTTCCCAGTGAAGCTTGCAGCTTGCTCCCTGCATTTTGAATTGTGAAAGCCAATCAAACCATGACCGACTGATACCTCTAACCCACTCACTGGATGTCTCTGAAGCTGTGCCTCTGAGAGAATGCTCTGTTCTCTGTGTTTGTTTTTAATATGAGGAAGCCACTCGACACCTACCAGCTTACACAGTGCAGTAGGTGGGCAGCTATGCTTAATCAGTGTGCTGGGGTCGGTTCTGTTTCTTCTTCTTAAGAATGGGAAATTTTATGTTTAATAGCTAGTAATATGTTTTAAAAGCACTGTCAGTCATAGTGGACTGTTATATATTAACTGGTATTTGGGACTTTTCTCTGTGTTGTTAGTAGTGAGGAAGTGACTGTTTATTTACTTGTTTTAAAAGCCATCATTTAGATTCACAGCCTACATGGATTTTAAGTTAAATGCCTTTGACCCCTTTTCATTTTGAGCTTGAGAAATCTCTGTATCTTATTATGTTCAAAGAATTTACAGCTTTCCTAGACATTCTATTATTTCTTATGTCTAATTTAGGGGATTTGACCTGGCAATGAAAAAGAATTCAATACAGTATATTTTAACAGATTTCAGCTACTGAACTGTACCCCCATGCCTCACTGTCTTCCCCTCAGTGATCTGAGAATGGTTGTGTGGTTGTTAACTTGCTTTCTGCATTAGTATCCTCTCACCTGAATATCTCTGGTTCCACTGACACCTCTGTGGCAGACTCCTGGGGCTTGAGAAGAGCCACGAACTGATCCATAGAGCTTGCTGCAATCTGCATGTGGTAGAGACTCTGAAGTCATGCCATGAGGGACTGGTTGGCCTTGGTAGGATCCTGTCACACATTCCTAGGTATCAAATACGCCACTCAACTGTCTCCTGAGAGCAACTTGGAACCAGGAAAGACATACATAGCAGTCTCTGCAGGGCCCATATGGAATAGAAGAGCCCCCACAGGAGCAGTTGTGGTGTTCCCCCAGTCATCTAGAACAGTTGCTCTCTGCCCCTCTGTCAGGATGGGCACAGGAGCCACTGCCCAGTGAGCATCAGGTGGAAGGTGATGTTGAGGTACAGGCTGACTCTGCAGAACTGTACAACCATCCTCACCCCACTGTGGGGATCCAGGTACACAGCAAAATACGGTTTGCCAACTTAGTGATAGACAATTGAAAATGCTGTGTTACTGTTGAAATGAGAGCCACCTTCAGGGTAGCAGAGGCTGACTTCGTGTCTGTCTGTCAGCCTCTTCCATCCTATTCTGTTTATTCTGTTGCTGTAGTAGCAATGGTAAAGGGAAATGTGGTAATTGGCTTTCCTGCTGGATAGTTTGGGAACAGTGGAGGTGTTTAAGTTTCTTTCTCGAAACGAGTTTAGGTCATCCTTAAAGATTTCATTAACAAGTTCATTTGTCTAGGTTTCTGTTTGACTCTTTTTGTTGTTACTAAGAAAAGGTTTATTTTTTTTTTTAAATAAATTTCTTGTGTTAGGTATATAGTGAGGTCAAACAGAAATCCTTTTGTATTACCGAATCAAAGAAGCTCTTCCCAGCATGAAGCTTCCTTGAAGTGTGTTCCACCGTGCTGTGCTGTGGCACTGGGCGGAGAGCCGAGCAGTGCCTTGGTGCCTGCAGGAGTTTGGCTCTGTTAGAGAGCGAGCAGGACCGAGGAGTCGAGTGTGAGTGATTGGGGTGGTCTGGGTGAGGTGGTGAGAGGGTTTACCCCATGCACATGCTTTTCAATTGCTGGCCTCTTGGGCAGCTACCATGTGTATTTGGGAATGTGTATTTTATTTATTTATTGGCTTAGTTATTCTCTTGCTTTAAGGGTATTATAGGTCATTTTTCTTCTTCTGAAGCTGTGATCCAGTGCAGAATAAACTTGAGGAATAGCATAGACTCCTGTGTCTTGTACTATGTGGCTGTTCTAATCCTGTGGTGTCTTCTGGGAACCTCAGATAAAAGCTCCATCATTGCTCCGGAAGATTGCTATTGCCCTTCTGACGGGGCGTACACTTGCTGTTTTTGAGCCAGTATTTAACTAAGGTTTTTAACATATATCTTTTGTTGTTGTTGTTGTTTGTTTGTTTTTTGTTTTTTGTTTTTGTTCTTTAGGCAGGGTTTCTCTATGTAGCCTTGACTGTCCTAGAACTCGCTCTCTAGACCAGGCTGGCCTTGACCTCAGAGTTCTCCTGCCTCTGCCGGGGATTAAAGAAAGGCACGTGCCACTACTGCCCAGCTAACCTAACCTGTGTCTTAAAAGATGTTTGTTGTGTTTACTTTTTATTGTTGGAGCAATCTCTTTGGAAGTACTTTTCCTTTCTTTTTGGGGTTAATTTTACCACAGGCTTTGATGTTGTGTCAACATAGGCTAGTATATTTGACAGAGGGCCACAAGAATGAAGAGATAGATCATGTTGGATTTGGATCTGCACTGGGTGAATGAGTGGAGGCTGAGCCTTTACCTAATCTTTCACAGAAGTGTATTTTCTCACTGAGATCAATAATCAGGTTTGAACCTCCCCTTCCCCAACTCATACCCACTGTGAAGGAAACGAGAATTGGGAGACATTGATTGTACCAAGCTCCAGACGTTATAGAGGCATGACTGTTGAGTTCTGAGGGAAGCCACAGTTGACCCTCCACACAGAACGTGCTTCACTTGGAAGGTCCTCCTAGAGCAGTCAGGATTGCTGAAGAAGCACCCATGGCAGACTCATTGTCAAAAGCAGGCTTTACTAACAGCTAATGCTGAGAGCAGTGTGCAGTTGATGGAGGTGAGCTAATAAGGAGATGGAGGATAAATAGCCTGAGTGCTTGTGTCACCATGGAAACTGGAGTACATGAGGCCATAGCCCAAGCTAAAGAACCTCTGACATGCGTGGACCAGTGGGCTGTAGAGAAGGCATTCTCTCACCCAGGGCCTTTCAGCAAGGCTTGCCTGTGCTTGCCATGCGCTCGCTCACTTGACCCCCAAAAGGTTTCTTAAGAGAAGGTTGCACCTGTTTGTTACTTTTGGTTATTTTGCATATATATATGTAATTATAAAGAAACAGCCAAATATATTGTTTTTATATCTATGTAATATTCTGAAATTAAATTTCTGTTTCCTATCTGTGTGTTCTGACTGGTCTCTTGGCTGACATTACTTTGAAGAGAGGTGGCTTCTTATTCTATGGGACATGAAACCTCTGCAAAGTGCTCTTCTTTGGTGTGTTTCCTGGGGTGGGGGAGGGTTCAGGAGGAGTGGGTCCTTAGTGATGGAGATTTGACTAGATGAGGTGGCACACACCTCTAATCCTGGTATTTGGGAGGCAGAGGCCAGAGATTGTGAGCTGAGGCCAGTCTGGATTACATAAGCAAGGTCATTTAAACATAAAACAAAGTTGAGGCTAGGCATGGTGGCACCCACCTTTAATCCCAGCACTTGGGAAACAGAGGCAGGTGGATCTATGTGAGTCTGAGGCTAGCCTGGTCCTGGAGGACAGCCAGGGCTACATAATAGACCCTGTCTCAAAAACCAGACCAAACCAAAAACAACAAAACTTTGAGCTCTAGGGTAGGTGGCCTGTTCCTTGAGGAGAACAAGTTTTCTAAATTACTGTCACAATATTCCATATTGTGGGGAACAGTAGCTTTGAACTGTATGTCCCAACAGATTCCGCTTTACAAGGTACACCCATCTTCCTTTTAAAATGTCTAGAAATAGATAGTTTTTACTCTTTGTGCTTGTTTTTAAGGAGTGGTTAACTCAGGCAAACCAAATCTGTGAGTAAAAGAGGGAAAGGAAACCATCATGGCCAGCGTGCTGAAAAGAGCTAGTTCAGACCAACTCGGAAGACATCGGTGCACACACTGACCCAGCTGGGGCTCTCTGGACTTGACGGCTATGGCAGTTACAGACTTCAGTTTGTACTCGAGACAGTCGCAGTCACCGTGCTTGACTAATATCTATGGCAGTGCCTGGGGGTAGAAATAGCCTGAAATAAAGTGTGATATGAAACGACACGCATTGTTTGTTGACAAGAATACATTCTGAAAAATGCATTATTACACAATCTTGCTGTTGTGTGACATCATAGAGTGTACTTACATATGTGGCCTCAGGAGATACAGTAAACAGGATGTGAGGATGCCCTACAGAAAGTTTTTTTTTTCTATAAATAGAGGAGTCCTCCCTAAAATAATGATAAAAAGTATAGCATAGTAAGTGGTAAAGCAGTAATGTGGCTGTTTACTGCCAGGAACCAGTGTGTATTGTTCATAATTGTATGGGGCGCACTTGTAGCAGGTGGCAGGGTCAGTCATTTTCCATAAGCACCATCGCAGATATGTAGCACACCGCTCTGTTGATGACAGTGGGGGTTCCAGCTCTGTGATACTCTTAGGACCACACTTGCATACAGTTTCTTGTTCATGTCACCCACGGCATGTGACTGCATGTATTACAGTGTCTAGAAGGGGGTCATAAATATAGGTGCTTGGATGTAAGCATCAGAAGAGCAGAGCCGGGGAGAGGGCTCAGTGGGTGAGAGCGCTGGCTGTACGCACATGAGGAACTGAGTTCAGATCCCTGCACCTACATAAAGTCAGTGTCCACTGGGCGGCTGCAGTCACAGTGCTGAGGCAGGGTGGACAAATGGTGAGGTCCAGGCTCAGTGAGAGCCCCTCCTCAAGGGCACAGAGTGGAGCGTTAGAGCAGGATGCCCGACGACATCCTCTAGCTCTGCATGTGCACAGATGTGGGCACCTTCTGACTCGTGCACACACATGCACACACATGCAGCATACACAGGGAAGATGAGTCCAGACAGGAAGCTTCAGCCCTGCCAGATGGCATCACTGAGGACAGAAAGCAAGAGAAAAGCAGGGGCCATTTCTTCATTCCTCATAGGCTTTTGGAGTGCTTCACACCTATGTGTGCTGTGTGTGTGTGTGTGATGTGACCCGACCCATGGGTGACTGGGAAACTCCACTGACTCCACTGTGCAAATATCGTGTCACCCCCCCCCAAAAAAATAGGTTCTCTGTATAACTTTGGAACTCACTCTGTAGACCAGTCTGGCCTTGAACTCACAGAGGTCCACCCGCCTTTGCCTCCTGAGCTCCTGAGTGCTGGGATTGAAGGCGCATGTGCTACCATCGCCTGGCTTTTTTTTTTTTTAGATCTATTCAGTGCTTTCTGGCAGTGACGACCTCTCTACAAGAACATGCCTCTCACAAAGGATCTCCTTCATCCCTCTCCAGAGGAGGAAAAGAGGAAACACAAGTAAAAGCACCTGGTGCAGAGCCCCAATTCCTACTTTATGGATGTGAAGTGCCCAGGATGCTATAGAATCACCACAGCCTTTAGCCATGCACAGACGGTAGTCTTGTGTGTCGGTGCTCCCCTGTCCTCTGTCAGCCTACAGGCGGGAAAGCAAGACTGGCAGAAGGATGCTCCTTCAGGAGGAAGCAGCACTGAAAAGCACCGGATTCGAGATGAGTGGGAACCATCCCAATAAACACATTTAGGATAAAAAAAAAAAAAAAGATCTATTCAGTTTCACCCCTACATTGTGCTGTGCCCGTGAGCAGTGGCTGCTGTGGGGGAATGTCAACTTGAAAGTAAACGCCACCGCTCTATAAAGGGGTCCAGCACGAATGGAAAGAGGACTGCTTCATAGAATGTATAGTGGAAACTGGCCTTATGTATTATGTTTGAACTTATAGGTTGTTTAGGACCAGAATAAACTATTTTATATTAATGTCAAAATAATTGAGAGGCTGGAGAGACGGCTTATTAGTTAAGAGCATTGACTGCTCTTCTGGAGGACACCGATTTGAGCCCCAGCACCCACAATGGCAGTTCACAACTGTCTGTAACTCCAGTCCCAGGTGCTCTGATGTCCTCTCTGGCTTCCACAGGCACCAGGCAGGCCCATGGTGCACAAACATGCATGCAAGAGAAGCACCCTCCACTTAAAGTGCATTGAGAAATGACTGGAGGGGCTGGCGAGATGGCTCAGAGGTTAAGAACACTGGCTGTTCTTCTAGATCAGTCCTGAGTTCAATTCCCAGCAACCACATGGTGGCACACAGCCATCTACAAGGATATCTGGTGCCAACACTGTATACACAATAAATAAGTTTAAAAAAAAAAGAAATGGATGGATAAACATGAGAAACAGTCAGTCTGCATTTGTGACAGAAACATGGGAAGTTAGCTCCTAAGTTGGTGAGGGTTGCCATGGATGCGGAGGTGCAGGGGAATCAGGACAGGCCAGTCTTCACAGTTGCTGGAGATGGGTGGAAGGGAATGGAGCAGGCCCTCAGCACAAGAAGTGGTAGGGGTGGGGCTAGCATGCAGGGGTGCAGAGCAGCAGAAGCCAGCTGAAGCACTTCCTGAAACATGGTTGGGTGAAGCTCCAGGAGTTCCTGGCCTAGGATGTCTGAAGCTCCAAACAGTCATTTTTAACCAGTTCCCAGATGAACAGATTGTTCCAGGGACCACACTTAGAGGTGTGGATGTAGGGGAAGCAGTACCTGGGTACTTTTGTGTCCAGTGGCGGGGTCTACTAAAGGCTACCAAGGGAGAGGAGGATCATGGGGAAGAAGGCAAGTGTGGGCAGGGTGACATGGGGACAGCAGAGGAAGAGCAGCTATGAGCGGGTGTCCTGTGCAGTAAGCACAGTGGGCACAGAGTGGGGGTGGGCAGGGCCCGGACTGAGCTGCTCTCCAACTATGAGGGATGCTAATCAGTTGGAGACCCTGCTAGTCCTCAGTTCTGAGGGGAGGAATAGCACCTTTTTTTTAAAAAAAAATCTGAGCACCCACTGCACCTCAGGCATTTGATATCCCGTGTCACAGGGGAGGTGCTACCTTGGGAGCTAGAGAACTGTCCCGTGTCCCCCCCCCCCCCCCCCCCGCAGACCTGTAGTGCAGTCAACCCTGGGCTTACAGGTAGTATTATGGCCCTGCTTCCTTCGTCCATCTCAAAATGTCTAGTCAGTAGAAACAACTGTTAGATGTTTTAACTTTTCCCCCATACTGAGTCTTCAAGATCTAGCGTACATTTGCACAGGCATTATATCTCAATTCAGAAAGCCCACATTTAATTTCCAGCGGTCACTCAATAAGCTACATGTTGCCTCGGGATAAAGTTGTCTTGTGTGTCTGTAATCACCGTTTTAGCCACAAGATGGCGGAAGTGACCTTTTACTCAATGCATTAGGCAGTAAGCGGTGGAAAGGGGGGAGACGCCCCTTAAATCTTCTTGTCTTTGGCTTATTTTAGACAGAAGTGACGTGGGTTAAAAAGATCCCAGAGCATTAAAAAATTAGTCTAGAGCAGATGAGCTGTCATTCCAGGATCCACATGGCGGAGGGAGTGAGCCAGCTCCCACAAGTTGTCCTCTGGTCACATCAGTGTTGTGAGTGTGCATGTGCACGTGTGCACGCGCGCACACACACACACACACACACACACACACACACACACACACACAGAGAGAGAGAGAGAGAGAGAGAGAGAGAGAGAGAGAGAGAGAGAGAACTTTAGTCTAGGAATAAAACACCTGTTTCTTCCTGTCTTACAGGCTAATATTCTCGCAGAAGACATTTTACTAAAAGGCAAAAAATTAAATGTGCAAATTTAAAGCTTACGTATTAAGATGTAATAGTGGAAAACAGAAGAGGAATTGTTTTAGGGGAGCAGAGGGACCAGATGAGGTCACCAATGGGGAGGGTGAACACAAAAAAGAACAGCAATGAAGCGTCGCTGGCCAAGGCTCCCCTTGCGTTTCCATTCTGTATCGATAATGAGGAAACAGCCTGGAGAAGCAAAGTTCTCTCCTGTCTGAGGAGTCCAGTCCAGCAGTGGGGGCTGGAAGCCCGGCCTCGGTGTCTCTTGAGAAGTGGCAGCAGTTACAGCCAGCTCAGCATAGACTCAAACTTCTGAGCCTGGGCGCTTGACTCTTGCTAAGCTGGTTCGAGACTGAAGACTTACCTATTGCTGCTGGGCCCAGAGGAGGCCCTCAGAAAAGGAACTGCCTGGGTGGGAAAAGGCAGGAAAGTGTCTCGCAGGTGGTTTAGAAGGTCGTGGTGGAGAGGGGCCAGGCAGCCAGCCCTCTGCTGGCAGGCTGGTCACACTGGCCCCCTTCCATCATGGAGGGAACATGGTTTGTCCTAGTGAGAGAGGTGTTTATTTGCTATCCCGTCTGAAATACTTCTGCCAGCCCATCTGGGTACTCGCGGAGTGCCTCACCAGCATGCTGTTCCACACAACATGGTTCTGACCAGGGATCTCATTTCAGAGCCGCCCCGTTCAGCAACAGATTGGTGCTTTTGCAGATTTACTAGCTTGACCACATGCCCCTATCCCAGAAACAGCCTGAGGGTGTCGTGGAACCACTGATGGAAGAGTGGCTGCTGGTACCAGTTGGCCTGGAAAAGCCGAGTTCTGTTTTACAGGATGCAGTATGTGCTTGGAGACTCACTGTTCCCACCATGGGAAATCAAAGGGTAGGTTCAGAGCGGCTCCCCTTGCTGTTAAGTTACTATCTCACTCTCTGGGTGGATTCTTCTACCTGAGAGATTGTAGCTCTGCTGCCTTGCGGGTCTTGTTCTGATGGGGGAATATGTCTATCGGGGACACACACATTTCTGTGGAGGCTGTGCTTAGCCACACGGACTCGTGCTGCCTCTGAGTCAAGGGCAGACTGCCCTGAACAGTCGGAAGAGAGAGCCCAGCAATGATAGGGTACTGCTCAGAGTTTCCACAACAGTGCCAGAAGGTCATGGAAGACTACCGCTGGCCAGGTTGGAGCTAGGGATCGAGCCCTGTCAGTGGTGTGTTGGAGGAGCAGGGGAGCCTGGAGCTGGGAAAGAAGACAGAAACTGGGGATTTGGGGCCAGGCTTGCAGACCTTCGCCCTCTGTTCTCTCTGTATGTTAACCTTACAGATGCCCTCAAGGGGGTCTGTGACAACTGAAGCCTCAGAGCTGGAGACTGTGACCACTGCCAGAGCGCGACACAGTGACTCTGGGGACTCTACACATCGTCTGTCCCCTCTGAGAAAGAGGAAGAAGAGCATGCACAAGCGATAGCTGCACCGTGGGGTATATTGAGTGGAAGCTGGAGGATGGATGTGAAAGCCTGTGTATGTTGTATCATAGCCGATGCGGGCTATGTTTGAGTGTCTACTTCTGAAGTTAGTACCAAAGAAACAGTTTTAACTTTGACTACATGTTGCATGTTGAAAGAATAAAGTTTCAGATATATTAGGTTAAATGAAATACCTTCCTTAAAACAAATTTCACCTGTTCCTGCTTCTTTCTTTGTGCGTGCACATGTGTTCATGTATGTGCAGCTGTCCATGTTCACTTTCTTTTGTGGCTATCGGCAAAACTAAAACATCTATGCGTATACCAGATTGAAAAGATGTAAAAGGATATGGCAGACCCACAAAACAGATCAAGTGTTTGCAAGTCATATATCAAAGGAGGGCATCCTGAGTGGGCAAAGAACTCTTATAAATTTAATAATCACAGAAAATAATCTCTGTGAGTTCAAGACCAGCCTGGTCTAAAAGAGCTAGTTCCAGGACAGGCTCCAAAGTTACAGAGAAACCTTGTCTCAAAAAAACCCAAAAAATTAAAATAAAAGCTGGGCGGTGGTGGCGAACGCCTTTAATCCCAGCACTCGGGAGGCAGAGGCAGGCGGATCTCTGTGAGTTCGAGACCAGCCTGGTCTACAAGAGCTAGTTCCAGGACAGGCTCCAAAACCACAGGGAAACCCTGTCTCAAAAAACAAAACAAAACAAAACAAAAACAAAAAAAATTAAAATAAAATTTAAAATATACAAAAGTGGGCAAAGGATCTAAGCAGATGTTCCTTCAGGGAAGAGATACAAGTGGAAACGGCCAGGCATGGTGGTGGTGCAGCGGTCCCAGCATGCTGGAGACTGAGGCAGGAGAGTCATGGGTTTGCAAACAGCCTGAGTCACATAGCAAGACCCTGTGATTCTTACCCCGTCCAAAGAAAAGGGTAGAAATGGCCAAGGAGCATGTGGGGAGAGGCAGTACTGCTTGAGTCTGAAGAATGTGTCAGGTCCAGTTTCATCAAGACCTAGATCAAAAGATCCTCCCCAAGCAGGCTTCCCTCTTCCAGGCAGTGGTCTTAGCTCCACCAGTGGGATTCCATTGCAGCTTGGACAAATCTGTCTTGGAGCCACGATCACCTTGCTCTGGCTTCTATGCGTGTGTTTGCAGAGGTGGGCTCCTTCCTGGCAGGATTGGGGTCTTCTTGCCTTGCCATCTCGCAGGCCTGGCTCATGGAGGGCTCAGCAAGTGGATGAAGGCCTTAGAAGGATGCTACCCCTGTTAAGCTGGGGTAGAAGGCTGTACTAGGAAGTCATACCTGAACAGACGAAGACTGGTTCAAGGCTAGGCAGAAAGTTCTAGAACTGTGGATGCTTCCGGCTTACTAAGAGGAAGCTGCAGTCTGAACTCAGGAACCCATCTATTCAGTTCTTATATTTTTTAACACTCTGAGGAAAGGCAAGTTAGTGAGGCTCACTGCCCAGGCTTCAGCTCAGTAGGAAACCCTGTAATCCCTAGAACGGCTCTCATGATCTTCATTCTTTGCAGAGGGCTCCTGCCGTGTTTGAGTCCCTGCTCTCATGCTCTGGTCCCTTCCACACTTCTAAGCTCTCCTGCTGGCTGACCCTACCAGCTCACCTCCTTTCTCTATGCCACCTTGCAGCTAGGCCTTCAGACCCTGGGTTCAGAGGCCCCTGTGGCCTCAGCTTCTCCGTGGGGGAAGCTCTCCCCAAGCTCC
The DNA here is from genome assembly GCF_018167655.1 of Microtus oregoni. Lineage (NCBI taxonomy): Eukaryota > Metazoa > Chordata > Mammalia > Rodentia > Cricetidae > Microtus > Microtus oregoni. Next base: position 19,347,204 of record NW_024543071.1, read on the forward strand.
ACTCACTCGTTCACCGAGGTCAGGCTAAGGCGGCCATCTGCCCTCTGCATCCCATAGGTTTCCCTCACTGCGGTTGCTAATAGCAACTCCGGCGAATAGTTCCGTTCATTTACAGTTGCCTCCTAAGCCAGGACCTTCCTGAAGGCTGGAACCGCGTCTGCAGCTCGCTATTGCACCACAGAGCCCAGCGTAGGGAAATGAATGCACAGGAAGGGACGTGCTTGCCAAAAGTGTATCACATACTGGCAAACCTTGCATCATAAACTTGGCTTGCTGAGAACACACGGTTGCAAATGGTAGGTGGGGGCATGGTGGCAGCACCAGGGAACTGGTTTTGATTTTCCAGACCCAGGAGTTTTTGATGTTCCCCACAAGAGGACATGAATGCATGTAGCCCCTCTGTGGGAAGGTAGGCATGGGGCTGTGGCAACCAGATGGGTGCCACTGGGTCCTGAGGGCTTGAGTGGAGTCCGCATGGGGCCACAGGGTAAGATCAGAGTTGGTGGCAGTGGTCCAACACTGTGGCTCCTAGGCTCCTGTGCGGGGGTGTGGGGGATCCCCAGAGGGCTGGTGGGGATGGAGTATTCCACATCCTCACACCTCAGTTTTGCCCGTGGTCCCTCCAGAGGCAGTCACTAGGAAGTGATGATACAGTCTGGCCACCTGGGGCCAATCTGGTACCAGGCCTGGTCTGTATGTTTGGGGACCTTTGCCAAGGAGAAGGGAGCTTGGCAAAGGCAGACAAAATACAGAAAGCTGCTTGGCACTGGATTTTTCCCAATGCGAGCTCTCTCCCCCTCCTTCTCTTTCCCTCTCTCTCTCTCCCTCCCTCCTTCCCTTCTCTCTTTCTCTTTAGTTTTTTGAGACAAGGTTTCTCTGTGTAGCTCTCGCTGCCCTGGAACTTGCTCAGTCCACCAGACTGGCTGCAAACTCGGAGATCTGCCTTCCTCTGCCTAGTGAATGCTGGGATTTAAAGCATACACCACCACATCCAACATGAAGCCCTCTCCCTTTCTTTGATGGCTTGACTCTTGAGCCAGGGAAGGTTCTAGGGTCCATGTAGGCTAGATGTCTGCTGTCTCAAGATGTGCGGTCCTCACACATTTCCACCATCCCCAGGATGGAGCAGAGTCAACCTGTTCTTCTCCTTTCTGGAAATCGCTCTCGGGGGTGGGGTAGATGGTGGGGGGAGGCTGGGTAGTGGGGGGACGAGATGGTGGGGTTGGGGGCAGACAGTGGTGGGCAGGAGCTCGAGCATCAGCCTCTAGGACTGAATGCTGAATGCTGTTCCGGCGCAGAGCCCAGTTAGGCTTTTAAATGTTTCCCATTGTAATCTGAATCCCCTTTCTTCATCTCCACTCAACACACTTTTCCTTCATGGCACTTATTGTGGCTTGACATATCTTTTTTGTTTTACACAAAGTCTCACATGTAGCCCAGGCTGGCCCTGAACTCTTGGACCCTCCTCGAGTATTGGGACTAATAGGCATAAACCACCATTACTAGCTGTTCTCTCTCTCTCTCTCTCTCTCTCTCTCTCTCTCTCCATATTTGTTTTTTGTGATGTCTGTTTGACTATCTTGTTAGAGCCAGGGTGAACATGCCTCAAGGTCAGGAACCCGGCTGCTTTGTTCTGTTCTGTACCTGATACTCAGCATATTGCCCTGTGCGTAGTAAGTCTGCACCCAGTGCTCTCTGGATAAAGGAATGAGCTCAAGGGACCATGAAGTAGAAACATGGTCCCTATGGCTTATGGGGTTAGGCACGAGGGATCACAGAGGTTGACTTGTCACAGAGCCAGGAAGCCGTGCCCAGTTCAGACTCATAGTGGTTAGCTGGAGGAGGCAGAATAGGATCCAGGATTGGCCAGTGAACCGCAAACTGGGGAAAGGGTCGGGGGTGGGGGAATCCCTGTTCTTTTTGAGTCCTAGCTATTGGGTATGAAACCATAGCGTCTGGTGGCCATGATTCTACCTTCATGGGGTAGCTAGCCTGAAAACATAGTCACATTAGCAAGAAGAAAAGGGGCAAGAACAGGTGGACGTGGCGGATTGACTGAGCCTGAGTTCCTGGATATAGTCATTCCTTGACTTCTCGAGCTTTGAAGTGAGAGCCCTGTCTGAGAAGCCATGAGCAGCTGGCACATTCACACACAGTGAAGGAGAAGGCTGGCCTGGAGCCACAGACCTGGGTTTTATTCCCTGCAGCACTGGCTTCTTGGTATGTGCGGGCAAGTCTTTTTTTCACCTGCAATCCTCACATCCTAGGCTGTACCTTGAGGGACTTCTCCCCAGTTCCTGGGGTGGGGATGGGGAGTAATGGGTGGGCACCAAAGGCTGTGACTGACAGGTCACAATGCTCAGCAAGTGTGAACTACCTACCTCTCTTGGTTTTGTAGGTGGCTTTTGGTCACTCAGATCAGCTTAAAAAATGAAGTCTTTAACCACTGACTGTCCCAAGAAGGCCAGGGGTGGCACAAGTCCAGGACAGTGAATTCATAAAGCTCTGCAATGTCACTGGAGTCTTAGGTTTTTGTTTGTTTGTTTGTTTGTTTGGATTATTAGTCTGTGTGGGAGTCAGTGTGTGTCCAAGCCACAACATGTGTGTGGAGGTCAGAGGACAAAACTTTGTTGAGCCGTTATTTGAGTTCCAGGCACGGAACTCAGGTTGTTGAATTTGGCAGCAAGTGTTTTATTTCCTGAGCCACTCGCCAGTCCTTAGGTTCCTCCTGTCTTCAGCTCTGTGGTCTCAGGATGTCATTCATTTTTTCAGAGTCATTAGAGGGCTTCCCTAGATCCAGGCGTCATGTGACATAGCGTGAGCCCGAGGAGGGGTGTTTACTCCTGTGTCCCTCCTAAGAGTCTCCAGCAGACACGGAGACCTGGCTCACTGTCCAGAACTGCACACACACACCCCTTCCAACTCAGAGAATTGAGGGAGAATGGAGCAGCATCCTAAAATGGCTTAGAGTGATCAAAAAAGATGCTACAGGGTCAGGGGTAGAGCGATGGCTCAGTGGCTATGAGTGTTTGTTCTTACAGGGGACCCAGGTTCAATTCCCAGCACCCACGTGGTGGCTCACAACTGTCCAAAACCCAGTTTGAGGGAAGCCAGCTCTTGCTTCTGACCTCCAAGAGTATCAGACATGCACATGGTGCTCAGACACACACTGAATAAAACACTCATACGCATCAAAAATAATAATAAGATAAATCATTAAAAAATCGTGCCAGGGAGGGGAACTGAACAAAATTGGTTAGCAAGGGGAAAGGAGGACGGGGAAAGTGGCAGTTGGGCTGTGCTGGCCACATTTATTCACCAAGGTCCCCAGCCACTTCGCAGGGCTTGCCTTGTGAGCCTTCCGGCACCGTGTGGCCGGAGCAGTGAGCAAAGGAGGGAAGTGCTTCAGTTGATGGAGACTTGTGTCTTTAAGGATAATTTTAGGTCTTGGTCAGGTGTCCAGCCACTGACTTGACAGGGATGGGGGTGAGGGGGTGCTAAAGAGGGGCCCTGATCCCTCAGTGGAGGACCAGGGAGCTAGGCTTGAATGCCTGTCTTGAACATTCTGGTCTAGGTCCAACCCAGCTGGTTAGAGGCTCGGAGCAGTTCAAGATGTTCAGGATGAAGAGAGAGGGGGTAGGTAGAGTGGCGGGGCTCCAGAGACCCCCAAAGTAGTACATAGTAGGGCTAGGGTGGAGGGGTAAGGGGTGCAATGGAGGGATAGCTGACTGCTTTCCACTGTGGTGTTTAGTCTCTGGGTGTCTCTCGCCAGAGGGCCACCCACAGTGTGAGACTGAAGCCTCTTTGAGCAATCCTGACTCTACATTCTTGGAGCTTGTCATCTGCTGCCCTGTCCTGTCTTGACTGAAGATAGAAGCCACTAGCACGTGCCAGACAGGCTCTCTGCACCCTGAGCTCCGGTGATAGTGTCCGGTCAATGCCATAACAATTACTGGTGACTTACCCCAAGCTAAGACCCATGACAGCTTCGAGAGAGTCCCACTTTACACTTGGGGAAACTGAGGCTCGGGATCTCATAGAGCATCTTCCTGAGGTCAGGGTGCAGCCCAGATTTGCATCTAGCATCAACATTCACTGCTGGGCGCTTCTTTTTGTGGACGCCAGGGACTCTGTGCCTTTTGGGACATTCTTCCTCCCAGAAGGCTCTCCTAACCCTGACCTTGTGACAACGTATTAGGGTAGCAGAAGGATGGCAGATGAGTTCCCATTAGAGAGTTTGGGGTTCAGAAAATGGGATTTGACGGCTGGCAACAGGGCTTCCCAGTCGTTCTTTGCTGTGTTCCTGTAGTGAGCCCCTGGGTTGTTATGCTCTGGTGTGACCCCAGGCAGAGCTCAGTGGTGCTAGCTCTATGAGAATGTCCCTAGAGATGGAGGTGGGCTGTACAGGTACTCATGGCACCTTGGGTCCAGGCCCAAGGTGGAAAGGTATAGCAGAAGGCTTTGTAAGAGCCCAGAGGGAAAGGATGGGGGAGCTGACTCAGCCTCGGTCCTCCACTCCTAATCCTTCTGTTAATCCATATAAATGGCCTGTTTCCTCAGAATGTGGTTGTTGAGGGGATCACAGTAGCTCCCTCTATACCCTCTTTAAGTCAAGACGGGAATCATCTAGCCCAGACTGGCTGCAAACTTCCTAAGTAGCTGAAGAGGACCTTGAACTCCTGATTCTCCTGCCTCTTCTTCCTGAAAGCTGGGATTGCAGGCACGGGCCACTGTACCTGCCTATTGTGTTTTCTTTCCAGTTTTATTTTTTCTTACTTTTTAATTGCATTTGGGATGATTTGAAAAATTGCTGAAGACTCATGCACAGCTACTGAGTTACTGAAAGTGGCCAGGGAGCATCCTGGTCAGGAAATCATGGTGGCCAGGGAGCACCCTGATCAGGAAATGACAGCTAAGAAGCCTCCCTGGCCTTCTCCTTTTCCTCCACACCAACTAACTCCCCTCTGGGCTTTTATGGGAATCACTTCTCTACATTTATTTATGATTTTATCACCCACGAGTGCCTTCTCAAACTCACAGAGAGCCACCTCCCGAGTGCTGGGATTGCGGTGGGAGCGGACAAACACAGCTCTGGTTTTTGTATGGCTGACTTATTTCATGCAGCACCCTGTCCTTTAAGAGTCCATCCACAGTGCACCTTGTGCCAGAATTCCCCGCTTTTGTGTTGCTGGGATGACGTTAAGCTGTCTGTGCTTCCCAGACTTCGTTCTTCATCCCCCTGCTCCGGGACACGAGGCACTCTGGGCTCTTGTGAAGAACGCGCCTATGAACTCAGCTTGTGTCCACATACGCTTTAGCTTGATGTATCTTTTGAGCCTCTCATTATGCAAAGCTCTGCCTTCCCACTTCTAACGTCTCTTGGAGAATACCGGTCTTTTGGTTGGTAGCTGTCCCCAATCCTGGGTTTTATTAATGGCGAGCTCAGCATGTCCTCTGCCTATATTTTTAGAGGCGTCATCAGTGTCTGGTTTTGATTATTTTTTGCAACTTGAGGTGGTGGTGTTCTCTTTAATCAAAAGGGACATACTGTCTTGTTACTGTGCATGTGGAGGGTGGAGGAGGGAGGCTCACAGTTGCTGATGCTCAGGGCCTACAGCCATTAATTAACTGGTGCGTTCTAAATGGTGTTGTTCTAATTTGATCATTCTGCCTTTGTTAATTAGCTGCAAAAAGCTCTTTGACAGTTTGGCCACTGGAGAGAAGCCATGTTAGAACCAATGCCCCCCCCCCCCCAGCTAATGTTCGGTAGGTGCACGCCTGTGTATACGTTTGTGTGTGTGCATGGAGGTGTATGCCTGTGTATACGTTTGCGTGTGTGTAAGTATACATCTGTGTATACGTTTGTGTGTGTGCATGGAGGTGTATGCCTGTGTATATGTTTGTGTGCATGTAGGTATAAGCCTGTGTATACGTATGTGTGCATGTAGGTTTATGCCAGTGTAAATGTGTGTGTGCATGTAAGTGTATGCCTGTGTATACGTGTGTGCTCATGTAAGTATACGCCTGTGTATACATGTGTGTGTGTAGGTGTATGCCAGTGTATACGTGTGTGCACACGTGTACATATACACCTGTGTATATGTGTGTGTGTGTGCGCGCGCAGGTATTAGCCTGTGTATACATATGTGTGCATGAGGTTTATGCCTATGTATATGTGTGCACGCGTGCAGGTGTACTCTTGTGTATACGTGTGTGTGCATGCAGGTTTATGCCTAAGAATGTGTGTGTGTGTATGCAGGTATATGCCTAAGAATGTGTGTGTGTGTGTGTGTGCAGGTATATGCCTAAGAATATGTGTGTGTGCATGCAGGTTTATGCCTAAGAATGTGTGTGTGTGTATGCAGGTATATGCCTAAGAATGTGTGTGTGTGTGCACGCAGGTATATGCCTAAGAATATGTGTGTGTGCATGCAGGTTTATGCCTAAGAATGTGTGTGTGTGTGTGTGTGTGTGTGTGTGCAGGTATATGCCTGTGTATACGTTTGTGAGTATGCTTGCCCATTCGTGTGCATGTGGAGGCAGGGGGGTGTTGGGCTGTCTTCTTTAATCATGTTACCCACTTTTGCCAAAGTTTCTCACTGAACCTGGAGCTCATCACTTCATTTAGACTGGTAGGCAGAGAGCTCCTGGGATATGTTTGTTTTTGTCCCCTAGTGCTGGGATTACAAATGTAGCCTCCATACCTGGGTCTTTATGTGGAGGCTAAAGATTTGAACTCATATCTTTATCTCATATCTGTACAGCAAGCACCTTTATCCACTGAGCCATCTCCCTGCCTTGTATCTCAGAATATTTGATGTGTGTGTATGTCTGTGTGTGTGTGTTTTAAATGAGGTCTCATTATGTAGTCCACTCTGGCCTGGAACTTGTCATCCTCCTGCCTCTGCCTCCCAAGTTCTGGGATTAAAGGTGTGCATCCCATACCCGGCCAACAAAAATAATTTTATGAAGGCAAAGGACTTGCAAAGACTGGCAAAGAGCTCACAGCAGAGGGCTTGCGGGGACAATTTCCAGTATGCCTCAAAGGACTTGGGCACCCTCTAAAACAGTGGTTTTCAACCTTCCCAATGCTGAGACCCTTTAATACAGTTCCTCATGTTGTGGTGACTCCCAACCATAGTTATTTTCCTTGCTACTTCATAACTATAACTTTGCTGTTTTGAATTGTAATGTAAATATTTGTGTTTTCTTTTTCTTTTTTAAATATTTATTTATTATGTATACAGTGTTGTATATGCCTGCAGGCTGGAAGAGGGCATTAGATCTCATCTTGGATGGTTGTGAGCCACCATGTGGTTGCTGGGAGTTGAACTCAGGACCTTTGGAAGAGCAGCCAGTGCTCTTAGCCACTGAGCCATCTCTCCAGCCCCAATATTTGTGTTTTCTGATGGTCTTAGGTGACCCCTGTGAAAGGGTGGTAGGACCCCAAAGGGTGGTCGTGACCCACAGGTTGAGAACCCCTGCTCTAACTGCTTCTTGAGAAAGCAGAAGTCTGTCTGTCAGTGTCCGGGAGTGATCTCCTTACCCTTTCACCTGACTGGCAGGGTGGCGGGGTTTATAATCCTGCATTGGAGAAGGAATGTGAACTTTGGGGATCAGGAAGACTTGGGTTTGCATCTTTAACCTCATGGCATCCTTAAGGTGTTCATGAGTTACTTGCTTCGCTGAGCTTCAGTTTTCTTATTTTAAAGGAGGGGCAAGCTGGGGATGTAGCTCAACTGGTTGGGTGTTGTCTAGTGTGCAGAAGACAGTGGGCTCTAGCACCAGCAGGGACCCTGCCTGTGACCTCAGCACTCAGGAGGTAGAGGCAAGAGATTGGCAGTTCAAGATCAGTCTCAGCTACATGGAGAGTTTGAGGCCAGCCTAAGGATGAGACTTTACCTAAAAACAAAAACCAACTAACCAACCAACTACAACTAAAAAAAGTGGGGTGGAGGAGACCTCCTGCTTTGCCCAGACCCCTTGTTCTTGTGAATGGGAAGAGCTTGTGAACCTTGAAGCTTTAGCAGAAGAAGGTGCAACCATCACTGAGAAAATGCCAGAAGCTGGGAGCTGCTGCTCCCAGCTGTGACATCACCAGACCTTGGACAAGCCAAAGTGTCACACCCTGACTGCAGGGGAGTGTTTCACCTCTTCCTTCTCCACTGTCAGGAGAGAAAACCTGGTTTGTTCCAGGGTAGCCCAGTCTAGCTGTACCCTGCTCTGGGCTCCCTGTGGGCTGAGGCACTCCCTGCTGAGGGTTCTTCTCAGTCGAGTGTCCCTTAGGCTGTTCCTCTGCCACTTCTCAGTCTGCACTTGAGGGGCCATTTCCTCCTGGGGCCTGAACCTGGGCTTCAGGGAAGCCGCCAGGAGCCTGGGAGTGGATTCTCTGCTTCCTCAAAGCACAGCTGCGTGAACAAGGCCAACCGTGCACCTCCATCAAACCTCTTACTGAAGGAAGGCACAGGCACCTGTTGCTTAATGACGAGCGTTGACAAGGGATCCTGCTGTGTGAAATCAGATTGTACAAACTGGCGTGGCTATGCTATCGTCACCTGGTATAATCCGAGGCCGCCACTGCAGGTGCCATCTGTGCACTGGAGCATTGCTATGCAGTGAACACACTCGGTAGGCATGAGGGACAGCCGGCCGGCTCCGTATCAAAGCTCAACCATTTGGAGCACCGATTGAATTGGTTCTGAAGCTGAGCGCCACAGCGAAAGTACGGTGATTAATTGGCGGCCCCGTGGACTGGGGCTGTGGTACTTTGCTCTCTCTGTGTTTGTCATCACAGACAGAAATAATTTTCTTCTTACAACCCCATAAAGCACACTAATTTAAATGTGTAAGTTGATAGATACTTCCACATGTATGTGTATTTGTACATATGTGCACATACATCTATATATTCATCATCCTGACCAGCTGAGACCAAAGATGCCTTCTGTCCCCGCTTTTAGTCACACAGTCTGAAACTTAATCTTTATTTCTGTTCTTACTTTATTTTATATTTTTGAGACAAGGACTTACTCTGTATAGTTCAGGCTAACCTGGAACTCACTGTGTAGCCCAGGCTGTCACCCTCCTGCCCAAGTCTCTCCAGTCCTAGAGTTACTCGTATGACATTCATTTCTCTTGATGTTTATATCATAAATTTCTTTTGATCCTGTTTTACTTCATAAAAATGGAACAAAGCAACATCTGCACAGATTTCTGGCTTCTCATTCCCTGCTAATACCTGTGTAATTAACTCACATTTCTGGGTGACTTGTTTTTGCTCGTTGCTCCACTGCGTGGTTAAAACACAGCTTACTTATACGGCATCTCGTGGGACATGGCTTGCTCCCGAGTTTGAGCTAAATGAGTGAAACTTCTGTAAACAGTCTTTTACATAACTTTTGGTGGACTCACTCACACCTACCCAGGCAGCCTGGAGAGGAAGCTGCTGAGACCAAGAGTGGGTGAACTGGCTGGCGTGATGTTACTCATACGCATCGTACCTGAGTGACATCAAATTGAACTGTCTTTGACTCATGTCAATCATTTTTCCAGGCTTCAGGCAGATGTGGAGCTATCCAAGAGGACTCTGTCTCTGAGATAGGCTATCAAACACCTAACACACCCAGGCACCTTGGTGCCGAACATCCCTTCCTTCTTCCTCCTTCCTTCTTCCCTTCCTCTGTCCCTGCTGATGATTGAACCCAGGGCCTCACAGGGTTGAGTACACCTCAAATACATCTCTGATCTACACCCCAGCCTGAATCTTTTCTCTTTTCAGTGTCCTTCTTGAATTTTAGTTTCTTTTAGAGCTAAATAACTCCTTAATTTTTAAAAATTCTCTGTGTGTTGGTGTTTTGCCTGCATATCTGATTTCCTGGAACAGGAGTTAGAGACAGTTGTGAGCTGTCATGTGGGTGCTGGGAATTGAACCCTGGTCCTCTGGAAGAACAGCCAGTGCTCTTAACCACTGAGCCATCTTTTCAGCCCCTTGGATAACTTTTTAACCCACCAATCCTTTCTTGACTATTTTGGGGTTTGCCCAGACTTACTCCGCTGATGTCCAGTCTTCTTCCATTTTCTGTGGTTGTCCTAGAATTGATCTAATCTGTACCGAATAGAAAATGCTTGGGACATCTCCTGGCCCACTGATCAGTTCTTTGTGCCTAGGAAGTCCAGAAGGTAATAATGTTATTAAAACGTTATCTCCTTTGACCTGGACTTTGGAAATAATAACAACTTCATTCATGACTTGTCCTGACTTCCTGTATTTGCTCACCGCATTAGGACTCCTGACTTGTAAACTTGCCTTTGACGTTAATCAGGTTCACACTTCTTATTTCAGCTGCCCAGGGCTTGTTCATGGTGGATGTGTGGTAAATATTTACCTAATGGACCTCAGACAAATAATTTAAGAAAACATTACACCGATTGTAACTAGAAACTGTGGAATGTTCTACTCTTTTTGTTTGTTTGTTTTTTTGAGACAGGGTTTTTCTGTGTAGCCCTGGCTGTCCTGGAACTCACTTTGTGGGTCAGGCTGGCCTCAAACTCACAGAGATCCATCTGCCTCTGTCTACGCCACCATGGTCTGGAGAATGTTCTAATCTTTAAGTTTTTATTTTATTTTTAAGATAAGGACTCATGCGGCCCAGTCTGGTCTTGAACTCACTCTGTGGCCAAGAGCAACTGGTCCTCCCGCCTCCACATCCCTAGTGCTGGGTTTACAAGTGTGTATCACATACTGTGTGTGGATTGCACCCTGGGCCTCTTGCATGCTAGGTAAGCACCCCCTATCTGGGATACATCCTCGCCCCTGCCCCTCAGCCCTAAGATTGTATGTCTTTATTTCGTTTTTAATTGTAGGTGTATGTGTGTATGTGTGTGTGTGTAGGTGTGAGTATGAGCACATGTGTGCCCGTGGAGTCAGAAGAGTGTGCCAGATACCTTGGAATGGGAGTCACGGGGCTGGACATGAACTTGAGTCCTCTACAAGAACAGTACAGGTTCTTAAGCACTGAGCCATCTCTCTAGTCCTAGCACTGAGACTTTAAAGCAAGGCCTTTGGGATCTCCATACCCTGAGCCTTGGGAGAAAGGGTGAGTGGTGGGTGGGGAAAAGGGTGGGCAGCCCGTATTCTCCCTGTGGGGAAGTGAGCTCCCTGGGCAGGGCCTGAGTTGGGTCAGCTTGTCCAGTCTCTTCTGGTTACTTTGAACACCCGTTGGTATTCCTGCGTCTCCTCTCATTCCCAACTGCCCCCTCCCTCTACTCCAATCTTTTCTTGCTTACCTTCTTTTCTTTCTTCCATAGTGCTGTGGTCAGACCTGCAGCTGTGCACGTACTCGGCAGCTGCTCTACCACGAGCTCCTTCCCTAGTCCCAGCACTGTCTAGATTTCTGGAGTTTGTAATTCCTCAAAGGTTGGGGACTTACTTCTCTGTTTCCATCCCGGTTTATTTCAGTTTTACCCACGCCTTGATCTCTTATTAGCTGGTCAGGAATAGCAGGTGGCAGGCAGACACAGAAAGATGAGGTTCCATACGCAGGCACGGGAGCAGGTACTGTGTTCTGCCCTGTCACCTCTGTGCCTTTGGGGAAGTCACTACTCTAGGGACTTACCTCTTTTCCTTAGCTGTAAAGTGATGGTTGGGATGACGTGCATGAAGCATTCAGCTGTGCTGGACTGAAGTGTGTTCATCTGTCCCCAGCAAGGGAAACTGAGGACAGGGTGGCTGGAAGCTGAATATGGGATACGGAGCTGGTCCAGGGAAGCTGCAAACGGTGCTGGAACCCTCCCCAAGGGCCTGTACCTCCCCGTGCTCTGTGTCCACAGGCAGTGTTCTGATGAACCCTTTCTGCTGAGCCCCTCTTAGCAAACACCGCCATCCACAGGCAGAGCCAAATGGCATCCCCAGCCCAGCTGAAACCACCTGCTCTCATCCTTCTCTCTCTGCAGGGAAAGCCCCTAGCAGAGTTGCCTCTGGTGTCCTATGCCTGTAGTCCTAGAGAGGAAGTGCTTGCTCTGGGTTCCCTGCCTGTCACCCCAGACTTTGGCTGCCTTAGGGAAAGCATCTTCATCAGAAAGGACAGGCCTTCAAATGTTCCACAGTTCAGTGTGTTGCCTGTCAAAAAAACAAAGACAAACAGAAACAAAACCAAACCAACCCCCCCCCCCAAAAATACTCAAAAAATTCCATATCTATTAAAGACAGGACAATGGGCCAGATTTGCCCTCTGCCTTTAATGACGAGAAAGCAGGGAATATGGACGAGATAACTATTTTCAGACATCAACCATTTAGTAGGTGATGTGGGATGATAATTCCTTATGGAAGGAAAACAAGTGTGGCGAGCCATGCCATGGCCAGGTCTGTAGCCGGGAGAGTTCCCAGGGAAAGGACAAGTCCAGGAAGCCAGCATCAGCCTGGGCAGAGGAGTGGAGCTGAGTGCAGGAGGTTCAACTGGTTACAATCCTCGGGAAACTGAGGCGGAGGTTGCAAGGCAGTGAGAGATAGGAAAGGGTTTGCTGAGGACAATTGGAGCAGATGTGAGAGCTGCCCAAAGCCATAGGAAGTTCTGTCTTAATGGATCAGGCTGTAAGACCCTTGGAGCTCCAACAGCCAACGGTGTCTTACCAGCCGGAAAAAGCAGGCTCTACCTTCACAGGACACTGGGAAAACCTGTGGAAGGCATTCTTCAGGGGCAAGTCAGTTCTAGGTGAAGGCCGCTCTGGTCTTACAAAGGCTCAAAAGCATGCTTCAAAAGGATTGGTCTGTTTCCAAGTAACTTGACTTTATTCCAGAACAATGCTCCAGAATATTCTTCAGTAATATCAGAATAAGTCGGGCACGGTGCACACCTGTAGCCCTGTTATGGGTTGAATCTGAAGTGTCCCTACAGGCTCGTGTGTTTGAACACCTGGCCCCGGGCTGGTGGTGGCCACTTGGGAAGCTGTGGGGCCTGGCAGGGAGAGGCCCGTCATATGGGCGGACCTTTCAGTGGTGTAGCCTGGCTCGGTTCTGGCCTGTTTCCTGCTACCTGGTCTCCTAAGATATGAACAAGTTGTGCCACAAGCTTCAGTCAGGACAGACTACAGCCTCTAAAAGTGAGTCCCAATAAACCTCTCTCCTGAAGAAGTTCCTTCTGTGGGGGTTTCGTCACAGAGACAAGAAACGCAGCTAATCTGAGCCCCAGCCTCTCTGGAGGGTGAGAGCAGGATGCTTTCCTGCAGAAGTTTATAACCTGCTTTGGCAGCAAAGGCAAAACAAACAACAAAACCAAACAGTAGCAACAAACAACATGGCACAAATCACACACACAGACCCACACAATACACACACACACACACACACACACACACACACGCATGCACGCATGCACAGACACAAACTGTCTTATATCTATTAACAACTATTAGGATTGAAAATAATAGGAAAATCTGCCCATAATGAAGAGAAAAATCAATCAGTCAAAGCTGGCCTGGAAATAGCACAGATGACAAAAATCAATAGATTTGAACTATATTCCACATGTACAAGAAGTAGAGGGAAGCGAGCCTATTAAGACGTATGGGGGCAGGCCTGGAGAGATGACTCAGCAGTAAGAGTGCCTCCTGTGCTTGCAGAGGAATCCCCAGAACCCGTGCGGTACTTCACAGTCATCTGTAAGTCCAGTTTCAGGGGACCTGATATCCTCTTTGGGCCTTCCCAGGCCAGACATACATGTAGTGTACACACAAGCATACATGCAGACACGTAAAATAAAACTAGAAATAAAGAAGCTATGTGAAATGGGAGCTGGTGGTGGAAGCATGTACCTTCAGGTGCTCAGGAGGGTAAGGCAGAAGATTCCAAGTTCAACGTCTACTCAAGCTGCAGAACGAGTTCTAGGTCAGCTTGGGTAACTTAGGGACCCTAAGTCTCAAAAGCCAACAAAGGGAACCAAAGATGCGGTTCAGCAGTAGGGTGCTTGCCTGGGCGTGGGGAAAGACCTAGGTTCAGCCCTAAGCATTGCAACTAGAGGACAAACCTGCAGTGTTTGGGATGTTGTACTGGACACGCTTAACAGTAGGCGAGACACCAAAAGAGAAAAGCGGGAGAAGAGCGGGAGAATAGTAATAGAAACTCATCCAAGCCAAGCGCGGAAACAGACTGAAGAGATCCGAACAGAGCAGCAGTGGGCTGCGAGACATCAAGAGGCCTGGTGTTTATAGATGCGGGGTTCCGGATGGAGAGAGACTAGCGGATGGGACAAAAAAATGTAAAGGATTCATAGTGGAGACCTTTTCAAATTTGTTGAGCTCTATGATTGAGGTGAACAACGCCTGAAGAGAACCAAGCCTCTAGACTCCCGGCACTTGGCTCCGAGTCGGCGCACACTCAGCACCTGGGTAGTGACAGAGCTCACTGTGGCCCGTGGGGCTTGGTGCCCGGCTGTTACCTTTCTCCTCCGTCTCCCTCCTCTGGTTGCTTGTCTCTTGCTTCATTGGCCAGGGTTGTCCTGATACACAGGGTGACTCTGAGCTAGATGTTTCATCTTAGGGCTAGGAAGCCTGTCATTGCCCTAGGCTTTGTGGCTGCATGGCTCAGACACTTCTGCCTCTGTGATGCTGAGTGTATCTAGGGATTTAGGGACTTGAGTTGAAACACCCTGAGTTTAGCTGGTCCTGGCCTCCCAGGACTCCCGGCTGTGCCCTCCCCAGGTATGTGGCCTAACAGAGCCAGATCCAGCATCACTCACAGCTCAGCCCTGCAATTCCTTTGCCACAAGAGGTCAGCTGGTTTCCTTGCTCCACTGGGCCACTAACTGTACCATGAAAACTGGATTCAATGCTTAACTTTTTTTTACATGTATGTGTTAGTTTTGTGTGAGTACTGGGGTGAGAGCAAGGCCTGACAAGAGTGTCTTGACCCAGTGAGCCATCTTGCCAGCCTAGGATGCAGTACATTTTAAATCCTCTTCCAGCTTCGACAGCCAGTTCCTGACCTTATCGTGGACTTTGTCTTCTGATGCACCTCATGCTTGCTAATGGAGAGCAGAAGGTAGGTGGTTCTCGGACCCTTGGTCACAGCTAAGCTACTTCCTTCAGTGGCTCCCTAGAGTTTTCAGGTACAAGTTCAGAATCCTTACCTCAGCACACTAGACTTCATTCTTAGACCGTGGTCTCTGGAAACCCACAGAGTAGAACTGTGTTGTTGTTCTCTGCTCCAAGCCAAAATTCTAAGTAGGAAGGCCTGGGGTGGGTCCCAGGAATCAGCATGGATAATAAGCACCCCAGGAGATTTTACAAAAAGCTTCCGTGTGGTGGGAGTTAGATCAGACTACACAGAGGAAAATCTCCAAGGAGTGGAATGTACGTGTGTGTGTGTGTGTGTGTGTGTGTGTGTGTGTGTATGGACATTGTTCTTAGGCTGCCGCCTGGGTCCCTTCCCCAAAAGGAACCAAGTTCCAGAGACAGTCTCAGAGTATGTCTAAGCAAGCACAAGCTTATCCAGATGTGTTTGGGGCAGAACACCAGTCCAGGTGACACAGAGAACTCCACAGAACCGGAGGGCGGTTGCACCCAGGCCTCTGGGATGTCCTTCATGTCTTCAGGATCCCTGTGATGCCCGTCACACCAACCTGATAGAATTTAGACTCACCTTGAAGACAAACCTCGGCATGTCTGTGAAGGGGTTTCCAGAGAGTTCTGCCTGAGGAAGGAAGAGTCACTCTGAGTATGAGCTGCACACCTGTGGTCCCAGACTGAAGAAAATGGAGAAAGCAAGCAGAGAACCAGCGTTCACCTCTCTTGCAGACAAAGCAGAATGGGATCGGTTTCCCATGCTCCGGCCACCATTCCTGACCTGTGACAGTCTGTTCCCTCAAACTGGGATCCAACAGACCCCTGATTTTCCTTTCCTTTCCTTTCCTTCCTTTTGTCTCTTCTAATGGGATCTTATTACGTAACAGGACTGACTTGGAGCTTGCAATGGAGACCAGGCCCTGAACTCATAGGTTTGCCCGCCTTTGATTCTGGACAACCTAATGAAAACTGTAAGCCACCGTGTCTTGCCTACTTCCTTGTGCAAGCTGCCTTTGTCGGGTGTTCCCTCACAGCAAGAAGGAAAGTAACCACTGTATACCACCGTGAAGGAGCTGCCCCCTGCTTACCGAGAGACTGGTCATCCTGTGTTGCTGTCCACCCATGTCTCCTTTTTCCCTGAGACCTGAAGAGCCTTGCCCTGCAGGGAGTCTCCAGGCTGGCCTCTCTGTGTACCCCCTCCCAGCCTACGTTCCCCACCCCCAAGTTTACCTCACTCAGACTTTCCTGTCCCTCTGCTCCCTTCTGACTGTGGTTCATGCTATTCTCTGATGAACGATCGGTTCCAGGGCTGTCTGGAGTCATCAATGTTCAGCAAGCAGTGGCCCAGGAAGGCCTGACAGTGGACATGCTATCACTCTCTGGTTTGCGGTTTGGGTTCTCCCCTCCCGGTGGCTGTGGGAGGAGAGAGCTGGGGGGACAATGCTGTTTCTAAAGCTCTCTGGAAGGTGATGAGCCTCAGCAGGCAAACACATGGCTGAGAGTGTCTCAGTACAGGTGTGACTCATCCCGCTAGGATGGAGAGATGCTACCCTGTCGATGTCTTCCTATGGAGGTTGAGGACAGCAGACAGAGCTGGCTTGGTGGAGCATGCCTGCCAGAAGCAATGGGCCAGGCAGGCTCCTCCCCACCAGTGCAGAGGGAGCAGGTGGCCTGGGCTGCAGGGAGGGGGTAGGGAGACCCCCAGAGGGAGGGGCCTAGGAGAGGAAATTGAAAAAGCAAAGTAGGGGGGCAGCTTGGCGTGTGTGGCTGGCCAAGCGGTTGTTTAATGAGGAAATGTGCCGGGGGCACTAACGCCTTGTGTTCATTCATGGTAAACTGCCTCTGGATGGGGAGGATGCGGTGGAGGAGGCAGGGATGGGAGCCAACTTGGGGAGCTGCCTGGCTGCTGGGGCAGGGCCTCCCATGATGGGCTGGTGGAGGAGTCTTTGTCCTGGGCCTGAGCTGCCTTCCTTCTTTCCCTCTCTTCAAAGGAGAGGCCAGGCCTTGCCAGGCGTTGACAACTTGGCTTAGGGCCTGCTTGGAATTTAGGGCTGGGTTAGCCTGGAAGCTTCTAGTGAAGAGACTAGCTCTCAAGAGCACCCCTTCTACCTACTAAGGATACCAGGGCGTGTCGCCCAGTGACTCAACACTCTCCCTTTTCCCAAATGGGCCCTGGCTTCCAGGAGCTCCTGAGATGGTGGAATCCGGAAGGGGAACATCACTGGAACAGAAGGTCAGAGGCTCCTTCAGCAGTTTGAGTGCTGCCTGTGATGGGCCTACTAAGTGCCAGATGCTGGGGCCAGAGGAGGAGGAGAGGAAGCCAGGGAGTAGCAGTTTGCTCCTGGGGTGTCAGGGAAGGAACACAAGTGGGAACTATTCAGGCGCTAAAGAGTGTGGAGGCTCTTGTGTTGGAGGCTGGGGATCAGCTGGTTTTCAGGGAAGAAAGGAACATGGGTGGCCCTCTGACCTCAGGCCTGGATGGTAGAAGTTTTTGACATCACACCACGTAAGGACCCCCTGAGAAAGCTCCCTCCCTGAAATTACTGAACTTGTGCTCAGGAGCCCATAGCTGGGATGGAGACCATGTACTATGGTCAGAAGCACAATCCAGAGCCTGAAAAATCAGCCATTCAAGTGTGGCATTCTGGCCACAGTGCCCTATGCACTATGGTAGAGGAGATACTGAAAATTTTTATTCAGATTGGAAAAAAAAATAACCCAAGGTTCCAGGCAGGTCACACGTCTCTAATCTTGCGGTGATTTGGGTATCTTACCCCTGTGATGGGGACAAATTGTTGCCATGCTGGGCTTAGCCTCTGATCCCAGGACCTGTCCCTTTCTGCTTTTCCCCAAAGGGATGGGGGCTGGGGGGTGGGGGTGGGAGGCAACCCTGCAGCAGCTCCACTAGGGGAGCATTTGAGTCCCGAGGGCTCCTGTGCCCAGTTGTGTTATCCTCACATGGGATGGGGCCCTGACTCCCGGGGTGGGGCGCAGCCCACTAGAAGTTTCCAGAGCTTGTGTGCAGGTTCCGACAGAAGAGCGCTGGACAGAACCATCCACTATTGGGAAAAGTCATTCTCTTTGACGGAGGGCAAAGTTTTGAAAGGGACACACATGAGCCATGCAGGAGGACAGGAACACCCACATTGCCAATCAGATCACCCAATCAACCCTGATGATCAATGGGTGGCAGATGTCGCAGCCAGATCTCCCTCACGACTGGAGCTCAGCTCTTTAGAGCCCCCGCAAGCCACAGCTGTCCTTAGTTTGGGGGAGGGGCTTTGCTTTTTCTTGGGTTAGAGGGAGTTCTGTCCCTCACTGGATTTCCTTATTCACACCCACACCCCCAACTGTGTCAGAATAAGAAAAAATCCTTGCCCATGGGACTGTGAAGCTCAGGGTCCTATACAGGTGGCGGATGACTGGGTGGCCTTTTTCTCCTCAACAGGCTGTGTGCTCTCTCTGCTCAAACTGTGGCCTTTTGATGATAGGAGCAAATATTCCTTTGCATCTGTTTCCACCTGTCAGATGTGGAGAACGATGTTTGATGGATCTCCAAGACTCCCTGACAGGCCTGCTCCCCCCATTGTACACCAGTAAAGAGGCTTGGGTAGAACTCCCCCTCACCCCCACACAAAGCCCAGCCAGGACTCTTGTTACCCCAGCTGGCTGGCTTGCTTCTGTTCTCCGGAGAAAAAGAGTGCTGCCATTTGGGGAGAGCTGGCGATGAGGGAGGAAGACTAACCTGGCTTTGGGGCTTTTGTATTCTCTCAAGGTTCTGCCCTCAAGGTCCAAGGCTGAACAATTTGGAGAGGCCACCCGGGACAGTCTGTGGTCCCAGGGAAGGTGTGGCGGTGTGTATGGTGTGTATGTGTGTATGGGGGGGGGGAATGAATCTCTTTGGTCCTCTGGGCCAGCAGCTGCGGGTGCTAAAGTGACTGGTCTAAATGTTCATATCCTTGCACACAGAAACACACACACACACACACACACACACACAGAGAGAGAGAGAGAGAGAGACAGAGAGACAGAGAGGAGGAGAGGAGACGAGAGGAGACGAGAGGAGAAGAGAAGAGAGGAGAGAGAGAGGAGAGAGAGGAGAGAGAGAGAGAGCTCATCTACAGATCAACAGAGCAGGTCCAGCCTGCAACCCCCCTTCCCCCAAGCCCCTGGCGCCTGGGAGGTTGCACCTTTGAAACTGTATGCCAGCAGCTGGGCCTCTGCAGCGGCAGAGGAGTCAGAGGAGTGGTGGGGAGGAAGCGGGCGGTGGTCCGTGCTGCTGGGGGGAGGGCGGGAAGGGGTCTGGCCCTGGATGTGTGCTTTTCGATTGATGGATGACTGCCGGGTGTGAGCGAGCGAGCGAGCGTGCGGGTGTGTGTGTGTGTTTGCGCGCGCGGGTGCTCGCGCACGCGAGGTACGCGCGCACGAGGCCTGCCCATTTTCCTCCTCGCAGCAGTCAGTTGGGAGCTGGAGTGAGGGAGAGGGAGACGCTGGCAGCGAGCTCCGGGAGAGTAGTCGTGCGCCGTCTGCTTAAGGCGCCTTTTCTGGTTCCGAGCACTGACCGGGTCTCTGGGAGCATCTAGGTGCCACCCGTACCTCTAGGGCGCATCGCACGATCCCTCCCGGCTCTTCGGTGGCTCGGCGGGGATAGCACCTGGGGACGGCTCCAGACGGGGATGGTCAGCGGCTGCAGCCGTCTGGCACGCGATCGGGATACTGTGAGGGCACCATGGCGCTGACGCCCCAGCGCGGGTCCTCTTCGGGGTTGAGCAGACCGGAGCTGTGGTTGCTGCTGTGGGCAGTCGCGTGGCGCCTGGGGGCCACGGCATGCCCCGCCCTCTGCACCTGCACCGGCACCACCGTGGACTGCCATGGAACGGGGTTACAGGCCATCCCCAAGAACATCCCACGGAACACCGAGCGCTTGTGAGTACGGCTCCACCCGTCCACCGGGACTCCTCCCCTCCCCAGGTTGCTCTTCCACCCTGACGCATCCGAGGGCCGGGGTTGAGGTGGGGGCGCAAGACTGTTGGGCTCCGTTGCCAGTAGAGGAGTCAGTGCCTTGGTAAGGTCTTTCGGGAGCCAGTAGCCAAGAGCGCCGCTGTCTCCAGGTGCCTGATTCAAAGGGCCCTGGACGTGTTGCTAGCCCATCTTCACACATGCCCTTTGCGCTCTGCACGGTGGCAGTCCCTTACAGCACAGCAGTCTATTCCGCCAGGATACCTGCGAATCGGTGCCAGAGAGTCTTCCTGGCACCCAGGAGAAAACCTTCCCACACACTCCAAGCACAGTGTCTCCCTTTGAACATTTGGGGCTTGGCTGGGTTCTGAGCAAGCAGGTGGGTTTGGGCTCCGAGGGCTGGCTGCTTGGTGCCACGGAGCAGAAGTTTCTGGGCTCTTATTCTACCCATTGTTTGTCCTCAAAGCCTTGCTAATTCTTCCCTTAAAGGTGTCAACAACCTATCCCCCTCCTGTCCCCATTCCCAGCCGGCAGACAGACAATGGAACCCGAGGGCCTTGGGTTTGGGGTTTGGGGCATGTGATATTCAGAAGCCTGTAAGGGTTAGATGTGTCCTGGACTAGGAGCCCAGGAATGATACTAGAGGCGAGAGGGGAGACGCTTGGAGCGAGGCTCGAGGTTGAAGATATTGACGGTGACAAGTCACAAAAGCCACCATTCCTCTTCCCTTATTCTCTTCTACTTCTGGATTCTTGAGGGAACTCCACCCTTTCTAGACCTGCCGAGCACGGTAGAGCCCGTGTTTACAGACCTGTGTGATATGTTTTCTTTTCCTGCCCTAATGCAGTCTGTGTGAAGTCCTAGCATCTGAGGACACCACAGTAGTGTGAGGATACGGGTCTGTGGGGCTTGCCTGTGGACAGTGGGTTTCCAGTCATCCACAGGGCTTTTGTACAGCTCTCAGAGGTGACTACACCGGGGGATTTTCATTGCTACTCTGGAAAAGGCTGCTGCTGGCTTCTTTAAAGAGGGTTTTCCCTTTCTTCCCACACTTCTGGGTGACTGCAGTGAGCTTCAGGAAAGGTATACATATTTTGCTAACTTTTGAGCACATTTTCATGAGTCCCAGCTGGTCAGAGGCACACCCTGGGGAGAACTGTTTGATACATCAAACTCTGAAGTACCAAGGCCAGCAATTAGTGAGAATGCTTGCCCCAGACTCTCTTTGGCTGGATTTGAGACATTCCTGTGACAGTTTTAGAGATTTTGCAATCTGCATGCAATCTAGTTGGGAACTGGTGTGTGTGTGTGTGTGTGTGTGTGTGTGTGTGTGTGTGTGTGTGTAGAAATTGGGGGTGGCACCATATTGAGTTTCCTCGAGGCAGCCTCATGGACTTGGAGAGGAGCTAATGACCAAAAAGTCTGGAGGACTGCTGAGGTCATCAGTCACCTGATTGGCCTGTTCTTTCTGGACACAATTGCTGTCCTCTGCTTTACATAGTGGTGTGTTTCTCCTGCAGCTGCTATCCTGGTAGCAGCCCGCACATAAAACACATGAGCCCCTCTCCTTTGCTTTGAAGCTGACTCTTCGGTATTCTTGTTTCCTGCTACCTTGAATGTTTAGGATAGGGTCTGTTTTGACTTTCATGAATCCTTTAGCCTTTCTTTAGAGGAGGGTTTTTTTAAATTTATTTTATTTTGAGACAGGGTTTCTCTGTGTAGCCTTGGCTGTCCTAGAACTTGTTCTGCAGACCAGGCTGGCCTTGAACTCAAAGAGATCCACCTGCCTCTGCCTCCCGAGTGCTGGGATTAAAGGGGTATGCCATCACTGTCCGGCTCTTTAGTCTTTTATAATCAGTGAGATGAAGTGAATCTTGGGATAGAGCAGGGTTGGAGACAGCCCTGGTTTGAAACAGTTGTGTGAAGTATTGGCTGTGAGACTTTGGAAAAATTACCAGACTCCTCTGAACCTTCAGTTGTTTTCTATCCAGAAAAAGAGTTTGGGTTAAAATGGGTTAAAATGGGAGGATGGAAGGCACTGTTTGGAAGAAGCTAGAGTTCTGATACTTGCTAAGTAAAGGACTATCGGTAGCACAGGAAGAGACTCATGCTCATCAAAACAGTGCCTACCCTGGGTGCAGAGACCCCAACAGAGAGTGAGTCTGTCTCCGCCTTCAAAGGGCAGATGGTGTGAAGGACTGGACAGGGGACTGTTAGCTAAAAGATGTAGGGAGAGGCCAGGCTAGCCTTGTGAGAACACTGGGTCAAGAAAGCCCTTTTTGGGGGGAGTGAAGGGTCTTCTTAGAAGATTGGGGAGTATTGTTAGGGTTAGTGGGTTTTGTCAGTGGAGCACAGGCAGTACAGGTTGGAGTGGCTGCCTGAGCACAAAGCCTGCAGCCAGGAGTGGCTGGCGTGGCCATGAGCAGTTCAGATTTTCTCTGAGGCTGAATCACAGTGTCCAAAGGAGGTAGAGGTTATAAAGAGAGATTAGGAAGGGCAGGAAAGCCTTTCTCCAGCCTCACACTGTCTTGGAGATGTCTGGGTGTGAGCCCAGAGTGAGCATCTTAGGGGAGTTGGACATGTGTGTTGAGCAGGGACTAGCCAGCAGCTCCCCAGGCTGGGAAATTTCTGCAAGGCTGTGCGTTTGTCTGCAGTCCGCTGCGCATCCTCGGCTGTAGCCCAGGGGCCCCAGCAACTTTATGACCATATATTCTATTACTCTGGGTTCAGACCTGTTCTCCCAAGTGGGAAAAAAGTGGAGACTTCTGGGGAGACTTCTGGGGAGAGCTTGTGAAGGCCCAGTGCTGTTGAGGAAACTGGTCCAGTCACAGAGGCTGAAGGCTGGGTGGACGGATGGGAAGGAATGCTAAATAATTCCCTGTAACAGAACAATTACAGCGAGGAGTAAAGGATTGGAGACCCTGCTGCCAAGACGCTGCAAGAGTCTCGTCTTTGCAGGACCCAGGCTAAGAGGGACTCAGCCATGCTGGTCAAATGTTAACTTTCCCGCATCCTTCCACTCAAGGCTCTTGACTTTCAGGGAGATATTTTTTTTTTTTAATGGTTTGCACTAGAGTACCTAGGAGTATGACAAGCAGGTTTAGCTTGTATGGACACTGCTCTGCCTCACTGCCGTGGTCCCTGTAGCTTGGGCTTGCCACTGAGTCACCTGTGGGTGCAGAGAGGGAAAGATGTCTGCTGAACATCCATGCAGTCATCCAAGGATGGAGGCAGGGCCCCTGGAAGGCCAGGATGCTGATTGCCCTCCCCGCCCCCCCCCCCCCCCCCCAGCACACTCCCTCCTCCGGTCTACCATATTTGTCACTTGTCAGGCTGTGAGACTTGCTTTCTTGCTGTGGTCTGTGTCCCGTGTCCTTTCTCTGCTTGGTCGATCAGGCTGTAGCTGCAAACATGCTGCCAAAGTCTGTGACTAGCCTGGGCTCCTCTCCTTAAGCTGCTGGCTAGTCGATGGACACATTCATGGTTTGGGGAGCCTATGTAGAATCTATATAATGCTGGGCAGTGGTGGCGCACACCTTTAATTCCAGCACTTGGGAGGCAGAGGAAGGCGGATCTCAGTGAGTTCAAGGCCAGCCTGGTCTCCAGAGTTGAGTTCCAGGACAGTCAGGAC
Organism: Microtus oregoni; assembly: GCF_018167655.1. Taxonomy (NCBI): domain Eukaryota; kingdom Metazoa; phylum Chordata; class Mammalia; order Rodentia; family Cricetidae; genus Microtus; species Microtus oregoni. The sequence goes on from NW_024543071.1 coordinate 19,370,853, forward strand.
TGTTACACAGAGAAAACCTGTCTCGAAAGACAAAACAAAACAACAAACAAACAAACAAACAAACAAAAGAATCCATAGAATGTTGGAATTGAGGCCAGGGACTGAAACCATGTCTGCCATCAAGGCCTGGCTGGGTGAGCCACTCTGGGGTCCTCCATCAGAGACTGCTCTGAGGAGGGAGGTGCCCTGGTGGGGGTTAGTCTTCCGCTCTCACAGGCACTGGTATGGTAGCCAGGGTGCTAAGTTTAGTGCTAGACTCTGAGCAGCTGGCACAGAGACCCAGCGGCGGTCCTTCACCTGCATGCGCCCCTTCTGCCCACATACGAAGGGGATAACGGACTGCAGGAAACAAGCTGCAGTCCGGTGGCATGTGGCTGCTAGCTTGCCTTCCCTCGGCCTGTGGGAATAATACCTCCTATCCCATAAGACCTTCCCAAGGATTTGTTCAAAATGAGTTTATGAAATGCTTCATAATTCAAACGTTGGGTGCTAATACGGCGAAAAGCCTGTGCTGAAGGCTAGAAGGTTCGGGTGTGCTCGGGAGGTATTTGCTGAGGCTCAGCCATGCTTCAGGCCTCTCTCCTGGGCTCCCGCTACTCAGAGCATGTGGTTGTCTTACTTGAGCAAATTTTCTTCTGTCCCTTGCAATTCGTATACAGGGAGAAGGGACTCTGCAGGGTGGAGGGTCAAGATGGCATGACTCTGGTATTGCCCGCCTGGTGTTCTGTTAGTCTTGCTCAGCCTCTTGGCAGCTGGGGCGTCCTGTGGGGTTGCATTCCCTCATTCAACAGATCGCTGCTGTCTACTGAGCTCCCTGCATTTTGCTGAGTGGAAGAAGAAACAGCCTCTCCCCAAGCTCCTGTCCAGCAGGGGACCGGGAAGAATAGTTGATAGGAGAATAAAGACATAACTGCAAATTGAGATAAGTGCTTAGGAGAGGCGCACCGCTTCGAGTCCCCGGTTTCTTGCCTATAAAGTGGAGGTAATGACAGGACCTGCTTCAAAGGCTGGGACAGAGGACTGAACTCGATAATAGGCAGAGAGGTGCTGCGTGCCTCACAGAGCCTGGCAGAAAGCAAGTGTCCAATAAAAGGCATGATTATCATTGTTATTAATGTGACAGAGAGCTCCAGGGACATAAAAGGATTCTGAGACCACTCAGTGTGGGATCCCTGCAATAACTACGCTCTTCTCTCACCAGGCAGTGGCTGCGAGCTCTGGACCACACCAGAATGAGGATGCTGTCCTTCCTCAGTACCACTTCTCAGTGTGCCAGGAGCTGGCCCGTGCTGCTGGAGGCCGCAAGGCAGAGGCGTCCACGCTCTCTCGGGGCCTGTATGGGGCGGTGGGGACAGGCGGCCCCCGCGTTATCGGGAGCAGACGGGCAGGCGTTTGGCGGAGTTGCCGCCTCCAGTTCTGTGCCGGCATTAGCAGCTCGGCGGGGCTCTCACTTAATGGGATTTTCTTCCCAAATGCTGTAATTATCGCCATACAAATACTTATTACCCAGAGCAGATGACGGCCGGGCCTTGGGCAGTAGCCAGGGAGCTGGGCTGCGCTGGGGGTGGAGAATTGGAGAATTGGCTCCTGTTTTTGATGGGGCTTGCCGCCCCCTCCTCTCCTTTCTGGAACCCAGCCCGTGGCCAACAAACAGCTGTTGGGCACCTGCCGTGTGTGCATCACATCAAGAGAGGTCTGGGTATGGGCTGGTTCCTCTGGGAGCTTGCAGGGGGTGGGAGAGAAAGAATAAGTATGCAGGGACATCTGTAGGGACCGGAGCACAGCGGCTTCCAGCATAGGCAGGCATCGCTGTGACAATGACCTACTTTGCATCCTGGCTCCATCAGCTGCCACCTGGGAGACTTTGGGCAGCTCAGCGGTGCCTCGATTTCCTGGGACCAGTGATGACATTTTGCTCGTAGGGCTGTAAAGTTGACGTGAAACATCTAGCTATGGGCTTAGAGTACTGCGCAGCCTGTAGCCACGGTCCGGTCCTGTCAGTGCAGAGATGAGGGAGATGGATGGGAGGCACTTGGCCATGACAGGGAGAGAGAGGTTGGGGCAGGGCTGGAGCCAACTGAGGGTTGGACTCTGGAAGGCAGGTGGAGTGGGGGAAGGGCGAGCACATTTGGGGAAACAGAGGTGAGTGACATGGATTTGGGGTCGGGGTGGGGGAGAGAGAGGAGGAGCAGATTCACCCGGGGAGTGAAGAATTTTGTGGGTGAATTCTAGGAAAGCATCGGATCAGGGGGCTGAGAAAGAGAAGCTGCCATGGTGTGTGCGTGTGTGCGCGTGAGTGCGTGTACTTGTGTATAAAAGCTTGTATTAAGTTTTTGAAAAGTCAGTGGTTTTAAAACAAATCAGCAGAGCTAAGCAAACACCTCCCAAGTCCAATTGTAGATCATTTTCTTCGTTCACAAGAGCCCTTGTGCTTGCTACAATTTTTTCATTTTGTTAGAAAAGTTCCAACAGAAGGGTTAGGAACTCCTGTGTCTCCTTTAACCAGACTCGGTTGTTCATTTCAGTCTATGCCCTTTCTTAGATAACTCACCCTCACATTTAAGACACACGCATTCAGATACATTCTTTGAGGGAGGCTCTCACTTTGCAGCCCAGCCTGGCTTTGAACTTAGGGTCCCAAGAACCGGACGGCAGGCATGTACCACCACATCTGGCCGCATGATTTTCCCCCCATTTAAGAATAGGCTGAAGGCCTGTAAAATTTTAAGTATTTGTGTATTTTCTAAGAGCAACATATCTATCAAACTGAGAACATCAGACAACACAGTCCGGTAACTCACGGCCAGTTTTCACCAGCTGTTTGATCAACACTTTTCCAAGGTTCAGACTCTGACCAGATAGCATTAGAAGTCATGGCTCTTCATTTTTAGTTGGGGTGTCTTCTCTGCCTTTGTTCTTTTTGACTTTGACATACTGAGGCCTATCGTCCAGCTATCAGGCTATCCTTCAGCTTGGCTTTATCCAACTGTTCCTTAGGGTTACATCCCATTTTAACTAAGAATTCTAAGTAAATCACATTGTTCCCTTCTTTGCATCCTGTGAAGATACACGCAGTGTCAGTCTGTCCTGGCATTGGTGACTTTCGCTCTGATCCGTAGGCACATAGACGTCAATGTTGATCTGTTTTCTTCTGTGTTAAGTAGTCTCTGGGAGGCATTTTGAGTGTATATAACCTGCTCTTCAGAACTTTGTCTGGGGCTTCAGACCCAATGGCTGATTCCTGGCTGCATCTTTCCCTCACTGTTAGCTGATAAGAAAGGATCTCCCCTTCTCCTCCATCTGTTTGTCTAGATATAACAGACCTGTGTTATTATTTTATTTGTTGGAATCTAGTTTGTTAACGTTCCTATTCGATGTTGAGAGTAGCTCAGATTTGGTTGGTGGGAGCCGGGGCAAGCCCATCTGCAGTCCTGTTGACAGCTCCTCTGAGCATCTGCCCCAGGGGTTTTGAGCCGGGAGGGGCACGTACGAGTGGTGTTTTCAGGAATTCTGCTGCCTCGCTTTGGTGTACAGAATAACTGGAATGGTGTTGGAGGGCAGCAGCTGACTGTGCGGAGAAAGTCGATTATGTAATTTCTGTCACTGGAATTTGTCATTATTGCTACAGTTTTTTCTTCTTTTTTTAAAAAAAGTCTTTTCTTTTTCTAAAATGGTTTTAGTTGACTTAATTCATGAAGTAGTTGAATGAATTAGAAATTCAGATAGTTCCCACATATGCTTCAGCAAGCTTCCCCAGTGCTAGCTTTATAACCACAGAGCAGTTAGCCAATTGAGAACTTAACATAGTTATAATATTATTAACCAAGTAATGGGCTTTTCTCCTTCTTTTCACCCCCAATGGCCCCTGAATCCCAGGGGTCTGCACTGTCTTTACTCACATCTCCTCAATCTCCTTCAGTCTAGGGCAGGCCTTTGTCCCTTCTGGCTTTTTATAACCTTGATTCTTTGGAAAGATCATTAGCTAGTTATGTTCATTGATTTGGTTGTTTAATTATCTGTCTGTCTGTCTAGTTTTTAAGACAGAGTTTTACCATGTTTTCCTGGCTGGCCTGGAACTCACTATGTAGACCAGGCTGGCCTCAAACCCACAGAGATCACTTACCTCGGTCTCCCGAGTGCTGGGATTAAATGTGTGCATCACCATGCCTGGCTTGTTCAGTATTTTTCATAACTTGGTTGAGCCTGTGCATTTTTGGCGAGAATGTCACAGGGGTGTTGTGTCCTCAGAGGGTCTTATGGGAAGATGCATCCACGAGACTTGCTGGCTGACCTGCATCTTCTGGTAAAGATGATGTCTACCTCGACCGTAAAGTGACTTTCCATATTCAGGTGCAAAGTAGCTGAGGGACTATGCAGAGTCCTGTGTTTCTTCAGTGTCAGCTATTAATTCAACACTGATTAATGAATCCTATCTTCAACAATTAATGCCTAATCATTATTTTCTTTTTCCCCAGTCCTTTATATATTTATTTTTAATTAACTTATTTTGAAAGACAGAGAAGTATAGTAGGCTCCCCTTTTTGGAGACAGGATCTCACCATGTAGTTTGTATCCTGAAACTTGCTATGTAGTCTAGGCTGTCTTCAGAATTGTCACGTTCCCACCTCAGGCTCCTGATGCTGGGATTACAGGCAAGCAGTGCCGTGACTGGCCACACCTCCTTAACAGGGTAACTTGTCTGGGGGTGCCTTAGATTTTTACTTTCCCAAGGGCACAGAATGAGATCTGGAAGCGCTGCTTGCTTTTGGGGTCTCCTAATGAAGAAATTGTACCCTAATTCTCACCCACATGGAGAGGAAGAGCTGGTGGCAAGGAAAGGAAGGCACGTGTGGGAGGAGCTATGCTCTCGGTGGGGAGCACTAGGTGGATCCGGAGAGGAGGATGATCAGGGTAGGACCAGTAACCCTCTGGGGATGAGGGCAAAGCCAGCTGCTGGCACAGGAGGCCAGGATCACTGGAGCCTGGGACTAACAGCTTCCGGGAAGAGGAGAAGGCAGGCAGGAGCAGATGGTGGGGGTGAGTGGGTGGGAAGTTTGGGGAGGAGAGGGCAGCACAGAGGAAACTCGGGTGAGCAGTCCCAGAGAGTTGCCTGCTTGTGTTATAGCAATGGTGGGAGGAGGGCCCTTGAGGGATGGGGCGGGGGAGGGCAGGCAATCAGTCAGAGAAGGGTGGGTACAGAGATGTACCTTGATGGTGCCTGTGGTCACCCTTTACACCCCTCAGGGCAGACTTGGCAAAAATGCTTTTCAGCTTAATCTAGGCTCTCCTCTTACTCAGCAGTCCTGGGAGAAGATGCTACTCCAAGCAGCTTCTCAGAGAGGTGGAGCCATCTGCAGCGGGACAGGACAGCTGGCTGCGCAGTGGTCGGCCGGCCAAGACTCCCTGAGTCATGAGGCTGTGAGATGCGTTTGTGGGTAGCTTTTAAATCTGACTGGAGCCTGCTGTTCTTCAGATGTTAATAAGCCCGGCTCTCTTCACTCACCCAGCCGTACAAAGCACCTGTCAGTTCTTAGCACTTGGGGCCTTGAGGCCACCTGGTTCCCCTGCTTCACCATTGATTCCTGCCTGTGCACATTTGGGGGAGACTCGAGTCACTAAGCTGGCTCAGGGAAGGGGTATCCCATCCAGAGGAGGAGCCTCAGGGAGTTAGTGGCCGCTGGTGGGGAGTGGCTGGAAGGCCTGGCGGCTACTTGGGAGAATCCTTGCTGCAGAGAGAGAGAGAAAGAGAGAGAGAGAGAGAGAGAGAGAGAGAGAGAGAGAGAGAGAATGTGTGTGTGTATATGTGTGTGTGTAAGGGGGGCAGCTCCCAGCTCAGAGGAGGGGATTGCCAGGTGTAAGGTACCGTCTCAGTAAAGAACCAGTTGAAGTGTGACTCTCAGGATAGAAAAGTATCCATGGGATTAGATTTACGTTGGCGCCAATCCCTTCACTCCTAATGGGATTGCTACCATTTAAAAAAATTCCCAGACAGAAACTAACACCTGTTGGTGAGGACATCAAAGGAAGCAGCTGCTGTGCAAACCAGAATGGCAATGTCTCAAAAAATTAAAAATAGAATTACTGGCTGGGTGGTGGTGGCATATGCTTTTAATCCCAGCATTCAGGAGGCAGAGGCAAGAGGATCTCTGTGAGTTCAAGGCCAGCTTGGTCTATAGAGCAAGTTCTAGGACAGCCAGAGCTACATAGTGAGACCCTGTCTTTGGGGAAAAAAATAGAACTACTGTATGCAGTGGTTTGAGTGAGGGTGTCTCCTCTGCAGCTCACACAACTCAACACTTGGTCCCCAATTGGTGGCACTGATTGAGGGAGAAGCTTAAGAGGTGTAGCCTTCTGGGAGGGATGATGTCACTGGAAGTAGGCTTGGAGAGCTCAAAATCTCTTTCTATGCACCTAGTTCCTGCTGCTATGCCCGCTGCTCATATGATGGAACTGTAAGACAAGTAAGCCCTTCTATAAGTAGGCTTGATCACAGTGTTTCATCACTTCACAGAAAGCAAGCTAATATACCGCGTGGCCCAAAAGGATTGAGAGCAGAACCCTGAAGAGAGCTATTTTCTACCCTTGCATCCGTGTTCATAGCAGCACTATTCCCAACTGCCAAAGGCCAATGGGTGCGCGAGTGATAAATACGCCCAACAGACTGCCATCCAGCCTCTGACGGGATGCTCTTGGAGGACCTCTGTGCCCGGCCGCTTTCACTGGCAGTGTTCCCTGGTTCACCCTGGGCTCATCTAGGAGAAGGCCCTGGAGAGAATAGGTTGCTGTCAAGACGCACACTCTGCACGTGAAATGCTCAGGATATGTCCATCTGAGGAATGCGTATATCAAGTGGGGTGCATGCAGGTTGGGGGGCAGGGGTGGGGAGAGAAATAGGGAACCTACTGAAGCCAGCACTGCCAGTACCAAGTCAAGGCAGATCCACTACGCTTCCAGAAAGCCCTATTGAAACCTGTGTCATGTGCCATGTTCGACCCTGGAAGAGGTGAGGAAAACCAACAAAAAATTATCAAACCAGGACTGGGAGGTTGTGGTGCACACCTTTAAACCCAGCACTCAGGAGGCAGAGGCAGAGGCAGGTGGATCTCTGTGAGTTCAAGGCCAGCCTGGTCTACAAGAGCTAGTTACAGGATGGGCTCCAAAGTTACAGAGAAACCCTGTGTCGGAAAAATAAATATTATCATACGAATAAAACAAACTTGTAGTCTTGTGTGGGGGCTGTGACATCAGTTCAGGACTCCTTCAAATTTCTGTAATGTCACCCCTGATTTGGACTGTGGCGTAGAGGGTGACTCTGTGGCTCTGGGAGAGGAAGGGTTGTTACCAGGAACGGAAGGTTGGAAAGATGTAGGCCAAGGGGAGGGCAGGACTACCCGGGCCAAAGGGAGGGCAGGTTTAAAAACTTTGCTCAGGGGCTGGGAGGGGGTATCGTTCATCATTCTCATTTTACAGATAGGGAAACTGAGGCACAGAGGATTTGAGCTCCAGGCCTAAGACCACACAGCTAGTGTGGTGGTAGAACAGGGACTGTTCCCTGGCCCGAGTTTTTTCCTACTAAGACCATGCTTAGCTGGGTGGGCCGGGAGCCTGCGGATGCTGCTGATTGGGCTGCTGCTTGGGCAAAACTCTGGGTCTTACTACAGGACCCTAGAGCACTCAAGGGACCTTAGCTCTGTCTAAAGTCTTACTGTGCCTGAGGGCACAGGGTGATGAGGCAGGAGGAAGCCAAAAACGTCAGGCTTCATGGTGTAGAGGAAGAAATCTGGCCAGGTTCTCTCGTTTCCTCACCACTATGGGCTGTGCCCCACTGGGCAAGTGGCTTCTCTATTTTGTGCCCATTCTGCTCTGCTGCTGCGAACATCAGCAGGTTGGGAAGAGCAGACCTGCTGCTAGGGGGCTGGTGAGTACGATGGGACTAAGTGCTGGCAGCGGGTACAGAATACGAACCTCGCAGGACCCGGTAAGGAGCAGTGGCAGCTCTGGGCCTCAGCGGCAAAGCCTTGGGGAGCCCAGGTCAGCCTACATCCGGAACCCCTCTGAGCCTTGTGGGCACACTACCTGCTTCTCTGACTGCAGTGGTCGTGGAGGGGTCCCAGCAGCATGTCTTCTGGGAGAGGGTCTCCATGGCAACACTCTGGGACTACCTGTTGGAGGATAGAGGCCCGGATGCTGTATTCTAGCAAGAGGCCATAGAAACCCTGCTGAGGCAAGGCCTTGACGACCTTGGGAAGGTCAGTCTCTGCTAAGGCCTATACAATGTTTCTAGGTTGCAGCTAGACATGGGAAAGAAAGGGCTTCTCCATAGAGAGAGGGCACTTAGATCTGGTCAGTGAGAGTAAAGGTCCGCGGGGCAGACAGGGCTGGGACAGTAGTCTGGGAAAGTACCATCAGGGAAAGAGGCTGTACTTGTGTTGTTGTGTGAGCCGTAGTCCCAATCCTTGCCCATCCAGTCCCTTTCACATGGTGATGGAGTGTTGGATAGGAAGAGAGGAGGAGGGGCTGGCTTGAGGTGTGTGTCCCAGTGTGCTCTCTGGCTGGGTGAAAAGGGAGCTATGCAGGTGCCAGCCATAGTCAGGAATTCCTGCCTGCCAGTCCACCTCCCCTCGACTTAGTGAGAATTCTGTGCTCTGGGCTTCCTGAGTTCCATGTTGGTCCTGTCTCAGGCAGACAAGTCCTAGCATTTGTCTTTTCTCGGTTTGGTCAGTGGCATGCTGGGAATATGCTATAGCCATCTGCCTTAAAAAACAAGGAGGCCCAGTGCGAGCCCATTACCCATGGTGTAGCAGAAACCAGAGCCAGACCAGTGACTCATAACAGTGAAGTTACAAGTATAGATGTTTGGACTAAAGGGTGAACTGTGACTCCCTGTGCCGCCCTACAGCTTCACGACCAGATTCTTCTTCTTTCTTATTTTTTTATCTTTATTTTTGTTTTCTTTTGTTTTTCTTTTTTTTTAAATTTGGTTTTCTTTTGGAGAGGTTGCAAAGGAAGAGGGCAGATACGAGGGGACAGGGAGACAAGTGGGATTGGGGTGTGTGATGTGAAATCCACAAAGAATTGAAAAAAGTTTTAATAAAATTGGTCTTAGCAAGTTTATCTGAAGCACCTGTAAGGTTACCTCAGCTAGATAAGTGTTGTGTCCAAAGAAAACAGACTCAAGAGAAAAATATTCTAGAATATCCGCGGAGATTATCCCTGTGGTTATTCCCAGAGATATGTGGTTTTCATTTTTTCTTTCTTTTCCAGGAACTTGAAAAAATATTCACACATCACTAATTTTTAATTAAACATTTTTCCATTTAAAAATTTTATTTTATTATTTAAAAAATTTTAAATGAAATCAGTTGGGTACTATGTTTGATTATGAAAATTAAGGTGCAGAAAAGCAAGCTGAAAAGGTACTAACGTCATCCTATGTCTAACCACTCAGTTATAGCTATTACCATGTGGCTCCAGGCTCAGTGCCCCCTGTGCACAGATCTGTGTATGTGTGTGAGTCTGCTGGGAGGACATACATGGCTTTCATGGAACACAGGCTGCCTTGTGACCCGGCACTAGGTCCCGTGTGCCGTTGTTCTAACGTTTTTGTTCCTATAATCCATCAAAGATGTAACTTATTTATTTATTATGTATACAACATTCCTTCCATGTATGCTTGCATGCCAAAAGAGGGCATCAGATCTCATTACAGATGGTTGTGAGCCACCATGTGGTTGCTGGGAATTGAACTCAGGACCTCTGGAAGAGCAGTCAAGTGCTCCTAACCGCTGAGCCATCTCTCCAGCCCAAAGGTGTACCTTTATAATGAGAAAGACGAATCTACCAAAACGACCTGTGCTACGGCCCAGAGTTTCATCACGCTGGCTCCGAGGAAGGCTGCCACGCTGTCGTCAGTTAGCCGCCATCAGAGCCAGTTAGCAAGGGTTCCTGGAGACGGTTCCAGGGCTTGAGGAATAGTTGTGTTGCAGAAGGCACAGTCTGGTGGCCATTCCAGGAAAGAATATTTAGATCAATAAGGTAAAGCCTTGGCATTGACGAGAACCCCTGTCACATGGAGACGATGCTTCTCACAACAGTTAGAATGAGGAAGGGGCTTGGTCTGGGGCACATGTCGATGGTCTGGCAACTTGGAGCATCACCGAAGCCCCCTCTGATCCTACTATAAAAGGGACAGGAACAGAGAGTCCGAGGCACAGAGAGCGATGGGTCAAATGAATTGCTGGCTTGTCACCTTTGATTGACAGCCTGGGCCCTAGGGTCAGAAGGTCATGGCTAAGGGTTCTGTCATCTCTCAGTTGTTGTCCTTGGGAGCACACCCAACACTGGAGAACTGTCCTGCCCTCATCTTTCAGATGGTCACGATGGCAACTCAGGTGAGCACTGAGTTTCCTGGGGGCATTGTCTAGACCACATAGCTCTCAACACAATCCAGGACAAAGTGCCTTGGGCTTGGTTTGAGCTCACGGCCATACCTGGAACTTTTGGTCACTGTTTGGTTAAGTGAGAGCGATTTACAGGTGAACATGGAATGTGTGTGTGTGATGAGGGAGGTCCTACTGTATATGTGTTGCTTTTATTGGTTAATGAATAAAGCTTCTTTGGCCTATGGCAGGGCAGAATATAGCCAGGCTGGAAGAGATATCTAGAGAGAGTAGGTGGAGTCAAAGAGATGCCTAGTAGCTGCTGAAGGAATCAGATGCCAGAACTTTACCCGGTAAGCCGCAGCTTTGTGGTGATACACAGAATAATAGAAATGGGTTAATTTAATATATAAGAGGTAGCAAGAAAGATGCCTAATTCGTTGGCCAAGCAGTGTTGTAGCTTATGTAGTTTTTGTGTGGTTATTCGGGTCTGGGCAGCTGGGAAATGAACGAGCAGTCTCTATTTGTGTGTGTGTGTGCGTGCGCACACACACACATAGATGTATGTGTGGGTGCGGCATTTAGGTTGATGAAAAGCATGCAGGTGATGGTGGCAGTGGTGGGGAAGAAGAGTTGGTGTGGCTCCTGCCTCAGGGATGGATTCGATGCTGGAGGGGACAGCTGGGGTCTGAGTGTGTGTTGTCGTGGCTCAGACAGCGCACGAACTCTCTGGTACTGAAGTTTTCAGAGAACTTTCCCTTTGGCATGGCCTGGCTTCCTGAGGCTGAGCAGATGCTTTGGGAAGAGGAATTACAGGATGGAGTCTGAAAGAACACTAGGAGGCGGGGTGGAAGGGGGCCATACGGCTTCTGACGTGGGGTCTGTGTCTAGCCTGCCGGTGAGGATGCAGGTCAGAATCTGTTCTCGTTTCTGTAGGAGGGCCAAGGAAAGGGCGGATGTGACCTTCGAAGGGAAGACAGGGCAGACACCCAGGGTGGTGGGTGAGAAGGAGCCACAGCGTTAGTAGGTCTGGCCTCTGTGATAGGATTTCAGGCTCCTTGGCCAGGTCCTCCAGGTTCCTAACTGCCTCAGGAATGGCCTTATGGGCTCCTGTATAAACCCTTCATTGGCTCCTTGCTTTTTCTCTGCTTGCTTTCTCAGGCACTGTGCTTGCTTGGACCCACAGCCCCCAACTCTTTGTCTGTCTCCCACTCCCCCTCAAACTCGGACCGACTGACTCAGTGGCTTTTCCTTGAGTTTGCTCCACGCTTCCTCAGGCAGGCCTTTCTTGTCTTGTGGTACTCAGCTCAAGTCGTACTTCCTCAGTGTTCCTGAACTGCATGACCCTCCCATGTTTCTCCTGCCAGCATGATGCACTGCCACCCATGATGATATTGCAGTGTCCCTAAGAGCAGTCATGGTCTTTACCTGTTTATGAGGCTGTCACAATTGGCACCCTTCATTTTATGGGTACGGAGTCTGAGGTTTGGTTAGAATAACTCAGAATGCCCCCCACCCCCCACTAGATTCCTCTGGGACCTATCTCTCCATCTAGGTGAGTCCCCAGAGTAGAGTCACCTTCGTGGGTTTCTGCAACCCCCAGCTGTGTGCCATGTTCATGGTTCCTGCTGCTCGAATGTGAACTGCATAGTGGCTCAGGCTTGATGGGCTTCTTGGCTGGGAGGGTGAGAGCGTGCTGAGGTAACCGGCTTGATCCGAGCCAGATGGAGGGGAGTCTGAGCTGAGCCCTGGGGGCCCAGACCACTCAGTTCACCACTTCCTTTCCCCCCTTTCTCTGCCAGGGAGCTCAATGGCAACAACATCACACGGATCCATAAGAATGACTTCGCTGGGCTGAAGCAGCTCCGAGTGCTGTGAGTACGGGTTGCTGTCCCCCTCAGGGTCTGCCTCTCTCCTCACTCCCTGCCTTGGGTCTCTAGACGGAGTTCTGGAGGGGAGGTAGGGAATCCCAAGCTAGCCCAGGCCTTCTGTTGCGGAGTCAGGAGCCTCCTGAGTGGATGAGGGGTGATGCTGAGCGTCCTGACCCAGAGAGGCTACTGCCTTTCACGTGGCTGAAAAGAATGGCGGAGGACTTGAATGGGACAGTCTTGGCCTTTCTATCTCTGGGACTGAAGGAAGAGCAGGCGGCATGGAAAATCCACAGGTCTCTGCTTAGCTCGGTTTTCTCTAGTGGAGCACCAACGGCTGGAACCTGAACTACAGACAGGCTTTGCTTAGGCTCTCGAGGCTGAGATGCTGGATCAGTCCTGATCTGTCTGCGGGGACGTCACTTATTCTGGCTCCCCGAGCACACGGAGAGGACTCACTAATCCCTGGGTATCAGGGCTCACCCCGATTACCACATCACCTTCCCAGTGTCCCTAACAGCCCTGCCTCTAAAACATCATACAAGGCTATAGATTCAATGTATTGGATGGAGGGGTGGAGAGCACAATGCATCAGATGGAAGGGTGGGAAATGCAGTGTAGCCATCATCTCCAGTGATCTCAGAAGGACTCCTGGGTGAGGCCGCAGGCCCTGGCCAAGAGGGTGCTGAGGGGGACAGAAGACAGGCATGACTTCACTCAGCTGTCCGAGTGGAGATCCTGGAAGAGGCCAGTACTGCCCGGCTAAGCAGCAGCCCATCCGTAGTGCCTGCCAGGCAGTGCAGAGATGAGAGGCTCGTTTTGGGTCTCCACCCCTCTGTGCTCTGCTGATATTGGAGAGCAGAGGCAGCCTTGGCACACAGGGATCGGACCTCACCCCCTCAGTTAGCTTTGGAGGCCCTGCCCCATCTGGCTGGCAGGAAACTCACCATCACACAAGCAGAACCCCTTAGCTCCCACTCAGGATAGTTAGTACAAGTGTTCAGAACTGCACACTTCACAGTTCTGGGGGCCTTGGGGTGAGTGAGGGGGCCTTGTGGATGATCCACCTTGAGGTTGGGGACAATGAGTTCCTGGAGTCTTTGCTGCTCTAGAACCAACCCACATTGACCAAAACTTTCCTCTACCCATCCTGGGGAGTCCTCCTCTCTTCCTCGAACCCCTCCCATAGGCCTCCAGCAGAGAGAAAAGTATACATTAAAACCCTGCCCGAAGCATGCAGGAGCATGCTACCCATCTGCTTGGGAGAGGAGAGGGGAGAGAACGCAGGAGAAAAAGTACCTCAGCATCTCCAAAATGATCACGCAGCATCCCATGTCTTGGTGAAAAATGCTGCCCACCAGTCAGATGCTCTGAATCAGAGCATGCTGGTGGGGAAGTTGCAGAATCCCATGAAGCCAGGTGGTTGCTTGGCCTGGGCACCCGCTCCTTTTGTCAGCAGATGGGCCTAGGCGGACTATGGTGCAGACAGTGGGGGTGTTGTCTGGCAACTAGCATTCTTGCTTATGTGTGTGGGCTCTGCCCAGTTGGGATAGCTTTCCTCCGCCGTGCTGGCCATGTCTCTTGGGTGCATGCTCTGGGCCAAAGCACAGCATGTGCCCCTGAAGCCTAGCACCTTCGTCGAGCATAGCGTGAGCATTGGCACTGTGCCGCTCTGCCAGCCAGAGTTTGCTGTGGGACCTGAGCCGGGGAATGTGTGAAGCTGTGACCACTTCAGTTGGATCTAGGATCTACCTGGGGCCTGGGAAAGGCTCGTGTCCCACTTCTGAGTCCACATTGCTCTAGTAAAGCTTGTTGGAGTTCCTAGGAACCCTTGCTTAGCATCCTATAGCTCTTTTGTCTCTTTGTCTCCCAGGCAGCTGATGGAGAACCAGATTGGAGCTGTGGAGCGCGGAGCTTTTGATGACATGAAGGAGTTGGAGCGACTGTGAGTATAGGATGTAGGCTGGGGAGTGTGCTGGGGTTGCCAGAGAGGGTGTCAGCAGGCCTGAAGTGGGGGGGGTCCCAGCCTCACCCTGTGTCAGCAGGCCTATAGCCTATAGTAAGGACTGAGGTGGGGGGTCCCAGCCTCACCCTGCCTGATAGTGCCTTGTGAGATGCTAATGAGAAAAAAATAGTAACCAGCCCCCATTCCCATCCACGGTGTAGCCCTGCTGTTAATCTCAGGACATGTGATGGCAAAAATTCATCCAACTGGAATTCCTTCCGCCCATCTTTCCTGAGGGGTGACTGCCGTTCATTGATTTTGGATTCATAAAGAATGTCACTGGTGTGCCGAGCAGAAATACTAGGGAAGCTCCCTGTAACTGGAGGTTTCTCTCCCGCCCACCAGTTCCCGAATAACCACTCTGAGGCTTAATATTAATTACAAACTGTTTGGCCTAGTAGCTCAGGCTTGTTATTAACTAGCTCTTACAACTTAAAATAACCCATTTTTATTACTCTATATTTTACCACGAGGCTTATGGCTTGTTACATCTCACATCTTGCTTCCCTTGTGGCTGCTGGCATCTTCCTGATTCCACCCCCCTTTTCCCTTTATCTTTGCTTGGATTTCCTGTCTGGCTCTATTCTCCTTGGCTATTGGCCAAATCAGCTTCTTTATTAACCAACGTTAATAAGACATATTCACAGCATATACAGAAGGGCATCCCACATCAGTCCCCGAACCCGAGGCGTGCTGTCTTAGCTACAGGGCCACAGCATAGCAATGAGGAAGTAGAGACATTCTCAGGGTTTCATGGCTTGCTTCTGAGTAGGGCTTTCAATTTTGAAACTGGGTCTTGTTAAATTTTCTTTATTTTACATTGGTGATAAAGAAAAAGAAAAGAACCTGGCGGGTGATGATGGGAGCAGACACTTCGCCCCTTTATTGTGGTCAACCATTTGGTCCTGCAAAATGGTTTGGATGCAGATGCTGGGTGGGAGAGTCCCAAAGGTCATGTTCTTGGACCAGAAAGTTCATTTTATATTAAGGAACTGACTGGAAAACTGGCTAGAAATTCATAATTCTGGGTATTCTTTGCAAATTACCAAAAATTAAAAAGAGCCATTTGGGTGTAGGTAAGATACGTCAAGACTGAAACACCACCAACATCCCTGGGACGTGCTCAGAACGTGAATTAGTCAGAAAGGCAGAAACTGATGTTTGTATAACTAAAATCAGAGGGCGCATGCGTGTGAGAGAGAGACAGAGACAGAGTGTCAGGAGTGTCGCAGAGGAGGGAAACAGTTGAGACCATTAGCTCTTAATAATGCCAAGAGAGGAGGCAACGGTATACTTTCTTTTGTTCTTTGTGCTTCTTTTCTTTCTCTTTTCCCTTGATTTTCTCACGACGACTTTCTATGGCAATCACAGCTAATTCTGAGTGCCTTCCGCTGCCAGGTGCTAGGTGAAGCCCTTGACCCTGTAGCACGCCATCTAACCCCGAGATAATGCTCCTGCAAGTGGCATTCCACAGATGAGAGACCAAGGTGCCCAGAGGCTAAGCCGCCTGTGCAGTAGAAGGGATTAAAACCAGATTGTTTTGCCTTCAAAGCTTAGACTCTTAATGAGTAAGACCTAATTAATCTCTCTCTTTCATTTTTATGCCAAAGAAAACAAAACATTAAACAAAGAGAAAAGGCATGTTTGCTTCATTGTCTTCTTGCCGCCCAGAAAATCCCCCCTCCAGTCCCCCCCCCCCCCCCCCCGCCTTAAACTGAGCAGTCAGCCATCCAGCGCTAGGCCAGATGTTCACTCTGTGTTTGCTTTCTTTAAAGCCCTTATAGTAAAATACCTGGCTCTAAGAGCCTGGCTTGGCTCTCATCCGTCCCTCTGGTGCTGCCTGGCCTTGGCGGGACGAGAAGGTGGGAGGGGTCTAGACTTGACAAGGCCTGGCCCTGCTGCTGCCGCCTGAGGCTTGGCAAAGCCTTCCTCTTGGTCATAACTTGTCACTGCAGACCTTGTCCCTTCTGTCCGTTTCAGCTCTGTTTCTCCGGCTGGGTCATCAGCCACTCCCCAGCGGGCAGTTATTCTGTTCCTAGGGGTGTCAGGTATGCACTGCGCACCCCTTCAGTGAGCAGCCAGTGCAATGGCCATCTGCTCTGATTTGTGGGAGACCATGGGGATTGGTTTGTGAAAGCTGGTGGAAGTGGGGGGCCAAAATAAAAACGCCCAGACTGTGAACATAGCGTTTTCAATTAAAATGGAAATGTGTGTTTATTGGCCCCCTTCCCAGCCTCACCCCTTCCACCCCATCTTGAGAATTTCTCTGTTCCTTTCAGTATGAGACAGTGACTCGGGTACAGTATGGCTTTATTCACCCAAACCACACACCCAAACCGGCTATTATTGTTTTGTTTGGGTTTCTTGAAGGTAGAATGAGTTTTCTTTTCAGCACCTTGGAAGCAATTTGGGTTGAGAATTAATCTTTTTACTGAATTCAACAGTCCTTCAATTGGCAGCTTTTCTTTTTTTTCTTCTAAGATCTTTCCAAAGCAGCCAATGTAATTTTCATATAGATGACTCTCTTCCCAGTGGCATTTCATTTATTTGTGAATGAATTTGATTGAATCGCATAATCCTACTTCTAAGTACCTGTAGTAGCATAAACAAATTGGAGAGCGGACATAGCTGGTTCTCCCAAGCAGCTGGGGAAAGTGTGTGTGGAAGTCGGAGTGTGAGGTCCTGGAAGTCATGAGGCCTGAGTCATGGCCAGAGCTGTCCTGTTGCATAGTGGTCACAGTCATGGAGCATGCCCAGTTGCCTGGGAAGGCAGCTATGGATGGGAGCTGCAAAAAATGTCAGCTTCAGAGGCCTATATCAGCCCAGAGATGCTTGCATGAATAGCTTCCCTCTTGGCTCTCAAGAAGGCAACTCAACAAAGTCAGCACGTATCTGATAAGGACCAAGCCATGTGGCAAGATGGCGGCATTAAACGTTTACTCCTGGGGGTTCTGCAAGGAGGAGGGTATATCCTTGAGTGAGAGCATTGTTATCACACCTGAGAGGAGAACCCACCTTTCCCTCTGTTTCTGTCCTATGAGGGGAAGGCGAGGAGCATCTGTCTTGGTGTCAGGAGTTCAGAAAGGCTGGCTAAGTGGCAGGGAGCCCTCAGCTACTGTTATCCTTCTGAGGTACCCAGGTGCCTCTGACTGTGGTGGCCACTCCTTCAGCATCCTTTGATTTTCAGTATAAATTAGTCATTGAATTTCCTCCTCTTCCCTCCCCCTTCTGAATGTTCTTAAAGATTGAAGCCAGAAAAATGAGAAAGTCTTGGAGGAAAACTAAACTAAACTAAACCTAGCAATTACCAGGCAGGGTAAATACAGGATTAATTTATTGGACTGGGGCTAAGGGACGGGGAGAGATCCCGTGTCTGCTCTTGTTTTAAGGCTTACACTGGCAGTCCTTTTCTTCTGAACCAGTGATGTGTTTCCCTCGGAGTCGGCTCTTTAAAGTCAGTTTCTTCCAACCGGTCTCCTAAAGCTGCAAATCTGATGTCTGTCCTGTGCGGGAACATGGTGGTCCCCAGTGTGGTGACAAGGGCTTTTCTCACGTATCAGATGAAAGATGACCTCAGAGGAGGTAACCATAGATGAGTTCCTGCAGGCTGTGTGGAGCTCAGTCTTCCTGTGAGTCCAGAAGGTTTTTTTTGCTGAGCTGGCTCATGGTTAGTCAGTGAGAGAATAACGTGGGGACGTCTGTGTAACATGCCGTGCGGACACCTTGCTGGAGATTGTGTTGCAAGAGTCATTTTTTTTTTGATATTTATACTATCATCTGCTATAGTTTCTCAAAAGTTAGACATCATGCTTTGCTGCAATCTAGACCCTGGTGTTAAGGAATTAGCGGCTTTAGTTTGGAAGAGCTACTCCTCTACTCCTCAATGGCAGGTCTGGATCCTTATGATGCTCTGTCTTTCCATAAGGCAGATTCCAGACCCAGACTTCTGGCTCCTGCCTGTGTGTATAGCACTGGCCCCAGAACAGCAGTTCTTGGCCTATGGGTCATGACCCCTTTGGGGGTCGAATTACCCTTTCACAGGGGTGACATATCAGACATTCTACTTATCAGATAATTACATTACCATTCATAGCAGTAGCAAAATTGCAGTTAAGAAGTAGCAAGGAAATAATTTTGTGGTTGGGGTCGCCACAGCGTGAGGAACTGCATTGAAGGCTTGCAGCATTAGGAAGGTTGAGAGCTACTACCTATAACATTGAAAACTATGAAAGCACTACCTGGGCATTAAAAATCAAAGCATGGCTGGGCACAGCTCAGTTCTAGCACTTTCCTGGCATTCATGAAGCTTGGGTTTACCCCTCAGCACTGAAATAAAACCTCTGCTGTCTGATAAGGAATAAACTGCCGGGTAAGGGGCACGCCGGTATTTAAAAATCTTTTTTTACTATAATTTGAGTTTTTTTATTTTTATTTTTTAAATATATTTATTTGCTGTTTTGAGACAGGGTCTCTCTGTGTAGCCCTGGCTGGGTTCAAACTCACGGAGCTCCGCCTGCTTCTGCTCTGAAGTGCTGGGATTAGAGGTGTGTGCCACCATGCCTGGCACCTGAGTTTTTGTTGTTTTTGTTTGCTTTAAGCAAACATTTCTCTGTCTCTGTTTGTCATTCTGTCTGTATCTATCATCTATCTAACTTTCCACCCTTTTTAAAATATGGTCTCAGTTTGTCCCAGGTTGTTTTAGAACTCATTATATAGCCCTGTCCATTCTCAAACTCATGGTGATCCTCCTGCTTCAGCATCCTAAGTGCTGGGATTAGAGGCATGCACTTCCATGCTCACTGAGAGCATTCATTTTCAATAATAATAATAATGTTATTTTCATTAAAAAAGGAACCAGAACAAACAATAAAATAAAAACAAAAGAAAAGCCCCACCAGCTAGACAAGCAGAAACCAGCACTGCCTAGGGAACCACGGGACAAAGCACTCAAGCTCTGCGATGTCCTACCTCATTAGGACCTAGCGCACATTTCATAAGGTCAGGGATACAACTCACCGCTGGGATTATCTGGGGATCAGATCTTGGTGGATTGTGTGTGTGGGGGTTATAAATAAAGAAGGAAGGCCACACTTGCTGTTTAGTTGAAGGCTCATCCCCTCTGGTGCTGTATAGCCGAGTGGCCACTCACAGATGAGCTGTGTCTTAGAGAAGTCTTGGGGGCTCTGCTCTGGTCCTAAAGACTTGGAATGCAGGGCTTTCTGGCCTGCGTGGCCATCTCTGAAACACTCACGTGACTCCTGCCTCTCCTGTTACCTTTTCCAGACGACTGAACCGCAACCAGCTGCACGTGCTGCCTGAACTACTGTTCCAGAACAATCAAGCTCTATCCCGACTGTGAGTTATGAGTTATGCGTGTGGGTTGCTCCCCACCCTGTGGGGAATGCGGGATGGAACCAGTGGCCTTGACCTTGGGCTAATGTTTCCCGCTGGCAGGAAAGGCTCCAGATCGAAGGCCAGACCTTTCTATGGGAAGTCTGTGTGGGCACTTTTCCAGGCAAGAGTTTGAAAGGATCTTAATCCAGCTGCATGTGTTCTCTGTAGCTTTGGAGCCTATCCTGGAACTCACTCTGTAGACCAGGTTGGCCTCGAACTCACAGAGATCCCGCCTGCCTCTGCCTCCTGAGTGCTGGGATTAAACCACCGCCCGCTTGCTGTGGACATTCTTTTTTTTTTTATTAAATATTTATTTATTTATTATGTATACAATATTCTGTCTGTATGCCTGAAGGCCAGAAGAGGGCGCCAGACCTCTTTACAGATGGTTGTGAGCCACCATGTGGTTGCTGGGAATTGAACTCAGGACCTTTGGAAGAGCAGAAAATGCTCTTAACCACTGAGCCATCTCTCCAGCCCCGCTGTGGACATTCTTACGACCTTGTCACTGCCTTGTGTGCCTGTCTTGGGTTGACCCTGTTTCTATTTTCAGCTCTGTCTACCTTTAGGCTTATGCGCTCCGTGAGTGTGTTTATTTCCGATGCTGTAAAGCCATAGCTTTGCTGGATGTCAGTGCACTTCTTCCAAGTACAAAGGATACTGCCTGATTGTTGCTCTATTAGTCTCCATGATTTTGAGTTGTTCTACTGTCTATTCTGTTTTGTGGGATCCGGAGTTGGATGGGCCTTTGTAATTTACTAAGGAATCTCCGGCGCAGGCCCCCACCCCACCAGCCTAGGCTCTATGTTTGGCTACCTCTATGACAGGGAGTTCATTATAGGACTACTATCTTGCATATCAGAAAGTTCTTAACCTTGATCCTCCCATTTGCTCTCTAATAACATGTTTTTCTTAATTTTTTTTTTATTTCTGCAACTATGTCCTTTTGTTTGTTTTCTAGAGGGTTGCTTTTCAAATTTTAAACTGGAAGATACTTGAATCCTCTTAATGGTGGTTATTAGCAATCTTGATAACACTGGGGTGAGGACCTCCGCATGGGATGGGATGGGAAACAGTACATCAAGGGTCAGATGGTCCGGGGTTTCTCAGTGTGATTTTGCTGGGAGCCAGCCTTTCCTCCTGAGCATTGTAAGCTACCAGTTGAGCTGGGGTGGGCACCCAAGCTGGAGGGTGAACTGCCATGAATGTCTGTTGTGTCCGTGATAATGCAGGTTCCCTTGCAAGGAACTCCTGCCCCTGGCACATGCGACCGCAAGGAAAGGCAGTGTCTCCAGCTTTATCCTCGGAGTCGATGCGAAGCCCCTTTGACTCCTGGGCCAGCAGTATTCATGTTTTGTATTTCAATAGGAATTTTGGAGCAAAGATCTTCCACACTTTGACAAATATTAAGTAACCAGACTTCATAACCAAACTGGCATATGGAAATCCACTCAAGGAGTGAGAAGCCGAAGAAGAGGACACCTGCCCTGGGCACTGCCCTGAACTGGCAGCCAGGAGAAGCAGAGGCCTCAAGGTCCTGTGTGTGGGGTAGGGCGATTTCAAGCTCTAAAGCCAGGACATCTGAATGCTTCCTGCTTTCCAGGCACTGGCTCCCTCATACTTGAAAGGAAGACATGTTTTATGTAGGTCCATAGCTGGCCCGGGTGGAGGAAACTTTTCTCCATATCCTACCTTTGCTCTTCCTCTGTTTTGGTTTTATATTGGAAATGGAACCCTGGGTTCCATCTAGAGTGTGCCGAGGACACGGTCTACCACGAAGCTATACCTCGGCTTCTCCGTATTTCTGAGTCTCCTTTGTAAGCAAGGCAGACAAGCCAGTAGGACTCAGCAGAGAATGCCTATGTAGCTCGTTCCACCGACATCAGCCAATGACTTGAAATCATGACAAGGCCTATGCATCCTGTGTTCCTCCAGCATGGGTCATCTTGACAAAGGCACCTTCTGTAGGAGGCTGCTGAGCAAAGCTTTGTGGACTGAGTCTTTGCGCTTGGTGTCTGGGCTCACCCATCCACTGTGAGCCACTGTGGGACAGATAAGGAGGGTTGAAAGGTTTAGTTGCTGCTACTCTTTGCTTCATCCCCATTTTGTTCTGCTGACTCGAATATCTGACTTCCAAAACCTCCCTGCTGAGTTCTCCAGTTGTTCTGGCCAGAGAGTTCTCGGGCATGCTACCCTGAGGACTGGCCGGGTGAAGGTGTTTCGGGTATAGTAAGTCATGACCACTAAATTCCTAGGCTTCCCCAGGATAGGGACTAAGGTACAGCTGTCCCTCACAGCAACCGAGATGTGAGGATGTTTCTAGTTCCTTCTGGACATCCACCTTGTTGTCTTGCTGCTCCCTGGGCCGCCATCTTGGGCTCCTTGGCAACAAAGGTATCACAGCATCAACCATTGCATTGGCCACAGTGTTGGCTCTCCTCCTACTTCTCGTAACTGCATTGATCTGATCTCCGTAGGGTCTTGAGTCCTAAATCTAGAGTCTTGGAACTAGAAATCTGATGAGCCCATTTTAGGCCATGTGGTGGCTGGGGCTCATGGGATCAGTTGGAGCAGCGGTAACACTGGAGCTGCCTCCTTGGCCGCAGGACCGCGGCATTCCTTAAGAAGGCGTGCCCAGACCAGAGCCTTGTTTCTGGTCCCTCCGCCGACTTTCCCTTTGCTTTGGAGGGATCTGTTACTAAGCCCTTCCATCTGGAGAAAATGAAAGACTTTCTTGTGGATGGTTTGCTGAGCGGCGTGAAGGTGGTTTCCAGAGACCGCATGTGCTGGGGAAGGTGTGGCCCGGGTGGCAGGTGGCACAGGCCATGTTCCAGTTGATCTTGTCCGCAGCTTCCAGAAGTTAAATCCATCCTGTTTGTTCTATACTGGCAGTTCCGTTCCTTCCAAATGCACGATGCATATCCCAAAGAGGGGCTTTGTCTTGGATCACAGAGCAGTTAGTTGGATGTAAGGCTGGAATTAGGCACTGGGACTCTGGGGGGTCCATTAATGAACCCCTAAATGGGTTTAAACCAGGACTATTGGGGCTCTTCCCCAGGGAGATAAAATCCCAACATAAGTATGCACACTGCAGTGATATTTAAAATATTGAAGAGAACATGGAAATAACCTTAATGTCTCACAGCAGGGAAGTGGTTAGGCAAATTCTAGCTTATCTGCTTGATGGAATACTTAAGCAGTCATCAGAAATGGCCTTCATGGGAGATGTCAAATAATGCAGATGTTTGTGATATCAAAAGCCAGAGTTGTATTGATCCCTGAATTACTCTAAATAATGCATGGAAAAATGACTGCAGAATTCTAGCAGGGATTGACTGCGGGTAATTTTTTCTTTTGTGTTTCCCTGATGTTCCTTAAGAAGGACGCATTGTGTTTCTGGTAGGAAACCTGCCAGTTTTGAACGGTAATGGAAAGCTCCCGCGTCTGAGTTCAGACTAATGCTGGTGGCTGGGGAGGCAGCACAGCGGTAGAATGCTTGCCCGGCACACGAGAAGGCCCTAGGTTCCAGGCCCAGTGCCATAAATCCCCACACAAACAACTAGTGTCAGAGACACGGTGTGGCTTTCTTTGGCCCCGTGGAGCCAGATGCTCTTTTGTGGGGCCAAACTAATGTCTGCCCCTGAGGGCTGCTGTGAGTTAAAGAGAGAGGAAAAGCTTTGTGCCTTGGCACCAGCCCTGTGGCATGGGGCAGGTGTTGGGAAGCATGGGGCATCCGTGCTGGGATTGCTCCGGAGGGGAAAACCTGCCTCCTGCCTCCCAGCCTCAGAGTGACTGACCCCACACAAGCATTGCCTGTGGCAGTACTGGCTTCCTCTTCTCTGTGGAGACTCAGCCTGGTGTAGCCTTCTTAGCCTTAGCTCAGAACCATATATTTGCCATGCGGGAACCTGTCCTCAGCTTTTGTTTCACTAAGTTAAAATATTTTTTTTAAAAATAGGTTCCTCGCCGGGCGGTGGTGGCGCACGCCTTTAATCCCAGCACTTGGGAGTCAGAGGCAGGCGGATCTCTGTGAGTTCGAGACCAGCCTGGTCTACAGAGCTAGTTCCAGGACAGGCTCCAAAGCCACAGAGAAACCCTGTCTCGAAAAAAACCAAAAAAAAAAAAAAATAAAAATAGGTTCCTCTGCAGAATTACCCAGAAAGTCTGTGGAGGGAGGCTGGTCTGCTGGCCAGCGGAAGGGCTGGAGTTTGGCTTGGAGTTTGACAGTCCTCTTGGTCACATTCTTGAGCAGTGGAGGGGACGCCAGCGGAGGACAGTAGGCGATACTGATCACTCTTAGAGCCCTCAAATTATAGGTAAAGCCTTTGTTCTCCAGCTGAGGGGCCTGGACTTCTTACTGGGTGCTCCTCTCTTCATTTTGCTATTTTTCGTTGTGTGTACTTGTGTATGTGTGTGTGCGCATATGAATGTGTGCTCATGTGTTGGGGTGCACATTTTGTGTGGGTACATGTGCACATGTATGTACATGGGTGGGGGGCCCAGAAGTCAATACTGAGCATCTCCTTCAATCGTTTTTTATTTTTGTATTGAGATGGGGTCCCTTGCTGCACCCGGAGCTCATCAGCTGGCTCTGGTCAGTCTAGCTAGCCAGCTTGCTCTAGAGATCTCCTGTTTCTGCCTCCCAAGGGTTCAGAGGTAGGCACTACACATGCCCAGTATTTAAACAGGTGCTGAAGATCTGCACTGCGGTCCTCACGGTCGGATGGTAAGTCCTCTACTTGTTGAGCCACGCCCACCGCTCCCTAGATTCCCCTGTAGAAAAAGCCCTCGCCTTGGCATGTGACTTAGGCTTTGCAGAAGTGAACCTGCAGCCTTTCAGCCTCTCCATCTCCTGGGGTGCGGGGAGACAAAAAAGGTTCCAGGAACCCTGGCCACAGTAGCAACGATCAAAGAGAATGAATGGACGGTTGCTCAATGCTGGGTTATGCTAGCATATTTCAGCTGCATGATCTGATTTCAGTAGTGGAATGTTCGTGTGAGGTCAGCAAGCTCCCCTTTTATAGATGAAAGGATGCAAGGTCAGAGGGTTTGTGACATGTTCCAGGGCTGAACCTGCTCTGTCTGTAGCTAAAGCTCATCTTATCACATCTGTCCATTAGCGCCCGCCATTTATCTGTACCACCTACATGTACCCGCCTAGATGCCCTCTGTCCCCCAGATCCTCACTATCTTTGACTCCACCTCTTTCTCCATATGCTCTCACCCATTCATTCATCCTGAAGTTCTTTGTGGGCCTCCTGCAGGCCTGCAGGGTCAGTCAAACTTGGGTAGATAGCCCTGTGGCTCCAACTTGCGTATCTACCTGTCCAGGTGGTGACAGTTCACCATACATGTCTCCGAGAGCTACCAGGCTCTCAGACTTCTGCAGGTAGGAGTGGAGGGCAGGCACCAGCTGTTGCATCCAAGTCCCCTGTGGGGACAACTGCACTCTGGTGGCAGCTTACATGGGTTTAGGAGCAACTTTTCACTCGCCGCTCAATCCTCAGAGGATATAGAAAAGTCGTTTTTCCGAGCTTTCACAGGTTTGTTACTAGAGGAACATGTTCGAGTTCCGATAATGTCTCCAGAGTGGCCAATCCCAGGCTTCACTTGGCAAGGTGGGGCCAAGTGCTTGCTTGCTTGCCTGTCCTAGCCTCTGTCCCCCGAGGTCTGAGAGACAAGATGTTCCTCTCTGGCTGGCTGCATCCTTAACTCACGCACAAATTGCTTTGGACACTCAGGTCTTCTGGGCTTTCATTCAGCCTTGAAGTCCATATGCATCCGGACCAGACTGACTTCTTGGTCTCTGTAGGTTTCGGTAGGCTTGGGAGGGGGCAGGCAGTTATTGAGGCAGCCCAGGGCATCTACTTCCCATGTGTGTATATATCACTGTCATAAGGACCACGATAACTCATTAACAAGGCTCTGGTGGTAGGAGCCAGGCTGTGAGCCTGCGCAGTCCTGTGGAAGAATGCCTGACCCTCGTGACCCCATTTCAAGCTGGGTTTAATTAAACTGTCAGCACTGGTCAGAAGAACAAAGCATCCCTTCCCGCCAGGGCCCAGCCCCCATCAGAGGCAGGAGGCTACGCCACTGAAACGAATAGCTGTACAGAATGGATCTGTCTCGCCTCTGAGGGAAATTACCCGAAGCAGAAGGTGACCTCGCTATTGCCAGACGTCCAGGCCAGGAGACAGAACTGCTGAGTTTGGCCAGCTTCTGGAAAGATGCAGAGGGCTGTGTGGGAAGCAGGACTCCCAGGTGGCACCCAGCTCCGACGGAGCCTCCCCTCCTGTCTGTACTGCCCACAAGGGTCCTTGCTCGTCGTCCACCACTCCTTAGCATCCCTCAGAAATTTCTAGAGTTTGTCCAGAGAGAAGAAGCCTGTGAGGGGCTCAGGGTGTTAATGATAGCAGTGGCCTTGCTTAGATGCTTAGAGGAAAAGGTGGTCCAAGCAGGGTCATCTCTAGAGGACGTTTCTGCTTCTAGCACATTCTCACGTGTCATGAAGCTCTGGGGAGTGCCAGAGAGATAGCTCAGCAGGCCCAAGCACTTGTCTGTACACACTGGACAATGAACCCGACCTGCAACCCAGGGCAGGAGAGAACTGACTCCTGAAAGTGTCCTCTGGCCTCCGCACACACGTCATGAGCATGTGCTCATCCACCCCCTACACAGGCACAATGATGAAACAGAATTAAAACACTAAACCAAAAAGGCTGCTCCAAGCCAGGAGTAGTGGTGCATGCCTTTAGTCCCCATACTCAGGAGGCAGGTGGATCTCTGTGAGTTCAAGGCCAGCCTGGTCTATAGAGCAAGTTCCAGGAAAGTCAGAGCTACATTGTAAGATCCTGTCTCTAACAACAAAGAAATAAAAAAACAAAAAACCCACCACCACCAAATAACCTAAACCAACTCCAGGGAGATATGGGTGGTCCCATCTCCCTAACTTGTTTGTCTGTTTGCAGATTTATTTTTTCTGGGAAGTCCCCTTTAATACCTTCTGGGCTTAGTGTTAAGTGACTGACCCAGGTCTCAAACAAGAAGCATGAGAATCTAGGTTTGAACACCTTACTCCCAATCCATGCACTTACTGCTCAACTAGAGTGAGGTGTGTGTGTGTGTGTTTGTAAAAATGTAGGCTTTCAGAGTCATCACAGGTCCTGAGATTGCTAATTAGGGGTCCTTCTGCCCTAACCGACTCTACCTAGATACAATCTCCCCATACCTCTGTTGCTCCATCTCCCTGACTGGACTTCTGTTCTGCTTTCTGTTTTTAAGGCTTTGTCTGTCCTATGTCACTTAAATGGATACAGCAGTATTTGCAACCGAATGGGCTTATTTCCCTTAGCACAGATTCTTTCTGCGGTCTCTTCGTATTGCTCTTTTTACCGACTAGGTAATATGCCACTGCTTAGATATCCGACCTTCTCTGTATCTGTCCAGCTGCAGATGGTCCTGGGTCACATTGCCGATCTGTGCTCTGTCAGCCGTCGCTAGAACCTCAGTTAGAGTCCGCATGCGTTCTTCATAATCCTGGGCCCTCCTTTCCTCGCCCGTTGAGCAGAATGCTTTCTCTGACACAAGTGGGTTCATCAGGCTGACTAGCCTCTCACCATGTTCCTGCTGGTCGACTATTGGGAGTCTGTGGGAGGAGAGGATGGGCTTTCCTGCCCTTCCTCACTGATCCGGGATGCGCACTGTGAGTTTGGGTCGGGCCCTGGCTCCTATTTAGTGGGCTTGGTTTCACTTGGTTCCACTTGGGTTCAGCCTTGGCCTGTGGTCCACGGACATGGTGCTGGTTGTTCAGGCTAAGACCATCTATTTGTGGCACATTAAGCGCTAAGAGGTGTGTTGAAAGAGTTGTCTGGGCACCCTACGATGAGGGCAGTCACAGACACAGACAAGACCCCTTGCTTCCAGGAGCTGGGAAGTAGATCTGGAAGTGCCTGAGGAGTGGCTGAGGAAGGCTTGCCTTGTAGCTGGAGCAGGCGGGCAGGGGTTCCAATGAAGATGGGTTTGGGAGCCATAGTGAGCCCTGTCTCTCCCTGTGTGCGTGTGTGTATGAGAGAAAGAGAGAAAGACAGAGAGAGAAAGAGACAGAGAGACAGAGAGAGACAGAAAGAGACACAGAGAGAGGCTGTCTGTGACAGAGTTAGGCTTTGTAGCCTGAACCACGCTGACTCCAATTTTGATGGTGACAGCCTGGAACCTGGTATCTCCATCAGTCCTTCCTTTAACGAAACACTGTAGCCTGGGTGATTCTATTTCCTGCTTGGGCTTCCTAGGACACATCAAGGCATCCCAAGGGTCTCAAAGCACAGATGGTGGGATTCCTAGGACACTCTGAGCCTGTGCTGCAATTCAGGGTGCTGCTGCAGTGCTGCCTTTGGCTTGCTGGGTCTTGCAGCGTGGGCAGCCTCTGTAGTCTGTGAGTAAGAAGCCTTGCCTGGCAGCTGATTAATATGAGAATATACATTATTGATGCAGCTATTTTAACAGTCCATTTTTTTAAACTGTTGGGTTTGGGTGTGGGGTGAGGAAAGTTAAAAAAATAGATACCTTTCCGGCCAGGAACCGACGTTTGTTGTGTTGGTTGTTCCTGCCCCAACCCTTGCATCCAATGTCCTGTGTCGTGGTGCCCCCCCCCTCCCGATGCCCATCCACCTCAAGCCTGTGGGGCTCTATCCTCAGCATTATTGAGGACTGCAGAACCCAGTCATTGTCCCAGGGAGCTCAGAGCGTCCTTGTTCTTACACGTGGACTTGGAGGTAATGAAAACCAGTGCAGTCACTCTCTCAAGTCTCTGCCAAGGTTCTGGTTCGTTTCCATCATCTTTGCAAGACCATGATGGACTGGGATAGCTGGTGCCAGCCCTCATGTAGACCCAGCGCACAAGAGTGGACTTCACTGCTCTGATTGGGTGTAGCACCAGGGCTTGCTGAAAGACATTGCTAGGCTAGAGCCACCTGAGCCTGTGAGGGGACAGCAACCCGCAGAGATGGCACAGCAACGGAACTCTCGGACTTTGATATGAGCTGTGAGTGTCCTTTATTAAAAAAAAATATCGATATGTGTGTGGAGAGATGTGTGTTTGTGCGCATGTGTGTGCGCGTGCATGCGTGTGCGTGTGTGACGTGGGTGCCCATGCTGCAGTATGCATGTGGTGTTCAGGGACACCTAAGGAATCAGTTTTCTCCTTCTGAATGATTTGGGAATTAAACTTAGGTTCTGAGATTTACGCAGCGCAGCTAGTGCTTTTACCGCTTTTACCATGCAGCGTCTCGCTCACCGTAGGTTTTCCTTTTGAAACAGAGTCACGCTGAGTAGCTGAGGCTAGCCTCAGACTCTTGATCCTTCTGAGCTGGCTTAGATCTAGCACTGGGATCATAGGTGGGTGACGCTATGTCTAGAGTTTTTCCTTCACATTCTAATGAGACAATTTGTAACTTGTTAGTATTCATGGCTCTTCTGAGCTGATGATGGCCGTGAGCCAGTTTTCCCATGATGTCTTGTCACAGTTTAATGGACCTGGAGCCATGGTTTTCTTCAAGGACGTCAACTCAGTGTGTTTCCCTTCCCTGGTTAAGATCTGCCTGTGCTTTTAAAATGTTTTTATTAGCATACATCAATTATACATAATGATGGGTTTCATTATGACATTTCATACATATACATAATGTATTTTGGTCATCTTCACCCCTCATTACCATTATCCTCTTTGCCCACTCCTACTCCTGCTGGTCCTGTACTCTGCTCAGCCAGGCCCCTCTTCTCTTTCTATGTTTTTATAAAAATATGTTCTTGAATTCAGTTTTCAAATATTTGAATGCAAATTTCCACATCTATGTTCGTTAGATTGAGGACTGTATTGTTATTTTATTTTTGTTATGTCTATCTAGTTTATCAAGGTAATAGCCATAGCCAGCCTTGTAAACTGAGTTTGGAAGCGTTTCTGCTGTGTCTAGTTTATGGAATAATTGGAAAAGGATTGGTGCTAGTTTTTTTTTTTAATTTTAAGGCTTGATAAAATTCTGCATGAAGCTTTCTGTGCCTAAAATTAAGTTTTTTAAAATTTATTTTGCTTACAAAATTGTGCTGTGTGTGATATGTGTGTTCATACTTGTGAGTGCAGGTATGCACACACAAATAATAAAAATGTTTTTATTAGTCTGTGTGGAGGTGAGGCGACAACTGAGGGCATCAGTCCTTGCCTTCCACCTTGTTTGAGGATTCCGGCATCTGTGAGGCTTCATTTCCCATCACCCTGGAGGGACCCTGCGGTTACAGGCATGAGCTACTGTGGCCTTTGCCTGTATTCTGGGGTCTGAACTCAGGGCTCATGCTTGGGGAACAGTGATTTATTTACTGAACCATCTCCTCAGCCCCATAGACTTTTTCAGCTGGAAGATTTTTAAATTATGGTTTCAGTTTCAGCATCGTTGTCTGTTATGGATTTGTTTAGATTTTTAAAACCCTCATCTTGGTTTGACTTCTATAGACTGGGAAAGTCTCCTTTTGTATTTTCCAAGTTACTGGGATATAATCTTAAGGGATGCACTTATGATTTTCTGAATTGTTTTGGTATCTGTTGTAATATCTCTATATTTGTCTCTAATTTTATTCATGTTGGTGTTTATTTTCTCTCTTTTGGTCAATTTACCTAGCTTGATTCTTTGTATTATTATTTTTTTTTTGGTTTTGTTTTAACAATTTCTGTTCTGATTTTAATTATTTATGTCTGATGTTGCTGCCTTTAGCTTGTTCTTATTTTTCCAAAGCCATAAGGTCATTATTAAGTTGTTCTCAATTTTTCTGATTTAATACATTTAAAAAGTTTATTTTCGTTTTGTGTGTGCTTACATGTATGTGTGTGTAAGTTAGTGCATGAATGCCATTGCATGTGTGTGGAGGTCAAAGGACCAACTTTTTGCAGTTGTTTCAGGCAGCAAGCACCTTTGCCCACTGAATCATCTTTCTGACTCTAATCTTTTAATGTCGGCACTGATAGGTATGAACTTCCCTCAAAGGGCCACTTTCACTGTATCCAATAGGTTTTGTGATGTTGTGTCTTTATTTTCTTTTAATTTTGGAATCTCTTCATTCAGTGGTGTGTTGTTTGATCCCCATGAGTTTGTGGATCTTTTTTTTTTTTCTAGTTTCACTTGCTGTAGATTTCGTGGTCAATGGAATGCAAGATGTGACTTCAACTTTCCTGTGTTTTTGAGACTTGTTTTGTATCCCAATGCATGATTTATTTTAGAGAAAGCTCCTGTATGTGTATTCTGCAGTGTTGGGCTGGGATGCTCTGTGGATGTCTGTTAAGTCCATTTGACCTAGGGTGTGATTAGTGCACTGTTTCTCTGTTTTTGCTGCTGCTGTTGTTGAGGTATCTTGTCTGTTAGTGAGCGTGAGTGTTGAAGTCTCCCACAATGATCACATTAGGGCTGATCTGTGGCTTTCATCTTGTAGTGTTTGTTTTATGAAATAGGGTTCCCCTGTGTTTGGTGCCTCTGTTTGGAACTGTAATGTCCTCTTAATGGATCATTCCCTTCATCAGCATGAAATGACTTCCTTTATCTCTCCCAAGTCCTTCCTTGAAGTCTGTTTTGTCAGACATTAAAGGAACTGATGCAAACACACCCAGAGGACGGTGTCAGGCACCTGGATCTGGGTTCTGTTGTGAGCGTTAGTGTTCTTTCTGCAGGAGGGTGGCAAACACTGGAAAGCATTTTATGTGGGGTATAGTCACAGGCCTAGGGCTGTTTGGTGTGATGAAAAGAAAATACAGATGAACCTGTGAGCGATTTTTCAAAGCCAAATGAAGAGTTGTTTCCAGGATGAGGGAGCCGATTTGTTCCGGAAGCTGAGCACAGTGGGCAGGGGGTTTGGGGAAGCGGTTTGTGTTCTGTTCCTAAAGCCTGAGGGCCCGGGCTGACGTGAGGTGTTGAGCTGTCCCTCGTCCCTGGAGGAAATCAAGCAGCAGCTTTGTCCCGTTTTTTGCCAGGACGTGTGCAGAAGAGCTGGCCCGGGTATGATAGCTGTGGGGTGTTCATGGTCACAGTCGTTTAGCAAGGGGAGCATCTGAGAGCAGAGTGTGGCTTCTCTCTGATCATGCTGTGAAACTGGCAGGTGTTTGGAGCATGAAATTCCCCTGACCCAAGCCTCCGAGTTAGAAGCCACCCTCCAGCAAAGTGGCTCTGGCAAACTGTTGAACCAAGTATTTGCCAGGCCCCGAATTGTGTCTCATGTTTGAGAGTCAAATTTGACACAACAAAATCAACAAATCAATTTGGGAATAACCTCGGACAGAAGGTGTGGCTTTGCCACAGTGCTCCTCAGGGGGTGTGTCTGGCCCAGATGTGCTGGCCGAAGGCTCGGTTGCCTGGCCCCTCCCACTTGTCCCCCTGCCCATCGACTCATTCCCTTTTGAAGTTGATGCCCTTGTTTTAGGAGCCTGGTTTCTGCACCCCAGGTTCTTCCAACAAAGGCACTTCTGTGGGCAGACCTCAGTGGCCAAGTAGGAAAGTGTTAGGAAAGAAAGCTATTGAGAGAATACCAATAAGGAAGGAAGTGTGTTCCTGCTGAACCAGGGGCTCCAGGCAAATCTGGGTCCCACTTGTGCCGTCCAAACAGAGCAGGGAGTCCCTTCATGGGGTTGCTTCACCAAAGGCTCCCTGGCCTGCAGCAGGAGGGAGGATGGGAGAGAAGGAGGAAATACCTCACAATGAGAAGTTTAAGTTGCATCTCTTGTCGGGGAGATGCTGGCTGGGCACCGCAGGGCCAACAAAGAGACAGTGTGGGCTGGCGACAGTCAGGGGGGACACATGGCAACTAATGGGGTAGTAATGGGCGGGGAGGTAACCTGGGAAAAGCGGGTACAAGGAAAATGGGTGCATAAATTTTGGTGGTGTGACATCCTCCTTGGCAAGGAGACAGGCACCGCTGTCGCCCTCCCCAAGGCCAAAGCCAAAGATGTCACGGCTCCCGGAGATGTGGCCAGGATGAGTGATGGCTGGAAGGGGAGAAGTCAGGCTGCTCTGCAGCGCCCAGGGAATGAGCAAGCGTGAGCAGAAGCTCAGGATAAGTGCCAGGCCTGAAGGTAAAGGCGCAGGGTAGAGCCTCACCTCCGAGAGGCTGTGCTAGTCTGGGGAGTCCTTGCGTACCCACTGAACTGGCACTATGCCTCCAGAATAGGAGCTCGAAGATGGGGAGGCCCAGGAACTCTGCACGCCGTTTCCACAAAGACCCTTTGAACATGTCACCTCCCAAAGGGGACAGTATTTATTGCCTGGGGGCTTTTGGAGGAAGCCATTTCACAGTTTGTATTTGGACTTTTATGGCTTCCGTGGGGTTCCCCAGACAACCCGGGGCGTCCTGGAGTCCAGAACAGGGGGCGTGCTTGTCAGTGAAGGTTTTGGTTCAGTCTACTACATACCAGATGTTCTTGATCCAGTTAATAATACTCTTTTTTTTTTAAAAAAAAAGCAACTTTTTATTTATTTGTCTTTGTGTGTGTGGTTGGCTCTGTTCTTCAGAACTCTTAGAAATGTTTAGGAAAAACAGACAGATCCACCCCCACAACTGGTGGAGACAGTGTGGGCCCCTCCCCCAAGGCTCTGGGCCATGGTGTGAATCCTTAATGCGACCCCCAGTTGGTGTTTGCAAAGTAGCAGCTGGCCTTAGACCCCTGAGGACTTCCAGTTTCCCAGGGCGAGCGTCCCTCAGAAAGGCCATGGGAATTCTCTGCTTAATCTTCGCCGGAAGGCCGCCGCGGCGACGGGAATTCTGGAGATGACCTCCAGTTTGCCGCTGCCTGAGAGACGATCTACCCCAGTTGGAGGACCGAGGCCGGGCCTCTGCCTCTGGATGGATGGTGGATTCCCTCACCCGGCAGATTTATTCGCAGCCTTCCGTGTGCAGTCTTTTGTTGGGCACGGGTATGAGGATGGATTAGGCAGAGTTAGTGGTAGAGTTGCACCCAGTACTCCTTTCTCTGGGGATGGTGTAACCTGCGAGGATTTGAAGGCTGGTTTATAATACCCATGAAGCTGTGGAATATGGAAGGAAATGGGCAGTTGTGAATAACCCCATTTCACAGGGACAGGTGCATACACACTGGCCACACAGCTGTGCCAACGTACACCGCTGCCATTCATTTCTCTTGTCTCAGACATACCGAATTTTGGTTTCAGCACCTGGGGACTTTGGCTGTCTTACTCCTTGAGAGGCAACTAGAAAACACAAGCCAATTTCCTACAAGTCCCACCTTTGTTTACAGGAAGCCGAGGGCCAGGGTTCTTACCGTAACCGGTGTCAGCAGGAGCTGGGCTCATTTATCGATGGGTTTTAACAGCGTGTCTTTCACAGCCAGCAGCCAGCAGCCTCAGCGTGAAGCCAGCCCCCGTGGCTCCCTTTGGGATGGCTGTGGAAGACTGGTCATTTGAACACTGACCGCAGACCTTGGTGACTGTCCCCTGGGCTCCCACCAATGTGTTCTTTGCAGGTCAGCACCAACTATTGACAGCAGAAGCAAACGTGAGGTCTCCAGCGCATTTCTGAAGGGACCCATTTAATGGTAAAGCCACAGTGTGTCTCCCTCCTGACGAGGGCTCCTCCCTTGCTGAAATCACCTTAATTAGGGAACAAACCCAATATGGCATCTGAGACTCTGGGCCCCAGAATCAAGCTGCTCCTCTACTTACTGGACTTACCCGGGAGCAAAATCCCAAACTCAGTCTTCTTTGTTTTTAAAAATCTTTGTGTGTGGAAGTGGTGGTGGTGGGGCTGATTGTGTGTGTGCGTGCAGGGATGTGAGCCATGGCTCCAGAATGGAAGCCAGAGGACCATTTCCAACCTTGGTCCTTTCCTTCCTCCTTTGTTTTTTTCCTGTTTTTAAAATTTTTGCAAGGATGAAGGAATTTTCATTACAACATTTCCATGTATATGTCTGTGTTGTGTATGTGTGTGTGCATATATGTGTGTATATACTTGCACACACACACACGTACCCAATCTTTTTTCTTCTTTTTTCCCTTTCTACATCCTTAATATTACTTCCCTCTTTCCTTTCACACTTTTAATTTTTCACAGTGTTTGACATGGAGTCTCTTCTTCCCCTCTCAGCACATCAGGCTAGCTGGCCCTTGTGCCTCCAGGATTCTCCCATGTGTCTCCCATCTCACTGTAGAATGCTGGGATTACAGGGTGTGCTAGCACAACCATCTTTTACATGGGTTATGGGAACCCAAACTTAGGTCCTGATGCTTGCAAACCAATCACTTTATTCACTGAGCCATCTCCCCAGCCAGAGACCCAATTTTCCCATCTGGAAAAAGGGTATGATAAGCCTAGAGTTTGAGTATAGGTTACCTAAGGTGATGATGGCAGCAGGATCATTTGAGAAATACTAAGCTTGTATTTTTCTTGATGTTTAGTTCAAGTCCTTTCACACACACACACACACACACACACACACACACACACACACACATATATGGAAGGACACATATACACATACATGTACACATGCATATACACACACGTATATATGTGTGTGTATATGGAAGGACACACACATATATATGTAAGGACATATATACACATGCATGCATACACGCATATGGGGAGAGAAAGAAAAGTTAAATTTTCGTTATCCAATTACTATTGCTTTCATTTTCGTCATATTCTTGACTATATTAGAACAAAATTTTCCAGAATATTTTTAAGATTTGCAAGGGTTGGGGGCTGGAGAAATGGCTCAGTGGTTAAGAGCACTGACTGCTCTTCCAAAGGTCCTGAGTTCAATTCCCAGCAACCACATGGTGGTTCACAACCATCTGTAATGAGACCTGGTGCCCTCTTCTGGCCTGCAGGCACACATGCAAACAGAATACTGACAATACTGTATACATAATAAATAAATAAATATTTAAAAAAAAGATTTGCAAGGGTTTTTTGTTTGTTTGTTTGCCTTTTTTTTTTTTTTTTAAAAAAAAGCAGAATCAAGGCCCTTAAGCATGGCTGAGTCTGTGGAAATGCAGTCTGGTTGTCAAATGTGATGATTCTTTTCAACAAGAGAAAATTGAGCCACAAAATGTCCCTCTCCAAAGTGCCCCAGTTGGATCTTCTGTTTCTGACTGGAGATCCCAGAAAGACCTGAATTTTCTTCAGTGTCAGGAAGGGGAAAGCATTGTGTTATCATCATCATCATCATCATCATCATCATCATCATCATCATCATCATGATGAAGGGGAAAGCATTGTGTTATCACCATCATCATCATCATCAATCATCATCTTCTTCTTCATCACCATCCGTTGGAGACATAGTGTCCTGCAGCCCCGATTGGCTTCGAACAGGATCACCTGGACTTCGGGTCTTCCTGTTGTCTCCTCCACGGTGCTGGTGTGTGTGCTACCACAGTTGGTTTTACCCGCTGCTGAGGATGGAATCCAAAGCTTTGTGCATGTGAGGCAGGCATTCCACCAACAGAGCTACACCCCCGGTCCTGGAAAACATTATTTTTAGAGAAATTAAAATAAAAAAGCAAGTGATTTTTGTGCTGGCAAGAGGGCTGGACCTAAATCAGCAAAAACAGTTCTTTTTTTTCTTTCCTCCATTTGACCTCACTGCAGAGTTGAAGTTGGGTTGAAGTCCAAGTGGAAGGATGCTGGCTTGTCTGACTCGTCTCCTCCACAGCGTCCGTCTTTGTTAAGGGGGAGGACTTGGCAGTTGTCGGATTTGACACTAACACGGAAGATGTATGCCAGCTCAATCTGTTCCTGCGGTTCCCTTTCTTACCATCATCTTCCACCCAGAAGGGACAGAGATTGAGAAGCGTCCCCTGTGCCCTAGCCCATGCCACACAGTCTTTCTTATCGTGTGTTGGGGGTATGGTGTTGTAGTTTATACACCAAAAATATGTCTTTAAATTTAGTGAACTGTGAAGTTAGGGACTCATCAGATGGAAAGATGTCTCTGATTTTGCAGCCTTGAATGGGGGGGTTAAATCACACTGTGCTCTTTCAGAAGCCCAGTGAGGGGTGTTTGTTTTTATTTTTATTTAAAGTGTTTACACACACACACACACACACACACACACACACACACACACACACACGAAGAGAGCCTAAAGCTGTGTTTTTCAGTTTTACCTTGTTTTGGATGAAGACATTGTTTCCTTATAGGCATCAGCCACCTCTTGTTCTTACACTCGTTCCATCCCCTCTTCTGTGGTTCCTGAGCCTTGGCTGGAGGCGGTTTGATACAGATGTTCCCTTTAGGGCCGGGCATTTCCAAGTCTCTTCTCTGCACTTCTACCAGTGTTTATCATCATGAGAGACAAATTTATCTGTAGTTTTAATGGCAAGTCGTCAGGAGTTGGTTTACTACCATGTTCATTATGCAGAATCATAGCAGAAGGTTCTGCCCTGGCCCTCATGACCTGTCTAAACACAGTTCTTTGCCTGACAATGGTGCCAGGTATGGATTTCATAGAGCAAGACTTCAATCCAATCAGAGAGATCTTTAAGGTAAGGACAAAGCATTATCATATTGAGCTTTATATGGGGGCTCACACTTGTAATTTCAGTACTCATGTGACCAAGAGAAGGATTATATAAGAAGTTCAAGAACAGCCTGGGCTATATAGTGAGTCCCAGGCTAGTCCATTCCAGGATCAACTCACCATTACTTCAAGACTTTCTGGAATTCAGGAGTTGTACTGTGGTACTCCTGGAGCCTACCCAACTGCTCTATCTTCTAGGTATAGGAAAGCTTCTAGAACGTTCTGCTTCTGCCTGGGGCAAATGCTCCACCCATCCCAGGTCTGGGCTCAGTGATTGCTTGGGAGGCAGGAGGTGGATGGTTTAGTGCATTTCTGTGGGGACATAGGCTGACAGCTGCAGCCCCCTTGCTCTCTCTGTTTAGGGTACAGGTTTGGGGCCTTTAGTGCTCACTCTGCCCATTGGGCATTCTCCCTGAAGGCTCAATTTCTGAGGCTGCAGATCAGTTTCTTCAACCTCGATAGGTCCCACGGTTTTTGACTTCCTCAGGATGCTCTGGCCTGTGAGAGGTGGCTATTGTGTTCAAGCCTCACGACTGCTTTTTTAATCATACAACTTTGGATCAGGTCATAAGCCTCCAAAACTGTTCCCTTGAGTGTAAAATGAGTGGAGTGCAACCGGAAGGAGAGGACCTGCAGAGCCGCACGTGGATGGCTGACCTTTTCTGAAGCAGATGAAGACAGACCAAGGGCAGAGTCGGGGCAGGTGAGCCGGGCAGCAGTGGTTCTGGCTCTTCCTGAAGTCCAAGCCTTCCACCCCAGGGCAGAGTGCCTCAGCCTTAGCTCTCTCTCTCTGCCCCTCCTTCCTCTTTCCCTCTCTCCCTCCTCACTTCCAGGTCTGAATTGTCCTCCTCTTCCTCTACCTTCTCCTCCTCTCCCCTGTGTATCTCAATGCTGGGGATCAAATTCAATGTCTTGCGCGTGCTAAACAAGGGCTCCACCCACCCCTACATCCCCAGCCCTTGCCCTTCATTCGTTTTGGTGCTGTGTCTGCATGTCCAACACTGGAAAGTCAGATTGCTGACAGTTGAGTTTTGTCCCCTGATTTGCAACACTCAGGGTTTGTCAGCATGGCCAGCACCTTGGGCAGCCTGGCTTTGCCACACCCTTGACATTCTGACATCTTCTGACTGGGGTCTTTGTGTATGATTTTGAGTCTGTCTTGTTCCTCTGGTCTAGGTACCATCATCTCTCTCAGCCTCTGCTCCCGGTACCCTTCTCAGCAGGCAGACGTTATCGTTCTATGACCTTGACCTTGTGAGACTTAGGTGGCCCAGCATCTCATCTTTAGAACACCAGCAACACCCCTCTTTCCTTTCTCCCTGGTTGGTGATGGAGAGGAACACAGAGTTCCAGCCTAATTGTTCAAAAATTCACTGAATGTGCGTTATAGAAATTACCTTATGAATTTTAACCAGAATGGATTTTTTAGTGATGAGTAGGACTTGGGTAAATTTATAAAAGCAGAAGGCAGGAGGTATGGGTGAGGCTCACCGGTAGAGTAAGTGCTGAGTGTGTTCGAGGTGCCTGAAGTCAGACCCCAGCACCAAACAACCACACAGAATTCTGCATGCAGGTGGAGTCAATCCACCAATGACTCCACATTCCACGCCTTTGTGGTGTGTTCGTGTTCCACCACCTCCACTGAGCCCTATGAAGGGATCCTTTATGGGGACCTGGGAGATGGGACTCACCCCCATGAAGTTCAGCCTTCATGGCCTCCATAGGGTGAAGACATATGATGAGGGGCACAGCCAGTCTGGGAGCCGCCTGCTTGGCCAAAGGATGAGGGCTGCCCCACTCAGTCATGCTCTATGCATTGAGGTCTGGTGTGCACACGGCGTCTGTCAATCTCCCCAGCATGCTCGGAGAGGGCGTTATCTCCATTTCTAGGTGGGGAAGTGGAGACTTTTAGAATGGTGGCTTGTCTCGAGCACACAGTGAGAGGACTGGCTGTAAGAGAGTGGCCAAATCTGTGTCCTCTCCTTTACTCCAGGACCTGTCAACAAACTGAGAAACCTGCCCTGAATATCAAAGATGCCATTGCTGTGGCCCAAGGTGACCACAGATGCCACTGGAAGAGTGGATACCTTGAATCAGCTCTAGGGGAGCAAGCACTGGCTTGAGCCATGGTGGAGGAATGCCTGCTAGGGGCAGGAGGAACTGTGAGTCAGCCCAAGGGTGGGGGCTTCCTTCAGTAAAGAGGTACCTGGTGTATCCTCAGGTGCAGAGTCCTGCAACTCAGGGCTAGGATGAAGCAATGGTGAGGAGGTGGCTGGGCTCCTGTGCCTGGCTGGCTTGCATGCTACCCTAGACCCTGTCTGCATGGTGGAAAGCCCCCCATCCTACCCAGGGCACAGAGAAAAGGCTGCCCTTTCCCAAACTCTGTGTGCTTTTCCCAGGGGCCATTGTTCCTGGTTGCCAGGATACCAGGGCCTTCAGGTGTCACCCTGGAGACAGGGGCCTGGGTATTTGGGTTTGGGTCAGGCACAATAATGCCTGTAGAATGAGATGGCATCCCCAGGACCTCCTCAGCCATTTGTCACACAATTGTGGTTCCAATGACTGTGTGGACCCAGGGAATGGAGGGGGGCTGGTGGGCCGAGGGGCACGAGATAGGGCTGGCTAATGGTCCTCCCCCTGGAGTAGAGCAAACATACCTCTTAGGAAACATGAAGTGAGGCCGCCCCAGTGTCTGGGCATCAGACGCCTGGATCTGACAAAGATTTCAGAATGGCCAACTTGAGATTAGGGCCGCAGGTTTTCTGTCCAAGGCACTGAGGTTCCAGGAAGAATTCAGCCACTCCCTGAGAGTCTTCACAGCTGGCCAGGCAGTCCAAGGGCATAGTCAGAATCAAAAACCATTAATTTGACTATAACAAGGATGATGGCAAATCAGAGTCACCAGGGGACTAAGCAATGAGGATGGGGTTCAGGAAACCTGGGCTGGTACTGTGGCCCAGAACACATCCGGAGCCTTCCTTCTCAGCTTCCAGCGCAGTGCTGTACAAGTAATACTCTGAGCTTGTAGGCCCATGTCATCTGTTTGTAAGATAGCCTCCCCCCTCACTTTGTTTTAGAATTTGTAGATCATGATAACATATGCATAACATAAAGTAAAATTCACCAGCTTAACCATTTTAAATACCCGGTGCTGCGGTGTTGCGTGTCTTCACATTGCTACGCCACCGATCTCCAGGATTTTTTCACTTCATAGAACTGGAACTTCACACCCACCAAGCGGCAACTCCCCACCCTCCCTCCCTCCATCCGTGGCAACAGCTGTCTGTAAGTTGACTACTTTGGGACCACAGATGAATGGAATCAAGTAGTGTCCCTCCCTCCCTCCTTCCTCCCTCCCTCCTCTCCTCTCCTCCGTCCCTTCTACCCTCCCTCCCTCCCTCCTCTCCTCTCCTCCCTCCTCCCTTTCTCCTTCCATCCATCCCTCCTTTCCTCCTCCCCCTCCTTCCCTCTCTCCCTCACTTCTTCCATCCATCCCTCCTTCCCTCTCTCTGCCCAGAAGATAGGTGGAGTGCTATGGATGGAACCCAGAATCTTGTGCTTTAAACCATCCCACTAAGTTACACCCTCACCCTCTAAGCCGGGGTTTTGTGCTTTAAACCGTCCCACTAAGTTACACCCTCACCCTCTAAGCCGGGGTTTTGTGCTTTAAACCGTCCCACTAAGTTACACCCTCACCCTCTAAGCCGGTGTTTTGTGCTGAGCAATGTCCCTTAATTGGCAGTGTGCTCTGTGTACCAGTTGATGTGTGTTGGGTGTGAGGGTGGCTTCATTTCCAGAATTACTGTGACTTACTTTTTGACACCAGACATGAGCTGTGTGGCTATCTTTGCTCCTCATCTGAACCCTCGAGGG
This sequence comes from Microtus oregoni, assembly GCF_018167655.1. NCBI lineage: Eukaryota > Metazoa > Chordata > Mammalia > Rodentia > Cricetidae > Microtus > Microtus oregoni. The sequence goes on from NW_024543071.1 coordinate 19,411,942, forward strand.
GCTTGGGCTGGAGCTGGACAGCGAGGGGCTCGCTTTGTGCCTACAAAAGATGTTCTTTTCTGCCGCTCCCTTCTGCAAGGCAGCTGGCTGTTCTCTGGAGATCTTAATTTAGGCCGGGAAGGGGGTGGGTGAGGAACTGAGTGTGCTAGTCCAGCTGGTGCTGAAGGTTTGGGCAGTGTGAAGGCTCAGCATCTTAGAGGTCCAGGCATCCCAGTGTGCTCTGGCAGATGGTGCTGGCAGGCTTAGTGGTGCCTGCACCAGGGAGGTGGGATGCACTAAATGGGGGCAGGTGGCTTTGAAAGTGCAATGGGGGGCGTTGGCATCTTAGAGTCTGTCCGGTCATAGTTTAGGCTTTAGGGATGAAGCAAGGAGCAGGAAGGAATGGTGGGAATGGCTGCCTGCCAGGTTTTTAAGCTATAGAGTCTACATAGAGCTTGACTAGACAGGAGACACAGGCCTTAGCTGGGAGATGATGGCGGGTGTACCTGTCATGTGGACACAGCTCTGGAGGTAGCCTGAAGCTCAGGAAACCTTCAGGACTCACAGTGGTTGGAGTGGGCTGGTGTCTGGGGAAGCAGTGTCTCCTACAAGTGAAATGCTCTTACCACAGGGGTAAGGGAAGGATGGCAGGAACTAAGCTGTTAGCGACCCTCAAGCCAGTTATGCCCAGAAACTGAGGTCTCCTGCATTTGTAGGGTTCAGGGTCTGGGTGCAGAGGCCGACAGAGACACACCACAGTGGTTAGTGCCAGGAACCTGACCTTTGAGGGAAACTTGAGGTTGACAATGTAAGGCCAGAGGAAACAGCCTGCAGCCATGGAATTTACTGAAGCCAAGCTCTGGAGTGTCACTGGAACATGGAAGTTGGGGGAGTTGGACAGAGACATGGTTCAGAACAGCCCCATATACTCTGTGCATGGGGCAGTTAAAGGTGTGTGCAGGAGGCCATTCTGGTTCCTGGTCCCAGTTCTGCATCTTGCAAGATGTGCAATCTTAAGCACATTTCCTACCCTCTCTTTGCCTCAGTGTCCTGACCCAGAATACAAGGATACTAGTGGCTGTCTGCTTTGGACACTGCCCTTACGGCTGTTGATAAGACACGGCCTAGGGCGTGATGGCAAGTTGGCCAGGATGTTTAGGATGGAACAGAAGAGACCTACATGAAGCTCTGTGCTTAGGGAGGCTGCTCCTTTCTGGCACCTACCCCTTGGAGGATTTGGGGACTTGGGAAAAGTCACATCACTCAGAGGGCAGACTCTCAATAGCACCAGGTTTCTTGGTAGGGTGGTAACAGTGCTGGTACCTACAGCATTGACTGCCCACCGTGGCTGGCGGAAACATGGCTGATATGTCCTAAAACTGCTGGTCCGTTGTAAGGTGACAGTTGCATCCCCACAGGCCCCCGAGGCTGCCGGTGCCCTGTGGAATTGGTTTGAATTAGCTTCTCCAGGCAGCCTTTTTGGGATGAAAGCTGTTAGCGGGGTTTGTACAGGGCATGGAGTGGCTACATAACAGTAAAAGTCTGTCTCTAGTTGGAGGGCCCGCTGGCACAGATGGAAACACTGACTAGGAAGTTAAGGATTTCAGTGGTCCTTGCCCTGGTTCTTGCTCAGCAACCCACTTCAGTGTCTTGGCCACCCACAGTGTCTTATCTAAGACTGAGCCTGTCTAAAGGGCTGAGCCTCCACATACTCAGGGGACCTAGGGCAGCTTGGGTGTCCAGCTGGTGGGACATGCTTCCTGAGCAAGGGCAGGTCGTATGGTGGGGAGGCATCTTAGAACATTAGCTTCAGGGCTGCAGAATTGGCTCAGTGGTTAAGAGCACTAACTGTTCTTCCAGGAGACTTGGGTTCAATTCCCAGCACCCACACAGCAGCTCATACTGTCTGTAACTCCAGTTCCAGGGGCTGACACTGTCATGCAGACATACAGGCAGACAAAATACCAATGCACATGAAATAAAAATAAATAAATACACAAAAAAGCATCAGCTTCTGGGAGGGGTGCACAGCGGTACTGCAAGACCGTACCAGCCACTCTGCCTCCTGGGTGTTCCACATAACCTGGTGCGTGTTAGTTAACTCGGACCTGCCAATATGCTTATAAAGTGAGCTCAGCTGTCCTCCCTTTATAAATGGGGAAACTGAGGCACAGAGATCTCACAGCTTGTCACTATCACAAAACTGGACAGGAAGAGCCAGAGCCTGTGCCCAGGTAGCCTAGCTCAAATTCTGGACTCTTTTCCTTGTCTTAAGCATCTCAATACTCCTGTTGAGCTGGATGGTGTCATGTTCTAATGGGTACCCTCAGCCCAGGGGTTGATCTCTGAGGTTGCCCAGCCAGTGGCGGGTGGAATCCAGCATGGTTTCTCATCTCTCTTCTGAGATAAGGTTTTAGACATAGCCCAGTCCCCAGGTACCACATTCCTAAGAAATGAAATCTTCAGAAGACATCTGAGAGATGCTCCCTGAGTCACACAAGTCTCATTCCTGAGTGCCCGGGGGCCAGAAAACCAGTGCAGGAGGAGGCAGGAGGAGACGGCAGATGGTTCTTCAGTGAGTGGCCTGGGTAGTGCATAGGGATAAGTGCGGACATTTTCTGGAAGTTTCCTTCTCTGAGATCCTATCCACATTCACCCTTCAGGATGTCTTGTGCTGGCCCCAATAGCCAATAGTTCAGCTTTTTCAAGATGCATGTATATGTATATGGTGTATATGTTCATGCCATGCAAATGCTGTGCCCCTGAGCTGTCCCCAGCGCCACCATCTGAAGCCTTTCAAGTAAGCAGTTAGTGGCACCGGCAGCTTCCCACTGCTGCACAACCACACACTGCCTATCCGGAGAATGCGCATCTCCCCAGCACCGTCTCCCTTCACTGGCCCCTGCTAACCACACCGTCTCCATGAATGTGACAGCTTTAGGTACCGTGAGTGAGTGCAGTCCTACACTGTGTGTCCCTTGGTTATCGGCTAATTTGCTCCGATGTCTTCTAGGTTCGTTCTTGTTGCTGCAACCATCAGAATGTCTTCCTTTTAAAGGCTGAGTAATATTCCATCCAGTCGTGGGTGAACTCTGACTTTTGTCCATCTGGGGACTGGTGTGAGCCTTTGCTATGAACATGGGTGTGCGCATGGCTCCTGGAGCCTGTTTCCTTTCTTCTGAATGTATACCCAGAAGTGTAATTGCTGGATCATATGGCAATTCTATGTTTAAGTTCTGAAGAACTAACTGCCAGACTGTGCCAGACATTTTTTTCTTTTTGTGCCAGACTTTTTATACAAATAAATCAGTGCCTATGTTAGGGTTTAGAAATTTCCCTTCTCTGCCCACTCAGATCCTATCCCCAGGGTTTCCTTTCTCTGACCTCGGCTCCTGTCTGTCAGCTGGCGCAAGGCCCTGTGAAGAAAGTCCCTTACCTGTCTCTGTCTACATCGCCTTTGCCTGGAGAGTGGGGTGAGGAGGAGTTCTGTGGTTCTGGGGACAAAGGTACTTTGTTCCTGATAAGGGACTTGTCAAGGTACAGGCAGAGCTGGTCTTTGTCTGCCATGAGGATTTTATCTGTTGTAAGCTCAGAGTGGGAAGCAGGACTGTGACCACACTGTCTGGCCTCGTACCTGACAAGGCGTGGATAGATAATGTCACTTAGGAGGGCTTGCAAGGAAGTAAAGGCAGACGAGCCGTGCTGTGATAACGGAGATCTTGGGACAAGGGAGACAGAGGTGTGGTGGGTGGTCTCCCTGGGACCCTCTTCTCCCTCGCCAAATGTCAGCCACTCACAGAGCGATGGACATGACCACGGTGCTGCCCTTTCGACTCATTTTCTTTCAGGACAAACCACACGGTCACCTGGTCTCACTGCCGCTGTCCACAGCCAGGGAACATGGACATTTGTGGGTACTGACTGAGAACGAGGTGCTATGCTGAGTACATTAGGGGATTAATAACCTCAGTCCTCACAGCACCCTGTAAGGGACCTGAATCAGTTTCACTGTCTCCCCCAGGGCATGAGTGGTCAGCAGAGAAGACAGGATTCAGTGGGGACGGCTGCAGCCCAGGCCTCAGACTACCCTGCTCCTCAGTAGTGTATCTTACCAAATAGAAGGTTCATCCTCTCCTGGGATTTTTTTCTTCTTTTTAGTTTCGGGGCATATATTTAAGGGGTAGAGAAGAAATGCGGCTTATAGCTCTTCCTGCTGGTAGAAGGCTGGAGAGACTAGCCACCCCTGGGTATTATCGCAAGCAAGTGCCTTTCACCCTCAGGCAGGAGCTGGGGGAGCTGAAATTTATCACCAAATGTGTCCTCGCCTTTCCTTGCCATCCTGCTCCCGTACAAAGAGAAGCCTCCCTCCAGATTCCAGCTGGGCATCTCTGTCTCTTAGCAACTGCCGCCAGCCGGGGCTTGCCATGGGCTCTGGGCTCTGGGCTTTGGGTGTGCCTTTCTGTGGATTCTATACATACGATGTATGTTGTGAACATGAGAGAGGGGGGCGTATTAGCCTCGTACCTGGGGGAAGGAGGAGCAGGCAGAAGAGAATTAGCGGGGTGTCCTCTGGTGGGCATATGCCCAACTCTTGGTTGAAGAAAGAAGACTGAAGGAGGGTGGTGAGGACCAGGGCCACATGCCAGGTGAGCAATGAACACTTATGCTTTTCCCGCTGGGCCCATCTTCATGATTACACACATTTGCTCAAAAGGTTTGTTTCTCCAATATGATGAAGAGCCCCCTGGGTCTCTCTGGCAAGGCCTTACTTTGGCGGGGGGAGAACCTGGTAGAGGGGTAATATGGGCCAGGGATAGGAGGGGAGGGCCAGGCTCAGCTGTTGTACCTGAGAGAGCTGGAGGGAAGAGAGCCGGAACACATGAAAGGCGGGGGGGGGGGGGAGAAGACACCAACAGGGAGACCAAAGGAAGTTAGTTCACTGTGTGTGGCTCTGAGGGCCTCCTTGGCTTGCCTGCTTAGGAGGCGTGGAGACACTGTCTGTCTCGGGCTACTGCTTTTGCATGACTTTGTCCCTCTCATTCTCAGGGATCACTTTTTCCACCCAAAACAAACTAGAAAGTTCCTGAGGTCCAAGTCCTGAATTTGCTGATGGAGACACCGAGACCAACCCAAGTGACAGGAACTTGGAACCACAGCAGGGAGGGAGCAGAGCTGAGAGGACCTAGATACCTAGACCAGTTCCCACTACCATGCTCCCTCACTTAGCTGGGGTCCTCCATGCTCACTGCTAACACCAGTAATGAGACACACATGCACGATGCACAGAGTTCCAGGGGTGGTCACACACTCCACAGAGCAGGGCTTCCACAGGGAGGACGAGCTAAGAGAACCCGCTGGGCTCAGCTTCTGAGGGGGCCCTGGCTGGCCAGGTGGCTTCTCTGCAGATTATAGGAAGATCCGAGTCTGCCTCGTGCAGAGACTGGGTGCTGAATCTCCGGGCATCTTGCCTTGTTGGGGTATCCTCACTCAGTGTATGTCGGATAGCCCATTCCCCCTCTCTTTTCTAAACTACAACTTTATATCAATGTCAGATTGGTGATCAATTTAAGAAATCTTTAAAGCCTCGAGAAGGCACTAATGAGCTGGTGTTAGACAGGAAGTTGGGTGAGCAACAGTGTGAATGTCCCTTTGCTGAGCTTTGGAGGATACTTGTTTCCTTGTTTGCTCCTCTGTCTAGTTGGGCACTCATTTTTTCTTATTTTGGTTTTTCGAGACAGGGTTTCTCTGTATAACAATCCAGGCTGTCCTGGAACTTGTTTTATAGACTAGGCTGGCCTCGAACTCACAGAGATCAGTCTGCCTCTTCTTCCCAAGTGCTGGGATTAAATGTGTGTGTCATGACCACCTGGCTAATGGATACTCACTTTTCTATGCCATCTCTTTCTGAAGCTCAGAGAGGGTGAGACATTGACTTTTAGACCACACAGCAGGTAAGCGGCAGAGCTGAGACTAGAACCCGTCTCTGCTACTCCTCTAGTGATCTTCCAGTATGCTTACTCCCCAGGATAGAAGGGGCATACCTGAGAGGTGAAGGTTCTTGTGCTGGGAATAGCAGCACCCCTGAGTAGAAGGAAGGAGAGGCCTTTTAAAATGTCTCCAGAGCTCAGTTCTCTTCGGCTGTAGTTTGATAGTGAAAGTACTTCCTGGTCACAGGACTGGAGACTTGGCTCAGTTGGTTAACAAAGTTAGCCATATTGGTAAACTTGAAGATGCCTAGCATCAACCCCAGCCCTCAACATGTGTGCCCACATGTACGCCCAAACACATGCAAACACTGGCACACACAAGGAGGGGATATGCTTCCAGGTCTTCTTGTTTCCTTCTGGGAGGTTGCGTGGTGTAAACATAGGTTTTCCATGGTCATGGTTTGATTTGTCCCCTTCCAAGCCCTGCCCACCCAAGAGTATCCAATTGAAGTAGTCTTTGCCTGTGCACTAACTACTAAGACGACTCGGAAGGTTCCTTACCTGGGAACAGCAAGGCTCAAGGAAGTCAGCTATCCTGCAGAGGCTCAGACAGACAAACCTAGTTTTCTTTTCTTTTTTTTTTTTAATTTATTTATTTATTAAGGATTTCTGCCTCGTCCCCACAACCGCTTCCCATTTCCCTCCCCCTCCCCCGATCAAGTCCCCCTCCCTCATCTGCTCGAAGAGCAATCAGGGTTCCCTGACCTGTGGGAAGCCCAAGGACTGCCCACCTCTATCCAGGTCTCGTAAGGTGTGCATTCAAACTGCCTAGGCTCCCACAAAGCCAGTACGTGCAGTAGGGTCAAAAACCCACTGCAATTGTTCTTGAATTCTCAGTATTCCTCATTGTCTGCTATGTTCAGCTAGTCCGGATTTATCCCATGCTTTTTCAGACCTAGGCCAGCTGGCCTTGGTGAGATCCCAATAGAACATCCCCATTGTCTTAGTGTGTGGGTGCACCCCTCGTGGTCCTGAGTTCCTTGCTCGTGCTCCGTCTCCTTCTGCTCCTGATTTGGACCTTGAGATTTCTGTCCGGTGCTCCCGTGTGGGTCTCTGTCTCTGTCTCCTTTCATCGCCTGATGAAGGTTAATATTCCTGAGGATGCCTATGTGTTTGTCTTTGGATTCACCTTATTTAGCTTCTCTAGGAACATGAATTATAAGCTCAATGTCCTTTATTTATGGCTAGAAACCAAATATGAGTGAGTACATCCCATGTTCCTCTTTTTGGGTCTGGCTTACCTCACTCAGGATAGTGTTTTCTATTTCCATCCATTTGTATGCAAAATTCAAGAAGTCCTTGTTTTTTACTGCTGAGTAATACTCTAATATGTATATATTCCATACTTTCTTCATCCATTCTTCCGTTGAAGGGCATCTAGGTTGTTTCCAGGTTCTGGCTATTACAAACAATGCTGCCATGAACATAGTTGAGCATATACTTTTGTTGTATGATAGGGCCTCTCTTGGCAAACCTAGTTTTCTAAAACCATGGACCCCCCAGGATGTCCACAGATGTCCGAGACCTTGCCTCCCTGCTGTTCCTGCTCATAACTGGGCACTGAGCCTGTAACATTTAAGATCTACAGGGACAAAAGCTTCCAGGAATGTCATGCCTTTTTGTTTAGATTATTTAAAAATTGATAAAGGTTACGTGTAGTCATTAGGGAGCCAACTGTGCCAGAGGGCAGTAGTGGGAAGCCAGGCCCCGTGGCTGCCTGCCGAGGTCTGCTGAGATGGAACTTTGCTGGGAGTCAGCTTGTGTGAGAGGCTCTCTGTTGACTTAGGCGGCAACAGCAGCCAAAACCAGCAGAGGCCCTGAGACCCTCTGGGTTGGGTCCTGCCCTGGCACAACCTGACTCGGAGCTGTTCTGGCTTAGGAGGTCGGTCCTAGAGCAGCCTCAACTCTGCTTCCTCGAACCATCTCTGAGTCTATGCTGGCTGCTCCCTGGCTCTTCTGGAGTCTAAGTCACCCATCTCTGCCTCAAGGAATTGCCTTCCGTCATCTCCTGGCACTTCTCTGTCCTTGAGGTACATGCAACAGCCATTAGTTTAGGAAGGAGATAGAGCTGTTTGCTTAGACCAGTCCTGCACCACTGCCTTGCCTGCCCTTTGAAGAATATAGCAGCTCTGTGATGTAAACGCTCTGTCCTCAGTTCACAAATGAAGAAATGGAGGTGCAGGGAACTGCAGACTCCCACATGGCAGAGCTGTGTGTTCTTCCCATCATCCTTTGCTTCTTCCTTCCCAAAGAGCCCAGCCCAGGAGCCAATGCCCACTGATGCTGAAAGGGACATGGGGCAGCTTCTCCCACCACCTGCCATTCCCGCTGACTAGCCACAACAGGTCTCTCCAAAGTGCCATGGGATGAAGAGTTCAGAGTCCCATCCACAGAGGGGAAGGGCAGTCACCACTATCATTTGTCGCTTGGCAGTGTGGTCCAGGACACCATGAGGTCACTGTTGACCCTTAGGAAATGGTGGAAGTGATGACTAGGTGGCCCCGAGACTTTCCAGAGACATTGATGTCTCTGAGTTCTTCATAAGTGTCTTTGTGCCCAGTTCTGGGTTTGTACAAGCTCTTCTCTTCTGGGCAGAGACACACACACACGCAACACACACACACACACATACAGGTGCACATGCATACACACAGGTGCATATATGTGTGTGCACACACACACAGGCATACACACATACATGCAATCATCATGATCCTTGCAATTCTCTGGGCCACTTCTTTCTCCTGTAGTCTCAGCCTAAGCACAAAGCCTTTTTCCATCCTCGTGTGGGTTAGACGGGTCCCTTTACTGCACGCCTCTTGATGCCCCTGACCTTACCTCTTTGTAACAGGAGGGTGTGGTTCCAGGAGGACTGGGGTGCACATCTGTGGTATTCTCAAGGCTCCCTAATCCTTCCTAACCAGTGGTTCAGCCACTCTATATTCACTCTTGTTTGTAAGATGAGCAAGGTAAGCCCTATAAACACCTGCCTTGGAAGATCTTTTATTTTTGTGGTTAGGGGTGGCAACCTAGGCATCTATCAGCCGTCAAATCGCTAACTTTCTCCTACTGAGCAGGCAGGATAGCTCTGGGTTTGACCTGGATCTCAAGGCCCAGATAGAAATGGGATAACAAATGGAACTTGGGTAAGACCCACACTTGGAGTGGTCCACCATGGAGGGTGAAGGATATTGATCACCACAGACTGGTCTGAATACGGCCTTGTAGAACACACTGTACTCAGCCCAAGAATTTTCTGGTGTGTACTCAGGACTTGGGTACAAATCTTCCCGTGTTCCTTAAAGTTGTTTCCTGATGTTAGATAAGTTGCTTGCCTGTGGGAGCCGCAGTTTCTGCCTCTGCAAGCTGGGTTGACAATAGTGACCTCACAGAGTAGCTGGAGGTTTCAATAGCGGTGGGTGTGGTCAGCATCCACCTGAGATTCAGCTCTCAGGAGCTGTGTGAGCCCCAGGGAAGGGAAAGCCGGTGGAATTTGCATGTGATTGAAGCATGACAGCCCAGAGACCCCTGGGACAAACCCACACATGCTGCTGGGGAGACTTCAGGTCTAGAGGGAGGAGGGGTTAGCCGAGTGCCTTTGGCATGGCTTTGCAGGCCACGACACTTACGGTATAATTACAAAACAGCACACATGGAGATAAAAACGCGCGTCCAGATGGCAGGCCTTCCGTGCCATTGAGAGGCAGAACTAATGAACTTAACAAATCACTGATAATTAATTTTCAGAAGCCAAAGGAAACCAGGAGTGATGAATAGGTCCACAGAAGGTGGGAGCAAAGCCAGGCCAACTGCCAGCCAGAGCGAGGTGTGTGCGGGTACCATTTCCAGGCCGGAGCCAAGCTGATGTGGCCAGCGAGACTACGAGGAAGAGTGCACAGTGCTGACCGTGCTGCTCAAACCAGCTGAGCCCTCCTGGAGAAGGAATTGGAGGTGGTATTGCTAGGGTCAGACAGCATCCCCGAATGGTTGACAGGCATGGGATGAGGGCCTGAGCCCAGTGGTTGATGAAGCCTTTGTCTCAGTCTGATGGAGATCTGAACCAGGCAATGCTTCCGTTAGCACTGGTTTAGCACCTCTGGCCCAGAGTCGTGTAGAATGCCTCTCTAGATGGTACCCGCTCACCGTGGCAAACCCCGAGGCTGAGGCACAGAAGCCGAGGGATGCTGGCTCTGTGACAAAGCAGCGTGCTCAGAGCTGCCTGCTAGACCCCCAGTGAGCACAGGACCTGGACGTCAGCCCCAGTGCTCTGGGGTGTGTCCTTGCATCTGACCGGAGCCAGGTGAATTTGCAGGCTTCCTGAAACACATTGCCTGGCAACAGATGTTGAAGGGGCAGTGGCCCTTCTGTGCTCCACACTAGCCCCTCCCCCGAAGCCTGCCTCCTTTTTCACTGAGCCCTGTGTGACACACTGGATAGCAGGGAACCAAGTTCCTAGGGTTTCCTCAGCCTTTGTGATTGGAGAGTCTACAACCCACCTCCTCCCCTCAAGGTCACACTGAAGTATTGCTTGGGAGGGGTAAGGAGTTTATGGAGGGCTATGGATACTTGGTGGGGGGTGGGCTGGCATACCAGTCTCTTGTTCAGTTCTGTGTAGAGTCTGGCCCTATGCTTACTATTTAGCTGTGCAATCTTAGGCAATTAGCTTAATCCCTCTGAACCTGTATTCTCAACTGTAAATGGAGCAGGAATGTCATTGGTTGGTATAAGGATTATTTATGTCCATATGGTTCTGGATGTGAGGGCCCTGTAGGGCAGTTCTCAACCTGTGGGTCACAATCCCTCTGGGGTGTTGACTGACTCTTTCACAGGGGTCATCTAAGACCATTGAAAAACACAGATATTTACATTACAATTCATAACAGTAGTAAAATCACAGTTATGAAGTAGCAATGAAAATAACTTTATGGTTGGGGGTCCCCACAACATGAGGAACTGTATTAAAGGGTCACAGCAGTAGGAAGGCTGAGAGCCATCGCTGTAACTGAGTTAAGAGCTGGCTGCCTAATAGATGCTGATTGGAAGACTCAGTACTTTAAAATACACACTTGTCACTTTGAAGCTATGTATGTTGTCATTTAAAAGCTTCCACAGCTTTGCCAGGTGGTGGTGGCACAGGCCTTTAATCCCAACACTTGGGAGGCAGAGGCAGGTGTATCTCTAAGAGTATGAGGCCAGCCTGGTCTACAGAGCGAGTTCCAGGACAGGCTCCAAAGCTACATATAGAAACCTTGTCTTGAAAAACAAAAACAAAAACAAAAACAAAAACAAAAAAAAACCTTTCACAGTTTTGAGGAGGGCTCCTAAGACCCAGAAGTCAAGAGCTACACACAGGCCTCAGAACTCAGGACAGAAGGGGCTGACTGGATAAAGCTGAAGCGTGTGGGCCTTTTGTTTCCTCACTGCCTGTGGACACAGAGCTGGTGTCAGCTGGGCCCTCCCAGCTGCTGCTGGGCCACCCCCTGCTGGCCTCTGGGGGTCGGGTGACAAAGCCAGGAGGGTGAAAAGCCCAGCCATCTTCTCAGTCTTGTCCCGCTCTCCTGGACTCTCTCGGTCATTCCTGTGACCTTGGCATCCCTTCCTGCCCTGCCACGTACCACCTTCTGTTCTAGGCTGCCAGCCACTTTCTCCCTGACTGCGCCGGGATCGGAGCCATTGTCAACTCGTGCTTCCAGATTAATTAGCAAGCCCCATGTCAGCTGCTAACTGAGACCCAGATGTCGGCTTGGTTCCCGCATCAAACCATTTTGTCACTGTAATTGAAGAACACAGGAGTAGCAGCGAGGCTGGCGGGACGGCTCAGAGCCCTTCCCTTGCCGGAAAGAGAGGAGAGGCCAAACTTGCCTGGGAAGATACACAAAGGGGGTCTTGCCTGCTGTGTGTGGCTATTCAGCTTGGGGAGCCTCCCTTAGCCATACTGGAGGATGACCAGGGTCATTGGACTTAAGACAGAGAGCCCCCGCCCCTGCGCAGTCTAGACGGCTGCCCCTCAGGACAGCTGGCGTAAGCTAAGCACAGTGTCGGCCCAAACCGGTCCAGTGAGCATTGTGGGGCCTGTGGGACCTCCTAGTTTTCAGTCATGCTCTGAAAGCTGGGATGAAGCAGCCAGAGCAGTCTGGGAGTCTCGTTTCCATTCTCCTCAAACCAGGTGTCGTAAACACGTTCCCGTAGTTTTAATGGAAATATCAAGGGCAGGAGGCCGATCTCTACCTTCATCACAGGTCTCCTCCAGGGCAGAAGGCACGAGGGTCGGTTTGGGTCATAACTACACCTGTCTCATTCCAGTATCAGAACCCATGTTGAACATTTGTAGCCAGAGGAGCAGGCTGAGAGGTGGCTATGTTAGCCGGGCTTTTAGTGACCACGACAAGCACGTGAGGGGAAGAATGAGCAGGAAGAAGGACTTCCCTCTGTTTCAGGGTTTCACAGGTTACAGCCCAAGGTCCCCTGGCTCCATGAATGGGGGGGGGGCAGAAGCTGCCCACATCACAGCAGCCTGGATGCAGGATGGCCAGTGGTGGTGGGATCTGGGCAAGAGGCCAAGACAAGGCTGCCTCCCGTGAAATAAATGCCCCAGAGACCTAGTCCTAGAATTTTCTCTCTCAGATAACGTCACCAGCTGGGGCCCAAGTGTTCAAAATGGGAGGCTGTGGAGGGAATTTCAGTATCAAAATGTCGCAGCGGCATAGGAGACCCAAAGTGGTGTTGACCTGCCCGGAGCAGCTTGTGCCAGGTTCTGGAGTCTGTGGCTTAGAGCCCAGCCCCCTGCACGGGGGACAGAGGGAAGGCTCTACTTCCTCCAGGAAGTCAAGGGCTCAACCTCACTCCTGGTGGTCCTGGGTTTCTCCAGTTACCGTGCTCAGTTTTCCTATTAGATGAAATAGGTAACTCTTCCTAGACCCTGGGGCTCTGGAGGCGCTGCCTGTAACCTTCTGGAAATGGTAGAACATATGACAGAGCCAGATTCCTCGAAACTTCTATATTCATCACCGAGGAAAAGCTTCTCACTATGCTGACCTAAACTGGTTCAAGCTGGCTCCAGAATTTTCCATCCTCCTGCCTCCACCTCCCAGAGCATTGAAATTACAGTTGTGTTATCAGTGCATCTTGAACTGTAAACACATGGACTTGGAAAATTCTTTCTCAGACACAAGGACTTAGAGTTCAAGTCTTTGGGGGTGGCTTCATAGCACCCCTTGACATTCCGATTTAGACTCTGAGGATGGAGCCAGAAGCCTTGGCTTTAGGAGATTCCTAGGGATTCCCATACATTCACTTATCTCTCATGGTGAGATGTTTTTCTACAGCTTTGGAAAGTCTCAGAGCTCTTTAGGTCCATCCCTGCTTGTAGACAAAGAGCGGGGCTCAGATTACAACTCAGGGATGTGTTGTCCCAGTTCCTCCTTACCCAGAAAGTACACTTCTCCCATAGTTCACTGGTGTTTCAAAAAAGTATACATTTTTGGATCAAAGTGGAAGCATGACCTTCATGTGGTCATGTGAAGGTCAAAGCTGAAACAGACCAGCCGTGTTTCTAGAGGTCTGCCCCTCAGTGCTTGGGCCTCTAGGCGGCACATTGCCACCAGGGGGCAGTGTTTCAGGCTGGGGCTGTACTGGGCATCTACACTGTGCGTTTATAACTTGAATACTCACACCCTTTCAGAAAGGGAAGATAAATTCCTTTATCAAACCGGCTAGCTGCAAGCATATGTTGTATACTGAGGATATTTAGTTGGAGGTGTGGTTCAAATGAGTTACCAGTGACAAGATGCTCCCCTTCCGCGCTAGTTTTAATCCTATGGCTCCTCGCCTGTTCGCCCGCCTCACTTTTGTGGCCCTGCTTCCTGTGCTCTCTGCTCGCTCAGGGGAGGCTTCTCCAAGTCACAGTCCTCTCCTCCCCACCAAGTGCCCTCTAAGTTCCCATCTCTCAGAAGCACAGACGTGAGCTCTCTGCTTTCGTCTTCTCTTTCCAACAGAGGAAGGTCCAGCCACTTGTGTAGGGGTGGGAGGCAGAGAGAGAAAATCAGGACATTACTGGCTACCTACTGGGACCAAGTCCCAGGCCACACACTCTCCTGCAGCCTAGCAACCATGTAAGGTAGAGTCTACCAGCAACTTGCAGATGGGCACTAAGCTGGGACCAGGCACGAATCAGGCTTTTCCAGTCTATATGGTGTGCAGGCATGGAGGGGTGGGCTGGCCCTCTACCCTCCAGGAAGCTCAGATGCCCCAGGATGAGGTCCAGGCCTTGGCAGGTCCTCGTCGTCGTTTCTGCCCCCAGCCTGCCAGAAGAGGAGGCAAGAACACCTGGGCCCCTCTCCCTAGGGAGCCTGGCTTCCGAGGCAGCTGCTTACTGGCAGCCTCTAGGGTGTTAATTGGGCAGGGTGCCCAGACCCTGACACCCCCTGTTACATAAAGAGCTAGATCAGGGAGGAGCCTTGTGGCCGTGAGATTTAGAAGGAGGGCTAGGTTATCAGCTGGGAGTGCTGGGGTGTGAGGCAGATGGAGGACCATGTTGGACAGTGGGTACTTCTTGTCTGGGAAAGCTGAGGAAGGTTGTACCGATCACATGACCCCAGGACAGATGAGGAGGAGGAGGCCTGGGATCCCTCCAGGAAGTGGGGAAGGCATTCTCTCTAGCTAGGCTGATGGGACTGGGAAAGCAGGGGCAGGGATGTGATGACTTAATGCTACTCTTCCTTCTCCTCCTCTTCTGCATCTTTGCTCCCCTTCATGACTGAATTCTGCTGTTCAGTACTGGTCGTAACCCAGACCAGATAAGGACTCCTATGCCTTACTTCACTGTAATCTCCCAGAGGCCCATTGAAGGCTTGATTCTTCTTTCACAGTAAACCTCAGAGAGGCAGGTCAACCCACCCGAGGGCACACAGCAGGGCAACTGGCACACACATGGCTTTAATGCAAGTTTAACTCCAGGATCTGTGCCCTGTCCATTAGTCCCACACATCCTGCCCCCACCTGACAAGGTCTTATGGGAAGGCCACCTTTATGCCGTTTGTCCCTGGTCCTCACAGGGGCAGTGATTTTTCATTTATGGAAATCTTGGCATGTGACCAGGCTTCTGATAGGGTTTCAACACCTCAGAAAGGGGGAGCACGGATGATTTTCCCATAAGGCAATGGGGAGGTCAGGAGGTTCATGGGTGGAGACTGGGCTTCAGGTAAGGACCCAGTACACCCAGGTGCCCGACAACAGGCTTATTTATAGGCAATGACCTGAGTGACAGTGGACCTCACACATGCAGAAATGCGATTCCCAAACATTTTCCAAGCCTGAGATGTGGTCCCTCAGAGACAGCAGGGAGCCAGGTCGGCCACATTACCTACTTCTGGAGAATGTCTGCCAAGTCCAGGAGCCCCAGAATCTACCTAGAACTGTAAGGGCTTCTGGAGAAACAATGAAGGGTAGGTTTCAGCAGAGGAGGGACATGAACCTTAGAGGGTGGATGTGGACATGGGAGCACAGAGACTCAAGCTGTATACTTCAGAGGAAGCAGAGAGACACTTTCATCAGGGGAGCCTGAGGGCCACTCTCAGACAGAGTTGCTAAGAGCGACCCAGCCCCTAGCAGCAGTAAGAGATGTAGGTAGAGCCAGGGATGGAGGGGAAAGCTACACCCTAGCCGGCCAGCCAGCCAAGGAGGCTGGGCCCAGGGCCCTTGGTTCCCCCATTCCTCTGCGGCTTACTGAGCCCCTTCTCTGTGACTAGGCTCTTATGACAAGCAGATGCCATCTCTGTCCTTGGGCAGCCAAGAATCTTGAAAACATTTAGCCAGAACCAAAGGGACAGCACAAGATGCTATCTGTCAGATAGTTCTTTTTGTTGCTGAGGAGTCGCACTATTGATTGATTGATTGATTGATTGATTCACTCATTCATTCATTTGAGACTAAGTCTTGCTATGAATCTCAGGTTGGCAAAGAAGTCACCATTCTCCTGCCTTAGCCTCGAGTGCTGAGGTTATAGATTTTGCCACCATACTGAACCACTACCTCCAATTTGTAGAATAGAAAACTTAGGTTCAGACTGGCCAAGGATTTGCCTGAGATCGCACAGCTGAAAGGGGCTCAGATTTTTTTTTTTTTTTTTGGTTTTTCGAGACAGGGTTTCTCAGTGGTTTTTGGAACCTGTCCTGGAACAAACCTAAGAGTCCCTCATCCCTACTACCTGACTGGTCCCTAGTACCTGGTGCCTGGGTGAGGCAAGTGTGGTTTTAGGCTGTACTGGGTGGGTTGGGGCTGTTCCCCTCCCCCTCTGCCCTGCCTGGGGTCTAGTGAAACCCTTCTCAGGTTGTGGGATTTGCCTCTGTACGAGAAGGGAGTCATAGGGCACCTTTGGGGCATCGTAGCATAAAACCTAAGTTCTAAAGGGAAAAGTTCAGAAGAGTTCATTGGCATGGAAAATTTTGACCTTTTCTGGGGCTCTAGACAATTCAAGGTATTGTCATCTATGTGTATTTGTAGATGATCAAAAACAATTATGGCCAGAAGTGACTGAAAGTGTTCCTTCCTAAGATGCTCGTTGGGTCTGCTGTCGCTACTGATGTTGCTCAGGTGTTGACTCCAAAGTTAGAAGGAGGAGGAGCTGGGGATGAACTCAGCTTATACAGTGCTCATCCTAGCATCCATGAAGTCCTGTGCTTGACCCCTGGTACTGCAAAAACCAGAAACATGCTAAGACTGCCTGCAATTCCAGAAACATGCTAAGACTGCCTGTAATTCCAGCACCTGGAAGGGGGAGGCAGGAGGCTCAGGAGTGCAAGGTCATTTTCTGTTACATAATGAGTTTGAGGTCAGCTGGGCTACATGAGATCCTGTCTCAAAACAAAACAATTAGTAGCCAATCATAAGCCTTGAAATCGAGTATAGGACCCCGGTTATGTGAACCAGACCCTTCTAAGACCCTTTGTCTTCACCTGTGAGATGGGAACAGCAACGGCACCTGGTATGCTCAGGAAGTACCCTGAGATATCATAGCCCTGGGCCTGAATTATATGCAGCTTTTCTTTTCAGTCCATCACTGTTTGATGTGGCCCTGTGTCACAAGGCTCTGGGGTGTGTACATTTGTGTACTGTAAGCTTTGAATCCTGTCTCTCGGTTTGCTGCCTGTGAATGCAGAAAGAGGGCTGTAGGAGGATGGAGGGAGCTGGGCTCTAGGGTGAGCACTGAGGGCTAAGGGATGGTTTCTAGTGATGAGGTTTTCTATGGGAGGAGGCATCTCCGCTGGGTTCTTGAAAGCCCAGCGGCACTGCCTGTGGCAAAAGAAAAGGGGAAGGGGAAGGAAGAACCAGCCGATGCACAGGTTTGGTGGTGACAGGACCATGGCGTCCCAGAGAACGTGCCCAGGGTAGGTTGTGAGCAATGGAGAAGAGTAACATTGGGAGTCGCTCTACTCAAAGCCCTGGGTTCCTTTTTAAGGGCACTGGGAGCCTCTGCAGATCTGAGGCTGTGGAGAAGCCGATCCCCTCACAAGCAGCATCCTGTAGTTCCCGAGCAGCCCAGTCTCATTTCTACAGTATGGTAAAGTGATACTGGTGGGTACCGGGGTGGTGGGCCACATTGGTCCAGATGTATTTGCAGACAGAAGTGTGTGTAAAGAGAAATTCCCAGGTGAACCACAGCCTGTTCTGGCAGAAACGGCCCAGTTTGTCTGATGCCAGGCACTTCAGAGAATAGGCTTTATCAAAGCCAAACATTTGGTTATAAATATTTATAAATATGTGTTGGACTGAATTGCGCTTTGGTTCATTCACCATTTATGTCTATAAATATTTGAGAGACCACTTAGCTGCTTTGCATGCGTGGACAGACGGGATGTGATTGATTTCTTGTCCTCAGTGGGATCAGCTTGGTGACCCGGGCTTTATCATGTCCCACAACCTCAGCGATGTCACTTCCATAGCCATAATGACACTCATCTTGCACGGTAGAGTTTAGAGTTTCTGTGTAGAGAGCTGGCGTGTGCCAAAGGCATGATGGGCACTCAGTGATGCCACTATTATTGTTGCTCATTTGTCTCTGGTTTTCAATAACCCAGACTCTCAGCTGCAGAACCACTTGGCTTCAGCCGTCCCCAGAGTGCCAGCCCCTTTCTGCCTTCAAATGTCCTCACCGATATTAGGATCAACCTTCTTGAAAATAATTTTTCTTTTTTGGTGATATGGGTAATTGATCCCAGGGTCTTGCATGTGCTAGGCAAGCACTTGACTAGTGAATTTTCTTCCCAGCCCCAAGATAAGATATTTGATAATTTATATTGAGGCTTATGTTAATGGAAAAGGATAATAATAAAGCAAACAGCTGTGAGTCGACCACTGAATGTGTTATGATTCTGTGGGAAGGTCCAGTGCTCTTTTGCCCTATGTCCCAGCTTCAGCAGCGAGAGGCTATGAGGGCTGGGACTGCAAAGTCCTTCATCTCTGCAATATTATTACATATGTGCACAGTAAGCTTTAGTTGAAGTTGTCTTTTCCTCTTTAATTTTTTCCCTTACATTTTAGCGTATTTGTTCTGTGAATATTTGCATGTCGTAGCATGTGTGTGAAGGGTCTCTCCTTCACCATGCAGGTTCTGAGATTAAATTCAAATAGATTTGGTTCAGACAGGCTTATTCTCAAACTTTGTAATAAAAGAAACCAAATGAGGCACATTTCTTTGTAGCTCTGTTTCTTTTTTCTTTTTTGGAATTCAACATTATTTTATTGTTGGTGGTGTTTTCTTATAACATATTTGTCGTAAGGTTTCTGCTACTGTGAAGAGATGATGATTAAAGCAACTCTTACAAAGGAAAACATTTAATTAGGGTTGACTTACCTTGTAGAGGTTTAGCCTGTTATCATGGAGAGGAGAGCATGGCAGCACGCAGGCAGACGTGGTGCTGGAGAGGTAGCCCGGGATTTTACATCTGGATTGGCAGGCCGTGAGGAGAGAGAATGACACTGAGCAAATCCTTTCCCAGAGTGTTGGGGCTGAACAGAGTATGTGTCACAGTCCCCGTTTGCACTGAGCATCCTGTATCAGGCTGGCCTCTCTGGGTGGCACCTGGCTATGGAATTCTCTGGGCACACCCACTCAGGAGTGAATCCTGACAGGCAGTAAGGGAGCCAACAAATGCAAATATTTTAAAAGTGAAACCTAACTCTGTGGCATCTGGCAGAGGGACTAGGTGAGAATATGGGCAGGTTATGGGCACAGCGAGGCAATGAACACTTCATACGCACATTTCCGTCTTCTGTTGAGTTGTCTAGGAGGCTACAGTCTGTCCTTCGTCCTGCTTGGGCGGGAAAGGTGAGCAGACATCCCTGCTTTATTCTCTTTATTCAGACCGGAGGGAGTTGAAGCTTTCCTTGATGCCTGTAAAGCAAGAAGCACAAAACGGTGCTTGCTTCTGGCTTGGCTAATACCATGAAGCCAGACTGGGGAAGCAGAGGGTCTTGTCAGCGATGTTTCTCTTTAACGTGTGGCAGAAGGGAACTCAGAGTTGATTGATCAGGCACAAAAGCCTCAGGGTGGCACATGCTGCTCCACCCTCCACCCTCCTCTGCGCTCTGCACGCGGGCTCCACACACGCCAGCCTGGAAGCGCAGGGCTGCGGGCATCCAATATTCACTTTGAAGTGTTAATTCCCCGGCTCTAGCCTTTCATCACTCCCTCTCTGCTCGACAGGGTGGAGCAGGACAGAGTGGGAGTGGGAGTCGCAGAAGAGCGGAGAACATGCCCTCCCTGGAAGGTTTCCTGCAAGGATGTTTCTAGATCTTCCTTCTGGAGAGCCAAGTGGGAGGGAGGCCCTTCTGCCCCTCTGTCCCGCTTTCTCCTTTCTACCCCCAGGAAGAAGCTGAAGCTACAAGTGGTTTCGAAGTACACTGCCTGTGACTGACAGCTAAACCATTTTCTGTGCCCCAAAACGGGGTAGCAGACTTCTGTAGGTGTATAGTGTGTTGGCTCCTTAAAGATCCCCCCCAAGACCTACTGTGTGTTGGCTCTTTAAAGACACCCCTCCGCTTCACCCGTTCCTTGAAGTATGCCTATGAAGTTACTTTGGGGGGGGGGGTGTTTTTTGCTTTGTTTTGTTTTTGAGACAGGGTTTCTCTGTAGCTTTGGAGCCTATCCTAGAACTAGTTCTTGTAGACCAGGTTGGCCTCAAACTCACAGAGATCCACCTGCCTCTGCTCTGAGTGCTAGGATTAAAGGCGTGCGCCACCACTGCCCAGTGAAGACAATGTTTTTAACTCCAATTTTTAGATGGTGAGGCTCAAGCAAGTAGAGGAACTTGGCCCTGGTCCCTGCACTTGGTTCTGGACCACACTCTAATTGAATCCAGGACCTGAGCTCAGTGTGCACATCCCTGGAACCCCCAAAACTGCCCCATACCTTTTAAGATAACCTAGTAGGGTGGCTGTTCCTTGTGGCTACTGAGAGGATGGTTTTGAGTCTCAGGCTGGGACATAATCAGGGCTGAGACTGAGCCTGGATTTGTCAGTGCTTTTGATCCAGTGGCGGAAAATGGATTAAAAACACGAGAACTGTGCTGGGCTGTGGTGGCACACGCCTTTAATCCCAGCACTCGGGAGGTGGATCTCTGTGAGTTCGAGGTCAGCTTGGTCTACAGAGAAAGTTCTAGGACAGCCAGAGCAGTCACTCAGAGAAACCCTGTCTTGAAAAATCAAACAAAACAAAACAAAAATAAAAACAACAAAACCCAAGAATGAAAACAAAAACAAATAAACAACACCCCCCCCCCCCAAAAAAGACCAAAACCATGAAAGCTGTCCTGGTGTGGTGGCACACGTCTAATCTCAGCACACACCTGGTCTGTGTAGCCAGTTCTAAGTTTAGCCAGGGTTACGGCGCCAAAGCTTGTCTGAGAAGCACAAACCGTTAACCATGAAAACTCAGGTCTGTTACTGTAGTAGGAGCTGGCTGGAAAAGGTATTTCATTATTCCTTAGTTCTGCTGCTTCCCCATTTTACAGATGAGAAAACTGAGATGTGAAGGCATAGAAAGGCTGGTTTGGCAGAGTGAGGAAGAAACCCCGGCAGGCGGGGCGGGCAGGGCTGTGCTCTTACCCTCGCTACCCTTGTTTTTGTTGTTGCTTTAGTTTATTTTAATCATTTTTTTTTTGAGACAGGGTTTCACCGTGTAACAGTTCTGGCTGTCCTGGAACTCTCTCTGTAGACCAGGCTGGCCTTGAACTCACAGAGATCCACCTGCCTCTGCCACCCGCCCCGAGTGCTGGGACCAAAGCTGCGCGCCATCTCATCAGGCTGCCCCTGTCTGTTCTCTTTTAGGAGGATAATTCCAGTCAGGAATTTGCAGTCATAGCCCTGGGAGGGAAGGGAGGTTCATAAGGGGCAGCAAGGGGCAGAGCAGGGGCAGGGATGAAGGCCCAAAACAGAAAAAGACCCTGCACAGCTTCCTCCATTAGCTTCCTGTTTCCTTCCCCTCCGTCTCTCTCCCTGTGGTGGTCCTGGCCCTGCCAGCGTGTTGCAAGCCTTCAGGCTCTTTCTCTTCCTCTTCCTTGGGGCAAGTGAGCATCTAGTGAGAGTGGCCGCTGTGAGATGGCACTCCCTATCCCAGGCCAGTTCCCGCTCACTTTGCTGTCTTCCATTCACCAGGATGGCAGCAGGGGCATGGGTGCCCACTCGCACCTAAGCCCTTGAGGGAGTACCTAGCCTTTTCTTACTGCTTTTTGTGTTGCCTTCTCAGGGTCTCCCAGGCCTGGAGAGTAAGGTCTCTGAGAACAGGAAGTGGCCCCACCCAAGTGACCCCCAATGCCAAGGGGAAGCCAGCAGACAGGTTGGGGGTTTTGTGTAGTGCACTTGGACCACGGGTGACAGAGAGCTGAGACCAAGTCATAGAAGGGGCATCCCTGAGACATGGCTGCTCCACCCGGGGAGAGGCAGCCCTTTCTTCACTCTGCTTCATCGACCTCAACAACAGAGTGAGCTGGATGGCCAAGAGACCAGACCCAGGTGGTACGGTTGTAGTGGGCACCTGCCTGCCTGCCTGCTTTTATTGCCCACACCTTCCTTACAGGGTCCCTATTTGACACCCTTCTAGGCTTTGCCTCTGTGTCTTTGGACTTCCAGGGCACCTTCCCGTTGGAACTGGTACCTTAGCATTGAAAACCATGTGCAAAGTTTAGGTTACCATTCACTGCATGGATTACCCAGGATCACCCCACACTCTGTCGTTTCTTGATGCTCTTCCCAGCTCTGAGTTCTGAAACACATCCCTGAAGATGTGGCATTTCTATATCAAAGAGCCTCATGTCCCATCAGCCCATGGGCAGAACTCTTCCTGCAGCTCCGCTCTCGGGCAGTTATCAGAGTGGGGAGCAATCACCCAAGGGTTCTTCTAGAAGTCTAGAGGGTAGAGTGTGGGTCCATCACAGCCTGGAGGCATGCTGGTAGCTCTGCCATTTGTGTTTCCTGAGGACTGAGCAGGTTGAAAGATGAGAAATGAGAAGAGAAACCCAGGCCACTGGGCTGCGGCTAAGAACAAATGCAGGGACATTTGCCTTGTAACTAGCAATAAACACCCAGAGCTGCAGAGGAGGCCCAAGCAGGGCCCAGGTAATGATGCTGGGGTCTGGATTCATTCAGTTGTTTGTTCATAATTTATTCACCTATCTGTTGTGTCTCTCCTCCATCCTCCCAGTCTCCTTTGCACTGGTCAGTTTTCTGTGCTTTGTCCCTTCATGTTCCAGATGGTCACAGCAACTGGAGTTGACATGGCCTCAGCTGGTGTCCCCAGGAATGAACACAGCTTCTGTCTTAAAGGCTTCGTGCCTTCATATCAGTTTGGGGGTGGGTGGGAAATCCTGCACCCTGCTGAGACTAGCTGATTAAGAAGATGGTCTTAGAAGGGGAGGCACCCTTCCACTTAGCCAAGACAACAGTAAGGAGGGATCCCCAAACAAAAAACCAAATCCAGGGGTGTCCTTGGGCCGTGACATCAGTGGCACCTGTCTCCCTGTGGGTCTGCTTTGTGTGCTGGCTTTCTTCTCTCCACCCTGGTCACCCAGATGGCTCTGCTCTTGGCAAAAGCCTCTAGATCAGCACCCCTCTGGCCAGTTTGTCAGATGCTGGAGTCCTGTCCTGGGGGTAACCTGATGAAATGGAGAGAGAGAGAGAGAGAGGGAGGGAGGACAGAACCTTCAAAGGGCTTGGGGGAACTTCGGTTCCTGTGTCTTTGTCTGGTTCACCCAGAGCTTAATCAAGACCATCTGCAGATGCTCCCTGTCCTGTGATTTATCTGCCTCTGATTGGGCAGTCAACTGAAAGATTCTGACCCCTATTCGATCTTGTCTCTTCTGCCTCCTCCAATAAATTGGATGGGAGTGAGTGAGCACTCAGCCATGTTTTCTCTGCAGACGGGCAACGTACACGCCTGCGCTCACCATGCCACAGCCTGTGAACAGCTGAGTTTACTCCAGCACTGGTTATGCAGAGAAGGTCCCGGAGTCTATATCATCTCAGCCCTGAGTCCCCTCTGTGTGTAACAGGCACCCTTTCCCCACAGGCAATAGCTTGAACATGACCAGAAGATGAGATGCCGTGTGTGGCTCCGGGTGCTTGGCTAACAGCTGGGGCAGCATGTGCATCTGGAGAGAGGAGGCAGCATTCATGGAGAGACGGTCTCTAGATGGGCTGTGACATTGCATAGGATCTTAGAAGGCACCGGAGGGACTGCATAGGTGAACGGAGAGGATGAAGTGTGTGTTTGGGAAGAACTGAGCTGAAGTGGGCCCTGTGCTGGTGGCAGCTCTTTTTATAGAGGAGTTTGAACCCAAGACCAAAGGGTTATCTCAGCAGGTAGAGGCATTTCACTGAGGACTTTGAGGAAGAATGCATATTCATGCTTGAACATGCACATTTGCATATGCACGTAAGAGCATGAATCTCTTTACATGTGTATATGAGCATAGATATTTGACTGAGTGTAAGTTAGCATGTATATTCCCGCAAAAGTATGAATTAACCTATGCGTTCACATTGGTGTGTGGGTAGCCTGTACATTCACATGGGTGTGTGGATGAGCCTATTTATTCACATGTATGTGAGTGAGCATGTGCACTCCTGTGCACATAAGGGTGTGTGACTGAACACAATCATGTATATGTGAACATGTACATTCACACACTTGTGTGCATGTACATTGATGCACATTTAATGTGTGTATGAGTAGGTACACTCATGCATGTGTGTCAGTGAGCATGTACACTCACTTGTCTGGGTTGACTTGCCTCCAAGGTCACGCTTTGGCTGGTGCCCTAGAACTTTCCTGGGCATTGTGTTCCCTGGGATTCTTGGACTGCAGGCTCAGGGCTCAGGTTCTGCTGTCCAGCAAACTCTGAGGTCCTGGCCTTTTGGTATAGTCCCCTGAGTGACAGCAGGCGAGCAGGGGGATGAGAGGTGCTCAAGCACAGGATCTTGTCGCAGCCCCTTGCAGAGTGTGTGTTCCCAGCCCTGACATCGTCTTAATTAGATGTTGGTTGGGCTACTTTGCACTGTGATCAGCTAGGAGGAGAGACACTTCGTGTGATTCAACACCCCGGAAATGCAAACTCATACCCATCCCAAAGCAAGGCTGGTGCTTCCTGGAACATCATTAACTTAGCCACCAGTTCTGTTGGAATCTGAGGATAGAGTGTACTACAGGGTATGGTGGTTCCTGAGGGAGGGGCAGGAGTTGAACCCCCAACTTTTCAGTTGGGCTGCCCCCAGGCACCCTACTGTTTCTGGAGAAATGTTTGCTGGGGCATGGGAAGAACACTGGACAACCAGCTGAATGAGACCAGGAAAGTCACTTGGCCACTCTGAGTCCTGCGCATTTTCCAAGAGAGAAAGGTGAACAGAGCCATATTTAAATTCCCTTCTGGGCCTTATATCCTTGGAGTACGCTTTTTATTTCTGAGGTGCCAGTAACTCCTCTTGGTAACAAGAGAGGAACTCAGCATTTAGAGACGGAGATGAAGCAGCCTTTCTGCCCATGCGGTGACTTGGGTTCCAGGTAGAAACGCCCTGTGCTGTCCCAGAAGACAAGCCTGAAGGACTCAAGGACCCGAGAAATAGATTCTTACAGACATTTCCCAGACTGACCCTCCCTGGAGTCCTGCTTCACTGTTGGGGATACTGTAGCCAGTGGGAGCCGTATAGCCCCATCTGGGGCACACAGAGACCCTGTCTCTTACTGTGTTCTGCTCCCACTGATAGACACATTGTGTACCTGGCACCAACAGATGACACCTACCCATTCCGTAAACACACACAAGCCCCCTCCGGCCCTGCTGAGCTAATCTTTCCTCTCTAGCATGTCATAGACCCTCAGGTCGTCCAGGCCATGTGCTCTGGGGTTTACCTGAGGCTTAGGAGGCAATGCACAGAGGTGGTGCGCTGGCCAGGCCCTCCTTAGTGGGAACAATATTTTAATGGCCGACATTCTCTAAACTTGCCAGCACACAGTAGTAGTGAGAAGCAGGTTAGTTTTTATTATTGGTTGTATCACCTTATTGCTATTAGTTTAATGACTGAAAGAACATATCATTTATTATTCTACAGACAACACACTTATCAGTTGTACCCGGGAGAACTGTCCCCTGCACCCCGCTTCCCGGCTGGGGCTCCACTGGCTCCTGGGTTGCTTGATTCCAGCCAGTGACTTGTAAAGGGGGCACATTGTGTCAAGCATGCCTTTGAGTTGGGGGGGTCTCTGTTCTGCCTCAATCTAAGAGCTAAGAAGGGTCCCCTGATGCTGGAACACTTCCCAGTTCAAATCGCACGACACAGTGTCATTTACTGTCAGTGTAGGGAGACGCCTGGATTCAAATATTGTGTCTTTTAAGGTGATGGAAGTGAGAAAATTGGTTCTCTGGCCACACTCTAAATATACATTGTCAGAGGATTTTAAATACAGATAAGACATTTAATTATTAAATGGCTTTCGATGTGAGGCTCAAGCGGAGCTTTCTAATTAGCTGTCAGTCTGTCAGAGCTGTGGCTGGGGTGCCCGGGGCTGGCTTCTCCTGATTTTCATGTATAAATTCTACTTCTCAGCCAGCAGGCTCTGCAGAGCCCTGCTGGGCCTCCTGCTTCCCCAAGGCAAGAGGTTGCCTGGGCCTTAGTCTTCTTAGGGAGCTATTCTTGCATAACCATGAAGGGTTCCTCCCCTCCCTGTGCCCCTCATACGTGTGTGCACGAGGAGGAAGTGGGCCAGCTGTGGACCACAGACAGAGATGGGAACAGAGGTCCAGAGCTGCCAAAGATAGACAGACACCATGCTAGACGTAGGACAAATCTAGTAACTTCTCCCCAAAGGGCCAATACTCTGCTTTTGTAAATTCCCAGGATGCAGCAGCCAGTTGAGTTCAGCTGTTCTTGGCCATGCTGTTCCAAGGGACCGAGTAGGGTGGTAGCCCTGCAGGGACACAGCTGCAAACTCCACCAATCCACGACCTCAGGACCCTGCCTGAGGTCTCAGCCCCTCCCTCACCCTGCCCCTCCTCTTCACCACAGTCTCTCCTCCTAGAAATGGTCTATGGCTACAGTCCTGGCTCCTCCCCTGGTTTCTGACTCCCAGTCAGTCCCAAGGTCTGATGGAAGGGAGGTCACAGTGACTCCTATACTCAACACTTGCCAGGACAAGGTGGCCACCCCAGACTCCCTGTTTGTGATCACAGTTATGGCATCTAGTGGTGGCCAGGGGCTACAGAGAGCCAGGCAGGGGCTGAACACTTTGCACAGGTCAGCTTGGCCCTTGGAGACTCTGTGCTGGGGACCTGGCATTTTCCAGCTTCACTGCTCAGCAAACAAGGGGCTAGCTTATTAAGGTCACCCCAGATAGGCTCCAGAGCTTGGTTGTGCCTTGGATACGCCACCCTACCTCCTCCAACACTGGTTACTTCTAGGGGAGTTGGGAGCCCTGCCACTCTTTAAGCTGGAAACCCCACCCTGGGTTCTCTGAGTTTACTGTGGTTTCCGAGGTGGCCACATCCTTCCCTCCACTCTACCCTTTCAGCCTTGGTGACATGGCACCAAGTCTCATCTCCCTAAGATGTCACTTCCATTTGGTGGACCACGACTGTTGCTCAACGTCACTGGCTCTAAAGGGCCCTGAAAGCCCCCTTCCCCCGCGCTGGGTGCCTAGTGTGTTTCTGCATGTTCTCTGTGTATACCATGTGGGTGGCAGGCTGCCATCACTGCTCCAGCCTCACCGCAGCCTTCCCTTCTTCGCCAGCTAGGCCTCCCTGACACCAGCTCCAGCTTCCAGAGGCTCCAGCTCTCTCTAGCCTGGATGTAACTATTTCTCTCATAGCCAGCAGGGTCAGGGGTGGGGACCTGTCCTGTTCACACAGTCTCCAGTGCTGGGGACCTCTTAGGCCTAGGTTCTTCCTCTGTTTTCTGCAGGGCTTTTATGAAGGGAGGGCATGATGATGTAGTGCATGTAGAGTACATTCCAGAACACATGGCCTTTGGATCTGCTCTGTGTCCCTAGGGTTAGACTGGGACCTCCACTGTATACAGAACTGGGCCTCTGTGTGTTTGTACCCCACACCCATACATCCCGACTGCTACTTGTTTTGTGGAAGGTTCCAAGGCTGGCGGCTCCAGCAGTGGTGCTCCAGCTGTTGGCATCTGGCTGAGGGATGCAAATTTGCAGATGGGACTGAGATGGGAGTGGAGAAGCAACCTCTGTGACCCCAGGGAGGGGCTGGTGGAGCAGATTGGCAGGCTCTCAGATGGTGCTCTGAGCAAACCAGATTCACTTCTCCTTATAGGGAGTGGATGGGAAGGAAAAGGCCCCATGGCTGTCCTGCAGTGTGTCCTGGCAACCCTGGAGTGCAGTGGACTTAGAGCAGGCAGGGTGCCAACAAGCCAGTGGTGAGGGTTGGGTGGATCGGCAGACTTCCCGGATGGGTCTCTTTGAGATGGACAAGATGTGTTGTTTTGTTTTGGGGTCCTTTGTTTCTGTGTTCATGGCTGTTTAAGGAATGCAAGTCATTTTGACAAGCAAGGAGAAAAGAAATACAAATAATGGGCGACCTTTCTGAGCTTCTAAAAGCAAATGTCCCCTTCCACGAAGAATTTTTCTCGCCTTTAACTGCCCCTGCTTCATGAACTGACCCTGCCGTTTGTCGGGTTGGCGGGGCTTTCTCTGGGCTAATCGTTGCCCGCGTGACCGAGAAGTGAATTATTTAGTGCCGTCTGAGACCTTTGCAACTGGGGTTTTAGAATGTGCCAGATGTATTCCCATGACCTCTGGCCTTGTTGGGCAGACATGAAACACCACTAGGAATTTCTATGGAAACAGCACAGTGTCCAGGCTGCTCTTCCTCAGGCCCAGGGATGCAGGGGTGTGAAGGAGGGGCCATGGTCATGACGGTCATGGCCTTTGATGCCTGGGTGGGTGAGGGACATACTGGTCCTGTGGGGAGAGGCTAGCCCGGGCCTGGCAGCTTCTATGGGGATTCCTCTGCAGCTCCATGGTGGGGGAGTGGGGGGATGTGGCTGCATCTTGTTGGTGCTCCCCAGTATCCCTGGGAACAAATGCGCAGGTGCTTTGGGTGGCTGGTCCCAATGAGGAGCAATGAAGGCTGCGAGGTTGGTTGATGAGTGGTTGTGTGGTTTGAATTTATCCAAGTGAAGATAAAAGGATTGATGGGCGGCTCGTGTTCAGTACAAAGGCAAATGGGATCAAATTCTTCTGCTTCTCTGGCTCCGTTCACATCTGCGCTTTTCTGAACCAACACCACGCGCCTGGTTCTTGGAACAGAAGCTGTGGTCTTGAGAGGCAGTTAACAGCTGAGGCCCGGGGCTTCTAGGTGGGTCAAGCCGGGGCCATGCTCAGTGGGACATCCCTAGAGATAAGAGTCAGTGCTGACTTTCCTGGCCCCTCCTGCTCTGCTCCCTCAGCCCTTTCAGCTTGGCTGCTGGAAGCTTCTGCTGATGATGAGGGAGTGTAGGTGTCAGCGGGATCCCAGTTCAATCAGAGCTGTGGAAAATAAGTAGCAAGGCGCGCTGCACAAGGTGAGCTTAGATAGCAGCAGGGGCAGGGAGAGCTGGACGTTAGGGACCAGGCTGTGGTGGGGTAGAGGCACCACAGGGAACACGAGCCTGGCAGGTCACAAGTGTGGGAGGAGGCAGAGGGCGATGGGAAGGGAATACTTGTTTACTTTTCTCAGCTTTTCTGTGACTTAAAAAAAAAATGTGGCATCTCAGTTTTTGTTTGGAAAGGAAAAAGCAGGAGGAGGCAGCCGGTTGGGGTCTTGATCCACAAGGCAGGTTGCTTTTCTCTTGGGCTGAGAGTCTAACGGAGCCTGACATTAGAGAGCTTCAGCAAGGCTGAGGAGAACAGTGTCGGGCTGGCAGCTCAGGGTGGTGTGCATGTGTGTGTGTGCGTGTGTGTGCACGTGTATGTGTGTGTGCGTGTGTGTGGTATATTTGTGTGCTGTGTGTGTATCCTACTGAGCGCTGCAGTGGGAGTCAAGCAGCAGAGTCCTCACGACTCTGGTTGACTAAGTCCCTCTCTGCTTCCCTCAGGACACCATCTCAGAGTTGGTGCCTGAAGATGTGAGATGAAGCGAGGCGTGGACCACACGAGCAGGTGGCAGTGTTGGGGAGGACCCATGGCTGCAAAGCAAGGGTGTCCTGAGCTAGCCTTCTCTCTCCTTTGTCTCTGTCTGTCTTAGACAGGTTCTGTAGTGCAGACTGCCTTTAAACTCACACTAGTTAGCTAAGGATATCCTTGAATGTCTGGCATCTTGCCCCTACCTCCCGAGTGCTGGGAATCTAGGTGTGTGCCGCCATGTCTGGTTGATGAAGTGTTGAGAATTAAGCCCACCCCCTCACACACGCTAGGCAAACACTCTATAAAGCGAACTTGATCCCCTCTCCCGTTTCTCTTCTAGGCTTAGCACAGGGACAGGGGTAGGAGATTCTAACTGGAGCAGTTTATTTAATAAGATACGTTCATTTGCATTTATGTATTTAAAATAATTCCATCAATTAAAAAGCTTTTCCTTCTGCCTAAGGAAAAGAAATAAACAATAAAACGACACAAAGTAGTTTAATCATTATAATAAAATTCAAAGATATTCATGCCACATGCATTTTGCCGCATGGGTTTTTCCTGGGTGCTGCTCTTGGCTCATCACATCAGCTCATCTCTGGAGCAGGTGCTGCTGTCCCAGACCCACAGCTGTGCTTCTCTGTAAATGACATGTGAGCCAGGAGACCAAACTCTGCATTGCAGGCTCTGGTAGGGTGAAAATGCCCCTGCCGTAGCCATGGCACACAGCCTCAAATCGTGATTTCATGATGTCCTCAGGAGCATGGCATGAGGCTAGCCTGGGAGCCATCTGTTCAGGGCAGGTGTTCTGTGGGGGCAGGTAGCAATGCAGGGCCCCATGTACAGTTTCACAGGCTATAAACTGACCAGAAGGGTCCCCTCTTGTGGACATCACTCTCGCCAGAGATGTGGGTTTTGCATACTGAAGAAAGCTACCTTTCTGACTCTCACAAGTCCCTTGTATCCTGGGAGTGGCCCTGGAGGTGCTGACCCCAACAGTTCTCCCAGAACTTGACACTTGAATCCACTCACAGGGCAGCATGCTTCTGGGGTCCTGGCCTTTCTCTGGATAGATGACACATGACCTCTGGGCACCGCAGCTGTCCTGTGAGAGAAGGACACTCAGTGTAAACTGGCCTTGCCCAGGTGGCTTTGGTCACATCTGTAAATCTCTGCTATACAACCACCATCTTCTCAGGGTGTGGCCAATCTTAGCATACTCTGACCTCCCCTCTCCTGCCGTCCAGCCTGAGAGAGAGTGTGGATCTACGTCTCTGTCAACCGTCTCGGGAGGTCAAAGCTGTATCCTGGCTGGCAGGATATCTCTGTAGATGTCCTGCTGCATGCTGTGTCCCCTATTGTGGTCCTTAAAGCTCACTTCTAGGCCACTCTGTAGAAACAACAGCAACAGAACGTTTTTAAAAGCTACTTTCAGTTTAGATATGGGAGTTTGCTTCTCATACTGAAATTTGGTAGCTCCAGTCAGTTGAGAGTCAAGGGCCAGCATCCTTGGTCTTTTTTTGCTCGAATACTATTGTGTTTTACCCTGCATCCTTTGGCTTCATCCCAACACTCCCTTGATGGCCTGGGTTTGCTGTTTAACCTCTGTAGAAAGATCCCAGAGCAAGCACAGGAGCTGGGCTTGAGGTGTTAGCCTCCGTTGGCATGGCTCCCCCACAGTCAGCCATTCTATAACAGCTCTGTGCCTCAGTTTCCCCACCTGAAACACATATTTCCTGGTTAAGAGGGTGTGATTCGCCATACCACAGGGCAGCCGCCTGCCAGTACCCAGTTCTGAGTCAGATCATTCCTGCCACACGGATGCCAGACACTCCAACTCACCTAGTAATGTCCCCGGGTTCTGAGACCCTGCACCAGGCTCCTGCCCCCTCTTTTGTTGCTCAGTCCCACTTTCTCCCCTACCTGCCCATGCACACACACACACGTACCCACCCACCTATGCATGCACCCACTCGTGCATGCACCCACCCACGCATGCACCCACTCACGCATGCACCCACCCACCTATGCATGCACCCATGCACCCACCCACCCAGGCATACACACACGCATGCACCCACCCACGCATGCACCCACTCACGCATACATGCATGTATGCACCCACTCACGCATGCACCCACTCACGCATGCACCCACCCACCCAGGCATACACACATGCATGCACACAGTCCCCCAGCAGTTTGCTCTTCTGGGTTGGGCTCTCCTGGGACTCCGTGAGGCTCTTCCCCACTGACGTTTGGTCCCTCCTTATATGGGTCTCTCACCCTCTCTCAAGTGGCCCTGGTGACAGTAACCTGTCCTTCCCTGTCTCTCTATGCCTATACCTGGCTCTATACCTTACCTAATTGGCATACATTCATTGCTGACATCTTGATGGCTTTTGGTTTCCCACCAGACCAGTTCACCATTGCCCTTGCCTTGGTTACCGCTTGCTCTGGCCTGACCATGCCCAGCAGTTGGGCTAGATCAGCAACAATGGCAAGGACAGCCCTGGTGAGCTGGCAGGCTGTGTGAAGATGCCTTCACACGCTCGCTCACCACATCTGCTTAGAGGTCCCGGGTTGTTTGTTATTCCCATTTTACAGGAAAAAGGGAGGCACGGAAAGCTTAGGTAACAAGTGCAGTAGGGTTCACCCAAGACCAGGCTCTTACAGGTAAACTTGCTGGGTTAGGGGCGTGCCAGGGGATCAGGAGCCTGGTCCCCAGAGACTCCCTTGCCACAAGGATGGAATGTCCCTATCTGCCTCAATCCCCCCACACTGCCTACAGCCCCTAGGGCCACCACTCCTCGTTCTAGAGGTCTCCCTTACCAGTGAGTGAGGACAAGATGACCCTACCCTTGTGGAGAGCTAATTTTGAGAGGCGCCAGCACTCATTCCCACCTCTGCCTGGTGCTTGTCAAGAAAGAAGCCGATCACCCGCAGGCTTCACACTCTGACACCTTTGGCCCTGGGCAAATTATCCCTCCTGCCTGGCAGGCCCAGGAGAGTCTGGGACACAGCCCTCCTGCCTGCTGGGGGAGACAGAGGGCTCAAGGGCCGGCTGCATGCTGTGTTTTTCATTTGCACTTCTGTGGCTTCTCATCTCCAATGCCAGGGGTGGGGTGGGGGGGGGGAGCTTTTGGGGCTCTCTCTGAGACAGCTCATCTAGTAGTTCTCTTTTCTTTCTCCCCCAGTTTCTTTTCTTTTTGTCTGGTTTTCTGTGTCAGTCAGCTTTCTGTCACTGCAGCAAAATATCTTAAGAAATTAAAAAGGATTTTTAATTTGGGGTCTTGGGTTTAGTAAATGGTCACCTGATCCTATGCTCTGGGCCTGTGACAGGCGTAGCATGGCAGAGCAGCCATAAGGAGCAGCATCCATTCCCAGCAAGTTCCAGCGGTAACTTGGGGTTCTGGCCTGGGACTCTGGGTTCTGTCTGGGGTTTACTTACTGGTCATGTGACAAACTTTTCTTTGGCCTCCGGCTACTCCCAGAGATCAGTCATAAGGCTAAGTGAATAATCTTACCTGACCTTGGCTGTGTCTTTGTCTAATTGAACTGTCAATCAAACTAACCGTCTCTAGAAGGTCAGGGGCCCTCTATGTTTAGCTTTCCCAGAAGTCACCATCATCTGAAGACTCACAGGGACTGGACACAGGAGCCCTGGTGGCATTCATTCTGCTGGGCCTCTGAGGTAGTGGCCTTGGGGTGAGGCAGGGTCTCAGAGACTGAGGAACTCGTGACTAGCAGCCATAAGCCACCCTGCACACTTCCCCTTCACAACTTGTTCGTGCTCAGAGGCTGCATGAAGCAGGCTTAAGTGTGGTTGTGTGTCTGAAGCCGGCTTTCAGCTGAAGCCCTTTGCCACAGACACCCACAGCTTACCTTTTGTCTTTCAGACCCACAGGGCTTTAGGAGTGACAGATCCGGGGCGGCAAGAAGTCCCTAGATGATGCTCGTTCCAAAGAAGGACTAGCATTCTGCTCTTCCTTGACGTAGCTGCGCAGTGATTCTCATGCCAGTGTTGATAAGTCTGTGTCTAAAGTGTATTATCTAATTACCCGGGTTACAAAGCAGAGGGTCTTGAGCACAACGTGACCTTGTGCTGATGGCTCAGTTGTGACGGCTTATCAACACAGTGCTGCTTGGGTCTCCACCTCCTGCCTCCAAGTTCGTCTGTCACCACAGACGTGTGTGTGTGTGTGTGTGTGTGTGTGTGTGTGTGTGTGTGTGTGGCTTCCCCACTCACCTGCCCATCACCTCGATGGTTCTGGTGTGCCGAGTCAGTGTGGCAGAGTGGGTTAGGGTGTGGACTCTGCAGTCAGATGGCGTGGGAAGGTAACTGTGCCTCTATTACAGCATCTGGAAAATAGACATAGTGCCAACACCCTTTAAAAAATCAACTTTAAAGCCTGGAGTGGTGGTGCATGTTTTTAATCCTAGCACTTGGGAGGCAGAGGCAGGAGGATCTCTGTGAGTTTGAGGTCATCCTGATCTATATAGTGATCTTCAGGACAGCCATGGCTACATAAAGAGACACTATCTCAAACAAACAGACAGACACCTCCCCAAAATAAAGTAACGAACTTTAAGTCCCTGGGGTGGAGCCCCCCCTGTAGACTGCTCGCCTAGCATTCACAGTGCCCTGGGTTGATCCACAGCTCCACATAAACCAGGCTGGGAGTACATGCCTGTGATGTTGGCTCTCAGGAGTATCAGAAGCTCAAGACCAAACTGAACTACGTGTGACTATTCCTAAAAAATACCTTCAGCCATCACTATAAGGCGTCCGTATTTCTAGCCCTCTGGAAGTCCAAGTCGAGGGTCATTTGGGGACAGCTTAAGACACTCTTTGAGAAAGTCTCTGTCCTAGGACACAAACAAATCAAACAAAAAAAAAAAGCCAAAATAAATGAATTTTTAAAAACCACCAGTGTTAAGGCTGTGTGTTTATCTCAATATCAAAATACTTGCTTTGTACGCTTATGGTTTGATTTCCAAACCACAAAAGCAAAGTAAAGTGCAGCCTGCCTGAGCCCCTAGGTCCAATCCCCAGCGGGAGGGAATTAAGCAAGTCTTTAGTTTTTATGAGTTTCAGATTCCCAGCAAAACTGGGAGGGAAGGAGAGGAGAGGCTTCCCACAGCTTGTCTCCCCACTCACCCCTACTCTCACATCCCACAGAGCCCTGAGAGAGATGCTCTTGTAAGATGTGTCAAGGGTGAAATAGGGTGTGCCCACAGAACATCCAAAACACTCGGCACAATGCCAGACATGTAATAGATGTCACAGGTAGCAGTAGCTTGCCACCGGTGACACTGGCAACTGTAATGACAACCGTGACCATGAACAAGGTCCTCAGAGTTTGGGGAGTGCCGGGTACCATCTCAGCACCTCAATGGCTGCATCTGGACAAGGGGGAAGCTCTTACCTCAGTGGAGGAGGTCCGGGTCCTAGCTGTACCCCACTTAGAAGCTCCGTGCTCAGCTCATGCCTGCGCTGAGACTCAGGGCCTCATTGTGCTCCCCTAACCTCTTGTGTATCTTATGAGCTGGAATCTCTGTGGGTTTGGGGAAAGTAAAAGGGAGCTGATTAAACCGGGACCAGGCTAGATGGGGAAGTTTGGGCTGGCTGAAATCCAAGGTGTGGCTTTAATCCTGAGCAGAGGCAACGGGCCCCCTGGGGAGATTCAGGACTAGGGACAGCTCCCCGCCCTGCCAATTCGGGGAAGGTGGGGGGTTCCTCTGGGCTTTGGAGGAAGGCAGATATTCATTTGCCTCGGTGGCAGGATGGCTGTGTGCCACCTGGAGATGGCTAGGTGTCTTCTTTTTCCGAGGGTCCCCTTGTGTGTTGCGGTGAGGGGACCAGGGTTGCACCTGCAGACCCCACTCTACCCAAGATGCTTCCCAGGTCAGAGCTCTCATGGGGATTTGGCTCTTCTACAGGAAGACATGGCTTTTAGTAACAACAACAATAGTAATAATACCGAGGGTAGGCAGGAAGAGAGGAATAGAAACACGCCAGGGCTCAGTGATGCTCGTTGGCCTCTCTAGTAGGGTGCTCCTTCCATGACATCTGTCCTGACGTTGGCTGCATTGCCACACTGGCCAGAGTCCCAACTTCTTCCAGAAGAAGCCCAGACTGGCAGCTGCTGTGGCTTGGCTACTTGCCTTGAGCAGAGACTCCTCCCTTAGCACAGCGTAGGTTCCACAAGCCAAGCCCTGTTGCTCCTTCCCTTGGCTTCATTTCTTCACCAAGTGCATTAACCCTTACTTCCCTGCCTCAGTGGCATCCACTATGTGCAGATGGGCTGGGCAGAGGAAGAGGCAGCAGGAAGGGTTCCCCATGCTGGGCACTGTGTGCATTTCCCAGTTCTCTGACCCCACACCCAAGCACCGTGCAGTGTGTGAGGTGGGTGGGTCGGACCATCTGCAGGATGGTTGCCGTGCCCCGGTGCCAGGCTGGGAGTGTGTGCATAATTGCCCTGTAAAAGCATCTCTGTGTCAGAAACAGAACAATCTACCAAATGCCATTTTGCTAAAAGGCAATTTGCTGAAGGCAATTCGTGGAAGGGCCGATTTGTCCAAAGATCGATTCATCAAACTGACTGGCTTCTTTAACTCTCTAGTGGGAGAATCCTGCATTTTTTTCTTTTTCTTTCTTTCTTTCTTTCTTTCTTTCTTTTCTTTTTTTTTTAAATCACAGCTTTGAAGACTTGCTTCCATTTGCCTCTGCCCAGCTCCTGATATTTGGTCTGAGGTGAACCTGACCCCAGCTTTCCACTGTAGCTTCAGGGAGCCAGAGCAGGCAACCAGGAGTCCTTAGGTCACATGACAAGGGAAACAGCTCCACTGAAGCCAAAGTCTTAAAGACAACAAAGAAAGGTGTTGATCCCTTGGCTAGCTGACCTGTAACTTGGCCTGTATCCTCTAACCTCCTTTGGGGATGCTGGGGAGAGCCTTGCTTAGACTGCCGGGGTGAGGTGGGGCACCAAGCTCAGTCTCAGAACCAGCGATGGTTGGTCTCACTCGGGCTACTCACTATGAGAAGCCCAGGACCCATTCAGAGCAGGCGGTCCCCTGCCACCTTTTTGTGAGATGTGAGACAGAGTCTTACTATGTAGCCTTGGCTGTCCTCCTGTATCTCACTATATAGACAAGCTAGCCTCCAGCTCATAGAGATCCAACTCCCAAGTGTTAGGGTCAAAGGTGTGAACTACCATGAGGGCCTGTGTCCCCTTATTTGATAGCTTTACCCTTTCTTCATTTTTAAAACTTTCCCTCCTGTTGCTGTTATCTTCCTGTATGACAGAACCCAGGAGCCACCTTCATTCCTTCCTGAAACATGGCGAGAAAGTCTCCCAGATGTCTGCCAGCTGCTCCCATCCCCACTCCCACCCTCCCTTCCCTTGTCCTTGTTTTCCTGAGGTCTGTGTCTTCCAGTGCCATGTTCCCATCCTGTGTGACCTGGAGGTCACATCCCTGGAGCCCAGTGCAGTGCCTGTTCTTTGGGAAGTTGTGGAACCCGACTGTGGAGTTTGATAATAGAGACCGTGGGAAGTGCAGCGTCTTCACCCTGAGTCCAGTGCTGCTGTCCATGGTGCCCACTTCCTAATTCAGCCTCTGTCTGTGGGGACCACTGTTCAAATCCCTTGTGTCTCTTGGTTATAGACTGTTCCTGCTGTGGATAGCTTTCCTCCAGCCAGAGACCATGGCCAATCCTTATGATTGTGAATACCGCATCCCCCAATGTGTCACCTTAAAAGGCTTGCCTGTGACTTGTCTCCAGGAGATGGAGGAGGGTGACAGCCAGTTCCTGTTCGTAGCCTGCAAGCAGCGGACACCAAGTCAGCATTTCCACTGCTGCTTTGAAAACTCTGTATTGAAATGTCACATGTGCAGAGAGAGAGGTCCCAGCCATGGACATCTTGGTGAACAAACCCTCCAAACAAACACTCCGGTCAGTAGACTCAGAGCATCCAGCAGCCCCCGTACCTCCCTCTAGTAACTCATTTATATTAGCCAAGGCTAGCCATAGTCCTGGTTCCTAACAGCAAGGACCAGCTTTGCCTTATATAAGAAGCGCATGAGACCTCCTAGGCCTCCTCTGTGAAGAGGGCACTTTTGATAAACGAACAGCCTTTCCCCATCCTGGTGCACAGGCAGGCTTGCCCTGTTTCTCCCCACCATCTCATCATCCCCTCATTACCCAGCTCTGTGTTCTCGCTGAGTAGTTGGGACTCAAGTTTGACACTTTTTGACTGTCAACAGAATAAAAGGACAGGACAGTTCAGTGTCCTAGGTGTCCTTTAGTTGAGTGGGGCTCTAACATCAGAGCCTCCTTGCCTTGGAGGCAAGTCAGCTCATGAGAGAATGCTGCTTTGTTGTGGGGACCTCTTCTGGGATGTTAGTTTTGTGGGTCAATGTTCGGAGCTGCCTAGCAACCAAGCCAGTGTCAAGCCAGCATCACAGAGTGATTTATAGTGTAGCTAGCCAGACCACTTAATGCCTTTGTCTGGTGAGGTATTTGAACAGTTTTAATGGTGGTAGTGGTCATGGTGGTGGTGGTTGTTGTCGTGGCGGTGGTGGTGGTGGTGGTAGTGGCTGTGGTGGTGGTGGTGGTGGTATGAGAAGGTTGCACATGAAGCTGATAGCCTCATGGTGGCAGGAAGAGAGGTTTCTGCTGATGCCAATGCCTGTGCCCATTGGGCACCCAGAAAACAGGGAAAACAGAAGACTCGAACCTGATACTCTATGATGGTGATGTCCAAACTACCCCCAGGAGCTTGGCATCAGGAATTGCCTGTGACAACATACTCTGTTCCATAGGGTGGGGCTCTTTCCCACTGTGAGAACAAGACTCAGTTCCTTGGTGAGCAGTGAGCAGGCCGACTGCTCTTCCGGACCCACTCCAGTGCTAAGCAAAGGTAGACAGTGTCTCCACTGCCCCCAGCCCCAGCCGTAATGTAGAAAGGGCCTGATGAGGAAACAAAGTGATTACTCCCACTTCCTGAACCCCTCCTGTTCCTTCATGCAGCCTATGCCCCCAGGAGAGAGGCCAGCTCCTTTCCTTTCTCCCCCAAGAAAGCATCGGTGTCAGACCCCTGCTGCTTTGAAGCGATGTCTGGATACAGAGGCCATAGTGGCTTCAGCTCTGCTAGGGACTTCAAAGCGTTCGATCCTTCTCTCGCCAGATGTAGCCCTCCAGCTTGAATATGTTCCAGTTTGCTGTAGCCCTTGCTAAATGCAAAAAAACCTACCAGTCCGCTGAAACAAAGGCGCTGGCCCAGATAGCAGGGCTGGCCTGTTAAGCACATTGCTCTGGGTGCCTGGTAGTCGGTCTCCTCCATGTATGAGATGTTGTGTGCAGGACACTAGCCACCTGTGGCGGGCTGAGTGAATGGCACACACCACAGACACTGGGAACTTCCTGTTTGGAGTCCAGCCCCACCTGGAGCCCCTGGTTGATTGCCAAACCCCAGGCTCCATATTCCTATCACAGAGCCCCAAAGACAATGACCTCACGGTAGCTTTGACTGAGCTCTCCCATGCCTCACCATGACAACTGCTTGTGCTTTCGGCAGAGGAGGCCAAGCCACGCCCCCTACACACTCCCGGAATCAGAGACTTGGACAAGGTGCTCAGTGCACACATGGCTGGCTTTGCTATGCTCCAAGCCCAGGTCTGCAGTCTTGCAATCTGCTGATAAGGAAGCTCTGGATAAGGTGCCCGGCACACCGGGTTGTACTGAACCTCTCTGTGGCTTGCAGAGACACAAAATAAGGAGCTTTGCTGGGGGCAGCAGATCCACGGCAGAGCCTAGGGCCCGATGTGGCCTTGGCTGGTGCCCAATGCCTTGCCCCAACTGGGCCCCACTAATCCCCTCAGAGGCAGTGTGACTGCTGAGACCAGTTAGAGGTTAGAGCC
Organism: Microtus oregoni; assembly: GCF_018167655.1. Lineage (NCBI taxonomy): Eukaryota > Metazoa > Chordata > Mammalia > Rodentia > Cricetidae > Microtus > Microtus oregoni. Next base: position 19,451,436 of record NW_024543071.1, read on the forward strand.
TAAAGGAGATTAGTAGTGGGGACATGGGGTCCTGACCTTGATTCTCTGCTTGTCAGAGTGTGGAAGGGGGCTGGAACGGGCACTTGGGGAGAATGCCTAAGTCAGGGAGGGGGGAAGCAGTTGGGCACCCATACCCAATGAGGGTGACTGGGGGTAGACACTTGCCTTCGGAGTCCTTGGCCCTTGGGAATGGAATGCAGGCTAGACTGGGGGAAGATCTGCCTACAGGACCCTTGCTATATTCCATAGGACAGAATTAGTTCTCTGGAGGCTCCCAGGAGAGACCCTTACCTTCCTCCGTGACTGCCCAGATCCCTTGCTGGAAGCATAATGTTCCATCTGGATGTGAAAAGGGAAGCTGAGTCACAATGACATCATTCATAATACCAGCCTCTTGGCTGGCGCTGCTCTGCCTTTTAGAGGCCATCTGTATAACAGAGCGGGTACAAGAAACCCCAAAGCACAGACTGGGCACTGGGGGCTCCAGAAGTGCAGAGACTCCTGGCCCCAGCCTTTGCCTTCCTGGGGTGGCAACCTGTCCCAGTCCCTTGCTCTGGCCAGGACATGAAAGTGTCAGAATGAGAGAGTCATTGAGTATCTTCATTAGCTCAGTTCAGCTAAGGTTATGGAGCCTTTGCAAGGCACCAGATCCAGGATACGCTGGAAGCAAGAGCGATGGGTAAACATCCATATGTCAGTCCAATACCCTGTATTTGCTGAAAAAGGAAACGTGTGTGTGTGTGTGTGTGTGTGTGTGTGTGTGTGTGTGTGTGTGTAGGAGAGGGGACAGTTGGGAGCTAGGGAAAGGGAACGCTAAAGGGCTTTCTAGGTGCAGGGCTGCCCGATACCCCATAGTGCAGGTGACCTAGTCAGGGCTTGCCGAACCCTTTCACCTTGGCATCCAGCTGAGGTGTTCTCCACTATACCTCGGCTTCCCAGCATTTGCCACCCCCGCCCACCTCCTTATCAGTAACCTCCAAACAGGCTCTGCTGTCCACTTCCCAGCCAGCGGTGAGGGGCCTGCTCACATGTTTGTGAAAGTTCTCGGCTCTCTCAGAGCACACATGTGGTCTCTGCTGTTTGGGATTTTCACATCACCAGGACCGGGCCACACACGCTCTCCCCAGGGTCTCTTTATTCTCAGACACACATCTGGCCATTCTCCTAATACTGAGGGTCTTGCAGCCACCAGGGTTGGGTAACTGAGTTTGAGAATGACGGGAGGCTGAGGGCTGGGGCAAAGTCCAGGCTGTGCTGTGGGGATTTCCACACCGGTCACATGCAAGCAGAAAAGCAACTTTAGCGTGAGTGTGTGTGTGTGTGTGTGTATGTGTGTGTGTGTGTGTGTGTGTGAGAGAGAGAGAGAGAGAGAGAGAGAGAGAGAGAGAGAGAGAGAAGAAATGTGTCCTCCAGCCAGTCAAATGCAGCAAAAAGTGAGATGCCTTGCTAGACCGTTGGCACCTGTATGACAAATCCAGAGAAGGCTTCTGGCGCACCCTAGTGGCCATTCTGGAGACAACTGTGAATCAGCCTTGGGGAAAGGAGGGACAGAAGCCCCATTTTCTGAGTAACGATAAATGGAAATGAGGTTTGATTGTTAAACTGTGCATGCACAGGATCTTCATCAGTTTCTGCACAGCAGAAAATGTCCATTATACAAAACTCTGAGTTCTACCTCCCATGGCTGGTGCCGGCAGGAGCAACTGAACCCCTAAATCTTCCCACTATTTCCTTTGCTGTCATCTCCCTTCATATTCTTGAGACTGCCAAGGCTTGCCTGCTCCTGCTGGCCTTCATGCTGCCTCTCTGGGTTTACAAACTGTTTCATTTGGTCTCTTATATAGGACAGAGGCTTCCCGCTGTGCACTGACTGGCCACCACTGGCCTGAGCTTCTCCAGTGGGTAACTCCCCATCCACCCCAAAGCTCTCAGTGCCCATTCTATCTGCTCTGTGCTCTGGGAGCTTTAGTCCCAGGCAACGTCCACAAAGCTCCGACCATCATCCTCTCTGGCCCATCTTGCAGGCTCTGTCTTGACCCAGTTGTTCCAGGCTGCGATAGGCCTTCTGGCTGCTCCTTGCCCTCATTCCTTGATTCGTTCCTGGTCTGCATGCTTGCAGAATTGATTTCCCGAGACACACCTTGACGCAAGGCTGTGATAAGAAACACTCAAGACCCGTTTATTGTAAGGATCCACTCTCACTGCCGAAGCTAGGCCACCATTTTTTCATAGAGACCTTGGGAGAATTCTATCTCAGCTGAGTAACCAGGCAGCTGCACCCCTGACATCCGGATCCACTTAGGCTCCACATAGATCATATGTCCTGCTAAACCCCTTCCCTGGCTCTTGGAAAGCACAGAGCCCGACTCTGCCTTAGTTCGTAGGCCTGAGAATAACAAGCACCGGCCATTGATTTTCCTTCTCTTTGCTGCATCCTCCTGCCTGCTCTCTTGCTGGTTTCTAAATCCCTGCAAGCAACTGGAAAGCCTGCTTGGAACAGGCTTGAGCTCAATTGATCAGCTAATCGATACGATAACAAAGCTCCCGGCAGGGCGGAGGGGAGGATTAAGAGGATAATGTACAGGAAGAACAGCCAAGGTTCTCTCTCAGGCTCTGCCTGGGGGTGAGCTGCCGGCTGCTGCTGCCTCCCTGTGTACCCCCAGATTCTCTAGGGCACCACCTCCCTGCCTTTACCTTTTCTAAACAACAGGCCTTCTTAGCTCCCTGCTTCCCTGGGGGTCCAAGATAGCTGGCAATCTACTTTTTCTTCTCCCATCTCCTAAATGCCTCTGTTAGCCGTGGCCCCTCACTTCAGGGATGCCCCAAAGAGCCAGCCCTTCACTGATCATATGACTGAGTCTATTCACACCACTGTAATGAAATACCACAGGATGGGTGGCTTGTAAAAACAACCGAGTTGATTTCTCATGGTTCTCTGTGGCAAGGCTCAAAGTTTGGTGTGTGAGGAGGGCCCACTCTCTGATTCACAGAAATCAGGTATCATTATGCCCTCTTTCAGTGGTGGGACAGACAGCTGTTTGAGGTGCCTTTGTTCTTTGCCATTTCTACATTGCATTAATTTATTTGCTGTGTGTGAGGGGGTTGGGGGTGAGGTACATGTGCCACAGAACGTAATATGGAGGTCAGAAGACAACTTGCAGGTATCAGTTCCCTCCATCCACCATGGAGGTCCCGTTGATCAGGCTCCAGGGGCCAGCGTCCTTAGGTACTTAGCTGTCACACTGGCCCTCTGAGGCCTTTTTCTGTGAGGTACCAGTTCCATTCCTAAGAGGCTGACCCTGTGTAGTCCCCCCCTGCAGGCTCCACCTCCTGGCGTCACCGTTTCTGTCATAGGCTCTCACATGTGGGGGACCCATTGCTGGGGTGCTTAGAGAGCGTTTGCTCCAATCCATGCATTTTACACATGAGAAGAAGAGAAGCCGTGTTACGGAGTGTCTAACACTATGTGGGTACAGGAACATCTAGTGCTGGCCCAGCCTGCCCTTCCTTTCCCTAAAGCTCTCAGGGCTCCTCACGACCTGCAGGCATCCTCTTGAGCATCTTTCAGCTGCCCACTGATGGCTGTATCACCAGTTGCCTCAAAAACAAACAAACAAAAAAAAAGACAGAAAAGAGAGCTAGTGGTCTGGGTTCTGCAGTAGTTGGGGGTCTAGCTTAGGGTTCTCCTGCAGTTGCTGGGTTGACGGGTGAGGGCAGGAAGCCAGCTAGGGCTGCATGGTGCCCTGGGCTGTGACCTGGTCCCCAAGGGATCTAGGCTCTCCTGTGCTCTGCTGTCTGTAATCCCTCAGGGTAGACTCAGGGTCAGACCCAGCCTAGTTCCTGACTGGGTGGCCCTCTCCTCTAGCAATCACAGCTTCCCCGACAGCAGAGCAGAGAGGAGGCTGAGAGCAGTTGAGAGCCATACAGAGCTCCCTTCCATGCATCTGGGGTTCAACCAATCATGGGGGGGGGGGCTGATCCAGCTACTGGGAGCTTCTCTGTAATCATCCTCTGCCCAGGGGGGAGGTGACTGGGGGCAGAGTGTCTGTGTGTCTGTTAGGACAGAAGCTCTTCTCTCACTCCACAGTTTGTCCATTCTGCCAGTTTCCGGAGCAACAGGAGCCCATCCAGATGTCGGAATGTCATCACCAGGAGGCTGTTAGCCTCACTTCTCACCATGGCTTCCCTCACTGATACCTTCTCTCCCTGTTTGTCTCCCAGGGACCTGAGTGAGAACGCCCTCCAGGCTGTGCCCAGGAAGGCTTTCCGGGGAGCTACAGATCTCAAAAATCTGTGAGTAGGGGCCTGGGATGGCCTCCCTGGCACTATCCTCATCTCTACCATATGTTCTAAGCCACCTTACAGGGAATGGGCGGTGCCAACACTAGCCTGTGTTTCTGTTTGACAGCCAAGCATGAGCTTAGGATGTATGCTCTGGGGACTGGGTTGAGGAAAGTAGAAGCCATGGATGCCAGACCATGTTCCCAGCCTCTGGTTTGCCATGCACTCTGGCTCTTTGGGTTAAGAGCTGGGTTTAGTCTCCTCCGGTTTTACTGCCTAAGTTTGCTGAAAATCAGTTACCGTCACTGAGCCTCCTACATTGTTCAGGAAAACAATGTGCTCTCCACACGCTGATTCTGGGGATGAAATGAGATGTGGAAATTGCATACACTCCGTGGAACACTATTTAAAGGCAATGCTTTATTAGTATTCAAATTTATTCTGGTCCAGGCTTCCCACCTCCTGAGGTCTGGCTACAGACAGGAATGGCAAATGCCTGGCATGCTTGTCACACACTCCCTCCCATGCCTGGAGCAGACATTGGTAATCGATCACCACATTCTTTCCCACTGAACTCAGATCGCAGCTTCCGTTGGCTCTGAAAGCAGCACTCCAGGTAGCCTGTGTTAGCGGATCTCTCTTGGCATTCAGCAGAACTCTGGCTGCCAGCCCCTGCTGCCACTTCTCCCCGGTGACTTCCATTTGTCAGCTGCCAGTGCACTCTAGGTGGTCTCCTAAATGTTAGGGAAGGATGCCCACTTCCCAAGGGGCAAACAGGGCTGGGTAGAGGAATGTAATAGGACTTTTATTTCCATTTATTGTTTTAACTGAAATAAGAAGAAATGAGCTTTTATTAATAGTTCTACTTTGGTCTGACACACACATAACACATGATTGAACTCTCTTCTTTCAAAAGAATGGAGTGTTCTGTCAAAAAATGTTCAGCCCCTGCTCTGGGCGAAGCTTCTTGTCCTTACTGCTTTCTCTGCTTTACAGACAACTGGACAAGAACCAGATCACCTGCATCGAGGAAGGGGCCTTCCGTGCCCTGCGGGGCCTAGAGGTTCTGTAAGTAAAGCCCAGGCCAGGCTGTGGCTGGGGAGCGGACGCAGGAGGTCACACCTTAGCTGCAGCGTAGGTCCCCTGGCCAAAGTCCTCCCAGACAGGGGTGTTTGGCCATTTCCCACCATGGAGGCTGAGAGGCTCTCTTCTCTGCTTTGAAAGCAAGCTGCCCTTTCTTCGGTGGCCCTTCCAGATCTGTCTCCCTTTCCTCCCAGACTTAGAGTCTAGGGGATGGCAAGAGGGCAGGCACCTGCCTAGATCTGTGTTGTCCCCTTCACCTTCACATCCGGAGCAGAGCTGGTTCCTCGCTAGGTAAAATGTCACACCTGGCATGGGAGCCTCTATACTAGCAGAGGGTCCTGTCTCTGGTAAATCCTTGCTGGGCAGGTGCTAAATGGTCTGTCTGTCCCTTTCAGGACCCTGAACAACAACAACATCACCACCATCCCCGTGTCCAGTTTCAACCACATGCCCAAGCTTCGGACCTTGTGAGTCACCTGGGCAGTGGGAAGAGGGTATGGGTAGGATGGCCGTCCACAGCCCCAGAGCCAGCCAGGGTAGCCTGGGGTCTGGAAGCGAAAGGCACCCAATGCCTCCTGTGCTCGGTTTTGTCCTTGAAGTTGAGGTGGGTGATCTGGGCAAGGGACCCTGTGAACTCTGAGAGATAAAGTCAGGCCACAGAGCAGGCTGGGAGAGACGGGAGCAAGGAAGAGTTTCCCCGCAGCAGGGGCCAGCCCTGGGTTGAGATTGAGCGAAGGAGCCACAGCCCCCTGCCTGGGGAAGGGAGGAGGCGGCTGCTGATGGAGCTGCTGTCCTCCTGTAGCCGCCTGCACTCCAACCACCTGTTCTGTGACTGTCACCTGGCCTGGCTCTCGCAGTGGCTGAGGCAGAGGCCCACCATCGGGCTCTTCACCCAGTGCTCCGGGCCTGCCAGCCTCCGGGGCCTCAACGTGGCAGAGGTGCAAAAGAGCGAGTTCAGCTGCTCAGGTGGGTGCCACGTCCATGGCCTTCACCTGCCATCACCGCCTGTCCTGACCGCCGCTTCCTTCTGTCCATCCCTCCTTTGTGATGAGCATCCACATCCGCTCACTGAAATCTACTCACCTCCTGCCCTCGCTCACCCCTTCTCTGCCCATCACCTCTGGTGGGGATCGTCATCCCCCTCTCGCCTGTCTTTTCCTTTCTGCTCTCACCATCTCTTGGGTCTGTGTGTTTTCTTTCTCGGCTCCTCTCCTCCCCCCAGCCCACCCTCACGCCCTCTGTTCTTCCTCTCTGTCCCCCGCTCTCCCAGTCTCTACTCCCCCAGTTTCCACTGCATGCCTTCCCCTGTTCTTTATGCCACCCACTCTCTCCTCTCCTCCCTCTTCCCCCTTCCCAGTGCCACCGCTCCCACCCATAGCTTCACTGCAGTCACAGTGGCAGACGCTGCCCTTGGCTTCCAGTGAGGGAACACCAGAACCCTGCCCCTTTCTGGGCTCTATGCATTTGTTCCACAGAAAATCGTGCCCGATGTTAGATTTACTAATGATGGTTCGTCGTAAAGTGGAATACTACTCAGCAATTAAAAGGGCTTAATAAGTACTTAACTGCTTGACAAGGTGAATCTTGGAGGTTTTATAAATGGAAGAGATCCTCCCTTGTGATTGCAATTATGTGATTTTTATATTTATTTATATAGATATTCATTATGTATACAATATTCTGTCTGCGTGTATGCCTACAGGCCAGAAGAGGGCATCAGACCTCTTTACAGATGGTTGTGAGCCACTATGTGGTTGCTGGGAATTGAACTCAGGACCATTGGAAGACGAGGCAATGCTCTTAACCACTGAGTCATCTCTCCAATCCCCCAGTTATGTGATTTTTAAAACAAGAGCCACGGGTCTTTGGTGCTGCATCTCAGAATGGTGATACCCTTAAGGAAGGGGCCAGAGGGACCTCCTTGGGGATAGAAGTGCACTCTGTCTGGGTAGTGTTTCAACCAGCTATGCATTTCAGAGGCGAGCTCCATGTAAGTTATGCCACAGTACTTAACAGGGTGCACTCTGACCTCACCCAGTGGGCGTGGCGCTGGCTGTGACACTTGTCATTGAGCCATGGGAATTTCCACCATTTCAGGAGTGCCACAAGCACAGGACTTGATGGAACGCTTTGTAAAGGGTGGTGCAGGAGGGTTGAGGTGCCCCTGCACCGACTGTGCTAATCATGGTGTGGGCACAGAGCCAGTGCTCGGCGACCCCAGCTCCTGTGGATATGGGGGTTCTGGCTCAGGAGGCTGAGTGGTTCAGAGTTTCAGAATTTTAGGATGGAATTTTCTAGCCTAGAAATCACCTTTGGGAGCAGTCAATTCTGTTCAGCTTGAGTTCAGAGACTGCCAGTGTGTACTCTTATTCTTGGGGAGCTCCTGTGTGGACACCCCCTCCACAGACTGTGTCCCTGTCCTCGCTCAGCTGTGTATCTGAGAGGCAGCGGCCCTGTAAGATTCTCTGATGTCACACCCACTGTCTCTGCAGGCCAGGGGGAGGCCACGCGAGTACCCACCTGCACCCTCTCTTCCGGGTCCTGCCCAGCCATGTGCGCCTGTAGCAGCGGCATCGTGGATTGCCGTGGCAAAGGCCTCACTGCCATTCCTGCTAACCTGCCTGAGACCATGACAGAGATGTGAGTACGGGGCTGAGCAGGCGTCAGGGCAAGGCTTTTGCTGTTCAGCCAAGCTCTGTCCACCAATGGAGAGCTGGCGCGGGTGCCACCCTGGCTTCCCCAGGTTTCTCAATGACAAATGGAGAAAGTGGTGGCTTGATTCAGCTGAGCTTTCTGAACAAGGCTGGGAAGTTCCCCAATGCTGGGGAGAGGGTATCCCTTTGAGATCCTATCTGGCCCAGTTGGGTGGAGCTGCCAGTGTGGGTTTCTCAGTATAGCATCACCCTGGGGTGATCACCCATTCAGCCACAGAAGGCCAGGATTCTGGGGCTGAAATCACAGTATATATCCATCTGCCTGCTAGACGTCAGCCCCACAGGTGAAGGGGCTACAGGGGCCAAGAGCTTGTTACTAAGAGCGACCCTCAGCCTTCTCACACCTTCCCTCTCCCTGCAGCCGCCTGGAACTGAATGGGATCAAATCCATCCCTCCAGGAGCCTTCTCTCCCTACAGAAAGCTGCGCAGGATGTGAGTGAAGTCTTTCTGGCAATTTCCAGCAGGCAAGAGGAAGAGTCTGGGCTAGTCTTGTCTCACAGCCTAGGGACAAACCTTGACCCCCCCCCCCCACCAGCTGGCCTTCCGGTGTTAGGGCTATGTTTGGGTGTGGGGTGATATGGTGACCATGAGGCCTGGATGGGGGCACCGAGTCCAAGCCTGGCCCATGCCTGCAGCTGCTTGTCACCTTATCATTCCAGTCAGGAAGCCATTAGGGTAGAGAGAAGGCCACTGGGCCCAGGCAGAATGTTTCTTCCTGAGCGGGAAGGACAGAAAAAGAGCAGCCTGTGGTTGTCACGGGTAGGCAACTGGCCTTTCTGTTTTCAAAGAAGCCCTGTGCCCTGTGTGGTTGGGAGGTAGAAGAAACCAGGCCTACAACCTCAGGATGCAGCCACCTTCTTCTTGCTCCCTTTGCAGAGACCTGAGCAACAACCAGATTGCTGAGATCGCACCCGATGCCTTCCAGGGCCTCCGCTCCTTGAATTCCCTGTAAGTTGAGGACCGAGGTCAGCTGTGCTTTGTAGCTGACCAAGTTTCTCGTGGCTCAGAGTCCTATCTTGGGCACAGGGCAGCACTGACACAAGACTGCATGGCCTAGCGGCCCGACCAGTGACATGGATGGACATCTCACTGCCAGGGAAGAAAGGAGACTGTCAGCTTGCTGCTTCCATGCATGCCTTCTTTTGGAGTAGAGCCCAAAATGATAAGGCCAACTGCGATCAGTGCCCATGAAGCTGTGTAATGCACAACTCACACAGCTGTGCAGCACGCAACCCATACAGCTGTGCAGCACGCAATCCATACAGCTGTGCACTGCACAACCCATACAGCTGTGCACTGCACAACCCACACAGCTGTGCAGCGCACAACCCACACAGCTGTGCAGCTCACAACCCACACAGCTGTGCACTGCACAACCCACACAGCTGCATAACCCACACAGCTGTGCAGCTCACAACCCACACAGCTGTGCAGCTCGCAACCCACACAGCTGTGCAGCTCGCAACCCACACAGCTGTGCAGCTCACAACCCATAGAGCTCTGCACTGCACAACCCACACAGCTGTGCAGCTCACAACCCATACAGCTGTGCACTGCACAACCCACACAGCTGTGCAGCTCACAACCCACACAGCTGTACACTGCACAACCCACACAGCTGTGCAGCTCACAACCCACACAGCTGTGCACTGCACAACCCACACAGCTGTGCAGCTCACAACCCACACAGCTGTGCACTGCATAACCCACACAGCTGTGCAGCTCACAACCCACACAGTTGTGCATGGCATTGTGAGTGTGAGCCACTGTCACTGGCTGAAATGATCAGACTTTGTGTGGCCTGTTCTGTGGGGCTTTTTGGTTTTTGGCTTTTTGGTTTTTTAGTGTGTTTTTTTTCTTTAAACATGAGTATAGTTATCTTACATTGGGCCAATGCAGTTTAGAGGTGATAATAACCCATTTCAATGAATTCCTGTTACTCCTGGGGGCAAGGCCACTTTTCTGCTGTCTAAGAAATTGTATGCTGGGATCAAACACATGAGCCCATTGTCTATGTCTGCCGTAGTCAGCCCCGGCCTTGTCTCTCTGCCCAGTTTCTCCCTCTGGTCCCTCTTTGCCCTGCAGTTCCTGGCATAGTTCAGCTCAGGTCAGGCCAGGTCAGACATCTGACCAAGTCTTGAGTCTAGTGGCCGTCCTCCCCCATTCAAGTCACCTTCACTGTGCTCCATGTGGACCCTCATGGCCCTCACCGCGGGGCCTATACCCTAGCCATGGCCTCCTCTGGGAAGAACCTCTAAGACATATTTGAGGAGCAACATGCAGGCTTTTCACTCTGACTGCCACACTGAGGACAAAATGCACGCTCCTCGCTTCTCCACCCCCCCCCACACACACACAGTGCTTCACTATCTGCCTGAGTACACCCCTGTCTGCATGGTTTTTTTTTTTAAAATACTGCGTTCCCCCTCCCTCTCATTATACATAGGATTCATTCATACTCAGTGTGGGAAACTCTGCAAATATCAAAGTATAAAAATACACCTCTTGCAATCCCACCACCTACCACATGTGCTGTCTGCCAGTCTATTTTTTCCCCATGTCTCTCTGAAAATGTGTTCATCCTTTCTGCCCGGAGACTGTCTCTCCTTTAAATCTGAGACTCAATGACTTTATGTGAGGCCGCTTGGAAGGGCACCTCTGCAGACCTCCGTGGAGTTCACTGGGGTGGGAGTGGGCAGAGGGGTAGGCACAGTAGTAACATTACAGCTGCCGAATCTAGCCCTCTGGAGAGGGTATCTTCCTGCCCCCTAGAGACAGGCCTCTTAAAGACTCATTACTGCTACCTGCTGGCGAGCTGCTATAGTAACCATATTGGAGGAAAGCCTTCCGGTGAAAGGCCTGTGGGCCCCCGCAGAGCCCTGCTGAGGCTTGGCTAAGCTGCCCTCTGACCTTCCCTCTCTGTTGCCCTTTCTTCAGGGTCCTCTACGGCAACAAGATCACGGACCTGCCGCGCGGTGTGTTTGGAGGCCTATACACCCTCCAGCTGCTGTAAGAACAGTTCTGGAAGGCCCTCTGGCTTCCCAGAGACACAAACCCCAGCTCTCTGCTCTCTGAGATAGGTTGCAGATGCTGTCTGATGATGGCGTTGGTAGAAGTTAGGGTCTGTTAATACAGCCCCAATGTTTGGCCTGGTAGTACCCAGGGGCGTCAGGTCAGGTACCGAGGTGGGAAGTGGATGGCTCTTCAGGGAACAGTCCAAGAGAATTTGTCCCTGGGTCTTCACTATTCCGGCTCTCCTCAGTCATCAAGTTCTACTCAGAAAATAGCCCTGCAGCATCTTTAACCCTGTGGCTTTTTCTGGAAGCTTCAGTTCATACCACACTTGGGGACAAGACTCTGAGCTAGGACATGAAGACAGTCTGCCTCAGTGAAGCTATGGGGTCAGATGTGGAAGCGGAGCTGGGCTCAGTGCTGCTTGTTAAGTCTCAGGATACAGAAGCTTGTGAGATGTGACCTGTGCTTCTGGCTCTTGGGGACAGAGCTGTCTCTTGTAGGGGTCCCCAGGTCAGCTCTGCCTCCTAGAATCAAGAGAATTCAGGTCAGGAATCTAGACCTAGTTGGTACTATATCAAAACACCCCTGTGTATGCATGGGAACCCCACAGGATCACGGGAAGGAGGAATCCCTCTGCTCCTGCGTTCTCCTGCGTCAATTCAGAGATGTAGCATGCAGACAGAGAAACTGAAAGCAGTGTGGGGTGGCCTGAGGCTGCCAGTGTCCAGGGCCAGGATGGTGATGGTGCAGGCTGTGTGAGGGTCAGACCTTGCCACTCTCTTACTTCCCAGCCTGTCTCTGCCCCCAGGCTTTTGAATGCTAACAAGATCAACTGCATCCGGCCCGACGCCTTCCAAGACCTGCAGAACCTCTCTCTGCTCTCCCTGTATGACAACAAGATCCAGAGTCTCTCCAAGGGCACCTTCACCTCCCTGCGGGCCATCCAGACGCTGTGAGCACCCCTTTCCCTCTTTTTTGTTCCCCCAGAAGGGGAGCCTATGGTGGTTACAACCCTGGAGTCCACGTAGCTGCCTCCCCTGGGCTACTGTGCACCCTGAGGTGGCTTCCCACTGAGGACAGACATCTGCAGACTCTGGATGGACAGATGATCCTGGGTCACACGACCCTGGGTCACATCCCAGTGAGGGATCTTATTGACCGGGTGACTCTGGGACAAGATCATTACTTCTCCAGGCCTTCCTTTTATCTCTCCATAAAATGAGGGCATCTTCATAGAGTTAAGAGATTCGCGGATCTTTACATATTGATAAGCTCACGGAAAGGCTGGCTAAATGCCAGCTGGAGTTTACTAATCGCAACGATAATAGTGTCTGTGGATTCTAAACCATGTTTCCATGTTGACAGCTCTATGTTCTCCAGGACGGCATGCCCTTTAATCGGCAATATCTTTTTCTTTTCTTGGTCGTTCGTTCAGTAATAGCACATCTGGAGAGTCAGGAGGAAAACAGGGAAGCAGAGAGCACTGAATCTAGTCAATGGTTGTACTCCCTCGCTGTGGAGAGCTGTGCTCCCTCCCTGTGGAGAACTGTGTTTCCTTCTCTGTGGAGAGCTGTACTCCCTTCTCTGTGGAGAGCTGTGCTCTTGCAGTCCCTTCTTTATGGAGAGCTGTGTTCCCTCACTGTGAAGAGCTGTGCTCCTTCCCTGTGGAGAGCTGTGCTCCCTCCCTGTGGAGAGCTGTGCTCCCTCCCTGTGGAGAGTTACAAGCACAGCAGGTACAGTACAAGTACAGTGAAGCCCCAAGTTGGTCATCACCAGCTTTAACTCCTCCCCAGTTTTGCTTGTCTCCACATCCCCTTTTCCATGCCACCCAAACTGTTTGGAAGCAAATGCCAGTCATCATCTGTCCTCTGTTCCTGGCCTCTGAATCTCTGAAAGGCAGAGATTCAAGGATGTCTTGTGTGCTGAAGTGTTGGTCCCCACTTTTTTGGGGGAGAGCTGAAAACTGCAAGCTACAATACTGGCTGGAAGAGTCACTGGGGAGAGTCTCCTGAGGGTATCTGCTTATTTTAAAATGTGTCTACAAGGGTTGGGGGTCATAGTTCAGGGCCAAAGCGCTTGCCTCATATGCATGGAGCCCAGGTTCTACCTTCAGCGCCACAAAATGAACAAAACCTGCAAGGCTGTGAGTGTGTCTAAAAAGTTAATAACTAATTCTTTTATATCATCAAGCATTTAAATCAGTGTTTGAATTCTGCCTGTCTCATATATGTTAGACAATTTTTCATTCTCTGTTGGAATCAGGATTTGATGTGGCCTATACAATGGACTGGTGTGTTTAAGGCATCTTTGTCTCCACCTGTGCATTGGTCTCTCCTCATGTGGCAGATGCCTCTGATGAGGGAAGACTTACTTTGGCTCATACAGAGGCTCAAAAAAGCTTATTTTGTTTGAGAGTTCACTGTTCAGTCCATGGCCACTTGGTACTTGTTTGTAACTTCATTGGAGATGGGAAGATACAGCAGAGGAACTTCTTCAGGATGGAGAAAGAGGGAGGAAGAGGAGGAGCAGGAAGAGGAGAAGGATGAGAAGAGGGAGAGACAGACACAGAGAGAGAAAGAGAGAGAGAGATGTGTTTAACTTGCCCTATTACCAATAAAGACGTGGGAGCCAAATATTGGGGTAAAACCTGATAGATCAGAGAAGCGGCAGGGGGCAACCAGCTGACCTCTCCACACCTTCCAGATGGATGAGATGGTGAAATCTCTAAGTCCCTCCCTACTCCTTCCTGTGCATCTTCTCTACCCATATTCCTGGCTTCTCTCTAACCAATGCCAGCTCTGCCCCAACTCAAGGTTGACTTTATGAATACAGTCTCTGGGTGTTGCATTGTGGTCCGCTATCCCTCAGCAAGAGAGAGGGTGCCCTGGGAAGCTAGTGAAATGGTTTGGCACTGTCACCAAAACCGATGTCTTGAGTTCAGTCCCTGGGACCCACCTGGTAAGAGAGAACTGAGTCCTACAAGTTGTCCTTTGACCTCCACAAACATGTTATGACATATGTGCCCCTCCAAATAAATAAGTTTAGTTTTAAAATAAGCAGATACCCTCAGGAGACTCTCCCCAGTGACTCTTCCAGCCAGCATTGTAGTTTGCAGTTTTCAGCTCTCTCCCCCAAAAGTGGGGACCAACACTTCAGCACACAAGCCTGGGAACATTTCCCATGGAAGTAAGATGTCCTCCATTGCCTTTATTCCCTGTCATTCCTTCACTGGTGACACTCCTGCATTTGCTCTGTCACGCTGGAAAACAGCATCTCTGTGGGACCAAGGCACAAATTCCCTGGTCTCTCTATGTCCTTCTAGAGCAGTGGTTCTCAACCTTCCTAATGCTGCGACCCTTTAATACAGTTCCCCATGCTGTGGTCACCCCTAGCCATGAAACTATTTTCACTGCTACTTCAGAACTGTAATTTTGCTACTGCTATGAATTGTAATGTAAATATCTGATATGCAATCCTTGTGCAAGGGTCGGTTTGACCTCCTAAAGGAGTTGTGACCACAGGTTGGGGACAAATGTTCTAGACTGAACATTGGATCTAGGAGCTTGTCCAGGTTCAGGTTTGATTAGCTGACTGACAGGTGGTTTCTTGGCAAGAGGATTTGGGAAGCGTTAGGAATCTGTGTAGTTGCCTTTTTTTTTTTTTTTTAAATGAAGTAACCATTGACCTTCTCCATGGTGATCAACTTCATTGTCTACCTGACTGGATTTAGAATCGCCATGGAAACACACCGCTAGATTCGTCTTTGAAGGCGTTTCCAGAAAGGTTTAGCTGAGATGGGAAGCCCCACCCTGACTGTGGCTGACGTTCATCTTTGCTTCTTTACTTCCAGTGACCCCAACTCTCTTTTGATCTTTCCACTGCCATACCACCCCACCAGTATGGACTCTGTCTTTTCTTAGGCCCATGGGTAGAAAGATGCTGGCTACTTGTCACAGCAGGGAGAAGAGCCACTAAATACAGCCTCTGTGTCTGTTAATGCATCCGGGTCCTAAAGGGGTAGTGCTGGGACTCGGTCTTCCACATTCTCTGCTGCTGCTGCTGTGTTCTGTCATTAATCAAGAGAACTCCCCACACAGAGAGGTCCACCTACTACCTGCTTAACTTCAGCTTCTCTGACCCCTCCTCCCTACTCACTGGGGTCTGGCTTCTGTGGTCGGGGCAGTCCCTGCTGGGGCTGCCTCAGTGTTAGGCAACATCTGTGTGAGTCTGAGCAGGTGGAGTTACAGCGATGACACCCACTCTCTGGGGACTCAGCTCAGCAAGTCGATGTCAGCTACAATGACAAACTCATTAAGCTCACGCATACACCTGCAGCCTGGCTCCCGTTAGTTAATTGACTTACTGGCAGTGAGAGGAATAACCCATCCAGGGGGATCTTCACTGAGCATGTGGAATTAGAGATTACAGGGAGAGGTGGGTAAGATTGTTGTGTCCGGTGACTGGCAGCGTCTCTGGCAGAAGCCTGCTAAGGAGATGGGGATGGAATGGAGGGACTCATGTTCTTTGTATGCCATATCTTGCTCAATAACAGTGACCCCATGAAGGCAGGGCCTATAGACTGTATTTTTATTCATAAGGAACTTGAGATGGAGGCGGTCCTGAGACCCCTACAAGGTTGAACAATAACAAGCCCTATCATTTAAAAACCAGGTAATTTCCTCAATTGTACTTCAGCAGAACTGGCTCCAGGAATGGGCGCAAAGCAAAGCCAGACTGCCTTAAACACCTGCTCATATTAACAGAATCATGATTTGGAACAAGAGCAAAATATGTACGAACCTAAGATACGGTCATCTCCTCTTCCTAGAGCCAGGGACCAGTGCACTACCCTGGCTGAGTGCGGAAGTAAATCCACCGTCCTGTGGGCTGCTTGATTGATCCACAGCACCCCTGTGTGAGCTGCAGAGCTGCAGTTCCCCCCCCCCCCCCAACAGCAAACAAAACACTGCATGCCCAGTGTCCCGGCTGAAGACCAAGAGTCAGACTCGGCCTCAGCAACAAATAGAGATGCTGACTCAAAATTCAAACTAACAAACCAATACAGCCTCACGGAGGTGTGACTTTACATGCCTAAAGCCTCTAAGCGAGCAGTTCAGTGACAGAGTAAGTCCGCAAAGCTGCTCACAGTCCAGGGATGGAAGGTCTCCACCCGGCTCCCTGGTCCCTTGTACCCATTCCCAGCCCCGCCCCAGGCAATCCATGGGCTGTTTTCCCCATCTGGGGACTGCCTGTTTCTGACCATGGCACACAATGGGCCGCCTTTCCTAACTGACCTCTTTCATGTAGTGTAATGTTTTGGGTTTTTTGCATCGTGTTGGGTATTTCATCCTTGATCTGACTGACAAGAAAACAGAGGCAGAGGAGTGGCTTTTGTTATCAACAGTAATGTTCCAGGGTATCAGAGTCGCTGTGTCTTGGTCACCCCACCCGGCTGAAGTACATTTGGGTCCTTTCTCAGGAGCACTTCCCGGAAGTTGACTTACAGCTCCCCATCCGTCAGTGCTTTCATTTCTATCCGAGTCACTGGGGCACAGAGTGAGTTCACTGTTAGTCAAGAAGCTGAGCTGTCAGGGGGCTTCACAGTGGCTGTAGCATCGGGCCCTCCCTCCACCACAGTGTCATGTGACAAGGCTCCTATCCAGATCCCTTACAACCTCGCCAACACTCTGCCTTGTCTTTTGTTTGAAATTATCTGATTATGACCATGCTGTGGGTATGCAGTGAGGCCGCACTGTGGCTTTAAACCCAGAATTTCCTTAATGGTGAATGTGGTAGACCAGCATCTGTCCCCAGAGACTCTCCCTGCCACTTCTTACACGTGAAGAGCTGTCTGCCTTTCCACGGTCAGAATGTTTGCTGCAGTCAGGTGTACATGGGGCACATGTGTCTGGGTACACCTTTAATACTGGAGAATGTCCTGTCCGCTCCAGCTGCCTGCCACTTGAAATCGTTAGAGACTTCCATCTGAGGCTGGGGCATTGCTCAGTGGTAGAATACTCAGCTAGCTTTGCTCAAAGCCCCGGATGAGTTCTCCTGCACAGCACGCACACATACACACAAATCCAACCAATGTCAAAACTTAAGTTTGCATTGAAACCACTTGCCCCATGTTCTAGGTTGTTTTATACTCAAAAACCTTGCACACTGCAGCACCAAATAACCGGTCTCACTGATTGGAAAGGGGATCTTCCCAGGTCATGTACAGGAGAGCATCAATCCAGCAGAGGCACAGTTCTAGGGTGCAGGTGGGGGTGAAGGGAAGCTGGGAGGCCCCTGAGCAACCCCCGAATCCTACCTTGTTTCAAGCGGTCCAGGCTACCTGGCAAGTCAAGTTCACATCCTCTTGCTCACTGAGTGGGATGCAGAGGCAGGGAAGGGACCTGGAGATAAGAAGAGCCAGGAATCAAAAAAAAGGCAAGGGTGAGAAAGCTGGGCCAATGTAAGCCCTGGTCAGCATCCCAAACTAGGGCCAAAGACTGGACATAGGAGGTGATGGACGGGAGAGAGGTCGTCCAAAGTATGGATTGAGCTGGGTACAGACCCTGGACCAGGGTCTCACTTAGGTTTTGAGAGCTATGCAGTTCTTAGAATGGGCTAGGCTGTGCTAATAAGCAATATATATAGCTTGGATGATGGCACTCAGGTGGAGATGTGGCCCTGCCCTGACCCCATGGCCCTCCACCCCTAGTTCTATATCGTGTATACAAGTTCTAGCTCAAGGGTGACAGCTAGGACAGGGACAGGGAATGTTCATCCTGACAGCCCTCTGCAGACATGCCCAGTGGGATGGTACACAGACAGGTAAGCAGGCCTGCTGATGGCATGGTTCAGGAGTGGTGGAGCTGCACAGGAGGGTGACTCGGTGGTTAGAAGTTGCTCAGACTGCTCTCACAGAGGACTGGAGTTCAATTTCCATCACCCCACCCCAGGCAACACACACCACCTCTGACCCCCTCTGGTACCTGCACTCATGCGCATATGACCCGCAGACACACATGCATATAATTAAAAAACTAAATCTTTAAAAAAAAAAAAGAACTGGCAGCTGGCTTGCTGGGGTAATATGAATGGTAGCAGCCACCACTGTGAGCTGCTCCCCACACCTTCACATCACCTGCTGGTGACACAGGCAGCTGGCAGGGAGCTGAATGAATCTCTAGAGTAGCCAGCAGGCTGCTTGCTGTTCTTTCCTGGGGTGAGAGACAGCTAGAACCCTGACAAGGAAAGGCAATACTATTGCTTGGGGTGGCGTGGTGACTCCAGGTGCAGCTGCCATGCAGACAGACCCAGCCTCACCACCCTGGCCCTATTGCACTTGAGGATGGTGGCTGTAGGCATTGGGCTGTCTGAGGCTGCAGGAAAGAAAGAGACCCAGACGGTGGCCGTGGGGAGGCTCAGAGGCCAAGTTTGGCTTGGCATTCTGTCGCCTCAGCTTCTTCTTCAGGAAGGAGCAGCTTGGCCTGTCAGTCTCTCCATCCCCTCTCCCTTCACTCATGCTCACGAGATATCCAAGTCAAAGGAGGGAGGGGAAACTGGAAAGATGGGACAGAGAGGTTTGGAGGGGAGTGAGGCTGGCTCTGCAGGAAGGAGCCCTTCTCCGATGGGCTGGCAGAGGGACGCACACTGACAATTCTCTATGCCACATTTCTCTCATGGCCGGCTCTGTCCTACCTGAGGCCACCAGCACTGATTCAGCCCCAGGTGGTTATAAAGCCTGGCCTACATATAGGTCAGCAGCCCTGGTCTCTGACAGCCCATGTGTCCCTTTGGACAGGCATCTGGCCCAGAACCCTTTCATCTGTGACTGTAACCTCAAGTGGCTGGCAGACTTCTTACGGACCAACCCCATTGAGACAAGCGGGGCCCGCTGTGCCAGCCCCCGGCGCCTGGCCAACAAGCGCATTGGGCAGATCAAAAGCAAGAAGTTCCGCTGCTCAGGTAAGGGCCATGAGCATGTCTCCAGTAGGCTTGGGGACCAGCAATGTGTTCTGGTGGCCTTAATGGAGAAGTCCTCAGGTACTTTTGAACTGGCTGGTTGGAGCTTGGATGGGATGGTTCCTCTTCCTTGCCCCTCACTTAGCTACAGCCTGGGGGAAGTAGGCTTGCTGAAGCTGTGGAGGGAGACCTCTGCTCCCAGGTCAGCTCTGCTGTGACACTGTGTCCAAGGCCTAGGAAGCATCTCAGTGAGGTAGTGACTCCTCCAGATCTGAGATGCAGCCCACTTGGCATCTGTCAGTGGGCAGTTTGGTCCTGGAGCCTAGTGCCACCCAGGCTCAATCCTATCCACAAGGTCAGCACAATGACTGCCTGCATTGTGAAAGCGGAAGATTTAGGCGTGCTCCTGGGGACATGTGTGCTCTGGAGTAAGGCTTCTACACATAGAGGTGGGCTAGGCAAAGGCAGTTCCACACAGGGCCCCAGTTGCATTCCTGGGGTGCCTTCCAAGGGAAATGGGGCTGACCCAGCTGATTCTATGTTCTGATGCATTTGCTTCCTTTCCCCAGCCAAAGAGCAGTACTTCATTCCAGGTAGGGGAGTGGGAGACAAAGACCAGCTTGGGGTAGGGGCGGGAATGGTGGCTGTGGAGGTGGGGGCTTGGGGACCCTCAAATGCTTGGAGCCCACTCAGGCCCTCCGCCCTGCCACCCTCTTACTCTAGGGACGGAGGATTACCACCTGAACAGCGAGTGTACCAGCGATGTGGCCTGTCCCCACAAGTGCCGCTGTGAGGCCAGCGTGGTGGAGTGTTCCAGCCTGAAGCTCTCCAAGATACCCGAGCGCATCCCCCAGTCCACGGCTGAGCTGTGAGCACCTGAGCTGCCCACCCTCCCCTCAACCCGGCACCTACTCACCCACCTGGGTCTACTTAGGGCTCCTGTCCAAACCAGCTCTGTGTGGGGGATCGTGGGAGACACCGGCTGGAGCATGCCGGCTGATGGCTTTGGCAAGATGTAGCCCTCATCCATGACTCCTACTCCTGCTTCCACCTCCTTGACGGGTCTTTGACATCCAGGGCTGGTCACCAGCCTGAACCATGAGTGGCTTTCCGTAAGGGTGATTCTTTAAGGAGACATGAATCACTGTCTCAACCTGAGGTTGAAGTCATCCCTCAACCACTGTTTTCCTTTATCTAAACGTATGACTTTTTGTGCCTTTTCCTACACACATTTGTCTTTTACATAAGCAAGTCTTCATTACTTTTGTTCCATTTGTCCATTGTGTGTGTGTGTGTGTGTGTGTGTGTGTGTGTGTGTGTGCATGCCACCAAGCCTGTGTGATCAGAATCAGCTTTTGGGGGACAGTTCTCTCCTATCATGTAGAAGAGGACAGGACTCAAACATTCCGAGCTGGTGGCAGGCACCTCTGCCACTAGAACACTGTGCTGGGCTTTCATTGCATTTTGTTTAAGACAGGGTTTCTCTGTGTATCTCTGGCTGTCCTGGAATTCACTCTGTAGACCAGGTTGGCCTCAAACTCACAGATCTGCCTGCCTCTGCCTCCCGAGTACTGGGATTACAGGTGTGCAACACCACCACCTGGCTCCTTCATGACATTTTTAAGTTAAAAATATACCTTATTGGCCGCCCCTCTTTTGCCCAGTGCCAGGTCCAGCTTTCTTTTTGAAATGATTTCAGTCAGCCTACTTTGCACCCCATAATCTCAAAGTGAAAGGCATAGCCAGGTCGACCCTATATGTGTGTGTTTGTTCCATTGCTTGTCTTCTACAGACGACTGAACAACAATGAGATCTCTATCCTAGAGGCCACGGGGCTGTTTAAGAAACTCTCACACCTGAAGAAAATGTGAGTTTCCCGTTGGTGGGACAGTGCCCATCAAGATGTTGGCATGGGAAAGGAAGGAAAAGGCTAGGGTGCAGAGCGCCCCCTGGGGGCAGGGGTGGGGTTCCTACACCTGGAGGTGATGGCTACAGTAAGGGAGGGAGGGGTGCCTGGGTGCAGGGGACCCACAGTTCTCCCCTCTTTCCTCTCCCAGTAACCTGAGCAACAACAAAGTGTCAGAAATCGAAGATGGGACGTTCGAGGGTGCTTCATCTGTCAGTGAGCTGCACTTGACCGCCAACCAGCTGGAGTCCATCAGGAGTGGCATGTTCCGTGGTCTAGATGGCTTACGGACCCTGTGAGTGGGTGGAGCTAGAGGCACCAAGACAAGGCACAGCATGGGCCTCTGCACTAAAGAGAAATAGCCTACTCCTAGTCCCATTGGCAGGAGAGTGGGACCCCTGATGAACCTGTCTGTAACTGTTGTGAGGCCCATCCTCTTGTTCTTGGGATGAGGAGATAAAGGGATTGGAACCTCCGCCATCAGTGCCCTGTGGTCAAGGCTTCTGGGATACAGGTGTCACGTGAGAAGTGACCAGAACAACTATAAGAGGGGTGGCTAGCTATGAGGGGATCCCGCCGAGGTGACTTGGTATGTGTAGATGTCAGAGCAGAGATGTCCACCATCCCTCGAAATTCTGGACTGTGACTTGGAGCCAGACAGAGTGCTCCAGGCCTTGGGAAGCCACTAGGGTCTTATGGTCATCACCCTCCATGACCACTGCAGGGAGCTCCCTCCAGGTAGCGCAGGCTCGTCAGTGTTGGTCTCCACAGATGTCCCTGTGTATGCTGTCCTTCTCAGAGCCACCTGCGGCTGTGGGACACACTCCATTCCAACTCATCTTAGCTGCCGATGGGTAGTGGCTGCTGTACTGGAGATCAGCTCTCAGAGCCACCTGCCTGGGTTGAAGTCCCTGTCATGCATGCAGTACAGTTAGCTCTGTCTTCTGGTGCTGGTTGACTTGTCAATGCACGTGGGACGCCTGGGGAGTTTTGGGAAAGCGGGGCCAGTCGAGCACTCTTTCTCAGCTCGGTCTTTCCCTGTGTTTCCAGTCTGTATTTCCAGTCTGCTCCTGTTTGGCTAGTCCCCTCTCTCTTACATCTGCCCAGTTCCTCTCGGGTCCTGGGAGAGACTGTCACTTGTGTTCTTTCTGAGGGAGGCTCAGTGTGGACACGGGGCAGCAAAAACCCAGGAGGGACTGTGAAGTGCCTAGACCCTCAGTACCACCCACAAATGACCAGCGTCACAGGTGTGGGT
The DNA here is from genome assembly GCF_018167655.1 of Microtus oregoni. Taxonomy (NCBI): domain Eukaryota; kingdom Metazoa; phylum Chordata; class Mammalia; order Rodentia; family Cricetidae; genus Microtus; species Microtus oregoni. Next base: position 19,473,647 of record NW_024543071.1, read on the forward strand.
AGCTGTCCTTCTCATGCTTTATCTACATATATTTTTATACATACAAACATATATGTGCACACACACGGGTCACTACAGATAGACCATCACGATGGTCTATGCCACACACATAGCCAGTTTCTCCAAAAATTATCATTATTATCTCTATTATTAATATTATTAGCATAATAAGAACATCTAATCAGCAGTGCAGAGTGGCACACACCTTAATCCCAGCACTCTTGAGGCAGAGGCAGTCTGTTCTCTCTGAGTTCAAGGCCAGCCTGGTCTGCAGAGTGAGTTCCAGAACAACCAGGGCTATGCAAACAAACCCTGTCTCAAAGCAAAACAAAACAAAAACATCTATCTAATCACGGGGGGGGGGGGGGGGAGAGAGAGAGAGAGAGAGAGAGAGAGCTCAGTGGTGGAAAGCATGCATTGCTCTTGTAGAGGACCAGAGTTTGATTCCCAGTATCCATAACAATAGCTCACAGCCACCTGTAACTCCAGTTCTGGGAGATCCAGTGACCCCTTTTGGCCTCTGTGAGCAGTTACATACATGTGGTGCAAATAAATTCATGCAGGCAAATACACATAAGCACATTTCTTAAAAAAGATTATCTAGGGCTGGAGAGGTGGCTCAGTGGTTAAGAGCATTGCCTGCTCTTCCAAAGGTCCTGAGTTCAATTCCCAGCAACCACATGGTGGCTCGCAACCATCTGTAATGAGGTCTGGTGCCCTCTTCTGGCCTGCAGGCATACACACAGACAGAACACTGTATACATAATAAATAAATAAACATTTTAAAAAGAGATTATCTAACATAAGTTACAACTCCTTAGCAAAATTTTTAGTACATATATGGTATTGTTTGCTAATGATGCTGCACTGCACTGAAATTTTATGCCTGAAATTATATACATCACAATGTATAATATATAAACACATACATATGTTTATACACTGGAATTTTTAGGCACTATTTATTCTGTATAAATGAAATTATACATATATGTATCATAATGAATAATATATAAACACATATGTAAGATATATATAAACATATTTTTTTCCTTCTCCTCTTCCTCTTCGTTCTCAGCAGGGTCTCCCTGTGTAACAAGTTAATCTTGAATTTGTGATCCTTTTGCCTAGGTCCCCCAAGTTCTGTGATTATAAGCTTATGCCACCATACCCAGCTCCCAGATATGTTTTAATAGAAACCTGCAATAAATTGTGTTTAGTAACCTGCTTTTCCCTCCAATATGGACCCTTTCATATATCACAGAATTTCTCTAAAACATAATTCTCTGAGCTGGTCAGTGGTGGCACACGCCTTTAATCCCAGCACTTGGGAGGCAGAGGCAGGTGGATCTCTGTGAGTTCGAGGCCAGCCTGGTCCACAAGAGCTAGTTCCAGGACAGGAACCAAAAGCTACAGAGAAACCCTGTCTCGAAAATCCAAAACAAGAAAAATGAAAAAAAAAATAATTCTCTGTAATTACCACTCAGGCCATTTTGCATTCTGTATTTTGAGAAAAGCTGTGATTACCAGCTTTGTCCCGAATCTGTGCACCTCCCTGAGTATTCAGGCGATGAAGTCCTGAAAGTGGACCAGCCGACGGCTGCAGAAAGGCCTTTGTAGACAGCCTGGGACAGCTCAGCAGACACACTTCCCGAGAGGCCCGCCCTGGTCTTACTAGCGTGAGTGGAAGTGCCCATCTTCCTGCTCTCGCCTATGCTGGCCATATTATGACCGCATTATGACCATGATATTTTGATTTCTTCTCCTATCTGACAGACAGAAACTTGGTTGTTATTTAAGTGTCTTTGATTCCTGGTTAATCAGTCTGACCTGCTCCAAGGGTGTTCACAGTCCCTTGAAATGTCCCTCACAATCGCCTGTCCTGGTTTGCTTTCTGCTTTCATTTTTGGTTGGGGATGGGAATTAAAGGGGTCTTGGACAGTGAGTAATGGGGACAGGGCGTTGTTCCAGATAGCAGTGAGGAAGTCAGACGCCCTAGAATGACATCCTAGCTGGGCCAGGTGTGGCTGTCCATAGGCCACAGGGGTCCCTGAGGAGATGGCCTGGGGCTAGGGGACACCCTCTGAGGGGTTCTCCATCTTCTCCCTCTTCTCCCGTCACCCCTCCCCTAGGATGCTCAGGAACAACCGCATCAGCTGCATCCACAATGACAGCTTCACGGGACTGCGCAACGTGCGGCTCCTGTCACTGTATGACAATCACATCACCACCATCTCCCCTGGAGCCTTCGACACCCTTCAGGCCCTGTCCACACTGTAAGTCTCAGCCTCGGAGGACAGGCAGGTTGGTGGCTCCGGCAGGGGGAGCCTACCTACCGTCCTAGGTGGGGATCTTCTCGGGTCTTACACTTGAAGACTCCTTTAGAGGGGGCACGGGTCCTTCTTGTTCCTTCCACTGCTAGTTCTGTCTCTGGTCCTAGAAGCTGGTCACCTGGGAAGTTATTAGCTGTCTGCGTAGGAGCATAGATCGCTGTGTGGCCAGGAGAGAACCCCACCAGGTTCACTGAGATTGGCATAAGTGCCCTCATGACCACATTCCCCATCTCTTCTAGAAACCTCCTAGCCAACCCATTCAACTGTAACTGCCAGCTAGCCTGGCTGGGTGACTGGCTTCGGAAGAGAAAGATTGTGACGGGGAACCCACGCTGCCAGAACCCCGACTTCCTACGGCAAATTCCCCTGCAGGATGTGGCCTTCCCTGACTTCAGGTGTGAAGAAGGTAACGTGTGGGTCATCCAGCAGGGAGAGAATGGGGCTGACCAGAGAAGCTGGGCAGGCAGCACCCTACTGGCCCCTGGGGAGGGAATAGGATACGCTGACCCTGGAGCTGCTTCTGTGTAGTCAATAAAGGGGAGGGAGAATAGAAGAAGGATATAAACATGACTTCTTATCCCATCACACAAAGAGAAACACAGTAACTCCTCAGTATTTTTTTCCTTATGGAAATGTGTTTAGCTCAGACACCAGCTCCAGGGGCCTGGGGCCAACACGTCTTTCAGAGCAGGAATCGCCTGAGTCTCATTCCCCGCTCGCCAAAGACTTGGTCATCCTGGTCCCCTGAGCTCCTCGTCTCTCTGTGTCCACAGCCGTCTTCCCCTTCCAGCAGATGTAGCTTTTCCTTCAGTTCTTTCTAAGCACCACACACCGAGGTTCCTGCTGGAAGCAGATTTTTCCTGGGGTAACCAGCAACTATGTCCCTCCGTTGCCCCGTTCTGAGGTGTCTCAGCATGTCCTGCCATGGGGGCTTTTCTCAGGCTGGTGTCAGCTCTCAGACCCCTCTGCTGCTGGACGCTGGATACAGGTCCCTGGTCTCCATACCTTTGCCCTCGTGCCGTTCAGATTGGACCTCTTCTCTGGAGTCACCCCAAACAGGCCGTGTAGATATGAGGGAAAGACAAAGGAACACCGCAATTTTCACAGCTCTAGTGTTAATCTAAAGAAAATCAGTAGATTTTTTTATAAGAATAATTTTGTTTTCTTTTAAAATTTAAAATAAAGGGGGCCGGAGAGATGGCTCAGAGGTTAAGAGCATTGCCTGCTCTTCCAGAGTTCCTGAGTTCAATTCCCAGCAACCACGTGGTGGCTCACAACCATCTGTAATGAGGTCTGGTGCCCTCTTCTGGCCTTTAGGCATACATGCAGAAAGGATATTGTATACATAATAAATAAATTTTTTTTTTTTTTTTGGTTTTTCGAGACAGGGTTTCTCTGTGGCTTTGGAGCCTGTCCTGGAACTAGCTCTTGTAGACCAGGCTGGTCTCAAACTCACAGAGATCCGCCTGCCTCTGCCTCCCGAGTGCTGGGATTAAAGGCGTGCGCCACCACCGCCCGGCTTATAAATAAATATTTTTTAAAAAAATAATAAAAAAATAAAAAAAAAATCTCAAGCCAGAGAGAGACCATACCTTGTAGGCTGAGACAGGAGAATAGAGAGTTCAAGGCCAACCAGGGCTCCATAGCAAGACCAAGGCAAAAAAGAAAGGAAGGAAGTCACATATGGTTTACCCTTGTGTCTTGGTTCACACAAGTATTTTATGGCTTAAATGTTTTTGTTTTCTTGTTTGTTAGTCTTTTTCAGTCCAACCCTGCATCTTGATTATAATCTCTTGCCACTGACTGGCCTTGAAAACTTTGTGGTTTTTGTTTGTTTGTTTGGTTTTGATTTTTGGAGACAGGATTTCTCTGGGTTGCTCTGGCTGTCCTGGAACTCACTCTGGAGACCAGGCTGGCCTTGAACTCATAGAGATCCACCTGCCTCTGCCTCAGGAGTGCTGGGATAAAGGGTGTGAACCACCACCGCCTGTGGAAAATATTGTTTTACTTAGGAAACAGTCTGTTTGGGGCTGGGGATGTGGATCACTTGCCTTGCAAACATGATGACCTGACTTTCATCCCCAGAACCCATGTTAAAAAAAAAAAAGTCATATATGGAGGTGTGGGAGGCTAGTGCTAGGAAGGCAGAGATGGGAGGACCTCTGGGGCTCTCTGTCTAGCCAGCCTAGCCCTCCTAAAAGCCAAGGAATGATATCCAAGGTCATTCTCTGGCCTCTATGTGCAAGCCCGCCCCCGGTCTTACTTTGAAGACTCCTTCAGGGGAGACACGGGCCCTTCTTGTTCTTCCACTGCAAGCTCTGTCTCTGGTCCTAGAAGTTGGTTATTAGCTGTTCAGGAGTGTCAGATTGCTGTGTGGCCGAGAGAGAACCCTGCCAGGTTCACTGAGACTAGCGAAGTACCTTCATGACCACATTCCATATCTCTTCCAGAAAACTCCTGGCCAACCCATTCAGACGCATGTTTGTATACACACACACACACACACACACACACACACACACAATACATGTCTTATATAGATAATGCACCATTAAAAACAAGAATTAACAATCCAAGGATAGAAAAATCACCCCTATACCACCTCCCCCCCACCATCCCCAGAGTGGGGCAGCATCTGTGGCCATTCTGCAGTGCTGTTTTTCAGACCCACTACTGGGTGCCTATGAGAACACACTCAGGATTTTCAGGTCCCCTGCAAAAGCCTTTCACCACAAACTATCCTTCCCTAGATGAGCACTGAGCCATCCCCTTGTCATTTAATAAATTACCTCAACGGCAATTTCACACTGTGCTCCTGGGAGCACCAACATAGGTAACTTCTTCTGTTCAGATGTGATGGTCCCTTTAGGACAACTTCCTAGGAGGGGAAAATGTGTGAACATTTTTTTGAGTGTTTGCTGCGTTGAGGCAATGGGGCCCAGTGGCCAGGAGAACAGCTTCCAGAGGCTGTCTGCCTGGAGCCCTGTCCCAGTGCTGCCTTCAAGGCTAGGGGACTTTGCAGAGTTACATGACCACTCTGGATTAGGTTCCATCATGTCTAAAAGGTGTCCACTCTAGTGCATCTGCTTGATGGTGGGTTTTTTTTGTTTTTTGTTTTTTGTTTTTTGTTTTTTGTTTTCCCAGACAGGGTTTCTCTGTGGCTTTGGAGCCTGTCCTGGAACTAGCTCTGTAGACCAGGCTGGTCTCGAACTCACAGAGATCCACCTGCCTCTGCCTCCCGAGTGCTGGGATTAAAGGCGTGTGCCACCATCGCCCGGCTCTTGATGGTGTTTTGAGGACTCAGTGAGTTCTTCGCGATGCCGTGTCTGAACGCGGTCAGCCCCTATAACCGAGTCACTGTCGGCAGAGGGTACATGCTGTCGTTCCGTGGTCTCAACAACTCTGACCAGGACCGTTGGCTCTCCTGCACCCCATTATAAGAAAGGAAGACACACAGAGGGCTCTTTGCTGGAGAATGATGGATGAAGGGCTCGCTGGTCTGCATCTGCCAGGCTTGGGCCTCACCCTAAGAGGCCTCATCAGCTTGAGGACAAGTCATTCATCCTGCCCAGATGTCAGTGAAAGAGAAAACTATTCGCCCTCTGCATCCACCGGATACCAGAGTGGGCCAGCTGCTGCACTGAGTGCTGGGCCTGACCAGTGCATCCTGAGGGGTGACAGGGGCACCCTTTGCGGTGTCACCAAGGGGAGCATGCTCAAAACAGTGCCAGGGAGTGTCTGGTGCTCAAGAGGTAGTAGTCATGTCTCCTCTGGGACCACCTTCGGTCTGAGGTGGGAGAGATTACCTGGATCTGTTTTAACCTGGAAACTTTCCCAGAAGGGAGTCTCAGGGACTTTCCCAATGATACCAGGCCCCTGACTGACCAAGATGTCACACCTTCCTTCCCAGGTCAGGAGGAGGTGGGGTGCCTGCCCCGCCCACAGTGCCCCCAGGAGTGCGCCTGCCTGGACACCGTGGTCCGGTGCAGCAACAAGCACCTCCAGGCACTGCCCAAGGGCATCCCCAAGAACGTCACAGAACTGTGAGTAGCCCCAGACTTGCAATCTGTTGGCCTGTGAAACAGGACCCATGGGACCTGGCGGTGGGAGAAGACGCTGCAGCATACGTAGGTGCTGGCCTACCCAAAGGAGGGTTAGCCCAGAAAGGCTCCAGCATGGCTTCCACTTTCCCCTGTCCCTTCTCTATAGTTACCTCATGACAAATGCATGGTAAGCGCTCTGCTTTCAAAAAATAACATTGCTTTCCTCGCTTCACAATGTTTGTGGGGAAGACATCGTTAAGGTCTATAGATGCAATGTTCCTTCCGTGGGTCAAGTCTGGTCTCCACAACAAATCCCTTTTTGGCAGGAGATGTTTCCTCTTTGAGCCATCACAAATAGCACCTAAGTGTAGATCCTTTAGTGACGCTTTTACTCCAGAGGCACTGGGTGCACAGGACTCTTGCTGTCTTGGCCTAGTGGCCTCTCAAGAAAAGCTGTGTCCCTTTCACTCTCTCGCCAGCTGCGTGCAAAGGTGGCCTGGCCCTCGCGTCCCCTGCGCCAGCATTCAGCATGGCCCAGTTTTACAGCTCACGGTGTTGCAGCTCCTAGGTGGATGTAAATGTCTGCAACAGGTGCTCATGCTGCTGTGTTCTCTCCTTAGCTATTTGGATGGCAACCAGTTCACACTGGTTCCCGGACAGCTGGCTACCTTCAAGTACCTGCAGCTTGTGTGAGTATCCAGGAGCCTTGAGGATCCCAGGCCTGCCTCCATGGTCAGGAGGACCACTGGCATCCAACCACCACAGTTCCTCCTTTCCAGGCATCTCCCACTTGTAGGCAGAGGCTGCTAAGGAATTCTGCCTGCTCCCCTATTCATTCTTCAGGGGACACCTACGCCTGGGAGCTGTTTTGCCATCTGGTGGCCAAATCTAGGAATTGCACCTTTTCTGGTCTCCATGAGCAGGGCCTATTGCTCTGACCACACCATTTCCCCAAACCTCCCTGTAGCCTAGTGATTATTATTGCTCTTAGTGATCTCTGCAAGGAGCCAGGGACAAATAGAGGGTGATAAATAGTCTTTCAGTTCAGTCCCTCTCCCCCAAATCAAATATGAAACAAGGCTGTTATCAGTCCATATACTATTTATTCTTTTTTTTTATTAAGAAAAGAAGGAAAAAAAAACATAAACAAAAAACAAAATGGAGGTAAAGAAAAAATACTATTTATTCTTAACCTGCTCCGTTATCACCGCCTTCCAGCCCTCCCAAAGAGTATTCAGAATAAACCCCCGGATAATAAGGTCAACTCCTCTTATCTTCCCAGTGTAATTAGTACCTCACCTCCATCGTTTTGGTCTATGTATTAGCCAAAGATTATCCAAAAAGTCCAGAGAACAGTCCATCACAGTGTGGCTTGGCTCAGAGCTCTGTACGAGTGCAGTTCGTGGGTCAGTGTCAGCCTGAGAACCGCCTTTCATGAATTTGCTCTCAGTGCCAACTGAGAACTGTTGTTAGTGGGTTTGTCTTAGGCAAGGAGTGAGCGTATAAGTCAACACTGAGAAAGCTTGGCTATGGAAACGTTCAGTTCAAGGCCTGGCTGCTCTGAACAACACTGGCTAACAGCACCGTGATGCTCCAGCTAGTCTGTCTTTGCTCAATGACTGATGTGTTTGAACCTTTCAGGGGAATGGGGGTGAAACAGTGGCTGGTGTCAGACAGAGACTCCATTCTGCAAGCTCCCCAGGCTTTCTGTGGCCTGACCTCTGCCAGTGGTCCAGATGTACACGAAGAAGGAAGGACAGACAGCAAGAATGTCGAGCAAGCTCTTTCTGTTAGACTGCCCCTCTCACATTAAAAGGCCTCATCTCCCCATCACAAGAAAGGAAGTGGGCCCCTAACATTAAGGAGGAGAGTTGGGATTGCAGCAGAGGCAGGCTCTCGGGGTACGGAAGGAAGGGTACACGGTTAATGATTGTCAGAACTGCATACAGTAGGTAACAGGCAGACCAGGAGGCCCCAGTGGACCTCTTAGACGGCTAGGGAGGATGTAGGAGGGGGGCAAGGGCTCCCTAAGTTGCAGGGAGCAGCAGAGCAGCTGTAGGTAAGGGCTTGGCTGGAAGGAGGGTGTGACGAAGATGTCGAGAGGAGGTCTCAGGAAACCACTGGTGGACACTGGCTTAACAAAGGCAGGAAGTTAGGAAGGGGACGGATGTGGACAGTGACCAGAGGCGGGGCCATGGTACCAAGGCTGAAAGGAAGAAGCAGTCACAGAACCAGGTTGAGGGCTGAGGAAGCACCAGGCCAAGCCCCGCTGAGGGTCTGTAGGGCACTATGGAGTGGGGTTCTGGAAAAGGGCAGGCTGTGGCTGTGGGGGTGGTGCCATCAGCTCTAGACAGTGAGAGGAGCCAGAGACAGCACTGGGGGCACCTAGAGTGGACTGAAGGGGTGCAAGGCTTCCCATCCTGAGACCAGGGATTAGAAGCTGGGACCACAGGGAGGACACAGACACGGTCAGGGTAGGTGGAGGGGTGTGTGAGGATGTTCTCCACCTAACACGGCCGGAGGATGGACTATGGGAGACATTGCGGTGATGGGGTTGGTCTGGCCCTTCTCTGGCCAGCTGTGAGTTAATACTGAGAGACTGAAGACTCCAGCTCTTGGTGTGTAAAATGGGATTTCACTCGTAATTTGGGGTCCTAGTGTTCCAGCTATGCTTCCCAGAGAAGGGGCTGTTAGACCTGCCAGGTAGAAGTTGGCCAGTGCCAGCTGTACCTGCAGAGGGCATGCAGGAGGCAGATTAGGAACAGAGGGAGCTCAGTAGTCAATTGCAAGTCAATTGACCCCACATCCTCGCCAGTTAGGGAGCCTGGCTCTCCCTGCTGTGGAAGGGCCAAGAGCGGATGGGGGAGGGGAGAGGCTCTGGAAGTCATCCAGGGGCAAAACCTTCTTTTCTTCCAGACACTGACGCTCTTGCTTTTTCCAGGGACCTGAGCAACAACAAGATCAGCTCCTTGGGCAATTCTTCCTTCACCAACATGAGCCAGCTGACCACGCTGTGAGTCCCAGCAGGGCTGGGTGGGCACACAGGATGTCATCAGGCTATGCTGGCATCGCTCTTGTCATTTGTGACCGCATGCAGACCCCTTTCCCACCTACAGACTAAATAACACCCCATCCATCACTTCTTGGATATTTTGGCCATGGGCAAATTAAAAAACAAAACAACTTTTACTGTGAAATACAATGGGAAAGTACAAAAATTGAACTATCTATCACATTTTTATAAAGCTAGCACATGTTTTGAGGCAGGAGGATGGTCACAAGCTTGAGGCTAGCCAGAACTAGGCCCCAGATTAGGCTGTATGTTGAGAATTTTATTTAAATAGATTCATGGTCCAGTTTGGTTTCCCCACTCAGCACAGTTACTCCGACATCCTTCCATACGTGGGTGTTCCTTCCCGGGGGCTGCCCATGACTCTCTATCCTGTAACCACGTCTACCACAGAATCAATTCTCTTGCTAATCTGCCTGTCTGCTGGCGGGTTCATTTATTTGGTATCTTTTGAGTTAGTGGGTTAGCTGTGGGCTCTAAAAACACAGTCCTAGCACAAATACTATTTGATAACTTAATGACATGACCCTGGGGTGGGGAGTGGCCTCAAAGCCTTAGCTCGCTCACCTATAAGATGGGGTGGGAACGGTCCTTCATCTCTGGTTCATCATAGCATCTTCCTTCCTTCCTTCCTTCCTTCCTTCCACAGGATCCTCAGCTACAATGCCCTCCAGTGCATCCCTCCTCTGGCCTTCCAGGGGCTCCGTTCCCTGCGCCTGCTGTAAGTCTCTCCCAACTCATTCTTCTAGAAGTCTACCCCATTACCCGAGTCTTACCCCTTACCCCTAGTGGGCAGAAATATTCCCAGGTTTGGAGCCCCAGGAGGGACAATGCTCTGTCCAATTATGGGAGCCCAGAATGCTCTCATTTAAACCCCTTAGAGAAGCCAAGTTTTAAGTGGGAAATGATCCAAGAGCAGAGGTGGCCATCATCCCAAGTTTAGTTTGTGCACGTGTGTGTGACAGGGAAGGGGTGGGGTGCCTAAGATAAAGGAGTCCTTTGTTTGCACAAGAGACTTCTGTTCAGATTGACAGGGTTTGCTTCCAGAAATCAGCGAACTTTTTCTACAAGTTCTCAAAGTGACTCTGCCCAAAATGTTCTGCTGTGTCTGTTATGGTGGCTCCTGACTCCATCAGAACCAAGGCGACATTCCTGCAGTCGTAACTTGTGGCTGCCTAAGTTAATCTCCTTACAAAGAGCCCACTCTGTCTCTGTCCCCTGGCAAAGAGGGAGTGCCTGTGTGTTTACTTATCTTATTTATGATTAAACTCAACTCGAATTCTTTAGATGGCAAAGTCAAGAGCTTCCCCCACAGTATGGGGGCACAGGATGGCCTTCATGGACTCTGAGGGCTCCCTTTTCCTTCCTGGGGCTACCAGGTCAGGGTTGTTGGGCTGGGGACTGTCTCCCTGCCAGCAGACATGCATGGTGTGTCCATTCAGCAAGGGCTAGGAAGCCCCTCCCCCAGGCATCCTTCCCTATCCCTGGCCTGGGCTTCCACAGCCTCTTCTTTCCTCAGGTCTTTGCACGGCAATGACGTCTCCACCCTCCAAGAGGGCATCTTTACGGATGTGACGTCTCTGTCTCACTTGTGAGTAATGCCAGCCCAGTTCTCTGGGCCTCCTTGAATTTAAGCAGAACTTGGAGTCTGAGAGAGCCCAAGCCCCTCAGCTCATCGGAACATGCTGCCTTTATCCTGAGTTGGGGAATGTTCCACAGTCTCCTTCTTGGCCTCTTACACACTCAGTGTAGGAGAACAGGCCTTTAGCAGGTGGGAGCAAACATTTGTTGATCGCTGGACCTGTCCCCTGCCGGTGTGACCCCCTCATAACGATCCCACAACAGGGGTAGTGTTTCCTCATTTTACACAAAAGGAACGAGAGCTACAGAAAGGAAGATGTATGCCCAGCTGCACCGCTGGTGGGGTGGCAGCTCCTCCCCAGTGCCCACGCTCTTAGACTATCCCATAATACAGTTTCTGCTTCACACATGGGCATGAGATCCTGAGATCTATTTCCCAAAGAAGTAGAATAGCATAGAGTTGCTTCCCAGGCTCTACAGCAGGCAGTGCTGTGATGATTCTTTAAAGGCAGTAGGCGAGGACTCGGGAGATGGCTCAGTCAGTAAAGCGCTTGCCATACAAGTATGAGGACCTCGACTTGACCGCCAGAACCCACATAAAAAGTTGGGTATGGTAACATGTACTGATCCTAGAGCCAGGAGGCAGAGACAGGCAGATCCCTGGGGGCTCACTGATTAGCTGGCCGACCTTACCTGTTTGATGAATTCCAGGCCAGTAAGAAACCATGCCTCAAAGAAAAAGTGTATGAGACCTGAGAAACAACACCCAAGGGTGTCAACTGGCCTCACATGCCTGCGTGTGTGTGCACGCACGCACACACACACACACACACACACACACACAAATAAATAAACAAATGGGGCTTAATATCTCAGAGCAGAGTTTCTGTTCAGGGTGATGCTAATGCTTTGAAAGTGAGTAGTGGAGTTGGTTGTCTGGGGCTGGGAATACAGTCAGCATTTCTGATTTGTGCGCTGACTATGACACAAATGACCAGCTGTTTATTATGTATTGTATATAAGACAATGAGGAGATAGGTAAGCCCAGGATTGAGGCAGGGTTGTCCTCACCCTGGAGGTTGGGATAGTACAGAACAGACACCTTCCTGGCATTTCTGGGTACCCTTGGCTGTGGTGTGCCTGTAGACTGTGGCCACATGGACTGCATCTGGAAGGCTTTGATCTTCTCTGACTCCCCTCCACACCAGGGCCCGAGTAGGCAGGTATCCTTAGATCAGAAAGCCTGGTGTCGGCGGTGTTTCTCTTGAAGTTCAGTCAGCCATCTTAGACATCCCCGGGTTCTGAGAATCGTCTTTCCCATATTTTAATCTGCAAAGTCAGAGTGATCATAAAATAGGTAGTGCATTCACATACATATATATTTTAGGGAGTTTATACTATGTTAGGTTTCCTTATGACCCCTCAAATGGCTCTTAATTTTAACTGTCTTTCCACATACTCCCTCCCTTGTCCCTTTTTTCTCCTTACCCCAACTTGAATCTCCCATTCCTGTCTCTCTCCTCCGTCCACAACTATCTATTCTACTTCCATTTCCTAGGGAGATCTAGCTGTGCCCACCCCCACACATATCTTCCTTGATAACTAACCTCTGTGGGCAGGTCTATGGACTGTAGCTTGATTATCATCGACTTAACAGCTAATATCCTCTTATAAGAGGATACATACCATATTTGTCTTTCTGGGTCTGGGTTACCTCATTCACGATGATTTTTTTTCTCTCTAGTTCCATCCATTTACCCACAGATTTCATGATCCCGTGCTTTAAACGGTTGAGTAGTGTGTCACTGTGTAAATGTACCACATTTTGTTTATCCATTCTTCTGTTGAGGGACATCTAGGTTGTTTCCAGTTTCTGGCTATTTCCAGTTCTAGAAATGAACATGATTGAGCAAGTGTCTCTGTGGTGAGATGAAGCATCCTTTGGGTATGTAGAATAGCTGGATCTTGAAGTAGGTTGATTCCCATCTTCTTGAGGAGCTGCCATATCGATTTCCACAGTGGCTGTATAAATTTGCACTCCCGCCAGCAATGGAGGAGTGTTCCCCTTACTCCACACCCCAGCAATGGAGGAGTGTTTCTCTTACTCCACACCCCAGCAATGGAGGAGTGTTCCCCTTACTCCACACCCCAGCAATGGAGGAGTGTTCCCCTTACTCCGCACCCTTGCCAGCATGAGCTGTCACTTGTTTTCATTGATCTTAGTCATTCTGACAGGTGTGTTTTGATTTGCATTTCCCTGATGACTAAGGATGTTTAGCATTTAAGTGTTTCTCAGCCATCTGAGTTTCCTTTACCGAAAATTCTGCTTTATGTATTTTGGATATTAGCCTTCTATTAGATGTGTAGTTGGTACAATTTTTTTTCCCCATTCTGTAGGCTGTTGCTTTGTCTGAATGACAGTGTCCTTTGACTTACAGAAGCTTTTCAGTTTCATCAGGTCTCATGTATTAATTGTTGGTCTTAGTATCTGGGCTAATGGTATTCTGTTTAGAAAGTCTTTTCCTGTGCCAATGAATTCAAGGCTAACCTGCATCCAAATACCAGAAGGTTGCATGCCCACCAGAGCTCATGGCTACAGTTCCCCAGTGTTGCCCTTCACTGTTAGAACCCTGCAATTTGCTGCCTTTACCCTGCTATAGGCTAGAAAGCCAAATTTCAATGTTCATTGGTAAGTAGGTGTGAAAATTCGGTAGAAATGACTAATTACATCATGCCATGCCCATGTGGCTAAAAAGTAAGTAGTTAATGACAATTATGGCACTGTAATTTATTATTTGATGGCATGCAGAATAATTAATGTGATACAAATATGAACATAAGGACTGGTGGTGCTCTGCATAATAGTGTACACTTATAATCCCAGCATAGGGGAAGATTGCAAGTTCCAGGCCAGCCTGGACTACCTAGTGGGTCTTTGTTTCAGTGAAAGGAGGAAGGAAAGCAGACAGACTGGAAGGGGATCAACTAAAATGAAGTTAATTCTATTTTAGGATGGATGATCCTTTTCTTCCTGCATTCCTCTGCACTGAGGATTTGTGGGGATTTGTGTTTGGCAGGCTTCACTCCGGTCCTACTGACGGACCCAGCTAGTGTGTTTGGTGTTAGCTAGCATCTGGTCCAGCTCTGGAGTCAATGGCTCCTGTCCTCAAGGAACCACTTTTGCAGACTCTGGGACCAGGGGGATGAAGACAGCACATGCATGAACCCATGAGTGGGCAGGGGGGCGGGGGTTCAGGTGGAGGGGTTTACAGTTTGAGAATTCTGGCTCAGACTAGGAGGGGCTGTCTTGGGCTAGGCTCCATTAATAGGAGCTGGCATGGCTTGGCATGAGCAGAGGAGACAGCTTCGGTTTCAGCGTGCCCAAGTTACACCGAAGACCAACAACATGGAGCTATTTATAATCTCAGTGGGGTGTTTTCCCAAGCCACAGCCCTTTGGGATTGAGGGGCGCCTGGCTGCTGCTCTACCAACCAGTCTCCCTTAGGCCGACCTGTTCTCCACTCCCCACTGGGTCCTCAGTTGTCTTTAATTTTTTTAAAAATTTTAACTAACTAGTTAATATTTTGAGACAGAATCACACTACATAGCCCAGCTGACCTGAAATTCGTCGTCTTCCTAACTCAGTCTCCTGACCTTTTGATTGAAATGTGTAAATTGTGCTGGCGTGTGGAGGCACACACCTTTAATCTCAGCACTCAGGCAGAAACAGGTGGATCTCTGAGTTTGAGGCTAGCCTGGTCTACAGAGAGAGTTCCAGGATAACTGGGGCTACACAGAGAAACCTGTCTCAAATGACCGAAAAAGAGTGTAAGTTGTTGTTTCCATCGGCTTCCACTGGGCAAACCAGTCCCCAGGAGAAAGGGAGCTGTGGCAACGAGGGCCAGTGGTCCTCAACTGGGAAAAACCAGCCGTGGGCAAGCAGGCTGATGTTTGCCCAGGACAGGAACAAGCAGCCACACGTGCGGGACAAGCCCGGATGGCTTTGAGCGGCTTTATGAGGCTGTGGCCCTGCAGGTTTCAGTAATGGGAAGGGAAGGGACATTTACATCTGAGGTGCGGCATTGCTGATGTTGGTGGTAGACATCTGTGCCAGGATGGCTGTTTGTGAAGCTCTCGGTCACGTCAAGAGCCCCCACACTCAGGGCGACATCCGAGTCTTTGAGGGATTTTTCTCTAACCATCCTCTTCATGAATGGCCTATACTCCTTGTAGTTCACTATAAATTCTATACTAAGCTATTAAATGCCATAATTGTGCTACTTTTTGATAATTTGAAAATAATATTTTAAAATAATGGAGAGATGGCTCAGAGGTTAAGAGCATTGCCTGCTCTTCCAAAGGTCCTGAGTTCAATTCCCAGCAACCACATGGTGGCTCACAACCATCTGTAACAGGGTCTGGTGCCCTCTTCTGGCTTGCAGGCATACACACACAGACAGAATATTGTATACATAATAAATAAATAAATATTTAAAAAAAATAATGTTTTAAAGTAAGTATATTTTTATATTTATTTCATACAAAAATATATTTAAAAATAAGTATTTTATATACCATAATATCTGTCTTCCTGTCATCTTTGGAGTCTGCCTCTGACCTTCCTGTGTGTCTGAGAGGCTCTGGTGCTGATGGGGGAAGAGGATGGTATCTTGCTCATCCCATTAGCCAGGATGGATGCTGTCAGCACACGAGGACAGAAAATTAAATACACATCAAGGTTGCACCTGCCCTCCTTCCTGAGCTGCGTGAGTCCCTCGGCGCCCATTCTAGGTTATGCGTGCTTGTCTCTCTTCCTCTCTTGATCGCAGGCTCTTTATTGAATCATAAAGTGAGCCCCAGAGATGTTACGGGAACAGCCCAAGGTCACGGGCAGGGAGCAGCTGTGGTAGGCTGCAGTCCAAGTCTTGCTCAGCCTGTTTTTTAAGATTGCACAGCGTCAGCTGTGCTATTCTGGGAGATTCCTGTTCAGAGCCACAGCCGCTTCTATCAGGCTGTACCTATCTTGGGGTGTGGGGGGTCACTTCCTCTGCAAGCCAGAACAGGTGGGAAGTGGCTCAGTATCCGGTGACCTGATGAATGCGCCCCTTCTCGTTAACCTCACACAACCTTGAGGTTTTAGAATCGGTTGATACGGATGAGTTTCAGGTGCTGATCTGTTTACCAAAAGGAAGAACTCTGACCATTCCATTACATGCCCATCCTCTCTTTATGCCTCTCACTGGGTGTGGGGCAAGACTCGGAGCTTGCCATAGGGTTGGTACAGGGCTGGGAAGCTGGCAGTACTCAGGCAGGTGCAGACGTGAGGGCACAGGCGTGGTCCACGGAGGCTGATACAGCCTGCTGGGGGCAGCTCCATCATTTGACATCCACTTCTATCAGCTGGATTTCAGGGGCATCTGTTCTAGAGGAAAGCTCACACCTCACGAAGCCATGTGCAAAAGAATGTTCACAGTCTTCTTAACTGCCAGAAAGCCCAGCAATAGGGAAACTGCTCACTAAACCACAGGGAACCTATTCTTCCCAGAGCACTTTGGCAAAATGAAGCGGATTCCTATATGCCGACCTGGAAGGTTTCCAAGACCCGCTGGCTAGTGACAAGAAACACGCTGTTGGGATGTGACACACAGCAGATAGGAACCGTATGCGTCCATGTGGGAAAGGGCCGGAAGGCCACACACCCACGAGCTTGGTAACGGTGCCACCTGTGTCCCTCTGTGGAGGACAGCGGCATACTGTGAGCATAGCATGGTTTATTTAACCAGTTACCGGCTGGCAAATAGTGGCAATTTCCAGGTCCTGGGTCATTTTCTGCAGCTACAGACTGGACAAAGGATGATGTGAAAAGTTTATTCTGGTCTTTTCTGCAGCCTGGAAGTGCAGAAGCACAGTAATGACATGGCAGAAACATGATCGGACATTCACATGACAGGGTAGCAGTGAGGCCAGACAGATCCTCAGTAGCCGGCATCCACTTCTACGGCAGCTGGCCCAGCTCTGGGGGAATGACAGTGTCCTCCTGACTGTTACCTGTTTTAAAGAGCCATCTTCCAACACCGGACCAATGAAATGCAGTCTCAGCATGCATTTGGAGGGGACTTTGAGACCATCGCAGCAGTCTGTCACACAGGTGTCTGTAGGAGAAACTGTCACAAAGCAATTGCACCTGGAATTGGAGTTATACCATTCCGCACTCCCATCAGCAACACTGGAATATGCCCTTAAAAAAAAACTTAAGTTGGGACTGGAGAGATGGCTTTGAAGTTAAGAGCACTGGCTGTTCTTCCAGAGGACCTGGGTTCGATTCCCATTACCCACATGGCAGCTCACAACTGTCTGTAACTTTGTTCTAGCTGATCCAGCTCCCTCACACGGACATATCTGCAGGCAAAACACCAATGCACATAAAATAAAAATAAACAAATATTTCTGGGCATGGTGGTACATCTTTAATCTCTGCACTCAGGAGGCAGAGACAGGCAGATTTTTATGAGTTCATGGCCAGCCTATTCTACATAGTGAGTTCCAGGCTAGCCAAGGCTACACAGTGAGACCCATCTCCCCCTCCCCCCCAAAAAAAAGGAAAGAAAGGAAAAATAAAAACAAAAAAGTGTGTGCATGAGTGTGTGTGTGCATGAGTGTGTGTGTGTGCATGCGTGCGCACGTGTGTGTGTGTGTGTGTATGTGTCATGGCACTTAGCACATTGTTCTGCAACATTTGAAAAAGACTCGCAAGTAAGAATGCGTGCATGTGCTCTTTGCTTAGTTAAAAATGAAAAGAAAAACAAAAGTGACTGGGCTTCCCAGACAGGCAGTTCAGAGTTTAGAGTGAGAGGCTGCCCTTAGCTACAGTGTGGCCCCAGGGAAATTATTTATTCCATGCAATGCTCAGTTCAACATTGTACAGATGCAGGGAGCTTGTGTGTGGGGTTAATGAGAGCACTGGATGCATGAAGGCAGGAGCAGCAGCCATTTCTCTGCAAGAGTAAATGCTGGCTGCCTTCTCCCTCAAGCCCTGTGGAGGCTCCGAGAACAGAGCCTCTGTTCCTGGCGGCCTGGGTTCCAAATCCAGATCTCCCTTCATTGGTCTAGGGCAATTACTCAATCTTCCTAAGTCTGTGTCTGGGCACAGAAATCATCTAAGTAAGACAATGCGTATGGAGTGTTTAAAGAGGAGCTATGGGTGACCTGCATCGCTATGTGCTCAGTGGGTCAAGGCTTCTGACACTGGAATGCCTGCTTTTCTCTGCTGCCTGTCCCAGGGCCATTGGAGCCAACCCCCTGTACTGCGACTGCCACCTCCGATGGCTCTCCAGCTGGGTGAAGACTGGCTACAAGGAACCTGGCATTGCCCGCTGTGCTGGACCCCCAGACATGGAAGGCAAACTTCTGCTTACAACACCTGCCAAGAAATTTGAATGCCAAGGTGAGCCCAGGAGCATGAGAGAAGCGGTGGACCGGAGGGACCGGAGGACTTGCTGAGTCCTGGTAGGGTCTTCCAGATACTCCTGGGTACCTGGGTCCCACTGATGGTAGAATCAAAGAATAGAAATGATGTTCTCTTGTTAGCACGGCTGCCTTCCAGTCTTGATATCCAATAAGCGAAAAGGCCAGGCAGAAAAATCCCGGTCTATTAAGGCTTTCATTCTTGCCCATGGTTACGTAAGAAAAACTAAAATAGCATTTCGAAGCTCCCAGGCTCCTTGTAATTCAGGCACTCAGACGTCCCTTAGATAGAAGTCCTGGACAATTAGCTGAAACCCTACTCTGGCCCTGGTGGGCCCAGAGGACCAGCTGATGCTTTCTTGACATTTGCAGAACACAGAGTCACATCACGACTGGCGGTCTGTTACCTCCAACAGCTACAAATCCTAGTTCAGGGGATCTGCAGAACCTTGCGGAGCAAAGACAGGTGGCTGAGCGGCTGCCTGGGCTCAGCTTTGTGTGCAGGGGGAGCTACGGGAGGACCCTAGGGACCCTGGGGCATGGCTCTTGCCCTCTGCAAGCTCAGAGGCCACCATAGGAAATGAAACTGACAGCTGTAGGTTAATGAGGAGGCCCAGGCCACCCTGTGTGCAGGAAGCTGTCACAGTTCAAAGCACCACTCTGTAGCGGCTGCTAGGACCAAGCCGATCTGTGCTAATATATGCTTGGCATTTACTAGCTGGCAAAGCGGTGCTAAATACTTTTTTCAAGGTATTCTTCTTAGCTGGATATAACAACATCCGGAAAAGTACTGACATGAGAAAAGAGCCCAATGCGTGTTTACTACCGAGTTCACTGAGACACCAATACTAGGTCAAGAAACAACAACTTTGTCTGTGTCTGGAAGTCCCTCCAGCAGGCTCTGTCCTGTGGAAAGGTCTTTTTCTTTTTTTAATTTCTGTTCATGCGCATACCTCTTCATCAGAACTAATATGTCACCTCTTCCAGAAGGAACCTCCTGGGGGAGCCTGAGTTGAGTGACCAGATTTCCTTATTCTCTCTTGGGAAATTTTGGTGTCCCTCAGGGTTGGTACCCAGGTACCCTTGCTGCCAGGCTCCTTATTCTCCCAGTGAAGGTGGTCTGGAGAGAGGGGCCTGTGTAGCCTGGTAGGTACTAGGGAAGGTTCTCCCTGCTGCTGATGTGGAGAGGAAGAACCTCAAGGCTTGTGGACTTTCCCCATGTGGCTTCCCTGCAGAGCCAAGCTCAGGCACATGGTTCCCCCTCTGCTGAGTAGGCTGTAGGCTGAGGTGATTGCCTCTGAGGGCATGAGGGGCAGAGTCAGGCGAAGTCAGCGATCACAATTTTGCTACTCTCTTACTCTTAGAGTGGCCATAGCCACTCTGAATATAGTTTCCACCTGTTGGGAACTGCAGAGTTCTCACAACTACGTATCAATCAGGGGCTGCCAGGGACCCTGTGGGAAGTGGGTTCTGCAGCTGGAAAGCTGGACTGAGCTGAGGGGTGCAGCGTGACCTTCAACACTCGTGGTGAAGGCATGTCTCCTGGGAGGAGGGTATTTTTTAGGGCAGAGCCCCAAGCTCCCACATGCCCACTAATGCTCTCCCTCTTACCACAGGTCTCCCCAGTCTGGCAGTTCAGGCCAAGTGTGATCCCTGCTTGTCCAGCCCATGCCAGAACCAGGGCACCTGCCACAATGACCCTCTTGAGGTATACAGGTGTACCTGTCCCAGTGGCTACAAGGTGAGTGGAGGCTGGAGCTGGAGGAACAGGGTTCTATCTGCTGCAAGGCAGGCCATGCACAACAGGCTATGTCGTTGGCTGGTCTAGCCCAGAACATGTGTGTAAGTTGACCTTATTACCAGTGACTTAACCTTTGGGCGGATGGACATGCTGATGAATCAGTAAATGAAGGAAGGAAGAGGCAACCCTGTGGTAGACAAGCAGAGTTGCCGAGGGCTGTTTCTTTCCTCATACCAATGCCCTTGGCTCTCCCTGGAGTCCTCATTGCTGGCTTCTCCTCCAGGGCCGAGACTGTGAAGTGTCCCTGGACAGCTGTTCCAGCAACCCATGTGGAAATGGGGGAACCTGCCATCCCCACGAGGGCGAGGATGCTGGCTTCACGTGAGTGTCCATGGGGTGTGAGATGGGGTTGGGGAGGGCTGACAGGCCCAGCATCGAAGTCTCGACCTGTGCTGGAGATGAGGGTGGGCAGGGAGAACAGACCTGTGTTCCAGATTATAGTCACGTGTTCTTTGAGTTCCTTCTCACCTGGAAGAGTATGGGCAGAGCACCTGTGGAGCAGCAGGCGCTGGACAGCACAGGCTCACAGGGGAGCGCCTGGGCCTGGGCTGGCTTCCACTGCTCTAGGGAGGGGCCAGGAGTGTTTCCCACACACTGGGAACCTATAGCCCAGAGTAAATACCATGGCAGTGCTGGGGAGTGGTTGGGGGCATATAAGACTTTTTAAAAACTTTTCTATATAATTTATTTATTTTAATTTAATGTGCATTGGTGTTTTGCTTGTCTGCATGTCTGTGTGAGGGTACTAGGTCCCCTGGAACTGGAGTTAGTTAGACAGCTGTGAGCTGTCCTGTGGGTGCTGGGAATTGAACCCGGGTCCTCTTGAAGAGCAGCCAGTACTCTTAACCGCTGAGCAATCTCTCCAGCCCCCCTAAGAATCTTTTAAATCTCCACGGGCCCTCTGAGCCCCCATTTTAAGCTGAACAAGTCTCTAGAAGCTGTGGCTAGCCCTGTGTTCGCTGAACAGACAAAGGTGGAGTCACATCCTGGTCACTCCTTTTGGCGCCCTACCTTTGCGTGACTCTCACTGGCTGGCCACTGCGGGGAGGGATCCCACCCTGAACGGCAGGCATTTCCCATGCTCTGGATGCAGCTGCCCTCACCACTTAGCATACTCGAGCCCATCCAGAGCAGATGTTATATCTTCACCCCTGCACGAGCCTGCTTTCCCCAGGAAGCCCCCACCCCATCCCGCCCTCCCAGAGCTTTTCTGAGGAACACAGTACTTAGCTGCTGGCGATAAATTGCCTACTGAACAAATTGGCTCCTCAGAAAATGATGTTGAATTTATGGGCGGAAATGGCCAAACCTGCCTCTGCAGACCCAAATTACCAGATGTAAAAAATAAAGTGCTAAGTGCCTCTCCTCCAGTGTTGCCTTGGAAACGCATCCTTACAATAGGCAGGCGCACCTCAGGGGCAAGCAGCAGCTCCAGTCAAGCTTTCTCCCCGTTCTGGTCCTCGGCTCCTGCACAGGGCTGGGATGCCCCTTCTGGGATGGGGGGC
The DNA here is from genome assembly GCF_018167655.1 of Microtus oregoni. NCBI lineage: Eukaryota > Metazoa > Chordata > Mammalia > Rodentia > Cricetidae > Microtus > Microtus oregoni. The sequence continues at coordinate 19,495,444 of NW_024543071.1, forward strand.
AAGCGGGTTGGCCTTACATCCTGCAGCCAGGCAGCCTATAGCACCAGGTGGGAGGGGAGACGTCCTTTCCACCTGCCTTATGCCCTGAGATTTTGCCAGAAGACTTTCTGCGCAAATGTCCTGTCATCCTAGCTTAAAACCGAACTCCAGAAGATGCCTGTGGCACAAGCTCCGGAGCAGATGTAGACCACCCCACACAAATGTTCTTAGACCAACAGCTACATTTTTTCATTGTAAGTTTGTTTCTTCCATGCAAAGGAGACAGTGTCATGGATATCATAAATATTCTTGCTGTTTTAAAATAAAACAAGTAGGTTAAGTATGCTACCCCCATCCCCCAGTGGTATCTGTTGTGCATAGCAATTGGGTACCATTTTTAACTTATTATTTATTCATTACGTTTTTTTCTAGGCAGGGTGTATTGGGGAACCAAGGCTGCCCCGTAATACGCAGATATCCTTTTATTTTGGCCCCCAGAGTTCTAGATCACAGCTTCTGGTACCCCACATAACTTTAGGTACCTTTGAAATGTCACCAGCAAGCTTCTCCATAGCAATGAAAACCATCTTTCCCTTTCTGGCTGCAGCTAGTATTTCCACTGTGTTCCACCCTTCAGGTCTCTATTGTGATATGATTGTATGCCAGGAGCGACTGCCCCCAATGAGGGCATAAAAGCTGAAGTTTAAAGCCCTCCCCGTTTCTTGTCACCATAAACTTCTAATTAGAAGTTTCTTTTGCCTGGGTCTAGTGGTATGTATAGGTAATCCTGTGGCTGGGTCTGGTGGTACACATAGGTAATCCTATGGCTGGATCTGGTGATATACATAGGTAATCCTAGGCTGGGTTTGGTGGTATACATAGGTAATCTTAGGCTGGGTCTGGTGGTATACATAGGTAATCCTATGGCTTGGTCTGGTGGTTTGCATAGGTAATCCTACAGCTGGGTCTGGTAGTACACATAGGTAATCCTAGCATGCAGGAGACTGAGGCAGGAGGATTATGAGTTTGAAGCCAGTTTGAGGTACATAAATGAGACCTTATCTCAAAAAAAGTTATTAAAGTTTCTTTGGGGCATGGATAGATGGCTCAGTGGGTAAGAGCACTGGCTGCTCTTCCAGAGGACCCAGGGTTGAGTCCCAGCTCCTGCATGGTGGCTCATAGCCATCGATAACTCCAGCCTCAGTGGACCTGATGCCTTTTTCTGGTCTCTAAGGCCGCCACACATGTAGGTGGTGCACATACATACATGTAGACAGAACACCCTTATTCATAAAAATAAATAAGATCAGAAGAAGTTTCTGTGTCTGAGTTAATGATGACTAATAACATACAAACCAACACAACTATTATAAAATTTAACATTGCTACCCACAAGGTAATGTTTCTGAGACTGACCTCCTTCATGGGTGGATGGCTCTATTCTGTGTCAGTTGGTTTGTGTGTCCGTAGATGGTCCGTGTGCGGTAGGAGAGAACAGCTGCCTTGATGTTTTGTTTGAATGTATATTACAGACTTCCTGGGGAGGTCTGTTCACATAAACCCACTGTCAGGATCAGGATTTGTCATAGACCTGCCACGCAGATTTTGGAAACCCTTCCGGTTTATATGCCCAAATCTCCTGTGTGAGCAGGTGGCGACAGTATTTCAGTTCTGTCAAATGACAGCTCCACGGGCCCTGTCAGTTATTTTTAATGGTTGACTTGCTGTTTTTCTTGACACCTGGAGGCACAGCCTACCTACCTCCTGCTTGGGCAGAGAGTGACGCCTTTGCTGAGGCCTGGGAAAGATGAAGGAGATCTATGGACATTTGCTGGCTGTGAATCCCTCAGGCCACACTCTCTGGCCCTTATAGCCCTTGGGAAACCTCACATGCCTGAGGCTAAGGAGTCCCCTGGTTTTTAATCACCAACTTCTAGAACCTTCTACAGCCCAGCTACTGCTCGGCCCAGTCCTATCATTACTCTCTTTCTGAAGTCTGTGCCCTGAAAGATTTGAGCAGTGTAGACGGGCAGATCCTGCCTTCTCACTTCGGGCTTTGCCAGTCCCTCTGTACCTACTGCCTCCCCTCCTGTGTTGGAATTCTTGTCGAGGCTAGACCCTCACCTCTTCCAGGAAGTCTGCCTGACCATGCCCTGCTGAGGAAGGGTTAGGAGCACTCTGCCCACACCTGGCTTCGGAGGCTCCACCATCCTGATAGTACTTCTCTTTGGGCCACTGTCTCCTGTTTGTCTCCCCCACCACACTGCAAGCCAGAGGATTCCTTGAAGGTGGAGCCAGGCTTGTTACTTTCTAATCTGTTCACCTTCTGGTCTAAAGTAGAAGCCCCAAACATATGGACTAAGGATTCTGACCAGTGGCCAGGCTTTCCCTGTCCCTCTTCATCCACCCCCGCCCCCTCCACCGCAGGTGCTCCTGTCCCTCTGGTTTCGAGGGGCCGACCTGTGGAGTGAACACAGATGATTGTGTGAAAGACGCCTGTGTCAACGGAGGTGTCTGTGTGGACGGTGTGGGCAATTACACCTGCCGGTGCCCTCTGCAGTACACAGGTAAGCACTGCAGGGTCAAGGCATGCCCCATCCTTTGGGGACGCCAACGTCTGCATGGGCTCCAGAGAAGACTGCAGCATCTGCTGCCTCTTGCTTCTTCTTCCCCTAGGAAGGGCCTGTGAGCAGCTGGTGGACTTCTGCTCCCCGGATCTGAACCCGTGTCAGCATGAGGCCCAGTGTGTGGGCACCCCGGATGGGCCCAGGTCAGTGTCCCCCACTGCCAGTGACTCCAGCCTAGGCTTGGCTTCGTCCCTCCCTCCCTTCCTCATATGTTGGTCTGGGTTCCTGAGAGCCATCATAGAGGTGGCTATGGGCACAGCTTTGGCCACACAGCCTGGGGGGTGTGACTTGCTGCAGCTTGGCCCTGCGTAGGTGCTGGCAGGACCGAGCCCACTCTTCTCATTGGGAACTGGGAGCAGCAGTAGAGTCCTCTTGAGGTGCTCACGAAGGGACGTGAGAAGGCATTCCTTTGGAAGGTACTCACTGAGCCTGACAGCCATGCTCCAATCACAGCCATTTATGCCAGGTCCATGACCTCTCACCCCAATCACAAAAGCCACAAAGCTCACAAAATTAAAGAAACCCCCAGAACAAAGCCTTACCTGAAAGGAAGGCTTGTGGAAGGCTGTTCACACTTGCCGCTCCTCCGTGGAGGGTGAATATGCATAGGTTCTGTGGGAGTCTAGACTTAGCTGTTTACTGGACGGCCTCAGATGCCCCTGGCAACTTCCATATATGCTCAATTATATGCGGTCTATGACCTAAGTGTGGCTCCAAAGCTCAGAATTCCAAAACCTGTCCACCCAGAGCAAGGAGTCATTGCACTAACTGGATTATGTAGAAGGGCTTGTCACCTGGAGGTTGCTGGATAAAGGTCATATGGGATTTTGAAAATGTCACTCTCTTATACACAGTCCCATTCCTGGAATGCCCCTCCTCCCCTCCATGAAGTCAGCAAAGAGTTGTTAGGCTCGGACTTCCTGTGGTCTATGGCGGAGTGACTCAAGCCCAGGAATTGGGACTAAGGCTAGCGGTAGAGACCTGAAGAAGCCTGCTATGTAGGCAGTAGTGTCCAGGGACTGTTGGGGACCAGCTAAACATGCACAGTGGACTGCAGCAAGGCCTCTGTGAAAATGAGAGAGACATTGCGCTCCTTTGTAAGGTACAGGAATGGGAGCAGAGATGGCAAAGCCAACCAGGGAGCAGTGTGCCATTTTATGTGGTCAGGATTAACACTGTAATAGGAGACGGGTTCTGTACTTGTGCATATATATGTATAGCAGGCTAACAATCGTCTTTCCAGCCTGAGAAGCACTGGGTTTGAAATGAGAAACAACTCCAGGCAAGAATGCAGTCTGCTTACGTGGGGTTTGGAGTTGATAGTTCAGACAGGGAGCTGGAGAGGTGGCTCAGAGGTTAAGAGCACTGTTCTTCCAAAGGTCCCGAGTTCAATTCCCAGCAACCGCATGGTGGCTTACAACCATCTGTAATGAGATCTCTGATGCCCTCTTGAGTCATCCTCATCAGCTTATGCCATGAGACCCAATATGAACAAGTTCAATAGAACCGCTGCCCATGCATACTTCAGCATTGCCAGGGCAAAAATTAATTAATTATTAGGGGTTCAGGGGTTACTTGGACTTTTCCAGCCCAGATTCCCCCACATACAGCTCTGTCCTTAGTAAAAGAGACTCTGCAGAGGCAGGATGAACGTCGGCTGACCCTCTCTCTGTCCACCACAGGTGTGAGTGTGTGCCAGGTTACACCGGTGACAAATGCAGCGAAAATCAGGATGACTGCAGGGATCACCGCTGTCAGAACGGGGCTCAATGTGTGGATGAGGTCAACAGCTACGCCTGCCTCTGTGCTGAGGGCTACAGGTGAGCCTCTGGGGCCACACTGTGAGCAATTCCCCTGCCTCGGGTGGGACTGGCTCAGGAGAGTAACAGTCCCATTCTGGGAGCTGAGTGCTGGAGGTATGGGTGTGACTCCACCGGTCCCAACTATGCAAACTTGGGAGGGTCAAACAACCACTTAGAATTTGGGCATAGACTTCCAAACCTGTTTGTTGAAGTCTGAAGATGGGAACAGTAAAGAAGGAATTTAGAAGGAGTTATTGTCATGCTTCTGAATGTGGGCATCCAGCTGTCCCAGCACTATTGGTTGAAAAGACTTTTTTTTTTTTTCCTTCACCTCATTCAATTGTCTCGGCTTTCTGGCGAAAGCTCCAGGGCCTGCAGGTTTAGGGATGCTTCTGTTTACTGTTCTTATGCCAGCAGCATGCTGTCTTTATTACGGCAGCTTCGTGCTGAGTTTTTAAATTGGAAAGTGTAAGTCCTCCTGTTTGGTTTTTTTTTTCTTCCGAGGTTGTTTTGGCTATCCTGGGTTTGTTGAATTTCCAGGTTAGATAGTCAAATTTTGCAAAAAAAGTAGTTTGGGATTTGGTAGGAGCGTTATTGACCTGTGGAGCAGTGTAGGGAGCAGTGGCATTTTAATAAAACAATATTGGATTTTCCCATTTTTGAGCGTGAACTGCCTCTCGGCATATATAGGCCTACTTTAGCTTCTTTCAACAACTGTTCTGTCATTTTTAAAGTACATGCTTCACACTTATTTTGAAACATTTTTTAAATTATTATTTTTTGTGTATGGTGTTTTGCCTGCAGGGATGTCTATGCACCAAGTCTGTGCCTGGTGATATCAGAGGCCAAATGAGGGTGCCAGATCCCCTGGGACTGAAATTACAGATGGTTGTGAGCTGCTTTGTGGGTGCTGAGAATCCAACCTGGGTTATCTGGAAGAGAAGCCAATGCTCTTAAGCACTGAGCTATCTTATCTCTCTAGCTCCTCATACATAATTTTGGAATTATTTCCTAATTTTAATTCTTCTAGAGGATATTATAAATAGAATTGATTTTAAAAAGGTTCATTTATTTTACTTACGTGTACAAGTGTTTGACTACACGTATGTATATGCACCAAGTGCATGAAGTGGCCAAAGGAGTCAGAAGTGGGCATCGGATCTGATGGAACTTAGGTGTAAGTGGGTGTGAGCCACCATGTAGGTGGTGGGAATTGAACTCAGGTTCCCTGCAAGAGCAGCCAGTGCTCTTAACTGCTGAGCCATCTCTCCAGCCCCCTGGAATTGATTTCTTAATTTGTTGCATGTGCACTGATTTTGTAAATCAGGCTGAATCCTTCAATTAGTTCTAAGAGCGTTAGTAGATTCCTTAGGATTTTCTTCTACAGGATAACATATCTATAAATAGATAATTTCCTTCCTCTTTTTTAGCGTAGATGTGTGTTTTCTCCCTAACTGCTCTGCCCATACCCTGCAGTGTACAGTTGTATGAAGCTTGTGAGAGCAGGCACTCTTGGCTTCTTTCTGCATCTACAGGGCAACATTAACCTCTGTCCGTCGAGTGTGATGCAGGCTGTGTGTGTTTTTGGGCTGTAGATTTCCCTTCTACTTCCAACTTGTTGACATTTCTTTGATTTTTTAATATGTTACTATGATGTTCAACATTGATTGATTTCAGATGGTAAATCAACTTTGAGCTCCTGGGGTAAAATTTAAATGGTCATGATATATAATAATGTTTATGCTCCATTTGATTTGCTGATATCTTGCTGAGGACTTTTTTCCTATGTCCCTTAGTGACATTGCCTGTATTTGTTTCTTTCAGTGTCTTTGTCTCGCTTAGGTACCAGCGTCTCAGAATCAGGAAGTGTTCCTTTATTATGTACTTCTTAGAAGAATTTATGGAAAAACGAGGATTAGTTATTTTTTTTGAATCTTTAATAGGATTAATCAGTGAAACAAACCCTTTGGGCCTGGGGAATTTTCTGGTCACTAGTTCAATTTCCTCAATTGTTTGTTAGTATATCCCAGCACTCGGGAGGCAGAGGCAGGCGGATCTCTGTGAGTTCGAGACCAGCCTGGTCTACAAGAGCTAGTTCCAGGACAGGCTCCAAAACCACAGAGAAACCCTGTCTCGAAAAACAAAACAAAACAAAACAAAAAAAAAACAACAACAAAAAAAAAGATTATTTCAAGTCTTGAGTCAATGTGGGGAGTTTTTGTGTTTCTAAAAATTGACCGATTTCATCTATTCTATCCAATTAGCTGGCACACAGTTGGCCATATGTGCCCTTCTGAGTCTCCCTGTGTTGTGTTGGGGGTTATTAGAAACCAGGGCCTTGTGCCCGCTAAGCAAATGCTCTATCTCTGCCACCTCCCCAGGTAACTGCTTTATTTCTGTAAGTCTGCCAGCAATGTGCCCGCTTTTATTTCTGCTTTCTGTAATTCAGGGCCTCCTCACCACCATCTCCATCACCGCCGCTTGTATCTTAAGTCAGAGTTGTAAAACCTGCCCTGCAGAGTTACTGGCATGGGGGGAGGGAGTGAATCTTCAGCTTCCATGTGTGTGCCAATCACCTGACCTGTTAGAAAGTGCGCGGGGGGGGGGTCCTTTTCTGGGAAGGGCCAGATGATGCTGCAGGAACTGCTCCAGGTGTCCCTCCTGGAGCTCAGCTCCCTTGGAAAGCAACACTCACAAAGGACATCTTCTGGGTGTCCTTTAAGGGTCCATTTTCTTGGGGTGGTTAGTGAATTTCTGACTAGCACAGTGGGAGAGACTCCCTCCCTCCGCTTCATTTGGCCCCCACCCTCTCTGACCTGTGTCTTTTCCTCTCAGCGGACAGCTCTGTGAGATCCCACCTGCCCCCAGGAACCCCTGTGAGGGGACTGAGTGCCAGAATGGGGCCAACTGTGTGGACCAGGGCAGCAGGCCTGTATGCCAGTGCCTGCCAGGCTTCGGCGGTCCCGAGTGTGAGAAGCTGCTCAGTGTCAACTTTGTGGACCGTGACACTTACCTGCAGTTCACGGACCTGCAGAACTGGCCTCGGGCCAATATCACTCTTCAGGTGTGTGTCTGGGGACCTGGTCACTCAAAGGGAGTCAGGGAGCAGGGTATCCCCGCTCCTCAGAATGTCAGGCTACACCCCTGTCCACAGAAACCGAAAGGAACCTGTGTGGACCGCTGTTATCCTCGGGTTAGGATGAGTCATCTCGGGGACAACTGTGACAGGGTCCAGACGAAGCTTGCCTGAGGCCTTGCCCACAGGCCTTAATCATAACCTCTGCTCAGCTCTGGCCTGCTCCATGTGCCTGGAGTGATTTCTGGGCTTGTCTTTAACCAACAGTTTTGGGGTCCCCTAAATGCCCATTTTGTGCCTTCAGTGTCATTTCAGAACATCATCATGTTGAGGGGGAAAAACCAGCTTCTACTTCAACAAATGATGAAAAATCTGGCCGTTGTGCTGAATATGTCCCAGAGGAAGAGAGGGAGGCAGATTTGACTGCATTTTCCCCAGTAGACAATGTAAACTCTTGAACCCCTCTGCCTCAAATTCCATTCTTGGTCACAAGCACCCAATCCTCTCTCCTTTCCTTTGTTCTTTCTCCTCCTCAGCCCCTCAGATAGGCTCAGCTCTGTCCTCTCCAGTTGCCCTCAGTAAGCTAGCAGGCAGCTTATCCACTCTAGGCAAAACTCACCCCATCTAGACCCAGCTCTGTCCCCAGCCCCAGCCATAGCTCAGGCTCTTCTAACATCTTCGGAAGGTCTCACTGTCACACATTAAGGGATTCTTCTTTCCCTGAACTCTAATTCAACAACCAATGGTCTCAGCGGAAGCTCTCTGATTGGCCAGGCTTTTGTTACATACCTATTCCTTGACCAATCACTGGGCCCAAGGAAATGAACTAGTGTGGTTTATCCAGCCTTGGTCCATGTGCCCGCTCTGTAGACCAGGGCATCAGGATATTTACCAGAAGAATGCAGGGAGGGAGGGGGAGCTAGACAGAAGGAAGCAATTGTGCTTCTTACAGCCATGGGGACCGCCCTCCCAAATCTCCAACCACAGACCCTGTTTTCCAAGCATCTCCTTCTGGTATTATAGGGCTCTGGCTGGGGGAACCTTCCAGAACTAGAGCGTGTCTCCTCTCTAGTCCTCTCCTCTTGAGGCTCCCAGGGGTCCCCACACCACACTGTGGTGGCTGTGTACTGGCTATTTCTCACGGGGCAACTGGTCTTTATTTACCTGTTCTTGGGCGGATGCTATTCAGGCTGCAGCCATCCTTTTGCTAGCAGTGAATGACAAGTGAGCCTGGGACTGCTGGCCTAGGCCAGCCTCCCTGAAGAGGGGCGTCTGGTCAGGAGAGGGGAGAGAACGGTTTTCACACCCTTCCAACCTTGCGTCCCCTCTGTTCGTTTACCCGCCTGTGCTGCTTCTGCGAGAGGTGGCATGGGAGAGAAAGTGCCTTTGCCTCTCAGGTCTCTACGGCAGAGGACAATGGGATCCTCCTGTACAATGGGGACAATGACCACATCGCGGTTGAGCTGTACCAGGGCCATGTCCGTGTTAGCTATGACCCAGGCAGCTACCCCAGCTCCGCTATCTACAGGTAGGAATTCCTCAGGCTGTCAGCCTTCCTTGGGTGGGCATGTCAGGATGTGGGGCTCCTGGACCAAGAACTACACAGACTTGGCTGACCAAGAAAAAAGGCCATCTGGTCTCCTGAGCCCAGCCTATTTGGATCTGAGGCTCCATGGCACCCATATTTCCCCATCCCACCTCACCTCAGAGGCAGCCCCTAACTGGGGAAGAAACTCTCTCCAAAAGTCCCCACCTCTCCTGGGCCTCAGAAAGGGGGAGTAACAGGCATCAGGCCAAAGTCCGCATAGTCCCCTTGAGAGATTTGTCTCCTTGGGGAGCAGTGGCTGGGTTGATGGCCTTTCTGGGATGTGCCTAGCTCGGATCTTCCTGAGGCCCACTCCCTGGGTGGGGTACCCCCATCTCTTTCCAGTGCTGAGACCATCAACGATGGGCAGTTCCACACTGTCGAGCTGGTCACCTTTGACCAGATGGTGAACCTCTCCATCGACGGCGGCAGCCCCATGACCATGGACAACTTTGGCAAGCACTACACGCTCAACAGCGAAGCCCCCCTCTATGTGGGAGGTGAGGACCTTTCAGACAGAAAAAGCCTGTCACCTAGTCATGGTGATGGTGTCCCCAAGCAGAGCCTCCTGTGTTTTCTGGTCTGAGGCTGGCCAGGAGAGCTTGTGCTACGGCTGGGGAGGTGCCAAAGGATGAGGTGGTCCTACTGAATGGTTAATCTGGTGGATTGTGCTGTCCCGCCTGGTGTCTAGCTGCATTCTGGACAACCTAGACTAACCAAGAAGGGGCTGGCCAACAGGTCTGGGTTTTTCCCAGATGTCTTCCATACCACGGGCACCCATCTTGGCTCTGGACCAGTCTGGGATTCATTTCTAGTCTTGGACCCTCAGAGGCCAGAAACACTGTGAGAGGCTCAGCACAGAGTCCTGCATCAGCTGGAGGCTCCCCAGTGGACCCGCGGATGCTGCAGTCCAGGAAGGCCTGTCCACCACCCGCAACCATCTGCATGCTGTCTCAGCCTGGGGAGTGCCTGGCCCGCTATGTGATCCCAGCTCTGCCCCTACTAGTTGAGGCTTTCAGATGAGCTCCTGAGCGTGCCAGACAGGGGCAGGCAGCCTCTGCCTTGGGGTGGCTGCGAAGCCAGTAGCACAAAAGCAGATGGCAAAGTGCCCTGCACATGAGTTCTTTGCTTCGACTGGAATCTCCAGAAATGAAAGCAGACATCCCAGAGGGAAGGAAGTAGTTCCAGAGGGAGATAGCCAGACTTAGGGAACAGGCATTTTGGAATCCAGCTGGCCAACTGGCCATGCCTAGCCTGACTTAGCTCCAGTCCCAGAGGAAGTAGACTTTCCACATCTTTCTGGAAAGGAGTCTGATCCTCTGAGGTGACAAAGGGCCTCTGCAGAGACAGGACAGAGCCCAAGGTCACGAGGAGACATTGCAGAGCTGCCCAACAGGCACGGTTCAATCCCAATACACTCTAGTGTCTCTTCCTGTCACTTCAGGTATGCCTGTAGACGTGAACTCAGCTGCCTTCCGCCTCTGGCAGATCCTCAACGGTACCAGCTTCCACGGTTGCATCCGGAATCTGTACATCAACAATGAGCTGCAGGACTTCACCAAGACGCAGATGAAGCCGGGAGTGGTGCCGGGCTGTGAGCCCTGCCGAAAGCTCTACTGCCTTCATGGCATCTGCCAGCCCAATGCCACCCCAGGGCCCGTGTGTCACTGTGAGGCTGGCTGGGGGGGCCTGCACTGTGACCAGCCAGTGGATGGCCCCTGCCATGGCCACAAGTAAGCCTGTGAAGGACCAAGAGAGTCATCACCCTCACTCATCGAGACTTTTCCGGCAAGCCCAATTGCTTATGGCAAGCACAGCCTCACCAGCTGTATTTTTAAATCTTTAAATTGGAGCATATGGCCCGACACAAGATGATATTATTATTATTTGGCTTTAAGCTCTTATTAACTGGAAAAGGACAAGCATAGAATCAGATCCCCCCTCCCGCCCCTTTAAATCTTGGGAAGAGAACCAAGTGCAAGGCTAGGAGGGGTGGGACCCCCTCTGGCTGGCCCATGGTCTAGCCTGTTCTCACAGTCCTCTTCCCTGTCTCTTCCAGGTGTGTCCACGGGAAATGCGTGCCCCTTGATGCTCTTGCCTACAGCTGCCAGTGCCAGGATGGGTACTCAGGGGCTCTGTGCAACCAGGTCGGGGCTGTGGCAGAGCCCTGTGGGGGCTTGCAGTGCCTGCATGGCCACTGTCAGGCCTCAGCCACCAAAGGGGCACACTGTGTGTGCAACCCTGGCTTTTCAGGCGAGCTGTGTGAGCAAGGTCAGGGGGCCCCCTCCTGACTGTCCTCTGCTGGGTCCCTCCCCGCCATTCTGCCGTAGGAGCTTCATGTCATCATCCTCAAACCCCAGCAAGCCCTTCATCCTTGTCCTCCTCCTTCCCTCCCCTCTGCTACACAGGGGACTACTGGGCTTCTGTGCCCTTGTCCTCTAGTCAGAGTTCCACCTTTTCCATCTCCTGGACTCAGCCTGCCCTGCAGTTCCCTTGATCAGGACCCTGCCCTTCTTGGCTGAGGTCTCTCCATGAAAAGACCATCCAGCCACATCCAGTAACAGCCCCTAGCCAGGCTTGAGCACCTCGGTCTGTCAGCTTTGGACCTAGGTGTGGCAGGATGTCTGAAGGTTAGGGAATTTCTTCCCAGGCTTTCCCTGGGCCCCTTCACCAAGATACTTTGGCTAAGACTCCAGACTGCAGAAGCTGGGAAGAGGGAAGCTGGAGAAATTCAGCCTTGGGCACCGTAGGGTCAGTGCGTCATCCTCTCCATTGAGGAATGCTTCCCTAACGCCATTGCCTCCAGGTCTCAGCTCTTCTTGCACACCTGCACAGTGGGAACCACCTCAACTGGAGGGCCTGGGCAGCTAGCTGCTTCCTCTTCCCTCATCACACATTGTGGGCCCAGGAGGAAGTCGAGCATAGGTGCATGCAGAGCCGGGGAGGATGTTCAGGACAGAGGGGTGAGAGGGCTCTCCCAGTGGAGCCCTCCTAGGGTGCTACCCAGCGCCCCTCCTGCTTCCCACGGTGTGCTCTGAGGCTCTCTCTTGGTATCTGTCCCATCCAGAGTCCGAGTGCCGGGGGGACCCTGTCCGGGACTTTCACCAGGTCCAGAGGGGCTATGCCATCTGCCAGACTACACGCCCGCTGTCGTGGGTGGAATGCCGGGGCGCGTGTCCAGGCCAGGGCTGCTGCCAGGGCCTACGGCTGAAGCGGAGGAAGCTCACCTTCGAGTGCAGCGACGGGACTTCATTTGCTGAGGAGGTGGAGAAGCCCACAAAGTGCGGCTGTGCCGAGTGTGCGTAATGCGCAGGCGGCACACTAGCAGCTGGGCTGAGATGCGGGCATCACCATGATGGCGCCTGGGTCCTGGTGGGCGCGGGGGCACCGAGCTGCCTTTCCAGCAGACTGCACTGCCGGGGCAGAGGAGCAAGCAAGGCCTGGACTGCAGCGCCCTCTCCCAAAGTGCCTTGCACAGATAGGCGCTTAATAAATATTTGTTGAATGAATGTGTGTGTGAGGTCAGGCCACGAACAGTGGCAGAAGGTGCTGCCCGGGACTGAAAAAGGGGGCTAAATCCTGTCTCCACTTGCTTCTCCCCTGGCCTGTGACCCTGGCTGGTCTGAAACAGTTAATAATGTCCCAGTAGCCTTTGGCCCCTCTGAGGACAGCCACCTCCCGGGGTACTGGCCTGGTCTCTGCAGCCACATTTATTGGCTGCAGTCCACTCTCCAGAAGAGCTCCTGTCATGCGGAAGTAACTGACCCTTCTTCCTTGAGTCACACGGCCCATTGCCTCCACAGCTTGGGAAAGAGGTAGGGGTAGGGTTGGGTTTGAGTAGGACCAGGCTCTGAATCATGAAGTATAGAATGACCATGGAAGCTTCTATGAGGGGGTTCTTATGCTTGGGGTGATAGACCCCACCAAAGAGGGCAAGAAGTTCTTGGCTCCAGCAGAACAGACATTACTGGCTACAAAAGCGGCACCGGGCCCAGGTTTCCCTAGCCAAAAGCTGCTGGTGCCTCTAGCAGAGGAAGGATTGGGTATGAGGAGCAGCTGGGTGAGGCCAGGGGCTTCTCCACTGGAGGTCTTGTACAGAGGCCATGTGCAACAGGAGGAAGTCAGATGACCCAGATACTAAAAGTCTCTGCCCTGTGGCTCAGAGCAGACTTCTGCCCATTCCAGGCCTTAGGCCTGTGGCTGTGAAGAGGGAGGTAGACAGGAACCAAGCAGATAACTCCCTTTCTGGTCTCAAGAAGGAGGCCTGAGAAACTAGAAAATTCAGTTCCATTAACTTCACTAGCAGGTATTTATGTACCCAATGTGGAGTGGGTGAGGGTATGCAGCCTTTATGTGGACTAATTCCTAAGCACCCAGAGCTGCCCAAGCTGCAGCTCCTCACTCTGGGGGTTTGCAGAGGCAGCTGTGTGAAGTCACCAGATACACGGTGGGCTGACACCAAGGCTTCTCTTTCATGCAGAGTGAAATGTAGAAAGATGAGGTCTGAGCCTAGCAGGGGGCTGCTGAAGGGACAAAGGGTTATATGAGGTCTCACTTCTTCCTGAGAGGGTGGAGCCCTGGATCATAGTGGGGGAGGGGAGAGAGGAAGGAGAGCATCTGCGTGGGCCAGAGGTGTGAGCATGTCCCTCTCTTGGCTGCTTCCATCTGGAAGTGTAGGTAAAGCCCATGGGAACACTTTATACCTATGTCCCGGCCCATGTGGACACCAAGAGGAGCATTCGGTGCTGGTGAGGACACAAATCTCCTGTGACTTTAGGAGTTGGCACCTCCTATCATAATAGCTCTGAGACCAGTGAGACTCTGGATGGAAAGAGAGCCCTGCCCTGCCCAACAAGTCAATGTCCTCATGGCTGGGGTGGGGGGACAGGTTCCATTTTCTTAAGGCCCTGAACAAGGCCACAATGCAGACCGGCAAATCCCCAAGAGGGCAGAGGCCCAGGCCTCTAAGAGGCTTTACCCAACTCTGCAGTGTCTTTCTCTTACTCCAAGCTTTCAGGCCACTGTGGGACCCTGACAAGCAGCTACATCAGGTTGTACATGGAAGAAAAGCTTAGGCATGTAGCATCATGTCCCTTTCTAGAAATAGAGACGTTCTGGCTTCCTCTGTCCTGTGAAGTTACCGTCCCCAGCCATCACTGGAAAAGCCAATTCCTGGGCTGGCATGGACTGGCAGGTTTGCTCACACGGCCGAAGGTCAAACACCTGCAGTCAGGTGGCACCTTTCCCCAAGGCCTTGGGATGGGAAGTGAGAAGCTAACACAATGGTTCCCAGAGATCCACCCCGCCCTCCTGAAACAGACTTCTGAATCTGAGGATCAAGACTCATGGCAAAGTGAGGGTAACAAGGGTGAGCGAGCCATGAGCCCCATGCTCAACTTAACCTTTGACTCAGTGACTTCTTTGCCAGCCAAGGGGCTGGTCTATCATCCTGTTCACAACTGGGCTTGTAAGGTTGGGTAAGAAAGAAGGCAACTATGAGACCAGCCCTTTGAGAAATCATCTCCACATTGTGTTCCCCTTTGGCAAAGACCTTCAGTTAGTTTTGTGGTCAGCACTGGCTATTTCTATTAGACGTGCACAGAAGACACAGAAGAGATCCAGCAGGGTAAGGCCTCTAGGACTTGGTACTTGGGCAGCATTGCTCAAGGACCTGTGACAATGTTAAGAAATGGGAAAGACTGGCTCTGTTTCCCCTTTGCCTGCTGTTAGCCTAACCATGAAAGTATCTCTTTATACAGAATACTTACAGATTCTAATATATATTTGTATTTCATTTTGTTATAGTATTTTTATATGTTAAAGTCAACCTCCAGTGTCTTTTGATTTTCAGATGCTATGTGGTTGTGACCTTTTGTTTGGGGTTTCCTGGAGTCTTGTTTGGGTCAACTCTTAGAAATTGGCTTAAAACAGTCCCTGTGGGAGCTGTGCCTGTCCTTTCCCCAGGAGTATTGTTTTAGAATATGTCAGTATTGTCCATTGTCTTCCATATGAATATGACATTGATCCACTGACTTTCTGCCTGCCTGGTCTCTTTCTTCACCAAAATGAGTCTGCAGCTACCAGGGCAACAAGGCTCTGGGCTAGCACACTGGCTGGTCACCACAGGCAGGCGGTCTAATCCTGATGTGGAGGAAAGGGTGCGTGACAATCTGGGGAGCCTGCTTACTCTCATCTCCCACCAAGCGTTTACAGTGATGCTAATGTTTTGAGCATTTGTCTACAGTACTCACACATTTTACCATATTCTGAGGGGCTTGGAGCATCCAGGCAACAGATTAGAAAGTAGCTTATATTCTGGGACATCCTAGAAGGCCAGTGGAGTAAGGAGGAAACAAACATCACACCAGAAACCCTTCTTTCGGGAGGGGAGATAAGGATCTGAGCGACTGCAAGGCTGGGTCCCCCGGACAGGTCCTCCAAGCTCAAAGGCCTTGCAAGTCCTCTGTTGATGCCAGGGCTATGAACTGACTCACATGTGAGCACCATGAAAGCACAGAGGGATAATAACTTTGGTGCTGTCCCAACAGCGAGGGATTTGGAGATGGAACAATAGAGAACAGGGTAGAGAAGGGAAAGTGAAACCAAGTGGGATGAAAGGCTAGCCTGTCTGGGAAGTAAACCAGGCAGTGCTCCCTGGCTGACCGTTTCTCTGACTTCTATTAAAGCGGGTACCAGCAGCGGCAAATGCAAACTCACTGCCAGAGCATTTTTCCAGTCTATTTGTACCAGCTGGTTCTTATCATGGCTAAATTTGCTAGGTTAAAACAAAACAACAAACAAAACAACCAAACCCCACAAAACTAGAAACCCCAATATTTGAAATTAAACTTATGTTTATAAACTTCCTTTTTTTTTTTTTTAAATCCTGGGCTAAATAAACACATCTGTGGGTTGAAAATTTCCAACTTCTGTGTTAAAGCAAAACCAGGGGCTGTTAGACAGTCACTCCGTGTATCCACTGAGGCTAGCTGTGGGATGGACTGGTTCATACTGTGACTGAGTGTAGCTGTGGGATGGACTGGTTCACACCGTGACTGAGTGTAGCTGTGGGATGGACTGGTTCACACCATGACTGAGTGTAGCTGTAGGATGGACTGGTTCATACTGTGACTTGAGTGTAGCTGTGGGATGGACTGGTTCACACCGTGACTGAGTGTAGCTGTGGGATGGACTGGTTCACACCGTGACTGAGTGTAGCTGTGGGATGGACTGGTTCACACCGTGACTGAGTATAGCTGTGGGATGCACTGGTTCATACTGTGACTGAGTGTAGCTGTGGGATGCACTGGTTCATACTGTAACTGAGTGTAGCTGTGGGATGGACTGGTTCACACCGTGACTGAGTGTAGCTGTGGGATGCACTGGTTCGGTGGTGATCTTGAATAGACCCACTTCCAGCAGAGACAAAAGGATCCAACGAAGCGTAACACAGCTGAAACCCTGGCAAAGGCAAAGTTTGTGTTCTGCCATATTCCAACAGGGTCACAGGACTGGACAGCACTGGCTGGCCTGTTCCCTCCCTGTCCTGTCACCTGGGATCCCACATTGTTTCCACTCTATTTCCTCCCCTGAAGTCAGTCATGATGGTTTAGGGTAGTGCATACAATGCTTCTTTATCCCCAGTCCCACAGTTTACACAGTCTGCTTCCAGCCATATACCAGTGGGGCAGGAAGCTGTGTTGTATTCTGTTCTCTCCAGTGATTACACAAACACACTTTAATATCAAAGAAGTTTAATACGCTGCAATAAAATAAGCGCCTGGAAAAAGCTCACAGAATAGATGTCGATGTTAGAGTAATCCCTCCCACACGCTGTCCTTAGCTTCACACCCCCTTCCCTCAAAACCACCCAGGAAATCCTTCCACTTCAACGTCAGTGTGGGCCCCTTTATCAATAACAAGAACACAGTTATCTATGTGGTCCAACAGGAAAAACAAAGCACAGAAGCACAAAAAGTCTACAAGATTTCAAATATTTAAGAGACTTGGTACATACTCAAAGTTAAAATAACTCCAACTTTTATAGCTATACATACTGTTTTAAAGCAACTTAATATATTTTTAAATTTCATATATACACTCTCAAAGGTTCTTCAGGTGAGGTATGTAAACATTGTCTAATGAAAAATTTTCAATGTTTCAAACCAACAAATTCACAGCATACATTGAATTTTCATCTGTTAAAGACACAGTATTTTCCTACACTCACTAACAGTGGAATCCAGGCCCAAGATGTGTGCGCTGCTCTGCCAGGTGGCACCTGCAGACTCTTCTCACTTCACTAGTTTGGAAGGTGCTGGGGTCAGGGAGGGCTCAACCCTCCACAGGCCCCACTCTTGGGCATCTGGAGCACTGGCTAAGACTCACAAGACAGCAGAAAGGAGCACATCCAAACACCTACAAGATTGACCTCAGCAACAACACCAGGAGGGACCAGTAAAAACTTGAGGAATGGTGGAGACTCAGCTCCCTGAAACGGAGCTGGATCTGCAGCCCCTGCCCTAAACTCATTCTGAAGGGTTGTGACCTAATAGAAGCAAAATCCAATGCACACCTGAGCTTCAGTTAAACTGCATGGGCCTCCTAGGACCCCAGGCCCCTCAAAGGCATGGACACTAGCCTAAATTAGGGCACTGGGCTGTGCTTTTCATACAGGGTGGGGTTGAACGTCTTATGTTGTAATGCATATGAGAAACTAATGCCATGAGATCACAAAGATGACTAGCGTACACAGGCACTGGTCCCGGACCTTGGAGGAGCTCAATTTTGAAAACCACTTGTTCCCTGAGGGTAAACAGCAGGCTTACATTGAGATTAAGTGAGGCTAATGTGGGGATTTTCATTACAAAATACCAAAGACTTAGGAAAGCTCCAGCCAGAATTTCTATCTCACCTTCGTGTATCATCTACAAGACCCTCCCTTCCCCCCACCATAAGTAGTCACCTCCCCAACAACACAATGCAGGGCAAGTTCTCTCCTCCGTACGCTTTTGGGCGCAGCAGTGGAAAGTTTACTTTAATGCACCCACTTCAGTTTAAAAAACACTAGCGAATCCCAAACACCATCAGAAATATAAAAAAATTAAAAAAGAGAGAGACATATTCCAAAAGCCTAAAAAGCTACATCATTTTTAACAGTGGTTATCTGGGTGTGGATATCTGTTTCAGTAAGTTTAGGACGGTCACAAGGAAAGGCTGCTCAACAGAGTCGGACACACTAAGAGCCTAACTAGACTCTAGGGACCATGGACATCTCGAGCTGAGGCATAGAGGCAGAAGGCAGGACATAGGCTGGTTTCTAAAGGTAAGTCAGACAGAGCAGGGGGAAATATAATAGGCCACATGTTTCTCGGGTAAAAATTCCTTACATTTATTCTATGGCCAAATGAGCTTTGTCTCATCTTTTCTGCAAACTACAAGTTCCTGGGAAATCACTAAACTTTTGATTGGTGAGTCCACTTTTGATGTGTCTGGTGCTGGGAGAGTCCCCACACACTGCTATAGTTTTGTGACATGGGAGCGTGCAGAAGAAACAGAAGAAACAATTCAAGTAAACCAGCCTCTTAGAAAAGGCAAGAGGCTTCGCAAGAGCTGTCCTCCAACCTGATCCTCTGAGACAACAGGACTGGTCAGCACCTGGGGTCATATTGCTATGGAAACACATCAGAAAGAACACCTGGAAATCTGCTCTGCAGACCCAGGCACTGACCAATTACTGTACATCTGTATATATATATATATATATATCTATATCTATATATAATATATAACACAACCAGATGAGAATAGGGGCAGTTAAAGCTTGGATTGGATGGTCCATTACAGATGAAATGCCCCTCACAGCTCTCAACCTGCTGGTTTCATTTCTTTCTCCATGAGTGAACTGTGTTACGAAAGAAGTTCACTGCTCAAAATATATTCTTCTACAATACAATGCAAACCAACATCACTCAGAACATGAGTCTGTATACAGCACGCGTAATAAATATTCTTAGAAAACTATTTACAGCATTACATCTTGTGAACATTTAGATGAGAACAGAATCTACTTTCTGCAAAAGTTAAAAAAGTTTTGACTGTCTAGTTCAGTGCTAAATTCCCTGGCACCTAGTTACCCATTCACATTTCATCTCAAAATCAGACTTGCTTACAAAGAGCATCTTAGAAAAACATTCTCCAGCATTGCTGTTCGAGGGCCTTCCTTGTTTAGAAAAGACAAAGGAAGGCTACAGGAAATACGCAAACTACAGTTCAAATGGATGACAGTAATCCCTACATACCTGGTCTCCAAGCACCCTAGAGTCCTGGAGCTGCAGGTCAATCCAGCCATCCTGGCACGGTGGCCTGGTGACAGACAGGGTGCCCATGGATGAGGCACAGGGAAAAGGGCCATGCATAACCATGAAGCATTGGTTCCATGACGTCTAGGGTGCTCTGAATTGCAGACCAGGAGTCCTGAGAAGTAAAGCTGAATACATTTTAGAACCATGGGTTACAGATGGGTGGGACAGGGCCACATCTGCAGATGCCTGATGGGAAAGGGTGAGGAGGAAAGCCAAGGTGTTCTCAAGTGTTGCCAATATGCAGAAGGTGATGTGTGTCTCCTATGGATGTGTGAAAGGGTGATTCTCATAAATTCTGACAGTCAGACTAGAAGCTCATACTGGCAACCACAGTCGTTTCTTCTCATTGCATAGGCATGAGGCAGCTTGCCATGGGACTACAACCAAGGTCAATTTCCTGCACAGGTCGTGGAAGTGAACAGCTGAACGTACTAATGGTGCATGTGTGAGTTGGGCTGTTGGGGGAAGCCCCGATGCTGGGCTGAGCAAAGTTACAGTCCTTCGAGTCCCACTCTGATCTGGAATGGAGCATTAGTGGGAGAAGCATTAAGGTTCCCAATCTATGTTGTGTCGACCCAAATACAGGAAGGGGTTCAAGGTTACAGCCTCCTGCCATTACTGTGATGTTTAGGGGGTTGATGGCTAAGCGCGAGAGTTGGGAGAACAGACGGCAAGAAGTTTTTGGAAAGCCCTTTTGACAGTTAACTAATTTTGTTAAAATAAATACTTTGTATAGAAGCATTTGAACAGGAAAATATCACTATTTACACAGTAAAATAAATTCCACAATGATGTGTATAAATATGTACTCTATATATTTGAAATCAATCACTATTACAGTATCCTAGAACAACTAAGAATGCAGAAGCCACTAGTGAAATTAAGTACCCTAAGATACAGTGGCTCTAGCAATAATCCCTACCTGTGGTATAAATATACAAAATTATGCCAATCTTATTTGTTTAGTATCTTTACCATAAATGCTTCCGAACACTACATACAGCTCTAACTACAACACAAGATGTTCATCATGGTACCAATTGGAGTGGGAAAAAGGTGATCACTGAAGGGCATTCAGACACAGCCCACTAAACACTGTGAGAATCTAGCAATGAGAGAAATTCTTCTCATGTGGCATGTATGCATTCAGAGAAGCACTTGGGGGGGGGGGTGTCCCAGAGAAGATGCCACCCAGAAGGAGGCCAAAGGCAGGAGGGAAAAGGAAAGGCAAGGTACCAAGAATGACTCCCCAGATGAGGAGCTGCTTCAGGCTTGACCAAGTTTCAGGCCTGACCAAGAGGGACCTGAACTTGTCTTGCCGAAAGCTGCTGGTGCACAGACGAGGTGCTGTTGGCACACTGGCCATGTCAAAAATGTGTGGCCTGGACTCAGGTTTCAAACACACAAAGATCAGCCACTAGTATTCAGAGATATCGACCAAACTTGAGAACGTAAACCTGCACATATCCTATATACAGAAGACAAATGAGGACTATGGGTGTGAAACTACCAGTTCCTATGCTTTCAGAGAGGCACTACTGTAGGCTCTAAGTCCACTGGAAATCAGCATGTGCCAACACTGCTGGTGGAATGTCTCCATCAGTCAAGTTCATTGTGATGCCTAACAAAGATGACTGCATGGTTTACAAGACTGTACTTTAAACAAGATTCTAATAGATACAGTGATTCTGCAACTCATCAGCGAGTATCTAATGAACAGAGATGCTCTCCTTCTTCCTTACAAACACAATCAGGAGTGATGCAGCACAAAGCCAACCTTGTGCTGAGACAGACAAGCAAGATACCCAACGGACTACAGCAATGCTGGCCTATATGCACAAAGAAAACATGTGCCTAACTGCCCATACAATTTGATAATGACTTTTTGCAAAAATCAGTACACTGACCTAAAAGGCCAAGGAATAATTTTTCTAGGTAGTGTGGACCACATACAGTTTGTTAGTTTTATTATCTCCGCTTGTCCAATTCAAAAAGTGTAAACCCATTCACTCAACCTCTGGGGTATTCTAATACCACAGGCACTTGGATGATCTTTCAGGCAGGCAGTCTATGCTTTCAAGAGGCTTACAAACTGCACAGCTTGTTAAACAGGACAGGCCCACAGGGTGTGGAAGCTTCAGGGTCTCTTTCCTTGGCATGCAAGTCTATGCAGTTGCCTGTCTGCTAGAGGAAGAGCTGGGCCCAGAGCACTGAAAGACACCATCATAAAGCTTGGGAAACGACAACTCCAGGAAGGAGGCAACGGTATCAACTCCAAAGACAAAAGCATGATTACAGACAGCTTTTACATACTGCTCACCAGGTAGTCCCTTGAGTGCAGAAGAATGGGATGCTGCCAAGAAGCTGGCCCTACAATCCATCCCTTGTAGGTGAATCATTTTGAAAGCTGTCTCAAAATACTAGTTTCCTAGTTCTGCTGGTTTTAAGTTTTTAAAAGTCTTTCTTTGCAAAGGATTTGGGAGCAAGCCTAGGGAAAAAAGTATCTGCTGCATGGATATGAGGACTGCTTTGGGAATACATACAAAGATGTGACTTCATATTTCAAGCATTCTAGCATTTCAGTGGATAGTGTCATAATAAAATACAAAACAACAGGGAAGAATTCAAAATAATTGGGCAAGGGTCGTAGCTCAGTGGTAGAGGTCTGCCTAGCTTCTATCAGGGCCAGAGCACAATCTTCAGCACTGTCCACTAGTTGGGGGACAAGGTCCCCATTTTTAAAATTTTTGACATGACATTCGGCTTCATTCTGGAATGCAGAATATAAACTTTTATTTGAGTTTCAGGGGAGGGGAGGACTAACACTCTGGAAGCTGACTGGATTTGATGTAAAGATAGAACCCAAAACTCCTTCTATAGCAGTTCAAAAACTACCATTTTATTGTTCACTTGCCTTTAATAAAATTATTTTGAAAGTGTGTGACTGAAAATAGATCAATGGTAATACACTGGCTGTCACCAGGCTTTTGTTTCCATGCTGGGAGCCTTTCCCACAGCTAACTGTGGCACTGAGATTCAGAACCAACAGAAGTGTTAGCAGCTCATCTCATCCGGACAGTCTTGGCGTATTTTAGTAAACAAGTGAAGCTCTATGATTAGACACTACGGGAGGCAACATGGGATAGTCCACACAACTTAAGAACTCCAGAGGCAACTTGGTCAGGGGTTCTGGTCTATAGACTGTGGTGGCTTCATTGTGGGGATAGAGGGAGGGACTTAAAGGTAGACACACAGCTTGTTAAGAGTTGAGTTACTCTGAAACTGTCTCAGTGATGTGTCTCTACAGCAGAAGCATACAGAAACATGCTCAAGACAACTGAGATGGGGGGGGGGGTTTGTGGGAGACAGAGGGTGTGAGGCAGAAGAGAAATGGGGGAAGATTAATTCCCAAAAGGAATTATTTTCTCAAGCAGGGGTCAGCAGGCTTTTTCAAAGATACAAATAGTAACTATTCTAGGTTTTGTGGGCTTCCTGACCGCTTCTCCAAATGTTTAATCTGCACCATGGACAACCAATAAGGATATGGACATGGTTCTAAGTTAATAAAACTTTATTTATACATGAGTAGCCAGCCCACAGTTTGCATGTCTATGACAGCTCAAGGGTAAGCTAAGAGGAGGCCTGCACTGGCTGACCTGAGACCAAAGGGATGTTACCCAAACAGACTTCTGGGTAACTCAGTCTGTTTCTAATATGACAAGCACAGACTTGCTGATGACAACACCATAGCAACTCCAGTTTGCATCACAGAGCATGGAGTCATTTCCTGTGGGACTCTTAGGTCTGCTAACCAATAGAAACACTGCTCATAAATGAGTGACAGCTGTGCTCTCAGTCCAGCAGCCATCACAAGGCTGGAGACAGGCCAAATCCTGACTTACAGTGTCTGTCTTAGGGTGATCCTTGCTGATGAGTTACGTGCACAGGGGATGCAGAGGGTCCCCGGGGGAAATGGATGGCTCTTTTCTCCAAGCCACTACAGAACAATGAGGCACAAACCCCACAGCTTGACTGTGGTTTAGATAGGACAGGATCAAGTCTTCAGTAAAGAACCCCACCAAACAACAACAAAATAAAAACAGCCAAACCCAGGGAATCCCAGGAACTAGCAAATGTGGGTCAACAGACTCAGGTAACATTCCTATGCTGGAAGCTACTAGAACAGAGAAAGCGCCTGGGCAAGATTCTGAACCTCAGTGAGACAGCAGGCCTGTCACCACAGCAGACTGCACTTTAGGGATGCCACACAGAGCTTCGCAGCTAGCTTCATGGACATCTTCCAGATCCTGAACAGAGGGAACACTAGTCCTCTGGCATCAACTTCAGCTCGAGCCTTAGACAGCCACTTTAGAGAGCATAGGGCCAGGAGCAGAACACCTTTCAGACTTAGGATCCAAACTGTGCAACAGAGTGCATCACATATGGTGGGAAGTCATATTTGAAAATGGCTACAAGAAGGAAGGAGAACCAAGAGTGAGAGCCAAGCCAGGAGATGCTGAAGGGACAATTTCCCAGCTATGGGTATAGAAAGGTTTAGAGCTGCCATCAAGTTTTGATTTTTTTCTTCTTCTATTAACAAATTAACCAGATCAGCAAAAATGAGTTCAATAAACGTGAAACAATTAAAACCCTTAAATGTCCTAATTTTGTAAAGTGTGCATCTACATAAATGCAGTCACTACTGTTAAGTGTAAGCCAATTTTAAAGATGCCTACTGCACTGTTACGTGGGTACGTAACAGACGCTTCCACACGGCTCCCGCAAATGCAGCCTACTATCTTGAAGTGAGCTTTTAAAAATGAAAAAACACACTGGGAAAGTAATGGAATGAATTATGAACTTGAAACTGGAAGTGTCCCACTGTCTTATTCCTCACTCATCCCTCTAACTTAACCCAAGCCTTACAAGGGTGTGGCCAGGGCGCCATATGTGCGGGCATCGACACACCTCACATTAGTAAGCCTGGCTGTTTAAGTCACTACAACAACAATATCCAGTGACAACTATAGAAAAAGCTCTTTTAAGCCTTAAAACCATTTTTAAAATATTAAATGAACCTACTCAAAACATATTAATGCTTCTGTGCAACTTAATGCTGAGGAAGAGTTTCGAGCACGCACTCAGCAGTCTCATGATAGGTAGCTTGTGAACGGTCAAGGTCAAAGATAATAATAAAAAGAATAATGGGGGTGGGGAAGGTAAGGGGCGTGAAGGAGGCAGTGAGGGAGGAAGTCCACGAACGTTCGTGGGGCAGAGGTGACATTTAAAAAACACGAAAGCACAACTTTCATTATCTGTGAAATTCAACACAATTCTCAATTTCTCAAGAATCAAAGCTCCAGTCCTACCCAATTATCACAAGTTTCCATTATCTGCAGCAAACCTTTAACAATAGCAAAATAGGTAGAAGGCCTGTTTTTTTTTATCATGATTTGCATATAAAAGAAGTCCATCTGGGTTGATCTAAAAAGATCTGAAAGAACCTAAGTAGGAACTTTTACTAAGAACAGGGCAGCAGCTGTCCATGCAAGCCTGTGAAGACAGAACATGTCAAAGCCGACTGAGGCTTTAGCAACCAGGTGGTTTGCTGACTGGCCCGAAGGAAAAGTCAAGTACACACTGTTATAATGGAGCAACGTCAGAGGCCCTGAGTAAAGCCAATGGGGCTGGTTTTGGCTCCACCCAGGAAAGGCAAACATCATCACTTTCAGTTATTGCAGTTCTCATTTCTGAGCCATGGGACAGAGTGACATGCTATGGGGAGGATGGAACTATCAATCAGAACAGACACCTACTCCAGGCAAGGCTATTCATTCACATCAGGGAGTCCCATCTGAATGTCACTCAGCGTGGATGGGGGTGTGGCTCCACGGAGATTCTGGGCAGTTTCTCTCAGCTGCCTGGTACTCTACTGCACTCCAAGTCGGCTGTGAAAGTGGTATTAGGGATGTGTATGGACTCCGCTTACAGATACACTGCGTGGGGAAGAGGGAAGTTTACTGTGAAACTAGTACCAGAAGACACTTGTGGCCAGCAACTACATGCAGATGCACCCAGATGCATATGCACAAGGCTAAGCTTTCCTATTGCTGAAAAGAACATTTTGACTTTCACTGCATAGGGAAGTACTCTGTGTAAGAAATAAGACAAAGAATAACTCATTCTAATGGTCAAATGACAGCTACAAGATGAAAATATACACAAAAAACTTGAACAAAAAAAAAAATGGAACGCAAACCTCACAGAGTAAGTAGTACTACCACGCTTGCACGGCCCCAAACTGGAGGGTGACACAGTTAGTAGGAACACAGTTTAGGAGGAGGCGTTTCTAGCACAGCTTTTGTCCCATGGGCACACAAATCAGAGAACATGATCTGAAATGATTAAAAAAAAAGGATGAAGGGGTGATAAACAATATGAGTTTTCAGAAGGAAACAAATATTAATCTTTTATAATAATTATAAATCCCCTGCATTCTCCACATACCATAGAAATGATTTGGTTCAGCTTTCAAATATTACGCAAATAAAACCCAAACAAGACAGAGAGGGGAGTTGTGCTGCGGTCTGCAAGGTGCACCTGTCCAGGGGCGCACAGGCAGCTGCTGCCGGCTCCTCGCTCGCTCGCGCGCTCACGCATGCGCAGCGGTGGCCTCCTCAGTGACAGAGCAAGTGCTTGTGCGTCAAGTATAAAATACAAGCCTTTAGTCACATACATCAGCTTCTTAGCTTTTGTCAAATTTTAAACAAAAAGGATAAATAAGGCACTGTACTTCTTAAAACAAAAACTGCTTGGTTCCAAGTTTAAAACCCAAGGAACAACCAGAATAGAATGTACAACTTCCCTTAGCCATGGAGAAGTTCCCTTCTCTGAGATGCATTTTCTGCCATCTCAAACTGGTGTTCTCTGTAACATGAAAGGCTTGATAAGCTTATAAAAGCAGATTTTGTTAATGCAAAATAAAAGGCTCCTTCTATAGGTCAGTTCCTCTCTCAGCGGCCATCCAGCTATCACTTGGCATCTAACCGCCTCCGTTTGCCCTGGGAAGAGTCCAGTTTGGCCTTGAGCTTTCTCTTTCTCTGGGCAGCCCGGTTCTCTGGGCTTTTTGTCAAGGGTCTGGCTCGGCCCCTACCACTGCTCAGCTTCCTGCTCCTCCTTCCGGCTTTTGGGGGCTTTGAAGAGGCTTCTCCTGTCCCCCTTTGTTTTGCAGGCTTTGTCAGCGTGTCAGAAGCTGCAGCAGGATGGCTAAACCTTTTGTTTGCATCCTCTCTCTCTTTCCTGGAAGGTGGGCAGCTCTTCCCAGGAGCCTTTTTACAGATCCTCACTTTATTCTCTTTCAAGGTCATCTTCCTGGACAGTTGACCGACTCTGTCCTTTGCAGCTAGCTTCTTGGCAGAAAGGGCTCTGCTGGCTTTTGTTGCTGGCCCCTTGTCCTTATCATCCCGAGTGCCATAGCTGTCTGCTCTTTTGCGCTTGTTCTGACCTTCCACTTTAATCAAGGTTTCAGGCATCTGCTTCCCTCTTCTCCCCTTGCTTCCTTCAGCCCTCTTGGGGTTGACAGGAAAGCCATCTGCACCCACCTGGAGGGCCAGCTTGGGGGACATCAGCGGGTTGATGCACACGCTCTTTCGGCCCTGCTTAATTTCGGAAGCCCCACCCAGTGAGCTATCCAGGCGCTGGGCTCTGAGCTTTCCTCGAATATTGGAATACTTTCTAAGGATCCGGGTGCTGGCTGGAGTAGGCAAGTTGGTGGGAGGATGGCTATTTCTACCTTCCCTGACTTCCTCCGCACTGTCTTCACTGTTAGGGCCGAGGCTGATGTCACTGCCAGCCTCTGGTTCTACCCGGCCAGAATTCTCTCGTAGTTTAGCCCATTGCTTTTGTGTTTTCCAATTATTCCTAGCAGGAATGGCTCCAGGAAATTTCTTTAAGTGTTTTTTCAAGCGTTCTGCCTGTAGTGAACTAGGGTACAGGGTGGAAGGAGGGTACTTCTGAAGAGGGTGTTTAACAAGGGGTACGTCTCCTGGAAGACGAGTATTTAATTTCTTCACAATCACCAGAGACCGAGTTTCTGTTGTCTCTAAGAACCACTTACAAATATTAGACAGTTTAAAGTTCGTCATAAACAGCATCTGAACAGGAGAGAACTTCTGCACCTCCAATGAACCCCTACACTTCCGTGACCTCTTCTTGCTCTTCCAAATCTCCTTCAGCTTGTCGGACTTGCTCCTTGCTCTTGCTGTTGGCTGCGCTTCTTTCTCCAACTGGATCCAGCCCTTCTGAACTTTCAGGTACTGGGCGTTGAAGTTGGCGATCAGCTCCTGGTTCTCTTCCTCTGCACACCATCCCATGAACTTGGGTTGCTCCTCCACCACCGTGTCTGCATCATCGTCATCTAAGGACTCCACACTCTTGGAAGCTTCATTTTCCTTTGGTGCTGGATTGACTTGTGTGACTTTCTTCTCAGAAGTCACTTTTGTAGTGTCCAAGGCATCCACACAATGATGGTTGTGTCTCAGGTTGTAGGTTGAAGACGGCAATCTCTTAGGCCGTGTTACCAATTTTGATGGCCCAGGAGAATCACCATTCTGACTGGCTGATATCCCAGCTAAGTTAGATGTAGCGAGGCCAGCGTCATCTTTAGAGCGGGTGTCCTCAGCATCTACCACACTCACAGCGGCTTCCACATCCTGTGTGGCAATGTGTCCCGGCTTCTCTTTTCCCTGCTCTGGGTCCCTCTTACAAGGAATGCTTTCTGAGGGCACACGTGCACCTCTCTCATCTAGTCTGGGCCAGAGACTGATTTCCAGATTCTCCCCAGGCAGTGGCTGGCTGGCTGTGGTGGGGTCACTGCTTGGGGAAGTCTCCCCTTCTCTTTTGACTTCCTTTGCTAGCAGGCTTTTAAGAGTCTGCCTTGTGATGACTCCCACTCCTTCACCCTCCTGCTTGATATCTTCATCCGGGGAACGTTCACTGACACTGGGGTTTTCAGTGTCCTCCAGATCTTCTCTATGGATGCTGTCAATCACTGAGCCCTCAGGTGTTGCCCCACCAGAGTGCCCTTCTCTTTTAGAACGCTTTACAGTAGGATTTTTAGAAACCTTGATTTCAGGGCAAGCAGTGGATGAATCCAAACCCTGGCTTCCTGGGCACTTGTCAGCAGAGGACGACTCTACAAGCTGACTTCTTAGGCACCTATCAGAGGCCTCAGGGAGCTTTTTACCCTTTTTCTTCTTGTCCACATTCTCAGGTGAGTCAACATTTGCCTGACTTGGATCATTTTCTGATGAGTATCTTACGTCACTGTCAGGCATCTCCAGCTGTCCTGCTCCACTTGCCGCCTCACCTCCCTCAGGCTCACTTGGGTTCTCATCACTGACAATGTTGCTTTCCAGGAGGGGCATGGCGGCTTCTAGCAACAGTGTCTCCCCAGAGATGTCTTCAGTTTCAGCCTCGGTACTGATGCTTTGGTCGTGCTCAGACAGTTCTAGACCTAGGGGAGGATCAAAATCCACAGTAGGACTTTCATTTTCTGAGCACAGAGAATGCTCTTCTCTGATGACTGTTTCAGGAGAAGACTGAGGTCTATATAGCAGGTCTTCACTGTCTTCTCCAGAGATGAAGGGGGTGCTTCTGGTTGTGGGAGCCAGGTGGCACTCCTGGAGTGTGTGTGTTTCATCTGAACCCCAAAGAGAAGCTGATGGCTGATCTTGCTCAAGGAAAGATAGTACACTTGCTGTGGGAGGTGAAACCACAACGCTACCTTCTGGAACATCAGGCATATCCTCATCAGGCAGTGGAGCAGGCAGAAGATGTGCTGGGCTATAGGTTGTGGTCTCTCCTGGCCTAGGGGAGCTGCTAAGATCCTGTTCATTCACAGTAAGGCAAACCTCTGGCTCCTGATGCTCTTTAGCTGATGACATGTCTTTGTCTCCTTCTTCAAGGGCAATGGTTCTTTCCTTCCTAGAATTATCTGGGGTATTTACCTCCAGAAGCTGCACACCTAATGTGGGAAGCTGCTCATCTACTGTAGGAAGTTGCTCATCTACTGTAGGAAGTTGCTCATCTACTGTGGCAAGTTGCTCATCTACTGTAGGAAGTTGCTCATCTACTGTGGGAAGTTGCTCATCTACTGTAGGAAGTTGCTCATCTACTGTGGGAAGTTGCTCATCTACTGTAGGAAGTTGCTCATCTACTGTAGGAAGTTGCTCATCTACTGTGGGAAGCTGCTCACCTACTGTGGGAAGCTGCTCACCTACTGTGGGAAGTTGCTCATCTACTGTGGGAAGTTGCTCATCTACGGTGGGAAGCTGTATACCTACTGTATGCTTTGAGGTGGAAATTGTAGGAGTCTGTTTGGGAGTCACCACTGCCTCTGGTACTATTGGTGAGCAGCTTCCCTTTTCTTGGGAACGTAAATTTCTGGCCAGTGTGCGAACAGTTGGCAGTTCACAACAATCACCATTAAAAAAGTATCCCCGGGTACTCTTTCGGGCTGTTTTACGAGAAGATAATATGGATCTTTGATTTTCAAAGTGGCATTCTGTTATTGGTTGACTGATGTAAACAACATCACACTGGTTGTCATAATCATTTATCCTCAAGCCCGATGCCCTCTTACTCTTCCGAGCAGTCTTGATGGAGGCTGATATCATCTTGGTTCGTGAGTGACCATTGGATGCTCTGTGCACAGCTGGAGTGGAGCTGGGAGCTAGCCAATCACCTTTGGAATGATCAAATTGGCCCATGTCACTGGGGTATGTCTGGTAACCCACCTTGTTTCTACCCAGTGAATGAAGATGGTTCTCTTGCTTTGGCCTTTCATCTTGTTCATCTCCCTCTAAATCCTGGTGTAAGAATGTTTTTGAGCTACACTGTAAAGCATTCTCTTTGTCTGCAGTACTAGATGAGTTTCCCATAAACCCTGAGTCCCATGTCTCTTCTGATAAAGCTCTGAATGAGTTTCTTTGAGAAACACAGCTACCACTCTCTTCAGTATTCTCAGTTGCCACTTCCACTGCAGTCAGACTTTCGACTGAGGCTGGGGTGTGGTCTTCAGTATCCTCACGGGGCTTCAAGCTGGTGTCTTCTTCCTGCCCAGTGGTTTGGCCCTCTAAGCTTTTGGGACTGTGGAGGGAGTTAAAAGAGGAAGAATCCAATGCAGTGAGACATCCTACTGTGGGACTGTCTGCTGATCCTCTGGCGTTAAGTCGAGCATCTGGAATTTCAGAGGACTCTTTCTGGACAATGGTCAAGGCAGTCTCTCTTCCATCTACAGAGTCTGTCTCAGGAGATGGTTCCTTCACAGTTTCTTCAGTCACACTCAGAGAGCTAGGAGAACCCGATGAGTCTAAGAACAAACTTAGAGAAGCAGGAGACTTCTCATCAAGACACTCATCATCCTTTTCACTTTGTCTGCTGCTCAGCTGGGCACAACCCGTACTGCAAGTGGAGGCATCCATCTCTGTGGAATCCAGAGGCTGCAGGTCCTCAGAACCTGGCTGAGATTCTGTGTATAGGTCACTCAGGACACGAATGAATTGCTTCTGATGATGCGTGCACAGTTTGACCATAAACTTCTCCAGCGGGGGCTTCGATGGATGGTTAGAATCTACCGCTGATGCCTCTGATGAATCCTCACTAGACAAACAAAGAAAAAGAAGAAATTAGTAAGTGCATTTCCAAGGACTGTTTCTATAATATGAACTGTATCAGACACTATTTATATTCTAAAGAGGGAGGGCATTCTGGCTAAAACTGTCATTTATATTCAAATCTATCATTTACTTTAGTTCAATAAGAAAAACATAATTAGAATATAAAGCCAGCTCACCACAGTCTCAAAAATATCAGTATCTCTCATACTTGTTTTTTTGGGTTCTAGAACATCAAAGAGAGCCTGGCACATGCTAGGAAGAGCTACACTCCAAACCTTCATACTTTTATACTTAAAAATCCAGAAATAATTAACTTAGGAGATATATTGAAAATAAAGTTTGGTCACATTTTTAACTTCACACAGCCAACACAGAGCAATAGCAATCTTTTCCACAAATCTGATCCAAAATGTGAACCTTGTCAAGTGCTAACATAGTGGCACAAGCGGAAAAACACACACACTGCAACTGTTAAATGCAAGATTACTGAAGACACTGTGTAAGATTCCTTTTAGGCTGTATGCATACACTGAGCCTGAACTACGAATAAATTCTGACATTAGGTCGGAGTCCCTCCTGAGATATCTCATTAAAAATATGCAAACATTCCAAAATCTGGAGAAAGTCAAATTCAAAACATGTCTGTGCCAAGTATTTTGGATAAGAAATATTCAGCCTGTACTTTTGCTGAAGGCCAAGGCAACCGTGTTAAAATAACACTAGTTTAAGTCTATTAACACTGACAAATATTCAGAGACACGGCATTACAGAAATCATCTTACAAGAATTTTGAGAACTCAATGGCTTTAAAATGATTTCTCAGAAAGAACAGTTGGCTGCAGAATCACTAATAATGATCCAGAACAGGACACAAACAGCAATAAGAATTTTTACATTTATAGGTATATTAGACAATGGAACAACAAGCAGGTTCTAATTTACAGCCTAAGTGAGGAGGCAGATGTGAAGTAGAAACACCAATGGTGACTTACCAGCTTTGGCTGGCGTAAGGCAGAAGTACTACCGTCACACTAGCCTACCACCTACTCCCCTAGACCATCGGCAGTGAACATTTCAGCTCTGTAGCTGCTCTGCAGGAAAGCTGTCTACCCATGGTGAAGCATTTGTCTGCTCTCTGTGACACAGGTCAAGGTGGTGGGAGAGGCCAATACTAGACTCAAGACAGGTCACAGGCATTGCCTGCAGAAATGGTCAAGAAGTTTCACAGTTGGTTTATGCTTCTGGATGCTTAGCTTTTAGGGAGCCTACGTGAATGGACCCCAGAGTTTGATACAACTTCTCCCCTACACACTCTTTTCTGTCCCTCTGGTTTGTAGATCTTTAGGAGATTATTATTTGATGGTATATAAAACACAACAGAACATGGAGGGCAGCTGTATACATGTGTGCTGAACCATTGTTGATGCTGCCTTTTGACTTTCATTTCCTGGGCAGGAGATGCCTTTGTAAGAAGGCTTGCTGAAGACGGCCTGTCTTTCCACCTCCCACTGGTAGTGGAGTTATAGGAACTGACACATCCGATTCCACTCTTATTCTGACATTTACAGGATTAAAGGAAAGTTGTCTCGTCTCTCTGAACCTTAGTTTCCTCATCTGTATCCTGGGACTGAACAGCAATATACTGAGAGACTGCACAAAAGTGGGGCTTAAATAATTTTGCTTTCTCTGTTTCTAACTTTTTGGGACAAGGTCTCTGTATATTGTTCTGGCTAGTCTGGAACTTCCATCAATCGTCTTTCATCTTCCAGCCTCTGCCTTTTATATATTTGGCTTATGGATGTGGTAGCACACTCTAGCAAAAGCAATCAAGGTTTTTGTTTGTTTGTTTCCCAGGGGGACTTGAAACTTTCTGTGTAGCTGAGACTAACCTCAAGCTACTCCTCATTCTCTGGCCTCCACTGCCTAAGTACTGGGATTACAGTTATGTCCTATCATGGATAGCTAAATTTTAAATACCATTTATATTGTGCATATGTGCCACAGCATACATATAGAGAAGTCAGAAGGCAAACTTTGTGAGTATGTTTTTGCCCTTCCGAACAGGTGGGTCCCTGGAATTAAACTTAGGTCATCAGGTATGGTGGCAAAACTTTTATACACTGAGCCATCTTGCCAGCACCCCTCCTCTGTCCCCAAGTTTTTTTTTGTTTTTTTTTTTTTTTGATTTTTCGAGACAGGGTTTCTCCGTAGCTTTTGGTTCCTGTCCTGGAACTAGCTCTTGTAGACCAGGCTGGCCTCGAACTCACAGAGATCTGCCTGCCTCTGCCTCCCGAGTGCTGGGATTAAAGGCGTGCGCCACCACCGCCCGGCTGTCCCCAAGTTTTAAAAATATTTTTGTGTCAGTCTTTAGAGTCACATTATCTCTTAACACATCTGTCTCTCCATCTGCCCTTGTTCCTTGAGACAGGATCTTCTCTGAGAATCAGTAATTCCTGACCATCAAGACAAAGGCAGAAAGTTGGACAGTTGGAAGACAGTAGTGTAGGGGATGTCAAGTGATATGTTCTTAGGTGTGTTTTAAGGCTCTGAATCTGATGTGTTTTTATTTGGATGCACAGGTAGGAGCCCATCAGTAGTGTCCTTGGAGCCAAGAGCCTGCACATTAAACCCAACCTTTGTCCAGCTATCATTAAATAGCTAACTTTACAACTATAGTCATAAAATCACTTTTGGCTGTGCCTCCAAATTACTACTTACTTTTCCCCTCTAAAATGTTTCTTAACTAAATCTAAATTTAGATGATTTTTAATCTTATGACTTGGCCATTTAATTTTTAGAGTTAATCATTTTTTAAATTTTATTTTATTGAGCTATACATTTTTCTCTGTGCTCCCTTCCCTACCTCTCCCCTCCCCTTCAACCCTCTCCCATGGTCCCCAGGCTCCTGATTTATTCAGGAGATCTTATCTTTTTCTATTAGAGTTAATCTTAACTTCCTGATAATTATATTGCTTAATTTTTCATGTTTGGCTTTCAAAAAATGGTGTCAGTCTGTTTTAAATGGTTAAGTTTTACCCTTGTTTGATGTTATTCAAGTAGTCCTGCATCTTAACAGAGCCCGAATAGAGTACTCCCACTAACGTTTCTAGGCAACCAGCAGTGAACCCAGAGCAGAGAAATTCTATCTTGCAGACAGTTCCCTCATTCTAACTCTCAAAAACAACAAACAAAACAAACCCCCCAAAACAAAAAAACCATAGTATTTTGGTTCAGTGATTAATCTGTATCATATTATGTTCTTGACACCTGACTAAATATGAAAAATATAGTAGAGACGTTGCAATCATCTGCCTGACTTTATGTAATGTTGAAATCACATGTTATTTCTGATCAACAGGAGCCCTTCCTGTAATAGTTAAGTGAATTATTTATCAAGCAGAAATACTTAAATACTACCACCAAAGCACAATGAAATCACAGGGGTTGGGAAACAGGAGAGGGGTTGTAAAAGGCAAGGAACCTGACTTCCAACTCTCAGAATTAGTCCTCGGTTTATCTCCTTGGTGAGAAATGACCAGCACGGCCTTGATCACATAGTCTTTCTACCTTTAGCTCAATGGCTAATTTAGAAGGGTGTGGTAAAAGGATAAGATAATACTCATAAAAACTGTAAAAGGCATAGTTTAAAAGCAATGAGTTGCTTCACAACCCTATCTTTAATGATTTACTCAATGGTGTTTTTCTAGATCAGAGGTTAGGCACAGCTGAACTCTCCTATCCAGTCAATACTGCAATACTTACATTCCTGTGGTTGATATAAATGGTGGGCAGTCGATGTCTATGCTAGTTTCCAGGAAAGGACAGATGAAAATGTGGCAGGGAGCTGAGAGCCAAGTATAAGGATCTAGAATCTAGGAGTAATAGGTTCAGGCTCTCCCCAGCAGCTAGCTCTTGACCACCTAAAGACTGCTAGGTAGGCAAATCACCACCGATATATATATATATATATCAAGACCAACACTAACTACATGGGAGCTAATGTTAGGCACAGAAAAGGTTAGTCTGAGAACATGAAGAGCAAGAAGGCTTTAAGCAGAGTCAACTCTGGCTTGCGTCTTCGAAGAAAACATAGATGTGTATCCACAGTCCCCTACCAAGGTGTACAAGTGGTATTTACTAGGCGATAAACTGAAAGGATGTTTCCCATGTCCTCCCAGGGTGTGGTAAATCTGCTGAAAGGTTCAGGCTGGGGGTGGGGAGCAGTAGAGGGGAAATAGGAGGATGTAAGTTATCTGATAGGAGAAACGGGAAAGGAGACCCTTAAGGGAGGAAGGGAAATATCAAAGGAGGAGGGTAAAATAAGGATGCCAGAAAAAAGTCTCAAAGAGTTTAACTATTTACCTTTAAAAAACTATAATACACATAATTTTGTATAATTTTTAAACATATATGGTTTTAATGAACTTTTCTCATCTGGGTTGATGGTGCTTCTTCCAACAGCCAAAGATCACCTAACAAAAGCCAATACCAGACATGAGAAGTTCCTTTTTGAGTTGTTGCCCAGGGCTATCCAAGAGATTTCCAAACATACAATTGCCATTGGTTTGTCCCCAAAGAAAGCTCTTACTGCTGAAGATACCACAGACTTGAGGAATGGCCCAGAAACCCCTGAGCTGTGACCGACCTGAATGTTTTGATGGCACATTTGTCCTTAACTTCTCATATTTAGAAATCTTGCATGTCTAGACATCCCTCCATCCATCCATCCATCCCTCTACCCATCCCTCCCTCCATTCATCCATTCATCCCTCCATCCACAGAACTGGCTAGAAGTAAACCAGCTACAAGTAAAAAAGTAGAGCTGAGGAGCCAGCTCGGTCAGTGAAGTTCTTGCCATGCAAAGTATAGGAACCTTAGCTTGCTCCCTAGCTTGCACATAAAGAATGGGGGCAAGGAAGTGTGTACCTAGTGGCAAGTTCTTATAATCAGCCTGGGGAGGTTAAAAAAAAAAAAGAAAGGAGGATCTGTGGGGCCAACTGACCAAACGGTCTAGTCTAGCAACCCCTTTGGGGTTGCATATCAGATACTTAAACTGTGATACATAACAGGAGCATTACAGTAATGAAGTAGCAAAGAAATAATTGTATGGTTGGGGAATCACTGTACTAAAGGGCTGCAGCATTAGGAAGGTTGAGAACCAATGCTCTAGTTTGAATTGGTGAGCTCTAGGTTTAGTGAGACCGAGTTCAACAAAATAAGGTGAGGATCACTAGAGGAGAATACCCAATACAGAGTTCTGGCTGCTACATGCAACACACACACAACACACACCAGCTAAAGCTGCTCATCTTGGTTTTTAAACTTTCTGATTTTTAACCAGTCAGTCTGACTTATTACATTATAGTAAAATACAACTACATAGAAGATTCAAGGTTACATTTTTTTTCTTGTTTGTTTTTTGTTTTTCAAGATAGGGCTTCTCTGTGTAACAGCTTTGTAGACCAGGCTGGCCTCAAACTCACAGAGATCCACACCTGCCTCTGCCTCCTGAGTGCTGGGATTAAAGGCCTGTGCCACTACAGCCTGATTTCAATGTTACTAACGCTTTAGGTCTCTCAGCAAATGGTGAGCAGTGAGAGGTGTGAGCTAGAGAAGGAGCAGAGCGGAAGGGCCAACAGCTTTCCAGCAGTGTGATGGGCTCAGAAAGTAGACATTTCCAACAAACTTCGTGAGTCTTCCCCGCCAAACTCACATTTGCTTGTAACTCAATCACCCCAGTCAAGACCAAACATACTACAGTTGATGCTCGTTAGACAAAGGGAAATTTAAAGGATGTAAGAGATGAGATTTGGAATCAATGGCATAAACTTAAAACAATAGTTCCTGAAGTTACAACACTCAGTGATGGAACAAACACTAATTTGGTAGATTACAAACTGTCAGAACAAGAACTCCTATGAAATAATGAAGTCGACTTCAGGAAATAAACCAGTTTCCATTTCAGGCAGAGACGTGACCTCTGGATGTGAGCTGAGAAGTCATGTATCCTGAGCCTTACAGAGTTGAAAGTCTGGATGGTAAGGTCACTCACATGAGAGCACAGAATAACCAGACTACTACATTATTTATTACTTTTTCTTTCTTCTTCTCAAGTGAAAATTAAATTTATGTTGTTCTTAGGGAAACTGCTCTTTAATTCCCAGTTTAAATCATCAGGACAAAACTACCACTCCTTAAACAAAATATAGACAGGAAGGGCTCCTTCCCCAAAGAAAGAACTAATTTTTTATGAATGTTTAAGAATGGTAAAGAGACAAGTAACTGCTGAAAGATCTGGCACAGCCCAAGTGCTAAAGAAGCCATCATTAGACACAGTCCCAGGAATGGATATGTATTTCCTTTGTCATAATCATCCTATCTCAGGGCAGTGCAGGCGGAGGGATATCCATCTAAAAGAGCTACGAGAGGAGGCAACAGAAACAAAACTAAAGGACGTCATACTTCATGAAAAGCTCAACAACACAACTGTCTCCTCTTAAGAAATAAACTGCTGGGGGCTGGAGAGATGGCTCAGTGGTTAAGAGCATTGCCCGCTCTTCCAAAGGTTCTGAGTTCAATTCCCAGCAACCACATGGTGGCTCACAACCATCTGTAATGAGGTCTGGTGCCCTCTTGTGGCCTGAAGACATACACACAGACAGAATATTGTATACATAATAAATAAATATTTAAAAAAAAAGAAATAAACTGCTGTACTTCTGACAGATAATCTTAATTTTTTTGGGTGAGAGGAAGGGGGAACCTTCAGATGATATACGGACCAAAAAACTCCGTGATGTCCTGACCTCCCGTCTCTTAACTTTCTCATGTTTCCTTGAGGTTCTTAAGTTTCCGCTCTTGAAATTTTAGATTTTAGAACTACACACATCTGTGGTATATCCTAAAGTTTGAGGCCTTTGATGGCATATAGCAAATTACTTAAAATGAACACAATAAAAATTATTCCTAAGTAATCTAAAGATGCCTAAAATTTAGTATTCTCAATTGTCTGCTTCATAGATATGGGAAAAAGGAAATGTGTGTGTGTATAAAATTGAAATACAGGGATAAACAAAGTATTTCAGTTTCTTTTTAAAAGAGTTTATGTGAGGCCGGGCGATGGTGGCGCACGCCTTTAATCCCAGCACTCGGGAGGCAGAGGCAGGCGGATCTCTGTGAGTTCGAGACCAGCCTGGTCTACAGAGCTAGTTCCAGGACAGGCTCCAAAGCCACAGAGAAACCCTGTCTCGAAAAACCAAAAAAAAAAAAAAAAAGTGTGTAAAAGAGTTTATGTGTATGGATGTTTTACCTGCATGTATGTTTGTATACCAAGTGCATGCCTAGTGCCCACAGAGAGCAGAAGAGGGTGTTGGATCCCCTGGGACTGAACTTAAAAGAGGTAGTGAGCTGTCGAGTAGGTGCTAGAAATTGAACCCAGATCCCCTAGGAGAGTAGTCAGTATTCTTAACTGCCACCATTGCTTTGCGCTCACATTTTAGTTTCTTAGGAGATGGGGTCTTGCTATGTTGCCTTGTTGGTCTAGTCCTCAAGCATTCCCACCTCAGTCTGAGAAGCTAGACTACACTGCACGTGGCCCAAATGTCTTACATCTACTTTTCCTTTTCTGAGGTGTTGTCATTATTAGTCTTTTAAAGCTATCCTGCACCAGACTCTATTTAGAAACACCCAAAGCCACTGCTGAGATATGGTGTAAGGTGTGGAAGGTGTTATGTTGTAAGGGTGGACTTAGATTCACATTGGTTTTACATAGGAACACTGAAAGACAAAAACGTAACTAAATGTATGTACTCTCATGTAGACATAAAGCTGATGAGGCTCTATTAAATATTTATCCCTATTGCTATCACTTCCCTTGCTTCCAATACACTACTGAGTTCAGTTACATAGGTTGGTTTTCTTGGAAGCTCGTTGCCATCAGTTTATTTTAGATGCTGCTATTATTTACACTTGTTCTTTCCAAAGCCCAAACCAAAGTCTTGTCTCGTGGTTTATCTATGAATCTTCTGCCAACTTCCCATTGCTTCACACTCCACCCTTCAGCCCATTTCCCTGTCTGCAGCAAACGCAGCTCTTCTCCCAATGTCTCCACCTTTTATTAAAATGCCCATAAAAGATTAGTTTATGTGTACTTGCTTGTAAATATGTATGTGCACCATATTTATTGTGCTTAGTGCCTTCAAGGGCCAGAAGAGGGCATTAGATCCTGAATCTAGAGGTACAAACATTGCTGAGCTGCTGTGTGGGTGGTGAGAATTGAACCCTGGTCTTCTGGAAGAGCAACCAGTGCTCTTAACTGACGAGTCATCTTTCTGGGTCTCCATATACTTTTAAAACTGTATCTTTGGGCCGGGCGGTGATGGCACACGCCTTTAATCCCAGCACTCGGGAGGCAGAGGCAGGCGGATCTCTGTGAGTTCGAGGCCAGCCTGGTCTACAAGAGCTAGTTCCAGGACAGGAACCAAAAGGCCACGGAG
Organism: Microtus oregoni; assembly: GCF_018167655.1. Lineage (NCBI taxonomy): Eukaryota > Metazoa > Chordata > Mammalia > Rodentia > Cricetidae > Microtus > Microtus oregoni. The sequence goes on from NW_024543071.1 coordinate 19,535,050, forward strand.
AAACCCTGTCTCGAAAAATCTAAAACAAACAAAAAAAAAACTGTATCTTTGGGGCTGGAGAGATGGCTCAGCAGTTATGAGCACTGGCTGCTCTTCCAGAGGTCCTTAGTTCAGTTCCTAGTAAACACAATGTGGCTTACAACCATCCATAATGAGACCTGGTGCTCTCTTCTGGCCTGTGGGCAGACATGCAAGCAGAATACGGCATGATAGATAGATAGATAGATAGATAGATAGATAGATAGATAGATAGATAGATAGATATAGATAATGAAGTCTGCTTGCTTTTGTCTTCTACTTTGACAATGGTTCTATTTTGATTTAGATTGCTGTTGTTTTAAGAAACAAGGAATGACTGACTGGTTTAATTTTCCCAAAACAGGATCACAAAATACAGACTGGCACTTTTTCACTCATAGTCCTCAACTGGGGTGAAAACAAGACTGACCATGCCTCAGTCTAACATAAACATGTCTGCCTCATTTTCTTTTCTTTTTCTTTTTTTTTTTTTTTCGAGACAGGGTTTCTCTGTGGCTTTGGAGCCTGTCCTGGAACTAGCTCTGTAGACCAGGCTGGTCTCGAACTCACAGAGATCCGCCTGCCTCTGTCTCCTGAGTGCTGGGATTAAAGGCGTGCGCCACTCTGCTCATTTTCAAAGTTCTGGCGGCCTTCACAACACAGAACAATCCGATTTCCTCCTACTTCCATAGTAAGTTATGACACCTCCAAGTAATTCACTTCTGCTTTAATTTATTGGGCACTTGCATGTGCCCAGTAGGAGTCTGCCTTAGTGCTATTTTACATGCAGGGTCTAATTTAGTTCCATAGCAACTGGACATGACAGGTACTACAGCCCCTTTTTACAGAGGGCAAAAACAGGTTTGGTAACTTGTTAAAACTGTATAGTAATAGAAGGCTAGTACTTTAAAACTTTAAAATCCTGTTTGCCAGACTTGGATACCTCCTCTTTTCCTACCTATTCAGGCTTATTGAGACTTTAAAAGGCTTCAATTTATGGTTTTTGCTCTGCATCCAAGTCCCAAGCTTTTAATAACTGATATTATTCACTTCCTTGACATGTTTACTAGAATCAAACTGATACTGAAATTTAATTAGTTGAGCTGAATCTAATGGTAAAATTCCTCATTCTCATTTTAGATTGTGTGAATCATGCTACAGTAGTATGGACAAAACTAAATCCCTTAAAACTCCCCAACATTCATGTTTTCACCTCAGGAAAGATTGGAATGGTACCAAGAGTCACATTAGTCAGCAAGCTAACCAAGTCTCTTGTGACTGTACAATAAGAATGTACTTAACTATGCACTTGAAAAATAGCTAAGAGAAGGCTGGAGAGATGGCTGAACAGTTAAGAGCACTGGCTGCTTTTCCAGAGGACCTGAGTTCAATTCCCAGCACCTACACTGCAGCTCTTAACTGCCTGTTACTCCAGTTCGGACACCCTCACACGGACATACCTGCAGTCAAAACACCAATGCACAGGTGGGGCGGGGGAGGGAGAGGAACTGTGTAAGAGGCCTCATGTTCCAGAACCTACACAACAGCTTACAACCCTCTCTTCACTCATTTCAGATGGGATGCCCTCTTCCGGCCTCCTCAGCAGGCAAGTGGTGCACAGATACACATGCTGACAAAACACCCATACACATAAATAAGGGAAAAAAGGGCTACAATAACAAATTTCACACATTTTCAGATAGCCTTATCATGTAGCCCCAACTAGCTTTGAACTCATGATTCTCCTGCCTCCTAAATGCTGGAGTTAAGGGCTATGCTACTACACCTGGCTTAAATATTTTAACTACAATTAAGAGGGGGAGGAGGCCTGGGTTCAAGCAAGACACTTTGAAAATAGAGAATACGCTCAAGTTTCACATGTATAGATTATCACAGTGTTCTGGAATAGAACCCAGTTCTGTATATTCTTAAAAAGTTAATTTTAACTAAAACTAAATATACTATGACTCCCAGGCCTATGTTATGTCTAAATACTTAAGGTGGAATTAGGCTACACCCAACAGAGAAACTGAAACCAATAAAAATAATAGAATAAAAAGTGACTGCTTGGTGATTCTTATAAAACTACCATCTCATTCACATATAGTTCATAATAAATGCTTAACATTGTGAACTAGTTTTGAACACAAGCTATTGAAAATAACATTAAAACCTATTTTAGTATCTTTTTCATTGAGAAAACACTGCAATGATGTAACCAGGTTTCTAATGCCTTATTCTATAAAGGGTAGCTACTTATTCCCAATATTTAAGCAGATTTGTATATTTATTTGTTAATTAAAAATTATTTGTACAAGGTCCAAGGTTGAACCTAAAAGTCATTCAAACACCCTTACTTCACAGATAAAACACAAAGGATCTAATAAAACAGTGTTGAACATTTAAATAGAATATTAGTCAGTAAACACTAGTCCTGGTTCGAAGGCCATCAATGCTCTGTTATGGATGAGGGAATTTTCCCCCTTACTCAAGTGTTCTCTTTTTTTTTTTATGTAATTTTCTTACTAAAGATCAAACAAAATCTACAATGCAACAGGCATTAACAGTTCAAGAGATGATATTGATAAATCAGGCATAGAAAACATTACCTTGGAGGATATAAGTCAAACTCTCAGCCAAAAAAAACTCATTGCTGTTTTACTCAGGGTCTAACAGAGAGGCAGCGAAATGCTACACTCCTGATTGGTGTGCCTTGTTACTTCTAACTAACCACTTAACAAGACCACCTGAAAATGCAGGCGAGGAGGGCCAATGATGTTTTTGCCACGTTCTCCCCCAGCTTTAATGGCTGGCAGTTCAGATTCCTGCCTATTCCAAAAGGTTTTCTTTACTATGACTCCTGGAAACTTTGGAAACTTAACAGTTAAATGTTGCTCTAAAACTCTTCAAACTACATGCTGCAGGGAGCTCAAGTGGCCTGCTGCTCCTCCTTTGAGTGCAGAGCAGGCAGGCAGACAGCACCTGCGCCTACAGGCTACAGAACTACTCAGGCTGATTTGAAAACACAAAGGATGACTTCCCAACATTCATAAACTATTTTTCCAGGCTGTTTCTCCTATCACTGTACTAAAAATCTTTCTTTCCTTCTTCTCTCTATACGGATGAAGCTACCCGACCTCCTGGTTTGTTTAAAAATCGCAGCCATGTATAGGAACTTCTGGCTAGCCCATTTCAGATGAATCTAAATAGAGGATGATCACTCTGACAATTTGTAAAAATTCTACAGGTCTTTTTCAGTTTGATTGAAGATGTTCAATAAAACTGGGTAAATCTTACTTTATAATGCTTATTATCTCTTTGTGTCTCTGCCTCTGATCACTTATACTCTCTGCCTTCACTTTGGCCTGTGTCCATCTTCCCTGTCCCTTTACTGTCCTATCTCAGATTCAGCAGTCTGCACATTTCAGGGCCTCCAGGCCAGTCAGCCAAAAAGCATGCTGTTGCTTCTTTTGAAAATTTAAACACTACAGTTTTCATTAACTACAAAAATCTCTAATCGAAACACTAGGGACATTTCTTCAGCTGCCCAATTAATTGTCTTATTAAATGTCATCTACCTTACAGGTATAGATAAAAACACAGCCTCAAAATGTCTGTCTTTTAAAACTAGCTTTTAAAAATGTCTGAGCCCATGCATTGTTATCCTGTCACCTTCATAATAGTTTAAAATACATTTGCACCTTTCCTTCACCCATAAAAGGAGTTGTTTTGGCCTCTTTACCATGTCTAATTTATCTCATCATACATTATAAGGGGTTTATAATTACCAATCTCCTATTATATTTCTGGTTAAGAACTTTTGTCTCCATATTAAGATAACTCCATTATTAATTTTTTTAGGCTAAGAAACAGGGATAATAAAATTCCAAGTTTATAAGTCAATTAACTTATAAACTATCAAGAGCAATCTTACTTTAACCATAAACTATTAAAAATAAAGAGATACAGACTAATGATAATTTGGACAATTTATTTATTATTCTGTTATTATAAATATACAATAAGCTCAAAAACTAATTTACTTTAGCCGTAAACTATAAAATATTAATAAAAATTTAATTCATAAGCTAAAAATTTTACTTAATTTATAAGCTATTAATTAAAATATACAAGTTATCAACTCATCTTATAAAAATTATTTGCATATTAAACTCTTTGAATATATTTTTATATATACATGTTTATATATACTTATAAGCATATTATTGTTGACAGAAATAATTCCTTATAAGCCTTGTCCTATCTTCTGCAATTTATTTTAATTATGCATACTTGGAGTCAATTGCCCTCATGCATATATTAAAAATTTAACTTAATAATTCTCCTGATCTTGATGGAGATATCTCTTTAATTTAGATGCATACAGCCTTTTAAACAAGAAAGGGGATATTCTTCTAACAATAATAATTTTTAGGATTCCAAACTTCTATTATGACTCAAAGATGAATCTCCTTTCTTTTTCTACAACATGGATTTCAATACAGGCCACAAATAATAATAACCTGAGATATCTAACATTTTTGCCTCATAAGCCTCTTAAGAAGGTTCTTAAGAGCTTCAAGAAATCAATTTAGATTCACCAACATTACCACAGGTGAAAATAAACTCAGACAAGTATTATTTGTCTACAGTTTGCTTTTCCCACCTGCCAAATTTTTACGGGGAGAGGAACTTTCCCTCTCTCCCTGGCCTGGAATGCCATTTTTTTCACCTGCCAAGACCATATGCTTAAAAATACCAAGCGTGCACCTAAGAAAAAAGTTTTCCTCTCAAAAATGTCTTATCTTCATGTTCTTTCATTAACACTACTTATTCCACCAGATTTATAGTGTTACAGACTGCTCTTTCTCTGGCCAGGGCCATTGACCTTCAGCTCTCACCCCAGAAGGCCAGAGTTGCATTCTCCAGAAACAGACTTCTCCAAAGCTACCTGCTTTCCCCAATCTCCAAGATCTAAAACTTTGCCCATTATCAGCAAGAAGTAATCATGAAAGAATCCTACACCCCACGTCATCTTTTTGACTGACCTGTCTTTAAAAAAATGTTCCATTACTAACTGTATAGATTCTGCCCACAATCTCCATTTGTATTTCTGACAATTGTTCTGCTATGAAAACCTCACTATGTATGTTTTGAGATAATTGGTATTGTCCTCACATAGCCAAAATGGTTTATTATTGCCTTGATCACTAATTTGATTTACCAGGTCTACTTCCAACTACAGCCTTGGTCCTACGCATACCACTAACCAGGTAAACTCTAACAATGCTTCATCAAAATACAGTCTATTAACCAAAGACTAATAGATAAAACTAACATTTTAAACTAACACTCCTTTCTTTTAGTAACTCAAACAACTTTAGACAAGCTTAACAACATCTTGTCATGCTGATTATGTAAGATTTGTGTTACATCCCTGCCCTTTAACGGATCAGAAATGTCCTGGAATGGTACAAACCCACCTGAAGAGTATCTAAAATATTTCCCAGCTAGGTATATATTCTCAAATTAGTGCTATCAATCATTCCAGACTCCAACATTCCTCTGCAGAAGAGACAATTACATCATTAACTCAGTCAAAGATTTTGTTAGTAGAAATTCCTCATGAAACCTTTTTATTAACTTGATAATTTTAGGAACTAAGACTTTTATTTCAGTCATCGTCAAAAAAAAATTAGGATCAGCTATGTGTTACTCAGAGAAAAATTCACTTCATTAAATGAAAAAATGGGAATGCTACAAGCTGCAACATTTTACAGTGTAATTGCTCAGTCATTTTTCCACCAGTGACTCACCCGAACCAAGGGATCTGGTAAAGGCCAACCAAAAAGCAAAGCTTTTTGGCACTATTGTTTTGTAAATAGTACTCCCTTTCCGTTACATATTTGGGAATTAATTCCCCACACCTGTTAAGACACCAGGGTGCCTGTACTAACCCTCAAATATAAGTATAATCAGAGAAATTCTTGTTTAAAATATGTCACTTTTAAAAAGCTGGGCCACAGTAGTTCAAAAGCCAAATACAAACTTGAGGCCAGGTCACTATAGAAAACGTTCCCATGAGCTGTTTGAATGAAGTCTTCTTACACTGATCTAGCCACCAGTTTAAAGTGGATAGTGGAAGAAATGACAAGAAATTTACCCATTAATTAGGTTTCCAGAAAAATATTCTACAAACGCCATAAATGAACAAGAAGATAAAGCCAACAAAGATCGGTATTTCCAACCAAAAGACTTATTTTAACAAAAAACAGACTAAAAAGACAGACATAACTATATAGCCAGTCTGTCTCAGACAATAAAGCCATTAACAGATCAATTATGCACCATAAGATCCATCTATGAACACGCAATTTCTGCTTATATTTACATTATGAGGTTGAAAAAAAAAGCTAAAATATTTTGCAATCTTTAGGATCTATAATTAGTTCTTCTAATCCCTTTACAATAGAAACTTTATAATATACTTCTTTACACCCCAAGTTTCCAAACACCATGGATTACTCAGCTTTTTCCCAACAACCACAAGTACTGTAACAATGATAACAACAACAATGGTTGACAATGATACTTTACTATTTGTGCCTCAAGAGGCAATGAGTTACCAAGTCTTTCTGTTTTGGCAACCAATCCTAGTTAAGAAATTTTTATTCTAATTATGAAAACCTGACCTTTTTTTGGTTTGTTTTTTGAGACAGGGCTTCTCTATGTAGCCCTGGTTATTCTGAACTCATTCTGTAGACCAGGCTGGGGTAGAACTCCCAGAGATCCACCTGCCTCTGCCTCCCAAATGTTGGGATTAAAAGAGTGTGCCACCACTGCCCAGCGAAAACTTGACTTTTAAGCAGAAGCTGGTACTATGGAACCCAACCTATCTTGGTTAGCTTAAAACATTAGTTTTTAGGTAAACAATAAAGTGACTGCAGTCCAGGGATAGTATCAAGTCAGTAAGCAAATGAGGGACAAGGTAGTGTCTGCATTAGAATACCCAACTGTAATTCTGTAGTGCCATTTCTAATAATCTAAAAGGTTTCGTAAGGAAAGAGTCAAAGGATGACTGATTGACATGTTAACGCCGTAGTACTTGTTTTACCCTTTTGTAAACTGTTAAAACGCATTAAAATCTTAAGCACCAGAAATCAAGCTTTAAAAACGGGTTTTCACAACAAAATTTATTAGAAGAATAGTGGTTTTTAAAGTCTAGCATCCAGTGAGAACTACCATACACAACATTACAGCTGGGAATGTTTCTCCAAAATGTCATGGTCAAATAATACAGTGGAACCATTAAGTCTTACACATGCACGAAAGAACTAGTGCTTCTGACATACAATGTAGGAAAAAAAATAAACAAAAGGGGAACCACATGGATTAAAATTTAAGTACTCATCACATACATTAAGACACAGCTTATTTTAGTCCAGTCAAAATCAGAACTGCATTAAAAAATTTAATGTAGTGCAATCAAACCCAAAAACTTATTTTGTGATCATAAGTGCTCTACTACATAAACAAATGATTACAGCAAGAACAAAAAGTTCAAATCACACAGTACAAAAATCTGTAAATAAATATAAACTACAGTACAAGAGAAATATTAAATTATACAATTCCGTCAAACTGTAAACAGTATATTGAAATGAGGTCCATAGAGTAATGGGGGTTCCTGTTTTGTTGCATGACACTGAACTTCTAGAAATCTGGAAAAAAATGCCATTTTCCATGTCTTCAAAGGCTATGGGGCTTTATAGAGTTTCTTTCGGATGTAAGATATCAAATACTAAAGCAGAGGGCTGTCTTATTTGCTAAGCACAGGCAGCACTATGGAAAACAAGTGTTTAAAAGACAAGTCACCACTAGAAGGAACTTGTCACTGAGGTCTTTGAGGCTGTAAAATACACTGAGATAAAAACTTTCTGCTGCATGCAGACCTAGACCTCTGCTTTTTTTTTTTTTTTTGACATTTTACATACTTAATGATAAAATACCAACTTTGGCAGGATCACTACTGATAAACTCAAAGCACTTATGGCCCAATGGTTCCATCACAGTGGCCAGTGCACAGATTCTCTGAAGACATTGCATAAATAGAATGTAGAGGTCAGACACCCGAGGACCAGTGCTTGAATTTAGTAGTAGTTATGATGAAGAAACAAGAGCCACATCAAGGAGAAACTGCATCTGTTAGAGTTTAGAGAAGCAGCTAGGAATGTCATTTGTTTTCATTGTGCTGGTTATTAGTGGCATTTAAAAATATATAGTTTAAGTGTGTGTGTGGCTATACATGTATGCATGTTTAAAAAAATACACCATTAACAGGAACCCCCATATATCTGCTCAGTAGTTATAACTGAATCTATAGAATGCCACTATAAGAGTGTGAGGCACCGTGTGCTGGAAAGTTACGCAGCTTTAAAATCTGTTTGGCTGAGTTATACCTGGATACCTGAACTGAGTTTTTAAGTTGACATTCATCAAAGATGTGCTACCAGCACGTTGAAATAAAAGCAAAACAGAAAAATACAAGTCACTGTTAGGTTTACGAATAGCATCAAAGTACCTGAATTGAGTGAGAAAAGTGTGAAAACTGTCCCTGAGGGTTTTAAAACAGTGTGTACAAGTTGGTTTTCTAAGAACATTAGCTTTATTTAACAGTGTGGACTGATAAAATACCAATGTCTGACAGCTTAAAGTGGAGGTCATAAAGAATTATACGCAAATGCTCCAATGTATAGTTTATGCATTTCCCCCAAAGCAGCAACAAGCCACTGTTAAGTGCACATCCCATCACAACAAGCACACGTGGGGGTCGGACAAAGGTTTCTTCTGGTCTGTTTTTTTTTTTTTTTGACAGCACAGCATATCAATATCCAAGGACTATATCTTTCCTAGATCAGAATGTAACTAATTTTGACTAGCAATATAGGATTAGACTTTTAATCAAACACTTCGCTATTACATACTAAGATTCCTTAAACTCACTAATGCTGGTAATACTAACCTAGTTAATCAACCCCCCCTTGGTTTTAGAAATATACCCTTCCACAACTTAAAAACCATTAAGATCCATATCAGTCCTCTGATGTAAAAAGCATGTGAGTGAATTAGTATTAAAAATTTACACAGTAAAAAGGCTTGAATTTCAGCCAAAGATTCTAAATACTGCTCAATCCCTGAAGACTTAAAAGGGAGAGAATCTCTACCCATTTCCTTAGTGGTTTATACTTCTAAAACGGTCTGGTAACATGTTTCATTTGGGGAATTTCCCCCTTTCTCTCAAATTCCTATGCCTGAATTGCTTAAATGAAATGGGGAAAATGAGGCAATTACTTAGAATTACTAGAAAGGTACAAAATGTTATTGTCATTTGTTAAAATAAGGATTACTTATATAATTGTGATTTGACCCCATATCATGTAGTTATGGTTTTTAAAATAATCATCCTAAAACTTACAGTACCTAAGACTCTGAAGATAAATTAAGACTTTAGTGTTTCAACAGAAAAGTGCTGACTTATCCCTTCTCTAGAACTTCAAACATTTGGGGAAGTGCTTTCCTAATGACAGTGAGGTTCACTATATACCCAACCACCAAGCAGGAAAAAGTCACCCGGATGAAAGACTTTCAGGAGTGTAGCACTGGTAATTTACCAAATAGGAATCATTTTGTTCATTCTGTGGGGGCAAAAATATTCTAGACTGAAATTCTATTTGGCTACTGAATTTTAAAAATCCCTGCTCTACTGTGTCAGTATCCTGTGTCCAACTATTCCCAACCCCCACCCCCACCCCTTACACACTATCCACTGAGATGGTAATCTCCAAAGAGATTTAAAAATTTATGTTTTCAGGACATACCTGAGAAAGGGTGCAATTATGCAGAACAAGGAACCCAAGACTGCACTAATACTGGTTATAGGTTCACAAAATGTTTTTCAAGACAAATCTAAGAAGTTTAAGAGGTATGAATCTTCAAATGTCTCACTGCTTTAGGTTATTTGGTATGTGTGTAGGGTCATTTCCAGTGTTGAGAACATCTCGAGCCTGTTCAATGACAGTTCAAGGAATAAAGAGTTCATTTTCACATTCAAACAATAAAAGTTAAATATTATGAATATTTGCTACATCCAATAAATCTGTGGTTTACTAAAAGTGCTTGCTTTTCATGTTCTTTTATGAATATAGCTCTAAATGAACTGGAAATCTTAAAATTACCTCCCAAATAGTTGTAAAATTAACTCATGTTTACTGTCTGCCAAACAAACACTAGATTCAATTCTCATTTTCAAACAAAGTAAAAAATTTTCCTATCAAATGCACATTATCCAATTTTATATACAGTGTCTTGAGACTCGCTCTTAGTTTATCTAAGACAGCAGGGGCAGCTGATTTTTATCCTCTTCTCTTAAAGTTTACACCTGTCCACCTTGTGTTCCAGCCCTTGCTCCAAGCTCCCTTTATAACATTTCCGGCACTCAGCTTGTGTTACAGCATAGGGCTAATGCTTGCTTCTTTAAAAGGCAAATGCAGAAGTTGGAATAAAGAGGCTATGGAAAGAAATTTCTCTATTTTCCCTTGCCACCATGTTCACCAATCTTCTAGTCTCAAAGACAGTATTAGTCCAAAATAAAGAGTATGGAGGTCTGTGTTCCTTGTACCACAATTAGATATATTATATATATTTAAAGCAGTTAGATTTTAAAAAACAAACCAAAAAACACCCCCCGCCCCAAACACCACCAAATCTCAAAGACCTGTAGTTCAATAGTCTCCTAAATGGACTACTTGGCTAAAGCCATCAAGCTTTGAATAATACTGGATTGACCAGAATATTAACAAAAATTGAATTCTAATGGAAAGGAAACAAAAAAAACCCATGTGTGACGTTTTCCTGTAATTTTCAATCTGCTAATAAAATATTAAGTGGGGCAATCCAACCTATTGTCATATTCTATCGCCAATTAAAGCAACCCAAATAAACACAAAAATGGAGACATGAAAACAATCTCAAGCATTTGGTTAAATAAAGAATTACAGAACCAAACATTTGTTTCAAAATGAAAGCTACTAGGCTACAACAGCTTTCAAATAAAGTAACACAATTTGATGGCTCTAAAGAATTTCAGGTTCTGACACTGAACTAAGAATCTGTTTTAATAACCAAATAAGTCCAAGTTTCATCATCATGGGGCAATACAATGTAAAAGGATCACAAAAGCTTAGAACCAGGTCTGGCAACATGTGCTTGGGGTAGGCATAGAACACACCAGCAGCTCAAAGGTTGCCATGTACTGCCTAATGACAGCAGGTAGTTAGGATACGGGCCACAGCAGTAGTCATTTCTAGTCTGAGTTAGAGTTCTCTCCAGAAAATTGGGAACTAAAGACCTAATTGTGCCACTTAATGTTTTGCTATCTGATCCCATACAGCTCATATTACAGCTAAGGTAAAACATAGGGGATAGAAACGCCAATTGGTTGAGGTAATGATTTATAAGATAACCAGAGTTCTAAAGCACTTCAAATGTTGTAAAGTAAAACTGTACCAAATAAAGCTAATACACACTTCACACCTCTGAGCTTGCTCACCAGAACTGAACAGTAATTAACTTCACATAATGACCCTACTATTACACAAAGCCTTGCTCATATTCATGATCTGCTGCAGCAAAGGTTTATCAAGCAACATCTAAACTTCAGAATAACAACAAACATATTTAAAAGTATTATACACAAATATAAATATTTTTTCCTGAATGAGAGACCTTGTCCTTCATGGTATTTGGGGAGCAGAATAAAAGTGTATAGCTCATCAAATAATTTAGCCACTTGAAAGACTGCTGAACAAAGTAAGATAATATACTCTACTGGGTCATGCCTGATTTTGCTCTCTCAGAAATAAGAATTCTAATGATAAAATACCATCCCCCAACTCTCTTTCTCCTACAACTGTTTAATGGTTCTGATGTCACAGTATTGTAGCTTATCTAGTATGTGATAGTAATGTTCTCTCACTAAAAAGCAAGAATTTATTTTAAATATATTATTTCCTATCATTAGCTCAAATAATGTAATGTAATTTGAATAATGTCATCATTTGCCTTACTGGAAATATGAGAAAAAAAGGCTTTTGTGACAGGCAGATGTGAACTATACTTTCCCATACCATAAAAATGGTCAACTGTTGTTTGGGCCATTCAAAACTCTGATTAGCAGAAATTAAGCATGCAAGTAGACCAATCTCCACCACACATGTATGAGGACGTCTCCAAATTAGAATATCTACACTGAAAGTGCCATACAACATAGTGGCAAATCAAGAGAGAAACCAAATATTAAGGGACCACTGTGGTATGAAGACTGGCAGCCACCTCCAAGAAATATGTAGTATAATGGAACTCTGAACACAAAGTTTAACATTAAAAGTGCACCTGAATATTACAAACTAACTTTACAAACCTACAATAAGGTAAAATATATATCTTTTGAAATATTCAGCAGCTTTTGTCTTTTTTTAAGTTTTTTTTTTCGAGAGGCTCATGAATTTTAAAAGGGACCACTATCTAATTTCAACCATGCTTCACAAAACAATAATGGCTATTTTATATTGCAGTTACCAATGTAATGCAATTAGTGCTTTAAAACAACCTACACTCTAACAAAACAACAGCGAAAGAAAAAAGGAGAGAAAGAAACCAGCCAACCAACCTTTGGAGGAAAATAAGCTTACTCAAAAGCTTCTTGGAAAAGAAAATTTACCTGAATATCAAGTCATGACTGATCAAGTGTAATGTTAAAAGCTTCACAGACATGAATATTACAATCTTCAGGTCTCAGGACTTTAATCTGAGAAGTTTAGAGTTTGGTTTGTTTTTAAAATTCACTTTCTAACCAAAACAAATAATAGAAGTACTCAATTTCCACTATTTACAACTCTCAGCCTACAGTCTGAAATGACACAATACAAGTTCTCTTATTTAAACTGCAGCATTAAAGAGTAGGCACACCATTCTTCTGCTGCTCGATTGTCATCCACTGAAACACACATAGAAAATATTTATGTTAGTAAAATGATCACTCTCATTACACTACAATGACAAAGGTTACATAACTCAACTCATACATCACTACAAACTACCACAAGGATTAAACCTCTCTCTGAAGAGTAAAAGTACAAAAGTTCAACTTTTAGGGCCAGATTTTTAGATGGGCCTTTAATGATGTCTTTCTGAGAGGGAATAAAAGCACAAAGTAATTTCTCAAAGGATCTTTTTGCAACAATTCTGGGATACTGAGTAGCCCAAACATTGTGCAAAAGGGAACCATGGCTACAATTAATTGTGTGCTGAGAGGGAACAAAGGAGGTTTTCCTTCTTAAGCTTAGCCTTTTGCTTTCAGCAAACCTCACACAACTTCAACTGCAGATGAAAATCATGCATCTCATATTGTATTTTTATTGCAACTTCCAGCTAGGCCAGGAAATCTTGCAGTCACATTAATACTACCAAACTCTTTGTCTGTTGAGACTAAAAAGCCAAGAAGCAGGTGTCATCCACTGATAACATTGCTTTACAAAATAAACCAAATCAAAAGAGGAATCCACACCCAACCTATGTCAAAAAATGAGTAGTGTCTTAATTTTAACAGCAGCAATGGTGTGCCTAACCTTTGAACACACAGGTTGCAAGTGAAATCTGTTATCTAACTGAATTAATGGGTCCAAAGTTCTCAAGTAGGAATTTGTGCCTGGTGACTATCTGGACTTATTCTTACTACTTCTCAAGTTGTTAGTGTTCTCCTGAAATAACCAATCTTAACCTAATCATTGTATGCTTATTTTATTTTACTCAGAAATGGCAATAATTTGGGGGTTTGGCTAAGCATTTAGAAGGGCCTGATCACCTTTCTCAGCAGATTAGGATATAGGGTATAAGTAGTGTGGATTTTACTTTGCACAAAATACTAATTTTAGCCTAATCATAGTAAGAGATTAAATTCCACTGAATTTACTTATCAGGTATTCTTGCAATTATCTGTTGAAAATAAATCTTCCAAATTTAACTTACTGCAATTTCATGTGCCCATCTCAAACAAAGCTTAAGACGTTCTTTAAGGAGTGCTTACACAAAAATGATCAGAAAGGGCCTGAAATGTGTGCTAAACAACCAGAAAAAGTCAAGAAGGGGATATTATGTAGGATGCCATAAAAACAAGGGGAAAAAGAAATTCAGTTAAACAAAGTTAACTAAAATCTAAAATCCAACCTCTCCCAATCTTGTAGCAGTATCTGAATTAGTTAAAGAACAGAAACTCCAGGAAGCTAAACTACCAATTGAGTTAATAACAGAATTAACATGCAACCTAATCCTATTAGGTCACCTTGGAATTGTGATTTTTCTTCTTACCAAAAACTTAGATCCTTCATCTATGTAGAAATTATCAAGGCTAAAAATTCTAAGCATCATATTAGCTTCGCCAAAATTACTGATACACATTGCTTTGTCTATTCTCAGATTTCCAATAAACACAGCTTGGATATCTTAAAACTACTGGCCGCAACAATACTCAGTTGTTGGTTAATACATGACCACTTCTATAAAACCACTGAAAAATATAAAGAAACCTAAGTTTGCAAAAACGAGGCATCCTCCATTGTTTATGAAATGTACCCTGACTGCTCCTGAGTAAGAAGGGAGCGCGTCCTCCATGAGATAAGGCTATAATCTCACTTGTTGGTGAGAGCAAATTCTACCCTTAGGAAATCTCAAATGAAATTACAGCAAAGGTAGTGTTCCAAGCAATGAACTGAAACATTTTTGAAGGTAGTGTGTGCACATCTCCACCGCCTCCCCTCTGGGTGAGCACTAAGACATTGCTAATTTAGTAAGTAAATTTAATAATGATAAGGAAATAATAAAGTATAATTATAAATAACCCAAGTATTTATCGAGAAACCAAATTTCTTAATGTCAAAGGTTCATCATTTGTTTTAGCTTAAACCTTCAATTAGTTGAATCAAAGAAAAATGTGAATATTTTTGTAAGATGGCTTTCCAATTTGTAATGACAAAGCTCCCAGTATAACAGAGGTAATTTTCTAAAAGGGTGCTTTTTTTTCTTCTTTTCCTTCTTCTTTTCTTTTTTTTAAAAGTAAAGGCAAACATAACTTAAGGGGAAAAAAAGAAAATAAGGAAAAACATGCAGGCTCTACAGGCAAGGAGTCCACTTCCATGTATCTGGTCTCTGTGAGGTAACTCAATTCTCTGTGTAGAGAAACATGCAAAAGGCCAAACAATATTCCGAGCCATACTGCACATGGAAATTTAAAATATGCAACATTCAGAATGCACCTTTCACCTCTGTGCACAAGTCAATGCAAAACCTGCAAAGAAGCGTGTCACAGTAATGAAGCCAGGTGCAGCAGTGACAGCTGAACAATGATGCAGTAGTGCTCACCCAGTTTGTACAGTAATTGGCACTCTACAGTATTCCTACTCAGTTTTTGATTCATTTGCACTTTGTGCTGCCTCTCCCTGGGGATCTAATTCAATCTTTACAGAAACATCTGGCCCCTCCGACCTCATTAATTTCATCTTTTTCTTTGGAGGGTTTTTCAAAGTGCCCAGCCTCTCCTTTACTTTGTACTCCAGTGTACTGTGGGGAATCCCATAAATACTCTGAGCTTTGGAAACACTCATTTTTCCACTCATAACCACCGAGATTGCTTCCTCCAGTATCTCACTGTTGTACTGTCTGTAACGCCCTCTTTTCTTCCGAGGCTGCTTGGAGCCAGGGTCTCCTTCTTGATCCGACGTGGGATATGGCTGTCCAGAGGTAGACTGCTCAGCATCTGAGCCCCAAGAATCAGGTCCAGCATCTAATATGCTTTTTCTATTTTGTTTTGGAAGAATAGCCCTTAATTTTTTACTAAGCGCGCTCTCCGTTTGTGAACCCATTACCAAAGAGCTATAGCTGTATTGATCACCAGTGCGAGACTCCCAAGAAAGATCCATTCCTCGAACTTGTGGTATCTTTAAATCTACAGGAGATGAATGGCTCATGTCCCTTTTTCCATCTTGTTTTGTTTGATGTGCCATTTTTGGAAAGGCAGAGTTCTCTGCAAGAAAAGGAAGGTCACTGATGTTGCTGAGTGCACCATTTCCCCTGAACTTCATGCGGTTGAGGTTAAATTCATAATGAGGTTTTGCCCAAGAGGCTTCCCTGGATAATATTAAGTGCTGTCCATGATTCTGTAATCCAGACGGCCCAAGGCTGGCAGCTGTGGACAATTGGTTTCTGCTCAGTAGCTCTTCACTAATCTGCAGGGATCGAGCCAGTGGAACTTTGAGTGATGTGGAGTGTCCAAAACCTTCCCTGGTTCCATCCTGTAAGCTTCTTGGAGGTACCCCATCACCACTCCGAAGTCCATCTGGGCGGTACTGGCTGGGTCTCCCAGGTCGCCTAATTGGATGGAAGGAAACTGATGTGAGCAGGACTTGCACAGGAAGGGAGGGGCGGGTGAGGGGACCACTCCTTTATTAGAAGGCCTTGCTTGGGTAACATCACTTTGTGTTATTTATTTATTTTTCTCTAAAATTAAAAAAAACAACAACACATTGTCTCAGCAGTTAGTTTAAAAACTTGATCACAAAAAGGGAAAAAAAGAAAAAAAACAGGAATTTTTTTGGGCAAAGAAAAATTAAACCTGTTGGCAGTCTCTGGTTGGGTTCACAAATTTTCGGAGAAAAAGTTTCGCGCAACTGTTTGAAAATAGCACCTTAACCATTAATTACAAAGAATCATTAGTGTCTTCATCATCTATACAGAATTGTATACCAACGTGACGTTACCACTAAACAAGCACAGTAATAAAAGAGTAAGCCAAATTATTTATTATAATCTAATGCATTCAACATTCATAACAACTAGCTAGCATTCACACTGGTGGAACCCAGAGATAATTGCTCATTATGCTACAAACAAGTTAACGTTTATCATTAAAAATTAAACAATTCCAAATGACATTTCTTGTACTGTTTGGAAAAAAACCTATACATGGCAAGCAGTCCCAAGGTGAGGGAGGAAGTCAAGTGAAGTTGATAACTTACCACACTTCTTCATTACAACCCTAGTAACTGTAGGCTGACATAAGTACCACACTTCCGCAAAGTAACTTTGTATTTTACCCCAAATTTTGTTAAGTGACACTCAAAGCCAATATAACCAGATGTATAAATAACTTGGTAGCAATCTTTAAGAAAAATCTTTTTCCTTAAAATGCCATGTTTATGCTGAAATAATATTTTAAAGTCAATTACTTATAAAGTTAGCTTGTAAGATTTTGTTGTTGTTTTAGGATATTGTACGTGTCTTCCTTCTTTGGTCATTCTCCCTTCTTTTTCAGGAGAGGAGACTTTTTTCTCACTCAACCTGGAGCTCACTGATTCAGCAGGCAGGCTGACCAATGACCTCCAGGCATCCTTCTGTCCCCATCCCACTCCCAGGGTTGGTAGCCCTCCACCTATGAGTGATAGAGACCCAAACTGAGGTCTTCATGCCTGTGGAAGGCTCTTCAGTAACTGAGCCATCAGTTACATAAATTATGTTAATTTTCATAACAGAGAAAGGATACTGATCTTAAGACTGATGATAGCTGGCAAAACATCCCTAAGAGGAATGATTATATCAGTGCAACCCAAAAGTGGTATTTTACAGAAATAAATGGTAAACTATATTCCCCTGGATTTTACAGAGACCATTGCCACTATTAACACAGTAACACTGAATGCTCAACTGAAAGATGGGCAGTACTACTGATGAATTAATCTTCCATGAAACAAAACATTTCTCACTCAAGAGAAATAAACACAGCAGCTTAAACAATACAGAACACAAATCTGGCAGCCAGGTTTAAGGTGAATCTTAAACAGGGATTTGTTTATGGAAACTGTACTTGGGCTTCTACTACGTACGCTCTTACACAACTCAAGTATTTTTGGTATTGAAAAGGAACCCAAATAATTTGGAATTATGCTGGATTATATTTAGTATACATGCAAGGAAATTCTGAGAAGAGCTTATATTAAAACATAAGAAAACAGATTAATGTTTTTAGACTGAATAGAGTGGGAGGGGAGGAAGACAAATGGAATTTAGGAGAAAATAAGGGGAATTTTTAGAAGTCAGTAGAAGAATTCTTCAGTTTCAAAGTATGAGTAGGGTGGAAAAGTCCATTTAGTGTCTAGTTATTCCTCTAGTATCTAAAAAACCTCCCCATATCAACAGTATTAAAAAATTTAAGGCAAACACTATTTAAACTTACCACATAATTTTTCATATCTACATGTTATAATTTTCTAATGATGTCTAAATATTTATTATCTGCTTTATCAAAATGGTTACTAGATATACATCATGAAAATTATGTATTCTTACAGTATAAAATGAAAGTGGTCACAATCACTGAGGGGTTAAGAGTTATCAAACTGAGTATATAATAATATTTGGCAACATTAGATGGTTACTCATCTACCTACAGCACTCTATTAAAACAAAATCACATACAATTACATTTTCTGAACTGCCATGGAATTAAAACTGCAGTTCAAATCAACAGCCAATAAAACCAAAAACCAAACCAAAACAAACAAAAATGAACACACATTAACACACACCTCACTAGGGATACCAAATGAAACACAGGAGCCCAATTTTCATTCAATAACTTGAACACATATTAACACCCTCTTCACTTCTATACTTTACAATTACTTAGCACAGGTTCCACACTCTATAAAGCACTGACAAAAGGTCCAAGGATACATTTTCCTTCATTGATAGACTGAGTCATTTTATGAATGGCTCACGCTGAAGGGTTAAGTTTTTATAATGCTCAAGGAAACTGGTTGAATCGCCTTTGATGAATTATCTATATAACAGGAAGACTATAAAGGTTTTTCCTTACCCGTTCCCTTGAGTACTGGAGCAGCCTGAAGAATGGCTCAGGGAAGTGCTGCTAGCACATGGACTTTTCTTAGTAGATAAATCAAGTACACCGTCTATAGAGACACAAAAAAATACCTGAGGACATTAAGAACTGAAGCAAATGTGAACCAGATATTAATAAAAATTAGAAAAAAGTCAAGGTAACATTTGGCATACTGAGGTATTACATTCAAAAACAAAAATCAAGGTCACCAAGGTTCTTCAGAAGGAACCAAATCTAGCAAACCTGGTATACTGTTATAGGCGTAATAAACATGTATTTCTCAGGGCTAATTATCTTGTTAATAGGGCAAAAGAAAGTTAAAACATTATAGAAGATGCTAAGATATAATAAGATATTGAAAACAAAGCACAGGTTCTGCACTAGAATTGTTACACTTCATTTTCTAAACTTTTATTCAAATATATTAATTTATTTTTACAAATCTACATTCCCAAATTCCTCAAGATTGATACTTTAAACTCCAAAATCACTTGAACTTAAATGTGAAAAATTTATAATCAGAGAATTATCTGTAAATGATTTGATTATATTTTACGTATATACAAGACACTCTGAAGAAACGAATCACTTAATGTCTTATAATTTATACGTATTTTAACTATTCTTTTTTATTGTTTATTTTGTTTTTTTTTTTTTTTGAGACAGGGTTTCTCTGTGTAACCCTGGCTGTCCTTGAACTCACTTTGTAGACCAGGCTGGCCCTGAATTCAAAGAGGTCCACCTGTCTCTGCCTCCCAAGTCTTGAGATTAAAGTACCATTACTTACATTAAAATATTGGGATTAAGTACCATTACTTCCCAGTTAACTATTCTTTTGGTACAAAAAATGTGTATTTGAGTTAAATCTTATAAGAACCTGCAAATTCAAATTTCATTCATTAAATCTTGTTTAAGAGCTTTTTTACAAAATTAAAGTATTTTAAAATGGTGTTCAAATTTAGTAAAAAAAAAAAAAGAAAGGAAACATCTTAGTATAACAGCTTGGAAATGTAACCTAAAAACGAGATGAATCACAGATTTGTGTATTAATACATAAAATTAAAGCCTTTCTTTTCCTCAAAGTTAATTTTCCCTTTATAGACATAATTTGACTACTTCCAAAGCTGTCATTCCATCCAGGGTTAAGAACAAGTCAGAGCTTCTGATTTTGATTTCTAGCTGGCTAGCAGGAAGGTCTTTATATCTATGTCAACAATAAATTCTGGATAGGATCAACTTAAAACTTGAAGCACAGTTTCATTAAAACTTGAATCGCAGTTTCAAGTTGTTAGAAATATGCAACCAACCCTCTAAAATTAAAAGAGCCCAACCTCCTAAGAAGTTTTGTTCTTAGAATTCACTAAAGAATCTACAAGCATAACTATTATGGTAAAGAACAAAGTAGGATCTCATTTAATATCTAATACCCATCCAGAGATCTACAAACAAAATGCAGTGCTTAGAGTATTTCTAACCCAAGACACTTGCTGTAAGTTAGCCTCCCTCCACTACTAACATCTCTACGTTGCCACTCTTTTCTAAATCTGAAGCTTTTGATGCAGTATCTAGAGTCAAGAGACTTTTACTGAAAATGTCATTTTGTAGTAAAAACAACAATCCTCAATAAAACAGGAACATGCCAGGGAAGCAGAGGCAGGCAGGCGGATCTCTGAGAGTTCAAGACCAGCCTGGTCTATAGAATGAGTTCCAGAACAGCCGGGACAATACAGAGAAACCTGGTCTTGGAAAAAACAAACAAAACACAACTTTGTAAATTCAGTAAGCAAAGGTGCACTGGTCAGTGTGAACAGAGGGCTAGAAGGGTTCCTGTACAGGCCAATCTCCAAACAAGGTATTCTGCTTACTGTATATCATACTCAAACAGGGAGAAAAAGGAGAACAAAAGAAAGCCTACTCCAATACATACCTCAATAAGTAACTAACACCAGTCCATTAAAGGAGACATCTTCATAAATTACTTAAAATAAGAAAATATTATTTTAAAAAATTCTTTCTAAAATCAAGATATTTTTTTCCAATAAATCCACACATAACATACCTTTCTTTTCTTCTATTCTTATGTTTTGAAGACAATAAAATCTTTTTCCTAAGACATCATCAATTATAATTATTTTAGAAATTTAAACAGTGCCTCAGTTGCAAAACTGTTGACAGCACATTGTGAGAATAAAAAGAAGCAGGAATTTTCAGTCTATTTAAAATATATTTCAGAGACACAAGAAACATCTGAACAAAACTGATGACCTCTTAATGTTTTCACTGATTTGGATCCTCAATAATACTTATTTTGGAAATATCTTCAACTTATTTCCTTAATTTAGTACATATACATATATACATATATATATACATACACATTACACATAACAATCTAAAGTACATTCTATTGTCTTTTATTCATAATACTATTTATTTTTATTTTTAAACATAGGTTTTATTATGCAGTCATTGATGGTCTGGTACACTAGGCTAGCTTCAAACTCACAGAGGATCCTGTGCCTCCCAAGTGCTGGGATTAAAGGTGTACATTAGCACACCTGGCCTGATACTCTTTTGAAATTACAATACATATTTTTACTTATCTCTTTGTAGAGTGTAACTTCCAAGCAAAGGGTGTTTCTCAGATAGAAGAGCACTGAGGATAAATAGAAAACTTTGCCTTTTTACAATTTTCAGAATCTGATGTTATTTTAGAAAGTGAAAACGCTCATGTTAAAGTTTAAAAATAAACCAGGCGGTGGTGGCGCACGCCTTTAATCCCAGCACTCAGGAGGCAGAGGCAGGTGGAGCTCTGTGAGTTCGAGGCCAGCCTGGTCTACAAGAGCTAGTTCCAGGACAGGAACCAAAAGCTACGGAGAAACCCTGTCTCGAAAAATCAAAAAAAAAAAAAAATGCCTGACTTTCCTGTGTAGTGTACCCATCACAACCACCATCTGCTAATGGGTTGAGACTGCAACAATGCTATCTGTTCACCTCTCTACCACTGAATACTCAGGACAATTTAATTAAAACATTATTTTTATTTTTAAGAGACAAAGTCTCACTATGCTGCCCAGATGATGCACTTGCCTCAGTCCATGCAGCTGGAATGCACAGGGTCATATACCCATGACCAGCTAGAATCACATTGTTTTCTGTCCTATTCTTGTGGTTGGCTTTCTATTTGTAATTTTCTTTCTCCCCAAATCAAAGTCTTCTGATTAGACAGAAGAGACCACAACATCAAACCATACCTTGTTCGCTAGGTTCTGACTGAGACTTTCTGACAGTAAGGTCCAGAGGTGAGTCTTGGTCAGCCATGAGAAGCTTGCTGAGCACGGGGTTCTGAGTAGTTGCAGCGGTGGGAGAGGTGGTGACTGGAGATGCTTTCGGCAGGCTTTGGTTCTTTGTGCTATTGGGCTGGCCGGGGTCCTGAGTAGAGCTATTTTTTGAGGTATATTCAGCAGCAAATTGTTGGATCATTCGCTGCATGATCTCACGGGCCACTAGGGGAATATTGGGGTCGGAGACCCAGGGACTGTCTGTAAACAAAGATTTATTTACTTTTAAAGTGGGACATGAACTAAGGAAAAAAAAAAGCTTTCAAGAAAACATGAAACTTCACTTTAGTTTTTTTAATCTAGTATCCTAACAACTGTATTAACCATTTGTTTATATTCTTAATTGGTAAATATTTAGATCGCAGATTATTGAAAATAAAATTTCTTAAGTGTTTATAAAGCTTATGAAATTAAATAGAGGGATAGCAAATGGTATCTACTGGTAAGAATCACTTACCTGGTATGGAAATACCTAAGCCTTCTCTTAGGAAACATTTACTGTCAACATCTACAGATAATGTCAAGTTTTCCCTAAACTAACTCCTCATATTCTTTAAGTTTCTGAATCTATGAGTGCTTAATTTAGTCCTTGTAAATGACTAAAAGAATAACAAGACTATAAAAGATATTTAACTTTGGGATCCAGGATTTAATTTCAAGATCCATATAAAGACAGATTGCTGGGTGCTGTCCCCAGAATTTCTGATTCAGCAGTTTGAGGCCTCAAGAAGTGACATTCCCAACAAGCTGACAGCTGCTGCTGGTTTGAGAGTCACAGATTTAGAACTCCGAGGTAGGAGTTTAAATGTCACACTTCAAAAGCTAAAGATAACATTTTTCACAAGTTCTTTAAGTATAACCTGCTAACATTCAAACAATAGCTAGAAAAGTAATAAAATGAACATCTAAGGAGTCAACGTTTAGATAATGTTAATTCAAAACAAAAAACACAGGAATTCACAGACTGGAAAGGAACTTCAAGTTCAAATGGGGTTAAGATGAAAGGGGAAACAATCCGGGTAAACCTATTATCCTCATACTTCTATAATCACCTAGAGACTATCTGATGATTTCTGTATCCCTAATCTTGCCTGGTGTAAAGTGTCTGATCAATTTATTTGGGTAATAAATACAACAAATCAATTACCAAATAATACCTTTAATACAAGAGAAATGTGACATAAATTTGTATAGGACGTTACTAATAAAACTAGCTATAACTACAAGCTTTAGCTACCTTATTTGTTAAGATTTAGCTAGAAAAAGCAAGTAAGTGTTCATAATAATTTGGAAATGTGAGGGACTCTAGAAGTTGATTCATAAAGTTGAAGAAAATCTGATTTTTAGTTACTACTAAAATATAAAACCTCCACAATAATAATAAATAATCAAAACCCAACAAGGCTCCCAATAGATGCCAAAGAACAATACTTGGTATCAGAAGATGCTCATGAAGTGACATTTTTATCTATAGACTTGCTCTATATGTTTTTACTCACCTAAACCATATTTAACCCCACAGTTTCTCTATAAATACACTCAATGTTGCAATCAGTTTATCAAAGATATTTAATAAAACTGTTTTTACAACTAATTGCAATGTTTTGTCATGTTTTAATAAAATATGTGCCATACAGTACCTCTAAAAGTATTTTTATCCGGGCTAGAGAGGTGTCTCAGTGGTGTAATAGCACTTACTGCTCTTCCAGAAGACAAGGGTTCAATTCCCAGCACCCACAAAGCAGCTCATAACTGTCTGTAACTCCAAGTCCATGGAATCCAATACCCTCACATAGATATATACACAGGTAAAACACCAATGCACATGAAATAAAAATATTTAAAGAAAGGTATTTTTATCCACTCAATTTTTGTGTGCAGGGGGTGTAGGGCACTAGTGTCATGGTGCATATGGAAGTCAAAGGGCAATTTGCACAAGTCTAGTCTCTCCCTTATCATGGAATTCATGGGAGTCTTGGGGATTCAATCTGGACTGTCAGATCTGACAGCAAAGGCACCTTTATTCATTGAGTCTAGCCCTTCTGAAATTCATTTAATGTGTATGTGTGAGTACCTGCATATGTGTATGTGTTAAATGCACATTAATATAAATTAACACAAATTAAACATAAATTACTATCTATGTCTGAAGTCCGTACAGGTCAGAGAAGGCATCTCCTGGAACTGGTTTTGAGTGGCTATGTATATGCTAAGAACTGAACCCACGTCCTCTGTCAAGAGCAGCAAGTGCTCTTGAGTTTCACTATTCAGGCTTGGTTGGCCTGTAACTCACTATGTAGACCAAGCTGGTCTGGAACTTAGTGATTTGACTACTTCTACCATCCAGGATTAAATGCACATGAATCACACTTGGCTTCTGAATTTTCCTTCTTATTTATTATTTATTTTTTGGTGGGGAGGGGGTTTGAGGCAGGGTTTCTCTGTGTATCCCTTGCTATCATGGAACTCACTCTGTAGACCAGGCTGGCCTTGAACTCAATATATCCTCTCGACTCTGCTTCCCAAGTGCTGGGATTTAAAGTGTGCATCACCACCACTTGGCCTGAATTTTCTTATTACTAGTTATTGACTTTACAGTTAAGACCTATTTCCCCTACATAAAATATAATCTCTATATGGAAGACTACATAAAACTTCCAGTGTATTAGTGGAATATATGAGGTATGTATGCTTTTGCCTCATGGAAAGCAAGAGAATATATAATAAAGAGATGGCAAAATGCAGCAATATATGGGATTTCTGTGTTAATTAATAACTATTAAAGCTTTGTGGTCAGTAAGATTTCATGGTAAGAATTATTAAGTTCCACCTTGGATGTGTAAATGTCAGTATTATACCTTGTCCCTTTATTGAATAAACACCACAGTCATGAGATAAAATATTCAATGTGTATGACTGGCATTGCTGCCATTTAAAGTTCTCTAGAGTCTGAGTTTCCTGAATGTATTCATTCTTTGATTTACTTAGAACATTCTGTAATTATGGTCATACCTAGTGAAACACTCACAATGGAGTCAAGTAAAAGCAACTATGATCAGATGCAGGAGGAGAGAACCTACAGAGAAACATATAACTGTTACACCACAGCACAGCTGGACGTAGTGGCACACGTTTTAGCCCAGCACTCTGGAGGCAGAGGCAAACTGGAGGCTAGGCTGATCTACACAGTGAACTTCAGCAAAGTAAGAGCTACACTGAGACCCTGTCTCTGAAATAAACAAGCAACCACACACACAAATGCTCTGTTACAGCACAGTCAGTGGTATATTTCAAAAAGGAAACACTATTTTAAAAAATTATTAAATGAATCTTTGAGATATCTCTCTCTCCCCCTCCCTCCCTCTCTCCCCTAGAGCTCACTTTGTAGACAAGTCTGGACTTGAACTCACAAAGACCCATTTGCCTTTGCCTCCCAAATGCTGGGATTAAAGGTTACCATAGCTGGCAAAATTATCAAAACGTCTAACACAGGGAGTAGAATGGCTGACAAAGAACGTGATTGTGACAACTGTGAGAGGTACAGGCCTGTTCTTAGGATTTGCTGCACAGGCCCAATTACAAAGACTACTACATGGATACTGCATGTACAGCCCTACTTAGCTTTACAAAAACTCCTAAGTAATTATTTAAAACACACAATTTACAATCCTTGGACAAACTAAAACCAAGCACCACAATTAAAGGCTAAACACAACAAACATGAAAATCTAAACTGCAAAATGCTCTGAAATTCCAATCATTCAAGTGTTGATATAACACTCAAAAATGTTTGAATTTTAGATTTTCCGATTAGAGCTCTAAATTGATGAAGTCCACTCAAAGATTCCAAAACGTGAAACTTAAAAACATCTTCACATTCTTCAGCATTTAGGATAAGAGAAAGCCAATCTTGAGTTATACAAATTATTCTCTTCAGAAAAACTCATTGTCATCTCCATGGATAATTGCCCATTTTTGGCATTACTGCATGCAAATGTCCATCTCTGAGATATTTTCATGAAGATTAATAAAATACTTATAAATTAACAATATTAACATATAATACAAAGAGAAAGAACTTCCAATCCAAAGCAAGTTCCTTTTTCTAAGCACCTCACAACAGTGTGCAACAAATATACAAATAACTTGTTTCTTGTTTCTTAAAAATTCGAACTTTTGAAATCCTAAAACCAATTCTAAGGTAAGAATTCCTGCTGTAAACATTATGAACCAAAAGCTTATAAGAATTTCACCCGAAGTTATTCTTTGAGGACAAAGACACGGAACTAAGTACGGTAGAACGTCACTGAAGGAATCTGCTGTCAGTACCCCCTAACCAAGAAGTAAGTAGAAGGCTTCCCATCTTGAGTTTAAAAGGTTGCTAAAACAGCACACAGACCAAGGACATTGTCTGTTTACACTCTGGTGGAACGACTGTAAACATATTTGGATAATAAGCTGTTTCTAGGTTATACCTTAAATGTCAATCTCCCCATCCTTTCTTGAGACAGTCTCACTATGTAGCCCTGACTGTCCTGGAACTATACGGGATTGAAGATTAAAGGAGTGATATCATACTTGGCAATATGAATTCTGTTACTGAAACAATAAAATATTAGTAAAATTAATAAAACTACTTTTTGAAAAAAAAAGTAATTTTGAAAGTGGGGTACTTAATTTGATAAAGTGAGTCTGACAGAGCAATGAAAATACAAAACCATGTATTTTTCCCCAAACAATAACTTAGTTAAGGAATACCCTGAGTTTACAGGACATCTCACTTAAATAAGGTTCTGAAAACACTGACCATACTAAGCAGGACAGCTGGTATCCATCCAACAGTAACCAATATTAGAACCCTATTTCACTCCTCTAGTACACTGTCAACCTTGAGAAGGCTGGCAGGCATCTCTGGAGGAATGAGTTGTCTAAGTAGCACTGGACAGGTGAGTGAGTGCACTAAAGGAGATGGGCGCTCTGGGTCTGCTGGGGGTTAAATGTAGCCAAGATAATCAGCAACACCAAGAACTCCTTTCTCCTCACCCAACTTCCCAACTGCCTGGATTACACGTGCACACTACGACGTATGCCTACCTACGTCGAGGAAACATTTTTAGAAACTATCATAATCATCTCTACCTTAGCAGAAGAGGAATGTGTAATTAAGGAACAGAAATTAATTCAGAAAGAATTTATTGAAGGTGAAAACTCTACTGGGCATAGTGGCACACAACTATGGAAAGGAGGGGAGGAGGAGGGAAGAGGAGAGAGGAGAGGAGAAAGGAAAGGAAGGGACAGACAGAAAATAGAGACTCTTCACTAATTCAAACAAGATCATAAAGAGATTATACAGATTAAGAAAAGAATTAAAGCTGGGAGTAGTAATACAAGCCTTTAATTCCAGCATTTGGGAGGCAGACGCAGGCAGATTCTGTGAGTTCCAGGGTATAACTTGGTCTACAGAGTGGGATCCAGAACAACCAGTTACATAGTCAGACCCTGCAGGAAGTGTGGTGAGGGGATAGGGGTGGGGCATGGGAGCAGGGTGGGGATAAGTGGGGAGGGGGGCAAAATGGATGAAACTGACAACAACATAAAAAGAAAGACAAAGAAAAGGGTTGGAGAAATGGCTCAGTGGTTAAGAGTATTTGTTTTTGTAGGGGACTGGGATTTGATTTCCAGCACCCACATGGTAGCTCACAATCATCTATATATAATCCCAATACCAGGGTATCTAACCTTCAAGAGCACCAAGCATACATGCAGTGTGCATACATACAATCAGGGAAAACATTCATATGTAAAATAAAATGAATAGATTTTTTGTAAAGTTTTTTTTTTTTTAAAGAAATAGAAGAATTACTGTCTCTACGAATCCCTAAGCCTCAAGACTGACATATGCCTCTACATATGACACGGCAAAATAATGTCACCATACCAACTCCCATTTTTTTTTTTTTTTAATCTCAAGGTATGTTTACTAGGCCAGCCTGGTCTACAGAGCAAGTTCCAGGATGGAATCTAAAGCTACACATAGAAACCCAGTCTCGAAAGAAAAAAAATGCTTACAAATATATGAGTCAACTACATTTTCACTTCAAATAAAATTTCAGGTCAGATTTTCAATTTACAGAACTGGTTTTTATAAGTGTTAAGGATTTAAACAGTAGCATTTTATTTATGGTTGTGAGCCTAGCCTTTAACGGCTGAGCCATCTCTCCAGCCCAACAGTAGCATTTTATATTTTAAAGCTTGTCTAACAAATTGCAGTCATAATAAATTTCTAAACTACTTAACTAAACCCCTACTCCAGTATTAAAGAGGGCAATAGGCGTCTTAACCTTATTCCAAATTTAATGTGATAAAGGAACAGAGAAATATTTTAGGAATAACTTAAAATGACACTGAAATTACGGAAATTAATATAAGACAAGCAGGCTATGTTGTTTGCCACCAAAACCAACCTTTTCTATAAAAGACTGCATTGAGGAACTCTTCTGTTTGTCTCTGGAGTCGAGTGACTTTTGCGTGCTCTTGTTTAAGCAAAGCTTCTTGTCCAGCTCCGGAAGCTGGTTCATCCAGACCGACTAAGTATCCCTGCAAAAATATCGCGTGAAATGTTTGTACAAAATCTCTCCCCATTTAAAAATCCAAAGCACAGATGCATAAAAACAAGTGTACTAGCCATTAAGACAAACTAGCATAATACAATTAAAATATTTAGAAACTTTCAATCTGTTTAAATACTTAGAACTTAAATTCTGTTCCTAAATAACAGTATTGTAATAGTAGTCCTCAGATCTTACTGTACTGTTCAATTAATTGATAAATAAGTCAAAACTAGCACTATGATAGAGAACTAAAATCACACACCGCCTGTTACAAGTACACTTAAGTATTTTAGTTATAGTAATATATGTGCTTGAACACATATTACATACACACAATAAAATAGGAATTAAAAGTTTCCAAAATGTTACAATCAGCTCACTCCAGAGACTGCCAACATTACTTCAAGGCTGCTGCAGCGCTATGGTAAGCTGATAGTGCTCTGCATTTACTTCCAGCCTTGCCTCTTACAAGTAAACAGGAGGCCAGAACAATGACAGAGACCACAGAAAACAAGACAGAGAAATGCACAGTATATCTTCTAAGCATCCATTAAGTACTGTGTTCACATGCCTTCCACATCACAGCAGCGTTTAAACTCATGTATTTACAAATTTTCACCACAGACTACTTAAAGAAGCTTTCTAAAGAAAGTAGGTCATACTTGGCACAATAAAATGTGTTTAAGAATTGAAAGCACATTATAACCCACAAACTCCTTACACGTTTAAAATACACCCACTAATGTCTGAAACCACTTCCTAGGATTTTCCTATTATAATCATCATCATACCTATTTGTTTCACATTTAAACTCTTTCATTTCATTAAGATATAATTCAATGATACAACTCACCCATGTAATGTAAAACCCAATGGATTTTATTCATAACTATAAATTGTTACCATCACAATGTGAGTATTTGTATCCCATTTACACACAACCTCTATCCTGCTGCTTGCTGAGGTGATCCAGCATCCAGAACAGCTTCAAGGCTGCTAACTGAGATGATCCAAACTTACAGAATACTACAGCCAAGACCTAACAATTATCCTGATTTTCTCAAGTTTCCCCTCAAAATTACCAAAGCCCCCAAACAACAAGTAGGCAGGAGAACTATGCCCACATCCCCAAAAGATGGGTTATGGATGCTTATTATCATTTAAGTGGGGGATTGGCTACAAGTTGTTATTGGCAACCATCAGGAAAAAAAAAAAGCTGAATGAAGGAGATTAGATTCAGTGTTTCCTTTCTGGAAAAAAAAAGGGGGGGATATAGAAATAACAGATAAAAAGTTAGATTATTAAATTTACTTTTAAACTAAAAGAGTAACTACTAGTCTTAAATACTTCACAGTGTATATTGATAGAAATCTGAAGTTAATTTTGTTATAGTATATGTATATTTCTACTCCTGTTTGGGATACTGTTTATGCAGCTCAATAAAAATATAATGCATAATTAAGAAATACAGATTAAAGTCATCAATAATAGTCAAACTTATAGTCACATTAGGTATGTTTTCAAGGTCATACACAGATATAAATAGATGATCTTCAAATACTTCAAAGACCTACAGAATATGATATTATGTTTAGTGACCTAAAGCTTTTTATGCGATGGAAGACACATCTGCTCCTGACAGCATCAATCTACTTCAGAAAAGAGACGACATTAAGGAATTTGCTATCTTTATGGCAAAAGCTAGCCACTGGGCAAAGAACTGCCCTTGCCTCAATTGCTGACAGTATACCAGCCTAACTGAACCAGGAGGATGCAAAAGAAAGCAACTAACAAACTTTGTCAAGACAAGGTAAGACAGTCCTTCAAAATGTCCTGCTTCAGAGCTAAGTCTGTCAGATATTCTAGACCTGTAGGCCAAAGATGGATGCTCCAAATTACAGGGAAACTTAGGATGAATGTCCAGGCAGCCAATGTCTCTGTCACCAGGTAATATTTCACCCTTCTGGGGTCTTTGATGAAGCTGAAGACTTTTCACAGCTAAGGTTTTCTTTAGTTATAAAATAAATTTGGTATAAAATTTAAAGTCACAAAGAAAAAATATATAACAGAATATTTTCTCTAATTTTGCCAGATAGAAATGAACTAGATATTGTAACTGCAACTCTTACTTGATGACTATCTTTGTTATATATAATTTTACTACATTAAAGTTAAAACCTTCCTTAGACAAAAGGGGGAAATGTGGAATATTCCTAAGAAACATCTGTCAACAGGTGTGTTTAATTTTTTACTTTTAATTGCCAATTTAATCTTTTCATTTGTTTTAAGTTGTATTCATTTCCTAGGGCGACTTTAACATAACATGAGGCTCTAACAGTAGAGATTTATTCTCACAGTCCTAGAGGCTACTTGCCCAAAATCATGGTGTCTGCAGAGTTCTCTCCTTTCTGAAGTCTCTAAAGTCCTTCCATACTTGCTTCTACCTTCTGGCGATTGCTGACAACCTTTGCATTCCCAGGCTCACGATGATGTAATCAAATCTCCACTACTATCTTTATAGACCCCTCCCCCCTGTATGTTTGTTTGTCCCTTCAAATCTCTATTCTTACTTATAAAGACAGCAAGTCACTGGATTCATGGACCACACAACCATCACTTCATTTTAACTAGACTATATTAAGAATTCAAAGGTCTAATTTTCAAATAAAGTCCCATTCATAAATACCATCACTTACTATTCTTTTTCATCACAACTTTTGGGGGGACACAATTCAACTCACAATACAGATCTATTCAAATATATCCTTTATTCTGAGACAGGGTTTCTCTGTGTAACAGCCCTAACTGTCCTGTAACTCTCTCTGTAGTCAGGGCTAGTCTTGAACGCACAGAGCTCCAAGTACCTGCCTCTGCCTCCTGAGTGCTGGGATTGAAGGTGTGCACCACCACCACCTGGTTCAAATATGTTTCTTCAATAAATTTTTTTTTGCTACTTCAACTTTTCTAAAAATTTCACCCATCAAGTTATTTACTTTTTAGCAAAGAAAGTATTCATAACATTTCCCAAGCAATCTCTCTTATTGCCATAAGGTTAGAGGTAATTCTCCCATTATCATTCATGTTTCATTGTAGTTGGAGGATGCTTGTCTGTTCCTGGCTGCCCAGACCATTCAGAAACTATATTATGTAAATAACTGCCTGGCCACTCACTTAGGCATATTGCCAGCTAGCTCTTACATCCTTGGTTAACCCATTTCTATTATTTTATATTTTACCATAAGACTTATGGCAAGGTTCTGGCTAGTTGCTCATGTCTTTTTCCTCTGGCGGTTCCATGGTGTCTCCCTTACTCTGCCTTTTTTCTCCCAGCATTCAATTTAGTTTTCTCCGCCTATCTCTATTCTGCCATGCATAGGCCCAAGACAGTTTATTTATTTATTAAAAAAAGGAACACATATACACAAGAACTTCCCACACAATTTCATTAAGTCTGTTCTTTTTAAATCAGCAGTTTATCAATCTTGTTAATGTTTTCAAAGAAACAGCTTTTAGTTTTGCTGGAGTTTTTCTTTTTTAGTATTTTTATTTTATACAAATGGGTGTTTTGCCTGAATGTATGTCTGTGCAGTACATGTGTGCAGTGCTCACAGACACCGGAAGGCAGCACAGGATCACCTGGAATTTGAATTAATACAGTTCTGATTCACTATGTGGGTCCTAGGACTTGAACCAAGGTCCTCTGGAAGAGCAGCCAGTGTTCTTAACTACTGAGCTACCACTCTGGCCCCTTGATTTTTTTCTCTATCATTTTCTATACTATTTTATTTATGTGTGCTCTCATCTTATTTTTCTATTTTTTTCAGATTAGTCTGTCCATATTTTTTCAGTTTCTTAAGGGGGTGGTTAGGATACTGGTTTGGAATTTTTTCTTTTTACTGTAGGTATTTGAAAACATAGATTACTTTTATCTATACTAATAATTAGACATCAAATTTCATTTTGGTTCATCAAGGTAGTCTATAATTTCTTCTGGGATTTATTCGTATATCTTCCAACAAAAGTGTTTCAATTTCCATGCTTGTGAATTCATTTATTTCCTTTTACAGGTTTCTAATTTTCATTCCACCATATTCAAGGGCTGGAGAGATGGCTCAGAGGTTAAGAGCATTGCCTGCTCTTCCAAAGGTCCTGAGTTCAATTCCCAGCCACCACATGGTGGCTCACAACCATCTGTAATGAGATCTGGTGCCCTCTTCTGGTCTGGTGGCATACATGCAGATAGAACACTGTATACATAATTAATAAATAAATCTTTTAAAAAAAGAAAGAAAACTTATTAATACTTCAACATTTTAAAATGTATTAATTTATGGGTCTGAGGTGTAGCTCAGTTAAGAATGTTTGCATCGCATGTTAGAACACTCTGGGTTTGATCCTTAGAAATGCAGGGGAGAATCTGTTGTACGTCCGATCCTAGAAAATGTTCCACATGTACCTAGTGAAAATTAGCAACTTAGCCTTGTATATATTACGTTGCTGGCTTTACATGATTCATAATGTTCTGGCTTTCCCCATGTATGCAGCACAGCCTTGGTATTTGCCCAGGCTCAATGGAACATATCATACTCCTTCTTACACCTCCAAAGTACTGAAACTGTAAGAGTAAATCATGTCATCCAATCTGGTAAGCAGGTTCTATGCTATTTCTTAGATGAGACGTCTAAGACTACTCAGCATCTCTGTCCAGTGTGGCTTTCTTCCAGTCTATCTGCTCTTCCTCCAAACTGAAGCTGATCTGCATATACTTAGGTCACACATCAAGCTGTTATTCTTCAATGGCTGTTTCTTAACTATTCTACCGTTTTTGCCAAATACTGGGGCATAAATTGCTAAGTCTATTACAACAAAAATAAGGTCATTTTGCAGAAGTAAACTACCATTAAATTTTAAAATCAGATTTCAGGAAAACTTTCTTCACTTGCTTCTTTTTTCTGGTAATGTTAACATTTTTGTTTAAATGTTTTAAATTTTATTTATTTGTTTATTTATTTTTGAGACAAGGTTTCTCTGTTTAACCCTGGCTGTTCTAGAACTTGCTCTGTAGAATGAGCCGGCCTTGAACTCAGAGATCTGCCTGCCTCAGTGCTGAGACTAAAAGTATGCACCACCACTGCCAGGCTTAATGTTAACTTTTTAACACATAGCGTTATCTTTTTAACACATATGTTATTTCAACTGTTACTAAACAGGAGCTATCAGTTTCCTCTGAATTGTAAACCAAAACAATTTTGTTTTTTAATAATGCCTTTAGGCACTTTCTAAGTCTATTCTAATTTGTCTACCTAGAAAGAGTTGTAAGAGTTCTGTTCTTAAGGTCTATCACATCTGTTAGAAGAATGTTTGAGCTCTTATTGCATATAAGAGCTAGGGATTAAGACAGTGTTACAAAGTTGTTTTAAAATTAATTACTTTTAGGAACTGGGAAGATGGTTCAATCGGCAAAATTACTGTCATGCAAGCATAAGGACTTGAGTTCAGATCCTTAGCACTCAGAAAAAAAAAGCCAGACAAGCATGGCCCACAATATCAGCACTAGAAAGATAAAGACACTGGATCCCTAGAACTTGCTGGCAGACCGTCTAGCCCAACAGAATGGTGATTTTCAGTGAGAAACTGTCTCAAAAAATTAAAGCGATGAAGAACTGAAAGAGACCTCCACTAACCTATATACTCTAGCCACGTGAGACTGAATACATGTGCACAAGTCCAACTGTGTGCACACATGCAGACACATACTACACATACAAATGACTTATCAGTTAAATGACTGTTTCACTTACTTTTTATGCATAGCGATAACTGTTAAACACAGAACAAAAATCATACATTTTGCTTTGCTTTTATTATACTTTTTATCAACTGCTCCTAGACATGCTGTTTACAAATTTAGCCAGGTGTTATTAGACAGACAGACAGACAGACAGACAGACAGATAATAGATATAATCTTTAATCCCAGCAACTCAGAAGGCAGAGGCAATGTGAGCTCTAGGCTAGCCTGGTTTATAAAGAGAAACCCTATCTCAGGAGGAAAAAAATTTTTTGCAGGAAAGATGCATTAAAAAAAAATGGCTTACTGTCTGTCCTGACCCTTGCTGTATATACATAGACAAAATATAAAAAGAAACAATAAAAACAAGAAAGTTTATGTGGCATACAGTTCAACAGTCAGATGATAGCAAATCAACAACAAAATACTCCAGCATTGCTCCTACACATCTGCAATTTAAATAGATGCATTATATATGGTATAGCAAAAACTAACCAAAATATGTAATACTATTCTATATTTTTTTAAAAGGACACTGGGAACTTCAACTATAAAAAAGAAGCTTTTGGCCATAGGCAAATGGGAGTAAAGCTGAAGGTCTAAACTAGCATGGAAAGCCAAAACTGAGCCTATTCCATCTTGTCTGAAGGTCAGAGAGTTTGAGCTTATTTTTGCTCTTTCAAAGTTGTTTACAGCAGGTGTGGCTACAAAACAAGATATCCTGACCTAGGGTGTGCTTACTTGGTGTTTTAGACATTAAGATGGCCCATAGAGGTAGAGTCGCTCCACCCTGAACAAAGATGAGAGAATTCAAGCATACTTCTACTCCTGCTTTTGAAATAGGAAGTTTGACTTAAGGAGTGGCTTCCTGTAGGTTTAGGGTTTTTTCACTGCCCCAGACATCAAATACTTTTCTCAGGAATTAATGGTTTGATGTCTCAAGTATTGAAACAAGTAACTATTCTGGTTGTCTTTTGTATCATGTTAAAACAGCCTTTTGCCTTCCTTCTCCCTTTTGTATTGGGGTATAAAAGTGTATGAAAAATAAGACAGGCAAATTCAGCATTCAGTATTCGCTGAGTTGCCCTCCCTGTTGCTATTCTGTCTCTGTGTTTCTTATTTCTGTTCCTCCTACTTAACATCTCTAATCCTCACACCTCTCTACCCTGGAACATAGGAACCCATGGGTAGGAGAGCAGCATAAGTCACCACAAAAATCTGGCTCCTGACAAGCGAGGATTTCTATCTTTTAGGAGCTACTTCCGTTAGGATAAACAGTTAGTGATTCGGTTTACACCTACAGTTGATTCTGTCTCCAAAATCCACTTGATTATCATAATCACACAGTACTGAGTAATTAACCATATAGTTATTAATGAAATAACATTCAATTCTAAAGGAGCAACAGTGATAAGGAGAAATAGTGAACAGGATAAGATCTTCTCCAGTAAGAAGACATCAAGTTCTTTACTAAAAACTTTAACATGGGCTCAGCAGTTAAGAGCACTGGCTACTCTTCCAGAGGATCCAAGATCAACCTCCAATACCCACATGGTAGTTAACAACAGTCTGTAACTACTGGGGATCCACTGACCTTTTAGAGCCTACTTGGCACTGCACAAACATAGTGTACAGACATACATGCAAGCAAAATGTTCATAGACATAAAAATAAAATCCTTAAAAATATGTCCTCTGTCACCTAATATTGTGCACCACTG
This sequence comes from Microtus oregoni, assembly GCF_018167655.1. Classification (NCBI taxonomy): domain Eukaryota; kingdom Metazoa; phylum Chordata; class Mammalia; order Rodentia; family Cricetidae; genus Microtus; species Microtus oregoni. The sequence continues at coordinate 19,571,536 of NW_024543071.1, forward strand.
TCTGCCCTGAGGGAACCCAGAAGAGGTCTGGGACTCTGCAGCCCGCCCCGGCCCTCACACAGGTGCCTGGAAAGGTCACACACTTGTACCTCCAGTACAGTGGTGTACTCCCTTTGATGTTAGAGGGAATTAAGAACTGAGTGCTGTATGTCTTGAAACTCTAGACAAGATTGACCCACAAAAGATCTCAGTAAATTCTCATCTTATGAAAGATCTGGGATTAGACAGTTTGGACCAAGTGGAGATTATTATAGCCATGAAAGACTAACTTGGATTTGAAATTCCTGGTACAGATGCACACACAGTGTGTCTATGTATGAATAGAGAGAGGAATGGAAAGAAAGGGAGAGATGAATATGAATGAAAATTTTGACATCAAATGTCATCCAAGAAATAAAAACTACAACTGTCATCAGACAGACACCCACTGGGTAACGTGAAGACTGACAACACTAACCCTGGCACGATATGAGACACTGGTTTCCCCTTATATGGTTGATAAAAGATAAGTAACACAGCATGAAAAGAGATTCAATGCCTTCAAAGAGACCTATAAATAAGTAAGTTACAATAGTCATCATCTAACAACAACTTAGTGGTGCGTAAAAAAATGAACACCATGGGGACAGAGATGCCTCAGTGGATGAGAACACTTGCTTTTCTTACAGAGGATGGAGGTTGCATTCAAAGCATCATAAGGTAGCTCACAACATTCTGTAACTCCAGTTTCAGGGTATCTGACACTTTCTTTTGACCGCTGCAAGCAATAGGCACATATGCGGTACACATACATGTACATGTGCAGGACAGACACTCCTATACATAAAATATGTTTTAATAAAAATGAAGAGCTAAATTGGGTTGTGCCTATGCTAAGGAAAATTACAAAGAAAATAAAAAAGGTCAAGCACTGGTGGCACATGCCTTTCATCCTAGTGCTCGGGAGGCAGAGGCAGGTGGATCTCTGTGAGTTCAAGACCAGCATGGTCTATACATAGCTATAGTTCCAGGACAGTCAGGGCTACACAGTGAAACCCTATCTTGAAACAAAACAGAGACAGAAAGATAGAGATAGAGATAGATAGATAGAGAGAGAGAGAGAGAGAGAGACAGAGAGAGAGGCAGAGAGAGGAACAAAACATACATAAAAACAAATAGGAGCCTTAAAAATTTATGTTACGCTAAAATAGCCAACATAAAACTGCACATTGCAGGATCATACATAATACTAGGAAAGATAAAACTCTAGAGATTGCATAAGCCTGGATGACTGTGGGAAGCAGAATGAGGAAAACATTAGGGTGAGCAGAAACTTCACTATGCTAGTGGATATGAATGAAAACATTTACCAAAATCAGCTAACCCTACTCTTTCAATTAGTTTTACTGTATAAAAAATATTACTTCAAATTTGAAAGATCACTGAAAATTAGTTTCAGGGTAGTAAAGATACAAAGTTCCAAATGTGTCACTGAGAGTAAATGTTCCATTCAAAGTAAGAATTGTTCTGTTAAGGGTCACACAGTAAATACTTAGGTCTAACAAGCCACATGCAAGTTCCCTTCTTTTAATTTGAAGGTATTAAAAAAAGCAGTGTGTGGGCAAGACTTAGTGACAGAGCACATTTTGCTGACCTGATAGAAATGTGAAACTTTTCCCAGACTTAAAACAACCATTGCTCCAGGGGTCCCTGGAATAGCAAAGGTGTCACTGAATAAACAAAGCAAGAAACCTATATCAGCATGAAAGTCAGCCCTCACAGCAATAAACTGTTAATAAAGTTAAATTTTAAATAGTAAGGCCGAACATTTCTTACCATTTCTTTTTTAAGTCTAACATTTGTCAAACTACATCTGGGGAGGTAAGACGAGAGGAGAATGAAAGCTTAAATAAATGGCTGTTTATTTTCTCTTAATGGAATGAAAGAAAAGAAAAAGGAAAAATCAAATGACAAGTTTTACTTGAGGAAAATAAAGCAGCCTGGGTTTCCTAAGTGTAATACAAAAGTGAAAGAATGACTTTTGAAAGCTACTCCGATCTAAATACATACCTAGTGTGTGCCTTGATTATCTAAATTTAGGTGTAACTGTTATGAATTCATACCATAGGGCATAAAAACCTAGGAACTAAAAGCAAGTGTATATACACAAATTGTTTTTTTTTTTTTTTTTTTTTTTTTTTTTTTTTAGTAATTATGTTAGAAAAGCCTTCCAGAGTCATGATTCTAAAGCTACAGCTCTGCCTGTTACCCATGGCTTTCTGACATTTTAAGCAATGAGTTAAAAAGAGCTGACAAGATGCAATTCATTGATTTAAATGCCAATCTCCCTCATCTTATTATTTTAAATGCCAGCAAGTCCCAGATAAAATGGCTCCATCACTTTAAATGTTCATTTACTTTAAGGTCAATTATATAAGAGAATCTTAAAATTATTGTTCTTTATATAAACAAGGTATAAATCGTGCTTAATACAATTTTTGCTATATATAAATGCTGTCTTCAGTTTGGCTAAGCGTAATACCAAGTTAATGAGTAGGAATACAAGTAAATTTAAAGGCTGAAAGATACTGAAGCATTTTTAATTTGGGAGGACTATTAATACATCTGAAAAGCGAGTATGTGAAGACCTCAAACACAAGGTAAGTATTGGTTCAACACTAATGTAGCTACAAGAATTAGGATTTCAAACAGGTAGAGACATTAACATAGACATTTTTTAAAAATAAGACATTGAAAACTCAATGATCTGATAAAATCCCTAGGAATATCTGTAAAGAGTTGTTAAGAAATCCAAGAGGCAGGAGGATTTCAGTGAGTTCAAGGACATCCTGGTCTACAGTTAAACGGGGAAACTCCATCTCGAAGGAAAAAAACAAACAAAACAAAAAAACTTTAAAAAGAATGGGAGGCAGAGGCAGGTGAATCTCTGTGAGTGAAAGGCCAGCCTGGTCTATAAAGCGAGTTCCAGGACAACCAGGATTGTTTCATAGAGAAACTCTGTCATGAAAAGACAGAAAGGAACGAAAAGAATCTCAAGTCTGTTGCCATTAGTATTCAAATAAGAGACCTTCAGCCAGCTGCCCCACTGCTCAAGGGTTTCTCATATGAATACTAGATCCATGACTGAGTATCACCCAGTACCTTTATCTCCCACTGGCTGGTACTTTTGTGCAAGAGTATTAATGTACAGTTGCTGATTTTACTATTGGAAGTAAGTAAATCCTTTTTATAAAACAGACAACTATTTAAAAGTATTAAGATGTTGATACTACTCCAAACAATCTGTTTAATACATTCCTATAAAACTGGTTAACTATTCCAACACTCCCGCCCCCTGCCTCACACACATTTAATAAAGCAGACCTGCAACCTCATAAGGTGAAAGAAAATGACAACCATCCTGTAGGCATCTGAAAGAAAATGAATTATCCTCTAGGCACCTGTCTTTTGGAACTTCCTAAAGGAACTCTACAGAAACTGTGTTTTATGTAGTATTCAAAATGTACAGCAAGCCGGGCGGTGGTGGCGCACGCCTTTAATCCCAGCACTCGGGAGGCAGAGGCAGGCGGATCTCTGTGAGTTCGAGACCAGCCTGGTCTACAGAGCTAGTTCCAGGACAGGTTCCAAAGCCACAGAGAAACCCTGTCTCGAAAACCCCCCCCCCAAAAAAAATGTACAGCAACTAATCATTTGTTGCGGATAGTTTTCTTACATGACACAAGCACAAGAAATTAAAAAGTAATAAAGATAAATTTAAGTCACCCTCATAATAATAAGGATAATAGTAAGGATTTCTTCTTTTTAAAAAGACTTATTTATTTATTCATTCATTCATTCATTCATTCATTCATTTATTATGTATACTATGTCCTGACACCAGTAGAGGGCATCAGATCTCATCACATATGGTTGTAAGCCACTATGTGGTTGCTGGAAATTGAACTCAGAATCTCTGGAAGAGTAGCCAGTATTTTTAACCTCTGAACCATCTCTCCAGCCCAAGGGTTTCTACTTATTGAAAATCCAAAACGTATACTATTTCCAATTTTTTTTTAAAGTTTTTTTTTAAATATTTATTATGTATACAATATTCTTTCTGCGTGTATGCCTGAAGGCCAGAAGAGGGCACCAGACCTCATTTCAGATGGTTGTGAGCCACCATGTGGTTGCTGGGAATTGAACTCAGGACCTTTGGCAGAGCAGGCAATGCTCTTAACCGCTGAGCCATCTCTCCAGCCCACTATTTCCAATTTTTATTCAAAAGTCCAATACATGAGAAGGCTTTCTGAAATTTTTATCCCTCTCCTCTTGTGACTATGGCTGTCCGTAGATGTCTATCATCATTTTAAGTGCAAGGACATAAAAACCATCCATTTAGGATAATAGCATTATAAAGTCTAAGCAATATGTGAACTCCTACAGCACTATATCTGTACATGAAACAGCACTAGTTTTATATCTTGCATTACCTATTTCTTTCCTTCTTCCTTCCCTCCTTTTTCTTTTTGTATACTGTATTTCAATTTCATTTACGAAACTCTATTTGGACTGAACATTTTCAATTCTATGCTTATTTTCACTATAAACTGCTTTCCAAGTAACTTCAATTGGCTGCTTCACCTTTCTTCCCTTCCTCAAAAGCCACCTGAGCTTGGAAGCTGATTCCTTCTCCTTTTTTTTTACATCCACTAAACATTTACATAATACTTCTATAGTCACCAAGTACTGGTAATACTTTAGACCAGATTTCCTAAATGAATCCCTATGAATATTCAAATTAAAAAGTCTAGTTCAGGCTCATTATCTGGGTTACTGCTAGATCCTATGATTTTCTCATTATGAATCTCTCTACTGCACACTAAAAAACAACTACTTACATCAACTACTTTAGTACAGATTTTCTTTTGAGGTACAAATTAGTTTCTGCTTCCTAGATAAAGCAACTCCAGTAACATCTATTATTTTTATTATTTATATTCTCTTGTATTATCAATTTGCTCTAAAAATACTTATAAGAGATTGGGGAATTTGTCCTTAATGCTTCCTACTTGGGGTTCTACATATTATAGCACCATCATGCACATTTTATGCCTTAAAAAAATGTTTTAAAGGCTAAATGCCAGGCATGATGGCACTCAGGCTACTGAGGCAGGAGTGATGTGGAATGCCACTCTGCATGCTGTGAATATGTTTTATTATTATTGGTTAATAAAGAAGCTGCTTTGGCCTATGGCAGGGCAGAATATAGCTAGGCAAGAAAGCCAAATAGAATACAAAGAGAAAGAAGGCAAAGGAGTCAAGGAGATGCTAGCAGCCTAAGGGGAAGAAAGATGTGAGGTAACAAGCCACAAGCTTCGTGGTAAGATATAGATTAATAGAAATGGGTCAGTATAAGTTTTAAGAGCTAGCTAATAATAAATAAGCCATAATATTAAGCCTCAGAGTGGTTATTTGGGAACTGACAAGCAAGAGAGAAATCACCTAGTACATGGGACGATTAGCAGTATAAGACCAACATGGTCTATGAGTAAATCTATATCAAAACAACAACAAAAAAACAATATCCCTCCCTGCCCAAAGAAAAAAATTTAACAAGCAGATGAGTAAGTAATGAGGATTACAAATATGTTCTTGGCAAATGGATGGATACACCCAAAATACACACTAATATAATTTTTCAAATTTATGAAATCTCTTGCTTCTTTTTTAGTAAATACACAGAATACTTACTTTTGCCAATAAACAAAAAAGGAAAAGATGTAAGCAAGTCAAGAAGTCAGGGACTCACTGGCTCCCAGCATAGCTAAAACTGGCCACTTCAAACAGCACTGAACTACTTTACGCTCATTTATTTTCCTCATCCCAAGTTCTGCTGAATTCTTCCTCTCACGTTCAGCATTTCCACTGCTATTTTTGTTAACAAACTGGATTAATGCCAAAAACAAACGTGAAATCTCAACTATGCGGCTTTGCCTGTAACAGTCTCTGACCCCTTCGTTCCATTTTCTTATTTGTAAAATTAGAATATTTTTAAACCAACTTCACAGGATTGTTTTGAGGATTAAATCACAACATACAAAAAAGTATTGGCAGAGAGGTTACTCAAAAGATGGCTATCGTTACCTATAAATTATATTCCCTAAGCTCTGTGGTATTTTATTAAAGCAGTTTCTCTTATTGGTGGTTTTACTTTCCATAGTTTCCATGTCAACTATTAAATGCAAAATCCCAGTAATAAGTCGGGCAGTGGTGGCGCACGCCTTTAATCCCAGCACTCGGGAGGCAGAGCGGATCTCTGTGAGTTCGAGGCCAGCCTGGTCTAGAAGAGCTAGTTCCAGGACAGGAACCAAAAAGCTACGGAGAAACCCTGTCTCAAAAATCAAAAAAAAAAAAAAAAAAACAGTAATAATTACCAAGTTTTGGTATGTGCTATTACAGGTAAGGTGAAATCTCAAGCTGCCGCACTCTGGTCTGGTGCATTCACGCCATACACAACAGTCATATGTCAGTCACCAAACTGCCATGCTACCATAGTGCTGTCTACAGTTAAAGACTGTATCTTACTAAATAATGCCCAAAACACTAATGTAGGGAAGCTGGAAATTCCGAAATGCCATAAAATACTTCATATGAGTGAAAGGTTCTTAATATTCTAAGGGTTAAAAAAAATCATATGCTGAGCTGGATTAAAATATGTATCACTCCTCCCAGAAGTAATAGAATTCAATTTTTTGCACCCACATCAAAATCCCATTGTAGGGATCCAACACCTCTGGTATCCACTGGCACAAAGCCCCTCCTTCCAACATACACATATACACATGATTAAAAAATAAAAATATTTTAAAACTTGTATAATGAGGCTGCTAAGAAACTAATAATAGGGGCTGAAGAGCTAGCTCAGCAGTTAATTAAGAGCACTTGTTCTTCCAGAGAATCCAGGTTCAAGTCCCAATATCCACATAGCAGCTCACAACCATCTGTAATTTCACTTCCAGGAGACCCAATGCCCTCTTTTGACCTTAGCAGGCACCAGGCATGAATATAACGCACAGGCATATATGCAAGCAAAATACTGACTCACGTTAAAGTGAAATAAATAATTTAAAAAAAAACAATTGAGGGATAGCCTCAATTTGTGAAAATGTTAAGGAAAGCAAAATTAGTGCTAGTTTTGACAAAGTTATAGCCATGATACATCAAAGCGCTTACTTAAGGCAGAAAGGGCACTAATCTGATGAACGGAAGTATAAACAGGAAACATTCTGAGTGTTACAACTTTAGTCATTGTTGTTTGCTTTCTACTGTGCCCAAATATAAGATATAAGCTTTTATACACAGGAAAAAGCAGTATGTATACAAGACTCAATACACGCAATAACTTTAGGTCGTAGAAATACATTCTCCCAGAAAGAATGACTGCTGTAAACAATAGGTGATTATCAGTTCCATTTCCCAAAGATAGCTAGCTATTTTTGATTTTTTTCACTTACATACGAGTAAATATTAAAGTTGTATTTACGTTATTCATTCTAACCGCTTTATTAGTCACTAAAATTCCAATTATCTTAAAAAAAATACATAACATCAATCTCTTCCTCAGATAGGCTATTACTTCTGTTTTTCCAGACGTACTCTCTAGATTATCTCATCATTAACCCCAAACTCAAGGATCCAGTAACATGCACAACATTGTTAGATATTATCATATTTTCTTGATATTTCCATTATTTTCTATTTTTATATAGGTAAGCTACAAAGCAATAGGTTTATTTCTAAATTCTAATCTTTCTCAGGTAAGATGTTATAAATGTCTGCAAAGAGTCTCAGGACATATAATACATTTACTATAATACAACAAAGGCTATTTATAAATTTTATATTTTTATATTATATATATTACATATTATAAATTTTATATTACTTAGGCTTCTTCACTTCCTATTTCCAGTACTGGATGGCTCTCTTGAAAAAAAAAATCATAAATCACAGAGATTGTATGGTGTCAAATGAAGAAAACAGACTCTTAGAACCAACTGAGCTGTCAAACAGAAACACCCTTTCTCCATTTGGGGAGATGACTCAGTAAGTTCAGATCCCCAGAACCCATGAAAAGGTCAGGCATGAAGAGTACACACCTGGAATAGCTGCAGGGAGCTAGGTGAACAAAGGACACAGATGGATGTCAAGGGTTCACTAGCCAGACAGTCTGAATGTCAGCAGTGACATCCAGGTTCAGTGAGACCTTGTTTCAAATGATAAAGTGAAGAGCAATAGAGGAAGATATCCACAGTCAACCCTCTGGCCTCTATATGTGTACGCATACAGATGAGCAAACCTGCACACATATGTGCACAGACCCCCTCCCCACAGAAAAATATTTTAAGTTAAAATTCAATCATATTACAGTAACATACTATACCCATTACTTGGCCGAGAATAACTTTCTTCCCAATTCTAATCTGAAAAGAAAACTGGTTCTTCTTTCCTATCACAATTCCTAATTAAATGCTTTGCTCAATAGCTAGTATCCAAGATATACACATAAATGCAAACACGCAGAATTTAAACATCAAACATTAACTCCAACTACAGCCTACAGTTAAAAATGTTGCTTTATTCTCTACTCATTCAAATCCAGTAAATTTCAAAACAACTTTGTTTTTAATTTAACAAAAATAGACTACCATGTATAGCAGTAGCAACAATTTTTCATGTGGAAAACAAGAAAAAGATGCCCTAATATATCTAAGAAGCTCTTAAACTGCTCACACGATAGCATTCAGATGTCAAATATTTTAACAATAACCAGTAAAACAGCAATAACTGATACAAAGAAGATGTAAGTATGGCCATTTTCAGCAATTGGAAATAAAGGAACTCAAAACTTTCAGAAAAGGCAGAACAAAATAAGGCCTAATACCAACTAAAAAGTAATTGGTATAAATTACATAGATTACAACACTATAAAAGGTGAAATGGCAACAGGAGCAGGTGTATACCATTCATAGGACAGCAGAGCCATAAGAAAAAAGCAAGAGATTCTCAAGTTACAAAGAAGAGGTATTTAAGAAAATGTCCAGAAATAATGCTACGAGTATAGACTACAGTGATGACCATAGAGATGAAAAAGAACAAAATTCAACAGGAGTAACTGACAGAAATTTGCCAATGAAGTAAAGTTAGTCCATAAAAGAAAGAATAAACCATAATGCTTCCTAGGCTTTGTAGCAGGAAACTTTTGGGAACAGGATACCATGAAAGCAAGGGAAGGTGGTAAACCCACCATTGAGTTTTTAGTAACTGAAATCTTTCCAGCACAATGATGCAGGAAGGTCATTGGTTAAGTAATAAAGAAACTGCTTGCCCTCATAGTTTAAAACATAGGTGGGAGGAATAAACAGAACAGCATGCTGGGAGGAAGAGGAAGTGAGCTCAGAGGCCATGCTCCCCTCTCCCAGGCAGACGCCATGAAGCAAGCTGCCAGGTCAGACATGCTGAATCTTTCCAGGTAAGACTGATGCTACACAGATTATTAGAAATGGGCTAGTCCAGGTGCGAGAGTTAGCCAAGAAGAGGCTAGATATAATGGGCCAAGCAGTGTTTAAAAGAATACAATTTGTGTGTTGTTATTTCGGGGAATAAGCTAGCCAGGCGGCCGGGGTGCTGGGGACGCAGCCCCGCCACTCTTATTACAACAGCACAAAATTATGCTTTTTTTTCTTCAAGGCAGTAAAACAGAAACCCAAAGGTTGAACAAGGCCAGAAACATTTACAAAAACACATTTAAAAATATAAACTTACTAAGTCTTAAGTCTACATTAATTGGTAACTACTATCTTTTTGTATCACAAAAGACTTCTATTTTTTAAATTACCATAAACTTTTATATTTAAGATCAACAGCTTGAGACCCAGTCAATTATTCTGCCTAAATATACATAAGAATGTATGTCAGGATGTAAGATTTTAATAGGCTCATCAACATACTGAAAACAGTTTAAACTGAAAAGACAGTTACTATCAACTTTTGTATATAAACAGGAAATCAAATTTTCCTTTTCCTGAAAATGATTTAATTTTTTTAAAAAGGAAACTAAGATACCATACTAGACAGTTTCCCAAATTTCTTGGTTACCTTTACTTTATCTCTTCTCAAGCAACAGAACAAACAATTCTCATCAAAAGCCCAATCAGAAATGCTTTCGGGTTCACACTCTGCAAAAGTAAGGAAAACAAGTTTTAATAGTCATAAAAAATTTTTTTCCAGAAAATAAACTATAGCTAACTTCAAAATATGATGTAGTGTAAGAAAACCCTCATTAAAATTTTATGGGTTTTTTCCCCAAAAACAGGGTTTCTCTGTTTAACAGTCCTAGCACTAGGCTAGCCTCAAAGTCTGCCTCTGCCTTCTGAGTGCTGGGATTAAAGGTGTGTACCACCACTGCCTGAATGAATTCTTGTGTTTTAATCAAACTCAAGGGTCCCACACATGCAAATATTTGTACTCTACCCCAGCCATACCCTGAAATTCTTTCCACTATGCCCCCCAACCACTTCTGTCTTAAAAATTCTTCGCTAGCTGCTCACTAGTTAATTATGCTACCTACACACATACTAACAGTATAGAACAAACAAAGATGCTAACACAAATGCAGTTTAACCCTGACAAAACTGAGTATGAGACCTAAATCACCAGGGTTGTGAAATACCACAAGTATTTTTAATACCTTTAATTAAACTGAGATCTTTTAATAATGCAGGTCCAAACAGCCCTTCAAGAATACTTTCAAATCCTGAAAGGATAAAATAAAATAAAATAAAATCCATTATCACAATATTCACTGAAAAATATTGCTTTCTTCTGTTTCTCAAGAATCATTGGTTAATATTGAAGAGATTCTCAGCAAAGAGTCACACAAAAATCTAAAAAGGGGTGTTTGCATTTTTGTTAATGATTAACACAGCAAAAATTCAAAGTACATTCAAGAGCAAAAAAGGAAAAAAAAACCAAGAAATTAGAAATAACTAATGATGGAATGGAAATTCACAGTTCTCTAATTGTTCGACAAAACTTTACAGGAATTAGCATTTTAAAAAGTGCCTTCCCAAAGAAGTGTCATGATTCAGAATTTCATAAACTTTCTAGAATAATCTAAATAGTCCTCTCTCTCTCTTTTTTTTTAAGTAACAGTTGATGCATAAATCTCTCTTGGGTCAGTAATTTTCTAAAGAAAATTCTCAAGAACAGTTTCCCCACCTCTCACTATTTTTAAAAGGAAAGCCCTGTATTATTCCATAATGTAATATTAACTACTTGACCAGTTCCTTTATAAATGTAAAACCTAGGTCCATAAACAGAAAAGAGAGAAAATTCACACAGCTGTACAAAACATTTAAAACCACCGTGTCCTCCCACCAGTGTGAAAGAAGAAAACCAGGTTTTCTAACTGACTACATCAAATACTACCATGTAGTTAATGAAAGTTAACTTAAATATCTTGCTGTTGTGAGTTGTTAAGAAAGAGAAAACCCTGAGAAAGTGGAATCTGCAGTGGCTCCCCCAACCTCAGCAAAAAAAAAACCAAAAAAACAAAAAAACAAACCAAGGATTTCATTATAAAGTTCAAATACTTATTACAAAAGATCTGAGACTCTGTGACTCTGTATGCACTTTAACTGTGACCTTTACAAAGAATGTCATGCACATTTGGTACACATTATTATTTTTCAACGAATTTAGAAAGCAAAAGAGGAAAGAAAAGATTGCTGGCCTTTAAGGGGCTGGAGAGATGGCTCAAGATTCTCTTCCAGAGGACCACAGTTTGATTCCCAGCATCTGTATGCACCTCTTAACTGTCCCTTAGTAACACCAGTCCCAGGGGTCCAATACCCTTTTTGGTCTACAAAGGCACAATATGCACATGGTACGCAGACACATAAGCAGGAACAATACCCCAATACATATACAATTAAAATTAAAAGGAAAAAGGTAGTCTTCAAAAACAGCACTATCGCCAGGCGATGGTGGCGCATGCCTTTAATCCCAGCACTCGGGAGGCAGAGGCAGGCAGATCTCTGTGAGTCCAAGACCAGCCTGGTCTACAGAGCTAGTTCCAGGACAGGCTCCAAAGCCACAGAGAAACCCTGTCTCGAAAAACCAAAAACAAAAACAGCACTATCTTGTTTAACTGGCAAAAAAAAAAACCCAAATTGTAATTCAAGAAATGTTTTGTCCTACTTCCTAGAAAGCTGTAATTTTCAACACAATAGCTGCTAAAGGTGTATTGTAATTAAAGTTTATTTTTAGATTGTTTTAAACTGTAACTTTTTCATTTTTTGTTAGAAAGCCAACTGTCTACTTTATTTCTTGACATCAAATTATTCAAATAGCAAAATTAAATTACTCATTAATTAAATAGCAACTTGTTTCCCTAATTAATCCCCTAATATAATTAATTACTGTATCCTCCTGCTCTTCCAAACATTCGAAAAAAAGGAAGTATTTGGGTTAGGAACAATGATGAAGATTAAAAGCTATCTATCATAGTTCCTGGAGACTATATACTCTCAATAGCTAATCCCTGTTCCTTTAAGTAAATCTCAAAAACAGTCTCCAACTCTTAAGACCTCTTATTTTCCAGAAAGAAACTTTTATTTTTATAAATAGGAGTGAAAACATTTGAGTATCTTAGAGTTAAATATCTAAAAATCTAGCTGACAAATATGATTGGTTATTGGTAGTTCTTACATGAAAGAATAAGCTAGTATTTTTCACCTGGGTTTATATAAAATTATAAGAAATGTCAAACTTCCAGAGCAAGCAAATTTTACGTATTTATTTTTGAGACAGGGTTTATGTATATAGCCCAGGATGATATCCGGTTCTTACCCTTCTACCTCAGTTTCCAGAGTGTTATGGTTACAAGTACCACTATGACATGCTGTGCTCTAAGTCTCAATTTCTAAAAAGGAAAATGGAAATACAGCAAGAAATACTAGCAAAGTAGAAAAAGAGGTAACAGCGTGAGAGATAATAATTTAAAATTTACAAAGAACAGAACCTGAAATAGGTCAACTGAAGAATAACAGTAACACATAATCACTACCAAAAAAAATTACAGGTGGGGGGGGGCACTCACTGGATATGATGTATGCCTATAATCCAGCATTCAAGAGGTTAAGTGAGAAGGAATGCCACAAGTTCAGAGCTACTCTACATATTAAGCTTCCACACCCAGCCTGGGCTACCGATTCAAGTTCTGTATTAGGGGAGGAGAGTACGCACATTTACTTTCTAGTAAGCAAGCAGTCAACAGCACAATAACAACAAATTTAGTCATAAAAGAACTATTTAGTCGCAACTAATTTTGTTCTAAATAATAACCATATACAAGTCATTTCTCTTCTGTTCACACTTGCCTCAAAACACTAACTTTACACTTAGACACGGTATACTATAAGATCCACATTCTGCTGTTCTCTGTTCACTGAATGTTAACACTACTCAGTTTTGCTAATAATAAATATTGAATTTAGCAGTTGCATAGCAACATTGAATTATCCAACATGCTATGCTTGACATTAACAAAAGGCAAATAAGAACAAAGACACTCAAAAATTAATACCAAGATTTCATAGAAAAGCCATGAAGAATGATTAACAAAGTGCCATAAAGAATACTGAGCCTGCTGGGAAGCAGAGGCAGGTGTGAGTTTGAGGCCAGCCTGGTTCCAGGACAGGCACCAAAGCTACACAGAGAAACACTGTCAGAGAGAGAGAGAGAGAGAGAGAGAGAGAGAGAGAGAGAGAGAGAGACAGAGACAGAGACAGAGACACAGAGAGAGAGACAAGAGAGAGACAGAGACAGAGAGAGTGTTGATAAGCTGTCTCACACCTAAGGCTGGAATATAATGGCTGCTTCTTTGCATGATGAAAAGTCCCTGGTGTCCATCAACTCTAGGCTCCAGTTTGTTAGGAAAAGTGGAAAGTATATGCAACGATAGGTTCTGAAGGCTATCCTCACCAACAATTGCCCAGCTTTGAGGAAATCTGAAATAAAATACTATGCCACATTGGCTAAAACTGGTGTCTATCACTACAGTGGCAATAACATTGAAATGGGCACAGTACATGCAAAATACTACAGAGTATGCACATTGGCTACTATTGACGCAGGTGATTCTGATATTATTAGAAGCATGCCAGAACAGACTGGTGAAAAGTAAACCAGGATAGTTTTCCTTTTTTAATAAAACTTTGCCAGAACTCCTTTAAAAAAAATACTGTTTGCTGCAACCATGCACAGTGTCCAAGTACACAAGGCCTCAGAATTGCTTGAACCATGGAACCACGGGCAAAGAGGGTCTTTATAGGAGTTTTAGCAGTTCAACTTGAGGGTGTTATGGGAGCTTATTTTTTATTTAAAAAGATGAACTTGAAGAGCCGGGCGGTGGTGGCGCACGCCTTTAATCCCAGCACTTGGGAGGCAGAAGCAGGCGGATCTCTGTGAGTTCGAGGCCAGCCTGGTCTACAAGAGCTAGTTCCAGGACAGCAACCAAATGCTACGGAGAAACCCTGTCTCAAAAAAATCCAAAAAAAAAAAAAAAAAAAAAAAAAAGATGAACTCGAGCTAAGATTTCAGCAAACAATGAGGAAGCTTACTGGAGATTCACTGAACAGTCTGCAATGTACGGTGGGAGACTAAACCAGAATAACAGATAAGAAAATTACTATAGAGGTTTCTCAACCAACAAAACATGTAACTACTGTATTACTCAAAGGTGCTCAAGTATCCATGTTTACTGTGGTCCTACAATGACAAGAAAATGGAATCAGTGTAAATATCCATTCACTGATAAACAAATAATAAAAGTGCCACACAAAAACTTATTCACTTGCAAAGAAAGATCAAATTGTGAAACTTGCAGATGGATCTGCAAATTAAATGAGGTAGCCCGGATTTAGAAAGGCAAATAATACGTTTTCTCTCATACACAGATCCTAGTTAGCATGTGTTAGTATAGGTCATGAATCTAGAGCAGACCAAAGAGAGGAAGAGGTAGTGAGGAAGAAAAGAGGTCAAGAGGACACATACACCATGAAAGCAGAAAGGGGACACTGGAGGTGGGGGAGATTTAAGAAAGATACATAGCAGATCTCTGTGAGTTCGAGACCAGCCTGGTCTACAAGAGCTAGTTCCAGGACAGGCTCCAAAACCACAGAGAAACCCTGTCTCAAAAAACAAAATCAAAAACAAACAAACAAACAAACAAAAAGACATACGTAGGAAAGAACAATGGGAGAGGATAAACAAAAAGATTATTATAAAAAAGCCACATGAAGCCTATTATTTTGTATGCTAATTTAGAAGTTTTAAAAACAGTGCTGGGGAGATAGCTCAGGGTCTAGGAGCACTGGCTACTCTCCCAGAGGGCCTAGTTCTGATTCCCAGCACTCATGACAAACATCTGTAACTCCAGTCTAAGGGATCCAACGCTGTCTTTTTGCCTCTCCAGACATGAAGATTTGAAAGGATAGTTAATAGAACAGGAAAGGCAACTGATATCTGCTAGAGAAAGATGATTTTTCTGTCCCAGATCAACCTAGTTTCCCAAATCTATAGACCAAAACCAGAAATGAAAAGGGGTTTTTGAAAATTCAAAAACAAGAGAACTGCTTTTTTACAATTTATTACTATACATTTTATACAATCCTGTGATCACAATAAACCTAAAAAACAAAGTAGGAAAAACAAAACCCAATTTTAAAAAGAAAACAGTGTTATTAATAATATCAAGAGAAAGGACTGCTAGAACATTTAAAATGTCATTTTATATAATTATATTTGTATGTTTAACATGTAGACCCATGAATGAGATTCCTATGTACTGAGTGACCAAAATGTTGAAGATACACACTAGCTAGGAGAGAGAAATGTAGTTCTTTAAGAGCAGTTGAGTCAGATGTTCTAATATGTGTTGTATGTATCTGTCTTCGTGATTATGTTTCGGTAAAGAAGCCATTTAAATGTAAATTTGAAGCTGATTAAGGGTGAGTCAATTACACCCACTGACAATCTGTGGGTCCCAATCCCTTAGAGGACCTTAGTCATTTAAGGTCAAAAAAGCCCTATGAATGCCATCCTCCCCTGCTCCCTCTATGTGAGTATCAGTGAGCGAGAAGGAGGGAGGGAAGGAAAGAGGGGGGCACGGGGGGGGGGAGACAAAGTGAGAGGTGTAGTAATTTTTCTTAAATATATCAAAAGTATAAATTACAACACAGCAGGTAAGCACAAGATAAAAAGCAGTCCTCATGTTCCTTGGGGAGTCAGTCATGGAGTTTACTAAAACAGAACTACAAGCTGAATTATTTCCTGCATTTTAATGGAAATGGGAATCTTTGTGATTGAAAACACAGAGACAAAATTAAAATTTCGCAATATTAAAAGAAAGAAGATTCATTTTCTAGTCCTAGTATGACTGGTAGGAGCTTTATACTGTAAGGGGCTTCATTTATTTAAGATAGAATCTGAAAGTATTTGACAAAGAAAGCAGGGAGTTTGCATTTTGTATTCCTTCTTTGTCCCCTGTAATTTAAAAGACAATTAAATAAAATGGTAATTATGCATCTGTATGATAAATATTGGGGTGAGAGACTACATAGAATGAAAGCATTTTACAAAGTGTTATTAATTCAAAATATAGCTACAAATTAAGCTAATTATAGTGCTCAAAGAAAATACTAAGAATGTAACTAGAAATGTACAGAAGATATGAGATGAGAAAGGGTGAGGTATAGTTCAGTGGTAAAGCACTTGCCTAAAGAAAGAGGATAAGTTACAGAACATCTAAACCCTCCAATTAAAAGACATATATTGGCAGAATGGATTTGGGCGAGTTTGTTTTGTGAGACAGGTTTTCTCTGTGCAGCCCTGGCTGACCTCGAACTCACAAGATTCACCTGCTTCTGCCTCCTAAGCACTGGGATTGAAAGCATGCACCACCACCTACAACTATGATGCAATCACATAACATTCATTAAAGGGACTTAGCTTGAGCCAAAAATGGGTGTTGAAGTATTATTATTTAAATAAATTTAAAAACTAATGATTTTTTAAAATTTTAAACAGTAACCAAAAAGAGAAACGAACTGGCTCTATCTTATGTCCCTTTTTCTGTAAGGAATTCATTCCAACATTTTCAATAGATCCTTGAAACTATGAACAGTACTGACATACTTTTTCCCATATACAAGCTTTATAACTAAGTTTTGCTCATTAAGTAGATACAGTAATAAATTAGTAACTTATCAGGACAATTACAGCAAAATACTATACAAAGTTACACAAATAATTCTAGTCCAAGTCTCTTTCTGACCCTGCCAGTATTCTTTACTTGCATTCAATGGTTTCATGCCACTTGTTCAGAGTTGCCAAATTCAGACTTGATGCTTTCTGAAACCCATTTTTTAAAAAAAATTCATTCCTTCTACTAATAAATTTAATGCTTTTCAATACCAACCAAGCATTTGTATCATGTACTAAGGCTGCAACTTGTAGTTTGAGGTTCAGAGAGCAAAACTACCACTGATGCCCTTTACATTTCACAAATAGGTTTGTTTTTACTACACATCTTAGGAAACTGGGCATTTTTTTTTAAAAACTACATTGTCACTCAGAGGAAGTACTTTAATTGCTTCTGTTTGCCAGTATTGCTGCATTTGAGCTTTGGGGTCATTACTGAATAAAATAAAGGCTAACTGAATATAACCCTAATAATACTATGACTGTTCATTTGATAACTCAGGTGGCTACCAAGAACTAATAGGCAAGTGGTTTATACAGTGTGGATATGCTAGACCAAGGTGGGATGGTATAAGACTAAATGACACTACTCAGAATACACACAATTTAAAACTTAATTTCTAGAACTTTACATTGATAGTTTTAGACTATGGTTTACAGCAGCAGCTAAAAATCTTTGGAAACCACACTTCACTAAGAAGCCTTTATGCTGAGATCCTATCCAACAAGGTCACAGGATTAAGAAACATGCACTCAGAAAGTGATAGGTCACAAAGGCAGAGGCTCATAAATAAAAAGAGGCCCAAGAGAGATCCTGTACTTGTTTTGCCACATGAACACATAGCAGAAAGGCAGGGATCCACGAATCAGAAAGTAGGCCCCCAAAAGACATCTAATATACTTTTACCCTTTTCTTAGATTTCTCAGATTTTCCTTGATTTCTCGGACTCCAGAACTCTGAAAATTTAATTTCTGTTGCTATTAAGACAATCCATAGTATTTTAGCAGACTAATAAATAATTGGGCTCCAGAAGTAAGATCCCATGGTCACACTCTAAAAACATCGATATAGACTAGAGGAATTTTGAGGCACATACTTGCTTTAAAAAGTACATTCTGGGGCTGGAGAGATGGCTCAGAAGGTTAAGAGTACTGGCTGCTCTTCCAGAGGTCCTGAGTTCAATTCCCAGCAACTACATGGTGGTTCACAACCATGTATAATGGGATCTGGTGCCCTCTTCTGGCATGAAGGCATACATGCAGGAGGAATACTGTATACTTAATAAATAAATAAATAAAAAATCTTAAAAAAAAGTACATTCTGCTAAAACCAAACTGCTGTGAGTGATGCCGGTAAAAATGTAAAAGAATCAATCAGAGAGGGGGCTGGAGAGATGGCTCAGCAGTTAAGAGCACTGGCTGCTCTTCCAGAGGACCCAGGTTCAATTCCCAGCACCTCCAGTTCCAAGGAATCTAACATCCTCACATAGAAATACATGTAGGCAAAATACTAATTAACATAAAATAAAATTTAAAAATTAAAAAAAAAGAAAACATCAGAGAGCTAGAACTGGAGAGATGGCCCAGCAGTTAAGAACACTGGCTGATCTACCAAAGAACCTGGGTTTGATTCCTAGCACCAATAGCATGGCAACTCACATCTTTGACTTCATTCAGTCCCAGAGTATCCAATACCCTCTTTTCGCCTCTTTGGGCACTGTTTACACACAAGTGATACACAGAAATATATGCAGGCAAAATATCTATATACATAGAAATAAGGGGTGGGTGACTAAGAAAAGCCACAATATCTTTAGATATACCTAAGCTATCAGGAACTAAATATGCTAGGAATATGGAGAGTAAAGACCTTTCTGATGAGGACTCAAAGGAAAATGTTATTGAATGATGTAGGGATATCCACCCTGTCATAAAACAGGAAAGAACTTGACTGAACAGTGTTTATGTCTCAGTAGCTTAAGAAAGATAGAAAGAAAATGAGTAATGAAACTGGATATTTAGACAAAGAAAGAGCTAAAGTTTCCTCCTGACTTCTTGGAGTCAAATGAGAAATGATTTAAAGATAAAACCTCTTAATTCATCAGAAAGGAAGCAAAACTTAAAAGATTAGGAAATTTTCCTTTACATATATATTTTAAAGAGTAAGAAAACAGAGCACCAATGCTGTTGTCATTTAACTGTCTAATAAAAAGACAACTCCAGTTTTAATCTTTGTCAATGGAGGCAATTCATAAATTATAGAGACTGTTCTTCCCATCAGAGGGTAAGAATGCAAAAGCCTCTTCAAACACCAAGCTAAGAACCTCAGACTGGTAAAGACTTAACATAATTTGAGCTTTGGAGATGCACGAGCACATACTCTAGGTATATAGTCATCATAGAAATAGGAATGCTCAAGGCTGAGAGGACAAGTCTACCATTCTAGTGGGTCCAAAGTGTACCTACCCCAGAGATCTGGCAAGAGCATCCCGCAAAATGTTTCTGCTCTATTGAACTTTGTACTTATTTGGAACTTATCAGCACTTTCATCTTTCTTTACTTCCTTCCGTTTTGAATGGGAGTGCCTATAACATACCTACCTCACCAGTATTATCTGAGAAGCATATAAAAGATATGCCATCTCAGGTTCAAAGCTAGAAAGCAATGACTCAAGACAGATTGTAATTTAGTCTTATTCCTACCTGATTTACATATTTAGATGAGACTCTGGATATTTGACTTTTGGCTGATATTAAATGAGGTATCAGAGCTATTGGAAGAAATAAATGTATTCTTAGAAAGAACGGGAAATTCAGTGGGGAAGCTATGATTAGAATGTATCGTTGAAATGGTGATGACTTTAGGAGCTGTGTGACTTTAGGAGCTAAAAGATCTTGAAAGCTAGGAAAACATTCTATTACTGCCCTAATAAAAAGAGGCCCAAAAGAAAGACCCTCCATCCTTTAACTGCAGAGAATGTGAAAAGAACCAAGAAACAGCTTTTCCCAGATAATCTATTAAAACCTTCACCTTCAAGTTCCCAGTCACAAGAACTTTGAGAAACTGGTATCTGTTGCTTATAAACCATCCAGATTGTGGAATTGTTATGGAAGTCCAACCAAGCTAAGACAGACTTTGAGATAAAACATGTTAAGACAACAAGGGAGCACAGTACATAACGAGAACAGAGCAAATCCATCAAGACCTAGCAGGGATGAAGAGATGACTGAGTGGTTAAAGGCACTTGTTGCTCTGGCAGAGGACCCAGGTTCAAATTCCAGCACCAACATGGTGGCTAACAACCATCTGCAACTTCAGTTCCAGTGGATCCAATGCCCTCTTCTGACTTCCACAGGCACCAAAAATACAGGTGGTACATATATAAACATGCAAGCAAAACACACATACAATGAGCAGAGCTTTTTTTTTAATTAGCTAGGTGTGGTGGTGCACACCTTTAATCCCAGCACCTGGAGGCAGAAGCAGGCAGATCTCAATGGCATTTGAGGCCACAAAGTTAAGGCCAGCCTGGTCTACACAGTGAGCTCCAGGCTACCCAGGGCTATTTAAAACCTTGACTCAAAAAGGAGGAGGTGAAGGAAGAGAAAGGAAGATGACCAACAATACTTAGTAATTAAATACATACACAAGGTAACATATTTTAGAATATATAAATCAAAAATTAAACAGAAAGGAGAAGTGGCTCAATAACAATAGCTAATAACACTAAGGAGCTGCTTTCAACTAAGCAAAAGGTAAGCATGAACTAGAAGACATCAGCATCACTATTAATCAACAAAACCTCAAAGAAATGCACAGAACTCACTAACCAAAAAACAGTCAAATATATGTTCTTCTCAAGTGCATAGGAACATTCTCCAAGACAGTCTGTTAAGTCAAAACAAACAACTCAATAAATCTGAAAAAGATGTAAGTCATATAAAGTATCTTCTTCAACTACAATACAATTAAATTATAGACTAACTGGAAAATTCACAAATATAATAACACATTCTTAAGCAACCAGTTAGTCTACAAAGCTACCAAGTAGCTACAAAGGAAAAGTAAGAAAGCATGCAATAAAACAATAATGTAAAAAGAAATAGAATATTTAATCCCAGCACTCGGGAGGCAGAGGCAGGTGGATCTCTGTGAGTTCGAGGCCAGCCTGGTCTAGAAGAGCTAGTTCCAGGACAGGAACCAAAAAAGCTACAGAGAAACCCTGTCTCGAAAATCCAAAAAAAAAGAGAAAGAAATAGAATATTAAACTCAAAGTCTTCAGAAGGAAATTTATACATGTGAACATCTACATTTTTAGAAAATGAAGACATATCTAAAATTAATACCCAAACAGTCCCCAATGTCTTAACACATATATCTTTTAAGAACTAAATAAGAACTAAGTACTATAACAGGCCCCAAGACCTTAGTACAACTGATGTTAGAGGAACCAACCATTCTGATCTAAGAACCCAACACCTTGGGACCAAACACCTGCCAAAACAGGGACAAAGATATAATCAATCAAAGACCTAGTTCTATGGTTTCATGATCTGGGAAGTTCCTCAATGTACTAAACCTTCTTTTTCAGCATCTACCTAGGTAAGAGTTATGTTTGGTTGTAAGTCACCATATGGGGAGCCAAACCCAGGTCCTCTGAAGTGCTCTTACCCACTAAGCCATCTTTCCAGCCACCTAAACGTTGGTTTTTAATAATAAACACAGTAGACAAACTCTCAGCCAAACTAACCAAAAGAGAAAGAAGACCCAAATTAGTAAAAGTACATATGAAAGGGGAGTCATTATAACAACAAAATTTAGAAAAAAAATTACATAAATGTATCACTATGTAAATATATGTACACTACATGTGTACAAGGCCACAGAGACCAGAATGCATCAGATCCCAAAGAAATGGAGTTACTAGGCCAGGCGATGGTGGCGCACGCCTTTAATCCCAGCACTCGGGAGGCAGAGGCAGGCGGATCTCTGTGAGTTCGAGACCAGCCTGGTCTACAGAGCTAGTTCCAGGACAGGCTCCAAAGCCACAGGGAAACCCTGTCTCGAAAAACCAAAAAAAAAAAAAAAAAGGAATGGAGTTACTAGCAGCTGTGGGCTTCTGGTGTGGGTACTGAGAACCACATTTACGACATCTACACAATTGGTAAGTACTCTTTTTAATTAATTTATTTTTTTAATTTCATTTTACATTCCAACAGCAATTCTCCCTCCCACCCCTCCATCTGGCTCCCTCATCTCCCCACCCAATTCATTCCTACCGATGGATAAGGGCTCCCATGGGGAGTCAACAAATCCTGGCACTTTTAGATGGGGTAGGATCAAGCCCCTGCCCCCTGTATTAAGGCTGAGCAGGGCATCCCACCATAGAGAATCGGCTCCAACAAGCTAGCTCATACACTAGGGATATATCCTGGTCCTACTGCCAGGGGCCCCTAAGATAGTCCAAGTTTTACCACTGTCTCCCACATACAGAGGGCCTAGTTCAGTCCCATGGATGCTCCATAGCTGTCAGTCTAGAATTCATGAGTTTCCACGAGCTTGGCTCAGCTGTGTCTGTAGACTTCTCCATCATGATCTTGACCTCCCTTGCTCATATATTCCCTCCTCCCTCTCTTTGTCTGGATTCCCGGAGCTTGGCCTAGTTGTGAAACTCTGTATCTGGTCTCATCAGTTACTGGATGAAGGCTCTATGACGATAGTAGGGGTATTCACCAATCTAATTACAGGGGAAGGCCAGTTCATGCACCCTCTCCACTATTGCTAAGAGTCTTAACTGGGGTCATCCTTGTGGATTCTTGAGAATTTCCCTAGCACCAGGTTTCTTACTGACTCCATAATGGCTCTATCAAGATATCTCTTTCACTGCTTTCCCACTCTGTGCCCCTTTCTCGAACATCCTGTTCCCTTGTTCTCATCCCCCATCCCTTCCCCTTACCCCCCCCCTCACCTTGCTCCCAGTTTACCCAAAAGATCTCATCTAATTCGCATTCCCAGGGCAATCCATGTGTCCCTCTTAGGGTCCTCGTTACCTAGCTTCTCTGGAGCTGTGGACTGCAGATTATCCTTTGCTTTACATCTAATATCCACTTATGAGTGAGTACATACCGTGTTTGTCTTTCTGAGTCTAGGTTATCTCAATCACAATGGTTTTTTCTAGTTCCATCCATTTGCTGCAAATTGTCATTGTTTTTTACAGCTCAGTAATATTCCATTGTATAAATGTGTGGCAAGCACTCTTAACCACTAAGCCCAAAGCTACTTACTTTTTTACAAACATGCCAAAAATGGAAATTGGAGAAAAAGACAAAAATCTTCAACAAATGGTGCTGGGGAAACTGGGTGTCTACATGTAGAAGACTGAGGGTAGATCTTTCTCACTCTCATAAATATCAAATACAGATGTACAGGATCCTAACATTAAGAGTTGAATTTGAAAACTTTAGAACAAAAAGAAGCAAATTCATCCAAGAGAACCAGACGGCAGGAAATAATCAAATTGAGAGCAGAAATCAACAAAATAGAAACAATACAAAGAATCACTGAGACAAAGAGTTGATTCTTCAAGAAAATCAACAAAACAGACAAACCTTTATCAAAACTAACTAAAAGACAGAAAGAGAATATTTAAATTAACAAAATCAGAAATGAAAGGGGGGACATAACAACAGACATGGAGAAAATCCAGAGAATCATCGGGTCATGTTTCAAAAACCTGTACTCCATAAAATTAAATTAAAGGAAATGGACAACTTTCTGGATAAATATCACTTACCAAAATTAAATCAAGACCAGATGAGCAAATTAAACAGACCTATAACTGCTAAAGAAATAGTAACAGTCATCAAAAGTCTCTCAACCAAAAAAAAAAAAAAAAAGCTCAGAATTCTACAAGATTTTCAAAGAACTAATACCAATACGCCTCAAAAACCAATAATCCACACAAAAGAAACAGAAGGAACATTGTCAGACTCTTTTTATGAGGCTACAATTACCCTGATACCCAAACCACAGAAAGACATTAATTACTAAGAAAGAGAATTAATTACAGACCAATCTCACTCATGAACATTGATGCAAAAATGCTAAATAATATACTGGCAAATCAAATCCAAGAACACATCAGAACCATCATTCACCACGATCGAGTCAGGTTCATTCCTGAGATACAGGGATGGTTTTACGAAAATCTATCAATAAAATCCACCATATAAACAAACTGAAAAATAAAAACCACATGATCATCTCATTAGACGCTGAAAACGCTTTCAACAAAATACAATATCCCTTCATGATAAAGAGAGTCTTCATCCGGCAATGGATGGATATAGAGACAAAGTCCCTCATCAGAGCAATGGACTGAGCCCCCAAGGTCCAGTTGAAGAGCAGAAGGAGGGAGAATACGAGCAAGGAAGTCTGGACTGCGAGGGGTTGGTCCACCCACTGAGATAGTGTGCCTGTTCTAATGGAAGCTCACCAAATCCAGCGGGACCTGAATGAGCATACAATCAAACCGGACTCTGAATGTGACTGAAAATGGGGGCTGACTGAGAAGCCATTGATAAAGGCACTGGGACTTATTTCTGCTGCACGTACTGGCTTTTTGGGACCCTAGTCTATTTGTATATTTGGATGCAAAGATTCCTAGGACTACATGGGGTGGAGACTTGGACTTCCCACAGGGCAGGGTTTCCTGCCCTCTTTTGGGGGGGGAAGGGGAGTAGGAGAGCAGGAGGAGAATGGGAGGAGGGGAGAAAGTGTAAATTTTTTGAATGAAAAAAAAAAGAAAACAAACAAACAAACAAAGGTCTTGAAGAGAGCAGGGATATAAGGAACATACCTAAACATAATAAAGGCAATATACAGCTAGCCAACAGCTAATATCAAACTAAACGGGGAGAAACTCACAGCGATCCCACTGAAATCAGGAACAAGACAAGGTTGTCCACTCTTTCAATATCTATTCAATATAGCTGCTGAGGTCCTAGCTAAAGCAATAAGACAACAAAGGAAGATCAAGGGGCTACAAATCGGAAAAGAAGAAGTCAAACTCTCACTATTTGCTGATGATATGATAGTTTACATATGTGACCCCAAAAATTCTACCAAGGAACTTCTACAACTCATCAACACTTGCAGTAATGTAGGAGGGTACAAGATTAACTAAAAAAAAAAAAAAAAAAATCAGTAGCTCTCCTGTACACAGATGATAAATGGGCTGAGAAAGAAATCAGAGAAGCATCACCCTTCACAATAGCCACAAAGAGCATAAAATGTCTTGGAGTAAATCTAACCAAACAAGTGAAAAACTTGCATGACAAGAACTTTAAATCTTTGAAGAAGGAAATTGAAGATAACACCAGAAAGTAGAAAGATCTCCCATGTTTCTGGGTAGGCAGAATTAACATAGTAAAAATGGCAATCTTACAAATTCAATGCAATGCCCAGCAAAATTCTTCACAGACCTAAGATGAACAGTACTCAACTTCACATGGAAAATCAAAAAACCAAGGACAGCCAAAACAATCCTGTACAATAAAAGAATTTCTGGAGGCATCACAATTCCTGACTTCACACTCTACTACAGAGCTACAGTACTGAAAACATCCTGGTATTGGCATAAAAAGAAAGGAGGACCAATGGAATCAAATCGAAGACCCAGATATTAATCCACATACTTTCAAACACCTGATTTTTGACAAAAAAATATCAAATGGAAAAAAAGAAAGCATATTTAACAAATGGTGCTGGCATAACTGGACATCAACATGTAGAAGGATGAAAATAGATCCATATCTATCACCATGCACAAAAATGAATCAAAGACCTCAACATAAAGCCAGCCACACTTTAACCTCATAGAAGAGAAAGTGGGAAGTACACTTGAATGCATTAGTACAAGAGACCACTTCCTAAATATAACCCCAGTAGCACAGACACTGAGAGAAACAATTAATAAATGGGACCTCCTAAAAGTGAAAAGCTTCTGTAAAGCAAAGGACACGGTCAACAAGACAAATGACAGCCTACAAAATGGGAAAAGATCTTCACTAACCCCACATCAGACAGAGTTCTGATCTCCAAAATATACAAAGAACTCAAGAAATTGGACACCAAAGGATCACATAATCCAATAAAAAAGAAAAATGGAGTACAGACCTAAACAGAGAACTCTCAAGAGAGGAATCTAAAATGGCTGCAAGACACTTAAGGAAATGTTCAACAACCTTAGCCATCAGAGAAATGCCAATCAAAACAAGTCTGAGATTCCATCTTACATCTGTAAAACAAGTCTGAGATTCCATCTTACAACTGTAAGAATGGCCAAGATCAAAAACACTGGTGACAACTTATGCTGGAGAGGTTGTGGGGAAAACGGAACACTTTTGCATTGCTGGTGGGAATGCAAGTACAATTATCATATGTACTCACACATAAGTGGTTTTTAAACATACAGCGAAGAAAACCAGCCTACAAATCATAATCCCAGAGAACCCAGACAACAATGAGGACTCTAAGAGAGACATACATAGGAAGTAGAAAAAGACAAGATTTCCTGAGTAAATTGGGAGCATGGGGAACTTGGGGGCATGGTTTAAGGGGAGGGGAAGGGAGGAGAGAAGAATGGACGGGAGCAGAGAAAAATGCAGAGCTCAACAAAAATCAATAAAAAATAACAAAAAAATATAAGAGTTGAAATTGCTAGAAGAGAGAGAATACACTTGAAGATCCAGACAAGAAGCCAGGTGTGGTAGTGCACGCCTTTAATCCCAGCACTTGGGGAGGCAGAGGCAAGTGGGTCTCTGTAAATAGTTAAGTTCCAGGTCAGCTAAAGCTACACAGAAAGAGACCAAGTATCAAAATTAAAACAATAAGATGCAGCACTTTCCAAATATGACTGTTCAGGATATAAGGTACAACTCAAAAGGTTCTGTACAACTAAGGAAATCATCAATAGAGTAAAGAAGCAGTCATCAAAATGGGAGAAAAATCTTTGCCAGCTATATATCTGACAAAGGATTAGTATGTAGACTATAAAAGAAACTCAAGAAACAACCCAATCAAAAATTGGGCTATGAACCAGAACACAGAGTTCTCAAAAGATGAAATGAAAATTAACAATAAATATTTTAAGATGTTTGACATCATCAGCCATTAGGGAAGTACAAATTAAAACTACTTTGAGATTTTACTTCACCCTAATCAGAACTGTCAGCATAAAGAAAGCAAATGATGGACAGCGCACGCCTTTAAGCCCAGCACTTGGGAGGCAGAGGCAGGTGGATCTCTGTGCATCTGAGGCCAGTCTGGCCCTACAACGTAAGTTCCAGGACAGCCAAAAACAAAAATTTTTAGGGAAGGGGGAAGGGAGAGACACAGACAGAGAGAAAGAAAAAGGAAAATGACAATAAACGTTGGGGAAGCACATTGGGAAAGGACAATTCTCAATTCAGCATTGGCCAAAGTATACATAAACTGGTACAACCATTATGAAAATCAGTGTAGAGGTATCTCAATAAGTTAAAAATATGGGGGTTGACAGGATGACACAGTTGAGAGTGCTTCTTGATAGTCCAGGACCAGAATTTGGTTCCCAGTACCTAATGTTGGGTAGTGCACAACAATCCACCCGTAACTCTAGTTCCAGGGGATCCAACACCCTCTTGATCCCTGTGGGAACCCACACATGTGGCCTATACTCACATAGACCCATGAATATACATATAAATAAAAATAAATCAATAGATTTTTTTAAAGAACATTAAATTGGGGGAGCATATTGAAGAGGAAGGGTGTTAAATGGATATGGATATGACGAATATTTTCATCATATATGTATATAGTTATATATATATAACAGGAGCACTAAGAGGGCTGGATTCTGGAGCCCACATTGTGGAAACAAGCAATTTCCATGAACTGTCTGTCCTCTGACCTTCATGCCCATAGTGGTACTTGGCTCATATACACCCATTTACCCACATTTCACCTGCACAAATAAATGTAAATAGTTATCTTTTTCAAAAGTGAAAATTATTATATGATCCAGTATTCTACACTGGGGTATACACTCAAGAGAAAGAAAAACCAACAGAAACTTATACATGAATGTTCACAGAAATATTCCTAATAGTTAAAAAGTAGAAACCTTCCAGTGTCTATCAGATAATCTCACAACGAAATGTTATTCAGATATAAAAGTAACTGTTAAAGACTAAAAGTAGCAGCACTTCCACCCATCCCTATGGAAAAGCCCTAGTTTCATTTAGAGATTGAAATTTTAAAGAAGCAATGAAAATTATGTCATTAGGTTGGGGCCCTCTGCCAACAGAATTCAAGTCATTAGAAGAGATACGAAGTAAAGTGCACACATGTATCAATCTTGCTCTTTCTGCATAAAAAAGGCTATGTGTAATAATAATGAGGAAACAGAAAGACGGAGAGCCCCCAGCAGGAGCAAACATTGCTGAACTCTGATCTTAGAACTACACTGTATGGAAACAAATACCTGTCCTTGAAAGCATCTGTCTATGCTGTTTTGTTGTGGTAACCTAAGCTGCCCAATCATACAAAGAAGTAGTGAAACAACAGCCTGGAAAAAGGTTCAATTGGAAATAAAATATGGATTGACCAACTAATAACTTCAAATTCTTACATATAGAATACTATCTACACAACATTCTCAAAAAGATAAAACTACAGAAATGAAGAACAGATCAAAAGTTGCCCGAGGATTGCTAAAAAAGGATGCCTCTCACAGTACATGGGAAATGGACAGCCTGGTCTACAAGAGCTAGTTCCGGGACAGGAACCAAAAGCTACGGAGAAACCCTGTCTCGAAAATCAAAAGAAAAAAGGAAAAAAAAAAAAGACACTAGGGGTGCTTAAAAGTGCTCTATCACTGAATATAGCCGCGGCCTCTATACTATTTTATATATCTTAACTGAGGTACACAAGGATCTATTTATATATAGTAAAAATCCCAGAACTATACACAAAGAGAGCTGCAGATTTCCTGTATCTGAATTTTAAAAGTTAAACATTTCCTAAAAGATTAACTATTATCCAGGTCTATTTTATAGTTGTTTTTAAAAAAAGAATCCTGACTAGCGTTACCTCTTTTATATCATCCACTGGTTATTTGTACAGCATCTGCCTGGTGAGCTATGTGGATTTTTCCAAATATACTTCATTATCTAACCTCCTACTAATGATTTTCTCTTAATTCTTTTGTTTGAGATAGGGTCATGTATCCCAAATAGACATCAAACTATCTATGTAGGGGAGGGCAGCTTTTTGATCTGTAATGTATGTAAACATATTTTGTATGTAAACATTTAAAACTATTATGACATATACAATCATATGTGAAATACTAATGTATAAGTGAGCTGTATAGTTAAGTGTTTTAAGAAAGATACTATTTGTTTTCCTTTACAGTGATTATGTGTACCTAGTCAAGTGTTCTAATGAGTTACAGCTCCAGACCAAATTGTACATTTATTAACCTTTAAATTAAGCTATTCTGCCATATATACATCCACTAAGACATCATGTTTTACAGCATAAACATGTAAAAATTTTATCACTTAAAACAATTAACTTAGGGGCTGGAAGGTAGTTCAGAGGTTAAGAGCACTCACTGGCTGTTCTTTTCAAAGTTCTGAGTTCAATTCCCAGCAACCTCATGGTGGCTCACAACCATCTGTAATGAGATCTGGTGCCCTTTCCTGTTGTGTAGGCAAACATGCAGACAGAGCACTGTATATATAATACAGAAATAAATCTTAAAAATCTAAAAAAATCAAACAGGACTAGCCATATGGCTCAGGAGGACTCATGATGGAAGCAGAAAACCAACTCCTGCAGGTTGTCCTCTGATCTCAATGCCCTAACTCTCCAATAATTAACAAGCAAATAAGTAAATAAAGTAATAAGAGCAAAAAACTATCATGAAAAATGAGGACAAAAAAATTACAAAAGACAAATACAGTATGGTGGCACAGCCCTAATCCCTGGGAGGCAAAGGCAGACAGTTCTGAGTTGGAGGTCAGTCTGGTCTACAGAGCAAGTTTCAGAGCTACACAGAGAAACCTTGTCTTGAAAAACCAAAATAAAATAAAAGCAAAACAAAAAAAAGATACCATATCTACATCTTTTTATTAGCATTTGCAGCTTACTATTGATTTTTACATTATACAAATAAAATTTTGTTGCTTTGGGGTTTTTTTTGGGAGGGGGGGTGGGAGCTATCCTCAAACTCAATGACCCTATTGTTTTAGTCTCCCTGAGATTCTGGGAGTTCAGGGTTTGCCACTATATATACTAAGCTCAAGTAACAATTTCTAAAGCTACTCACATGCCTGTTACTCATAACCTCTGTGTGTAGATGACTTGGAATAAGCTTTGGGTCCATGCCAGGAGTCCCACTCTATATTTTTACTACAAAGAAATCACAGGGAATGAAAAACAAGGAAAAGAAAATACATCTGTTTGATCAGGAGATAAACACAGTCAGGCTTGAGCTGTGCTTAGACAAGAGTAGAGGAACACACCACTACATATGGTTTATGACCTTACTTCTGAAATCAAACAATGTGGGTTTGACTCTGAGCTTTGCTTTTTCTACAATGCAGGACCTTGGGTAAGTTCCTTATTACTATATGCTTCATGTGAGACAGGTATGATACTAACAATGTACTTATTTCATGGGGTTTTTATGAGGACTGAATAAACTGAACATTTAGGCATAATCAACACTGAGTAGATGTTATACACGTCTAGTAAAACACAAAAAATTAAAACAAAAACTTCCCGCAAAAAAAAAAAAATCAGGAACAACCTTGAATGACAGAGTGAAAACTTGCATGGTTCCAAACACTCTGAGACTGGCAGTGAAGGGATACCTCATTCATGCCAACTTTCTCATACCCTTGCTTCTTAAGTATAGTAATAAACTCTTTGAACACCTATTTAGCCTCCTTTAAATTGTATTAAGTCTACCCATTCTTGGTAAATGACAACCTTGAACTTCTAATTGTTTAAACCAAAAAGCCTTAAAGTCTTCTCATTCTCCATATTATTCTCTAGGGAAACTGTGGGTCCACCAACACTCAACCTTCCCATTACATTCACAGTCTTAACTCCTTCCCTCTTTCTCCTACTACATGAATGGAGCAACCTTCACCTCCCATAACCTGGTGAAACACAATGAAGAACGCACCATGGATCTGTGGGACCCCTGGCTCCCAATCCCAATCCTGAAACGCTTGCCCTATTTTTCAAAATGTCAGCTAGTTTGCTAAAACTCAAGCAGATCTCATCACATTAACTCTCCAACTAATAAAAAACAACAACTTCCAATGCTGACAACTTTGCTCAGCATAGAAGTTTCAGTCCTCACAATAGCAGACGTACTTCCTCAAGTTAAAATCTGGAGTCACCAAACATTTTTGCTCTAACATGGTCCTCAAAAGACATGGATTTTGGAGCTCTTCAGATTAGGAACACAAAAGTCATTCACTAGCAGTCTATGTAAATATGCTAAAATCTAAACAAGTCTGATCTCAAGCATTTATATATAGCTTTACAATGGTCTGCCTGCTGTTACTTTTTTTAAAATTAAATTTGGACTAATGATTATAGATTAGAATATAGTTTAGGGCAGTGCTTTGGCCTATTTCATAAAATCAAGTACATGATAATTGGGCATGGTGACACATGGCAATCCAGAGGATGAGACAGCAAGACCATAAATTCAATGCCAATCATCCCTAGACCCTGCTTTTAAAGGTGTTATTATGAGGAGAAAAGTAGATGGGTGGAGAGATGGTTCCGTGGTTAAGGGCATGCACCATACTTACAGAGAAAAGAGTTCACTTCCCAGCACCTGTGTCAGGTGACTCATGACCACCTATATATTTAACTCTGGATCCAAAAAATCTCAAGCCCTCTTGTCTTCATGACACATATATACTCAAAAACACATCCATATATAAATATATAATTTAAAATAAGTATATATTAAATAAAGACAAAGAGATGGCTCAGTGGTTAGGTGCACTTACTGCTCTTAAGAGGACCTCGTTTGGTTCCCAGCATTCACATGGCAGCTCACAAACTACCTGTAATTCTAGTTCCAGAAAATACAATACCTTTTCTGGTTTCCTCAGACATCATCTACATGATACCATACATACACGCAGACAATATACTCACACATAAAATAAAAATAGTATCTCTAAAAATAGTAGTGCTGCTATAAACACTGGATTTTTATTAATCTGATATGATCTGATATCTACTGCAATCATTTTTTTTAAATATTTGAAATTTTCCAGCTTAGACCAGCAGGAGAACCTTTAAGATAGCCCCTTTGATGGTTCAAATTGTCAGCAAAACAAGCAAAGAGTTTTACCTTACAGTTTCAAACTCCTCAATTAAAATCAAGATTAAACATTATTTATCTTCATTGGAATTTTGTAATTCTAAGATGCTCATTCATTTTCTTGTCCATATGTTCTAAGAGACTATCAATCTCTTAATACAGCCAAAATTATATATTCATTAGAACTGTGTATATAGAATGTACAAAGGTAGAAAATGAGAGCACAGCTCTACTTACAAAATTGCAAGCCATTATGAAGACTGTCCATGTCAGTGTCAGCATGTAAAATGCTATATGAATGTTAGCTGCTACTATACTGATTTGAGATATGCAGAAAAATTAAGTTAAACGGTCAGCAATAATTATTCATTCATGAAAATTATGGGGATCAAATGAAGGATTTCTAACATGTTAAAGGCATGATGTTTAGAAAAAGGGCACTGACAATGCCAAAGACAAGATGGAACAAAACAGGCAAGAACCACAAAGAATCTTTAATGCCAGTGTACACAAAAGTAACAAAAACTTTTTATTAAATATAAGGAACCTGCAAACAACTTGCAGGATCTCTTAGCATACTGATTAAAAGACAGCAAACTGTGTGTGTGTGTGTGTGTGTGTGTGTGTGTGTGTGTGTGTGGTGCTGCCCAAAGACATCAGAAGATACAGAACTGCCATATGGGTACTGGAAACTGAACCTGGGTCCTCTGCAATAGTAACAAGTAGAACTCATATGTGACTCACAACTATCTACAACCCTGGTTCTAGAGGGCCGACACCCTCCTTTGACTTTTGAATATACCAGGCACTTATGTGGTTGGTGCACATACACACATGCAGGTAAAACTCACACATTAAAAAAAGAATTAAAAATGACTCAGAAAATTTTGGAGGACAAAGAAACAGTATTGTTTTAGTGCAAGATTTTACCTTTAGGGAAAAAAAACCTAGAATATGTTTAACAGAATAATTTCAAGTTCTAATTTATTTCTTTTCTTTTTTTTTTGATTTTTCGAGACAGGGTTTCTCCGTAGCTTTTTGGTTCCTGTCCTTCTAATTTATTTCTTTCTTATATGCAATGGGTTTACAGCACATGTCAGTGTTTTTTGTCTTTGAGTAATTTTATTAGTTATAAATGTTTTAACAGTTCCTACTTCTGGTACAAACTCAGAACTTGCTATGAAGACCAGTTTAGCTTTCAGCTCACAGGGATCTGCCTGCCTCTGCCTACCAGGTGTGCGCTGCCACAGTCTAGCTAAGACTTAATGTTTAGAAATTCAGGCACTGAGTCAGAACTTGACTGGATTTAAATAAGAGCCCCACTAATCACTAACAGACACTTAATGGTAAGTCTCCAGTCTTCAAGAAAGCTTACAGCTTAATGTCATATGAAATTCTGCTGAAGAAGGATTGAGACACTGATTTCCATTCATTCAAAAACTATCTAAGGGACAAGTACTTACTGAATACTCACTACATGCCAGACTTATTTTCAAGTAAAATAACAATGTGAAACAAGGTAAGTAGAAGTCCCTACCATCAAATACTTAATGTGATTCAAATATACAATCATACAGTTATAAATACACAAACAAAAACTGTGAAGTTTGGAAGTGTAGCTAAATTAGAATGTGAATGCGTCAAGCCCTAAATTCAATCTGCACCATCAAAACAAAATGAAACAAAACCTATTTAAAAAATGTTAAATGCAAACGATACTTATAAGGGAATTTGATTTAATACAAAGGGTCTCTGTATTACCTAAAACTATAATTCGTTATGTTAAAAATGCAATGACTTGGGGCTGGAGAGATGGCTCAGTGGTTAAGAGCATTGCCTGCTCTTCCAAAGGTCCTGAGTTCAATTCCCAGCAACCACATGGTGGCTCACAACCATCTGTAAAGAAGAGGTCTGGTGCCCTCTTCTGGCCTTCAGGCATACAGACAGAATATTGTATACATAATAAATAAATAAATAAATAAATAAATAAATGGCTTTTGGCTGGCCACTGGTAGTTATGCCTTTAAGTCCAGTACTCAGTAGACAGAGATAGGTGGATCTCGAGTTTTGAGGTCAGCCTGCTCTACACGACTAAATTCCAGACCAGCCAGGGATAAACAGAGAGACCCTGGAATGAATGAATGAATGAATGAATGAATAAATAAATAAGACTTTGTAAAAGTAACCACTCCTTATAGAATACCATATTGGAAAATTTAGGATTAAAGCTATCAATTCCTCCTCACTAAATTAATACACAGATTAAACAATCTACTAAAATTTTAGTGGGCTACTTTGGTGATAAAGATGATTGTTCAATTTACATGTGATACATATTACCTGTAGACAAATCTTACAAAGCAACCTTGCTGCAATATTAACGATTCTAGTTTAGAAGGACCTTAAATTAAAAAAAAAAATTTAAAAAAAAAGATTAACCAACTAGTTTTTAAAAAAAACTTGGGAGTGGGAGCATGAAACAATCAGTGGTCATGGAAAATTATTAGTGTGTTCAAATTAGAAAAGAGTGCTAAGTGACAATGTAAGGTAGTAACATAACCTATTAAGAGAACAGTTTGGCAGTTTCACATAAAATTGAAATACATCATATCATCTCTTCCCTTTGACCCAGTATTTTCATTACTAGGTATTTAGCCAAAATTAAGTTTAAGAATAAAGTCCATAAAAAAAGACTTGAACAGAAATATTTAAAGCAGTCTTATTTACAACACCATCAAACAACCCAATGATTTACTAGCAACAGAATGGGTAAATTGACATAACTATACAATGGAATATTAGACAAAAAAAAAAGGAAGTGAGGTGGGGATGGTTCTTGTTTGCAATCCCAGTACTCTTGAAGGTAAAACAAGAGGAAATGACATGAATTTTAGACCACTCTGAGCTTCACAGTGTAAAACCCTACACACACACACACACACACACACACACACACACACACACACCTTCCAGAACAGGTGAATCTACACAAAGTAAAATTAGTAAGGTTTGGCTTGTTTAGGGGATACAAGAGAAAGTAGTAACAGGATGAGGAATGACTATCCTAAAATGTGTCTATGGCAATAGTTGCACAACTGAATCGCTGAACTGGATTAATTCTATGCCATATGAATTATATTTCAAACAAAAAAAGTGAATGAGCTACTAATTAATGCAACACACGCAAACTATGTTGAGCTGGGGGGAGTACACGCCTTTAATCCCTGCATTAGGAAGGCAGAGGCAGGCGGATCTCTGTGTGTTCAAGGCCATCCTGGTCTACAAAGTGAGTTCCAGGACAGACAGGGCTATTTATTACCAAAAACCAAAAACCAAACCAAACAAACAAAAGAACCCATTATGATTAGCCTTTAATCTCAGCATTCAGGTAGGCAGAAACTGCTCTTTCATTCCTGGTCATGCAGACCTTCTGAATAACCACACAGAAACTATTATTAATTGCAACATTGTTTGGCTTATTAGCTCAGGCTTCTTATTAACTAACTCTTATATCTTAAATTAACCCATTTCTATTAATCTGTGTATTGCCACAAGGGTGTGGCTTACCAGAAAGGTTCCAGGCATATTCCTCCTTTGGCAGCTACATTGCATCTCTCTGTCTCTGCCTACTTTCTATATCTCTTTCAGCCTGTTTATATTCTGCTAGGCCACTGGCTGAAACAACTTTATTCATTAGCCAATAAAAGCAACACACATACAGAAGGACATCCCACATCTCTAAGTTCAAGGCCAGCCTGGGCTATAAAGTAAGTTCTAGGACAACCAGGGCTACAACAGAGAAAATATCCCAAAACCAAAACAAAACTATTATGTTTCAATAAAACAGGCCTTTCAAACACCAAAAATTACATGTGTCTCATCTGTATTACAGAAAATAAGGCCAACTTGGTCTACAAAGTGAGTTTCAGGCCAACCAGGGCTACACAGTAAAAATCTATTTCAAATAAATAGCTGTTTAAATCCTACAAAGTTTAATCTTTTTAAAGAATGTTTAAATGTGATAAGTAGTAAAAAGAAAACATATTTCAAAATCAGGTCTAATTTTTATTTTACAGACTTTTTAAAAATAGTCTAAAAGTATTATATAGAAGACTATTTTTCTACCCAGTACCTTTTTCCTCCCCTTCTTCCTATTTACTCAACCCTCTTGCTCTTTTAACTATGAAATTACAATTTCTTTTCTCAGAAAGTCTCCTACCCCCATAATACA
This sequence comes from Microtus oregoni, assembly GCF_018167655.1. Taxonomy (NCBI): domain Eukaryota; kingdom Metazoa; phylum Chordata; class Mammalia; order Rodentia; family Cricetidae; genus Microtus; species Microtus oregoni. The sequence goes on from NW_024543071.1 coordinate 19,608,477, forward strand.
CATAGAGAGTGTCTTGTTTCAGAACATTTGTAATGCTGCTGTTTCTCTTATTAAGTTCTGTTTAGTATGAACACAGTTTACTCTGCCCCCTCATTCACCATCACTGTATCCCTGTGTACAAATGCTCATAGAATATTTAGCTTAATGACTAAATTAAAACACAATCCAACCAAATCATCTAATGATCCCAAAGTAAATGAAGTTTACTCTTCTTATAAATCAATATGCCTTTAGTTGGCAGAGAACATTTTGGATTAGTATCTATGAGTCACTGAGTAGCTACTTCCTTATCAACCAGGATCTCAAAATACAGGACTGACCTCTGTGTTATTAGTTTCTACCAACACTTAACTCTTCTTTGGTTCTTCCTTAACTGGGCACATTTATTACTAATCCCTGTTGTTTATTTTTCCACTGTGAGCTTCTCCTGTAGTTTCTAGGTATCATAAGAGAATTAACTAATAATGTCCAAATCAGAGTAGGAAAAACAAGCATGCCCAAATAAAGCACCCAATTCACCAGAACACAATAAATAAAAAGCTAAACAAACTCAACTTCCACTACACTAATTAAATAAATGCTACTACCCTAATTAAGTATTTAAGTAAACACAAGGCCACGCCTTCAGACACTATCTGAACAATTTGCTGATTTGTTTTATGAAGACAGAGCCTTCTTTGCAACCCTTGAACTCATGGTCCTCCTGTCTTGGCCTCCCTAAGGGCCATTACAGGTATGGCTGAGCATGGTGGTTTATAGGGACCACATAACCCCTTTATATCTTACTCTCTTAAAACTCTTGTGGCTCAAAAACATAACCATGTTTCAGGCTTCCTACAGAAGCATCAAGGCAGCCCAGCTTTCTTTCAGAATCCATCCCCCACTGAAGGAGAGAGTGTCCAGGAGTCTTATTTCTCACTATGTAGAAATAAGACTTTGTACATGTAGCTTTGGCTGGTCTGAGGAGTTGGAGGAAGATGGACAGATGGTAGCCACAGTGGATAGAAACAGACTTTTTATCACATGCTTCAGAGTTCCAGGTTTTGAACTGAAAAGATAGATATTACTAAAATTTAAAAAATACCATGTCAAACATGTACAAATGAAAAACAGCCTTACCAAATTCATTATTACTAATTTAAGATAGAATTATTTCTTTCTAGTGAATTTGGAAAAAGAATTTAGGGAGCAGAGTGGAGAAGGGAGGATCAAGGTCTCACTATGTAGCCCTGGCTGGCCTTGAAATGCTCAGAGATCCATCTTCCTCTGCTAGGATTAGACTTACATCACCAAGCCCAGAAAAGGGGAGGAGGTAATGTTTGCTATATCCCCAAACTCTAATTTTTCAATAAAATCTTAAAAGTGAATCTATAGACCACAAAGTTCTAAAGTATTACCTACAGAAAATACCCACTTTTAAGTTGGCATGGTACAGCCAGCTTGAAGTACAGAGCAAAACACTGTCATCAAGAAATAAAGATATATACATAAATTAGAAACTTGAAAATTCACAAGTGTACTAGTTCGATCAGCCTTAAAGGTGTTAACCAACTCTGCAGAAAATGAGTTCAAACGCAGAAATACTATTTTAAGCTAACCTTAGTTTTTTTGCTCAGTCTCACCAAAATATTAACTACCACCTTAACAGCTATATGCTGAGACACTTTCTTTTATACTCTGGCTTCTGGTTCATATTTACTATAGAGATCTCATTTTGTGTTCACTGCTGGTTTAGAAGGAGCTATACTCTTTTGGAGTCAGACTCTGAGAATTAACTTCAGCTAAACAATAACTTAGACTCTTAAGTTGTAGAGTTCAATAAATACAATCAGTCACATAAATATGGGAAGGGAAATACTCTGTATTTGTAATGTCAAACCTATAAATTCCCAAGGCACTGAAAATTCCCATTAAACACTTAAAAGGTATGACATATCCACTGAGTAAATTTCATCGATATCTTATTCAACACATAGGAGTATGGAAATTTAAAACTGGCTAGGGATATTAGTCCAGTGTAAAGTACCAATTCAGTATGCATCAAATATACCATCATGAACACTGGAGAAGTGCTTTAATATGGTACACAAATTTGCAATTCCAGAGGCCAGGAGACAGAGGTAGCAGTACCCACAGGGAATGCTCCCCCAAAGCTTTCCTTTGCTTCTTTCTAGATTGTAGTGGCTGCCAGCAATCCTTGGCATCTAACTCCACTTCAGTCTACCTGTCTTCCCTCTCTATCCAAATTCCCATCTTCCTAAAAAGGCATCAACCATAATATTAATATCAGAATCAGCCCTAATCAAGCATGTCCTCAACAAGAATTCCACAGGAGGTCATATCTAAAAGTGATGGGGGCAGGACAACAATTTCTAAGGAGTTGTGATCCCATTCATCATATGGTCCTAATCTATCAAGAGAACTGGAGTCACAAGTACATTTATCTATAGAGTTTTGCCTACTATACATAAGATCTAGAGCCGGGCGGTGGTGACGCACGCCTTTAATCCCAGCACTTGGGAGGCAGAGGCAGGCGGATCTCTGTGAGTTCGAGACCAGCCTGGTCTACAAGAGCTAGTTCCAGGACAAGCTCCAAATCCATAGAGAAACCCTGTCTCGAAAAACCAAAAAAAAAAAAAAAACAAAAACAAAACCCTAATTTTGTCCTTTCTCCAAACTTGCAGAACTGAATGATACTCCAGCCTTAGATTCCTTCAGGGGCTGAAACTATCATTTTGTTTTTGTTTTGTCTTTAGAGACAGGGTTTCTCAGTGTGGTCCTGGCCGTTCTAGAAAACTTGCTTTGTAGATCAGTCTGGAGCTGCCTATCACAGCCTCCAGAGTGCTGGGATTAAAGGCTATTGCCACCACTGCTGGGCTCTAACTATAGCTTCTTAAACAAATTCTTCAGCAATTTTGCTCAAGTGCTCAATACTTTAAAAAATACTTCAAGCAGGTATTTTTCTAAAGCTTTTCAAGAAGTCTTAACATGCAAAGGGAAGGTGTTGGAGGCTATCACTATGAAGCAGCCTAAATTTCCACTGGTCTATAGGTGAAGAGATGAGCTGAGAGGAAAGGATAACTATGGGTTTAAGAGCCACTGCAGCAACTAGCCATGAATACACAAAAGAATCCCTATTGCTGACAACCCAGCTAAATTTTACAAACAATTCACACAGCTTTTTAGGCATCCTGCAAAATTAAAATAGGGGTCACGTAAAGTTACTGTGATGTTAAATAGCATAAAATAAAAGATGTAAAAATGTGGGATAATCAAGAATGTAAGACTTTTAACATTTCTAAGTGGTAAAAAGGTATAAAGCCCAGGCATGGTAGCAGGAGTTTGAGGCAGCCTGGTCTACATAGCGAAATTCCAAAACAACCAGGATAACATAGTAAGACCCTGCATCAAAAAACAAAAACAAAACAAAGAAACAAAAAAAAAAAGAAGAAAAAGAAAAAAATAGCTAGGGGTGAGGGTGAGGTAGCTCATGCTACCTCCAGCATTCAGGAGGTAGAGGCAGGCGGATCTTTGTGAGTTCGAGGCCAGCCTGATCTACCCAGGATAGCCAGGAGTACACTGAGAAACTGTCTTAGAAAAACAATAACAAACAAACAAAAAACCACCCCAAAGGTACAAGGGATGTTTTAGGAATATATGTTTATTATATTTTATTTCAAGAATGTGCTATTTAAAAGCTGGGGATGTAGTTAAGCAGTAATGAACACATCTAAGACTCTGTCTGATCCCCTGGCATCTCTCCCCATCCCCCAAAAAGGATTTTACTATTTGAACTCTTCAGTTTATTCAGACCATGTCTGTTGACCTAATACCATATATATATATAACTGGTTTTTAAAATGAGGGGCTAGGAAGATGGCTCAGAAGTCAATAGCACAGGCCACTCTTGCCAAGAACCAGGTTCAAGCACATGGAAGCTCACAACACCATCTGCAATTCCAGGTCCAGGGGGATTAAACTCTCTTTGGCTTCTGCTGGAACCTATAAACATGTGGCATTCACACATATAAACACACACAGAGACACACTAAGGAAAATCATTATTTAAAACTTTAAAGTTTTGAGTCTTTTCTTTGGGTGGATGGGGAGCGGGGGTTGATATAAGGTTTCTTTGTGTAGCTCTGATTGTCCTGAAACTTGTAGACCAGGCTGGCTTTGAACTCAGAGATCCACCTGTCTCTGCCTCCCAAATGCTTGGACTATAGGGGTGTGTCACCACTGCTCGACCTACGTCAGTTTCTTAACAAAGTAAATCCAAAAAATAAAAATTTACTTCATATATACAAAAGAGAAAAGAAATACATAGAAAAGATGGTGAGGGGCTGGAGAAATGGCTTAGTGATTAAGATTGCTGGTTACTCTTCCTGATGGCCTGTTTCAATTTCTAGTACCCACAGGGAAGCTTATAGGGGATCAGACACCCTCTTCTGGCCTCTTCAGGTACCAGGCACACAAGTGATGCACAGGCATACATGTAGGCACAAGACCTACACATACAAAAGAACAAAATAAAATAAAAAGATGGAGATACAGCCATATAAAAAGAAATGTCCCTGACAGAATCGTAGACTGCATTTTTGTATCAAGTACCTGAAGATCCTCAATATGCTACCATCTAATACTATCCTTTCAGCATTCCATTTGGAAGTATATGACTTGTTTCAAAATCCAATCAAATACTACAGCAAACTATCTACCACTGCTTACACTTCTGCTTCTGAGTAACAGAAAGCACAACAGCATACTCCTGCCCATCCTTTATTATCTACTTATAGCTGGATATATAGTCATATCCCTCACAGTTCATTTTATTTGGATAATTTGTTAAATAAAAGAATCTGGCAAAATTGCTGGTTGCTTAGCTAGATACAATAATTACTAAAAGTATTTGTAACCTAAATATCTTTACAGTTTTAAGGAATTTCTGTAGGCTAATGTCAAAGAGATAATACACAAAATATTAATCATTTAACAATAACAAATTTTGTTTTAAAAAGATAACTTAGGCCATTTTGGCACACAGTTTTAATCCCAGCACTCGGAAGGCAGAAGAAGGCAGACACCAAGGTATTCCACATTGTAAGACCTGTCTCAAAAAATAATCAATCACCCAATAATTTAAACCCTCAGGAAACAGAGGAGGGAAAAGTTTTTTTAAAGAAGAGGGGAGGTTTCAGTAACTCTGTAACTTATAGTTCATCTCACATTAATTTTTATTATATATCCATATTAGAATGCTCTTTGCTATTAATTACATTCTCTTTCTTTTAAAAGATAAAAACCTACAGCACAATCTTCTTCATAGTAAGCATTTCTCATCAAGAGGATTCATTCATTCAGGTTTCACTGATTTATTTTTTGTAAGAGTGTTTGGTTTGTAGGAATGTATGTGCACAGCATGCACGGCAGTCAGAAGGCAGCACTGGATCTCCTAGAACTGGAGCTACAGAGGACACACATGTGCCAAGAACTGACCCCAGATCCTTGACAAGAACAGCCAGTACACTAAACTGCTAAGTCATTTCTCCAACCCCAGTCTGCCTTCTTAGAAAAGTAACTCCTTCCTTAAGTCTTCTCACCTGTTATGAAAAATTCTAGTTTTTTTCTTGTCATTCCTCTGTTGATACAATTAGCTTTCACTAATAAAAGATACTAATCCCTGGTCTGGGTATGTTATATAAGTTCAGGAAAGGGGACCAGAAGGATGTTATCTTTTAGTTAAGAATGTATATTTGTACAGTGGACAATGAGGACTACTGAGAACTCAAGAGCAATGGCAATGGGTTTTTGATCCTACTGCACGTACTGGCTTTGGGGGAGCCTAGGCAGTTTGGATGCTCACCTTACTAGACCTGGATGGAGGTGGGTGGTCCTTGGAATTCCCACAGGTCAGGGAACCCTGATTGCTCTTCAGGCTGATGATGGAGGGGGACTTGATCGGGGGAGGGGGAGGGAAATGGGAGGCGGTGGCAGGGAGGAGGCAGAAATCTTTAATAAATAAATAAATTTTAAAAAAAAGAATGTATATTTGTAATCATAAGCCATAGATTGTTATGAAACTGTTTTCACTAGATATACGTGGATTGCTAACTCTCTTTTTATTTTAAGCAGAATCTTTAATAAAGTGATATGGGGAAAAGTTATACATAGTAAATATACATACACATAAAATGTGTATACAAGTCTCACAAGGAAAATCATTTTATCTCTTAACTCAAATTTAGTCGCTATACCAAAGTTCTAATTATCTCTCAAAAAATGTTTTATTTTACCTTTATGTATTCTCTTTCCAGAAGAAAATCTGTATCTAGATGGTATATGGTACTGTAAAAATATAGTCTAATTAAAGATAATCATGAAGTTTCCAATAGCTAAGTGAACACTCGTGAAATATCAACAAAACCTTTTTATAAGATTTAAGTTCTACTAAAGACACGTGACGTGAAAGTGAACACTTTTAAAAGGTTTATTTAGTAATTATAATCAGATTTACCTAGTTTTAAAAGTCTACCTACAACTGAAGAATCATTTTATTGTGATCAGACAAGCCCATTTAAACAAGTTAAACTGTCAGCTTACTTAGTAACTCAATGAAAATCTGAGTAACTAAAAACATGAGATTGATATTTACGTAATTAATCATGCACAGAAAGCAACATTTCAACACAAGGCAGTACAAACATTTGCATTCCTCTCATTTTTTATTTGAAATGAAAACAAGGTACTTCCCATAATTTTGTGATGAAAATTTCTCCCTATTACCTTTATAACATGATCGATACCATGCCTGCTAAGAAGCAGTACTGTATCAAGATCCATGTCCTTTTATTAGAACAGGGTAATATTTTCAAACATTTGCTACATCTTTCAGGACACAGTAGCACATGCCTTTAGTTCCAGAACTTGGGAGGCAGAGGCAGATGGACCTCTGTGAACTTAAGGCCCATCAGGTCTACGTGTTTCAGGCCAGCCAAGGCTAGACAGTGAAATCTGCCTTTTTCTTTTTAAGAATATAATTTAATTACAACACTTCTCCCTTCCCCTTCTTTCCCCCAAACCTTCTCATATACCCTTTACATCAAGACCCTGCCTAAAAAATAAGGTTGCCAAATCTCTCCTTTCCATTCTCAGGGTAGTCCTCAGTCGGTTTTACCTTGGTTGCTCCTCCAACCTTACCCCTGTCACCTTCAAGTGTCTGGGAAGGGTATGAAAAGGTGAGGTACCTCCACAGTTACTGTAGCACCTTTGTTGGAGACCATAGTGCTGTCAACTTAACTGGTCCACACGCTTGCCAAACAAGGCAAGTACCACCTGGACCTCTTTTGCTTTCTTTCTCTTAGGCTCAAATCTTGTTTGATGGCAACCCATGAAAGAAAATTAAGCCAATGGAAACAGTCAGCTCAGAAGCCTGTTAACTCTGGGTATCATTTAAAAGAAAATTTAATCAAGAGAAAGGAAAACAAATTCCTGCTACTAAAGAGAAGTAGTATTCTACTTCAGGCTACAGAATAAAAAAAGTAATCCTATACAGGTTACAGCAATATGGAAAGAGAAACCAGAATGATTCAAGTAACAAAAACAGGTATGTAATCAGTAAAGTGAAACAAAGAGCATAGAAATGTCAATTCCAATCCCAGCCCTAGCAAATTTAAGATTATTATCCATCTTTTTCCTTCTCTGGCTTTTTGAGATAGGACCCTGCTGTGTAGACCAGGCTGGCCTAGAGCTCTCAATCTTTCTGCCTCCATCTCTGGAGTACTGGGGTTACAGGTAAATACTATTTCTGGCAGTCTCACAAGATGTCTAACCATGCAACCCCAGCACTTAAGAAGTAGACACAGAAAGATAATAAGTTCAACCAGCCTACACAGAGTATAAGATCAATCTGTGCTACACAAAACCCTATCTCCATTTTTTTAAAACTGGCTATGAACCAATCAATAGGGGAAGGCAGATAAAGAAGTTGATTGTATCTTACAACAGACTAAAAAAATTTTTTTATTTTTTTAGAGAGAGAGAGAGACAGACAGACACGGGGGGGGTATCAAATATGGTGTCTAAGACTTGCTTCAAAATAATTCAGTGGGAATGAAACATGAATGTCCATTATTGAACTGGAGAGCTGGCTCAATGGTTAGGGGCACGCGCTGCTCTTACAGAGGGCCCAGGTTTGGTTCCCACACCTATACAGCGGCTCAAAACTTTCTGTAAACTCCAGTTCATGGTACTCTGATGCCCTCTTCTGCCTTCCACGGGCATCAGGAACACACAATGGTACACATACATGCATGAAGGTAAAACACTCACACATATAAAAATAATATACTCAGCTGTGGACCCTGAATGCTACACTAATGACTAAGAAGTGCCCACTAGTGCAATAACGCCAAGTCTGCTATGGAGGTAACCAACTGCTTTCTGATAACATTTGAGGCCCACTCCACAGAAGGAAATTCATGTCTGGTACTGTAAACCTGGCCAAAACCCAAGGCTGGGGAGGTCATAAGATCTAACAGAAAAGCCACTATTGCTGTTTTGCTAAATGGACATATTGTGTCCATCAAATTACCCTTTATTTATATTTATGCCCATAAATCAGTGCTTCTGTCAGCTCTCGCCTGAAAAGCTGATTTTTACAGTAGGTCATCAATGGTTCCTGAGAGACTCACAACTGGTTGAGGTGCTCAGAATTAGCAGCTGTTGAATGAGATCTCTATAGCACCCTTTCCCAGGTTCGGAGAACATCACCCAAAAAGCAAAAGAAAGACTTCAAGAACCAACGAAAGAGGCCCAGTGTTGTAGAACTGTGTTCAAGGCATGAAACAGTCACTGTGCTCTTGAACTCATAAGCATATGTGATCACCTGCATAAGACCCACACAAAATGGGTAGGGCCTGTAAGCGCTGCAGAGTATTTTTTAACTATGCAAGGATGGATTGCATTTGTTTAATCATGTAAAGATGTGTTGCTGCTTTACCTTGCCTGCCTAAGGCATCTGACTGGTGTAATAAAAACCTGAACAGCCAATAGTGAGGGAGGAGGTATAGGTGGGATTTCCAGGTGGGGAGAGTAAGTAGGAGTAGTTAACTAAAAAAAAAAATGCTTCAAAAAGAGTTTGGTTCTGTTTTACTTACATCTGAGATACTAGATTAATTTCAGATAATTCTAACATTAAACTATCAGGCCAGCCTATACTATATAGTGAGACTATTCCAAAAATCAAAAAGAAAAGTATTGCAAAAAACAAATAGATACAAGGCAAGTATACATGCTAAACTAAGTTAAAGATGACTCTACAGTAAGATACATTACTAAATGTTTTCTAACTAACCAATTTTTAAAATTTTTTTTTAAATTAATTTTTTGGGGGTTTTGTGTGAACTTATATGCCCCACATGCACGTAGGATCTGAGTATGTAGAAGAGACCATGAAATCAACTGGAATTGGAGTTAAAGACAATTGTGAGCTGCATGTGGATGCCGGAAATTGAATCTGGGTCCTCTGTAGAAGCAGCCAGTGCTCTACATTTACTTATTTGGTGACTTTTTGTTTATTTAAGACAGGGTCCTATGTAACAGAGCCAGTGCTCTATGATTGTTTGCTTATTTATTTGGTTACTTAGTTGTTTTGTTTCTGTTTTTTGAGACAGAATCTCACTATGTAGCCCTAGCTAGCCTGGAATTCAATATGCAGACCAGGCCTCCAAATCACAAAGACCTGCCTGTCTCTGCCTCCAGAGTGCTGGGATTAAAGACATGCACCACCATGACTGGCCAGCTAGAGCTCTTAAAGCCTGAGTTGAGTTCTCTCTCCAGCCTCATAACAAACCACTTAAGAAAAAGATTTGTTTACTTTTATGCATATAACAGGGTTTTACCTTATGACCTGGTGACTTTGCAAGTCAGAAGAGGACATCAGATCCCCTAGAACTAGTTACAAATGGTTGTGAACCACCATGTGGGTGCTGGGAACCAAGCGCAGACCCCTCTAGAAGAACAAGTGCTATTAACCACACCACTGAACCATCTTCCCAGTAGCTAAAATTATTTTTTAGTATTTACCTTTACCTTCTAACATTTCTAAATAAAAACAATGAAATAGATGTAAGCTTTGCAAAAAATATAAAATGCCAAGGAACTAACACACACCTTTACCCTGGCACTTGGGAGACAAAAGCAAGTAAATTTCTCTGAGTTCAAGGTCAGCATGGACTACATAGTAAGACCCTATCTCAAAAAAGCAAAACACAAGAACAAAGAAAAATTTGTTTCTATAGAGAAAGAATGGTGGTAACAATGGGTTTTCTGATACTTTTTCATTTCTATATTAAATTTTAAGCAGTTAATATGTTTACCTGCTTAATTCTACTTATCAAAAATCTGAGACAAGCTAGTTTACATCATCAGTTTCTGTTATTTGTATATGGTTCAGAAGCTATAAGACAGGCCGCTTTGCTGCTACACTGCAGTTATTCTGTGATAGTTTCAGTACAATTACAAGGTAAAACTGCAAATTTCTCTTTAACATGAAATTCCAGTCTCCCAGCACCAAAATTTAAAATGTCAGTCTCAACACCACTGGTCACATCCGTTTCTTTTAACAATCCCTTTTGACACATCTCCTACAATTAAAAATACACAATGATTTCATTCATAAGTTCATAACAAGCACTTCAAATACTAGTTTTATGTCTACAATTTTGCTGGCTTCTGTTTCAGAAAAAAAGATTGAGCTATTCAAGTAATTCTCTCCAACAAAATAGATGGAATGTGAAACAAAGGAAATAAAAACAAGACAAAAAATCTTTAGAAGCTGTCAATCAGTACTATCTGGCTTTTTTAACTTGCCCCTCACAATCCATTAAGCAAAGGCTCTGGATTGTCTAATTTTGTTGCATACTTCATCCAATGCTCAATTTCATCTTTAAGGCCTCACTACAAGCTGGACATGGGGGCTGAGGGTTTCCTACTGCAATCTAAGAACTCCAAAGGGTAAGACAGGAACACTGCTAGCTCAAAAACTGCTGTGTTACATAGCAAGACCCTGTCTCATAAAAAATGAAACCAGAACGTCATTTCCCCTGGGACTTTGTAGCACATCAAACCTACCTAACTAAAACATCAGCAAACTGGAAGCTGAAAAGAGGGCTCCATAGTTCTGAGTACTCACTGCTCTTCCCCAACTATTCAATTCCAAGTACCAACATAGTGCCCTCTCCTACCTGCTGTGAGCACTGCAGACATAGGATTCAGACATACATGCAGGTAAAACACTTTTATGCATACAATAAAAGTAAATAAATCTTTTTTAAAAATAGAGAAACTAAGAGTTACAACAAAATAATCATAATTTCCCATAAACTATTGAGCTTGTCATGTTTCTAGCTTTGTAAAAAATAAGAATCTTGAAATTTTAAAGCATAAGCCAGGCATAGTAGCAGAAATCTTTAATCCTTATATTAGGAAAGGCAGAAGTTGGTTCTCTATGTTTGATTTGGGGTCCAGGCCAAATCAAACATAGACAAAATTCAGTAACAGAGCACTTTACTATCCAAAACTAAGGAAAAAAAGTTTGAGTAAAGAGGCATACCATATTATGTAGTGATTATTTTTTTTTTTTGTAATCTAACAAACAAAGCTTTCCTGAAGATCAGAATGCAGAGCTAGTCATTAGTTAGCCACAGAGGCCAGGCAGTGGTGGCAATACCTTTAATCCCAGCAGGCGGGAAGCAGAGGCAGAGGGATCTCTGTGAGTTCAAGGCCACCCTGGACTACAGGAAGAGAAGCAGAGCCAGGTGACTCACACCTTTAATCCCAATACTTAGAAAGCAGAAACAGGAATGACATGGCTGGGTGGCAAGAAGAATATAAATCAGTACTAGAGAGGAGCTCAGACACAGTCTGAGGATGCAGTCAGGGAATTCAGCCTGAGGTTTTGCAGAGACAGTCAGAGGATTTGTGGAAACAGAATTGCCCCTCTGGTCTGAGAATTGGGAATTGGAAGAGGTAATAATTCTCTAGTGACTGGCCCACTCTGCTTCTCTGGTTGTCAGCATTAACCCCTATATCTGACTCTTTTTTTATTATTAATACCAATTATAATTTGTGATAAAATATTATCTGTGGTGTTTTTATGCCTTTAAAAAGCAGGAATTTAGGGCTGGAGAGATGGCTCAGCGGTGAAGAGCACTGGCTGCTCTTCCAGAGAACCGGGATTCATTCCCAGCACCCATGTGGCAGCTCAACTGTCTGTAACTCAGGTTCTAGGGGATCTGATACCTCACATAGACAAATATGCAAACAAAACACCAATGCACATAACATTAGATCATTTTTAAAAAGCAGAAATTCAAAAGATTCAGATGCCTTAAAATAACTAATCACTTTATTGATTCATATAGAAAAAATATTTAAGCAATTCTTAATTGAAAACTTCCATCTCTGCTTATCCATTGTTTCTACCCATTATTCCTCTCACAAGAAATGCTCAGTTTAGCTTTCACTACAGTACATCTATTTACATGCTAACCTATAATTCTGAGGGAAAAAAATTACTTCTAAGACATATATACTGACATGGGTCTAATATTCAGAATAAAGAACTCTTACAACCTAACTGCAAATTTTCCCGAAGACAGACAAATGGCCAATAAACACAATAAAGGATGCCTTATGTCATCAGTCATGAACTCAAATCAAAAAAATTTAATGACATACTAATTCATACTCACTAATACAGCCATAATTTCAAAAATCGAAGAGAAAAAAGAACTGAGCAAAAACAGACAATAAAAAAATGTTGCCGTGCATTGGAACATTTAAACAATGATGGTAGGAATGTAAAATGTCCCCCAAAACTTAGGAAAATAGTAAACTCAAAAAGTTAAAACATAATCACCTGCGCCATCAATTCCATTCTATGTATATATGTCCACACACAAATTTCTACACAAATTCTCATAGTGTCATTACTGAAATAGAAATGAAACATGCTAAATGCCCACCAACTGATGCATGTACACACAAATTTGGACTGTCCATACAATGTAATATTTATTATTTAGTTATAAAAAGAATACAACAGTGGATGCAAATGAACGAAAATGTTACATGTTACAACCTGAATGAAACTTACAAATATTATGCTATATGAAAAAAGTCAGATAAAAAGGGCCACAAAGTACATGATTTCATCTGTAAGAAACGTGTAACTACGCCTTTAATCCCAGCACTCGGGAGGCAGAGGCAGGCGGATCTCTGTGAGTTCGAGACCAGCCTGGTCTACAGAGCTAGTTCCAGGACAGGCTCCAAAGCCACAGAGAAACCCTGTATCGAAAAAACCAAAAAAAAAAAAAAAAAAAAAAAGAAGAAGAAGAAATTGCCAAGAGTTAAGTCACAGAAGAGCTGGGATGACTGCCTATGAGCAAAGGGGTTTCTTTTATTGAAATGATGTTTTGAAATTAATGGTGACATGTGCACAACTTTATGAATTAGAAAGCAGAAACTTTCAATATTTCAAACAGGTGAATTTTCACTAGAAAGCAGAAACTTTCAATATTTCAAACAGGTGAATTTTGCCAGGCATGGTAGTATCCACCAGTAAATCTAGATCTCTAGAGATCGAGGCAGGAAGATTGGGACTTGGAGGTCAGTCTTAGCTACAGAGCAAGTTTGGGACCAGTCTGGACTATGGAAGAGCCTATCTCAAAAAACACATGAATTCTATTTTAGCTTAAATTACAGGGTTGGACCTGGTATACCTTCCTGTACACATCAGACAGTCAACAAAATGAAAACAGTTAACAGTTTATAATAGAATTATGACTAAAGCAATGTGCAAGTACACAGAACAGTTTTTAAAAGGGGGGGCTATACTTGCTGACAAATTAAAAGGTAGTATGTAAAGGAATGATGTTAAGTATTTAACTTGAAAGTAAACACAGTCAGGTGTGGTAGCACACAATTGCAATCACAGCACTTGGAATGGAAGAGAATCGGAAATTTAAGGTTAGCCTTGGCTATAAAGTAAGTCTGAAAGCAGCCTAGGTCACATGAGAACCTGTCTCAGAACAAAAATAAGAGTTTGGGGGCTGTGTGGCCAGTCACATCTTTAATCCCAGCAACTGCGATTCAGAGGCAGGTGGATCTCTATGAGTTTGAGGCCAGCTTGGTCTACAGCATAAGACAAAGTTAGTTCCAGGCCAGTCAGACTTACATAGTGAAAACCTGTCTCAAAACAAAACAAGAAAGACAGGGTCTCACTATGTAGACAGACAGACTGGCCTCAATCTGAGAGATCAACTTGTCTACCTCCCAGGTGCTGAGATTAAAGGCATGCACCAGCACAGCCAGCTAAATTCCACTTAACATTTAAAAATTCCTTCACAAACATATATGCCCCCTTCCATTAATCATGGACTGCAGCTTAAATTGACAACTTGTTCTTTTCCATTTTGTTCATGTTTCTCAGGAATAAATACCATTTCCACAAAGATCAAATTGAAGCTAAGAATGCCACCTCCATAAAGCCCTCCTGCCAAGGGATTTCTTTCACTTTTAGAATAACCCACACACCACTTATCTATACCATTATTCTACACATTTTGACTTGTACAATAAGCTATATATACTTTTTGTTTTTTGTAAGAACTAAAAGTTCTAATAAGACCCATTTTTTGTAAGCTAATTTAAAATAAAACAATAAAACCCCAAAACGAAAACAAAAAAACTCCTGAAATTTAGAGCAGCCATCTCAATCATGGTCCACAATGTTTTTTTTATAAAGGCAGTATGCTTTAAAATAAATATTTAAGTGAATTAATCACTTAGCTGTACCTCCCATTCCTAGTAACAGCACTAAACTCCAGTTGCTAAGGGACTGGATAGGTACTCACTCAGAAGTGCCCCCCCCATTAAAAAAAATGCAATAATCAATTCTTTTGTTTGGTTGGTTTTTTTCAAGACAGGGATTCTCTGTGTAGCTCTGGCTGTCCTGGAGCTTGCTCTGTAGACTAAGCTGACCTCAAATTCACAGAGATCCAGTTATCTCTGCCTCCCGAATGTTGGGATTAAAGGTGTGAGCCAAAATCCAGGCAAAATAATCAATTCTTACTATTAGAAAATTGCAACTCATTAAGGTTAAAAACTGGCATTATCACATATTTTTAGAATTGTACCTATAAACACATTGGACAAAATCAGTTACCTGAAATACTTTTCCAGGAGTCAAAGGCTTATTCTGTCCTTTTTCAGCCAAACTAGAACTAGCTGAAATCGTACCTCTTTCTATACCATGGAGAGCTTAAGAATACAGTAAGGTTAGGGAGATCAGACGGGCCTGGAACCTAGATGGACCCCCGCAACAGCCACCAAAGTAAACAAACACCCATGACAGAAATAACTGCCTGAACCCAGTACGGGTTCTGTTCCAAAGTGTTCCAAAATGTTCAAATAGGTTTGGGTTTTGGAGCAGCTGGGATTTCAAGTTTTCAGATTAGGGATATACAGTCAGTAAAATCCTTACAAACATTCCAAAATCTGAAAAATAGAAATTTCAAACACTTCTGACCTCAAGTACTTTGAAGAGATAGATACTCAATCTGTATGAACTCTGATTCAACTAAACTTATCACTGACTTGGTGACACTTGTCTTCCAGACACCACTGACATTTTACTCCCTCCTTGACAAAAACAATAAAAAGGAAAATTAAATTCTAGAAATGACTGAAACTTCATTTTTAACCCAAAGATTGCAATAAATTAAGTTTCACTTAAAAAGCAAACACCCCTAAAATACTAAGACAATTGACCAAGAGAATCAGATTTATATCTGATTAAGATAGAAATTAAGATTAACTGTGCAGAACCAATCCTACTAAATTAAGAATTATTGTAGTAGTAAATAGCACAGCTTCTTTGAACTATATATAGGCTGCTGCCTGCCCTTTAAAATACAAATCTCCTAACAACATTTAAAACACTCCCCTTAGAGAACAAAATTACCTATAACAAAAGAGAAAATATAATGCCCAGCTGACTTTAGCTGAGCAACTATCGACAACTATTAGTATTTAAAGGACCATCTGTACCGTGGCCGCTGGGCTCCTGAACGTCACCTAAAAAGTGGCAATTTGGAGTCCCAAGTACCCTCTCAGAAAACTGATCAACTTAAACATTCTCCAAAGAATTGATCTGATTTCGATACTCAACCGAGGAGTCTACAGGAGGATTTTTATTAGCCACAAAACAAAACATTTTGTCCAGAAGCAGTTATCAAACACTAATACAATGACTAATAAGAAAGGGGAGCTAATCGGAGCACAAGGGTTTAAATCAAACAGCAAAGAATAACTCATTGAAATGATTTAAACAAAAGCTCTATCAACACAGGGTTGCATTTCTCAGTTCCATGCCTTTTAAACACTAAAAAGCCCTCCAAAACACAATCTAATCACTGAGTCAAACTAACATTACAAAAACTAGAAATCCTTCTAAATCATCTTTTATATTAACCAAGAATTCCAAAAACACCTCAATTTGATGTTTCTCAATACCTGCCATGTACATTTTTACATGACGATGACAAATAACATAATTCCTAAGTGCTTAAGCCCGTATCACATTGTAGCAAATGTGTGACAGGTCGTGAAAAATAAAACAAGCAGAAGCAGAACAGAGCAAATGATAGCTGGAGCCAAAAAGCCTGTTTCCTGCAGGGCAGAGCAGGGCTTGGATTGGCAAGAGGGAAATTTTAACCTGTATTCACAAGGTATATCACTCCCTCCCAAAAAACTGCTCAGATCTTTATTATTTACCCAAGTATACGTTTTTTAAAATATACTTTTAGCCTTTGGACAATCTAAGTGGTATCAGCTACCTTACCACATTGTTGCCTGCTAATTACATTTGATGTTACAGTCTAAGTCCTTAATAAATTCACATCACACATTTTCATAATGAAATACTGCAAAACCGGCAGTACTTATTGCTCTAAGTAAAGGTTACCGTATTTTTCACTTGTTTAAAGTTTTAGCTTTGCTTTTTCATCTACATCCCTTGTGGGACATTGTAAAGGGCAGACCCTCCTGTCAAGCCAGAAGGCTCAAACACAAAGACTGAGCTAACCAAGTGCTGTAATTCTTCCAAATTGAGCTTCTCCACACCCCCTCCACCCTTCCCCCCAACAGATATGTCTATTAAATCAGTGTCTGTTCTCCCCCTCGCACAACAAAGAGAACTTCTCACCGCATGAAATTGCCGCTGAATGGACACCAGAAAGCAGGATTTGCATAATTCCTTCCAACGAAACCCCGTCGGGAAGGAGGGGACCTGGGGCCCAAGCGGATGGACAGAATCTCCCAGGTTCTGCTGAGGAAGATCTGATTCCCAAGAACGTGCCCCACCGAAACGGGGGGCTGGAATTCCGGGCCTCCCCGAGGACTGGGCGTGGGGGACAGAGGACGACGAGAGGGCATTTCCCCACACAGCAGCAGCACCGAAGCAGAGACCGGGAAATAACAATGCCGGGGACATTCGAGTCAAACACAAGAACGGACAGGGGCTAGGGGGCGGCGGGTGGAGCAGACACCACACGGGCCACTTACTTTTTGGAGGGGGGTTAAATATATGAGTTAAGCCCTTATGGTCCCGCCGGCCGCCGCACTGAAGGAAACGGGACCTTAGGAGAGAAAAACAGACAAAACACACAGTGTGAGAGGTGCAGCCCCGCCGCCCGGCCCCTCCCGGGCGCCCCCGTCCACGCTCCCTCACCCCCGGGGAAGCACGCCGACCGCCGGCCGCCGCGGAGGGGACTAGGGCGACCCCCGCCCGGCTCCCACCCCCGCCTCCCCGCCGCGCGCACGCCAAACACAAATCCGCACACACCGACCCGTGCGTCGAGGACTAACTCCCCAGCCGCCGCTGCCAGCAGAGGAAGTGCAGCCGCTGCCCCCCGCGGCCATGACACCCCACTTGGCTCGCTCAGGCGGACGCGGGGCCTGTGACAGCTCCGGCTCCCTCCGCCCCCATCTCCACCTCACGCCTCGCACACGCCCGAGCGCCGCCGCGCGTGCCCGCGGGCACGGGGCGCGCCGCCGGCGTGGGGGAGGGGCGCGGGACGAGGGCAGGTGGGGGCGACCCCGCGCGTCCCGGCGCGCAGGCGGCGGCGGCGGCGGGCGCGGCGTCCACAATGCGCCGGCGACTGAGGAGGAGCCGCGCGGCCGAGCTCGCCCCACGAGCCAAGGGGAGGGGCACCGCGGCCGCGCGCTTGCGCTCCGGGGGGTGGGGGAGGGGGCCGAGCCCGGGAGGGCGCGCGGGGCCGGAGCGCGGCGGCCGCTGCCCAGTTCCCTCCCACGCACGGGCGGCCGCCGGCTGGGCGGCTCGGGCACCGATGGAGAGCCTCACCTACGCGGTGGATGAGCTTGTGGCGCCACGAGTCCAGTTCTTGCCGAAAGCCGCGTCTCTCAACGGAGCATTGCTGCCGCCTACACACCCTCGCCATCTTCTGCCGCCCGCCCGGCCCTGCCTCCGCCGCGGCCCCGCGCACGCCCAGCCGCGTCGCCCGGGGCCGCGCACGCACCCGTGGCCTGGGCGTCGTGCCTTCCGCCGGGGGCGGCGCGGGGGCAAGGCCGCCCTCACCTCTCGGTGGCCCCGGGGTGGCCCGCTCCTCCTCCCGGCCAGCCGGCGTCCCCGCGCTCTGGCTCAGCGTCCCACGGCCCGACAGCCCCGGAAGGGCGCCTTCCCACGCCGGCGCGCCCGCGCCGCCCTCGCTCCCCAGCAAGGCCACGGCTACCCCGGCCCTCCCCGGGGCTTTTGGTTTTTAAAGTAGTCCCATCTATCACTCCCAACCTGACTATCGCCCGACACCAACTGTTGCAAGTTCCGCACCACTGCTTCTCTCAACTTCTCGGACGAAACCGGCCCTCCCGGGAGTGCAGTGAAAGAGCAGAAATAGGAATAAATGCCCGGATGCCCCTGAAGGCACTGAACCCCAAGGTGTTCAAAGGTGAAGGGTGTAATTTGGTTTAAAGTTATCGGAATAATTCGCCGATATTCGTAAGCCCAGTTTAGAAAAAAAAAAGCATTGTAAGTCAAAGAGTCTACGGGATCTCTACTAGTAAGACTGATCTTAGCTGAAAAATCTTCGGGGGGGTTGAGAAAAATTGTGCTAATAGAAAATAGATGTCAAACGACAGTTTAAGATTATGTTAGAAAATACTCCCAGATCCATAGTTCAGGAAAGGACTCAAACATTTCTATTAGGTTTGCCAGGTCCCTTCTGGGAAAATTAAACCACCTTGTACAGGGAGTTACATCTTCCGTTTAAACATAACACTCTTAATTATTTGATTTATATGAAGGAGAAAAGAGCAAGTAGGAAATAGGAAAAGAAAAACCGGAAATAACTCTATACCAATACGGCTGGTTCCCTAAGACCCTGGCCTCTTTCCCACCCTTTGGTTTAAGGGCAGTGCATTCCTTCTAAATATTAATTTTAGATAATCATTGGGGGTAAAATGAAATCATCACTTGACCTCAGGTGATCCGACTCAAAGATTCGGAGTCTTGTGAACAGGAAGGGCACTTTGTGGCATGGAGGTGGTGTGACTGCCCCCGAGAACTATTTGGGTGGGAGTGAGATGTATGGGGAGTAGACTCCTTTGTTCCTCCATTCCATCTTAATGCCAATTAGATTTCCACAGTTCTCAAAAGCCTACACTGATTGCTGTAAGACTATACCACCAGCCATGCGTGATGGTGCATACCTGGTAAAACCAGCATTTTGGAAGTTTGACAGGCGAAAGGAGAGCAAATCCCAGGCCAGCCTGGACAGCATAATGAGACCCTTTCTCAAAACAAAGACTGCTGTCAAATAAACAAGCTCTTCAGAATTCGTCAGTTTCTCTAGGGTTAATACTGCCCTGAGTTAGGAGGGGGAGAAGATGAACGTGAAAAGAGAATTTGCCTTGAGTAACCATGCTGTCCCCTATAGCTAGCACGACACTCCCTTCCTCACCACTAGATGGTGGGTTTCAATCTTGGGGATTTTTAAGCAACTTTCTGTTGGAGGAAGTGTTTCATAAAGGTTTTTTGTTGTTGTTTTTAATATGTGAACACTGTGTAATTCTAAATCTAGTTAATAATGTCGTTTTTCAAACCACCACCTATGTTTTAAAACAAATAAATCAAGGGTAATAATTTCTCAACATAATCTCTCAGAGCAGCAGGTTCTGAACCTTCCCAATACTGCGACCCTTTAATACAGTTCTTCATGCTGTGGTGACCACCAGCCATAAAATTATTTCGTTGGGGCCTGGAGAGATGGCTCAGTGGTTAAGAGTACTGGCTACTCTTTCAGAGGACCCAGGTTCAATTCCCAACACCCTCATGGCAGCTCACAACTTTCTATAATCCCAGTTCCAGAGGATCTGACATCTCCACACATGTGCACATAAAATAAAAATAAAAATGTTTTTAAAAGAATATATAAAAATTATTTTCGTTGCTACTTCTTAACTGTAATTTTGCTATTGTTTATGAATCATAGTTAAATATTTTTGAAGATAAAAGTTTACCAAAGGGGCCAGGACCCACAGGTTAAGAACTGCTGTCTTAAAATAAAGAGAGCGGGCGGTGGTGGCGCACACCTTTAATCCCAGCACTTGGGAGGCAAAGGCAGGCAGATCTCTGTGAGTTCGAGACCAGCCTGGTCTACAAGAGCTAGTTCTAGGACAGGCACTAATAACTAAAGAGAAACCCTGTCTCGAACCCCCCCCCCAAAAAAAAAGAAGGAGGAGGAGGAAGAAGAACTGGTGTCTTAGAATCTCAAACATATACAATTCTAGGGCCTGCAGAGATTAATCCTACATTGAAACAAGCATACTTTCATTTCTGTTGGAAGTCCAGACAAGTCAGCACAACAGAAGATTTGGGGTGGGGGTAAGTGGGAGGCGCAGGCAAAAGCCAAGGAATAAGTTCCCTTTCCCAGCTTAATGCTGTTTACACTGTGAACTCTATATTTCTGTTTCATTTATTGTAAGTTGAGAACCAAAATATACTTGACTTCTCACAGTGCTTCTTGAAAGAGAATATGGCGGGTTATAATAATAATGGTTTATACCAGGCAGTGGTGGCACCTGCCTTTAATCCTAGCACTTAGGAGGCAGAGGCAGATGGATCTCTGTAAGTCCGATCACAGCATGGTCTACAAAGAAAGTTCCAGGACAGTCAGGGCAATATAGGAAAACCCTGTCTATAGTGATGATGGTGATGGTGATGATGATGATGATGATGATGATGATGATGATGATGATGGTGATGATGGTGATGGTGATGATGATGATGATGATGGTTTATTTCGTACTGACTATTTTGCTTCACCAGAATGATAATGTGAAGTAGGTATTATTTTACTACATTTTCCAATATAGGGACTGTTTTATTTTGAGTGTAAAATGTCCCCCATGGACTTGTGTGTTTGAACACTTGATCCTCAGCTGGTGGTGCTGTTTGGGGACATTGTAGAAACTTTTGGGCATGCACCCTCGTTAGCAGATACAAGGCTGAACCATGTCTTGAGCGCTGTAATCTGGCTCTGTGGTAGGTGCCATGTACTCAGCAACTGCTGTAGACTTCTGCCTTCCCAGAGACACCACCACCGTGCCTTCCTTGCTGGGATGTGCTGTGGTACTCTCTCAAATCATGAGCCAAAATATTTCCTTAAGATGTGTGGTCACAGGGTTGGAGAGATGGCTCAGAGGTTAAGAGCATTGCCTGCTCTTCCAAAGGTCCTGAGTTCAATTCCCAGCAACCACATGGTGGCTCACAACCATCTGTAATGCCCTCTTCTGGCCTGCAGGCATACACACAGACAGAATATTGTATACATAATAAATAAATATTAAAAAAAAAGATGTGTGGTCACATATTTTGTCACAGCAATGAGATGCAAGAACCACGTGGTTCCTAGGCTTTCAGAGCTGGTTTTCAGGAAGACTGGAATAATTTGTAGTGGAGCACTAGAAGCCCAGAGTACTGTATACAGAGCTCAAGAGGCCATTCTGGTTGAGAGCTGGGAAGTTCACGATGCCAGTGGAAAGGCACAGTCCTTTCTGTGCTCCTGGGGTTTCAGAGGGAAACAAAGGTTCAACTTGGGAACTGGGCCAGAGGCCATGTGGGTTACAGGCTGGCAAATAATCTGGCTGCATCTACCTATATCCTGAAAGTTTGAGTGCGTCTGAGATTTAAAGCAATGGACTAATTTCTTTGATAAAAGAAAATTTAAGGTAGCATATGAATTAGTCTGTGGCAGAGTTATTGTTCACGTCCATTAGCCAGGTTTACAGTGAAAATTCGAGATAGAAAACTGTGGAAAGTGTGCATTTTGGTGAGGAAGAGGTTTTAAACAACTATTACAAATAGAGTGGCTGCAAAGTAGAGGTAATTGTTAAATTTTTATTGTAAAATTAAGTAGAAACCTACCAGCCTGTCCTGAAGCAATAGGAATAGTGTCTTAAGGGTGTCCTCTGTCTATTGATGGCTCCAGGATGCCTTGCCCCAGTAGTACCATCTAGGAAAACTTCTTCCCAAATTCAACCAGCCAGGCACACAAAGGCCACTCAGATATGCTTCAAGGGAGTCAGATTACATCTTGAGTGGGTCACAGAATTTAGCACTGTCCACACAGTGTTAATGTTGCAGACATGTAGATTAAAAAGTTACAGGTCTGTAAACTGACAACATGACCAAGCACTCCATGGAATTGTTAAAGGGAAGGTTTTTTGTTTTTGTTTTGTTTTTGTTTTTGTGTATGTGTGTGTGTGTTTTGTTTTGTTTTGTTTTGTAGATATGGGAGAGAGAACATCCAGGCACATCTGGAAGAGTCCAGAGAGAGAAAGAACTAGACTGAGCATGGCCATGAAAGAAGCAGGAGGAGAAAGTGGCGGGGGGGGGGGGGGGGGGGGGGGGGCAAAAGCATAGCCAAAATAGCAGAATTATAAGGAAATTGCATAGCTTAGGGGAAGGAAGCCCCTGAGCTGGAGGGAGTTTGGGACAGGGGAGTAAGTGAGGACTAGGGTGGAGTTTGAAGAGTGTATCAGGGACTTGAAATGTGTCAAGGTACTTGTGGGAGCTGGAGGCCGGCATATACTTTGGTATGCTAATAGGCACTACAGGTAGCTATTTGTCCCTTCTGCCAGAGGTTAAGGAAGGGACTTCTGGTAGAGGGGAACCAGATAAGTTCATGAGGAACTCTGGCTTTTATCTAAGTACCATAAATCCTCCAATAGTTCAGGCTGAGCCTATTTCTGGATATTTGGACTGCCTTTTGGAGTTTGGGGAATGGGGAGGGGAGTTATAGTCTTCTTTGGTCCCAACAACAGGGTTGTGGAGGCTTGCAGCACATCTCTAGGAAGCTGCTGGGGCCAGGCAATGTGTAGCAGGGTCAGATTTCCCGAATGGAGCTCCAGTGTGGGCTGTGTGTATAGCTGCGAGAGTGAAACCTAAGTTGTAGTGCAGCCTCTGTGATGTTGAAGATGCCAGAAACATGAGACCTCTGCTGAGGAGAATGGGCCATATTGAGTGGAGGCAGCCCAAAGGCAAACGTACATACACTGCAGGCAGCAGACCGAGAGCTGGGGCTGCCCAAGCTCCTAGGAGCCTAGATGATGCCACCACAAACTGCAGATGCCTGACATAAAGCTGCAGGGTTTTGGTTTTGTGATTTGTTTTTTGTTTGTTTCCCAGACGGGTGTTGTTTGTAGTCCTGGGTACCCTGGAACTTGCTCTGTAGGCCAGGCTAGCCTCAAACTCAGATCCACTTACCTCTGTCTCCTGGGTGCTGGAATTAAAGGCACGTGCCACCATGTCTGGCTAAGCTGCAAGGTTTTATGGACTTCTTTGGTCCAGTCTTTCCATCTTGCAATCTGTGCTGGTTAAATTATTGTCATCTTGATACAATCTGGCAAGAGAAATACTGAGTAAATGCCTTCATCTGATTCCCTGCAGGCAAGTTTCCAGGGCATTAATTGATGTGGGAAGGCATGGCCCAATTTGGGGGCCATGCCACCCCCTATGTAGGCAGGTGGTCCTGGATGGTATTAAAAGCAAGTTTGAGGGGGCTGGAGACATGGCTCAAGTGGTTAAGAGCATTGCCTGCTCTTCCAAAGGTCCTGAGTTCAATTCCCAGCAACCACATGGTGGCTCACAACCATCTGTAATGAGATCTGGTGCCCTCTTCTAGCCTGCAGATATACACACAGACAGAATATTGTATACATAATAAATAAATATTAAAAAAAAAAGCAAGTTTGATAGTCACGAGAAGCAAGTTGGCAGTTCTCCATAGCCCCTGCTTCAGGTCTCCCTCCAGGTTCTTGCCCTGACTTCTTGGTGGGTTGTACCTTTATGCTGAAATAAACTCTTTTCTCTCCAAACTGCTTTTGGTTATAGTCTATCACAGCAATAGAAACCTCACTAAAACACTACCTTCCTGTCTCTTGCTCTTGGGATCAAAATGTTTATTCTGTGCCATTGACTATTTGATTATGTAATATGCTTTTTGGCTTACAGGGGCTCACAATTTTACGTTAGAAGAGAACTTGGACATTTAAAGGTCGGAACTGTAAGGATATATAAGACTTTTTGATGTTGGACAGAGTACATGTTGGATTATAAAATGCCTCTAGGACCAAGGACAGAATATAAGGTTTGAGAGTGAAATGTCCCCCACAGGCTCATGTGTTTGAACTCTTGATCCCCAGCTGGTAGTGCTGATTTTAGAGTGTGGGCTCTTTAAGAAGTTGGATTTATCTGGGCAAAGTTAGTCCCTGAAGAGGTCAGGTACAGGGTGGGGGAGCACAAGCCCTAAGGGATACAGTCTGGCCCTGCAGCAGGCTGGAGCTTTCTACTTCCTGACTACTAACGTGACATAATCATTCATCTCATTCTTCTACTGCCACAGCTGTGAGCTGCTCCCACTGTCATGCCTTCCCCCGCAGTAACCTTTAGCCTCTGGACCATGAGCCACAATAAACCCTTCCTCTTTCACGTTGTTCCTGTCAGAACAATAAAAAAAAAAAAAAAAGAAACTAATATAGGAATTCCAGTCTCAGGAGTCAAACATAATTGTATGGCATTTGCCTCTTGGCATAAAATGAAGCTATTTTGGAGTAGAGATTAACCCAGCCTGCTAGCCATGGCTAGTAATAAACGGAGCAATACAATGTTAGACACGGCTATGTCACATAGCAGTTGACGTTCCCTAGTAGAGGGATAAGCGGGGCAGGGGAAGTCGCAAGGTCTTCATGTAGGATTTCACTGCAACCTGGAATTCCATCTTGAGAGAAGCTGGAGTATATCTCGAGGAAGTGGAGGATAGCTGACAAGAAAGACTCCATGACGCAGCTTCCGTGGGGTCATCATCTTCAGTAGGTTGGGACTTAGCAGTGAAGCAGCTGTTTGGGGATTGCCCACACTACTGCGTGTGATCCCTCACCCATGCTCTGTAAGCAAGCCCAATAAACTTGGGTGGAATCGTACCAGACTTATATAGACATTGGTTCACATCTTCCCCAGGAAACATTAACACGATACTTGTCAAAGCTCTCATCCTATCAAGTACCAGAAACAGAACCTTAACTCACATGTGACTCCAAACCAGAGTTGCCAGAAACCAGATTCTGCAAACCAAGGACTCATTTAACTCTGTTGAGATGATGCAAGTATGGCTGAACAGTTGGACAGGGTCTTACTACTCTGCAGCCTTGGCTTCAATCTACTGCCTCTGCCCCCCAGGTGCTAATAATAAGACACTCTCTGGCCTCTACTGCTTTGGGCCACTCTGGAAGAGGGCCTGATTGTAAGTGTTTTCTCATCCTGGGTCCCCCAGTTCGTACAACAGTTATTAGAGTAGGATCCAAAGACGGAGGGAGCTTGACTGGAATCCAGGCTCCGCTCCTATGGCTAAGTGACCTTGACAAGTGAACTTTCTGGTCCTCACTTTCTCAAGTGAAAAAGAGCATGATAGTGGTCTTCAAGATGGAGTTTGAGTGAAGGTAAAATAAAGCCACCCATGTACCAAACACTGCCATCTGGGTAGCATGAGATGTCAGGTCCGTGGACAGAGCTTCCTGTGTGCTCACCCAGCCTCTAGGACCACAGGAAACGAAGGTGCTGGTGGTTTGGGGGTCACTGTTGAAGTCAAAAAGAATGAGAAGGAGTGACTGCAGTGACCTTGGCCTTTGAAGATTGCACTGCCCCGTTCTCACCACCCTTACTGTAATCCCGAAATGCTAGGAAGAAATGGAGTGTAGAGAGAGAGAGAGAATCTTGGAGAAGTTGTTTCCCTCTCCATGGGATGTGTTTTGCAGCATCAAGACCTGCTGGTACTTTGTGCCTCATTAATTGGAAATGACATGTAGGGAAATGGCTATAGATAAAAGAATTAAAAAGGCGGGGGACTTCTAAAGAAAATAGATCTTGATGAGAGACTGTGGTGGTGTTTTGGTGAATTTAATGACTTACAGAAAGTAGCAGACACTCTCTAAACTTTTTTCATGTACTATATCATTTACTCTTTACAACAGTTGAATCGATAATGATTTTTTGTAACAGCAGAAAAGTAATTTGTCCAACTCATGTGTGCTGTAGCAGATTTGGATTCCAATGCAGTTAATCGAATTGTGCAGCTGCTTGAAGAATTGCATTCCTTTGCCTGCGGTACTGATAGGAGAAATAAGACCTAGTGTGAGAAGTAGGAGGGAAGCCATGCCACTCAGGGCTTGGTGTTTCTGAGGGACTACTCGTGTAGATCTTTTGCTTGGTGAAAGCCTTCTAATTTCTCTCTCCTCAGTTTGTCTGTGTGGGTGCCACTGGCATAAAACCTTCGTGACTTTATTTTATGTTGTATGTGAGTGAAACTGAATCTTCTATAGTTTATTGACATATATTAGCATGTCAAAATTTCACTTAAAGTATACATTTCAGTCACAAGGTTTCATACTAACACCATCAATTCTAGACTCCTTCGTTGACCCCAAAAGAAGCCCTTATCAGTCACTCACCCTTTCATACCAACAACCAATCTACTTTCTGTCACCTTTTAAAAATATTTCTATTTTTGTTTTTCTGCATATGAGTTTTTTGCCTACGTGTATGTCTGTGAGCCAAGTGCATGCCTGGTGCCCATGGAGGCTCAGAAGAGAGTGTTGGATCCCCTGGGACTGGAGTTAGAGATGGTTGTGAACCACCATGTAGGTACTGTGGATTGAACCTACGTCCTTTAAAAGAATAGCAAGAGTTAACCTCTGAGCCATCTCGCCAGATCTCCATAGTTATTTAAAATAATTTTGAGGGGGCTGGAGAGATGGCTCAGAGGTTAAGAGTACTGGCTGCTCTTCCAGAGGTCCTGAGTTCAATTCCCAGCAACCACATGGTGGCTCACAACCATCTGAACTGAGATCTGGCGCCCTGTTCTGGCGTGCGGGCATACATCGAGGCAGAATGTTGTATACATAATAAATAAATAAATATTTAAAAAAAATAAAATAAAATGATTTTGAATGACTGCAGAGTTGCAAGAACTCCTGGGTCTTTGTCACTTATATAATCTGGATGTTTTGTGTCTTACCACAACAGCTTGGTCTCATGTGTTTTCTCTCCCCACTCTCTGTACATATCCATATGTTTTATTGTTCTTATCTTGAGTTCTTTTGAGCAATCAGATACAAAGCGCAGAAACAATGTCCCATTGCCCCAAATATCCAGTGTGAACGTTCACAAAGACCCTGTTTTGTAACAATCTCACAAACCCCTAGACCAGGACATCAACACTAGTACAACATAGACCCCATTAACACTTCCCTCAATAATGTTTGGCTCATCCTGAGTCCTACCCAGGAATTTTCCTGGAATTTCTTGCTTTAGCTCAAGAATAAGCAATTTCCCCATGAAGCCCAAGGATAGACTGTAGAAGTCAAGACCTAAGCTGTCAGTGTTTTCATTGCTGCTGAGTTCTCATTGTCTCCAGGTCTCTCAGCCGTTGAAACTTTGAAATACATATGTCCGCAGGTACCATATGTGTGTGTTTCTATATCTGACTTTAAGAATAATTACAACCGGGCTGGAGAAATGGCTCAGTGATTAAGAGCCCTGACTGCTCTTCCAGAGGTCTTGAGTTCAATTCCCAGCAACCACATGGTGGCTCACAACCATCTGTAATAAGGTTTGGTGCCCTCTTCTGGCCTGTAGGCATACATGTACACAGAATATTGTATATATAATAAATAAATATTTTAAAAAAATAATTACAACCATGAGTTTACACTAATGAAATCAATCCCAATCTAGTTCTGGATACTTGCAACGCTTTCCCTGGTCCACACTTATAAGTGAAAAACCAGACTTATAGATAATATAGAGACACTCATCTCCAGGGTCAGTGTTCACTCAGCATGCATATAAAGTTTACTTCAGTGTGCATATCTGCTTGGTTCATCCTATGTGGAACAGTCTCTTAACCTTAGACAGCCCGTAGCAACTTCCCAGAAGCGCAGCCTTTTGGATCATTATCCAAACCACCGTCAAGTAGCTGTCAGTTCTCCCCACAATGAATGATAATGTATTCTATGCCAGTCCAACCAAAATCCCAGCAGGAACTCAACAAATCTTGTAGAATTCAATAGGGAAAGATCTATGAAAAAATATGTCAGTTTGAGGAAGGAAAAAAATAGAGATGCAAATAACAGTGTTTTAGTGTTGGGAGCCTAGCACAAAGGTCCTTGTGCCCACATATCTCCAGAGAAACCAAGAATGTTAAGCACACAGGATTGTCTTTTCAGTAGGAAAGATGAAAAACCTGTTCTTCCATCCAGAAAGCTGAGAATTAAAGCGATTAACAGCCTGGCAATATGCTTTATCTAATGGGCCAGGCTACTTCAAGCTCTTAAAACCAGTACTGGAGGTGACTAGTAATCTCAATGACCCTTATAGCCAGAGGCCACCCCAAGCTCCCACAACCAGGACCAGAGGTGGCTAAGAGCCCAAATAACCTCCCTGTTATCTGTTAAGACCAAGTCCAGGCCAGACTTAGGCCCTTTAGCTATAACAGCTACTGTATCTCTAGAACCCATCTTGGAAGAAATGACGTGTACCCTGAGTTGAATTTAATATAATTTTGTTTCCTTGAGCAACCAGGAAGCTTTTTTCCAAATTTTACTGCCTGTTATTAAACTCCCCAAAGTCTGATCCAGGTTGATAAAGTCAGTCTGTGCAAGGTTTTCATTCCTATCTCTTCCTGGGGTTCGCCTCCCACTATGACTCAACCTGCAGGGACCCCCACATTTTAGACACAGAGGTGAGCAGGCAGCCCAGATCCTCTTCAAGGAGGAACATGCCATCTACTACAGGGAAGATGGCCCGTCATGTCTAAGGACACGCCCTTCCTGAAACACTAGGGTGTGGTGACTAAGTGTGGGCCTGGCCACTAATGGTTGTCACTATTGGTTCAAAGTTTTGCTGTGTTGACGAACCTGTGATTTAGCCCCTAGCTTCTTAGACTGTGGTTTTGGGGCCCCACACAGGGTGCTGTCACTGAATATGGCAGTCTCAAAAACTTTGGGAGCAGCAAAGTTCATAATGAAAGGCAAAAAATACGAGCTGTTTCTGGCACTGTTTACCCGTGTTGCATCACTCAGCTTCACTGAAGCCTGACTTCTGAACAGGCAGCATGTGCACTTTGTTGTGCACTTTGCTCTGCATGCCATCACATCACACGATGTCAGCAAACACTGCCTCAGATTCAACATGAACTGCATTCTTTTTACTGCACTTGGCTTTCTACTCTTGGTGCTGGAGACATGCATGGCTCAGTGGTTTTCTAAGCACCTAGACCATTGGAAGCTCACAACATCCTGCAACTCCAACGCTAGAGGAATTTGCTATCATCTTTTGACTTCAGCCAGCACCTGCACACACACGGCAGACACACACATAGATGTAAATGAAATTCAATATTTTGAAAAGTATTTTTTTGCTCTTATAAAAACATAATGAACCAGGCCTAGTGGTTCATGCCTTTAATCCCAGCACTTGGGAGGCAGAAGAAGGCCAATCTGTATGACTTTGAGGTCAGCCTGGTCTACATATCTCATTCCAGGGCAGTTGGGACTATAGTGAAACTTGTCTCAAAACAAAAACAAACAAACAAAACCCAAACATGATGGTTTAAAAATAGCAAACAAATACTTAAATTTTCCTACCATCGTTTCTTGACATATAAGCATGAAATTAGTATATACTTAAATGTTTTTGTGTTGAAATATTAGATATTAAGAATTGCTGTTTAAGTTGGAGATGGTGGTTCATGCCTTTAATTCCAGCACTCAGGAGGCAGATGCAGGCAGATCTGAGTTCGAGACCAATCTAGTCCAGTGAATTCCAAGACAGACATGACTACACAGAGAAACCCTGTCTTGAAAAAAAAAACAAATACAATAACGAAAAAAATTGCTGTTTGATTTGCTGATGAGTTTCATTTAAAATCATCAATTGAAACAGAGTGGTGGTGGTGGTGCACACCTTTAATCCCAACACCTAGGAGGCAGAGGCAGATAGATCTGAGTCTGAGACCAGCCTGATATACAAAGCTAGTACTACTACAGCCAACGCTACACAAAGAAACCCTGTCTCAAAAAACAAAAAGAAAACAAAATCATTAATTGAGCTCTGGCTCCAGATTAAGACAAAATTTCCAGTAACTTCCGAAATAGTTCTAAACATATTTCTGCCATTTTATACTATATATTATGTGAAGACTCTCAGTGCTGATGACTATAAAATCAAACTATGATCAATTATGGAAATGTTGAGATAACCTACATCCCACAGTTTCAATAATCAGTCGAGATTTAAGTCTTCATGTAAAAGTAAATAAGTACATTTATCTTATTAGTGTGTAAATAGTCACGTTATATGTATACCAGCTAATTATATTGTAGTAAGTTTGTTTATGATTTATTATCAGTAAATGTTTGGTGTTTGTACGTACTTTCTATATGTGAAAAGTTGCATAAAAGGTTCTTGAATGGAAAATGTTGAAGAAGTTGCCTCGGTTCATTTACTTTCTCTTCTCAAGTCTGCATCCTCCTTTTCTCTGTTTTAGGGACCAATTCTAAAAAAAAAATTCTCTCCTGTGATGGTTGATTTTGTGTCCATTTTTCAATGCCAAAGATTAAAAAAAAAAATCTTTCTGTCCTGTGATGGTTGATTTTATCTGTCCAATGTGCCCATTTAACTGCTCTGTGGAGTACCCAGAAACCTGGTTATACAGAATTTTTATGGCTATGAGTGAGTTTTAGAAGTGGATAGCAGTTGAACTGGAAACCTGAATAAAGCAGCTAATTTTCTCCAACATGAGTGGGCATCATGCAATCTGCGGAGCTGCTGAGGGTCCGGCTACAAGAAAATGTGGAGTAAGGTTGACATCACTGGCTGGCTGGTGGAATTGCAAAACTGACTTCCTCCTGCCCATGTTCTTGGTCCTCAGTCTTACAGATCCACGTGTCACTCTCTAATGCTCAGCCTTCCCAACGACACCACTGGCTTTCCCTCAGTCTAGCTTACAGATGCTGGACGGTGGGGCTCCTCCCAGGACCACAGGAGTCAATTCCTTAGGGTAAACCTCTTTCTAGCTGTTTTATGTCTTCTTGGGTCTGTTTCTCTGTAGGAATCCCAACTATATACATCCTAAAAGCTGCCATCTTCTGCTTTTAGAGTACCTGAGGAGGCAAGGAGGGATTCAGTCTTCTGAGTTTTGTGACATAAATCCATAATACATTGGTTAGATTTTTGTCAGCTTCATACAAAATAGAGTCACCTGGGTGGAGGGACTCTCAGTTAGGGATATGCCTTCATCAAATGGCCCTTAAGCATGTCTATATAGCATTTTCTTGATTGCTGATTGCTATGGGAGGGCCCAGCCCACTACGGGCAGTACTATCTTGGAAAAAATGGTCCTGGGAGGTATAAGAAAGGTAGCTGAGTATAATCCTGGAAGCAAGTCAGCAAGCAGTTGTAAAGGTAATTTCCTGTCCCAGCGGTCTGTTCCCAAATACCCAGCAGCTGCTTTCCACATTACCACACAGAGACTTATATTATTAATTATAAATGCTCAGCCAATAGTTTAGGCTTACAACTAGCTAGCTCTTACATTTTAAGTTAACCCATATTCCTTATTTACACTCTGCCACATGGCAGTACCTTTATTGGCATGGCATGCTCATCTCCTGCTTCCTCTGTGTCTGGGTCCTCACTCCACCCTTCCCCTTGTCATCATCCTTAGTTTGATCACCCTGCCTATACTTACTGCCTGGCTACTGGCCAATCACTGTTTCATTAAACCAATTTGAGTGACAAATCTTTACAATGTACAAAGGATTATTCCAGAGCAAACAGCAATCCTCCACTCTCTCTGCTTGAGTTCCTGCCTCTAGGTTCCTGCCTCCAGGAGTTTCTACCCTGTCTTCCCTCCATGATTGATTATAACTTACAAGTCAAATAAACCCTTTCCTGCCACTAGTTGGTCAGTATTCTATTGTAACAACAGAGAAACCAATGAATACACTGTCTATCTCTTTGTGTTTGGAACCTTCAGACTCTTCTAGTCCTTTAGAAAACTATGGTCACTGTATTGTGCCATTGAGTCCTAGTGCTAAGTTCTATTTAGCTTTATTTTTGGTAAATATTATCCCATTTTCCTCTGTACAACCCTTATTCTTTCCCCTTCTTAGATTTTGGTGTTAACTCTCCTACTTTTTAGTTATTAACTTTTTAATAATAATGGTAATAATAATGATAATAATAATGAAGCGAGGACATTTTTTATTTTTTGAAGGAATGAGCCTCATTTTTATAAAATTTAAAAATTGTATTTTTTCACAAACCCTTAGGATTGTATTTTATGCTAATCTATATTTGCCTGAGCACATGGTATTTTTTTCTAGCCTTTAGCGAAGGCAAACAAACTATTGTCTGTGTCGGATGACTGAAAGAAGCACCTCTTAAAAGAATAACCAGGAAAGAGTTATTTATAGCTAAGAAGCAATCAAAAGCTGTTTCCATGGAAAATTTCTGTTACAATTGTTACATCTGAGAAATTCTAAAAAGCATCTGCGTTAGGCAGAATGGAAGTGTCTAACACCAAAGGAGCCCTCAAAGACAATCTTATTTTAAATAAGAAAAGTTTGTAAAAAAAAAATCACAAAGTACTTAAATGTCTTTACTGAACATTAGTGAAAAAATACATTTCAAAACTTTTGTTTTTATTCTCCATATATATATATATATATATATGGCATGGCTCCTCTGTGGTATAGTTAAGGGGAAGGTTTTGATTGTAGATATGAGAGAGAAGATAGCCAGAGGCATCTGGAAGAGTCCAGAGCAGAGTGAAAATAAAGGTAGATTGCACATGGCCAGCCAATTAGACATGGCTAGGGCTATCTGCACAAAGGAGAGAATAGCAGGGACAGAGATAACAGTAAGGAGCAGCAGGAGAGAAGGTAGTGCAAAAAGCAGGGTCCTAAGGATGTGAGTAGACAAGGAGGGAAGTAGGTGAGCTGCAGGCGGTTTAGGGGAGGGAGGAGGTGAGCAGGGCTAGAATGCTAGCCTGGACTTTGAGATGTGGAACAGGAACTTGGGACACTGAGGGAGCCTGGAGGCCAGCATGAGCTCTGATAAGCTAGTAGGTAGGCGCCACAGGTAGCCATATGACCTTTTATCAGAGGTGAGGGAAATGACTCCTTTTGATAGATGGAAACCAGTTTCACAAGTTCCTGAGGAATTATGGCTTTTGTCTAAATGTCAGAAATCCTCCTGTAATCCAGTTTGAGCTCATTTCTGGGTATTTGGACTGCCTTTTGAAATTTGGGGAATTGGAGTTTCCTTTAGCACTAACAGTGTATACCTTTAAACCCAGCACTTGGGAGACAAATAAAATCCCTGTAAGTTCAAGGCCAGCCTGATCTATGTAGAGAGTTCCAGAACTACAAAAAAAAAAAAAAAAAAGAAAGAAAGAAAGAAAGAAAGAAAAGAAAGTAAAGCAAAAGATAACTCCTTGTTACTGAACAAACTTGAAATAGCCTGTTTACTCTTTCAGTATAGCACATAGAACCTAGCAAGAGTCTATGTGGGTGATCACATGCAGAGGCTATGAGAAATTTCCAGAAACTTCAAGGCAAAAGCCAGCTTGACAGAGCTGGGCATGAAAGGCACATGAGCTCCTGTCTTACGAAGTGGTCTGTCAGCTGGCCTCCTGGAGACCATATGCAGATAGTCATGGAGAGACACTTCACCAATATGGATGAACCTTCACTATGTCCTCTGCAAGAAGACATTAGAAGGGTGGCCATGGTGGCGCATATCTGTAATCCCAGGATGCCACGGCACAGGCTAGCCAGTTTGAGTCCAATTGCATAATGAGGCCTCATCTCAAGAAGATGATGTTAGAAATAGGTTTGGGGTCTCAGAGAAAGAGACCACCAGTCTAGACAAGGGAAGGTTTGCACTCTACCAAGAGGGTTCACGCAGCAGAGTTTTACAGTATTTGATAGAAATGATTTATATTTAATGTTTCTTAAAAATCCTTTTATTTTTAAACACTTTTCTTCAAATTCTTTAAGATGTTGAGTTTTTGTTTTGTTTTCCTATCTTGGAATAAAAACTACAATAGGGCAGAAAACCTGTTGAGAAACAGTTGACTCGATAAGCCTGAGTTAGGTTGCTAGAATAAAGAACTAATTACTGCAGCTATTTCTTTAGCATGGTTTAAGGTTAGCCCACCTTCCTAGGAATTGTTGTTTGGCTGGAAGATTATCGTGGGCCCATTAGGATGTTAGGTCTGCACCCAGGGCAGAGATTCTCGTCTCTTGATCAGGAGTTTTCCCTTAATAGGCTTGATTGTCACTTCCTCATCCTGCCTCCCTAAAGGGGAACCTTAGAATCACCTAGGACCCAGATCAAAGGTCAGAGCTGGGGCAGGGGCAGAGGATCTCGGAGGAAATGAGATAGGGGAAACTATGATCAACATCTATTGTATGGAAAATATTATTTTCAATTAAAATAATAATAGTAAATCCCAAACACTTTTGGCATCACTGGCCTCTGTCAAAGATGAAGCTGCCAAGAGTCCTAAGGATGTTTCTGGCTTTCAGTCAAGGAGAAACTGGTTACTTCTCTTTAGGATCATTTTTTTAAAAATTTTATTCATTTATTTTAGGTTTTCAAGGCAGGGTTTCTCTGTGTAGCAGCCCTGGCTGTCCTGGAACTCAACTTTCCAGACTAGACTTGTCTTGAGCTCATAGAGATCCATCCCCCTGCCTCTGCCTCCTGAATGCTGGGCTTAAAAATGTGTGCCCAGCCCAATCCATACTTTTAGCATCATATAGCAGTGTTCTGGAAGTGCCAACATTTAGCATTGCTTTATGTTTGCTTTTGTTTTCTTTTAAAGATATTGCGGTGATAAGTAGGACAGTTAATAATACACTTTCCCATTTTTCCTCTTAGCTATTTCAGGGTATGATATCTCTTCATCTTTTGCCCATCACCACATTGTCTTCGATTTCGTTATATTTTCCTTAGGCCTATATTCTTCACATACAGATCCTGCCTTAGTCACTTTTCTATTGCTCTGAAGAGATGCCATGACCAAGGCAACTCTTAAAAAAGAAAGAAATTAATTTGGGGCTTACTTATACTTTCAGAGGCTTTGTTCGTTATCACCATGGAAGGGAACATGGTGACAGGCAAGCATGATGTTGAAGAAGTGATGGGAAGCTACATCCTGATCCACAGGCAGAGAAGCAGAGAGACTGGGCCTGCCATGGGCTTTAGAAACCTCAAAGCCTGTCCCCAGTGACAAACTTCCTCAAACAAGGCCACACCTCCTAATTCTTCTAATCCTTCTCGAATAGTGCCACTCCCTGATGACTAGGCATTCAGATACATGAGCTTGTGGGGGTCAATCTTACTCAAACAAAACGCCACAATCCAGGATACAGTCTCCAGTGAAACATGTACCCTGACTGTCTTCTCTTACTACCTTCTTTACTCTGCACATCACTTTCTCATTCTTGTGATGGTGTCTTCTTCTTCTTCTTCATTATTATTATTTTTTTTTGAGAGTGTCATTCCTGCATGTATGTCTGTGCTTCACGTGGGCACCTGGTGCCCATGAAGGCCAGAAGAAGGTGTTGAATCCTTTAGGACTGGAATTATAGATGTGTACAAGTCAGCATGTGTGTCCTGGGAATTGAATCCTCTGCAAGAGCAGCCAGTGCTTTTTTTTTTTTTTTTTTTTTGAGACAGGTTTTCTTTGTAGCTTTGGAGCCTGTCCTGGAACTTGCTCTGTAGCCCAGGCTGGCTTCAAACTCAGAGATCCACCTGCCTCTGCCTCCCCAAGAGCTGGGATTAAAGGTATCTGCCATCATGGCCCGGCATGCAATCAGTGCTCTTAACTACTGAGCCATCTCTCCAGCCCTGTCCCTTTGTAAAAAAAAAAAAAAAAAAAAAAAAGATGTTCTTAATTTTAAGATAGTTTAATTTATCCATGGTTTTGTTATTGTTTTATCATTAGTGTTTTAAAAATAAAGCAGATAGTGAAAATTTTGTTTCATTTTCCACATTACAGTTGTGATGCTTCATTACACATTACAGCTATAATCCACTGCCAATTAATGTGCGTGTGTGTGTGTGTGTGTGTGTGTGTGTGTGTGTGTGTGTGTGAGAGAGAGAGAGAGAGAGAGAGAGAGGGAGAGAGAGGGATGAAGAGTCAAGATCAACTGTCTCTCATCTGTTACTCAGCTACATAACCCCTGTTTTCTGAAATGTTATCTTTTCCTAACTGCACTGAAGGATCACCTTTACAGTCAACCAGATTACTGTGTGTGTGTGTGTGTGTGTGTGTTCTGGTCTCTTGAGTATGATCCACTGATCAGTTTGCCTTTCTCAGAACAGTTTCTTAATTTCTATACCTTTATGATAGGTCTTAAGGTCAGGTCAGCTCAGGGAAGTCCTCAGGTGGTGTTTTTCTTCAGGGTTTTCCTTGTCTGCTCATAGGTCTGCATAGAAAAGGGTCTCGAGCCGCTGAGCCTCTGGCTCTTTGACTGGATACAGAAGAAAGCAGCTACTCCTGAGCTCAAACAAACAAGATACCTGGGTGGGGTGTCACTGGGACACATTAGAGCACTGTTTCTGTGGGTCATGACCCTTGGGAAGGGACAAATGACCCTTTCACAGGGGTCACCTAAGACTATTGGAAAACACAGATATTTACATTACAATTCATAACAGCAAAATTACAGCTGGGAAGCAGCGATGAGATAATTGTATGGGTTGGGTCAGCACAGCGTGAGGAACTGTGTTACAGGGTCACAGCGTCAGGAAAGTTGAGACCTGTGGTTAGAGTGTTTATTTCTTCTTGGTCTGGATCTCTTGAGAGAGGATTTTGCTAGGCGGGCCAGGCTGACCTTGAATTCTCAGTCCTCTTGGCTCTGTGTCCCCTTGCTGGAGTTACAGGTGAGCAGCCACCTTACCCAACAAGAGGTCTTGATCTATTCCTGACACTGAGGTAGGATCCTCACACTTCCACACCTGAGAGATGGGGCTGTTTTTGTTGTAATTAAGAGAACTTTAGATCAGCCCCTTTAAAAAAAAGTCAAAGTCATGGCAAGATGAAAGTGCTCTAAATTAGCTTACTGATAGAAAAAAAAAAACTAACATTTTTGCTTTTTGTTTTTCCAGAAAACCAACAAAATTAGAGACTAGAGAGATGATAACTCAGTGG
Organism: Microtus oregoni; assembly: GCF_018167655.1. Taxonomy (NCBI): domain Eukaryota; kingdom Metazoa; phylum Chordata; class Mammalia; order Rodentia; family Cricetidae; genus Microtus; species Microtus oregoni. Next base: position 19,646,333 of record NW_024543071.1, read on the forward strand.
TTATTGTTTATTGCTCTTCCAGAGGACCCAAGTTCAGCACCCACACTGAGGAGCTCACAGCCTTCTGTAACCCTCCAGCTTCAGGGATCTGACACACTTTCTGGCTTCTATAGTCTCCTCCCCACAGACAAATTCACACAAATAAAATAAAAATTATATAAATTTTTGAAAAGAAAGACAACAAAATTCAGACATCGACCTACACAGCTTCCTAGTGTATAAAAATCAGTAAAGATTAACAGATATGAGGCACACATCTGTAACAGTGTACAATCTTTGAAAGCTGAGGAAGGAGAATTTCAAGTTTTAATTTAGCATGAGCTACATTTCAAGAGCTTATCTCAAAGCAAAACCACAACAAGAAAAACAGTAAAAAAAAAAAATTCTAAGCATGCGATAGGAAAGAGTGTGGTTAAGACTGTGCCATCTTTGTGCTTCTATTGTCTGTCTTTTTTCCCTGCCTCAGAATGGCTCCTTGAAGGACTCTGTCCATACCATCTTCCAATATAGCAGTGTGGATATGGACCAAGAATTTAAGCTGTGATATTAACTATATGCCTGGATTTGGATCTCTGAGTGTCTGTGTGTGAATTATGGAAACTTTGGGGTTGTTTAAATTGTTTGACCTCTGGCTTTTCTTAGTCCAAGACAGGAGAAAAAGTTTATCTTCCTCACAGATAATAAATAAGGAGTGTATATTATCTCAGGATGATAATATCTCAGGTATCTCAGAGCAAGAGGCCTACAAACACTGGCATTCATCTACCACTGCTTCCTTTGGTAGTCCCAGGCATCCTCTCTTATCTTCTAGTCTTCAGCCAGGAGCCAAGTGGAGTGGTTCTCAGTGTCCCAGGCTTTAAGCAGCTATAATGAAAATGAGCTTCTGCTAGCCAGTATTTCCCAAACTGTCAAATGTTAACTGCTGGACTTGAGTGCGACAAATTTACAAAGTTTTAGGTGGAGACTAAATATTGTTTTTCATTTTCAGATTATTGATTTTTGGAAAATGGGCTTGGTTTTTTATTATTGTAATGATATAAAATGTCCTTCAAAGTGTCTTTTTAAAAGTGAGCAGGTTTAAAGAAAAAAGATTGAGGGCTGGAGAGATTGCTCAGTGGTTAAGAGCACTGACTGCTTGTCCAGAGGTCCTGAGTTCAATTCCCAGCAACCACATGGTAGCTCACAACCACCTGTAATGAGATCTGGTGCCCTCTTCTGACATGCAGGGGACATATCAGGCAGAACACTGTGTATATAATAAATAAATCTTGGGGAAAAAAGATTGAGTAGCACATTAGCCTTTTGGTGTAATGTGATACCCCTGGTTAAATCATTGACATGAGCAGTTCAGGGGAGAAGGTGAGATCTAATCTGGAAGTTTGGCTGCTTCTGGTTAAAGGTAGTAGGGGGTAGTCTGGAATTCGGTTAATAGCAACACACCGAGGTTGGTTTGGTATTTAGACAAAAGATAAACCAGGCAAATGTTTATAGGGCGCCTGCTGCACTATCTTTGCAACTCTGGGGTGACTTAAAGGCTATTGTACAGTTAAAATAATTGCTTTATAAAGCACATTAGACCAAAATTTGATTCTCTTGTTCTGCCCCTTACTAGGCAGATGGCTTTAACAGGGGATTTAAATCACCTGGCTTTTGGTTTTCACATTATGAGATGTTCTGCTTCATAACTTGAGGGAGGGGTTAAATAGTGTTATAAAATAAAGTTCCTGGTGGAGTCAATGAGATGGCTCAGTGGGTAAGATTGCTTGCCACCAAGTCTGGTGACCTGAGTTTGGCCTCTGGATCCGCTGGATCTCTGGAAGGAGAGAACTGACTGACTCCTACAAGTTGTCCTCCGACCTCTCTATGTGCACAGTGCCCCTCACCCCCGCAGATAAATACATGCTTTAAAAGAAAAGAAGATGAAGCACCTAGCATAGTGCCTGCCTGAAATAAACTTTAATCCTGAAACAGTTAAGGGATGATAGTACTGGGAATTCTGGGAAACTTGCAGCTTCTTGGCAAATCCCAAGTGCTGGGGTCAGAACTTGTATCTGCAAGCAGTTGATGGAGCTGTAAAGCCCTAGGTAGAGCTCCAAAGCCCTGCTCATCCTTTCTCTGCCCATCCCTTTGCCTGACCTCCTCCAGTGTTCAGCTAAGAAGAACCAAACTGGCAAGCCAGAGAAATCATACTGCATTCACCCAACAAACCCAGATGAAACCCTGCCAGTGAAGTGTGTAGAGGGGTGAGTAGAATAACTCTCTTGTACACTGTAAAGATCTGTCACTTGAATTGTTTAATAAAACACTGATTGGCGTAGTTAGGCAAGAAGTACAGGTGGGGCAACCAGACTAAGGATGATAGGAAGGAGAAGAGCAGAGTCAGGAGTCACCAGCCAGACACAGAAAGTAGTAAGAGATGAATGAACCATGCTAAAAAAGGCATTACACTACCAGAGTGTAAATAAGGAATATGGATTAGCTTAAAATGTAAGAGCTAGTTAGTAATAAGCCTGAGCTGTTGGCTGAACATTTATAATTCATATTCAGCCTCTGAGTGGATTATTTGGGACTGGGTTGTGGGGACAGGAAACTTCAGTTTATAGAGGGGTGTATTTTCCACTGTCCACTCTGTCTGGTCATCCAGTCCTCCAAGGCCCTCCAATGTTCTACCAAGCTAGGTTTAGAATTAATGTCTCTTTGAGAGCAGAGATGAAAAATTCTCTTGAACAAAGATTTGAAGGTTTTCATCTATCTAAAAGCAGAGAGCTGCCAGCAATGACCATCAAGTCTTGGGTTTCCATGGTAGCCAGAAAGATAGAGAAAAGGATTCTGAGAGAGGCTGAGGTTCTGTAACTCTGCAATCTGCCAAGACATCTGTGACTAACAGGTAAGAAGAAAAGAGAGAGTAGCCTTTCTTCTCAATATGCAGACATGAGCATCTACCTCATCCCTGATGAACAACTGTTGGAATGATAGAAGAAAATCTCCATTTAAGAGAAAATAGGGGTTGGAGAAATGGCTCAGAGGTTAAATAAGAGCACTGATTGCTCTCCCAGGTCCTTAGTTCAATTCCCAGCAACCACATGGTGTCTCACAGCCATCTGTAATGAGATCTGGTGCCCTCATCTGACCAGCAAGCAGACAGACAGAACACTGTATACATAATAAATAAATAGATCTTTTTAAAAAGAGAGAGAGAGAAAAGAGAGAATAAATAATCAGGAAATTATTTATGAAGCACCCTTCCAGGATAAACCTTGTCCATTAAAAGGTTAAAATAGAACCTTTAAGGTAAAACTTATTCTCACTGGGGATGGAGAGATGACTCAAATGGTTAAGAGTACTGCCAGCTCTTCCAGAGGATCTGGGTTCGATTCCTAGCACCCACTGGCAGCTCACAACCATCTGTAATGCCAGTTCCAGGGGATTCAACACCCTCTTCTGGTCTTCAAGGGTATCAGGCATGCATGTGGTATCCCAACATATGCAAAGACAAAACACCCATGTGAAGAAAATATTTTTTTAATCTTGCTTCAAGAGTGAGAAAATAATATTTTTTTAGAAACTTTATTCTATAAAAAAACTGTATTCTCTGTCTTAGCTTTTACCACTGCTGTGATGAAATACCAGACCAACTACAACTTGGGAAGGAAAGGATTTCTTTCCCTCACAGTTCCATATAATAGTTAATCATCAAAGGCAGTAAGGGCAGGAACTCACATGAGGCAGAAAACTGGAGGCAGGAGCTGATGCAGGGGCCAAGGAGGGATGCTGCTTACAGGCGTTCTTATCATGGCTTGCTTAGCCTGCTTTCTTATGGAACTCAGGGTCACCAACCCAGGGATGGGATGACCCACAGCGAACTGTGCCAGCCCCCCCCGCCCCCAAACCATTAATTAGCCTTTAACCCTAGCACTTGGGAGGCAGGGGCAGGCAAATCTCTAAATTTGAGACCAGCCTGGTAGGAAGGAAAAATAAAGTGCATTGCAGGCTTGCATACAACTCAATTTTAGAGGTATTTTCTCAGTTGAGGTTCTTTCAGGTGACTATAGCTTGTGTCAAGTTGGCATAAAACTAGCCAGCGCAATTGATCCTTTGTCAACTTGACACACAAGCACAACACTATTAAGCCATAACTTTTCCTTTCTTGTTCTTCCCCAAGATTACACATTAATATTAAGATTACAATATTAACAATCCAAATTTTAAAAATCCCACAGTCTTTACAAATTCAAACTCTTAAAAAAAATTCAGTCTTTTTAAAACAGCCATTCTCTATTAAAACCCAAAGTTTCTCAATTATGAGCTCTTACAAAATAAAAAATAAATACTTTTTTTACTTCAAGAGGGAAGAATCAGGGCACAGTTCCAAACAAATTAAAGCAAAACCAAACTCCAGCCGGGCAGCACTCCTTGAAGCCTAGCACTTGGGGAAGCAGAGGCTGGCAGATCTCTGTGAGTTCAAGGTCAGCCTGGTCTACAGAGCGAGTTCCAGGACAGGCTCCAAAGCTACACAGAAAAATCCTGTCTTGAAACCTCCCCATCCCGAAAAAGAAAAACAAACTCCCAAAGTGTAAATAACTCAACATCCAATGGCTGGGATTCACTCAGTCTCCTAGGCTCCTCCAGGTTTCTTGCGTCACTTTTCTGGCTCCACCCTCTCTACAACATTACAACACACAGATTGTTTTCTAGGCGTAGTTGGTGCCACTCCACTGATGCTGCCATTGTTGCTGATCCTCTCGTGGTCTTGCTTCTCCAAAATTCTGGGCTCTTCTGCTGCAACTGAGGCACTTTCACCTATAGCCTCCATGGTAGTTTGAATGTAATTGACCTCTAACGTTTATAGGGCTTGGCACTATTAGGAGGTGTGGTCTTGTTGGAAGAAGTGTGTCATTGTGGGGGCAGATTTCCTATGTTCAAGATACTGTCCACTGTCTCAGTCCATTTCTTCTTGCCTTCTAATTAAGATGTAGCCAGCACCATGTCTGCCTGCATGCCGCCATGCTCCCTGCCATGATAATGGACTGAACCTCTGAACTGTAAGTCACCACCTCAGTTCAATGTTTTCCTTTATAAGAGTTGCTTGGTCATGTGTCTCTTTTTTATATATATTTACTTTTTATTATGTATACAGTGTTCTGTCTGCATGTAAGCCTGCAGGCCAGAAGAAGGCGCCAGATCTCATTACAGATGGTTGGGAGCCACCACGTAGGTGCTGGGAATTGAACTCAGTGCTCTTAACTGCTAAGCCATCTCTCCAGTCCCCTCATGTGTCTCTTCATAGCAATAGAAACCCTAAGACAGACTCTCATACGCCCTCTTCCTGGTGCCAAGCCTCAATTTCTCTGCATGACCCCTTCAATCCTGGGCTTTCAGCTGCTACTGAAGCTGTACCTTTGCCAATGGCCTCCTGACCTCTCACAGCACCAACCCTCAGCTGCTCTCCGTGACCCCTGAATGCCTTCAAAATCAGTACCACTTGGGTGACTCTTACACTACCAAGTTGGGCTGCCGGCTTGAGGTACAGCCTTGGCCACCTCTGGACACAGTTTCTATGTTAACTCTGAGGAAACACTTCCCAGATTCACCTCAGTGTGCTGGTCTCTTCTTCCTTCTCCTTCTTCTCATTTTCCAAGACAGGGTTTCTTTGTATAGCCCTGGCTATCCTGGTCTTAGCTCTCAATACTCAATGCTTGTCTAGCCCAAAGTTCTAAAGTCCGTCCACAGTCCTCCCCAAAACAACATGTGTGTGTCACAGCAGCACCTACTATCCTGGTACCAACATGTCTTAGTTAGGCTTTCCAGAGCTACGATGAAATGAAGCAATCCTTGAACTCAGACTTGTCAGAGCATACTGATGCTCACCTCTGCTCCCAGCTCTGAGAATGTCAGGCCAGTTAGGGTTACACTAGCAAGACCCTGTCTCAGAAACAAACATTTCTCATATGGGGCTTGGTAAGTACAGAGGACCCAGGGTCAGCAGTTAAGAAAGTAGTGTTTTCTTTTTTTTCTAAAAATATTTATTTATTATGTGTACAATATTCTGTCTGTGTGTATGTCTGCAGGCCAGAAGAGGGCACCAGACCTCATTACAGATGGTTGTGAGCCACTATGTGGTTGCCGGGAATTGAACTCAGGACCTTTGGAAGAACAGGCAATGCTCTTAACCACTGATCTATCTCTCCAGCCCCAGTATAGTGTTTTTCTATAGGAGCCAAGTTCAGTTCCAGCACCCACCCCTCTGATACCCAAAGACACTTTCATTCATCTGCACGTGTGCGCCCGCGGGAACACACACACACACACACACACACACACACACACACCTACCGCATAACTTTTTTTTTAAACTATGAGAATTATTGTGGCAGAGGAACACCTGGTCTGTCTCTCTCTCTTGGGCAAGAGTCTGGGATGCAGTCAGAGAGACTTTAATCTTCCAAGATTATCAAACTGGGCTGGAGAGGTGGCTCAGCAGTTAAGAGCCCTGGTTGATCTTGCAGAAGCCTCGGGCTCCATTCCCAGCACTCTCATTAACTGGTTCCAGGAAAATTCATACCTTCTTCCTAGGCACCAGGCATGCATGTGCTGCATATTCATAGAAAATACATACATATATGTAAGCAAAATACTCAAACACATTTTTAAAAGGCTGAGAAACATGTCATTAAGGTGATTTAATCCTTGTGCAATTATAAAATATTTCATACAAACCTGAAGCATATTGCCTGCTCCACACCTGGGTTGTACCATAAAGCCTGTTGTTCCAGTGTTAGGTAAAAAGACAGTAGCTTGGAGGCCTTCGTAGATGGACTCGCTCAGAATCAGAGCCCGACTCACCTCCTGTTTCCTTGGTGATGCTAGAAAGGGAAACGTCATAACTGCACCTCCTTAAATTTACAGAATATTGGAACTCTGGAAATATCTGCTGTTTATTGAAGTCTATTAAGGGAAACCGATTTCTTCGGGTCAAAGGCTAGACTCTGAGTTCACCGTTTGACCCTGGGTGGAGTCTTGACAGTACCAACTTCCCCAAACATTAGGAACCATTGTCCCCTCCTTTAAGAGTTAATCCAAACAGATTCAACACAATGCGCATCAAAATACCAGCAAAATTCTTCAAAGACCTCCAAAGAACGGTACTCAACTTCATTTGGAAAAGCAAAAAATGCAGGATAGCCAAAACAATCCTGTACAATAAAAGAACTTCTGATGCAAAGCAAAACAACTCTGAGATTCCATCTTACACCTATGAATGGCCAAGATCAAAAACACTGATGACAATTTATGCTGGAGAGGTTGTGGGAAAAAGGGAACACTTCTGCATTGCTGGTGGGAATGCAAGCTGGTACAGCCCCTTTGGATGCCAGTGTGGTGATTTCTCAGAAAATTAGAAAACAACCTTCCTCAAGACCCAGTAATACCACTTTTGGGTATATATCAAAAGGACGCTCAATCGTGCCACAGGACATGTGCTCAACTATGTTCATAGCAGCTTTGTTTGTCATAGCCAGAACCTGGAAACAACCTAAATGCTCCTCAATCAAAGAATGGATAAGGAAAATGTGGTACATTTACACAATGGAGTACTAGACAGCAGAAAAAAATGACAGCTTGAATTTTGCAGGAAAATGGATGGAGCTAGAAAACATTATTTTGAGTGAGGTTACCCAGACACAGAAAGACAATTATTACATGTACTCACTCATAGGTAGTTTTTAAACATAAAGCAAAGAAAGCCAGCCTACAAACCACAATCCCAGAGAACATAGACAACAATGAGGACACTAAGAGAGACTTACATAGATCTAATCTTCATGGGAAGTAGAAAGTATAAAAAGACAAGATCTCCTGAGTAAATTGGGAGCATGGGGACCTTGGGGGAGGATTGAAGAGGGAAGGGGAGAGGCAGACAGGGGACCAGAGAAAAATGTAGAGCTCAATAAAAATCAATTAAAAAAAAAAGTTGCCGGGTGGTGGTGGCACACGCCTTTAATCTCAGCACTCAGGAGGCAGAGGCAGGTGGATCTCTGTGAGTTCGAGGCCAGCCTGGTCTACAAGAGCTAGTTCCAAGACAGGCTCCAAAAGCTACAGAGAAACCCTGTCTCGAAAAACAAAAACAAACAAACAAAAAGAGTTAATCCAGGCAATTCTAGTTTGCATGCCAAGTTGTAGACCTTGTCCCAAGTAAAACAAAAGTTAATCTAAATAAACCTGTCTGTCAATTACCCAGACTGGAAAAATGAATGAAACAATCCCTCCCAGAGACGGTAGAAAACAAGATAACATCACTCTGGCCATTGCCCACCTTGGCTTGATGAGAGTAGTTTCATTGAACTGGCCCCTTTGGTAATTGTACATCCTCCCTCTTAAGAGTTCTTTGCATTATTCTGTAAAAACTCTGCCTTGGACCTGGAGACCATATGTTGCTACTGTAGAGGACCTGGGTTGAGTTCCCAGCACCTGCATGGGTGGTAATTCACAACCACCTGCATACATCAGCCATGCAAATAGAGCACAGACATGCTTGTGGGCAAAGCACTGGTATACATGCTAAAATAAACAAATCTAAGAACAAAATATGCCTCTGACCTTTATGCTCTATTCTGTTCTTGCCTGAATTTATTCAATGAAGATCTCAGGGACCAGGGAGCCAGAGGAACAGACATAAAGGGAAGCCAGAGGGGCTGGAGAGATGGCTCAGTGATTAAGAACACTTGTTTTTCTTGCCAGGGCTCCAGTTGGGCAGTTCACAGTTTTCTGTAACTCCAGCTAATACCCTCTTCTGACCTCCTTGGGCCCTGGAACACGTGTGGCATTCACTCATACAGATACACACACATACGCATAAATAAAAGTAATAAAAGGAAATCTTTAAAAATACAACCAGAGAGGTTTTCTTAGTTTCAATTAAATATTTTAGAGGCAGAATCTCACTATGTAGCCCTGGCTGACATGGAATTTGCTGTGTAACCCAGCTGGCCTGGAACTCTGAGATCTGCATCTGCTTGAGTGCTGGGATTAAAGATGTGTGCCATCATAGCTAGCTCTCAATTTGTGTGTGTGTGTGTGTGTGTGTGTGTGTGATATGGATGTGTATGGGCACATGTATACCACTGTACCATGTTTGGAGGTCAGAGGACAACTGGCTTTTATTTGTTTCTTGAAACAAAACAGGGTTTCTCTGTGTAGTACAGGCTGGCAGAACTCACTATATTGACCAGGGTGGCCTTGAACACACAGAGAATGTTGGGAGTAAAGGTCTGCAACACCACATCTGGCAAAGGACAATTTTTGGAAGTCTGTGCTCTACTTTCACTGGGAATCTGGAAATGGAACTCAGGTCATCAGGTTTGTACCGCAGGCACCTTTACCCGCGGAGCTGTCTTGCCGGCCCACAAGGAGAGCTTTGAAGTCAAAAGCCCCAACAGGCTAGACTCCGGCACTACCCCAGTTAAAGAGATAAGCGATGATAAAAAGCAGAGAGAAATTTCTTCAATGTGGCCACATTGTAAAGAGAAACAAGCTAGTCAAAAATCTTTGATGAAAACTTACTTTGTCTGGTTGTTGTCTCCTTGGTCCTTGTTCCAGCTGTGATCCTATAAAGTCCAAAAAACAGTCCTCATTGCTTTAGGGGGACAAGTTATCAGGAATAAGTACTTCGGCTTCTGGGTGTGGCCCCACGTTGTCTGCGACGGTCTTCCCGCCCCGCCCCGCGTTCTCAGAATCCAAGGTGATTCCAAGGAAAGGTCAAACACCAGGTGTGCTTTCTGTGCCTTCAGACAGGGAAGGCTCTGGAAGGGAGGCAAGGTTTCAGGCTCCCTCCCACTTTTACCACCAGCAGGGCCCAAGTAGGAGTTGGTACGGTTTAGCAAAAGATGCTTCTAAAATGCTTGTTTCAAAAGGACTAGAAATTTTAGGAAAAACAGACAATAAGGATAGAAGAAATTACTCTTTAATTTACTGTTGAAAACCAGGGTGTGGTGACTCACTCCATTAGTCCCAGCACTTGGGAGGCAGAGGCAGGAAGATCTACATAGTGAGACTATCTCAGAGAACACTGTTGAGATGGGACTGTGTCCTGCTCTAAATTGCTGCAGATTGTTGGAACAGTGATGTTTCAGGCTGTGCCTTGCCCAAGAATTAACCATTGCCATACTGTTTTGTAAAGCGCCTCCATTTTGGCTAAGCAGTGACTGTTCCTAAATGACAGTGGCTTGTCTTAACAGTTCTTGTCCTCCCCAGTAAGGCTGAGATGTTTCTTGGTCAACTGACATTCATTAACCTATTACATGCTGTATTTCCTGAGCTATCCTCTCAGGGAGTGACCAAGGGCTAATCTCATAAAAGATCATTTTTCAGTTCCCCCATACCATTCCCTTTCCATGCCAGCCAAAAATAGGTAGTGGATTCTGGATTCTGATTCTTTTTCTTTTTGGTTTTTTAGAGACAGGGTTTCTCTGTGGCTTTGGAGCCTGTCCTGGAACTAGCTCTGTAGACCAGGCTGGTCTCGAACTCACAGAGATCCGCCTGTCTCTGCCTCCTGAGTGCTGAGATTAAAGGCATGTGCCACCAATAAGTTTTTATTTTATGTATATGGTGCTCTTTCTGCATGTACACCTGCAGGCCAGAAGAGGGCATCAGATCTCATTACAGATGGTTGTGAACCACCACGTGGTTGCTGGGAATTGAACTCAGGACCTCTGGAACAACAACCAATGCTCTTAGAATAGAAGCTCTCTTAGAATAGAGCTCTCCCCACCCCATGCCCTCCACACTTGCAAATGCCTGTGCTGCTATTGAGACTTGTCCCTTTGTCTGTCTGTCACCTTACTTGGGAGACACCTGGTTTTACAAGCATCGTGACCGCTCTTGGGTGGGCAAGCTCGTGAGCACCACGGCCTTTCTGGCACTGCCTGTAGGCACAGATGTTTGACTTGCTTCTGAAAGCGTGAAGGTGACGGCATACACAGTTATTAAAGTAAATGTAACCATACGAGTATATGGGCATATTAAAATCTTATCAGGATGTCCAGGCTTCAGAATCGATCAAACACACCAGACCCATAGCCAAAACAATCCTATACAATAAAGGATTGTCTGGAGGCATTACCATCCCTGACTTCAAACACTATTACAGAGCTACAGTGATGAAAACAGTGTGGTACTGGCATAAAAACAGAGAAGTCGACCAATGGAATCATATAGAAGACTCGAATTTTAACCCACAAATCTATGAACACCTCATTTTTGATAAAGGAGCTAAAAGTATACAATGGAAGAAAGAAAGCATCTTGAACAAATGGTGCTGGCACAACTGGATGTCAACCTGTAGAAGAATGAAAATAGACCCATATCTATCACCGTGCACAAAACTCAAGTCCAAATGGATTAAAGACCTCAGTATCAGTCAGAACACATTGAACCTGATAGAAGAGAAAGTGGGAAGTACCCTACAGGAGATGGGCACAGGAGATGGCTTCCTATGTGTAACCCCAACAGCACAGACATTAAGGGCAACATTGAATAAATGGGACCTACTAAAACTGAGGAGCTTCTGTAAAGCAAAGGACACTGTCACCAAGACAAAAAGGTAACCTACTGACTGGGAGAAGATCTTCACCAACCCCGCAACAGACAAAGGTCTGATCTCCAAAATATATAAAGAATTCAGGAAACTAGACTTTAAAATGCTAATTAACCCAATTAAAAATGGGGCACTGAACTGAACAGAGAATTCTCAGCAGAGGAAGTTCAAATGGCCAAAAGACACCTAAGGTCATGTTCAACGTCCTTAGTGATCAAGGAAATGCAAATCAAAACAACTTTGAGATATCATCTTACACCTGTCAGAATGGCTAAAATAAAAAACTCCAATGATAGCCTTTGCTGGAGAGGCTGTGGAGGAAGGGGTACCCTCATCCATTGCTGGTGGGAATGCAATCTTGTGCAACCACTTTGGAAATCTGTTTCGGTTTCTCAGGAAATTCGGGATCAACCTACCCCTGGACCCAGCAATACCACTCCTGGGAATATACCCAAGAGATGCCCTATCATATGACAAGAGCATTTGTTCAACTATGTTCATAGAAGTATTATTTGTAATAGCCAGAACCTGGAAACAACCTAGATGCCCTTCAATGGAAGAATGGATGAAGAAAGTGTGGAATATCTACACATTAGTGTACTACGCTGTGGTAAAAAAACAATGACTTCTCAAATTTTGCATGCAAATGGATGGAAATAGAAAACACTATCCTGAGTGAGGTAACCCAGACCCAAAAAGATGAATATGGGATGTACTCACTAATAATTGGTTTCTAGCCATAATTAAGGGTCACGGAGTCTACAATTGGTGATCCTAAAGAAGCTAAGTAAGAAGGTGAACCAAAGGAAAAACATATAGTTGTCCTCTTGGCTATGGGAAGTAGACAAAATTGCCGGGGAGAAAATTGGCATCTTGGGGGTGGGGTGGGATGGGGGTAAGGGGAGATGGGGAGAGAAAAGGGAGAAGGGGAGGATGGGGGGAACTTGGGGAAAAAGGAGGATTGGAATAAAGTAAGGCTGGATAGGGGAGCACAGAAGCACAATTCTTAGTTAAGGGAGCCACCTTAGGGTTGGCAAGAGACTTGAACATAGAATGGCTCCCAGGTGCCCAAGGCGATCTCCCCAGTTAGTTCCTTGGGCAGCTGAGGATAGGGAACCTGAAATGACCCTATCCTATAGCAATACTGACGAATATCTTGCATATCATCATAGAACCTTCATCTGGTGATGGATGGAGATAGAGACAGAGACCCACACTGGAGCACTGGACTGAGCTCCCAAGGTCCCAATCAGGAGCAGAAGGAGGGAGAACATGAGCAAAGAAGTCGGGACCACGAGGGGTGCACCCACCCACTGAGACAGTGGAGCTGATCTATTGGGAGCTCACCAAGGCCAGCTGGACTGTGACTGAAAAAGCATGGGATAAAACTGGACTCTCTGAACATGGTGAACAATGAGGGCTGATGAGAAGCCAAGGACAATGGCACGGGGTTTTGATTCTACTTCATGTGCTGGCTTTGTGGGAGCCTAGCCAGTTTGGATGTTCACCTTCCTAGATATGGACAGAGGAGGGAGGACCTAGGACTTACCACAGGGCTGGGAAACCTGACTGCTCTTTGGACTGGAGGGGGAGAGGAGTGGGGGGAGGGGGAGAAGGGTGGGAGGAGGGGGAGAAGGGTGGGAGGAGGGGGAGGGAAATGGGAGGCTGGGAGGAGGTGGAAACTTGTTTTTTTTTTCTCCTTTTCTCAATAAAAAAAAAAATGAAAAAAAAAACACACCAGACCCAGGAAAGGGTACGACACTCTCACCTGGACTTCGAGAAGAGGACTCCAGCTGAATGAAAAAATGAGATAGGAGGAGGAGGACATGATTACTGCTCAAGCATGCAGATGAGTTTTACTGTAGCTGCAAGGGAGAAAGCAGGCAGAGGGAAGAGTCCAGACTGAGCATGGCCAGCAGACTAAACTGGCCCATGAGAGGAGAGGGGGAAGGGAGAAAAGAGAGGTGGTTGCCTTATATAGGGATCAGGCTCGGGGAAGGAAAGCAGAAACCAACCCTTGGGAAGGAGAGATTTAGGGTAAGAGACCTGGTGAGAGATGATGTTCGAAGAGCTGGCTAGTGTCTTTTTGTTTGTTTGTTTGTTTGTTTTGTTTTGGTTTGTTTTTTCAAGACAGGGTTTCTCTGTAGCTTTGGAGCCTGTCCTGGAGCTAGCTCTTGTAGACCAGGCTGGTCTCGAACTCACAAAGATCCGCCTGCCTCTGCCTCCCAAGTGCTGGGATTAAAGGCGTGCGCCACCACCGCCTGGCTTGCTTTCTTTCTTTCTTTCTTTCTTTCTTTCTTTCTTTCTTTCTTGCTTGCTTGCTTGCTTTTTGGTTTTGGTTTTCTGACATAAGTTTTCTCTGTGGCTTTGGAGCCTGTCCTGGAACTAGCTCTTGTAGACCAGGCTGGCCTCAAAATTTACAGAGACCCACTTGCCTCCCTAGTGCTGGGATTAAAGGCGTGCACCACCACCACTGCTGCCGCCCAGTTTTCTTTTATATGTTAATATGCACCTCAATTAGTCTTTTGTCTTCCCAGGTTTGAAACCTAAAACTAACACTGCTTTGGTGGTGTCCCGCCAACCTGTTATCTGATTCCGGGGTGTGTGTGTTGAGGGACCAATAGTCAAAGATCTCATGATTGTCCCAAGGGCCTCAGCTTGGTCCAGTCTCCACCCCTGAGGCCCTACTCACATTGTTGTTCTTCCATCTGCCCATTTGACCATCTAGACCAAATCCTGGTTTCCAGTCCTGTGACCTCCATAGCCCCACACCTCACTTCTGCAGCTGGAATGAACCTTGAGGCTCAGCTCAAACCAGTGACCTCCTTGGCTTGATTTTGTAGACACACCTTCCAGAGACCTACAACAAGATTGCTGGGCCAACCCTTCTCCTCCTGGCCCAACACATACCCCACTCTGCATGGCTATCAGCTACTTCTGTCTCTCATGGCTCTTCATAACTTCTAGAACTCTGCTGCAGCCTCTTTAACACTTTATAGGCCTTCTATAACCTGTCTATAACCCAGTCTAAGAGTGGAGGTACCAGTATAGATATGTTTACTTGTGTTTTGCAATGTGTGAGTCGAAAGTTAATATTAGTTAAGACTGGGATAAAAGTAGCCGAGTTTGTCTTATACAGTTCATGTCAGGACGGCCGTGAACGGGCCTTATGAAGGCCTATTATGGAAAATTATTTCTCTGACGTGGTTGGAGACCTAACATTTCAAGCTAATCAAAACATCCTGGTTTAGAAGGTTGTTTCCCCTTAAGCCATATAAAGAAAAAGAAGGCATAATTATTCCTTTACTGAGGTAATACACTCTTCTTCCCAGAATCCTTTCAGTTCATTGCTTACGAGCTGTAACCACACAGTTTTCTAAAATCTTCCTGCTTTTCTGAATTACTCAGAAAACTGTAACTTTTCCTTTTTTTCCCCTTCTAAACCTGCTATCCCTAGTAATTTGAGCTTCACACTCTACAGCAGTGGCTCTCAACCTTCCTAATGCTGCGACCCTTTAATACAGGTCTTGTGGCGACCCCCAACCATAAAATTATTATTATTATTATTATTATTATTATTATTATTTTGGTTTTTCGACACAGGGTTTCTCTGTGGTTTTGGAGCCTGTCCTGGAACTAGCTCTTGTAGGCCAGGCTGGTCTCGAACTCACAGAGATCTGCCTGCCTCTGCCTCCCGAGTGCTGGGATTAAAGATGTGTGCCACCACTGCTCGGCTATAAAATTATTTTCATTGCTACGTCATAACTGTAATTTTACTTTTGTTATGAACTGTAATGTAAATACCTGTGTTTTTTTTTACTGTGTTAGGCCACACCTGTGAAAAGATCCTTTGACTCCCCCCAACCCCAATACCCCTCCCAGAAGTTGCGACCCACAGATTGAGAACTCCTGCTCTAAAGCTTCCCTCCCTGCCAAGTGGCTGCTGGTCCACTTTGTGGCTGAGCTCCAAGGCTAACTTGAATGGTGTGGTTTTCTCTCTCTTTCTTCTGGGCATCTGCCAGGACTCACGGCTGGCTGCTCTGGGGGTTATCTTTTAAACGCTAATAAAACTGCACCCTAGCTTCTGTTTGAGTCCATTTTATTTTTTTCTTCTTAATCAACAAAACTAAGAACCCCAAGAGGGAACTCAGATTTCCCGTAGACAGCCATCAAAGGAATCAGGAAAACTTGGTAAATGTCTGCCGGATGAAACTGGTATAGCTTGTTTGGTAAATTTCTTCCAGATGAAGGAGGTGTAGCTTGTGATTTTACCATTAATCAGTGAACTCTGACGTTGTGAGAAGCCAGATGTGCTGGTCTTTGCTTCTGACACAGTGTGCTCGCGACTATCATTCACCATGGTATATGAACACCTTTATTTAGAACATATTTGCTCTCTTATTTTCCTTTACTGAGACAATGCTATATATTAATTATATTGTGATCATTTCAATCATCAAAAAATTGTGAAAGATTATGAAAGTGGGGGAAAAAAAGAAAAAATTTACTTACTAGGAAGCCTGGGCACATCTCTACTGACAATGCACATGCCTCTTTGGTTTATAGATATGCAAGTGTTTCTGATGAGTAGCAGGACAAATGAACCCCAGATTCCCAAGTGGATAAAATCAGTTTTGTATCTATTTATCTTAAAGTATCCCACTTGACCTATGCCCATGAGAATCTTTGAGTTCTCTTTTGAATTGGCTATCACACTTGGTTTTCTCATCCACTGATGGATTAGATTAAATTTTGATAGGTATTCATTCAGTTTATATTTGGGAGCGTCAGGATGGTACCTTAAAAAACCCCGCACTCTCTAGGTGGTGGGGCACGCCTTTAATCCCAGCACTTGGGAAGCAGAGGCAGGCGGATTTCTGTGAGTCTGAGGCCAGGCTGGTCTTATGAAGTGAGTTCCAGGACAGTCAGAGCTGTTACACAGAGGAAACCTCGTCTCAAAAAACCTAAAAAAACAAACAGAAAAACCCCGCACTCATGTATATGTACCTATATTCAGGTGCATGTGTGTGTGTGTCTGTGTGTGTGCGCGCACACTTAAAAGTAATAGAATAAATCTTCCTTTTGGTTTTCGAGACAGGGTTTCTCTGGGTAGTGATGGTTGTCCTAGAAGACCTATAGATCACGTTGGCCTCAAATCCAGAGATCTACTTACCTCTGCCTCCCCCGTCCTGGGATTAAAGGTGTGAGCTACCACCACCTGGCTAGAGCAGATCTTTTAAAAATTCACTATTGACACTCAGGAGGCAGAGGCAGGCGGATCTCTGTGAGTTTGAGGCCAGCCTGGTCTACAAGAGCTAGTTCCAGGACAGGCACCAAAACTGACAGAGAAATCCTGTCTCGAAAATAAAAAAAAAAAAAATCACTATTGAACAGTTTCTTTCTGGGACCTTGAAAATCTGGAGACTCCTGGTTTTATGAAGGAGTGGGGGCAGTCTTTAACCTGGTGGACTCTTTCCTTTCATATGATATAAGATACTGTTGAGCCTGTAAGAGACAAGTGTTTAATGTCCACCAAAAGTATTTAATGTCCAATGGTGGCGCATGCCTTTAATCCCAGCACTCGGGAGGCAGAGGCAGTAGATCTCTGTGAGTTCGAGGCCAGCTTGGTCTACAGAGCTAGTTCCAGGACAGGCTCCAAAGCTACAGAGGAACCCTGTCTCGAAAAACAAAAACAAGCAAACAAAAAATGTCCACCAAAGATGTCCTCTGTTTAGCAGCTTTTCCCGGAAGACTAGGGGCGGTGGCTGCTGCTGCTGGCCTCAGTCTGTGGTTGGGGTGGTCCTGTCACCTTCCTCAATTTTCCCCAGATCAAATGCCTTGGGGGTGGCTAATTGTAGCTGGGGCGTGTCTCTTAACTGCATTGGAAATGGGCAATAGAGAGCCCATCCTTGTCCTTTCAAATCCCCTTAAGCATCAGTCACCCTGCGGAGTGGCAGTTGTGGGTAGGAACCTGGTTGCTGGGGTTTCAGAGTTCTCCCTCTACTGTAGTGAATGGCTCTTAGAAGATGGTTCCCTATCACCCTCAGGGTGATCAAATTCCAGGTAACTCTGCTGATGAGGTCTTTTAGCTACTGAGGGCAGGGCAGGGCGGGGCAGGTCTTCCTTCTCCAAGCACTTCCCTCCCCAAGCCAAACCTGCTGCAGCCGCACCTTTAGGCTTAGCAGCATCAGCCCTTTGCTCTCTGGCTACTTCCATGGCTGCCTGTAAATTCAGGCTCTATTTGTGGGAACAGACCCACAAGGTAGCTCAGTTCCTTCCTTCCTTCCTTCCTCCCTCCCTCCCTCCCTCCCTCCCTCCCTCCTTCCCTCCCTTCTGCCCTTCCTCTCTCCCTCCCCCACCCTTCCTTCCTTCCTTCCTTTTTTCTTTTTTTTTTGTTTTTCGAGACAAGGTTTCTCTGTAGCTTTTTTTTTCTCTTTTTTTTAAAATTTATTTATTTATTAAGGGTTTCTGCCTCCTCCCTGCAACCGCTTCCCATTTCCCTCCCCCTCCCCCGATCAAGTCCCCCTCCCTCTGAAGAGCAATCAGGGTTCCCTGACCTGTGGGAAGCCCAAGGACCGCCCACCTCTATCCAGGTCTCGTAAGGTGAGCATCCAAACTGCCTAGGCTCCCCCAAAGCCAGTACGTACAGTAGGATCAAAAACCAACTGCGATTGTTCTTGAGTTCTCAGTAGTCCTCATTGTCCGCTATGTAGCTTTGGTGCCTGTCTCGGAACTAGCTCTTGTAGACTAGGCTGGCCTTGAACTCCCAGAGATCTGCCTGCCTCTGCCTCCCGAGTGCTGGGATTAAAGGCGTGCGCCACCACCGCCCGGCTTGCTTTTTCTTTCTTTCTTTCTTTCTTTCTTTCTTTCTTTCTTTCTTTCTTCGATACAGGGTCTCTCTGTATGTAGCCCTGGCTGTCATAGAACTCTCTATGTAGATCAAGCTAGCCTTCAACTCATAGTGACCCATCTGCCTCTGCCTCCTGAGTGCTGGGATCCACTAGGCCTAGGTTGGTAGCTCTGTTTTCAATGAGATGGCACCAGGCCCTGCCCCCTGAGCTGAAAAGAGTGGCACCATGGGACCCATGTGCCAGAGGAATCACAATTGGACACAGGGCTTATGAGAGCTACAAGGCCTACTCTGAGGGTGGGATGCCAGCATCTCCTCACCAGGGCCCTCTGCGTTGCTTTTCAGACGAGGTTTCTGGCTTCTTTTTCCCTGCCTGGGGACCACACTGCTTGAGCTGTGTCCAGCCTGATGTGTTTGTTACTCACCTCTTCCTCCATTTCTCATCCTTCCTCCTATCACCTTTGTGGATTCCCAGAGTGCTGCCTCTTTTTCTTTGGAATAATTCCAAAGAAATTATTCTGACTCTTTACCAGGGGCCGCAGAGGGCAGCTTCTAATCCACTACCTTCCTTGCCTGCCACGGGACAGAAAGACTTATTTTCATGACTCACCATCGATGTAAACAGCATCAGCGATGCCACTCAGCCAAGGACACGGATGGGTGACTGGAGCTTAAGGCTCAGCTTAGGACAGTCCTTCTGGGGCAGCGGAAGGTTGCTCAGAGCTGGGGCACTCAGAATGACATGTCTTTGTTGTCTCAAAGACATGTTTCTTGAGGGTCATCTCTGGAAATTCCACTTCTTTCATGGCAGACCCTTGCTTTGGAGTCTCCTGGCTCATGAGACCCTGTAAGGGTGAACTTTTTGCTGTGGCTTGCTTTGGAGACTTAACCCCTTTCCCCAGGTCTCCTGAGGCTTATACATGCATACTACATCCTACACCAGGCTTGCCTCTTAGCTGGGTGGTGCCGAGTCTGCCTTCTTCTAGGCATCCTGAAGGTCCTTGGAGACTGGCTGGAATTTAAAGCAACAAATTAGTAATGCATGGATTCCAGGACATATTTTTTTTAAATATTTATTTATTTATTATAGATACAATATTCTGTTTGCATATATGCCTACAGGCTAGAAGAGGGCACCAGACCCCATTACAGATGGTTGTGAGCCACCATGTGGTTTCTGGGAATCGAACTCAGGTCCTTTGGAAGAACTTGCAACGCTCTTAACCGCTGAGCCATCTCTCCAGCCCCCTCCAGGACATATTTAAAATGGCAGACCTGTCCAATCTACAAACCAAAATTCTTTTACTTTTTAAAAAGGAAAAGAAATTGATTTTAGATTTCGCTCAGATTATGGATTTTGGAGATGAGTTCAGATTTAGGAGGCCTAAGGGTTACTTACCTGTTACTCTTTAGACAGGTCAAAGCCCTTGTGAAGGCAAGCCCTCCAGCACTAGCCTGGCAGAGCACAGCGCCTCCTAGTGGTGATCCTTGGCAGCCCTCTTCCCTCTAAAATTAATCTGACTCTTGGGAGCTGGGGGGTGAAGAAGCAACTGATCCACATTTTTTACAACCTCTCTGGCTTCGGAGTTCTTGCATGTCTTAGCTTACAGTTTCCTTTTCTGTATGGTAAGGGCAACCAGCTGAACATGAGGTTTCATTTCTGGGCTTTTTTTTTTTTTTTTTGGTTTTTCGAGACAGGGTTTCTCTGTGGCTTTGGAGCCTGTCCTGGAACTAGCTCTGTAGACCAGGCTGGTCTCGAACTCACAGAGATCCGCCTGCCTCTGCCTCCCGAGTGCTGGGATTAAAGGCGTGCGCCTCCATCGCCCGTGTGGGTTAAAGCCCCCTCCTAAAACTTCCCTTTAGTGCTTCCTGTTTCTCTTCAGGGGAAGAAGAAAACATAAGGAAAAATTTCTTGAGCAATGAGACGCGTGCCTTCTGTTAATTACAAGGCTTGAGGGTGCCCAGAAGGAAGATGTGCCCGGCTTAGAGGTTTCACCACGGACCTCTAAGAGGAACAACATGCTTAGGAAACATTAGGATATTGCCTTTTCCCTGGTAACTCTTTTCTTCTTAATGATGAAAACCACGACACAGGCTGTTTGGGAAAAAGGACAGAGGAGCCTCTGTCCCATTAGTGGGCCCCTACAGGTCTCTAGGTCTCACAGTTTCCATCCACGGTGTTTCACACTGCCTCTGGCCCGGGTCCTGCCCCTATGCATGCTGCGGCGTTACCTTGAAATGCAGTCATTCCGGCAGGAAAGTACGTAACGAAGGACCCATTGATCACTTGGAACGCTCCTTCTGGTCCTTGGCGAGAGGGATCACTGAGCATATCACTCGGCAGTACTGAGACCAGCAGACTTAGTCCATCTCACAGGCAGGGTGGGTGTAATACGAGGCTTCTGTGTGCCTTTCTGATAAGACTGCTCGCTGACAATGGCCATTTCAGAGGTTTACTGGCTATTTTTCCACTATGAACTTTTGTTCCTGTCTTTTGCACCTGTTTGCAGACTTCTTTTGTATTAATTTGAAAAAATTATTTATATACTAGCTGTCAGGTTCAAAGGAAACTCCAGTTCCCAAACTCCAAAGGGCAGGTCAAGGAGCTGAACCAGGACTAACTACAAGGAGGGTTTCTTGTGCTCAGATAAAAGCCAGCAGGAACTTGTGAAACTGGTTCCCATCTACCAAAAAGAGTCATTTCCCTCACCCCTGGCAGGAGGAATATGTGGCTACCTGTGGTGCTTACTAGCTTATCAAAGCTCATGTTGGCCCCTAGAATCCCTCAGGATCAAAAGTACCTGTTACACATTTCAAAGTCTATGCTGGTATCCTAGTCCTTTCTCACCTGTTCCCCCACCTTAAGCTCGCTCTAGCTCCTCTGCCAGTCTCATTATTTGCTCGCCCACCCTCTGCTCCTGCTTCTCTCAATGTGTTTTCTCTGTTCTACCTCATGCTAGTTCCCCTCTCTCACAGATATTCTGAGGCCGTGTTCAGTCTACTGTTTTCTCTGCTCTGGACTCTTCCAGATGCCTCTGGCAGTTCTCTCTCTTATATTTACCTCCCCTTCACCATACCACGAAGTGGTCGTGCCATCAGCATACGCTAGCAACGCCTATACTGTCATAGTGTGCTAATGTTTCCTCCGCCTGCTCTTTGCCTGGACACTTTGTGGTGTGTTGTGTGTCTGTGTGGTGGAACTCATCGAGTCATTCATGGCTCCAGAGTTTAAAGTATTTCTCTCTCTCTTTTTTGGTTTTAGGAAACAGTTTCTTTGTGTAGCTCTGGATGTCCTGGAACTCACTCTATAGACCAGGATGGCCTCAAACTCAGAGATCCGCCTGCCTCTGCCTCCTGGGTGCTGGGATTAAAGGCATGTGCCACTGTCAACTGGCTAAAATATTTCTTTAAAAGAAACATCATCACCTGGATGTGTGTGTTCAATTTTTGCTATTCTAGTGGTTCTCTGTGCTTTTGTTACATGTGTCTTTAATTTCCTAATGTTAGTTATTGCTTATACATGTGAATAGTGAATGGGAGGGCTTTAACTTCCTATTTTTTCAGATGAAGATTCACCTATCACATATACCCTGTTCAGAACCAGTATCAGCTGTCACAACCAGTTGGTGTATGGCCATAGCTAATAAAGACGTGAACATATGTTTTTTATTCAGTAATTCTACTTTTATAAATATGCCTATAAAATTAAAAGCAACAGAATGTAACAGCTTACATGGAAAGATACATCTTGTATCATTTTTTGTGTCCTTTGAGTTAATATGGGATGAATATTTGAATACATTTACAAATCTGTACTATTAAATATTGCAGATTTTTAAAAAAGAATTCTGTGCCTCTCTACATACCATAAAGGTAAGTATTCTAGAAAAAAGTATTCTGAATATATTGTTAAATGGAAAAATCTTATATGTGCACCTATGTCTTAATATACCATAAATGCCATGAATAGTGATATATACATGTAATCCCAGCTTACTAGGGAGGCTGAGGCAAAAGATGGTTGCTTGAGCCTAGGAGGACGAGACCAGTCTGGGAAACAGGAAGAGCCCATTTCAAAGACAAACAAAGCAACAAAACTCTCAACCGCGGAAGGGCTATCACAGGCTACCATTAGTTTTCCAAAGATGGGAAACTAGGATGGAAGAGTTAACATCACACATTTTGATTTTATAGACAAATATTTTTACCATTTTAATAACCCACCAGAAATCCTATTTCATTGATTTGACTGATAGCTTGGTGCTGAGAAACAGCAGGCCAGGCGTAGTGACATTACTCAGAAAATAAGACAGGATAACTACTAGAGGCCAGCCTGGGCTACCTAACAAGAGCCTGTCTCGCAAAAGATAAAACAAAGAAGTTACACTACTGACTGGCTCATTTTCAGAAGAACAGAGAACGTGTTCAGCCTAGGGGAGCAAGAAGGACCAGCGTTCACATTTTCCCCCGTAGCAAGCCTGGAGGAGACTAGGAAGGCAGGTGCCTAGGTTTGAAAGGGAATAGCCATGCTCGTCATCTGAGTAGAAGCAGCCGACGGGCATCTCAGAGAGGCTGATTTTAGCACATGTCGTAATTTCAAATCCATAGAAGTGTCCAAAAATTGAATCAGCTGTCACACGGAGTTTGAGTTTTTCCGTTGCTAGAAATATCAAGCTGAGGCTAGGTGACCATCTGTCGTGTGTGCCATGGAAGAAGCATCTAAATTTAACTGGAGGTTGAACTAGATAATTTTTCACATCCTTCCAGTGCTAAAATTCTAGGAGTTTGACACCTGAAAACTTTGTTGATATAGAAAGCCATGAATGGAGTATCCTTAGAAGGAGGCTTGTGGATGGGACAGATCAGAAACCCATGTGTGTTGTGTTCCTAGACTATGTTACTTCTATCAGTAAGTATTAATGTTGCAATAAAAACTTATCAGAAATAAATATTTCTACAATTTTTCTTTTTTAACCTCAGAGATTTCCTTTAAAGAATAATCTCCTAACCCCCTTGGCGACAAGCACAGGTATACAAAACCCAGAAAAAGATTCTGTAACCATCCTGGCAGGAATAAAGGTACTTTCTATTTTTCTCCTCTCTTTCTCTCCTCTCACTGTGCAGCCCTGGCTGACCTTGAACTCACTCTGACCCACCTGCCCTCTACCCTCTAAATGCTGAGAGAGATTGAAGGTGCTCCCGTCCTGCCTTGCTGAGGATGAAGATATTCTAGGGGATATTGTGCCCTTCCCTGCAGCTTTCAGACTTGTTCTCTTTGTTCGGATTTATCTCAGGCTTTTGAGATGATGGAATTTCCCTAGAAGCCTGACACTAGGGAAAGGAAAGGGGTGGGGTCCTGCCAGCCAGAGGGAAGTTCGTCTTCCAGAAAGAGATGCCACGTAGCTCTGACAACTTGCCAAACAACCTTGCGAGGGAGATGGGACTCAGATAATGATGCCAGGCAGACACACTTTGACAGGGACTGTTTAGATATTCATACCCTTTGCCCTCTGTTTAAACTTGAACTTCACGTAAGGACTGGAAGAGGGCTCAGGGAGGGGTGGCTCACGGCACCTCTTGTTCCTCTCCCCAGTGGAATATTGCTTTTCACTGTCACCTGTTTGTTTCATTGTCCTGTCGGGCTCGGCCTGTGAGGGTGGCCAGGGCCAAGGCTGTGACCCCAACAACTTCCATAACCGAGTAGTTTCTTTCTTTTTCTCTTTTCATTTCTTCTCCTTTCCTTCCTTTTCACTTTCTGTATGGTATATGCTTATGGGTGTGTGTGTACTGATTGTGACTGGAGACCAAAGGTCACCATTAAGTATCTTCCTTTATCATTCTCCACCCCAGTTTTTGAGACAGAATTTTTTGCTAAACTAAAAGACAACTGATTAAGACAAAATCCTTTAAAAAGATGTTAAACATTTATTCTCTCTCTCTCTCTCTCTCTCTCTCTCTCTCTCTCTCTCTCTGTGTGTGTGTGTGTGTGTGTGTGTGTGGTTCAGAGGACAACCTGCAGGAATTGGCTTTTTCATTCCATTATGTGGGTTCTGGGGATCAAATTTAGGTTGTCAAGCTTGACAAGCGAGTGCTTTTACCTGATGAGCCATGTCACTGGCCCTCCAAAATTTTTTTCAGACATATAAAGGCTGAAAGAATTTGTTGTTTTGTTTTTCTTTTTTTTTAAAGATTTACTTATTTATTATGTATACAATGTTCTGCCTGCATATATGCCTGCAGGCCAGAAGGTACCAGATCTCATTACAGATGGTGGTGAGCCTTCACTTGGTTGCTGGGAATTGAACTCCGGACCTTTGGATGAACAGGCAGTGCTCTTAACCACTGAGCTATCTCTCCAGCCCCAGCTGAAAGAATTTGTAAGCTGCATACCCATAGTACAAGATATGATAATGAAAGCCCTTTGGATAGAAAGAAAATGTGAATCTATAAAAGAAAATTTTAAACATTTATAAACATTTTTAACTTTTATGTGTGTTGGTGTTTTGCCTACACGTATGACCGTGTACCTCTTGCATGTCTGATGCCTGCAGAGGCCAGAAGGGGCATCATCGGACTTCTTGGACTTGGGTTAATGGTGGTTATGATCCTCCCTGTGGTGCTGGGAATCTCACCTCAGTTCTCTGGAAGAGCCAGCACTCTTAACCACTGAGCCATCTCTCCAGGCTTCTACAAAGGAAATTTTAAACTGACAGACCAGAGAGCATCAGAAATGATGATTCTGTGAGTAAATACATATGATCTCTGTCTTTAAGTAAGGAAACTTTAGTGTTATAAAAATAAAGTGTGTTGCCATGGTAAAGGTTGAAAGGCGAATGGAAGCAAGATTACAAGGTTTTTACGCTCTCTGTGAAGCAGTGCATCATTTTAAGGAAACGTGTGATAGGCAGAAGATGTATATTATACAATCCCCAAAACACTAAAATTAAAAAGGCAAAGAAAGTAAACAAGGAAAGAAAATAAGTGGGATCATAACAAATATTTATCTAATTTGAAAATAAAAAAGAAAAAAGTAGGCATATAGTATATTTACCCTTAACTATATCAGCTGCTTTATTAAATATAGATGGTTGGGATTTAAGGTCAGCAAGCTTTAAATTTATGACCTATGACCTGAGACCAAATCATGATTATTGTCTTTTCATGTAGTACCCACAAACTAACAGGGAATGCTATTATTTATTTCTCTATTGTGGCAAAGGGAGCTGAGCTTAGGACCTCACATATGCTACCTTCTTCCACCCTTCTTTTCAGCTTTTTAATTTTTGAAATGTTCTCATAAAAGTTTCCCAGATTTGTTTTGACCTAACTCTGTAACCCAAGCAGCCCTTGAACTTTTGATTCTTTTGCCTCAGCATCCTATGTATCTAGGAATATATAGTCCTGCTCCACTAGGCCTGGTGGGGTTTTAAGTTTTTATAATTTTAATTTTAAATGTTGCCTGTGTGTATGTCTGTGCGTGTGTATTTGAGTGGTGCCCACAGAAACCGGAAGAGGGCATCAGGTTTACCTGGGACTGAAGTTACAGATGATTGTGAACTGCTATATAGGTGCTGGGAATCAAACCCAGGTCCATATGGGTTCTGGGAATCAAATCCAGGTTCAGAGCTTTTAACTGCTGATCTATCTCTCCAGAACCTCTTTGACCATTTAAAAATGGATTTGAAGGAGAAAAATGAGGACACAGCTCTCCTAGGTGCGGGTTGAGGTGTGGTACTTGCAGATAATGAGGAAGAGCACAGACAGAGGCATCCAGAAGTGTCCATACTGAACCTGACTAGTTGACTGAACTGGGCCATGAGAGGGCGGGTGGAGTGAGAGTGGAGAGGAGAGAGGAAGAGACCAAGAGAGGAACCAGGAGCCAAGACAGTGTCAAGAACTAAGAGGACACATAATCCAAACTGCTGAGGTTATATAGGAATCGGGGAAGCTGGCGGAAGGGAAGGGAAGGGAAGGGAAGGGAAGGGAAGGGAAGGGAAGGGAAGGGAAGGGAAGTTTAAGACAATATAGTCCTGTGTGGTGGTTCATGTCTTTAATCCCAGCACTCGGGAGGCAGAGGCAGGCAGATCTCTGAGTTCAAGGCCAGCCTGATCTACAGAGTGAGTTTCTGGACAGCCAGGACTATAAAGAAAGAGAGACCCTGTCTCAAACAAAATGAAACAAAACACACACAAAAATAAGGGTTGGAAGAAAGAAGAAAAAAGACAATGTGGGGTTCCTTGCCTGAGAGATAATAGATCAATGGACTGAACTGAGAGTCTAGAAACAGGCTCTTGTGTTTAGAGACCTGATTATTTTTAAAAGTCCTTTCGTTGTTCTTTTGTTATTGCTGCTCTTGTTTTTTTGGGGGGGGGAGATTGGGTTTTTCGTTTGTTTTTTTTTTTGCTTTTGGGTTCCTCCCCCCCCCCACACACACACACAGACAAAGTTTCTCTGTATAGCCTTGGCTGGCCTAGGACTTTCTCCATAGACCAGATTGACCTGGAACTCAAGAGACCCGTCTGCCTCTGCCTGCCGAGTGCTGGGATTCAAGGTGTGCACCACCACCTCCTAGCAAGGACTGCTTATTGCTAAAAGTCTTTTGTTTTCAAGATTTATTTGGAGGCTCGAAAATTGGCTTAGTGGTTAAGAGCACTCATTTTTGTAGGGGACCAGTTCTAGGAGTCCTAACACTCTCTTCTGACCTCCTCTGGCACCAAGCACGTATGTTTGCACATTTATACATTCAGGCAAAGCACTTAGACATGTAAAATAAGTAAATCTAAAACCCTTCAGATTTCTTTGTTTAAGTGTGTGTGTATATACTTGAATGTAGTCCTATGCCTGTGTACACACAGAGGCCTGAAGAGGTAGCCACATCCCCCAAGCCCTCACAATTGTACAGTAAGTACTCTTAACTTCTGAGCCATCTCTTCAGCCCCAAGCAACTGATTTTTGGCAAACCTACAGCCACAATTCTCTGTAGCAAAGCTAATTTTTTTTTCTTTTAAGAAATGGTGTTGAGCCAACTTGGGTATTTACATTTTAGCAAATTTATTTCATTTTTCTTATTCTACACCATACACAAAACTTCACTCAAAATATATCACAGATTAAGGGCTGGAGAGATGACTCAGCAGTGAGATGCACTGACTGTTCTTCTGGAGGACCCTGGTTCGATTCCCAGCACCCATCCAGCAGTTCACAACTGTCTATAATTCTTGTTCCAGGGAAACTGATGTCCTTTTATGCCTTCCTAGAACACAAGGCACGATAGTAGTATACAGACATACATGCAAGCAAAACACCCATATACATAAAATAAAAATACATTATGATTTTAAAAAAAATGTTATTACAGCTATTAAACCTCTAAAACCAAACGTATTCAAAATTTATAGCCAGGCAGTGCTGGCACATGCCTTTAATACCAGCACTCGGGAGGCAGAGGCAGGTGGATCTCTGTGAGTTTGAGGCCAGACTGGTCTACAAGAGCTAGTTCCAGGACAGGCTCCAAAGCTACAGAGAAACCCTGTCTTGAAAAACAAAACAAACAAACAAATAAAAAATTACAATGTTGGGGACAGTTAAAGATTTCTCAGGCACAACCAAGTCATAAAAAAAACCAAATTGAGCCGGGCGGTGGTGGCGCACGCCTTTAATCCCAGCACTCGGGAGGCAGAGGCAGGCGGATCGCTGTGAGTTCGAGGCCAGGCCAGCCTGGTCTACAAGAGCTAGTTCCAGGACAGGCTCCAAAACCACAGAGAAACCCTGTCTCGAAAAACCAAAAAAAAAAAAAAAAAAAAAAAAAAAAACCAAATTGATGGACCTGAATATCTTAGCTTAGCTCTCAAATGGAGAGAGTTTAGAAAATGACAACATAGGCCAAAGATTTGCACAAAATCAATATCTGATAAAGAATATGTTTCTGGAGTATGTAGGAACTCTTAAGCCCTGATAAAACAAAACCAAAAGAAACTGTACTTTTTTTTTGTTTGTTTTTTTTTTTTGTTTTTTCTGAGACAGGGTTTTTCTGTGGTTTTGGAGCCTGTCCTGGAACTAGCTCTTGTAGACCAGGCTGGTCTCGAACTCACAAAGATCCGCCTGCCTCTTCCTCCCAAGTACTGGGATTAAAGGCGTGCGCCACCACCGCCCAGCTAAGAAACTGTACTTAAGAAGGTGCATAAACATAGAGGAGGTGGCAGACACAGAAATCACTAGTTATTAAGGAAATGCAGTTACATCTTGATGAGCTAACACTGTCTTCTGTCTTCTCTTCCTTCTCCTCCTCCCATATGTTTACTTTATATGTATGTATGACTGTTTGCTTGTGTAACTGTCTCCTGCTCTCCTCCTCCACATGTTTACTTTATATGTATGTATGGCTGTTTGCTTGTGTAACTGTCTCCTGCACCATGTGCACGCCTGGGACTTTAGAGGTCAGAAGAGGCTGTTGCACCCTCTGGAACTGCAGTTACGGACAGCTGCGAGCAGCTGTGTTGGTGTTGGGAAATCGAACCTGGGTCCTCTGCAAGAACAACAAATGTCCTCCAACCCCTAGACCCCAACTCTGAAAGGCTACATAAACTCAATCCCCTCCCTGCCCCTACTACTTGGGAAGCAGAGGTGGGCAGATCTCCATGAGTTCATAGGAGTTTGAGGACATCCTGGTCTAATAATGAGCTAAAATTATATAGTGAAACTCTGTCTCAAGTGCCTGTGTACTCACGCTTGAACACACGTGCACCTGCGCGCGCGCGCCCGCACACACACACACACACACACACACACACAGAGAGAGAGAGAGAAAGAGAGAGAGAGAGAGCACCAGCATCAGAGAATAAGCAACTAAAACATAAGCCAGTGAGGGACATTTTAGATTCAAGTCATGAAACCAGGTTAACAGATAGAGAAAATGCGGCACACCCATCAAATAGGATATTACTCAGTAATAAAAAGCAATTTGTCATATGTTGGGACAGGGTATAACTGTACACACACACACACACACACACACACACACATCTCCCAGGATGCTCATCAACTAGTGATTCTCCCACTTCTGTCTCCAAAGTACTGGAGTGGCAGGCACTAGGCACCATGCCCAGTTGGGAATGGGTTATCACTATACATCATAGCATGAACGTAAAACAGTTACGCCGAGGGGAACAAATGAGCATAACTGTGAGCCCCCTTTGTCTCTGGATAAGACAAGTGTGTCCGTGTTAGAGTTAGCTCGACAGCCAGCATTCCCCCATCCCTGTGTATAGTACAGTGTTCTCCATATGAGCTCTCCTGGAAACTCAGCACCGACCTATAAACAAAGCAATGAAGGGGCTTTATCTCGGGCTTACCAAATTAGAAACTCTAAGGTAGTGGTTCTCAAACAACCCTTTCACAGGGCTCACCTAAGACCATCAATATTTGCATTACAATCCACAACAGTAGCAAAATTACAGTTATGAAGTAGCAATGAAAGTAATTTTATGGCCGGGCCGTGGTGGCGCACGCCTTTAATCCCAGCACTCGGGAGGCAGAGGCAGGCTGATCTCTGGGAGTTCGAGACCAGCCTGGTCTACAAGAGCTAGTTCCAGGACAGGCTCCAAAACCACAGAGAAACCCTGTCTCGAAAAACCAAAAAAAAAAAAAAAAGTAATTTTATGGTTGGGGTCACCACAGCATGAGGAACTGTATTAAAGGCTTGCAGCATAGGGAAGGTTGAGAACCATTTGCTCTAAGGGCTCAGGATGTCTGTTTCAGTTAGTTCTGATGCAGGCTAAGGTTTGAGAATGATTTCTCTAATAAATGCCATCAAATCTTACCTATCTATTGTCACTCTAGTCAAGGTCAAATTAAACAGCCTTTGCCATCTAAAATGGATGGATGTTATTCGGAAATATCTGCAAAATCATGTCCCAGGTTGTGAAAGGTCAGAATGTGTTTGAGTTGTATGTAGCACTTGTGGTTTTGGGTCTTTAGACACCTGCACCTGGCGTGAACTCCACCATTGGATCACGGGTTGTCTGGGGCGTTCCTTGGACTTTTGGGATAGTGGAGGTCATTCAGATAATCAGAATGGCAGCTTCTAGGACAGTTTCTTTTTCTTAATTACTTGAAAAATTCTAAGGAAATCCCTATGCTCCATTTCCTCATACCTCTCGGGAGGACTTGTGCATTAGGATAGTGGTTTGTCTTTACACACTAAGTTTGTAAAACAAAGTGGCCATTGTAGTGAGACAAATAGAACAATTGTCATGCAGGTGAAGACCACGCACCAGTTTTCAAGTTCAGTAGGAGCCCTTTCACCACTTGCCCTCACAAGGGGCATCCTTTGTCCAGTTAGCCAGTCCTGCGCAGCAGAGGAAAAGCCAACATTCTGCCTGAGGTGATTTGTGCTGTGTGGCTACAGGTGACTGATTCAAGAGTCACGTGGTTTCCTGGTAGCTGAAAGGCAGCCCTCACTCTGAATAGACCAGTTTTCTTCCTCTATCCGGAGCCTTGGCACAATCGGGAAATGGCTTTGGCTTTTCCAGCATTAGAAAGCCCTCCCACGGAAGAGCTTAAGTTGCCATCGGTCCTTGTAGCAAATGAGGACTCTGTCAGATTTAATTTGATCTAGAAAAAAACCAAAACAGAACGAAACAAAACACATGATAGTTCTTGTACTTAAATTTCTTGGAACAAATCAAAAAAGGCTTAGGAAAATTTGTTTGCGTATGAGTTGTTACCAGATTTTGTCCAAACTGCACCTTTTCTCTTCTTTGGAGTTGTGGAATCAAAAATGAGACTGAATACAATAGAGAGGAGACTTTTGGTTTTGGTCAAGACTAGAAGTGGGGGGATAATCCTTTTCTTTCCTTTCCTTTTCTTTTCTTTTCTTTTCTTTTCTGTTCTTCCCTCCCTCTCGGTTTTCCAAGATAGGGTTTTTCTTGTGACTCTTCTATGTAGACCAGGCCAACCTCTAACTCAGAGATTCGCCTGCCTCTGCCTCCTGAGTGCTGTGGAATTAAAGGCTTACGACAGTATACCCAGCTGAGTGGGAGGTAGCTTTTCACCTAATGCTCTCATCTTTTGTGGGTTGGGGTATTATAGATAGTAAAAGAAACTTGGGAGAGAACAGGCTAATAAAAGGGAGAAATAGTCATATTTTTTTGGGGTGCTGGGATCAGGCTATGCCTTGTTCTAAGTCCCTAGTTGCAGGCTAACCTTGACCAGGGAAAGGACATTTTATAAGCATCATTTGGCTTCACGTTGGGTACAACTGCGGGAACAGGATGACTCTGAACCTTGTGTGAGTGTCCAGCCCCGCCCACAAGACACAGGCCAAGGAGTATTTCCCCAGACCTCCAAAGAGCACTTTGTATAAACATATCAGAGTCTACCAGGACCATATAGTTATGGGGGTGGCGGCGGCGGTGCCGGAGGAGTGGGGAGTCCAGTTTTCTCTGGCCTCAACCCCAGCAGCAGTTTGGTTCTTGTAATCCTGAAAAAGGTTTCAGATATACAATAAAAAGTAATAGTTGAGAGATTAATTAAGAGCAAGCAAGGAAGCAAGAGTGTGAAAGTCTTTAGAAAAAGGATCGGGGGGCTGGAGAGATGGCTCAGCACTTGAGAGCCCTTGCTCTTCCAGAGACCCCAAGTTCAGTTCCTAGTACCCACACTCTACCACTACGGTCCTTAGCTCCACTTCCAGAGGAGCCACTGCCCTCTTCTGGCCTCTGTGAGTGTTGCATGCCTGTGGTTCACAGACATACATACACTCAGGCGAAAGCATATACACAACAACAACTAAATAAATTTTAATAAGGAAAAGAAAAACAGCTGGGCAAAGCCAGGTAAGAATGCGACTGGCAGTCCTGGGGCTTCTATTTCTTGTCACTACCTGTACAACTTAGTGAGTGGCCTGACTGGGGCGGCAGGGGAACACAGAATCAAGGAACACAGATACAGAAAAGCTGGGATGGTAATGTGCTCTGATGGAGACGCCCCAACAGCAGCCTGGAACTCGGTGCTAGGCGGTTAACTAATCTCGGGAGGGCGTCTCCATAGGGGAGCGGTCTCAGATTTCAGTCATAATGGAGGGGGAGACTACATGGACACTTTCGGCACACTCTGGTTTTAGCCAAATGTCAACCATTCTCAGTACCAGGACTAAGGGGAAGTGTTGCCATTCCTCTGCCCTGCCCCGGGCACGGGGGGGGGGGGGGCATCGCCATTCCCATGGGTTTGAAGCTTTGTGGTCCTTGACATAGTGCAGCTCACATCAATACTACACGTTCACGCAGCACCTCATCAGCTCTTCATAATTTCTTCTCTGTTATCTCCTTCCTTGTGCTTGAGCAGAGAAAAGAAAAGTCCAGTTTTTTGTCCTCACTATGGTTGGGGTTGCCCTACAAATAAAAAGAAAAAATGACTCCATGGCCTGAAGAAATGTAGGTTTAGTTGAGACAATTTAGCCTTTCCTTTCACGTACTCTGTGTGTGTGTGTGTGCGTGTATGCGTGACTTGTGACTTGATTCCAGGCTGCTTCCATTGTTTCCTCTCTCTGTTACAGAGACAGTTTTTGTTGTTGTTTGTTTTTCTTAAGTCTACCCAAAACAAAATGGGATCATCATTCTGTTTTAAGATTCCCATTTTTTTTTTTTAAGAGACTAAAACTCACACATTCTGGTCCATACCCAGTTCCTCGGTCCCAGGTTCATTCCTTTGTCAGTTGCATGGAGGAAGTTTATGTTTTTATTGGAGGTCAGCCTCATGCTCCTACACACCTGTTAAACACTCCAACTTTGCATGTGGGCAAGAAGCTCTTGGGAAATCTCTGCTGCAAGGCCTGTCTGCCTAGGATCAAGGTTACAGTGTGACCTTTATTGATTTCCTCTTAGTTCCTCAGCATTCCTTCCTTATCTGTAAAAATGATAAACTCATTAACTACCTTGTAATCTCATATAAAAATAAGTATACCCATGTTTTTCTTAATCTTTTAAGCTTATATATAGATCAACATCCCTTGAACAATGTAGCTTTAAAAGACACACACATAAACACACACACACACTGTTGAAAAAGTCTCCCCTTGCACGCCTTTAATCCCAGCACTCGGGAGGCAGAGGCAGGCGGATCTCTGTAAGTTCGAGACCAGCCTGGTCTACAAGAGCTAGTTCCAGGAAAGGCTCCAAAGCCACAGAGAAACCCTGTCTCGAAAAACCAAAAAAAAAAAAAAAAAAAAAAAAAAAGGAAAAGAAAAAAGAAAAAGTCTCTCTTGAGAAGGTTGCCTCAATCTCTTGGGTGTGTATTACTGAGAAGGGGGAGGGGGTTGTGGGTCCTTGGGTGTGTTGAGACTTTCTCATTTTAAGTGAACAGATCTCAGTAGGTTAGGGTGCTGGACCATCAGTAGCCACCAAAGCCACCCCAGGTGCAGCAATTTGAATGAATGAGAATGGCTCATATAGGCTCCCATATTTGAACACTTAGTCCCCAGTTGGAGGAACACTTTCTCTAACAAGGCTGCACTTCCTAATCCTTCCAAAACAGTCCACCCACGGAGGGCCAGGACTTCAAATATCTGAGCCTATGGGACCACTTTCATTCAAACTACCAGAGGAGCTATGTCTCTTCCTGGGGACGAGAACAAATATATATTTTCTTTTATATTCCAGTGTCACACACACACCTGAAGGACAAACGGGGAGGGTCTGTTCTCTGCTCTCTTCGCTGCTTCTGGGCCTCGGAGGCTGCCTTGAACTGTGACCCTGGGGTCCTCTTCTGGCATTCTTTTGAGCTGGCTTCTCTCCTGGGTTGGATCAACAGGGAGAACCAGCAGGACACTCAGGGCTGAGACGAGAACAACTGGGGGTACATCTGTGAGAAGATGTGCCCCGGACTGGGGCTGAGGGCTTCTGCCACATCAGCCCACAGGGGAGACTTTCTCCACACTACCCGTCCTCCTGGCCTCGGTGGGTGACATGACTTCCACATCTTGTCCATCGTTCCTCACAGGCGGAAGCAGCGTCCTGCTGTCTCTGACTCTCGGTGACCCAGCCTTGCCCATAGCACTGTAAGTAATCTTCTCATGGCAGTTCTTTCTCGTGAACAATCAGGGGGTGAGTTCTCTTCCCTGTTGGGCTCCCAGCGGCTTGCAGATATGAGCTAGCATAACACACAAAAAGAAAAGAAAAGCTAGTCACCAACGAGGATATGGCAGAATCCCCAACATGCGCCCATTGGAGTTCGGCTGGAAATAGCAGGGAGGTGGACTCTTCCACGCGTTTGCCAGGGCCAAGAATAAATAACTCCAGACATTATGAAGAAATGAGGACTCTTGTTTCTTGATGATGAGTGTATAACTTGCTCCTCTATAGAGGCTTTGGGAGGAGCAATTTGGCAATTTTGAGAAAAATAAAAAATGTGCACATCCTGAGTCATTTTAAAGTCAGCTTTTCCTACAAAAACAAAGATTCTAGGAAGCAAGACTCTACAAATAAGCTTGTTTGTTGAAGAAAGGCCGAAAGTGGACTTAACCTACAGGTCAGCCAGAGAGCGATATTGTGTTAGAACTGGACAATAAAATATTAGACAGCTATTAAACCAAAGTAGCTCTGTGCCCATTGACCCAAAGGGACATTGTGCAATCAACAGATTGCGGAGCATTGTAGGCAGTCTGCATGGTCGGGGTGGCCCAAAGCCTCTCTCAAGAGCCAGTCTCTTTCTTTTCCTCAGTAATAGATCCTTAAAATAGAGCCAGGCACATGACTAACCTACTTGACTCTGTTTCCAAGATACTTGTGGCTTTACAGTTCTGATCAAAGGGAAATGTTTCGATGCATGGCCCGTGCACCTTTCAGATTCTGTTTGTAGAGAAAGGAATGCCTTCTCCACAACCAATTTCCCCCTTACTTTTGATTGAGATCTAGACACTGTGTGAATCCTGCTGGGGCTTGGGGAGGCACCTGTGTGCCTGCTTGTATTCCCAGATGACACCCGAAAGTGGACCTAGCTCACCAGTATGGGGCCACCCACTTTGGAGCTGTTCTCTGGTACAGAAGTACATTTTCATCTTGAGTAGGCCATACATTGTTTGGTTTCAAGAGCAGAATCTGAATCCCTATGCAGAATGTTCTGTTGTTGTTTTTATCAAAGAAATGGTAAAATGGCATGGGACTTAGCAACAGATGCTGGAAGGTCCTGTCCGACCTGTGCCCCTGGGTTCCACAAGTGGAAGAAAGTTGGAGATGTTAAGTTTCCATAGAGATCCATAGAGATCTCCCTGCCCGTCTCCCAAGTGTTGGGACTGAAAGCTTGTGCCACCATGCCCAGCTATACTTTTTTGTTTTTCAAAAAATGATTTTGCTCCTTTGAATTGTAACCTGGTGTTTGTCATCTAGCTCAGGCTGACCTCGAGCTTGTAACCCTGCCTGACTCAGCAGTATTGGGGCGACAGCACACAACACACCCAGCTACCTAAGATCCCCCCCCCCCCCCCCCCCCGTGCTCTAGGCAGGCTTTGTAGGTTGAAAAGAGAAACTAACTCAAGCCAAACAGAGGGTTAACCATTCCCTAACATCCCCAGCAATGTGCGGGCAATGGCTCTCCAAAAATGCTCTTCTACTAAGATTAGCCTGAAAGTTTTGTGCAAGTTCTTGGGCCCTGACCCACTGAGTCAGAAACCTGAAGTCAACAATCTGCCTCTAGTTAGTCTTTAAAATAAGGGGTGGGGAAGGAAGACACACAGAGAGAACAAGGATGTAACTATTTGAGTGTCATTTACACACACACACACACATACACGCACACACTTAAGCAATCATAACGAATGCACAATTTTATGGGCCTTGATAATTCCCCACTTCCATTAATG
This sequence comes from Microtus oregoni, assembly GCF_018167655.1. NCBI lineage: Eukaryota > Metazoa > Chordata > Mammalia > Rodentia > Cricetidae > Microtus > Microtus oregoni. The sequence goes on from NW_024543071.1 coordinate 19,682,624, forward strand.
ATGTAAAATTGCACATGTGCATTATTGTCAAATACTCTTAGTTTTTACTTTTAAATAATAATCCTAAAGTATCACATGATAAGACAAACAACTAATAGCTTTCTTTGTGAAGGGAGGCAGGTGTGTGGCAGGAATGACAAGAGGCTTAAAGTGTCAGGAGCCAGGCTGACGAAGGAAAGCTGTAGGGGTGTAGAGAGGAGGGAGCAGGGCTGTGGAGTGAGGTTGAGAAAGGGCAGGGCAAGTGCCAGGGACTGCTGATCAGCTGGCTCTCATTTCAATCATTTAGCAGGTTTGTTAAAAGGTGTTTCGGGGAATCATGAGCCATCTGGTAACTTACGGGTTAAAAAAATCCATGCATACATGTTTGTGGAGAAGGTGAGGGTGAGAGGAAGAAGGGGAGGAGGGAGGATGTGGAATAGGAGGAAGGAGAATCAGAGGAAGTGTTTATTTTACACAGTTGATAACATTTTTTTTTGCAGAGAGAGGAGCAGGATGAGTGACAGGTCATTTGAACTAGGCATAGACCATGGGCTTGCTATGTTTGATCACTAATCCAGTTCTGGGAGAAGGAAAGAATTCAGATTGGTTTGCTGAAGCAAGTTCAAGACGTAAGGCAAACCTGCAGGTCAACACAGGAGAGCCCCTGCAGGTCAGCACAGGAGAACCCCTGCAGGTTAGCACAGGACAGAAGGGCCCCTGCAGGTCAGCACAGGAGAGCCCCTGCAGGTCAGCACAGGAGAGCCCCTGCAGGTCAGCACAGGAGAGCCCCTGCAGGTCAGTACAGGAGAGCCCCTGCAGGTCAGTACAGGAGAGCCCCTGCAGGTCAGCACAGGACAGAAGGGCCCCTGCAGGTCAGCACAGGAGAGCCCCTGCAGGTCAGCACAGGAGAGCCCCTACAGGTCAGCACAGGAGAGCCCCTGCAGGTCAGCACAGGAGAGCCCCTGCAGGTCAGTACAGGACAGAAGGGCCCCTGCAGGTCAGCACAGGAGAGCCCCTGCAGGTCAGCACAGGACAGAAGGGCCCCTGCAGGTCAGCACAGGAGAGCCCCTGCAGGTCAGCACAGGAGAGCCCCTGCAGGTCAGCACAGGAGAGCCCCTGTAGAACGCCACTGCTGTTTGACTTGCATTTCTTTGATTGCAGCAATTATGAGCCTTTGTATATGTTTCTGCTTAGGATTGATTCTTCTGATGCAAAAATCTGCTCATTTTTCTCTGCTCATCACTCACTTGACTCTCCCCATCTTTTAAAAAAATAGGCAACTAGATGAATCTTTTCTGTTAATTATACATGTGATAAATACTAAGTCTACAGTCTTCTATCTTAATTTTTGTTTTTACAGTATAGAAATGAGATTTTCAAGTATAGGAATGCCCGACTTTAGTAATACTTTTCAGTTTCTTTTAGAGTTGAGAAAGTAACATATCCTTCACGGATCTAATAAACATGCCACTATTACTTCTTCTTGATTTTATTTAATGTGATTTGGATACTTAACACTTCAATCCATCTGGAAGTTCCTTTTGTGGTACGTTGTTAAGATACCGCTCTAATTTTGTTTCTGTCCCAAATTACTGATTATTCCAACACCATTCAACGAAAGCATCCTCACTGCAGAACTGCAAAAAGCTTACAACGCCATACAATGAATTCTGGATTCTCCATTTTGTTCATCGATATGTGTTTTTATTTCCCTCTTGTTCTTTTTGCCAGAACCACATGTATTCCCTCCAACTTCTGATAGAGAATTTACCTATTAATAAGGACAGCTGTCAGAGGACTGGCTAGGGGCAGAGTCTTAATCATAATAATTTGACATTTGAGAGGCATCAGCAGACTGAAAACCCATATCATGATATATTCATTAACATATAAAATCATCAATTTTATTAGTATAAAAGCAAAGTGTGCTTTGCAAAACTTTTAGCAATAAGATATGAATCGACCCAGTTAAAGTGTTACAGTTTGCCGACCTTTTTCTTGTTCACAGATCTGTGCAATCATTACTACAATTAGCTGGAGAACACTTCATTACCCCCCAGAGAAACGCCTTCCTCACCCACCACCTACCCCAGACTTCATTGCCCTCTCTCCCTCAGTCCCTGGAACATCTGACCTACTTTGTCTGTTTTGATGGTCTCATACAAATGGAGTCAAACACTATGTGGTCCTTGTGGCCAGCTTCTTTCACTTAGCACGATGTTTGAAGGATCACGTATATTGTGATAGTACTACATAATTTCTTCTCATGGCTCACTATATAGATGTACCTCAGATTATTCATGCATTCATCACTTAAATATTTATGTTATTCCTGCTTTTTGCCTTATAAGTAAGTTGGGTATGAGCATTTGTGTGCAAGTTTTGTTTGGATGTGGTTTTTCTTTGAGTGTATATGTAGAATTAGACTTATTGGATTGCATTTTGAAACAAGAAATTCTGTAAAGAATTTGTCTCCCAACATGCCTTGTAACCCAGTACTTTATTCTTGAGTGCAAATTCTTCGCACACACATAGGTCCCCCTCTGTCTGTTTTACTAGTCTTTCCACTTCTTTTTTTAAAAATATCTCCCTCTCCTCCTTTTCTAATCCTTATCCTCCTTTTTCCTTCTTCATGCATCAATAAAACTGCAAAAGAAGGCTGAGCATGAGCGCCACAGAGGAAAGACCATAAGGAAGCAGTACAGCTCCTCTGGAGACTACCCGGTGCTGGAGTCTGGTCCCTCCTTCTGCTGAGGACTGAGGCCCATGGAACAGAGAGGAGAGAAAGGTAGACAGTTGATACCCCAATGCTCCCCTCAGAGGCCCCAGCCTGCACCTCTAAAGACAACCACACGCCAAGCAAAGCCCATCCACAGAAATGAAGATGTTGAAGGTAGATTTAGTCCTTGCCACACCCCTACCCATTCCTGCCAGCACAGGGCTAACCACAGATAAGGCTTGAAAGGGAAACTGATATTTATCCAGAGAAAAAAGCCATTGTGTGTAGGCTGTCATCACCTGATGCTTCCCCCCTTCATTAGGATCTCACTATGTAGCTCTGGTTCTTCTGGAACTCTCTCTGTAGACCAAGCTGGCCTCGAACTCACAAAGATCCATTTGTCTCTGCCTTCCAAGTGCTGGAATTAAAGGTGTGAGCCACCACTCCCAGCCATCTGCTTACCTTTATCCTGTAACTGTTCCCATACTGATCTGTCTCACCAAGCCTAACAATTCTCAGTGGACCCTTGAGAGTCATAAGTGTATACTCGTGTCCCTGACGGTCAGCCTCTGGGTTTCCTTCCTGTGTTTTTCTTCATTTACTGCATTTGTCTCACTAGGAAAACCGCTCTCCATTTCACCAGATTTGTAACAAAATTACCTGACAACAATTTTATTTATTAGATTTATTTATTTTAGTTTATGTGTATGAGTATTTTGTTTTGTATGTGCACCACTTGTATGACTAGTGCCCATGGAGGCCAGAAGAAAGTGTCAGATTCCCTAGAACTGAAGGGGCAGGTGATCATTAGTTGTTGTAGAATAATCTTTTTGTGATTGTGTGTTACTCTGATTGGTTTAATTAAAAAGCTGATTTGGCCAATAGCTAGGCAGGATTTTCAGAGTAAAGAGGACACTGGGAAGAAGAAGAAGGGCAGAGATGGGGGAAGAAGTCAGCCAGATGCAGAACCAGTTGGACACACAGAATGGGATAGAGGTAAAAGCTATATGGTAGAATGTGACTTAATAAAAATATGGGTTAATATAAGTTATAAGAGCTAGTTAGAAACAAGCCTAACTATTGGCTGAGGTTTCATAATTAACAATAAGTCCCCATGTCATTTATTTGGGAGCTGGCTGGTGGGACAGAGAAAGACTAGTTACAGTTAGTCACCATGTGAGCTCTGGGAATTGAACCTAGGTCTTCTGGAAGGACAGTTAGTGCCCTTAACCACTGAGTCATCTCTCTATTCCATGATTCCTTCTAGTCTGAAATGAATTTTTTCTTTTTAAACTTATTTTTATTTTATTTCTTTATTTCTTTTTTGAGACAGGGTTTGTCTGTTTAGCCCTGGCTGCCTAGAACTCGCTCTGTAGACCAGGCTCGCCTTGATCTCACAGAGATCCACCTGATTCTGCCTCCCAAGTGCTGAGATTAAAGGCGTGCATCACCACTGCCGGCTATTTTTATTTTGTATGTGTGGGTGTTTTGCTTTTATGTATGTCTGTGCACCACTTGCAAGCCTGGTACCCACAGAGGCCAGGAGAGGGTATTGGGTGCCCTGGTAATGGAGTTACAGACAGGTGTGTGCTCCCACGTGAATACTGGAGGGTGAACCTCTGTAATTCACCCCTGGGAGAGCCAGTGCTCTTAACCACTGAGCCAGCTCTCCAGAGCCAGTGCAGGCGTTACAACCCTCACATAGTTTGAGATGTTTCCCTGAGAAAATGTGTTGTATCTATATATGAAGCAGAATAAGACATTAGGGAGTCATATAGAATATGAATGATTCCTTGATTTCTAGAACTCTCTAGGTATCTAGCATTGTAGACTGCCATCAGTGAACGTCACAAACATATTTCCAAGCTTTATGGCTGATAAACATGTTTCTGCATTCTCCTAATACATTGATTTAAATACATGTGTCTTCTGGACGTATGTGCTTTGCTTATCAAGAGCCAATGGGGACTATAGGATAGTCCTCCAGTCTGAACAGCACCAAACTGTCTCAGTCACTTGGAATGGGAGTCCTTACTTTACCGTCATACATGACATTCTCTGTTGATTTCAGTTTTATTCACTTTTTGGTTTCCAGGATGAATATCTTTATGTCCATTAATTCTGTCATAACATCCGTTGAAATAAGATTGAAGTTCACTTCCGTATTAATGGAATGCTGTGTGCTAATAGCCTTTCTAATCTTCATCACAGTTGCTTTTTTTATTTATTGTATTTATTTTTATTTTTTAAAGACGGGGTCTCACTGTGTAGCTCTAACTGTCCTAGAACCCACTGTGCAGACCACACTGGCTTCAGACTCACAGAGATTCCCCTGCTTCTGTCTCCTGAGTGCTTGGGACTAAAGGAATGTGCCACCATGCCTGGTTTGTTTTGTTTTTTGAGGCAAGATCTCACTGTGTAGCCCTGGCTGACCTGAAATTCCCTATGTAGACCAGGATGTTCTCCAACTCACAGAGCTCTGCCTGCCTCTGTCTCCTGAGTGCTGGAATTAAAGTGTGCAGCACCACACTAGGGCTTTAGCACATAGATTTTATTAAACTAATTAATTTACTTTATGTGTTTTGGGTATTTTATCTAAATGCATATCTATATCCCTCATTTGTACCTAGTATCCACAGGGACCAGAACAGGGCATCACATCCTCTAGGACTTGAGTTAGAGAGTGTTGTGAGCTGCCAGGTGGGTGCTAGGAATAAAATCCAGGTCCTCTGGAGGAGCAGGCAGTGCCTTTAACCACTGAGCCATTTCTCCAGCTTGTTGCATAGTTTTAATATAAATGGCAGTAAGTTGAGATAACTGGGAAATTTTTAAAAAATAGCAAAACAACAACCCTGACTTCAAGTACTTTTCACATTTTTATTTGATAGTCTGCTTTATTTGTTTGTTTTTTTTAAATATTTATTTATTATGGTTTTTTTTTTTTTTTTTTTGCTTTTTCGAGACAGGGTTTCTCTGTGGTTTTGGAGCCTGTCCTGGAACTAGCTCTTGTAGATCAGGCTGGTCTCGAACTCACAGAGATCCTCCTGCCTCTGCCTTCCAAGTGCTGGGATTAAAGGCGTGCGCCACCACCGCCCGGCTATTTATTTATTATGTATACAATATTCTATCTGTGTGTATGGCATTACAGATGGTTGTGAGCCACCATGTGGTTGCTGGGATTTGAACTCAGGACCTTTGGAAGAGCAGGCAATACTCTTAACCTCTGAGCCATCTCTCCAGTCCCATTTGTTTGTTTTTCTTTTTTTTTTTTTAAAATAAGCACATTCTATTTGAAATAAACTTTTAGGGAAAATCTCCATACATGAAATTAATGTATTTAAAGTATACACATCAATATTTTTTTAACAAAAGAGGAAAGGGCAACAATTAAGTCTTGTCACACATCCTTGTAAGTCAGGAACTGCTCTTCTTCTCACTGGATGGAGGAATGGGACGCAGTTACACCCTCTGTTCGGTGGACTGATTTCTGAATGCTGTTCAGTTGGATGAATGATTGTCTCTGGCACGGTCTCTCATGTCACCCGGTTCCTCCTGGCGGATGTGCAGGTTAATCACACACCCTTTACTCTGACTGTCTTTCTCAATGCGATCCTTCAGTGAAGTCTTGCCCTTTGCTCCTTCTTTCCCGTCCACTTCCTCTTTGATCTAACATGACAGCACACTCAAGAGCCGTGTTGCTCTTTGAACGGGAGTGGTGTCTTCCTACCCATCGTGAGATGTTCATTCCTGTGTGTTCTGAATGGTAAGATCTGAAGGCTCTCTGGGGAGAGTCCTGTTGCTGGGACAAGTCATTCTGAAGGGGCCAGGCAGCACATGCTGGGTCCACCAGAATAGATTGAGATGATAGCTCAACACAGACCGCTGCCACTCTGGGCTGTGCCTGCAGTATGTGCCTACTGTGCAGAGTCAACCGGCTGGCTATGCTGTTTGCTGTCCAGTGCTACTTCAAACCTGGTTTCATGCGTGTTTTCACTGTCGCCGCTCCTTCCCCTTTTGACAGAACTTCCTCTTCAGCTGAACTATGGTGAAGGGCTAAGGGAGGAGGGGTTAAGCCTTAAGATAACTCTGGCAAACACTGAAAACAGAAAGCAGATGAGCATTCCTTAAGAGCCTGCTCCTCATCCACTTCCTCTTCCTAGGATCTTTGAGTGTTTTTGCTTACTCAGCACTTGCTGGAGACAGGCCCAGTGTGAGGATCTGGAGATATTGTTCTAAGGTCTAAGGAGAATGAAGCCACTGCCTACCCAGAGATACACCTTGGGGGCTGCTGGGTGACTCTGATATTAACTTCCTTCACCCTCCCTACCTTCCTGCTTCTTTAGCTTTAGGCATCCACTAGTCTCTAAAATCTAGGATTCAGGACGGGGAATGTCCCCTGGATGTTAACCATCTTGAAAATAGGAATTATACCTTATTCATCATTTGGAGAGGTATATGGTACAACCATTTGTAAAAAAAAAAAAAAAAAGTAGCCGGGTGGTGGTGGCGCACGCCTTTAATCCCAGTACTTGGGAGGCAGAGGCAGGCGGATCTCTGTGAGTTCGAGACCAGCCTGGTCTACAAGAGCTAGTTCCAGGACAGGCTCCAAAACCACAGAGAAACCCTGTCTCGAAAAACAAAATAAAAAAACAAAACAAACAAACAAAAACCAGTTCTAAAATTCCTTATTTGCTAACTAAATACCACATAAGCCAACATCTCTCTCCTAGATAACTGAAAACTCACTTTTATGCAATAATTCATACATGAATGGTCATAATAACTTTATTCAAGTGCAAATGAACCAAATGTGGTATACTTCATTTTTTTTTTGAGGCAGTGTTTCTCTGTGTAACAACAGTTCTGGCTGTCCTGAAACTCACTTTGTAGACCAGGCTGGCCTTGAATGCACAGAGATCTGCCTGCCTCTGCCTCCTGAGTGTTCAGGTTAAAGGTGTACACCATCACCATCCAAAAAAATTGTAGTTTACTCTTAGAATTATAATGTACAATAAAAGAAACAAGCTAATGATAAACACACACACCATGGATGAACCTCACAAACATTTTGAGTGGAAAACAGATACAACAGCACATACTACGTGGTTTCCTTTAAATGAAACTAGAAAACCAATTGGGTTCCTACACTCACACGGCACATACTCATACGGATGTATATAAACAGATATAAATAAAAATGATAAAAATAAACCTTTAAGAAGGCACATGTAGATCAATGTATATATCCTGTGTCTTGAGGATGGTGAGAATTACACAACATACAAACTTGTGAAAAATATTGAGGCGTATACTTCGAGTGAATTTAAACTCCATGCTGGCATTGTAACTCACAGGTGTGCGTGCATGTGTGTGTTGCACACACACACACTCAAGCATAATTTAAAGAAAAATATAAAGTTCTTAGTCATGTAACAGGATCTCAGACCTTAGTAGGTCCCAGGACTTATCACAACTGACTCCATGATGGAAGTACCATTCAGACTATAAAACTCAACATGTAGACAGCACCACCCGCTGAAACGAAAACAAAGGCCTACTCCATCAAAGCCCATAGTTCTGGGAAAGTCTCTAAATGTACTAGCCTTGCTTTTTGGCTTTTGTAGTTCCGTTTCTGGCTAACTGTTCTTGCTAACTGAAGTGTATCCACCTGGGTCATGCCTTTTGTACTTAAAAGTTCACCTGAGAAAGGTTTGGGGCTACCCTGGGATCTGAAACACCCAATGTGGTCACCAGGCGGCTAATAAGACTTTTTGTTGGTTTCCACCCACGTAGGAGCAGTCTTCTCTGGTGAAGGTCTTAGACAGTCACACCGTCCATTAGATTTGGTGCAGTACCTTTGTTACGGTCAACACCTTTGAAGAAAGTCCCTCTATTTTTATTTCACAATTCCTTTTAAAGACATTCTTCATTATTGTTACATGCATGTGTGATTGTGTGTGTGTGTGTGGACATGCTCATGGAGATCAGAAGACAATGGTGTAGAGTTGGTTCTCTCCTTCCGCCTTTCCAGGGACAGAACTAGGGTCATCAGGCTTCCAGGCCAGCGCTACCGACAGAGCACTCTCATCAGCCTGCCTCTCATAAGTCTATGTGTGCACACACATATGGAAGATTGTGTACTTGATCATATTCCTATCCCCGTTATCTTCTTTTCTCTTCATTTTATTCTGTTTTTCGAAACAGGATTCCTCTGTAGCTTTTTGGAGCCTGTTCTGAAGCTTACTCTGTAGACCAGGCTGGCCTTAAATTCACAGAAATCTGCATGCCTCTGCCTCCCGAGTGCTGGGATTAAAGGCATGTGCCTTCACCACCCCGCCCCCATTATCCTCTTTTCTCCCTTTCTCCTCCCACCAAACCACCTTTTCTAAAAACCCATCCTCCTGTTTTTACATCTTTCACGGTGGCCTACTGCCTTTAATAAGGGTTGCTTGCTTGCACTAGCACAGTGGGAGGGAGGTTATTTCCTTAAGAAAGGACAATTTACTAGTGTCTATCACCAAAGACTATGACTCCCCGCCCCTCAGCAACCATTATCTGCAATAGCCCCGCAGCTATGGGTGGGGCCTCCTTTGTCTCTCCCCCCCCCCCACCCCCCCAGGCTTGATCTTTTCTGGGTCTGGTGCAGGTAGTCACAGTTTCTGTGATCTCATAAGTGCTACTGCCATGTCTTGTATCGAAGACAGCGTTTCCCAGGGCTCCTCCCCACCCTCCAGTCCTTATGCCCTCTGGGCTTTTCTATCAGCATGTTCCCTGGGTCTTGGAGGAGCAGGGGTTTGATAAGGATGCTTCTCTTCAGTGTTCATTTCACCATTCTGACTTCTGGGACTCATGCTGTTTGAGATCATCTATACCTCCAGCTCCTGGGGATCGGACATCCCTGGGCTCCTTGGGTACCTGCACTCACACGTACATATCCGCACACAGACACAACCATACGTAATTAGAAATAATAAAAATAAATCCTTTAAAAAAGAATTACATGCATGGGAACCTTAAAAACAAAAACAAAACAAGTTTATATTTCCAGATGTTTGTGTCTTCTGGTCTTGAAGACAAGAGTGTGTGTCCCCGCAAGGGCCAGGTGCTCTATTGCTAGAGGGCTATTGTTGACTCGGGAGATTGCAGCTTTTTTATGTTGTTCTACTTTGTTACATTTTAATTTTTCTGAAATGAGTATTCAATCCCTTTTTTGACCCACATTTCTGACATTGAATCTACTCAGATAGTCTAACATGAGTGGGAGATCGTATGGCTCCATGGCTCTCAGCAAGATCAGCGTCAGCATCGGCTTCAGGAGTTTCCCTTGTGGCTCTCAAGGAAGCACTTTTCTGGGGAATCGGGGACAAGAAAGGCCAAAGGTGAGGTTTCCAAGTCCTTTTCCTGAGTCTTGACCAGTCCCAGGCAACCGAGTCATCATCCAGCTGAAGAACTCCCTAGATCCCTAATAGGCAAGGCTTGCCCTACGGACTCTAGTGATAAGGACGTATTGATTTTATATTAAAAAGACAAGCAAGAAGAATGACAGCAGACTGGAAAACAAACAGCACACTGCAGGGAAAAGTCAACCGACTGAAAGGAAAAGGTGCGGAGAGAGGCAGAGAAGAAGGAGGTGAGAGAACAGGGACAGAGAAGCAGAGGAAGTGGTGCTGCAAGAGCCAGGAAGGAGACCGTGCTGGGCAAAGCTGAGGTTAGACACAGCTGCAGCTCAGGGGAGGCCAGAGGCCTAGAGGGGAGGGGACATGCCAGCCCAGGCAGATGGGACACCCGAGGAGTTCTAGAAGCGGTGAAGCAAGGGCCCTTTCCTGCTCAGCTTCTTGCACGCTTAGAAGTTTGAGGAGGACTATTACAATGGCTGGTTGTTTGGGGAGTTCTAGGACAGACTTAGCAAGGTTTGGGCAGGAGGGAGTGGGAAGGACTGACAGACAATCTACACCAGGTAGGCTATGTGTGTACTTAGTGGCCACTGAGAAGTGGAACACACAGGTGAAGAGAGCTTTGTGTACCATGAAATTTACTGTGGGGCCGAGGAGATAGCTTGGTCCATAACATTCTTACCTTACAGCTCCAGGGCCTGAGTTCAATCCCCAGAATCCACGTAAACCAACTGACTGGCCAACAAGATCCAGGCCTGGGGGCGGGGGGCCATACATTTGGAATACTGGAAGGATGAAAGCAAATACAGGTGGATCCCCACAACATCAACTTGTATTAGGACAGTCAGAAAGGAAGTAAACTCTACTGGGAAGGTTACATGAGGCTATAGCTCCCTCCCACTTCACAGATGGATCCCTGTGTGGCTGCCATGTCCACAGCTATCCAGGAGAGATGCTCAGATTTCTTACACAGTTAACAAGCACAGGACAGCCCATGTGGGAACAGATCTGGGCCTACAAGTGACCAGCAGACTGAATAAAAGCCGGAGCAGCACCAATCAAAGAACTGTTTCCCTCCCGCACTGCATGTGTGTGCGCATATGGGTGTGCTGTGTGCCTTTGTGAAAGCCCCTTTGTATCTGATGCAGTGTGATTTTTTTCTTCGATTTTCGAGACAGGGTTTCTCCGTAGCTTTTTTTTGGTTCCTGTCCTGGACCTAGCTCTTCCAGACCAGGCTGGCCTCGAACTCACAGAGATCCACCTGCCTCTGCCTCCCGAGTGCTGGGATTAAAGGTGTGCGCCACCACCGCCCAGCTACAGTGTGAACCTTAATGGAAGCTATGGACTTCACTTAATAGCAATGTATCAGTGTTGGTCTATCACCTGCAACACATGTGTACACGATGCAAGATGCTAACAGGGAGATGTGTGCAGAGTGTGGAGCAAAGAAGGGAGGAGGACCATGAGTAGGTGGACTCTCTGCTCAAAATTTCCAGAAACCTAAAAGTGCTTTCAAAAACTGTATGTAGCCGGGCGATGGTGGCGCACGCCTTTAATCCCAGTACTTGAGAGGCAGAAACAGGCGGATCTCTGTGAGTTCGAGACCAGCCTGGTCTACAGAGCTAATTCCAGGACAGGCTCCAAAGCCACAGAGAAACCCTGTCTCGAAACCCCCCCCCCCAAAAAAACTGTATGTACTGTATGTATTAAAAAAAAAAAGGTTGTTGGGGGAGAGGAGGGGTGGCTGGAACATTAGCTCACTGGTAGAATGTCTTTAGTGTGTAGAAAGCCTGGGTTTTTAATGAATCCATTTCTGAGGCTAGCCAATCAACAACAACAAAAAGAACAGGGTAGAGGGCTTACCAACTAGATATGGCGAGACTATCAATACCAATGTCAAATACTAAAGGGCTTCACTTGTTGCTACCCTGTCAGATAAGAGTATAACATTGTGTTGGAGAAACCTTCAGAAAAGTTTTTTTAAAAACTTCAGCCAGCCAGAGTGTTCCCTCTGTACCACTGCGATTGCTTTGTGGGATAAGCAATGAATGACTGGAGCCTCAGCAGCCACCACAGAGCATGAGGAAAACCACAGATGAGGATGGCTAAGCCCGGATTCCTCGATGCCAATCCTTTTAAGTACAAGAAAGGCAGTTATTGTCCATTTAAATTTCTGCTGTTTGCATCCATGTTACTACTAGTTGAATGTAATGCCGACCACAGGCAACAAATTCACTACTAAGCTATTGTGATAAAACGTATGTGCAGCGCACGAAGAAACAAGCCAAGTAGGGGTTAATAAAGAGTCCACAAAAAAATTCAAACGGGAACTTAATATAATTAAAAATGGTGTTTCATTTGGAGGGGAAGAGAATCTAGCTGCACCAGATCTCCATCTGGAAGAAAGCACAGTGACACTCTACCCCACTTCCCACGTAAAAATAAACTCCAGATGGATTAGAAGGCTAAACGTGAAAATAAAAGTACTAGATACAAATTGAGGATTTATTTATAAAGTTGCAAAGAAGCCCCTGAAGTAGAAGATGAAGCTCAGAGACCCTCAAGAGCCACCATTTGAAAACCATAACCACATATTGCCACTGAAACTTGTCGACACTGGTTTCAGATACTGAGCGAAACTCTGAGCAAAGTCAAAAGGCAAATGAAAAAAACACACAATGAAAGCAGCTAGTGATCCCCAACGCCGGCAAATCAATAATTTAAAAGACAGCCAATTCGGTGAAAATGTGGCTGAGAATGTCAATAGAAACTTCCAGAAAGAAATGCGACTTGTGGGTAATATTCTCAACATCATGACATTCAAAGAAAAAAAAATGCCAGAACAATAATGCATCTGGCATATGTAATGAATTATTTTCATAGATTCTTTGAGGATGTTATACATGTAAATGATTTATCTTGATTATATCTACCCCTAACGCCTCTTTCTCAACCCTCTGGGCACCTCAAACATGCCCCCTTCTCCTGTTTATGTCCTCCCTCTCTCTTTTTGTAACTGATGAGTCCAGTTAATGCTGCCTTTTGGAGTGTTCGCTGAGCTTGTTGACTTGATCTGGTGTAGGTAACCATAGTTACAGTAAGTTCATGAGTACAATGTCCAGACGCCAGTGTGTCACAGCACCCCTCCCTGTCCTCCAGTTCTTCTATCCTCTCTGCCTCCTGATCTGCAGGGCTCGTGAGTCTAGGTGGGAGGTGTTGACTGTTGAGCTGAGCACTCAATAGCCACTTGCTCTCAGCACTCGGACCATCTGTGGGTCTCGCTATAACTGGTGACTACTGTAAAGACAAGCCTCTCTGATCAAGACTGATAGCAGCACTAATCTGGGCATAAACATAGATATTTAGAAGGCAGCTGGACAGCATGGTCATTTAGCAAGACAACCAGAAAAGGTTCTCTCCAAGAACCTATGGCTTCCTGTGCCATGGACTTTTGACCAGGTTTACAGAAGCACACATGAATTTCCTCCTGTGAAGAAGACCTCAAATCTAATCCAGAAGTGGTCAGTTAACTCCTTAACCTCTGTGCCACTTATGCAACAGTGGGCATATCTTCCCTGGTAGGTCAGTACCACAGCATTCATGGTTGACCACTAATAACGGCTTTTTCCCTCCAGGGCCTGCATAACACCTTCCAGCACCTTGAAAGCTAGCCAGCAGGAGGGCATTTTCTTGGTCAATTCCAGTTTGATTTCTTTATAGCCTACAGAGTATGTGGTGTCTTCACCAGTAAGGTATTACCATGTAGTTATGATGGGGAACTGTCAGGGCTGTTACACAGAGAAACCCTGTCTCAAAGCATCCCCCCCCTCAAAAAAAAAAAAGACAGAGAAAAGAAAAGAAAAGAAAAAAACAATGATGGGTTTATGCGGAAAGTTTTGCTGCTGCCTCCCATTGTGAAGAATGATTTGGGGTTGAGTCTAGGTAAAACAGTAGACTGTTTTTATGTTTTAAATAGATTTGGGTCTCTTCAAGCTCTGGCAGTGTTCGGGGGGGGGCTATCCAGTGTTACTGTGATTGTGTATGACTGTCACTGTGTCTAACAAGCACAGTTGGTGCATTCTTTTCAAATGTTCATTCACAAATGAGTTAATAAGCTTGGCCGTAGGTATTGCTACATTTGAAACAGTTGGAGGCACGGGCTGCTTTCTGACCACTAAGGAATGAAGTCAGAAACTAATAGCGATAATCTTTCTCTTAAAAATCTTGAATATTAGGACATTAACTTACTTTAAATAACCCGTAGCTCAAAGGAGTGCTCAAAGGGCATTAAAAAAATTAAGGCTAAGAAGGAAATGATAAAGAAGGGAGAAGTAAACAAGACAGAACAGAGAAGAAAAATTGACAAAACCTGAAGATGGTTTTGAAGATAAATAAAGCAGGTAAGCAACTCTAGGGTGGGAGAGAGGGAGGGAGGGAGGGAGAGAGAGAATGAATTAGAGAATTACCAGGATCTGAAATCTGAAATGAACCCTGTAGATACGAAGACAAGGGGTATTGTGAGTCCCCCACGTCAGTAAACATGAAAAGCCTTAGATGAGATGGACACATATATAGAAAAATCCAACAGTCAATTCTGGCCAAGATGAAATGTAAACTCTGAACATGCTTATATCTATTGAGGAAGTGGAAACTGCTGCAAAAGTCGATAGAGAAATGTCTGCTTTGATAGGTTCACAGTTTATTTTAATCAGATTTTTTTATTTTTTTTTTTTGGTTTTTCGAGACAGGGTTTCTCTGTGGTTTTGGAGCCTGTCCTGGAACTAGCTCTTGTAGACCAGGCTGGTCTCGAACTCACAGAGATCCACCTGCCTCTGCCTCCCAAGTGCTGGGATTAAAGGCGTGCGCCACCACCGCCCGGCCAGATGTTTTGATTGTTTTTTTTTTGAGACAGAGTTTCTCTGTGTTGCATAGGCTGTCCTGGAACTCACTCTGTAGACCAGGCTCATTTAGAATTCACAGAGATCTTCCTGCCTCTGTTCCCCCAAGGAGCTAAAGGCGTGCACCACCACCACTTGGCTCTATCAGAAATATGAGAAAGATATTTTTTTTTAAATATTTATTTATTTATTATGTATACAATATTCTGTCTGTGTGTATGTCTGCAGGCCAGAAGAGGACACCAGACCTCATTACAGATGGTTGTGAGCCACCATGTGGTTGCTGGGAATTGAACTCAGGACCTTTGGAAGAGCAGGCAGTGCTCTTAACCACTGAGCCATCTCTCCAGCCCCATGAGAAAGATATTTAAGATTGTTTTTTTTATCAGAAAATGGAGGGAAATGAATGCCTCCCATCTCATGTTGTGAATTCAGATTATCAATGATATTAAAAACTGACAGAAGACTATGAGAAAAAATTAGAATCTCCCTGTGATGATGACTGACCCTCAACTTGCTGGGATCTAGAATCCTGTAGGAGACAAGCCTCCAGGCATGCCTGAGAGGGAGGTCCCAGGTTTATTGTGATGGGAAGACCTGCTATTGTGGGTGGTACCACTCCACAGTTGGAATCCTGTGGAGGAGAAAGTGAATTAATTGAACATTCCCTTCTTTCCACTTCCTGACTTCAGACACACTGTGAGTAGCCGAGGCTCCTGTGGCCAAGACTTCCTGCCACTATGGAGTATATTCTCAAACCGTGAGCAAAATAAACCCTTCCGTTCTTAAGTTACTTCTATCAAGTACCTTATAACAACAAGACAGAACCCCAAAACATCTGGGTCCCCACAAGTCCAGATGAAAAATCCTTAACAAAATAAAAGTCAGCTAGCTACCCATAAAGGACGATTTTTCATGGCCAAGTGAGACTTATGACAGATTTAGAGTAATATGTCCTCCGGCTGCTAGTGATGATGTATTTAGGGAGACAAAGTATAAAATAAGAATGTTTTAGCCAGGTGTGGTGGCACATGCTTTTAATCTCAGCTCTTGGGAAACAGTTGTATCTCTGTGAATTCAAGACCAGCCTGGTCTACACAGCAAGTTCCAGGACAGTCAGGGCTACAAAGAGAAATCCCATCTATAATCCCCCCAATAAAAAAAAAATAAACAAGAATGTTTAATGGAAAATAGGTGGTTGAATATAGCAAAAAAGCACCAGACAGGAATTTGCGGGAGGGTGCTGGCCTCGGTTCTGTCTCCAGTGTGAAGTACGGTGTGATAACGGCTATTTGCCTACGTTGGCCATGGGTTCCACACGTGTCCAATAATGAATAGTCTCACTCGAATATTCTGAGACTGAGGCCTCCTTAGTTTTTGTCACATATGACTAGAGTTTCTGCTTCAGTGCCCCTAAAGGCAGAAGTAGAATGCATGGAAGAAACGCTTCATACCCGAGTACAGTGACCATCTGCACATGACTGAAAGCACTGAGTCTCCGTCAGGCCCCATCTGAGAACAGCCTTATGGCTTCAGAAAGTGCTTTTCAATGAACTCTCTGGAGTGGGTCTACTATGTCACTGTCCCATGGCTCAGAATAACCTGAGGATGGATTTTCAGTTCTGCAGCCTGCCGCATGGCCCTGGGGAAGCCTCCCATCACCAGCTCACAGTGTCTTGCTCTGTGAAGATAAAGCTGCGAGCATCAAGCAAGCCAGCATAAGAAGGGACATGTGTTATAGCTGGCGCTCATCGAGGGCTGACTTCCACTCACATGGCAGTCAACATGATGACCACATACAGCTCAGCGCTCAAGACCATCACAACTCAAATAACAGAGATTCACTGACCTCTATTATGGAAAAAAGTCAGAGGTCAGAAGCCTGGAGCTTGTTGGGAAGCTCCATGGGTAGGTGTCCTGGCTTCATTTCTGTCGCTGTGATAAAATATCCAGACCAAAAACACATTAAGGAAGAGAAGAGTTTACTTTAGTTCACAACTCTAGATTCCAGTCTATCATTGTGGGGAATCAAGATGGCAGCAATCTGAATTAACTAGATGCTCATCACATCCGTAGTGAAGAGCATAGATAAATGCATGCATGCATGCTTGTGTTCAGCACTCTCTCTACACGGATGCAGTCTAGGATCCCTTACTTAGAGAAAGGTGCTGCCTAGAGTGGGCAGGACCTCCCTGAGTCACCTTATGGAATCAAGATGATCCTCCACAAACATCCCGTAGGCTACTTGATCTAGATGATCCTTCATTGAGGTTTTGCTCTAAGGGTGATTCTAAATTGTATCAAGTTGACAATCAAAATGAATCAGCATGTAAGAAACCTTTGCCCATCTTTTAGTTGAATCATCCTAAGTGTATCCACATGGTCACCTCATAATTCAAGAAGGCTACTTGACTTTTAACTATCCCAGACAAGAGATAAAAGAATGGCAGAAAAGAAAAAAAAACAATCTAGCAAAGTTAAAGTTCTTGTAGAGAACTTTCCTAGATCCCACTGAATGGTGTTTATTTATCTTTTCAGCTTCTGCTAGTTTGCAGGAGGTGCCAGAGAACATAATCTTTTTTTTGGTTTTGTTTTTTGGTTTTTTTTTTTGAGGTTGAATGTTTATTCAGGGGGTTATGGAGGAGGAAGGGTGAAGGGGGGGACAGAGAGAGAAAGAGAGAGAGAGAGAGAGAAGAGGAGAAAGAGACAGAGAAGGGGGGAAGCAGAGAAGTGGGGAGGGAGGCAGAAGCGAAGCTGCCTCTCCGAGAGGAAGATGGAAAAAAGAGCAGAACATAATCTTTTAATTGGGTACATTGCTACTCTCCACTGGAGCCAAGGAGCAGATTCTGTCACTAAGAACCAAAGCATGCTGGTTAGTTCTTACTGCCACAATTTGATGCAACCAAGAATTACCTGTGAAGAGGGAACTTCAGCTGAAGAACTGTCTTGGTCAGATTGGCCTGTGAGGATGCAGATGGAGATTTCCTTGATTATCAATTGATGTAGGGCGCCCAGTGCACAGTGGGCAGCACCATCTCATGGCAGGCGGGTCTGCAAAGTATAAGAAAGCAAGTTGAGCATCAGTCAGAGAATGAGACACTCAGCAGCTTTCCTCCTTTGTTCCGCCTTGAGTTTCTGCCCTGACTTCCCTTTGTGATTAATTGTGATCTGGTGGTGTAAAGTAAGTAAACCCTTTCCTCCCCAAGTTGCTTTTGGTCAGTGTTTTCTTTATCACAGCAACGGAACAGAATAAGAAGACAATGAAAGAATGGATACTGGGTGACGACCCACAGTCTCTGTGACATTCCCTTTCCACATTCCTAAAGCCAGTTTTGGTTGGAGATTGTGGCACTACCACAGGACAGCTGGTGGGCTTCTGAATCACAACATGGGGCAAGGCAAACAGCTCTTGAGCAACGAAGAGGATTCAAAACGGCAGTAGTTCAGAAAATTACCTTGCTGAAGCCAAAGAGCAGATGTCTAGAATTCTGTGTCTTTGAACGTGGGTCCCAGGCCTGCAATTAGCATTGCTGTGGTAGAGAACATTCAGGGAGAGGGGTCACAATGGTGGATAGACAAGAAGGGCCACATTATTGTGAGAAGGTAAGGCTTTTGTCTTTTGTGAAGCTGTATGTTCTTCAAGTGTCACAATAGTCCCCACTTGCCTGCTTCTCACAGGTTGCCCTGTTGGGTCAGGTTGAAACTGATTCTAATGGTCTCTATCGATCCAGCAACTTTACTAGGCAAAGCCAGGCACCTCTTCTGCAACCCCACCGTCACAGTTCAACCTACCAGTCCCTTTAATCCTGTCTTCACACTCTCCACCCTGATGGTATGTATATACAGGCTCCAGTGTCCTGGGACTCTGGGACAAGGTGGAGACCAAGCTTCCTATATGAAGTGGTGCGACCCGAGGCAGATCACTTAGCCTGCACATTAGAAGCTAAACCAAATGGCTTGTACTTGGTGATATAAAAACAGCTGTGTGCTGAGTCCCCTGGTAGGCATTGAAGGAGGGGATAAGGAATAAGAAGCTTGCCTCCAATGGGCTGCCAAGCTCAGAGCATGGATGGGGAGGAAGGCTTACTAGGTGAGCTCCCACCCCTAACTCCTTTCTTGGGAGAGTTGGCCAGTCTAGGTAGAGCAGAGGAAGCCCACATGTGACAGGACTTCTGCCATTCCCAGTTGTCATGGAAATGATGCTAGCAGAGGCTTCTGGCGACTTAAGGAGACCTTCAGGCCATAGCAGAATCTGCCATGCATTTTACTTGATCAAGTGCATTGGTTCTGGAGCCAGAGCTGGGTTCAAACAATTTTGCAATTGCTGGTGTGCGCCCTTGGGCAGCGGTTATTCACCTCTTGATCTGCAGAGGTATGCTACCAGTGCTACTCATACGGGAAAGCTAGGAGAAGGAGGATGGATTAAGATTGCCCACAGAACATGCTCCTTCACTTCTGCCTTATGTCCCAGAAAGCACCGGTCCTCAGGCCTGCACTTTCAAAATAATTTCTTGGAATTAAGAAATAGGACTTTCTTTCCCTCTCTGTTTCCTGTTCCACTTTTTGGCTCCTCCTGTTTGCCAGTATCAAACATGACTGTAATACAGCAGTCAGATCTGATTTCCCCTCCCCACTCCATCCACTTGTGGGCCTTCTAGATGCAGAGACACGCGTCTTCCAATCATCATTCTGCAGTATTGGAGATGCAAAACTGGAGACGCTATTTCCCCTAACCTGGTCCTTTCCATTGAACAGAGAATCATATGGACTGCATTTAAAATTAGTAATGCCCTTTCAGCCAAGGTGTATCAGTCTCTGGGTTCTCCCCCCCAGCCAACTTCCAAGAGTCAGAGCTGCTCTACAATGTGAGAAATAAGGCAGCAGACTCTTGCCTGCGGCGGACAGATGACCTCTAGCAGCTAGAGATGGTGCAGGAATATTTAGGTTAGAAGTTGTCCGGATCATCCCGGTTAGGAGGCAGGAGAGGGCCCTGACTTCCTAGAACCTGCAGACAGAAAAGGGAGCTTGCTTTTGAAGTGAGGATGCTGGGGACTTGGCCTCAAAGACAGGCTAATTATAAAGTAACTGTAACAGGGAACATGGATCAGCCAGGTCTGGTGACTCATGAGGCTTCAGGGAGGCTTCAGGCCAAGGAAGGATCTGGAAGGTTAGTGTCTGAACCCAGTATTTTATGACTTGGGATTCCCTCACTGCCCACACTGGGAGAGCTGAGAGTTCTCAGGGTCACAGCTTTCTGAGGATCCATAGTTGTGAGTGGAGGACTGGGATAAGAATTCAGGGTCCAGATTTCTGTCCCTGCTCCAAGCTTTGGTCCTACCACCTACCTCTCTTCTCTGTTCATATTCCACTGCTCCAGCCTGGTCTCCTGCCTATTGATAACGGTGCCCGCAGTGGCTTATTCTTATGCCTTGTGACATTCTCCCAGAGCCTCACAGTGATCCTCAAATACTGCTGACAACCTTGTCTGCAAGGCCCTCCTTCCTGGGCCTTCTAACATTGGTTTCCAGTTCTTATTCAATCTTCTCTTCAGAGATGCTGTCTGTGGTCCCTGGGCATGGGCCTTCTCCATGGTTCTGTCAATGCTCTGTCTGTGATACCTGGGCAGGGGCCTTCTCCATGGTTCTGCCCATATTCTGTCTGTGGTCCCTGGGCATGGGCCTTCTCCATGGTTCTGCCCATGTTCTGTCTGTGATACCTGGGCATGGGCCTTCTCTATGGTTCTACCTACGCTCTGTCTGTGGTCCCTGGGCATGGGCCTTCTCCATGGTTCTGCCCATGCTCTTTCTGTGGTCCCTGGGCATGGGCCTTCTCCATGGTTCTGCCCATATTCTGTCTGTGGTCCCTGGGCATGGGCCTTCTCCATGGTGATGCCCATATTCTGCCTGTGGTTCTGGGCATGGGCCTTCTCCATGGTTCTGCCCATGTTCTGTCTGTGGTCCCTAGGCATTGGCCTTCTCCATGGTTCTGCCCATATTCTGTCTGTGGTCCCTGGGCATGGGCCTTCTCCATGGTTCTGCCCATGTTCTGTCTGTGGTCCCTGGGCATGGGTCTTCTCCATGGTTCTGCCCTTGCTCTTTTTGTGGTCCCTAGGCATTGGCCTTCTCCATGGTTCTGCCCATGCTCTTTCTGTGGTCCCTGGGCATGGGCCCTTCTCCATGGTTCTGCCCTTGCTCTTTTTGTGGTCCCTTTTCCACGGTTTTCTCCATGCTCTGTCTGTGGTCCCTGGGCATGGGCCTTCTTCATGGTTCTGCCCATGCTCTGGTTCTGGCTTTTTATCTCCTCTCCTCACCCACTGGTGCTTCTTCAGCTCCAAGGGTGACATCCTTGGCAAGGCTCTAAGTACCACCCCCTTGTGCCACGACAGAACTCCCCAGGCCATTGCACAGGTACTTCAAGCTCAGTATCTGTAAACTTAGCCCCCCTCCAATTATCACTGCTTCCTGATAGCTGAGATAACACGTGGCCCAACTTTGGCAATTGATAGTTCCTTCCTCTCAGTTTAATGATTCCCAAGTTTTCAGTGTCTGAAAAGTCCCCTCTGTCCCCGGATCTCAGGTGTAAGGATTTCCTGGTCATAGGCGTTCATGCACACATTCCACAAATAGTTTCCGAGCATATTTTTCTGGCCCGAGTTGGCCCCAGCAACTCCATAGCAAAAAAGACTGGGCTAACTCTGAGGGACTTAGATGGAACATAGGACGCATCAGTTAAAGCCATTCTGAAAATAAAGAATCTATAATCTGAAAGAACTTTAATAGTGTGGGATGGCTATCACTGTGCGTCAGAACGGGGCGGAGGCCAAGGATATCCTAAACAGAGAGAACGGCAGGCAGCATGCTCATCTGTGCTTTAGGAATTCCTGTGTGTGCCTGTGTTAGGCAGAGTAACCATGCCCAAAGATGCCAGGACCCAAATCTCTAGATCTGTGAATTTGCTACTTTATAGGACAAAGAACTGAAGTTGTAGATGTATTGAGGCGACCACCATCAGGGAACCATTAGACAGGTTTTCCTGGATGGTCACTTGGGATCCTTAGAAGTGGAAGGGGTGCTGGTGAGATGGCTCTGGGTAAGGGTGCCTGCTGCCTAGCGTCAAGCCGGTTTGATTCCATAATGGAAGGAGAGAAGAGACTCCCACAAGTTATCTTCTGACCTCTCAATGTGATCTGCAACCCGTGCAAGCATACTCTCACGCAAGCAACAAAACAAATAAATAAAAATAAAACAAACAAATAAAAATGCATTTTTTTTTTTAAGTGGAGGGAGATAGAAGAAAGCCAGAGAAAGCTCTGGTAATGGAAGCAAAGCAATAGTGTGGAAGACCCTTGGCGGTGATAACGTCCATATATCAAAAATTATAGTTAACACCCGTGTGCCCTCAGAGGACCAGATCCAAGAAAATGCAGAAGGGTCACAGGAGGGCACCCAAGGGCAACGCCAAGACCCCAAGGCCAGGTGCTCCTCCTTCCTCTTCCTGCAGACCCCCCTTCTTCTTGGGGGCAGCGTCTCAAGGACAAGCCCCAAGGGACAAGGTGGTTGGGACAGCTGTGCTATGCATCCCCACCTCAGGTCCCCTAGACCAGCCAGCCCTGTCCCCTCTGCTTTCGCTCCCCCAGTTCCCAGATCTGAGGCTGTTCTTTGGCGGCCGCCGAGGTTGCTGCCTGCTTTCCTGAGGCACGGGCCACACGTGGCACGAGCAGGGGTCAGCGCCGGGAGCTGGTGGCTGGTCCTGTGGGCTTCTCACTTCCCTTCCCCAACCGCCGCGCGTGCAGGTGCCCAGCTGAGCCCAGCGGGCGGGGCGGACCCTATGGACACGCCCCCGCGTGAGTCCCTGATGCCCCGCGGGAGGAAGCGGCAGAGTCGCCACTGTCCTGAGCGCAGCCGAGCTCCACTCCCTCCCAGTGCCAGCGACATCGCCCACTGCGGCTGCGGGCACCGGATACCGTGCTCCAGGCTGGCCGGGGATGCGAGCTGCTCCCGCGACGGCATGGCAGCCTCAGGTGGGTAGCAGGCACGGTGCTCCCTGGCTCCCGGGTCCCGGCTCGCGCCCCGCCGCTGGTCCCTGAGCCTCTTTGGCGCCACCCACACGGCCTGACTAGCTTTTCTCTCACTTCTTTAGACCTTAGTGCTGGGATCTTGTGTTCTTACTGATGTTTTCTCAGGTCTTCGGTAGCAAACTTCCCCTCCCAACTTTCTCACGTTTTGCCTGTGCGCGATTCTCTCCAGTTTCTGCCCGAACTTCGCGCCATCCCAGTTTCTAAGTTTCCTTTTCTCTCTCTAGTTCTGGTCCAAGTAGCCCTAGGGTTTCTTTCTCAGTTGTAACTTTTTGAGTATTGGGACCAGTTGAAAGGAGATTAAGGGCCTGCTTCTCTAAAAGGCCAAATCTTAGAGTCTTATCTGATCAATAGGGGGCGCTCAGGCGTCCTAGGTGGTCCTGGGAGATCAGAGGTGGTCCTGGGGCAGCTTACGAGATCCCCTTCATCCACCGGGCTTATATTTTTTCCTCTGGAAATGTGCTGAAACCCGAGGCCGCTGCCATTTTAAAGCTCCTCTTACTGGTTCTCCGTGGGACTTTAAGGTCCAGGGCAAATTGGAAATTGGTGGGCAAATGTACCCGTCAGAGGGTGCCAGCGTTTCTTCTGGCTGGTCTTGGGTTCTTTTCTGGATCAAGAGTGTATATACTTGGCAAGTCCTCAGCTCACTGAGGTCTAGGACAAACCACACAAGGATAATGTTGAAAGACGATTAATGGCCCCTGCCTATGCACCTCAGTGGACATTAGACATATTATGTTCTTGGTGATGAAGGGCAGGCCTGGTCTCTCTTCACCACAGGGTTTTGGTGGTTGGTGTGAAAGAAAACAGTGAGTAAATAGGGAATTGCTAGGTGAGAAGAGAGAGTTGCCTGCTTTTGGTTTGGTTTACTTGTGTTTACCCAGCCCAAGGCTGTTGTTTTTAGCGAGGCAGTGCCTGAAAACAGGATGAAAGAAGTGTAGCGGGCTGGGGAAGTCACCGCTTTGAAAGGAAGGGAGCATCTGCTGGACAGAAGAACCAGCTCTCTCCAGATCTGCAAAGGCCTAGCCTGAGGTCATGGTACTCTGGAACCAGGGTGCAAAGGGCCGTGATGGACAGGCTCATTACTAAAGATGGTGGGAGTGGTTCTTCTCTGCCTGTCGCTCCCTAGTCAGGCTCTATGGGTTAGAAGAATCAGTGATGGAGGTAAGGGTTCTATACAGGGGTTCATTCACTGGGCAGACATTGATGTCATGATTGTGGTTTTCCAGGCATGGTGCTAGGTGTTCAGGAAACCAGAAGATAAAAGCCATGTAACCGTGAAGACAGGGAAGGCAATGACTCATTTAGTAAGACAGTACTTGGCATGGTATGGGCAATGGGAAAACAGACGGGAGTGAGGGGGTTTGAGTTAGACTTTTAAATGGAATGGTTAGGTGAAGTCGCAGAACAAGGGAAGTTAGGCAAGACCCAAAGGAGGGGGAGATAGAGGGCCCCGGGGAGGTGAGCACTCCAAGAAGGAGGGCTGTGCCATGTGTTCAAGATACAGGGAACAACTATCACGGCTGGGTGGATGGAGGGGTTAGGAAGAGAAGAAAATAACTGGCTATGCTCTACTTCCTTTCCTGGCTAGAACAGGCAAACAGCAAACTGGCGAGACTTGAGCAAAGGAGGCCAAGCAACCTGCTTTCCCTGTCTTGTGTCTAGAAGGCTGACTCCAAGGGGTGTAGCTGAAGGGGCTAACCTCGACAGGTGGACTAGGGTTCAGATGAGGACTCCAGCCCAGCAACCAAACCTGGTGCACTCTTTGGATTGGTGAATAAAGTTATTCAAACCTCTTGCTGTCATTGCCTCTGTGGTGAGACACCGTGCCAGGTGGTGGGAGTGAGACTGGGTCCCCCTGGGCTCCCTACGGTCTATAGCTACAAGTCCTTGAGAGGGCAGGTCACAGTGGAAGGAAGTCTTGTTTCACTGCTAACATGCCATAGGCTCGAGAGTCATCTAGGCCAACCTTCTGTATGGTTTTCTTATTTTTAAAATAATATTATAATATGTTTACCCCAAATGCTCTGTGTCTAACCTTTTGACATCGTGGCATGACATCATCTCAAAATGAGTTGAGTCACATTCATAGCTATGCTGGGATATGTTCGACTCATGGGCTACTGATTGGACGTGCCTGAAGAGTGCAGTGAAGGGTTTCTAGTGTCTTCACAAGCACGTGACCTTGAGAGGGATGTCATCCCCTCAAAGAGAGGTGTTGCCTCCTTTCCAGTACACCCATCTACCTCACCTCTGGAATGCTCTGCTCTGAGCTGGATAATGAATGCGATCGTGTGGTCTGTGGCTTTAGTGACTGACTTCTTGCTGCGTAATTCGTTCAAGGTCCACTCAGCTGTAGCTTAATCCTCTGGCCTGCTTAAATACCCTGCCATCGGAGGGTGAAAGTCAGTCTTTCCTGAAAGATGTGTTTGCTTCGTTTGCTTGAAATCGCGAAGAATCTTGGCCTCTTGGCCTCAGAAGAACCTTGAGTAGTGAGGTGAAATGTGAGCACAATGTGCTGGAATAATTTCCCTTATTTATGAGGGAGGGAGGGAGAGAGAGAGAGAGAGAGAGAGAGAGAGAGAGAGAGAGAGAGAGAGAAGAGCCTGGGGCTTCCCCAAAGGTACCAAGTCTGCAGCTGGTGAAGACCAGAGTCCTCCCTTCCAGGCTGTGGCCTCCAAGAACCTGAGGAAAGAGCTCAGATCTTGTCCTGCCCCCTCCTCCCAGGTTCCTCTTGAGCTCCTCCTGCCATTCCTGGATGTATAGGGTCACAGACTTGTAGTGCTTGTCACCAAACCTGATGACTTGAATTTGATCACCTAGGACTCACATGGGAGCCCCCCCCCGGGAGAGGGAGTACTGGATCCTGCAAGTTGTTCCTGGACCTGCACATGTATGCTGTGGTTTCATGAACACACGCACAGCATGCACATGCACAGACAACAATAAGTGAATGAATGAACGAAGAGTGGTGCTCTGGCTCGAACATGGCTCCAGGTCAAATAGACAGGGTCCCAGGGGCAGTGTCAGTCATTGTGTGTTGGTCCCCCCTCCCCGCCCCCGTGTCCCACCCATCCCACTACTGTGACTCTCTCCCATCCGTGGTCAGCCAGCCCCTTCCCGGACTCAGTCCATTCCTGGCGCCTGAAGCCAAACCTGTTCTTTGCGGTCCACGAGAACAAAGCCCTTTCCTCTGTTCTGCCACGGTTTGTGGGCTCCTGGTTGGCTCACGCATTGTTTCTCTTACTGAATAGGAAAAAGAAGTGGTTGAGAATGGGGAGCAATGACTTGGGGCTGAAGGAAGGGAATTGTTGTGGAAGAAAGGGGCATTCCCCCACACAGGGAGAGTTGCTGACAAAGCTGATAGCCCTGGGCTGCTCCCTCGGGGAGGAACTTGAACTTCCACTTTGGACTTTTTTACAACTTCCCCAGCTTTTTATTTCAGCAGCCCTGAAGGAGTCAGGAGGATGGTAAATTGAGTTGCAGTTATTTACAGTGAGGGCAGATTTGCCTCCGTTTATGATATTGGTTGAAGTCAAACTGCAGTAAACACAAACACACACGTGTGCACGTGTGCGCGCACACACAGATATACACAGTCACAGAGGTTGTGATATTAATTTGACCGAGGCACTAGCCACTTTCTTCTCAAATATTCTTTTAATTTATTATTAAATTATTGTTCTTATGCATTGGTATTATGGCTGCATGTATATCTAGGTGAGTATGTTGGATTCCCTGGAACTGGAGTTATAGACAGTTGTGAGCTGCCATGTGGGAGAGGGGAATTGAACCCAGGTCCTTTGGAAGAGTCACCAGTGTTCTTAACCACTGAGCCATCTTGCTAGTCCCTGGACAATCTAGGACTTTTTGTTTTGTATTATTTTGCTTTGTATTTTCAAGACAAGGTTTCTCTGTGTAATCCTGGCTGTCCTAGAACTAGCTCTGTAGACCAGGCTAGCCTTAAACTCACAGAGATCCACCTGCCTCTGCCTCTTGAGTGCTGGGATTAAGGGTGTGGGCCTTCCTAAATACTCTTGCCCAATGGAGATTGGGTTCAAACCTTGAGTCCCAGGAACAAGCCACTTTGGGCTGCTTTCCATATTCAATTGGATTTTTAATAAAGTTATTTTGGAACAGATTTAGATTTCCAGGAAAATGACAAAAACTTTGTAGAGTTCCCATGTATTCTAATCCCCTTTCTTATTGGCAATTTACATTAATGTGATACACTTACTGAAATACCTAAACCAGTATTGCGAACTATTATTTTTGGAGGGTGCCTTTTTTTTTTTTCGAGACAGGGTTTCTCTGTAGCTTTGGTGCCGGTCCCGGAACTAGCTCTTGTAGACCAGGCTGGCCTTGAACTCCCAGAGATCCGCCTGCCTCTGCCTCCCGAGTGCTGGGATTAAAGGCGTATGCCATCACTGCCTGGCTATTGGAGGGTGTCTTTTAAGATAAGATATCAGCAATAGCTTGGAACTCACTGTGTGTCCCAGGTTGGACTCTATAATTCTTGCTTCTGCTGCTTCGGCTTCCCACATTCTGGGTGGTCAGTTAGTTTTTAGCCTATGCTTTTTTTCAAGTCTCCTTAATTTGTACACAATGTCCCTGCTTTCCATTCAAGATACCACACTTCATTTCCCAGTGATATCTCCTTAGGTGCCTCTCAGCTGGGATTTTATCATATTTTCCTAGATCTTGATAACCCTTGCCAATCCTTTTTTAAAGGAAGATTTTATGAGTACCAGTGTTTTGCCCGCGTGTATGTATGTGCACCACATAAATGCCTGATGCCCAAGGAGCTCAGAAGAGGGCATCAGCTTTCTTGGAACTGGAATTACAGAAAGTGTGAGCCATCATGTAGATGCTGGGCACCGGATCCCAGACCTCTGCAAGAGCAACAAATGCTCGTAATTGCTGAGCTTAATCTCAAAACCCTTGGCAGTCCTTTAGAAGTGCAGTATTTTTACTGATCATTTGAGAATTCATATGTGTGTACAGTGTGTTTAGTTTATGCTCACCCCCCCCCACACACACACACAGCTTGTCCTGGACCCCTTACTTTTTCCTCCTGACCTCACCTCTCACTTTGAAAATCTTGAGAAGCGCTAGTCAGGGATTTTGTGGGTTTTATTCGAAGAGCACAGGCTTTTAACACATCTCCTGGTTGTTGATAGTGATCTTGGTCATTGGGTGGAGACGGTATTTGCTGAATTTGTGCACTCTGAAGTGACTGTCTCTGTCTTTCCATACTGGACTCTTTGGAAAGAAATCACTGGGCACAACCCACATTTAGGAAGAGCCGTGTTGAGTTTCCCTGAGGGTTGGGTTACCTACAGAAATTATCTGGGATTTGTATGCATAAGAAATTTGTATTTTTCTTCAGCGTTTTTTTTTGGGAGGGGGGGTTGGTTTTTTGAGACACGGTTTTTTCTGCACGGTTTTTTCTGCTTAGCCCTCGCTGTCCTGGAACTCACTCTGTAGACTAGGCTGGCCTTGAACTCCCAGAGAGTTCCTACCTGCTCCTGCTTCCTGAGTGCTGGGATTAAAGGCTTACACCACCACTGCCTGGATTTTTGTTTTGTTTTTCGAGACAGGGTCTCTCTGTAGCTTTGGAGCCTGTCCTGGAACTCGCTCTATAGACCAGGCTGGCCTCAAACTCACAGAGATCTATTTGTACAAGAGCCTTTGCCTGATCAGCCATCTAGTCGGCCTCATTATGAACATCCATCCCCCTGCCTCAACCTGTCAGGTACTAGGATGGCTAGCCTCACTTTCTTCTTCCTCTTTTTAAAAATAATTTATTTGTTTTTATTTTATGAGAATTGATAGGTGTTTTGCCTGTATACATGTCTGTGTGAGGGTGTCAGATTCTCTAGAATTGAAGTTACAGACGGTTGTAAGCTGTCATGTGGGTGCTGGGAATTGAACCCTGCTCCTCTAGAAGAGTAGCCAGTGATCTTAACCGCTGAGCTATGTCTCCAGCCCATTCCTCCTTCTCTTTCATTTTTATAATATTAATCTTAATTTTTTAAATTATATTTTCATGCATTTATATGTGCATGTCTGTGTCTGCCAGTGTCAGCAGGGGCCAGGAGAAGGCGTTGGATCCACTGAAGCTGAATCTATAGGCAGTTGTGAGCTGCCTGACGTGGATGCTGGGACTTCAGCCTTCATCCTCTGGAAGAACAAGTGCTCCTAACCACTAGCCTTACTTTCTTTTTTTTTTTCCTTTTTATTGAGCTCTACATTTTTCTCTGCTCTCCTCCCTGCCTCTCCCTTCTCCCCTTCTGCCCTCCCCCAAGGTCCCCAGGCTCCCAATTTACTCAGGAGATTTTGTCTTTTTCTACTTCCCATGTAGATTAGATCTATGTAAGTCTCTCTTAGTGTCCTCATTGTTGTCTATGTTCTCTGGGATTGTGGTTTGTAGGCTGGCTTTCTTTGCTTTATGTTTAAAAAATACCCGTGAGTGAGTACATGTAATAATTGTCTTTCTGTGTCTGGGTAACCTCACTCAAAATAATGCTTTCTAGCTCCATCCATTTTCTTGCAAAATTTAAGATGTTGTTATTTTTTCTGCTGTGTAGGACTCCATTGTGTCAATGTACCACATTTTCCTTATCCATTCTTTGATAGAGGGGAATTTAGGTTGTTTCCAGGTTCTGGCTATGACAAACAAAGCTACTATGAATATAGTTGAGCACATGTCTTTGTGGCATGATTGAGCATCCTTTGGATATATACCCAAAAGTGGTATTACTGGGTCTTGAGGAAGGTTGTTTTCTAATTTTCTGAGAAATGACCACACTGATATCCAAAGGGGCTGTACCAGCTTGCATTCCCACCAGCAATGCAGAAGTGTTCCCTTTTCCCTACAACCTCTCCAGCATAAGTTGTCACCAGTGTTTTTGATCTTGGCCATTCTTCCAGGTGTAAGATGGAGTCTCAGAGTTGTTTAGATTTGCATTTCTCTGATGACTAAGGATGTTGAACATTTCCTTAAGTGTCTCTCAACCATTTTAGATTCCTCTGTTGAGAGTTCTCTGTTTAGGTCTGTACTCCCTTTTTGTATTGGATTATGTGTTCTTTTGGTGTCCAATTTCTTGAGTTCTTTGTATATTTTGAAGATTAGACCTCTGTCTGATGTGGGGTTAGTGAAGATCTTTTCCCATTCTGTAGGCTGTCGTTTTGTCTTGTTGACCGTCTCCTTTGCTAATTTACAGAAGCTTTTCACTTTCAGGAGGTCCCATTTATTAATTGTTGCTCTCAGTATCTGTGCTACTGGAGTTATATTTAGGAAGTGGTCTCCTGTGCCAATGCATTCAAGTGTATTTCCCACTTTCTCTTCTATAAGGTTCAGTGTGGCTGGCTTTATGTTGAGGTCTTGGATCCATTTGGACTTGAGTTTTGTGCATGGTGATAGATATGGGTCTATTTTCATTCTTCTACATGTTGATATCCAGTTATGCCAGCACCACTTGTTACACTTGTTAAATATGCTTTTTTCCATTTGATATTTTTTTGCTTCTTTGTCAAAAATCAGGTGTTCAAAGATGTGTGGATTGATATCCGGGTCTTCTGTTCAGTTCCATTGGTCCTCCTGTCTGTTCTTATGTCATAGCCATACTTTCTTAGTGATGCTTCTTATGTTCACGACATCCTCTTCTCCTTTACTTTTTTGTTCACTTGTTAACCTTTCAGAAGACATTGCCATTGGCTTGGCATGGTGGCACATACCTCTAAACCCTGGCCCTTGGGAAGTGGAGCCAGGAGGGTCTAGATTCAAGTTAGCTACCCAGGTAGATGGTCAGAAAAAAGAATTTTTTTCCTATGGTCTTTTTTGATCTTAGAGTCCCAGTGACTTACTCTGATCCTGTTTCTGAGCTTACCTGGAACCGCTCAGTGATATATGGATCTGAGATGCCATTTCTTTATTTTTATCATGCGTGCATACGTGCTGTGTGTACATGTGTACCATGGCATGTGTGTGGAGGTCAGAGGACAACTTTGCGGCATTGATTCTGTCATTTTATCTTCTGGAAACTGCACTCAGGTGACCAAGCACCTTTACGTCCTGAGCTACCTCAACACTCCCAGGGCTGACATTTCATTGTGAAAACCTACGACTTAGGTCACTGTTTCAGGAAGGGTCCCCTGCCCTTCCCCCAGCCTGCTTCATCATAGGATGCTTGTAACTTTGTGTTCATCCATGCCACATTATTTCCAGACTAGGATGTCAAAGCCACGGTGTGATAGGAGGAAGTAGAGGTTGGGACAAAGGACTGGACTGAGAACCACCATGAGTGTTGGTCCTGGCTCTACTGTTAACTCACTGATTGTGAATCTGAGTAAGCCCCTTCATCTTCTCAGACAATGTGTTTCTTTCACCTGTAAGTGAAGGATAAGGACTAAGTGACTCCATCCCTGCCCTCTTGGCCTGTTTGTTTCTGCCCTTCTGTGCTTCCTTAGGAGAAGAAAGCTCCTGTCACAGACCAACGGTGGGGGAGAGAAGGTCAAAGCATCAACTCACAATGATGCACGGTCAATGAGAGGATCATGACACCAGTCTCCACCTCCCGAGGGTTCTTTTTCTACTCCAAGCTCTTTGCTGAGCACTTGACCTGAGATCCACATAAAAACTGCCATGCTGTTTCTACTTCCAGACAAGGAAACTAAGGCCCAGAAGATTTTAGTAATTTTTCCTGGAGTTGTGTGGCTAGTTGGCAGAACCAGAATTCTGACCCTCACAGTCTGATCTCACTGCTATGTTCCTGACCACTGTATTTGAAACAGAACTATGTTTCAGGGTCAGATCAGCTACTGGCTACATCTGTGAGCCCTGGCTAAGTAACTCAATGTGCTACATTGAGCACCAACGGCAAGGGTCTGTTGGCGGCCTGCTCTGATCACCCAAGAGAGCTGTGAACCTCTCCCTCAGCTTTTACTCTCTGTCTTTGGCAGACAAGACCACGCCCTAGGGCTTGCTGTCCCAAAAGTCATTGGCTAAATGTATTGAAACCCTACCACAGGCACATGTTTGGGTGATGAGTGTGGCGTATCTGGCACATTGGTGGACTGCAAGAAGGGAAAAGGGCTAGACAAATGGATTAGGTATTCCTGGGAAGTTGTAGGTACCAGGCCCTGTTGGACAGTGTGTCTCCCTAGTTTCAGATTGCCTCCAAGAAGGAGCAGGCATTAACGAGCTTCCCTGTCTCCTTGCAGGGTGGGGCCGAGGATGCGACATTCTCATCTTCTACAGCCAAGATGCGGAGGAATGGTGCCAGTACTTACAGGACCTTTTCATATCCTGCCATCAGGTCCGCAGCCAGAAGATGCGGACATACCGGCTGGGTCCGGATACCTCCTTCTCTGCCCAGGACCTGTGGGTGTTCCGGGATGCACGGTGCATGCTGGTGCTACTGTCTGCGGGGCTGGTGGAATGTTTCTGCCAGCCAGGACTGCTGCCGGTGCTGCAGCGCGCCTTCCACCCTCCGCAGCGGGTGGTGCGGCTGCTGTGCGGAGTGCAGTCAGAGGATGAGGACTTTGAGACCTTCTTTCCGGAGTGGGCGCATTGGCAGGAGCTCACCTGTGATGATGAGCCGGAGACCTACCTGGCGGCTGTGAGAAAAGTCATTTCTGAAGGTAAGGAAGAGAGGCGCGCTCAAGCGGAATCACGTAGAGCGGCATTCTAGATCCAGGCGAAGTATCTTTATCTGATACTTGTT
This sequence comes from Microtus oregoni, assembly GCF_018167655.1. Lineage (NCBI taxonomy): Eukaryota > Metazoa > Chordata > Mammalia > Rodentia > Cricetidae > Microtus > Microtus oregoni. The sequence continues at coordinate 19,715,416 of NW_024543071.1, forward strand.
GGTTATTTGTGTTAGAAAATGAGGAAAACTCTCCTCGGAGCCGGTGTCCCCCGAGGCTCTAGCTCAGGGAGAGAGTACTTCCTACCACGTGCAAGGCCCTGGAGTCAATCCTCCAGAGATTTAGGCAGTTCTTGGTTTAGAGCAGCCAGATTTCTAAGATGGGATAGGTTGAACCTTCTTTCTAGAATTTTCTATGCTTCGGACGACACAGAATCCAGGTTCCCTACTACAAGCAGGATAGGAAGGAGAGACTTTGATGATTATGGTGTGACTGGCTCGCCCACCAGCCCTTATCACTGCAGCCCTCCCTGCGTGCCTTCCGCTTCCACTCTCTTCTTTGCAGTGATCTTGATAGCACTGTTGAAATGTCAATTAAAAAGAACCCATTTATGGAGCAATAACCCTCTTTTTTTCTCATCGGCCCACCTTCTGTCGTTCTCACTGCTTCTCCTTTCAAACTGGTAACTTTCCAGTCCTTTCTGCAGGGCTGATGACTTCCCTGGGGCCAGGATATGACACATACTCTGATTAACAGAAGCAGAAGATGAGCCCTGGGATGGTTGCAGGTCACAGCTTTTCTTCCCCTTTTGGCTTTTCTTTTTGGCCTTCGTGCAAGCCGTGAGCAGGCTGTGCGTCTGCCTTCTGTTTCCTTGCCATTTGAGAGCTTACATACTTGGCGCCAGCCAAGAAAGCTGGACAATTACAGGCCCAATTCCCTTTGCCTCGGTAGTTCCAGGTGTAACGTGCGCATTAAGGTAGCTCATCCATCCCCTCTTCCATTTCCTGATCCAAAGCCAGAATTTACCAACTCTAAGATGGGCCTGGTGGTTCCTACAGGCTTGAAATCCCAGCTCTTTGAGAGACAGTAGCAGGAAGATCCAAAGTTCAAGGTCGGCCTGGGCTACACACAGTAAGTTCAAGGCCAGACTCTGTTTTAGGGTGGGGTGGACGAAGGTGCGGAGAGGGCTGAGAATGTAGCTCCATTCTGAAATACTTCCTCGGCCCTAGTGTGTGCAAGGATGGAGGTTCAATCCCCAGGACTGAAGCAAGAACAGCAACTCTGTGTCCTGGTTTGCGTTCTGGTGCTGTGATAACGCATGCGGACCAAAGATCATCTGGGGGAGGAAGGGATTTATCCCAGCTTCCATGTTTTAGTTTGTCACCAAGGAAAGCTAAAGCAGGGACTTCAGGCAGGAGCTCCAGTCAGAATCCAATGGATGAATGCTGCTTACTGGCTTACTCCCTAAGGCTTGCTCAGCTTGCATTCTTACACAGACTAGAACCACCAACCCACAGGAAAGCCCTTCCCAGACAATTGCTCATCAAACAAATGCTCCAAAGACATGCTCGCAGGTCAGTCTGATGATGGCAATTCTTCAGCTGAGGTTTCCTGCTTCCTGGGTGATATAACCTGTGAGTATGACCAGGTCTCAGCATAGTAGAGTCGTGTTCACTTTGTAATACAAATAACAGGTGTTTTTTGTTTTTTTGAGACACGGTTTCTCTGTAGCTTTGGAGCCTGTTCTGGAACTAGCTCTTATAGACCAGGCTGTGAACTCACAGAGATCCTCCTGCCTCTGCCTCCCGAGTGCTGGGATTAAAGCAAGTACTGGTGTTAATGCAAGAGATGACTCACTTGAAGTGCTTGGGACCCTGTTAACAATTTTCTAGAGTTCGCTCATTTTGACTTTGAAATGACAGGAAAAGCACACCATTCACATGTACATGATCATGTTTCATTGCTTTTTGGGAGCTGTGTGCCATGCAAACTTACAAAGAACCCAGACACACTAGTTGCTCCTCCCCAAGGGTGACTTCATTGCAGTGGCTCATGCAGCGTCATTGCTGGCCACCGTGATCTGCCAATCAATTATTCAGAGCTCCCTAGAAGGATTGCCATTTCACAATATGTACTCATCATTAGTCTCTTAAACAGGATTGTGCCGATATTTTAAAAATTTAAAGGGAGTAAATCGGGAGCATGGAGACCATGGGAGAGGGTAGAAGGGGAGGCGAGAGAATGGGAGGGGAGTGGAGAAAAATAAAGAGCTCAATAAAAACAATAAAAAAATATAAAAAATTAAAAAAAATCAAACAAAAATATCGGCTATAATCCTACAGCATAAAGATAACAGCTAATATTTTGGTATGCTTCAAGGTAATCTTAATGATAGATTTAAAAATATATAATGTATACTTACACAACTGAAGGAAAGTTTTACAACCTAAAAAAAAATTAAGGCAGTGGTGGTACATGCCTTTAATCCCAGTACTCAGGAGGCAGAGGCAGACAGATCTCTGTGAGTTTGGGGCCAGCCCAATTTACAAGAGCTAGTTCCAGGACAGGCTAGAAAGCTACAGAGAAACCCTGTCTCAAAATAAATAAATAAATAAATAAATAAATAAAAGTTTGAGAAGAAGTACATTGAGAAAGTGCTTGCTTAACATATGTTAGGTCCCAGATAGGGTGCTGGAGGCAAAGAACTTGTACTGCTCTAGCAGAGAACCTGAGTTTGGTTCCTAGTACCCAGGTCAGGTGGCTCTCAGCTCCTCTGGGAGCTGTGGGTTCCTAGGGTATCTATACCCACATGCACATACATGCACACAAACACACACGTGCACATATAACTAAAAGTAGGATAAAAAAAATCAACCTTAAAAAGTACAAGGGGATACTTTTAATAAGATTTGGGAACATCCAGTGGTGAGACATCTACCTACATCCATCTCCTCTGGTAGCTTATGATTTGCTCTATTTTACTCTGGACTACGACGACGCCGTGCTCTGTGAGGCTTCACCTCCCAGTGCTTCAGAAAGGTGAATTCCTTCACAGTAGTCCTTTTGTTCCAAGGACAAACAACCTATTGTCGGAACGAGGTTATTTCAATAAGCAATGAAAATAAGCTGCTTCGTGGGAAATCTGCCGTTCAGAATCAATGGGACATATAGAATTATGAAATAGTGGGGGATGGAAACTCAGAGTGCTGGTGGTCACACACAGTCAGACTCGAATTTGAGTAAATGCTTCTCAAATTTTCATGTGCAAAGAAGAACTTGTGGACATTATTAGTAGCATGTGTTGACTGAAGGCTGGGTGGAACTCAGGAGCCTGCATTTCTCTTTTTAAAAATTTATTTATTTATTCTTCTCTCATACATTACACCCCAACTGCAGTTCCCCGCTCCACTCTTTCCAGTCCCTCCCTCCCAACTTCCGACTCCCACAGATCCACTCCTCTTCCTTTCCCTTCAGAAAAGAGCAGGAATCCCAGGGATATCAAACTGGCCTAACAAGTTACAGTAAGACTAAGCACAGACCCTTATATCAAGGCTGGATGAGGCCACTCAGTAAAAGGAAAAGGGTCCCAAGAGCAGGCAAAAGAGCCAGAGACACTCCTACTCCCACTGTTAGGAGTCCCACAGGAACACCCAGCTACACAACCATAATATAGCTTTTAAGACCTAAGTCAGAGCCATAGAGGGTCCCTGATTGTCACCCTGGTGTCTGTGAGACCCTGTGAGCTCTGGTTAGTTGAAGAATCTACATTTCTAGCAAGCTCCTATGCTGTTGCCAGTGTGGCCCAGGGTCCACCACCTTCAGGTCACTGGTCACAGCGCCATTGTGCCTGAGCCATTTTCTCAAAGCCTCAGTTCTCTGGAAACCAGGGCAGCTCCTGTAAACTGGCTGGTCTAGGTATAAAGTTAGACCAGTGTTTGATGGTTAAACTGTTAGTTTTCAACATGGAGCCCCAGTGTTCTCTTCTACTTACAAAGTCTGTGTGTTCACTCTGGCAGGTTTTAATTGTTCAGTTCTCTACATAAAAATGCTTCTGACTTTCAGATGGGGTCCTACACTACTTTAATCTGTTCTTTCTTCACTTAATAATTGATAATTATTTCTATCTCATGAAAAAATATTTTGGAGGTTTTACAATATCTCTAAGTTTGGCAATCTCCTTAAAATTGAACATATGTTTTAATTAGAGTCTGCAGTGTGTTGGAGTTTATCTTCCTAGTTCTTCATCTGTAAAATGATGGGGTTGGACTAGATGATGTGGAAGGTTCTTCCAGTCTCCTGGGCTGTAGTATATCATGAAGCACTTACTGCAACTTTTCAGTGGACCCAGTTCAGTTCCCGGAAAGAATGCTTGGCAGTATAGGAGGCTGTCCCGTTGTTCTGGATTCTTTGCTGGACTTGCTGGGTGATTGTTTTCAAATAAGGAAGTGAGAAAACCCGAGGTATAGCACAGCAATTATTTCCTCTTTTTACCGAAGCTCTATTCTTTGCTGCAAGTCTCACTGGAATACAAAAATAGATTCTGTGAGACTATGTGGGAAAGAACTCGCTGGTGGGTGATACTGAGTTTGCTTCAGAGGCTCTTCTGTGTGTGTGTTTGCTCAGATGCCCATATGCATGCTTGCTCACATGCTGAGAGTGGAGAGAGGCACGAAAGCTTTTGTTTAGCATTGCAGCAGTGATAGTATCTGCTTTTGAAATTGATTGTTTATTGTCTATGTGTGTTCAGGTGTGCAGAGGCCAGAGATTGACCTTTGGTGTCTTCCTCTATTGCTGTCCACCTTGTTTTTCAAGATAGGTTCTCTCACTGAACCTGGAACTTACAGATTGGCTAGACTGACTGCTCCCCCCACCCCCACTGTCATTTCTCCAGCCCTAAGACTACAGACAAGCCCCAACATGTCTAACTTTTAGGTGGATGTTGGGGTTTGAACTCAGGTCCTTAGGCTTGTGCACAGTGTACCGTACCAACTGAGAACCCAGCCCTTGTCTGCTTTCTTCATTTGCATTATCCTCTACCTGCTTCCCCTGCCTCACCACACCTTCTATGTTTCAGGAGGTCTCATGGTATCCAAAATTATATATAATGTGTTTCCCCTTTGGTTCTTATGGGAAACTGTGAGAAGGTTATGTCTATATCTGGTTTTCTTTGTGGACATTAGCATTCCATTGGTTTTTACTTCCCAGTTTTATTGAAGTATAATTGACAAATAAAATTAAAAGTACTCTAAGTACAAAAATAAGGATTTATAATACATACATAGTGTAAAAATAATTAGCACGGTCAAATTAGTTAACATATCTCCTTTGCCCGTGGTGTTGTTGTGTGTGTGCGTGTGTGTGTGTGTGTGTGTGTGTGTGAGCGTGTGCATGTGTTGAGAACTCTTTGCAAGCTTCGAGTAAACACTATGGTATTATTAACTCTAACTTCTGTTTTGCACAAAAGACTCCCAGAGCTTACTCATTTCCAGACTGCAGTGTGAACCTTTGGATGGAGTGCCATCCCCAGCCTCCATCCCCTCCCAGCCCTGACCACCATGGGCTAACCTACTTCTGTGAGTCTGACTTCTTCAGATTCTGTGTGTAAGGGAGCTCATGCAGTATTCGTCTTTCTGAATCTGGCTGGCGACCCTTATCATAATGTCCTCTTGGCTCGTTCACAGTGCAAATGACAGGATTTTCTACTGTTTTGTGGCTGAGGAATATTCCTTTTTGCAGTTTGTCAAACAAGAAGGGATATTTTCCCCAAAAGTTACATATGCTTATCACAATGCATAAAAATGTTTTTAAAAATTATTTTCCCTTTTCACAAATAAATGATGAGAATATTCACATGCTTCATGGCTAATTTTGTGAATCTCTGTTGATTTCTTCCCTCTCGTATTCCTCTACTGCTCCCATAGACAGAGTGGAGCACCTGCACCGAGTGTCCCTGCGTCCCATGGACTTGACCCTCAGCCTTACGGTGGGTTTGGTTGTTGAACCTTATCTATCAAAGGTTTCCCTTTGTGTCCCAGTTTAGTCTGATATATGAAACAGCTAGTAATAAGTTAAAAGCTTGAATGTGCATGGGTGTGTGGTGTTTGTGTGTGTGTGTGCGCGTGCAGGTGCTTGTGTCTGTGCATTTGCTCACAGAGGCCAGAGGAGGATGTTGGGTATCCTGATTAATTGCCTTCTGCTTTGCTCATTTGCAATAGGATATCTTACTGAACCTGGAGCTAAACTGACAGCCAGCAAGCTGCCAGTCCTGGCTCCCGTCTCTGTCTCCTTTCCATAGCACTAAGATTCTGGGCACACACAGCTGCGCATGGCTTTAAAAACATTTATTTTTTTGGTATATAATAGAATGGGTGCTGGGATACTAGCTTGGGTCCTCATGCTTGTGCAGCCAGTGCTCTTACCCACTGAACATCTCTAGCCTGGGCGAGTTTCTTGGTTTTCGACAGTGACTCAGTAAAATGCATTGAACATCCTATGTGCTTTTATCCCTGCACAAGTGTAGATGGGCAGATGGTCTTACTGCCACTGTACATCTGGGGAAACTGAGGCTCAGGAGATTCAATGCCCATGTGAAGAACAAGCAGCTCACTTCAGCACCGAAGGTTTTTTGGGCTTTAGAATATCCCCCTCTTTGCCTTGCATTTTCCTGTCTCCCTTCCCCACCTTCCTCTTTCTTGTTCAGACTAGAAATGAAATAAGGGGAAAGAGCAGAGGAAACTGAGGCCTCTGTCAGCTCTCGAAACCACAGATTCCCAGACCGGGCAGAGCCCTGACAGTGCTTGTATGCAGGACTCCACCTCTGAGTCACTGAACCCAAGTCTCTGGGGTCAGCCCTGGGAATATGAATTTTAAAATGCTTCAGGGGCAGTTTACTCGGCAGCTCTGGGCTCTGTCTGGGGCCTGGTGTTCCACCATTCAATTCTTCTGGTCAGAAGAGGCAGCAAACCGAGGGCTGTTCCGGGAAGTCACGGGGCAGCAGTCCCAGGGGCTCAGAGTTTGGTTGTAACTTATTGGCACAGGCCCTCAGAGAAGTCAGACCCTCTCAGAGAAGGGGAAGTTGCTGTGCTCGCTCTGTGTGGTGGCATCGTGGATGGTAAGTTATGGATAACTTTTGGGCTTCCTTGAGGCGGAGGGGTTGGAGCTGGCTTGAGATCTGTTGGACTGGACACGTTTTGTCCTGTGTGGCTGTGGACTTTCGATCTCGATCTTTCTGGGCCGTGGTTTAGATGACTCTGCAGCCAGCTCCTTGTCATAGCCTCACACCCCACCCCCCACAGGTGCTTTCTTCATACTTTCCCCTTTGAAATGATCTGTGCTTTGGGGAAGGAGGTGCCCTGGCTGGGAGAGTGAAATCTTTCTGGGGCCATCACAAAGCTACAGTCTGTCCGAATGTCATTATGACAAGGCCCCTGACGGTCCTCTGAAACCAGGGCCACTGTTTGCTCTCCAAACTACGCGACTTACTGCCAAGCATACCTGGAACAGTTAATAAAGACTCATGCCCAAGGAAAGGCCAGTGCCCGAGGAATTTCCACGCCCCTTGGAACTACAGATTTCCCCCACAAAGTTGTGTGCTCCAGGGGCAGGGGGTGGTAAGGGTGACCTCCCCACCCCCACACATTGCTCTACAAGCTAGCTGCACAACAGACTTCACCCTTCACCTCTCCCTTCACTCAGATGTCTGTGCTCTTTCAGAGAGAGCTTCTGTGTGCCCTTCGGTTGAGAGCGATTGGTGGGCTGCTGTGAGAAGGTAGTGTGGGGTTCCTGAAGGCCTCTGGGGCAGGAATCTCAAGCTTCCACCTGTCTGTGTAAATTAATGTCGGTGGGAATGGTGTCATCAGACAGGGATTTTGTTTGTTTATTTGTTTGCTTGCTTGCGTTGTGGAGAGGGTCTCAACTATATAGACCTGGTCGGTCTACAACTCAATATCTAGACCAGGCCGGTCTCCAGTCCACAGAGATCTGCCTGCTTTTGCATCCCAAGTGCTTAGATTAAAGGTCGGCGCCACTACACTCTGCTTAGATGTAGGCATTTTACCCACCCATCTCTTCCTATGTTGTTTCAGTATGTTTTTTGATTCTTGTCTCCCCTGGGACCATTGTTCGTAGAACTCAGAAGGGGTCCACAGTCTCTTATTCCTGAGATGCTCTGCTCTAGACATTACTTCGTTTGATCCCTGTGATTTCTCTCTGAGGCAATGCTGATATCATCTTCATCTTCAAGATGGCAGAAGCAAGGTCCCAGAAACGCCATGCCTTGCTCAAGGTCACAGCTTTTTCATCTGTAGAAGATCAGGGCCAGGGATGTCTGATCTGCAGTCTGGTGTCTAGCTTCTTTCTTTCTTTCTTTCTTTCCTTCCTTCCTTCCTTCCTTCCTCCCTCCCTCCCTCCCTTTCTTTTTTTTCTTTTGGGTTTTTGAGACAGGGTTTCTCTGCAGCTTTGGAGCCTGTCCTGTCCTGGAACTCACTCTGTAGACTAAGCTGGTCTCGAACTCACAGAGATCTGCCTGCCTCTGCCTCTTGAGTTCTGTGATTAGAGGTGTGTACCGCTACTGTCCGGCATCTAGCTACTTCTTTATCCAGCTGGCAGGGTCAATCTTTCCTCTGATGGTGCTTGTTAGGCTGTTCCCAGAGCCCCACGCTGGGGTCAGGTGAGATCTGCTGCCCCGTGTCTACATCCCAGCACGGTCTAAGATACACACAGTGCATGTTGCGTGGGCAATGGGAAATTTTCTAGTAGTTGCTGTTAGAAAAAAAAATTGCTGTAAAAAGATAGGCAAAATTAATCTTCGGATTTATTTAGCTCAGTCTATTTTTATTTTAATAGACATTAAGTATAAGAGCTACTTAGGGAGCAGGAGAGATGAGTCACATGGCATGTGCTTTAAAACACGTCTACCGTAGCTCCTTCAATTATTTATCAGTGCAGTCAGTCACTGAGGAGTTTTTGATGAGTATCTGCCAGCTGCTGTCCTGTTGTATGGTTCTCCTCTTCATCCTCTTCTTCTCTCTCTGGTCTCTTTTCTTGTGTGTGTGTTCTTTCTCAGTAACCCCCCCCATTTTTGAAACTTCCTGTATTTTCAAAATAATTTTAAATGATGTGTATTATTTCTGTGTCTGTGTATGTGCATGTGAGTGTAGTGTGTGAGGAGGCCAGAAGAGGGCACTGGATCCCTGGAAGCTGTTGTGAGCGGACAGACTTGGGTGCTGGGACTGAGCTGAGGTCCTTTGGAAGAGCTCTATACACTCTTACCCATCTCTGTGCTCAAATTTTCTGTGTTTTATCACCTGCTTTGCTGTGTTCCCAAGATCTAGAAGTTCAGTGTTAACACAAATTGTGTCTGCTGAACAATAGGGCTTCTGCCTTTGCTAATGACCAGTCACCACCTGAAGTGGTGAGACGGAGCTCCTGGCAGCCTTTGTGAAGACTGAATCACACTGGGGCACTTGATTGCCCTTCAGGAAATCATGCTTGGGTCGGGTCCTGGCCGAGTAGGTTATTGTCTGTCAGTGAGGTAGACTGCCGCAGACTCCAAGACCCGGACAGCTCTCTTCATGCTGACATGGAAACCAATAAAACTGATTAAAGGGGAGAAACAAGAGACAGAAAAGTGTGCCTCTATAATCTTAGTTAGACATTTAAAAGGAGTACTTATCCACGCTGATAGGCGTATCTATGAGGATATGCTCTTAGTTTCTTTCTAGAAAGAGACACAAGAAACTGTCCCAGAAGGGTACTCTTGGGTAGATGGAAGGCATTTTGAACTATTGCTGTAGATGTTTCCCCAATGTTTTATTTTTTCTATGTTTATGATTTCCTTTCAGTTAGGGACCTTCGAGAAAACAATGATGGGGATTTTGTATATGTAGAGGAAGGTGTTGGGTTTTTGTCCTCTGTTCCAAGTAGGCTGAACTGAAGATTGAGTTCCTTGTGAAAACCCTTTGGCCTTTTCCCCCCGAGACAGGTCTTCTGGTAAGAGGAAGTGACGTAGCGTTGGTTTGCGCCATTGCTGCCAAGTCTACACAGTCGCTCACCTGGTGTGGCCCACGCCTGTGAAGAGTGAACTGCTGTTTCTAAGAGAGATTCACTCTCTTAGAATTTAGGATTTGACTCTTGTTAGGTTTGTACTGAGGACCTGTTGCTGCAGTCTGTGGGGACTCCTAAAGTGCACAGATGGACATTAGCTGCAGCTGGCAAGTCGCTTGGCCACTCTGGACCTCTTCCTGTCCTCTTTAAAATTCTAGGGTGGGGGTGGTATAGAGATATGAGTTGGCACCTCAGACGCTTATAGCCATGAAATCCCATGATTTTGGTTCCATAGCTTTTTACATACTTTCTCTTCCATTGCTGTGTCTCAAAGTGAGACTTTCCTAAACGTCATCAAGTATATTTACAGTGCATTCATTTCGGCTCAGAAGTCTTTACAGCAGGGCTTAAGCAAAGCCTGAAGTGCCTTCTCAGTGGTTGCTTTCAGTTTATGGACATTAGCGGCTCGATCTTAGACGGTAGCATCACACCTTCATCCTATGGGATGGTAGGGCTTGTGCAGCTAACATTTTTCTTTTTTTCCTATGTTCTGCAGGAAGATACACACATGTGGGTTCTTAGGATGATGATGGGGACAGGGGAAATGAGGGCAGGTGAGCATGACAGAGCAGTTCTGTTAATTTCCCCCCATTACCGGTTTTCACAGCTTCTCGATTTAGTTTCCACCAGTCAGTCACATGACCAAGAGTATGGCTGAGAGGCCCCCAAGTAGGATGGTTTAATACTGTGAATGACTCTTGACTTTCCTATTTAGAGAAAATCACTACAGCCACATTTAAGCTTGTCATATGGACTTTTGGGCCGAAAACTATCTGTTTTAACAATTTCCAAAATGTAAACTTGAACAAAAGGCAGCTTGCATACAAGACACAGAAAAATGAATATAGTCAGTAATTGAGGAAAATAGCTTCTTTTGTGTTGAGGAAGAAAGACAGACGGGGACTTTCTGGTTTTACTTTTTCATGCTTAATAAAAATTAATAATCTCCACAGATGATGTTTTATACATGTATGTGCCTGACAAGTGGTGGAAGGACCGATGGCTAGCTGGGTTGGTAAAAACCAGTATGGGGCTGTTTGTGGTACACTTGTTCTCATTTTGAGCATCCCAGTTGACGAGGAAGATTTCCCCATGTGCATCCTACCGCGGGGCCCACATTGCTGGTGGCTTTTGCATTGTTGACCATTGCTGTGGAGTGATTTGTCTTGGGACACACAATCCAGATGTTTATAACAGTTTATTCAAAGGTCTGTAGAGTACATTCATTTTATCTTGTGCATATATTTAAGCATGTAGAACTGCTTATCCCATAAAAGAACCGAGGAAAACAGCCTGAGGTCCACTGGGATGTATGCAGATCCATAAGTAGTCGAGATGAAATTGTGCCTTTTGTTTTTCAAGAAAAGGGATCATGAAAGTGAAGGTATCTGTAATTTGGAAGAAACTTCTAGAACTGGTTTAATTTTGTTTTTGGAATTTGTCATCTGAATGTGTGTGACCTTCCCATTACCTTTCCACAGTTATAGTTGTATCCAAATCTTATATAAAATAATGGGGGAGAGGCTGCACATTTTGTCCAACAAGGTGCTAGTTTCACAAGCAGCCTGTGGGCTCTTTCGTGAACATCTGATAACACAGGAAACAGAGAAGGAGGCCTATGATGAAATGAAAGTGCTCTACTTTAAATTAGACTAAAATAACTTTCCACCTACATGGAGAGCTAATGGTGGAAACTGTCTGTAGTAAAATAGGATATGCATTAACAATAACGATGCATGTATAGGATGTTGATTTTTTTTTTGAGATAAGGTTTCTCTGTGTAGTTCTGGCTGTCCTGGACTCACTCTCTAGACAAGGCTGGCCTCGAACTCAGAGATCTGCCTGCCTCTGCCTCCAAAATTCTGGGATTAAAGGCATGTGCCACCACTGATCAGCTGTTGATATGATTTTTTGATCATATAAAATGTGGTAAAACATTTATGTTCTAGGATATTTCCACCTGATATCCCCAGACTAGCCAACTTGTTACTTGTTCTGACCCACCCCCCTTTCATGTTCTGACGCATTTGTCAAAGCCTTGGTTTGTTTCCAGAGGTCTCCAGATGTGGTTTATACTTTTGTGAGATGTCTTTTAGGAAACATGCAGTACTGAAACTATTGTACCACAATCCAGCAGTCTAAAGGTTTATTTTTGTTTTGAAGTCATTTGGAATTCTGAGTCCTCGTGGATTATATAAATCCTAAATGTTACATTGCTCCAGTCCTCCCTGTGGTCAAGGTTGTTTGGGTAACTAGACATTGCCCATACTCCGGAAGCCATCAAACTTTAGAGTTTCTGGTGGGAAAACTGAGAAGTAGAGCAAGCAAGGTGGAAAGACAGAATATGAACGACAGAGAAGAAATCTTTTAGAGTCGCCTGTCCCACTTCTTTGAGCAAAGTAGATGCAGATGGCTTAGATTCCTTTACTCTTAGGATGCGGGGGCAGAAAGGAGACAGTTTGTATTTCTATCCAAAAGATATCATTGAACTTTATGGAATGACTCTCATGGGTGAGGCATCACATAAGATCCAAAAGAAACTTGCTCAAAGAGTGAGATTCAAATCCTATCCTAATGAAGTTCATGTGTCATACCAGGAGAAGGGCATTCAACAGCCACTGACACACTAACCAACCGCCAAGAGAAGCCAGAAGGCTCCCTTTAACTCATGTGTTCCAACATTCCTGGAAATCCTTTTAGAATAGTTACTTGCATCATCTTTTAAGGGAAGGATGTGTGCCTTGAGCATCCATCCTGAAAAAAGAGAATGGGCTTGCCTTATATTTACAGCAGATGTTCTGCCCGGGGTCGTTAGTGGCAACCCAGAGTTAATCACAGCTCTCAGGGTAATCATTTTCTCAGAATAGTGATTAGAACAGTATAACAGCAGAGTAGCATTCCTCAGGCACTCTGTTTTAAGCTAGTATCTTGCTTGTTTCTAGACTGCAGGGATGCTACTATGTGCATACTGACATAGTCCCACAGCTTGAAAAATCTCTAGTTTATCTACATGTGTGCTGTTTGGAAAAATGGACCAAAGATTAAGTAGAAAATTAATGCATACAAAAGGAAAATCAATTAGAGTCAATGTAAAAATCCAAGAGAAATGATGGGACCGTTAAAAATAAGGGTCTGTTTCCCGACCTGGTGGTTTTAGCTGAAGGCAAGCTAAGCAAAAGCCCAGAGGAGAAAGTTCAAAAACAAGCCCATGCAGGCTCACAACAGATATTTTCACATCAGAGAAGAGACTATTCCGCCCTTAACTGTTTTACTTAACTGAAAAACTGTTTGCCATTTTAGTGGGAGGCAAAGGAGCAAGACTAAGTATAGTTATTCATCCCGCCACCTAGTCATTCAGTCACTCAGCCAGCCTTCTAGCCTTCCTGCCACCTAGCTGTCCATCCATTCAGCCATTCACCCAACTACCTACCCATTTTGTCACCTAAACATCCACCTACCTAGACATCCATCTACCCACTCATCTGTCTACTCATACACCCATCCATTCACTCTCTATCTACCCATTCACCCATCTACCCACTCATCCATCCATCTTCCCACACCACCCAGCTGCCATCCATCAATCCACTCATCCATCCATCCATTTATCCATCCACACATCCACCAATCCATCCATCCGTCCATCGTCCATCCATCCAGCATCTATCTAACCATCCACAATCCATTCGTCATCTATCCATCCACCCATCCATCCATCCACCCACTCATCCACCCATCCATCCATCCACCCATTCATCCATCCACCCATCCATTCATCCACTCATCCATCCATCCATCCATCCATCCATCCATCCATCTATTCATTCATTCATTCATTCATTCATTCTTACGTCTATTCATTATAACGTTTGTTTTTAGTTTCTGTACTATTTATTAAGTAAATCTCAGGAGAGCCAGGGCTTAGTTCACTAACTCCAAGAGGTCAAACAGTCCTTGCCACATTGCAAGCCCCCCATACATTGTTGAGCTACTGAATGGAATGACTGGGGAATTTCAAGTTCTGTCAGACGAGACGTTACTAGTGGATATGACTTTGTCATGGCGAACGCTGTTTCTCAAACATGAGATCTATCTTGAGATTTTTGAAGGCCTGCATTGGAACAGTCAGAAGGGCAGAACCTTTTCTTTGTTTCCACAGGAGACCGGACAGGGGGTGTGGCTAAATCTACAGTGGTGGCAGCAATACCAGCTTGGGGGCACTCAATCAGAAGCCAGCTGGAGAGTGGGTAGCTAAAAGGCGTGTACTTAAATTTCACGGGAAAGGCTTGATTCCATAGAAGGAATATTTTCTGATATGTGTAAGGCCCTTGATTTAACCTTTAGAACCAGGGAAAAAAAAGATAAAATTGCAGTGTGTTTCCTGGGTATGGCACAGGCCTGTAGAAGCCCCAGGACCTAGAAGGCTGAAGTAAGAGGATTGAGAATCCGAGGTCAGCTTGGGCTATATGGTGAGTTACAGACCAGACTGAGCTATATAATGAGACCCTCTCTCAAAAATCCAATAAACAAACAAAAAGTAGTAAATTTGAAAATGTTTGATTCGGGTTGGAGCTGGTGAGACAGCTGAGAGGTAAAGGTGCCTGCTGATGGGAGGAAGGCAGATACTGAAAGTTGTCCTCTGATATCTACACATATTTGACAAACATGAGTGTACACACACACACACACACACACACACTAAAAAGAATTTGATCAAGACTTTCATTTTTAAAAGGAAACCAAAAAGTCAAAATTGACTTAATCTTAGTTGTGTAGAGCTGCACCGAGACTGAACCAGCTGTTTGCTGTGCCTCATGCAGGGGGTTTGGATATATCTTTCTGAATTTTTCTGGTACAGTTTTATGCTAGAACAATATGTTTTTCTTCAGATTAAATTTACTTTTTAGAATAACTGATGAAATATAATTCACAGCATGTTCAACTTCCTCAGTCTTTTCCAACGCCTCATCTCTATCGTTGTGCATTCTCGTCATTTGTTTATTTTGAGACAGCTTTGCTTAACAGTCCAAGCAGGTCCTGAACTCTTAACCCTCCTGCCTCAGCCTGCTAACAGTGGGAATCCAAGGCATGTACCACTGTGTTCAGTTCTGGTCACCATTAGAATGTGTTCCTATTAGTTTTGGTTTGTTCAGAAGGTACAGTCTTCAATGACAGTGCTTTAGTGTCACTTCTGTGTGTGCGTTTGTGTGTGTGTGTGCAAGAAGGTTTCTATGTAGTCCATACTGGTCTTGAACTCATTATGTAGGAAAGAATAACTTTGAACTCTTGGTCCTCTTGCCTCCATCTGTGTAGAATTGGAATGATAGGCATGCACCACCACTCCTGGTTAGATCCAGCAGTTTCCAAACACCACTTCCATCAGCTTTATACTTCCATCTGCTTCTTTTGCAACATCTGGAATTTCTTGTAAAATCAGGCTTTGCATTTATACTTTATTGTGGAAAAAATTCTTAAGTCTGATAGAGAGAAAGCATTAAAATTGTTACATGCATGTGCATTGGGAGTGACCAAGCAGAGCTGCTGGGGTTGCTCAGCACATGAAGATGCATCAGAAGTGACCAAGTAGAGCTGCTGGGGTTGTTCAGCACATGAAGATGCATCAGAAGTGACCAAGTAGAGCTACCGGGGCTGCTCAGCGCATGAAGATGCTTGCCATCAAACCTTTCATCTTGTGTTCCTTCCCTGGAACCCCCGTGGTAGAAGGAGAGAACCAACTCATTTAGGTTGTCCTCTGACCTCTTTGTGCATGCCTCAGTATGTGTGCCATACCCCACTCCCCAAATAAGGAAAGGAATGATAAATTTTTAAAAATGGGCTAATATATGAGAGGTATTTAAGTAGGGACCAATTCTGAAAATGAGTTGATTTTGTTAGTAAAATATTTTATGTTGTAAAAAGGTGGCTTCTTAATGCCATGCTGACTACAGGGCATTGGAATAGAGATATTTAAGAAATAGCAAGGTTGCCAGAGTTGAAAGCCAGAATGTTGTATGGCTCAGAACACCAAACTTCATTTCGTTAAGCAAAAGAACTAAGGGACTGAACATCCTAACACATGGGCAGTTCATTCCACTCGAGAGATTGGTTGGGAAATTCTGCCACTGTAGATGGAGTTCTGAAGAGAAACAGTTTCAACAGGTTGAAACAGTGTCCCCAGGCCAACAGTTGAGCTCCCAGGCTTCCTCAGACACTGCACGGAAAACTCCTGAACAAACCCACTGCACCACTGTGGTCTGACAAAGGGCAAGGCTGGCTTCCAGGGACTACGTGAAGAAGATCTGGAGGCCCGAAGTGACCACAAGCTCAATGTTCCTCGGCAAGGGGGTGTACTGTGTGAAGAAGTCTCCAGTCACTCTTCAGAACAGTGGCCAGATGCTAAAACCGGCCTCACTAATAATATATACAGACTCCGACTGTAATCTATCTAGAGTGGCCATTCCCAGGAGAGGAGGAGTGGGGAGATAGATGGGCAGAAGCCAGGCCCTCCACCCTGAGTTCAGCCCTACAGGCTACACTTTGCTGTCCTCATAGAGAGGAGCTCAAGAAGACAGAACTCCCAAAGCATCTGCAGGAGCTAATGGAGGAGCAGGCATCATGTTGTCGGGCCAGCCTCCCAGGGCAGGTTAGGAGTTAGAATCAGGGGTAGCTGAAGACAGCGTTCTGGGAGGGTAAAGGAAGAACACTTGTGGAGTTGTTGTTGTTGTTTTGATTTTAATAAAGCATTGGGTTTAGACCAAGATGGTATTTGGAGGAACTGTCAGCTAGAGGACTAGCCCATGGCCTTTCATTCAAGATTAACTGCAGGTAGAGAACTGAATGGTTACACATCCTACTTAAATGAGAGATGGTTAGGGTGGTACATGTGCTATTAACTTGATCTAATCCTTCCACAATACATTCATATTTCTGAACAACATATTGGGTATGATAATAAGAAGAAATTTTGTCTATTTATTTAAAAATAAATGGAATCCATATCAGATTTTATGGTGCGATAGTACAGTATTTTCCATGGGTGCATGCATGCTTTATGACAATACCATCAGCTGCTGAGTTCCTCTGACATCTTCTAGCCCTTTGATTGTTATCAGCAACCCCTCTCTGATCAGTGCTGATGAACCATGAAGGGGTGTTTACGGCCGCCTCATCTCCAGTGTGGGTGAGAAAGAGGCCAGTTAGAGGGAGCAAAAGCTCTTGACAGGCAGGGTTGGTCCTACAGTGCACAGTGTCAACGCCATGAAGTGTTCGTGGGACAGGCGGCAGCGTTGTGCGTCCCTCAACTAGCAACATCTTCCTGGCAGTAAACAAAGAGAAAACAATGTATGTGATCCTGCAAGGTTTCTTCCAGCAAATTCTTATCCCTGATCTACTCCTGTTTTCTCATAATGTCTATTCCAAACAGCTCTCACTAGCCTCCCAACCATTGCCTACCAAGATGCCTCTCCAGGCTCATGTTTCTGCATAAAGCATTGATGGGATGAAGCAAGGGATGATGGGTAGATTCAAGGTGTGGTTTAGAAAGGGAGATGGAACAGATGATGAGATGGTTTTGCTGGTAAAGGCACCAACTGCCAAGCCTGATAACTTGAGTTCCTACCATGTGGTAGAAGGAGAGAATTTACTCTTGTGAGTTGTGTACACACACACACACACACACACTCACACACACACACACACACACTTACTTTAAATAAATAAATGTAATACAAATTTTAAAAAAAAATAGGAAAGAATGGCTAAGAGGGCAAGAATGGGCCTGCCTTTCACAAAGGAATAACAGCCCTTAGCTTGACTAGATGACCATGCATCGCAAAGCAACGAATGTAAGGACTAGATTTGGCCCTGGTCAGGCAGCCAAGCTGTGCTGCGGGTGGTGGGATGAATAGTATGAAAACTGTGGGTACTTTTACAGACGATGACAAATGGTACCATGTTGCCAAGATGCTGGGGAGATCGCTCAGCACTTGAGTACTTCCTGCTCTTTAGGGGACCTGAATTCAGTACCAAGAACACGTGTGGTATGGCTCACAACTACCTGTAATTCCAAAACCAGGGGATCCTATGATCTGCACACACGCACGCACGCACGCATGCACGCACGCACGCACGCGCTTACACATGTAAAACATAAATCGGGAAAGAAAAGAGGGTGGGGAAATTTGTATCTTTTTTGTTTTAATTCTGCTCTTTACTATATATCCTAAAACCTTCTGTTTTTTTTTAAGTTACTGCTACTGCTAATATTTGTGGTTTGGGTGATCAAAGCCAGACTCTTGCACATGCTAGGCAAACATTCCACTGCCAAGCCGCCTCCCTAGCCCTACTCCACATTCTCCTACCCGTGGGTTTTCTTTTTCTGACTTCCTATAGACCTCAAGAGTGGGCATCCTCACGGAACATCCACTCACACGGAACTCCAGTTTGGTTCTCCAGCCAGACTGTATGCTCTGGAGGAGCAGGGCCGGTATGTTATCCCATGGGCTTCTCTGTTGTGCCTAGCTCAGTGTGAGCACTTGGCGCTCCTAGGAAATACAGTTTGGTTAGCATACAGATTCATAGTTACTTTCAGTCAAAGCTGCTTCCGAGCAGAATGATTAAATTACTCTCTCCTCAGGGTTACAGTCATTATCTGTCACACATTTACACCAACAGCCGACACCTCAACTTACTGAGAAAAGAAATACCCTGGGAACACTCACAATCTAAATAAAGAATCAGAAGCAGCTTCAGATGTGCTCCCGTGATCCTGCTGCCCTCTCGTTAATATATATTTATTATATAACGCCCACTCAGAGAGCCCAGTAGAGATGTGTGCAGTACGGTGCTGCAGAGGGATGGCAGATTCCTCAGCAAGCACAGCAGTTGCTGTCAGGAATCCTCAGAGCTGGGTTGGAGAGATGGATAGATAATCTTGCAGAGGACATGGGTTTGGATCACAGCACCCACATGGCTGCTCACACACAACCATCTATAACTCTAGTTCTAGGGGATCCAATGTCCCTGCATATACATGCACATACACATACATACATAAACTTAAGTAAATAAATACTTTTAAAAAAGTCTTCCTAGAGCTAAGTTAGCATTCGGGCACATTTGTGCTTTAGCACTGGTTCAGCAATGGGCACGCATCTCACATGCTACCCTGTGTTGTGTGGACTAGATATGACAGTTCTGTCTGTGATGGGGACAAAAGGAGATGCTGTCATTTTCAGTGCAGAAGACCATCATTTGCTGCCAGCTCAGCTACAGAGGTGGCACCAGGGCAACTTGGCATCAGACCCGAGGAACAGATGTGGTGGTCACCGCCCTTTCTACCTGGGTGGGCCTGACCGCAAGCCCGCCCTCAGAATTAGGGGAGGGCCGAGGAGTGCCTTCTCTTTACTCAGTTCACATCCTGTGATCGGTTTGTGTTGCTCTAATTGGATGACCACCGGAATGACCAACCAGAGAGCACGTGGGCCTTGTTTGAGATTTGACCCTGGTCATCTAAGAAACTCCGAGAAAAAGCAAGATGTAAGTAACTTGCAAGCTGGCTTTTGTGGCTTTTGTGGATATATTTATTTATGTTTTTTCAAAAGCAGTAAGCCTTCAGCTCTAAGATGCTCAATATGACATTCTTTGCTCCTTTTGACCACAAAAGCCACACATCCGCATCACTGTCAGGAGGCTACGGCAGAAGGCTGTGATCTTCCTACAACCTCTGCTAAAAGAAAAGCAAAGAGTGGAGGCGAAATCTCCAGTGTAGGCTGCAGTGTGTACATTGTTCAGACGCTGTAGCTCTTAGAAAAGGATTTTTGCCTCATCCTTGGATTGGCTTCTTCATTGGCTAAGTGGTATGTCCAGTCACATGACCATGACCATTTCCCCCCTCTTTTATGTGTCTTGGTGCGTTTTTCCCAATATGGAATGTTTTGGAATGGGTCTCACCTCTCACAGTTACTTAGAAGGCAATTGCTTTGTCTTGAATTTTTCCTGCTGTTCTCAGAGCCCTTAAGATTGTTGGCACAGGTTCTTTGAGAGCACTGGCATTTTCTCTCCAATCACTAATATGCATCCTTCTCAGTAGCTCCTTGGCACACAGGTTACCCTTGGCCCCAGCCGTGGTCTAGACTCTCTTGTATGGTGGACACACTGTATGGGACAGTCTGCTTGTGCCAGGTCAGATTTCATTAATGAATCAAGGTATCTTTTCTTACTGAGCTGAGACTTAGCCTTGGCTCTGACCCCCGACAGGTGCAGGGGATCCACTACTATGGACCCCTAAGAGGAAAGACCATACACTGCTTACACACACTGGATGTAATGAATATGCTTTCTCATGTCTAGGCATATCAGATATTTTGGCAGACATCTGGAAACAAGGCCCTTCTTGCTCACATTGTCTAACTAGTCAGCTTTTGTACGAAGAGAGTGAGCCTCTTTAATAACTGCCCTCTTGGGTTTCACAGTCTCTGACTGTCGGGTTTTTGAGGGTGGGATTCAGTTGTTTTCTCCAAAGTGGTGAAGTTTCAGTGAAGGGCGTTTTCAGAAACCTCCAGTGTCTTCTGCAAAGGTCTATTACATCTGATGAATTACCAGCTTCTAGGTTTGTTCTGGTGTCTAGGCTGAGGTCATAAAAATGAATGGCACAGCATTGTGACTGGCATTATCTCCTATGTAGACAGGAAACCTTGAATATTTATTCAGAGAAAATGTGTTAAACTTTCTGTGACATTTTAGTGCAAAACACATGCCATATGATGAGTTAGAAGAAGTCTTTACTGAAATCTCTTCTTTGCATTAGACGCAGGTCTAGAGGCCCCCAGTGCTCTTTAAATATCAAACGAATGAATATCTGGGCTGTTAGAGAACACTGCCTTCTAGTTTGTAAGTAAGATCAAGTTGCTTGGCTTCGGAAAAATGACTGAGTTTCATTGTCTTAATTTTCGGACAGCAGTAGGGAGCTAGGCGATGAGATGGGTGGGTGGCCATTCCTTTACTAGTGGTGCTAGTGTTGGTAGAAGTATGTTTTTATTGGTCATGGGGATATTTCCGAGAGGTACCTTTGCTGATCTTCTTCTACTTAGTGCATATATATTCCTAGTATCTGTAAATATCTGTGTCTTTCTTCTACTCACTGACGAGAGAGTAGGATTTCTTGGGTGGTCTTGCATGTTCCCACCAAGGCTTGCGCTGTATGAGCAGTGGAATAGCCCCTCTTCTGTGAGCAGGTGAGTCCTAGAGATTTCAAGGCATTTCCCTATTACACACTGATGGTCAAACCGAACCTTTTTTTTTTTTTTTTTTTTTTTTGGTTTTTCGAGACAGGGTTTCTCTGTGGTTTTGGAGCCTGTCCTGGAACTAGCTCTTGTAGACCAGGCTGGTCTCGAACTCACAGAGATCCGCCTGCCTCTGCCTCCCGAGTGCTGGGATTAAAGGCGCGCGCCACCACTGCCCGGCCAAACCGAATCTTTTGTTTGCTTTTGTTTCAACATGGTAAACGCAGTCGGAGTCCTGCCTTGGGGGCACCTTAGGGAGGACAGTTGTCACACTTGTGAGTCTGGCCTCCTTTGATCTCAGCAATTTCTACAGTGAGGCCAGATATTCTAAACTTTCACAGTGTACCTTCTCCAGCCCAAGGAACTAAGGACTGGTGCAGAGGGCTTAGAAACCAAATATAGCTTTTAAACCTCATTACCATCTATTTAAGTGTTTTTTTTTTCTAAATAGGTTTTTGCTATCTTTTGAATAGCTTGGATTTGTCATTAAAATGAATGCAATTTTTTTTCTTTTCAGAAATAGATTATATTAGAGGGGGAATGTTGTATCTAATTCTGTGTGATGGTTGCTATGGTGATGATTGAATGTAAATGTCAGTTTATGTATGTAAAACCGGTGCTCGGGTTTTGATTAGAGACCAGAGGCAAGGCTTGGTGTCAGCTTGTGAAATAGCTAGAGAACATGTATTAATGGAGAAAACTTTTTTAAAAGAACAAAAGGGCCATTGAGACCCCTGCCCACCTGTGTAACTCAGCGTAGAATAACTAATTAGGTGTGGCAGTAAGAAAATAGACCAACAAAAAAAGATGTGCTTCCGTCCTTCCTGGACGATTACTTCGCTGAGGAAATTAATCAGAGAGGTCTGGGAAGAACAAGGTGGTTCTTGCTAAGATGAATCTGTGTGCCAGGTTTCCTTGACTCTTGGAATGGATTTGGTGCATGAGACAGGAGCGTGGAGGATCAGATGGAGGGGATGGGCAGGGCGGTCCTAACAGAGCCTTCAGCCTCAGAGCCTTTCTCTTACCAGGATTAGGAAAACACCAGTCAGAGGCTCGTGTTGCCAGGCTACCGCAGCCCAGTTGTCAGAGTTCTAAATGCACCCAGAGAATAGGCTTCCACCTCTCACTTCCCAGTGACAGTGCAGTCAGAGATTAAAGCTAAGGCACACAAACGCCCCTCAGATCTGAACAGATGTTCATTTAAATGCCGTCAGTGCTGTCTCCTGAGTTCTTTCGTGTTTACACACGGTTGCTCTGTAGCACACCTGCATATAGACGTGTGCGTAGGTGTGTGTTTCAGACAGAGTGAGAAAGTAGACGGTAGCCATTGCTTCCGTTGACCATATCAAATCAACAGAAACCTCAAGTTCCTGGGCACAATGCCAGCCAGTCATCACTGCCCATCAGGTTAGCCACAGAGCAAGGCAGTGAAGACTCCTATGGTCCATCCATGATTGGGGACTTGAGGTGACGTTTAGTGTCTCATGAGCAGTTGCTGCTCTTGTGCCTAGGTTATATTTATGTTTTTATCTAATGTTCTCCACTATGACTCATCTGCACAGGAGCCACCAGACTTGACCACCTGGAGTCTAGAATCATACACTTGGACCATGGGAATATGCAAATACCCTAAATAGCCTCTTTGAAGTTCACTTAGCTTCCAGAATGTTGTTTCTCATCAATGCTCTCCTAAGTGTCAATATACACTGATCTCAGCATAGCCTGGGCTGATGGCCACCTCTAAAGAAGTCTCGAGGGAAATGGGAGGCTCTGGCCTTAGACCCCGTATCCAGGTTTTCTTTAAGATAAATCTGGAGGTCAGACACCACATTGCTATGGTCTGATCTGTGACCCCGCATCCCCTCTATACACACACTGGAGGCAAAACCCCCACAACTCCAGAGTGTGAAGAACAAATGGGGTAAAATAGAGTTGCAAGGATAAGTCCTTAGCCCTTGTGACTGGTGTCCTTCCAAGAAGAGGGAGTTATGACAAACACAAGCACACAGAAGAAAGACCAGCGGAGGGCACAGAAGGCAACCGTCACCTGCAAACCAAGGACAGAGACCCTGTGGGATCTGATTCCATGGATACCTTGGTTGTGGACTTGCAGCTTTAGAGTCACGAGAGACTCTGTGACTGTCATTTATCCCGCTCAAACCTGTGGCATCTCTTACGGCAGCCTGGAAACGCTAGTATGAATTTAAAGATGGCTCAGATGTATAGGTGACTGGGTAGTAACTACATGAAGGACAGAGCATTATTTAAATGATCCTGGTCTAGCTCAATTGATCCTAAGCTTTGCTTTCAAGTTCATGAAACCAGTTAAACTACTGAGGCCTGAGAGAAATCCCACATGGCACTCACCTACGAAAACAGACTGTGAGGCTAACTACTTATTTACAAATAAGAACACGATATAATAAAAATATGTTTCCAAATCCTGTAAATATTGTAGTCTTACTATAATCTATCAAGAATGGTGGTCCAGGTGCCATCGTTTTAGGAGGAAACTGACTGACTAGAGCATGTCCAGAGAGGGACAAGCAGGGAGTAAGGACTGCTTTCTGGGCAGGGCGGTGGCAGTGTTCTCTGTCTGAGGGGGGCTTCTAGCCTACTGGAGTTGTTGCAGGCAGGCGTTCCCTCTGGGTTTTATGTGCTTTGAGTATGGGGTTGATGGCTTCGTGGGATTCTCCCTCAACTGTTACTGTGCGTGACATATGAGCTGAAGCAAAGCGAGGGAGAGACTTAGTCCATGATTGCAGGGATGTTTTGCTCTGGACCTTCTCTGTCATCCTGAGGATGGGGCTCAGGCTTCCTGAATGCCGGACTCTGTTCTGAGGAGTGGATGTCTTCATGTAAGATATTTGCATTGGGATTTCTCTTACTGGCAGCAGAGCCATCTTAACAGATTCCACAGGGGTGAACTGTAGATAAGGGTGTGATCACAGGTCGTCTGAAGCGCGCCAGCTGAGTAGATGTCTTATTATAATATTCAAAGAGAAGCTGACTCTGATTCTTTAAAAATCCTTTATTGAATGTAATTTGATTCTAAATGATTGGAAAGGCTCTTTGGTGATCTAAGACTCAAAAATAATTCTTACTAACATGTGAAAGAGAACGAAATGGAACATTTCCCAAGCATTTGCATTATTTTTAAATAATAACTGAGATAAAGCTTTTATTGGCAGAGTGTGGAGGTGGGGGAGTCCGGCCAGTGTTGTGTGGGCCCAATCTCCTCTTCTTTATTCTAAGCTCTGTGTCTTGTGCCCTCACTGCTGGAAGATGCTGAGCTCTAACCACATGGGCAATAAACATTGTGACCCCTGGGTTGGCAGAAGCTGCTGCACGAAGGACCAGTATCACAGAAAGAGAGCCCAGAGGCCGCAGGCACAGGCAGACAGATGATGAGGGTGTCAAGAATCCCACAGAAACAAGTTTCTGCTTAAGTCCATCTTGAATCATTGACCCTTCCATAACTCACATGAAAAAACCCTTTTATTTTAGGATGTGAGATGCTAGCATGATGAGGGCTGTGCTGTGGGTACTGCGCATCTTCACTGTGGTTCACCATGTGGCAGGACCTCTGCAGGTACCCTCCCTCTCTCTGAGGAGACCGTTACTAGGGGAGATGTTCCCTTATCCTCATTCAGTGTTGAGCAGCTTCTGGCAGGCCCTGGATTTTATTTACAGAGTGACAGTTGAAATTCTGTTCTCGTTATTGTGACCAGAAAGCAGAACATGTGTTCTGCCATGTTGTATCATGGACCACGCATGACCTTACCAGGTTATTGGGAAGAAGTGTTTGCAGAAGGGCAAATACCTCATGTTCATGCTTACTGAGAACATGGTTGGCAAGGCCAATGGACTCAGAGTGTGGGGCTGGACACGGCCCAAGAAAGCAAATTTCATTGTCCACCTGGTCTTTTCTTTTTTCTTTCCTAATTTTGTTGGTGTTTTGCCTGTATGTACACCTTTATGAAGGTGTTGGAGCCTGGAGTCACAGACAGTTGTGAGCTGCCATGTGAGTGCTGGGAATTGAACCTGGAGCCTCTGGAAGAACAGTCAGTGCTCTTAATAGCTGAACCACCTCTCCAGCCCCTTCCACATCCTTCTTTTCTTTTCTTTTTTTTACTTTTTTTCTTTCTTTCTTTTTTTTTTTTTTTTTGAAACAGACTATCTCTGTAATATAGCTCTGACTGTCCTGGAACTTTCTATGTAGACCAGGCTGGCCTCAAACTCACAGAAATCCACCTGCCTCTGCCTCCTCTGTGCTGGTATTAAAGGTATGCACCACCACTACCTGGCCAGGATATCTTAAAAAAAATTGGATTTGCAAAGAAACAAAACACAATTGCCTTTTCCATTGGTGAAAGAGAATAATACAAACAGGAGACTGTGTGATATGACCAGGCTAATTGCTAACCTCATAAGTGTTGTGATTGTCACTGTCTCCTGAACACTGGGCATGTCAGCTGTCTGATTGCACCAGCCCCTTTCTAGCTCTCCTATGAAGGACCAGTATAGAGGAGGCCCTGTGCATAGAGACAAGCTCAGTGCTTATACTGGAGGCCATGGGCCAAGTAGGCAGCCCTTAGGGCTTCCATTCAACTTCAGAGAGTGACCTTGCTTTCCTCTGGCGGGAAGGCCCAGTTTGGCTGTTGGGAGGCTTCAGTCAACCAATTCTTTGTGCTGTGCAGTGAGCTGCCTCACCCCAGGCAGAAAGAAACAAGGCAGACTGACCAAGTGTTGAAAAAGTCCCTGCAATGGAAATACTTATTTTGGAAGAGACAGTCTGACCAAGATTATTGTTAATTATTAAACAAAATCAATGTTCTTTTCAGTTTAGTTTGGGACTTATCTGTCAGGAAAACTGAAAGTCATTCCTGCAAAGGCCAAACCCCAGGAAATCATGGTGTGTGTTTTGGTGACCCTTTGGAGACTAAAGGCTGGATCAATGAAAAGGTTTCCTGCAGTAGTGGAAGAGACAAGTACACAGTGTTCACTTTAGGGATCTTTTCTTTGTTAGGTCTTGGTCATTGCCGCCACCAACTCAGAATACGCCCATGGCCCCTTTTATAAAATTGCTCAGACATTTCCCCTTCCTCTGGCTGTTCTGGTGTGAGCATTGGCAAGGCTGGGAAGGCCTAAGATGCTCAGGGGGGGCCTTAAAACCTGTAATCACTCATGGTCCATTGAGGGGCACTGCGTGATTCTAATAAGATATAGGGATCAATGGCCGGCACTAGCCAGGCCAAGAAATAAAGTTGAAAATAATCCCCCTCCCCTCCCAAACAAGCCAGGTGTGTTTCTTCTCTTCTTTAGTTCTAGCATTTGGGAAGGAGAGGCAGGAGGACTGTTTTAAGTTCGAGGCCAGTTTGGTCCATGTAGCAAGTTCAAAGTACGCGGGGTTACATAGCAAGACTTTGCTTTAACCCCCTCACCAAAAATAAACAGATACCCCAAACCAGTAACTTTAAACAGTTAGGGTCGCCGGGCGGTGGTGGCGCACGCCTTTAATCCCAGCACTCGGGAGGCAGAGGCAGGCGGATCTGTGTGAGTTCGAGGCCAGCCTGGTTCTACAAGAGCTAGTGCCAGGACAGGACAGGCTCCAAAGCTACAGAGAAACCCTGTCTCGAAAAAACTAAAAAAAACAAACCAAAACAAAAAAACCCAAAAACCAGTTAGGGTCACAGGCACCCAGGCAAGCAGGGGTTCCCTAGCAAGAGCCCCTGATAGGAGCCTTGTCTCACATGGCCCAGGAACGATCCCTTCTAGTAAGATGATTTCTGCTAGCAAGTCTTTACAAGGACAGGCCGTGGTCTCACCACCCGTAAAGACAGAGTGAAGCTCTCCAGACTCACTGGGACAAGAAGAAGGGGAGAGGACACTGTGGCTGCAGGTAGATTCTGGTAGTCTAAGTCATCCTGGCGGCCCCTCCAGGAAATAACCAAATTGGGAAAGTCCCCTTGGCCTTTCATTTATTAGACAAACTGGTTTGGTTATTTGAGCTGTAATACTGCCAAGCCAAAGATTTTTCTGGGCTGTGATCCATTCCTCTGTGATGGCCTCACAAGACTCTAACAGTGGGGTCGAACAGTGGGGTCGAACAGTAGGGTCTAACAGTGGGGTCGAACAGTGGGGTCTAACAGTGGGGTCTAACAGTGGGGTCGAACAGTGGGCGTGTCTTCAGGTCTCAGTTGTTGGTGGAAGCTGTTCGCTTATAGTGATGATGAAAATAATGATCAAATAGACGGCAACCGTCTTTAGATTGAGCATCCAGCTTACAGTGAACAGGGATCAACAATAACGATCCTGAGAATTAGCAATTACAACCTCCATTTTAGAATTAAATAACTTTCTCAAGGTGACCAGCTGCTAAGGAAATCCCATGCTCTAAAGCACTGCCACACGAGTGATGGGTTTGAGACGGGTGCCTTGCAGGCCTCCAGCTGCCCACAGTGCAACTCTCCGAGGACCCAGACCCTCACTCCACACCCATCATGGCATTTGACCAAAGGCTGGCCCCTTTTATCCAGTGACTGACCATGGCAGGGTCCATGCTGTAGTAGGCCCCTTCCCAGAAGGTACAGCATCTCCAGTGGCCAGTGCTGGTCTGAGCTGTCGTGATAGGCTTGCAGAGCTTTCTTTAGTGCAGTGGCCGAGTGCACCACACCAGCCTTGCTTTCCCATCTCCTTCATTTGGACTCGGCCTTAAGGTTCTCCTTGCCTCCTTCCCCCTTTTCTGTTCCAGGCAGCCTTTGCTTCTCAGAAGATCTGACCTACCCTACAGTACCATGCCAAGTTTTCAGGGCTTCTTGGCTCAACCTGCTGGCGTAAATTAGGGGAACGGAATAGTTTCCTATTTCTCTCCATGTTCTGGCTTTAAAGCCTCAGGGCCTCGGGGCCCTGCAGTCACCCTCCCCTAGGTGGAGGTCGTGGTTTCCCTGCTAGTAATTTAGACGGCTCGTCTTATCTCATCCATCGATTCATCCATTCATGCAAGAAGCATTTATTGATTTCTCACTATATTCTCGGCTCCGGGGACGTGAAGACGAATGAATGCCAGGGAATCTACTCTCAAAGAAGAGCAATTTGGACACCAGATAAACAGCACTAATTCTTTAACTTAGTCAGGCACTTTCCAGGTTTCTCAGAGCTCCTGGATGTTTATCACTTCATCTATAGAAGCCTTGAGGTGGGCCAGGCAGCCATAAAAAGTCTCTGAAAGAGAAAAAGCTGGAGGTTAGGAAAATTCAGCTCGTAAATGACAGGTAGGATTTGAGTCCAGGCTTCTGTGGCGTAGGTGGACGACTTTTCCCCAAGTCCCTTGGTAACCATGTGTGCCGGGGGAAACAGTAAGTCCTTAGAACCTTGGTCTCAATAGCCCAGGTTTTATGTAGGGGACAGCTAACAGATCTTGGGTTAAAGGAGTTACAGTTTTTAACTTGAAAGTTTGAAAATTTTTAGTTGTTGTTGTTGGTGTTGTGTGTGTGCGCACACACACACACAAAGAGAGAGGGGGGTGTCAGGGTGGGGGTGGAGGGTCATGTGGTACCATGTACATATGTCAGTCCAACTCCCAGAAGTCATTTCTCTACTACTGTGTGGGTCCTAGGGATTGAACTCAGGAGCTCAGGTAGAGCTAAGCCCCTTTATCAGCCAAGTGTCTCACCAGCCCTTAAAGCAGCTGCTCTTTGGGCTGACGGGGGAGGGGGACTTTACGGGGGGGGGGGGGGGAATGGGAGGCGGTGGCGGGGAAGAGACAGAAATCTTTAATAAATAAATAAATAAAATTGTCAAACACCCCCGCCCCCCAAAATAAAGAAAACCTTTATGAAAAAAAAAAAAGCAGAATTTGAAGGCCGTCACAATTTGTGTTTCTTTAATCCCGTTACCAAGAAACATCACACTTCACCTTGACCATGTTACTAAGCGAAACCAGCTTTTCAGACAAGAAGGAATGAAGGAAAGGCTCTCCTTAGAAACGGAAAGTGAAAGCCGCCAACCAGTCCTCAGACTTCAGCTGCCCGAATGCTAGGGGTCAGCGGAGGCGGGGAGTAAATGTTGCCTGCCACTTTCCGGAAGTTTCTCCATTGGGTTGTGGAGGTGCAAAAGGAACAGGATTTTAATCTCAAGTATCTAAGCTTTATTGTATTATCAAGGCTTGCCTTTGGCCTTCACTTGGCTGGGGTGAAACTAATAAACCACACAGCCTGCTCCAAACAAAGCCCATTTGTCTGTCCTTACACCAGTAAATCCCGACATCACTGTTTGTTTAGATTAGAATTGATTCTTGTACCAGGAAGCCAAGAAGAGCCTGTTAAAAGACCAGTTATTAATGGCCTCATTACAAGCCTTCGTTGTGCCTTTTGAGCCAAATTTACATAGAGAGAGGAAGCACATTTATAAGTGTCGGAAACAGATGAAGAAAGAGGAAGCCTCTAGGGTGGGGGTTGGGGCTGGGGGCGCCTGTGGCTCCTCCAGCTTTGTGAGCAACACTGGGGTTTCCTGAACAATGAAACAGGGGCCCTAGGGCCTCCAGCCCTTGCCTCTGTGGAGGGGCTTCCTCCCAGGGCTGGTCACTGGGGTGCTTCCTCTTTCGGACCTTGGCGAGGACCTTAGTTAAGGGCAGTGGAAGCTTTCCTTGGCTCTTTGGGGTTGTCTGTGACTGATGGAAGCAACCTGCGAGATGCCAAGTCTGGGACAGAAACGGGCGCTTATGAACCTGTTTGTTTAGGAAGGGGAAGCCGATTTCTCCCCTTCCCGCCACCCAGACTCACAGTAGGGCACAGCGGCCTGTGGCTCAGCATCAGCTCCCTCAATCTGTTGAACTGTTGGGGTTACATTTTCTGAGTAGCTGCCTGCGCCTTGTCTCCTGCCTTTGTGTCAGCGGGGTCTGTAGCTGGGAGCCCTGCCTTCTGAGTGCCACCCCACTGTTACACCAGCAGCTCGTGACCCAGGGCCAGGCAGAACCTCATGCCCCTGCCTCCCTTGCTTCATCCGCTAAGTAGAAATGGTCACCTCTGTCTCAGGTGCCTAAGGACATTGAAAAGAATAAATATAAAACTTCATAGGCACTGGGTAGGGAGAGAATTCCGGATAACCCTCAACTCTTGGATGAGGAGGGAGCAACTCGACCCTACTACTCAGGAATGCTTTCTGAGAGCTGAACTTGGGAGATTGGAGGACCCTGGCCCCAACTCCGTGGGGCTGAGGGCCGGGAGAGTTGTAGGTAGATCTGTCCTCAGTGGACAGGGTGAGCATACGTTCTGGTTGTCATGGTAGCCTCCGCAGTGGTGCTATTTTTGTTCAAGCTGAAGGCAGGTAGGGCGGGGTAGAGAAGAGAAGAGCTGTCATTCTTTGCTTGAAGAAACAAAACCAAAAATGTGAAGCTATCACTTTGCACAGTTTATATAGACTGATTATTTGGGGGCACATCTGTGTAAAGGCCACAGGGACGTGAGGTTCCCTCTCCACCTGTCTGATCCCCTGATTCTGAACCTTAACTATCTTGAAGAGGACCAAATGGACTACCTGGTAAGTATAGGAAAAACAAAACAAACAAAACAAAACTGGTTACTTGCCAGTGTGACCTGAAAGAGACTTGGATTCTACCCAGAACGTTTTGTCTAGTTCTGCATATCCAGATGTGTTGTGCAGCCAGACAGTCTCGGGAATCCGCAGCTGGTGCACAGCACCCAGATGGCAAAGCAGGCTGGATACAAGAGGTGAGTCAGCCAGGTTCTGTCAGTAACTGCGGACCTAGAGACTGGAGGAAGACCGGATGTCCCCTTCCCTCCCTTCCTCTCTTCTCCTCCTCCTCCTCCTCCTCCTCCTCCTCCTCCTCCTCCTCCTCCTCCTTCTCCTCTTCTTTCTCCTTATTTCCAGGGAGCTAGAGCGGCTCCATAAATGTATTTAAAGTAGGAGTTGAGAATGTGTCCTTAGGATTCTACCCTCTACTTTTTGGCATCATGAGGATGGGAGGGGGATGATGAAGAGGAAGAATACGATGAATGATATCACCGTAGTTAACTAACACCGATACACAATCCTCGCCTCTTCCCTTGCCCAACTTTAATCCCAGAACCGTATTTAGTGGTAAGAACCTGGCAGCCCACCGGCCCTCACCAACAGTGTGGTGACCGCTGGACTGGAAGTAGCTGGTCACTTAGCCAGCTGTGCGCACACTGTTACTCTTTTTGGAGTTCTATAAGTGAAAGGGGTTAGTTGGATGGGAAATTCAACATTCATTAACCAAAGTGGGTGAGTGGGGGCTAAGAAAGCTCTGTGGGTGGTGACGAGAACGGAGAGGCATCTCAGTACTTGCCAGGAAACTGTGGGGAGCAGACCGAAACTCTACCTTGAAGTCCCACCATTGGCGCCAGTCTCCTCCTGCCCCAGCTAGCAGTAGTGAACAGCTTCATTTGAGTCTATACATCTAGGACTGGGAGTCAGAGCCAGGCTCGAGGTCTTCTTTGGTGCTTCCCAGGGACCCCATGGCCATGCAGCTGCATTTCCAAGCTACTAGCAAATATAAAGGAGATGCAGGTGGTGTGCACAGGACACATGTTTATAGCCCAGTCAAGAATCATTTCTAAGCATGTAACAGACCATGCCTGTGGTGTAGTTTTTCAGACATCAGCTAATTATAGCATCTTTATTTGTTCCTGGAAGCAGATAGGGCAGGATGTTGGCTTGGAACACTGTTGGCCACCGCTTTGTGCTGTTTCATGCATTTGAAGACAGAGTTTGCAGGGTGTGATGGGGTGGTCAGCCACCCCCCTTCTCAGTTCTGACCAGACTGCAAGCGTCTGGAGTTATTTAGAAACTAAGCGAAGACAGCATTCAAGAGGCAGAGGCAAGAGGATCTCTTTGAGTTCCAGGCCAGCCGAAGCTACATAATGAGACCTTGTTTTAGAAAACCCAAACAATAAAACCAACCAATCAGACTAAAAGAATAAAAATAAAGCAAAAGGAAGTTCTTAACTTTTTTTTTTTTTTTTTTTTTTTTTTTTTTTTTTTTTTTTTAGAACTAGCTCTTGTAGTCCAGGCTGGTCTCAAACTCACAGAGATTTGTTTCTTGAGTGCTGGGATTAAAGGCTTGTGCCACCACCACCCGGCTGAGTTTTTATCTTTTTTGGCAAAATAAAGTTGCATCTTGAATACCTCTGGCAATGTCTTCAGTACGGAGACAAACGCTTGTCCGTGGCTTTCTGGGAACTCAGGTTTTCCTTTCCCATACAGCCTTCCACGTGGAAGGTGCCCTACACTGCTTCCCGGGGCAGCCGCACATCTCTTGCTGCCTCCATCACATCTCACGTCTGCCAGAACAGTCTTTCCTGTCCATGTAGATGGAGGTCCAGTGCTAGTGAGGACACACATTTCTTGCCCTTACTTACATGTCTTGGTGGATGTGGCACAGGCTTTGAGTAATCACTGGTAAGCAATGAGAATCCATCGGTGAAATAGGAGTTATGAACTATTTTATTGACTTCATTGGGAAATGCTCTGTCTTTTCTCAGAAGGATCAGCTCAGCCTCCTGGAACTCTCTGACGTAAGCTAGCCAAGCATGTCTCTGTTAACTGATGCTTTCTTCATTTTATTGAAGCTTCTTTAAACTTTGGTTGTATTTGTCATGTGGCCACACATCTCTGAGCAGTCTGGGACATTAGCTCACCTAATTCGCTTATATTTGCAGTCTCACTGTGCAGATCACTGCTTGATAATACAGCATCACACCATGCTCAGCATTTCTCACGCGAGCCTCATCTTCCCACTCAACTTAGCTCCTTCAGGGCTAAGACAACGAAGGTATTCTAAGCCCTGGCGTTCTCCATGCGACCCAGGCCGGCACTAAACATGCTGGCATGCCACGCGTGTTCAGCGGCACCTGCTGCATATGTAGGAAACTGAGTAGCAAGCTCAGATTTTGAAACATTTTCTTCAGGACTTTGAGAAATAGCTGTTTCATGATTTAGTCATTGTCACGTAGGTAGGACAGATGAGCATGAGTAACGAACAGCTGACGGGTTTTAGCCTGAGTGGAAAACCCTCTGTAAGCTCCTCTGAGGTAGGGCAATTCTATGTTTCGGATCCAGGACTATGCCCATGAGTTGATGTCCTGTACCTTGCGTGTAAATGAAGAGGAAAGGCGGTCTTGTTCCTAAACAGCCCATACTCCCCCGAATTGCTTGGTTTCTCCATTCTTGCAAGAAATCTTTGGCTCCCTCATGCATTTTGTCTGCCACCTTTGAAGTCTTAGACACAGACTGATAAGCCTCTCTTGCCTTTTCCAGCTCACAGACACATATGGTTAACCTGGCCCCTGATCCCTATCCAGCTCACAGACACACATGTTCAGGCTGGCCCCGACCCCTTCCCACCACACAGACACATGTGTTCAGGCTGGCTCCTACCCTTTCCCACCACACAGACACATGTGTTCAGGCTGGCCCCGACCCCTTCCCACCACACAGACACACATGTTCAGCCTGGCCCCGACTTCTTTCCAGCTCACAGAACCACATGCTCAGCCTGGCCTCTGACCCATTTCTGTTTGTTCCTGTTTTGACTAGGTTGACAGAAAACCCAAATTCTGCTGAAGGTCATTATTTGGCTTCCTTCTCTGGTAACTTTCTTTTCCCCCATCATCCAGAACGTAGAACAATTCAGTGTGTGCATGCGCTAGGCCTTCCCTTGCCCTTATATCTTGAGTTTACCTCATTTCAACTTTTCAGTATTTCCAGTTTCCCTATAATTCCTGCATTCGGGAAGCTGAAGCAGGAGGAATTGAACTCGAGGCCAGCCTGGGTTACACAGCACAGGAAAACTCTAAATAAATAGATATTAACAAAATGGAAGAATCCCAACATACTACATCTTCCTTTGACCCCTCAGTAATCTGCGAATCAATTATGGGATTTTTGGCTTATTTTTGTGCCATAGTCCTGTTGTTTAAGAAAGAATTTTATTAAGATGTAATACACAGAACATCCAGTGAACTCTTTACTGTATGCAATTCAGTGTATTGGGTGTATTGTTTTGGTGAAATATGTGTACCATAGTACTTGTCATTTAAACCAATTTGGAGCATAAAACCCAGGGACGTTAATTACAGTCACAAGATTGTGTGAATTGCCCCAACTATACCTACCTCTAAATGTGCTCATTGTACTTACTTGTCTTAAGACAATTCATGTTTATAATCCGAGTAAGTTTATCTTAAACTTTGCTATTGTAGATGAAAGAAGAGCTAGTGTTTTGTTAATGTAGAGAGATGTTAACTAAAAATAATGCAACAATAAACCCAAACATCAGTATTAAATTCTTCATTTGGAAGCGTGGGAAGGCTGTGAGCTTATGGACTGGCCCCTTCATGGTGCAGAGGGAGCTAAGCGTGTCAGGGGCGTATTAAAGGGACCTCTTACCACGTTGAGGTGGCTTTCTCCTTTTTCCTTGCTTTAGATTTTATTTGTTCATATTAGTCTATTGTTGCCTAAATGTGTGTCTGTACACTGTGTGAATGCAGCCCCTGAAGAGGGCAGAGACGATCTGTGGCACTCAGTTCTCTCCCTTTCATCTGATGGGTCCCAGGCACCAGGGTCATCAGTGTGTTAACGAGCCACCTCACCAGCCCTGCTTTTAACATATGAAGGCCAGTGTCTACAGCATTAGCTTTAGAATCACACTGCCCTACCAGAGTGCAGGTTTGCAGTGCGTTGAGCCCTGGAAGGTGGATGGATGGTAGAATATGGAGTTGAGGGTTACACTTCTACATAGCATTCACTGTGTGACTTGGACAACTTACTATGTTTATCTGTAAAATGGACAGAATCACACTAATCTCTCAGCTATGGCTAAATGGAATAATCTACATTATATTTTTTATAATATAATCTATATTATATTTTATTATATAACTTATATTATAGTATGCCCTTGGCATAGCATAAATGCACAACAGTGGCACTTGTGGTTGGATTTGAGAACAATATTTATTTATTTATTTATTTATACCTCCCCAACGGGTAACTTGCCTAGTCTCAGAAAGACCCTCTGAAATTAGCAGGCACTGTTCTTCTTTGCCTCCTGCTGTGGAGATTGAAAAGCCGCAGGAGTTCAGTGAAACAGGCCATCAGAGCTGTGGTAGGAAAACATAACAGAAAGAGAGGGCACAGCTGTGGGCCAGAGGCCACGTGCATATGGAGGTCATAGTTGGTCCCGCTGGTATTTAACTGCCTCTTGAGGTAACCCTTGCCTGCGGAATGAGCCCTCCACCCTGCAGGAGGTCACAGCGCTGCAAACAGCAGTGCCCACAGTAGCACCAGGCCTCCAAGATAGTGGAGGTGCAAGTCACGTCTCACGAGCTGCGCAGTTACAACCCAGCCCCGGAAGAGCGTGTAACCCTGTATTCTACTGCCCACAGGGAAGGAAGTACAGAGCCCCTGGCCCCTGCGTGCTGCTCTGCCTCAGCTGTGCTCTTTCAAATCTTTTCCAGGCATGGGATGCTTATCTTTAAAATGAGACTGTGGCACTGATTCCCCTCTCACAGGATTGTGGGAAGGATACCTGGAGACTAGTGAGTAGTCAGTCACCTGACACCCAGCGAAAGGTCACTTTCATTGTTACCAGGATTAGTAACTGTGTGACTACGTCAGCAGCCCTCTTGCCTAAGGTGAGCTGCTGAGTGTGGTTTAGTTGTGGGTCTGACTGCATGGTATTCTAATTATGATGAAAAATAATAGCCCTACCCAAAGTCTATAATAAATAGATTCCCTCTTAAAGGAAGGAAAGCGGTGCCGTGAATTTTCCACGTGGAAGGATTGCTTGCGTCAATGCTGTCTATACACTGTGCTTCTCACTCCGTCTCACTTCTGAAAGCAAAGCAAATGGACACGTTATAAAACATAAAAGCTGAGTTGATTAGATACGTTTGGCCAAAAATGATGTGGTTTGTTGGGCAGGACCCTTGTGAATGTGGCGCAGAAGCCAGCTTCTTGCTGAGGCTGTTGGGGGACTGGTAGCACCAGAAGTCCTGGATCTCCTGTCTCCTTTCTCTACTGCAAGCCGTGTGCAGAGTCCTCTTGCATCTGCCTTAACCCAGCATAGCAGTATCTAGCCACGGAGCAGGTGCACATCCAAACACTCCCAAAATCCCGCGGTAGGACCAAATTATAGCATGGCGAATGTGCACCCCAGTGTGCTCCTGTCAAAGGCATTTTCATCAGAATGAGCAGCTCAAGCGCAAATTCACACAAGGAATAGAGCTGAGAATTTGTCAGAGAGTAGGGATTCCCACACTGAATAGCATCAAAGAGTATTCGAGGTAGCCTCCAAAATTCAACACAACACGAAGAAGAAAGAGATGAGAAAACGGAGTAAAAGAGGCAAGCCATGCGCATGCTGCATGCCTATAAGCCATCACTCAGGAGGCTGAGACAGGAGGATTGTGAATTTGAAGCTATCTTGGTCTACAGACAGATTCTGCCTCTACAAAGATCCCAGGAAAACAAAACAAAACAGCAAAACTTCCCAATAAAGAGTAAGGAAGTGCTTAAGGATCAAGTCAGTTTGCCCATGAACTTCCTGGCAGTAAGGCAGAGGGTGAAACAGGCTGTGTGCTACCTTGTCACATGTGTCCCCTACAGATGAGATTTGGGGAAACAGGCTGTGCAGAATCTTCTACAGTTTCCAAATGTGACTTCCTGAAAGCTGAGCCAATGCTGATACATTTTCAGCAACAGGCTATTGGTATCTTAAGAGAGCTCTACCCTGGTCGTGGGTGCTGGGTTTCCAGTGTCTTCACTTGGGCCTTTAATATTTGGCTCAGGCAGAAGTGGCTGCATTGCTGCATTCAGAAACAGGTAGGGATGGAAGAGAGATCTCCTTGTTAAAGAAAGGAAGCTTGAACATAGAGAGATGGCTCAGTGGTGAAGAGCACTGGCTGCTCTTCCAGAGGACCTGGGTTCATTTCCCAGCACCCACGTTGTGGTTCGCAACTGTCTGTAATTCCAGTTCCAGGGGATCTGACACCCTCACACAGACAGACACACACACACAGGCAGAACACCAACGTATATAACTAAAATAATAAAATAAAAAAAAAGAAGGGAAGCTTGGAATCATTGCACTGATGGGGTGGTTTCAGGTGGTGTTTGCGTTGGGGTCGGCTTTGCGTGGCTGGAAGCTTTGAATCTGCTGAAGTGGCCCCATCAAGACGCAGCTTCTCTTCTGTGGTGTTCTGGGACAGGAACCTCGATGGCTTGTCAGTCACCAGCAGTAGCAGCATGGTAGACGGAATGGCATCTGCCTGACTTCCCGAAACCCCTCTGCTGGCACTGCCAGTTCTCTAAGGCGGCATCAAGGGACCTGTTGAGAGGAAGTGTTTACATAGCCCAGCTGAGCTGAGGGTTGACCCTTGGGGTCAGTCTCATTGGGTCCCCATGGCCTCAAAGGCAGGATAATGAGCCAGGAGATTCATCACCTGAACTCATAATCAAAGGGGGCTTTCTCACTATGGAAAATATAAAAACACAGGCAAGGAAGGAAGGAGGGAGGGGAGGAGGAAGGAAGGAAAAAAAAAATCACATAGATTTTCTTCTGACCTTTGAAGAGAATTGAGTAAAATTGAAATCCTGTAGTGTGAAATATATGATTTGGTATGTGTCCTTGATATGCTTCTCAAAACTCTGAAAATAGCGTGGGTTTTGTTTGTTTGTCTTGAGAACAGGCTGTTCCTGTACAGCTCTGGCCGACCTGGAGCTCAATATATAGGCCAGACTGGTCTGGAACTCACAGAGATGCTCTTGTCCCTGCTTCCTGCATTCTGATATTAAAGGTGTACAGCACCATGCCCAGCCAAAATAATGTTTTTCATGTTCATACTGTTTTTGTTTTGTCCTTGAAACAAAGACATCTTGTTTCAATATTTTTATGCTCGGGACATTTATCTTCCTCCCCAAGAGAGGCCCTGGAAGCAGAATTACGTGGCCCTGAAAGCAGAATTACGTGGCCCTGGAAGCAGAATTACGTGGCCCTGGAAGCAGAATTACGTGGCCAAGTGTGCATTTCAGTGCTTTTCTCTTCTGCTCAATCTGGGCCTGTCACCGAGTGAGGGACTCTGTCACCCAGTACGTCTTAGTTTGGAAAAGAGAAACAGCAACACAGGTTGTTCTTCAGTGTCTCCCACTGGCTGATCAGAATGAGTGACACTGTGCTTTCTGAGCGGGGAGGAGTTTTATATTTCTATTTTGTCATTTATTGAGTGTGAGATGTTTGCAAGGAGATTTCTATGTCCTCTTCATATAGGAGATCACCTCTTGTCACAATTACTTTGAAATTTAAACAGTTTATGATTTCTCAGTTAGGATTTTGGATAACAGTTGTTATAAGAAATAATTCACATGGTGCATGACCCCCTCTTCAAAGAGGTCAGCTCCAATTTTTTGCTTGTCTTTTCCTCCGTTTCTTTGAGGGAATTTCTCATTTCCTCTTTAAGAGTCTCAAACATTCTTCCGAAGTTATTTTTTAGGTCATTTTCTTCTTCATCATCTATATTTTGTTGTTCAAGTCTTGCTGTTGTAGGGTCTCTAGCTTTTACTGGTGTCATGTTGCTCTTTGTGGTGTTGTATGTGTTTTTACCTTGTCTACTCATGTTTTTCCCTAAAACACTGATGACAAGTTATGCTGGAGAGGTTGTGGGGTAAAGGGAACACTCCTGCGTTGCTGGTGGGAGTGCAAGCTGGTACAACCCCTTTGGATGTCAGTGTGGCGATTTCTCAGAAAATTAGGAAACAACCTTTCTCAAGACCCAGTAATACCACTTTTTCTTATATATCCAAAGGATGCTTAATCATGCCACAAGGACATGTGCTCAACTATGTTCACAGCAGCATTGTTTGTCATAGCCGAAAAGCCCCTTGACTGAAAAATGGATAAGGAAAATGTGGTACATTTACACAATGGAGTACTACACAGCAGAAAAAATATCTACATCTTGAAATTTGCAGACACATGGATGGAGCTAGACCAGACCCCGAAAGACAATTATCACATGTACTCACTCATAGGTGGTTTTTAAACATAAAGCCAAAAAAAAAAAAAAACCCAGCCTACAAACCACAATTCCAGAGAACCTAGACAACAATGAGGCCTCTAAGAGAGACATACATGGATCTAATCTACATGGGAAGTAGAAAAAGACAAGATCTCCTGAGTGAATTGGGAGCATGGGGACCTTGGGAGAGGGTTGAAGGGTGGGGAAAGGCAGGGAGGGGAACAGAGAAAAATGTAGAGCTCAATAAAAGTCAATACAAATAAAAGAGTTCAGCTCGACAGTCTTTGCTTCATTCACGGATTATGCATTGTCTCCATATGGTCTTAGAATATTTTCATCACCTCAGAAAACTCCTGTATCCTTTGGCTACTTCCCTGCAGTCACCCCAAACTCTCCAGGCTGAAGCAAGAGCTAACCTGCTTTCATCTGCCTCGACAGGTGTGCCCATCCTGGACACAGGTGTTTGGACTCACGAGATGTATGTGGCCTTTTGCGCCTGACTTCTTTCACTTAGCACACACGTCTTCCAGGTTCATCCCTGCCATGACGCGTATCTATGACTCATCCCTTTTCATTGCTGAATTATTTCGTTCCACGGTTATGCCACATTTTATTTTTTTCCATCTTTGTTTACTAAAATGTTAAATTTGTCTTGTCAAATTTCTTGCTCACTGAGATGGCAATTTTCTCAGTGGTTATACAAATCTTTTCCCAACCCTATATTTCCATATTTTGATTTTTAAAATTCATTTTATTTTTATTTTGCGTTTCAATCTGTAATTCACCTTAATTTCATCTGGGAGTTTTGTGAATTAGGAAGAGTTTCATAGTACCCTATCCCTCCTCCCTTATTTTCCAGGACTACCTTACCAACCATTTCCTTTATTTTGTGGTGATTGACTTTTTTTTGCTGTTTTAATTATTTTTAGAAGAATGCTTTTGAGAATAGTTCTAGGTTTCCAGCAAAAATCAAGTGGAAACTTTGAAGGTTTTCTACTTACATGCAGCGTCCAACACTATTAACCAACACCATGATGGCACATAGGCTTCAGCAGAGGAGCTTACACATCCAGTGTCACGAGCCCAATACCATCGCAGTGGACCCTTGGTGTTGTCTAGTTAATGGATTTGGACAAATGTTTGATGACGTTTCGTGCTAAATACATTCACTACCCTAAAGAAACAAATCTATGCAATCCAACTGGTTATTCCTCCCTCTTCCCAAGACCTGGCTACCATGGATTTCCTTTTCCTCCTATAGTTTTGTTCTTTTCTGAATGTCATATGGTAGAAGCCACACAGTCTATCGTCTTCTTTCGCTCAGTATCCTCCTTTGCTTTCTATTACTGTGATAAACACCAGGACCAAAAAAAGAATTTATTTTGGCTTATGGTTCATTAAAAAAGCAGGGGACTGGAGAAATGGCTCAGCGGTTAAGAGCACTGACTGTTCTTCAAGAGGACCCGGGTTCAATTCCCAGCACTCACATGGCAGCTCACAACTGGCTGAAAATCTAGTTCCAGGGGATCTGACACCTTCACACCAATGCACATAAAATAAAGATAAATAAATGATAAAAAAAATTAAAAAAAAAGAAGCAGCAGAAACCTGGAGGCAAGCACCAAAGTAGCAGAGATAAGGAAGATAAGCTCACTGGCTTGCTGGCCTTGGCTTGCTCAGTTTGCTTTCTTACACCACCTAGGACTATGTTGCACTGGGGTAACCCCACCCACAGTGGGTTGGGCCTTCCCACTTCAATCATCAATGAAGAAGATACCCCCACAAACTTGCTAAGGGGCCCTGTCTGATGGGAACATTTTCTCAGTTGGGGTTCCCTCTTCCTAGATGACCCTAGTTTGTGTCAAGTTGACAAAAACTAGCCATTTTCAGTTCTCCTATGGGCTCATTTCTGTCCAGGGCTGTATTCCATGATGGCTTGCTTGTGCTCTTGTTCGTGTATCCGTTCAGCTACTAGAGGATTTCTTGGTCGCTCCCAGCTTCTGGCAGCAATGGAGAAAACTGTTATAAACATCTGTGTGCAGGTTCTCAAGCTTTGGGGGAAATACCAAAGAGAATGATTGTAAGTGTATTTAATCTGGTAAGAAATTGCCAAAGTGCCTTCTGAAGTGGCTATACTGTGTTTGCTTTCCCACTAGTAGAGGGAACCTGATATTGCATATCCTTGAAGACATTTGGTGTCATCTATATTTAGGTTTTGACCATCCTAATAGATGTGTCATGGTATGTCATTGTTTCTTTGATTTTCATTTCCTGATAACATGGAGGTGACTCATTTTTCATGTGTGGGTTTGTCATCTGTATGTAGGCACACACGCCGTCTTGGGTATAACCTCAAAGGAGGCCTGTCAGTCACTGAATGCTGCTTAGGAGCCCTGCTGAAGAGGTCTTACATGTTCTCACCATTGACTCACCATCTTTGCCATGCTCGTCACGTCTGCACACCTCTGCCTGCCTCATCAGATG
Organism: Microtus oregoni; assembly: GCF_018167655.1. NCBI lineage: Eukaryota > Metazoa > Chordata > Mammalia > Rodentia > Cricetidae > Microtus > Microtus oregoni. Next base: position 19,757,124 of record NW_024543071.1, read on the forward strand.
TCTGTGTGCTGGCTTCATTTCTGGTACTGCGAGTAATCACCCAGACCTAAGGCAGATTAGGAAAGAAGAGATTGTTTGGTTTACTCTCCCAGGTTACAGACCGCCATTGAAGGGGAAGCCAAGGTAGGAACTCAAGCAGTTAGTCATGTCATGTCGCATCCACAGTCAAGAGCAGAGAGAAACATTTGGTTTCATGCTTCCTGCTTCCCTTATCTAGCTTTCTCCTCTTCTGTATAAAAATCTGGAGTCTGCTTAGTGGACGGTCCACCACAATGGCTGGTTCTTCCTACATCAGTTGGCAGTCAAACAGCCCCCCCCACCCCCCGCAGACATGTCCGCAGACCAAGCTGGCCTGGATAATTCCGGTCAGACCTAACTTCTCAGGTGGTTCTAGGTAGTGGCAAGTTGGCAGCAAACAGCATCCTTGTCTCCATCCCTGACCCGGCCAGCATGGGTTTGGCCGTGGCACTGGTCTGGAACCCAATGGTTGAAAATGATCCCTTCTCACTGCTGCTCACAGAAGGGCTATGTTGGGCAGGTGGGGCCCGAGTTCCTGTCACTTTCTGAAGTTTCTTGTTCTCTTATAAAGTAGGCAATTCCTTCCTGACTCCAATTTCCTCACCACCTTTGAGCCCTGCAGGGAATCCTGAGGTGAGGCTTCTAGAAGCCTGTTGGTTGAACCTAGACTTGCTTGCCTCAAACTTTGTGGCCTTACCCCCTGACGCTGTCCCCTTGCTATCATTCTGGTCTCTGTCCTACAGAGTGGTTGATTCTTCCCCATTGGGTCCTCTTTTGTGACTCAGTGAGTCACTCCCTTCAGTTTGGATTTGTGTGACACTCACAGCCGCTCTGCTTCCTGCATGGTAATGTGTGGGGCTTTGGGGGTGAATCATGTCTGCCAGTTCTCCTTTTCCTGCTCCCATTCAGTCATGTCCTGTATTCCATAGATTCTGGCTGTGATTCAGTAACTGACACGGAGCCCGAGGACGAGAGAGCTCTTCCTCTCTCAAAGCAGACAAACCTGCCTCTGGAGACGTCGCCTGGGAACCTGATGGTGGTGCAGCCGGACCGCATTCGCTGTGGGGTAGGCATCCTGGGATCCTGGTAGATCCCCATCAGAGCGCTGACTTTGCAAGTCGGTGCCTTTGTTGCAGTAAAGGGTCTGGGGGATATCGTGATGCTTCTTATTATAACCAAAACTGTCCCTTGAGGCCCACATCACCAGGGCCTTGGACGTGAATAACTCTGTTAAGTCAGAGATTACACCTGGGAGTATATGTATCATCAACGCAAGAATTCTGGGTCGTGAATGTGTAACATAGGGCAGACAGGACACCAGCAGGCACGAACATTGCTAGAGACTCCAGAGTTAGAGGCCTGATCTCTTCCTGCTGGCCCGGCACTGGGAAGAAGTGGGATATTCTTCATTAGCTGGTCACTATCCTGGCCTCTGGGAGGGCTTTAAGGTTTAATGGCTGACACTTGCTGGCCACTATTGCTTGCTAAAAAGATTGGCCAAATATCTAAGTCCTATGTGGCTAGCATGTTAGGGTGGTCATATATTCAAAAGTGAGCTGTATGTGAGACTTCATGATAGTCCTTTAAATTCTATTATAAGATTTGGTCATTTTCAGCATTCTTTCCTTCCCTGATTTAAAATGTGGGGCATTTTGAATAGGTTAGAGCAGCAAAGCTTTCTTCATGGACGCGTGCTGTTTGTTGCACTTGCCTCTGCGGCTTCCCAGGACTACAGGGCACGAGAACTTTGGCAATAAGAAGTGTGAGGTCTCTGAAACTGAGGCCACAGATACCGTACAAGGGGTCCCTGCACAGGAGTTGCCAACATTTTGTAGACTGGGTTTGACCCTTAGACATGTTTAGTTTGAACTTCAGAGTGTTTTTAAAAATTAGGCATAAAAATTGGTGTTCCTTAGCTTCTTGTGAGTCAGAAACTGTGGTTTTAGGCTTGCGATAACTGGTCGTGGGGCTCTGTGCCCTATTTTTTTTTTTTAATGCACGGGACACTCATCCTCTAGCCTGGTCCCCACCATTCTCTAATCTTCATTTTTTATTTTTATTTGGGAGACTTTGAGACAGTTTTTCTACCTAGCCCAGGTTGACCTTAACTTGTGATCGATCCTCTTGTCTTGTTCTCCCAGTGTCAGGACCATGCCTGGCCACTCCCTGTTCTTTAAACTCAGAGGGCTGCACTCTTCCCCTTCGTGCTAGGCTCTGTGGACATTTCAGGCTCGCTCTCCCAGTGCTATGTTTCCCACGACTGTGTGGTCAGACGGCAGGTGCAGTGGTAAGGCTGTGTGGGGCCTCTGCGTGCTTCATCCCGCTCGCTCTTCTTCCTGCCTCCCTCAGCTGCCCTCTCACCCAGGATCAGCCGCATTGCCTCCTCTAGGTCTATGGGCCAGGGGCGCCTGGGCTGGGGGTGGGACCTGATTGCCAACAGGACTGACACATATTCTATTAGGCTCCTCATCTTACTGAGACAAGGTGCAGGACCAGGTGTGTAGCCGGAATGCTGACAGCCAGAGTGTGTGCTTGGTTATAGCAGCCTTAGCAATCTGGACCACACACCTTCCCTTGTTACAAAGGCCAAGCCTGGAACACCCTTCTGCAGCCCTTGTAAAAGGGTTGTCATGACAACTATATCATAGTCCTGGAATGAATGATTAAAGACTAACTCTGACCAGAAATCTCTTCTCACCTTTCTGGTTTTGGGCAGGGCCCAGCCCTACTGGTTTTGTCTAAAGTGGCCATTGCCAAGTCCAGAGACAAGTTGAGTATCTCCTCCTCAAAAGGCTAAGGACCTGAAGTGTCTCAGATTTTGAATTTGGGGGGTTATAGAGATACTGGATTATTTGCATATGTATAACAGGATATGTTTTAGAACAAAGTATTTTTGTTTCATATACATGTTATACATAGCCTGACTAGAGTTTTATACAACATGTTATTGCCCTTGCATTTGGGTTTTGGACATGTTAACCAAGTGTGGAACTTTCCCCTTGTGGTGTCAGGTCAGAGCATATTTGGATTTGGGAGTTTGGAAGAGGGCTACTTTGTGAGGCTCAGTGTGGACTCTTAGAGTTAGCTGGGCGTCTGGTCGAAATGTAGACTCTGGGACCAGGGATGCGGCACAGGTGGTAGAGTACTTGCCTAGCAGGCGTGAAGCCCTGGGTTTGATTCCCAGCACCACACGAAAAACTGGGCATCGTGGAACATGCCGATCAATCAGACTAGTAATTGGGAGGTGGATATGGGGAGTCCAGTGTTCAAGGTCACCATCTGCATAGCAAGTATGAGGCTAGCCTAAGCTACATGAGAACCTGCTTAGAGGCTAGTCTAAGTTACATGAGATCCCGGTTCTAAATTGTTTTAAGTGCAGACCCTGATTCAGTGGCAGGAAGGACCTCATAGTTTGCCTGACTAACTTGCTCCAAGGGTGGCAATGGTGTTGCTAACTTGGTCACATGCAATAGCAAAGCTTGTCTAGAGAAGAGTTTCTCATATCTGGGGGAAGGACTTAAAAAATAAACAAAAGCCTCCCAGGCATGGTGGCATATGCTGTTAATTTCAGTACTTGGGAAGCAGAGGAAGATGTACCCCTAAATTCAAGGCCAGTCTGGCCTACATTGCAAGTTCAGGACAACCAGGGCTACACGATGAGACACTGTCTCAAAAAATAAAAATCCAATTATTTGATGCTATAGAGATTTTGTAAAAACAATTTTTTCTGCTTAAATTTTTTGAAACTTTCCATAAATATATTTTGTTCATATTCTTTCCCCTCCCTCAACACTTCCCAGATTCTTCCATTAAACTTCATATACTTTCTCTCGAAAAGAAAAGAAAAAAATATCCCATTGAAACTATCCAAACAAACAAGCACATAAAACCATGGAGTCAATTTTGTATTGGCCAACTACTGAGCATGAGGCCTGTCCTGGAGTGTGGTTGGTATACCTCCTTATATTTGGTTGGAGAAAACTGATTTTCCCTTTCCCAGCAGGTATCTATCTGTAGACAGAAGTTCTCACAGAAGCCACTTCCAAATTACCACACAGAGGCTTATATTACTTATAAGTGCTCAGCTGATAGGTAGATAGATAGCTCAGGTTTATTACTAACTAGCTCTTATTTACACTCTTCCATGTGGCAGGACCTTTATTAGCATGGCACATTCATCTCCTGCTCCCTCTGCGTCTGCCTGGTGACCCCTGACTCTGCCTCTCTTTCTCCCATCATTCTCCTTTTGGCTTTCCCACCTAACTTGATCCTGTTCAGCTATTGGTCAGTCAGCTTGTTTATTAAACTAATCAGAACAGCATATACTCACACAGTGTAAAGGAATATTCCACGGGAAGTATCATTGTAAATAGCTTTTTGCTGATGGTAGGACTTTGTGTTCACTTGTGTTTCTCCACATTGGGAGATCTGACTTGAATGTCTGCAGATCTTGTGCGTGCTGCCATGGTCTCTGAGTTCATATGAGCATTAGCCCTGTATCCGGAAAACACTGTTTCCTTGGCGCTGTCCATTGCTGGTTCTTACTATCATTCTGCCTCCTCTTTTACGTAGATCCCGAACCTTGAAGGGAGGGGCTTGATAAAGACATCCCATTTAGGGATGAGTGCTTCAATGCCTTGCTCACCCTCTTCATGTTCAGATGTGGGTCTCTGTGTTAGTTATCATCACTGCAAGAAGCTTCTGTAGAGAAGGTTGAGCAATATACTGGTATTGCAAAAATATAGGTATAGCAATATGTCATTAAGAGCCATTTAATTGCTATGCTCATTTAGCAGAATAATAGTGAGTTTTCCCCTGGTACCAATGACCTCTGTAGTTTTCAGTTCTTGACCTCATTAACAGCATCAGCCATGTATTCTATCTCATGGAGTGGGCCTTAAAACCCATTTTTTAAAAAAGTGTTTGGTTACTCCTTTCACATTTATGCCACTGTCTCGCCGGTATGTCTTGCAGGCCACTGTTGTCGACTGCAGTGTCTGTAACTGGGTGATACTGGTTGACGATTACATTTCTCCTCTAGTAGTGAGTAGAGCACCTTCCATCACTGTGAATACTAGTCAGTGGGGGTGAAGCTTCTAATTGTGCAGCAGCCAGATAGCTCGGTGTTTGATGACATACGTGCACGGTGTCTTCAGCAACAGGGTCTTAGCGTCAGGTTGTGGAGGGTAACCAGTAGCATCGGCAATAGCCGGCAATGGTTTTTAGGGGGTGATCTGTGGGATCACATCAGCCAAAAACTCAAAAAGACATCACCCATTTCTGGTACGGGGCTTTTACTTGGTAGCAAATGATATCTAGTTGAGGCTTGTTTTACCCATTGTATATGGTAAGTCCATTTAAGTTGCTTTTATAGATGTGTACGTTTTAAAAGCATTTTTAAATGTTATAAATGAAATGAGCATCTATAAATCCTAAGTTTAGAAGAGTTGTGTGTAATGAATAGACAGAGTTTCTCTCCAATTGCTGTAGAAGTTTATAAATGTCTAGTCTGTTTTCCCTAAGTTGCTTCACTAGGTTGGTAGCCTGTGGTTCTTGTCCAGCACTGGTCTGCCCAAACCTACTGGCCAGAACCATCCACACTAGAGAGTGAGCTGGGTCTCCAGGAGCTGGGACCCCCTTGACCTGGCTCTCTAAGGGATAGAGCAGGGAGAGACACCTGAACCTGTCTCCCACTGCAGGCAGAAACCACCGTGTACGTCATCGTGAGATGCAAGCTGGATGAGAAGGTGTCGACAGAGGCAGAGTTTTCCCCTGAGGACTCCCCCTCCGTCCGGGTGGAGGGCACGCTGGAGAATGAGTACACGGTTTCGGTGAAGGCTCCAGGTGAGTGGCCCCATGCTGACACAAGAGTGTGCGCTCTGCTGCCTTCTGAAACACTGCTCTTCTCAAGCTCACCTGCCGAACCATCTCCAGCCCCAGGCATTGCTGGCTTTTCAAAAAGCAGCGTGTGCGTTGTTTTAATTGCACGTCCTGGATTGCCAGTGAGATTTAATAATTTTCCACATTCACGACTCGTCACATTTCCTCTTTGGTGAATCGAATCTTTGTGGTTGGTGTATTTTTAATTCTTTTCTTCCCCCTCAGAACCTCTTCCGGTGGTATAGACTCCTACTCCAGGAAGAGCACGTAGTGCAGACAGCCACAGAGCAAGTCAGCTGATTCCACTGGTCCATGGTGGCAGGAATAAAGAGTTATCCTCTAGCTGCCAGGATGCCCTTGGTGACAATGGGCATTCATAAAAAGCACCTTAGACCCTAACTTTTTTTGTTGCTCTTGTTTATCAAGGCCTGAGGAATTCAGTTAAACAGGCTGGAGAACTGGCTTGGTGGTTCAGTTCCAAGTATCCCATTGAACCCTTCACAACTGCCAATAGCTCAGTCTCCAGGAGGATCCTATGCCCTGGTCTACATAGGCATCTGCAGCCATGCATGCATTCACACATGCGTGCACACACACACTACTGATAATTATGCAAAACAGATGAAAACCCTTTAAAAATGCAATTGACAACCTGATAAGGATGCTTCTGTTTAAGATCCCACAGGCTGGCCTGCTCATCCCCCCTTCACTTCCCTTGCAGCTCAGCTCAGACACTTCCTTGCAGCCCCTGTGAGCTGCCTTCCCACTCACACGTCCCACGGCTGCCCATGACCCTGTTCTCCCTGGCATTTTATCAGTATCTTTTGTTCTGTTTAGACCTCTCCTCTGGCAATGTTTGTCTGAAGGTCTATTCTGGGGACTTGGTGGTATGTGAAACCACCATCAGCTATTATACTGACATGGAGGAAATTGGGAACTTACTGTCCAGTGCTGCAAACCCTGTGGAGTTCATGTGTCAGGTAAGGCTGCTGGGAGGAAACCTGAGCTTTCTGGACACAGGGATTCTGTCTATAACCTTGATGGGCAGCGCCTAGCTGGAATCTGAAATCTGACCATCTTCGCTGTTTTATGGCAGGCCTTTAAAATTGTACCCTACAACACAGAGACTCTTGATAAACTGCTCACAGAGTCCCTGAAGAACAACATCCCTGCAAGTGGACTGCATCTCTTTGGAATCAACCAACTGGAAGAAGAAGATATGATGACAAGTAGGTCAACAGCCATTTCAGTTGTTGATGGTGTGGTCTGCTACACGCCTGGGCAGTGTGACGTGGGAAGGGCAGTTAGCTTGTTGCCTGCTAGCACCAAGGTGAACAAAAAGACAGGGGATGAAGTCTAGCAGTGTGTGTGAGGGTGCTGCTGTCCTGGCCCAGCATGCCCTCACACGGCATGTTTTCAATAATTAGCAATATAGCCTAAAATAACGATAGAAAATATGGAGAGTAGGAAGCCCGTGACATAATCACGTACCGTCATCAAGTATGGTGTGCTGTACATAATTGTGTGTGTCATACTTTTATACGACTGGCAGCCAGCCCAGTGGGGTCACTCACACCAGCACTGTCACCAGCGAGTGAGAGCTGCAGCATAAATAGGGGATAGGAGCTTGTCAGCTTTGTTCTAACCTCTCATGGATAGGGGATAGGAGCTTGTCAGCTTTGTTCTAACCTCTCATGGATAGGGGATAGGAGTTTGTCAGCTTTGTTCTAACCTGGGAAGACAGAAGTGTCAGGAATGTCATGACACAGCATACACTCCCTTCTAAAAGTGTGCATGCTTCTCATTTACCTTCTGGGTGGCATTCAAACTCCTTTGCCTGATAACAAGCACAAAGAGTGGCTGCTTGCTTCTGTCCTTGCCTCTCTATGCCACACTCTCTGCATCCCTCTCTGCAACCCTCTCTCTGCATTCCTCTTCTGCATTCCTCTCCATGCAACTCTCTCTCTCTCTCTCTCTCTCTCTCTCTCTCTCTCTGCATTCCTTTTTCTGCATCCCTCTCTCTGCAACCCCCTTAGTGGTTCTCTGTTCCCACGTGGGATAAATACACTTCTCACGTATGTGTCTTGCCATCCCACTCACAGAAACACCATTTCTCTGTCTCTGCCTTGGTTGCTGATCTCCTGGTGGCTTTCTCTTCATCTTCTCGGGAAGCATTTTCTCTGGAAGGAAGGCCTTTTCCAATCCCCGAGAGGTCTATACCACTCCCTGCTGCGTGCTCCTCTAGCATGTTGGGCCTTCTGACCTACAGCTTACCTGCTGTAATGGTCTTTTCACTAGGCTGGCATCTCAGTGAGGGGTCGGTCCTCAGGGGCTGGCTCTTTGTGGTCTTTAGGCAGACATCTGTAACTTGAGTGAGGAGCAGGCCCTATGTACGTACACTGTGGTAGCAATAGGAGCCAGGACAGTCACACCGCATGCCTGGGGACATTACCTGGAGTGCTACACAGGGTTTCCTTCCCATCACAGTGGCACTTCACAGTGGTACACAAGTCTCTGGTTACCTTTGGACTGAGTTCCACTTGCCTCCAGTGTGGTAACAGTAGGAAGAGAATTACTTGCCAGGCCTTTTCCAGGGGCTATTCTCTTTCCTGCTGCCTCTCCTCATTCTCCTCCTATAGAATGTTCTTGTCTCATTGCTATAAATGAGTCTACTCTCTTCTTATGAGGCCCAGGAGAGAGTATCTCATAGCCTGACAACATGGGGACCTGGGGGCATTTTCAGACCTTCAGTGAACAGGAAACTGAATTTATAATTTTTAAAAGGACAGGAGAGGTGGCTCAGTGGTTAAATCACTGTCCACACGAGCAAGAGTACAGGAGTTTAGATCTTCAGAATCCCTTAAATGCCAAGTGGGCACGATGATCCCATTTGTAATCCCAGTCTGAGAAGGCCAAAACAGATGATCTGGAGCAAGCAGGCTAGCTGTGTTGGGTTTCAGTGAGAGACCCTGCCTAAAAGAATAAGGTGCAAGAGTGACAGTGGAAGATTCTTGACATCATCCTAGGCCTCCACATGTGCATCCCCCTTAGAGAAGCTTACATACTTGCAAATACACATACACACATGCACTATACCTCACACACATATATGAAAAGAAGAGAAAATAAATAAACACATAAAGTGACAGGGCCTAGAAATCAACTTTTATGAAAAGGAAAAAATAAATTTTATCCCCTAAGTCCCCAGCATGAGCCTACTTGTTTTCTTGGCATATTTGCAAAATTGGTAATAAGAGATAAGCGGATAGACATCTTTTTATTTGAACATTTTTTTCCTTTATTTTTATTTTGTGTGTATGTGTGTTTTGCCTGCATGTATGTCTGTGCACCATGTGTGTGAAGTGCTCTCAGAGGCCAGAATAGGGTGCTGGATCATCTGGGACTGGAGTTAGAGATAGTTATGACCCACTATGTGGGTGTCAGGAATCAAGCCCGGGGCCTTCTGGGAAAGCAGCCTCTGGGAACAAAGGTATCCTATGCCTTCCCTCTTACCCTTCAGTTAAAGTCTCCCTGATGCCTTTCTTTAGATCAGAGGGATGAAGAGCTGCCCACCCTATTGCATTTTGCTGCAAAGTATGGATTGAAGAACCTTACGGCCCTGTTACTCACCTGTCCAGGGGCTCTCCAGGCATATAGTGTGGCCAACAGGCATGGCCACTATCCCAACACCATTGCCGAGAAACACGGCTTCAGGGACCTGCGCCAGTTCATCGACGAGTATGTGGTAAGGTCAAGGGGAGAAAGGCCCTGCGATAGGTCATGTACTGGTGTCTTTTCATCAAAGACACTGATGGGTCTTTGTCTCTAACACGTCCTTGTGTGTCTTTCTGGCCGTGGGCAGTTTTTATGGGCCTGAGTTCAAATTCCTGTACCTACTTGGTAGTCATGTGAGACTTGGGGCATATCACAAGTTCTCTCTCTTTTCTCTCTAATTTACTCTTATTCTTGTGTACGAGTGTTTCTGCTGTGTGTATCTATACATACTGTATGCATGCCTGGTGCCCCCAGAAGAGCACATCAGATGCCCTGCAACTGGAGTTGTTTCTTGTTGTGGCTGCCATGTAGGTCCTGGGAATAGAACCCAGGTCCTCTGCAGGAGCAGCAAGTGCTCATAACCATTGAGTCATCTTTCCAGCCCCCTTCTCCCATTTCTTAATATGCGGAAGGAAAGATCCTAAGAGGTCTGTTCATAGAGTTGTTTTAGACTAAAAGGAACTAGCATATGCAAAACACTGAGGCCATTTCCAAAATATCAACGGGAACGTTCATGTCTATTCAAGGCTGATGCTGAGCCCTCTCCCCACCTGCCTCCAGGTTCTGTGGTGGATGTCCCTAGCTGCCTTGCCCACCTTTGGGCCCAGGTAAACTGTGTTAGAATTGATTCCTTCCTTGGTGAAGCCCATAATAAGGCTCTATCCTGAGGAAGCATCCAAGTAGCCAACTTTGAGACCTCATCTCCTGCTAGTACCCAGTTTCTCTCTGAGCCTCTGCTTGGATCTGAACTTAAGGCAGTTGGATACACCAGACTTCTTGGCAACTCACCCTTGGTTGCCGACTTCCGAGTCCTGCTCTGAGTTCAATCCTGTGCCATGCCTGGTGTTATTTTGTCCATGATTGCCTCCATTGTCTTGGAGGAAACAGTTCTTCACTCCACTACCTTCGGGTGTTCCTCCTTCTTTTCCAACTTACCAGGGGCACCTAAGACTATCTCATCTGGCTGTGAACACCAAAATAAGCAGCCAGACTAATGTGGTCTTGCTTGCTACCTCCAGACACAAGTGAGTCTGACATCACTTCAGACACTTAACTCTATTTCTATTTGATAGAAAATCTACAAGGCAGTGATGCCAAGGAACATACAGGGGCTTCCAATGTTTTGGGGGATTTGTAGGTGTTTCAAGCAATCAGAATAGTTTAAGTCTTTGTTTGGGTCCTCATTGGCATAAATGGGCACAGAGACACTCATAACCTTCTTTAAGACTTTACTTCAGACTCTCAAATGTGCCGAACACAGTATGCCATTTTTTGTGTTCATAATTTTTGGCAAGGCCACTCTGTGTTCAGGGTAGTAACCAAGTTACTGGGCTCATTTCATCAGCAAATGCCCTGTCTCACGTAACTTTCGCCCCGCTCCCTTCAAGTTGAAGGGACTAAGACCTTCGTCTTATAAACGAGGATGGAGAAAGCCAAGGTGAATGTGCCTAGAGGCTCACACTGGAAAAGGTAGAGGTAAGATTTGAACCTAGTGCAGTGCTGCTCTGACTCGCATTTCTTGTGTCATCTTGGCTCCTAGCGAAGTCACCTTCCACCAATGCCTCTTTCGCCTCGACACCAAAGGCTGTCCCTTCATGATGCTCATGGAGTGTCAGATTTTGTTTGTTTGTTTGCTTGTTTGTTTATTTATTTGCCATATGCTATCCCTAGAGTCCCCACCACTAAGAACCTGTTTCTTAGTTCATTGGGTTCTCACCAGGAGAATAACACACTATCAGCCAAAAGTGACCTCTGTCAGCTGGTGCTGATGAGGAGGGTTTCTGTGGTTTGAGGCTGAGGTAAGGATTGTGACACACTACCATGTCTGGCCAGGAACAGTTGTTCAGAGGTTGCAGGGAAGTCAGCCTCAAACCCTCTGGAGGCAGAGGGACGGGGAAGCCTTTCTGATGTCAGCGCCCTTTATGTGAGGGCAGCTGTCTTTGGGGACATCTCGAATGTTGAAACTGGGGGAGGAAACCCTAGAAGTTGTCAGACACTTGGATAAACCTTCCCGAAGGACAGGGATGGGGACATCCCCCTGGGACCCCTGGCTGCACAAGTCTGGGAACATCTCAACTTAGCCCTACCAAACCACGGTGCGTCTGTGTGGCTCTGGGTGTCATTTGTTTCCCCCTGAGCCCTCACAGGGATATGGTAAAAGGATCAAAACGGAGATTGTAATACCTTACAGGTGTTACAAGGTGTAATATCTTATACCTTGCAGGGAAGACCAGGTTTTCTGAGCTTTGTTTTTTTCATCTGTGAACAAGGGAGAGTAGCGTGCCTTCCAAGTGACAATGGGTACAGAAGTGTGCCCGCTGTTGAGTCTGATTCTTACTAGATACTCATGAGGGTGCAGTGTTTACATGTGTATGTCCTCTCGAACCAGGATGTAAATTCTTAACTCTGTGATTAGCGTCTGAGGAAGATACAGAGATCAGAACAAGCAGGGTTAGGCAAATAGGAGAAGAGGGCCTGCTGCCTGGCTCCACAGAGCTCCCTGTCAGGTGGGGAATGCCGACACCCACAAGCAGTTGTAACCCTGACCCATGATTACTCCCTTCGCCCACCTCAAGCCCACTTGGGGCCTGAGTCTTCCAGACTATCTGGGAACGTCGTGTGCACCGAGCTCATCTTCCCTTGCAGGAGACAGTGGACATGCTGAAGAGTCACATTAAAGAGGAGCTGATGCATGGCGAGGAGGCTGACGACGTGTACGAGTCCATGGCCCACCTGTCCACAGACCTGCTCATGAAATGTTCCCTCAACCCTGGCTGTGACGAGGAGCTGTATGAGTCCATGGCTGCCTTTGCCCCAGCAGCCACAGAAGACCTCTGTAAGTAGCTCAGCCTAGTTCTGCTTCTCATCCTGTTGCTCAGAAATGGCTTTCTTCTTTCTAGTCTGAAGGGGGAAAGCCCCTGATTACCTCTGCAACCACCACCGTGAAGATCCCGTGTTGCAACAACATCAGGGCCGCAGTCATGTTTCATAACCAGCAGAGCCCTTCTCCCAGCTTCCTCTACCGCTTGCCTGGAAGTCACTAGTTTTGACAACATGGTCTTCCGATCAAGAAGCTCTTGGCCCCATTAGTCTGGATGGGCCCTTTTTATAACAAGCATTTTACAATGCCCCTACCCACTTTCCTATCTGACATGCAATTCATGTATAACATGACCTGCTCACACATGAAGCTCTCCTGCTTTGTTACACTGTCCTAATTGAGTTGTAAAAGAGGAGTGAGTGGAAAAGACACGCTTAGACATGTCTCCCTAAAAAGACATAGAAAAGACATGCTTAGGCATGCCTGCATGTAAAGACCTAGAAAAGACACGCTTAGGCATGCCTGCATGTAAAGGCATAGAAAAGACATGTTTAGGCATGTCTCCCTATAAAGAGATAGAAAAGACACGCTTAGGCATGCCTGCATGTAAAGACATAGAAAAGACACGCTTAGGCATGCCTGCATGTAAAGACATATGAAATATCCCTCCCTGTGCAGGTAGCCACACTCAGAGCCACCGCCAAGGGTCTTCAGAGCAGCCTTTAGGGGATGGTTGCCACCATTCAGAGTCACTGATCTAAATGAGATTGGATTTCAGCGCTGAGGCTGGTGGGGAGGAGGTGGGCACAGCTGCATGGCCACCCTGAGACTTCTTGAGGCGTTACTGTCGTGTACTATGGAGCGCTAAGCACTCTGAAATCTGCTCAGGACTTAGCGCTCTTTCCCTCTGGGTCTACTTAATAGATTCAAGAAAGACAAGTTAAATATCCACCAACAGGCTGGCTTCCTGATTAGCGGGATTTCTGGGAGGGCTAAGCTACCCTTTCCGGACCTGCAAGGGAGAAAGCCTGGCTTTCCCATGCATGAGCTTATGGAAAAGGCACCATGAGGAGTCCTTTGAGTAGGAGGCCCAGGCTGACTGGGAGCCAGAGGTGGTGTGAAGTCCCCTCCTAGCACCTTTGGGGAGAAGTATGCCTGCAGACTCTTCACAGATGAGCCAAGGCTATGGCAGCTTGTAAAGTCCCTTTGGGTCAGGAAGTTCTGGATGTCACAGACCCAGGGAGGCTACCAGGAGGGAGGCAGGGTGTAAGATGTGACTGCTATTTGGGTGGGGAATGAATTGATCAGAGTTTTAATTTGCCAGATCATATAATCTCTGAGGTTTTGGACTGTGGCCATGATTAGGTTTGTTTTTCTCTGTTGTCCAGTTTAACCCGAGAATGATCTCTTCCCTGCTGGTTCACAAGATGCAGCAACTCGGGCCTGGGAAGAATCATTTTACCGACAGTGACTGCCCGGGTGAGAGAGCAGTTCGGTCCCCAAAGAAACAGGATAGAGGGCAAGCAGATCCATCTCAGATGCTGGGGCAGCACTAGCATGGTGATGGCCGTGGATTCACCCTCCCTACCTGTAGACCAGCAGTTTATCTCTGTTGTCCCACCCACTCATCCTCTGCCGTGATGGATAGAACCGTTTCTACTGTATAGGGAGGGAACCAAAGGCTCTGAGAGTTGGTAACATTCTTAAGTCTATCAAGGGAAAACCGGTTCAGGAATCCAAGTCTTCTGGTTCCTAGAGCAAAGTCTGTCTGCCCACCACACTAGCAAAGGGACCTCCTCGTCTGTCCTTCTGGGGGTGCACTTACTGTCCTTGGGGTGGACTCTCCTCAGGAACAGCTTCTGTATGTCTAAATGCAGGATTTACCAGGGCTTACCTTCACTGTCATTTGTAATGGTAAATCTTAAATGCTGAAAAGCAATATTTGGGGAATTCACTCACTACTTAGGCATTTCACTGGCTCCCAGGATGGTACCACAGAGTACAAGGCTTTAGGCCAGTTACCTTGGAGAGCCCATGAGTGTGGTTGGGACAAATCTGCCCCTTTAATTGCTTAGGTTTGGGAAAGGGTGAATGAATACCTCTCCACCAAAGGGAACCCCAAATAACCACGGGGCAGTTCCAGTGTTTAATCAAGGGGAGGTGGGAGGAAGTGCCAGGGGTCTGAGCTGGAGATTATGGCTCTGTTCCACTCCCTTCTTTCACACACACACACACACACACACACACACACACACACACACACACACACAGAGTCTTCGGTTTAGATATGCTGCCACCAGGTGGTAACTTCACATCTCTGTTTACAGGCCTTCAGTTTTTCTTCTTTTTAACTGGAGTCTTAAACCATCAACTTAACTTGCACCCTTTTCTGTGTAAGAACTCCCTTTGTTAAGGATAAGCAAGATGCATCACAGGATAAAATCAAGGCACCCTTGTGTTATGTGTTTTCACTACCCCCTAATTCTCTTGCTTGGTTCTTGTGCCTCTATCCTTGCCTTTGAGGCTGAATTATGGTTCTCATGGTGCTTTGATGGGAGTCAGTCTTTCTTGTTTTCAGCTTCACCCAGTCTCTGGTCTGGAGACCTGGTGAGCTGGTGCCTGGAAGCCCTCATCCAGTCTGTTTCCAGGGTAACCTGCTGCTTATAGCTTTGTTTATTACATATTGCAGAGACTCAGCTTTCCCACAAGAGAATGGAGTAAAGCACATTACACTGCTAGGAACCACAGACTCACAGGAGGTGATGAAATCCTAGAGAACCCCCTGTTGCCTTAGAATAACTTTTAACCCCTGACCTTTCTGGGACCTGCCCCAGTCAAGGTTTGCATATGGCAGTGCACCCCTGGTTTGGCCCCAACTATCTTGCTGGAGCAACTCCCTAGTAACTGGGATCTTGTGGCAAATCATCTCCAGTCTGTAATTTCTTTTACATGAGTTTTTGAGTTTACCATCACTTCTAAGAGTCAGGTTCCTTCTGATCTGGGGACACAGCTGGGCACTGAGAAGGACCCTGCACCCAGGCCTGCAGGTCTTGCTCTAAACAAAACTGCCAAGTTATTGGTGGGCTTCTGAGACATGCCTCACACTCCACCAGCACTGTCTTCTCTCAGGAGTCTCCTGCAGCTGCAGAAGCTCTGTCTTTCCCTTGCTGACCTGTTTGAGACGATTCTGGGGAGCAGACCCTGGAACTACTACAGGAACATTAGTTCTGGGTACAAGGTCAGATGTGTACTACCTAGGGGTCAGGTCAGGACTCTCTCCTCTTCTTGATCTCCTAGTGCTTGGGGGGAAAGCACAGGGTCAAACGTTTTAAGGTTAATAAGATAAAATTCTCTCCCATCGGCAGTCGGCTTTGCTCCCCTTAAGACCCACACAGTTTACAGACTATGTTTCCCTTGGGGCGCTGCACACCGATCACCACAAGCCCTCATTGATTATGTCTCTCTGGTTATGAGGCCCTGGCTTTGATAGGAAGAGTGACTTACTGCTTTGTGTCATTCCCAGCACCCGGCGCTCAGCCAGTAGAGAGCCTGGAAAATAAGATGTGAGCCTGGACTTTGGGGCAGTTCAAATGTAGTTTAGTTTGTCCACATCCTAATGCTGTGTCCTTGGTTTTTGTCTTTTGTCTTGACAGATGTAGTGAGATATCGATCAGGTTGCTGCTGAGTGTGAGACCTCCAGGGGGTCATAACTCCCTGGCTGCTTCAGGCTGCCTTTTATTTCATGTCGACATACATTATACTAGCTCTACTGCCTAAACGGCATACCTTTTTCTCTGCTGCAGCGATGCCTAGACTCCTTCACAAAGGCCAGGCTCCATCACATCAATCACATCACATACTTATTTCTTTTTATTCATGCATTTTTCACCTACTCACCCATTCAACAAATTCTTATCAAATCTGTCCGGTGTATAAGTGACCTGGTGCCAGGTGACAAACAGCCAATGAGTAAATTGTCATGATCCCTGCCTTCCAGAGTCTACATGCCACAGACCCCACCACAAGCACATTCTATGGATCTGCTCCCATATGACAGGGCTGCTTTGATCTATTGTAGAATAATCTTTTTGTACACAGTGGAAGATGTGTCTTTGCTGAGGTGCCTTCTTATTGGTTTAATAAAAAGCTAAATAGCCATAAGCTAGGTAGGAAGTATAGGCAGGACAGCCAGACCCAGAGGATGCTGGGAAGAAGGGCAGAGTCAGGAGACATCATGAGACACAGAGGAGGCAAGATGGGAAGTCTGTACATGAGGTGAATGAGCCTTGGGGCAGCACATAGGTTAATAGAAATGTGTTCATTTAAGTCATAAGAGCTAGCTAAAAACAAGCCTGAACTATCAGCTGAGCATTTATAATTAATATCAAGTCTCTGTGTGGTTGTTTGGAGAGCAGCTGGTGGGACAGAGCTAATAGGCAGTCTAGATGGAAAACTCCGCCTATGTTGTTCACCCTGCATAAAGCCACAGATGGGACTAGTCAAACCCCTCCATCCTAGCTAGGTCCAGATGGGACCAGCTTGATTTCAGGTTATCTTCAGGTCTTATCATATGCTTCTTGCTCCGAGACTCTGTGTTTGGTCCCCAAAGATACTTGCTGCGGGTAGAGGTGGGGTCTTGTTGGCCTTTAGGGTTGGAGAGCCGTTCTAGAATAGTCTTTTGGTAGCTGGTGTTTTCTGGGCTTTATGTTGCATTTGCATTAGCGTCTAACCTGGATGGAATGAGTGTCCCCTGGACAAAGTGACCTTGACTAAAGTTCTGTTCTAAAGGGAGCATCACACAGGTTTCTTTGGGAATTTGTGCCTGCTCTTGATTCGTTCCCTGATTAAGTGACTGCTGGAATGTTTTGCCATCTTTAGTGCAAGCTTACATTCTAGAAATATATCCTTGAAGCTTGGCTCCATAGCATATGTTGTGAGCCTACAGCCGCGCTTCCAGAAGGAGACTGTGACCCAGTGTGCTGTGAGCCTACAGCCCCCTTTCCAGAAGGAGACTGCAACCCAGTGCTGCTTTCTTTTGTTTTTCTTCTGCTGAGATGAAAGAACTTTGCACTTTTCCTTTCCAAACATTTCAGTTTATTTTTAACCGGCAGGTGGTGAAGGTTAAGTGCTCAGAGTCTGAATTACAAGCCTTGAACATCCAGGCATGCAGGCCTCTTTTGTTCTTGTGCTTCACAAAATCCCCGTTGTCTGCAAACAGAGTCCCTTTGACCAAAGAATTCTCTGTGTTTTGGTCACTTCAGTCTGCCCACCTGGCTTCTGGATACAAAGTTTTCAGATTTACACTTGGGGTCTTACCACTTGTGATTGCCAAACATCTAGGTACCTTTAACAATTACAAATATAGTACCTGTCACCTGCCTAGCCTTATTGCTAATGTAGGCACAGCAAATCATGTCTTATAAACAATGTACACTAGTGTTGGTTGGTCACTGTGGGTCCCTTCCTTCCCCTCTGTCCATGAGCCACCCGACCATAAGGGCAAAGGGAGCAGAAGGGGCAAGTGAGGCCTTGTGCAGCCTGTGTGTGGCAGAAATAGCCTTCTGAGAGATTGCTTCAGTGTTACAGCTCAGCTTCAGAGTGAGGAGAGATAGAAAGGCTGGGGACCATGGCTGGGCATCACCTAATTTTCATAAACAGCATGCTGATCCTATCATAAGACTCCATATATGGCTGCAGGGTCCTGCTGCGAAGCTCCTAGTATGATGTCTGGTTACCATATGGGCAACATGGGGGAAAGCAATTTCAGCAATGGTGGTGATCTGTTGCCAGAACTGAATAAGGCAGGGGACCAGCGTCAAAATACAATGTAGCATAATCAGTGGAGCTAAAGGGTTGGAGCCAGGAAGACAAGGGGTTAATGAGCAGGTGAAGTGCTCAAAGCAGGTCTTTGTGAAGTTTTTGGAGGGTATTGACATTTGTTTCGACAACATTTGATTCCTTTACACAGAAGCAGCATTCTTTCCCCAGGACCAAGCAGGTCCCCCCATGTTCTGCAGTTATTAGATCCAGTGCTCTTCTGTTTTGGAGCCCGACCCCAGCAAGAGAGGTTATCTGTTGCTGGAGGGATTCAAGGGTGCCAGTCATGGATGTCATGGCCTGATCGAGCTTGTCTCTAATTTCTCAGGCCAGATGATGCATCTGGACAATGGCCGCTGGTGCAGCCCCGGCAGATTGGAGGGAGATGGCAAGTCCCGTTCCTACCAGTAAAGGGAGAAATATCTCCTGTCTTTGTCTGGTTCCTAGCGACAGTGCTGTCTCCTCCTCTTCATATAGACAGACCTGTGGAATAATCAGAACAGAAGGCAGTGGTGTGCAGCCTAAGCCAGTAACAGTTTGACTGACAGCGCACCAGTGATCTGTTGGGGTGGGCTTAGGAGAGTGGTCCAAGAGGGAAACGTCATGAAGGTCTGGGCAGGTGTCACCTCTCCTGAGGTATCACCCAGGTATCTGTAGGTACTACAGAGAATAAGGGGTGGGTGCCAGAGGTGCCAAAGAAGCAGTGAGAGGCATCTGGATGTGTGGCGGATGGGAGGAAATCAGCGACGCATTGAATGCATCAGCTCCAGAACACTCTTGAGAACACTGCTGACTTTATTTCTTCCTCCCATTTGTTTGTCCTGTAGAACAATGTTATAGTGTGTTAAGACAGGCTTAGATGCAGGTAAGAGCTTTGAGAAATGTGAATGTCAACAACAGGTATCTAGAAAAGGGGAGGCCACCTTGATAGTACTTGCCCACTGTCACCCCTGTCCGACAGTGGTCATGCCCAGGTCAAAAATGTGTATCACACAAATGTGGATGTGGCAGTACCCTCACTGTCATTATCAGTTAGAAAAATGGATTTTTTTTTCTTGTTTTTCGAGACAGGCTTTCTCTATAGCTTTGAAGCCTGTCCTGGAACTAGCTCTTGTAGACCAAGCTGGCCTCAAACTCACAGAGATCCACCTGCCTCTGCCTCCTGAGTGCTGGGATTAAAGGCGTGCGCCACCACTGCCTGACCTTTTATTTAATTAATTTATTTTTATTTATTTTCTCTTTTGTTGATCAAAATGACCCCGAGTAAACTCCTCTGCTAGCCAGTAAGTGTGCAGTGGCATCCTCCATAAGTATCTACACCCTTAAGACATGGGTCTGTCTGATGGAAAGGGAAGCAGACAAACTCATCTAGAGTGCTAATGCTGGCATTTGGGTATACCAGAAACTGTATGGGCTTTTGGCATCCCTCTAGTGGGCAATACCATTCTCTTTCTATTATCTGATTCCCCCCATATGTTTCCCTCACATAAAACCTCCAGAACATAGTATTAGGGAGGGTGGGGGTAGCTGAAGCATTGGTATTTGCAGGGTAAGGACAAGTCATAAGGATGACAGAAAAGGGAGGTGGGGCAGCTTTGTCGGTCCATGGCCATGAGAGCGTGGATGTCATTCTGGGTGCTCTGATTGTGAGTCCTTGGGCATCTGTGTCGGTTTTTCTTTTCTTCCATGATCGATAGGCGCACCATCTTTCTGACTACAGGGATCATGTCGGACATTGTGGACCAGTATCCAAACAGGGCAGGATTGGTCCTGTGGGAAGACACAAGCAAATCCCCTCCCAACTGTTAACAAAGGGTCGGACCCCTTCCAACACCCGTCAAGTGGATCTTTCCACAGGACCAAGTTGGGTGGTATGTGTGCTGGACTGCTCCAGCTACAGACAACAAGAAAAGTTTTAACTCTAACACAGCAAAACTATATACAACAAGAACATTTATCAAGTAAGAAATACATTCACAATGTCCAGGCCATTAGTATTTGGCAAATTTAGAGAAAATAATATCTATCTTATCTTGGTGAGTCCAAAGTTTTGTACCTATTTACTTTCTTTCTTTTTTTAATAAATATTTATTTATTATGTATACAATATTTTGTCTGTGTGTATGCCTGCAGGCCAGAAGAGGGCACCAGACTCCATTACAGATGGTTGTGAGCCACCATGTGGCTGCTGGGAATTGAACTCAGGACCTTTGGAAGACCAGGCAGTGCTCTTAACCTCTGAGTCATCTCTCCAGCCCCCCTATTTACTTTCTATCATGACTAAGGGAAACTGTAATTATAACGTTCTATCTTCAACCCCATCAAAGACCTGAGAAGGATTTAATATTACCTAAGTAAACAGGAAGTGTAGAACAAGCAACTTTTAAAACTATGAGAAATGACAGAAACAGCTGGCTGCCTGGACAGTTACCCAAGTTTACGCTGCAATGTTGGGACATCCATCTTTGGCCTACAGGCCTAGAATATCTGACAGACTTTTCTGTGAAGCAGAAATTTTGAAGGACTATCCCATCTTGTCTTAGGAAAATTCAGCAGTCTTATTTCTGTATGTCCTGTTTGTTTAATTTGTATAGTATACTATCAGAAGTTGAGGCAAGGGCAATTTCTTGTCTAAATGGCTAGCTTTTGCCACAAAGAAAGTAAACTTCATATGGAGATCCCCAATGCCCATCATCCTTTTTGAAACAGATTGGTACTGTCAGGAGAAAATATGTCTCACTGTCATGTTCTTTAAACATATATTCTACACATATTTGAAGTGTTTGATGATCACCTATCTATCTAAAATATATCTCAGTATGTCCTTGAAAACATACATAATATGGCTATAAGTTTGGTTGTTATAGATGGCTTACTATTAACCTGTATTTCTTTATTATCCTAAATAGTTTTCAACAACTAGCACTTTACATTTTTAAATGAGCTGCATAGGTATAATACCTTAAACAAGAATATAAACATATATACATAATAACAAAAATAACCTTAAATTTCTATCAGTATATAAAAACCCACACCAAGGTAAAATATGTGAGACTACTGGTTGTTCAGAAGTAGACTCAACAGTCCACTCTTTCATCCCATCATTTCTGCATTATATCCCCTTTTCCCTTCAGAAGAGATTCCTGAATCTAATCTCCTTTGTTTAGCTTTCTCCCTGACCATGACCAGTAACAATTTGTAACCAACCCCCTAAATGATGACAATCATTCATAACCCACTAAATGATCAAAAGCCACTTTTTCTACCTTTGGGGAATGTGGACATTGGGTCTTTGTCATCTGGGGCCAATGAAGGCTTGTCAGGGAAAAGAAGATAAAGGTAGGAGGAATATTGCGGCTTGGGGAGTAATTTCTGCCTTATTAGGTCAATTGCCTTTTCCAGGGTGGCTAAATCATTCACAGGGCAATCTTCAGAGCTCTCCTCCTCGGAGTCTTCCCCCTTTTCCTGTTATCCCTTTCTTTCCAATGAGGTATCCTCATTTGGGCCTTCCCCGTTGTCTCCCTGTCCTTTTCTTTTAAAGGGGCATTCTTGGATTTGGGGTTTTCTTTGTGGACATTGCCTGCTTGTGGCTATCACAGGGAGGAAGGGGAGGGACAAAAGACAACCTTTCTGCATTTCTTTTTCATGAGCCAGATAGGCGACCTGGTCCAAACATCAGGGCCCAGGGTATGAATTGAAGCACCTCTTTCCAGAATTCTTTTGGGGGATTTTAAGTCCTCTTGAGGTTAGTAAGGCTCTAAGAGAACAGTTTTGGAGATCCCCCTGGGACAATGTTGACTTTTCCATTATAGGAAAAGAGAAGTCGTGCTGCCGCCACATCCAGTGCTCCCAGGGTAATTTTCCCACCGGGGGATTGAAATGCCCTAGCAAACACAAGCCTGTCTGCAGGTTTAAGAGACCTAGAACTCTTTAACTGGTTGCTGCATTACCAGGTTTTTTCATATTGCCCACAATTGATCAGGCTGTCTTGGTCTGGAAAGAGGATAGAAAGACCTTCGGTCAATGCCAGAGAGTTGCCCTGGCCAAGAGGCTTCAGTTGTCTCTGAACCCTCTCTGGACCCTTGCTAAGTCGCCAACGGAAATAAAAGGAGAGTGCTGGTACTCTATGGGGTACTCACAGACTCTGCTGGGTCCAGAAGCCACGCTGGGCACCAGCTGTGGTCCTTTTCTTTCCCATGGTCTGTTGGCCACCAGGACATAAGGGCAAAATGAGCAGAAGTGGCAAGAGGGGTCTTGACTATCCTGTGGTACAACGAAAATAGCCTTCCGGGAGATTGCTTCAATGTTACAGCCTTATTCCAGAGTGAAGGGAGACATAAAGGCTGGACATGACCTAATTTGCATTAAACAGCATGCACCTATCATAAGGCTCTTGTATGCGGCAGCAGGGTCCTACAGCGAAGCTCCTAGCACAAGTCTGATTACCATATGGGCAGCAGGGGGGAAGCTTCGGCAGAGTTTGTGCAGGGGGAATCGGGGTTATAGGCAGAATTAAGCTTGCTAGCCTGCGGCCCTTGAAGTAAGAACCCGGCTTCTCTGTGTGACTTTATTATAACGACGCTCAGAGGCCTGAAAGTCCAGTTCCCAAGCCACTACCCAGGGTAACTCAGAGAAGACTTCTCAGGGGTGAAGACTGAAAGATTTCTCTAATAACTTTACAAATGATCTTTATTGCTCTGCATTCTAATTCCCTTGCTCTAATTCTCTTTAGTTCCAATTCTTTTGCTTCTTTTTTTCACATAGCTTAAATATACATTTTACAGGAGGCTGGAGCCAGAAAATAATAATAATAAAAAAGTCCCTGCTGATTCAAAGCACATTCTTTGGGTAGTGATAAGGAGCAAAGCCATTTACTATGGCCATGTATTTGCTTGGCACCTTCCCAAGCAGTGGCATTGAAAATGTACCAACCCAAAACTATATTCTCTTATCCTGTTTGTAATCCCAGAACACACAAAAAAGAAGGGAACCTTGTAACTTTGTAAGGCCAGACCATCCTTTTCAGCCCTGGCTAATTGTGAAACTTTACTAGTAGTAGCTGGACGTAAGACTAATTTTCTTTTGACTTGGTTAGTTGATTGTTTTTTGAGACCTAAACAATAAACAGTCAGTTAGCTGAATCTTGAGTTTTATATCATAAACTAAGATTAGAAGTTTGTGTAGAGTATTAATTGCTAAGGAATTTAGTAGGGAGTGGCTGCTGGCCTGTGTTACCAGCCAAGTTCAGCTGGAGAAACTGGCATAGTAATTTATGAAGCTTTGTGTTAATAACCTTGGTTAGACATCTGTGACTTTTTCCTTGTGCATATCTCTAAAGTTTTTGACTTATGATCCATTTACAGAAACATTCAGTCTAGTTTGAACTTGCTCTGAGGTAAAAATGAGCTAATTTTGTGTAGCTTTTTTAGGCTGGAGAGAAATTGTTTTCTTGTATTAGTCTGAGTCAAAGGAACAGAGCAGGCTTTTAAGTGTCTTATAGTCACCATGGATCCTAGTTTTATTTTCTATATATCAAAATTATACGGATTAATGAGAACTCATCTTCCTTATCATCCACAGATATATGTGCCCTTAAGATTGGGATGCAACCATGAGATTAAATATATTCATCATATGAGATGAGATTATACACTACAATGCAGGTATTGGGGAGACCCCATAGCTGCTTTTGCACGTGTGAAATTACAGACCGGAGCAACAGTTCCCAGAGTCCATGGTCCTGCAGGCCTTTCCTGAATGTGATTCTTCTCCATCAGAGAATCTTTACTCTGCTAGGTTGACATCTGAACACTAGTTGTCACCTGCTGTATACTCCCACAGCCTCCAACACTACAGATGTCCTTAAGAGTAAAAGAGGGAACCAGAGGACAGACAAGGTGAATGGCCTGTTGAGAAGAGCTTGGTTCAGCCAGGTTTTCTGCCTGGCATTGCTGGTTTTGAAGATAGAGGGAGGGGGCCTATGCCAAGGCACGTAGATAACCCCTGGGCCCTGGGGAAGGAAAGGCAATTAATCCTACTCTAGAGTTTTCATAAAGGATTGCGATTCACATAAAACCTTGGTTTTGGCCATCAGGATCCACTTTGGCTTCTGAACCACAGAACGGTGGGACAATGCATCAATGTCATGCTAGTGGAAGTGTGTTCAGCAGCCTCAGGGTAACTGTGATAGTTGTGAGTCTGGTGTCTTGCACTGCTTCTCTGCATTCATAAACCTCGTCTTTATCACCTCACACAGTCATCCTATGATGTCGGCCCTGCGGTTTGTCCCCACTTGGCAGGTGGGACACTGGAGACTGCAGATTGCAAGTGACCTGCCCAAGAACATGGAGCCTAGTAAGAGTCAGAGGCAGGGTTTGAACATAAGTCTTCAGGATACTAGAGGCCATTCCACAGTGCCAGCCTGTCTTGGTGCCTAGCAGCCAGTCTGCTGAGCTCTGTTGCTTGCTGGCTTTCAGCTGCTGCCCTTCTCCAGCCTAGCTTTCTCCCTCAGTACAGACTATTTGCCTGGCTCCTGCCCTTGTCAGGGCCTTCCTGCCTTCTCCTGACTCTGTGCTTCCTTCATCTCATTCCTAAACCCTTGCTCCATCTAGTTGACTGGTCACTCTTCCTCGTATCCCCTGCCTTCAGCCTTTGTACCTAAGGATGCCCATACCTATGGTCCTAGATGCACAGGATGGGGCTAGCATGGTCTCCAGAGTGCCACCTAGTGGGCATTACTCTGCCCACTAATACTATGGAAGGGGTTCTGGAGAATACAAGTGGTTGTGGGCCTTTGGCAAAGGAAGCAAGGAATTTGGGTGTTTTGGGGCCTAAAAAACAAAACAAAAAAACAAAACCAAACCAAAACAAACAAACAAAAAAATGTCTGGCAAGCCAAGTTAGATTTCCACACGTGATTTTATTGTAAGGTTCGGCATTTGTTGTGTTTAGATTTTACTCATGTTCTAAGTATACTTAACTGTGTCTCAACAAGGACATTTAGAACATGTTTTGAGATGTTTGAGATTATGGGTGAAAACTTAAATACTGTGATAAACACATTCTCACACTCATTTTGCAGTTATAAGACATGAATTAAAACAAACTTACTCTTTTAAAAAAAGACAAAAATAGGGGTAGGAAGTACTCAGTGGTACAGTGCTTGACTGGCAGGGAGGCCCTAGGTTCAATTCCAAGCCTCTCAGAAAAAAAGAAGGAAAGGATAAACAGATAAAATTATATCAAATTGAGGAATGTATGAATTAGCAAAGAAAATCAAGAGTGAAGAGAAAACCTGAAGAACGGGAGTGAAATTCTGATAAAAGATTAGGGTCGGGGGTGGGGGGTGGGGAGGAGACGTTTGTGCTCCTTCAGGGGACGCGAGTTTGATTCTTAACACTCACAGGTAGTTCACAACCTTCTGTGGTTCCAGCTCTGAAGGAATTCAATCACCTCTTCTGGTATCTGCACACATGTGCACCCCCTAAGGCACACATGCACATAAATAAAAATAAAATCTTTGAAGAATAGGTCTAGGTATGGTGTTGGATATGTCTAATCCAGGCATTTGGGAGGAAGAGGCAGGTGGATCTCTGTGAGTTCAGGGCCAGCCCAGTGGTCTACATAGTTCCAGGACAGCCAGGGGTACATGGAGAGACCCTGTATCAAAATAAAAAATTAGTGTCCAAAACATATGATGAACTCAACTCAGCAGAAAAAACCCAAACTAGTAAGAAATTTATCTATATAGACTTTCCTTTTAAAAAATATGAAAATTTCTGGCAAATGTATGAAAATACTCACCGTGACTCACCAGGGAAATGCAAATTAAAACCACAATGGGGTACTATTTCAGTCCAGCTAGAGTGGCTATGGTTGGCAAAAAAAAAAAAAAGGCATCGACAAAATATGTTAGCAAGGATTCCGAGAAGCAGAATCATAGATTCGTTAGGACAGTCATTATGGAAAGGGGTGTGGAAGGCTAAGCTAAACGTGATCCGGCCACCCCACTTCTGGGTTGACATCTCCCGTGGAAGTGAAGCAGTCTGTCGAGGAGATGCCCCATTTTTATTGCAACTCTTTTGATAATGATTGCGGCCTAGAGTCGACTGAGATGCCCATCGTTGCATGAGTGGATAAGGAAAGCACGGTACATGTATGCGGTGGAGAGTCATGTTTACCCTTAAAATAGAAACTCGTCACTTGTGTCTACATGATTGGGAATGAAGGACATTATACTAAATGAAACAAACAGCAGTAAGAAGATAATGGGCACCAAAAATGCAGTTACAGGGGCACAAATTCCGCTGTTCTGTCCAGTAAGGTGCCTACAGTTTATAAAACTCTATTACATATTTTATAAAGAACTAAAAGAAGTTCAGAGATTCTCAAGACAAAGAAATGATAATTATTTGAAGAGATGGAATTTCTAATTAACCTGACTTTCGCTGTAATGTGTACCGTGTATATATCAGATTATCACTGTGTGGTCTGAGGGTCGTGTTATTCCAGCACTTGGGAGAGAAAGCAGGAGGACCAGAAATTCAAAGATATACTCTGCTATATAGTAGGTTCAAGGCCAGCCCACGCTACATGAAACCCTAAAACAAGAACAATTAAATAGGAAGCAAGGTGGCTCAGCTGTTAGTAGTTCTTGTTGTTCTTCCAGAGGTCCTGAGTTCTGTTCTCAGTACCCATGTCAAGCAGCCACAGTCACCTGTAACTCCAGTTCCAGGAAATCTGATGCCCTCTTCTGGCCTCTCTGGTACCCACCATACATGGCACACACACACACACACACACACACACACACACACACACACACACAGAGAGAGAGAGAGAGAGTAGTAGTAGCAATAGTAGTAATAACAGTAATATGATAATAATTAAAAATAAATCTTAAAAATAAGCCTTAACAAATAGAAATAGACTGGAGAGACAGCTCTGCTGTTAAAGCCTAAGTCTCACAACTAAGATAATAAAAACAAGTTTTAAAAAACCAAATTATTATGTATACACCATAAAGATATATAAACCATGGTGTCAATTAATTTTTTTTTTCTTAAGTTCAATCCTTAATGCCGTGAGAATCATTTTTGTGGTTCTGAGGACCAGACCCACAGTTTTACACATGCTAGGCAGGCTCTTTGCTAGAGAGCTATGTCCCAAGCCCTGAGAAATTCTTAACATGTAAATTGAGCCTTCTGTTTTGAATTGTTCTTTGCTTAGGGCTGTAGCCTGGATATAGGATTTAATAACAAAAATAGTAGTCAGAGAGCATTCTTACATGCTGGGCACTGTGCCAGGCTCTTGGCAGGCTTCTCGGGTGACACTCACCACAAACCTTTGAGAGCCGTGCTGTTACCATCGTTTTACAGACAAGAAAAGGGAAGCTGAATAGATTGAAATGAGTGGATCCGGGATAATGATGGCCAAAGTTAATAAAAACACTTTTCATTTCCTTTTCTGCATGAGAATTTGACCTTTGTTTGACTTCCTAGCTTTGTTACCCTGGTAACCCGATAAGAGCCAAATGTCAACTGTGTTTCTAGGCAACATTACCTAGGACGAGAATGACTCCTGATTGGTCGCAGATCTGGATGTGGGAGGTGCTGTACCTAACTGCGAATACTAGTGAGGGACCTGTGTTCTGAGTCTCTGGAGGCAATAACTCTGGCACCTTTTGTGGGGACCCCGGAAGCTGCACTTCTGGAGTCTAGGGGTATAGGGTAGCCCCCCACGGTGGCTCCTACCCTTGCCTGCTGTAGTTTTGGCATCCTAAGGCCGTGATTGCTGAGTTAAGACATGTTTCTTTGCCACTGTGATGCTGACCTGGGCTTAGCAAGATTATCGTGTGGGTGCAAATGCTCTACTAGACAGGAGGTTCTCAACCTTCCTAATGCTGCGACCCTTTAATACAGTCAGTTCCTCACGTTGTGGTGACCCCCAACCAGAAAATTGTTTTGCTTCTACTTTAAAACTGTGATTCTGCTACTGTTCTGAATTATAATGTAAATATCTGATATGCAGGATATCCAATATGCAGCCCCCCAAAGGGGTCAGGACCCACAGGATGAGAGCCACCATAAAAGACTTGTTGGCACCAGGCTGGTAGGTGTGATGTCATACAAGCAAAAACAAGGGAAGAAGTAGAGGAAATAAGACAGGGATGTGGATTGTGGTCTGATACCCAACCTTGTATGTAACCACCGGCTCAACTCTGTCAGGGAGGCCAAGAAGGCTGACCTTTGGCAAAGCCTGCTTTTCCTGCTTCTGAAGTCAGACTCCTCAGGATCAGTGAAAACATGACGTTCAAGTAAAGGAAACTGGATTCTCATGGGTTGTTCATTTAGTCCTACCTCCATCATTCTACCCACATGAGCCTGTCCTCCGAAGGAACTTACTTGATGGCAGAGGGGACAGAAAGTGGCCTCCTGGTGCGTCATGAGTCCTTGCTTTTCTGCTGGTTACTCCTCTGCTCATTCATTCCTCTCCTCAGAAAGAATTTTATTTGAGAGTTGGTGTTCCAGCTTAGTGGTGAGCACTCTGCTTAGTGGTGAGCACTCAGCTTAACAGTGAGCACCCAACTTAACCGTGAACACTCAGATTAACAGTGAACACTTGGCTTAACAGTGAGCATTCAGCTTAACAGTGAGCAATCAGCTTAACAGTGAACACTCGGCTTAACAGTGAGCACTCGGCTTAGCGGTGAGCACTCAGCTTAGCGGTGAACACTCAGTTTAGCGGTGAACACTCAGCTTAGCAGTGAGCACTCAGTTTAGCGGTGAACACTCAGCTTAGCGGTGAGCATTCAGCTTAGTGGTGAGCACTCAGCTTAGCGGTGAGCACTCCGCTTAGCAATGAGCACTCAGCTATGATGTGCAAGGCACAGACTGTTTCTCCATCCCTTCCAGTTTGGGATGGTTTTCAGGCTTTCTTGGTCTCAGTACTCTTGAAGAGGACCTGTTGATTGCTTGTAAACTTTCGATTTGAATGTGACACTGTCTTTTCTGATAAGATTTGGTTTATGAAATAGTTATTATTTGAGTGATAATACGTTAACATAAACAGTGTTGAAACATTCATTTATTTTTTGAATAGGTGAAAGAAGGCCTTAAAATATAGCAAGGGATCAGGGGATAATTTCTCCTTGCTTATCTCCATATCCTCAGGTCCCAGGAAACCACCGAGTCTTAACTGCTTATATCCCCTTACAACAGGGTGTGTGTGTATGTGTGTGTGTTTATACAAAATTTATACATATTTGTGCAAACATAAAAATAAAATTTTATGTTGCCTCCTTAACGAGAACATATTAATTATCTAAAATGTCATTCTGAAGATTTAGATTCTTTGTTTATTTGTTTGTTTTGAGACAGGGTCTCTCTATGTAGCTCTGGCTGTCCTGGAACTTATTACATAGACCAGGCTAACCTGAATTCACAGAGCTCTGCTGGGATTGGAGTTCTTATTTTTTCCTTTGGTATATCAGAATCTCCAATAGTATGTATGAGGCTTAAAAAAATTAAGTGTTGTGATCCTGGATGCAATCCTCTGTTAGGTCTCCGGAGTCTGACCACCTTCATGCCTTCGTCAGAGGTAGCCACTGTCAGGAATTCAACCCCATGCCCAGCACGTCTGTGTTAGCTGTACATTTCCTAGTTTATATGCGGTTTGCGTCACTGTGTTGTAGGTCTTCAGAGTCTGTGTAGCTGTCATACTGTACTGCATGTATGCCTTGTCATACTATATTGTATGTAGACAGAGACTGCACTTTCATTTCCCAGCTGCCCAGACCCAAATAATCACACAGAAACTATTAATTACTACACTGTCTGTCCAATGGGAGCTCTTATATTTTAAATTAACCCATTTTTATTAACCTGTATATCACCACAAGACTGTGACTTACCAGTAAGGTTCTGGCATCTTCCTCCTTTGGCAGCTACATGGTGTCTCCCTGGCTCTGCTTTCTTTCTCCCTGTATTCAGTTTAGTTTTCCCGCCTACCTATATTCTGTCCTGCCATAGGCCAAAGCAGCTTCATTATTAACCAATGGTAATAAAACATATTCACAGCATACAGAAGGGAATCCCAACTCGATTATATGTACTGTAATCATCTGCATCTAACATCATCACCTGCTATATTTTGAGCTATAATTTTGTTGGTAGAAGTGGCTATAAGACATTCTTATTTTTTTAACTGCTACATAATCTTCTGTCATTTGAACAAACCATGGTCTGTCTGTTCTCCATTGTTTTGGTCCCCCCCCCTTTTTTTTTTACTGTAGTAAGCAATACTGCAGTGTGTATTTTTTTAAAATTAAACCTAGTCTTTCAAACACACATGAGTGTGTCTGTCTTTGGAGGCCTGTGATCCAAGAAAAGGCTTGGGTGTTGTGCTTATCCCTTTCCCTAATGCTCAACACTTACTAGGAAGGAAGGATGGATGGATAGATGGACGGATGGATGGATGGGTGGGTGAGAGGAAGGGAGGGAGCGAGAGAAGGAGGGAGAAGTGGGGAATGGGAGAAGGGTAAACCTTGGATAACCTTCCAAATCCACCCGAGTCTCCTCGCCTGTGTGGAAGAACAAACAGCACATTGACTCTGTCTCTTTTCCTTCCAGATGTTGAAATGCTTCAGGCCAGTGCAGGTAACCCAGGCTCTAGAGAAAGCCTCTCTCGGCCCACCAAGGACTCAATGATCCGCAAGTTCCTAGAAGGTAAGTTGTAGCTGTGAGCAGGAAAGCAGAAAGCTGATAGGAAACAAGCAGAAAGCGTTGCCTGATTCCATATGAAGCTTCAGTCTCAAGGGTTGGCACATACGTGGCATATGACGGCTAACGGCTCTCTGCCTCCCTCCACGCCTACCCCGATCTTCCCCATCCGCCTGTTAGAGACAGGCCAGAGGTCCATGACTGGGACCCTTTCATTACACTAAACTACTTACTTCCAAGAAGACTTTATTTAAACTACATGTCTGTTTTTATCTGACAAAAAAAAAAATAATCACCTACTATGTGCAGAAAGGACTGTTCTGGATATTGGGACTGGGAACCCAAAACAAAATAAGATGTGATTCCACGGAAGCCTTGCTTTCTGGTAAAGGGTGGGTACATACACCCTCTTTGCCAAGCAGAGGCAGCATGGCAGTAGTTAAGAGTGTAGCCCCATCTGTGTTCCCTTTCCTCCCGGTTATCTGGAAGGCCCCGGGCAAGGTGTTTATCTCCTCAGCGATAGAACAAGATGGATGCGGTCAGATCAGCAATGAGACAGTTCTGCCTGGTACACTGAGCAGGCAGGTTGTGGTGAGAATCAAGGAAGTTTCAGTGAAAATACAGTTCACCTAAGACCCGGCACAGAAGACGCAGTTGACAAAGCGTTCTAATCATTGCTGTTATTATTATAGGCGCTTTCAGAGTCGCATGGCGTTACACTGTGAGGGATTGCGTCTCTCTGCCCAGTCGTCTATGATTACGGCTGGCCTGCCAGTCAAGTTGCTATAGAAGCAGAGTGCTGAGGGCGTGAGACTCGGAGGTCAAATGGTTTGGGCACTGTAGGCAAATCACAGCCTGGGCCCCTGCCAAGCCCTGCCAACAGTTTGATCAGTGTTCACCATGCCCATTCATTTGCTGTTATTCATGGCTGCTTGTACACTCCTAGTGTAGGCTTGGGCGGGGTGGGGGGGTTGCATTGGGTGTTGTGCGGCAGGGCCCGGCACATTTATTATCCGCTGACTCCCACTCTTAACACTCTGAGAGAGAGGTCTGGGCGGTCGAGGATCAGCTGTTTGGTTACGTTCCTCAACTAGCACCCGGCACCGAGAGGGCCGTGGATGAGATCAGAGATGCTTTCCTGACCGACTTCATTATTCGGCCTCGGGCTTGCCCTGCTGTCTTCAGCAGTGCCCAGGCCTAGTTTAAGGGCTTCATGCACAACACCCATTGCATGATTCTTGCAACCTTGTAAATTAGGTACTGCTACTTTCATTCAGCGGGAGAAGTAACAAAGGAACGGACAGAGTGAGTTTCCAAGTTCCTAGAGGCAGTAGGCAGAGTGTGGGGACTCCAGTTCAAGCCCTTCCTGGCTTGGGGTGCCTCCTTCGACCCCTGGTTGCACGTCACCTTATGAAAGGAATAGCATGTGAGTGAGGAGCCGATGGCAACCTCCTGCCATCCCGATGTCATGTGATGCTAGATTGAAATAATCATTTCCCAGCAGTCCCTCATCAAACCTTAAGTCTGCAAATACAGACTCAGTCCTGCCCTGCAGAGGAGGTAAACACACACCCCACGTAGGTTCTCCTTTAGGAAGAAAAGCATAGTTCAGCGTATATAAAAATGTGCTGGGTGCCGTGGGAATGCAGGGGAACACTGTGCTGTTTAAGGGATCAAGAGAATCCACATAGGCAGACTGGTCCTGGTCAGATTAGGGCAAATTTCCCTCAAGTTAGGCCGCTCTCTGTAACTTGCTCAAGACTCCAGGATAATGGGATGAGGACATTGTCTCTCACTTCCTGACATACACAGGTATTTAGTGCGTGCCGGTGGAGTTGAGCTTGCCGTCCCCCCTCCCTGGCAGTGGTTCCCACATCTCAGTGTGCCCCACATCCACCTGGCATGCTTTCGAAGGCACAGGCTCACCAATGTGGGAATCAGCGGGTCTAGGGGTTCAGGAGGTCTCGATGGGACTCAGGAGTCCTCTTCCTTTCCAGTTCTAGGTGACTCTGCTACTGCTTGGCCATCGAGTCACTGTGAGAGCCTTGGCTGCAAAACAGCTCTTTCTAATTTTTGTTTTTTAAATCTTTAACAGCAGGACCCCCTTTCATTCCCTGCTGTGTCCACCTGTTGCTGTGCTATAGTTGCTTACTATTGTAAAAGTAATACATAAAGATAATAAAAATTCAAATGACACAAAAAGCATGCACACACATACACACATACATATACACACATGCACAAATAGACAAGACTATGTAGACCTGTCTGTTCTGGCATTCACAATGCAATCCAGGCTAGCCTTAAGTGAATGGCAGTTCTCCTGCCTTTGTCTCCCACCTGCAGGTGTGAGTCACCACATCTGGCCCTAAAAGTTAAAGCAATGAGAAAAGTCACTCTCTCTCACCCTAGAGTCTCCGAGTTTCTCTGGATATATTAATATTGGATACCCGTGTCTTCTTTCATGTTTAGTTCATGTCATGCCAGCACAACACTAACTTTTCCGCAGGCACCGGGACATCCGCTTATGTTAGCCAGTGTTCAGCTCTGTGCTTTCGTGAGCCTCAGTGCAGGGAACGCCTTTGTTGCACGTAACATCGCTGCACACGTTTGGGAGCACACCTACCCTGAAGCTCCAGAACAGAATCCCTGGGTCTCGGGGAGTAGGTCTTACGATCTTGGTAGTGTCATGTGACTCAATGGTCTGAGCTCACATAGGTTCCAGGAGTTATGAATGGGTCCAGAATACTGTTTTCATGCAAAATATTGCACAGATATTCACATACACCGCAGATAAAACTGGACTCATTCTCAGTCCCTCTACTCAGCCTCTCGTTTCTACCCGGTGTGATTCTGGAAGCATTTCTTAGCCTTCTGCAGCTCTGAGGAATGAGGGGTGGGGGCTACAGACTGACGCATGTGAGGGACAGAAGGAAGGTGTGGGTGTGAGGGTAAAGACAAGTGGCCCAGGCCCCGCTCTGAAGGCCTGTCCTTCATGCCACTCGTGTGGCCTCCAGCCAGTCAGCAGTAAGTTATAAAGAGTTCTAGGCAGGATTAACTCTCTGCCCCCAGTGAAATGTGGAGCCTGGCACAGGGCGATGTCTGGCACATGTCAGCTGTCTGTTTAAATCATTAGTTAATGACATTAAATGGCACAATCGGATCATGATGGGAGAGGCTGAGATACGGGTCAGAATTCATCCTCTCAGGGACCCAACAGCACAGACCGAGGTTTTCTGAGGTGTCCTTGGGCTGTGGGTAGCACGTGTCCTGTCAACTGGCTCTCTTTGGATTCTCTAGTATATTTTGTTTCTAGGGAACCTGGCAGCTTGGGTAGGACAGCACATTTTCCCTGAAAATCATATCTATTTGGGCAGCAGGAGCCAAGAGATTGGTTATGATTATCTGGAGGCGCTGTCAGATGGGGGAGGAGGTCACAAAACCTTAACAATGCACAGCTTTCCAACAACGCCTTCCTCACAAATGCCCGCCTGTGGACAGATGTTGCTAAGGGAGGAATTCTATTTATACCACTTCTGCACAAGTCTGCCCTCTCTCGCCGTCTGAAGCCATGAAGCTTTCTTCTTCTGCAGAAGACAGGGCTGCCTCTTGTTCTGATAATGTAGCAGCTCTGAGCTTTCGCTGGGGTTCCCCAGAGTCTGCCCAGCCCAGACTACTGGGAGGGAAGACAGACTCACCACAGGGAGGCTCAAATCTGAGACATGGCTCTCTGCTTGGCCCACATTTACCCAGAGTTCATCCATCGCTCTGTTCTAAGGGTGTGACTGAACACATACAGTGTGGAAACCCGGTGTTTGCTTCTAGGACAATATGGGGGGCCAGGGTTGGGGCCTCCCCTTTGCAGCAGACAGACTAGGGAGGGAGAAAGGTAGGGAGCCCAACCCACCAATATAATAAGTTCCCATCACAGCAGGGCCCTAGAGCTAAGGAATGAAACACAGAGAGAGCATAAATAGCAGTTCAGCTTAAACTGGGAGGTCAATGGGGCCTCTCTAGGAAGGTCACAGTGTGGCTGAGACTGTGCCAGCCTGGCCTGGCACAAGGTAGCATGAAGGAGATTCTGAGCAGAGGAAACTGCCTTCCCAAAGCAGGCATAAAAAACTGAGGCAAAGCCAACTGTTTAGAGTCAGTGGAAGACACGTGTTCTGAGAGCCACTGTTGCCCTGCGGGGTGGTTGGCAGCTCTCCCAGGATACTTCCCTTGGTTGCAGCCCTTCCCAGAGTTCTGTCCTCCCCTTGTGCAAAACGCTGAGATAAGCAGGCACATAGAAACCTTTTTCTTAAGGCCAGAGCCTAGGAACTTGTGTTGTCTTTTTCTTTTTCCTCTTTTTTTTTGAACTCGTGTTTTCTAATTAGTTGGGACCAACCTGGCCAGTCCCCTGGACGCAGGACACCAAGAAACAAAGGTGACCTCTCTGAAGCTCAGCAAAGATGTAATGGAAACACAGAAGTCCCAGTAAATCACCGCATTGTGACCCCCACAGGAAGGAGACCCAAACTCCAGTTTTATATCTCAAGCAGTCATTTGAGAAGGATTTGTTTTGATTGAGTGGTGTCAATCAAAGAAGCAAAACTTTATAGAGAACGTGGGATTGTGGGGTGCTAGTGGGTAGGAAGGGCAGATCTTTACAGAGAACATGGGGTTGTAGGGTGCTGGTGGTCAGGAAGGGGGAGGCAATCATCTGACCTCAGTGGTTTTGCTTAGTGGGGAACAGTGTGCAGCTGTGAGAGAAACAGATAGTGGAAAGAAGGGTCGCTCCAGGGATAGCATCCCTGGGTACCAGGCTGGCTTCTGGGCTCTTTGGACAAGTTATTTAAATACTCAAAGCTTCAGTTTTTTTTATCATATGCAAACTGTGGTTACTGGTAGCAGCAACTCCACAGCGTTTTTGTAAACCAGATGCAGTCATCACTCAGGAAATGCACCCAGAACCGTGCTCAGCAAGGAGGAACCACATTTTATAGTCGTTGTGGGGAGCACAAGGGAGTGGTCAGCGGTGAGGAGCCAGGGCATTGTCTCACTGTTGCCCCATCACCAGGAAGTGGTTCTGGGAGTGCTCAAGCCTGGGAGTGGGGGTGCTTTCTCTCCCTTAGTTATACTAAGGTGAACAACAGTATCGTAGTTGTGAAAGTAAAGCAGCCAAGCCCATGCTGCTGTCCTGGACTGAGTGGGTGGCAGATGAAGGAGACCTTGGTGCCCTCCTCATTGCTTTCATGGGTTCTGAGCAAATGGTGCAGGAGACATCTCAAGGGAAGCCTCTGCCACAGGATGTTACTTTGGTAACAAGAACACTCATTTGGTCTTAGACCTGCAGTCCTGCAATTTCCCGGACCACTGTATTGAATCACCTCTCTCTGTGTTGTAGGTAACAGCGTGAAACCAGCCAGTTTGGTGAGAGAGCAGTACCATGCCCACCAGGAGGATATTTATCACACTGTGGATGAAGATGAGACCTTTTCTGTGGACCTGGCCAACAGGCCTCCTGTCCCCGTGCCCAGGCCAGAGGCCAGTGCTCCTGGCCCTCACCCACTGCCCGACAACAAGCCATACATTTCTAAAGGCAAGTGTGTGTGGAGGCCCAAAACTGTGAGCCTATTTCCCCCTTGTCTGAAGGTCAGAGAGTTTGAGGTTGTTCAAAGTCGTTAACAATAGTGTGGCTATATACTATGTCCTAGGGTGTGGTTACTTGATGTTTTGGATATTAAGAAGATCCATACATTTTACCCTGACTGAAGGTCAGAGAATTCAAACATACTTCTGCTCCCTCTTTTAAATTAGGAGATTTGACCTAGGGAGTGGCTGCCTTCAGGATAGTTGATCTAGGGTAGGTTCACTGCAGAAACAACAGAATGCTTTTCTTATGAATTAATGACTTGATGTCTAAAGTATTGAAGCAAGTAACTTCTAGAAGTCTTCTGTATCATGTTAAGACAGTCTTTTGCCTTCCTCTCCTTTTTTTTTTTTAAAGATTTTATTTATTTATTATGTACACAGTATTCTGCCTCCATGTATCCCTGCAGGCCAGAAGAGGGCACCAGTTCTCATTACAGATGGTTGTGAGCCATCATGTGGTTGCTGGGAATTGAACTCAGGTCCTCTGGAAGAGCAAACAGTCCTCTTAACCATTGAACCAACTCTCCAGCCCCCTCTTCCTCTCCTTTTTGTATTGGGGTGTAAAAGTATATGGAAATTAAACACGGGCAAAATTTCAGTATTCACTGGAACTCCCTCCCGGTACTATCCTATATTTCTGTTTTATTTTTTTTTTTACTCGTGTCTTTGTACTCCTTACTTATTTTTCTAATCCCCATGCCCTACCCTGCTAAGTGGTATACCTGTCGAAGCAAGGTTCCCGGCAAGTGTGGCGAGGGATAGTGCTCAGTAGGAACTTCCTGGTTCCCTGGTCAGCAGCACTGCTTGTCTTCTGGATGGTCTCCAGCCAGGGTCATAGGTCATAGGTGAGGACAAACTCTGGCGTTAGGCCAGGGGCAGTTCAGTGCTGCCATCCTGGAAGCGTTTGTGTGCAATTGTAAGGACAGAGGCACATGAGAAACTAGTACATTGTTATCTCATAACTTGTTCTATAATCACTATTAATCATTTTAATGGCTGGCACTTGTTGAAATCTATTAGGGACATTCTTTGCATTTAATCTTTAAAATAACCTATTAGGTAAGGGCCCTGATTCCCATTTTATGGATGGGAAATGCAGGCGCAAGAGGTCAGGCACCACACAACAGTGCCAGGGCTTGGGCCCGGGGACCCTGACTCCACAGTGGATGCTGAGCTACTATCTCAGGCTAACTGCTTACTGATGTTAGTAAAAAGTGGAAAGAATTTAGTGTGACTTCTTCATTATTGTTCATCAGTGAGATACGGAAGGCTTTGCGGCTGCACTTCGGGACTTGATTATATTAACATGCTTTTACGTTCCGTGTGAGCAAAACTGCAAGCTCTGTGCTTGCTCCTGACCTCTCATCCATTTTTAATAGCATGTATTGTGGAAGATGAGACATGGGGAGGTCTTAAAGAGGCCAGGAATCTCCCTGAAGAGCCTTGGGTAACTTGGCTTGGGACAGCCAGATAAAATGCAGGATGCCCGGTTCACTCTGAATTGCAGACAAGCAGCAAATACATTGTTAGAATTTATTTATTTTTATTTCATGTAAATTAGCGTTTTGCCTGCATGTATGTGTGTCTGTGTGAGGGTGTCAGGTCCTCTGGAACTGGGGTTACAGACAGTTGTGAGCTGCCTCGTGGGTGCTGGGAATTGAACCCGGGTCCTCTGGAAGAGCTGTCAGTGCTCTTAACCACTGAACCATCTCCATCCCTGCGAATACATTTCTTAATGTATCTATGACCCAAGTAGTTCCCTTCTTTGGCTTTAACTTTCACTTAGTCTAGCAACCCTAAGTTAGTTGCACCACAACTGTGGACGTTCTGTGTCGCTAAGATTTGCTGTGTCCTTGGGCCTGTCTCCTTTAGCATATCCACCGGATATTACCTACTGCCTGGCTCCCCCCACACTGCTGTGTCTTTTCCTGAGGGCGTTCTCCAGCATATGGCCCTCCATTGCCGTCTTTCAGGGTAGGCTGAAAACCCTGGGGAATTATTATAGATGGCCACCGCTCAAGGCTTGAATGACCCAGTGTGCTTGCCGTCTTGTGGGACTCTGAACTGCACACTGTGCATCCACCCGGCTGTGGTACCTTGCTTGCTAGCCCACCCTGTACTGTTTCACCCGCTTCCTCTCTCACGTCGGTCACCTCCTATCATAGTTGCCTTCTCATTGCGGTGACAAAGTATCTAACAAGAAGAGGCTGCTGTTTGCTCACAGGTCAGGGGTGCCGGCACATCATGGTGGGGAAGACAGAGCAGTGAAACGGCGCTAGCTGCAGCGGCAGGCATGGGAAGTAGCTGGTCATATGCAGTCTGCGGTCAGGGAGCAGAGAGACATGGTCTACCAGCTCAGCTCTGTTTTCTCTTCTTATTCAGTATGGGACACCAGCCCGTGGGATGGTGCTGCCCACGTTTATGGTGGATCTTCCCACCTCTGCTGATGTGGGATTCTGGAAATGCCCTCATGGACACACCTAGAGGTGTGTTTCCATGGTGACTCTAAATCTAGCCAGGTGGACAGTGAAGGGTAACGACCATACTTCCCAGACAGAGTGCTAGCCGTCAAATCCTCGTCTCAGGGACAGCTTCCGAGCCCACAGATGTACTGTGGTAATTCCTAAGTGGGAGAAAAAGGTGGCAACTTATTGCAGAGAGGGAGTGGAGCTGGGACCGTAGGCCACAAGGTGACAATAGGGGCAGTGGCTTGGAGTAGGTTCACCTCTAACTTCTGGTTGCACATCATAGGACACGGGATATGTCACTTTACCCATTTTGACTTCGGTTTCCTTACCTAGAAATGGTCATGAGAAGTGACGGTACCCTGCTACAGTGGTTATGAGGGTCAGATGAAACACTGCATTAGGAAGCACTTAAAGCCAAGGCTGCATGATCGTGTGTGCCCGACGATGTTTAAGCGCTTTCTATGCGCTAGCCCTTAGTTCCCATGGCAACCCAATGGAGTTGTTGTTTCTGGTCTTCATTCTACATATAAGAAACAGAAGATGGAGAAAGTCAAGCTTCTCATCCAAGATCACGTGACACATGAGTGGCAGAGCAGGGATTTTAGCTGGGGAAGCCTCCTTCAGATCCCAGGGAGCTATGAGATGACCATACTTGTTCTTGTTCTACCAGATAGAGTTCTGCCTTATCATAGATGGGCCTGCCCGGTGGTAGGCGCTTCCTTCTGTTCTCTAGCGGCAGGTCTTCGCAGATGCTTCTGTTTGGGATCCTGGCATACACCCCATAGCATTTTACCTCCCTCCCCTTCCTTCTTCCCTTCCTTGTGTGTAGTTTATGCTGGTGCATGTGTTTGAGCCGCTGCCTTTGGCCGGAGGCCCGAGTTTGATGCTGGGTAGCACTCCCCAGTTGTTCCACCATATTTTTGTGAGAGAGCATCTCTCACTGAGCTTGGGGCTCACCAATTCAGCTATTGGCCAGCAAGCTCCAGGAATCTGCTTGTCTCCACCTCTCCAGTGCTGGGATTGACGATGTGGGATACCATACCCAGCAGGTGTGTGGGTGCTGGGGACCTCAGGCTTGGACAGCAAATACTCTACTAACCTAAGCATTTCTCCAGACCTTCCTCCTCCTCCTTTTTTTTTTTTTTTGAGACAGGGTTTCTCTGTGTAGCTCTGGCTGTACTGGAACTCACTATGTAGACCACACAGGTTTCGAACTCAGAGATCTGCCTGCCTCTGACTCCCAAATGCTGGAATTAAATGCGCGTCCACTACCACGCCTTACCCTTTCCTTTAACAATCTGAGACATAGTGCTGATGCCCTCTGGCTGGCTTTGTCTTTAATCTGGAGAACCTGTGCATCTGCCCTGTCTTTTTGACACTCTCTGCTCTCTCTCACTCTTTTCTTCCAGAAATATGTGTACAATGGTCATGACTAGATGTTTATGACTTTTTTGCACAAGGTTATTTTTCATAAATGCATACAGTTTCATAAATGTGTGACAGAGCCCCTGAGAAAGAGACATTTTGCCTTCACTTAGAATATTCTTTCTTTCACAGTTTTTGCAGAAAAAAGTCAGGAGCGACCTGGGAATTTCTATGTTTCTTCGGAGAACATCAGAGAAGGTAAACCAGAGCTTGTCCTGAACGTCCCACGTAGGAACTGAACTTGCAGGAATATTCCTGTAACAAGGTTGGCCGTGTGTGGCAGTGGCAGTCACGTCGAGAGATCTCACCGGTAGCTCAGGAATACTGCATGAGTATCTCTTACTGGAGGCCAAGGAGAAGGGGGAGAGACAACGGTACCCTAGATTACTGTACAAACTGACCCCACAGAGGGCACTAATACACAAATGCCCGTGTAGAACCGGAGAATTAAGGCTGATGCGAAGAGCCTGGCAGTGGGCCCAGCACCAAGCCTTCACCTGTGGCTCAGCCCTCTTGTCTTTTACTAGTCCCACTGTGCTTTGACTCAACTCTCATTAAAGTTACTTTCTTGTTGTTGGATGACAACCAGGACATTCAGTTTTCTCAAAGACCTGTTAAGGAAGTTTGAAAGGAGCCGAGAAGTCCCTGTAACCCTTGAGCCGTCTCCTGCTGGGCATAGGCATTCGGTACCACCCTGCATAAGAATCTTTAGAAAAGTGGCCACAGCAGTGTCTAAGCACTCAGAGGTGTTCCTGAAAGACAGTAGTCACAGGGGAGATCTGGAGCACACTACATGAACTGAGACATAAGATGTCATGTTGTCCTCCCATGTCTCAGTGCCCCCATCGTCTCTGCAAGTAGTTCATTCCCCCAAGGAACTGTGGAGTCACAGCCTAGAGAGGGGCTGGTTGGCTTCCGACCTCAGAAGTGGACAACTGTCTTTCAGTCATAATGAAATAGAGGTTGGCATGGAACAACCCAAGGACAGCCTGCTGGGACTGAGCTCCTAATTTATACCAGTGCCACTGGACCTGGGTGGCAGTTCCATTAACATTTGTGTCCATCAGTCCTCAACCATTGTTCAGAGACAGGGCTGGGAGAAGTTCCCTGCCTGGACCCTTTCTGTACACTGATCTGTTCTGGGAATGGATTTATGTCTAAAGCTCTAATTCTCAATAGAGAGCATTTTGCCCTCCCTTCCATAGAAGACATTTAGCAATATTTGGGGACATTTTGCATCTCCAAATCCAAGGAAAGTCACCCAGTAGGCGGTAGCCAGAGATGCTGCTCATTGCTCTCTAATGCACAGAACAGAACAGGCCCTCACAGTGAAGAGTTGTTTACTCCAAAATATCAGCAGTCTCTGGGTGGAGAAATGCTGGATTAGACGCCTTCACAGTCAAAGTTCAGTGTGGTCGGCAGACTTTGCCCCTCCCTCTCGTGTTATGGCTCTGTCTCCTTTACTCTAATAGCTTTGAAATTATTAGCAACTTCCCCTTCCTCATTCCATGTCCCCCCACCCCCATCTTGGTTCCACATGTCATTGTTTCTTCTGGCTGTGGCAGACTATTCCTTGGAGCCTGTGCCCACCATCATTACCGTCACCTCTCAGGTCTGCTTTTTCCAGGTGGGAGTTTTCACGCCGACTTCTGCCGTTCTTTTCAGAGGCACCTGTGAGGCCATGGAGGGACAGGCCCCCGTCGAGCATCTATGACCCATTTGCTGGGATGAAAACACCAGGCCAGCGGCAGCTCATCACCCTGCAGGAGCAGGTGAAGCTAGGCATCGTCAATGTGGATGAGGCCGTACTGCACTTTAAAGAGTGGCAACTCAACCAGAAGAAACGATCAGAGTCCTTCCGCTTCCAGCAGGTAGCCAGTTCTGTCACTGTGGGGTTCTCTCTCTCTCTCTCTCTCTCTCTCTCTCTCTCTCTCTCTCTCTCACACACACACACACACACACACACACACACACACACAGAGTTCAGCGGAAGAGACAGCTGCAGCTGCCACGTATGTCACCGTCACTGGATGGCTGGATCTGTGAACATTGTTCGAGTATTCTTGTCGGGGCTGTGCTTATGAGTCCTTGTCTGGAACTCCTGGCTAAAAGCTTTCCAGGGCTGGAGGTCAGGAACAAATGTCCCTACACACCCCAATTATGCCTCTGCATTGCTGCTGTCTACACGTGGCCTTCACCTCTGCTTGCTCTCTCTGCTCTTCAGGGTCCGTTTTTCCTCCCTCATAGTTGATCGTCACTCTTTAGGACATGAAGAAAACTTGGAAAGATCCCAAGAAATATGATGAAATGAACACCGCAAGCGTCAGAGTCTAAACCTCCTGAGTTAAAACCAATTTGTCTGTCTGTCTGTCTCTCTGTCTTTCTCTCTGTCTTTCTCTCTGTCTGTCTGTCTCCCCCTCCCCCACCCACACTCTGCATTTCTCTAGATACCCTGTAAATACAAAGGCACAGATCTGTAAAATGCCAAATACCCTGTCTCAGGGACAACCCTCAAGGGGGGAGCTCATATGAGAAGACTGGGGTGCACAGCAGACTCTTGGTTTATCTCTATGGCTTGAAGATTGCTGTTGTTTTGAGACAAGGTTTCACTATATAGTCTCGGCTGCATCCTACAGTGCTGAACACGGGACTCCAGGCCCTTTCATTCAGGGACCTTAGAACCACTGCCGCCTGAGCAAAAGCTACCCTGGCCCAACAGGTTTTTTTTTTTTAATTTATTTATTTATTAAAGATTACTGTCTTTTCCCCGCCACTGCCTCCCATTTCCCTTCCCCTCCCCCAATTAAGTTCCCCCCCCCCCCAGCCCGAAAAGCAATCAGGGTTCCCTGTCCTGTGGGAAGTCCAAGGAACCCCCACCTCCATCCAGGTCTAGTAAGTTGAGCATCCAAACTGCTTAGGATCCCACAAAGCCAGTGCGTG
This sequence comes from Microtus oregoni, assembly GCF_018167655.1. NCBI lineage: Eukaryota > Metazoa > Chordata > Mammalia > Rodentia > Cricetidae > Microtus > Microtus oregoni. Next base: position 19,800,623 of record NW_024543071.1, read on the forward strand.
CAGTAGGATCAGAAACCCATTGCCATTGTTCTTGAGTTCTCAGTAGTCCTCATTGTCTGCTATGTTCAGAGAGTCCGGTTTTATCCCAGGCTTTTCCAGACCCAGGCCAGCTGGTCTTGGTGAGTTCCCAGTAGAACATCCCCATTGTCTCAGTGTGTGGGTCCAACAGGTTTTTTTTTCCGTTTGTTTGTTTTTTACCTCCTCTCTAAGTCCTATGACCATGTGTCAAAGCAGACACAAGCTCTCTTGGGAGATGGTAGCCCAGGATACATTCCTGTTCTATCACTCGCATCTGGATGACAGGCGCCTGCTGTGCCTCCATTTCCCTACCTCTGAAATGCGAAGGGAAATGGGGAGAGTGTAAGCAGGGCAAGCCCTTCACATGCCTGGTGCAGAGTAAATGCCAGCCTTCTCCCTGTCATGTTCACAACAGTAGAAAGCCCCAGCCGATGGAAGTCCGTGTAACCTCCTCTGTTTGGGATGAGTTGGCTGCTCCTGGGGCACTCAACTTTATTTCCCTTTGCTTCTGTCTGTTCCTCTGTCTCCTTCATCCCTGTCCCTTGTGAGTGGGGACACTGCCCAGGTTCTCTCTAACTCTTTCTTTGTACAGACAACACTTGAGTCTGCCTCTGGTTCTAATTACAACCATCAGCTTGGCATATTCTCCTGAGGTGTCTTTCCATTCCCCTAGCCATGTTCCTCTGTTGGCCCTGTTGCCTACCTCAGGCCAGCTACCTGGTCCATAGATGGCTTTCCTTGCCTCCACCTCTAGATCATCAGAACTTCATTGCGATGGTCATCTTACAGCTTCCTCTGTCCCCCTCATGCTTCCTGGACAAGGTTCAGTGTCTTTAGCCTACAGTTGCAGACCAACCAGCCCTCCCAGTCTGGCTTCCTGTGGATCCCTCCTATCCACCTGCTGCTCCAGTCAAAATGTTTAGACATTTCCCCAGGGTACTACTGTGTGCTCAGATTCCTAATTTCTTTGGAATGCCCAGGCACTGTTGCTGGGGGCCAACTTAAGATAGAAACAAATCTTGACCTTTGTGTATCCAGTCAACATTTATTGAACCACTACAGCAGCCCAAATGATTGAATTATAGAAAGTTACAAGACCTGGTCTTTGGAAAGTCCAGTGTCCCCGAAGAGACAGGGTACATATTGCACGCATATACATATGTTATATGCAAGGCAGTGTATCCCAAGTGCCACATGATTGATCTGGACAGGACTAGAGCCTGGGGCCACCTGGGGAAGCCTTCGCCCAGGCCTGGGACAGAGTTATAGAAATTAGGGCCCCTCAAGGACTGAGGAGAGAGCACAGTCAGAGGCGGGGATGAGTTCAAGTCTGTGAGGACCGTTGGGCGGGGTTGGCTCTGAGGTGTAGGTGAAGGAGGGCGGTGCTCGCTATGGCTGAGAGTGGAGCTGGGCCCCTGAAAGCACACTCTGCTGGAGGAAAAAAAGGCACGTTACAGGCACAAAGACTTGGGTTTCTCCGGGGGCGATCTTGAAATGTGACTGTAGCGTGCTAGCCCCTGCATAGGACATAACATAAGAACGGAATTCTAATGTTCAAAAGGCACCACTCTGCTGGATACTTAAACAACAAATAAACTATTTTCCAGGAAAATCTTAAAAGACTAAGAGACAGCATCACCCGAAGACAGAGAGAGAAGCAAAAAATGGGAAAGCATTCAGGTAGGTGGCTACCCAGTGCCTGCATCACTGGGGGTTTCCAGTGCGCTGCCTCACTGGGGGTGGCCGTTGCTGCTGTCCTTGACTATCCCTTCTTCTGTGGCCCGAGTAGACAGACTGCTTGCCCAGGAGGGAATGGATGGTTAGAGCCCCCTCCCACCCGAAGAGGACGGTCATCATTTCTACCTTGGCTCCAAGCTTGGCAATTAGGAAAGCATAGGAGTCAACAGAGTGAGAAACCGCACTCCCCTGAGAGTGGGCAACCTCAACCATGAGCGTCTGAGGACAATATGCAATGATAGGGCATGCGTGCTATTGCGTGTGCTGTGGATGGGCTCTTCTGTCCCCTTCTAACCCCCATGACACCAGCCATGTGTCACCAAGCACCCTGAGCAAGGACCTGCCTTCTGCAGGTTGGGCCTCTATGCTCTACTCTAGCCAATCTTTTATCAAGAGGAGCAGGGAAGAAAGGTTCCTGTAGGAGCCTCTTATGAGCAGAACTAAGCAAAATCAGCCCTACTTGCATGTTAGCTGTCGTCAGTTGGCCTCTCATGAGGCTGGACATTTCCCCTACAGTTTCCTTGCTCGGGCCTCTTCCTCTGCACCTGCATTGTCATAACTGGACTGGGGGTCTCCTCCCAGTAGCCCCTTCTCCTAGAAGGCTCGGGGCCACTGTAGGCTTTTGTATTGTGTCCTCACTCAGTACATCTGGAGAGCCTGTTGTCCCTGGTATGTCTCTTTTCTGTCCTAACTGCTGTTACTTTATTTATTCATTCCTAGGATTCTGGCTCCAAGGTGCAGTCTAAATTTGGCAATTTTCCCTATGCCTATGGCTGTAGCCAAGCTACCACCATCTCTTGGAGCTGGTGCCGTAGCTTCTCCACTTGTCTCCACCCTTGTCCACACTCACCCCTCTACAGTTCATCCTTCCATCTAGAGCCAGTGCCTTCTATAAATAGAGGATCATATGGCTGGGCGCAATGGCAAATAACTTTAATCCTGGTGTTTTATGGAACAGAGACAGATAGATCTCTGTGAGTTTGAGACCAGTTTGTCTATACAGTGACATCCTATCACAAAAGACTAATCAATTATTATTTTTTAAAACAATAAATCACTAAGGGCTAGAAGGATGGCCCAGCAGTTAAATTTGTGTTGCTTTTTTAGATCTAAGTTTGGTCTCTAGCATCCATATTGAGTGGTTCACAAGCACCTGTAACTCCAAATCCAAGGGATCTGTTGCCCTCTTCTGGCCGCTATGGGGAACTGTACTCATGTACACATTACCCTCACAAAGACACATAATTTAAAATAGCAGTAATAATGCCAAAAATAAAATATCAGAGGATGCCCCCCCCCTGCTCTAAGCACTCCAGGGGTTCCTGTCCCACTTAGAGGAAAAGCAGACTCTCTGTTGTGGCCTCCAAGGCCCCGTATTACATAACCTCTGTACTCTTTCTCCACAAGCTCCAGACCCCCCCCCCCACCCAGGGCCCCAGCCTGAGCATTAATAACCCCCTCGTGTTGCTCTACCAGACAAGCACAGGTCTTCCCTAGGCCTTTGCACCTGATGCTTGCTGCTATCCTCCTCGTCTCTGACTGCTGCCTCCGTTCATCCAGCAAAGAGGCTCCTCTGCCATTTTTTTCAGGTGAACCCCTACACCTTGCTTTTTGCTTTCTCGTTTTCCCTCTGCCCCTGTAGCATGGACCGGGATTTCCTTAGTCTTCTGGTCTGGTCCTGGACCAGCATCTATCCCTGCTCTTACAATAAGCTCCACAATGGCAGGAACATGCGTGTCAGTCTGCAGCACAGTCCTGATGGAGCTCAGGACGTCTGTGCTGGGATGAGAGGTTCATCCAAACGTCTGCTAACACCAGCCATTCCACACAGCCACCAGGAATCAGCACCCACCATCTACCGTGTGTGATCGGCTAGTTTGTGAGCTAGTTGTCTTTTTACTTATGCAGGCGTGGTTTTCCCATGATGCCTAGCACAGTGTTTTTCCCAAAGCAGTTGGCTTAGAGAATATTCACAATTTTGACCATGTCAGAAAGAGGGGTCAGGGAGCTTATCCGAGCACTTCTATTTGAAAGTTTGGATTTTTTACTGTATCCCCCACCTCCATCCCAGGCTCACATCTGCCCTCCTGCTGCAGAGAAGAACAGAGCTGAAAGGGTGGAAAGTCAGGCTTGGGATCTGCAGTCGCCCAGGCTCAGAAAATAGGACTCTAGGTGGCAAAGGACTGCCGTGCTTCTGAAAAGTAGAGCATGTGTGTCCAAAGACGGGTGCACCGAGGAAGTGAAACTTGTTAAGCTTTTAAACACAAGCCATACTGGCCTGCGATTGGTCGGTGGCCCCAGTGTCCCAAGGCCGGGAGGGTACAATGGTGGGGCTCACATGCGCTCAGGGGTCAGCGGATCAGCTCAAGAACGGAGACTTCTGGGTCTCCTTTTAGCTTTCTTCCCCCGGGCTCCATCTGGTGTCACTGGGGATTGGACAAGTTTGGAGTTGGAATTCTGCATAGTGCTTTGAGATTACAGGCAAAATATTTTTCCTCCCTGAGCCATAGTCTTAGTCTGGAAAGCAGGAAGTTAACAGGGCTGTTGCAATGGTCAAGAAGTATGGGTGCAGCCTGTGACCAGCACAGGCCCGGGAGTCCACAGAGGCCGCCCATGTCCTCTGGAACCAAGCCCTCCAGAGTAAGTGCTCTGGGCTGGGACTTGTCCAGCCCAAAAGTCATACGTTTTTAAATATTTTCCTGAGTTCAGTCTGAGCACAGTGGCACACACCTGTAATCCCAGCACTTGGAAGGTTTAATCAGGAAGATCACAGTTCTAGACCAGCCTGGGCTACATTCCAGGGCCCCACAAAGTTCACCCAAGGCCAATTAGGCTTCTAAATAATGGCTTCCACCCACTGCTACCTATAGTCTAAACCAGAATGATCAATGTGTGAAGAAGCATGGCCAGATTCCCCCTTTCTGGATCAAAATTCATGGAATTTTTCTTGGGGTGGGCTAATAATTTTCACTATTTCTCTGTCAGTGACTATAATTAGTGACATTACTATGAAAAGATTAAACCATGTTATCTTTGGAAACTGTGTTAGCTAACGTTCCTTTATTATAACTGAGATAATCAAGTTATAAATAAAAAAAAAAAGGCCTAGAGCCATTGAGATGACTCAGTGGCTAAAAGGCACTTATTGCTAAGTCTGGTGACCTAAGTTTGATCCTCGGGACCCACATAACGGGAGGAAAGAACTAAGTCTCTCAGGTTGTCATCTTAACTTCACTGGCATGGCACACGCACCCACCTTCTGCCCCTCATAAATAAATTAAAAAAATGGCTTTCGAGACAGGGTTTCTCTGTGTAGCCCTGGCTGTCCTAGAAGTCTCTCTGTAGACCAGGCTAGTCTCAAATTCAGAGATCTGTTTGCCTCTGTCCCCCAAAGGCATGTACCACCACTGCTCAGCAAAATCAATTTTTTTTAAAGAGCATGGCAAAACAAAATTGTCTCCCAGCTGGGAAAAGAAACAGAAAAGGGATGAGGCTGGGGTCTCATTTCCCCTTCAAGGGCAGCCTCCAATAATCTAAAGACCTCTCCCTGGCTCTGCCTTCGAAAGCTTCCACCACCTCACAGGAGCACCATTGTGGGACCAGTCCCTTAGTACGAGGGCCTTTAGGGGACATTCCAGGTCCAATCCAAACAGACGCGGAAGAACGGCTCAGGGTGGCAGGGAGTCCCTCTGGGGAGGATGTATGGCCTAGCTGTCCAAAAGTATCCTTGCTTTTAATTTTTATTGCGATGGAATATAAATAGCAGGGCTGGAGTGGTGGATCAAGGGTCAAGAACACTTGCTGTTCTTGCCTGGGACCAGGTGGTTTCCGGAACCTGCCTGATAGCTCACCATTATTCTTAACTCCAGTACAGGCTGTAACTAGTTCTAGGCGGATGAGTGGCACTTCCGTCTGCAAGACCTTTTCTAAGAATGTAACTAAGATTTGGAAACTCCAGTTACTTTAGAAAATAGCTATCATTTTTCCTTAATTGGGGTTGGAACACCAAGGACCAAGGATCCTTGAAAACAGACCCTGCATTCATATCTTCAGCCCCAGGGAGCAGCTCTGCCCTTTGTAGCACACGGAGTTGATGGCACAGGAAATCAGCTCTAAACACGCAGCTTGTCGGATGCTGTGGCCCCGCAGGAAAGCAGTCAATATTTGTGATCTGGGTGTGTCCTGGGAGGCAGAGCCAGCTGAGGCCCCGGAAACTGGGTTCTGCTCCTTGTGCTATTGCTGAATCACTTCTGTATGTGGGGCCATTGCTTTACCCAGTGTGACTCAGTTTCCTCACAGGATTATAACCGCCTACTAAACGGAAAAGTCTCAACGCACAAAGGAAGTAATAACGCAGGCGAATGTGCTTCAGAAAGCTAGCAATAATCGTGAAGACTCTTCCTGACTTTGTACCTTCAGGCAAAGAGTGCAGGTGTTCTAGAAACTTCTAGCCTGGCCTGAGTTTTTGAACCTTTGATCTCTGATTTTTTTTTCTTCCTGCGTGCCTTACTTTCCTTCTTACAGAACTGTGGGGGTGGAAAATTACCACCTTAAAATTAATTAGTCAGACTGGAAACCTTAAGAAGTCTTAAAGTGATTTTTTTTCCTGTAAATAAAAGCTGAGAAGGAAAGGAAAGCATGATATATCTATGCAGGCTCCGAGACTCACGGTTCACCCCGTGAACACAGGCCTTGGCAGTGCTCGGCGCCCAGGGCAGTGAGCATGGGAAGGGCTTCCTTTGCGGTGCAACCAGGGAGGCTGGGACTGGAAACCCTCCCAGTTCCACGAAGGAGCTGGCTGTTACTAGACCCCTGGTTTACCCCTACATCCAGTTTCTCTAGCATGAGAAAGACCAGGGCCTGTGGAGACCAGCAATCTACACTAACGATGTTCTCACAGGCTGTTCACTGTGTCCCGTCCACCCTTCCCTCACACTGCCCTTCATACTGTTCTAGCTTATTCCTTAGCTTTCTCGGTGGCGGGTCTCTGCCTTTGGCACAAGGAGTCACCTCTGAATTTCCTAGACACTTGTCCCATGGAAGAACAGAGGAGTGAACTTAAGCTGTACCTGGAGGAGAGCACAGGTCCCAAAGCTGTGTTCCTCTTCCTCCCCAGCTCCCGTGGCTTCCCTCCCACCCTGCCTCACACCCCCTGGGGTGAAAGCTGTTGATACTCCAGGCGTTTCACACTGCTCACTGGCCTGAGTTATTTATGCTCCCAGGACCCTGGGGTGGAAATCTCAGCAGGGTTAAAGACAAACCAGTAGCAGAGCCCAGGGTTGGCTCTGAGCTGGGTACAGACTGTGCCTTCACCATGAGTCAGTCTCAGAAGTCAGCCTTTCTCTGCGTGGAGGACTTTGGTCCCACACTCCTTGGGCCACTGTTGTCAGGGTCGGTTGGCCGTCCCATACCCTCTCACCTGTCATCCATAACAAATTCAGGGAGCAAGAGGCCACTGGACTCCAGAGCCAGGGTTCACATCCCAGTTTGGGCCTTCCATCCGTGTACAGGGGGTGCAGCTTCCCTCTTCTGTGCCTTCATTTCTTCTGGGAACGATAACAGTGGTGGTAGGTTCTTGGGTTTTATGAGGATTCCATTGACTAAGACCGTGGGAACTCTTTGAGCTGGTGCACAGGATGACTTCCTGCCATCAGTGGAGTTTGTGATCCCTTCCTTAGACAGGGCTCTTGTTCAGAGAGGGTGGCTGTGTACAGCTAAATGGTGGAGCTAGGAGCCCAAGCCTTTCCTAAGTGTCTCCTCTTTCTACTCTCAGAGGTGGAAGAGCTCTTCTGCCTATTTCTCACGCTCTGCCATCCTTTCCTTCTTCTGGGCCACACTGGATTCTGTGGCTTTTCAGTGCTGACGTGGGACAAGACTCCAGGATCTCTCTCCTACGCTCCTCCAGGCCCAGGCCCAGGCCCAGGCCCAGGCCCAGGCCCAGGCCCAGGCCCAGGAGACAGGTGGCCATGAAAGACATTTAGCAGTGCAGCCTGCCTGAAGCTCTTTCTTCCTTCTGACTCCAGATCTGGAGATCACAGTCCCAATTCGGCATTCACAGCACCTGCCTGGAAAAGTGGAGTTTGGAGTGTATGAGAGCGGCCCCAGGAAGAGTGTGTTTCCCCCGAGGACGGAGCTGAGACGTGGAGACTGGAAAACCGACAGCACATCAAGCACAGCAAGTAAGCGGCATGCCAGAGGCGCCTCAGTACCACCCTGCTCACTGGCACGGCAGGCTCTGGCAAACACGCTTTGTTTGTTTGGTTGCTTGGTTTTGGTTTTCCAAGACAGGATTTCTCTGTGTAGCCCTGGCTGTCCTGGAACTTGCTCTGTAGACCAGGCTGGCCTCGAACTCACAGAGATCCACCCGCCTCTGCCTCCTGAGCACCGGGATTAAAGGTGTGCACCACCACAGCCCGGCTTGGCAAACACTCTTAGGAGCCCGAGATCTCAACGGAGACCTGATTTGGTTTTGAGAGGTGTGGAGTGTGGAGACTAGTGGGCCTGTGGCATTTGCCCAGTGATGTGATAATTCTTAGAGTGCTTTCTTTCTATAAATAGCGGAACCTAGTGATGGTGGGAGATGCAGCCCACACTGCTTCTCACATCCCTTCATTTTCCGCTTTTCTCTCTTGCTTTATAATAATTCTTAATATTGATTGGGCATTTACCAAAAGTAAATTGTCTTCATTGATCATTTCATGACCACAGAACCTCTATGATGTAGATTCATGGCCTCTTCTTGCCGAGGAGGAAGTGTTCAGGCTTAGGGCCTTGTCCCAGGTTGTATCTAATAAAGCCGAGCAGGGCTGGGGTTTGAACTCCGTCTGGAGCCAAGCCAGGACTCCTCACCGCGGCTTCTGCTTCCTCCCCAGCTGTGCTAAGGGGCGGCTAAGGGCATCTCATCAGCACTGTGGACAACAATGGACTCAAATTTGAGAAGTCCAACTTCTGCGCGGGTGGTTTAGGTTCTAATTAGGACACATCTTTGTTTTGGTGAAGAAGCATGAATGGGAGTCTGATTGTGGCAGACGAGGCCTGGTGTGCAGGCTTCCGTCTGGGGACACTGTTTCTGCATCTTGGGCAGCATTTGCTGACATGTTGGCTTCCCTGTATCCAAACAACTGCAAAGATGATGAGAGAGCAGAAGTATACTTATGACTCGGGTCTCCTTGGAAGCCAGGCAGAGCATCCACCGATGAATGCAGGATAACGGACTACCCAGACCTCTTGTGGTCTTTTTTTTACAGCACAGCCTCCTTGAGAATTTACTGTGTATTCTGGGTCTGTTTCCCAGAAAAACTTATCTGTCTGTACCCCTCCACGTACAGATCACACACATGCGCACATATCCACAAATACTTATTACGCATGCACACATGCACGATTTTGCTCACCAAGGACACAGGTCAAGCAAGACTCCTTACTGTATAGATTTTTCCCAGACAGGGAATTCTTTTGCTTAAGGTTAAACAGCCAGGTGACAGGAGAAGTCAGCTTGTCCTCTTTCCTTAATATTCCTCATACCTGCGGAAACACCTCCAAAGCTTATCATGTGACGACTTGGGAATGTAGGCTGAACAAGAAGAAAATTTCCCCACACATAATGGGGGCAGGAATGTATACCCAAAGATTGCTTCTGCCAAAGGCAACTTGAGCATTCTGAGAATTCTGCTATCAGAGGCAGGAGAGAGCTCCCCAGGGATCACAGGCTGCAGAAGAAACTAGAGGCAAGTGGCACTTTTCTCGAGCACATGAGAGAGGGGGGATGTACCAGAACCTTCTCTGGTGGGGCCTCTGCTTCCCATAGGAAAGGGAACCATAGTTGAAAAATCGTAAAGACAAATATAAAGTGCATGTTTTGTCTGTTGGGGTTTTGTTTTTTTTTGGGGGGGGTGTTGTGCCTGGTGTGAAGTGTTGTAATTGGAAAGTTGTTCTCTGTGTGTTTTACTTTGGGGCAGCCTACAGTGTGGACCAGGTGGACCAAGTAAATTGTTGCCTAGAAATTGCTAGCTCGTGGGGCTAGGAAATGCTATTTAATGCCAGACCAAGGCCTTACGCTCTTCATTGTGGTTGCAGATCAGGGCTGGTTCTTGTTCTAGTTTCTGCTATGTAACAAACCATGACAAAACCTAGTTGCTTGGAATACAACCATTGATTTACACCCGATCTCACAACGTGGGTACAGCTAGAAGGTGTGACTTGTGTCTTCCCCATGTTTAGTGAGCAAGGGTCACTCAGATGATTGCACTCGGCTGGGGCATCCAGGATGGCCTCTTGTTCTCCGAGACCTTCCTCCACATGGCCTTTAACCGAACAGCCTGAACCTTTTACTTGGCGAGGGAATTTGGGAAGGGAGGACAAGAGGACTGCAAGAGCCTTTGAGAGCTTTGGGTTTTGTCATATGTGCTGATGTTGATTCTAAAGCAAGTTGGATAGCTGAGTCTGGCGTGCACACAGAGGCGTGAGTGCTCGTGGGGGTGATGGCTGTCACCAAAGACTAGTATAGTGCCTTAAAATTAAAGATGATGAGGACACCAACTTCTACCAGACAGTTGCTCTTTGCCAACCCCATGATAAGTATAGCCCTCTGTGACCTCATTCATCCAAGACAGTGAGTAAAGCTTGTAGTTTCTAGGTAACCGCTAGGGGCTGGAAAACGTGCCTTGAGTCTTCTGGCAACTAACTGAGCAGAGGGTCCAGAAATCATATCCAGAGCTAACCGTGCTAGTACCCAGGGAAGCATCACCTTCCGGTAGAGCTAGTTTGTTGGCAGGGATGGAGAGTGGGGAAAACCAGACTAGAGCCCTTTACCCTGGAGTCACACCCTGTGAGCATCATTATTTTTATGATGGCACAGCTGTTATCTCTTGGAATCTACAGAAAGACAGTTACAGGTTAAACCTAGTTATAACTAAGTAATTAAGCCCCAGTAATTAGTGCTATATTTAAAGGAACAAAAGCTTGATTGTGGAACACTCAACAGCATTCTTGTAGATTATCTGGCCCAAGGGTCGTATGGCCATTTTTTTCCCTCCAGAAAGATGAAAAGAACCAGATTGTATCTTTATGGACTTGTAATAGAGGAAAGCCCACAACTAGCACAAGGTAGATACTAGTCTGAGCCTTCTTCCCTGGTGACCAAGATGTGGCACTGTCTCCCTCCCCCTGACATGAGAGCAGAGTATGGGGCCAAGACCAGAGAATGCTACCAACTGTGTAGCCCAGGGAACTATGGGTCAGTCATGAGCCCAGAGGGGAAATAATACCAGGGGGCTAAGGTTTAGGGCCAGACATTGTGGTTTCAGGTTTAGGAATGCCAAGGGTAGTGGAGTTGACGGGTGTGAATTTCCAGTCATGGAGCCAGTGCCTGGGACATCTTTCACTTCTTGCTAACGGAGAATGTGCAGGGCACTATGAGGTTCGCTATGGGACTGTGAGAGACATAATCACTGACATGTGGACACCCAGATACAGGCATGGCGACCCAGGAGCTCAGAGATTGCTTTGGTAGGGAAATCTGGAGAGTTTTGGTAGTGCTTATTCCAAGCATGAGTTCTGAGGAGGTGTGAACCTTGGGGCAGCAGCTGGCTGAAGGGGAGGAAGAAATGATATTTTGGTGGGTAAGTTGGGTTATGAGTGTAAATCGAATAGAGAGAGGCCAGGCCATGTTTTCCCAGTGAACAAACCAAATCCCCTGGGTTAGATTTAAAAAACTGCCTTGAGGTCTAGAGAGGTGGCTCGGTGATGTTGAGTACTTGATGCTCTTCCTGAGGACCAGGGTTCAATTCCCAGCACCCGCATGGTGGTTCCTAACCATCCATAACTCCAATTCCACCCTCTTCTGACCTTGAGAGCACCAGGCACACATACACATATAATGCAGATGAAACACACATAAAATAAAATGAATAAATCTAATTTAAAATGTTTTTCAATCTGGGGCAGGAAAGATGGTTCTTCAATTAATAGCACTCAGTACTCCTGTAGAGGATGCAGGCTCAGTTCCTAGCACCCATGCGACAGTTCACAACCATCTCTAACTTCATTTTTAGGGGACCTGACACCCTCCTCTGGCCTCTGTGGACACCAGGCATGCACATGGTACACAGACATGCAAGCAGACAAACACACTCATAAAATAAAAATAAATATTTTTAAAAAAGTCTGCCTCCAATAACACACACTTGTAAGCTCAACATTTGGGAAACCAAAACAGGAGGATGGCCACAAGTTCAGGGCCAACCTGGTCTACATACATAGCAAACTCCAGACCAGCCATGGGCTAGGTAATGAGATTCTACCTCAAGACACAAATTTTAAAATTCATCTTCTTAGTTCTACCTGAGTTCACACTAGCTATCACATTGGATAACACACATTTCTAGAAAGTACTATGGACTAGTGCTATTTTAATGATGCAGGTAATAAAGTTCTAACTGATAAGGTTTTCACACAGAATTCCTACTACGAGCATGCATTATACTTTTGAGTCTGTACTGTATATTTCTGTTTTGGAGTTCTGGGGATTGGACCCAGGACCTTGTACATCCACAGCTATGGCTTTTGTTTGGTGTTGGCATGTAATCTCTTATTCGAAGGTGCATCTGTGTCCTACAACACACCCCTGCCCTGTGATTTCTAATTAAGCAGCAAGAGCATGGGAACAAAACCAGCTTGCAGATTTTGAGCAACGGAGACCCCGAGTGCCTCTGCTGCCATGCCTGTCAGATCAAAGTGCTAATATCAAATAGGATTTTCAGAGGGATTAAATGGCAATCATGCTTTCGAAAGCACTCCGTGTGCAGTAAATCCTGGGTAAATGGTAGCTATTAAGCCCAAAGTGGCCATCAGAAAGCAGACCATTTTGTGTGATGCTGACAGAAAAACTGAACTCTAATGAAACGGCTTAAGGTGACTACACTCTGAAGACTCTTGTCTTCGCAGTTTATGTACTGTTTCTATTGCTGTAAGTAATGTAGGGCCAGAGTTCCGCCTTTTGTTTCCTCTTGGGAGAATCCACAGTCCAGCTGACGCTGTTTCTGCCCTTTAGGCAGCGCGAGTAACCGATCCAGTACACGGAGTCTCCTCAGCGTGAGCAGTGGCATGGAGGGCGACAATGAGGTGAGATGGGGGCCGTTTTATCACAAGAGAAAGCTCCCATGGGGAGGGAAGCCACACACGAAAGGTCACACGTTATCTGAAACAATGCAGAATGGGCAGATCCAGAGAGATGGCGTGAGGGTTGGTGGCTGGCAGAGCCGGAGGGTGAGGGGCACAGGAAGAACTGTTCGATGACTTTGGGGTTTTCTTTGCAGCTGAGGAAAATGGTTTGAAATTAGATAGAAGGTGGTGGCTCCGTAAAGCTACAAATGCGCCAAGGTCATCTTGTTTTGTAATGGTTGACCCCATGGCTATATGAATTTTGCCTCAGTATAAAGGAAGAAAAGGGTAATGAGGAGCTTAGATAGAGATAGACAAATCTACCCAAACTACTTTAGCCGGAAGTGGGGTGTCTGCAGGAAGGAGTTGTCTGAATTGAGGGTTCCAGGGGCAGCATGGTGCTGTGCCTAGATCAGGAGCCTGTGTTGTGCTGTATGGAGCCATGGGATAGTCCTTTATGTCCCAGAGTCCAGGGTCTCTGTCTCCGATTTCATCCCTCTCTCTGTAGCCCGGCCTCTCCTGCATTTTCACATGGGTGGTGGCATGGTCTCCGGACAGACAGGCATCTCCTGAGCTGAGAGGTTCAGCTGCTCTCAGGGAGGCCACATTTCAAGTTGGTCAATTGGTGTCAGTGTCTGTCCTGACCTGATTTGAACCCAAGGGGTCATGTGAGTCACCACTCACCCTGAAGACTCAGGAGAATGGGTCTTAGGGAGAGCACTCCTGTAAACTTGCAGGTGGTTTTAGCAGACCGAGTATAAGACAGCTCTCATATTTGGAGAAGCTAGAATTTTGAGTTTAGGCAATTCGTGATAACCTGGGTAAAACGGTGTTCCTAGACTACACCAGAAGGATGTGGAAAACTGTCATTGGCACTAGGCTGGCTCCTGTTTGGGAACAACCTAACAATGGTGAGGGCTATCTCATGGTGCCTAGCTATGTATGTTCATGCGTCTTGTGTAATAGTCACCTTTGTTTCTCATCTTGCATGCTATAGGATAATGAAGTCCCTGAAATTACTCGAAGTCGTAGCCCAGGTCCTACCCAAGTGGACGGAGCACCAGTTGTGACCCTTGAGAGACCCCCCAGGGTGCCTCCTCGAGCCGCTTCACAGAGGTAATGTTGAAGTAGATGTGAACGTTTCTTCTCACTCTCTTAACTGTGAAGGAGGAGAGGATTTGGGAGCATCTAAGACCACCAAAGAATGAGGACAGAGCTGTGGAAACACACTTCAGCATGCTGTCTTCAGTAAAAAGTGATACTTTATTCTGCTGCCAATATTGATACATCATAATGTTTGGTTTGCTTCTTTTATCCTTGATTTAAAGCGGGACTTATTTATATAGCTTTAAATGGTGTGTAGGTATGTGTATCTGCTTGTGGGTATGTGCACATGGACTCTGCAGAGGCCAAAGACACTGGATCCCCTGGAGCTGGAGATACAAGAGTTGTGAACCACCCTATAGGGGTGCTGTGAACCAAGCACAGATCCTCTGGATGAGCAGCCACTCTTAATCTGCTGAGTCATCTCTCCAGCCTCTGCTCTTGATTCTTCTTCTTCTTCTTTTGAGATAAGGTCTCACTATGTAACCCAGGCTAGCCTCCAACTCTCAATCCTCCTGCCTGAGGCTCCTGGAAGTTAGGATTATGGGCATCAACCACCCTGCCCAGTTTAGTTGCTCACCCTTTAAATAACATTTAAGTTCATACGTGAAGGGCACGGATATAACTATCAGCCTTTAAAATAATTCTTTTCTATTTCTGGTTTTATTTTTTTCATTTTCTGTGTATGCATGTGTGTCTATGTGAAGCACCATGTGTGTACAGGTGCTCATGGAAGCCAGAAGATGACATTGTTCCCCTGGAGCTGGAGCTGCAGGTGGTTGTGAGCCACTCAAGTGGGTCCTCTAGAAGAGAAGCAAGTATTCTCAGCTGCTTAGCTATCTCTCCAGCTCCTAAAACAAATTTGAATTTTTTATTCACATGTGTGTGCATATGAAAATATTTGTGTGTGAATGTCTTTTTCACTGAACCTGGAGCTCAGCATTGGCTATACTGGCGGGTTAGTAAGCACTCAGGATCCTTCTGTTTGCACCCCCGCTAGGATTACAGATGCATGTGGCCATACCTAGGTTTTTATATGGGTGCTTGGGATTCAAACTCAGGTCCTAATGTTTGCATTGCTAGCACTTTAACAAATGATCAATCTCCCCAGGCTCTTTAGTAATTCATATCTGTCTGTCTAGAATTCAGTTCATAGTATTGAATTCCCCTGGCTTTATTGTGGGTTCTGGGCTTCTCAGGAACAGAACATAATATTAGAAGTGAAAATGAGAGCAAAAAATAGTCTTGTCTGGGGGTGAGCAAGGCTCTGGGCCACTCACATGGGGCCTAGTGTTCTGCTATCACTCGTGAGCTTAGGTGAGTCATTTAACTTTTGTGTGTCTCCATATTCTTGTCTATAAAACAGTTACTAATTGAACTTCCTCGTGGGATTGTAAGGGTTGAGTTGGTGAGACATGAAGAATATGAGGATTTATCATACAGGAGAGGAGCAGACATCTGGGGCTTTGACAGTGAACCCAGACAAGTGTGATTCGCTTACTGCACTCTTACTTATGACTGACTTCAGTGACTTCAGTGGACACGGGGGCCCTGCGAGGATCATTCTGTATGGTCAGTGGGATAACAGAAAACATGGTAGGGCTGCCATGCAGAAAGGCTGGCTCGTGGCCATGCCTAGGTTTTTATATGAGTACTTGGGATTCAAACTCAGGTCCCAATGTTTGCATTGCAAGCCTTTAACAAATGAACCATCTCCCTGGGCTCCCCAGAAAGGAGGGCTTGGATGTGAAACCCAGGATTTGATGGTTGAAATACAAAGCATGAGGAAAGAGGCCGTTTTTGCCTATTTAAATATAAAAAAGTTCGTCTGTGGGATGTGCGAGAAAGTGCAACATAAAGGCCTCTGTCTGGTGTCCTGTGCCTCGCCATCTCTCGCTCCATTTTGGCCTCTGCTATTTACTGCCTTTACAGCTGCTCCCAGTGACATTCCTATGGTGACACACGAACATCTGACAGCCTCGAGCTGTGCTGCAATCGCCGACATGGTTCTCCGGCACAGCCTGAGAGATACACATTCGGGTATTCCTACTCCCAGAAGGAGTGCATGTGATAACCCAGGCCTTTGTATCACGCTGTTTGAAAGCTACTCTGTATTTGGTGTGTGCATGTGGGGGCAGGGATGCTTTGCAGGAGTGATGCAAGTATGATTATGGCGATAAATGTTATTATTTAATGACAGCTTACTCTGTGGCAGTGTTTATGTCAAACACATTAAGCGCGTTACTTAATGCTCTCCAAAGCCTGTTTGGGAATTATCACATCTTGCAGGTGTAGAGGCAGGGGAAATGGAGAGATGCTGGGATTGACAGGTTTGGTTTTCTAGTCATTATGTTACACCTGGCCAAGAAAATCAAGGTGTCAGGCAGGAGGAGATCCAAGACTTTTTAATCCCTAAAGGTTGAGACCCTGAAGCCTCTTGTCTAACTAGACTAAGAGAGGAGGAGGCAAGCTTGAAACTGCATCCGTCGGCTTATGCAGGATTTTGTTGCTGTTGTTGACATTGCTGTCACTATCGTTAATAGACAAGGAAAGAAGAGGAGTCGGGAAAACAACTTCCAGGAATGCAAAGATAGAATTTGGGACACGTCTAACTGCGCGAGAAGAGACGAGAGAGGAATTGTTTGGGGAGCTGGCAAAAGTGTGGTGGTAAAGATAGATAGGATGAGCAGAGGACGGAGACACTTTCCCAGGCAGACGGTGTGGAGACCTGTAATTAACAGAACTCAAGACTTGTGTGAATTTTTGGTTTGAGTAGGATCTGTAAGTATGTGCTTGCGTTCTAAGTATGCGTGCAGGTTTCAGGATAGAAATGAGGCAGTCTGTGGACAGAGTGAGGCTGTCTCTGACCATTGTGAGTGGTTGCCAGACTGAGAGACACAAGGGAGTCTGGCTACATGCCCCAGCTCTGCTCTGGGAACCTATAACCCCATGTTCTCAACTTTCTCCTCTCTCTGGTGCTACCTCAGTCCACACGGCCTGAACTTTGGCTAATTCCTCTGCTGGTTTCACTTGCTGTTCACAGAGCCTCAGATGCTGCCAGCAGACAGCCTGGTGCCTCCATCTCTACCTTCTCCTTCCTGCTGTTGACTAGGGACCTGAACTCACATGCCCCATGGGTGTCTCAGACACAGCCTATAAAGCACTGGACTCATCAAGCCACCCCAAGTCACTTCCTCATGAGTTTCCAAGCCTGGGGCAGAGACACTATTCTCCCCTTCCCCCAGTCCCAACCCTGGACTCTATCTATCCCACCTCCCTCACAGCTCTCACGTCCAGTGGCTCTCCGGGCACCGTCCATTCTGCCGCCCTTTCAGCAATCAGACGTGCTCCCCCTTCCCTCTGGTAGTCTTCGGTTCATCCTTGAGGCCCACACTTACCTCCCTGCCCCAGGGGTCTCTTTTCCTCACTGCAATCAGGTTCACTTTCTAGAACAGAAGCAGCTGATGGTCCATTTCCTGTAAGAACCTCAGAATTGGATTCTGGGTATTTTAGTGTGCCCTGGCTCTGTCCCTGTCCAGCTGTATGTCACTTTGTTCTCCTGTTCTCATCCATGTTCCGCTATTTAGATGTTCTCAGGAATGTACTGGAGAAACACTTTCCTTGGAAAGTTCTCTTTCTATTCCCCTCCGTTTTCTGTGCATCCTTTAGTCCAAGCATCCTTCCACTAGGGATCCTTCGCTGATGGACCCGCACTGAGTGACTCCTCTAGTGTGGGTTTTCTAGTCTGTTATATCCCCACATCATAAACATTGCTTATGTTTCTCTCCTCAAGTGGATAGTGAACTCTGTGAGAGTAGAGGTGGTGTGTGCTCATCTGAAAATGACCTCAGGGGATCTTGTTTGTTCTTGTTCCTTTTTATGTTTTAGACAGGGTCTCTCTTTGGCCTAGAGCCTGCAGAGTAGGCTAGGCTGACTGTCCAGTAAGCCACAGTGGTTCCTCTGTCTCTGCCTCCCAGTCACTTTGATTGCAAACACTCCACCATGGTGTGCCCACATTTTTAGGTGGGATTCAGCTCAGATCCTTGCACTTGCACAGCACGTGCTGAATCAATTGGTTAGCTCCCCAAACACAGAAGTTACTTCTGAGTGGATATTTTTTCTGTTCTTTTCTATGTCTGGTATATTAACAGACACATTGGGTATTTGGTATTGCTTGGATTGGACTTCTTAAGCCCTTGCACAATTAGCCATCAAGCCAGGTATGGTGTCTGAGGCAGGAGGATTGCCAGGATTTTGAGGTTGGCCTGGTCTATATAATAAGAGGCTGTTTCAAAACTAAACCAAACAAAAAACCCAGTCAGCTTCTAGGGACCTGAAGGTTACATTAGATGGTATGTACAGGGCACACAAAGACATTCCAGCTAAGCCTGGCTTTCAAAGAACACTGCCATCATCAGGGTTGATGGGTTCTTGAGTCAAATTCATCGCCAGTGAAAACTCACCCTGGAGTAAGAGTGTGCAGATGTCTCCAGTTTTGGCTTCTTGGTGTCTAAGACGGCAGTCTGCACAGACCACTCCCGATTTGGACACAATATCCTTCCACTTCTCTGTTCTGTTCTACCTGTTTTCATAAATCCCGAGCTAGGGCTTCTGATCTTTTGCTGGAGCTGCCCATCAGAGTGAAACTAAATTGATGGGGAAGTGTCTAAGACTAGACCGTTCATCCTTACAGTGAGATTTCTGGCTTTCTAAGCATCTCCTCTAGGCCAGACATAAAGCTGCTGACTAATTTCCATGCCATCTCTAAGTGCCCACAAACCTTGACTGGGCAGATGAGAAAACAGGGTCATCCAAGTTGAAATTTTCGTGTACACACACACACACACACACACACGCACGCACGCATGCACGCACGCACGCACACGATAGGGGGGTGGAGAGAGAGAGAGTTGTGTATGCAAATATCCATGCTTAGATCTTCCTTAAGGTTTGAGCTGTGCCTATCAGACAGTCCAGTCTCCCGACGTTGCCCATTGTCTGTCTCATACACACATACCCAGTGTCTTGATAGCCAGATCCGTGATCATTTTACCTGTTTGCCACACACAGTGTGAATCGTGGCAAATGTTTGTAGAAAGGAAGGAATGGCCTAAACTTGCTTAAGAGGTATGACCTCTAACCCATAGTTTGTAGGGCAGGAGACTGGGAGGCAGATAGACACAATGCTGCTGTTTTCACTGCATAGATCCCAGCAGTCCAGTAGCAAAGGCACAAAGCCTTCTACTCCTGGGACCAGAGCAGGGCCTCCTGTGGACATCTGTGGTTAGTCTGGGCTCTGTCTGACTCCCTCCCTTGTTCCTGAGACAGCCCCGCCGTCCCCAGCTCTCACCGTTTCCTTGACCTGATCAGAAGCAGTGCTCAGGAGGCATTTAGCAAATATTTACTCACAGATTCATTCAATCATGGACCGTGCAGCTCCAGGGTTACACAGTTCAATTACAGCGCCCAACAAAGCTCTCTTTCTGCGTGTATTGATTTGCTTCTTGGAGATTAAATATTGGTTTTACAGCACACATGTAGAAATGCCATCTGTAATCACTGAACCCATCTGTAAATAGACCCACCCTGGTCTACCTGGAGTGTCACTTAGGACTTTACAGAAGTCCAAACAGAAGAACAGGAAGAGGGGCTTTTAGGTGGGCACACGTACCAATGGGACAACACTTAGCGATCCGATGAGGAAGCGAGAAGCAGGTACTGGAATTCTCTGTCCCTCCTTCAGATAGCTTCACTGTGATGGTGAGTCTCTACCCGGGCAGCCTATTGGAATTACTGGCATTTTACCATCTAGGCTCTAGTGATACTTAGGTACACCAAGGTCAACAGAACAGGAGACAGCTGCTCTCCAGAAGATAGTTTGCTGGATGCATGGTTCTCTGGAGCAGGGGGAGGGGAGGGCACCACACCACTGGGGTTCATACTGGCACACATGGTCAGGAGGCAGAGGGGACAAAGGTCAGACATGGGCATGAGCTTTTCATTGTGGTTCCCACGAGAAACAGTGAGTAGGACAGGGTCAAATTGACCCGGAATCACTAGTGTGGATAACTGTAAGAGGTGCCGAGGCAGTGGGACTATCTCTGTTTGTCTGAGGCTGACCCTGGAATGATAAGGGCACATTGATAGTGGTCCTAAGGAGGCGACGGGGATATTAGTTAGCTGAGAGAAATGCGGTCCCTCCAGGGTCAGCAAGACCCAAAGCGGACAAAGCAACAGAAAATAAAAGGCTTAGTTAACTAACCTACACTGTGAGCTCAAGAGATTGTGATGAACAGGGCTGGGGCTTGGGAGTAGCTCCGCTGGCGATTCTCACGTTCAGGGGTTAGAAACCATGACATCTATGGCCTTCAGACATTTGTAGTGTGTCCTGACTCCTTAACTAAAGGAGATGTCTTTTTTTAATAGCTCTTCAAAGTAGCCGCAGATTGTGGATACTCGAGAATGCTTTGATTTGGTTAATTTTTAAGAGTTGCTTTATTTTTCGTTACAGGCCTCTAACCCGGGAGCCTTTCCATCCTCCTCCACCAGTTCCCCCCAGAGGTCGCTGATTCCCTCTCCTGAATCAAGCCTACTACAGACTTTTAAGACTTGTGGTTTGCCGCCTGTTGCCGAAGTCTTCACATTGACTATTCTGCATGACTGCGGACCTTGAGATTCACCATCACTGCTGATGTTGCAGCCCCGCTGCTTTGGGTGTCCCTCAAAGACATTAAGGCGCGTTGGAATCTGAGACTAAGGACCTTGTTCAACATCGCCGAGTGTATTGTGTCACATTCTTGGTTGCCAAAAGGATGAAGACTCTATCAAAATACTTACCTCTCGTGTCCTATAGCAGGAGCCAAACAGGGTTGACGGAAAAGTACTTAACAAGCGAGTGTCCTGCAGTAAACATGGATTCATTACTACACACCTGCTAGTTTCTAGAAGTGGTGGTAGAGTTTCCAGCAGAAGTGGCCTAACTTTGAAGCAGTTCTACATTTCTATGTGTGTGCTGGGGCTGGTCACATACAAAACACTGTCAATGGTTCCCTCCCTTACATGTGTGTGTGTGCGGTGTGCATGTGTATGTGTGCGGTGTGCATGTGTATGTGTACGGTGTGCATGTGTGTGTGTGCGGTGTGCATGTGTATGTGTGCGGTGTGCATGTGTATGTGTGCGGTGTGCATGTGTATGTGTGCGGTGTGCATGTGTATGTGTGCGGTGTGCATGTGTGTGTGTGCGGTGTGCATGTGTGTGTGTGCGGTGTGCATGTGTATCTGTGTATGTCTGTGGAGACTAGGGGCAATGTTGGAAGTCTGCAGCATTCACTCTCCATCTCTTCACCGAGGCAGAGTCCCTTAACTGAGCCTAGAGATTACTGATATAGTTAGTCCAGCTTGCTCCAGGAATCCTCTGTCTCTATTCTCCTGGTGCTGAAATTACAGGCAGGTTGCTGTGCCCCCTTGACATCTGTGTGGATGTTGGGGTTCTGAACTCAGGTCCTCATGCTTGAACACCAAGCACTTTATCTACTGGCCCATCTCCCCAGTCCCCATCACTGCATTTTCTGTCTCTAAGGAGCCAATCCTCTTTTCTTTTACCCCCTCCCCAATATAAAAGTATAACCATACCTGACCATTGGCCTTCCAGAAGTGTTTACCTCTTACATATCACCCAGGCAGGGGACTACCCGCTACTGCTTTCAGTTTGGCCATTTATACCTCAGTATGTTGTCAAATTAGCCATATTGCCAGGAAAACACTGAAAACAGCCAGAACCAGAAGCCTGAGGTACGAGGTAGCCCACTTATAAATCTGTGGCCTTTATGGTTCTGGCCATAAAGAAAGAGAAGGACTTGATTTTTTTCCTCTCTTGAGGAGCCTGAAGTGGTGGGAGAAAGAAGCTAAACTATTTTCTACCAGACTTACTACTGTTACTTTATACAGTTATCATCAGGCCTTGTAAATCTATATAGAGAACTGTAACCATACTATGAATTTTGAGATCCTGTTATATAAATTTACCTTCAAATTACAGATCCTTAATCTCACATATACATACAGAAAAATTATGAGAAGTATTTTTTTTTTTTTTTTTTTTTTTTTTTTTTAGTTTTTTGAGACAGGGTTTCTCTGTGGCTTTGGAGCCTGTCCTGGAACTAGCTCTGTAGACCAGGCTGGTCTCAAACTCCCAGAGATCTGCCTGCCTCTGCCTCCCGAGTGCTGGGATTAAAGGCGTGTGCCACCATCGCCCGGCTCGAGAAGTATTTTTTTAAGTACAGACAATATGGTTGTTTCTCATGAAATCATTGTCCAATCCCACATAGAGATATTATTATGATTATTATTTATCTGTTCCAGTGTATTCTCATTGGGTCATTTTCTCATAATTAAAGGTTCTACTTCAACCTCATTCCATCCAACACTCCCTGAGTTTAACTTCGGGTGGACTCTTGAGTTGTTGTGTATAAAACACATCATTGATCAAGTCCACCCTGTGAGAATATTTTCACAAAGTATCTCACAGAGAACCTGGAACATGGTAGCCAGTCTGCAAATGGGCCTTCAGTAGTCCCTCAACCCTCCTGTCACTTATTTGGGAGAAATAAGAGACTATCACATAAAAGAACAAAAATGAAAACATTGATGTGGTTGTCCTCCTGTTGTTTATTGCCTCTGTCTTGAGGATTTTGATATAAATCGTTTTATCCTAAGCCACCTTTTGGATACCAAACTTAGGTTTGTGCATATATTCTGGTGACCAGGTTTGATAATAACATGGCAAGGCCAACCAATGGCATTAGCATCTTGTGTACACAGCACTGTTTGTGCAATGTTTGTATATATAATTGCATTTTATTCTTGCCTTAAAATAAATAGAAAACAAAACTGAGAGTACTTTTTGAGGAACCTGGCCCTGTGACTGTGGCATACTTGGGAGGGACCTGATCAGAGTCAGGAGTGGTCAGTCTCAAGTCCTGAGGAGATTGTCACTGAACCATCAGGCTGGGTAGTTGTGTGTAAAAGAGGAAGGAGGAAGAATCCAGATGAAATACCTGGATGCTGTTATCAAAGAACGTTCCTAAAAGTGAGAATGAATTCTCATTACTTAGAATCACACATCACCCTTTATTTATTTATATTTATTCATCCTTTACATGCACAACACATTTACCCACATGTTTAGGAATACATTATGTATAATAAAAACACGGAGCCGGGTGGTGGTGGCACACACCCTTAATGCCAGCACTTGGGAGGCAGAGGCAGGTAGACCTCAGTGAGTCTGAGGCCAGCCTGGTCTACAAAGCAAGTTCTAGGACAGCCAGGACTGTTACACAGATAAACTCTGTCTCAAAAAAACAAAACAAAGCAAAACACAAAAGAGAAAATAAAAGAAACAAACAAGCAAACAAACAAAAAACAACCAAAACACCCCAAACAAACACAAAGGCTACCCTAGTCAGCCCAGTACTCCCCAATAGCTGGGGGTTTCAGATTACTCTTCTATGTGCACCAGGGAAGCAAGTGGGCATTCTGAGCGCCTCCTTCAGGCAATAGTGTGCAAGTTCCACCTCCTTGGTGGAAGAAGTAATAGTAACAGATTTGTTTCTGAGAAATTAAATCCAAAATTGAAGGACTCTGCCTGTAAAATATTTGGGTGCGTATGTAAATTGTTTTTTTTGTTTCCAAGCAAGTTATTAAGAACATGAAATGGTCTTCATTCATTCCTGCTGGCCAGACACCAGGCTTCCCAGGGTAGGGAGAAGATGAGTAGGAGGGTGTATGATGGGTTTACAATTCTCAGGCACAACTTGGAATTCATTTTCTCACAGAAAAAGAAAGGTTCCTGGGCTAGCCTGCCAAAGCTCATTTAGTCCACAGAATAGAAGACAGCTTTGTCTTTCTACGCCATGGGAGTGGGCGTGGTCTAAGGATGCAAATCTTCATTTGGCAGGCAGGAAGCCTGGCTTTTATTTTAGCTGCCCGCTGGAGGAGCTCACGTCATGGCTTCGCGGCTCTGTGTTGCATCACCTCTGAAGCAGAGACCTAGGCATGCAGTAATGCTCCAGGTCACCTCAAGTCTGAAAGACCAAGGCCAAGGTAGGACCCCTTCTGAAGCATGGAGGCAGCCTAAAGGAGTCACCACCACTTACGGAGCCAGGATCTTTGTGTGTGTGTGTGGGGGGGAAAGAAGGCAAGGAGATGGGATCGAACCCAGGGCCTTCTTCCCTTGTGCTTGTCTACAACTGAGCAACCCTCCCAGGAGCTTTATTTATGTTTTGTGACAGCCACTGTTTCTTACCCTTTATCATTTTTAATACATTAATTAATTAAACAACAACAACTGAGTGAAGGCAGAATGTGATACTGAGTCTCTACAATCTCAGTATCCCAGAAGCAGAGGCAGAAGGATTGAGTTTGAGGCCAGCCTGGGCTACATAGTGAGCTCAAGGCTAGTATGCACCGCATTGAGACTCTTATCTTGAAGAACTCAAACCAAACAAAAACCAGCAACAAAACCCAAATCCTATGAGCAACACAAGGAAACTAATGCCTGAATTGCTCTTCAGTCTCCAAACTAAAGTTTTGTTTTGTTTTTGTTTCTTTTTCATTTGTGAGGGCTTTGGGTGGGGGGTGTTGGTCTGTACCACAGCACAGTTGTGGAGGTCAGAGGACAATTTGTGGGAGTTGATTCCCTCCTTTGTTCTGGTTTTCCAGATAGGGTTTCTTTGTGTAATAGCCTGACTGGAACTTGATTTGTAGATCAGGCTGGCTTCAAATTCATGGAGATCCACCTGCCTCTGCCTCCCGAGTACAGGGATTAAAAGCATGTGCCCCCACTGCCCTTCTTGTACTGTTCATTTTTTTTTAAATATGCCCTGCCTATTGTAAGGGTTCCTAATTTTAAATTTACCCTCCCCAAATGATTACTTCATATTTTTTTTCTGTGTTCTTTCCACCTCCAACCATTTGCCAACTTAGTGCTCCCCCACAAAACCCAGCAAATGCTCATGCCCCAAATCTGGGGAGGCTAAAAGGTTGGTGATGATGGATGTTTAAGAAACTACGCATCCATCTCAATGTGGTGCTCATGCTGCTTGCTCTTCAATTGCCCATCATCACTCCATTCAAAGCCAGTGATTATCCATTCATGGAACCTTTGCTGAGCCTCCACTACGAGCCAGTCTCTGTGCTAGGTGCTTCAAAATATATACAAAGATGAATAAGATGCCTCCTCTGATTTCAGTAGCAATTACTGATGTAAGATTCATAAGCAATTAATCATACCCTGCCTTGCAATGTCTCTTAGACTAGCTGGAAAGCATTCTTTAAACACTGCCGTGTGATTTTCCTTTTCACTTGGTAATGTTTTCATTTTGCAAATAGTTGTTGAATATCTACGTGGCAAGCACTGTCTTGGCACCTCAGACAAATGATCATCAAACGGTAGCTCCTGCCATTAAAGAAGGTCAGACTGCAATACAGAAAAGGAAGCGGGATTAGGTAGAAAGTATGATATAACCCACCAAATGCTATGGGAATCCCAAAGAAGGGATGCTCAACTGCCCAAGAGCATGATGCAAGTTTTCATTGAGCCGGTCTTGGAAGGACAGAATTAAAGACAGGACATTCTAGATAAAGAAAATGCTAAGGGCTGGAGAGATGGCTCAGCGGTTAAGAGCATTGAGTGCTCTTCTAAAGGACCCGAGTTTGATTCCCAGCAACCACATGGTGGCTCAAAACCATCTGTAATGAGGTCTGGTGTCCTCTTATAGCCTGCAGACATATATGCAAAACAGAATACTGTATCCTAAATGAATAAATATTAAAAAAAGAAAATACCATGAGCAAAGGCTTAGCATTGGTGAAGTAGCAGTGGGGCAAGATGCTTGCGTAGCACATAGATGGCTCTGGTCCATTCCCAGCACTGCATAGGTCACAGAGGTGTAAGGAACATGATGTGTATTTAAGTGAAGGCAAAACACAGGTCTTAGTGACTGCTAAATGTTTTAGTTTGCTTTCTGCTGCTGTGTTAAACATCACGACTAGCTTGGGGAGGAAAGGGTTTATTTGGCTTACATTTCCAAGTCTCAGTCTATTCCTGGTGGGAGTCAAGGTAAGAGTTCAAGCAGGAACCTTAGAGGCAAGTGCTAGCTTGCTCCCCATGACTTGTTCAGTCTGCTTGTTATACAACCCAGGACCACCTGCCTAGGGGTAGCACTTTTACTATGGACTGGGTCCTCCCACATCAATCAGAAATCAGAAAAAAAAAATGCCCCACAGACATGTCCGCAGGCCACTATGATGGAGGCAATTCCTTATTGAGGGTTCCTCTTTTCAAGAGTTTCTAGTCTGTGTCAAGTTGACAAAAAGCTAACTTGCACAGTTCAGACGGGTCTGATTGCTCAGGTGCATAGTCATCATAACGTTGTATAAGAATGGCCCCTTTAGGCCCAGGCATTTGAATGCTTGGTCACTGAGGAAAGGATCCCTTTGAATGGATTACAAGGATTAGGAGGTGTGGCCTTGCTGGAGGAAGTGTGTCTCTGGGGGTAGGGCTTTGAGACTTCAAAAGTCCAGGCCAGAGCCAGTCTCAGTCTCCCTGCCTGGAGACCAGGATGCAGCTCTCAGTTACTGTTTCAGTGCCATGCTCTCTGCCATGCTGATAATGGACTGACCCTCTGAGACTGTAAGCAAGCCCTCAGCCCCTAGCTAAATGCTCTCTTTCATAAAGGCTGCTTTGGTCATGGTATCTCTCTTCCTAGCAATAGAACTGTGACTAAGACAGGCACAGACTAAGGAAGCTGGACTGTACCCTTTAGCAGGAGCGTCACTCTCAGCCCTCATTACGTATGCAGTGCACACTTATTCTAGAAAACACCCAGGGCTGGAGATATGACTCATTTGGTAAACTGCTTGTATGAGGATTTGGGTTCAGATCCCAAGAACCCACATAGAAAGTTAGATCTGGGAAATGGAGAAGAAGGGTTCCCGGAACTTGCTGGCCAGGCAGTCTAGCAGAATACTTGAGCTTCAGGTTCAGTGAGAGATGTTGCCTCAAAAAATAAAATATGGCCGGGCAGTGGTGGCAAATGCCTTTAATCCCAGGCAGAGGCAGGAGGCTACCTGTGAGTTTGAGAATAGCCAGGGCTACTTATCTCAAAAAACAAAAACAAACAAACAAAAGATTATTTTCTACAGGTAAACTAGCATGTTAACATTTAAAATGGAAGCAAACTATTTCACCTTCTAAGTACTTCTTAGATATAATTTCATTTCAATGAGTACACATCTGATCCACCTTTTAAAGGGCTATATAGTTATGTTAGCAGTAAAAAAAAATGAAACAACAACAACAAAAAAACTAACAAAGCAAACCAGGTCTGGTCTTTCAGTAAGTCACCCAATCTGCGCTTCAGTTACTTTTCTGTAACGTTCACACACTAAAGGTACCTGTCGCATAGGGTCTGCGTGAGTATCAAACAGTGCCTGGCAGATGAAATCCTTAGTGATGATTCCATGACTTACTTATTCACGACTCAAGGTGTGTTTTGGACAAAGTGATGTAATCTGATTGTCACCTTTGGGGAATGAGTAGGGAAGGAAGATTGTAGTGAGCTGTTATTCAAACTTCTGCACAGTGCAGTGGTATGGAATATTGACTGTTGAGATATTACAAGACCAAATGCTAGACTCTACCGAATTCTGATGGATGAGACAATCCTCCCCCAAAGTCCCACATTCAGAGGGCTGGTCTATTCATGTGACACATATTTCTGAGTCCTTATGTTTTGGTTTGAGATGGGGCCTTGCTATGTAGCCTGGCTGGTCTGGTACTGGGTCTGTAGACAAAGTTGGGTCCAATCTTTCAGCGGTTCTGCCTCTGCCCCTCAAGTGCAGAGATTACAGGCCTGCATCACCATGACCTGCTTTATTTCATTTTTTGGTTTTTGTTCTTTCCTTGTTTTGTTTTGCCTCACACTGTAACCCAAGCAAGCATTGAATATGCAATAATCAGTCCAGCTTCCTGAATGCTGAGGTTACATGAGTGAAATACTAGCTCCTTATTACCGGTTTAGGTAGAGAAAATAAGAACAAGTGATTGGAGCTCTGAGGAGCAGAACACATTTGTGACTGAGGATGATGGGAGGAAAAACAACACGTAGGCAAACAAATGAACAAGAACTTTAGCTTAGCCCACATCTCTTGATTGAACAGAAGTCCAATCAGTACTCGGTGATGTTAAAACACCCAACCCACCCTGTACAAGTTTAATGATCATCTTCCATAAAGAAGCTTGGGGAGCTCATTCTCTGGGATAGACTGAAAGGAGTGTTCGCGTTGAGCTAGGCGCCGGAGCCCGGGTTAGGTCAGCCCATCGGCCTCACGCAGC
Organism: Microtus oregoni; assembly: GCF_018167655.1. Lineage (NCBI taxonomy): Eukaryota > Metazoa > Chordata > Mammalia > Rodentia > Cricetidae > Microtus > Microtus oregoni. The sequence continues at coordinate 19,829,039 of NW_024543071.1, forward strand.
TTCGGCTCGGAAGCGCGAGGGCTCAGGCGGAGGCTTGGGCGAGCGGCCGCAAACCGGCCCCGGAACCCTTCGGGCCCACGGCCTGCGCGCGCCGGCGGCGGTTGTGGCCCCGCGTCGGGAGGACTTCCGGCGTGTGCCGGGGTGGCCGGATGACGTGGCTGAGTCAGAGGAAGAGGCTCGGAGGCCGGGGGGCGGGGGCGGCACGGAGCGGGCGGTGACGGCGGCGGAGGCAGCGGCTGGGCCCGGGCCCCGTGCGTCTGTCCGCGCCCGGTGGATGTGAATCGGCGGCGGCGGCGGAGGAGGAGTCGGTGGGCCGGCGCCCGGCCTGTGGGAGCGCGGAGGATGAGGCCGCTGCCGGGCGTTCCTGGCGTGGCGGCGGCCGCCGCGTTGTTGCTGCTGCTGCTGCCCCGGGCTCGTTCTGACGAGCACGAACACACGGTGAGGCGAAGCGAGCTGCGCGGCCGCCCCCGATCCGCTCCCCCGCTTGCAGCCCCGCCAGGCCCGGCGGGGCCTGGAGGCCCGGTGCAGCCCTGCAGCCGGCCGAGTGCTCCTTCCGGTCGGGCATGGCGGGGCCGGATCCGCGGGAGCTGGGAGGAGGAGGCATTTTCGAGCACCCCCGGCGGCCTGGGCCTTGCTCCTCGGCTCCGCCTCTCGGGGCTGGGGCTCGGGGGTCGCCCAGTCGCGGGCTCTGGACCCGGGGAAACTGGATGCTGTGGGACACAGCACGGCGGAAGATGGATGCACCGTGATCACCAGGCGCTTGCCAACCAGGAAATACCCATCGCTTCATGGCCCGCTCCGGCCTTTTCCCATCCTTCTCTCTCCTGTCCGAACCGGATTCAAATCCTGGGGTGGGGGGGACTGCTTTAGTGAACCGGAGTCGTGAACGGTTTACGCGTGGACACGTCTTCACTCGGCACGCACTAGGTCCTCAGGCCTTTCCTGTAACTTTGTCCGCGCTCGGCGAGTCCCCAGAGGACATCCAGGTGGTCGGTCTAACTGGGGGCAGCTCTGACCCTGGGGGCCCTTGAGTCACCCAGCCCTCAGGCCACACCCCCACTCACTTTTGCATTTGGTCTGAAGTTGATTGGCGGTTTATTTAATTGTATTTTCACATCAAAGCTTGGATTTAATGACTCTTTTGAGTGACTTTCACCTAGAGCTGTAACGCTGCGCCCGCCCCCCCCCATGGTAGACTCCGGGAAGCAAAAAAAGTCCGATAAACCTAGAAGGTTGCTTGAGAAGTTGTGTATTTACTAAATTTGAAAGATATGGAGAATGTCCGGCTGTTACTGCTCGGTGACGAAGTGAGGACATTCTCACTGCTCTACGGCCTGACTTCTTTTAGCCAGAACCTAGTGGCGTGTATGTGTAAGTTTTTCTTCAGAGTAACACTGAACTGGTAGCATGTTTTTCTGCGACACTCGTGATTCTTTAAGATAATTTTGTTCAGATTTTAAGCAGTTAAGTGGAAACTACCCTTTCTATCAGTTAACTTGTCTTAGATTTTATGAAAGGTAATATTTTTGTACAGTATATAGAGACCACGTACATATTGGAGTAATTTGATTTCTTTTAAATACCCGGCAAGTATCATTTTTTTCAGTATTTTAGGTAGTATTTGATAATTTTTTAGTACTTCAGTTCCTATGTAAAATCCTGAACTTTAATAAGTTACAGTTCCACTAAATAGACATACAAATTTATATTCTACTTTTTAAGTCTTGTATTTTATATTGCTATGAAGAGGGAAGTCCTAGTTTATAATTTAATAAATTGTAAGTGTACAAAAAGTAGCATAATTTGCAAATTTAATATGTAAGTGGCAATGTCCATGAAAAACACTTTAAAGTTGATTTTTGTTTTCTGTGACTGTGTTGCCGGCATGAATGTGTGCGCATTACATATAGAGTCTAGAAGAGGGTGCCACATCCCCAGGAACTCGAGTTCCTGGTGGTTGGTTATAAGCCACCCAGTATGAATGCTGAGAACCAAACTTGGGAACTCTGTAAGAGCAACAAGTGCTCTGAACTGCTAATTGTCAGGGGAAGAATGCTGAGTGGGTGTTTAAAAAACACTTCTGGGATTAAATTATTAAACAACAGCTTTGAGAAGCTAAAACTTGCCCCGTAGAGCACGTTCTGTTAAGACATCACAGATGTAATGCTAATTACAACTTGGAATAGCATGTGCTTGGTCCTGTTGTAAGTGATCACTATATATTGACTCACAGTAAGTGTGTATTGATAACCCTGTGAAGGCTGGAGAAGTAGCTTGTGGTGTGCTTTCCTAATATATGCAAAGCCCCAGTTGGAAATAACAGAACCCCTAAATAAATAACCATGGGAGGCATACGATGCACCCTTCTAACAGATAAGGAAACAGGTCTAGAGAGATGGTCATGTGTAGGAGGTTCCACCCCTTAGGGAGAGAGGCAGGATATGATTCCACACGTTCTACGAGTAAATAAGTCTTTTGAAAAAAAAACAAATTGTCTGTGTTTTTGTATATATGTATGGTGTGTGTATGTGTGTGAGTGTGCATATGTGGAGGTCAGAGGTTAGTGTTAAGTGTGTCCGCAGTTGCTTTCCACCTTTGTTTTTGAGAGGTTATCTCACTGGTCCTCATGAAGCTCACTCAGTGGGCTAGACTGACTAGCCAATAAGCCCCAGGAACCCTCCTTTCTCCCTCCCAAGTGCTGGGATTACAGGTGTGTACCACCTCCTCTGTTTTCTCATGTGGGTGAAAGAGAACTTTACCAACTGAGCCACCTTTCTAGGCCACGTTAATGTCTTTAGTCTACTCAGGTAATGTACTCTGTAGCTCATTCTCTTTTAAACAGTACTGTAAGACATGGAATAGAACATTTAGGTGCATGAAGAAAGGTCCAAGGTGAGGACGAGCCTAGGTCCACACTGTGTTGTTAGAAATGTTTGTACTAGCATTAAGAAGGGATAGGGCTAGCTTCTGGGCACAGTGGGTGGTGTGAACAGTCACGCAGGACTGTACTTCCTTGTTTCATTGCCCACTTACAAGTATCTTGAAATTACTTTTAAACAAAGGGTCTTCTCCCTCCCTCCTTCCCTCCCTTCTTTCTTTCTTTGAGACAGGGTTTTTCTGTAGCTTTGGAGCCTGTCCTGGAACTCACTCTGTAGACCAGGCTGGCCTTGAACTCAGAGAGAGCCACTTGCCTCTGCCTCCCAAGTGCTGGAATTAAAGGTGCGTGAAACCACTGCACTGCACTCTTTCTTTCTTAATGCTTTTTGATTATTTTTATTTGTAAAAATTTGTTATTTGTGCATGCGCATGTATCAGTGTGCTTACATGTGTGTGTTTGCCCTTGGAGGCCATGGGAGGGTGTTGGATCCTTTGGAATTAGAGTTTCAGGTGGTGGTGGGCCACACTCAGTGTGGGTGCTGGGAACCAAGCCATAGAAGAGTTAACTAGCTCTCTTAACTCTTCTTTGTTAACAGTTCTTTGTTGTTGCTTTTATGGGGATGGGGTGTCAGTATTGGCCAAGCTGTTCATGATTTCAAGTGATTCTCCTGCGTTGGCTTTCTGAATAGCTGAGGCTACTAGCGTGCATCATTATTCCTAGCTAGATAGTTTAATTTTTGTGATGGGTCCCCCAAATTAATAGCTGGTTCTAAGAAGGAATGACTACTTATTGCTCTCCCCCAAAGTTCCCCTTTTCTCTCCTTTTTCTGTATCTGCTACTTAAGTAGGATTTAGTTTGCCATTTGATCCATGTAGTATTCTTTTGTTTTTAATGATTTTACATTTTTTTTCCTGTGGTTTGGGTGGGTGAGTGTATGTGCCACAGTGGGCATAGAGAGACCAGCAGACAACTTGTGGGAAATTGTTCTTTATTTCTACCATGTAGACTTGGAACTGACATTCAGGTTATCAGGCTTAGCAGCAAGTACCTCTGCCCACTGAGCCACATTCCCGCCCCCAGTAGTCTTTGTGTGATGATGTATCCAAAGTTGTTCTGACATTCCTAGAAAAATAATGGAAAGGAAATGTGCTGTTGACTTCTGGAGAATGTGCTACTTTTAGTTTTTAAAAGTTGGACTTGTAGATTATAGGACATACTGCTTGAAATTAAAACTAAAGAATGCTTCCACTCACTAAAGACAGCCTCTTATTACATGACTGAGGGCTCATCAAAAGTCTCTTAAAGCCATATGCGGTTGGACACACCTTTAATCCTAGCACTGGGAAACAGGCAGTTGGATCACTTGTGATTTTCAGACTAGCCAGGGCTACGTAGTGAGACCCCACCGCCCCCTTTAAAGGCTTTTAAAGTAAGTGAATGAGGTAAGGAAGATGGCTCAGTGGGTGAAAAGCACTTGGGGATTTTTATGAGTTCTGTTTCTCAATGTGATCACAATGTTGAGTTTTGTCATTGTGTCTCCTACATACACACTGTGACTGTGCTCAGTCCTAGGAATCCTTAGCGAGTGTCCACTGAATGACTTGAATAATTAAGTACCTGCTAGAGACAAAGATACTCTGCTGGAAGCATGAAGCTCGCTTAAAGCACAGTGAACAAAATCAGACCATTCCGCATGTTAGCTTGTAGTCGTCGTCATGCATCTTTAGGTTCCCTCCTGGAACCCCATTTCTTTGTAGTCCTTTGTAGTTGTAGTTTCAGTACTTCTGATAAGGGGAGGACCCCACCTGTGCCTAGGATGGCTCTGCTGAAAACATTTTATATTGTACCACTGAATGATATGGGAAAAGGTTTTAAGGAAGATTTAATTTGTGTTTTCTGTGTATGGGTGTTTGGCTTGTATGTAAACAAAAGGTACCATGTGCATGCAGTGCCCATGGAGGCCAGAAGAGGACATCAGAGCCTCTAGAACAGGAACTAGAGCTGGTTGTGAGCTGCCTTATGGGTGCTGAGAACTGAACCTGAAGCCTCTTCAAGAGCAGCAAGTACTCCTAACCACTGGATCAGCTCTCTGGCCCCCGAAGTAGGATTTGTATGCTTGGCAAATCAGCCTTTGTCTTAGTCTCTGTCAGAAGGAACATTAGGACAGTGTTTGAAGATTTACCCTCAGAGTTTGTGAGTGTGCTGATGCAGATTTGGTTTGTAGGACATGCTGCACTTGGTCCTGCTTGGGGCCATACTTAATGATAGACTGAATGTTTAGGTGCAGAGCTCTTTTAAGAAAAAGTGGTTATCTCAACCTATGATTCAAAACTGCATTTCCAATTTATTTGCATTAGCATCCTTATGTGTGGTTTTAAATAACTGAAAAGCGTTTGAAACTAAATTCTGAAGTACTAGCAGAGATGGATTTTGCTTTTTTTTTTTTTTTTTTTTTGGTAAAAACATTTTAAAGTCAACATGTTTCTTTCCTGTAAAATGAAAGGCAGCGTTTGCCTTATTCTGAGCTCTTGATCCTTAGTGGGCAGCATAATTTCCGACTTCTTTATTCATGTTTTATAAAAAGGTCGGCAACACTTTATCAGTGTTCCTCCTGGGGGGGATTGATGACATCTGTCAGGGAAGAAAGTTTTGGGGTTCGCATCTCAAACATAAGCAGAATAATCAGGACCCAACACTATGAGTGCTTGAGAAGATGGTTTTGACTTTGGAGAATAGAGTGTAAGTAGTATCTGAAGTATTTTCCTTTGGGGTAGATTGACGTCTCAAATGAAAAGTTTGGTAAGTTGAGCATCCAAACTGCCTAGGCTCCCACAAAGTCAGTGTGTGCAGTAGGATCAGAAACCCATTGCCCTTGTTCTTGAGTTCTCAGTAGTCCTCATTGTCCGCTATGTTCAGAGAGTCCAATTTTATCCCAGGCTTTTCCAGACCCAGGCCAGCTGGTCTTGGTGAGTTCCCAGTAGAACATCCCCATTGTCTAAGTGTGTGGGTGCACCCCTCGCGGTCCTGAGTTCCTTGCTCGTGCTCTCTCTCCTTCTGCTCCTGATTTGTTATTGAATGCTGTACACTGTTGTTGCTCTGTACAGTTATACTTTCTTTTATTTATTTCTTTTTGGTTAATAAAGCTGCCTAGAAGTCAGCAAAAGTATAGTCCTGAGTTGTAAACTTGGTACTAATAATTATATAAGCTTGAACAACTTTATGAGACAAAGCCTTGCTAGGTAGCCAAGACTGACCTAGAATTTGCTTTGGAGCCTGATGTGACATCAAATTTACCTCTTTTCTACCTCAGCCTTCCAAAGGATGTGATTTACTGGTGTGTCTTACCACTCCTGGCTTGAACAAATTGTGTAAAGTCTCTCTTGTTTTTGTTTTGAATGTGTAAAATAGGCGAAATAATATGGCCCATCTCACAGAGTTTTGAGAAGATTCCATGTTTACATAAAGACTTTATTTAGAACTGTGCCTAGCTCCTGCATGCATTAGAAAACGGCAGCTAGTGTGGTGCTGTTACAGAAGCTGATTAGCTCATGCCGTGCTAGGGATGGCTGGTTAAGGTCTTATCCGAGGAATTGAGAAAGAAGCCTTCAGTGCTTCTGAAGGGCAAGCAGAATTTGACTAGCTGGAGAAAAGCTGGGCATGGTGGATTGCAGGGAGAGGGAGGAAAAAGGTCAGGTACAAAAGGAAAGGAGGACTGTGTCCTTGGGCAGTGCGGACAATAGTGCTTCAGTGAGAATCTTCTCAAGGCTGGAGTGACCAGGTGAAGACTGAAGAAGCTGGATTCTCCTCTCTTGTGGTCGCTTCCTCCAGAGGCTTGAGATGGAAGGAATTACTGCTGTGCTAGCAACTTCTGCTATGCTTCCTTGACAGTCCTTCCCCCAGGTATTTTTCAGGTACATTTTAATATCCTGTTTCTCAGTGCCGTTGCCCAGTGTAGTTTTTCTAAGCAAAGTATTTTAAGTGTGTGCTTAGACTTCTTGGCATGTTTTGGGAAGGAACTAGACCAGCCTTTACCATAGGTTTCGAACAGGTAGATTAATGAAAGAAAAGCCTTCTTACAGACTTGGGGAGCTTAGAGAATTTGTCTGTAGCTTGAGGGGAGAAAAGGCTTCCCTATCTCCTAATAAGGCTCTTTAAATCCTTTCGGTTCTTTGAGCTTCAAGATATCTTTAAACCTGTTTTTTTCTCTGAAGATGAAACTCCAGTTTTACTAAGAGAGAGTCTCACTATGTAGCTTAGTCTAGCTTCAAACTCATAACCTTCCTGACACAACTTCCGGAGCGTGTGCTTAGTATGTGCCACTATGCTCAGTGAAAATGAGTTCTTAACCTTGTCTTGGGACCTCTTACTTTCAGGGTCAATAAAATCTGGAATGAAATAATAAACATTTTCCATTCATTGTATTTGACTGCATAAAAGGAGCCCTGGAAAAGAAGTGAAGCATTGTTTGTGCTTTAGCGCTCACCTGCAACTCCAGTGTTTCTGATTACTCCCTGAGCCCAGTTCCCAGAGGCTTAGACTGCAGTGAGACACTTGTTACAGTTCTTGCAGTTCACCTGCAACTTTGTGTTTCTGGCTGCTACCTTAGGCCTCTTCCTAAAGGGCATCTTAGACCCGAGAATGTGCATGGTTTTTGTTCTAGTTCTTGACTCACGCAGCACAACTTTAGCAGCCTGTCAAGGCTTCACAGATGTTCAGAATGATAACTTCATTTCAGAATGTGGGTTTAATCTACATTGTAACCCTTAAACTGTTTCAGTGTATATAAAGTAAATTACTGTCTTACTTTAAAGAAATAATTATGTTCAGATTTTTTTATTTCTAAAGAATATGTATATTGAGGTTTATCTCAAAGGTACTTTCTAAAGTTTCATATAATACTTCTACAGACTTAGCGGAATCCAGGGCCAGGTTCTCTTTAGTGGGCACTTCTGTATAATGTTCCATTTGCAAGTGTTGCTCCCTCTTCTTTTATCTCTGAATGAATACTATTATAGTTAGTGCATGCTTCAGACTGACTAAATTGCCAGTGAACTCAACATTCACCTTTTCTTCAGTGTTTACCAGTGGTATTAAATACTTTTGTACATTGTAGCACTTTGCCTTGGTGAATAGGTTTTGATTCTTGGAACTGTGATCAGAGAGAAGTGGTTGTTGATTTGTTTGGAGAATTCTGAGGATGTGCAAGTAGAAAGGAGTATTTTGATTAGTGCTCCGTGGTTGTGCATTTTGGGAGAACAAATGACGTGCATACAGATTCGTCAGTCCTGCCCCCAAATAAAAGGAGTAGTTATGGATGGAGGTCTATGGAGACGTCAGGACTTAGACCCTGGATTCTTTACATCACAAGTGGAGATTAGCTGTAGCAGTTTTCTAAACTTACCTGAAGCAGCTTATGGTTTTCTGTATTCCTTTTCACCCTGACCTTTCTCTGCTAAAGTGGTATTAATTGTTCCTTTATTGTTGCTACAATAGTTCTCTGTAATCAGAACCTTTTCCTCCATTATTAGTCATTTATTTGTATAGTTTTGTGTGGATTGGGAACTTGGAGGGAAGAATATTCTTTATTTTTGAGACAGGATATGGCTGTGTAGCTCTGTGTGGTCTGGAATGCACTACATAGACCAGGTTGGTCTGAAACTGAGAATCTCCTGTCTCTGCCTCCCAATGCTGGAATTAATGTGTCATCATGCCTGGATGATGAAGGATCTTTTTATTGTTCCTGTATCTTAATATCTAACTTAGGACTTGCCGTGTGCTACCTGATTCTTGTTTCTTTGATGATTTGAATGATGTCTTGCATGAACAGTGAGGCATTTAGTATCATTAGGGTGGTAGTGGTATGAGCATAAAGGAACAAGCAGGCTTTTGGAGTAAGAGTCTATTAGTGGTTAGGGGTTTTCTGGAAGACAAAGAACCTTGGGTTTGAATCTCTATGGCTAGAGAATTGTATCATTAGGAAAACAGAGTTGAAACTGGTAGATTTGAGTAGGGTGAATTTGTTTGTAAACATGGTAGGTTTTGGGTGGTGGTGGCACACATCTCTAATCCCAGCACTCAGAAGGCAGAGGCAGGTGGATCTCTGTGAGTTTCAGGCCAGCCAGGTCTACAGAGCTAGTTCCAGGGTAGCCAGGGCTACACAGAGAGACCCTGTCTCAAAAAAGAAAAAAAAAATAATAGATTTTTATTGAATGTGCTTACTGTTGAGTTTTCAGTGGGAGAACTAGAAATAGAAATTCCTGTCGTTGCTAGTTGTGTATCTTCCTGTTACATGATTCGTTCCGTTTAAGAGATTAGTAGCGTGGGGGACATATTCTGTTGAAAACAGAATCCTCAGTGGCCAACACGGTTGTTGGCACATTCTAGGTACTTCATAAATACTACTCCATTGGGTTAACTTTTATACTGTTAGTTAACCTGAGAGTGTCTGAGCACTTGCTAATCTTGTAGAGGGTCAGACTTCAGTTCCTAGCACCCGTATAGGGCACATCACAACTTCTTGTACCTCCAGTTCTGGGTAGATCTGATGCCTCTTGCCTCCAAGGGTGCACACACGGGAACACACACATACACACAAACACATGCACACAATTTAAAAATAAATATTTTTAAAAAAGAAATCTGATAGTGTATAGTTAATATTGCAATGAATTTTAAATTTTAGAGCTTTTAAGAAATCTTTGGCATATCCAACTGCTGGGCCATAAAAAGATAAAGTTGTCTGTCCCAGGCCTGTATGTGGCTATGTGTAATATTCACTGATGGTTAGAGGTATAATTATTGAAATACATGCAAGGTCTTTCTTGACAGGTGGGATTGGCTTTGCATGTTCTTGTGTTGGTTTCAGTGTTGCTCTTTCTATTTGTCTCTTGTCTAGGTCTTTGATCAGTATCTGGGAGAAAGACTAAGAGAGGGAAGGTTGTATTTGTTTGTGCTGACGTTAGTTTGTGTGTGTATGTGTGTGTGTGGGGAAATCATGAGGTTCTTGATAAACTGTTGGTTTTGTTTCTTCCTTCCTTGTGCAGGTTACCCTGTCAAATTATGTTGTTTTGGAGCTTACCATTGCTTAATAGTTATAAACCTACTGTTACAAGCTGTTGGACTTTTAAAAAATATTTTCTTTTGTAAAACAAAGTTTGGAGAAAATGGATCCTGAGACCACAATTAGGATACAATTTTAAGAATCATGAAACTTGATTTTGAAAGTGTGGGCATTGGTACTCAGATTAAGTTTCTACTGTTTCATCGTTTTAGTATCTTGAATGTAGACAATGCACTTAATTGAATTAGACATTTTAAAAGTACATGTCTTGTTTTTCTTCTTACAGTATCAAGATAAAGAAGAAGTTGTTTTATGGATGAATACTGTTGGGCCCTACCACAATCGCCAAGAAACCTATAAATACTTTTCACTTCCATTCTGTGTAGGGTCAAAAAAAAGTATCAGTCATTACCATGAAACTTTGGGAGAAGCACTTCAAGGAGTTGAATTAGAATTTAGTGGCCTGGATATTAAATTTAAAGGTAAGTCAGCATTAATAGTCCTTGATGACATTGGGGCCAGGAATTTTATTTTATGGGTTGTATATTATAGGATGTTTAGTGAAGTAAATTGTTCCTAGAATGTTTCTCTATTTTTCTGAAACGTACTTTTCCAGCAAACCCCTGAGTTATATACATGTATGGCCAAGGAAGGCCTTCACAAAATTCCTAAGAAAGTAATTTTTGGAGTTGTGGGATCTCCAAAAGGATATGTGGTTCTGAGGAGTTTGTGTAAAACCGCAGATTTAACTTGTATAGTATACTCAGAATGTATTCCTTATTGTTATATTAATTATTCTCTTAGCACATATTTAAGATTTAAGTCAGACTCTGTTAAACTTGAGGGGAAGTCTATTGGCGCTGTCTGTGAGACTGTTTACTCTTAGTGTTCCTCTGTGGAGTGTGTCGGAGTACTCCTTACACAGGTGTTGCTTCCCCACAGCCCTTGATTTCTTGCACAGGCATTAGTTCTCTGCACAGATGTTGTAGCTAAAGCATCTCTGAGAAGTTGGGGTTCTGCAGGATCTTTGATTAAGGGTCTTGATTTTTAATAGAATGTGGACTTTGTGCTCAGGAGCTTTGTTTGCAGCCTCATTTCTTTTACTGTATCAATTGTAGTAAAATTGTTTGCTCCAATTTTGACTTCTGATATTTTTAGTGCATTGAGAGATGGCTTTGAAATGAGGTATGAAGATAATGTTACTTTGGTTTGTTAAATTATGTTCTTATTTATCAGATTTTTCTGTTACTGTTTTGAAAATGAGTGTAAATTTTATACCTACCCTTGGGACTTAATTATAAAATTGAGTTGTAAATTTAAACCACAGTGGCGTGGCCTATAATTTTATGAGTGTTGGAAACATACCCTGAGGCATATTTTTAATTTAATAAGGTAATTGAAATATTTAATCACAAATTGGAAGAAACTAAACTGGAACATGTGATCTTTGAGAACCTCAGTACTATATCCACCCAGCCTCTCTTTCTCCATATTCAGTAGACATGTCTCATTTAATAGAGAGGAGCCAGCGAGAGAGTAAACCCATAAGTCCTGCTTGGGTGCACTGATTTCATCAGATTTGAAAACCTTATGCTTTTTGTGCCTGAAGAAACATTTCTTTAGCAGTCTTAACCTTCCTTTCTTCTTAACCTTCCAATTGCTTGAGTCTGAGAAGGAGATAAATAGTCAGAGGCCATTCTCATGGGCTTGAAAGTGAGATTTATTTTCTTTTCAGATTAAGCTAAACACTTGAGGCATGAAAGAACTACCAGTTATTACTCCCTGAAAGGTAGCAGTTCTTGGGGTCTAACCAACTCTATACCTTCAGCTGAATACTGCCAGAACAGGTGCTAACTGGGGTAGTCCAGATGAAGCAGCTACTAGGAATTGATTTTTTTTTCTGCTACTGTACTTTTTTTTTTTTTTTTGGTTCATGGATAGAGATGATCATTCTTTGAAAGTGTTCCCGATTGTTACTTAACTTTTAAAGGTAGAGTGCACTTTTGGAGACCCAGATGTGGACAGTCTGTTTATGACGTGTCACACATACTAATAGTGCTCTAGAAAGCAGAACCAGTACTGTCTCATTGTGAACAGTTTGGTTATTTTTTATTTTGAGTGTTTTAAGATAGGGAGTCATGAAACTCAGACTGGCTGCAAACTTACTATGGAACTGAGGCTGGCCTTGAGTTTCCACTCCTGAGTGCTGGGATTACACTCATTACCATTATATCTAGCTACTATTTGTTTTTAGTCTTTCATATCAAGCATTTGACTTTTAATGATTCTTCTGAAGGCATATTCATAGGAAATAAAATTGTAAAAATAACACATATGTACCACATACATATGCATATAAACAGAAACTCACATGCATACATGTAAGCATATATGTACAGAAACAGTTTTTTTTAACCTAGAAGATATTATCAAGATAATTGGATTGGTACCATTTTGTAGCATTGAAGGTCACTAGAGAGATTATGTTAAGGAACTAACCATAGTCTGGAGTCTGGGTTGTGTAGGATGCCTCTCACTTCAAATTTTATGCACAGCTTTCTTTTTTTTTTTAATATGCTAGTGCTAGACAAAATTGCTAATTGAGACCATTTGGAGAAAACGCATTAACTGTACAAGGACAGATCTATATTAGGCATCCTTGCGCCAGGCCTGGTTTTATTACTTTCTAATTATGGGTACTATCTCTTAGAACATTGCAGTTATGGAAAGAACTTGTGTTTTAGAGTCAGACATGGTACAGCTCAGCTCTGCCTGTGCCTACTTGTGTGGTTGTAGGCAGATAATTCAGTCTCTTTGATCTTTTACAGTTCTTGTCTGGGAAGCATGGGGAATATTATAACCTGATAGAATTATTGTTAGATTAAGTGAAATAATGTACTTTTAAAAGTACTGGTATATAGTTTATGTTTGAGAAATGGTAATTGCTGTGCTTACTAATAAATATAGTATGGATCTGAATTCTACTTGTTTATGTATTAGCAATTATGAAAGTTAGTTTGCCGATTGTGGAATTTTATACATTCCCAAACTACTGTACTCTCCTGCAGTTCTATTAGGCTAGTGCATTCTTGCACACTTTAGCTGCTAAGACTGAGTAAGTTCTTAATAAATTGTCTAGCACCTGGACAGTGTATACTTACTTTTATGATAATTGGTTCCTTTTGATTATTAGATGATCTGATATTGTAATTCTTATGTTTGTTTTGTTCTCCTCTCTCTCTCTCTCTCTCTCTTTCTCTCTGTCTCTGTCTCTGTCTCTGTCTCTCTGTGTGTAAAAGTGTTACCATGTGGCCCAGGCTAGCCTAAACCTAGAGCTAATTTGTATATCCCTTGCTGGCCTTTGCTGAGGTTAGCTTTGAACTTAACGATCCTCTGCCTTAGTCTCCCAAGTGCTGAGGTTACAGGAGTGAGCCATCATGCCCAACTGGGATAGTATTCTTAACTAGGACAGGTTACTGCCCAGCATCTTTTCCTATTATTTGAGAATTCAATGGTATAATAAAGGACATTAATAGTTGAAAAATAGTGACTTCTAGGGATTCTTCCTTTCCACATGCTATATTAGTTTTCTTTTAAATTATTTCCTCATTAAATATCCTAACCTAATATACAGATGACATTTTGTACTTCTTTTTACCTTGAGTGATTTGGTAAATTTAGAGTTCTGCAGATACAGAGAAATGTCAGTGCTGTTTAAAGCCTTATGTACTTAAAGTTAAGTGATTCTCCAGCTTGGCTGCTCTCATTCCCAAAGGCAACATTTCTAGTCGAATATCTGCCTGGGTGGAATAGTCCTGACTGCGAAAGGATGGGGAAGGAACTTGGAGTAGCAGGTTTGCTTCTTCAGTTGGAAGGTTTTTACTGAAGACAATCCCTCACCCTGTTTTCAGTCTCTAACTTCTGCTGTTTCCACTGCTACTGCGTGTGGAGCCTTTAGAAACTCTCCAGAGGAAGGATGTTCTGTCCCTGTCTCTGCAGCAGGGGACAAGTTGAGGGTATTCATCTAGCTGTGTGATGGGTAGGGAAAGAACATGAGCATCCAGCCTCACAGTCTTTCTAATTTCTTGTCTTCTTTGCCATTTTTTTTTATTGTGTTTGTTGTCATCATTTTCTGCTTCTTCATCTTCTTAGTTCTAGGAATCAAATTGAGTGACATCCCTAGCTCTTGGTTTGTTTTTTTTTTAATACAAGATTTTGTTCTTCATCTTCTTAGTTCTAGGAATCAAATTGAGTGACATCCCTAGCTCTTGGTTTGTTTTTTTTTTAATACAAGATTTTGTTAAGTACTCCAGGTTAGCCTCAAACTTGTGGTCCTTCTGTCTCTTGCCTTCTTAAGTCCTAGGATCAAAGGTGTAAGCTACCATCATGTCCATTTTATATAAATATTTGCCTGTAATTATTCTTATATGTTGTTTGTATTTCAAGGTCTGTGCTATCTTAGGCATTCTGTGACGTCAGGTACCCCCCCCCCCCTCCCTGCAGCTCTGTTATTCTGTTTTCCCCTGTGTTATGGGTCACTGGATATATTCTGAACTATAGGTCCCTATAGTTCAGATGTTTGAATACTTGCTCCTTGGTTGGTGGTGCTGTTTGAATGAGTTTAGGAGGTTATGGCCTTCCTAGAGAAAGTATGTCACTTGGGCTTTGAGGTTTCAAAGCCATTTCAGTTTGCTCTTTCTTTTTGGAGCTTGTGGTTCAGTCTGTGAGCCCTTAGCTTCTGCTCCAGCCACCATGCTTGCTTGCTGCCATGCTTCCCTGCTGTGATGGACTCTATTCCTGGAACTGTGAGCCCAAATGAACCCTTCTTTCATGCTGCCGTGGACATGGTGTTTCGTCACAGCAACAGAAAGTGACAACCATCACTGTTTCTGCTTTCTCTTCTGATGGACTCACATTCTATCATATGGGCATTTGTGGGGCTTTAGGAGGGAGAAGAAAACCACCTGTGCTTAAACTTGCCTCGAAAACTGGAAGTATGGGAACTTGCTGCTAGGTTTGTCTTCTGTTGGTTTCAGTCAATCAGTGCTTTAACCATACCAAGAATGAGAATCTGAAACTTTGTCAGTTCTTTGATTCCTTAGTACCTTCTGCTAATTGTAATACAGTTTCAGTACATAAAATTTAGGGTCTACAGAAGAATATAAAAATGGAAATTTTTATTCATCTAAGTTGTTTAAAAATATATAAAATTAAACTAAGTGTATTTGTACAGTCCTGTAATTCTAACACTTGTGAGGCTGAATTGGAAGGATTGGGAGTTCCCTGCAACCTGGGGTCTATGATGAGATCCTGTCACAAGAAAGTGAAAATTGAATTCATGTTACCTATGTTATTTTTTTTAATGCTCAGCCCTTATATAGTGCTTATTACATGTCAGTATCTTGAGTATTTTTAACTCAATAAGTTATATGTAATTATTTTTATTCTCCCTTTTTTCTTATAACATCTCATGAGTTTATTCTTACATTGTTATTTTTCAAATGCGGCTACATACTACTCTGTAATTAGGATATGCAGTTTCCCCGCTCTAGTTACAAGGTGATCTGATCCCTCCCTTTCTTTCACTTTTTTTATTTAGTGTCAGGGATTGAACTGAGGAGAGGATACCATGAATGTTAAGCAAATACTCTTGCACTGAGCTACATTTTAGCCCTTGTTTTAAAAACTTTTTATTTTGAGACACAGCCTTGCTAAATTACATGGCCTGCCTTTGAGCTTACTCTGTAGCCCTGGCTGACTTGGAATTTGCAGTCTTTCTGTGTTAACTTCCAAATTGCTAGGATTACAGGGTCATACTACTAAGCCCAGTTGGCATTTCGTGATACCTATTACCAAGCAGCCATTTAACAAATGGCATTGTTTATGCTGCCAGTCAGGTTGCTAAATTAATCTGTACTTTTTATATAGTTTTAAAGTTAACTGTGCACACACCAGTATTTCCAGTCCGTGCTTTTTTAATAATATATGTGGCAGTTATTGAGTATGTAATTGCATTCCAGACAGTGTTGGGCTGTGAATGTAGAGTTTAACCAGACGTCTGGCTTCGGGGATCCATCCCTGGGCACTCTGAAATTGTGCACTGAATTTCGTGTGAATCTACATTTGCAGGGTAGGGTGGGGGTGGGTTTGTGGCAGGGGAAACAACACTTTCATGATATTCTCAAGAGTGTGAGGGAAAAATACTTAAGAATACTGTGAATACGTTCACACTCCAGCCTTCAAAGGAGCCAGCACAGTTGTTTTCAGTTTCACAGTTGAGGGACTGTGAGGGTCATAGAGGTTAAACCATTTGTTTCTGTTCAGGTAGCTAGTGAGTAGTGGAACTCAAACCAGAACTCAAGATTTTACCCATGTCTCTTTGTACATATATGGTGATTTCATGATAACTTTGCTAAGTGCTATTGGATTTGAGGTAAGAGTCTACTTTTCCATTTTAGTAATGCCATCAAAAGAGAAGGCTAAGTATGGTGGCATGGTACATTCTTAGAGAACTCAGTATTTGCAGTGTTATTTTCTGGACTTTTATTGGGCACACAATGGCACTTGGGTTCTGGGATCTACTTAGTGTGGTGATCTCTTTGAAAAGTAAGTATCAACATTTGCTAACTTATGGCTTTGTTTTTGTCCCCTCAAGATTTTTACATTGCTAAAATCTCAGTTGCATTTTCTTTAGAATTTGAAGGGAGGTGTGCTCTGTTGTCATTTTCAACCAGTGATTCATGGTGAGAGACTTTTTAGGCTAGTTTTTCAGTTAATGCAGAAGGTAGATGGTGATTTGGCATCTTTGTACACATTGTCGTCAAAGTAGTTCCTGCTGAGAGAAGAATGCTATTATGGTCGGGCGATCAGGCTGCTGAGTTATTTGTGATGTTTATATTTGCCTTCATGTCTGAAAGAGGAGTTTCATTAAAATGACCCACCAGTGTCCATATTGCAGTACCACAATAAATTGGTGATAAAACTAGGAACCTCAGCCAAAGGGGCAGTCTGGGTGTGAGAAATCGGACTACTCTGTGGAGGAGAAAGTGTAAAGGTTTTAGAATGGCCTGCCTGCTAGCATTAGTGTGAGCCCCAGGTTCCATAGGCCAGAGAGTACATGTTTGCAGGGACTGTAGGTAGTTAAGTCATGTAGAGTGAAGGGGAAGAGGACGGTATATCAATTAGGAAACTGTTAAGTTAGAGTTAAACTGTGGGGAATCCGTTATGCAGGTGAACAAGTGCATACTGAATATCACAGCATTTTTTTATTTAAAACTACCACATTGATAATGACCATTTAAACAGTCCCTTTTTGTAACAGTGGGCATACAATGGCTTTGCAGGATCACTGTGAGTCTTTCACAGCCACTACAGCAATTCTTTGCCCTCCAAATCTGGACTCTTTAGTCCCATCTGTCCCTTCTGAGCTGTTGTTGCCCTTGCCCTTTGTACATTATTGCATACTATAGAGGTCTCTTTGGGGTACCTCCTGCTGACAGTTCTAGATTTTGCTGTAGAAACTCTTTAGAGCAATTTATTTTCTAACTCTTAATTGTTCAGCATTAGATATTACCATTATGAAAATCCTAAATTCCTTGTTGCCTAAAAGGGAATGAGATAGAAAGAAAATGTGTGTACAAGTCCTGGGCAACATTAATTTCTTCTGCATGGAAGGAAAGAGTAGCTGGGTCTTCCCGGTCCTCTTCCTTGGGACAGGGTGTGCTTTGTCATTTTGATGGACCACTCTGGGCTAATAATCTCTTAATGAGGGGAAGCTGTTTTCTCAGACATGTTCTGGAATATAAAATTGTAATTTAGATCACTAGTTCTTAAGAAAATAATGATACAGATAACCATTAAATTCATCATTCATCTATAATCTTTAAGAAACGTTAAATTTAAGAATTTTCATGTTTTTGTGGGGAATTTGTATTTCAGATTCTCAATTACCAGTATGATAGTGTAAGAAAATTTATTCTTTTTTGGTTCTTGTTAAGATTGATTTATATTGTTCTAATTGCTTAAGTAATATATCAAAAGTTTAATCTTTTTGATTGACATCTAATTTTTTTAAACAAGCACATTTTTGAAACATTAGAAATTAAAGACCATCTAAACACAATTGCGAAAATACCATTTTTGCAAGCAATCAGGGGTGGAAATGTCTTATCTTTAGGGGATTTTTTAGTGATTTATAAGTAGAAATGCCTATCAGATAGAGGCTAGCCTTGTGATCTTAATAATTGTGAAGGGTTATTAGGAGTCCTCATGACCTCTGTGACCACTGATGACTTGGGGTTCTGTGCTGTTGGAATAAATGTGTTTCTTGGTGACCTTAAGCTACACTGTTATCTCTGTTTAGGCTCATATCCTTAAGCTTTCCCACACAGTAGATTAAGATTTCCGTATGTGTCTTAAGCTTTTTTTGTTCTTTGTTTTTATAACAGTTTCTTTATTTTAAAGTGACTTTGTTATTATTCTTGTATAATTTTCTTTACATGAGGGTTTTCTTTGTGTAAGGCAATCTTTGAAAATAAAGATGATCAAAATCTTTCATTTTAAGGTAACGGAAGATATAAAAAAAAAATACTTTCTCAGCTCCTATATGCTTCTCACCAGACTGTTGGGGAAAGACATTAGCTGAAGCAAATGCTGACTTTTCTTCTTGTGCTGTATTTCCTGTAACTGTTGGCAAGCCAGCAGGTTAATTTGTAGTTTTTACTTTGCAGATGATGTGATGCCAGGTACTTACTGTGAAATTGACTTAGATAAAGAGAAGAGGGATGCATTTGTGTATGCTATCAAGAATCACTATTGGTACCAGATGTACATAGATGACTTACCAATATGGGGTAAGTACTCTCTGTTACAAACTAGGACTCCATATAACCAGTGTGGTGAGGTGCCTGTCTTCCAGATCATGGTGGAAATGTTCTTCTACTTTTTGCCCCAGAATAGTCAGGATTCCTCCTACTGGAGGCATTCTGATGCTGCCAGACCTTATAGGAAACTCTCACGATAAAAGGTCTGCACAGTGAAACTTTTCTGACTGTAGGAATTCAGAGGTTCTTGGAACATTGGAAATTTCCTTTCCCCCTAGTTTCTTCACAGCTTATTTTCTCTTAAATATATCTAGAGGGACTGAGTAGGATTTTAAAAATTTACCTCTCGGGGGCTGGAGAAATGGCTCAGAGGTTAAGAGCATTGCCTGTTCTTCCAAAGGTCCTGAGTTCAATTCCCAGCAACCACATGGTGGCTCACAACCATCTGTAATGCCCTCTTCTGGCCTTCAGGCATACACACAGACAGAATATTGTATATATAATAAATAAATATTAAAAAAATTATCTCTTTATGTGCCACTGTAGTATGTTTTTAGGGGCATGATAATTTCTTGAGTGTTTTATTTTACTGGTTCCTTTGTCATTTTCCAAAACATTCAGTATTGAAGAATTATTCTTGTTTAGCTCTTGCTTATCCATACTGTTGGGGAAGAAACATAATATGATTAATACAAACTTAGGCCTAGTCCAAAAGTAACTTAAATAATTAAATTATTTGAGATCCAAGGAATACCATAGGCAATTACCATAGGCAACATGTTTGATTGCAAATTTTTCTGTCTCTAGATATATGCTCTATGTATAAGAATTATCTTTTAATCTTAAAATTGTTAGCCGATCATTATGTTTATCTGCAGCAAAACTGACTGAGCACATTAGATCAGAATTTAATATATTAAAGAAATTTATGAGAAAATTAATCTCTTGGGAGGAAGAGGCAGGAGGATTTCTTTGAGTTTAAAGCCATCCTGGTCTTCATAGCAAGTCTGAGGCTACCTAAGATTACATAGTGAGACCATGTCTTATAAAAAGAAAAGCCAATCTCAAGAGATATTTGTATACATTATTATTACTCTGCTCTGTGTTAATTAGGTGTATAAAATAAGCATTTTGTATAAATGATCGTATTAGTGTTATAGGATAGGCATTTCTGTGGTCAGCTCTGAGGGTGGTAGAAGACAGGCTAAATACTTGCTAAAGATTTCTGAACTTATAGTTCAGAATATAATTTAATATAGTTTAGAATATAGTTTAATGGGGAGAATCCATTAAACAAGACTTTTCTTCATTTGTAGTGAAAACAGATTCCTTTCATAGTTCTCCTATTATTATGAACTTTTAAAGATCACATATGGCAGGCATTGTGACTTACGTATCCCAGAGGCAGAGGCAGACAGATCTCTGTGTTTGAGACTAGCCTGATGTACATAATGAATTTTAGGACAGCCAGGACTACGTAAACAGACCTTGCTCCCCCACCCCCACTTTACATTCATTTATTTAGTGTTGGAGGGATGGGATGTGTACATGTGCCACAGCATGGGTGTGGAGGTCAGAGCACAGTGGGAGCCTGTTCTCTTCTTCCACTTGAGGGTCCTGGGGTTTAAACTCAGGTTATCAGGTTTGGTGGTCAGTGCCTTTCCCTACTGAGCAATCTCTCTGGCTCATTATATTCTTTTTTAAAATCTGCATCTTCAGTTGTTTGTTTTCCTAATTATTGTTCTAAGCCCCTTTAGCAACAGTGGTATGAAGTGTGCGCGTGCATGTGCATGCCTTGTGGGCATGTAGAGGCCAGAGGTCATCTTTGAGTGCTATGCCTTAGGTGCTGACCACCGTTGTTTTTGCTTTGTTTTTGAGATGGGGTCTCTCACTTGGCCTGGTACTCACTGATGAGGCAAGAACCTTTGTGTCTTCATGTCTACAGCCCTGGGAATAAGCGTACCACTAAGCACCATCCCCAGCTTCTTTATGTAGAGACCAAGCTCAGGTTCTCATGCTTGTGTAGCAAGGACTTTAGCAGCTGAGCAATCTCTCTAGCCCCTTAAACATTTGTTTTTAGAATTAGAATCTCAGGGTCTGCCATCTTTAAATATTTTTGCATAATATGTAATATCTGAACCTGGGCATTCCTCTTCTTTGTAAAGAAAAAAAAAGATTCTGATATGATGTTACTTGAACAAAAGTTTCAGTCTTTCAAAAGCCTTTTAGAGAAGCTGTGTCTTTACCCCCAAGTCTAGTTTTTAGAGTAGATAGGCAAATGAATTCCCACTTTTTTCCCTCTCTTTTCTCTCATCCTCTTCCTCCCCTGTCGTGTGTGTGTGTGTGTGTGTGTGTGTGTGTGCAGTCATGAAGTAGCTGGGTTATTCTGACAGGTGGTAACATAGCATGTTTCTGAAAACCTGAAATACTAGGTAGTGTGCACAAGTAAGGTGATAATTGCAGCAGCAGAGATACTAGTGGTGGCAGAGTGAGTTCTGAGTGTCATTATCTGTGACCATCTATGCTAAATTTCTCATTATTTTGTACTAGCGTGACCATGATGTGCGTTTGCTAAGAAGTCTAGCTTGCACTTTTGCTTTGTGCTAACATAAG
Organism: Microtus oregoni; assembly: GCF_018167655.1. NCBI lineage: Eukaryota > Metazoa > Chordata > Mammalia > Rodentia > Cricetidae > Microtus > Microtus oregoni. Next base: position 19,850,412 of record NW_024543071.1, read on the forward strand.
GATGTTGACAGCATTGTCTCTTTACATAAACTTAGTGAACTCTTAGTGTCTGGGTGCTTTGAATACTAAGTGTTATTAGCTTGTATAAAGTATTTTTTCTTTTGTAGGTATTGTTGGTGAAGCAGATGAAAATGGGGAAGATTACTATCTTTGGACCTACAAAAAACTTGAAATAGGCTTTAATGGAAATCGAATTGTTGATGTTAATCTAACCAGTGAAGGAAAGGTCAAATTGGTTCCAAATACTAAAATACAGATGTCCTATTCAGTAAGTTTAAAAATAATTGTGTATAGGAAGAAACAGTTGTGTTTGTAAACTTTAGAAAATAAAAGTACAACTGAAAATTAGATGCAGCATAATTCCTCTGTGTATCTACATTAAGTCTCCTAAAGGAAGGGTTTGTGGGATAGGATGCAATGCAGTAGTGTAATAACCATTGCTCTAACATGGTTACCATGGCCACCAGAAGGTCATAACTCAGCCATGTTTTTAGGTTGCAGGAGCCCATGTTATATCTCTGTTCATTTGCTGTCACAAATAGAGATGGTATGAAAGTCGGTGGGTAGGTGCAGATTGCTATGATCTGCTTTATTTGATGGTAAGACTTATTCCTAAGACAGTAAGAGCTTCTCAGAGTCCTTTAGCAACTATGAAATTAATTCCATTCTCTTAGCTTAAAAATGATGGAAGAAAATTATTTCCTGGTCATTAGAAAGAATCCCTTTGCTTATAGGCAGTTTTGGAAATTCTTTTTGTCTACATGTACCAAATATAAGTAATTGTTATATTACTGTGTTGGCGGAGGCCCCTTGTTTTGTTCCCAGCCCCAAAATAATCACACAGAAATTGTATTAATTAAATCACTTCTTGGCCCATTAGTTCTAGCTTCTTATTGGCTAACTCTTACATATTTATTTAACCCATTTCTATTAATCTGTGTATTGCCACGTGGCTGTGGCTTACTGGCTAACTGTCTCCTATGGGGCTACATGGCTTCTCCCTAACTCCTCCTTTTCCCCAGCATTCAGTTTAGTTTTCTCCACCTACCTATTCCGTTCGCAGGCCCAAGACAGTTTCTTTATTAACCGTTGGTATTCACAGCATACAGAGGGGAATCCCACATCATAACTGTACAAAGAAATTTAATAAATGCCATAAACCACAATTTAAAGACAAAATATTTATTCTTATTTCAGTTGGTTTAAATACTTGTAAGATGAGTTGGCACATATACTAGATAGTATGTCAGTCAACAGTAGTTAGTCCCTGAGAGGTGAAATGATCCCTCTAAGGAAAGACGTAATATTGTACTTGTTTAAACTTCTCACTGGGGCTGGAGAGATGGCTCAGGGGTTAGGACCTAAGTTAAATTCCCAGCAGCTACAGGGCAGCTCACAACATCTTCACTCAAGTTCCAGGGGATCCAGTACCCTCTTCAGGCCTCTGCTCACACTGCACACATGTAGTGCACAGATACATACCCATACACATAAAGTAATAAAATTAAAAAGAAAACTTCTGGTATTGTCAGTATTTTCTTACCATTTTAATTCTAAGTGTGTCAGTATTTCTGAATTTTCTATGAGTTTTTGCATTAGATTGTTAATTATTTATTGGCCTTAATTTTCAAGTGGGATTTTTTTTTCAGGTAAAATGGAAAAAATCAGATGTAAAATTTGAAGATCGATTCGACAAATATCTTGATCCATCCTTTTTTCAACATAGGGTAGGTGTTTGTACTTTAAGATAGAGCTTTGTGTGCAAATTAGTTCCACATTGAGCATCTGCCTATGTGGATCTTTATGCTAAGGACTGTGATTTCAAGAAATAACTACTGGTGATTTCAGATGTGAATTTAGAGGAATAATAAAAATAGCTGGCGTGATACTGTAGTCTAAACCAGTTAAGAGATACACAGGGAAAAGCACAGTATGTGGAAGCCAGGTACAGCGCTTTAATTGCAATGATGTTGATATTGGAAAAGTGGTTCATACCATACATGGTCCGATGGGTGTCTTGACAGACCTTACCTGTTGATGGTGAACTATTATTGGCAGACTTCCCTACATGGGCACCTGTGGAGAGCAGCAGCAGAAAGGAGCGTCTCTTGGAAAGGAGGGATGAGAGAACAATGCAGGTTTTTCCAGTAGAAATCCTTCCAAATGGAACATCAAGAAAGGGAATAAATGCTTCCCATAGTACTCATTCTGCATCCAGACATTCAGTTGCCTGAAGCATTTAGGTCGGGGTTTGGCTGGAACTCAAGCTCAGTTCAAGGCAGTACAGTTGGTAGTGTCACTTGTCTCTAGTTATGGTCTAAAAATTTAGCAATAAACAGGTGACACTTAGGATTAGCAACACTAGGGGGCACTGGAGTGCAGCAGTTGGTAGAGTCAGTAATCGCCAATATCTGTTTGCATTATTAGTTTTATACTTAATCATAGCCAAAAGGCTTATCAGTGATGCTTTATTATTTTAATAACTATTTCCCAGTATAAATGTCTCAAGAGTATACCACATAGTACAGTTTTTAGAGTAGTGCCAAAGGAATGTTAGAAGTTTCAGATTGTTGACAGTGTATTAATGTAGGATTGGTTTAAAGTTTATACCTTAAGTTGTATTTTTTAGATTAAAAAATACCAGAGAACCTCATTAGAGACTTTAATACTTTAAATTTTTAAATTTATATTTTAAACTGATACATAAAACATGCAAGTTATATATATTTATGAGGTAACATCTGATACATATATATGTATGTATAAAATGCACTGTTTAAGCCAAATTAAACATCTCCTCAAATTCAAATATTTATCATTTCTTCATTATGGAAACATAAGGGGCCATTGAGATGGTTTAGTAGGTCAAATCTATTGACCTGCATTCAGTCCCTGAGGTCCACATGGTAGAAGAAGAGAACTGACCACACACCAGATAAATAAATGTAATAAAGGTTTTTTAAAAAGAACATTCAAAATCACTTTTGAAATGTATTGTACATTGTCATCTATCTACAAAAGAAGATACCTATAAAAGAAACCTTGTACATAATTTCACATAAATACCTACAATACTTAACAAAAGAAGAACACCTTGTGTGCAGATAACACACCAGAACATTGCATCCTTCCCACCTTCTTGGTGACTTTGACCCAACCTGTCCCCCACTCCTGTTGTCTTCAGCCTCTTGGTACCCGTTGTTTGCTGTCAGCTTCAGTGAGAGCACTTGTGTATCCCACATACAAATGAGATAATGTGGTTCTTGTCTTTCTCTGCTTTATTTTATGCAATAATTTTTAGCTCCATTCATGTGGGAAATTTTAACATTTAAGGCATACCTTTCTTATTACTAACTGTATATAAAATTTTTCTCTTTGCAACCTTGGATAGTTGGCTAAAGATTTGTGTCATTCATGTTTTCCCCCTTCTATTGACCCTTTCGGGGTTAATTTCTTAAGTGAAAACAAAAATCCCATCTTTGGAGACATCTGCCATTTCATTTTAAACTGCTTTTTGAAATCCTTGGTGATGCCTTTATGACGTGTTCACACGGCATATCGGGGACAAACATTTCAGGGTGTAGTATATTGTTCATTTATAATTAGAATGGGTGCTCAGTGAGTAAGTTGTTGGAGGGGAAGCCACAGAGTCCCAGTGTGAGTAGCAGAATCAAAATCACCCTTCCCATTCATGCCCTTCCTTAATATATTAGCCTGAGTAAAAATCTACCCTCCTTGTGTAAACCAATACAGCTTTGTGTTAAGCTTTCCCGGGACTCATGGAGCTCTGAACAGAATTCCTATGAATAATTGCAGTCTGCAAGTGAAAGGCTCTGTGGTGGAGAGGGCCCTGTCTGACTTGGACCTTGAAGACTAGGGAGGATTTACAAAGGAATATAAATCACATGTGAGAAGACAGTGTATGGAAAATAGGATGAAAGTCAGTATGCTGTGCTTGGTCACTGAGTGGGGATGGAATTTTAAGGAAGGCAGGCATTGAAGATGTGGAAAGCCATGGACATGAGGAAATTGAGCTCTGTAAGTTTTAGAACAGTAGTGATAGTGAACATTGCATTGTAGAAAGATTTGCTTGAGAACCTTGTACAGCATACATTGGAAAGAAGGAGAGAGATTAAACAGCAACAAAAGGCTAAACAGAAATTAGTCTTGTTAAATTGTGAGATGATACCATGGGAATGCAGAGGAAGGGATACATTTTGAAAGAAAACAGAAGTTTAATAATTAGGGCTGGAGAGATGGCTCAGAAATTAAGAACACTTACTACTTTTGCAGAGCACATGACTTCAGTTTCCAGCATCCATGTCTGACAGTTCACAACTGCCTGTTACTCCAGCTCCGGAGGATTCCTCTTCTGGCTTCCGCAGGCACCCATATATGTATGCGCATACCCATACACTGCTACAGATATACAATTAAAATCTTTTAAGTTTAATAACTATTACTTATGAAGAATTAAGGAAGGTGCAAACATAGTTCTAAATTTTCAAAGCTAAATATTAGTTCCATTAATAGCAGCTAGAGAATAAGAAATAAGTGGGGTATGTTGAGGGAAGATTATGGATTTCCTAAGGGTAGTCCCAACCTGGAATTCCACAAAGACATTTAAGTGGAAGTGATGGTAGTTAGTGAAAGTGTTTGAAGGCTGGAGATTTGAGCAGGTGAGGGCTGAAGGTGTTGCCAACATTATCATCAGAAAGCTAGTTAAACGTTTGTGAGCCTAGAGTCATGGTTGATTGCCAAGACCTGGAGCCTTTGGAAAAGTTGGCCAAGGGTGACCAGAGTGGACAGGTGAAAGATAAGCGGCAGTTAGTGCGTTGGAATGGTAGAGTGTCAGCAGAGGGCGGAATTGGCAGAGAGATAAATCAATTTAGAAGTACATTGCATTGGCCAGTGAACTGGCTCAGTGGTAAAAGCGACTTCAGCTCAATCTCTGGAGCCCACACGGAATGTGAGAACTTTCACATGTTGTCCTCTGACCCGTACACACATACATACAAAATTAATAAATGTAAAAAAATCAGAAATTCATTGCAGGTCTTGGGAGGTGGATCAAATTGTGAAGAGGTGAGGGAAGAAATGTTTCCCGTTTGGAAAGTGTTGGTTAGGTTTGGGACAAGAATGAGGTATGCACTGTAAAAGATGAGGAGTCCCAGCACAGTTTGTGATGTGCTGCATACTACTCTGCTTTCCTGTTACTGTTTAAACCTTGTAGTGATTCCAGGAATGGAAATGGAAACAAATTACAGACTGCTTTTGTACAAATTTTCAGTTGTACTTTTTTGATAAATAGTACCTTTTTTGGGAAGTTTCCAAAATAAGCATTCATTGTTTTATTTATGATTCTAGTAGGCGCTCAATAGGTAAGTTAGTGGTGGAAGGAGAGAAGGAAGGTTCTTGTGTGAGGCAGAGGCAGTTGGTCATCTGCTCTTCAGGAAGAGCCATAGAGTTGTCCTGTCCCTGAAGCTCAGGGAGGGTTACAGAGCCGAGACTGTTCTTCACCTTGGTGCACATCCTTAGCACATTGGCCTGAGTGAAAGCTGTCGTCATTGTACAGGGAGATTGCTGATGCTGGAAGAAGGCAGTGGTGGTGCGGGGTGGGGTGGGGGGCACAAGCAGGGAAACGCCTTAGTGGGAATGAGATCTATTGCCCAGTGGGAACAGTAAAAATGGAGCAACACACATCTAGGAGGATACATCTTGGAAGGTTGTTTTATACTGGATGCTAGATAACAAGAGAAAACATGGCATTGGAAACTTGAAGAGGAGAAAAAATTCAGAAATACACATAAGGACTTTTGGGAGGGTAAAATAGAAATAACAGAGTAAGTGTGCAGATCTACAGACTTAATTCAGGTCAGATGTACTGAGTTCTAAGATGTCTTTGGCGATAAAGTAGTTCTTTGTTACTATAGGCCATACTCTGGACATGTTTTTGTGACAAATGTACAAATGATGTCAAAGGCAAGAGCCTTGAGAACATTGAGGAGTTAAGGAACACTTACTGTTCTGGAAGACTGGGGAGAGAGCTGAGTGCGAGGGTCATCGGGCGGGACTAACTGGAAGCAGGTGAAGCAGATCCTCAGGAAGGAAGGAAGCCTGTGTTCATAGTAATGATAGTGATGGTGGGGGCAGCGGCCTTGTAGGCCTTGTAAGGTGTTCGGGTTTTGGTCAGTTAGGAGATGAGCGCACACATTACCTGCTGTCCTGCCAGCACGTGCTGTCCCGTACATCCATCATCGCTACACTGCACAGAGCACAGTTTGCAGGACTTAAGTTAAAGCCTTCATTGCCCATGTGCTTTCCATGTAAAGTTGATTTGTATATGCTTTATGGCTAAATAATAGTTAAGTGGTTTAGTAAGTGTGACTTGAAAAGTCTATGATGATAGCATGCTTCATGGAAGTTGGTTGTAAGGAAGGCTAGCTCTTTGTCATGCTGAACACCTACCCAATTGTCTCTGAAGTTTAGTTTTGTTTTTTTATAAAAGATATAAGAATGCTGTTTTTCTCCCATTAACACACAGTTGACATGAAACATGAATTTTTTAACTGATATTTCACACTAGTAACACTTTATTTTCTTTTATTTTAGATTCACTGGTTTTCAATTTTTAATTCCTTCATGATGGTGATCTTCTTAGTGGGTTTAGTTTCAATGATTTTAATGAGAACTTTAAGAAAAGATTATGCCCGATACAGTAAAGAAGAAGAAATGGATGACATGGTGAGTAAACATTCTGTTTTATAGTTAATGACAGCTATTTTTCATATTACTAAATTTATTTTATTTTAGGGGTGTGTGTGTGTGTGTGTGTGTGTTATACTGGTGCTTAGACAGGTTAGAGGTATTGGATTCCCCCTGGAGTTTCAGGTATTTGCAGGCCACCTGATGTGGACACTGGGAATTGAACCTGGGTCCTCTTGAAGAGCAGTGTGCTTTTAACTGCTGAGCCATTTCTCCAGACTGTTTATTATATTTATTAAAGTTTAAAAATGATTTGTTAGTATCGTCTATGTGTATGGTGTCTGTGGGCATGCATGCTAGGAACATGTATGATGAGGTCAGAGGACAACTTGATGGAGTCAGTTCTCTCCTTCCACCTTTACATGGGTTCCAGTGGTTGAACTTAGGTGGCCAGACTTTACCTGCTGAGCCATCTCTCTAGCCAGCTGTTGTATTTCCAATGCTGGTATATAGTTTACAATTTCTAATCTAGGTTAGTAAGGGCAGGTGTATAAAACCAGGTGCAATAGCAGATGTCTGTAGTTCCAGATATCCAGGAGACTGAGGCAAGAGGATTGCTTGAGCCCAGGAGATTGAGCCAAGTTTTACTTTTCTGGGGTTGTGGCTCAGTGGGAAAGTTCTTGCCTAGTGTTGGGTTTAATCCTAGCATTGCAAAGTTTAAAAACAATAATAATAATGTTCTCTGTGAGATCTAGAGTCATGCTCTATTCAAATAGTTTTTTTTTCCTCTTTCAGTAGGACTTAAATGTTCCCCTAAGCAAGACAAATAAACTTGTGTTCTCCAGCCAGATTTTTGTCACCAAATAAGTGTGGTGCCATATATCATACTTAGGAAACAATCTTTAGTTTACAGATTATAGCTTCTGATTTCAGAATCACTTAGGGAGATGTAGGCTAGTTTTGATATATTTTTTAAAAATATTGTTAAGTGTTGAATTAAGGGGTGGGTGGAAGGATTAACATACATTAAGTTTAATGATTTGAAAGAGATTTATCCTTAATTTTTTTTATTAATTTATAGGACAGTAGTGTGTTCCATAGAATACTAATACTAAGGTGAACTTAATTAAATAGGTTTGAGAAGCAGTTTAAAATATGAAATTTTAACATCCTAAGCATATTATTATAATGGTAAAAAATTCCTTTATTTTCCTTAAGAAATTTTGTGTCAGAAATTATTTAAGGATCTTTGGGTGTTATTTAGGCTGAATGTAAATAAAGATTTTATTTTTAAAGCTATAGATGACTAAATATCCATATCCAATATTCACCTTGGGGTATAAAGGGCATTTCTATGTTTTTAGGGCAAGTACTGGTTTAAGTATACTTCTCTTTTCTTGTCTGCTTGGCCATTGATGGTGGTGAACCTTAGTCACTGTGTGAGTGAAGACTAGGGCCTGAGAGAAAAACAGTACTAGGAGAGACCCTATCTCTTCCAAGTTGTTTATTTTGCTCCTTAGCCTTTTTTCTCCCCCACTTTTACCTTCATGAATCTCAATACAGTAAACATAACATTCTGAGTTATTAGGAGAAGAGTTACTTTCACTTTGAAATGTAAATGTCTGTCTTCTGTAAATGAAGACTGTGTGTTGGTTTCCCAGCTGCCCAGACCTGAATAATCACACAGAAACTATGTTAATTACAACACTGTTTGGCCTATTAGCTCAGGCTTCTTATTGGCTAGCTCTTATATCTTAAAATAAGTTATTTCTTTTATTCTGTGTCCTACCAGTAAGGTTCTGGTGTCTTTCTCCTTCAGCAGCTACATGGCATCTCTTTCACTCCACCTATTCTCTCTGTATAGCTCTGTTCGGATTTCCCACCTGGCTATATTCTGCCCTGCCATAGGCCAAAGAAGCTTCTTTATTAACCAATGGTGATAAAATGTATTCACAGCATACACATTAGTCCTCAGTATTTTGAACTCTTAGAAAGATGTAAGTGTGGAAGAAGGGAGCTTACAACTGTATTTCTTTCCTATCTACTGTATTTCAATTTGATTCTGAATGGGTTGATTTTTTTATACATATTTATATGTCTTACATACAGGACAGAGACCTAGGAGATGAATATGGATGGAAGCAGGTGCATGGAGATGTGTTTAGACCATCAAGTCACCCTCTGATATTTTCTTCTCTCATTGGTTCTGGATGTCAGATATTTGCTGTGTCTCTCATTGTTATTATTGTTGCCATGATAGAGGATTTATATACAGAGTAAGTGCTTGTACTTTATCACTTTTTGTTGTTGTAAATAATGTTTTTAGTCATTGTAATCTATTAAGTCAATCATTATTAAATATTTGCTTATTTTAGTAATACTGTCCATGCTATTATTGCAGACAGATCTTAACCTTTAACTCTTAAGTATTTTGAATCATGTTTCCCTATACATGCTTAAACTTTCCAGCATTGCTGACCATTCCAAGTTATACTGGTTATGTCCTTAGAGAGACAGAGCTACTTTCAGTCCAGAGCTGTTTGAAAATGGAAACAGGCACTTTTTTAGATTCAACTGGATCTTTATAATTTCAGTCACCAAATTAGTACTTCACATTTATACTCAGGCTGAGATCTCTACAAGAGTAAAAGCACTTTACAGATTGTTTTATTTTTTAGAGTCCTAAGTCAGTATGCTGTCTTGGCATGTTTTTGGGTATATTTTTTATTAGCAAAGCCGTTTGCCAACATTTCTTAAATCATTTTGTTTGTTTGTATATGTGTATTTGTGTGCTCAAGTGTGTGTGTGTGTGTATAGGCATGTGCATGCCTCAGCACAAATGTGGACGTCAGAGGACTTTTTAGGAATTCTTTCTCCGCTCCCACCGTGTGTTCCCAGGCTTGAACTTAGACTATTAGGCTTGGCAGCAAGCATCTTTACCATTACCTTTGCATTGACCTTTACCTGCTGAGCAAGCTCAGGCTCTGTTGAGTGTGGTCCTGTCACCTTGTTGTCAGAGAACCCCAGCATGTACAGACAAATGCACTGGGGTGTCTGGGTATATTCATTATAATCCAGGCATCAGACAGCAGCCTGTGAATTCCTCAGTCAGAATGACTCGTTACATTTCATTTCATAGTACATTCTTTCTTAAATGTGTATAGCATTTCATGGCCAAAAATAAATTTGTGCTGCTGAAAGAATGGTTTTTTAGTTGTGAACATAAAATAGCTGTAAACACCCCTGATGGCCTTAGTTTGCTCTCACTGTGGAAGAAGAGGGCTGACTTGAGAAAGTTGCTGTCTGTCTTCCAAACACATGTTATAATGTGCATGTCCACACTCAGGCACAGATCACACGTACACAATAATAATAAAAATGGTTTTTAATTTAACCGTATACTAAATTTCTGTTCCTCTGCTGCATAGTTCCTTGAGGAAAGGAAACAGAGGCAGTTGGATCTCTGTGAGTTCAAGGCAAGCCTAGTCTATTGAGTGAGCTCCAGGACAACTAGAACTACACAGAGTAATCCTGTGTAGAAAAAACCAAAGCAAAACAAACACAAATCTGCCAGGCAGTCATGCTTTATGTTAAGTGCTGATTCAAGCTCATCACTCCTGAGTTGATGTTAACCCCATTATTATTATATTAGTGTTGTGATTAAAAACTAACTTTTCTAGCATCCCAGTTTTTGCTTTGCTAATCTAAATTTTTGCTGTGGTTTTCTTTTGAAAATGATAGTGTTAGAATTTCGCAGCTCTTGTTAATGCAGACTCTTTTGATTTCATGTCCTTCAGTTCTTTAATAGGTGGTGTTAAGGGCAGGCCATTCAACATTCTGCCTGTTATTATGAAAAGTAGGTGTTGTGTTTTCTCAGTGTGTATGTAGTTATTTAAAAGTGGCAAAGCTATCAGGATTGTTATGATGGAGAAGTCAGGGTCCCATGTTTTTACTGTGTGCACATTTGCACCTTCAGTGTGTGCATCAACCCTGTATGTTACATGTCTGTCCTACGGGTAGGAAAGTAGAGCTCAGAGAGGTGAAGGGCTTTGACTGAATTACACACTGCCACTAAAGGGTGATAAACTGGTTTTGATTGAATTTCAGAGTTTTTAATTTGCATGTTATGGCAATGAAAATGGTGGCATAGCCATGTGAAATGGTGAGAAGAGCGGCACATCTGCATGTGGGGTTGGTGTGAGCCGCTCCAGTGACGTGATGCTCTTCAGAATGAGGAGCAGCTAATGTAAGGGGGAAGATTACTTTGCCTGTGTGGTCACTGACAATCAAAGGAGAAACATTTGGAAGGTGTAGGTGGAAGAACGGTGGCACCGTGGTGCCAGTTGATGTGCGGTGCTAGCTCTGGAGAGTCTGCTCATCCTACTTCCTGTGCTGTCTCTCAGTGGGGATGGTAAGGCCTCTTCAGCCTCCTTCCTGTCTTGAGAATGGCTGTCACTGTGGACTCCTCATTGTAAATGAAAGTGGCTTAGTCGGAGGGTGGGGGTAAATGTATTTTTAAACAAAGAAACAAAAGATAGCTCTGAATGCTAAAACTATTCTAAGTGGAGACTGCAGACTTAACCTGGAAAGTCATTTTATACTCTGGGCCAGTTTTTTGAGCTCTTTTTGGTGATACTAAGAACTTCTGCCTAGTGTTAGGTTCATCTTACACTAAAACCAGCTCTTTCTATTTTCTTTGTAGTTAGAGCTATATCTGTAGACAAATACATTTATAAAGAGAATGGGTCATATTTGTTAATCTTTGTGCGGAAGGAGTAAATTAGCATGTATGATATTTGGGTTCATGAGCGGTGGTGGCGCACACCTTTAATCCCAGCATTTAGGAGGCAGAGGCAGGCGGATCTCTGAGTTAGAGACCAGCCTGGTCTACAAGAGCTAGTTCCAGGACAGCCAGGGCTGTTACACAGAAAAACCTTGTGCCAAAAAAAGCCCCAAACAAAACCAAAAACAGGTTTGTTTGTTTTTTAAACTGATTATTTGGAGATCTGTGGTCTTTTTGAGACTGTCAGATGTTTACACTTGGGTCCAGTTGGATGTGGCTGGAGATGAACACGGCAGTGTTTGCACTGTCGGTGCACTGCGCATATTCATCTACTTTCGCAGCCACTGTAAAGAAACGAGCACAGGTGTTTACACAGATGCTACATAGTGCAAGCCAGTGGGCTGTAATCTGTAGGATGTTCATAAATAGTAAATATTTCTACTTTATAGCAAATTATGCTGTCATTTATTTTAATATCTCTTTTCAACTAGGCATTTTAGAAATAGTTTTTTATAGTTGCACTCAACATGAAGGTTGATTTAATTCTCTAGATATCATTATTGGGAAGAGGCTAGAGATTGTCCATCTGACATAAAGCTGCCTTGTAGACCAGTAAATATTTTTAAAAATTATCCTTTACAGAAAAAATGAGCCTAGATAAAATAAGTCTAGACATGTTGTGTCACTTAAAATAGTAGCATTTAATATAAATTATCCTATTTGAATATTATTTTTGGTAGCAGACAGAAACCTTAGTGTTGAACCAGTTATAGAAAAAGAAATATTCTGATATCTTTTTTTTTTAAAACAGTATATCCTGTCCCATGTGATGGAATTGCTGTATAGAGTTATAAGTAGAGCGTTAGTGCCAGCTTGTCATTGGTGCCAAAGAAATGAGAAGTGTTTATTTAGACGGTATTGCAAATTCAGCTGTAGACTAGATATAACTTGGTACCATTGAAGTTACCTTTGACTGGGAATATTTTATAGTTTTTTTTGTGATCCATGATAGGATGTTTTTCTCTTCTACTCAATAGATCTTTGATACTAAATTAATGCTGAGGGGACATACTCCATGTCTTCGTTTTGTTTTGTTTTAATTTGTCATGCTTGTTTTTATGCCTTTTCAGGAGGGGATCGATGCTCAGTACAGCCATATTTGTCTATGCTGCTACGTCTCCAGTGAATGGGTATTTTGGAGGAAGTCTGTATGCTCGACAAGGAGGTAACTTAGGAGTTAGCACTCTTGAATCTTTAATTATTGATGGTATCCTTCTGCTGAGGAGTATTTGAAATTTAAAATGGGCAGTACAGGTTGTACAAATAGTAAAGGCCCTTGTTATATTGTGCATATCAATCACAATATATCAAACAATCACAATTTATCAACTCTATTATGTTTTCTATTTTGTTTTTATGGAACCTTTGTGTTTTATTTCCTGAAACTGTGAGTAATTAATAATTTTCATTGTGAAGTTAGCACCAAACATGTACAAGAGTACACCTAAATTACTGATGTTATGTTTCTTTGAGGTACTTAGCTCCCTAAATGTGCTTCTGGTGAGCCCACCTTTATATTTATTCATCATAAAGTTACTATTTATGGGTGACTATAGAAGTTTGTTTTCTGGATACTTAATGCCTATGAATAAAGCTCGCAGATGATGGTAGGATATTAGGATACTAGTGTCTCTTCCAGTATTCATCAAAGGACTCCTCATAAAGATTTATTCTGTGTCATTGTCTCAGGTGAAAGGATTTCATCTTAAATACCCTCTTTGCTCTGCTGTTACTAACCCCCAAAGATGAGGGTGATGCATGGTGGTGCTTCTTTCTGTGGTGACGTTCTGAGTCTTGAAGATTTTTTACTCTTCCTGTAATAGCATAGGGTCAGAAAGGTTCTTACACTGATAATTATGCACATTTTCACTTAGAACTGAAAGGTTTTTGAAAGACCTCAAGTATAGAGACAGACAGTCTACTGTAATTTTTTTTCAGCCTATCTAAACATGGTCAGCATTAGGAGATTCTGCTTTATATTGTATTATATTGTCTATAAATGTATGTGTGTGTGTATATGGAGAGAGACAAACATGTTTATATGTATATGCATATCTGTGTGTTTGTATATGTTCAGCATTCTACTAAGAGCAGAGCAGGATAGGGGAGGGCACAGTGGCACATACCTATAGTCCCACTACTTTGAAGGCCGAGTCAGCAAGATTGTCACAAATTCAAGATTAGTACAGAAACCTGAAAACTTTTATAGGTCGTAGGAAATCAGAGCAGAGGAGCATTTAAAATCCTCCTATATGGCCACGTTTACCATTGCTAATTTTGTAGATTTTACTAGATATACTTGGTGGACAGTGTCTTTGTTTTAGACAGTTCTTTGGATGGCCTGCAGGCATATCATTATTGATTCCTATTTGATTTAGATGTTCAGACTCTAACTCTACCACCAGATATGAAGTCCTGCTGTGTAGGAAGACATCCTAAAGATGCAAGGTGCTTAGTGTAACTTCCACTGCTGGAAACCAGTTAGGCCAACCCTGAGTTCCAGTCTCTACGACAGAAAACAAGTTTGTGTAAAATAGGAAATGGATTTATATCTGTATATTAGTTTGTTTTTTGTCTGATTATAAATTAAGGACAGTTTGTCAGACTTCTTTATACTGTACTTGTTTTTAAATATTGATAGACTTAGGCCTAGGAATGTCATATTTGAGAAAGTGTAATTTAAAGATTGTGTTCTGTTTGAGACTGTGTGCTGATAGTTTTGTTTGAACAGTCCCTAAAAATTCAGGTTAATAAAGAGGTCAGCTCAGAGAATTGAGAATATTTCATTTGTCTCAGGTTTGCATTGTGCTGGGGCTCCAGATCTTTTCACTATCACCAGCCTACAGTGTTCTAGATCCAATCTGAACCCAAGGATAACCCGGGTTTTGGTCAGTCTCCAGAGAGGTGAGGAGCAGTAGGAAGCACAGCACAGAAGGCTGGCCAACTGATTGTATGTGTGGGACAGAGGGACTAGAAGTAGGTAAGGAGTTGCATTTGTATTTGTCTGCAACTGAGCAGATAAATGCAGTGTACAGGAAAGGACAGTGTGAGGATGGAGCTGTCTGATGATAGATCAGTAGATCAAGTCCGGGCCATGGATGGTGCATACTTTTAAATCCTAGCACTTGGGAGGCAGAGGCTGGTAGATCTCTAAGTTTGAAGCTAGCCTGATCTACAGAGTGAGTTCCAGGACAGCCAGGAACACAGAAAAACCCTATCTTGGGAAGAAAAAGAAAACAGTGGTTTTTGACTTTAATTAGTTGTCGCCCCTTCTGTCATTGATGATTTCAATGCTGGCCATTGGGAAGGAAGGGCTCTTGAGTCTTCCTTTGAAAAAGAAATGAACTAGAAGAGAAAGTTCAGAATGGAGTTTCTTTGGAGGAATGTTAATATTTGGGATGGTGTAATTCCACCATGAAAAATGAAAAATCTCTCATAGACTTAGAACTAGAAAAACAATTAGCTTAGTATCCAAACCATCACAAATGATGTACAAAAGCTCAGCGCAGTTTTGTGGCAGAATCAAAACAAAGACATCAGTGTTATATGACAGGTCATTGCTCTTCTTCAGTACAGCTACTTTTATAAACTTCTGCTACAAAAGAAGAGCTAGACTGATCTTTTTAAAAGTAATTTATTTGAAACAATTATTAGTATATCATATTTAGTGACCTTTTATTGAATGTTTAAGTAAATAATTTGGACTACATTTTTAACATTAATGCATGTTTGTGTAGCTCAGATTTTTTATAGCTTTCCTTTTCTTTCAGGGAGGAGATGGATAAAGCAGATGTTTATTGGAGCATTCCTTATTCCAGCTATGGTGTGCGGCACAGCCTTCTTCATCAACTTCATAGCCATTTATTATCATGCCTCTAGAGCCATTCCTTTTGGAACAATGGTGAGTTGCTTGAATTTTTAGTTCAAAACAGGATGCTTATAACCATTCTACTACAAGTCCTGCTGTCTCTGTAAAACCTCCTCCTACTGAGGTACTGAAGTTTCAGCCAGTCCCTGTCTTGGAAAGTTTTTATTAGGCTCCAGAAAATATTGATTAAATTTAAACCTAAGACCCCTACATTTTCTTGATGCTGTGAATTGAAAAGTTTTCTTTATAGCTTTTACTAGAGATAGGAGAGAACCGATGAATGAATATATTTTAGAGAAAAAGACTAAGAAGCATGAGTGTTTTATTAAGGTAATACGTGTTCTAATTTCCTTTTTTGTTTCCATGATAAAACACTGAGCAAAACCAACTTGGTCCAGAGCAGAATCTGAGGTAGACGTTTAAAGCATTAAGCATGGAGGAGGGCTGCTTCCTGCCTTGCTTCTGGGCTCATGCTCAGCTGTCTTTTTTTATACATCCCAAGACCAGCTGCCTACATGGGCTGGGCACCCCTACATCCACTAACAATCAAGAAAATGCTCCACAGGTATGTTTATAGGCCATTCTGATGGTTATAGTTCTTCAGCTGAGGTTCCTTCTTCCTGAGTGTGTTAGGTGAACAACTGATGCTAATGATGAGATTATACCTCTCCTCATCTTTGACAAACATCACTTTAAATCATAATCTCTCTTTTCTTTTTTCCCCCAAGATTTTATTACTATTATAATATAAAATGCAGTATACTTTTAAATTTCATCACTTCAAAAATCCAGTGTCTCTTTTAAAACCCAGTCTCCTAATTATAGGCTCCCATAAAATCAAAACCATGTTATATACGTTCCAGAGTGGGAGAACCCAGGGCATAGGAACAACCAGGTTAAAGGAAAACTCCTAATCTAGCAGTATAAGTCAAATATTGTAGCTCAGTGTCCAGAATCTGGGACTCACAATTTCTGGGCTCCAAAGGGCTTACACAGCTCCAAGCTAGAAAGCTCTGCCCTTCACAGCGCACATGCACGCCCACACACTCACACACACACACACACGCACGCGCACATACACACACACACCTTGTCTTGTGGGTTCAAGCAGGTCCATTCCACACTTGTTGATTACTTTCTTTGGTGAATGTCTCCAGTGTGCTGAATAATGAGGCTTTACTAGTAGCCTTTGCTGGCAACATGGTGCTAAGCCTCAACTTCTCTCCATGACTCCTTCAGTCCTGGGGTTTCCATAGCAATGAGGTAGCACCTTTGCCAATGACCTCATTTTGGCTTTCTTCAGGGATACCCTGACACTGACACACTGTGCCAAACTTCAGGTACTCTCCATGATCCCTTCATGCCTTTAAACCCAGTACCACATTGGAGACTCATGATGTTATATGGCAAGTTCCGCTGTTAGCTTGATGTGCAGCCTTGGCCCACAGATTATTTGTGCAGACCCTGTGGAAATGATTTTCCTGGAGATCATCTAGATTAGCGGTACTCAACCTGGGGGTTGAATAAACCTTTCACAGGGTTTCATCAGATCCCCTACATAGCAAATATTTACATTACAATTCATATTAGTAAAATTGAAATAACAGCATAATAATTTATGGTTGGGGTTCACCACAATATGAGGAACTGTATTAAAGGGTCACAGCATTATGAAGGTTGAGAACTATCAATCTAGATCATAGGAACTGTGTCTGAGAAGCCAGGTGCCCTACTAACTGAATAGCTTAGTTTGAAAATCAGTCTAGAGGCCATCCTGTGTGCTCTTCCTAATGTTTTAGCTCTTTCTGCCAGTTCATGAACATGAGTCCTTTCTCTAGAGGGCCTTCGTGCTAATTCTTCATCTTAACAAAGTTCCCACAACTCACAGCCAACCTAACTTTAGTGATTTCAAGCTTTTTTCTTTTTTCTTCTTCTTTTTTTTTTTTTCAAGCTTCTTTCTTATCTAAAAGTAGTAAGTAAGTAAGAATTTTACCAGGGATCTGGATTTCAATCCAAATATTGCTGTTACCAGGACTAGCTTGACGTGGAATTCAAAGTAGATAGTTTGTCTTTGTACTCTATCTTCTATTCTTGTGTACCTAATTATACAAAAAACCTATTATTAGATTAAATTTGTTGAACAATAAGCAGCCTGAGACGTTTCATAAACATTAGTAGAAATTCATGGTAACATTGTAAAGTCTAGTGTCCTTCAAGAGAATATTTACAAGATGGAAGAGACCATTTAAGAACTTTGGAGTCAGACCATCAAGATACAATAACTGCCCCCAAAGTTGGAGTGTTATAGCAATGATACTACAGACACTGGGAAAGAATACTGGAAATTAAATTGATTTGCAGAAGGCTAAATCTTTTTCTTTGGCAAATTTGTTCAGTAATGAGTTAAGTATTAACACACAGGGATTTTGGTCCTATGAGTGTCTTGGTTTTTTTCCCATTGCTATGATAAAGTATCCTGACAAAAGAAGAGAAAAGGTTATGTTCCAGGTGACAGTCCATCAAGGAGGTAGGCGCTTCAAATTGCTCATCTGTTATATCCAAGGTCAAAAGCAGAGAGCAGCCAATTAATGCATGTATACTCGTGCTAGCTCTCTTTCCCTACATTCAGTACAGTTAAGAATTCTCTACCACCAGGCGTGCTTTAATCCCAGTACTCGGGAGGCAGTGGCAGGTGGATCTCTCTGAGTTTGAGGCCAGCCTGATCTACAAAGTGAGTTCCAGGACAGCCAGGGCTGTTACACAGAGAAACCCTTTCTGGAAAAATCAAACAAACAAAAAAAGAATTCTCTATCTAAGGAATTGTTTGTTTCACCTGTGGTGGATGGGTCTTCTCATTTTAAGCAGTAAAATCAAGACAGTCTACTATAGATATGCCCACAGGCCAACCTAATCTAGATAATCCCTCATTGAGACTTTATTCTCAGGTGATTTTAGATTGTCTCAAGTAGATAATTAAAAGTAACCATCATAGTTAATCACAGTACATGAGAAACACAACTGGAAGGAGGAAGACTTTCTTTTTTTTGGTGACTTCCGAGCCTTCCATGGTCAGCTAAACTATTTCTAGACCTGTGGTGAGGCAGAGCTTCATGGTAAAAGGTTGTCATGGAACAGGATGCTTGCTTTATGGCAGCCAGGAAGTAGTAACAGAGCAACCAGGGAGATAGCACCAAAGGACATCCCAGTGACCTGCTCCTAGTAGGCCCTGCCTCTGTTTTTTTCATCACACAGTGTTTTGGTAATTTTTTGTTTTTGTATTGATGGATGTCTTACAGTTTTTGTTGTTGTAAAGAGACACCATGACCATGGCAACACTTATAAAGGAAAACATTTAATTGGGGTGACTTGCTTACAGTTTAGAGGTTCAGTCCATTACCATTACAGTGGGACATGACAACATGCAGGCAGATATGGTGCTGGGGAAGAAGCTGCTTCATGTTGATTTGTAGGCAACAGGAAGTAGACTGAGTATCACACTGAGTGAAGCTTGAGCAAAAGAGACCTCAGAGTTTGTCCCTGCAGTGACAAGACCACACCTAATTAAAATAAAGCCACATCTCCTAATAGCGTTTGAGTGGCAGAGGCAGGCCTGGTCTAACAAAGCAAGTTTCAGGACAGCCAGGACTGTTACACAGAAAAATCCTGTCTCAGAAAAAAAAAGCAAAACAAATAAGTCCTCCTTTAATTGAATTGACTTGAATAAATAACGGTAAACAGATGCATTTTATAAAATACTCTAAAAGAAAGCCTTAGGACATGGATCAGAATTGGAACCAACGAATGGTTTCATTCTTTTTCATCAAATAACTTTCACACAAGAAAAGTGAAAGGGAACATTCTTTGAGGAGAAGGATGAGGTTTAAACCAGATGATGTAATTGATTGTGTGGGGGTTCCCAGTTCCTTCTGTCCTGTCTGCTCATTCATGTGCATGTTTTCTTGCAGAGCAGAGATACCATATGGGCAGGAGAGACGTTTGTGAAATTGGACCCAAATTTTCTTTCTTAGGGGAAAAGGAAGAAAGTAGATTTCACTTTGCAGAATGGGGTGGATTTATATTGATGAGGCACAAGGTTTTAGAATTGGTTATTAATTTTTTAAAGGATGGAAGCAATTATAGGAACTAGTGTGAATTCGTTTATTCAAAACAGCTAGAACACCATCATTTCCCAATTTGAGTAGGTTTTAGAAAACTAGAAGAACACAACAGCATAAGTAGACACGGCCTCCTAGTGGACAAGATAAAGAAATGTGGTCACAGCCATCGTGATGAGGCTCGGAGCATTGGGATGTCACAGTGCAGCAGCACATACTGCACTGGAGGAGATGTGAGAGACAGTGTCAAGTGTCAGTCTGACCACTGTGGAGTGCTGAAGGTGCTGTCTAAGGGGATCTCATATGATGGATGTTTGAGATCTAGAGATTCTTTATGATGGGGGCAGCATGTTTTGTAGTTCCTGGTGCTTTTATAACTATTACCTTAGTTAGTTTTCAAAAGAACTAAATAGAAATTGGAGGGATAATTAATGTTTCGTAACATTAAACTCCCAGTGTGTAGTAATTGATCCAGTAGTATTTCTTCTGTTTGGGTTGTGTTGTTAGTGGTGAGGATGGGGTTTTGTTCATTGGGTTTGTTGTTTGTATTTCTTTCTCCCTTTCTGTCAAAATGAGTTTCTCCAAGTTGTGTATAAATATTCATGTAGGCAAAACAGAATTCCAGTTGTTTTGTACCTGTGCCAGCACTTGATGTAGTCGATCTTCCTAACTTTAGCCCATCTAGTCAGGGTGCAGTGGGTTCTGCCTTTCATTTCTCAGTTGACTTGTCAGTCACATGGATGGCTTTGTAGGGGGAGGATTGCTTATTTCTGTATGCATCTTTAATGGATGTTGAAATCTTTTGTGCTTCTGTTTTATTTTATTCTCCCCCACCCCCCAAGACAGTCTCTTTACACAGCCGTGGCTGTTCTGGAACTCTCTCTGAAGACTAGACTGGCCTTGAACTCACAAAAATTCACCTACCTCTGCTTTCTGAGTGCTGGGATTAAAGGTGTGAACCACCACACGCAGCTGTGTGTGTGTGTGTGTGTGTGTGCGTGTGCGTGCGTGCAGGAGTGTGCATATGGTGGGGAGAGGGGCATGCACGTGCCAAGGCGCAGGTGAAACTCCGAGGGCAGCATGCAGGAAGAAGTCTGTCGTCCCCGTCACCATGTGGCTTCCAGGGATTCAATGCAGGTCATCCCTTTTTTCCCTTTTCTAGTTTGTCCTTAAAACTGTCCTATTTAGGGAGTCTTTTGCCAAACTAAACAGCAGTGAGCTTTCCTTGGTATATCGTCTTTTAGAAATCCTATAGTTTGGTCTCTGAAACCCTGAGAAAATTTGAGGTATTTTATTTGCGCATAGCATCCTCTGTTGGCAGGGCTCTGCTTGCCTGCAGCGCTCCCAGAGTGTCTGCTGTGAGTTGGCAGTACCTGGATAAAGGAGCCTTTGGTTGGAATGCTCAGTAAACTAAAACCAAGTAATTTAGTCATAATAATGAAAGATAAGGGTAGACACATAAAAGCATGCCTCTGACAGGAAAGGAGATCCCAACGTACTTTATTGGGGGCAGTGTGGAAGGCTAGGGATAGTGGGAGCTAACGGTGCAGAGGGAAGAGTTTACTTGTGTGTGATTTGCTGTGAGCATCTTTCCTGTTTCCAGTGGTGCATTCCTTGTACCAGTTTAGCCCTCAGAACTTAACCTTTTCTCCGTGATTGCTGTGTGTGAATTTTCAGGTGTCTCTCTTACTTGTTTTTATTAGTGTTTTTGTTCTCTGAGTAACCACACACATTTTATTTAATTTACAGGTGGCCGTTTGTTGCATCTGTTTTTTTGTCATTCTTCCTCTAAATCTTGTTGGTACAATACTTGGCCGGAATCTGTCAGGTCAGCCCAACTTCCCTTGTCGTGTCAATGCTGTGCCTCGTCCTATCCCGGAGAAAAAATGGTAAAGAGAATGCTAAAGCTTATTTGATTATTGTCACAGTGCATAAGTTTTTAAGGCTGTTTTGTACGTACAACTTTAGAAACAGCTTGTGTTTATGCAAAAAACACTTTTAAATTTAAATTTGTTCTTTTTAATTTTCTCATTAGTCTACATTGTAAAGAATATAGTAACCCATGCCTTTATTTTGCTTTCTGAATATTGCTGCCGTTGACATGTCAAAACTTTGATAAACACAGTAGTGTGTAGAGGTGGGTGGAAAGTAAAGCTTCAGAAGTCTTTTAGGCTGCAGATAAAATGTGACTACTGCCTCTTGTTGTAGGGGTTTTTGTTTGTTTGTTTGTTTGGGTGGTTTTTTTTAAGACAGGGTTTATCTATGTATCCTTGGCCATCCTGGAATTCACTCTGTAGACTAAGTACTGGGATTAAAGGCTGTGTGTCACCACTATTGTTGCTGCCTGTTTTTGTAAATAAAGTTTTATTGGAACACAGCTATACCCGGTCTTCACATACTACTTAGGGCTTCTT
This sequence comes from Microtus oregoni, assembly GCF_018167655.1. Taxonomy (NCBI): domain Eukaryota; kingdom Metazoa; phylum Chordata; class Mammalia; order Rodentia; family Cricetidae; genus Microtus; species Microtus oregoni. Next base: position 19,872,357 of record NW_024543071.1, read on the forward strand.
TTACTTTCCAGCATCAGAGTTGACAGAGCAGTAGTTACACAGAGACCATATCACCAGCAAAATCTGAAACCCTCTGAATTATAGAAAAATCTGCCAACTACTTGTTGATAATTTCTTTTTCCTATCAGATATTTTATTCTAAATATTGACCCATTTATTTTCATATTAAGTCGATCAATTGAGAAATGAATTAAGATTAAGACCAGTGGTAAATATTTGAACACAAAATAATCCAAAAATATACTAATTTGATAACTTATTTGCTAAGAAATAATAATAGGAAAAATATTAAAAGTCTTTGTTTTCTGTAATTAAACCATGATGTTTCTATAAGCAGCAGACTTTGTAGGGATAGTAAACATTGCCATTTACACAGTAGGCTCGAATCTGAGCTGTGTCTCAGATAGCATTGTTTGGTGTTGCATGGCATCAAGGCACACACAGGCAAGTGTTCAGGACCAAGGCTTCAGTGAAGTCCTGCAGTGTAACATGGGCAAGCACTGTTAGAAACACTGTTCAGATGTGTTTGATTTTGTTTTAATTTTGGGCCATTGAATGTTCCGAAACCTTTTATTCTTGCTGAATTGTTCACAACCCACACATTCAGTTACATGGCCCCCAGTCTAAGAGAGAGAATAATGTTCTACTTTTAGGAATTGTGTGCTTTTCTTTGTTAGATTGGTGCCTGTAAGAAACTTTGGATTGAAGAGTTTTCAGTTCACTTTTTAAACTGCTTTTCTCCTAAATCAGTATTAGATTATAGGGCCCATTAATTACTCATGTTCAGCTTCTTACTGGAGAGAGAAAGGTAAAAAGAAAAGCCTAGTCAGAAAGCACAGAAGATCTTTGAGAAGTAGGGTTAGTGTGGAGAGGTGTGAACAAGTCCTGCCTTGCATACCAGAGATCAGTCTCTTTTAGGTGCAGGGAGGCTGGTGTGGGGCTCCATTCTCTTATTGTTTTTTAATCATGTGAGAATGAATTCTGAGTGCTAGGTCTCCTTCCTTCCCTCCCTCCCTCCCTCCCTCCCGCGGTGGAGGGATGTTAGGAGTCAGTGAGGATGGGGGAAAGTCACATCTTCCTGGATTCAAAGGGAAGGCTTTGAGAACTGCCTGTGCTTTCTGGAAGGAGAACATGAGACAGCATTCCAGATAGAAACCAGTGATTTTCACTCAGTGAATGTTGGCTAGGAGAGGGAGGAAGTTTGCATTTTATTTCTTAGTCTTTCTTTGCCCCACTGTAAAGCAAAACTGTCAATACCTTGATTGTTGAATTTGTTGGAAAAGAGTGAGAGCCAAGAAGAAAGTGGATTAAGGTCAAGAAGGTCAGTTCTGAAAATCATTTCAGATAGGGATCGCAACTTCTTTTTCTTTTCTCCCTTTCCCCTCTGAATTTCTGTAAGAAATTACAGAGTTCTCAGAAGTTACTGAAAATTGGTAAACTAGGAATAAATACTTAATGTGCTTCTTGCTCTGCAGTAGCAACCATTTGTGTTCCTCAAATCCTTCCCTCAGGCTTTAATGCTGGAGAGAATATTGATTCCAAACGATGACTAATTGAAATCTCACTCACATTTTTATGCCTCTTCGGATTTTGGTTTTTCTTTTTATTGGTTTGTCTTTATCCACTGGGATAATTGTTAAAGTATTAAACATCACCTTTTTATGTTGGGATTTATATGTATTATGAAACCACACTAACAGTACACTATTAATTCTAATATCTTCCAGGTTTATGGAGCCTGCAGTTATTGTTTGCCTGGGAGGAATTTTACCTTTTGGTTCAATCTTTATTGAAATGTAAGTTTTGGCAATGTTTTCATGTTTTGAAGGTTTTAGTTATTTAGTTATAACAGAATGTATGGATTAGATCATGCTAGATTGGTGTGGAATCAGCAGACAAAGCGGTCTCTCTGGAGTCAGTTTTGCACTACTTTAATGAAGTACTGAGGTTGCGAACTTTTTAATGAACAATCTTATTTAACTTACAGAGTTAGAGATTCTAAATCACAGTATATTATGAAGGGAAGTCAAGGCAGGAACCTGAATGCAAGAACTGATGCAGAGACCATAGAGAAAACCTGCTTCCTGGCTTGCTTGCATGACTTGCTCAGCCTGCTCTCCTGTATAACCAAACACCACCTGCCCAGGTGGCACTGCCTGCAGTGGTCTGGGCTTCTCAAATCAACCATTCATTATATAGGAAAATGCTCCACTGACTTGTCTGCAAGCCAATATGATGGAGGTATTTCCTCAGTTGAGGTTCCCCTCCCCAGATTATTTTAGTTGTGTCAAGTTGACAGAAAGCATAACCAGCACAACTCATACATATAACTATATAAATAGGTAGTTGTCTTTTGTTGCCTGTCAGCTGTGAGTATACTATAATCATTGGTGGGTACCTAGAAGGAGACTGGATTGGATCACTCTGACTTCTTTAATAAAGCCAGTTAAGGAACTCTGTACCTACAGCTGATAATCCTCACTCTGACTTGACCGCTTACTGCTGGTTCTAGAGGTCATACTTTTTTCTGCTTCCCTTTGCCCTCTCTTCCACTAGACTTCTCTGCTCTTTCAGGTCATGCTTGTATTGGTTTTCTCACACCCTGTCCTCCTAGCATGGCATTTTTCACCTGTCTTGGTTTATTTTATTTATATGTTTTACCTTTTAGTCTCCTTATGTCACTTTTCTTTTGCTAAGAATTTTGAATCTCAGTGCAACGATATGTTACTGCCTTCATGATGTGACCAGCTGGGTGTTCATAGAATGAACCGATCCTGTTCACTCTCTTAGCTCATACCCTTTTGTTGAAGTTCTAGCCATGCTGAACATTTTGAGGGCTTTTTCTTTTGTTTTTAGATTTATGCGTATGAATTTTTGCCTACATTCATTATGTGTTTACCATGTGCATGCCTGGTGCCTTTGGAGGCCAGAAGAGGGAGTCAGAGTTTCGAGGTTGTGAGCGACCATGTAGGTGCTGGAAATCGAAGTCAGGTCCTCTGCAAGAGCAGCTGGTGCTTTTAATTGCTGAGCAGTCTCTGTGGTCCCCAGAGTTTTTTGTTTGTGTGTTTAACTTACTGGATTTCTCTACCTAGAACCAGTCTTCTGCTCTTGATGTTTTCTGTCACAAGTCTTTCTCCTGCTCCCCACCCCACCCATGTCCTTGTCCTGTTTTCACTCCTTTTCCAGTTCCTCACCCAGTTGTACCAGGGGACTCCCTCCTCTGATTTGCTGGGTATGGTGTACAGCTGCGGGATCAGGGTTGTCTTAGAGCCAGCCATCTCCTAGAGCGCAGTGATGTTTCCTTACTGTGCTGATCTTTACTGTTCGCTTTCTGAGATTTAATATAATTGCATCATTTCCTCCTTTCCATCTTCCCTCCAAACTTCTCTATGTCACCCCATAATATGCGACAAGGGATCTGTAAATAGCTGTTGAAACCTGTGGGCATGTGATGGAATAAATGGATTACAAAACAGGGATTTTAAAAAGAGAAGTAAAAGACCCTGTTCTGAGTTAAGGATGATTTGAGTAATGAATGGCTTTCAAGAGTATTTTTGTTATTGTTTTTTTTTAATGAAAAAATATTCCTACTCTTTCTCTCACTGTCCTGAAGACAGTGTCAATCTGCTTTAGACTTTGGCTTCCTGTTTTGTCGTCTTCTCTAATTCTGTATACTCTTAATTGTATCACTTATTTTTCTTTTAACAGAATGTTTTCTAAAACATGAAAACTATTACTTAAGTAATGTTTCCTCTTAAAAAATGGAAGAATGAAGAAAATGACTATTTTATGAATGTAGATTGCAGCTGTTCTCGTTTTCGACGTTTTAACTTGTTTAGGCTTCTAATTTAGTCATTTTGCTCGGAGGTAAATGCCTCCAGAATAATTTGTTCTTTAGAAACATCACAAAAATATTTTGAGAATTTAATAAACGAGAGTTAAGAGAACCTGTTGGAAAAGAGTAGAAAGGATGCTAGCAAGTGTTAAGGGGACTGACAGAGTAAGCTTCAAGGCCGCCCTCGTTGTCCCTTCTCAGGTACTTCATCTTCACTTCTTTCTGGGCATATAAGATCTACTATGTTTATGGCTTCATGATGCTGGTGCTTCTCATCCTGTGCATTGTGACCGTCTGTGTGACCATCGTGTGCACATACTTCCTGCTAAATGCAGAGGACTACAGGTGGTAAGTGCTTTCAGTGGGACCTCTCGAGCTCTAATACCTGGACAAGATCTCTTATGTAGCTCTGGCTATTCTAGAACTTACTATACAGGCTAGGTTGTCCTCAACTTATAGATATCCACCCGCCTCTGCCTCACAAGTACTGGGATTAAAGTTATGTGCCACCACACCCAGAGAGGATCCTAATATCCTAAGTTTACCTTTGAAGCCTGTTAAGCTGAGGAAAAGATTTAACAGAAATTGTTCTGTTTAAGGTAATAGGAGCTGGGAATGGCGGTACACACTTGTAAACCTGCCACTGGGGAGGCGCTTGGCTATAGATTGATACTCTAACTCAAAAAATAAAATGAATGAATAGGAAAGATAGTAGAATTGTAAATATGATGAAAATTTTATAAGAAAATGGTATCAGTCCAAATTTTTTAGTCCTATTTGAAATATTTCTGCAAAGTGCTTGATGCTGAGTTTTTGGGGTCTGAAAGGGGAAGTGGTTTGTCTGAAGTCATTCACAGATATGACCAGATGCTGGAGTTTCTAGTTCCCAGGCTTTTTGTCAATAATAGTTAAGCATTAGGTACAAGGATTTGTTTTTAACTACACTAGAATTTTAAAGGGTTTTTTTTTTTAATTCTTTGCCTTAAAATTTGAATGCCATTCATTTCAAAGGCATAATCTTTTTTCATTTTGTTGTTCCAGGCAATGGACAAGTTTTCTCTCTGCCGCATCAACTGCAATCTATGTTTACATGTATTCCTTTTACTACTATTTTTTCAAAACAAAGTAAGTGGAGGTTTTCTCTCATGGGTCACCTAGGAAACTGCACTTGCCCTTTAAATAATGAAGTGTAAAGCCTCAGGTTGAAAGTAAATGTATGTGTTTAATATTATTTTATTTTATTGCAGGATGTATGGCTTATTTCAAACATCATTTTACTTTGGATATATGGCGGTATTTAGCACAGCCTTGGGGATAATGTGTGGTAAGTTTTTAAATTCTTGGAACATGACAAGAAAAGCACCTCAGACTCAGGAAAACACTGATTTAGAAATTAAGAAATTCTGGGCTGACAAACCTGCGTCTGAGCCCTGGACGCAGAAAGCTGGGTCAGAGAACTGGCGCCACAGTTGTTCTCTGGCCTCTGTTCATGCCTTGCCCAGTAATAATCAAATAGAAGTTAAGGCATTCTGTTCTGCTGCTCTGTCAGGAACACCAAATGAATCCAGAAGTTTGCCTTCAGTCTTTTTCACTCTGCCTTAAAATCTGATCTATTGCTTGATTCAGTTCTACTTTTGTAGCTGTTCTAATGATACCACAGAGCACAGAATTACTATGGTTAGTTTCTCATTCACGTTGGGAATTGTCTTGTTTTGATACTGTCTTTCAGTGTTGCTTAGCCTAGTCCTGGCTTAAACTTCTAGACTCACGTGATCCTCCTGCCTCAACCTCTTGAGTAGCTGGGGTTACCAGTGTGTATGGTGTCACATGCAGTTGAGAATTGGCATTTTAAAGCATGTTCATTGGAAGGGATTATATGTCGGCAGGTGTAAGGTGGTGCCTGAATGATTTCTGCCCAGATGTTTTTGAGATGTTGCTGAAGATAGCCATGTTGGAAGGCAGCTCGGGTTACTGGCAGTGAGCGCAGCATGTCTGTGTAGTTTCCACAGTGGATTGGCTGATTGTATCCCTGAGGTGTTTGCCATACACCTCTCTACTCCAAGCCTTTTGTAAACTAGTAGTTCAAGCAACAATAACATGTTGTACTCAATGCTCAACAGGAATCCAAGAATACTTCAACAGGTGGTTGTAGGTTTTTTTTTTCTATTTATTTATTTATTTATTTATTTATTTATTTATTTATTATGTATACAATATTCTTTCTGCGTGTATGCCTGAAGGCCAGAAGAGGACACCAGACCTCATTACAGATGGTTGTGAGCCACCATGTGGTTGCTGGGAATTGAACTCAGGACCTTTGGAAGAGCAGGCAATGCTCTTAACTGCTGAGCCATCTCTCCAGCCCCCTGGTTGTAGGTTTTTATTGGGAGATATGTGATGTGTGTGTGAAGTTAAAAGCCTTTGATAATTATTGCCTACTTAAAGTAATTCATTGGTTGTTATAATCTTGTAACGCTTACTCCTGATTATTAGCAGAGATTTGTTTATAAAAAGAGTCTTCTTTACTTCATCTGTTTTGTTACCTTGAGATAGATCAATTTGATGAGAAATCGGTTCATGGTTGGGGGTGTAGCTCAGAGTGCTTGTCTAACATGTAAAAACCTTTGGGTTCAATCTCTAGTACTGTTAGAAAAGTGACTAGTTAGTGTGTGTGTGTGTGTGTGTGTGTGTGTGTGTGTACTAGTAACACATAGGAGATGTAATTTAAAAGTTTAAGGAATAAATCCAGTGAAGAATGGTCATTGACTAGCTATTCTAAAAGACACCGAGGTTTTTTTTTTTTTTTGTTTGTTTGTTTTTCTTTTAAAAAAGTCTCAGTTATTTGTCTAAGAAGACTATTTGGTTTATTCATCCATTCAGTTTATTCAGCAAATAGTGATTGGGTAACTTTCTTGTGCTAGGTGCTCTTAGACACAGAGGGTAAATATTTCATTACCCTCTGCTTTCTGAAATTTTGAGCCCCACTTTGAGGTTTATTGTTTGAAACTTCCGACCCACTTACCTATCTCTCGGTCCAGTCTCCTGCCAACCTTTACAGCTTTTATAACTTAAATAGGATCTTTTTCTAGAGTTGCAACACCACTGGGTCATGCTTCTCTAAATTCCCAAAATCCTCCCTCATTACGTCTTATGGCTCTGTAAGTTTTTGGAAACATCTAGATATTGCCATGAATGTTCATTCACTCTTCTGATACTAGCACCCAGGAGGCTGAGGCAGAAGATTCCAGAATTCAAGGAAAGCCTGGGCTATATAGCAAGACTGTGTCTGAAAAAAACAAAGTATTGCTTTAATGGGCTGAACTTGTCATTATCAAGTTAGTCTTTCTTTCATGAGTTATATTTTAATTCCACAGTTACTGACAATACAAGTGATAATTGTGATTTGATTCTAAATAATAGGTTAGGGTTTGGCTATAACAGATGCTTTGCAAAGCAAATGATAGCATTTAAGAGATTTGGGGAGAATACTAATATAAAGAAAGACATTACCCTAAAAAAGGTATGAAACTCTCTAGAACAGAGAACATCTGATATTTGTAAATGGCAGACCCTGATCTCACTATATTTGTTTCAGAATACATTGTTTTATTTTTGCAGGAGCAATCGGTTACATGGGAACAAGTGCCTTTGTTCGAAAAATCTATACTAATGTGAAAATTGACTAGACACCTGAGACAACCTGGAGCTTCGGATCAGTTTCTCTTTCATGAGGGTGGAACTTGCACAGAAAAGAAAAATAAGCGCAAGAAGGGATTTGGGCTTAACACTGGGTACTTGTGGGTCTCTTTCACGGATGGCTTAGAGTAACATCTGTTTCCATTGATCCTAGGTTCTTACTGTCTGCTTTCTCCAACTGTTCACAGCAAATGCTTGGATTTTATGCAGTAGGCATTACTACAGTACATGGCTAATCTTCCCTAAACTAGCTCATTAAAGATGGAATAGACCAGCTCTCTTCAGTGAAGAGGACAAATAGTTTATTTAAAGCATTTGTTTCAACAAAAGAACTAGAGGGAAACTTGGATGCTAAGATTCCATGAGTAGAAATCTTCTTGGCACTTGGTGTTTCTATGTTATTGAAAAATGATGTTCCAGAAAGAATATTTTTTCTCTTATTTTTACTGCCATTGTTGATCTATTGTGGGACATTTTTATATATTGAACCTGGGTTGTTTTTGACCTGTTTTTGGTCGTCCCTCCATTCAACTGCATCTTTTTTTTAAAGCAAAATTAAAAACTATTAAATTCTGCATGGGATTTATCTTCTGTCATCTTAATCTTAGTTGGATCAACCTCATTTATTTATCTTAAAATTAACCAGTTATAATATCTCAATTCCATCCAAAGAAAATACAGTATGAAAATAGAGGTGTACTCTCTATAAAGCAATTTACTGTACAGTTAGCAAGCAAAGTGTTAAATCAAGATACTTGTTTTATGAAACATCTGGAGATTTAGATAAATTACATTTTAACTGAATGTCTAAAGTGATTATCTTTCCCTCCCTTCCCCAAGTTAGTCTTACATCTTTTTTTGGGTTTCAATGAAGGCTTTACATAAGAAATTATTAAAAAAAAAATAAGGGTGGGTCAATAAGTGTATATAACATTAATAATGTCGTGTAGGTGTAGGTTTCTGGATGCATTTGGATGTACAGATTGACTGGAGGACTTTTGGGATGATTGGTGTAGAAATGTGTGGGTCTGGGTGGCTTTTTACATCTTGCCTACCATTGCATGAAACGTTGGGGTTTCTTCAAAATGTGTGTGTCACACTTCTTTTGGGAGGGGTTGTCTTCTTCTTTTATGAAACTTCTCCTTGAGCTAAATTTGTAATTTAGAAACATTTAATTTTGTTAATCCTGTCTGGGACATTTAAGTAACATCTAAAGCATTATTGCTTTAGAATGTTCAAATAAAATTTCCTGACCAAATGGTTTTGTGACAATAGATGTGTTTATAATTTGAAGGTATTTGCTCAAAAGGCAGTACACTACGAAGCATACTTTTCAAATGCAGAGGACCCACACTTTAAAATCCCCAAACACAGAGCCAGATGTGCTAGTTTATATCTATAATCCCAGCACCAGGGAAGCTAAGACAGGTTGCAATGAATTTGAGAACTGAGCTACAGAGTGAGTTAAAAGCCACTCTGTGAGTTGTGTGCTACTCTGTAAGACCGGTCCAAATAAATATATAATAAAAAGAACAAAGTCCAGAAACCTGACTATGGATACTTACAAAATGAGTGATAAAACTCTTTCTATGAAATTGTGACGTACAAATAGAAACATTCATTGGATTGCTGCATCATGTAGAATAGAAGGGAATATAAGTGGCTAATCTAAGAACATTATCTCATTCAGTGGGTAAACAGATGAAGGCTACAGAAATCTCAAATTATTATAATTTGCACATATATTTCTGAATCTGCCCATATTGCAAAGTTTTCCTAGAACCATTGAGTTTCTAATTCAGTACTGTGCTCTGCAGATACCCCCAAACTGTACTGTATATCTGTGTTTTTCGAAAGACTCAAATCATCTGCTTTAAACTTGAATGTAAAACTCACGCATTCACAGTTACGTTAGATGCTTTTAGAAATCAGTGGGCTCCGTGTCTTTACCTGAGGCGCCTGACATCTTGAGGGTATTTGGACTCTTGACCTTAGTGAGCTGTGGTCGGTCATCTTCAGGTCAGAATCTCAGCTGCAACGTCAGCTAATTGTCAGCATCTTCTCTTTCTCACCTGCCCTTAGGACCTTAAACTGAAAGGCACTGTTTATTTCTATCATGTAACTTTTAAACATGTAAAGTACTTTTAATACAAGAACATTTAGTCCACAGGTTTGGATGTAGCTCAGTTAGAGTGCTTGCCTCGCTTACACAAAGCCCTGGTTTGACCCCCACACTGTACAAACCGGGTGTGATGGGACATACGTGCAGTCATAGCATTCAGCAGGCAGAGTTACCCTCAGCTACAGAGTGAGTTCAGCACTACCTTGTGCTGTTGACATTCTGTCTCTAAAAATGAAACAACACTTCATCTGTCTAATGAAGTATATATAAACTAGATAGCAAATTTTTGTCCTAATAAAATTTTTGTTTCTCATAATCTTACAGGTAAGGTTTTCAGAGGACATGGCTGTTTCAGGTGCACCTGTTTTTTTTCTGCTAGGTTGAGCTCTGGAGTTCTTTGAAGTCTACAATGAAAAATAAATTTCCAAATATATTAACATTAAAATGAATAAAAATTACTTTGAAAGATCCTTTTTAAAAAGACTTGTATTGGTTGGTTTATAACATCACTGAGGGGCGATGTAAATGTATACCTTGAAAAAGATATAGGTCACAGGTCTTAGTTCTCCCTAGACCTCGGTTAGTAGACTCATTCAAACAGTGTCTGAGTTCACTGGGAGGTGGGGCTTTTGTACTCCATTAATACTGTATATCTAATTTACTAACATTTGCTTAGTTTGTCAGCTGATAATTTGAATACTATCAAAAACTAAGAATATACTTTGTATTTTTAAGCATGATTCCTGAAAATTAACTATACTGGTCTCCAAGTATAAGAGTAGGTTTTGAAAAAGTGGAACTGACCTGTTTGGAGGGACCTCAAATGTGCTAGTGTATTGTATAGGTTGGCATACTGCATGGATTTGCAGAGAAACCCATGCTCTTAGAATCATTGTCTTGTGGTGTCTGGACCTCATGGCTGGAATGCTCGGATGTTTCCCACTGGTGGTGGCTGGCCCTTTTTCCAAAGGTGGTTGTTGCAAATTCCAGTTCTTCCAAAAGCCACTTGACTTAAGGGTTTATCCACAAATTGTGCCCATTTTGATATAGCATTTGTTTCCTAAATGTTTACTAATCACTTTATGCCAAATGTCTTGCAGATGTTATTTTTAAATTTCCTGAATTTTTACAAATGTAAAAAGGGAAAAGTGTATTAGTGTAATTTGTTCAGGAATGGCCATGGTACCGAAGGGCTTCTAGGAGTTCTAGGGGCAAAAGCCTTACGTAGAAACCTGTGCACTACAGTTCCATCTGGGTTCTAAGTTCAGATTTCAGCGCTTCTTAGTAACTTCATTCTGTTGAACTGATTGGAACATGCATTAGGAGTAGTGATTTACAGGAACACAGATGTTTGTGTTTTCTATCATGTAAAATTCTGTAGTTAAGTGATATTTTAGCAGTCAAGGCATTAAAGAGGTCAGAGGAGGGGAAATGTAGGAGGATTGTCTGAAAGTGTATTTAGGACTAGACTAGTTCTGCAGAAAGGGTAGAACAGGGGGGTGGCACACACCTGCAGGCCCTGTGTATGACTATGTCTGAAGGTGACCTGAACATTCCTACTGGAGCCTGTGTGTGTGCAGTGTACGAAGTAAAAAGTTACTTCACGGTCGCTGTAAAATAGTGAAGCTCTGGAGGACAGGGCATGGCACAGTTTGTACTTGCCCTCGCCTCGCCAGTTTAGGCCGTCTGGATGTTGTAAGTGCCGTAAGTAAGAGCTAATGCGAGGAGGAAAAGGGTTGCCTGAAGGACAGCAGAGTTTTCTATAAAAGCATCTTTGGGCTTCTCCTCTGTGTTCACTTTGAACCTTCGAGTCCCCATGGAGCACGACAGTCAGCAGGAGGGAAGACATGGTGATTGCCCATATCACTTCCATTTTGTATTCATTCTGGGTTTGTGTAGGCCGTATTCTAACTGGCTTTTTAGTAATAGAAATCAGTATATAATGTATCAGATACAATTGAGGTTCTAATCTAGTCTGTTAATTTACCTGAAGTTGGATTTTTTTAAAGTAATAAAAAATTAAATATACTTTCCTTGGATGCTTGCTTTCTTTTCATTCTGAAACAGGTGGACCAAAGTGTGAAGGATAAGATAACTTGTCGTTTCCAGCCTGCCTGCCAAGAGATGAGTCATAGAATTCACTCCACAGTTAGGTAACTCGGTTCAGAAGTTGTCTGCGGTCAGATAATGAATGAGTTCATGTTGACGCCCCATACACTTCGTGCGACAACACAGGCATTGTGAAACAATGCAGACAGTTGGAGAACATGGAAGTAGTCAGCAGGCCAGAAAGTTGAGGTCTAACATCCACACCTGCCCCCACTTGTGTTTTCAAGACAAAACATTGTACTGGAAAGTGGAAGGAATGGTATAGTGAACAAGATTTCTCTTAAAAACTTTTTTTTTGCTGTTCTTGGTTGGTAAGCTTTGAACCACTGTCAGCACCCTTCTCCCTTATGCCTGTCAGTCCTGTGATTGACAAGGCCCTGGCTTTGTCTAGAATGCTGCTTTTTCCAGGAAAATTTACACGAGTCCCCTAGTATGTAGGACACTGAGGCAGCTAAAGGGGCTCACTGGGTCTAGAAGTTGCAGAATTGGTACCTGGTTATCTTCATTGTTGTCATTATAAAATGAAGATGTCACCTCTCCAGCCTGCAGAGCAGCAACATATATAAGTAGAGGGGACTGCTGGCTATGCTGTGGTAAAGTCTGGTTCATTTCTCCAGTCCTCTTTGTGATTTTTGGCTTCCTCACCACTTTTAACTAGTTTTAAGACCCTTATTCACCTCTTTGGTTCTTTAAGCAGTTCCCTTGCTCAACACCTATACATGGGAATTCCTGTTAGCCATATAGTTTGGTTAGTGCAGATTTGACTGACTTCTGATATTTTCTTGCCTGAACTCTTTGTCTGGTTGGAAAATCAGGTATAGATTCTACACCGTAGAAGGAAGCCTGTTGTTACATACCCTACTTCTTGACCTCGGAGTAAAGTGAACTACTCAACATAATTTAATTTATAATGAACAGGCCTATATTCAGTCAAATGGGTCTATAAATTAAATATTTGTTTTAAATTTCACTTTCACAGTTTGCTGAATGTGAATAGGGCTTTCAGGTTTAAGAAAAAGACTAGCAGGAACATTTTAACTGGCTGTTTTTTTGTTAACTTACAATGGCTCGGTCTAAGTCATCACTAAAGGGCTAACCATGAGATCCAGAGAGGAGAACCTACAGAGATGCAGGTGATTCAGGGTGGGGTAGTTTAGTTAGGTGATGTGGGATTCCCCTCTGTATGCTGTGAATATGTTTTATTACCATTAGTTAATAAAGAAGCTGCTTTGGCCCATGGCAGGGTAGAATATAGGTAGGCGGGAAAACTAAACTGAATGCAAGGAGAAAGAAGGCAGAGTCAGGGAGACGCCATATAGCCACTGCTGGGAATAGACATGCCAGAACCTTACCAGTAAGCCACAGCCTCATGACACTATACAGATTAATAGAAATGGGTTAATATAAGATTAAGAGCTGGCTAGGAATATGCTTGAGCCATTGGCCAGTGTTGTAATTAATAGAGTTTTTGTGTGATTGATTATTCAGGTCTGGGTGGCAAGGAAGCAAAAACACAGTCTCCAATTACATTCGATCAATTGAAATTAGCTTCAGTAGGAAGTTCTGAAAGGTTTTAAGCACCTTAGATGTGACTGTAATATATGCTGGCACAAGGTGCAGGTTTGTGCATCCAAGTGTTCCAAGAAGAGACATGGAATTAGGAAGAGGCAAGACCCTGTTAGGGTGATTGCAGATGCTGAAGACAGCAGGAGTAGAACTTGGGAGGTGGTAAGAACTCAGGCTATATGATGGCTGTAGAAAGGTTTGAAGGTGGTGGCCTAGGGTGCCACCCTGAATAAAGTAGTTTTAAAGACCATGACAGTTCTAAGAGTCATTAGCTTCAAAGAACTCAGTACATCACCCCAATGGTGTAAAGGAAGAGACGAGCCAGAAGAGTACCTGTGTTCTAAGGTTCACTGCCTGTGCTGAAGGTAAAGATGGGGATGAGTAAAGGAGGCTAGAATTAGATCTGAAGGGGTGTGAGCAGCTGTAAAATAATTTGATGCACTTGGGCAAAGGTGTGTAGATGTGACAAGCTGGGCAGGATATGAGGAAAAGACTACTTAGAGGCTTTCCTCTGGACCACAGGTACCGAAGAGGTGACGTAAGCATGGAACGCAGAACCGAGTTGAACAGTTCTAGGTCATAACACCTGTTCTAAATTGACCTCCACTTTCCCCATGAGATTTAGATTTTTATTTGTGTGTACAGGTGTTGTGCCTGCATGTCTGCCTGCACACCACTTGAGTGTGCCTGGTGCCCAAAGAGGCTGAAAGAGACTGGAATAACAGATGACAGTGAGCCACCACATGGGGACTGGAGATTAAATCAAAGTCCTCTGGAAGACCTCTTAACTGATGAACCATCTCTCCAACCCTGAATTTGGATTTTTAAATATGCTTTTAAGTTTATTTGAGCAGAGCAAGGTGGTACAGGCCTATCCATCACTGACACAGGAGAATTACAAGTTTGAGGCCGCCTTGGGCTAAATAGCAATAGTCTGTCTCAAAAGAAAAGAGGAAATTGAGTGTGATGATGCATGTCTTTAATCCCAGCACTTGGGAGGCAGAGGCAGAAAGATCTCTGCATTTGAGGCCAGCCCAGTTTATATAGTGAGTTTCTGGGCAGCCGGAGCTACATAGAGAAACCCTGCCTCAAAGGAAGAAAAAAATAATTCAAATTATCTTGCTATGAAGTAAACTAACGTGTGTAATTAAGAGCTGTAGAGTGATGAGAAACGTGGAACATTCCTCTTCAGTCATTCCCATCTGACCGTACAATGCTGACAAACCTACTGGTAGTCAAAGAAGCATCCAAACAAGCGTGACACAAAGCTGTGCAGCTTGCTTATCCAGGATCACGGGTCTTCAAAATATTTGGCTAAAGGGTATTTATTGATGAAGAGACTGGCAGCTAACCCACCAGGTGGCGATTAAAGGCAGTAAAAGCTCCAACTTCTGTGCTTGCCAAAGACCAGCCTCTAATGTCTGTTTTCCAGAATTCTCTCTTAATGAGGAAGCCAACTGGCTGTTTTCATAGGGCCATCTGGAAGCCTGGAAGTGTCACAGAAGTTTGTTAGCCCTTTAGATGTCGACTTTGTCCACTTGTCTGCTGACAGGTGGCGACCTTCACTGGGGTGCATACAGCAAACCATGGCGTTGGGTTTGACTCCTTCCTGCAGTCAGGCAGAAATGCCATTCAGCCTCCTACACCTATGGTCTGTTTTAGTGACCACTTGGCCTTTCTTGCCATTTGGTGAGAGCTATTCCCCTCAAGTCCCCCGCTCTAACCTGCCAGTTCCTAGTCTTTCTTAACCTGGCTGTAACTTTTGTGATCTCATTTGATGACAGCTTTAGGTAGTGTCAACTCTGCGTTTCTTTGTTGAGAACCAGAACAAAATAAAATACTCTGTAGCATCCTTCAGGTTGCTAACTGCTACCTTTCCTGGCTTGAATTATTATTCTACTTAATGGATGTGACAGCAAATCATAATGGGAGAAATTTGGAGTCTGGTGTAAAGCCCAGATTTGGACCTCTTAACTGCTATGTCATTTAGCAGCTATGAAGCCATGTGGTAACAAACCCCCCAAAGAAACTCAGTCGATCTCCTTGCAGTTAAGATATACATACATACATACATATAAATCTGTGTGCAATGCACTTACAAATCTTTACGCCACATTGATGTGCTATGCTGCTCGATTAGGGCAATTTACTTGTATAAAAGGATCTTTGAAAATTAACTTGGATCAGTTTTGACAGTTTTTACACTGAAGGTACGTCACAGAAGTGAGTTTCAAATAGCGTCTGATTATCCCCCTAAATAGTTTGGGCCGTGTTTTTTACTGACAGAAAAATAACCAGATTTAAAGAATCTCTCATTTTTATTTTATCAGACTAATGGCAAGGCTTGCTTGGTATGTCTGTAACTTTAAATAACAGGGCTGTTCGTTTGTGGGTCTTTGACTACCAAAAGCACCCGGCACTGGGACTGTTTTACTGAAGGATCATCCAGAGGCAAGTTGGCCCTCTTACACTATCTTCCTTATGTCACCAGCCACAACTTTGGGTTTGGTGGGTACTGCAGCATGCACCTGTGCAGGCGGGACCGAGGCTGTTGAGAGAATAGAGAGAATCGTACTGCTCCCTGCAGAGAAGTCAATGTCCAAAAGCCCGCAGTTGGCAGCGAGGTGGACTGGACAGCTCACGCTAGGCTGCTGGTTTCCCTGTGTCCCGTCATGCGCGTCTCCAGGAGTTGTGAAATTAATTTGTAGAATAAGGTAAGACATGAACCCAGCCTCGGTCTTGGAGCAGTACTGTACTGCGTCAGTACAAGGGTGCATTCGACCAGGTGGGTGCGTCCCAGGGGCTCCAGCACTTGCCTGTCCATCGGCAGCTTCGCTTTGCTTGGGTTCCTCCGAAGTTACGGAGGTGCAGGGGAGAGGAGGAGCCTCGCCTAGGGCGCCTAAGTGATTGGCTATCCGGGGCCCTTGGAGAGGGCGTGTGGTCCAGCCATGGTAGAGAGGGGCGGAGCGGCCACTGTTCCTACTACCGCCGCCACCAACACAGTCGCAGCCACCGCAGCCTCGGCCCCTGGGCAAGTCGTGTTGAGCAGCGGCTTTCTAGGTCGGGAACGCCTTTACTGATCTTGCTCTGTACCCCACCGGTGCCTGGCAGCCAAGCCCCTGTGCGTGGTGTTTCGCTGGATCTGAGGTTTTAGTGCACGTTAAGTCCCTCGGGTCTCACAGACCCCTACCACTATGCCCCAGGAAGCTGCACTTGGCACCCTGGTGCTATTGCTGCTGCCACTGCTGCTGCTGCTCCCCTGCGGTACTGGGGTGCTTGGGGTCAACTCGGATGTTGCCTTGGACTCCTGGGCTTTGGAAGGCGAGGAGGGCACGGAGCAACAGCTGCATTACCACGACCCCTGCAAAGCCGGTAGGTACCACTGCTGTCTGGCAGAAGTTTTTCTTTGAAATGCAAATGAACGGTGGGCAAGGAGGACCACTCTGCTCCTGGGAGATGCCCGAGGTTCCCCGGGGTTCCCGGGAGAGGGAGGACTATGTCCACCGGGAACCTGGTCCCGGTTAGCAGGACACCTCGGGTGGCTGCTGCAGGAACGGTCCCAGAGCAAAGGCTGTGTGGGGAAAGGTGGGTTCTGGTTGCCTGTCAGCCACTCGGCACCGGCTACCTCCGGACACCGCAGGAGTCTAGCCTGGCTAGGCATCGCGCTCCCAGCTCTGCTGGAGTAGCTGGCTTCATTGGTGTTCACAGCAGTTGGAAGTGTCCCGCGAAGTTTCCCAAGGTCTGTAGTTACTCTTAGGAAGAGATTAGAATCAGACAGAAAAACTTCACGCGGGAGGCAGAAGGAAGAGTTGCCTAGGGAGACCGCTCACGACTTAAATTGCTCCTCCATCCTTTCCCGCAGTCCCCTCAACACCCAACTGAGATGGAAGTCAGCAGGTGCTTTTAATTCCACCAGGAAGCTGCGCCCTAGAACAGCACCCGGCACACCGGCCTTGTTAGCCAAACCCGCCCTAGCTCTACAGTTCCAGCTACCAACCCTCTTGGATCATCGGGGATGTGTGGCGAAGGGTAGAGGGGAGTGACGAAGCACCCTAGAAAAGGTTCCTTAAGTGTCCCTTCGGGGAAGAATCCAGGCTCATTCAAAGTCAGGAGCTGGACGGTGCAGTTCCCAGACCCCGGTGGTGCTGGATTTAGATTACCTTGAGGCTGCTCCGGGATGGTGGCAGGGAGCCGGGAGTAGAGTTTCCCCCTGGCCACTGCCCCACCTGTCTCACTTCCCAGTGAGCAAAGATAAAGGATAGGAGGCAAGAGGAGCCCTGAGGATATTCAGGGGACCAGAGTGCTTCCTGTGGGTACAGTGACCCTCCCCCACCCAGGTCTAGGCCAGTCCCCCATTCCCTCTCGTCATGGAGCCCTCTGCCAGAGTCTGTTTTCTCATCTCTAAATTGGAAGATAAATAGGAGGCTTGTGGGAATTTTTTGCCAGTTGAACGAATGGGGTTGTTGTCCTTATTTTTATTATTACTGTTGTAGCTCTAGTGTGTAGGCTGGAGTAGCTTCACACGCCTGTCGTCTGGGGAAGATGAGGTTCCTACAAGAGCCTCGGAAGTTCAAGAGACCAGAGGATCCTATGCAGGCTGAAGGTCAAACTGGGTGTGGGGGACCCGGTCTTATCACCAAGAAGACCCCTGAAGGATATCTTCCTATTGGCTACAGATAAAGCTTCAGTTGGGAAGTAGTCAGAAAGGGTGGTTTCCAGGTTAAGTGAAGGCTCACCACCATGGCCTGGCTGTGACATCCAGCTCTTTGTGGGCCCATGCTCGTGGCCAGGATGATCTCCTGAGCACTGTTAGAATGGTGTCTTGGTTCTCAAAAGGGAGCACTTAGTCTTGAAAATAAGACGGGGGTGAACAGGACCAACGGTCTCACTTGCCAGCTCCTGGACCCTGGCCGAGTAGAGCTGCCTCTGAGGTGGTGACTAGGGCCAGCAGGGAGATTAGTTTAGGGATTAGGCTGGGTGCCTCCTGTACATAGGATGCTAGCCTAGATGCTGTAGATCCAGAGAGAAAGGAGCAGCTCTGACCCAGAGCTCCTACCTGGTCTGAGCCTCCAAGGATAACCCCGAGGCAAATTTGTCAGGGGTTGTCGAGCGGTTTTAGAGAAAATGCTGGGTAACAATGGCGTGAATGCTCTGACTGTCCATAGGTAGGATGGGGTAGGCAGGCAAGGCTAGAAGTAGAGAAGCCTTGCTGTGGGTCACTGACTTTAAAGCATCATCGGGGCCCCACCCTTACTCCAGCCCCACCCCACTGAACTAACCTGATGCTAAGAGCAGCCAGAGGAGAGGGAGGACAAGAGAGACCTACAGCAAGAAAGCAACACAGTCCGCCCATTCTCCTGGGAGTTCTCTCATCTGGAGATCACCCTATGGAAGGCCAAAAATAGGATGGCCTAGTCCAAAATCTCAGTGGAGTAGCAGCTTCTCCACTAGGGGGAACCGCACCTCCTGGCAGCATGTTTAGAGCTTCTCTTCAGAAGCCAGCCCCAGTCCTGGTGAAACTCCAACCTGGAAGCTCTGGCCAGAAGGCCCACCCACTCCTGCCTGGCCCTGCGGCGGCGAGGGGTCTTCATGCACAAACCTTCCCCACCTGTTCCTTCCCTGGTCTGCGTCTCCATTCCTCTGTGCATCTGAACGCAGAGGGGACAGTCCTGGTTCTGTTCCCCACCCATCAGTGGACAAGTTCTGTCCCCCCCCCCCCCCCCGGCCTCAGCTTCTTCCCTGTAGAGTGAACATATTGAATTTGTTAGGCTGTAAACAGACAGATCTGGGAAGCTTCTCCATTTTTAAAAATTACAGTTTTCTTCATTTATGCTGTGTTCGGGTGGGGTTGCGCTGGAATGCCACTGCATGCGTATGACAATCAGAGGATAACTTTCGGAAGTTGATTCTCTCCTTCTCCTGTGTGGTCCCTTATCGAACTCGGGAGCTTGGGCTTGGCTTCCCCTTTATGCCATCTTGCTACCCAAGAAACTTGACCTCCATAACCTGTCTTACCCTGAACCCACATGACACCATTCAGGTACTTGTGCTTGAGTCCCGTGCCTCCTCCCTGTTCAGTGTTCTATGGTTCTGTGACTTTTGTTCCAGCCCAGCCAGCAAATCTGTGTGAACTAGTAAGTGCCGCGACCATTTTCCATGTCGTATTTACTGTGCCATCGCGTCCTGTGTGCTGCTTCCACCGCTTAACCCTTAGCCGCATCCGCCTGCTCTGCCAAGTACAAGCTACACGACCTGGGGCAAGTCCTTGCTCTCCGGGTGTCTTTATGTCCTCATTTGTGGATAGGAATAATTTCTGACAGATTAAAGTACACAGAACGATAGATGTGCCAATCACTGGGTACCTTATAAACAGACTTTCGAGAAATGTGTTGAAAGAACATCTTCATCCCTGAAGCTTTTGGTGCCATTTTAAATTGTCAATTCTAAATTTACTAACAGTGGATGCTGCAGAGAGGGTGGTTGCTAAGTTGGATGATGGGGGAGTGGGAACCCTCCTGGCACGCAGCTGGGGAGCAGCCATGGGCTTCTGGGACACCGTGTTTGTTGGTTCATAGCTCTGTTACTGTCCTTTCCTTAGGTGTTGCCCACATAGGCAGGCACTACATAAGAAACCACAGGCAGTCACAGCATCTCCACGCTGGCAGGACTCCTCTTGTCTGCCTGCCCCCATTCGTGCTTCCTCAGCTGAGTCAAGCCAGGAGCCTGGCTCCTCGCCCCATCCCTGCCCCTGCTGTCTGTGTGGCTGGGGACCATGCTGTCACCTTCCTGTGTGTCACCCTCCTTATCTGCAAAAACGGAGGTGGAAGCCAAATCTTTTACCTTGCAATGTAACCAGGAACCAGTCTTAGCTGGCTTCTTTAGGAAGCAGAGCCACAAACAAGGACCTGTGTGTAGACATTTGGAGACTGAGACAGGAACAGCTGGGAAAGAGCGGGGCACAGGAGACAGGAAAGGAGGCTTTCAGTGAGGGTACCTTATAAACAGACTTTCGAGAAATGTGTTGAAAGAACATCATCATCCCTGAAGCTTTTGGTGCCATTTTAAATTTCAGTGGGATTCAGACGGCTTCTCGGGGCGGTGACCTTGGGACCCTCCAGGACCTCTTATAAACTTCCAGGTGCCTCCTAAAACTGTCCACCCAGAGAATGGAAGACTGAAGTCTATCCAAAGCTGGAGCCTTTGTCCTTTACTTCAGCTCCCTGCTTTATGTTTGGGGAAGAATCCACCCCCAATTAGATGTAGAACAACCTCACTGCCATGCTATTGGGTTCCTGCTTTGGTGGATTAAGAACAGATAGGGTGGTGTGTGTGTGTGTGTGTGTGTGTGTGCGCGCGCGCTAGAAAGACTTGCAAGATAGACCACAAGGGGCTGGAATCCACCTGATGGCTCACCCTCGTGCCTGTTCATTGGATTGGTGGGTAGAGATTCTCGGGTTGTCTTCCCATGTGGCCGGGTGGTAGGCTCCTTCACGGCACAGCCACTGGATGCTAGGTGGGTCTGAGAGAACCAGATGGAGGTTTCAGTGTCTTTGATGACCACCTCACATCCTCACATCCACCACGATGACAAGCTTCCACCCCATTCTAGGGACGAGAATGTGACTCCCTTTTACTAGTGGTGGCGCGAGCCTTTAGTCCCAACACTTGGGAGGCAGAGGTAGGTGGATCTCTGAGAGTTCGAGGCCAGCCTGGTCTACAAAGCAAGTTCTAGGACAGCCAGGGATGTTCCACAAAAAAAACCCTGTCTCAAAAATGAAACGAAACAAAACACCAGGTGGAGTTAAAGAGACCGTTGGAGCCAGTTTTGGAAAAATGACCTGCTACACTTTTGAGGCATTAAGTGGGTTCTCTAGATTTAGGGATGGTTCTGAAGTAGAAAAGTGGGGAGAGAGGCAGTGGATGCATGCGGCTTCCCAGAGTTGATTGGAGAGTATGGACGCGGGTCACCAAAACTGTCCACAGGAGACTTGGGTGAAGCAGAGCTTCTTGGACAGCCTTTGAACTTATTAAATCCAAAGAAACTGGCTGCCAGCCTGCTTACTCTTTAGCTGGTGGCTTGGCAAATGCCAAAGGCATCCAGCAGCTGTGAACTGTGGATTCAAATATGATATGCAGAGTTGCTGGCCCATGATGGCTTGAGGCTCAGGAGCCAGAGTGAGCGTTACGGTGGGGCAAACGGTTCATGGCTCAGTTTGGGGTATCCCCAGCCCCTGCCCGTAATTTCACATCTCACCTCTGTGTGGAATTTGGGCTTTCACTCTACCTTGTCATTTGCTTCAAGATACCTTACCGGAGAGGTCTTTTTGAAGGTTCACCAAGAGACCTTCTGGGCATCTGCTATCAGCAGCCCTTCCAGGTCCTGATGTGAGGCCAGCATATTCAACTCCATGAGGTCTGGGGTTCAGTCTCTGTGCCTGGTACCCAGGGCAGCATCCAGCATTCACTGTGGTGTTTGTCAGTATCTGCTGGAGGAGGGAGGTAGAAAGGATGCTGGCCTTAGGTGAACAGGGTTGATGGCTGAAGAAACCATGCATTTGCCCTCAGTCTGAGCCATGCAGCAGCCCTTCCCAGAGAGTGTCAGGAGAGGAGGCAGGGGGACAGTAGTTCAAGAACTTCATGGCAGGGCCAAGGACCCTGGTTTTCTGAAGCAGGGTGAAGCTATGGAGGGTCCCCCTATAGGGCTCCAGAGGCACGTGCCCTGGTGAGAACAGCTGGCACTTTTACATCTTTCTCTGCATGCTCTCCTGTCATAAGGTCCTCGCTGATGAGCAGATGGCTGATTTAATGGAATTAAATTTCTCCAAGGCCTTGTTCGTTAAATGCCTTTCCAGCCTCCAGACAGGAGCAGCGTCTGGTCCACCTGTCTGCCTTTCTGTGAGGCTATGCAAGTGTGAGGAAGTTACTTGACCTCTCTCATCCTGTTCCCTCACTTGCAAAGAACTGCTCATGCAGTTTTCAGGGTTGCTACAGGACTAAGTGAGAGAAGTTTTATCAGTTTCTGAGCCTATTTTCTGGCACCAGGGGTACCCAGTGATGAACATTTACGCCATCAGAGGACAACGCAGATGCTCGTGAGCACATCCCGGGTGCTCTTGAGGAAATGCGGTAGAGTGATCGACATGTGTGCAATACGTGATTTCACATTGCCTCATTGCGTCATCAGAGTTGGGGATTCGTTGCTGTTAAACAGTATCTCAAAAGTAAAGGGTTTTGTGGCTAGAGACGGCTCAGCAGTTAAGAGCACAGTTGCTCTTCCAGAGGACCTATGTTTGATTTGTAGGACCCAAATAGTGGCTCATAACCATAACCATCTATAACTCCAGTTCAAGGGATCTGATTCCTCTTTTGGCCTTTGTGGGCACTTACAAGAAGTGCCCGAGCAGAAAAATCCCCATATACATAAAACAAAAATAATTAATTTAAAATTAAAAATTATGAAAACTATTTTTACAATGTTAAATGAAGGGTGTATTTCATGCCATATTCATTGCATTTCAATAAAGCAAACAAAGACTGAGAGGAGGAACTGTGTCTAGGGAGGAGACTTATACCTTGGCTCCTGGGTGAGGGTCTGCTGATGGCTCAGTGCTCAACTCGGGGCAGATGCAGTACAGACAGCATCAATGCCCACTGGAACCTAGGGCTCCCACCAGTAGCCAAGACTTCTGTTGGATAGGCAGTGTCTGGGAAAGGGGTGATGAAGATGGGGAGCCTGGTGGACCCCTCGAAGGTAGGGCTACTCTAGGAGCCCAGTCCCAGCAAGAGACACCACCCTATGCCTCTCAGCATCACCCCCAGAGGAAACATGCAATGTGGGGGCTGCTACTTTGCAAGAGGGGAAACTGAGTTTCGGGCATGGACTTTCTGTTTGCCATCAATGATCCTTTAACTTTCTACACCATCTCTGTGGGCTCAGCCTACGTTTAGTGGGCAGAAATGTGCTCTGGAACATCAGAGGTTGCCTCCCAGGTCATACATGAGTGGAACTTACCCTTTCCTGTCCACCCTGATGGGCTTTGCAAGCCTCTTCCTAGGGGCAGTGCCCTGCCATGGGTAGTCTCTGATGTTAAAGGTCTAAGATCTTGTTGGACCTTAAGACTGTAGAGCCACCCAGACTGGACATGGTTGGTTCAGCGGGAAGATGTCTTTGGATGGAAGCCAAATGTACATAGCGTTCCATAGTGCTTCTGTGGTCAGTCATTGGGCTGACTCCTCCCTCAGGACCCACCCTCTCATGCACCACACTTAGCCCAGTCTTTCTATTTCAGACTTCCCGTGCCGCCCTGTCACTTACAGTGAGACTTTGAGATAGTCCTTGGCTTTTAAAAGCTCCATTTCCTCAAACCTATCCTGTGGTTAACAGAAGCCTCTGTAAGCAGGCCATTGTTATCTGAGAGGCCCTCGAGAGTATGTCGCGCATAGAGAAGCACTCAGTGAATGTGAACACCTGTAGACTCATGTGGCTCCTTAGCCACCTGTCACATCTCCAAGTGTGCCTCTTTAATCTGTTCGTGTGATCCCTCGGTTTCTATCACAAGCAGATAGCTGGGATGAAGCAGGAAATGTTTCTGTACAGGAAAATGTCTGAGTTCAGAGCTAAGACCCCGAGGAGACCTGGCTTAGCTTGCAGGACAAATAAAACACTATATTAATATTGACTATATAGGGTGTCTAGGCAGATTGCATGATTATATATAGATTCAGGAGAACACTTAGAACATGGGAGATATTAGTAGCACTATTGTTTGTATAAAATATCATTTACTGAAACCCAGCAAGTCTTCTGAGTGGCAGAAAACCCAAAAGCCGAACAACTTTAAGAGTTCCGTGTCTTCTTGTCATACTGGTGATGTAGTTGAAGGACCTTTACCTCAAGCCTGCAGTCAGCCACGAACCTCATTAGCTCATTGAAGGGGTTGAGCTGAGAGCTCGCCAGCAAGCCATCTAAGAGATCAGCCCCAAGTCTGGGGACAAACAATGGGACCTGGCTCCTCCTGACCTCTCACCTCCAACCTCCAGAGAGCACAGGAACCAGTGAGGTTGTGGACCGCAGCCCATCTGACGGTGGTGGCGTCATCTTCCACCGAGACCTTGTCAAGCAGTCTAAGAGGCTGACACTTACGACCCCTTACAGCAGTGCTTCTCGCCCTCACCATGGCTTCCAGGTGGAAGAGTGACGTACTGACTCTCCACTGCAGTTCCGCTTCAGAGCTCAGGCCACGCCTTATGTTTTAGAAAGCACCGTGCACCGGCCTCCCACGTAGAATGGGAGATTCTGTGGAAGCCTGTGGGGTATGGCTTGGGTTTTTAGGCTCTTGTTGGCACTGCAGGACATGGTCTAGGTGCTGTCCAGGCAAGAACCTGGGCTGGGACATTTAACTTGTCAGTGCAGGAACAATGATGTCAAACCCCTGCTGGGGACCCCTCTTACCCACAGTCAACAAGCATCGCTATTGTGCTCAGCATCAAGGCTGTCAGGATGCCACAGGCTAGCTCCCTTTCCCTGACCTTTTTTTTTTCTATCTTTGCCTGGATCTTGATAAGGATGAGAGCATTCTAACCTCCAGACACTCCTGGTTCCAAGGCACTGGGAACAATCTGTGAATAAATGCAAGATCTTGAAACGTATCTCTTCTCTTTTCCCCCATCCTTCTTCCAGAAGGCTCGGGGCAGAACATGGGTGTAAGGTCAGGCGGGAGAAAGGATCTCGCCAGGCTCCCTCTGAAAAAGGAGAGGATGGAGTTGAGCCAGCTTCCCAGGGAGGCCCTGGTTTGGAGGGTCAGTTTAAAGAAACATCTTATCGAAGGCACCATTCTTGCCGTCCAGGGTGATCCTACTACCTGTGTGATTGGATCAAATTTCCTAACCTCTCAGAGCCTCAGTTTACCCCTTTGGGAAAATGAGAATGGCATTCAAGTCCATCATGGGGGTTTGTTTGGTGTTTCCATGTGGCAGTTCCTGGCTTGAGTTTAGTGTGCTGTCCTTGGTAGCTCTTTCTCCACCGTTACAAGTTTCTGTTACCGTTTCCCCTTTAAGACTTTCCCCATGAGTGACAGTCTGAGCTTCTTGTGTGCATTTCTCTCCCCCTCTCAAGGCCGCAGAGTTCTCTCGGGATCCACAGCAAGTGACAAGTGTTAATTTCCTGAAGCGAGGAGAGGGTGGCAGCTACCGCTATGCATAAGAGGTTTTTCCTGGTACCCACTCAGTCTGCTCACAATCTACTTCTGCCTGGATGCAAACCTAGCAACAAGAGCCCAGCTTTCCTGCTGATTGGTTAGCGATCTATCTGTGATCACGCCATCCTCCAACCACTCCTGCCAATTACCAATCAATATTCTCAGGCTCGCCTGCATGAGCCCTCGAGTGTTGGTGTTGAGCCTGGGTCTGCCTGCTTCACCAGCTGGGCCATTTAGCTCCCCTCCTCATGCTTCAGTTTCCCCCCATTTCCCTCCCACTTGGGTTACGGGTGGGAGCTGATGTGAGTCCCTGAAGCCTGTCCTCACAGGAAATGTCAGGCTACCAGCTCTTCAACGTCCCTTCAGGTCCTGGCCAGGTGTCCTCCCTGTCAAGTCAGCTCTAAGTTCTTTGCCTTTCCCCATTGGCTCAGGAAGTGGTCCCAGGTGCAGAATCCACCTACTCCAGCTACTTTAGCTGGAAACCAGGTTGCAAGCCCAGCCACTTGACTTTCCTCGCCCTGCCAGCTTTGTGTCTAACTTTGGTCCTGTCTCATTTGATCCTAATTGCTGTCCACTTGTTCTAAGCCCCTGCCAGCTCCTTTGTCCTTTGTGGGCTCCTATACTCCTCAAATCAAATCTGTGCATGCTGCAGGCAGAGTGGTCTTTTGGCTTCTCTCTCTCTCTCTCTCTCTCTCTCTCTCCCTTCCTCCTTCCCTTCCCCACCTCTCTTCCTCCTTCCTTCCCTCCCACTCTCTCTTTTATTTATTATGGATTTTCAAGACAGGGTTTCTCTGTGTAACAGCCCTGGGTGTCCTGGAATTCACTCTGTAGACCAGGCTGGCCCCAAATCACAGAGATCCGCCCGCCTCTGCCTTCTGAGTGCTGGTGTTAAAGACATGTACTACTGTGCTCTGCTGGCAGAGCAATCTTTTAAAACTCACATCTGAGCACATTTGCAGAATCAGACCCAGGGTAGGGCTGTTCAGAGCTTCCCAGGTACTTGCGATAAGAATGGTTGATAGTTGTGACCTTAGTTACTGTGCACCCTTTCCTACCTCTCATCTACCACTGACCCATGGGAGCGTCATCCGAGTAGCCTCTGGGGGCCCTCCATGTAGTCAGCTCTGGTTCCTTCTCTCAGACTCAGCCTGCAATCCCTCTATGTCACCTGCCCAGCCCCATATCAAAGCGGATCCTTTTTCTTAGCTTGCTCGTTGCCTTTATTTTTCCACATGGTACCTTTTCTAAATAGAACTGGTCAGAGGGACTGGTGTGTGGTGACTTTCTCAGCAACTGCCCACACACCGGACAATCACCTGCTAGGAGGAGAAACCAGGCTCCCTGTTTCCCGTCACCAGCACAGTGTCAGCGCCTGGTGTCAGCTGGTATTTGTCAAATGAAAACCTGAGTAAATGGGAAACCACAGGGATCCAAAAGCTAGGACTCACCGTGGGACAGTTAAGGAAGGATTACTGGAGAGGGGTGTGATAAGCCCCGAGCTTAGGTTTATTCCTTTTGTGGAATTTGGAGAAGCTGCGGTGCAGGCAGAACATTGGATAGAATAGCAAGTCAAGGGGAGGCCTTGGGAAGCTTGGGACATGATGGAGCTGGGACTTCACTCTGACTTATTTTGAAGGACAATAGTAATAAAATGGAAATAAACTTGGAAAAAAGTGAATGTCAGCCTGAGGCACTTGAACTAAATCTTAGGGAAATGGGGAGCTATTGATTGCTTTTGAGTGGAAGATTGTTCCAATGAAGATATTCAGTACTTAGAAACTGCAGTAACAGGGAACATCTAGCCCTGAGAGATGAGGACCATTATTATCCTGGGGGTGGAAAGGAAGAGGAGATGGAACAAGATCACACTCTGTGCATGGGAGGGGTCCTGAGCTGAAAGATCATAACAGAAACATGATTAAGGTTATTGAGACATGTTGAGCAAATGCTGGGGCATCTTTGAGATGGAGGAGGGGGAGATTTTAAACGATTTTTCTGAGTTATACACCATGGTAGAATATAGGAAGGACTAAAAATGCCCAGCCATCCCACTTCCTAGAGGTGACGGCTGGAAACATGGTATATATGTGCTTCCAGACCCTGTGTGTGTGCCTCTAACAGGAGCTCCCTTTTCCCTTTTCCTTTTCCCTTCCATATGTGCCTCTAACAGGAGCTCCCTTTTCCTGAACCTACTGAACCTTCAGCTCCATTTTCTTGGAGCCATGAGCCTCCCTCTATGGCAGTGAAGATGCTTATGTAACAGACTTATATAGCTTCAATTTAAGTTGTTTTGTTCATGGTTGCATAGATACATCATCATTTGTTTCACAAATCCCCTTTGTGAGACGTACAGATTCCCCCGCCCCAACAATCATTTTCCTTTTCTTTTGTAAGTGATGATTCTGGAGTCATCTCTGTGCCTGAATATTTGTTTCCTGCAGGCTGGGGAGTGAGTCCAGGCAGGGCCTTGAGCATGTTACAGAAATACTCTCCTCATAGTTTAGTATACATAGTTGATAACCCCAAAAAGGGGACAAAAAGAGGCAGAGAGACCCCAGAAGAAAACAGGAGTGCTGGATATAGGAAACAGCTACTAGGAAAAGAGTGGGCTTCCCATCCTGTCCCTCAGGCTGAAATCCCAACTTCTTAAGAGAGGTTGGAGCTAAGGCCCTTGGAGGTTAAAGCTCATGGAGATACCCTGGCTCCCTTATCTTCAGGGGTTGTGCTCCAAGACCCCCAATAAGTGACCAAAGCCACCGGAAGTACAGAATCTGGTCTATGCTGACTTTTAGACCCTACTGCCAAAGTTGATCTGTCTCATGGTTCATGTCCCGGAGCTTCCTTCTCATCACCATTTGTCACTTAACAAGAAAGATACAGACAGCTGTGGTCAAGAAAGATATAGATAGCTGTGGTCAAGAAAGATACAGACAACTGTGGTCAAGAAAGATACAGACAGCTGTGGTCAAGAGAGATACAGACAGCTGTGGTCAAGAAAGATACAGACGGCTGTGGTCAAGAAAGATACAGACAACCAGAACAAGAAGGCTGTGATTCTCTGTTGCTATGGATCTGGTGACCGAGATGGCCCTTAAGTTGCTAACAGGAAGGTAGGGTGCGCAATATCCATGTGTTGGATAGAGCCGTGTGCCACACAGGACAGGATATAGGGATGCCAGATTTTATTACACTATTAAGGTTTTAAAGCACTCAAAGTCTCTTTCTGGAACTTTCTATTTAATTTTTTTTTCAACTTCAGTTGATTGTGGGTGAGGCCATAGAGAAGTGGGCAAACGTACAGTAGGAAGAGGCCTGTTGGCAAGGACTGTCCAGAAGAGACCAGAAGGACTCGGATGGTTGGTCCCACAGGTTCTCCTGAATGTTGCTGGCAACAACGCCTACAGGGGCAGGAGAGATGAGGCCAGCAGAATCTGGGGACAAAGTCTGTCCTCCCTTATTCAGTGTCCCAACACTGTGACAGGCGATAAAGGAAGTGTTATGGCTCCTAGCTCCAGAATGGCAGGACATGAGAGAGCAGGGAGGAGGAGGCTTGATCGGCAATGCATGTCCACAGCTGGACAAAGCTGGACATGCGCTCCTTTGTCACACGAAAGTCTGCAGTCTGAGTCCAGACTCGTGGGAGCCACATCCTGGATACCCTTCAGAAGTCAGGCCCTTCCATCTTCCCACTTACTCTCCATGGGAGAGACCCTGGTCTTCATAGACCAAGATGGCAGCCAAAGCCCACATCACCACCCACAGGTCTGGCTGTGAAAGGCAGGGAGAAGAAAATTCCATAGAGAACACAGGAAGAGGCTTTCCATGTGCTGTGTATGGGCCGTCTCATTGACTGGAACTTGTCACGTGGCCACCAGTGTCTACCTGGTAATCTGTAAGCTTTATCTTCCCGAACACCTGAACTCAAGTCTGAGGTTCTTTTCTCGTGGAAGCCGGGAAAGAAACGGGTAAGCAAAACAGCCCATGCCTCAGGTGGCTGAATGTGCTGGCCCTTTAAGTAGAAGATTCAGTCAAGATAATGGGCCACGGGCTCTGCTGAAAGTGAACCAGCTGTACCATCAGCCTGATGAATGTTGGAGCTGGGAGGAACTGTGTCTATTCAAGAGGTCTCATTTTCCCAGTGAGAACCCTGTGGAGTGGAGGGGCAGTGTCTTATTGACAGTCACGGTGTGTGTGTGTGTGTGTGTGTGTGTGTGTGTGTGTGTGTGTGGCTTGGCTCGAGCTAGGCCCCAGGCCTCCTCTTCTCTCCACCTAGTATATCTTTCCACTCTGCTCACTGCTTAGGTCTCCAGTGGCCTTTCACTTCAGAATGAGTCATGCGCAATTGCGTGTGTAATTTATGGTTCTTTGAAAGATCATTCCACAGTGGAGAGATTGGGACTTATGAAATGTGCTTGGTTCTGGACTCAAGCACACATGGCGTACAATTAAAATCTGAGATGCTCTCAGCTTTTAGGATGTAGGCTGCGTCTTCCCGATGTTATTGAGTAGAGTTGGTGTGGCTTCTGCTGTGGGAGGCGGTGGGTGTGAGGTGGCAGGAAAGTGCATCCTACTGGGATCTGGTAATGAGGAGCATCAGTGGGGTCAGAAGAGTTGCTTAGCCTCCCATCTTCCATCTTAGCTATGGAAAGAACTAAGAGGTTTTCCTCACAGCAGCTATGTGTGTGAGTCTGTCCTGCAGGGACAGGACCACAATGCCTGTTTCATTTTAATGAAGAAGTAGTTAGAAACACAGAGATAGGGAACAGGCTAGAGAAAAGTGAGGTCCCCAGAGACAAGTCAGCTCACCCTGTGGTGAAGAATCAAGGAGGAAGCAATGTTATTGTGCCAGAATCAGTGTGTTTATGTAGGGGGTGGTGGTGGCAGAAGCATGAGATGCCACGGGCAGACCTGGAGCACCCCAGCAGGGAGAATTACCCAGATTCCTCTCTTCTCCTGCACCGTCCTCCGGTGTTTCTTCCTTGTTTGAAGAGACCCCCGGGAGAGTGGGCAAGGGAACTGGGAGATGCGGGTGCAGGAGCAGACCGGCTGGGCAAAGGGCTGAGCAGAAAGCCCAGGTCTGGCTCCAGCTAGTCATTTACCGTGACCGTGATTTGGTTAACACATTCCTCACAGTTTGTGAGTGGAGAAAGTATGGGCGTGTGCAGTGTCCCAGTGCCAGCAGCCGACTTTGCGAGCTGGCTTAGCTCTTTCGAGTGCATCTAAGAAGTCACAAGCTGAGAGGGAGAACTCATGACTTGAAATCTATCTGGATCTTTAAGGCTTAGGCTGGGCCTGCCAACGTCAATCTGCTGCATACCTTTTATAGTTTCAGTTTGCTGACAGGCGTTTTTGCTTTCAGTGAGCCACGCCGTGTCATGGCCACTGACCGCTGTCAGTGACTGTACGATGATTTAGATGAAGGTTCAAGGCGGAAGACCACATGTACCCTTGGGCAAGGTGGCCACCAACAGAGGCCCCAGCTCACATGCCATGAGATGCCAGCAGTTTCTAGAGCTGTTCCTGAAGACTCAGCTGTGTAGGGCGCTCTCCCAGGTCCTGACAGACATCGGCGTCCCGTGGACACTTGGATCCTACAGGGTCTCTGATGCAGACACTTGGTTTAGGGGGTGGTAACTAGATTTATCCTGGAATAAATAGGTAATGGGCTCTGGTACAATGGAAGGTGTAGATGGCCAATACGTTTCCACTAGGACCCTGTCTCCCAGTCAGCGTTGGGCTAAGCGGCTCTATGCTAAGATGGATTGAGAGGCCATGGAGAGGGTCGATGGATAGGAGGGTTGAGACCAATGAAGGGCGTTTGTTCTGGGTGAGAGGAAGCCAGAAGAGGTCTAGGTGTGTCTCCTGCTTGTCATCCCTCGTGTGAGGAAGACCACAGTGGGGAGCTGAGGCCCGGTTTGCCTTCCTGTGCCCTGGCTTCCTCCTGTGGAGAACTAGTGAACTGCTCAGATGGTTTTTACATTTTTCCATCTTAGAAATTCCTGGATGCAAACTTTTTTTTTAAGACTTCGATATAAAACTCACAATGAATCTGTCTTGCCCAATTAAAATATTTACTGCTTCCACTCCTCTCTGCCATATGCTCACAGAGCTCAGCCATCCATCCCTCAAGAAGGCCATTTCCCCAGGAGCAGCTGCGGATTCTGCAGACAGGAGGCTTCCCATACCAAACAGATCCTGCCCTTTAATCGGCACCCAAAGATCCAGGAGGCCTGATTCATACTCGCCTGCTTCCTCCCTGGCCTCGAAAGCCAAACCTCTCTCCACCCACTCGCTCCTGAGCGAGCCTGAAAGCGGAGTGCTGAAATTTAGGGTCATGGTTTCAAAGTTCATGGTCCTGAGAATAAACAAAAAAACTATTGTGGTTGCATAGAGCCGTGGACCCCATTAACACTGTCCATGAATATTTATAGCTGGAGACGACAAAAGAACATAGAGGCCATATTGTATTCCCTAGAGATTTTCCTTCCATGGGGTCCTTTCTCTGCGGGTCACTTTAATGTAAGCTTTGCCGATTTAGTTGCACACTTTAAGCCGATTAACTTTTTACTAAAAAAATAAAAAAAAACCCTCCCTGTTTGTTTGTAGATACACTGCCCTGACAAAGATCCACACAAAACTGCTCCAAACCTGTTAAATCCCTCTGCTGAAAACTCACAGAACTAAAAGCATGGGTAGGATTTCCCTGTAATTCTCCTGCCTCTGGCCCGTCTGCCCCACCTCGGAGAGTTTCCTGAGAGGAACAGTAATAGTTGGAATCCTCTGATTTAGTTCCAGCAGTAACCTGGGCTTAGCCCAGGTGCCCTCTAAGAGTGTCAACAAGGCACCCGGCTGCTTGAGTAGTCTGCCATGGGGACGGGTAAATGACAAACCATAGGCAGATCTCCGTGTGTATCTAAAAGACATTGGAGGAAAGCCAATGGTTGGATTTGGGGTGCCTTAGAGACCAAGGACTCTGTTGGTTCCTAAACTTAAGTATGAATCAGAACGAGGTGTGACAGAGCCTGTGTTTAAATGTGTGTTCCTGGGCCCTGTCCCTGGAGGTGTTGATTTCATCATTTTGATTGAGACCTGGAGTTCCGTACATCAACATCCTCCTCTGGGGTTCAGGGCAAGTGGATTGTGGGCCAGACCTCCATCAGCTTGGAGCTGCTCAGCTGTCTCACTTGCTGATGAAGAAATGCCAGCGAAGGCAAACATGACTTGTACGGGACCATGAACTTGCAAATGTGGTGGAGGTGTATGCTGTGCCCTCTTCATCAGTGTGGGCGTGCTGAGAGAGAGCCCCATCCGGTGAGATTTGTGGTTAGGCAGGGAGAGGATTGAAAAGTTCCCAAGCTCTAAGTGTAGATGAGAGAATCCGGAAAAGGCTGGTTGGGAGACGGGAGGGCAGGAGAGGTCACTGTTGCAGGGTTTCTTCACGCAGAGGCCAGGTTTCCTGGGGTTTGGAGAAAACCACTGGGGAAGGCATATGGCCAAGAGACTCTGGGAAGGCTGGGGGCTGGCTGATCTATGCTATCTGGGAGCTAGTGAGGCGCAGCTTGTTGAGTGACTGGTGCTGACAGCAGCTTTGGAGGGAGTCTCCCTCTGCCTAGTTGGACTCCCAGACCCCCAGCTCTGTAGGTCTGGCACCCAGACTCAGGCACCTGGTTTCATTCAACACTAGCAGAATCCCAGCGTCTCCAAGACTCAGAGAAAACTCCAGTGGGGAGTGTCGTGAGGGATTTCCAGGGCCACCTTCCTGCACTCTGTCCCCTCTAGCACCTTCCCAGCTGTCTTGGCCATGCCAGGCGCTCATCTGAAACAGAGCACTCTCTGCTAGGCCCACCCAGAATCCCAGTTCCAGGAGCTGTCTCTGTGTGGGAACAGAGAACTGAGCTCAAATCTGGAAGCAGAGCCAAGGGTCTGATTTCTTCTAATATCCTCACGATGCTCCCCCCATCAGGACTTCTTCCGGGAGATTCACTCGTTCTGGCAGTGGGGGAGAATATGTACATGGATGGAGTGGCAAGCCATGATGTACTATTCCAAAGTGAGGGGCCCTCCAGGACCCCTGTACACTGGCTTCTCTCTTAGCCCTGGATCTCTGCTCACTATGCCTGGTCTCCTCCTCCTGCTCTTGTTAAACCTCTCATTTCCTGTGACCTCATGTTCCTCCATCTTCAGGAATCAATGTTGCCACGCCCAAAAAAATACAGTTAGCTTGGCTTCACTGGGGCAACTTCTGTTCCTGCCCTGACAGAGATTTGCCATTTGTCGCCTCTGCACGCCATTCCTTTGGCCAGTGTGCTTTTAACTGTGTCCCCTGCCCAGCTCTGCTCGTTTCCCCATTCCTTTGACGAACTGCCTGGTAGCTAAGGAGCCACACCTTAGCAAGTGTGGCTGCTGCTGGCATCATAGCCGAAGGAGGTCTTCCTCTGCCTGCCTGGGGACAGAGAGAGCACTGCTGTGGATGGAGAACAGGCAGGATGTGGTGCTACGCCGGCTACACTCTGGGGTGGAAGATGATGCCCAGCAGGACTCTAACCCAGCAACATTTCGCTTGTGGGCCTTCCTCCCTTATGGCTACAAGGGGCAGGCACACATGATTACCCCAGGAAAGAGCAGACATCAGGAGCTGTGATAGCTATGCACCTATCACCACAGCAGTAGTGAGCTGGAGCTGCTTCACCAGCTTGTGAGAGAGCCTTTATACTCCGCCTCCAATTCCACCATCGCCGACTAAAACGGGCTTCACACCAGGGGATCAGCCAACACTGCCAAGCAAGGCTATAACCACTCCAGTCCGTTGCTAAACATCACTACGCCATTACTAAGCATTATTACAAGGTTTGTGTTCGGGGCTGGGGAAATGGCTCAGTGGATTAAAGTGTTTTCTGGGAATCCTGACAACTTGAGTTCAACTTCCAGAGCCGACATAAAGGTGAGGAGAGAACAGATCCCATGAAACTGGCCTCTGATCTCCACATGCATGCCCTTGTGTGTGTATGCCTCCCTATCATAAACACGGGCTCAATAATAATAATAATAATAATAAGTAAAACAAACCTAAATATGTTAAAAAGAAACTATACTTTTAAAAATCAGCCTCTTGTTTATATTTCAACATTTTACACGTACTAACTTTAAAATTGTATTTGAGGAAGAGAGTGAAGAAAGTACTTGAAGCTAACCTCTGACCCCTATGTACAAGCACATACTTGTGTATGCATATCTCCCTCATACATGCACACATCCTTACAAACATGTACTTATGCTGCATACACATGGATACACAAATTTCTTTTGGTCACTTTTTGAAGATTCCTTCTCTTCCTTCTCTCCTCCCTCCCTCCCTCCCTCCCTCCCTCCCTCCCTCCCTATTTTCTTCCTTCCTTTTCTTTTAATTTTTGGAGACAGATCTCTCTGCATAGTCTAGGCTGGCCTAGAACTCACTATGTAAGCCCAAGCTGACCTTGAACTCCTTCTCTCCCAGTCTTTTAACTAGAATCACAGGTGTGAGCCTCCATTAAGGTTTTCTATTTTTTATTTCTGAAAAACATTCTTCCTATTGTAGTTCATTCACCACCTCTTCCTGAAATACTGTTTACTTTATGGCTCAGAATATGATAACCAAACATCACCACCTGTTGGCAACTCTCTGAATTGCAGGTTGAAACTCTAGTGGGTTTGAGGGGACATGAGGGCAGAGGGTTATTTTTATGGAAACACATTTGAAATTCTTTCTATGGTTATGTATTTTCATTGACTTTGCTGTTTTCTTTGATCAGTGCATTTGTTTTCTCTATGGTATCTTTAGAATCTGAGATTCTTTCTTCTATCTCTTGTATTCTATTAATTATGCTTGTTTCTGTAGTCTCTGCTTGTTGACCTAGATTTTCCATATCCAGCTGGTCCTCAGTTTGTGTTTTCTTCCTTGCTTCCATTTCAGTTTTCAATTCTTGAACTGTTTCCATTACCTGTTTGATCGTTTTTTCTTGGTTTCCCAGGGTATCATTTACGTATTTACTCATTTCTTCAAACTTTTTGTTATACTTCTCATCCATTTCTATAAGGGCGTTTTTTACATGTTGTTTAAGGGACTCTATTGCTTTCATAAAGTCAATTTTTTTCTCTTCTTCTGTGTTAGGGTGTTCAAGTCCTTCTGTTGTAAGATCATTGGATTCTGGTGTTTTCATGTTGTTTTTCAGATTGTTGGGTGAATTCTTGCCTTGGTGCCTGCCCATCTCCTCCTATCGATGCTATCTAATGGGTCTTTTTTTTTTAAATATTTATTTATTTACTATGTATACAATAGTCTGTCTACATTATGCCTTCAGGCCAGAAGAGGGCACCAGACCTCACTACAGATGGTTGTGAGCCACCATGTGGCTGCCGGGAACTGAACTCAGGACCTCTGGAAGAACAGGCAATGCTCTTAACCACTGAGCCATCTCTCCAGCCCTCTAATGGGTCTATTAAAACAGGATCAGGTTTCCCTGCTGGCCAGGGGCCCCACTTACAAAATGCCCTCCCTCCGTTTCCCGGTTCCCGCTGCGGGCCAAGATCCCTCTCACCACTCAGAAGGGTCTTCAGGACCAGGACCAGGCTCCCCGTTCGCCAGGGACCTCACCAACAAAAGGCCTACCACTCTGCAGGCCAGCCACCAAAACAGAGAAACTCCCTCTGCCCTCTGCCCCGAGCTCCCAACGCAGCACCCAAACAGGCTAAACTGGGTGATCCCGCGGCCCTGTGGAAGGGAGGGGGAGTGAAGGAGGCCCCTGGGCACAAGCTAGGATGGGTCAGGGAGAGAGAGGTCGCAGCAGAGGAGGAGCAGCCCCAGCGAAGGGTACCAGCCCTCGCAGACTAACCGGGGGATCAAGGGGGTTGGGGAATGCTCCCACTCCATTTACTCAGGAGGGTCTTCAGGGACAGGACCAGGCTCCCCGTTCGCCCGTGGACCTAGCCAATAAAAGGCCTACCACTCTGTAGGCCAGGCCCCAAAAAACCTACTTGATTTAATTGTAGTGGGGCGATCTGCTCTCAGTGTGGGCTTCACTGTTTTGTACTTGGACTATCCTGCATCTGCCCCGTGTGCGCTCCGGTCTCCGCGCGCTGGTCTCCGCCGCTTCCGCTCTGCATTTTCAAGTTCTGACCTCAGATGGCAGAGAGACTGTGGCTCCAGAGTCACGGGTGCTGGGGACAGTCTCTTGTCACTATTACTAGTGATTTTCAGAGTTTAATGTGTATGTAATTACTTAAGGGATCTTTTAAGCATGTAAGTTCTTTCTCAGAAAGACCAGGATGACCTCTGAGGCTTTGGACGTATTTATGTCAAGTTCCAAGATGCTGTCGATGCTCCTGGTCCACGGATAACAGTCTGGCAGTGGAAGACGTGATGGGCATGCCTGGAGAATTTTCTCATAGATGGCTTCCTTGGGTCCCATTCTGTCTTTCAGTAATATTTCAGTAGGTGTGTTTTTTAGATATACAGTCATCCCTCCCTCGGTATCTGTGGGGACTGCTTCCAGAGTTCACCACAGATTGAAATCCACAGAAGCTCAACTTCCTTTTGTCAAATGGTGTCATGGTTGGCACGTAACACTATGTACTTCCTCCTATATAATTCCTGACATGTCATAAATGTTTTATAAATAATTGCTATACTGTAATGCCTAGGGACAACGAGAAGGAAAACAACCTGCACATGTTTAATATAGACACATTGATTTTTTTCAAATAGTTTTTGGATCCAGGTGTAGAACCATTGATACAGAGGACTGACTGTAGACTTAGCTTTCTAGATTTTGTGGAAACAACCATGGATTTAATGTTTTATCTGTTTGGATTTAATTTTGTTGTGTGGAATTCAGTCAAAGTCTACTCAAGTTTTTCTTCATTAGCTAAGCCACCGTTTCAACAGAACCCATCAAAAAGTCTACTTTCCACAGATTTGTGCAACCTAATTTTTCATAGTTTTCTTACATAATCTAGAACCTGATTCTAGAGCATGTTTTATGACAAGGTTGCAGTAGCTCTATCAATTCTCTCTTGACTGTTCTCACATAATTGTGAGGTGGACTTGTAGATCATTTTGTCAACAATGAAAAGTTATTGTAATTTTTGAAGTGTATGAACCTACACATCACCTTAGAGTTCATCTTTAAAATCATAGACTCTCAATCTTGAATATAGTATATTTTTCTTTCGGTGTTACCCAATTTTACAGTTCTTTAGCTTTTAATTTTTGTGCATTTTTTGTGTGTGTGTGTGTATTTGTGTATGTATGTGCCATTTTGAACATGTGAGGCTCAGAGAGCAACTTGTAAGAGAGCTAACTCTTCTATAGTGTGGGTTCTGGAGATTGAAGCCAGGCCACTGGGCTTGGTAGCAAGCGCCTTAACCAATGTACTATCTTACCCACTGCTTTTTATAGTTTACCAGGAGTCTGTATTTATTAACACAGTGCCTACCAAACTTATTTCAAGGTATCTGACTCTTTTTGTGCTTTTAAATAATTATACATATATTATATGTCATAGTTTTTATTACATTCAACTTTATATTTATAGCATGGTCACTAGCCATAGGCAGCAATTTAAATTTAAATTAATCAAGCAAAATAAGATTTAAAACTCAGTTTCTCTTTCATACTAACCACATTCCAAGTATCCAGGAACTGCAGACAGTTAATAGGTACCCCACTGAAGCTCAGATATGAAGCCCCTTTAAAAGGGGCTAGAAGTTTCTATTATTCAGCACTCTGGTGTGTTATTGTGCATACATTAACTTTCAACCAGTTATTTCAACTTATCTCTTGGATTTTCCAACAAAGCAGTTGCCCTGATCAAACTTGTTTTCTTTTCTAAACCAGTGTGAGGCCATCTTCCTTTCTATCAATGAAAGCAAAGCTAGTGGTCATGTGGGAGAAGGGTTACACCTCCCCACTTGTGCCCATGGTAGTCATCACTAATCGATCACAGCACCTCTGTTATTAGAGCCTCCCTCTTTAATGTCTTGTTCTTCTCCATGGAGACCCAATATTAACTACAGTGAGTTGCAGAGAGGGTACTAAAGCCCCTCTCCATGGTTTGGAAAACACATTGTGAAAGGTGTATCGGCGTAAATAAATGCAAGGCAAAAATTAAAGAATATATACAGTTTGAATGTTTAAATAAACTTACAGAACCGAGGTTCCCATGTAGCACAGGAGGTAGGAAAGAAAAGGGCCAGCAGCCTCCCGTGCGCCTGATTTATTCGTGTGCATTCGCCCGAGGCAAACCCGCCCCCTAAAGGGGCTGGCTTAACCCTACATCTCCCCCTTTTGTCTAAATAAGACAGAACTAAACCAAATATAACTATAAACTGATGGAGGAAGGTCATTGGTTAAATAAAAAGAAACTGCTTGGCCCTCATTGGTTAGAAGATAGGTGGGAGGAGTAAACAGAACAGAACGCTGGGAGGAAGAGGAAGTGAGCTCAGACTCCGCAGCTCTCCTCTCGGGAGCAGACGCCTGAGAGAGACACCATGCCCCGCTCCCGGGCAGACACACACCATGAAGCAAGCCGCCAGGTTAGACATGCTGAACCTTTCCCGGTAAGACCGGTGCTCACAGATTATTAGAGATGGGTTGATCGGGATGTGAGAATTAGCCTGTAAGGGCTAGAGCTAAAGGGCCAAGCAGTGATTAAATGAATACAGTTTGTGTGTTGTTATTTCGGAGCATAAGCTAGCCAGGTGGCTGGGGTGCCAGGGACGCAGCCCTGCGCCCATATTACTACAATAAACAATAATAACAAATGATAAATATAACAAACAATATTGAGAACAAAAGTTTTGCTAGACATTCTATCTCAAGGAGTCTAAATAATGTAGAGAGTAACTACAATTAAATAATCTTCAACTCCATCAAAGATCTGAGAAGGGAATAAATATTACTTAACAAATGAGAGATATCCAAAATGTGCGACAAATGACAGAGACAACTGACTACCTGGGCAATCGCCCAAAGTCTCGTTTGCAATGTTGAGTCAACCAACTTTGGCTAAGGCCTAACATAACTGACATACCATTATCAAGTGCAAGGAACTTTCTTAGAATAATCCTACCCTGTCTTGGCAAGATAAGACAATCCTGTTTCATATCTTGGTCAGTAGTTGAGGTATGGGCTTTTCTTAACCCAAAGACCAGTTCTGCCAAGAAGACAAGCTCCCAGTGGAGTGTCTTTGGTGCTCAACGTTCTCTCGGGTGTAGAGTGGTGTTGCCAGGAGTAATTGTGTCTCATTGGCACAGAATTCTAGGTTAGATTAAAGGCCATTTTCTACAGCTCTTCAAAGAGGCTGAAGATTATACTATCTATACTAAATATAATCTCTATGTATCTAAAAGACCTGATTAACCTAAAAATAAATATGACAAACATATAATTCTCAATACCTATCTAATTTGAAAACTAAGAGAATAAACAACTGTGCAATATATGAAGACAATGATCTTCACCTGTAAACAATGTCATTACATATCAAATGTAAACAATGTTATTACATAAATAGTACCAGAGGTAGAAATGTACATTGTGATATGATAGATGTATCCATACAATATAAGCATACTCTTATACAAAAATAGAGGTAGGAACACTCACATTCAATATTCAATATATCAATATACAAGAAACAGTACCAATATAATTTTCTAAAAACAGTAAGTCACAAATACCAATCATCCCATCAAACCAGTTAATCCGCCTTTTTTTTTTTTGAATATACCCCTAATTCCATACAATATCTCCCTATCCCCTCAACCTTACACCAACCACTAAAAGATGTCCCTAACCCTGTGGGCAAACTCTGTTTGGAGAGGGGACGTCGTCCTCTTAGATTGCTTCTAGCTGACATGGGGGCGACGTTCTTCTTAGGGGCCCCTGTGAAAGCAAATGATGGTAAAATTCCCAAATTAACCTTTGACCTAAGAAAATTATAACTAGTCTCTGAGCGTTTTGAGAAGGTCCGGCCAGAGTGTTGTCAAAAATGTGCATCATTCGAAATTGTCTCCTGCAGTTGGTACCAAAAAACAGGTCTAATATTAGCGCTTAAAAAAAAAATTCATGACGTCATAAAAACCAGATTGAGTTGATGTTGTGGGGCCCCATCTTCATCCTGGAAACTTCAAAGATTACTGTAGGAAAATAAGTTGCTTGATATGGGAAATTTAAACATTAACAACAAGGACATATATTGACATATAAAGAAAGACACAGATATGAGGAAAGGCAAAGAAAGTTTATCAAGTATAAAATTATTCTTATTCTGTCCCATTTCATGGCTCCTGACCTG
This sequence comes from Microtus oregoni, assembly GCF_018167655.1. Classification (NCBI taxonomy): domain Eukaryota; kingdom Metazoa; phylum Chordata; class Mammalia; order Rodentia; family Cricetidae; genus Microtus; species Microtus oregoni. The sequence continues at coordinate 19,913,214 of NW_024543071.1, forward strand.
AGACAGAAACTCTGAAATAACTCTTATCAACAGGCTTGGAATTGAAGAGGGACTGAGCCATAGTCCAACTCCAAAACCAGCTCTACACATTTATAAAGAAGTGTTCAATAAAACATATATATATATATAAAATCAATACTTACAGTATGTATACAATTTTATTGTTGATACTTAGTGGGTCATAACTATTTTCCATCCATCAGTAATTAAATATTCAGGGTCCCTTAAATTCTTTGAAGATGAGTATTTTCCTGTGGAGATAAGAAAAGAACCCTGCCCCCAACCTATCTGTAAACCTTACCCTCAGTATGCTCTCCGTCCTTGTGAATGAATTGTTATTTATCTTTTCCAAGTGACTTCTCTTCTTCAAACCGAACCTTTATTAATTTTGACGGTATCCATAATTTTTCCTCACCTGTGGAGATAAGAACCCCTTCCCCAATGCAGCACATCTCCTGGCTTCCATTGTGAGGTCAGCACATCCTTGAAATAAACTGGTTGATTTTGTAGTGGGAGCTGTGGGGCTGCATTCTGCCACCCAGCTCCCGCCACCGGCTAGCTTATGCCTGAAATAACAACACACAAACTGTATTCTTTTAAACACTGCTTGGCCCATTTCTATCTAGCCTCTTCTAGGCTAATTCTCGCACCTGGACTAGCCCATATCTAATATCGTTTGTAGCACCCCAAGGTGTGCTTACCGGGAAGATTCTAGCCTATGTCCATCCTGGGTCGGAGCTTCATCGCATGTGTCTGCCCAGGAGCAGGGAGCATGGCATCTCTTCTGAGGCATCTGCTCCCGAGAGGAGAGCTGTCGAGTCTGAGCTCACTTCCTCTTCCTCCCAGCATTCTGTTCTGTTTTCTCCACCCACCTGTGTTCTAACCTATGAGGGCCAGCCAAGCAGTTTCTTTATTTTTTTAACCAATGACCTTCCTCCATCATGATTTAGTTCAACAGACTTTTCCATTATCCAATGTCTTTCTGCAGCCGTCGTTCCCTTCTCATTAGTGTTGAGAAAATTCAAGGTTAACAAAGCATTATGTAACCTATTTCTGGGGGTGTTTTCCACCCCTTTCTGTTTGCTCAACATATCCTTTATAGTTCGATTTGATCTTTCTATGACTGCTTGACCTGTAGGATTGTATGGTATACCTGTAACATGCTTGATATTGTAATAATCAAAAAACCGTTTCATTTTCCTAGAGACATAAGCAGGACCATTATCTGTCTTTATTTGTGTAGGTATACCCATGATAGCCATGACTTTTAATAAATGAGTGATTACTGAATCAGCTTTTTCTGAACTTAAAGCAGCTGCCCACTGAAAGCCTGAATAAGTGTCAATGGTGTGATGAACATACTTCAATTTGCCAAATTCTGTAAAGTGGAACACATCCATCTGCCAGATTTCATTCCTATGGGTGCCCTTCGGATTAGCCCTGCTGGCAGTGGCGTTTGGTTATAGAAAGAGCAGGTAGGGCATTTCTTTACAATCTCCTTAGCTTGTTGCCATGTAATAGAAAACTCTTTCTTCAATCCTTTGCTATTAACATGATGTTTTTTATGAAATTCAGAGGCTTGTAGCACACTACCAATCAATAATTGAAAAATTTCTGCATTACCTTGTGCTAGATGACCTGGCAGACCCATATGGGATTGGATGTGTGTTATGTACATAGGGCAAAGCCTGTTCCTGATCAAATCTTGAACCTGGATAAACAATGAGGTTAGTTCTGTATCATCAGGTATAAATTCAGCAGTTTCAATATGTAAAATAACTTTCTGCGTATTGCGAATCAGTAACTATATTAATAGGTTCTTTAAAATCTCTTAGTACCATAAGAATGGCATATAATTCTGCCTTCTGGACAGAATCATAAGGACTTTGTTCCACCTTACCCAAGTCTTCTGATTTGTAACCTGCCTTCCCTGATTTATTGGCATCAGTATAGAATGTACAGGCTCCAGATATTGGAGCATCACGGACGATTCGAGGAAGGATCTAAGAAGTTCTCTTTATGAAGTTAAGCCTCTTGCTTTTTGGATAGTTGTTATTAATGCCTCCCAAAAAATTAGCACAAGCTCTTTGCCATGGTTCATTATCTTCCCATAATTTCTTTAGTTCATCAGCAGTGAAAGGCACTATAATTTCTGCTGGATCTATGCCTGCTGGTTGACGAAGTCTCAGCTTGCCTTTTATAATTAACTCAGAGACTTTTTCCACATAAGTTTTCAGTTTCTTACTTGGTTTATGTGGTAAAAAGATCTATTCCAAGATAATATCATCTCTCTGCGTTAAAGTTCCTGTAGGAGAAATTTTTGATGGTAATATGATGAGAATACAATCAAGCTCTGGATTCACTCTATCCACATGTGCCTGTTGTAATTTTTCCTCAATCATTGTCAGTTCCTTTTCTGCTTCAGCTGTTAATTCTCTGGGACTGTTTAAATCTTTATCACCATCCAAGGTTTTGTTCAAATGAATTATTAGATCAGGTGTTATTCCAATAGCTGGTCATAGACTGGAAATGTCTCCTAACAGTCTTTGAAAGTCATTAAGAGTCCGTAGGCGATCTCTCCGAATTTGTGCCTTTTGTGTCTTAATTTTTTGCAAAACTATTCTATAACCTAAATAATTAACAGAATCTCCCTTCTGAATCTTTTCAGGAGCAATTTGCAATCCCCATTTGGGTAAAAGTATCTGTATTTCTTCAAACAGTCTGTTCAAGGTATCTATGTTTGAATTGGATAACAAAATGTCGTCCATGTAATGGTATACTATAGATTTGGGAAATTTCTTGCGTATTATTTGCAATGGTTGGTTCACAAAATATTGGCACAGGGAGGGGCTATTTAACATACCCTGGGGGAGGACAGCCCAATGGTACCTCCTCGAAGGTTGAGAATTGTTATAAGTAGGCACTGTGAAGGCAAATTTTTATCTATCTTCTTTTTGCAAAGATATAGTGAAAAAACAATCCTTTAAATCAATAACTATGAGAGGCCATCCTTTTGGTAATAAAGAGGGCAAAGGAATTCCAGATTGCAGAGGGCCCATAGGTTGAATAACCTTGTTGATGGCCCTGAGATCTGTCACCATTCTCCATTTACCTGATTTTTTTCTTAACCACAAATACAGGAGAACTCCAAGGGCTGGTAGATTCTTCTATATGTCCAGCATCTAGTTGTTCTTGTACCAGCTGTTCTAAAGCCTGTAACTTTTCCTCAGCTAAAGGCCATTGCTTTGTCCATATTGGTTTCTCAGTCAACCATTTTAGAGGCAAGGCTGTTGGTATCTCTGAAGGGACATCAATTGCTTGTTCTTGCACAGCCCGAATGGCTGGTTTTCTCCATTTGTAATATCTTTTAATATTATTCTCAGAAATATAGGCTCTAGAAGTAGCAAGAATGTTAATTTGGGTATTCCATTGTTGTAATAGGTCACAACCCCATAAATTCATTGTAATATTGGCTACATATGGCCTTAATTTTCCTATTTGTCCCTCTGGCCCTATACATTCAACCCATCTCGTGCTCTGCCTTACTCGAGATAGGGTTCCAATTCCCAGGAGCTGAACATTTACATTCTGAAGAGGCCAATATGGATGCCAAGATTCTGGGGTAATGATACTTACATCAGCACCTGTGTCCAGCAGACCAGTAATAAAAATGTCATTTACACACACTCTCAGCTTAGGTCTTTGATCATTTATAGAAGTTTGCCAAAACACACCTAACTCATCTTTCTGATCACTATTGCTTGTAACAGTAGGCATATGGCTTCCTAATTGTCCTGACGAGGCATGTTCTCTGCAGAAACTGGAAATGACTGAACCATGTTTGCCATGTGGGCCTGAGAGGCCCCCCCTCTCATGTTTCCCATCTGTATCAGATTGCCTTGTCTATCTCTTGTAGACCTGCATTCATTCGTCCAATATCTGCCTTTTCCACATCTTCTACATAAACCTGAAGGCTGAGTCTTTCTATTTCTGTTATTTCTAGAAGATGCATTATTATTATTTCTGAAAATCCGTTGTTTACAATTCCTTTTCATATGACCCATTTTGCCACAATTATAACATTTGGTATTCTGGTGTCTCCTTTTACCATTGGAAATTGCTTATTCTACCCATGCTTCAGTGCCATAGTCAAATGTGTCAACATTCAGTGTATGCAAGACCCATTCTTCCAAGGGCACTGATCTGAACTTTAAAGGCCCCAAGATCTTTTTGCATTCCACATTTGCATTTTCGTAAGCCAAAGACTCAATCATTATCTGCCTTGCTTCTGGGTCAGATATCCCTATTTGTACAGCCTTAGTTAGTCTTTGTAAAAAGTCACTAAAGGGTTCTCTCTGACACTGTTTAACTCTGACAAATGATTCCATTCTCTGTCCTGGGTCTTGTACCCTGTCCCAAGCCCTTAAGGCTGCTGTAGTACACATGGAGAGTGTGTTTTCATCCAAATTAGCTTGTTCCTGAGGGTCAGAAAAGAGCCCTTCACCTAGAATTTTATCTAGGGAAATGTCACTTTCCTTCGCCTTTACCTGCTGTTCTAAAAGTCTAGCCTCTTGCCTGAATAAGCATTTCCATTTCAATTTCGGTCCACTCTCAAGGACCGCGGAGCTCAGCTGGAGCCAGTCCGAGGGGGTAGCATCTCTTTAACAAAAGAGGTGTGCATCCCAAAAGTCATGACAGCCTGTTTAATTTCTTTGAGATCATTCATACGGACAGGCTCCCATGTATCTTCCTTGATGACCCTAGGGTTTCTGGAACCAATCACCGTTTCTGTTGTTATTACTGGAAAGGCATGTAGATCTGTAGGTAGAGCTTTGTGGAAATTGTTCCGGAGGGATTTATCCACAGATGTAGTTAAAATTTGCCTTTCTACCCTTTGCCCTTCTTCATCAGAATTTAGAAATTCCTCAATCTTTTCAATTCTATTCACCATTGCTTTTTGCAATGTCTGAATCTCCTGTCCAGAATTATGTTCCAAAGCCTTCATTGAGGATTCTAAAGTATGAAATTTGTCCATTAGAGATAACTTGTCATCTTTGGACATAATTTTTATGGCATAAACCGTGCCTTCTTGTATTGATAATCTTTCCGCCAATCTGTCATAAGCTTTAGACAAAATCCGATTGTCACATTCAGCAGTTTTGATTCTCTCAGTTAATGTTTCAGTTCCTACAGAAAGGGACTGCTGGAACTTATGATCTAATTCAGCTGTTCCTTCTTCCATAGTAATGAATTTCTCCTTAACATCAGCCTGTACCTTTTCTAAATTTTGCTCAGCTAACCGTGTCATGTTAAACAAAGATCTCTTTTCTTCCTGGAGAACTTCAAACTGATTCTTGAGACGATTGTTGTCATTCTCAATAGTTTTTAAACATTCAACTTCTGCCTTAAGAGACTTCATCATTTTTCTATTGTCAAACCATATAGTGCTAAGGAAAATTATGAATCCCAGAAATATTCATAGATGTGGGGTGCTATTTTACACCTCTTGTAAAATCTCCCACATGGTACACTTAAAAAAGCTGTTGAAATCTGAAACAGTAACGTTCTCAGACATTTTATTTATAAAAGAAAAAATTCTTTTACCTGCAATGACCGGTTCCTGCCAGTGGTGCAAAAGAGTCCACTTGAGTCCACGTGGCCTAAGTCTGAAATAAATGACTCAAAAACAAAATTGGAGCAGACACCAGGCTGATTAATAGCAATTGGGCCAGAAAGGGAACAGAGAGAAAGCTGCCAAAGTGAACAAATCAAAGGGACCGCGTGTTTGAGCCGGCTTGCAGGGCCACTGTCACGTGACCCGAGCACCGGCGGAGATGGGAGGGGAACAGGGACTGATCACGTTTTTACAGAGGCTCTTGTGCCACTGTCAGGCAGGGCGGGGCCGGGGAGTGCTAATGCTCCCGTGCCGTTTGACTTTTTAGCAGGCACCAGGAAAGATCGAGTCGCTCAGAATCTCAGCTGTGTCCCCAGCCGTAGTCGGACCAGCTGAAAGGGCACAGTCTGTGCGTCCAGGGAGACCGCCACTGGGAGTGGTGGCCCCAAGAGACTCCGATTTGGGGCAGGTCTCCGCAAAGCCCCACAGGGCAGGCGCCAAATGTATAGGCGTAAATAAATGCAAGGCAAAAATTAAAGAATATATACAGTTTTAATGTTTAAATAAACTTACAGAACTGAGGTTCCCGTGTAGCAGAGGAGGTAGGAAAGAAAAGGGCCAGCGGCCTCCCACGCGCCCGATTTATTTGTGTGCATTCGCTCGAGGCAAACCCGCCCCCTAAAGGGGCTGGCTTAATCCTACAGAAAGGAGTTTGGGTGTTGTGGAATATGCAACATGTGTTGCATTCTTTTATGCTGCATTTGTTTAACTCTGTAAAGCTGTGCTACTTTGCCTGTCTAAACACATGATTGGTCTAATAAAGATCTGGGCAGCCAATAGCTAGGCAGGAGAGAGAATTAGGCGGGGCTGCCATGTAGAGAGAATAAATAGGAGAGCAACAGAAAAGAGAAGGAGGAGTGGGAGGAAGAGAAGGAGAGGAGGATGCTAGCGGCTAACCACCTGGCTACACAATCAACCACGTATAAGAAGGAAAGAAAAGGAATATAGAATAGAGAAAGGCAAAAGCCAGAGGCCAAAAGTAGATGGCTAGAAATAAGCCACGCTAAAGCAGGACATTCATAAATAAGAATAAATCTCCATGTATTTATTGGGAGCTGGGTGGCGGGCCCCCAAAGAGCAAAGAGTAACACAACCAACTACATAGGGGTTTCTGAATCTCCACTGAACGTCACTGTCTGAATACCAGGCGACTCTGAGTTGTGGGCAGGTAGCTTCTTGAACCATCTTTGGTGGTGTCCATGGGATCCACTTTGGTGGTCTTGGGATGGAGTCTGGGGGAATCTATAGGCCAGGAAAGCAGATTTTGGGATCCAGACTCCATCACAAGAAGCCCATAGGGGCCACAGGGAGGGAAACAGGACTGACTGTGGCAAGGGCTCTCTGGGCCCTGAGGTGGAATGGAAGCTGCCCATTGTGTGGTGCCTAAAGCCAGCCCCGCACCCTTCTGTGGATGGTATGGGTAAAGGCTACCCTGGGTCAGCCATTGGTGAGGGGCAGCATTTCAAGGGAGGGAAGCATCCCACCTTTAGAAAGCATAACACTCAGTCTAACTGTACATCACTAGCCTTGTAGACCGTTACTGAGGGTCTTGAGGGCTACAGGACAGAGATGCTTTGTTGTAGTCACTGAGTGGGTCCAGGTGCCCACTCCGTGCTCAATGCTTGCTCACGCCATCTCGCCTGATGCTCACAGGAAGGAAGTGGCATTGCTGCCCATCTCCACCTGAGAGATGAAGAAGCTGAGACTCGGGGAGCTTAGGCTGTTTGTCTACTGTCTCACGGGCAGATGCTGCCCGATTCTGTCCCATACTCTGTGGCCTCTGGCTTGACCTTCCTCAGTGTGGGAAGTGGGTTTGGGCAGATGAAATGTGTGGGCATAAATCCAGAGCCTGTCTTCAGGGCGTTTCGAGTCAGGCAGAGTGGGAGAAGTGGAGTCGAGGTAGATGGTGAGGGGGCTGAGAGGTGGAGGACTGGGGCTCTGCCACTTGCTGAGGCTCTGTTTTCCGGTTTGTGACGGTACAGAATCGATATGAAATACAAACAAACAAAAAAAAAAGGAAAAACAAAGTAACACACAGATTGAATCCATTGCTAACTGTTAAGTACAACTCTAATTCTAGATGTGTTGCCCTGGCCCCCAGCCCTGCCTGCCTGAAGCTTGGCATGCGCAGGTACACGCCCAGGTCCCGCATATGTTAGGTGGCAGATGACACAGTTAAACCCTACAGCAACACAGAGACAGGAAGGGGCGTGTCAGGGTGGGAGGGGAATTCACCAGAGGAGAGGTGAGAGTTGTGGCCGCGCCTGGTCTTCAGGATGAAGAGAGGGAGGAGTGAGGAGGGAAACAGGTAGGTACCAGAAAGAACTCCGTAAAAATCAGGGTGGCTCTGCGGTTCACCGATCGCTCGTCATGGCCGGTCCTGCACCAGCCGTTAGCAAACCCCATCTCAGTTATTTCTCACACAATGTGAACTCCAGTCGCAAAAATTTTATCCCCGGATGAGGAAGCCGAAGCCGAAATGGGTCGAGTGATTTGCCGAACAGGACCGTGGGGGTGTGCCTGGCAGAGAAGAACACCAGAGCGTAGAGAAAGAGGGGGAGGAGTCTGGGCCTATGATCCCCGTCTCACAGCTTCATTACCTCCAGCGGGGGCCACTCTAGGTCCACACCTTTAGTACATGGGCCTATGGGGACATGCCTCCAAAGCAGAATTACGTGTGCATCCTGATAAGCCCTGTCTGTGTTCTACACTACCTGTGCTCAAGATCCCGGGTGCTGGATTTGACTGTCTACAGCAGTGGTCCTCAACCTTCCTAATGCTGCGGCCCTTTAAGACAGCTCCTCATGTGGTGGTTCCTCCCAAGCAGAAAATTATTTTTGTTGCTACTTCAGAACTGTAATTTGACTACTGTTGCAAATCATAATTTAAATATCTGTGCTTTCTGATGGTCTTAGGCAGCTCATGTGAAAAGGGTCGTTGGAGCCCCAAAGGTTGAAAATGGCTGGTCTAGAATATTGCTTGTCCCTACACAAGGGCCATGTAGAATGGGGGGTCCTGCACAAAGAAGGGCAGCAGATACTGTAACTGGTGTGTAAACAATGGCTCTGTGCCTTTTCTTTTATAGAAGAGGGACAGAAGAGGAAAGAAACGGTTGTCTCTATGTGATGTTTAGCCTGTAGCTGCCTGGAGCGAGGGTGAGACAGAGGGGTGTTTATCAACCAAGGCTCTGGGTTCCCATGGTGGTTGGCCCAGATACCATGGCTTTAATGCAATTATCATTGAGGCTCTAGGAGAACACTAATTGGCAGGACTGTCTTTTCTAGGATTTGCTCCTCACATCTGGTGCCTTCTGGTGGGTTAGCAAATCCCTTTTCTGACTTGCAGGCTCAGTTGACCCACTCACTGTGCTTTCTCTTGCTAGCTGTCTTCTGGGGAGACATCGCCCTGGAAGAGGAGGATCTGAAGTTATTTCACATCGACAAGGCTGAAGACTGGACTAAGCCGTCCACAGAGGAAATGGCACACAATACTGGTAAGTATCGGCCTCCTGATCTGTTTGTAACCCAGCATGCTGCTTGAGGGCTCCTCTAGGAATCTTCGGTATCTTTGTCCTGTAGGTCTAGGAACCTGTGTGGAAGGCCTGGGGGAACCACATACCTCTTCTGGTGGAGGCATGGATCTGGGACCTTAAATTCTCTGTCTCTGTCTCTGTCTCTGTCTCTCTCTCTCTCTCTTTCTCTCTCTCTCTCTCTCTCTCTCTCTCTCTCTCTCTCTGTGTGTGTGTGTGTGTGTGTGTGTGTGTGTGTGTGCCTGTAGCAAGTACTTGCTCATATTTGTGCACCTGCACATATGGTATCATGGACAATTGTGTGTGCATATGTGTGGAGGTCAGAGGTCAATGTCAAGTGTCTTCTTCGCCCATTCTCTACCTTTTGTGGGACAAAGTCTCTCATTGAACCTGAGGCCCATTGTAACATGATTAATAAAACCCAGTACAGATATTGGGGTTCAACCCAAAGGTCAGAAAAACAAAACATCCAGCCACTGGCTCTTAACCTCTACCTCTTTCTGAAATAGCTACAAAGCTCTCATAGGGGTTGGCAGATGAAGGGACAATGTTGTCACAAGGTCATGGAACCATTGCTAGGGGCTGGGGACTGGATGGAACCGTTAGATACGTCAGACTTCCTTTGTGGTGTCTGAGTCTACAAGCAACACTGGAGTTTGTGTGGCCTCCTCTACGTGGTCTGAAAAGCTGACTAGGGTTTCAAATGAAGAATTGAATTAATCTTCATAACAGCATACCCGCAGCCTTAGCTGTGTTCTAGCATAGCAAACCATCTCTTCATGGCTTACCATGACATCTGTTTAACACCTGTTCACACTCTTCCTTGGTCCTTCCCAGGGGTCTGGAGAAGATGACCTAATGAATCTGTGCTTAAAGTGGTTCTTAAACTTCTTTTGCAGTATTCCTTAAAACCAGGGAACACTGACTATCTTGCGTGCACACTGTGATGGATTTTTTCACCATGGCGACCCCCAAAGACTCCTGTATGTCCCCATAGTCAGCGCTCACCCCAGCATCATCACTAATCTAACCTTGCCCCGGTTTGCCTGTGTGGTCTAGACCCTACAGTGGGTGCTATCCCGTCATCTTGTACCAGCCTTCACTACTGCACATTCAGGGGCACATGTTGACGGAACAGTTCATCCCCTTCCAGTGTTGGGAATGTTCTGCTGCTTGGATGGCCTCTAGCTTAGCCAATGGTCTTCTGCTGGCAGATGCTGATATCTCGGTGGGGACCTCCAATTGCTGCGCACCGCGCCCCTGTGTCTGCGCTTGGTGTGCTATTACCCAGTTCGCGAGCTTCGGGCAAGGGGGCTGGAGGTTAAAATACACAGATACACACAGACAGAGAGACAACGACAAGGGTCATCCTTGAATTCCCCAAGAATGCCCCCTTTATTGTGTTCAGGGACAGATTATATAGAGATAGCCACGGCCCAGCCAAACCCACCAGAAACCACTCTCCTGCCATCAGGAACTCCTGAAGGTCTCGTGCTCAGAGCAGCTGTAGGCACTCAGATCAGGGGAAAACAAGTTGTTTACAAGAAATTCAGGATCTGGGGTCTCACTGCTCCCAACAGGCAGACATTTGGGCATCTCAGGGTTTCTTGCTAAATAAATCTGAGAATGGATGAACCTAGCACCTTGAGTACCTGTTGCTCCTGGGCAGCTGCCCTGTGTGAAATGGCCAGGTCTGGGGTTCAAATCGATACTGTCAAAACATTTCCGAAAGTGATTGCGTCAATTTACACTCCAGGTTGAACACGCTTACTTAGAAAGCAGGAGTGGTCCCCATGCAGAGTCTGCTGTTGGTTTTGAATTTTTGGGCTCCTTAACGCGGTCTCCTGTTACCCCCTGGCCTACACAACAGGCCCATGTGTCATTAGGAGTCCTCAAAGTTGTCCCATCAATTCTCTTTCTGCCACTCCCAGGTCTTACCCTAGCATAGCTGGGGGGTTCAGGAAGAGCATATGTGAGGGAGAGGTACCCGAGAGGCCAGGCAGTGGCTAGACACCATACCATGCACAGCTGCTAATGTCCCTTCAGGGACGGTCACCTGAGAAAAGAATATATGTGTTGTGTTTGGCACCAGATAAATGTTTGAGAAATATCAATTCTCCTTAATATTTGCAAAGAAAAGACTGATATAGGAAAGACTGGGACCAAAGTGAAGACTGGGAGGAGCTGCCACATGTGAAAGGGCTCGGGGACCTGGACACCAAGCCTCTCAACACACCGCTGACGTCCTCCTCAGCTTAGTGCAGGCTTTATTCTCAGTGTTTTCATGGCAAGGTGATTTTTGTTCCAATTGCTTTTCTCTGAGGGTCAATTGCACTTTGTGTCTACCTAGAGCAGTTATTTTATTTTCAGGTTGGGAATTTTTTTTATTGATTTTGCTGATTAAACTAATACTGTTTGATTTTTTTTTAAAGTGCAAAGGCTCCTAAGTGGAAAAGGGAAATCCTGTTATTGCAGCCTCAGGGATCGCCGACACTGTCTGTTTGCTGGATTGCTTTCTGCCTGGATGTGCTATGATCGTGTGTGCAACCACACACACACACACACACACACACACACACACACACGCACGCATGCACACATGCAAACATGTACACACACACGTGCACATACAAGTGTGCACGCACACACACATGCACACACGTGCGCACACATGCACACACACGCACACACACACACTTTTTCATTTTTTTAAACACAGAGGTCTTACTGGAATGTGCTGGCATAGTCTACCTGTTTGGTACCATCGCTTCATGGATGCCCCTCACTCCATGTCAGCGAGCTGTTTTGATGGGGAGGCACTAGCTAGTGGTCTGTAGGCCCTGGCACAACTCTTGTGAGCTCTTATATGTGGATGTGAAGGTGGCTTCCCTTTTGATGTGATTTTAAAACAAGAGATGATGTTTCTGGGAAGAAATTTATACGTAGACCTTCAAACATTTTCTGGGGTAAAAATAAAATTCAAAGGAGCCACACCTTACCCACTCTTGCTAGGTTCAAATGTGGAGAAGGATGTGTTCTTTGTTATAGCTCACCTAGTTCCTAAACTTTGTAAGTGCAGTTTTCTTTCTTGGTTGCTGAGAAGGGAGCTCTAGTAGAAGAGGGCTGAAGTCCCTGAGCAGGGCGACAGGGAAATGGCTGTCACTGTAGAGCAGCCCACAGGCCACTCTCTCTGTTTACCCTGTGAGGTTGGAGCTGCTCTTTAGGCTATAGAACACAGGGATGTCAGTTGCTTCTAAGTGGAGCAGCCAGCATCTTCGTCTAGAGGTGCGCTGGAGATGCTCATGTTCTGAGTTCACTTAGGGGCAGCATCCCATCCAGAGCTTAGGTGGAGCTAGTCCAGGCTTGCTGCATCCTTCCCTGGCCCCGCCATTGCCATTTGGCCATCTGGAAGGAGTGGAGAATGGTTTGGGAAGGAGTCTGGAATAATGGGGAGCCACTTTCTTGTTTAGGAGCCTATTTGGTGTTCTCTGAGGTCTTTGGGGCTCCCAGCAGGGATTTCTCTAACTGTTCATGTGGGCCACAGGCTTGAGCTGAATTCTAATGTGCTTCCTGCCTCAGCGCTCTCTGTCCTCATCCCGCATCTAGGTCACCTTCCTGGCTACTGTACCATATTGTATATATGGAATAGTGTTCCCCCATTCATGTCCACTAGAAAGTGACCCATAGAATAGGGAATTTGCAGATGTAGTTATTAAAGGGTCTTGAGATGAGATCCTCCATGGTTCAGAGTGGACCCTAAATCCAGTGACCCAGTGTTTACAAGAGGAGGAAAGGATGCAGGAGCACAGAGAAGGGCATGCAAAGATGGAGGCAGACCCCGGAGGATGCTGCCCCAAGCCAAGCACAACTCTGCTCCTGAGACCCCTTCTGCTGCTGCTATTGCTGATCTGACTGCTTCCTTAGTCTGGCTCCCAGTTCACAGTCTACAGAGACAGGCTCCCTTCCCCTTCTGTCCTCTGTCCAACCCCAATGACATCGTGTCTGTCCACACCCTGAGCTTCCTTCCCTCCAGCCTTCTGTTCCAGCAGCTCCTTCTGCTCTAAGTCCCCATTCTACAGACAAAGAAATGAAGACCAGAGACAGCTGGTGACTCATCACCAGCCCTGCAATGGAGCGCCTTTGTGACACCTCTTCATTCAGTACAGCTGCCAGCTGCAGGAGGCCACCTGGCTGACCGCACTGGTGAAACGCCACCCCCACCCCCAGGTGGGTAGTGGAAAGAGTTCTAGCTTCTCCATTTTTGAATGGGCTCAATCCCCAGTCCCGGGGGTTAGCTGACTGACCGGAGGATGTGGTGGTGGCGTTTGGACGTTCATGGGGCCAGGAGGCAAGAGCCTGTCCTTTGGGGAGAGCCCCTCTGTATGCTTTTGATTTGCTGTGAGAAGAATGGAGCCCCGAGCAGGCATGGGCCTAGCTGCTCTGTGAATGGAGCTCTTGAATGACTGCTTCGGAGTTTCCTAAAGCTGCTAATCGGATTAGCTGTGTCGTGAAGGAAGTACTTAGCAGGAGACGCACCGACACACACACACACACACACACACACACACACACTTTCCAGCCCTCTTGCATCTCTTCTGTGCTCCTGGCAGGACCCGACAGCCCTGTTTCTGAGTCTGAGGCGCTTTTCCTCTCAACAACACAGGCTGCGCAGAAGCCTGCAGGGTCAGCGTGCTGCAGACGCCTGTGTGATCAGCGCACTGCAGTTTTTCATTTCCTTCTTCCCTGAAGGACCGTGGAAACTTTGAATGTTCCATCTTGGCAAGATGTGCCTTGAGAGAAAGGTGCATTCATCTTGCAGTTATCTCTGTCGGGATAATGGATCTCTATAAAGAGGGCTCTGGAAGGCGATGCAGTTTTAATTACTTATTGGCGCTGATGGAAACTGGTGTTTCCCGCCGTGTCCATTCTGAGCCACTGGGCTGTGTCCATCTCCATTGAAGAGGCCAACCTTGCTGTAAGTCTTACTTCCTTAACTCCTGCCATCTGTTCAGAGCATATGCAGAGCCCTGGCAGTTTGGCTTCTGGGTTCAAAGTAAATAAATGAGCAGAAGGGAGTCTAAGACAAAACAGCTTGTGTCCTCTCTCTGGGTATCATCTTTGGGTCACAAAGTCTTCTCCCATAGTCTCTTTGGCTTCTAGACGGCCACTTCTGATCCTGACTGCAGTTTAGGTGACTCAGGGTGTATGTGTTCTGTAACACATTTTTTAGCCTCAGGGTTCTTGAGGGAATTAGTGGATGGAGAGACTTTAAAAAGGTCCGTAGCTGGACCATGAGTTCTGAGCATCCACACCCATGGTGAGACATTCTCCAGCCTGTTTAGACATGACGTCTCCATTTTTACCAGTTCTCTTTGTTGGAGTGGGGGTGCTGTTGGATAACAAGTATCCAGGTGGAAGGTGGGTGATTGCTGCGGTGCTCTGTGGATGGTCTGTATCCTACGCATATGAGTGCTGGGACAGCGCCCAGGAATCAGATCTGTCTCGGGACAGTGCCGTCTTGAAGACACCTGGTTGTTGGGAATTTGTGTTGCTGGCACCTCTGACCTGGGAGCTGAGAGGGTCAGCAGGTTCAGGAGCTTCCCTTACCCATATCCCTCCCAGGGGATCCCTCCCATTGGATGAGGAGGGGCCTGAATGACAGACTTGGTGCCTTTTATTCTCAAAGTATGTTGTACTTGACATTTTGATTTTGGGGGAGTCTGATAAGCATCAGGGAATAGATTTTTGAGGAAATGATGGAGGAAGGTCATTGGTTAAGTAATAAAGAAACTGCTTGGCCTCATAGGTTAAAACATAGGTGGGAGGAGTAAACAGAACAGAATGCTGGGAGGAAGAGGAAGTGAGCTCAGAGGCCATGCTCCCCTCTCCTGGGCAGATGCCATGAAGCAAGCCGCCAGGTCAGACATGCTGAATCTTTCCTGGTAAGACTGGTGCTACACAGTTTATTAGACATGGGTTGATCGGGATATCAGAATAGCCAAGGGCTAGAGCTAATGGGCCAAGCAGTGTTTAAAAGAATACAGTGTCCGTGTAATTATTTCGGGGCATAAGCTTGCCAGGCAACCAGGAGCTGGGGAGGCAGGAACACAGCTCATAGCTCCCACAACAACACAGAAATATGTTGTGGGAATCCATTCAACCAATTAGGTTTTGGGGGACCGGCCCTCTGGGCATGGTCTGAGGTGCTACATGTTCACTGATAAGCTGCAACGAAAGCATGCTCACTCTCTTGCTGTGGCTCTCACTTAGCGTGAGGGGAGACCCAGGACTGTGGAGACACAGCCCAGGATAAGCCATGGCTTCTGCCTTTTCTCTGTACTTGTGAGTTCATTCCTTTCCATCGCAGACCCTTCATAAATCATTTTGTTTACCTCAGTGTGATCACGCAATGTCTGGTGCACAAACAGATTCTCACTGCAGAAATGCACATGCACTCACACAGACACACAGACACACACAGACACACATACATGTTTACTTGGAATTTCAAGAAGTTTAAACACTATGTATCTTTAAGTTGTTAGATTCAGGTCAACATCTTCCCTTTTCTGGGTGCTTCTATGCCCTTGAAGATGTTCACTTGAGCCTCTGACCTTGTGGATTTGTGCTGTGGATGGATGGGCATAAGAGTCAGGCAGGCTCAGGTTTGCATCCCGGGTTCTGTATTGATTAGCTGTGAATTTAGACTAACTCTTGTCTTGTTTGTAAGATGGGACATTTTCGGTGTCATCCTCTGTACTCTAACCCTTACCACATGGGAGAATCAGATACATATAGTTAGCAGAAACATTGTCCCATAGTACCTCCCTCGGTTGACAATTGCTGGCTTCCTTGTCCCCTAGTCTTTCTGGTCCTTAGCTGTGTCCCAGACCCTGGGGTCCCCAGGAATTCCTTGCAGTGCCTTGCTATGATCCAGTGGGAATGATGGAGCCAGGCCGGTAGCAACATGCCTGGGCAGATTCTTCAATCTGATCTTAATGACATGCAGGAAATCTCTCTGTCAGCCCATAAGGTAAGTACGTCTCTTGTTATCATGAGTCAGACGTTAAGGTCTGAACTTCACTGCTTCTAGAAGCAGCTTTGAGTATTATCTCTAACCTGTCCCCTTGGTCTGCCAAATGTTACGTTCCCTCCATCATCCTTCTCAAAAGTGATGATCAAAGCAAAGGAGGTTCTGAGGGTGTGTGTGTGGGGGGGGGGGGTGCGTGGGAGAGCCGCGCTCCTTCCGAAGGCGATTCTCGCTTGCACTCAGCATCCACTTCCCCTTTGTCAGACTCTCAACAGTAGTGACTTCTTTGGTTTGGTCGCGGCCTTCCTTCCTCAGTGCCAGCATCTGGCTGGGTATATAAATGATGCTGCTCGTAGACTATGTATCCTATACACTGGTTGGATGTGAGCAGGGACTCGAACAGAACTACATAGTGGTCTTCCTGGATCACCCCTTCTCCAACTCCCCCACCCCCAAGACATTTCCCCAGAGACTATTAAGGTTAGGCTTGTTTGCTTGACTGTGCAACGTCCAACAGCCCTGGGAGTGAGTACAAGCTCAGAGAAGGGTCTTAGCCCCAGAGTGACCCATATTGCCTTGCAGGGAGTGCCCGAAAGTGGCATCCTTAGCTACACAGGCAACAACTTATCTTACTGGTCCCTTTCTACAGACTCTCAGACGGAGCACATGGTCCTCAGGTTATCCCTGAGACAGAGAGGACATCCATGCTCATGCCCACTGCTTCAGCCTTCCCCAGACGGCAGCCATCCAGCTGACCTCCCATGGTCGGCCTGCCCTCCCAGGAGACGTCTCTTGGACTTCCACAACGTGGAACATGATCTTCATGTGCTGTCCTCCACACCCTGCTCTGGGCTCCGTCACACAGCCCTGCTGTCTCTCTGATGTCATTTCATGATTAACACCCCTCCCTCTTTTCTCCCCTCTTTCCTGTAAGAAATGCTACCTGGAAGCCTTCTGTGCTCAGTACCAAGATGCAGCTGTATCCACACATTCTCCACCGTTACGTGGAGGGGGCTGTAATGATGAAAGATGGTTGCCGTGGTCTCAGAGGACTGGAGGTCTGGGAGCTGCCATCAAAAGGTTCCTTCATTGTAGCAGCCACTCCCCACCCCCTCCCCAGAGACTGCCTTCCAGGCTGGAGTAAGTGTGTGCCCAGCCTGGGAGCACAGAGACCTAGGCAGGAGCACCAGGGAGGCCCTTAGCAGACTTTCTAGTTCCTTTCCTGTAGCAATAAAGAGCAGAGAAGAGCAGGTCATGGTCTGTGAGTGTGTGTGTGTGTGTGTGTGTGTGTGTGAGAGAGAGAGAGAGAGAGAGAGAGAGAGAGAGAGAGAGAGAGAATATGATGGGGACAAGAGTCAAAACTAAGTCAAAAGTCCACAAATCAAATCAGGGGACGAGATAAGAGCCCAAAGAGGCTAGGGTGAGCTGCTCTTAAAGCCGCTACTGAGGTCAGGGTGCCCCAGAGCCAGAGCCTGGCTCTGCAGGTATGGGACAAGGGGCCCAGCATCAGAACCAGCAAGGCTTGGCAAGGCCTCTACCCATGGAGTGTTCTATTTTGTGAGATGACTTGAGATGATAAAGAAGCATCTGGTAAAACACACATCTGCTCTCTGAGAGGGAAGAAAGAATGCGACATAAGGATTCTGTCATCTCATCCTTGGGGGCCCAGGCAAGGTGGGCTTGCACCTTGGACAGCAGCCAGAACTCACTGAGAACATCAGGCCTTGGGGAAATCAAGTTCACCTCTGAGCTGATAGCTGTCACCAGTGTGTTTGTGTTGGAGCTGGAGCCACTGTGGGTGCTGAGCCAGCCGGGCAGGACTCTCAGTCTACCCAGAGAGTCGGTGCTCTCCAGACTGTGAATCTGGGGTTTGCATCAAAATCCAAAGGTTAGCTTGAGGAGCAGTGACAAGCAAGTGGGTAACTCCTACTCTAGTCAACATGTCCCCAAGTAGGAGATACCGAATTCATTCAAGGTCGCTCTAAAGCGGGAGTTTGTTCTGAGAAGATAATGAAGGTTGATTAATAAGAGACGATAGGTATACGAGGGCTGGAGAGAGGGCTCAGTGAATGAAGCTCTTGCTGTGCAGGCTTGAGGACCTGAGTTCAGGCCCCCAGAACCCACGTGGCGCCAGGAGTGGTCGTGGGGATCTGAAATCCCAGGGTTTCTACCTGAGATGTGGGCAGGGGACTGGGTCAGGAGAATCCCTAAAGCTCTCTGGAAGTGAGCCTAGAATATGCAACAGTGAACTTGTCTCAAATAAGATGAAAGGAGATGACCTACAGCTAAGGTTGTCCTCTGACCACTACATGTGTGCTGTGACATGTAAGAGTATTTATTCACACACACACTTGCTTTGTGTACACATAATCATATAATACTTCATATGCACACACCATGCAAACATATAGATAAAAGATGATTGACAGTTGATAGACAATTGATAGGTAAGAGAGGAAAAGGGAAAAAGATGAGAGAGAAGGGCTGGCTACTCTGAGAGTTGAGGTCGAAAGAAAGGAATAGGGCTGATTTCCTTTTTTAGGGACCCCCGAAGTGTCCCTTGCTCTTATACTTTTTCCAATATGGTCGCCACACAAGCCTATATCATGATCCTTCAACTTAAGTGTTCCCTACTGTGGTACATACGTGTGCAGGATTACTGTGGACATGCTGAGATCAGAGGAGACTGCCAAGGAAGATAGTTACAGTCAGCCCAAGCTGACAATGGCCGTGGGAAATAAGATGTAGGAACAGAGTGATATTGAAGAGGTTATGGTGTCCCTGTCTGTGAGCAAAAGGAAAATGATTGATGTAGCAACCTGGGCTGGGAGAGGAAACGGGGATCCCCTGCAGTGGCTCAGCTTCCTTTGGGTTTCACCTTGCTTTCTGAGCCAAACTTCATCATCCAGCCTAATGGGATGTCACGTACAGTGTCATTTTTCATGGGAAAATGTGAGTTTCCCTCAGCCATCTTAATGCATGGAATGTGAGATCATCCCTTCAGGAGAGCCGGGGACTGCCTCATGTGGCTTTGAACATCAGGAAGACTGAGCCTTAAGCACCATCATCCGGTTTTCCTTCTTCTGAGCCAAGCTTTCTTCTCTTTTAACCATGTATGGGACATTTGCTGTACTGGTGGAGTTCTTAATTTAAATACCAGTTGATTTCTGAAGCAGAATAAAATGAAGTAACTCTGCTGAAGGTAATTTATTTATGCAGTCCTCTGATAAATGTGTCCAGTATCAGTGATCTAGCTAGGGGGGAGGAAAGCATTTCCTTTGACCTAAAAGAATGCTGAGGTAAACCCTCTTGGTAAAAATGAAGGATTACCCCTTGAATTTTTGTTTGATTCTGATCTAGGATTTAACTTGTGTAGCCATATTGGCCTCAAACTTGCCATCCTCCTGCCTCAGTGTCAGGATTACAGATACCATCATGCTCGGCCTCTCTATTACTTTCTCCCTTGGCACCGTCTGCCTCTCTTTAGTGTGGCCCTGTGAGTCTGAGTCTTTCCCGTTGCCTCTCTCAAGTTGGTTGCTCATGGTGATCACTAGAAACTGTCCCTTGGGGCACATGCCCCTGCTGATCTAGCATGTTCTTGCTGGGCATGACGATGGGTGAAGGAGGCTTTCGATAAAATCCGTGTCTCAGGTTGGAGGTCCCTGTGATGGAGCAGGCTTCAGGGACATCTGGGGACCCTGAGCTTCTTTAGCTATGAAATGCATGGTTGGTTAGATTCCTCCTGAGAGCCAGGAATGAGTCTTTCAGGTTTTTTGGTAAGTTCCTTGAATACTGTAAGGACTGGCCATTTGGACCCTGATGGTCATGGTGTGGACTGGCTCACAATAATACCTTAGGTTTGCCTTCATCTGACGTTTCGTGGAACTTCAGAACAATCTGTTTAAATTGCATCTGATGTGGCACCTTAGAAAGACTGCCCAGAGTGCTCCCAGAAGTCAAGAGCATGTGACCATGGGATGGCTTTGTTCCTTCTTAGAAAACGACATCAATAGGCTAGACAGAAGACTAAAGAAATCACAGACTGCTTCCCACAAAGGAAAGGGAATTAAGGCCCTGTGACTGCAGGAGCTGGGACGCTGGTTTGGGTGGCAGGGCGGGTCTGCCCATGTGAGTTTAGGATGAGGCTTGTGGCCTGCTTGCTCGAGGATGATGAACTGGATGACCTGGACCAAGCTGTGGTTCTGATAGGTTCCAAGGCTGGTATATCATCATTTCTGTGGTTTCCAAGGAGATTCAGAGAGAAAGTGATGATGTAGCAGCCAGACAATCACACTGTGCCCTGGTCATCTTGCTTCTCTGGTCCCCTTTAATGACCTTTGCTTGGCTACAAATACTGAGAGAGCCGGCTTTTACTTCTACACACCTTGTTTTCTGCCTCCACACTCTAACACCCTTTCAGTCCCAGGCCTTAGTGACTACAGCCCAGGCCTCACTTCCTGCCTCCATTAACATTGCCTACAGGCATGACTTCCCCTTCACCCTCCAGCCCCGAGGTCCTAAGCTGTCAGCCCCCTAGCCAAATCTGGTCTGCAGATGTGTGTTGTTTGTTTTGTAGTGCTTACATTTTTAAAATTTACTGCCAACATTTAAAAATCAGATTTCTCATAAAACCCCAGAACTCTGGCTTGTCTTGAAGAGCTGGAAGATCTCGCCACGCTGGTCTAGAGTCCACATGGCAACAATCAGTGGGTTGCATAATGGTGGGCTGAGCTCAGCAGGGGCAGGTCCTCTGCCAGTTGCCATGGTTCCCACCAGTTCGGAATCCTCTTTGACACCCTCATGTGTCACCTGCCTTTGGTCACTTGAGCCTATACCATGGTTCAGCGGGGAAGAGGCACAATCTTAGGTCCTAATGTAAGTCCCACGATGCTGGTCAAGGTCACTTCTCTCTTTTTAAGGTAGGCTCCTAGAACTTCAGCTGTTGCCTGCCTGCCTGAGAGAAGGTACCTTGTTTTAGGACCTCTTTTCTTCTTCCTGTTGAATATTCAGTCTCGGGCCCCTGCTTGTAATACAGCATGCCACCAGAGACTCAGAAGAGAATGTGGAGGGATGCATTCAGTATTTTACCTGAAAGACGGTTGTGGCCCTGCATACAGGTTGGCACACTAGGTGCTTCTTGTCACAATGAATCCATGTGATGGCAACTATGAGTGTGTAGAGTATCTCTCTATGGCATTCCACTAACATGCCAGTACCCAGAACCTCACTTAGAGTAACCTCTGTCTCTCTGCCTCTCTCTCTGTCTCTCTGTCTCTGTTTCTCTGTCTCTCTCTTTGTCTCTCTCTCTGTCTCTCTCTCTCTCTCTGTCTCTCTCTCTCTCTTGTGTATCTGCACTAAGTAGCCCAGGATTGTTTTGAACCTGTGATGCTCCTGCCTGAGAGATGGCTTGGGTCCATTTCCTTTCTCTATGTCTTTGATTTCCTGAACTCTTGCTACTCTTTCTGTGACCTAGCATATGGGACTTGTCCTTCGAGAAGTCTGTAAGACTTTATCTTTATCGGGCATCTCTGCAAAGAACACGGGGGAAGCAGGGCGGTGATGGCGCACGCCTTTAATCCCAGCACTTGGGAGGCAGAGGCAGGCAGATCTCTGTGAGTTCGAGACCAGCCTGGTCTACAAGAGCTAGTTCCAGGACAGGCTCCAAAAACCACAGAGAAACCCTGTCTCGAAAAAACAAAAAGACAAACAAAACAAAACAAAACAAAAAAAACCAAAACGGGGGAATAATATAACTCTGCAAAACTTCTCTTGGCACTCCGGTTGGGCAGTGAGAAAATTCTAGTCTTCCTGAGTTGGCAGTTCTTTCTGCTCCTCCAAGTTACAGCTCATGGTTCGGTTCAGGATTCGGTTCCAGCCAGTATACAAGCCGGTTTAGAGGTGTGTTTGTTTGGATTCTGTCTACATAGGAGCATTTTCTGTCTTCAAGCATGCATTATGGATGTGTCTTCTCCCGAAAGCAGACAATGTAGACATTACAGGTCAGGGCTGGACACTGCCTAGGGGCTGGCGTTTTAGGGGCTATCTTCAGGGAACATTTTCTCATTGGCTTCACACCCCTGTGGCCACTTTGCTCACCACTCTAGCTGACCTGGGCATATGAGCAGTGTATCACCATTGTTACTGTCGCCCTATACAAGGTTGCCCTGTAGGTGCAGGGCAGCCTGAGCAATGGTTTCCCACACTCCGGCAGCTTCTGGAAAGAAGGTGTCTGTCTAGCCTGTTCCCCATTCCCAGAATAAAGCTCTGAGCTCCTCCATTTCCCAAGAGAGGGCTCAAGATTGTGACTTTCTCTGTCTAGGGCTTTTGTGCTCTTTTATTTTCTGTTTGGCTCCTGTTCCCTGAGCCTCCCCACCCCCTGGTCAGCTCCCATAGAGTGAGCCGCTGTTTTCCCTGGATTGCTTTTGGAGTTTCTGAGCTTCTTGCTGGTGTTTTTGCTCTTTAGTGTGGTGTCCGACTGTGGTACTGCCTGCATCTCCTAACCCCAAGAAGGGAGTAATGGGCCCTAGAGAGAAACCCATGAGTGGCACCGAGGCCTGAGTTCTACGACTAGCTGGGAAGTCAAAGTTGACGAATAGATAACAGATGTTAAATAAAGGCTTTGGGCAGAAGCACACAGAGAACTATACTGATCAGTGGTTGGGGATTCGAACAGCATAGCCTAGAAAATGCTTCATGCTGGCAGTTCCATGCTGTGCACAAGACGGTGTATTGTTTCCCTAGGAGCTAGATTCGGGACGCAATATCTTAGGGCTCACATTGAAGAATGCATTGCAAGTGATTAGGATTGACTGGATCTCCTTTCCATAGGACAAACAGCACCTAACTACACATTACACGTTGTCCCAGCATTCCTTCCTCCTCCTCTGCTCCCGCCAGGCCACCAGGGAGCAATAAGACAAAGGCTGAGGTCAAGCACACTCAGCTTCCCAAGCGGCAGCTGGTGTCTAAAGACCACGAGTTGCGCCTCACTGAGCCCCAATTTCCGGTCTGATAAAGGGGGAGGAAATGATAATGCTTTTTACCTCAGGGTTGAGATACATGTAAATAGTGCTTAACCTGATTCAGTCTGCTTGGGCTGGACGTGTGTGTGTGTGTGTGTGTGTGTGTGTGTGTGTGTGTGTGTGGTTTATTTTTAGGGTGTGTGTGCCTGTTTGTCTTTATATACACCATGTATATGCAGATGCCCAAGGAAGCCAAGACATTGGATTCCCTGGAACTAGAGTTGCAGGTGGCTGGGGACAGCTTGACATGATTTCTGGGAACTGAAGCCTGGTCCTCTACAGGGGCAACAAATGCCCTTTACCACTGAGCCATCTAACCAGGCCCTGGACACACTTGTTGAGCATTTGCCGTAACCACCACGTGGTTGGAGATATCCAGGCTATACTCTTGGTCCTTAAGGAGTAGAGAGGTTTGCAGGAATGGCACACCGTCAAACTGACTCTCAGAGAATTGTGCCATTGGCCAGGGAAGAGGAGATGGCCAATGGGTAGGAGCACTTGACTTGCATGCATGAGCACCTGTGTTTGAATCCCCAGTACCCATATAAAAAGCCTGCTATGTGGAGACCAGCCGATTTTAAGAGCTTGCTACTCAACTAGTCTAGCCAAAATGTTAAGGTCTGGTGCAGGGAGAATCCTTGTTTCAAGGCAACAAGACAGAGAGGGACGGAAGAAGACACCTGATGTCTTTCTCTGACCTCCATACGCTCATACATAGGTGTGCATACCCACACACTTACATGCATGAGGTACTATGGAAATGTATTGAATGAGGTGGTGCACAAGTGAGCGAGCACAGAGCCATGATAGAGGTGTGAATGAAGCATCGGGGAGGGGCTTGGCTTCCCGAAAGAGGCCGAGGAGCCAATGGGGAGGACCTCGTGGGAGGAAGCAAGCTCAAACAAACTCAGGGAGGAGGGAACCAGGCGATGAGACTGAACAGCCCAAGAAGCACACAGTTTGGGGTGGGTATCTGGTTGGCGGGCAAGAGGATGGAGAGACAAGTTGGATCCGTGGGCAGGATCAGAGTCAGGGAGGCTGAAGACTAGTCTGCTCCTATAGCAGTACCTGGATGGTCCGAATCCCTACTTTCTTCTCCCCATTTCAACCTGCCTTCCCTTCAGGCTCTGCCAGCCCTTCTCAGGAAGCCTTGGATGCCCACACATCCTCCACTGCAGCCTGCTTTGTCCATGTGCATTCCTAGCCCTGTGGTCACTGCTGCTCTCTTCCTGTTTTCCTATCAGTTAGTCACAGGGTCTTTGGGACTGATTTCCCCACCGCTGTCACCCCAGCCAGTCTTTGCTTCATAAACCACTCTCAGAAGCCACTTCTGGAAGTTAATATAAAGAAGCTTCCTCCCCCAACCAAAGGCTCCCCTGAGCCTCCAGAACCCACCCTGAGATACACTCAAAGAGCTCTTGCTTTAAACATAACCTGTTACCTTCTAATTGCTCAGGGAGCAGAATTCCTCTCTCTTCCATCGGGGCATTGGCTATGTGGCTAACTATGATCAGGGTTGGCATCTCTTGTCCTAGAGTACAAAGGCTGCCAGGGGAAGCAGCTGGAACTAGGACTGCCCTGGGTTTGCATCTTGCCTGCTGCATGCCTGCAGGTCAGGTTGAGGTGCTTGGGGCCTCAGTTTTCACTTAGGTGAAAGCTAGCAGTAGTTCCTACCTCATACAACTGTGCAGAGAAGCAAATGAGAACACACACACACACACACACACACACACACACACACACACACACGAGCACAGTGCTTAGCAAAGTTCCCAACAGACACCTGTAGTTCCCTCTGTGAGTGCCAGCCTATGGCCACTCGGTGTCATTTTTCCAGAGGTAACAGGATGACTCTTTCTTTCTCTCTCTCTCTCTCTCTCTCTCTCTCTCTCTCTCTCTCCCCCTCCCTCCCTCCCTCTCTCCCTCCCTCCATGCCTCCCTCCCTCCCTTCCTTCCTTTTCTTTTTTTGGTTTTACAAGACAGGGTTCCTCTGTAACTTTGGAGCTTGTGGAACTTGCTCTGCAGACCAGGCTGGCCTCAAACTCACAGAGATCCACCTGCTTCTGCTTTCTGAGTGCTGGGATTTAGGGTGTGCACCACCACCACCCCGGCTTTGCACCACCGCTGCCTGGCCTGGGGTCTTAAGGTCTTCCATTTTTGTTTTGTTCTCTACTTCCTACCTACACACCATCACAGACAAACACTGTATGGAGATGGTTTAAAGAGATACCAAGCCAGTTGCAGCGAGACCTTAGCTTGATCGCCAGTACCAGCCGTGTGTCTCCGTCGGAGTTTGAATTCATTAACTGTTTTAAGGAGAATGTAAACTTTTATCTTGGCTTGTGATGTTTCAAGTATGAAATGTCCTGTGTCTGTGATTGGCTGTTTTATCTAGTTCTACTACTTCAGACTTCAAGAAGAGTTTGAGAGTTGATGATACTGGTGATAGTTGTATCGTGAAGCTGTAGTTTGGCCCTACAGCATTTTCGTCATGTTCACAAAGGCTCTGTTTATCCTCAGCACCCTATTCCAAGTTTTATGAGCTGCCTTAGTGATGCTGCCTGTGTGCCAGGTGTCATTCTGTGCACTGTGTGATTATCTCTTTCTTAAATTATGTAACAACCCTGAAAGGAAAGATGGTTTTTGTACAGTAAAAGAAATAGTGAGCACAGCCAAAAAGGCAAGGCCATGCTGGGTCTGACTGATGTGGAGTGGGTAGGCCAGGGTACAAGGAGCCCAGTAGCAAGAGAAGGCTGGAAGTGTGAAGCCGTGTGAGTACTAGGTACTCCCAGGGTATGCCTAAGCAAAGGGCCTGTGCTAACTCATCCACCAATCAGGGAACAGAAAGGTGCAGATACAGCATCCAAAATGAGCAGAGGCCCAATACCAAGCAAAATAGTTATCTGGCTTGGTGGCCCTTGGAAAAGGAGGATTCTTGTTTGCATGATTGAAGAGTTTCCCAGCATAAAAAGTCAGCATAGGCGTGGTAACTCCAGCCTGTACTTCCAACACTCGGGAGGAGGCTGCGGAAGGAGGGTCAGTAGCACCACCAGTCTGAGACCAGCCTGGGCTACAGAGTGATGTCATGTCTCAAAAGTAGTCTCCCATGATCCTCTGCCTGGGGACAGGAGCAAATTCTAGGCTTCTTCAACCTGTGCCAAAACACAAATATTTTGCTTATGAACTTAGAAAAAGAGGGTTGACTCTTGATAAGCCCGAGAGGGTGCTGATAGGTTCTCTCTGGATCCCACCAATGAGATCCGTCCTGCCAAGGTGAGAGTGAAAAGTGGTGATGGGGCGTGGCCTCAATTTTCCCATCTGCAGAAACATGATTATGTTTCTTCCCCACCAGAATGTTTCCCTGGCAACTTCTGTTTGTGTGTGTGCGCGCGCACATGCGTGCTTGTACTTATGCGTGTGAGGAAAACATGTCCTTCGGCAAACTATCCATGGTGTTCTTTAAAAAAAAATCCTCTATTATAAAAGCAACATGGTGAATAGCATTTGGAAGTTATAAAAATCAAATAAGAACACAGGGCTTACTTCAAAATTACAAAGCAGAGACTTCCACAATGATCACTGAGGTCATTTCCAGTCATGGTTGTCCCATGTGTTTTGGGCTATTTCTGAGACTGTGGGACTAGGCTGCCTTCTATCTGAGTTATACTGGGCATTCTTTCTTAACCTGTTGTTTTGTGTTTTTTATTTTATTTTATATTTTCTATCTTGCATATGATATGTTCCCATTCAGTAAACATCTAACAGAGTCTAAAAGGTTACAGATTGTCCCACTGGGTCATACTTTGCCTTAGCACTCCCCTGTTGTGGGCACAGGAGCTACAGTCTCTATCTAAGGTTGAGATGACCCTTGTCCTCCTGCCAATGCCTTCCTCATGCTGCCACCTTGATGACATACCCATACCTGGTTTAGAAGACTTTGGTATATCTTATTAATGACAAAATGCGAGCGGTTTATGGTTGTCTTCCCCCGGAACTGTAGCAGAGCTCGCCAGGATTAAATCATTTCATTAACAAAATCTGGCAGTGATCTTTTAACTTATCTCCCCTTCCCTTCTGTAGCATTTGGAATTTGAAAGCTACTTGGCACGGGATCGCTCAGGATCACACATTGATTACCATAGTGATCGTCTTATTTGTTCTTGGATCGACCTTTTAAAGGGGCTTTGCCGTTTTCCCCTGATGAATAATTGAAACTGTTCAGTGGAGCCGTTGTATTTTGCTGGTTTTCTTGGTGGAGGTGTGCACCCACTGGGCCTTGTCTGAGGCTTGGCTCAGGCACACTTACCTAGGTGAGGGGAGAAGGCATGAAGTAAAATGTGGCTTCTGGACTCTGGTGGACTAACGCTGAAATGGTGATGCAAATCCAGTAACTAAATGCCTGGTTCCCATATTACAAACCACGATTTTCTCTTATATAAAATGATAATAGTAACCCTTCTTTGAGAATGGCTATGTGTGAAATGTACCATTAGATAAGGTGGTAAGGTGTCCCCAGAAACCCCCTCTCAGTGTTATGCCTGACAGGTTTACATTGAGCCCCATCTTCAGCCTCACGATCCTCTGTCTTTCTCAGGACTGACTGACTTGAAGTTGGGTTTCTTTGTTACTCTCTGCACACAGGTGTCTCCCTCTCAAAACTTAAGTCTCAGCTCACGTGCACCTACCGTTTTGTAAAATTCACTTTCAGGTTTTCTCACAGTGTTTGACCCCTCCCTGCAATGCACTCATTGTTTACGCCAATCCATTAGTGCCCAGACACCATGAAGGCCGGCTATGTGGGCAAGAGCCTGCCCGAGCTGTCCAGGGCAGGTGCTCAGCGGGGTTTTCTGGGATGAATAGGCTGCTGGTAAACTGTATATTAGGATCTTGTGCTGATTTTTGTTTTTCGTTTCTTCCTTTTCTTTTAATTAAAGTAAATCAAAGGCATTTCTGCTATAATTATCTATAAGGGCAGCCTAAAATAATATGAGGTTAAAACCAGTAGCTACTGTGTTTAAGAAAACTAGGGATCAAGTAATGTTATGGTTTAAAAATGAAGGATAGATTAATTAAAGTTTATGCATTTCCATATTAATGAATATTCATAGTCACTATTATTTGAATACGTAATATTGATTTATGTAACAAGGCACCGTCCCCTTGATTTGAAGGAGCTTGTCTCTCCCTGCCTGGATACCTTGCGTGTGGACCATTGATGTTTCATTAATTATAGCAGAAGGGCGTTGTGTGTACACCAGTGTCTATTATGATGCATGTAATTAAGGCACTTTTTGTTGGGAGCGGAAGAAAATTGGACTTTCCCAAAGAAAAGCAGCTTGCTCCCGAAGTTGCTAACAGATTGCTTCTTAATTGAACTTGGGAGGTGAATTATATGGTGAATTAGAAAAAAGAACAACTTGGAATTCAGTGAATTGTTCCATAAAGCAAAGTGTGGGATTGAATTGCAGATGCTGATTGGAGACATTTCAGCCTGGCCCCATGCATCGCGGGCCGCTGACCTCCACTGTATTTCAGAGGGAGTTTGGACCGGCCAAGCTCTCTTTTCAAGGCCTGGAGGGCTTTCTTTCCCAGAGACCAGCTGTAAGTCTGCGTTTCTTATGCAAAGGAGACAGTTTGAATAAACCCCTGTGACTAATGAAATTTATAAGGCTTTGCATATTGTTATGCTGAAGAAGTAATTAAACAATGGTCATATATGTAAGATATATTTGTATGTCTGTATATACATACCTGTGTATGTGCATGCATGCGTGCATATGTGCACGGTGTGTGTGTGTGTGTATCTGGCTGTCATTCCTTAGGAAGAACATATGCCTGCTCTGTGAATGCACCTACTTGTCTCCAGGCTTTCTCTGCATCAGGTTGTTTCCGTTTTCTCTTTGCTTGTTTGTTTTGTGTGTGTTGGTGTGTGTGTACATGCTTATGTGAGCGTGTGCACGGGAAACCAGAGGACAAGCCCAGGTGTGATTCCTCGGACACTGTCCGCTTTCCGTTGAGATAAAGTCTCTCTCTTACAGACCTGAAGCTTGACAAGTAGGTTAGACTGGCTGGCCAGTGAGCTCCAGGCACCTCCGGTCTCAGTCCCTTCAGTGGAAGGGTGAATTTGCCGTCACATTTTCTCACATGGGTTCTGGGGTGAAACTCAGGTCCTGGTGTTTGCAAGACAAGCCCTTCGCTGACAGAGTGGTCTCCCCAGCTCCTGTCCGTCTTCTTTTCTAGCTCTTAGACCTGCAGTTTCTGCCTCAGCCTTGCCTGTTAAGGAACAGTTTCCATTGTTCTAGGGGTGACACATGGCTTTTTGTTTTCTTTTGTTCTTTTTTGCATTTTGTTTTTGGAGACAGGGTTTTACTGTGTAACCTTGGCTGTCCTGGAACTTGCGCTGTAGACCTGGGTGGCCTTGAACTCAGAGATTCCCCTGCCTCCGCTTCCCGAATGCTGGGATTACAGGTGTGTGCCACAACCACTTGGTTGAATATATGCCTCTTTTCCTGGCTGCAGTGATCAACCTTGATTGTGACTTCAGATCACTTGTGAAGCTTTTCAGAGTCCCCATGTCCAGACCATGGCACAGGTCAATTAAAACAGAGCTTCCGAGGCTAGGAGTTGGGGGAGCAGGCAGGCCTCAGTATTTTTTACAACGGCTTCCCAGGTAACTAAGATTGCAGCCAATGTTGAGAGTTCAGTAGCTGCCCCCCTCTCCCTAGCAAAGCTGAGAAACACACATTTTGCCCCAGCGTTAAGCTAAGCTGGAAACGATTGCTGTCATCTTTTGAAACACCATTAAACCGCTCCAGTCTTTTGCTCCCTGGCTCAGCCATCGCCTATAGAACTGGCACCTGCTTCATGCCAGGTGCTGCGGGGATATGTCCTTTCCTTTATGGTACTAAATCTCAAACGTTAGCAAGGGGGGTTGTGCCAAGCACTAAAGAGATGCCAGGAATGTGAGCCACCATGTGGTCACTGGGAATTGAACTCAGAACTTCTGGAAGAGCTGCCAGTGCTCTTAACCTCTGAGCCATCTCTCCAGCCTCCGAGATGCCACGAATGTAAAGTGAGCCATGGGCATGGTAAAGGGCTGAGGAAGCTCAGAGGATATGGGCTTAACACCCAGGAAGAGTAGGGGTGCCAGGCTGCTGTGTTCCAGAGAAAGTGGTATCCAGTTAGAGACTTGAGGAACCAGCAAGATCTAGCCAGGCCCAAGAGGGGGTGTAGTTGAAGAAGATGCTTAAGAAGAAACCAGTGAGGTGGTACATGTCTGTATTCTAGCACTACAGAGGCAGAGGCAGGAGGCTTTTGAATTCAAGGCTAGCCCTGTTTGTATAATAAGGACCTGTTTCAGCAAAAATAAAGGAGGAAAATGAAGAAAGGAAACCCAGTTCCTACAGCTTAGTGTGCCTGAGCTTGTGGAAGTGGAGGCCAGGGGCGAGGCGGAGGAGCCTGAGAGGACCCTGCCACAAAAGGCCTCGTCCACCACCCACAAAGTGGGAATTCACCTCAAATGCAGTAGGAGGGTTTTCATCAGCGAAGTGGCAAAGCTTGTCCACTCTCTACTCTCCATGGATTTCAAACAGAACCGGAAGACTTCCCAGACAGAACTGGGAGTCTGGGTCTGGTGTCCCTCTGCGGAAAAAGACACCATGTTCACCTCTAGAGCATAAGATCAGATCAGGGACTTGTGCTCTTTGTTTTTTCTTTGTTTTGGTTGTGGTGTTTTGTTTTTGTCTTTTGACAAAACAGAATCTCATGTAGCCCAGGCTGGACTTGAATTTGCTATGTAGCTAAGATTAGCCTTGGGCTCCAGATCCTCTGGCTCTACCTCCCGAGTACTGAGATGACAGACACAGGCCTCCATCGTAGCTGCTCTTAACTAACATTTGTCATTAATGTCAGGTGTTCTCTCACAGATGCCCAAACAAGGCTCTGAGCCCTTCGGAGTTGTCTATCTCTCCCAGGCACCCCACTTGTTCTTGCTCTGATTGGGGGGGGGGGTTGTCTGAGGGGGACATGCACCATCTGTGACTGATACATCTGCACACTCAGGGTGGTTGAGGCATCTTTCCTCTTGGCGTGTGTTTTCTGATCCTTAGGTCTTTATGAGGCTGGAAGTCTTAAACCCATGAGAGGAAAGTGTTTAGCCACATTCTTAGCTTGTAGTTAACACCATGGTTAGTACTTTACTTAGCACAGATGCCTTCAGACTGCTGTGTCTCATCCAACTCCAAAGCTTTTCACCTACCCAGCCCCAGCATCGGGGAGCCAAAGGAAGCAGAGAAGCCCACTGAGTCCTCTGCCTTCTATAGAACCGAGTGCCACCTCTCCTGGCCTGGTTCCCTCCAGCACAGCCCCAGCCTTTACCACCGCCTTAATTGCCTCCACGACAGCCTCCAGCTTATCTTGAGTCAGGCATATGACCAGACACAACTCACAGGTTTTTCTTCCTGTCCCCTCTGCCTTCATTTCTGGGAAGCCAAGGAGGATGAAACTGACCGATATCTATGCTGGGCTCCCACTGCTATGCATAAACTTATTTTAAATCTCAGCTCGCAGGCTTTTCTCTTGTTCACCGTTAATAACTCCTGTTACACAGAAAGCAGATGTGGCTGTATGTCTTCTGAATCCTGTCTAGGACACCCGAAATAAAAGCCGAAGTCCAGAGAATGCCTGCAAGGCCCTACACTGGCTGGTCCTGCAGATGCTGATGATTGAGGCCTCACTACTACAGCTCTCTGTCCTTTGATCCCATTCCTGGCACACCAGCTCCCTCCTGGCAAGCACATTCCCACCCCAGGGCCTTTGCCCCTGCTGTCTCCTCAGTTTGGAATGCCCTTTGCCAGACATCTATAGATTTTTGTCTCTTCAGACTTTTTTTCTTTCTTACATGAAATGGCACCCTGCAACACCCCTTTTCTCTTCCTAGCACTCACCGACAGCCAACTTAAATACATTTAAATACTTCGCTTCTGTTTGTTCCTTTTTCCCCCTCCCCTCCACCAGGCTATAATTTCCTGAGGTCGCCCCTGCAGCAGTAGTAACAGAATCTGGCACATAGCAGGTGTCAGATGCATATTTTCTGAATGAACACAAACCTAAACAAACCCATTACCTCATTTGGTTCCCGCAGCAGCCCATTTGACAGACCAAAGATGCTAACGCCCAGGTTCTCGGCAGCAGTTGCGCAGCCTGTGGGGTGGAGGCTGAGCTGGACCTGGAGCCTGGCGGCGGCCCACCTCTCTCTGCAGATGGCACATTCTTGTGCTGCGGAACGACTTCATACCGTCAGGATTTCCCCTGACCTTTTAGCCTGAGAGGAAATGATATCGCAACTGGAATACCCGAGGGCCGGGAGCTGGCAGCGCAGACCCCGGCAGCTGCAGGGGCTGTGTGAGCACATTCTGAGCGGTCAGCCAGGCAGGATGCAGGGAGGCTCCTGTCCCGGCCTGGTGTTGGGGTCCTTTCTCTACAGGAGGCCAGGGCAGCTGCAGGCCCTGCCTGAGTCACAGCCATGAATGAAGCAGTCTGCCTCTCAGGAGTTGGTGCCAGGGCCGCACGCTGCCTCCATTGGCGTGGACCTGGATACAGCGTACCCATTGGAGATCGTTCGGCCAAACTCCACCATGCAGTGGAGGCACAGGATAAGTCTTGGCTTTTTGCCCAGGAGACCATGTCCTGGGCTCATTAACATGCACCTCAGCCTTGACTTCTTAAAAATGGGGTTATCCATTCTGGGATCCACGTATCCCAGAATGTTCTAATCGGGGCAAAGGGTCTAGGGGAAGGTTGTTTATAAGTTTCAGGTTTCTCAATCAATGCAAAAAAAAAAAATGCCTTCTTGTTTGCCAGTAGATTTTCCTCCGGAGGGTTTGGTATGGTTTCGTGGTCATTGTATCTCCTGAACACAGATCTGCTCCTTGTGCCCTACCCAGAACCCCTCCATGGCCCTTCTCATCCTTCACCCCCAGAAGCCCCAGCCCCTCACATGCTGAGTTTGGTCTCCAGACCTTGCAGTTAGCTCCTCTACTGTTATATCTAGCTCATCATCTAGAGAGTACAGGTGCTGAGACAGGAGCCCTGTCTGCCTTGTTCCTCACTGAATCTGTTTCGGGGATTGTACCCGGCGCACGGAAGGATCAATTAGTACTTGGAGACTGACATCTTTCCTGGGGAGGTGACTGTTGACAGGGTGTCTACAGACAACTGCCCACAAACACTTTGATCCTTACTGCCCTTGCTGGTCGGTGTCAACCGAGTCCAGTTTATCAAGAAAACCCAGCAGTTTTCTGAAGAAGTTTCTCCCTGTGTGGGAACCAGACACAAAGAGGAAGCCCAGGCCAGCAGTGCCACGGTGATGAGCTCCTTCAGTTCAATGGCCACACTGTACTCCACCTACGTGGATCTGACTCTGTGCATCCCTGTGAACTCATTTCCTCTTCTCTAGCTGGATAAGGAGCCGATCTAGACTCCCCATGGACTCTACAAATTCCACCCAGAGCGCCCTTGACTGACCAAGCGAGATGGTGGTCTCACTAATTTGTGAGTGGTTGTATAAAAAAAGGGGCATTTATTGACCCAATAAACCTCAGTTGACCAAATCCTTGCTGCTCTGATTGTCACCCAGTGACCAGGTTTGCTCCATCGATGTGTTCTTATCTCTCTTTTCCTGTCCTCCTTCAGGTGGGCTCGAGGAACCATCTGCAAGGTGGCCAAACGTTACAGCCTCCAACACCAGCGTCCAGGCGACAGGAAAGGGTAATCTATGTGAAGCCCCACCAGGCCTCTGAGGGCCCTTTATTTAATTTTTCTTTCAAATTATGGCAAATTTTGATAAATACTCTAAATCAAGAACTTAAATCATTTCAAAGTGTGCTGTCTAGTGGTATTAGGTGCACTGACAGTGTAGTGTGACCGTCTTCGTCTAGTTCAGGTCGTTATCGTCGGTCCCAAAGAAGACCCTGTGCCCATCACAGGTACCACAACGCCCCTAGATCCCAGCTTTCAGTGTCTTTTCTGAAGCTTGGACCTTCCAGTGTCAGCGCCTGGATCTCGCATGCTCACAGTCCACAGTGAGTGGGCACGAGAAACGTTTCCTTTGGTGGTCTGTCTTGCTGTGGCTGGGGTGGGGATTGGGGTGGGTATGGAAAGCTGTCTTGCTGTGGAGGTGGGTCATGGAAAGGCAGGGTAACTCTGCCTTCTAGGTTGTAACTGGCTTATGAGTTGAAGGTCTGGGAAGGAAAATGACAAGACTGTGTGTTTCAGAGAAGCAGAGGGCCCACGAGGCAAGCAAAGATAGTAGATTTGTGGTAGGGGTGGGAAGCCATGCAGTCTGGAGTTTTTGGCTGCCCAGGGAGTGATAAGGTGGTTGCTGGGGCAGCCTAAGGTCTTCCCGGAAGCACTCCCAGAGCTGCCTGGTCCTTGGGCCTTTGAATCTTGGCAGCCCTAAGAGCTTCTGAAGGTGCCTGGACATATTTCAGCTTTGGAGAAGTGTTTCCTGCTCAGAGCAGGGTTGGAATCAACTGCAGTACAAAGGAATCATTTTCAAATGCTGGAATCCTATGTTTTAAAAACACCTCTGTAGGAATGAAATAGAAATCATTATCTGTTATAGTTTATGATTTTGCCTCAATATTATTTCCTCATACATATGTAAATATTTAAAACTTCATATACATTCCTATACATATACATTCCTACAAATTCCTACAAATGCCGGAATGGCTTGATATCATCATGTCTTGGTCTTTTGCCCTTATTTTGGCTACTCCCCCACAGTCAACCTCTGTTCTTCCCAGATAATGAGGCTGTCTTCACCTCCCTACATGTTTTCCTGAATGCACTTGGGTTTTCTTTTGGGCCACCAACCAGCTCTTAAACCAAGACACAGAGACCTAATAGTTTTGAATGCTCAGGTTTTGAATGATCAGCCTTAGCTTAACTCTCTTTAATCTGTTTCTTTTTATTTATATTTTGTCTTGGGGATTTTTTCCTTCCTTCCTTCCTTCCTTCCTTCCTTCCTTCCTTTCCTGCTTTCATTACTTCTCCTGTGTAGCTGGCTGACTTCTGGACCCAGGTATGCCCCTCATTCTCTCTCTGTTATTTTCTCTTCTTTGCCTAGATTTCTCTTCCTACTTATTCTGTCTGCCCACCAGTTCCTCCTGTCCCTCCTAGCCATTGGCTGTTCAGCTTTTTATTAGACCAATCAGGTGCCTTAGGTAGGCAAGATGAAACAGCCAATACATCTTTACATTAAACAAATGCAGCATAAACAATTGTAATACATTTTTACATGCTTAACAAAAGCAGCATAAATCAATGTAACACACCTTTACTCAGTTAAAGTAATATTCTGCAATATAAACAAATTTAACCTATTATTATATAGCAAAATGTTCCACAACACATTTGTGTTGTTATGTGAACACATGTATGTACATATATGTATGCACATCAACATTTATGTATGTATAGTTTTTGACATTATTTTTTTAAAAAGAATTCTATTTTATACACATTTTTTATGGGTACAGTCAACTTTATTGATGGTATTCAAGAGAGTATGGCTCCCTAAACCCCCCTGTTAAACTCTGGGGGTCTGGGATGGAAACTGTGAGGGAGATGCTCAGTGTGAGGGGCTGAGTTAGGACAGGGACTGCTCAGCAGCTGAGGGCCTCTCTCTTGCTGTGTCCTTGCTGGGATGGGTGGTCCAGGGTGGGCTTCTTACTCCTTGGAGGCCATGTAGGCTATGAGGTCCATCATCGTCATACTAGGAAATGAGCTTTACAAAGTTGTCACTGAGAGCAATGCCAGCCCCAGCATTGAAGGTGGAAAGTGGGCATCACTGTTAAAGTCATAGGAGACAACTTGATCCTCAGTGTAGCCCAGGACGCCCTTTAGTGGGCCCTGAGATGCCTGCTTCATTGCCTTGTTGATGTCGCCATACTTGGCAGCTTTCTCCAGGTGGCACGTCAGATCCACAACAGACACACTGGAGGTAGGAATATGGAAGATCATGCCTGTGAACTTCCTGTTCATCTCTGGGATGACCTTGTCCACAGCCTTGGCAGCACCAGTGGATGCAGGGATGATGTTCTGGGCAGCGCCATGGCCATCTCACCACAGCTTCCCAGAGGGGCAATCCACAGTCTTCTAGGTGACAGTGATGGCATGGACTGTGGTCATGAGTCCTTCCACAATGCGAAAGTTGTCATGGATGACCTTGGCCAAGGGGGCTAAGCAGTTGGTGGTGCAGGAAGCATTGCTGACAATCTAGAGGGAATTGTCATACTTCTCATGATCCACACCCATCACAAACATGGGGGCATCTGCAGAAGGGGTAGAGATGATGACCCTTTGGCCCCATTCTTAAGTGGGCCCCAGCCTTCTCCATGTTGATGAGGACACCAGTAGACTCCACAACATACTTGGCACCAGCATCACCCCATTTGATGTTGGCAGGATCTTGCTCTTGGAAGATGGTGATGGCCTTCCTGGTGATGATAAGCTTCCTATTCAGCCTTGACTGTGCCATTGAACTTGCCATGGGTGAAGTCATAATGGAACATGTAGACCATGCAGTTGAGGTCAATGAAGGGTCATTGATGGCAACAACGTCCACTTTGCCAGAAGTGAAGGCAGCCCTGGTAACCAGGCGTCCAATATAGACAAATCTGTTCACTTCGACCTTCACCATCGTGTCTCTGGAACGAGGCTGGCACTGCATGAAAAGATGCAGCTGTCTCTAGAACAGGGAGGAGCAGAGAGTCCATTTCATACACATTTTAATTCATCATGCTTTGTCATTGATATCTCATGAAAAACTCCAAAATACTTGTGATTAGTGATTAATTTATTCCTTTGAATGGTTGCAAAATATTCCTAGTATGGATAATAGTTTATCCAATTATTCCCTTTTTGTTACCATTCACTCCCCTTCCAGCCCTTGCTGTGAATTATGTCTGCAACAAACACATTACTTAGCACGGTTTAATTTTTTTTAACTATGTGTATTCATGTATGTCTCTGCAAGGGTAGAAATCTATGGGTAGGTGCTCATGGAGACCAAAAGAGAGTGTTGGATCCTCTGGAGCTGAGAGGAAAGATGACGAGATTTGGGGAACTGTGTCTCAGAGATGGAGTTGAACCATGACGTAAGGGCAGACAGTAGATCTGGGGTGGGTGGGAGGCCATGTAGAATATAGTTGTGAGTACCTCACCTGACCTGGATGCTAGGAACCAAACTTGTGTCCATTGCAAGAGCAGTATTCTTAATCACTGGACCATCTCTCCAGCCCCACTTAGCATGTTTTCTCATAGATGTTGCAATACTGAGTGTCTCCAGGAATAACAATCCATGTTTCCACAATAACTTACAAGGGTTGTCCCTTTCCCCAGAGCCTCACTAGTACCAGGCATTCTAACCCAATAAGCAATAGCCTATGATTATTTAATTTATGTTTATCTCTGATTGCTAAAGGTTTTGAGCATCATTTCCGGTGTTTTCTAGTGATCTGGGTGTTCATATTGGTAGTTCGCTTCTTTGTATCCTTATTTTCCTATTGGGTTGCTCATCCCCTTCTTCAAATCCCCTTCTTTCACAGAGAAGCAGATTCCTCGCTTTACCCCACCATGCTTCTTGGAGGGCCTGCATTTGTTTTCAGCTGTACAGGGACCATAAACAGACAGACCTCGCTAGAATCTTTCTTTCTTTTTATTGTTTTTTGGTCTGGGGCTATAGTTAGTTGGTAGAGTGCTTGCACAGTGTACATGAACCCCAGGTTTGGTTCCCAGAACCTCATAAACTAGGTGTCTTGGTGCAGGCTCGTAATCCCAGCACCTGGGAGGTAGAGGCAGGAGGATCAGAAGTTCACGGTCATCTTCAACTACGCAAAATCTTGTCTCAAAAGAATCAAAACAAACAAAATATGTACTTTTCTGCTTTGCTTATTTGCTATTTAAAAACAATGTCTTTATTAATTTTTTGAAAACTTCATACAATGTAGTTTTTTTTATCTTTTCCCCTCTCCACTAACTTCTCCCAGATACACCTCTCCCTACCCCACCCAACTTCAGTTCATGTTCTCTCTGTGTATCTCTAACCTATTGAGTTTAGTGTGTTGCCCAATTATTCTTGGGTGTGGAGCTTGCCCTGAATCGTGGTCACACCCTTAAAGAAAACTAACTCCCTCCCAACAGCTATCAAATGCCAATAGCTTCTCGGCTAGGAGTGGGACTTTGGACCCCACCCCCCACACTGGGATTTTGTCTGGCCTGAGATCATGCAGGTCTTATGCATGCTGTCACAATCACTGTGAGTTCATATAAGCCCCTGCCCTGTTGTATCCAGAAAACATGGTTTCCTTATAGTCATACATCTACTTGGGTCCTTAAAGTTCTTATACTTTCTCTTCCATGGCAATCCCTGAGTCTTGGGGTGCAGGCGGGGAGGAGTGTGATGTAGATGTCCATTTAGGGCTGAGTACTCAGAAGTCTTTCTTCTCTGCACATTGAGCAGATGTGAGTCTTTGTGTTGACTACAAGAAGTAGAGCTGCACTAATCTACAGGTTACAGCAACCTGTACAGCAACAACTCATTAGGAGTTATTTTAATTCTATGGCCTTTAAGCAGAATAGCATTAGTAGTTTCTTCCCTAGGAAATATTTTCTATCTATCAACAGGTACTTGTTGCCAATAGCAGTGCCAAGTATGGTTTCCAACTCACGGAGCTGGCCTTAAATCCAACCAGAAAATGGTTGGTTACTCCTGTAATATTCATGCCACTGTTGCACCAGTGGGCATATCTTGACAGGACAATAGTTATTGTAGCTGACAAAGTTCTTACCTGGCTAAGGAAGACTGTGGCTTATTCTTCTCCCCTGGTAGCACCTTACAGTACCGTGAAAGCTAGCCTCTAAGGATGAAGCTTCCAGGTCGGTACCTGCTTGGTTTATCCATGTTTTATAATGCCAGCATATGGTGTCTCCAGCTTCTCAGGTTCCAGACAAACTTAGGGACCCTTCATTTGGCCATAGACGAGCAGTGCTCATGGTGAAGATGGAGCACAGAGCATGGGGAAGCAGCTGGAGGGAGTTGTCGTAGCACCGAAACAGCACAGGTGCCATGTTGAATTTTCCCTTTTCTATTTATGTGATTTACTGTTGCATAAAAACCGTTCTTGGCCTTGGCTTCAGACAATGACATTTCATGATTCTGTGGCAAGACTGGGCTCAATGGGGTGGTTCTTTCTCACTGGGATTACTCTCTTGACTGCATTCTGGCAGCAAGGTTGGGATGGATGGTCTAGATCGCTTAGTTGCCCCTCTCCCCTTCAATGATCCAAGTCTACAGCAAGGTGGCTACTCATCAAAATGGAGAAAGCACAAGAGAAGCATCCATTTTGGGCCTGGACCAGAACCCTAATAATACTATTTCTTCACATTTAACTCAAGCCAAATGTCCAAGTTTAAAGAGAGGGGAGTGGATTCCACTGAATATGAACATTGGTTTGAGTTCCCAAAGACCAGGCAGGCTGCTTGCTAGTCTCCATAGGACACTGTTATTACATCTCATGTTTTTATCAGTGAAAGCATCAGGGTGTTTGTATTTACTAGTTTGGGGGGCATGAAAATCACCCAATCAAAAAAGCGAGGTGAGTCAGAAACACTTGGATTTGAACCCCAGCTCAGCCTTTTAGTAGCTATGACACTGGATACTTTAACTCCTCATTGAAGCTTGGAGAGAATTAGAGATATTCATTCATATAAAGCGCATAACCAAGACTCCCAAAGGATAAGTGAGACTCAGCTTTCCATTTTTGTTTTGTCTTGAAGATGGTCTCAACGTGTAGTCTAGATTGGCCTTGACCTCAAGATGCTCCTGCCTCGGCCTCCCCAAATGCTGGGATCACAGTATATAGCGCCACTTCAGCCTCCATACATTTCTTCCTTCCCACCTTCCCCTCTAGGAACGATAACACCAGCACTGAGTGCATCATCAACCCTGGACTGAGCTCCCACAGCTGTTCCACAGCTGCACAGAGCACAGGAAGGAATAAGCCTCCTGCAGCCCATTAAAATTCTGCGTCTACTTGGGCTGCATACATGGCCAGCAGTGAGGCAGATGCCGGAGGGTTTTTAGGCAGGATGAAGATAATGCTTTCTCTCCTGTACACCTCTGAAGCCTGCTAGGTCTACAGGGCTGCCCCTGGAACGGCCCCGCCTTGTCTGAAGAAGTCAGTGAATGTCAAGGCTAGGTCAGTCTCTCTGCACTACCCCACAGTTGCAGACAAGGAGGTCTTTAGTCCAGGGGAGTAATGAGACCCCGAATTTGAAATAAAGGAAGTTGTTTAAGCCTGTCCCTCTCTCCTTCCCATCCCATCCCTCTAGGACACCGATGGATGCCTGCCAGGGACACATCTTGTTTTTATTTGAATTGCAGATAGGAAATGCCAACCCTAGATTTCTCTTTAATTGCAGCCCACCTATTTCCCATGAATCCAGAGGAGACTACCTGAGCAGAAAAGGGAGTCTGAGGGGGAATTCTGGCTTAGTTCTAGCAGAAGTTGGTTTCCTGGCACTATGTGGTTCCCTTCAGTCCTCAAGGTGGGAATTTGTGCCTGCAGATTTGGGCTGATCTCTATCTAGGCCATTCACCCAGCATTCCCATAAAGCCTTGATCAGAGCAGCCCCTTCTCAGAAGCTGAGAGTTTAGCACATACTCAAGTCTGTGAGGCTGTTAGTGAGGGCGTGTGTAACTGTTGCAAGGATGCGCCTTTGGCTGGCTGAGTAGAGTCTGGTATCTAGAACCTTACTCATAAGAGAACATGGTTCTTTCCCATTTGGTATCAGACTGTAACGCCTTTGTTCCAATGTGAAGAAAAATGGGAGCTGTTTACACCCCAAAATAAGGATCCCACAGACATCAGCATTCCAAAATGCTGTTCCATACCCGAATCGCCGAGTGTCATGTCTCATGTGTCCAGAGATGATAACCACAGAGCTAACTAACGCCAGGCCCCCATTTGAGCTTCGTCAGCTTCAGGCAATCCCCTAAGTTCTGTACAGTTCTGCTCATCTCAGTGATTGACAGTCTCCATCTGGTTCCATGCTTATCTCATAGCCGTGCTCCAGGAAGTAGTCAGGCTCAGGGGATGTCTGTGCAGAGCCACACGGGAGGTAACCAGCGGTGTTTATCTTAAGTTCACTGCCCTTAAAACTCTTAATCTCAGCCTTTGAGCATTATCACTGGTTCCCAAACTCCACGGAGCTTTGTCCTCAATAGGTTTCAAAATGGCAGGTGCCAGGCCTCCAGGCCTGTTGGGCCACAGGTTCAGGACAAGGGCAGATAACTATATTTTTTTAAGCACCTTTCTCAGTGTTTCTAAAGCGCACCCAGGTTTGAGAGCCACTGCACAGAATAATTTTCAGCAGGAACTGCTCCTGAGTCTTCAAATGGTCAGCATGATGGGACTCTGGCCGTTACCTGCGGGGCGAGAGTTTTACAGATATCTGTGCATTCAGGGTGCTTGCTTCTAGTATGTGAGTTACCCCTTGTCTAATGTAAAAACGAGAGCTCTTTGCTTGAGAAGTTTGATCAGTCGTGGCTTTGTTTATGGCATGGCTGTGCCTTCAGCTGGAAATGAAATATTGAGTAGCAATGGCCACTTCATTCTTTCAGAGAGGACATGTCACTCCCAGAGCCAGGGAGTTAAATGGCCTGTATCCCCCCACTCCATCCCCACTCCACCCCCACTCCACCCCCAGTGTGTTAAATCCTTTCAGATGCCCCTGAGCTCCTCTTGAAATACCGAACTCTTGGCCATAATAAATAATTACATCCTTCTATTTGGACTCTGGTTCCAGATAGTAGTAATCCAAGAAAATCCAATAATGACAGTTGCATTAAGATCCCTCTTCCAGGCTAAGCAGAACATCTGTTTAGACATATTTTTAATCGGCAAATGCTTCCTGTGTTGAGTCCTCGGCAAATTAAATTTCTCACTGGACCGAAGGGGAAGCTGTCATTCAGTAAGCCATCTCTGGAAATTACACCCCAGTCTGTTTCCAGGTGCACTTAAGATTTTCCCATGCTGACTTGGCCACATAAAATCAGCCCTTCCAATGCTAGGTCACGTGTCCATATAGCACAGCTTGTCCAGGCACCATGGGATGTCTCAGTGTTCGTCCCTAGAATGGTGAAGTATTTCTGCCCATTCTCCAAAGGAGAATTGGCAGCAGAGGAAAATTAAGGGACTTGTTGAAAACCATATGGGATCAGAATAACAAACTTCCACTTGCTCCATCTCTGCCTGTGATTACTTCAGACAGGATGAGTCTCAGGATGTGAACATGAAGGGCTTCGCTGTTGCCAACCCTTTGGAGAGGCTTCCGCCACAGAGCTGTTTGGACTCTTGGGCTGTTTATTTTTAGACTAGCTTGTCTGTTTGTTAATTCATTCATGCAAAACACAAAAATAGTGAATGCTGCCACCCTCTAGGTACCGTGTAGGCATCTAAAACAGAGCCACAAAAAAAGCCAGCCACAGTTCTTGCCCTCATGGGGCTTCCGGGTGGCTAGCACTTGAAATCTTGAAACAATTAATTATAAGACTGGATAGCAAAATAGAATATGCATAGGGGCTGTGTAAACAGTCTGGGTGGACAGTGTGGAGTGGGAGAGGGAGAACCAGCAGCCTGACTGTGGGGTGAGGTACTCCCCACTCCAGCAAGTTGTAGCCAGGCAGTAGACAGCCCCACTCACTGTTGCCACCTCCAGGTCTTTCCATTCTAAAACAAACAAATTAGATTCCAGGTACAGTGACACATGCCTATAATCCCACCACTCAGGACACAGAGGCAGGAGGATTGCTATATGTCTAAGGCCAGCTTGGGCTATAGAGAAAGCTAGTCTTGTTGCCTTGTGGTGGTGGTGCATACCTTTAATACCAGCATCCAGGGAGGCAGAGGGAGGTGGATCTCTTAGTTCAAGGCCAGCCTGGTCTATGGAGTGAGTTCTAGGACATCAGAGCTACATGGAAAAATCCTGTCTTGAAAAACCAAAGAATAAGTAAGTAAATAAATAAATATAAATAAATAAAATTTTAAAGATAAAAAAAACCCCAAAAAATTGTTATGTGAAATCTTTGGAGTTTCCAAGAGTTGGCTTCCAAAGTGAGATTTTTTTTTTTAAACACGGTGTATGCCAAAAGTGTTCAGGCCAAACGAAACACATCTGTGGGTTGGACTGATCCCAAGACTGCAAGTGTGTGACTTCTGTTCTAGAAACTCGAGCAGTAAAACAGGTTCAGGTTTAAGCTGTATTCTATAGCTATTTCTAGGTGTGGGAATAGGGTCAGGGAATTTCTAGAAAGCCGTGTGCAGTCTGTGCGCACCGCTCTGGTCACCAAGTTCAGAGGGAAGGAGGGTGGGCTGATGAGGAGACACCAGGAATGTAAATCCCCAGGAGGCCCAGATGCTGATGGGACTGTTCAGGCCAGAGAAGCTGGACTAAGACAGTGCAATGCCATTCTAGGCTCAGGGGATGTGCCCCTTGTGTTATGTGTAGCAGGCAGTGGTGAGTGCTCTCCCACAGAAAAC
Organism: Microtus oregoni; assembly: GCF_018167655.1. NCBI lineage: Eukaryota > Metazoa > Chordata > Mammalia > Rodentia > Cricetidae > Microtus > Microtus oregoni. The sequence continues at coordinate 19,957,075 of NW_024543071.1, forward strand.
AGAGGTCCTCAAAGGGCTCAGGGAACAGGGACAAAACCTTGCTATGTGTCCAGGCTCAAAGGGAAGCAGAAATATCTTCTGGGAGAGACTCAGACACAAAGTTTGGCCCTCAAGCAGGTGTCGTTTTCAGTCTTCCTGTCTATGAACCCCGTAATGGAGAAATTGATGTAAAAAATTCACCCGAGATCTATAGTTTCTCAAGAGTGCTGAACAAATACAAAGCAAGTCCACAGCCAGCATCCACACATAAAGCACCCCTGGAAGGAGGCCCCAAACCTGTGTACTTGTGGCCGATGCTAAATGGGGCTCGGTAGGGTTTTTAACGTGCATGTGTGTAAAACGATAACAATAATTCTAGGAAACACAGTCGTGAATTTGGGAGGGGTCTGGAACACGTGGGAGGAGTTGGAGGGAAAGAGGGAAGAGGGAAGATCGTGTAAATATAGTACTCATGTCTTAAATTCTCAGAGATTTTTAAATTAAAAAAACAATGACTAGCCTAGAAACAATCCTAAGACTTTAGAAACACAGGAAGTTAATCAAAGAAGGGTAAGTCAGAAGACAACAAATCAAGGAACTGACTCCAAGAACATGACAATCAGAAGGAATTTTAATAAGTATGACTAAAGTGTGGAAGAAACCAGAGGAAGAATTTAAAACAGAGGGTAAGAAAGGAGGTGTGTCTGAAGACGCACTGACTAGGGCTTTGTAGATGAGGGCTGTATCCATCACAGCAGGCATAGGATGATCGGTGTGATGAGCACAGCTGAGCGAAGGGTTAGCGCAGTGGGAAATCGATCCCAGGAAACCTTGCAGAGTAAGTGCTCAGAGGAAGCACATTTTGTGCTTCAGACACAAAATGTGAAGACCACCACCACCACCAACAACACAACCAAAAAAGCAAAACCAATCAACAAAACGAGAAAAACACCACCCAACAACCACCAAGGTGTAGAGAAATGGGGGTTTGAATGATCGTGTCTAAAGGGTAACCAAACCAGTAGGATTTCTAGAAAGTCAGTGAACACCCACACCGTGAGTTAGAATGGGGCAAAAAAATACTGTCAATTTAGGTTTCTTTTTAAAAAAAGAGAAAGGGATAAAGTATTTATAGATGAAGACTGAGAATTGTTAGTATCCTCATGAAAGAACAATTAAACTCATTAGAGAGAATGATTCCAGGTAGGAGAAGGTGTAGGGGCCTATGAGCAGGGAATGGGTAAATTGGAAGGTGTCTGTCTCCTAAACACACAAAGCACAGCTAATAGAGACTAATTGGGAATTTTCAAGCATGTCAACAGCAGCCAGGAAACGTGGAGGCTGGAGTAGCTTTAAGAGTCTCATTTCTCAGAGGCAGGTGGATCTCTATGAGTTCGAAGCCAGCCTGGTCTACAAAAGCTAGTTCCAGGATAGGCTCCAAAGCTACAGAGAAACCCTGTCTCAAAAAAAGAAAAATAAAACAAAACAAAAAACAAAACGAAGAGCCTCATTTCTCAGAATGAAACTTGGAACTCTGGATTCTTCAGACGGATCTTCTGGTCCACTCGTTTCTCATTCTTTGTTCGGTTGTGTATGGTTATTAAAACTGAAAACCAAAGTTAATGATCAGAAAAAAAGAGTTAAGGGAAATAAAAAACATATGCATAGAGAGTTTTCTTAATCTAATTAAAAGCAAGAAGAAGACCAAAAGACAGACAGAAAAGAAAGCCAGTGAGAGGAGGGGATCAGCCTGGGCGCAGAGCTAGGTGCTTGCTGTTGAGAAGATATGAACCAAATCCCTACTGAACCTATGTGCAGAGATCTTCACTGAAACAGGAATAGCTCTGGGCTGGGGAGATGTCTCGCTAGTCAACAGTGCTTCCTGCTCTCCCAGGGGCCTTCCAGTTCCATCTCTAAGAGCCCATGTCAGTTGCCTCATAATCGCTCGTAAATCCAGCTTCAGGAGAGCCAGTGGCCTCTCTGGATTCTGTTGGCACCCACATGTGCATGTGGCCTGCACGCCCAGGAACATATATGCACAAAGAAAAATAGAACTGAAAATAAAACCCGGTGCAGGGAGGACCTGCCAGCTGATCTGAAAATCGGAATTTCATTCCCAGGATCCATGTGGGAGGAAGAAACCACCAGCGCGAGTAAGTTGTCCTCTGGCCTTCACCCGCAGGTCATGGTATGCGTCCCTACACACCTACACACATGCACACCCACAGAATAAACAAAACGTAATAGAAGAAAATTTAATGACATGGAAGATTTTTCTGTTTTAAGCGTGTGGAGTTAACCTTGCAGCTCCAAACAAATCCCACCTGGTTGTGTGTGTGGTTCTCTTTCTTTGCTGGGGAGGGTAGGATGTGACACAGCTGCTGTAGGACGCAGCCCGGTAGTTCTCGAAGAGGCTAAACAACGCCTTGCGGCCTGGCATTGCACACCCAGCACGTGCTCAGCAGAGTGGAAATCTGTGCCCATCAAAGCAGATGTGCACATGAGCGTCCCTAGCCGAATAACTCATAATAACCCCAAGTGGAGATGACTCAGATGCCTCACTACAGACCAGAGAAGCTAAGCGTGGTCTATCCCCGCAGTGGTGTGCGACTGAGCCGCAAGATAGGATGGAGAACTGATTCATGCGGAGACTGTGGAGGAACCTGGAAAATACGCCAACCTAAAGGGAAGAGCCAGAGAGCTGCGGCCGTGGCCTGATCTGGCTCGTATGGAGTGAGCAGGACAGCCGCAGCCACAGAAACCAGCGTATCGTGGGGTGGTGAAGCAGAGGGAGGAACCAGAAGTGACTGGTAATGGGGACAGGGTTTTCTTTTGCGGTGACGACAGACCCGTGCAATTAGACAATGCTTTGGCAGCACACATGGAAAATACGCTAACACCCAGGGAGCAGTGCATAGGGAAACGAGTGCTATGCTGAATTCCTCGTTTTTAAGGAAGGAAACGCAAGAAAAGAAACATAAGAAAATGAAAAGAGAAGGAAGTAACTAGGTAAATGAGATAAAGGAAGGTTTTTAAAAAAGTGAGTTTTAATAGCTGTTCTTAGGGGGAAGTGTAAGAACTGGGGACGGTTTCCAAGTAGAGGAAGGAGGAGGTCTAAGCGAGCACACTGGATGTCGCTACGGAGGTCCAGCATGGTGCGGATTCAGTTAGGGAACCCCATTCTTCCCCAAATCCCCTCTATTGTGGGGTTCCCTTTTGGACTCAGAGCCTTTTTAAAATATTACAATTAATTATGTGTTTATGTATGGGATGGGTGGGGAGGGTGAGTTGGGGTGGGCAGGGAGGGTGAGGTGGGGTGGGAGGAGGGTGAGGTGGGATGGGTGGGAAGGTGTGTGTGAGTGCAGTTACCATGGAGAACAGAAGAGGATGCTGACTCCCTTGGCACCACTCGACTTGGGTCCTGGGAGAGCAGCTCATAACCTCTGAGCCACCTTGTAAAGGTCCTGGACCCAGAAACAAGCTCCTTTTGTTTCCTTCCTGTTTCTCTTAAGCGCCCAGGCATCACGAAGACTGGGGAGATTTTAGGAGGCTCTGTTTTACCAGTAACGGTTTTGCAAAGACTCTCTTCCCACCCCCTGCCACTAGAACAAACTGGTTAACTTTCCCAAAGTATGTCAAAGTGTGTAACAGCTCTGACATTCTTAGGTCAAGACAAAGGACTGAATCTGCTTGCTACCCTTGTTGTACAACTTTGGCCTCCCAGAGAGTTCAGAGTTATCTGGGCCCTTTCAATTCTATGCATCCGTGGGGGTGAGGCTTTTTCAGGACCCCCCCCCCCAAAATCAGACCTTCTGTGGTCAGAAGCCCAGGGTCCTCAACACATGTTTGTCCCTGGGTCTGGAACATTACCTCCCAAGGTCCTAAACCTTTGTGGGTGAGATATTTCCTTAGAACATGGGTTTCCCACCTCTCATGTCAATCCACCTTTAATAAAACCTTTAGCTTAAGCAAAGCTCGAAGACTTTGTGGGCAAAGTAACTGATCTGTTGACTGTCTTGCAGATGGCAAGGATAACGCCACATTTCTGCCTGGCCTTGGGACCTCAGACACCACAGCTAAGACCTTCTCTGCCAGGGTCCGGAGAGCCACAACCTCAAGGACAGAGCGGATATGGCCTGGAGGGGTCATTCCTTATGTTATCGGAGGGAATTTTACTGGTCAGTAGCCCTAGATGTGACCTCGTTGGAGCCAGTGAGAGAATCCTCCTAGGAGGACTCAGTGGGGATGAGCAGTTGCTGGGACCACAGCAGTCCCACCAGCTAAGGTTCCTTGGTACCCATGTAGCCTGGCCCACGGGGTCTCTGCTGGCGCTGTGCCTACAGAGGTGTCCCTGTTCTGAAGGCTTGGAGGAGAGAGGGGTTTCTTATAATTTAGCCTTAAAGGCAGCAGGAAGACAGGCATGGAGCTGTCCATGGTGGCTCCCGGCCCCAGCTTGGATTAGCAGCATAGACACGGTAGTCCCTAGGCACAGGAGCAGTGCTCCACGTGGTAACCAGAGGACACATGGGTGTCACGGTCCGCACAGTAACCAGAGGACACAAAGGTATCACGGTGTCACATGGCGTGGCATGACTTCCTGGTCTGTATCCTGGCTCCACCTCATAAATTGCTTAACATCTCTGTCTGCAGTTCCCTGTTCTATAAATGTGGAAGGCGATAGAGAATTAAATGAGATAATACCAATATCAGCAAGATTTTTGAAAATCAAGAGCAAACGTTGTCTTAAGACTATGCCTTCCTGTGGAAAGAGGGCGTGGTGTGCCCAGGAGTGACATGACCGGCGTGCCTTGTTGTTTCAGGCAGCCAGAGGGCCATTTTTAAGCAGGCCATGAGACACTGGGAGAAGCACACTTGTGTGACCTTCGTCGAGAGGACAGACGAGGAGAGTTTCATTGTGTTCAGCTACCGGACCTGTGGGTAAGCAGGAGGGCAGAGCCTCAGCAGAGTGCCCAGTGACAGACACAGGATGAGGGGCTGGAACTTCCAGTCACACCGTGTGTTTCCTCTGAGCTGTGATTTGCGAGAGGCCAGGGTTTGCTGGAAGCGTGTTGTCCTTGGTAGAAGCGGGTGAGTTGGGGAGTGGCTCCAGGAAGACCCTGTTGATGGTCCTATCACCAGGACAGCTTGGCTGATGGCTCACATGGAGAAAGACTGAGGCCAGTGCCTCAGCTGGCATAGCTGATGAGGTGGCTAGTGCCCCCTGCTCACTATGCTTGGGTGTCTGAACGTCTGCCATTTTAGAGACCCTTTCCCTCTTTCATGTCCCATGTGTCCTTCCACTCCCCATCCTTTCTTATCACCTGATATCCTCTCTGTCACCATGCTAGACTTTTATAGTTTATTCATTTACCCTTGTCTACAACTCTACATTATAGACAATATGATTACAGACTAGGATCTGTCTGTGAAGGAGAACACACAGGTTTTGTCTTTCTGAGTTGGGGTCGCCTGACTTAATATTATATTTTCTAGATCCACCCGTTTTCCTGATCTTAGTTTCCTCTGTAGCTGAATAGCATTCCAATGTGTGTACATACCACCTTCTCACCATCCCCTGATCTGTTGCTGGGCCCTAGGCTGGTTCTGTTTCCTCGCTGTCATGGATACAGACAACAGCAATAAACACAGACTGCAATGCCTCTGTGGTAGGGTACAGGGCCCTTGGGCTGCTTGTCCAGGAGTGCCGCAGCTGGGCAGAGCAATAACTTTTAAAGAAACTGATAATCAGAGGAAGAAGTGCTTGCCCTCCAAGCCCCAAACCCAGAATATCAAGAGGAATTCTTTTAACTCTTTCTATGCCATTTTGATACTGAAACTTCCCAGTGAGAGGAAGAGCATCTTTCTCTAGAGATGTGAGGTACATCTGTACCTTGTTAATTTCTTCATCCATTTTGGGTGCTTTTAGGACAGCAAGCAGTTCCATGATAGTTCTCTAAAAAGCTTGGAAATATTCTTTCTCTCACATCCGTGTGTATCTCAACAGAGGCTGAGGTCATCTTGGTGACCGCCGTATACTTTCCGTTTCCAAAAAGTAACCAAGGCATCACAGGGGCAGCTGCCAGTTCTAAAGGTGCATGTTTTCACGTGTGCAGACAGCTTTATATTCCTATGTGTATATTTTATGTATGCTTAAGAACATATTGATCCTACAAGTATTTCTGTTAGACTCAGAGGCAATTGAAAGAGATTTCTGGGCTCCACAGTTATGCAACCCTGCTCTGGAAATGCAATGTGCCTAGAGCGGAGAGTGAGAGCAACACTGTGAAGATTGGCGGCAACAAAGCCAAGCTTGCATTGTTGAGAGTTCGTGCGACCATGTGCCTGGAAAACCCACCAAGTCAACTGAGAAATTTAAAACCTAAGAGACTCGACTAAGGGGATCGGGCACAAAGTGAATGAGAAGTCAAGCATGTTCTCTGTGCCTGCTTCATCTGATAGATTCTTATAGTGGGAAAATACAGCTTGTTGTTTTGGATAAGAATTGGGTATAGGAGTGAGAGAGTTCAGTCTTTTGCAACACGCACATATTTGTTTACATGTATGTTTACATACTCAATAGATAATATGTGGATGATGGGAAATTTGTTTTTTTAAAAAAGATTTATCTTAGGTGTATGAGTATTTTGCCTTTGTGTACAATGTGCCCCTCATGAAGGCCCGGGGCCTGCAGAGGCCAGAAGGGGGTATCAGATTCCTAGAAGCTGACCTCACAGGCAGTTGTGAGATGCCACCTGGGTGCTGGGAACTAAAGCCAGGTCCTCTGCAAGAGCAGCAAGTGCTCTTGACCACGGAATCATCTCTCCTGCACCTTTCATTTATTTTTTTATACCTTTATTGAAGTAGCATGATAAGCTTGGTGCAGAGGCACACACCTGGAATCCCAGCACTTCAGAAAATGAGACAGAGATATTAAGAATTTAAGGTCAGCCTGGGCTACATAACGAGTTCTAGGCTACCCTAGGCTACATAGTTGAACAGTAATCCTAAAGGGCTGGAGAGATACCTCAGTGTGTAAGAGTTCTTGCCCTGGAAGCTTGAGGATCTGTGTTCGAATTCCCAGCACGTGGTTCTCCGACAAACCCATGTACATGCGAGGGTTTACATACACTCACACTAATGTGCTGTTATCACACACACACACACACACACACACACACACACACACACATGCACATGTGTGCACACACAGGCATCATCATCATCCCTCCCCCACATCATTCAACAACAAAACAATAATAGAGTCTCATAAAACGATTGCTTACCAGTGTATTAGGAATAATAAATGAATATTTTTTTGAAAAAAAAAGTAACTGTGCCCAGTATAGACTTCCTCTAAAGTCACTAACAATGACACCTAGAGACACCCTTTCCAGAACCCAGCCACCTACTTCTTGTCTCTTTTTGTCCTCAAAGAAGGCCCCATGAACTCATAACCTAGAAGAGAGACAGGTGTGGGCACGCTTCATTCTGGGTAGGAAGGTCATTTCTTTCTTCAGGCTCTAAATGAGGTCTGTGATCACCAAAAGGGCCAGGTGTATTCTGGGGAAATGGTGGTCTTGTTGGGGGAACTTGGACAATGAAAACACTTCCACCTCTGAAATGCCTTCTCCTTCCCTCCCTCTCTCTCTCCCTTCCCCTTTCTCTCTCTCTCTCTCTCTCTCTTCCTTCCTTCCTTCCTTCCTCCTCCCTCCATCTCCCTTTTTTTTTTTAAAAAAAAAATACACCATGGGTTGCAAGATGAAGTGGGACAGAGCTTGCCCCCCTCCTTTGATGTCCTCAGGCCTGCTAATCTCCATATTTCCATCTCCCAGTTGTTGCTCCTATGTGGGACGTCGAGGAGGAGGCCCCCAGGCCATATCCATTGGGAAAAACTGTGACAAGTTTGGAATTGTGGCTCACGAGCTGGGCCACGTGGTTGGGTTCTGGCATGAACACACTCGGCCAGACCGAGACCAGCATGTTACCATCATCAGAGAAAACATCCAGCCAGGTAAGGGATCTTGAGTGGAGTCTAGAAGCCAGCAAGCTGGGGACAGTCAGAGGCTTGGGGACAGTGAGAAGAGGCCCTGCTGGGAGTTGCTCAAGACCCATAGCTAATGGGGGTGGGCAGTGACCCAACTTTGTAGGCACTTGTTATGAGCCTGTTACCTTCTGCCTGCGGCCTTCCCGAGAGCTTATCTGCTGCTGCAGCGTGTGGCTTCCAGTGGGATAGAAGCCATGATCCTTCATATAGTAAAGGAAAATGAAAACCAACTCGAGTTCCTAAGCAGTGTCAGGACTGATTAACCAAAAGAGGAGTTCTCCTGGCAGTTTTTATGAGCCACTTTTGCCACAAATGCAGCCCTTTGAAGCTGTAATGCAACTAAGATACACATGCATGTAAAAGACAGTGCCCCGCCTAGACGCATGCTGCCCCACGTCAGACAGCAAATGCAGATCAAACATGTATGCATCTTCTCATGTTGAATATGTAAAAGTTTGTAGTGGAGCCTGTTGAGGTAGTACTTGCTAATAAGCCATGCACTAGGGAAATTGAGGCAGGAGGAACACAAGTTGGAGGCCAGCCTGGTTTATGATTGAGTTCAAATCCATCTGTCAAGTAATGAGATCTAGTCTCAAAACAAAGGAACACAAACAAAAAGCTACAACCCAAAGGTCGACGATGAACATGAAAGTAGTTAGCTGAGTTATATGACTGCCTTCAATCTTCTTTGTGGTATGTATGTGTACATGTATGTTTATATATTTGTGGCATGTGGAGGCCAGAGAACAATCTTGGATGCTTTTTCTCGGGGCCTTTCTACACTCTTTTTTGAGACAAGGTTTCTCATTAACCTGAGTTTGCCAAGGGGGCTAGAATGGTGACCAGTAAGCCCTGGGGATCTAATCTACCCATCTCTGTCCCCAAGGTTAGAGTTACACTTAGGTGCCACCAAGCCAGCTTTTTTATACTGGTTCTGAGAATCGAACTCAAGTCATCGACTAAGCTCCTCAGACTGCTTTAAACCTGTTTCAGAGGACCCTAACCACAAACATTTGGATTTAACCTTCTGATTGATTTTCTTGCTTCTTCAAATTGCAAGATCAGAATTTTTTTCTTTTAAATGAAATATTTTGGACAAGAGATCGAGTGCTAATCTATCTGTAAGCATAACTGATGTTTCAAGTGATATTTTGGGAGAGGTGTTGGGCAGTGGAACAGAGAGAACCCGGGGCTTGCCCAGCGTTTCAAACCTCTAGCCTATTTCATACAATCACCATAAGCCCACAAGTCCTTCACCTGACCACTCAGACAAAAGAAGGGAGTTGCCTGGGCGCTCCTCCTCCCCACAGCTACCATTTGGGTACCACTTATTTCCACAGTCCTTAACAGACGTTGTGTCGCAGGTCAGGAGTATAATTTCCTAAAGATGGAAGCCGGCGAGGTGAGCTCCTTGGGTGAGACCTACGACTTCGACAGTATCATGCACTATGCCCGGAACACCTTCTCAAGGTCGGAACCTTGGCTGTCCCCTCCCCTTCTTTATTGCAGCTGCCTCAGGCTTGGGTCTGAGGAGCCCTGGGGTCTGTGGAGAATGAGCAGGTCTCAGCACGCTCCTTCCATGGCTGGCCTGTCCATCCTTGAAATACAGTGGCCTCTGGGCCGCAGTGAAATACAATCTAATCATGTTCTCGCTAATAAGATTGAGACCCGTCATGAAGCTGGTGTTCCATCATGCCCTCATGGCACAAGGAGCAAACCGGAAAAGAGAAATTACGGAGAGCTTGTCTGGGAGAAAAACCCAGAGGCTTTTTGTAAAATTCCCATTGGGTTGGGGCATCTCTAACACACATCTTAAATAAATTGGAAAGTGCTTGCCATTGTCCCAGAAGAGGCTCTGATTATTGGAAACTAGGCTGTGTCAGAGATGGAACGGCTATAAATCGTGGGTTTGTTTTAGAGACAAAGAAAACTAAGCTCCAGCCATCTTGAGAGAGCACAGGTGCCCAGATCAGAATGAAAACAAGGGCAAAAATTCCCTGCTTTCGGGTTTCAGGGAATGGGTGCTATTTACCAGAGAAGGAGGGACCTGCCAATTACCTCAGGCACACTTGGGGTCTGTCCCATGTATGGGGCTGTGCATGGGGATGTTAAATATTCTCTATATTGCTCCTGCCTCTAGGTCACGTAAGTGTAGTGTGCACAGAAGGGCACCCCACTAGTCCCAGCTGGTAGGTCTTTGCAGCCCTTAAAAGAAACACCTGAAAGTAAAAGGAGACCCTGCAAATATTTTCCTCTTCTTACAACTCTCTGTTCATTTCTAATCCTTCCTCCCAGAAAGGTCCAAGGTGGTTTCCAACACACACACACACACACACACACACACACACACACACACGACAAGGGTTGGAAGACAGAGAGCTCTGTTGAAGCCTGAAATAAATTCAGTGCTCAGCTCAAAATACAGGCCAGTAGGATGTGATGGTTTTGTCAGTGAGGACAGCAAATCCTGCTCATCCTTCCTAGTAGCAAGGCAAAGGAGAAAGTCTCCCTGGGTGTCAGGGATAAAGTGAGTTGTTGTCTTGGCAGTGTTGGCTCTGGATACGAAACTGATCACTGAGAGTTCTTTGGTTCTTGGGCAAGGAATCCTCTCCATGAGGTTGCCAGACTGGTAAATCCCAAGTTCCTTAGCGATGCTGTTTGCCTGGCTACACATCCGCTTCAGTCCTGACCTGCCTGCTGCACCCAAGCAGGGTTCCCAAAGCCCTAACCAGAGAGTGTTTCTCTGAATTGAGAAATTGACCTTGCCTTATGGGATGGGAGCATAGCCACCCCCTGAGTCCCTTCCAGCTCCAGCCTTTGTGCATTGAGCAATCTCTTAGTCTAGAGTAGGCAAGAAGTTGACCAGTGACCCTGTGCATTGCCACACAGAAAAGCTGAAGTGAAGGGGTTTCCTCTTCTAGACTGGTCAACTAGACTTGAGGGGTCCATTCTGGGGTTGAGGAGTGTTCTAGTTTCCTTTATGTTGCTGTGATAAAATACTCCGACCAAAAGCAACTTAGGAAGAATGGATATATTTCATCTTATACTTCCAGGTCATAGTGTGTCATTGAGGGAAGTCAGAGCAGGAGCTTGATGAAATAACCATAGAGGAATTCTGTTTTCTAGCTCATTCTGTAGGCCCATGCTCTCTCTCTCTCCTTATGTACTTTTATTTCATATGTAGGCATGTTTTGCCTGCATGTATTTAAGTGTACCACACCCATGTTCGATGCCCTCAGAAGCCAGAGAGGGCATTGGATTCCCTAATCTAGGGTTATAGACTAATATGAGCTACCATGTATGTATTGGGAACCGAATCTGGGTGCTCTGAAAGACTAGCAAATTCTCTTAACTACCGAGCCATCTCCCCAACCTCCTAGCTAGTTTTCTTATACTATCCCAGGATCATGATGGCCTTCCCAGGGTAGTGTCACCCACAGTAGATTGTGCCTATGTGTATCAATTAACAACCATCACAGTCCCTACAGGCATGCCCAACAAGCAATTTTATCTAGACAATTCTCTCAGATGATTCCCGTCTATGTCAAGTTGATAATTGAAGCTAGTTGGAAGAGGGAGCAAGGCCCAGGAAGCCTATGGAGTGGCTTTCCTAACTGTGGATGAGAGGGCAAGTGGGAATGCAGGTACTGGTACTAGACTGAGACTTAGCTTATAAAACAGGCGGGGAACAACCTAGTGCCACCCATCAACCAGGGGCTTCTGGACTGGTTTGTAGAGATAGTATCATATTGTCAAGGACATAACATTACAGTGGCCCAACTGAGAAGCTTGTTCCTTGGGTCTTATTTTGGTAGCTTCCATAACTCTTCCATAATTCTTCACTTTCTAATGTTTGGTTGTGAGTCTTGCTAAGAGACACCATGACCATGGCAACTCTTTTGAAAGAAAATGTTCAATTGGGGTGGCTTACATTTTCAGAGGTTTAGCCCATTATCATCATGGTGGAACATGGTGACATGCAGGCAACATGGTGCTGGTGAAGTAGCTGAGAGGCCTACATCTTGACTTGCATGCAACAGGAAGTGGTCTGTATTACAGGATATGGCTTGAGCATATATGAGACCTCAAAGCCCGCCTCCACAGTGACACACTTCCTCCAACAAGACCACATCTACCCCACTAAGGCCACGCCTCCTAATAGTGCCACTCTCTTAGGAGGCCATTTTCTTTCAAATCTCCACACTGGCCCTTAACAGCTGAGCCATCTCTGTTTATCTGCCACGTTCCTCTCTCCCCCAGGAGACTGAGAACCTTAGACACAGCACTGCCTTATTCTCATGGAGTGTGTAGCATTCAGTGGGTGCCCGACACATACTAGGTATCTAATAGACTCTTGTAAAGTTTATAAGTCAGTGTGTGAGATGAAAAAGGCCTAGAGAGCTGCATCACAGAGGAATGGGTGAGGAAAATCCTGTCCGTTATTCTAAGTCTTTGCACAAACTCACAAATGTGGCAGCTGCTCCTCTCCAGAAGGGAGACTGTAAGTCTTGCCTACGTAGAACATGTAGAGCTGTAGGTCTTGCCTATGTAGGACATGTAGAGCTGTAGGTCTCGCCTATGTAGGATATATAGAGCCATAGGTCTCGCCTACGTAGGACATGTAGAGCTGTAGGCGTCGCCTATGTAGGACATGTAGAGCTGTAGGTCTCGCCTACGTAGGACATGTAGAGCTGTAGGTCTCGCCTATGTAGGACATGTAAAGCTGTAGGTCTCGCCTACGTAGGACATGTAGAGCTGTAGGTCTCGCCTATGTAGGACATGTAGAGCTGTAGGCATCGCCTATGTAGGACATGTAGAGCTGTAGGCGTCACCTATGTAGGACATGTAGAGCTGTAGGTCTCGCCTACGTAGGACATGTAGAGCTGTAGGTCTCGCCTACGTAGGACATGTAGAGCTGTAGGTCTCGCCTACGTAGGACATGTAGAGCTGTAGGTCTCGCCTATGTAGGACATGTAGAGCTGTAGGCATCGCCTATGTAGGACATGTAGAGCTGTAGGCATCGCCTATGTAGGACATGTAGAGCTGTAGGTCTCGCCTATGTAGGATATTAGAGCCATAGGTCTTGCCTACGTAGGACATGTAGAGCTGTAGGCATTGCCTACATAGGACATGTAGAGCTGTGGGTCTCACCTACATAGGACATGTAGAGCTGTAGGCGTCGCCTATGTAGGACATGTAGAGCTGTAGGTCTTGCCTACATAGGACATGCAGAGCTGTGGGTCTCGCCTATGTAGGACATGTAGAGCTGTAGGTCTTGCCTACATAGGACATGCAGAGCTGTAGGTCTCACCTACATAGGACATGCAGAGCTGTAGGTCTCGCCTATGTAGGACATGTAGAGCTGTAGGTCTCACCTATGTAGGACATGTAGAGCTGTAGGTCTTGCCTACATAGGACATGCAGAGCTGTAGGTCTTGCCTACATAGGACATGTAGAGCTGTGGGTCTCACCTACATAGGACATGTAGAGCTGTAGGCGTCGCCTATGTAGGACATGTAGAGCTGTAGGTCTCGCCTACGTAGGACATGCAGAGCTGTAGGCCTCATCTATGTAGGACATGTAGAGCTGTAGGAACAAAGCCGCCTTCCTCTCATTGGCTCTGTGTCACCCACTGCACCACGTTCTGGAACCAGAGGCTAAGCAGAGGCTCATTCTGTTTTTCCTAACTTTCTTGCTTTTTTCCCCTAAATATCTTTTCCTCTCCTATGGTCTCTAGCTCATAATCCTATTGCTTCTGCCCCTCTGGAGGGAACCTTTTTTAACTCCAAAGTCAGCATGAGCTATCTTATCAGCACAGACCAGAGGAAATCTTCAAGCCAAACCCATAAAATAATCCCAGCGTATTCAAAGTGCCTAGGAGGGAGATTGGCTAGGAACAGCAGCACTGGCGCACGATGGGCAACCGGTGCAGAGCGACTCTCCCAAGGCTGACTTCTGTTACGGCTACAATACCTATTGCTGCACAATTTCCCTGCCAAACATAGGCTCTCGAAACCGCGACTTACTGGGGTTTTTGTTTTTCACCCTGAGTCAGCCCAGCTCATTCTTCTCTGGCCATGCCCAGAGCTCTTGCCCTCGCCAGTCGTTTGGCGTCTGGGGAGTCTAAGATGGCCAGCCAGTCACACATCTCCCACTCGGTGCCAGCTGGCCACAGCCTGTGGTCTGCCTTCACATGACCTCCCACCCTTCAGGAGATTTTGCCAGGCCCTTCTCTGCTTGAAGGCTCAGGGCCATTGGAGGGCAGCCTAGGTAGCTGCAAGCCGCTAAAGGGTCAGGCTCTAGAACTGTGTGACATCGCTTATCTCACACCCTATCCGTCAGAGCCACCCAGAAGAGGTGAGGTACATTGTTTAACCATCTACCCCAGCCCTCTAATCAATTCTTGCCCCAGAACTTGGAATATCCCCCTCCTAATACGTTTTGCTGCAGGTGGATCCCTGCATGGCATTTGAGATGGTTTTCTGTATGACATTTTAGAAAGCCGTTTTGGACCATGGGCTCTGACTGGCAGGCTCTTTTGGCATTTTTTCCCCCAGAGGCTTCTCTACCTCCTAACTGTAGCTCATGTCTCTTGGTCGTTTCTCCCCTGGGGCTCCACTGTACCTCACTTTTCAGCTTGTGAAAGAGCAGCGGAACACAGGCCTGTGGGATAAAACCCTTCCTGCTGATGGGAAACGCAGTCTCTGAGTCTCTTTACGACCTGAGCTGTCTCCTTCCAGTTCTGTCCCCTCTGGTTTTATTGCCTTTCTTCTCCTTTCCCCTTGGTTGGACCCAGGCAGTGGGGAGTAGTGTCCTTAGAAGTTTTGCTGGGCACGGGTCCAGGAGGCGAGGAGACAGTTCTCCGTTACAGGGCCGTCTTTGTTTGGAAAACCCAGAGCTGACAATTTTCTCCCCGAAGGCATCCGTCAAACTTTCCCAGTTTATCCTGAAGTTGGTACTGGACACTGTCCACCCGGAAAGGGTAAAGGAGCTGCATACATACATACAGGGTGGCTCTGAGAGTGGACATTCGCCAGAACTCGGTGGTCTGTCAGTAACTTGGGGATTCCACGGATATCTTAGCTCCAAAGACTGGGTATGAGTCAGCACTGCCTTTGTCTCAAACCTCCGTTGTACGAGTCCACCACTAACAGTGCATGGAAGCCTATTGTTCCTCGAGCAGTGGGACACACTAGACAGAAAGATGAAGATGGCTGACAGAAGGCTTCAGACCTGCCTAGGGGTGGGGGCTGGCTCTCCACTGTAGCTCTGTCCGCACACCAAGTCATTCGGGGAGTCTGGTGACCATGGGACTGGCTCCCAGGGTCTTATGAAGATGAAATGATAGGAAGGGTCTATCTGACGCATAGGGAGTCCCTAAGAAAGTAGAGAAAACATTGTGTAAACACGGCAGGCCTACTGGTGACTTTGCCAGTCATCGGCTAAGCCCAGGCTACTCCATACACAACATGCTTATATGTGTTTTTTTTTGCTGCAAAATTTCTCCTTCAGGGAAGCTGTCACAAGGTGCCATGTCTTTTGTTAGGGCAGAAGTGTCTGTCAAGTAGCAGGTAGCAGAATTCAGAATTTTATTTGTCTTAGGAGTTATGATTTAGGACTTCAAGGCCAGTATGAAGAAGGAAGAAGATTGCCCCTGAAGTGTCTTAGGGGATTGTGGAAGAGGAGGACATGAGACTCAGATGTCAGGGCAGAGGGTTAGCCGGCAGGCAAAGCAGGCCACAGGGGACCTCTGCGGAGGATCTGGTGTCTCTTGTGCTCACTGGAGAGGACACGCGCTAGAAGTCGGACTGAGAAAAACAAGTATCTCACAGCCAAAAAGATAACAAGGTGATGTCGACAGAAAGGAATGGAGATGTGTGTTATCCAGTGTGGCAGAGAATTTGGGAGAACACAGATCTGGGGAGGGAAAGAGAAGGAGAGAGTGAGAAAGAGAGTGTGTGTGTGTGTGAGAGAGAGGGGGGGGGACAGAGAGAGAAAGAGAGGGGGAGAGAGAGAGAGAGAGAGAGAGAGAGAGAGAACTCCTAATAATTAGGCTGTGTATATTTTAGCTGGTTCTTTTGAATGTAAATAACTCTTCTGTGAAGTTTTTTTTTGAAAATAATTCCTGATTGCAGCTACATAATTTAATTAGAATGGGTGGAGCTTGTGGCTTTTCCCCCTCCCTCAGTCCGTAAGGACAGAAAGGAGAAATCTAGTCTGGAGAAACTTACTTTTGGCAGGGGAGAAAATATCACCAACACATTAAAAAAAAATGATGATAAAAAACTAGTCAAGAGAATATGGCAACACCAGATGGGAGGGGTAGAACCGGTCCCGGAAGGCTTTTAAGGGGGAAGGATTGCTGATGGTGATCTGGAGAATAGATCGGAGTCTGTAAGTAGGCAAAACAGTCGGGCGGGGGTAGCCTGGGGAGAGGACAGTGTACCCAGGGGTTGTTTGGGGCCTAGAAACATGCATGGCATGGAGGCATGGCAGGAGAGGAAGTCGGAAGTTAGGAGCAAAGGGCCCAAGTGGCAGGAAGTCGCCAAGCACACACCTATCCTAGCTTGATGGAGTGGCCATATTACAGCACTACAGGACTGGAGCAAAGGAGACTGAGAGGAACCCAGCTAGGAAGTTTCTAAAGAAAATTCAGGAAGAAGAAGTGCCAATCACGTGAACTCAGACATATACTGGGAGCCAGGAGGAAGGTCTGGGCTCAAGGGGTGCCTACAAGGTACCCTGGACAGAACTTGGTCATTTGTTTCAGTAAGAAAAGAGTAAGGGACAGGGAGGAACTGAGAGCCCCTTTAATCTACTCTCCAGAGACAAAGGTCAGGGGACAAGCACAGGATGGGAAAACTCAATGGGGCGCCAAATTTAGGGTAGTATCTTGGTCCATGGTACAGTTCATGGAGTGGTACCAGATATTGGGATCTACTAGATGATTCTGAACTGGAAACTGTTCTCCGTGGGTCGTTAAAGCTCTCTGGTGGTGTTGCATGGACAGAGAACAGAGGCAGGGGCATCATCCATGCAGGAAGCAGAAGGGGTTGCTTTCTCCCGGTTCACACAGCAGTGCCTGAGGACTGGAAGAGGATAGTGGGGAAGAGGCGCTGACAGCTTTCCGAGATATAGAGAGACAGGTGAAGACTGAGAAGACCCCGCCGAAGGTGCACACACGATCACCGCTGGTCCAGTTAGGTCCCGGTCGGAGGGCAGAGTGAATGAAAGCCAAACATCAAGCAAGAAGGGAGAAAAGACTTTTCAGGAAGTTGCTTAAGAAAGGAACAGATGACAGCTGGAGAAGGGACAGTGTGTAGGACAGGCCCAGACAGAGGGTCGAGAGCCAGAGGAGGTTTATGCAGCGAGGTGTGACTAGGCTAGGGCTCAGTTAGACATCTGAGGGTCCTCTTGTGTTTGGGAAATGCCCCTGACATTTTAGATCTTAGTCACGCAGTATAGAATAAGGTGCTAGCACTAGGAGGGGCCATCACAACCAACCAGCCAATCTTCTGTTGAACAGTGGAGTAAACTGAGGCTCAGAAAGGTTCAGAGAAGGAAAGGGGATTCTTGAGTCAACCTACAAGGCAGGCGCAGGACCGGCGTAGGAATATCAGCCTGACATCTTTTGATGACCTCTATTGCTCTTGATTCAGCCGCTGAACCAGTTCCCAGGCTCTTTCTGAAGCAGTTCCAAGACTTATCTATACAAAGTACTGCCCAGTGCACAGCTCTGGGGGGCACCACTCACACCGTGATCTCTGAATGGTGGTCTCCAGTTTGTACAGCATGATGGCCCCAGGGTGAGGGCCTGTCAGGGGCTCCACGGAAGCACTCAGTACACATAAGTCAGGCAGGTTTCAGACTACTGGACTAGAGTATATTTTTCAACTTGGCAGTTGCCTTCCCATTGGGAAATGATGGGATGGAATGTGGCAAGGCGGCCTGAGTGAAGAAACCACTCAGTCATACCAGCAGGGGGAGGGGGTGGCAAGTGACGGGGACAGGAATGATGATGGGTGACCAAGGACTAAATGAAGACTGGGAATCTCCTCACACACAGCCTGGCAGCCTTGACTTTTCTTTCTATCTTTTTTTTTTCTGTAGAGGAGTTTTCTTAGACACCATCCTACCCCGTCGAGACGACAATGGCGTCAGGCCAACCATTGGCCAACGCGTTCGGCTCAGTCAGGGAGATATAGCTCAAGCCAGGAAGCTGTACAAGTGCCCAGGTAACTGTGAGCCACAGGGGTTCTGAGCAACACCTAGCCTCCCACGCCACACAATGCATGCTGTGTGCAAGCAACCCCATCTCTTGCTGGGAAGCGCCGTGGGGAACTGAACTCCTTGGCAGCTGTGGTTTCTGGTGTCTTTGTTAGGGAGTACACAGTACAGTGCAGAATGCTGAATTGGAGAAGCATATCGCAGGCTCAGAGCTCACAGCCTGACTATGGGAGGCTTTTGAAGTTCCCTGGCGAAGCCCCGGGTGCACAGGGAAGAGGGGAAGTGGAATGCAATACAGTGTGACCCAAAGCACCGAGAGCCCCTCTTCTTTCTAGGGAACTGGAGAATGTGAATATGAAAAAGGAAGGAACAAGAGTTTCTGGCAGGAAGACAGAGAGTGAGAGAAAAGCTTTGGGGATGACAGGGGTCTGGTTCCCAAAGGCTACAGTCAGAGCAAGTTTCTGGGCTGTGGCCTCAGGGCTGATTACCGGCTGTTAAAGATCAGAGAGTATCTTGGGGACAGAGCACCGGCTTCTCCTGAGCTAGGACTGCAGTCCCTTCTCCTTAGACTGGCCCTCTTGCCTTCATCTCCAGCCTGGTTTCATTTCTGTCACTGTGATAAAGTACACTGACAGAAAGCCATGGGGAAGAAGAGTTTATTTGGCTTACAGTTTCAAGTTACAATCCGTTAGTACGGAGAGGTCAAGGCTGTAGCTCAAATGGCCACAGTCAAGAACAGAGAGAGAGAGAGAGAGAGAGAGAGAGAGAGAGAGAGAGAGAGAGAAATGAATGGATCCTACATGCCATCTCAGGTAGCTTTCTTCTGTCTTGTAAAGCTTGGGACTGACCCCCTGCCTCGGCAATGGTGACACCTACTTTGGGCTGGGTCTTCCTGCATCAGATAACAATCAAGGCAGCCTCTTACAAACAAGCCCTCAGGGCAAGCTGATCTAGATAATTCCTCATCAGGATGCTCTTCCCAGGTGTTCTGTTTAAACTAACCAGCTTTGGCCTCTTTTCATCCCAAGTCACCCTGGGGTCAGTGCCCTAAGGCACTTCTAGACCTGAGCAAAGTATTGTTTGTGCCACTGACGGGACAGAGTGTACTTCAGGGGTGTGTGGAGGACAGAAGGAAGTTCCATCGCCAATGGCTCCGGTAGCCTTTTCCACATCCTTCAAACCAGATGTGTTTTGATCTGTGGTGGAATATTTGAAACTGGGGCCATTGGAGAAAATCTGGGCTGTGACATTGCCCTACAGTGCAGGACCATGGGGACAAAGGCTGGGTAGGCTACATCCTTATGGAACGAGGAAACATTTTCATCCAGCCCTCAGCCATCTAGGGGGCATGCTAGGGCTGAAATACAGGACACACGTATCATATAACCTTCTGAATGTAAAGGGAAACCTTATATCGTTCCCTGGGAAATGCCATAGTATTTATTTAGTTACACTCTATATGCTGTTTATTTCCCAGAAGGCTTCCCGGCAGCTGGTAAATATCCCGGAGCACACAGTAATGTGTCTATTCTTGCAGAATGCTGATGATTATTCTAAAGTAATTTCCATGGAACCCTCGGGGGTGCTGGCTGCTGGGAGTGAGCCTCACTATGCTTGGCAGTTGTTCTGTAATGTGACACGGAGGCCCTGATAGCTGGGACTTCCTGAGGCAAGTGATGGGCAGCTCTCCACATGCCCCTTCCTGGAGCTCCAAGAGCAGCAGCGGATGCTCTGAGGGGTCGTTGCAGATTGGGGTTAGGGCGGTAGCCAAGCAGAGATGGGTTCAAGAGTAGGAGAAAATGCTTGAGGATGCTCATTCCCTGCGCTTTGTGGTGGGGGGCCACTCAGCAAGCAACTACCTTTGCATTTTAGGGGTGTCAATCCCCAGGGTTCAGGAAATACAAATGTCTTTTGCTCCCAAGCTACAGAGGTCTATCTTTCTTCATTTCTTTTAAGAACAAGGTAGAGGAAGTATTTTTTTTCCTCATGCAGGTTCTATATTCTAGACACATTCACTACTGGGCAACCTTCAAAGATGAACAGGTTCCAAAAGCACACTGCAGGCCACCCTCATAGAGCAGCCTGAACCGAGTCTCCCCTTTTCTCTGCCTTTCTGCTTGTTTGGTAGCTCTCTCAGAGGTGAACAGCGAAAAGAAAAGAATTTAAAAGGGGCTCTAGAGAATGATTCTTTTGACTTTCCTGACTTCTGTATTCTCCCTGCTATAGATGTGACTATGAAGGCTCCAGCGTGGCTGGGAAATCTGTAGCTCACTTGTCTAGCATGCCCAGGGTTCTGGGCTGAACCTCTCTCATCGATCAATCAGTCAATCAATTCTACAATCTCAGGAACACTCTGGGCACCAAACCCTGAGTGGACCCGGTCCATGTGATATAGGCAATTTCACTGGCCTTCTGAGTTGGTTCAGCTCTTGGCTGGAGAACTGAGCTCTGAACCCAGATCAAGCCATGCTGAGAGCCTTTGGCAGAAGCCCTTGGTGCTACTTCTTGGCACCAAGATCTACTTTTGCTTGCCCAGGCTATCTACTTGGCTGACTCTTTGTCTGTCATTCACAGGGCCTTGGCTTGGGAAAGGCTGTTACCTCACAGGCCTGGGCAGGGTAGCCTGTCAGGGAGGGGGAGCTTGTGTGTGCCTGTATCAAACTGTTGTTTTGCTTATGCAGCATGTGGGGAGACACTACAGGACACAACAGGAAACTTTTCGGCGCCTGGTTTTCCAAACGGCTACCCCTCTTATTCCCACTGTGTCTGGAGGATCTCTGTCACCCCAGGGGAAAAGGTAGGTGAGGACATTAACGCCCATGATTGGGTCATTGCATGCTGAGCACACACCGGCTATAACACTGCACCCCACAGATGTGAACAGTGAACACCGTTTTTAAAAGGTGGGCTGGACTCCCATCAGGAATAGTGTGGGATAGGAAGACTCAGCCTTTGTATTGGTAGTCAAGCAGCTGCTTTGAGTGCCCACCGAGTGCCAGGGCCTCGTGCCCCACTTATTGTTTGCTGACCTCTCAGCCAGCCTTACCCACACAAATGGACACCTGGCATGCATTAAATGTCCACATACGGCGTGGATCAAGCTACCGGTCAGACAAAGCACAATCTGCCTTGTTCTGGACTAACACACTATTACACTACTCTAGAGGGCAAGTTTCCAATACAAAACTTCTTGAAACCTTGGAGCTGTGCTTTGGTAGGTGGCAACGTGGCCAGCACAGTTGGCTTCGCTTCTCCAGCCTCTGCCTGTGTTGACGTCCCAAGCCACAATCCTGAGTACCATTCACTCTGGCCTGGCAAGCAGTTGCTCTGTGGCTGGCCTCTGGTAGGCTGGACTGTCCAGATATGTGTCTGGTCTCAGATCCAGAAAGGAAGCCATGGCATGGCCTATAAGTGGGCTCAGGGAATACCAAGGCCCTGGTTCCCCAGAAGAAGATGTTGTGGCCTTAGCAAATCCTGTATTCACAAGTTCCATTGTCCCTGAAGATTCCATGGTCCTCTGGAGCTGAGCTCGGGGCCGGGGCATCTTCTCCTTGATGCAAGGTGGATGTATGTTCTGCTCCACCACTGGGTACCATTATGTCCATTAGGTGGACAAGAAATCTGGAGGGAAATTGCCCGATCTCATAGTAAAACGCAGAACTGGGTTTTGGACTCTAAAGCTTATCTTTTCTTGAAAGATTTATTTTATTTTTAATTCTGTGTATATGTGCATTGAAGGGTGTGTGTGTGTGTGTGTGTACAGGTGTCCAGTCCAGAGAGAGCTGGAGCTGATCCAGAACTCCTGGATCCTGTGCTCTGGACCTGGAGTTACAGGCAGTTATCAGGCATCTGGCATGTGTGGTGGGAACTGGACTAGGGTTCTCTGCTAGAGCAGTACACTCCTAACCACTGAGCCATCTCTCCAGTCTTTATCTTTTTCTTGTATGTTCTACAAATCCACATATCCTTCAAATTGTCCCAGACCAGATAAGTCCTCTTCCCTTGGGTCTGTGTCTTCAGATCCCTCTAGAATCACACACGTCACAGCATGTTTCAGTATCATGACTAAGGAGGTATTGTCCTATTGATAGCCCTTAAGCACACCGAGGACAGAGATGGTCCACATCATTCCCAGCATCTCAGGGAGTGTTTGCAGAATGGATATGTGGGCGTATGTGGGTGGAGTGAAACCTGGGTAGCTGGAGGTGATGGGATAGGGTGGCTATTTTTCAGGTGTCCACGCCAGTCTACAGACATTTCTAATTTATAACTTTAAGTGTGGTGTGGTAACCAGAGAGCCTTGGCTAGAGTACACTGAAAGCATTCTACAGTCCGGATTCTTTCTTGAGTAAGCCATGTAGGACATCTAATCACAACTGCGCATCAACCCAACGAGCTAGATGCTGATACCCCACTTATCATACAATAGAAAATCGAACTTGCTGAAACTTGATGGAGAGTTGGGCAGTGAACCCACATCCTTGAGAGACTAAGAGCCTGGACTATCACCATGTTACACAAAGGAGACACAGCGCACACACATGTACAATTGCACATGCATTCTCACAATTAAGTATTAAGGCAAAGCCTGGGCTTGGCAGAGTGCACAGTGAGTAAGATAGCTCTCTGTGCAAACTTGAGGACCTGAGTGCAAGACTCTAGCACCCCCAAAAAAGAGAGGCATGCTATGCTTGCTGAACCCCAGAACTGGGGCAGAGACAGTCAGATCCTGAGAGCAGGCTAGCAAACTTGCATAGCCAAAATGGCGAGCTTCTGGCTCGGTGAGAGATCCTCTGCATGCGTATGCACAGATGTATGCCCTCACACACTTACAGGCATGCACCATCACACACACAAACACAGTGTGGTTGTCATCTCGAACCCAAGACGTAGATCTTTTGCGCGGATATGACCCTGCCTGCTAGAGGTGCTAACAGGCTGGAAGAGGAGGAGAAAGGCCCGATAATCCCCATGTTGTTGACTTGCTGCACAGCAGGCCTATGTGATATGTTTGAAGCGTGTATCCTTCACTAAGTCTCAATGATGACTGCTCACTGGGGACACAGAATATACATCGTTGGAATTCTGCACTTATTCCCATCGCTGCTTCACTCAGAACTGCTGATAATTGGTAATTAGCAGACTTGATGGGTTCCCGTAACACCTTTAGCTCATCACCTCTTCCCCGATGCTCTGTATGGTTCACTAACATCCTTAAAATAATTAGCCTGAATAATTATCCCTCTGAGTTAAACCGTGAATGTGTTTCCAAGGAAGTTTCACTAACATTTCCTCACCGTAATCGTAAAAGAGCAAAAACTAAAGAATTCTCTGGGACCGGCTTATAAGCATTCCTGAACCCCATCAGCTGATCACCAGCCTGATGCAGACCTGAGAAAAACACAGGGACACCCCGATCTTAAAGTATGACTCAGCCTGTGTTCCTCAGTCCCTAGGAGTCTGATAGACGCACCCATGACACTCATGCACCCCGTCTTTTATTATCTGATACTCACTCTTCTCTTCCTAGGGGGCCACTGGGTTCCAGGGAAGAATCTGACTTTGTGGAAACTGGCCCAGGAAAGGGGTGGGCACTCTCAGTGATGACCAGGATGGAAAAAAAGCCTGTGGGGGCGGTGGGGTGTCAGCTGAATATCCTGAGGGCATACTCACTGTAGTCTGACTTTTAAACACACATTTATGGAGTACCTGCTGTATGCCTGACGCAGCACTAGTCTATGGAGTACCTGCTGTATGCCTGACGCAGTACTAGTCCCTCTGTGTGTAGTTTCTCTCACAGACTCCTCCACAGCCTGCAGGTGTGCAAATTGTTCTCTGGATAAGGAAAAGCTCCAGGAAGTCAACTACTTTCTCAAGATTCTAGAGTTGGTGAGGGGCAGAGCTGAGATGTGAGCCCAAGTCTGTTTGACTAGAGACACCTCTGAGTGGGAAAGCGAATGGGGGCAGGGACTCCTGCAGATCAATGTCAGGGGCTTCCCCTCTGAGCAAGGGCTTAAAGAGTGGGCACTTACCTGGGCCTGGCGGGTTCTGTAACTTCTAGAGCATTGAGAAAGGACAGAGGCTTGCCTCACAGAGTCTGGAAAATGAGCAGAGCCTAACGTAGGAGATAGGAGCATAGGGATTTCTTTAGGGATTTTCTAAGCGTGGGTTGGGAGCGGTCTGATAAACCTGAGATATAAGGCATGGAAGACTGACCTAGAGGCTGTAGTTGTGGGTAGTCTGGGACTCGGTGCAATAGTATCCATTAGGAAGGGACATGGAAGAACAGCACAGAAACACGCAATATGTGGTCAATCACTAAGAATAATGGGATGGATGGGTGGATGGATGGATAGATGGGTGGATGGGTGGATGGATGGATGGTGGATGGGCGGGTGGGTAGATGGATGGATGGATGGATGGATGGTGGATTGATGGACGGATGGATGGATGAACTAATTTCAGGAAGGCTTTTGGAGAACACAACACTTCAGAAGAGGCCATGGCTGAGGGGATGTTGATCATAGCTGTGCTCACATGCGCTTGAGCTAACCCCAGACCCTCCGAATGATTGATGATGTTACAAGATCTTTTCGTATCTCTGAACCTCCTTGACCCCTTACTTCCTTCAAAATCCCTAGTCTCAACTTGCCCTGGCCCATCTTTTAATGCATCTTTCTTTCTGTAAACCACCTAGCAACTTCAAAAGCTCCAAGTGACTCCCCAGACAGAATAAAGGACCCATCTCCTTCTGTTTACTCCCCATCCTGCCTAAGGTTTATTATTTGATGTCAGGAGGTTTCCTGTGTGTGTGTGTTTTGAGAAGATGCTCCTACTGCGGTCTGAGGGCTCTGTATGCTAAGGGGTAACATGAGAACATGGGTATGTAAGATGCATCCTTCAGAACTCTTCGGGCTTTGTTGTTCAAACCTACTTTATGGTAATTCTTTGCAGATCATCCTAAATTTCACATCCATGGATCTGTTTAAGAGCCGTCTGTGCTGGTACGATTACGTGGAGGTCCGGGATGGTTACTGGAGAAAGGCCCCCCTGTTGGGTGAGTGGACTTCAGACAGCCTTAAGAGAGGAGAGATGGGCTGTTCTCTGGGATGCTCTTACTATCTGGAAGGTTCCATTGTGACAGCCGGCACAGGAAGCTCTCAAGTGCTCTTGTCATTGTAAAACTCCGAACGCTCCATTTGGCCACACATGTTAAAGGCTTTTAAAAACTGTCAGCACCCTGTGACCCAGCAATTCCACTTCTTGGAATTTCTCCTAGGGAACTAATTAAGGAAGTGTGCAAAGCCCTAGCTGCAGGGAGGTTCACTGAAGCGGGCAGAATCAAAGGCAATTTAAATGTTCAACAGTAGGGGTTAGCGGACTAAATTGTGAGCCATCTTTTCAACAGAAAATTCCCATCCATTAACAATAAAGTTGGAAGCGAGTGTGTACTGATACAGAGAGATTTTCTGGCACCCTGTACCCTGCAGAGAGCGTGTTACAGAACGGAGTAAATAGAATTATTTCAAACATGCAGATGTGTATAAGGCAGGGATTGCAAAGTAAGCTGTTGTAACAGGCAGAGGTGAACAGAATGGGATCGATATGATAAAACATGGAGTCCAACTGTGTTGCCCCCAATTGTTCAAAACTAAGCTCTTTAAACCATTGTGGGAGCTGAATCCAGCTGCAAGAAATCATTTCATGATTTACAATATAAATCTCAACAAAGTCAGAGATGTAAATGACTCATAGTAGTTATTTCAGGACGGAAGAGGATTTTTAATGTTTCTATTCTGTTCTTGGCTTACTTATCTTTCCCAGGTTTTCTGATGGACAGGTATTACTTCTGTGGTGTAAACAAAAGTATGGATCCATCCACCAAAGGTAGCACAGACCTTTCAGCAAAAGGTCCCGGGAAAACACTAAAAAGAGAAAGTTTTCCCAAAATAGCTTCTCTCTTGATGATCAGGGAGGATTACTGCTTCCTGGAGGACCAGTGGTCTTGGGTCTTGGGATCCCACGCTGGGACTCACTGGCCTGAGGAAGCCAGCTATAAGGGAGCTGTGGAGAGAAACAGACCAACAAAGAGTCAGATGAAAGAGTTACAGATAAGAGTAGGGTATCCTGGTTGCTAGAATGGTCTGTACGATGGCCTCCTGGCCTAGTCAAGTCTAAGGTTTGGATGATGACTTGGTCCCGGCAGTCCTTCATCTGTGCAGAAAAGCCACATTTACTGCAAGTGATGCACCTGGGAAGAGTCATCACCAGGGTGGCTGGCTGCAGATGGTGATGAGAAGGAAAGCCCTGATGCTGTGTTATATCCTGGGGGACCAGGATGGGACAGTCACACCAGGCAGTGACAGTCTCTAGGAAACGTGTAGCCTTCTGCATGAGAAACGTCAGCGTTGACTGTCAATGGGACTAGCACACAAACACCTGTAGCTAGTGGAAGGGTGAGTTTAAATTCTACAGGGTACAAACAGGTGGGGATTTGTGTCTTCCACAGAGGAGCCAGGGCAGGGTCATCATTAGGAGAAATCCATCATTGTTGTAAGGAGGCCACTTGTTTATTTGTTCGTTTCCTGGCTGCTCAGACTCCCGAAATAACCACACAGAAATTGAGTTAATAAAATCACTGCTTGGCCTATTTGCTCTAACTTCTTATTGGCTAGCTTTTACATCTTAATTTAACCCATTTTTATATTTTATATTTTATCACGAGGCTCATGGCCTACCGGCAAGGTTCTGGCATGTCTGTCTGCGGCAGTGGCTCCATGGCTTCTCCCCTGACTCTGCCTTCCTTCTCCCAGCATTCTCTTTAGTTTTCCCCACCTAGCTCTGTTCTACTCTATCAGGCCAAGCCAGTTTCTTTATTAACCAATGGTATTCATAGCATATGGAGGGGAATCCCACATCACATCATGTAGCTAATAGTCCAGACACACAAACCAAGTGACCCCAAAAGTATGCATAGGAATGTAGGCATGGACAAGTGAGTATACTGCCCAAGACAGGGCAGAGCCTGCCTGTACTGGGTTCTGTTTCCTGCCTAAAATAAACAGCATGGAAGTAGCCGTCAGAGAAATAGGTTGCAAACAGCGTTGGTCAGATGTGCTCAAACGACATGGCGCAGGGCAGGGAGATGACTCAGTGAGTAAATGCTTTTCGCACAAGCATAAGGACCTGAGTTTGGATCCCTCACATAAATAGCCAGGCAATGTAGCATGCATCTGTGACTCCAGGACTTGGGGGTAGTAGGGGAAATAGGTGGATCACTGGGACTCACTCCCCAGCCAGTTCAGGGGACTCAGTGAGGTCCGGATTCAGCAAGAGACCCCGTCTCAACAAACAAGGTGGAGAGAGAGTGAGGAGGATACCTGACGTTGACCTCTGCCCCCACATGCACCTGGGCACATATGCAATTGTGTTCACATCCACACATGTGTGCAAGTGCTCCTGCGCACGCCTATGCATCTCCTGAGTCCCCCCCCCCCCCCCCCCAGTGAGACTGGATTCTTGGGAGCAGCAGTTTCTAAACCTGTCTGCTCATTGCCACCACTTCCTGGAAACTCTCTGGATAAGACTCCCGGAAAGTGGCTTAGCCAGAACCCACACACATAGGTGCAGAGAATGATCCTTTTGGCCTCACATGCACTCCTCTCTAGTACCAAACACACAGAAAGGATGCTCACTAAGGGATGGAGAGGTTACCTCCAAGAAAGGAAGACGTGGTTGGCAGCTTCATGTTGGGTCTTGTACATTTCTTTACTGTTTGGATCGTTTACAACAACGCTTTATGAAAGCTCCATGAGTACAAGGACCAGAGACCCCTCAGCCTGAAAGATACCTTCAAGTCACTGAAACCCACATTGTGTGGCCAAGCCCAGAGCCTGACATGCACTGAGAGCCTAAGGCCTCAGGGCCAGCTAGTGACTGGAATAAGGCCACAAGTCCAATATCCTGGTCTGGGGACAGGTGACTGCTAAATGTTTGCAGTTCTTCCCTGCCAAGTTGTCAGATGAAATGTACCATGTGTTGATTGTCTGGGAGTCAAAGTTAACCAGGCTTCCTGGAGTTTTGCTTGCCGAGGTTGGCAGCTCCACATCCCCAGGAATGGGTTAGACTAAAGCCATGGGAGGAAAGAGCCAAAGTTCCCCAGGAAGGGCCAAGGCACGTTCCAGAGAGTGGACACGAGCTGGTTTCCAGGTATCCCCTTTGGTTGAATGGCAAGTGGGAATTTCCCCAGGGGGGATCCTGGTGTCACTGCTGCACTCTTAGTACTAGGAGAGGACTTGCGCAGTTTGTCGGTTTATTGGTGATGGCTTAGGTTGATTTTCCTTGGGAGGCTCCTCTCTCTCTCTCCCCCCCCCCCGCGCCCCCCCCGTGTGTGTGTGTGTGTGTGTGTGTGTGCGCGTGCGTGTGTATGTGTGCGCACACGTGTGTGTGTGCTCTCTCACACACAGCGTTGCAGCTAAGGCATGGCCGAGTGCCTAGAGCCATCTTTCTTCGTCTGCAGGCGCCCTTCTTTGCCAACTATTTGGTCTGCTCTGATGTTTCCAAATGCAGTTGTTAGAGAATTTTTGTGTTTGGAACAAGTGCATTGTGCTGGCTAAGCTGGTCCCTGGGAGGGGTCAGTGCCATGAAATCTGCTGGGAGGAGGCAGGTCAATGCCCCTTTGGCAGGAGGGAGAGCGGATTAGGGCGGATTGTGAAGTACGCATCTTGCTCTGCATCACATTCTTTCCCAGGGCAGTGTGTGAAAATCCAGGCATAATGCGTGCATGACTTTTTATGAATGGAGCCTTTATGACTCCCCACAGAGCCCACTTGGAGCGTCCTCATCTGCATTTCCTCTTCTTGATATCCTTATTAAATGCCTCTAAACCCAGGAACCAGATTTCAGGCTAGGAACTGACACTTCTCCATGCCAATATCTCGACAGCCTACCCAGCCTCTTTGGAGGGAGGCTGTGTGCGACCAGTTTCTCTCTTACTAGTATCAAAAGAAAATTAAGTAGATGAGAATTTTTCACAGCTGGTTAAAGGTCACAGATGGGTTTTCCATTCCAGGGGTCACTTATCTTTAACAGAGGGTGGGAGTTCAGGGGTGATGCCCACAGAGGAGCTAGTTGGTAATCTTAAACACTGTCCCACAATGTGGATGCCCCTCCCCTGTTGCCATTAGAGAAATCTCTTCAAGCATTGTACTTCTGTCCGCAGAACTGCCTCGGCATTCGGTGTCACCATAACACACACAAAAGCCCCTTACCCCATTTCCTGGAAACCGGGAAGGGAGTTCGGAAAGGCCAGGCCGATGCATCGAAGTCGCATGGCCCCGCTACTGAGGCCTCCTGGGCAAGGGCAGTTTCCCAAATGAACAGAAATGAGGGTGTGAGGCCAACAGCCAAGCTTGGCACTGGAACAGACGTGCCCTGTGCTCTGAGGTCTTGATCTTCATTTGAGCCTGTTCTATTCTGAGCCGGGACATGAACATGGCCCTTCCATTCCCAGGAAACACGTTTGGTGTCTTATCCGAAATTGCACACAGTTCAGAATTACACCCAGGTTCCTTTTGATGGTGAGGATAATGAAGGAGGTTGTGACAATGAAAACTGGATCTCAAACTGCCAAACTTCAAACCTTGCTTCCGCCTCCAGCTTTGAGGCAAATGCTCTCATCCTCACCTTGCTCATCTGTGAAATGGGTACAATAGCAATACCTAATGCAGAGAAGAGCAGGGTATCAGGTTTCTCTTGCTGTGACAAAAGAGCTGGGGGAAATCAGCTGGAAAGAGAAAAGGTTTATCGGGCTCACAGTTCAGTCCATAGTCATGTGACCCGAGCGCTTTTATTTATTTATTTATTTATTTTAGATTTTCGAGACAGAGTTTCTCCTGGAACTAGCTCTTGTAGCCCAGGCTGGCCTCGAACTGACAGAGATCCGCCTGCCTCTGCCTCCTGAGTGCTGGGATTAAAGGCGTGTGCCACCACCGCCAGGCCCAAGTGCTTTTAATTTGGTGACAAGGCCAGACACACCTGGCAGGAAAAACCGCTCACTTCATGGCAATGGGTGGGGGTGTGGGGACAAGGAGAAGTCATTCATTGAGAGCATACCCACACTAATCTAGTTCCTCCCACCTCTAAATAACCCTTAATCTATGACTCTATCAACGATTAGTCCATTGATAAGGTCAGAGACCCCATGATGCAGTAACCGTCCCAAAGCCCCACATCTGCTCACTCGGGCCCAAACCTTCAACCCAAGAGCTTTTGGGTCACATTTAAGGTTCAAACCATCACAAGTGGGGATGAAATGAGAGACCCTGTCAAGAGCTTCAGACTGGGTCCTGCGCAGGCATGGTCAATGGCGGGGGGGCGGGGGTGTGGGGGAGGGTTTCCATTACAGCTCCTGGGATGGCAAGGGAAAGGCTGAGACGTCAGCTAAGAATTGCAGAGATTTTGGAAGATTCCCTGAGGTGGAGCAACACGCAGGGGCAGGACATCCTGCAGCAGGTGTGGCAGAGGAATCTCCTTTGTAGACAGTTGGTCCTCAGAGGCTGTGGCAGCTGGGGGTCTAAAGGAGAAACTTATGTTTGAACTTGGGCTAGATGAAGGCGCCCTGCTTAGGGCTGCCAGGTCCGACCGCTCAGCGTTCTTCCTGATGAAGGGTGGCCCTCCCTCACATTTACCTGTTGTCTCCCCAAAACACATCACAATAATTGGCCATACCAGATGCCCTTACCCAAAGCTGATCGGCCTTTAGTATGTTATTTCTGTGTGTGTGTGTGTGTGTGTGTGTGTGTGTGTGTGCGTGCACATATGCATGTTTGTGTGTGTATGGGTGAACACGTATTCAGGAGCATGTAAGCATATGTAGGTCAGACTACACCAGGTGCCATTCTTCAGATCCCACCCACCTTTAGGCTAGCTAGCCAAGGAGACTCCTCCTCCCCAGTGTTAGAATTACAAGCACGTACCACCATGCCTGACTGCCTTATGTGGCTTCTAGGGCTCAAGTTCAAATCCTCAGTCTCTCACAGCAAGCACTTCACCAACTGAGCCATTTCCCCAGCCCTTCTAATGGGTTTTTCCTTGCCAAAGTCTTGGCAAAATTTTTATTGCATTGAATATGAAGACCACCAAACCCAAATGGCTGGTGGCAGCCGGAACCAAGAGGGCACAGAGTTTACTGGCAGCCTCTGCACTGTTTCTCCTCAAAGAGTGTAAACCAGAACTGACCATTTGTGGTACTAATTCTTCCCCAGCCTTGGGCTTTTCCACTTTTCTCAGGTGAATAAAGCACAATTGCAGTGTCTAGGGCCTTGTCTAGGACTTTACATGATGCTAAGGGTTAAAGTGCCTACTTTAAAAAAAAAATGAGAACTGTTCACGATGACACATGCAATTCCAGCACTTGAAAGGCTGAGTCAGGAGGATCCATTAAGTTTGAGGCTAGCCTGGGCTACTTAGTGACTTCAGTGCCAGCCTGGGCTACACAGTGAAACTTTGGGCTTGAGATGTAGTTCCTCTTTTGCCCCAAGTTGAGGCAGCTCAGGGATGCTGAAGTCCACGCCTTCCTCCAAGCCTGGGAGACACCATATGGCTCCCCAAGGCCTGTGAACTGCGGGAAAGTGGTCCCCACACCCTCTCAGCAACCTGTAGTCACAATGCTGTGTCGCATTAGGACTGATGTGGAGAACTTTGCATGGCTGTATCGGGGCAAAGGTCTAGACAAGGCACATATACAATTTCTTACTGGACCTAGGAAGAACAAGGGCTCTTGGGTCATGGTGCCCTGCTGGGCTATGTCAAGGGACCGGGGACCCCATTTTCTGTTCTCCTGGATCCTTACGTCTCCTTGTGGTCTTTATCATCCTATTCTGGCCATCAATTAGCTTGGGGGAGGGGACAAGGAGTCAGTCCTCATGTGGCTCCATGGTGTCCCTCTGAAGTTCTTCATCCCAGGTTCACTCTCTGGGTGTCTCCGAGCCAGCAGACTGGGAAACCCACTTTTCTTCGACCCCACCGCTTCCGTGTTCCACCTGGTCCTGAGCAAGTCAATGCTAAGAAGCTTTGGCTTCTCGTATTTTGTTTCTTGGTCTTTGGCACCGTTTCCAAGGCAAGGGCAGAAGAATGTCCAGGGCCCCAAAGGAAAGGATGTGGGTGTCATCAGAAAGATATGGCAACAGTAGCTCAGCCCCCCGACCCCTGAGAGCCGCCACAGGACACACACAGGGCCCTGAGGCAGGGAAACGTATCTGTCATTTCCCTATACTCTGGCTGCCTGGAATCCAGACTTGTCCTTCATGGGTGCACAGCTGTGCCCCTCAGTGTACTGCAGAATCAGCTATCACTTCAAGGGCCGTTGCTCACTTCCTGTCTTTCCTTCAGGTTGTGGTAAGGTAAGCTCCGTGTCCACGGTGTCCTGACTGTCCTTTCCCTTTCCAGGGAGGTTTTGCGGTGATAAGGTACCCGAGCCCCTCGTCTCCTCCGACAGCCGGCTGTGGGTGGAATTCCGTAGCAGCAGCAGTATCCTGGGCAAGGGCTTCTTCGCGGTATATGAAGGTTTGTTCTTGCTGGAGCAGGTGGGCCGATGGCCACCGACAAGAGTCCTTCATTCTATCAACCTGGTTCCTTCCCAGGTGTACCAGGCAACTTGCCAGAGGGTCAGGCTCTCATCACAGGGTCTGAGCTGAGGACTACACACTGCCTCTGTCACACTGGACAGGCAAAGGCCAGATGTGCTGAGCTTAACTCTGTCACAGGCCCACTGAGCTCTCTTCTCAGACCAGCTGGAGTGTGGAAGGTGCAGGGTACAGGGTCCTGTAGAGGTGGCAGTAGCCTCTGTACACCCATGGAAGCCCAAGCAGAGGGGACCTTACCTCTCTGGGTTCTTGTTTCATTCTTGAAAAGAGAATCTGATACTACCCGGAGGTAGGTCCCTTTTCATGAATGAAAAAAGCTGTAAGATCACCCCGAGGGCTGCTTCTGTGGGTTTTAACTTTCCCATCTCACAAAGGAATGGAGCTAAAGAGTGGCAAATTCCCCTTTGCCTTGAATCATTGAAAATCTGGAGAAACCAAAATTTTATTTCATAAAAGGAATAGTGCACATATCTGCATGTGTGTCCACGTGCACATAAGTGTGTGCAAGCCCATGCGTTCTCTGCAGCACCTCCTTCTCCAGGCCCACCTGCGTGAGACTCTAAGGACGTGGTCAGGCTCCTACGGTTGGAATGCGCCCTCCCGACATGATTCTGATATACACAGAGGGTGCTACATGGCTGTCCAGAGTTTCAACTCTCCTGCCATGAAAGCTGGCTTTGTTAGACCCAGATGAAAACGCTGGCTCTTGGAGCCACCTAGTGGCAATAGGTAGCCACTCACCTGTATTTATGAGACGTGAAAAAGACTGACTCTTTTTCATCTGTTCTTTCTAAAGCCATGTGTGGGGGAGACATTACCAAAGATGCCGGCCAAATCCAGTCTCCCAACTACCCTGATGACTACAGACCTTCCAAGGAATGTGTGTGGAGGATCACAGTGGCGGACGGCTTCCATGTGGGACTTACCTTCCAGTCCTTTGAGGTGAGCCCTGCTGGGATGTCTTCCTGAGAGAGCGTGAGCTAATGCCTGCTCCGTGCTCTACTCGATAAATATGGCTTCTTGTCCCTCCTCAGAGATGCTGAAACAGCAGCACTCAGGAGGCTGAGGCAGGAGGAAAGTGAATTCTAGGGATGGCTGGACTACATAGTGAGGCTTTGTCTCAACCAAAACAAATAAACAAAGACACAGGATTGGGGGTCAGGTCTGGGAAGATAGCTCAGTCAGTGAAGTGTTTTCTTGTCTTGCAGGTGTGGGGCCCTGAGTTGGATCCCAAATGCCCATTTTAAAGAGCCAAGCATGATGTTCCCTTGTTATCCAGAATGCAGGCATAACCCTGGGGCTTGCCTAGCTCGTGTGCCGCAGGCTGCTGGGAAACCCTGTCTCAAAAACAGAGTAGGAGGCTTCTGGTACCTGTGGCCTACACACATGCGCATGCATGCGCGCACACACATACACACACTCACTCACGCACACACGCATGCACACACACTCACGCATTCTCTCTGTCACACACACACACACACACACACACACTCTCTCTCTCTCACATCTAGAAAGAGACACATGTCCACTTTTGGTTAAGAATAGGAGGCTAAAAGCCCATTGCAAGCCCATCTCCTTGCTTCTCTTACACCCTCTCCAGTTTGATCCACCCTGACGGTGGCAACAGGGACAGCTGCTTCGTTAGACTTGAGAGTGATGGTTAGGATTTGATTCTGCATTAAAAATGATATTGATGCCGGGCCAGCCAGTGTCATCCACGTGGCCTCTGTCTTTCTGTTTAGATTGAAAGGCACGACAGCTGTGCGTATGACTATCTGGAAATCCGCGATGGTCCCACAGAGGAGAGCGCCCTGATTGGCCACTTCTGTGGCTATGAGAAGCCAGAGGCTGTCAAATCCAGTGCCAACCGACTGTGGGTGAAGTTTGTGTCCGATGGTTCCATCAATAAAGCAGGCTTTGCAGCCAATTTCTTCAAGGGTATGGCTTAGCAGTTTGCTTCTGTGTTCATTCACAGGCAGAAATGTCGTTCTCTGAGAGTAAGAATCCCAAATCCTGCTAAGGCTTCGGCAGGGAGGAGGTTGCTCGCTCAGAACTGCTAGTAGGGCCCTGTGGGGTTCATACCTGTGAGGAGAGGCCTCCACTTGACTCCTGCAAGGAGATTTCTATTCGGGGAAATGAGAGCTAGTGATCTTGAAGGGTGTGTGTGTGTATTTGTGTGTGTGGTAGCATGGTGACGTGCCTATAGATACATGTATGTATGTATGTATGTGTGGGTGGGTGCATGTGAGGCCTGAGGCTGACATCAGATGTCAGGAGTCCTTCAGATCAATTTCTGCCTTATTCTTTGAAGCAGGGTCTCTCATGTTGGCTAGCCTCACTAGGCGGCTTGCTCCACGGACCTGGTGGAATTACGGCAGGCTGCCATGCACACCTGATGCTTATATGGGTGTTGGGGATTTGAACTCAGGTCCTCACACTTACCTAGCAAACACTTTACCTACTGAACACAGCCTCCAAAACCTAGTGATTTCCCCAGGTCAAACAGACTTAGTGAAATCTGTCTGACTTCAGATCCTAGACCTTCTACAAGCTTGCCTGGCACTCCTTGGTGTGGGCCAGAAAGACAACCCATGTCTTCCACTCCTGAAGGATTGGATCCCATCCTCTGTGCTTGTCCCCAAGGGAGGGGGTAGGAGGAGAGCAAGGGAACACATTTCCTTGATGGACCCAGACCCAGATCACAAAGGCAGACCCGGCACACGAAAGAGCTTCCATGTTTCCTCTGAGGGGACAATCAGGATGCATGCCACCCTGACGAAGGACATAGGAGTATTTTCTAGGTATGGTCTACTATGACTGGGTACCAGGAGCATGCCAGCAGCCCTTGGGAAAGATAGAGGGTCCCTGGATTTCCTTCTTCATGGCTCCCTCCTTATGGTACTACTTGGTGTCCATCCACCCATACCCACTTCAGGGGGGCTGTGTCCCACGTTACTTCCTCTTTTATGTTTCCTGGCTGTGGCAGGCAAAAACCCCAATCCCTTCTCTCCAGCCCCAGCTTCCTTGGGCCTCCTTTTTTGTTTTGCTATTTTAGTTCGGGAGAGAGGGCATTATATTGAAATCCAGGCTGGCCTGTAGCTCACTCGATACATGGTCATTCCTCTGCCTCAGCTTCCGTGTGTGTGCTCAGATGGCAGATGTGAACCACTGTACCTGCCCCTGCCTCTTCTTAGATGCATTTCCTAGGTTCTCCATAAAGGGCTGGCTGTGAGAAGAGCTGACTTCCAGACATAAGGCAGCCTCATATCCTTACCGAGGCCTCAGTTTCCCCTTGTAGTACAGAGAGAAGAAAATCTGTTGAGTTGTAAAGTTCCAATGAAATGATGCCTTGGAGAGACGCTTTGCAAGCTGTTGGGTCCCCAGTGAGATGCAGGGTTATTGTTCTTCCCTTCAGGACATGCAGGGAAAATCAAGAGACAAAAGTGAAAATTTTAGTGCCCAACTTCCTTTGACCAGTGAGGCCGCAGTAGGATGCTCCGGAGCACACTGACTCTTGTGTCTTTGCCAGGGGGAGGAACTGGAGCTCTGGTTCCAGCTCAGCCTGTGGCAGAGCTGGGGTGAGCCAGAGAACCTTGTGCCTTGATGCCAGTTGGCAATAGCCTTTACCCGGGGCCCAGCTGGCCCATAACACTGGCCAGGATGCCAGCTGGCCTCAGCACTGATCTCCTGGTGCCAGATGGCAGCTCCTCAGAGCCAATTGGCTAGGCAGCAGGCAGAGCCTTACACGTCTGCTTACCCTAAGAGAGGATGGTGGCATTCAGGGCTTGGCTGGTCCCACAGCCCTACACAAGGAGTGTGAAATCCACTTGAATCCCTACACACTGGCATTCCAGTGCAGAGGGACCATACGGGATGTAGGGTTGTGGTGGAGGCTTTCTTCTAGGTATTTCTTCAAAGTCCTGGGGTGTGCTCGAACTTCCCTTTCCTTACCTCTCTCTGAATTGATTTGAACATCTGGTCTGGGTCTCATTATCGAGCCACAGAATGGCTCCTTCTTTTCTTACGTACCTAGGGGATGGAAAGAAGCCAGAACTCCAGGCATAATCGGCTGAGCTCTGGTTCCAGCCAATCTACCCGCACGCTCTCAGATCTCCTCTGAAGGCATGCACCGTGTGGAGTGAGCATGAGCCAGTGGGTTTGGCGCAGGTGATACCTTGCGGCACTGCGGAGGCCATGTAGAGCCAGCCAGACCCTGGCAAGGATTGTGCCCCCTTGCTTGCCAGTTACCCATGCTGGCACAGTGCTGCCGGCCACAACACAGCCCACTGCTCTCGCCGTCTTTCTCAATCTCCCTGGCTTACATATTACCCTTTTGTCTCTGCATGAGGTGCTTTCTTTGCTTTAAGTCCATCCCACCAGCGTCTCTCCCTCCACCTAGCAACAGCTATGCTAAGAATAGTGATCCCCTTTCTTGCCTCTGTGCCCACAACCACCACATCCCCTGGCGTCAGAGCCTCCCCTCCCCTGCCCTCCTCTCCCCTCCCCTCCCCTCCCCTCGAGTTTTTATTTATCTTTGTCTTTTCTCATGGGATGTTCTCTAAGTTTCTTCTGCCTTCTGGTCAGTTTCTCGAACCTCCTGCCCTGCTCCTGACCACACGTTCCTCCTTCACTGGCTCGTCTTTTGACTTTCAAGCCCCTCCCCCAGTTTTTAAAACTCTTTGCTCTTTTTGGGGGGCAGGGCTGCCATATTAGCTCGGCTTGTTTCTAGCCAGTGTTTCTTAACTAAAATGATCTCGCCTACCTTTTGCCCCTGGGCTTTTATCTTTCTCTAGTCTATATTTCTTTCTTATTTCTTACTCCATGGCTTTCTGGGTAGCTGGGTGGCTGGCCTCTGGTGTCCTCTCTCCTCCTCTTCCCTTTCTTGCTCCTCCCTCTTCTCTTTTTTGCCTTCTATTTATTCTCTCTGCCGGGCAGACCCTCCTATTTCTCTCTCCTGCATAACTATTGGCTGTTCAGCTCTTTATTAAACTACCAGGTGCTTTAGACAGGCAAAGTAACACAGCTTCACATAGTTAAATGAACACAGCACAACAAATATAATACATTTTCAACTAATATTCCACAACATTTCCCTTCTCCTGCTCTTGCCCTTTGCCTCTTTTCTGTTGGAGGAGGCCACTAGCTTAGCTCCGAAATAATCACACAGAAACTGTATTATTTAAATCACTACTTGGCCCATTAGCTCTAGCATCTTATTGGCTAACTCTTACATATTAATTTAACCCATTTCTATTAATCTATATATCACCACATGGCTGTGGCTTACCGGCTAAAGTTCCAGCATCCGACTCTGGAAGACCTACATGGCTTCTCCTTCACTCTACCTCCTTTCTCCCAGCATTCCATTTAGTTTTCCCCACCTAGCTCTGTTCCCCTATAGCTCTGCTATAAGTCAAAGCAGTTCCTTTATTAACCAGTGATATTCACAGCATACAGAGGGGAATCCCACCTCACTCCTCCTGCCCGCTGTACTTCTGCCTGGCGTGGATGGGCCCATGCCTCTTTCTCCTTCTACTGTCCCTATTGTTACCTTTCTATCTTCTGGACTAGCAGAAACTGCCTCAGAGCTTTGAAGTGACCACCTGCACACTGACTATGTACCAGTCCTTCGTGGGCATAATTTTTGACCACCACAAAAGCCAAGGCCATTCTTGTCATTTTCAAACAAGAGGGAAGTTCAGAGAAACTAAACAAACATCATCCAAGTCCATGTGATTGGATCCAATCCGACCCAGATCATCTGAAAGCCCAGGCTCTTCTATTGCTATGTATTATCCTATATATTTTCATATTTGCAAAAATTTTGGCAGATGTTTAAGAAAGTGCTTTGTACAATTTAACACATGAGAAAATACTTGAATACTCTTTCAGCATGCATAGTACTACATTTATTAATGGCCACGGACAACTTCGCCTCCCTCCCTATATCATCTCTAGGTGCCCAATCGTCAGCTCACTTGAGTCTTTGTTGACTCACCTAATACTCAGAGTTACTCTGTAAAATCACCACTGAGCGAAACGCTGGGGTTCTCACAACTAGATGCCCCCATTTCCTTGATCAGGATCCCATCTTTGACTGTAGCTGCTGCGTATGACTGTCTAGTGTAGACACGGGATTTTAAGAGGTGCCCACTGGGGGTAGCTCTTGTCATAGTCATGTACATGGAACCCTAGGAAATGGAGGGGAGGATATGTGCCATGTGTCTTGGTGTCAATCAGCCCTGTTACTTTCCCTCCCCACAGAGGTGGATGAGTGTTCCTGGCCAGACCATGGTGGGTGTGAGCAACGCTGTGTGAACACGCTCGGCAGTTACACATGTGCCTGTGACCCTGGCTACGAGCTGGCTGCTGACAAGAAGGCATGTGAAGGTTGGTGGTGCTGGACCTGTCAAGCTGAAATTCCAAAGATCGGAGACAGGTTTTAGGAGAAGTGGAGACAGCGATGGGCAGGTGGCTGACTATGAACTAGCGGTCCAGGAGAGCCGCTTATCTTTCTGAGGCAGAAACAAACAGGGACAGTCACAAATGTTCCAGCCATCCTTGAAACCACGAGACAGAGGCTGTTGCCCACTGCGAGTGTGTACAATTCACGTGGTTGTCATGGCAAAATCACAAGAAGTTATGAGTGTTCTATCAGAACTCAGTTGACAGCCCCTCACCTGCCTCTTTCCCATGTGGTCCGGGCTCAGCCCACCTACCCACCTATATGAATTCACTTGCTCACACAAGCTAGGCACTGTGAATAGCTGGATACAGATATCTCTAACTCTCCTTTGGTCTGAGACCTGTGGAAACCCCCACCGTGCTGCTGTACAACAGGTCAAGTGTTCCATCATTACTTTAAAAGCAGTAGCTGTGTCCCCAGCTTGTTCCTCCAAAGCCTCAGTGAAAACCATTCATGTAGAGAAAAAGAATCTGCATCCGTTCAGATTATCTGTCTCCTGATTATTAAGGGGCAGCAGGTCTTCTGGGGGAAATCGCAGTCACTTGGAACCCAACACAGATGGATCTGTTTTCCTCCGTGCAGTGGCCTGTGGTGGATTCATCACCAAGCTGAACGGCACCATCACCAGCCCCGGGTGGCCGAAGGAGTACCCCACAAACAAGAACTGTGTCTGGCAGGTGGTGGCTCCCACGCAGTACCGCATCTCCCTGCAGTTTGAAGCCTTTGAGCTGGAAGGCAATGACGTACGTTTCTGCCCTGTAACCCGTGGGGTGGTGGCCATGTTGAGAAGGGATTCAGAACTAGGATGGGCTTCTCGGGCATCTGGGTGGCCTGGGCAAAACTGCTGCTTCTGGTGGAGACCTGGGGTGTAGACTAGGCACAGTTGGGGGTCATGGAGAAGGATTGGTGTTTCACTGAATCTCTTTAGCTCTATGTCCTTTTCACTGTCTTGGGAAATGGGATCAAGAATGAAGGAGGCAGGAGCTGCGGGTACAGCAGTTGGGGCAGGTCCAAACTCTTAGGTGTGGATCTGGGGACTAGTGTCCAGCTAAGGGGAGTACAGACCCTGAGGGCCAGCAGCAGACAAGGATACTATGAACAGCCTGTCCCTATCTCTTAGAAGTAGCTATGGATGATCAAGTCAGAAGAGGCCTCAGCAGTACCCCACAGCCAGAGTGGTGACAGAGACACCCTGTGCCTGTACCTGGGAATAAGAGGA
The DNA here is from genome assembly GCF_018167655.1 of Microtus oregoni. Classification (NCBI taxonomy): domain Eukaryota; kingdom Metazoa; phylum Chordata; class Mammalia; order Rodentia; family Cricetidae; genus Microtus; species Microtus oregoni. The sequence continues at coordinate 19,997,658 of NW_024543071.1, forward strand.
GCCCTTGGGACTACCCGTGCTTCTCCATGTACCTCTGTCACAGCCCACTCGAGGCTGTCGCTTTAACAACAGCAGCAACCTAGCTCTTACCAGCTCCATCACCCTTTAGGGAACCAAGAGAGACTTCCACATCTATAATCGCAGTGCGGGAAGCTCAAGAGATGGCTTGACAGTTAGGAGTGAGCCCTGCACTTACAGAGGACCCAAGTGCCATTCCCAGCTCCTTGTTGGGTGGCTTGCAACTGCATGAAACTCTCCTGACTTCCATGGCCACCTGTGCTTACATGCACAAATACACACACACACACACACACACACACACACACACACACAAAACTAAAAACAGAACAAATCTTTAAAAATCAAACAAAACCAACCAAACAGGAAACCCCAATGTGTGGAAGGCTCTGGTGCCAAGCATGGATAACCTCCTCAAAATGGGTATTTTGCAGAAAATCAACCAACCAACCAACCAACCAAACAAACAAACAAACAAAAAATAGGGATTGAAAGTAACTGACCAGACATTCAGCATTTAGGCTATTTTCAAAGAAAATTCTGTGCTAATTGAGGTAACGTAGATTCTAGCCCCAGCTCCACCATTGCTGAGCCAAGTGACATCTGACAAATGTCTTTCCCCTTCTGGACATCAGTTTGCCCACATGAAGCTATGATGGACTTGGACTGTGGCCATGGTTTGAAGACATTTCCCCCCGCCCCACCCCCTGCTCCCTCCTTTGCCATCTCCTAAGTGCTGAAGCCCATGCCTTGTGGTAGCCCAAGATATAAATGAATATAAGCCAGTAAGGATCTTATAGTCTGCTGCCAGGCAGCTGTGCCTCACAGAGCCCCTGCTGGAAAGCCGGAGGCCCTGTCACCCTCTGGCACTCACCAACATAGAGACAATGCACAAGACTCCTCTCCAGGACTGATGGAGCCCATGTGCCCACAGGGAAGGGCGTAGTTCTGGAGTGGAGACTCTGGTGAGGGCCCATGAATGTCAGCAGGAGGATTTAGGAAGGAAGGAGTGGGAGGGAGGACTGTACTGAACTGGCTGTCAGGTTGCTCTCTGATACCTCCAGATGGAGTCTTAGTTGTCCCCCTGAAATACAAGGGGGAGGCTACAACCAAGCGTTCTGGGACATCACAACTGTGGTGGCAGTGGTACAGAGGGAGGGATGACACACATATATGAAGTAACTGAGGGACAGCATGCTGCCCTGGCCCATGTTTCCCCCACAGATCTGTAAGTATGACTTCGTAGAGGTGCGCAGTGGCCTGTCCCCTGACGCCAAGCTTCATGGCAAGTTCTGTGGCTCCGAGACGCCGGAGGTCATCACCTCACAGAGCAACAACATGCGTGTGGAGTTCAAGTCCGACAACACGGTCTCCAAGCGAGGCTTCAGGGCCCACTTCTTCTCAGGCAGGTGGGGCGGGCCTGCAGAGGCCCGAAGGCTCCCGGACACTCAGTTCCTGCAGCCTCCTCTCTGCCTTCTCTAACTTCTTCACCCTCCATTGTGATAGTAGCTTTTATGCTGGTGGCCCAGTTCATCTCCTAGGGACACCCCAACAAGTTGCCACATGCCAAGTGTGGCTTAAAGCAACAACAAAAAATTATTCTCCTTAAAATCTATGAATCACAAATCAGAATTCAAGGCCCCCACAAAGCATGTAGTGGGGTCCTGCTGGTCACATCACACTGGAGTGTGAAACTGTTTGGATTGTTCTCTTGTGCTTAGCATTGAAGCAGGCCCATTATTTGCTGGCTTTAGAGGTACTCAGAGTTCTGACTTTGACTTTTGGGGGAGGTTCACTGAGCAAGTTCTGTTTTGTGTTATGAGCACAGCATAGACCTGAGCTCAGAGGTTGCCTGGATGGCATCCAGCATTGCATAAGCTTGCCCTGGCTGGAGGGGCCAAAAAGACAACAACCCAGTAAGTCCTGGTGTAGGGCAGGCTGACAAGGGCTGATTCTTGGAGGAGAGGGAGCCTGAGGCCGCGAGCACAGGCTCTCTGCCTGATGTTTGTGATCTGGGCCAGATCTGAAGGGCTGAGGGAAGATGGTACGAATAGAAAGAAAGTGACTAAGGTCTAGAAAAGAGGGGGTGTCACGGGCTTGGATTTGAGGGTCTCAGTGTTCACAAAGACTGATAAGACTGGACTGGCAGGAGCCATGGCCATCTGAGAAGCCACAGGTGGGCCACGTCAGGCAGGCTTGGTCATAATGAGCCATGAATGCTGGATGAAGAGTGGGACCCAGTGAGATAGGATGAAGAGTCTCTGAGGGTTCTGAGCAGGGAGGCCTAAAATGCTACATGATCAAACCAGGCCAGGGAGGCTGGAGCTGAGAGGGCCAGTATTCTCCTCATGGGAGGGTATGCCGTGGCTGAATGAGGGGTACAGTTCCATGCTTACACACGGAACCCAGAAACAGAGGAGCTAGGTCTTGGGGGGCGAGAACTCATGAGTGTTGGCAGGAGTACTGAGGAAGGGAGAGGGAGGGGAGTGTACTGTACTGGGCTGTGGCTGTCGGTTTGCACTCTAAGAGCTCTGGATGGGGTTTTGGTTGTCCCCGTGAATCCAAGGGTGAAGTTACAATGTGAGCTGTTCTAGAACACCACAGCTATGACAGCAAGAGAGTACAGAGGGAAGGCCAGCACCAATAATCCCTGAGGCATGAATAGCATGGGGTAGAAGCGGGGATGGGGTGGAGTGGAGGGAGACCCCCATTTACTATAGGAAGACGGTGGCCATGGAGAGGTCCCCACCAGCCAGAGCCTCAGGAACCCCAGGATAAGAGCCAACAGTAAGGGTCACACGTAATTATAATAACCAACACTTCCTAGGGGCAAGGCATTCTCCCGAAGGCTTTCCCAATTCCCATTCATTTTCCCCTCCAACAACCTGAGGAGGCCCGGGACAACTGAGGCACAGCCTCAAGCACTGTCCTGATGAAGGGAAGTGGGCAGCACCCACCATGTGGCTCCTGGCCCACACGCTTACCTCTCCCCACACAGGGAACAGCATGTGTCCAGACCTCCAGATCATAATAAGCTTCTTGCTGAATGATGGGGCCTATGATCGGCCTTGGACTGCTTCTTTGCATGTAAACGGGGAGGGGGTGTACAGATATGCCCTTGTAAGCTTGAGTAGGAATTAACTTAGATCACAATAGTATATAGGAAGTGCCAAGGATCCATTCAGTGGTAAATGTTCAGCAAATGTTGGTTGTTTTCATTATTGCTGCTGTTGCTGTCCATGTGAGCCTGTCCTTCAGGGACACCTTGGCTTGGGTGGGAAGCAGGACAGAGAACCTAGGTCCCATGCATGAAAGTGTTTTAGGAGCACAGAGAACCCCAAAGAGACCAATGAATGCCCAAGTACCCCAAACAAAGATGCCCACTCTTTGACTGTCACCCCTGTAAGGGAATATGACCAGGGAGGCTCCCTGGAGGAAGCAGATTCTGAGCCACAGGGGGCAGCGGCAAGCTGTCAGCTCTTCTCAGGAGAGCCAATTGATCTCAGCAGACAAGGACGAGTGTGTCAAGGACAATGGCGGCTGCCAGCAGGAGTGTGTCAACACGTTCGGGAGCTACCTGTGCAGGTGCGGGAACGGGTACCGGCTACACGAGAACGGGCATGACTGCAAAGAGGGTGAGCTGGGGACGCTGGGCTGGCACTGGGCTGCACCCACTTCTCTGGCTGTGTGGGTGGGAGTTGGCATGGGGAGCCACCATCTATAGAATGCCGTGAGAGCTCCGCCTGAATCTCCACTTTGGTGGCCCTTCTATGGGGCAGCAATTAACTGTCCTAGGGACAGCTAGTCAGGAGGCCCAAGATGAGTGCCTATTGCAGACTGGTTAAACCAGTAGGTTCCAGAATCAATATACCTGATCTAAACTGTGGCTTTACCTTTCCCCAGCGAGGGAACCATCAGCTACTTAAACGCTCTGAGCTTTGGTTTCCTCTTCTGTGGCAAACAGGCATCCTTCCTGAGGGTTTGTAAGGATTACAGCCTGCCTAGGAAGTATTTGAGACAGCCTGACACACACTGTGTATCCTAGGTGTCGACAAAAACTAGCCCCAAGTCTTGGCCATAGCACGCTGCATGTAGGACTAACATTGAAATAGAATGTAAGGAATTGTGCCGGCTCCCTTCAGAGCCAGATGGCTTTGCATGTCCTGCCGTTGTGGAAGAAGCCTGCCCTTAGCGTTTGCTTTAGCTGCTGATGGAGTTTGTATATCTGTGACAAATGTGGCTTCAGGCCTTGCCCCGCCCTGGGTCAGTGAAGGGTTTGGAGGATGGTGGAAGATGTGAAGACCCCATATCTCTTTTGTTTGCTTATTAGGAGAGGGGAAACATTAGGCGAGAGAATGCTTGCAAACCCCTTACCACAGAGGACGACAAACTCAAAGTACTAGTCACCAAGCAAGCCATGGCGCCAGCCTTGGCTAATAATAGGTGACCTGGGCGAAGCAGGCAGGCCACGGACAAGACTGCTGGGGGGGGGGGGGCATAGTGGCCCAGGGACCTCTGTTGACGTTCACTGTGGTGGCACTCTCTAGGTCTTTTACATGTGATATTAATCCACACGTATGAGCCTGGTACTCCCGTTTACACCTGAGGCCATGAGAGGGCTTAATCCCATCAACTGTGGAACCAGAACTCTAATTGAGCACCACCTGACCCCGGACCTGTGCTCTAACCAGGCATTAACTCATCCATGTTCCCAGTGCCAATCTCCTAGTGGATGGCTGTAGTTACAAAAATGCCTCTCCTCCTGAGCCCTTCAAAGTCAGCGCAAGGTCACACCAGATCCAGGCTGGCTATCCATACGTTGGATATTGACCTTGAGATTCCCCTGTGATACTGGCCTGAGTTGAGCTGAATGACCCCTCTGTGTGTCCCCTTCTGACCTCCAGCTGGCTGTGCATACAAGATGAGCAGTGCAGAGGGGACCCTGATGAGCCCCAACTGGCCTGACAAATACCCCAGCCGGAAGGAATGCACCTGGAACATTTCGTCAACCGCAGGCCACAGGGTGAAAATTGTGAGTGCCTCTATTAGTTTGCTAAGGGCATAAACTCTGGGGTCAGGCGGACATGGGTTCAAGTCCCTGTTCCATGTCCAGCCTGGAGTATGTCCAGGTCTCAGTTTTGCTGTTGGAAAATGGGGGAGATCCTGGGACTCTTGCAATGGGGGCTGCTGGGCAGAGGAAGGGAGCATGCTCTGTGCACTGCTTCCAGTAGCACCCTGCTGTGTGGAATTCAGTTGTCTCAGGTCTCTTACAGGACAGTGCATGCATTCTGGAAGCCAAAACAAAAAAAAAGACTTAATTTTGTTGACAGGGGACGGTCACAAGTTCTCAGGTCCCCCCCCCCCATCCCTCTCTAGAAATTTGTTAACCTCTCCAGAAGTTTCCCACACATAGGAAAGCATGTACCTTTTTTTTTTTTTTTTTGCTTTTTTGAGACAGGGTTTCTCTGTGGCTTTGGAGCCTGTCCTGGAACTAGCTCTGTAGACCAGGCTGGTCTTGAACTCACAGAGATCCACCTGCCTCTGCCTCCTGAGTGCTGGGATTAAAGGCGTGTGCCACCATCGCCCGGCTAAGCATGTACCTTTTTTCTTACTCAATCACTCACATAGAATAAATACAGTTATCCATACTCCTTTGCAATCTACCTCTCTTTCAATTACCGGTGAGACCTCTATGCTAATTCTTCCTTCAGTTAGAAAAGCGACAATCGCCTTGCATTTCGAGTCTTGCCTGTGTATATCTGATGTGTAGTCTTGCACAGAACAGTTCGTTATTTACAGAATAAAAAGTCTCTTCTCCGAATCCCATATCTTAGCTCCCCCACCCCTGACCTGCAGTGTATGGCGTGTGAAGCAATTGGCAGCTAGGGAGTCACACACACATACACACACACACACACACACACACACACACACACACACCTCAGACTGTTGAGAGGCGCAGCCTTAGTTCATAAGATTGGACCTGGTGCATGACAGCCTGCTAATGCGGGGAGAGGAGAAGAGAACAGAGAGACATGGTGATTAGCAGGTGACAGTGTCAAGGAGTTTCTGTTGCACAAGGATTAATGGGCTCCCGAGGCATCATGGGCACAGAAGGAACCCCAGACCATAGGACATGCTCCTCGGGCACCTCCTGTATGTGACGTGTGCCGCCTATGTAGAAACTGCTGTCTTCTGGCCTGGGTCCCCCAGAGCAGCGTGCAATCTTGAGAGGCCAGCTTTGCCCTGGGCTGTCATCTGCCGGAAAGACACAACATCCTTTCCTGATGATCATGAAGAACAGTGTACCCTGGGCTGGGACCTCAAACCTGCAAAGTGGGGTGCCTTAATCTGAGGTGTGTGCACACAAGGAATTAGTCTGAAAAAGACATGTCCTTGGAACACAGTTGGTGGGCATGTTGAGCAAAACTCTGCCTTTTGTTACTACGGAGTGTGACACACACACAGAAAATTAGTGTCCCCTGCCCACTCCGGCCTCTGGTCCAAGGCTTCACCTTGACACCACAGGAAGGCCACCAGCCAGCCAGTCATCTATATGGCTTGAAACTGTGCAGCTCCCCAGAAAAACAGCCGGAGACAGTCTTTGGTGGAGGGACGGGAAGAAAAGAGAACACAGAATCTGGGTGGGGTTAATAGTGTGACCTGGAGAAGGTTGGCTCTGGGTCCTTTCACTCCAACTGAATAGGTTTAACCAAGCCAGTTCGTTTCCTTATGACTCAGTTTCCCTTCTTGCTCATTGGGGATAACAATACATCTCTGTAACTTCATTAGAATTTAAGTGGAAAAAAAAACCTCATAATTTATTGGCGTGAAAAAAACACCCAATGAATGTCGGCCACTTTGAGGTTGATGGCAGAACAGTGTGGACCTACCCAAAGCCATTGGAATTTCAAGTGTATGGTCGTGGGCACAGGCTAAGAGCAGCGTCTCTGAAGCCACAGTTCCAACTCTACCGGTGAGGACCCTGGACAAGCCATCTGATATCTTCTAGCAGGGATCATGCAGGGGACAGGGTTGCAAAGATTGAATGAGGGGACATTTGTCCAGCATGGGTGAGCCCTCAGTCCCAGCTGACTTCTAGTCTTAGAGGAGGAGGTGGGAAGAAGTAAATCCTGAGCGGTCGGTAGCCCGGCTCTGGGGCTGGATGTTGCCATCATCATGGCAATGCTACCTGCAAAGCTGGTAGACAGACAGCCCCAGGTCCTGTGTGCCCTTTCCCCTCTCCTTCTCAATGCCAGATCCTTGCCTCACTTTCTGCTCTCCCATCTCCAGACATTCAATGAGTTTGAGATTGAGCAGCACCAGGAATGTGCCTATGACCACCTGGAACTGTATGATGGGACGGACAGCCTGGCCCCCGTCCTCGGCCGCTTCTGTGGCAGCAAGAAGCCAGATCCCGTGGTGGCTACGGGCAGCAGCCTGTTTCTCAGGTTTTCCTCAGACGCCTCGGTGCAGAGAAAAGGCTTCCAGGCTGTGCACAGCACAGGTGGGGGCCGCTGCTGATACCTCAAAACTGGTGAAGGACTGCCCTCGGGCTGTCTGCCAGGGTGGGGTGAGGAGGGTGGCATCCTCAAACGTCCCCGTTAGAAGAAACACCAGCAGCTGCCATTGGCTGAAGGTTGTTCTCTTTTGATGTCTTTAGTTGACAAAATAGGATGTGGGCAGCACTTCATTGGTGCTGTCCCCCCTCTTCCTCTTTCCCTCTGTTTCTCCCTTTAAAAATGTGTTTGTCGTCTTGCTGGCCCGCGAAGTGCGAAGGTCTGAGAACTGAGCGGTGGAGAGCTGCCATTTCGCCCTCAAGGGGCCACTTCTGGAAAATGTTGCTTTTCCTTGTCATTTTTTCTTCTTTTTTCCTGGCACTCCAAATGTCAGTAGCTCTGCCGGGTGCTTTGGAAGAAAATGTGTCTGCTTCCAACTTATCTACACTGTTAAATCTAAAAAAGTCAATAAGGAAGTGGAATCTGCCTGGCCATTTCGGTCTTAGCCCTGTGGAGGAATGCAGGCCCTTGGATCCTGGCATTTAATTGTGGCAGAGCCAGAGACTGCTCAAGAACCTGCCTGTGGCTTTCGTCTGTGGTACTGAGCAGGAGGTCATGATTGTGGGACACTGCCATTCTTTTTGACAGCCCCTCCCCCTTTTCCTCCACCCCCTTAAGTCAGGGCCAGAACGCATGACTCAGAGCAAACGAAATGGCAGCCCCATGCCCACTTGTCCCTTCTTAGGCAGACACCCCCCACTTCATGAAACCCTCGGTAGACACAGGAGGATCTATACTTCCCCCACAGTGGTTTAGAGTCACAGGTGAGTGATTTAATCCTCTCGTCCTTGCATCCTTGTGGTTCAGAGCACCGGCTGCTCTTGCAGAGGACCTGGGTTCGATTCCCAGCACCCACGTGGTGGCTCACAACTGTCTGTAACTCCGGTTTCAGGGAATCTGATGTCTTCTGGTGTTCACAGACACTATAAGCACATGGTACACATAAATACAGAAAGACAAAACATCCCTACACATAGAATAAAGCAAAATAGAACATAGGTGCCCGGGGTGGGTGGGTTAGGGTCTCAGTGGGAAGTTGGAGCATACTTGGGAAATACTTGCAGAATTTAATAAAAGGTGGTGGGTGGGGGTGGTGCAGCAGGTGGGGAAGGAGGCTTCTCGTGTGTCTCATGAGTGGAAAGGCAGGTCAGACATAAAGAGACGGTAGCTGGAGTAAGGACTCAGAGTTGGACAGGGCCGGGCCAACCCAGGTGAACGACTCCAGCTGGGATGTTAAGAACAAAATAATTCACAATCCACTCCAGAAATGTCTCTGCATCCCCACTCCCACCCCTCCACTGCACTCCCCCCTCCCCCCCCCCCAAACCCTGCATTCATAATCCCTTCCAGTAGAAACAGGTTTTTGTGTTGTTTGGCTCAGCTGCAGTTTTGATGTGCTTTTACCGCCCTCTACTGGAGTAGTCAAATCAGTCACAACCCTACAGTCAGTCAGGCAAGCCACCCACCCTCCTGCTCCTTTCTCCCCTTGGTGGAGAGAGGGCAACAGCTAGCCTTTCTCAGCAGCATTCTTGGGCCCGTTTGGATGCCCCCAGGGAGTCCTGCCTTCTGTACCACTGCCTCGGCAGTAGGGTGGTGAGGTTGCTGATTTAACCTCTCCTGTAAGTCCTGCAATGACTTCAGGACAGCTGGCTGGAAGTGGTGGGCTGATGCTCAGGCTCTGGGCGCCCAGGGAAAGAGTGACTCTTTGCTGTCTCTACTGCAGAGTGCGGGGGCAGGCTGAAGGCTGAAGTGCAGACCAAAGAGCTCTATTCTCATGCCCAGTTTGGGGACAACAACTACCCCAGCCAGGCCCGCTGTGACTGGGTGATAGTGGCCGAGGACGGCTATGGAGTGGAGCTGGTATTCCGGACCTTTGAAGTCGAGGAGGAGGCAGACTGTAGTTATGACTACATGGAGATCTACGATGGTTACGACAGCTCGGCACCCAGGCTTGGCCGCTTCTGCGGCTCAGGGGTGAGTCTGAGGGATGCCCAGGCTACCTCCTGACGGCATGCCTAGCTGGAATCCTGCCACTGTGAGCCACAGCCAGAAGTCCGTTTCTCTGTGGCAGAGTGGAAAGGAGAATCCCCAGAGACAGTTGGGGAGGCAGCCAGGGACATCATACGAAGAAGACTAGCCTTTTTCACATCGCCTCTGTTTTTGAGTCCTCTCCCTCATTTTTATTTGGCCCTTGGGCTTTATTAATTCAATATATATATATATATATATATATATATATATATATGATGAAATTCTTATCATAAGCAAAACCAAGTGTCTATGAAGATTACAAATTATTCCTGGTATAAACACAATGTTTATATTCAAGGTCATTACTTTTCTCTTTATTACCCACTTTCCTGGGCTCACTATATGGCTGGCACCCGACTCACGGTAGACGTGTAGTCTGTGCTCACTGGGTGTATAGGAACAAGTGAGTACAATGTCCTAGCCATCCTCCAGCGACTCCACATGACACACTGTCTGTCCTGGGCTTCAGCCCTTGTCTCTGCTGATTACCCATTCTTCTTTGCCTGGGCTTACTCAAATTATCTTGGAATTACCACTGCTCCTGGTGCAAAACAGATATTCAGCCTGGTATTCCTGTCTCTGAATCGTTATCCTTCTGCCTTTCCTTGTCCTCCCCAAAAGAAAGAACAACCGGATGAGACCTCCTGATGCACTGCCTTTGATAAAATTTCTGGAACCAAGGAGTCCATGGAGAGGAGCCCCTTGGAGATCTTAATAGCAGGAAGTTCCCTCTGGCATCCCTAGGATCTGGGCAGGCAGTGGCCTTGGCATCTGGCTCTAACGCCATTCCAGATGACCTGGCACAAGTCTCTTGACAAGCACAGCAGCTCCACCCACTTGTTGGCCGTGACAGAATGTAGACCTGAGCAATGGTTTCCGTTCCAGGTTTCCTGGCAGATACATCACAGCATTAAAAATCACAGAGCAAGCTTCACAGTCAGAAACGCCCGAGTGTGGATCCTGCTGACCTGTGTGACAAAGCATCCTTACACGTAAACTGGAGTCGGTGCCTGCCTTATTACACACTTGTGAAGTTGGCATTAGATGAGATCCAGATGAGGTTAGCACAGTGTCAGGCCTGCCTGTGCCCTGATAGCACAGAGATGCTGTATGTGCTACGTGTCTAGGCTCAGCTTTGTAAAGCAGGGCTCAAGGAATCTTCCTTTGACAAGTGTCGTTGGGCTGCCCTAGATTGGGAGCCATCTTTTTGGGGTAACTACAGTCGCAATCCTAGCTGTGGCAGGTACCTATGTTCCAGGGTAGGGGTGTGAGGATCAGAAAAGTAGGAGGAAGAGAAAGAATAAGAAATAAGAAAGAAACACAGAGACATAGGATAGTTCCGGAGGACAGCTCAGTGCATGCTACATGCCAAGTTCTGAGTCCACCTGTGTTTAATTTTTTATACACTTTTATACCCCAATACAACAGGGAGGAGGCCGGGGAGAAGACAAAAGACAACTAGAACAGTTGCTTGATTCAATACTTGAGACATCAAGCCATTAATTCTCGAGAAAAGCATTCACTTGTTTAGGCAGTGAACCTGCCCTAGACCAAGTATCCTGAAGGCAGCTACTCCCTAAGTCAAGCCTTCTAATACAAAAGAAGAAGCAGAAATATGCTTGAATTCTCTGACTTTGGCCAGGGTGGAAAGGATGTACCTCTATGGGCCATCTTAATGTCCAAAACACCAAGTAACCACACACTAGGTCAGGGTGTGTAGCCACAGTTGTTGTCAACAACTTTGAGCAAGCTGAAACTCTCTGGCCTGGAGACAAGGTGGAATAGGGTCACATTTTGGGGCCTCCACAGACAAGAAGCCTGCTTAAATGCCTACCAGAGCTGGTGACCTCCTGGCAGCCATGGCCACCCTTGGGCACCATCTCAGTACACCCTCCTCTCCTTCCCAACAATAACATACTGGCCTAATCTAGCTTTCCTCTTCTTTGTCCTCAGCCATTAGAGGAAATCTACTCTGCAGGGGATTCTCTGATGATCCGGTTCCACACAGACGACACCATCAACAAGAAAGGCTTTCACGCCCAGTACACCAGCACCAAGTTCCAGGATGCCCTGCACATGAGGAAATAGCGTCAGGGTCCTGGGAAGACAGAGCCTAAGGATGCTTTAAACACCTGTGAATGAGTAGCCCCCAGTGTACAGTATTTTTCTCAACAACAAAAACTCAAACTACATCCTTTAAACTAGATATCTGGGTGAAAGTACCTGCCTTTGGCCTCCAGGAAGAGAACCAGTGTCCTGTTGGTTCCGGCTGCAGTGTTAGGAGCTGCAGCTTCTAAGGAGGCTAAAATTTGAAGTTAGCGACCAAGCCAGCCGTGCTTCTTCATACTCGTTATCCAACCCTTGCTCCCATGGGGCAAAAGGCCAGCCTGGGCTACTCCTTCCTCAACTCTGGACTGGCTTCCCTAGGTGACAGGCAACATGAGCCTATTCTGCTGATGTGGCTGCCTCCTGTCTGCACTGGGCATCGAGGATGAAAATGTGGCAGTGGCTAAATTGTTCCAGGAGCGGCTGAAAGATTTTCCTTAGCCCTTCCAGAGTCAAGCCAATCAGGAAACATGAGACTACGGACACAAAAGTTAAAGAGGCATCCCAGTGCAGAGAGAGAGAGAGAGAGAGAGAGAGAGAGAGAGAGAGAGAGAGAGAGAGAGGAGGCTTAGTCTGGGAACCAGCATCATGGAGTTGGAAGACCTCAAGTCTTTTCCTGCCACTGGCCGTACTTGCCTCCTCTAGGGTGCTCCTATCATTAATCTCCATTCACGAGAGAGAATCCGTGGCCACTCCCAGGAGAACGCTCGCTGGTGAGCACCCCAGGTTGCTGAGATGGCGCTCAGAGGCTGAGAGGATGCCACCTGTGCTGGGGTTCCCACTGGCTCCCAAGCAACCCGCCCCCAACTGTGGAGGTACCTGCTCTAGTGAGCCTTGACCCTTGGACAGCCAACTCAAACAGCATCCGCAAGACTTGCCAAGTCATCTCAGGAACAATCTAGGTCTCATTAGGTGAAAACTAGTAATTCCAAGTTATGTAAGTGTCGCCATCTTTTGGAACAAGTCAGCCTGTGGCGCACTTCATGTCACCAGACATGTTAAAGAGTGCACTGGCAACTTTGCTGCAATTGAGCAGGATGCGGCCATCAACTTGCGCGTGGGATTCTCAACACTCCAGCACTTGTTCTAGAAAAGTGTAGAGGGTGATGTTTACATAATTTTAGCACCTCAAGGTATAGTTGAAATAGTGAGGTAGTTTTGAATGGCATTTCATTAAGGCATCTCTGGGCATTATGAGCTAAGAGCTGTGGTATGTTAGCTTTATGAGAGCATTTATGTTGGAATACTTTTAAACTATTGTTTACACAACCGCAAGTCCTGTTGGGTTGGTGGTGTACACAGGGCGGCACAGGAGAGTGATTCCGTTAGAGGCGGCGTAGCTCCCGAGCACACGAATCCCTTTACGATGGGCCACCATTTTAAACCAAGTGTTTGTGAAAGCTGAAGGTTTCTCTGTCTTAAAGAGGTCGCAGTATTACAATCTGATACCTGATTGAAAGATTGCTGGGAGCAAAAACTAGAATGAAACAAAGACAGGGGAAAAAACTGCTTGGGAGTATTTTGTTCTTAAACCCGAAAAAAAATCAAAGTATTATTATTATTAATAATATATGTCTGTATATATGTATCTATGTATGCCTTAATCAGGGCAGCATGACAGTGCCGAGGCACTGGTTGTGACTTGTCATCAAATCCGGTGCTGGCCCCACACGTTACCCTCTCCCTTCGAAACCAAGAGCTCTTCCAGCTCCTCTTGACCCTGGACTGAAGCTCGGCCTCCTCCTCACGACTTGATTGCTGGCACACCCACCCAGGGAGAGTTTTATCCCATCGCAAAAGAGACAGCTTATCCCATTGTTCCGGACCCATCAGCCCGCTGTGGTAGATTCCACTTCTCTGGTGTGTGTGTGTGTTTAGGTTTTATTTTTGTCTCGTTTTGTCTCTCAAGGGTGGAACAGAAATCAGGAGGCACAAGGTATCTGTCACCAACCTCCACAGAGATAAAAATTCTGTATTTTTAACCTTTAGAAGTCTAAATGAGATTGACAAACTCCATGGAAAATGGGAGTCGGGGAGAGATAGGGTTTGTCGCCTTGGTGACACGCTGATAATTCTTTTAGTGTGAGCGATTTCACAAGCGCACAGCTCCAGCAGAGGCCAACTTGGAACAATGCGGCTCTCATGGAAGCCTTGATGTAGGCCTGTGAGTGACAGATTCCCAGAAGACAGTCTCTGATTCAACAAGGGCTGTTGGGGGCCCTTTCTCTGGAAGTTGACACCCACAGGAATCCACACATGACACAGGTCCTGCAAAGAACCATAGGCCGGCTTCCAAGAATGGTTCACTCTGCAGAAGGACCCAGGTACCCCCACTTTGGCCCTTCCGATTGCTCAGTGGCCTTGCTGAAAACATCCCTGGGTATGCATGGATAAAGGGGCTCAAGGATAACCCTTTATTTTGCCGTCCCTTTTGTCTGGGACCAAGCCCGTGGGTGTCCTGGAGCTCTAAGACCCAATGAATGACCAAAGGAAGTATTTGGAACTTGGGTCTCTGGCACTAATTCCAGTGTACTCTGAATTAGCAGAAGCTAGAACCTCCACCTCAGGGTGGAAGACTCCAAACAGCTGAATGAGGCTATGCATTGGGTCACTATTTTCTCTAAAGTTTCTCTCTCAGAGGTCCCCACTACACAGTCATGGTACTCATAAGTTACTCAGCCTGTTTAGATAATTCTCTAAACACAGTTAACCAGCAAATTCACGTAAGAGTGAGCTGTCAGTTTGGCCCCTTTGCAGCTCTTTGGAGTTCTTGGTATTGTTTATGGAGTTTGGGAAGAGAGGGTTCTTTAGCATCCATGGATGTTTTTGAAGTTTGCTTTGAGGATTGTGATCAAACTTCTGATCAGTAACCCCGAAAATCTAAAAAGGTTTTTTTAAGTGTTATCCATACATATAAGTGTATTTTTTTATTTTGAGTAACTTTACATTTCATGTAAAAGTCAGTTGGCAAGAACATGGGGAGATGGTAATCCATGTCTAAAAATGATGGTTTCATTAAAAAATGTGGATTTGCCTCTGTGTTCTGAGTTTGTGTTACTGGTTCAGATAACATTGGCCTTTTAAAAAATATATTTATTTTTATTCTCTGTTTGAGTGTTTGCCTACATGTATGTATTTATGTGTACTATGTATGTGCCTGATATTCTCAGAGGTCAGAAGACATATGATTCCCTAGAACCGGAATTACAGAGCTAGATGAATCACCATGTAGGTACTGGGCACTGAACCCAGGTCCTTGTCAAGAGCAGCAAATGCTCTTAACCGTTGAGCCACCTCTCCAGTCTCCGTTACTGACAGTTTGGAGAACATTTGGAAAAATCAGAACAAGTCCACTACGAAATGAAACCCTGACCCTCATGTGATATCAGGGGGAGAGCCAAACCCTGGCCGCTGTGTGGTTATCAGGGGGTGAGCCAAACCTGACTCTATTGTCCTCTCTCGGTGGCTTTGATGAAGTGATTAGATTATTGTAATTCTTTTTGTTAGCAACTCACTATTTTGTGTGCTTGTATATTTGTAGTGCATGTTCTTGTGTGTGTGTGTGTGTGTATGTATGTATGTTGTGCATGTGTGCTTGTTTGTGTGTGCATGTATGGAGGTTAGAGATTAATGTTACTATGTTATTGGCCTCCTCTATCTCTCCGCACCATAGTTTTTGAGGGGGGGTTTCTTAACTGAATCTGGGGTTAATCAGTTCAGCTAAGCCGGCTGGCCAGTGTGTT
Organism: Microtus oregoni; assembly: GCF_018167655.1. Classification (NCBI taxonomy): domain Eukaryota; kingdom Metazoa; phylum Chordata; class Mammalia; order Rodentia; family Cricetidae; genus Microtus; species Microtus oregoni. The sequence goes on from NW_024543071.1 coordinate 20,013,115, forward strand.
CCAGGGATGTAGGGACATCCTGCCTCCCCCGTCCCTTCAGTGCTTGGCAGGTGCGCTACTGACTGAGCTGTCCTTCCAGCCCTACTGTTTTAAGAGGCAAACTCACGACTGAAATCATAAGCTACTGAAAGCAGCCTCAGCGCTGAGAGACTAGTTCTTAAGATGCAAGGACAGAAAGCTGGAGGGTGGCCGTGGACTGCTGGGTGTGTTGTCCACTGCGGTAGCCACAGCCCCATCTCACACAGAGTGTCCTCAGCACCTTTCATGCAGCCATGCCTTGTGCTCATTCGGATGTCATGTTGCCCATGCAATGTCTAGCTCTCGCTCTCTCTCTCTCTCTCTCTCTCTCTCTCTCACACACACACACACACACACACACACACACACACACACACACAGCAAGAGAGAGAGAGAGAGAGAGAGAGAGAGAGAGAGAGAGAGAGAGAAAACGTGTATGGTGTGTCTGTGTCCGCAGAGGTCAGAAGAAGATGTAGGATTCCCTGGAGCCGTAGTTACAGCAGTTGGGAGCTGTCTAAAGGGAATGCTAGGAACTGAGCTGCAGACCTCTGCAAGAGCGGTGCATGATCTCAACTACTGAGCCGTCTCTCAGCCCTGTCGCTGTCTCTCCAGTCCTGTCACCCATTGTTTCTAATAAACTGCCAGCTGCCAGAGTGCCAAACTCTCACACCAGCTTGTGACTTCTTTGCTGCGTAGTTAAACAGACAGAAAATAAAGACAAAGAGAAGGGAGGCTCGAGCCACGTGCAGTGTGCAGGAGACAGAAGCGCCACAGCAGAGGGCTTGGCTACTCCCCTGACCATACATGGCGTGGCAAGGGCTTTCCTGGGACTATCTCTAGCCCTGCCTCTGCAGCATTCCCAGCTGATGTCCTACAAATGGGAGACACTGGCCCACAGTGCCAGTGACAGAGAAGCTTGCCAAGGGAGCCTGGTAGAGATGGTGAGTAGGAGCCAGCGTCTTTCTCAGCTTGACGGCTGGTCTCTTGGTTCAATACCTATAACTGTACCTTTGTACAAAGTTCTGGAGCTTGGTTTTCAATTTTTTCCCTAGGTACAAAATGCTAATGGAAAATGCCATCATATAGGTGCTGATCTCAACTTTTACCTGATGTGAAGGTTTTCTTGTTCAGCCTTCCACATAACCAAGATGCAGGGGGGGTCTCTGTTTCCTGGTGGAAGCCTTGGGTTTGGATCAGCAGTCTCGTCTTTACTTGTTCAGTCTTCTGCCTGCTGCTTTCTCAGCAGCGTGGACCAGAAGCTCTCATCTTTCTTGCTGATGTGTGGTGCATATTTGGTGTGACTTGGCCAGGGGAAGTTTGCTCAACCAGGAAGGAAATCAGGAGGCTTCTAGGGTTTCTTTTTTTTAATGTGTGCAAGTCCTAGACTTTATAGATGAGTGTGTATATACTGTGTGTATATATACACACAGATGTATGAGTGATTTTATGATCATAAATGTTATACACACACATATATATGAGTGTATATACAAACAAACAAATATATGGTCATAAATGTTATGGGCACACACCATATTGACTTGAAAGGAGAAGAGAAACTGTCTGAGGGTGGTGAAAGGGGAAGATAGTAGGGTGGAAGGGGCATGCTTAAAGTATATTACATATTCATATGAAAATGGCCTTGAATTTAATATATAACTTAAAAGTATATAAAAGTATATAACATATAATAAATATTATGTACAACTTAAAAGTTAAGATGGCTTTGGTTATAAACATAAGTTTATAATCCCTAATTATTGTCATTTTACTTATTTTAGGAGGAAAAACAGAAAGAAATAGAAGCCAAACTCTTGCCAAGCTGTGCTTATTTAGGGCCTCATTGCTGGAAATTAGATTTGTTTCGGCAGGGTGTCTCAGATGGGTTGAGTTGAGATCAGAGATCAACTCTTCCATTAATACGATACTTTTGCAGTCGTTCTGAACCAAGATCAGCTATTGAAGGGCGTACTGAAGTTTGTGTACGGGAACTTCTCTGGCTCAGGGCCACTAAAACTTGTGAACTTTTCTGAAAATACCCAGGTGACCACCAATGGACGAGTGACTAAGGGAACAGTGGTGCTCTTATGCTAGGTAGATATTCAGTGTGTGTGTGTGTGTGTGTGTGTGTGTGTATGTGTGTGTGTACCTGTGTACACACATGATAGATATTAAATGTGTATGTGTGTGTACCTGTGTACGCACGTGATATTCCTGACTGACTACTGTCCAGCCCTTACGGAGGAGATCCTGAGGTTTGCTTCAACCTTGAGGGGTTGGAGGACTTTATGCTGAAGGAAGCATGTCAACCACAACTATTGCAGATCTCACTAGAATTTAAAGAGAAGTGATGGGAAGTCATGGGAGTTAGGGGACCCTGTGAATATTTACCACTGACCTCCAGAAGGAAGTGCACCTTGGTCTAGGTTTCCACAAATGGGCTGCAGGGTTATGAGAAGTCAACAGAGCAGAGTTAATGGCAGTGACTGTCTTGTTCCCCGCCCCCCTCATGGCATTAAACCCACGAGGAATACTCAGCCTCAGAAGGGGCCAGGGCCTTCAGAAACATTCTATGGCTGAGACACAGGTCTGCAGTTCAGTTCCTTTGGCTGTGGCTGCTTGACACTGACAAATCCATCCCACCAGGAACATCAGCAGGTTGGAAGGAGCTGCCACAGACAATGCATCCCTTGGGCTTTTCCTGGGAAGTGGGGAGGACAAGCCACACTATCCCATTTCCAGAATGGAAAAACTGAGCCTGGCAAGATAAAGGGGCATGTGAATATGGATACTAGAAACTTTATCTTCTCTAAGACCATACAACTTCAAAGTGGCAAAGCCTGTACCCAAACCTAGATCGTGTGGCTCAGAGCCCAGGATTGCTTCACCCCACCCAGCTGCATCTCTAGAGGGCACCGTACCCTCCTTTTCTCTCCAAGACAGCATGGCACTGTGTTTCCACAAAATATGAAAGTCTTTCTGAAATTGGCCAAAATCTTCGTCATCTGAATGTTGATAAACAATGCATGCAAAAGGCCCACTTGTTGCTTGCAGCCCTCTTCTTCCATCTCTCCCAAAGGAAGCTTTGTCTGTGGCCCCCTGACATCATCACTGATGAGCTAAGTCTGTGCAGCTGCACACACCATAGCAATCAGAGAGTGCCCTTGGGCACCTGTAGCCTCGGGTAGTGTCAGCATCAAAGGCAGTGCTTGGAGCCCTTGGGCAAGGAGACCTTGATCTGAGAGTCCCAGATGCCACCCCGGCTTTAGTAGCTCAGAAGAGGGGTACTGACTCAGCTGCAGAAACTGAGGGGTTGCTGGGAAGCCCTGAGGGGTGGTGGTGGGGAAATGTCACCAGTGGACGCAGTTCTGGTGATAGCTGGCTTAACTGTGTGATGACCTATTCACAGGCTTGGGAGATGTGGCAGAACAGTGGTTAAAGTCACTGTTGTGACGTGTGAGGGGCTGTCTCTAAAGGATGTACCTTTAGGGTGGAGTCAGGGTAGTATAGGTTACAGGCTCTTAAAACACTTTATATTCTCCAAGGCTTTCCCCATTCTTTAGCCCACGTGACCTCCAGCCCCCAGATGATCTGGTTTTCTTGAGTTTGCACATGTAGGGCTGTGTGATCTGAACCGCGCCTTGGGCTCTCTGGTCTGGATCCAGCCTTGGCCTGGTCCCAGGACCAGGATAAGCAGCCTGTTTCAAGCAAGAGCACCAACTGTCCTGACCGGTGCATGCCATGACTTCCCGTGAGTCCCTGGAACACACTCTTCCACCCGTGACAATGAAGTCCTGGGTATAAAATGACCCCGGAGGCACTTGAGGCCCATTATATTCCCATTCTTTGGAAAACTTTATTTTTTTATTATTATTTCTATTTTTGGGAAGGAGGTGTGCTCATGCCATGGCAGGTATGCGTGGGTCAGAGAACAACATTGTGGAGGTTTATGTGGGCCCCAGGGATGGAACTCAGGTCGTCAGGCCTGTGTGGCAAGTGCTTCTGTCTGCTGAGCCATCCCTCTGCTCCCACCCCAGGATGTCTACTGTCAGAAAATACTTCATGTTAAACTTTAGCAAATGTGTTGCTGGTTGAGGGACAGACCCAGTCTTGGGGGACTGTAGGCAAGATCAAGAGCTGGGGGCAGGAGAAACCCGGATGTCAGGAGATGGGACTAGAGGAGGGTCCAGCCAGGAACCAGGAATAAGGATGGATGTAAGTCTGGAAGGTAGAGAGAAGAACCAGGACCAGGGAAGGCCCCTGGTTAAGCCATAGCAGGGGCTACAGATTGCTCCCATCAACAGGGAAAGGACTTGGTAGAGCAGCCTGGAAAGACGTGCCAATCAGCCCACACTGGGGAACGATGGGCAGGGGTGAGGGAGCAGAAAGGAGCCGCCAGAGGCCGTGGCAGGACCTTACCCTGATAAGAGGTGTGTGCAGGAAATTTGGTATGCATGGGGTAAAACATTTATATGTTGATTACCGGCAATAGGGAGGGATAAGCCAGGTGCAGCGGGAGTTCCAGGGAGAGAGTCCCTGGTCCAGCTCCCTGTTACCCTGACTGGCTCAATCCATGGCCAGGGCCTCAGCTCAGACTTGATGAAAAACCCTCAGCAGCCTTCTCTCTCCCTCTCTCCCTCTCTGGTTAACTCTCCTGAAAAGGTGGTTAACAGTCAGGGGTTGCCTCATATACCCTTTGAGAGAAAGATTCGCTTTAAGCTGAAAATATTACTAAGACTTCTAAATTCTCAGTTCTCCCTTTGAAAGGCATTCTGGGAAAAAAAACAGTTTCCAGAATTTTGATAGGCCTCCCAGTCCAGCCCTGGCTGGGGAGCGGGAGAGGGAGAAGGAAAGCCCGCTGCCGTTGGCACAGGTTGGCACAGGTCTCCACTAAAGGATTCTGTATTGACTATGTTCTTAGGCTGACACTGGGAACTGAGAGGCGGTGGCGGAGCCCATCTCTGGGTTCAGTCACCTTTGCGGGGTTGCTAAGGCTTTGAGGCAGAGGTTCGGGAGGTTGCTAACCGTTACTGGGAGTTTTACTGTTTCTTTCTCTCTTGCAGAGCTTTTCGCTGAACTTCACGCTGCCAGCGAATACGGTAAGCAGAGGGTCAGATCACTATCTCCAGGCAAGTCGGAGAGGGTCAAGGTAGAACTCCAGGGCAGGGGTGGGAAGTGGGGGGGTGTCTCCTGAACTCTGTCCCACCTGCCCTGAATATTGGGATTCAATGCACAGTCTGTACCGAGTGGTGCTGAGAGCAACGTTTGTTTGAATTTAAATTAACGCCCCCCCACCGTGGTGTGTGTGTGTGTGTGTGTGTGTGTGTGTGTGTGTGTGTGTGCGCGCGCGCGTGTAGTATGGGCATACATGTGCCGTAGCGTGAATAGGGGGCCACTTGCTGGAGGGAGCCAGTTCTCTACTTCCACCAGGTGGTCTCAGGGATTGAACTCAGGCCATGAGGCTTTGCAGCATGTTCCTCTACCCACTAAGCTGTTTCTCCAGCCCTGAGAACAATCTTTTTATCTTAAAAAAGTATAAATGAACATTTTGAGAAAGAAAATAAAATTCCTAAATTCCCACCAACAGAAAACACCAGGACAGCGCCCCCTGCTGTCTGACTTGCTCTTCCCACTGTGTGTTCTTACTCTACATATATTTAAGTACCATAAATATTTTCCATCAATCTTTATAACCACCACTGAGGATAGTCACACAATACTTCTTCATGTGGCTTGTTTTATGTAATGAGTTCCAGACAGGAGCAACTCTGTGATGAACATCATTATAGACAAGACTAGTCTATAGTTTCCTTTTTGAGACAAGGGCTCCCAATGTAGCTCTGATTGGCCTTGAACCTGCGATGCCCCCACTCCACCTCCCTAGAGCATGTGCCACTATGTTTGGCTGCGTCTGTATTTGAGATGGCTTCTAAGTGCGGAGTCTGGGAAGAGAGTGTCTGGGCCAATCAAGAATGAACATGTTCAGTGGGTGAGGTCTTTGCTACAACCTATAACCTAAGGCTGCGTTACCTTACACAAGTCACTTCCCTTCCCTGTGCCTTGTTCTTCTCACCTGTAAAACAGGGGCCGTGTTGGTCCTGCTTCACTAGGTGCTGTGAGGTGTGAGTCAGGTAATGCGGGAAAAGGGCCAGGACAGTCTAGCACACAATGGACGCGCCACAAGCATCAGCTGTGCAATTAGCAGGTGCTCATGAGGAGAGATGAGGAGAGGGAAGCCTCACCCAAGCTCCCTTTCCTACCTTTAAGCTCTAGAGAAGTCAGCTTCTCTCTCTGTCTCTGTCTGTCTCTCTGTCTCTCTGTCTCTCTCTCTCACACACACATACACACAGACCAGGCTCCGCTAGGTGCCTCCGTACCCTGGCTGTTAACTGCCTTACAAAATATTATTTAGAAACCAGCTCTTGTCCATAGTCCAGAATAGCCTTGAACTCCAGTTACCTCTGTCTCTGTCTTCCAAGTGCTAGCTGAAATTAAAGGCACGTACCCACTCCACCTGATATGTTTTTATTTTTGACTCTAACCAGCCTGAGTAAATTTTTATACTTTGAAGACAGAATACCTTAGCTGAACCAAGGGTCAACTCTTCCCGTCATCCTCAGAAAGACAATACTTTACACAGCTGCAGGACCCCAGTGATAAGAGGGTGTGTGGTTGTGTTTGTGTGAAAACAGCCTTCTAAGGAGCAACAGTCAGCACTGTCAACGTCCCTGATGGGAGCTCGCTAGGAAAGAGGTCTGTCCTGAAATTCCAATGTGCAAGCTCAGGTTAGATTCATCCGTGGAAACTTGGTTCTGAGTTGTCTAAGTCCTCTGAGGTCTGTTTTACCTTTCCCAGAGATGCTAACTATAGAAAGGCTGGAGACACTATTGTGGCCATCAAGATCGCTGAGAGGGTTAAATAAAAACAGATCTGACCAGGGCTGTGAACACAAGGTCATGATTGTGGTGCTCATGTGGTCCCTAACGCCCCCAGAACTAGCTGTTGCCATCCCAATTTTACTTATTTTTCTTTTTCCACCTCCATGCACATATATGTGGTGTGCATTCATGTGTATGCATGTCTGTGTGTACTTGCACATGTATGTGCATATGAGGGCTCACGGTTGATGCTGGGAATCATCCTCCTTGACTCTTCCACCTTATTCACTGATGTAGGATCTCTCAGCCAAACCCAGAACTCACTGGCACAGCTATGGCTTTAGGAATTCCATCCCTGCCTTCCAAACCTGAAATGACAGGAAGATCATGACTCCCACCAGGCGCTTACATGCGTTCTGGGGATTTGATCTCTGGTTCTAAAACTTAGCCACTGAGCCACCTCCTGCCCCAGCCACTGCTAGCCTTATTTTAGATGATGAGATGAGATGAGGCCCTGCAGCTTCTGGGTAGAGAAAGGGGTACCCCGTTGCAGGCAGTGTAAGCCCCTAGCCTGCGATCATTTTTATCCCTGTTTGTGGTGCTAGGAATCCCGTGCACACTGAGCTCCCAGGACCCAGGATAACACCACACGACACAGTGTGCACAGTTGCTTACATGAAGCTTTGTTCCTAGAGGTGCACTTGAACTACCTCAGACAGGAGTGATGTGCAGCACCCCTCCTTCCTCAAGTGGAGATGTGAACCAGAAAGTGTGGTTCAGGTTGGGCTCATCCCAGACCTGAGGATGAACCACAGATGCTACTGTCTGTTTGAAAACAGGCATGGCTTCCCTAGGAAGCTTCCTAACTCTTATTGCAATGCTTGTTATTTCTCCTAGTGGGAAAAGAGGGCTGAAGTGCGCTGGCCCCAGCATGAGGCTAGGGACAGGAGATAGAGACCATGTTATGGCAAATTTTCCAGGTAGAGAGTGAAGACATCAGCTGACTTTTGGACTTTGTATTCTTCATAGCCTAACTTTGCTCTGATTCTTACTTAGGAAGCACTCACACGGGCTCTGTAGCTGCTGTCGTTAATCATTTAGGGAACAGTGACTACACCGTTGTCAGGATGCTTTGCATGGTGTTCGCTCTACTGATAGTGCTTTCTTACGTCACATACTCTCTTTTCACACAGACTCCCTCTCCAGTTGCCCCGAGCACCAAAGCCGACGTAAGTGTCCACTTCAGTGACCAAGCCTTGGCCCTGTCATCTGTGTGGGTACAAATGCTCTCCCCATCTCTTGCATTTATTTTGAGGATTCAAGTTTGACATGTGAACTGTCACCAAGCCCAGAACTGGGCTCGATAATTATTCCTATAACCACCCCTGCTCAAAAGCAAGCGAGGGACTGTAAAACCATAGGCCCTGTGGCCAGAGAGATGGCTCAGCAGTTAAGAGTGCTTACATAAGACCTCTGTTCGGTTCCCAGCGCCAACACAATAGCCCACAGCTGCCTGTAACCCAGTTCTTGAGGATCTTACGCCTTCTTCTGACCTCTGCAGACTCCTGTATGCATGAGGTGCACACACACACATAAAATAAAATAAATAAACATTAAAACACATTTTATACACAGGCAAATTCACAGAACGTGGAGAAGAGTGGCCAGGCATAAAAGAGTTCATACCTGTGTTTGCATCTTATGTTGGAAACCAGATAAAACCTATCTAAGTGATAGGCTTCAGGATAATGGTCACGTGTGTGCGCTGTGGAGCATTCTAGGTCTTGATGTGAACATCAGGGACATGTGTGAAATGTCATTCTGCAAACAGCCTTCAGTATATTTGTGGTATGGGTTTCCATTCTTTCATAAGATCACCTCTACTATAGAACTCCGTGTTATATTTTTTGCATATTTATGTATTGTCTTTAGTATTTCCAGAAAAAAAAATCTGCAACCCAAAACCTTGTGGTGCTACAAACATGACTGTTACCATTCAGATCAAAGTGAACATTTAAAAACTGCTTAATGCATTTAACACAAATATGTTTTCCAAACCATATCAGATGGCATTGGATATACCAACAGCTCCGAGTTCTTGTTTCTCTCTATATATGTTATTCTTTTTAACACAATAATTTTTTTTAGAATTGCATACACACACACAATGTATTTCAATTGTATTTACCTCCTGCTCTTGACTCCAGCTCTCCTCAAATTCCCTTTAATCTACCTTGAAAGTAGAAAAAAAACCATCTTTTTTATTTTAAATAATCTGTTGAATCCAATTTGTGTTGCCCTTGTACACATTGTTTTGGGGCCATTGACCAGAGCATGGACAATGTACCAGGGACCAAACCTCTAAAGAAATCTGGCTCACCCTCTCCCGAAAGCCGTCAACTGTCGGTATCTCCTCAGCCAGCTGTGGAAGCTCACATGCTCCTCCCCGACCCAGGCTAGACTGTTGACTGGCTTGGTCGTGTGCAGACATCCACAGCTACCATGAGTTCATGAGTAGGATGCTCCTGTCATGAGCGGAGGACAGTTTTGCCCTAGTCTTCCTTGGTTTCCTTTCCTCCCTAATCTTCTGAAACAGTCCTTAAGCCTTAAGGAAGTAGGCAAACTACAGAAATTCTATTCACAACTGAGTGCTCCACAGACGCTTGTTCTCTGAGCTTTCACAAGTTGGGAGTCTCTACATTAACCGCTGTGCACAGTACAAAAAATAGAAGAGACTTTTTCAGCCTGAAGGAGAACGTGGCATCTAACTGTGTCTCTGACCTGTTCCTTAGCTTTGCTTCTTCTGCAAGGATGTTTGTCGTTGCTCCCTGGGACTCCTGCTTAAATCAGTTGTCCATTTTTCTAGTAGGTAATTACTATTCCAAACAGATTCAAACTATATAAATTAGATCCTAGGAAAGCAATTCACCAGTCATATAAATTACAAATACCTTTTGAAATATTTCATTTCTCCAATGCATCCAGGGCCCATGCATTTTGTTGTTGTTGTTTGTTTATTTTTAATCACTGAATGCATCCTTTACTCTTGGAGAATCTGGGCTTCCCTGACTCTGTTTTTTGTTTCTGTGCCAGGACTGTGGTCCCTCTATTGGACTAGCAGCCGGAATCCCATCTCTGCTGGCCGCAGCCCTGCTGGTGGCCTTGCTGTTTACCTTGATTCATCGAAGAAGAAATGTTGATGAGCCCTTTGAGGTGATCACTGCTTCTTTGGGTGTGACTGTGGTGCTTGAATCAGTATCTCAGTGAACCGACTTCTGTCAGAACCCAGAACCCATGTTATTTCTGAGGACAAGGTAGTACATGTTTTTGGACTGAAATGTCCTTTGTAGGCAGATTCAGGCAGGGCTGATTTACACATACCTCTCTGGTCACTTGAACAAATCTCTGGTGGTAAGATGATATTTGGGGTGGCAGAAAATAGGAATGGGGGGAGCTGACTGATGCCATGCCAACATGTGTCTGTACAGTGGAGTGTTATCTACACCGAGGAAGGAAAGGGAGGACACTAGCTTCATCATCGGATATGGTAAGAATGTGAGGGAAAATAAGAGACAAAAAAGTGCTGACGTGTCTGTGGAAGGGGTACCTTAAGACTATATTGCTTGCCTGTTCCTGTGTCTAGACAGGCATGACGTACAAGAGAATGTGCATGGACCCCTGACACACCATTCTTGTGCCATATTTGCTCTGGGGACCATGCATGGTCACCTAGATCCATATCCAACAAGGTTTCACAGCATGATGTACCTCTAAAAGCAGCCTCTGGGTTCTAACTTCACTCTCTACTTATGAACAATCTTGGTTGTTTTCATACTGGTAGATATTAAAATAGAATGATAGAAATCCTGGGTTCAAATCCTGCCTCTGAGCTGTATGATTTATGGAAAGGTGACTCAACATTTTCTATGCCTTTGTTAGTTCAACTCTGTAACACGTGTCATGAAATTATCCTCTCAGGCGAGGGTGTATCTCATGATACAGTGCACACACCTAGTATGTGCGAGGTTATGAGATCCAACTCCAGCACCACAAACAACAATAATAAAGCCTAGCACATAAACACTGCCTGTTTTAAGAGGTGGGAACAGTTGTAAGGACGCATGAGATAACAGGTAGTACACACCACGGTAACGTGTAGAGACGGACTGGCAAGCTGTAAACTGGATATACACCAACAAGTACTATGGGTGATGGTGGCATTATTTATTTAGGCAATAGTTTCTTAACTTTTGGTGCTCTTTAAAATGATATAGAAGGCTAAAATACATTAATCACTAGGCTAATTAAATCAGGAATTTCTGGGACTGGAGAGATGGCTTTTCCGGAGGACCGGGATTCAGTTTCCAGCACCCACATGGTAGCATGACCACTTGCAACTTCAGTCTCAAGGGATCTAAAATGCATGTGGTACACAGACATACATGCAGGCAGATAACCAAACCCCAAACAAAACAAACAAATGAAAGAATTTCTGGTGATAGAACAGCTGAATTGGTCTAAAAACATTTATGGTGGTCGGTATCAAGTCAGGACCTTTCCCATATGTGAGGCAGGGACTCCACCACTGAGCTGTACTCCCAACCCAACACATATTTTTATTATGTACATAGTCCCCTTTGAACATCATTCACAAGGGATACATTTCAAGAACATGTAGTAGGCACTTGATCCCGTGAAGCATGCTGAACACTGTGTACTATAGGACACTATGTACAAAAATAGGCTAACAATAAGTTAATCACACTGAAGAATTAACATTCTTAGTTAATAATAAAATGGAACGACTTAAAATAGAGCAATGACTGTGAACGAAGTCTCTTGACCGCTCTGTCAACCATCACAGGCCTGACATCATAGACAGCATGGATGCACTGAGCAAGAGGATGGGACGAAGCAGCAGGCTCGAGGTCTTGTCAACCTGTTCAAAACGAAAGCTTAAAATGTTTGGCTCCTGGAATTCCCATTAACATATTGAGATCCCAGTTGGCTACTAGTAACCGAAAGCATTGCACATGCACAGGGGTTACTGTAACTTTAGACAGACGTTATGTGGAAAGCAGCCTGCAGAGAACCCGGTGATCCACTCATGGCCGTCCTGTTTCACCTCTCCTCCTGCTCCCTTCTTCACAACGCCCACCCCGTGCTGTGTTTGAATAGTCTGCTTATGTAGCTCGAGGTTGGCTGGCTCTTCACTGCCTGTTTGCTTTGTCTGAAAACCTCCGGCAGTTCTAATGCACACTGTAGTTTAAAACACAGTGATCTGAACGGTTACTGCTATGGGCCTTAACTAGTTATTTATTTATTTATTTATTTATTTATTTATTTATTAACCATTTTAGGAAAGTGAGAGACCATACGAAATTTCAGAACTCTACGACAATCCCAAAGTCTCCGAGGTAAGAACCTTTTATTCTAATCCCCCCACGTGACTGACAGACTGACTTGTAGCAAGCTAAGGATTTTTAAGCTTAGACTGCACAAAGGTGCCATGTGGGGCCCTTGGAAAAGAGGAGACTAAACTGTGAAAGCGTGTGTCCTTACTGACCAGATGGAAATTCAAAGTTGACTTTAACATTAGAAAATCGGGGGGTGGACTGTAGCTATGTAATAAAATACTGACCTAGTACGTGGAAGTCACTGGGTTCTAGGCCCAGCACTGAAAATTAAAATAAGAAGAGCAAAAAAGAAAATCAATATAATTATTTAATGGACAAAAGAAACAGATGTATGGCCACGTTAATAGGTAAAGAGGGTTTTTAAAAAGGTAACTCACTTGTGTTAAGAGCTCCTTGTGTGTGTTTGTGTGTGTTCAATGTATACGTGTGTGCATGCGTGTGTTTGTGTGTGTACCATGGAATGTGTGTGGAGGTCAGAGGACATTTCAGATGTCAGTCCTTACTTCCCATTTTTGTTTAAGAAGAGCTACTTTGCTGTTTTTCTCTGTGGATGCCAGCCCACGAGCTTTCGGGGGTTCTCTCATCTCTGCCCCACATCTCCCCGTAAGAGTGCCGGGATTACAGACACTTGCACTGTATATCTGGGTTTTACATGGGTTCTGGGAATTCAAACCCAGATCCTTACCCTTGCTCAGCAGGCACCATTTCTTCCCAGCCCCTGATATGGATTTTCAAAGGTGACATAGAATGCGAACCTAACTAGAGCAGGGATACCTAAGAGAATATGTCTTTAAGATCAAAAATACATCAAAAATGTTCATCACTTGTCCTCAGCAGTGAACTTCAGGTCTTAACCAACACAATGGGATAAGGAAGATAAAACATAATATTGAAAAGGAAGAAGTAAAATTGTCATACTTTTCAGATTACATATGCCTGTCAACATAAGAAAAAGTCAGTAATCTACAGATAAGTTAATGGAATTAGCAAAATAGTTGAGTGAGTTTATTCTATGTAAAATAACACACAGGGTTTAGCTTGGAGGCAGAGCACTCCTTGAGCACTAAAGCACACACACACACACACACACACACACAAGTAATGTGCATTTTTAAAATATCAATAGCTACAAATTAGAAAAGGAATTTTATAAATCCTATTTCACAATGGTAATAAAGTACACAGAGTGCTAAAATCAAATCTGATAAAATGTCTAACCCTGTTATGGAAAAACTTCAATAAAAGACATTCAACAACAGCTAAGTTATGATGGTTACATACTCTGGTCCTGGGAAGGAAGACTCAACAACATAAAGATGTCAAATTTATGGCACATTTAGTGTCTGTATAATCAGTGCGATTGTGGAGCCAGAGAGCGGTTAAAAGGACTTACTGCTCTCTTAGAAGACTTGGGTTCAGCTCCCACACAGAAGCTCCCAATGGTCTCTACTAATTCTAGGACATCTCCACTCTTCTGACCTCCTCAGATGCCAGTCATGTGCATTTGGGCAAAACATTCATACACACAGAAAATTATAAATGTAATTGTGACACATAATCCAAACACATTTCTCAATAAACTTACTAAGATTCTAAAGTTTATAGGGAATAAAACATGTGAAAACTAATTAAAAAGTGAATATGTAGGACTGGAGAGATGGCTCAGAGGTTAAGAGCACTGGCTGCTCTTCCAGAGGTCCTGAGTTCAATTCCCAGCAACCACACGGTGGCACACAGCCTCTATAATGAGATTTGGGGCCCTCTTCTGGCATGTAGGTATACATACAGGCAGAACACTATACATAGTAAATAAATGAATTTTTTTTTAAAATGAGCATGTAGAAAAAAATGAAAAAGAAATACAGGATAGTAGGTTTGAATCCAACTATATCAATGATCACATTAGATGTAAATGACCTAAACAGCTTTAGTTACAAGAGTCAGTTTGACTAGAAAAACAATACCCAATTTTATAAAAATCTCCAGAACCACACTTTATGAATATAAAGACTTGATTAAAGTTAAAGGATCGAGACCCTTTGTTAAAAATGATTAGAGAAAGTTGTGTGGCGAGTGCGCGCACGCACACACACAAACACACACACAAATAACCCTTGAAGGCACACACACACACACACACACACACACCCCTGAAGGCAGTATGCTCGGGTGACTGTAGATGCCATTCATTTCCTGCCCCTCGAGCGCCAATGTCTTTATTCTCCTGATTCCTGTATCTTAACAACCATTGTTTCAAATGTTTGGTCTGATTTTTTGATGTTTCCATTGGAAGGGTCAATATGGTTGTTTGAGTCCATCTTTGCCAGAAGCTGAAGTCTCTACTATTGTCTTTAAAATACCTGTTTATGTTCTTAAGAATCCTAGGCGATCACCCACACATGAGATAGACCCACGAGGTGCCCAGGAAGGCCACATATATGTGAAGACAGTCTCTGGAAGTGAGGAGCCCTTGCCTGACACTTACCGTCGTCCTGAAGAAATAGAGAGAAGGAGAGGACTGTGGTGGCTTGTGCCCAGACTGAGCCTAGAATGATGTGGTTTCATCAGGGAGCTGACCCGGAACTGGAACAGGGCTGAAAGCCCAGGAGTCTGTGCTTAGGAACTGTGCCGGTGAGGACCAGCTGCCTCTCATTGCACATAAATTTCATTTATAGGTCTGTAGTGTACCTGGGTTGCTTTTCCTCATTAGGGGTGCTGCAAAAAGGTTCAGTCAACTTCGGGCCTTGCCGTTTTAATCATCAGTACAACCCAGGTAACTTGCTGTGCACCAGATGAGTCCCCTTCATCCTGTTTCTTAATCCAGAGAAGTCTGTTTTTGGGAAATGGACCTGGCTTCTGAGTGTCTTGCCTTCACCACTGCCCGCTCCATCTCTTATCTTTAAAAAAGGAAATGAAGCGATGGGAGTTGGATTTTTCCGGGTGCATGAACATGAGTGAAATTTATGGAAGACATGTGAAAGAAGCCATTTCTTTCTCTGAATATCTCAGGGCAAAACTCACATGGAGCCGCACATGCCCAACACAGGGAAGCATGTGGCTAGGTCGTGTCACACAGCAGAGAAGAGGACATGGGCTTCTGAGTCAGACCTGCCCCCCCCGGCAGCTGTGAGAATTTGGACAAAGTCACCTACAGTCCCCAAGCCTGCTTTGGGTCTTATAAAAGAGGGGAGAATAGTCTGTGTTTTATTCAGGCATCGGAAAAATTACAAAAGGAAGGAAGAAAGCATTTTTCACCAAGCAGACACTAGAAACATTCATTTTCCCTCCTCACCCCACTCTTCCCACCTCTTCCTATCCCATCAGTCTGATCAAGTCACGCGACCGCTCTGCAGAATTTGTCACCCATAGTCACAAAGTCAAGAAGGAAGTACATCTAAAAGTAACTCCAGTTTTACTAGAAGTCTGCACCCTGAACTCTGAACATCATTTGCCCTCGTATGTCAATCAACTCTCAAATTCCCAGGACAGAGACCTGCACTACACATTACACATTAATCTCCAGGATGCTGATGTCTTTGATGGTTAATCTTCACTGGGGGCACTTAGAGTCGCCATGGAAACACACCTCTAGAAAGGGTTAACAGAGCAAGAAGATCTGTGTGAATGTGGGCTTGGGCTCCTGGACTGAGTAAAAGAGATTTCAAGTTGAACACACAAAGTTCATCCCCCTCCACTTCCCGGCTACAGATAAAATGTGTGATCAGCTGCCACATGCTCCTGCCACCTTGCCTTCCCAGCTGTGGCGGACTGTGTACTTTCAAACCGTGAGCCAAAACAAACCTTTCCACCCTTAAGTTGCTTTTATCAGGCATCTAATCCTAACAATGAGAAGTAACTAATGTAAAGTTGGTATCCATGGTTTAGTGGCTTTGCAATGATGAATTTTGTTTTGAAGTATCATAAAGAAAAGATACTTGTGAGGAGGAGAGATAAAGAGGACCAAAGATGAACACAGGAACAAAGGGATGGGTTTGTATATCTACACCTGCCATTCAAGGGAAATCTAGTGGCAACTTTACCAGCTTGGGCCAGACCTTTGCCTTTACTTCCCCAGATGGCTTCCAGGTGGTCTGGTCACAGCTCCTCCTGATGCATAGCCACTGCCTCGGACAGGCCATGCTCCACAGTGGGAGAGATGAGGTCTCAGAGCATCTCTGGGAGCAATCCCAGTCCCCATGAGCCACCCTGATATCTTAGGGAGTCAACTTTTCTCATATGGGGCCTCTGGATGTTCAGAAATGATCTTGAATGGGGAATAGTTCTATAAACACAATGGCCACCGCCCACTAACAACCACCTTTCAAAGTCCCTCTAAAATTAAAAAAAAAAAAATGTCTTTCTTGGGCCCAGCTCCTTAGACAAGCTCATGTGGAAGGCTTCCAGCAGCCATGCCCAGGGATGCTGAGCATTCTCTTTTCTTGCGTGGTGGAGAAGGACCTTGGACTCCCTGAGAACCTGATCAGACTAGGCCTTATAACTTTGACATAGATGGGTGTCAGCTCCAGCCCATAATGTGGGCCACCTAGAGCCTCAATTTTGTGCTGATAAAAATGACCCAGAGAGCATCAAAGAAGCCTGAAAGAAATAAACTTATCAGTGAGCTTTGTAATTGGTAAAGTAAGGTATGACTGTGTTTCAGATATTTTAATTCTACTTACAATCAATTGCTTAGAATCTTTATTTCAAGTTGTTTTCACTAAAATTTTGAGAGTCAGCATTTCTTTTGGTGCAAACACTTATTTTGTAATCTGGTGAAAAATAAATGGCCGTTTGACGAACCCATGAGGCACCCGTGGTTCTTTTCCCCTCTGTGAAGAGTGCAACTTCTCCTTTTCCTTTCTTCTGCCTCTTTCCTTCTGAGGCTGGTCAGAACCTAAGTGTGCTTCCTCCAGCACTGCACACGTGGGGCTCCCGACCTTTCTCTGTAGCCCCTCCCTGCCGTGAAACAGAACCCCTTTAACAGGTAGTGAGGGGCCTCTGTGCTGGAAACTTAAACAGCACCACGCTCTTGTTTCTTTCTTTTTCCCTTCTCTTCCTTCACCAACTGACACATTGAAAAGATCTAAACTAGGGGTAGCAGTCAGGCCTCATGCTGGTTTACCAGCTAGGCTGCTGCAAAGGAAAAGTCAGGATTTTCTGAGTAATTCCACAGAGCAGGCAGGTGTGGCAAAGCCCTGTGGTGATGGCTCTTGAAGCAACTCCACAGAAGGGGCGTTTCTGGGAGGGACACGCACACTATCTCCTCACAGGGACAGTCATTCCTCCTGTCTCCTTAGCAAGACTTTAGTAGAAGCAGTCTTACAAGGGGTGGTCTCTTGGCCAAGAGATTGACAGGTCCAAATGGATTATCTCCTAAGGGAGGAGCAATAGTATGAAACATTCGAATCTTTTGAGACAGATCAGACTGCCACGTTGCCAACCAAGGCCAAAAGGTATTCTGTTCTTTTGACCAGGCCTTAAGAAATGGCAAAGCTGATGTTTGTCTTTCTAGCGTTACCAGCGGTGTGGGAGGTGGGGGCCAAAGCTTTGGTGACATCCAAGACCATGGAGAATGGACATCTGGGTAAAGCTGATTAACCCCTTGTGGGAAAAGCACAGTAAGCTGTGACACCAGATTCCCTCCAGACTATGTGTCAAGGACCTCTCTTTTTCACATGTGTCTCCCATCCCCTGGAAACAGACTGATACTCATCAGTTTGTCTCCAGCTCTACAGCAGGCTGAGGAAAATGACATAGCTACAATCGGTGGCCTTTTGGACTCTTCAGAATATAGGATCTGTCTAGCCTGTCCCTCCTGGAGGAAGCAGGAGGGAAGGATGGATCTGGTGAGGAATGTTCCAGAACTTGCTTCCTTGCCTTGGGTGCCCCGAGATGAAGAAACCTCACTGCCTTTCTGAGAGATCCAGAGGGAAAAGGAAGACTTTCCTGCTGTGGTTTAGGAAATGCATTTGCGACCAAGAGAGAGCGGTGAGAATCCATCCTGATGCAGTTCAGTGCTGTCAGGGAAGGAACCAGCTCAGAGCAGAGCCAAGACAACTAGGAGTCAGCACCCTGCCTTGTGGCACATCTGAAGGGACCCAGAGTCCCCTTGGGAACCTCAGATGCACGTATTACACCTGTGTGTCCCTTCAAAATCAACGGCAAGCTTTTGCTTCCACGGTTCCATTTGTGTTTACAAATATAATAACTGAGCAAAGAAAACTTTAGCCTTTTGTTTCTATTTTTATTGTTGATGTATACAGAGATCCAGACACACAGGGGTTAGGTGGGCTTTGATGCTCTTCTCTGCATGAAGCGCCAATGGCAATATCATTTTTATTGAAAGAATGGACCACGAATTCTATATAGCAGAGGGACAGACAGCCTGAAAATGTGACCCACGGCCACATCCCAGCTTATCAAGCCAACAAAGTTGCTCTAGAATATTCTCTAGACATAGTTTCCATGTGATCCATTTGCTGTCTGCATTGCCTGAGGCCTAAAGAATCCCAGACTTTCCTAAGCTAACACACAACCCGGCTTGTCTAACCTGAAGAGAACCAAATCAGTGGCTCGTTCTTAGGCGTTTCTTTCCCATGGTTCAATATAATCCAGTCCCAGGTGGGCAAAGATCTCTTCTTCACTGTCTGCTTCAAGAAACACCCTCTGGAAGCGTAAGGAGAAACACACACACTCAATAGCTTTCCCTCAGCTTCTCAGCGCAGTCACACTGAACCACCTCCCACCTGCTCCTGAATATGAAAGGTCAGAGGAAGCCAGGGTGTGGTGACCCCCACCTGGAACCCCAGCACTTGAGATGCAGAGGCAGGAGCCTGGGCCACAGAGTGAGACCTTAACCCAAACAATCAAACAAACAACAAAAGCCCTAGTGACTGCTTCCTGTACTTTCGACACTTTCCCATCCAGGAAATGGCATGTGTGAATCAAGGCAAAATAACGACACAGGGAATTCTTTTCTAATTCTTCTTGTTTGTGTGTGTGAGTGCATGTTGACATGTGGACGCATATGTGTGGAGATGCATGTACGTTCGTGTGTTCCATGTGGAGGGCAGAACTCAACACTAGATGATGTCTTCCTCTACCATTTTCCTTTTTTTTTTCTTTTTTTTTTGAGACAGGGTTTCTCACTGAGCCAGTAGCTTATAATTGACTAGACTGATTAGCTCCAAGAATCTGCTTGTCTTGGCCTTGCCAATGGCTAGAGTTACGGATATGTCCCACTCCTGGCTGTTATGTGGTGCTAAGGGTCTGAACTCAGGTCCTCGTGCTGGCACAGCCATCTCTCTGGCCCTACTGGTCTCTCCTAATTTTAAAATGTTTAAGTACATGGGTGTTTTGACCACGCATATGTCTGTATACCACATTCATGCTTGGTGCCTGAGGGGGCCAGAAAAGGGCATTGTAGCCACCATGTGGTTGAATCAAACCCAGACCCTCTGTAAGAGCAGCCAGTGTTCTTAGTCACTGAGCCATTGTTCCAGTCTAGACCCTTATTCTTAACCATAATTGTTCTTTGGAACCATTTGATGGAGCTTTTCTTTTCCTCCTAATAAAATAGCCTGAAACACGAGTCACACTCCAGCCCAGTGAAGTCAAAGCACCAGAGAAGTCTCGCCATCAATCTATTTAAGGTTCTAGACTATTCTAATGTGCAGCAGAGGGACAAACTGCTGGTCAGGGCAGGCTGCTGTACATGCTGCGTCCTCTCGAGCCTCCTACACCTGCGCACAGGCTCCACCCTCCAGCTTCTACCCCTTGGTCTCTTTCAGGCCAAGCACTTCTTCCTCCGAGTCCCTTCTAATACACAGCACCATCCTGGGCCCAGAACTGGCGCCTGTTGAATTATTTATTACACGGTCACTCGCAAGCCTCCCTGACCTGAACTCTATAGCTCTGCCTTCCTCTGTGTGCTCAGTGTGTGAGGCTATTCTGCCAGGACCTACTGCCTCCTCCTCCGGGAGAAGCACCTTGAATTTCTATAAGGATTCGCTTTCCCCTTCATCCATGAGGATGTGGGGCTGCTCCCATCTCTAGGGAGAAGCACACAACCCAAATCTGGCTAATGGGTACCATGGCAACGGACTAATAGATGAGCACATGACCCTAGCCTGGTCAATGAGCAGTTAGAATCCATGCAAAAAACTAGAAAAAAAAATCTTTTCTGATAGAATAGCTGGATAAATGGGACTCATGGGAAAACCTTGCCTGACAATGAGAACAACCCCAGAAAGCCCACCTGAGCACCTGGATACATCCGTACCTGAATGCAGTGTTGCCCCAGAGACCGCAGTATTTGCCCAAACTCCTTTTCTTTTACTTAAGGTATTTTCATTGTTAGTTTCCTTTAAACTCTGATAAACCATGAGAGGACAAGGAGATCAATTTTTTCTTTCAAGGCAGGGTTTCTCTGTGTAACCCTGGCTGTCCTGGAACTCACTCTGTAGACCAGATTGGCCTTGAACTCACAGAGATCCTCTTGCCTCTGCCTCCCAAGTGCAGATTAAAGGTGTGCACCTGGCCAGAGATCAGATTCTTTTAGACTCTTTTCCTCTAAGCCTAATTTGGTGCTCTTGACCACTATAAGAACAGTAGGCCTTTTGGCTTATGGATTTGACAGTAGACTTGCTAACTCTTCATCAGCCTCATGGTAACTTGTCACTGTTCTGAGGCATGACTGAACAAGGCACCACCATCAAGCGAGTTCCCCACGATTAGTGACTGAGGTCTGAGGGCTTCCCATCCGTCTCTGGGCACCTGTGTTACTCTACTGCGGGAGATGTTCCTTAATGACCCACTCAGAACATGACTGCATTGGTATTCCTGCCACCTTTAGGACTTGTAGTGAGTCTTTATTTTCTTGGGAGTAAATGGCTGTAAACATCAGGAATATAGCAACTCAATTCTGGCCACCTCTGTGCTGGCCCTGGAGCCCATCAGCTCATTAGTTGACCCAGAAGCTCCAGAGTTGCACCCTGGGTCAGGGGGGCACTACCGTCTGAGTAGATGTGGTCCCACCCCTTTCAACTGTGTTCTGCAGAGAACAGAACATGTGTAGTGGAGAGAAGCAGACCTGGACACTAAAATCAGTTTGGGTTGGAGTGAGGGTGGGATAAGAGAGACCAGTAGGAAAAGGGGTTTTCTGCCAGTCCTGAGAATCCGAGTTCAATACCTAGAACCTACATGGTAGGATAGAACCGGCTCCTCCAACCTCCTCATGCCCCCTTTTCTCCCACTATAAAATAAATAAAGAAATACAGTAAAAAATTGTTTTAAAAACCTGTTCAAGGGAAGGGTTTGGGGGTAAAGGTCAGTAGCCCACCTCAGGAAGGAGACACTACCTTGGTCTTGTCATACAGAGCATGATTGTCCAGAATCATCTTCCGCTCATGGCTGGCGTAACGCCGCAAGTCTCTCTCAAACTGCTGCAAGGTGAATTAATATAAATTACCGTCCTCATGTGGTATTTAGAACCATCCTGCACCCTCAGGTGTTTGAAACTGCCACCTGCTAGCATATTTTCTTGTGTGATTTTCTTCCTCAGGGCCAAGGTCCTGGGTGGCTGAGCTCTGGGATCCCTGCACTAGAACACAAACTTGGTTTGAACCAGAAACTTATTGGCTTGGTCCCTTGTCAGGCGGTGTCCAGCAGGCAGCAGAAAGCGTGTAAATATCTGGATAAAATGGACAGTGTGGGCATTGTTTATGGGAAAATACCTGGTCCAGAGTGAATGCCGCCTAAGTCGTTTTCGGTTTTAAATACCATCATTACAAAAGAAGGTGAGGAATGGGAAGATCGTGGCCCAGATTTGGGGCCTATCCCTGCGTCCTTTGGCACACTACCCAGCCTTTCTGAGCCTTGCTTTGTCCCACAATGGAGGGAGTACTCGTGAAGGCCCCCCCCTCTTTGATGTCCACCCATGCTGAGACTCTGTGAAGAGTCACCTGCTCCTGGATGACATCTCTCATGATCAGGAACACACCCTGAAAATCTGAAAACTAGGAAGGGTGGCAAGCAAACCCTAGAAACGAGGACAGTGAATCACACACACTGCTGCTGGCTTCCCTAGAGAAACCCAGGTCTGGAAAACTGTCTTTTCCCCTGGCATTGGTGAGAACGCCTGGGACCGGCGCGCCCTCTAGTGGGGAGAAATGATTTCCTCTTCACTGGAAAGTTTCTGTAGCTGGTGCAGACACAACCAGCCTTGAAGATCAATCAATTGCAGGGAACAGATTGGCTAGCACAGATTAGGGAAGTTCCAGGTCCTATTTAGCTCACTGCCACCGGATCCTAGCTCTTGTCTGGGCAGCAGTTGCCCACATCTCTTGCTGGTTTGCAAGCATCTGGAGAGGCTGAATGGGGTCAATAAAGGGTTTCTCCCAGCTCCCAGCCCCCAGCCCTGTGTGGTTTGGGAGAGACAAATGTATTCTTAAACTCCTCAGCCAAGGCCTTCAGAGCATTTCTGTGCGTGCAAAGAGAGATACGGTTCACTAAACAGAGTGCCAGCTCCTGCCAGTTCCTCGGGGAGCTGAGAGTCTAGCAGGGAACACAGACTGTGGGCGGATAGGAAGCCTGTGCTGGGGACTTACTGAGCAGGCAGGACTGCCATGGTGGGGCACCACTGAACAAGGGCTTGAAGAGAGTGATAAAAACCAGAACGGCTCAAGAGAGTTGTGCTGGACAGTTTGATGTCAACTCGACACAAGCTAGAGTCATCTGAAAGGAGGGAACCTCAACTGAGAAAATGCCCCCATAAGATCCAGCCGTAGGGCATTTTCTTAATTAGAGATTGATGGGGGAGGGCCCAGCCCTTTGTGGGTGGTGCCATTCCCTGGGCTGCTGGTCCTGGGCTCTATAAGAAAGCAGTTTGAACAAATCACCATGAGGAGCAAGCTGGTAAGCGGCACCCCTCCATGGCCTCCACACCAGCTCCTGCCTCCAGGTCCCTGCCCTGCTTGAGTTCCTGTTCTGACTTCCTTTGTTGATGAACTATGACACGGACATGTACACTGAAAAACCCTTTCCCCCCAAGTTTCTCTGGTCACGGTGTTTCATCACTGGAGTAGTAAATCTGACTAAGAGAGGAGTCCGGTCCTTTCCTGAGACCCAGAGATTTGCTGGGGTGGAGGTGGGTGGCTGCCACACAGGCCACATGCTGGGGGCTGAATCTACCAGGGAAACAATGTATTACTTTTGAGAAGTACTAGATTGGACCTTGCGGACTCAGACAAGAGGCAGCCCCTCTGATTCACATCAGCTGCAACTCACTGGTGCTCTTTCCTGCTTCTCTCCCTTGGGTAGAACCAAGCCACACTCACCCTCTTTCTTTGTAGGAAAGGCCCAGGTGGGCTGGCCAGCCCTGAGATGGGGGGTCCGGAGTGGCAGCAGCAGCAGTAGAAGGAAGACCAAGTGTGACAGAGCCTGCAGGCCCCCCTGGTCTACGGTCTACCAGTGACCTGGGATGCCGCCCTGAGTTAAAAGGGAGAACTAAGGAGTGCCATACGTCTTAACAGGATCCTGTGGCTTCAGGCTAGGGCTAGATAAGATACTCAGACAGCCTTATTGTGGTGCAGGCAGTGACCTCCTGTGCCGGGCTCAGTGCCAGCTGCCTTGTTCTGTGAGTGCTCGGCTGTGCTACATGACTGCAGATGCTTAACAAGAGCCCAGCGTTACCTCTAAGGGAGGAGCTGGGGTGCCCAGCTGGACTCCAGCTTTAAGACAAGCCACCGAGTCCTCAGCAGAGCCCTGCGGGGTTAGTGCTGCTCTCAGCCTGAAGAAGGCCCAGGGAGTGTCATTTACCCAAAAACTGTGAAGCCAGGGATAGAGCAAGGTTCATCCTCCTGAATCTCTAATTTTCTTTTTAAAAACCTCACCAGTCTCTTAGAGCAGCCCTGGGAGACAGCAGGTGCGCACATGGTCTTGTGCTTCAGACAAGATATGTAGATAGTAGGTAGAAGCTACAAAACCATGGTGCAGTTGCATCCTTGTTTGCAGCAGACTTGAAGCTGCGGCCTGGGCTGGTGCAAGCTGTGCACTGTTGGCCCTGGAGGGTGCCATTCACATCCTGTAGGGCTAGGAAGCTTGTCCAAGATCGGTCAGCTGAGCAGAAGCAGGCTGAACCCCTAGGACTGAATCCATCTGGGCCACTCACACTATACTGCTTCCTGGGTTTACCTAAGATACCTCCTAGTTGCCTATGGGATTTTCAAATAGGTTTCTGGGCTTAGGTGCCTGGAGTTTCTGGTGTAGTGGCATACAGTGTGGTGGAGAATTTATAAATCTAACCTGTCCCCAGGGAAGGCCACTGCTGCTGGCTTGGTGAGCAGCACCTTGGGGATAACTGGTCTAAACGAATCTGACTCACGAGACCATATGTCAATATCATAGCCCAGTTTAGGGGCTTAGGGGCATTGTCTCCTCACTCTCCCCGGGGCCAGGACAGCTAATGGCAGACAGCCCTTACCCTGGAGCCAGTCCATCCGAGCAGCGCGAAGGCCCGGCGGTCATAGGGGCACATGACCAAATCTACACGGATGGCCTTCCAGTCCTTTCCTTCCTGCTGGCTGCTCTTGCCACTGCCCACTCTCTGGTGGTGTAGCTTCAAAATCAGGAAGCATTTCTGGAAGTGGTCGAGGGCATCCACCTTCCTGCTCGGCAGCTTGAACTTTTCGAATGTCGACTCTATGAGGTCACAGTACAAAAGCAACCCCTGAAAAGAGAGGGAGCAAGTTCAGAAAGGACCCTCCGAGCACCCTTACCATCTTAAAGGAAGCCATTTCAGAGCTGAACAGATGTGGGTGGACTTTCGTCCTTGCTCGCTCAGCAGCTAGGAGAGGATGTGGGAAGCAGTTCTCAGACTCTCTCTACAGAAAAGGAATTTCTCCATGAGAAAGACTGAGCCCAAACTACTCAATGATAAAACTTCAGAGACCCCACCTCTCCTTGTCTGGACAACCTTGCTCCTTTAAAAGCAAACCACAATGAAGAGAAAGCCACACTGTTTCCTATGTGTCCCAATGATGGTTGCCTGACTGGGTCAAAGGGTTCAGGCCCAATGTGGGATATGGTGACCTGCTGCTTCTGTTGGTTTCTGTCTTTTTTTTTTTTTTTTTGCAGTGTTGGAGATTGAATCCAGGGCTAGACATTCTACCACCGAGTATAACCCAGACCCTGAAATGATGCTTCTCCTGAGAGAACTATCTGCCTATCTTGGAGGCAGTAGGAGAAAGCCCATGATGCCTGTTCCATCTCAAGTTTCTGTGCAGAAAATGAAGATGTGATTTAAAGGAGTACCAGTTTAGCACCGGCCCCTGGGAGTTCCTCTGCTCCACACAGCAGTAGCACTTGGCTGGTAATAAATGGGAGCATTCTTGGGTGAATTGAACCTGAACATGTCAAAGCTTTGACTAGAATGTTCCTTCTGGTGCCCAGTGCTCTCCACGGTAGAGCCAGCTTTTTGCCGGGTGTCCCCACTGTTTGCAGTTCGCTTCCCTGTCCCTATTTCTCTCGATGTGATTTCTCTCCTCTGGAGCCGCTTTGAGGGTGGGCTCTGGCTTGGCCTTCGGTGCCCGTGGTTGTCTTTCCAGTAGAAACGGAGTGACCGTCCCAGTTAGGAAGGAGGCGTTTCCCACCATATCTTCCCTCTAGTCCCAGGGTGTGGAGCTTGGAGGAGCAGAGCAGCTCAGCTTTTCTTCAAACACAGAGGAGGCTCCACCCTCTCCATCTTAGTGGACCAATTAACCCCAGGATATACCAAACCAGCAGTGTAAGAGCAGGAAGGGCTGTTAGGGGGCCCAGTGAGGGGTTCCGCAGCCAGCAGCCCTTCTTGCCCTTTGTTTTTGGTCCCTTCCATCTCCTTGGAGGAACCAGTGTCTGCTATTCAAACTGAAGTCAGTTTTCCAAAGTGAGGGCAGTCATCCCTCAGTCATCCTGGTAGCAAAATTCACAGATGCTCAACACACAAAGTGGTAGAATTTTGCATATGAGCCACACACCTCCCTGGAGACTTTCAATCACTTCTAGGTTAATTACCTAATACTATGTAAATGAATATATTATTGTCATACTGTATTGTTAGAGACTGAAGATGGGGGGGGGTGTCTATACATGCTCGGCATAGGTGTGGGTTTTTATTTTATTTTATTTTTGTTGTTGCTTCTGTTTGTTGTTTCTAGTATCTCTTCCCATCCAAGGTTGGTTGAACTAAGGTCCCGGTCATAGAGGGCTGACTTTAAACTCCTTTTGGTTCTGGGTAGCCTGGAATGAAACTCAAGGTTACCCTCCGGCCTTAGCCTCCTGAATTGCTGAGGTGACAAGCATGAGCCACCATGCCTCCTTCTCAACATTCTGAATCTCCCAGAAGTTCCATGAACTCCAAGGGTGACAATCATGAAGTTAAGTTCCTTGTACCGGGGTCCTACTCACGGCTCATGAACCCAAGCCTGACTCATGTCCTCTCCTTCCTTTGTGGTGAACTGCTAGCAGCCACAGTTGGAATTCAGGCAGAAGGCATGTCTCGGGAACTCTGACCTCCCTGAGACCAGTGTTTCCAACCTCTTCAGCCTCCTCTCTCCTACCTCTGACCAAGGGGTTTTCTCCCAAGGGTGCCATTTAAGGCCACCTGATGGAAGACCATACCGAGGCCCCTGGTCTGTTCAACATACTTCTCAGACATTCAAGCATCTTTTGGGGATGTTGTGCACGGTCAGTGAGAGCACACACATGTGTGGGCACTGTGCACAGCACACGGCTGTGCTTACGTTCATCTGTAAAGAGAAGTTCAGTGTAAGGATGGCAGGGGAGGGAAGTGAAGTGCAAGCAGAAGTCAAATTCTACGAACTCTGTCAATTTCACAGCTGAGGCCCTGGACATGTGTCCAGGGAAGGGACACCTTCTCCATGAGGGAAAGGGAAGGGGAAGGAGAAGGGGAAGGGGGCTGACCTGCTGGCTGCTGGGTCCCCTGCAGCCCAGTGCCTGGCTCGCACACAGAGATCAATAAGCAACCCTGCCAGTGATCATCCCAGCCTCCATTTGTTGGTTATTTACCATCTGTCAGGCACTCCAGAGACAGCCATCCCCCTCTATCCCCTCCTCCTCCCCCCACCGCAACTGAATCTCCTGCTAGCACAGACAGGAAATGGACCATGAACCGTTAGGGACCATCCCTGGTTGCACCACCACTGCCTACTTCCGAAGTCTCAGATCAGACTTCAGTGTTTTACTGCAGGGCCTGGGACTATAATGCCGATCCCTAGGGACCACAGCAGGAATACCTGCAAACTGGCCAGGCAAAGAGGGCTTCCCCTGCCCCTTCTCTACTCCAGAGAGAGTCTCAGCATGAGAACAATGGCACAACAACAAACATCAGTGAGTTTCCAGCCTCCAGTGTGGCAACAGGCCTGGGGGAGAGATAGCCTGTGGCCTGCCAGTGAGAGCCTTTCCTCTCCGCTGCTCCCCCAGCACAGAGTACTGGACAAGTGTCTACTCTTCTAGTAGTGTCTTCTGACTGAGCTTATCTTCTCTACTCTCAGGGGCTCCAGTGCTCATTCTGTGCTCAGTCTCCTGAAAGGGACAGGGAGACATGGCATGGTCCCACAGATGAACTTGGAGCTGATTCTGAAACCTATGGCTCTGGGGCTGGCTATTTCTAGCTTCCACTCTGTCTGGTCTCCCCTCTCTGGTGTATCGGTGAGCTTGGCCCATGCCCAGCAGACATTGTCTAACCAGAAAGGGGGAAGCTGCACTAGGGAAACTCAGGTCCAGCCTCCTCCACTCAGTCAGACCTGCAGGGTCCTGGGGGAGAGAGAGCCCCTTTTTCTCTCTAGAAATTGGTGCTTGATGCTGATGTGAAGGCCAGAAGTCAGATGGCTTTGGATGTGGGATTAGTTTAACTCAGCTTCGACCATTAACAATGGGTGGTACCTATTGGCCATGACCTCTGCGTGGTCCAGGCTACCCTCATTGGCTTTCTTCTTCTAACAAAATGCATACGTGGAATGTATAGCTTAGGGATGTGGGATTTCCCTCTGTATGCTGTTTTATTACCATTGGTTAATAAAGAAGCTATTTTGGCCAGAATAAAGGCAGGCGAGAAATTTGAACATATATATATATATATATATATATATATATATATATAGAGAGAGAGAGAGAGAGAGAGAGAGAGAGAGTAGGCAGAGTCAAAGAGACACCATGTAACTGCTAAAGGAGACAGACACCATGTAGCTGCCCAAGAAGCAAGAAGTAACAAACCACGAGTCTCGAGGTAAAATAAAAAAAAAAATTGAAATGGATTAATTTAAGATATAAGAGCTAGCTAGAAAGACACTTAAGCTATTGACCAAACAGTGTTGTAATTAATATAGTTTCTGTGTCATTATTTGGGTCTGCGCAGCCGGGAAATGTAAGAGTAATCTCCATTTACAGCCTGGGGCCCAAAGCTGGTCCATCTCATGCCAGCCGTGGGGTGCCATAATGAGGTGTTACAAACACAATTGACAATTTACTGTACAATGATCATGTAACATAAAATTAACAGTGCTTGGGGCTGGGGAGATGGATCAGTGGTTAAATCATGGGTATGTAATCACGAGGACCCTAGTTTCAAATCCCCAGAACCCATAGGAGTGCTTGGTAGACATGACAGTCTGCCTACAATTCCAGCCTCAGAAGGTGGAGAAAAGGGGTTTCCAGAGCAGGCTGGCTAGTAGGACAACCTGTATCGAAAAACTCTGGGTTTGATTGGGAGACCCTGTCTCCCAATAAATAAGGTGAATAAGGTGAAGAGTGACAAAGGATGAACCCCAGCATCAGCCTCTAGCTCTTCATGCACCCCCACATGTATGCTTATGCATGTGCAAAACATGCACACATCCATTCACACTCTCACACACATTGCTAGACATACACACACCACACGTACCACAATACTAGACATACACACATACCTCACATACACTTTCACACCACACATACAACACTACACATACACACACACTCACATACTTATACCACACACACACTCTCATACAATACTCTCACACACACATACACACACTCACAAATTCTACACATACACACACATGTGCATACACATACACACATACTCATTCATATACACACACATCATAGAAAAGAAACAAGCGAAAAGCACCGCTCCGGGGGTCTTGAGTGGCAAGCCGTTGTCTTGGTCTCCTCACCTGCTGTCCCCATAAGTCTGTCACTTTATGCAGGAGTTGCTGCTCTTCTTCCTCTGTGGCTCCTGGGCTGGTAATTAGAAAGTCTACATCATGCCCAGTCATCTTACCCCTAATTCAAAAAAGCACAGAATGAAAATCAGTTATAATTTTAGTCCTTCATTTAAAAAAAAAAAGTCTTTGTTTCTATGTCTCAAGTGTGAGGTTTGTGGTGCAAAATGCTCACAATATTTTAGATCAGCTGTTCTTGGTTGTCCACCTCTACTTCTTACGAACCAATTCAAGGCAGGAAATTCACATGTGGTCTGTAGATTGTAGTATACGGATGGGAAGAAAGTAACAAAGATTACTTCTACACCCAGCACATACACACAGAAACATGGATGACAGTAAGTATCCTACCAAGAGCTATGGCCATACCATACAAGGTAGCCTTCTTGGAATTATGGTGTGAGTTAAGGGATTTTTCTTTGTCTCCCCTCCCCCCCTTTTAAAAGGCAGGGTCTCCTATGGTCCAGACTGACTTTAAACTCATTGTGAAGCTGAGGATTACCCTGGACTTCTTATCCTCCTGCCTCTGTGCCCCCAACAAGCACTGGGGTTAGAGGTATGTGTCACCACACCTGGTTTATTCGATGCTGGGAATCAGTGTCAGGGTTTCCTTCACGTCAAGCAGGCATTCAACCAACTGAGTGACAACCTCAGCCCAGGGATTTAGATTTAGTCTTCTTTGATCCAAGTGACCAGGTAAGGGCTCAGGAGAAGTAGGTGAAGGGCAGGAGGGATGGACCCCTTTCTGATATCCCTTTCTCATATGGAGGCATTTGGTATCCAACTGACTGCATGCATTTCTGAAGACTTGTTCACTTAGCTGTCACCGACTCAACCAAACTTTCTTGAGCACCTGCTTTGTGATTGGGCTCATAGTCTGGTCTCAGTGGGAACTAGCCCCCACTAGCTCCACACAGAATGCACACATGGTGTAGCCGGCATCTGGGAAACATGGAAGAAAGTCCCTAATCCAGCACAGAGCAACAGCGAGTCAAGGAGGGCTTGCTGAAGCAGCATCTAAACTGAGTCTTAAGGAATGAGAAGTCAGACAGTTGCCAATTTTACAAAAGTACAGGGAAAATTTCACCTGACCAAAGTTCCAGAAGCAAGACACAGCTCTGTATGCAAGGGATGCCTAGCCATTTGGAGCTCCATAATGCAACGCAGGGGACAGGAGTCAGAGCAACAAAGAGAGCTGGCACTGGGTCAGGATGAGCCTTTCGCACCATTTCAGAGGCAGGTAGGAAAGGGGTGCTGAAACAATGACATCGCTTACCTGCGGAACCCCCCAGTCATGGTGACCAAGGCATCTGGAAGAAATGCTGCAACCGCCTCCTTGACTAGCACGCTGGTGGCCTCTGCTTCTGCCCTGTTCACACAGCTAACAAGGTCTTCGTAGTAGAGGAATCCTGAGAGGCCATTTGGCCGGCCAGTGGAAAGAAATCACACATAAGGCGACCCAGTGTTAGTGGGAGAGGATGCTGTCTCAGACAGGGCTTGGATCAGACTATGCACAGAGCACAGTCATCTATGGTGTTGTCTTGTTTGCTTGCTTGTGGGCTTTTCACAGTCACAAGGGAGCTTTGGATTCTCAAGGAGAGGTCTACAATGTCCTAATTAAAGGAAAAGTATTCAAATCCTTCTGGGATGTGAACTCTTCCTATCTGATGTCACAATGAAGAGCCAGCACAGTCGCATCTTCCTCCTCTTCCTCCTCCTCTTCCTTCTCCTTTTTCTCCTCTATTTTGAGCAAAGGTCCAGTTGTTTCCGAGCTCCTAATTCTTCTGCATTTGCCTCCCAAGTGCTGAGATTACATGTGTGCAGCACCATGTCCAGCCTTCTTAACCAACAAACTCTATCACACTATTTAAAAGAGGGATGTGGGGCTGGCGGTGATGACTCGCACTGTTAATCCCAACACTCAGGAGGCAGAAGCAGGCAGATCTCTGTGAGTTCCAGGACAGCCTGGTCTACATAGTGAATTCCAGGACCGTCAGAGCTACACAGAGAAACTTTGTCTTAACCCTTGACCCAAGAGGGGAGTGGTGTCTCAGGACTTGAATTGATGGCTTCTTTAGAAAAGTGAAAGGTCATAAGAGGAAGTAGATGGTCTGTGTCCAAAGCAAAGCCAAGTGCCTTGGAGAGGCTGATGTCTTCTTCTGGGCCTGAGAACTATAAACCAATGACTGTTCAAAAGCGATGTCATGAGGGAGAGGGAGTAGGGGCATCTGGCTAGTCCCACCGAGTGTTTGGAGGGAGGCAGACAAGGAAAGATGCCTAACTCCAAGGATTAGGGTGAAGTACTAAGGGAAGCTGGGTGTGCCTGAGACAGTTACTCAAGCTTCTATACAAAACACTGAACTTTCATTAAGGGTCCCCAAAGGGGACCACCCAAATGCCACTTGACAAGCAGGAGACATACTCCCCTAGAAGCCGCTGATTGGCACAACAGGACACAGAAAACCTGTTGTTCCTTGTCTCTCACCCCAGGACGCCAGGAGGCCAGGAGGCCATTTGGCTTGGGCAAGTTGTCAACAAAGCTCCCAGGTTCAAAGCCATCTGTGATCTCTAAATGGGACAGTTGCAGGAACGTGTTGACAGGATGAAGAAAAGATGCTCATGCTGATACCCCCATCACTCGTCCCTACCAAGCCTGATGCTTGAGGAGCTACAGTCTTCATATGAATACTGATGTCTTTTCTAGCTGTATTGTTAACAGTCACCTTTATACTGGGACACAGCTCTCTCTCTCTCTCTCTCTCTCTCTCTCTCTCTCTCTCTCTCTCTGTGTGTGTGTGTGTGTGTGTGTGTGTGTGTGTGTGTGTGTGTGGTTTGGTCCACAGAGCAACACTCCACTAATCTTTAATAGAGAAACTGCCAGCATCACTGGCACTCAAGTACAGCTCAGCTGGTACCTGGAATTCCCCATGTTCCCTCACGATGTCCATGCACATGAAGTTATGATTTTTCTAAAGAAGGTGTAGCTGTCAGCCAGCACCTCACACCTGTATTCCCAGGACTCAAAGCACTGAAGCAGAAGGGGCACAAGCTCAAGTCTATCTGAATGAAACATGATGTCGCTTCCCACTTCCTCTGTGTGTGTTAGCAGTCCTCACTCTCCTTCCAGTCCGTCTCCTTGGCACTTAAGTTTAATGATTGCAAACATTTCTTTTAAAAGGTATTTCTAGAGTTGGTGTAAAACACACTTACTAGATGTGTATTCTGGGGTCCAGAGTAGAAAAACTAGATCTTTTTTCTTAGACTATTATTTTTAAATTTCCTGTGTGGCATTGTATAAAGTTTAATAGGAATTCCTCAGACATCAACAAATCTAAGCAAGGACTCAGTGGCTAAGAGCACTTGCTGCTCATCCAGAGGACCTAGGTTTGATTCCTGGAATCCACGTGGTGGCTCATAAGCAGCTGTAACTTCACTTCCAGGGGATCTGGTGCCCTCTTCTGACCTCCATGGACACTGCACACATGTGGTGCACAGACATGCATACAGACAAAACAACCATGTACATAAACTAAAAAAAAAATATTTTAAAACAGAAATCAGCAGGGTCACAACATGAATGAGGGTCTTCTATAGTGTCACTGGTGGGATGCCCAAGATAGGATCTACCTCCTCTACTGTTTCTTGTGATTTCGTTGCCTTTGGTCTGTCTGTCTGTTGTTATGACTTGAGTAGAAGCTACCTATTGACTACCCCACACACCCAGCCTCTGCTAGAAGGCTCCATTACTTCCATAGCTCCTCTTGATAGCTTTACAATTCTCCATAACTTCAGAAGCCAAGCACTTGAAATTATGGCTGGAACTTCCTCTCCCTCTTGAAGGACAGTTTTACTCTATTTTTTTATTGCATGTTAAAAGCAAACAAATCTTACACATTTGGGGGTTATTAACTGTATTTCCTTATTTCTGAATAAGGTCCCAACACAGTCCATGGAAGGAAATGACCTGACTACCATGGAGGACTTGGGGGCCTTGCGAGACTTTCAGATGATGGTAATAATTCTTCTGTCCCCACACTGCTCTGAGGTCTCTTCAGGCTCTGCTTGGATAGATCAAGGCTGTGCCTAGATTGCTGCCCGTTTCTGTTTTCCAGTCCCTAGCACACTGTCGCAGTGTGAATTGACCCAGTGTGAGTCTAGTTTGTTCAAACACTCCTTTCTCTCCTTCCTCCATGTCAGCTTATCCCTCTACCCTCAACTCTTCAGTGCATGCTTCTTATCCAGAAAGACAGTCAAACCCAGTTGTCTAGAGAAGGCTGTTGGAAGCCGGACAGCGCCCACCCTGCTTTGATATCTGCAATCAGCAGCCCAGGAAGAGACCTTGTTCTAGGCTAAGTTTAGAGCTTTGTGTGAGCTGATGTGTTTCCCGGTTATCTCAGTTCATCAATGAGATAACGAAGGCTCAAGGTTTTAACCAGATCACACAGTGACGAGTGCTGGAGCTGAGATATACCTGACTCCCCAGACTGGAGCCCAGGTAAAAGTGACCTCCATATCACTCTCCCCTGACAAGCCGAGAGCGACCGTGATTTTCCCGATTCCTTTACCTGCTTTCTGCATTCGTGTAAAGCGCAGGCTTTTGTCTGACTTGATTTTACTAAGAGTTCGGAACCCCATCTGGAACCACTTCTCAGCTGTCTTCAGCCCCACTCCAAACACAGACGTAAAGAGCTGAAAGGGAGGGAAAGGCAGGCTGTTGGTTCCCCCAGATCATCACTATGACAACGGAGAGGCACTTTCCAAAGCTTCAGGCCATGGACAAGAAATACAAGCAAAACTCTTAAAATCAGCAAGAGTAGTGTGTGAGTGCGTGTGTGTGTATGTACTTGCACACATATGCATGGGCATATGTAACTGCATGTGGAAAATGGACATCAACCTCAGGCTGGGACAGTTGGCCAGTGAGCCTCAGAGATCTGCCCGTCTCTGCGTCAGTGCTGAGAGTTAAACGGCATGCCTCCGCACCTGACTTTTTATATTGGTTCCTAGGCTCTTGCTCAGGTTCTCAGCGCTTAACTGAGCTCTCTTTTGAGCCCGGGGATGGTAACTTTTAGAGGCTTTTTGTTTCTGGAGAATCCTCTCACAGCCACAGTGCCACAAAATGAAACAGGTGAGAGGCAGACCCACATCTGTGTAAGGGTTCGGCATAACCTAGGTGTCAGACTCCTGTTCTATGAATGTGTGAAACTGTTTCTCCAGCTGCCTCCAGGATGCTCCTCTCTTACACACAAGGGTGTAGCACGCCTTTGGTGGAAGGATGCTCAAGTAGGCTCGGAATGTTCCATCTTTAAATGGATAAAGGCAAAGTACAGGCTTAACCTGTGCTCTTGAGTCTGGGCTCCTGCTCGGCCATACATTAGGCATTGTATCACTTCTGTGCTAAAGGAACTGGCCAAAGTACCAGAAACTCCAAGCTAAGAAAAATTGGGAAGTGTTCAACCCTGAGTCCCGGAAATGAAGAGACAACAAGGACATGAGTTTGTGCTTCAGGACCAGGTATGTTTTAATTGTATTCTTATGTCCCTTTGACATTTGTAACTGTGAATGAAGATTCTAGGTAGTTAATTTCCTTATATGAAAGTAAGTCGGAACATCTTGTTTGTTCATGTACCTGCTTCTTAGGACTCTGTAATGAACTGAGTTGTGTACCCCACGTTGAAGCCCTAATTCTTGATGTGATGGTCTTTGCAATGGGGTTTTTGGGAGGTGTGTTAATTAATTTTAACTATCAACTCAACACAACCTAGAATCACCTGAGAGTCTTAATGAGGAATTGCCTGCACTACGTTGACCTGTGGGCGTGTCTGTGGGGATGGCTGTTGACTGATGTAGGAAGCCCTCTGTGGGAGATGCCATTCCCTAAGCTTGGAGTCATGCTTAATATAATAGTGCAAAGTGAAGAAAGCTAACCAAGAGCAAGCAAACTAGGACCCATACAATTGCTCACCTCTATCTCTGCCACAGCAAGGAGGTGGCAGGCCATTGGAAGCCACAAAAAGAGCCCTCCATAGAATCTTGACCTAGAACCTTGACCTAAACTTTCTGCTTTCAGAACAGGCAGAGAATAAATTTCCGTTTCAGCAGCTCAGTCTGTGGCATGTTGGCACAGCAGCCTGAGTTAATATAACCATCCACAGCAAGTAAATAGAAAACCACTCCCCAGTAAACAAATGTAAAATCACGTACTTTGAAGGATTTGTATCGTTCATCATTCAACACAGCTTTAACTTCAGAACTTTCCCCATCTTCAATAATTCCCTGCAAGGAGAGGTGAGCAAAAGATTTTGAGTTCTGTCCTTATATCCTC
The DNA here is from genome assembly GCF_018167655.1 of Microtus oregoni. NCBI lineage: Eukaryota > Metazoa > Chordata > Mammalia > Rodentia > Cricetidae > Microtus > Microtus oregoni. The sequence continues at coordinate 20,049,017 of NW_024543071.1, forward strand.
ATCACGTCATGCGCAAACCCACAGCCCCAGCAGCGGGTTCCTCATAAAACTTGAGAAGCTTCCCTGGCTGATCTGAAGAAAGCAAGAATTTCCCTGTGTTACTGAAAACTCTTAGCTGGTCATAGCTCTAAAGACCCTTTAAAATCTTGGACAAGGTTACAGAAGGATGAGGACCTGAATTCATAGAACCTAAGATGAAATATTCACCGACAAGTATTGCCCAAATAGTACTGATAATTTTCTTCTCAATGGTTTCAACTTGCTAAGAGAAGGACTTTTTAGTCCATCAGATCAGTGGTTGGCCCACTGAAAAGCCAGTTATTATCAAGCCCTAATAAGGTCTAGCCCAGGGCCTCTGTTGTCTGAGCTGGGATATTTTTTTCTAGAATAACATACTTTGCATTAGATTTGATAGAAACTTGCTACTGAATGGCAAACTTGTGTTGCTAGAAAATCCTTAAATGTTGTTAAACATGCATCTCCTACCCAATCCCTCCCCAGAGCACAGAGATGCAGAATCAGCACACTGAGCATCACCCTGTTCTGGACCGGAAGAGCCCTAAGTGAGACCGAGCCTCTCACCTAGGCTGGCTTGGGAGGCAGAGCACTCTGCTGCTCTGAGATCTAAGGCTTTGGTCTTTTCCCTGATACATGCATCCATGGAGTCTTACTGGGGTCATGTTGGGTTATGGATTCTATACATCTATAGCCATCTCTTTCTGTGCTATGTCATCTATCTACAGTCAAATAAGAGGAGCGAGTCCACACCTATGTGGTCTCTTCGGTCTTCCCTTCACCTATTTGGAGGGGCAGCACATTCCGCTTCTCCCTTACCTCTATGATACACTTCACCTTGTCCCCTAGGCAGGGAATTCCCTCCGTGTCTTTCATGCTAACAATGGGAAATGGCAGCGATTTCAGGACAGCAGACGCTCTCATGAGTGCCGCATAACAGCCTTCGTTCTCTCTAAACTCGTAATTTTCAGCCAGGATATCAAAGGCATCCTGAAAAATAAAACCAGATCAGCTGGTCTCTTTGTCAGAGTCACTAGCAAGTTCCTCCTGTCCCCTTCACTAATGGGGTACCTTTGACATCAAGATCGACCTCCTGTCCCTCTGTATCCTCCCCTGTGGGACATTGTCACTGAACTGGAAAGACAGATGTCGAATGAAGAGTGAGAAAACTGAGCTCAGTGACATCAGACACTTAGAAACAACTCAGCCAAGCTGTGACCTGGTGCTTCTGGTGTCCCAGCAGTCATGCTGGGTATATATAACCCTCTGCTGTCTTCCTTACCAGTCAGTGGCCAGGGTTCTGTTATGAACCCCAGACCTCTGGTTCTCTTAGTTCGTACATCAAACCTACTTATGGAATGAGGGGTGTGTTCATCACACCGACCCAGAGTTGGGGTTATTTAAGGTGAGGCGTGTTTTCCTTACTAGTAGAGAAGGCAGCTGTGACTCAGGGGCTGCCACCCGTTTCCTGTTCTTCCCCACAGATGTGCTTGCAGGTTAGAGATGAGAAGCCCCGTGCTCGATACTGTACCGAGTGTGTTAGCCTGGCAAGCTCTGACCCCGGAGCAGCTGCGAGCCTGTCTACTGCCTCTATAGAACAAACAGAATATGTTTTTCTGTGTCCATATAAAAGAAGGCCCACTTGACAAAGGACCAGAGGTCAGGTTAGGCAGGCAGGCACAGAGAAACATTCTTAGATTTCCAGAAAAGTCATAATTTCACTTGTAGACTCATGAAAAGAAGCCTCAAGCCCTCCTACACACACACACACACACACACACACACACACACACACACACACACACAAACACTTTTGCCCTGGTTGTTGAGAAGACCTCGTTACCGTGAATACTTGGTTACAGTTGTCTAATGTGGTCTTTCTCTGGCAAGCATATTGGGAGATCTTTTGTTCAGTCGGTGGTGGAATGTTCTGGGAGTCTGGGGCATGACTCAGGGAAGAATCTCTCCTCACCTACACAAAAGCATAAGTGTCCATTTTGAACGACAATGTCAATTATAAGTGTACATAACTATAAACATTTACTCAAATGCAAAAACACTAACTTTAAGACAATTGCTCCTGGAAGAGGGTAAAATCACAGAGGACTCAAAATGTGTCACATGCATCTCTAGTGTCCTATCATAGACATGTACGATTGTTCTTTTTATTAGAATATATGGCTGGAGAGGTGGCTCAAGGGTTAAGGGCACTGCCTGCTCTTCCAGAGGTTTTGAGTTCAATTCCTAGCAACCACATGGTGGTTCACAACCAGCTGTAATGAGTTCTGGTTCCCTTTTGAGGAAGAGACCTGGTCAGTTGTCTTCTTCAGCTTAGACCATGAGACCCAATATGGACAAGTTCAACAGAGCCGCCATATATAGGCTGCCCATGCATGCTTCAGTGTTGCCAGGGCATAAATTTCATTTTCATTCACATTAATTACACCGGATAGCGAATTTTATCTCATGTATGTACAATCAATATATGCATTTTTGCAATCACAAACAGGAAAAGAACCAGCAACTAATGACCATTTCTTTTGTTGTGTGAATTGTCAGAGGTTCTAGCATTATTCGTCAAGGGCTTGGATTTAAGAACTCATATTCTTTAATTTTTTTATATCAGAGTGAGAAAATTGGAAACTTTTTACTTTTTTGACATCCAGAATGTCAGGGCTGAAGTATTTTGAAATATCTGTGCATAAATGTATTCATAATAATAGTTCTCTTAAACTGGGTGGTAATGGCACACAACTTTAATCCCAATACTTGGGAGGCAGAGGCAGGTGGATCTCTGTGAGTTCAAGGCCATACTGCTCTACAAAGAGAGTTCCAGAACAGACAGGGTCATTACACAAAGAAACCCTGTCTAAAAAAAAAACCCAAATAAATTAATAATAATAAAAAATAGTTCTCTTATGGGGCTGGAGAGATGGCTTAGTGGTTAAGTGCACTGGCTGTTCTTCCAGAGGTCCTGAGTTCAATTCCCAGCAACCACATATTGGCTCACAACCATCTGTAATGAGGTCTGGTGCCCTCTTCTGGCATACATGCTGGCAGAACTCTGTATACATAATAAATAAATAATTTTTAAGAAAAATAGTGCCCATCTATTCAGTGTTTTTAACATATCAACTGTGCATGATTTATCTACATGTCACTTCAGTTCTCACGCCATCTATAGAGGTGGGCAGGATTGTTACACAGAGGAGCAATTGGAAGCCCGACAGAGCTAAGTGGATTCCATAAGAAAGGACTCTGGCATCAGCCCGAGTCTGTGAACTCTGAAGTCCCCGTCAGTGGACCTCCAGCCAAGGGGGAGACTTACAACAAGTTGATGCTTTCCTGTCGTCTCCACGGGTTTCCCAGCTCCCATGCATTCAATCAGCCAGGAGACGTCAAGGAGTTCGAGCTCGGAGCTGGCTTGGACGTTCTGTAGCTGGAGCCACTCCAGGACATCTGACCCTGAGTTGTTCTCTGCCACAATGTGGGTAACAGAATCACTAGAAATGAAAGGCAAAGTTACCAGTAAAGGATGCTTCCAAAATGAGATGTTCTCCTTCCTCCTCAAGGTTTCAGAGTGTCCCAGCTGACAAAAGACAAGGTACACACTGGAACTGACTCCTGAACCTTCACATGAGGAAAGCAGCAGTGGACAGCATCCCAGGTTGAATGCATATACATACATACATACACACTGTGTGTTGGATCATATATACATATATATATGTATATATATATACACACATATAAGATATGTATATATATACACATGTATAGCAAGAATCATGTAAAATAGAAATTTAGGGAAGATGGAAGATGAAGCTAAAGTAGTATCTAGCAGGGTGCAGGTAGTTTCAGTAACTATTTCATTTCTGTTCATGGAAGACTCTGACTCAGTAATTTACAAGTTTGTCTGATGAAAACTGAACTATATTTTTATATGAGAACCTAAAGTTCAAAAAGAAATAGATGTAAATGTGCATATGCCTGTCTGCTTGCACCAGTTGGAGATCATGGAGCTAAATGCCTTAGATGATGCTCTAGGGGCTGAGAAGTTCAAAGTCGAGGAGGGCTCACTCTCGACAAATGGCGCACCTGCATCTTCGCAGCCTACATGAGACAGATGGCTAATGACGAGCATTCTGAACAGACCAAAGGTCAGGGTGAGATCAGGTGAGCTTTAGAGAAGGAACAGAGTTTGGGTGAACTGAGAGAGGCCTATGGGAATTGTCCTGGAAGAAAGGGACAGCAGAGGGTTGATGGGATTGATGAGACAGACTGGGAGGGGCATGTTAGTTGTAGAAATGACTGAGCCAGTAGTGACAGGGGTCTTAAATACCTTGTCTAGAAGCTTGGTTCTTCTTATCTGGGGAGTTCAAGCCAATGCAGACTTGTGCGAGCAGAACACAAGCAGTGTTAGTGTGTCATGTTTTAAAAGCTAAGCTGATCCACACAATGCTTTGGAAGGGAGAGAGTTCGGGTGGGAATATGTAGGGAATAACAGACCAATTCCTGCTACACTTGAAGAGAAAGCAGAGGAGACGCAGAAGGGTGCCTAATGGAACACCCTGGAGAAGGGGGAGCTACGTCATCCACATAGAGCACCCTGGGGAAGGTGGAGGGGGAGCTACGTCATCCACACAGGAATCACAGCGATGTAAATCCCTGCTATTGAAAGAAGCTGCATCTCTTTAGTGGAGAAGTGGAGACTAGAACTGAAGTTGCTTCTGTTGTGCTACACTTAAGGAAGCAGATCAAAATGAAAATGTCTAACTGGCAGGCAAGACTTCAGGCTGGGATAAAGGAAGGTTGGATAGGGGAGCACGGAGGCACAATTCTTAGTTAAGGGAGCCACCCTGGGGTTGGCAAGAGACTTGAACCTAGAGTGGCTCCCAGTAGCCCAAGGCGATGTCCCCAGTTAGTTCCTTGGGCAGCTGAGGATAGGGAACCTGAAATGACCCTATCCTATAGCAATACTGATGAATATCTTGCATATCACCATAGAACCTTCATCTGGTGATGGATGGAGATAGAGACAGAGACCCACACTGGAGCACTGGACTGAGCTCCCAAAATCCCAATGAGGAGCAGAAGGAGGGAGAACATGAGCAGAGAAGTCAGGACCACGAGGGGTGCACCCACCCACTGAGACAGTGGGGCTGATCTATTGGGAGCTCACCAAGGCCAGCTGGACTGTGACTGAAAAAGCTTGGGATAGGGCCGGACTCTCTGAACATGGCGAACAATGAGGGCTGATGAGAAGCCAAGGACAATGGCACGGGGTTTTGATCCTACTTAATGTGCTGGCTTTGTGGGAGCCTAGCCAGTTTGGATGTTCACCTTCCTAGATATGGACGGAGTGGGGAGGACCTAGGACTTACCACAGGGCAGGGAACCCGGACTGCTCTTTGGACTGGAGAGGGAGGGGGAGAGGAGTGGGGGGAGGGGGAGAAGGGTAGGAAGAGGGGGAGAAGGGTGAAAGGAGGGGGGAGGGAAATGGGAGGCTGGGAGGAGGCGGAAACTTGTTTTTTTTTTCCTTTTCTCAACATATATATATATATGACTTCAGGCTGGTATCACAAGACAGGCTGGAGATTGGACCTGAGGCCATTGGGGTGGCAGAAGTAAGTTGAGGGCAGACAACATTTCGTAGGGGCCAAGGCATGGCAGGTAACTATATCCTTAGATTAGGTCCTTATAATCCCCAAAATTATTTGTAGTAAGTTCCTTGAAAGGCTCTTAACATCAAACTTTAAGGCAACAACAAAAGGACTCGTCATTTCATAGAGGAGGCATTAGTTTATCCATACCTCTGCCCTTTAGAGGGAGCTTTTCATTATAAATATCTATAGATATAATATTATAGCTGTTATATGTCATTGTTTGTTATAATATTGAAAAACACTAATGCTTATTCTTCCTTCATTTCTTTTATTGTTTTTATAGCCCTATATGATTTTTTGCTCCCCTCCCTTCCTCTCCTCTTCCCTTCTACCCTCTCCCATGACCCCCACGCTCCCAATTTACTCAGGAGATCTTGTCTTTTTTTCCTTCCTATTTAGATCCATGCATGTCCCTCTTAGGTTCATCTTTGTTGTCCAGGTTCTCTGGGGTAATACTTATTTTATAGTAATGGAATTTTGTCTGAGCTCAGAGAGAAGAATGTGCTGAGGGGGTCCTGATGCTCAACCTCTGAGCTCCTCCTCTGCCTCCCTTCCTACCGCCCCCCACCACTCTTTTCCTGGGACTTTCTGGGACCTCTTAGGCAGGTCCCAGTTCACACTGGGTATGGGAACCAGACACCCTTTTTAGGTTTCAAAACAGCTTTGTAGGCTATGGCTCTGCATTGTGTGAAGGAAAGCTGGGATGGAAACTTCCGATTCCTGTTCATACAACTAGCAAAGCAAAATCAACATTGTGTCCTCAGAAACAACAACAACGACAAAATATATAAACAAGCCTCCTGAAAAGGTTTGTTATGCCTTACAGTTCCAAAGGATGACTTCCATCAAATGATAGCAAGAGCATGAGGCCAGATGGTCACACTCTGGAAGCAGAGAGAGAACAGGAGGTAGAACCCAGCAGTCAGCTACACAGAAAGAAAAGGCTTGACTCTTTTCAATGAGCATGACTCATTGGAGAAGTTTTCACCAGGATAGGGAGAGGGCGGGGAATAAAAACACCGCCATTCATTATACACACATAAAACTATTAAAAAAAATTCCTCAAGGCTTACCCCAGTGACCCACTCCCACCAGTAAGACTGTACCCCCTGAGAGGTTCCACAGCCATCACAGACAGTGTCCCCAGCTTGGGACCAAGCATTCAAATATATGAGTTTATGGGGGACATTTCACATGGAAACGATAGCAGAGCCTAAAGTCTGTGATATGGGAAACATGAACTCTTTCCAGTGATGGTGGAGTCCTGGGATAAAATCTTGATTGGGAGCTCAAGCTAGAAAAATATTGCAGATTTCAAACTTGATGCTTTTTTCGAGGAAGAATTGAGATTGTAAGTATCAAAATGAGGTGTTCTAAAATAAGGGCTGTGTCAAACAGCTAGCAAGAAGTCCTCCACTAAAGCAAGCAGGAGAAGCAGGAAAGTCATGGCCACAATCGTGTGGATGCGTGATGAGTCATGCAGAGTTCAGTACCAGGCCACTGGGTGTCAGCCAAGTAAGAAGCAGAAATTTGAAGTCAATATTTAAAGCTGGTTCTAACTTGATATTGCCAAACGAGCTTTATTATTCATGTTTAAATTAAAGCACTGAGTATTTTTTTTGTAAACTCGTCCTTTACCACAAATAATCTCAGAAATTCAATTTTAGAGGCTCTGTCCATCCTGGCCCAGTCCTCTTGTGCTCCCTGGCGTCTAACCCTAGCTGACATTGCCTCTTTGGGTTGGTGGCTGTCATGGTCTCCTGCAGACAATTCTCTCGGACTAAACAGTTCTTCATGTTGAGTCCTGAGCCTCACCAGACGGTATCACGGGGTGGCTTGCCCCCTCCAGCGTGCTCGCCTGAAAATTCCTTATTGATGCACTGTGACAATAAATCTACTTGGGAACATATGGATTTATCTCTGCTTTAAGTGCCTCAATATTGAAAACCCAAGAGCACTGAGGCACTGCCGTATGCCAGGCGCTGGTATTAAGTGTTAACTATATTAAATGCACACGCCATGCATTTGATTGTTAATAATGCTGTGAAGCAGGCATCATCAGCTCCACACAACAACGAGGAAAGACCTTGGGAGACACTAAAAACCCTACCCTGCTAATAACTGCAGGGGCGGGATTTGGATCCTGGTCTGTTTTAACCCAAAGCCTGTGAACTTGAGTAGCCACGAGTTTGCCCTCTGTGACTCGGTGCGTGGTTCCTGAGCAGAGGAATTCCACGCTCAGTTCCCTTCCACCCTCCTCACAGATTATCGGAATGAATGCCACGTCAGTAAGACAGAGAAGGAATCTGAATAGGTGCTATGCTGAAAAGCAAACGATTCCTCCGAGGGGCAGAGATATGAATGGAGACACTCTGTCACGTATCTGCCCAAGAAGCCCCTGTGTATAATTGATGTTCTCCTATTTTGTCAAGTGTCTGAACTACAAGACTACGGGAGGTTAGAGCTGTCCCAGGAAAGCAGAAAATAGCTGCTTTGGCTGCACACCAAGATCTACAGGAGGCTACAACTGCTCTGGGTCTCCAAAGGAGCCAGAACTGAGGACCATTTGGTAAACAATGCTGCCTCCACCGAACACTCTCAGCGCCTGGCTTCACCCTGCGTCTCTTTACCTAGTCTGCCTCTGGATGCAGTTTCTTACATGAGTGCTGGGGATCTGAACTCAGGTCCTTGTGCTTGCATGGCAATCACTTTAACAACTGATTTCCCCAGTCACATTTATACAAGATTGTTTTCTAGAGGAATTTTTGTAGTGGTTCAATAAGGACAACTAAAAGAAGCATGATGAGAAGGGGAAGGGTAGAGGAAAATGGGTAACAGGTGTGCAAATACATTTGAAAGGAATAAGTTGTGGTGCTCACCCCCCCCCCACACACACACACAGTTCACAATAGCCCGAACTTTATGTCATGGAGAACTAGGAAGGAGGCCCCTGGTGGTTCCAGACACAGAAATAGAGAAAGAAGCACAAAGCACTACATTTGATCCTTACTCATACTCATCGCACACACATTTTGAATCCTTGTTCTTAGCCGTATAAATATGTACAGTTATTATATGTTAACTAGAATATATGTGACAAATAAAATTTTATGAAGAAATTCCAAATGTTGCCAGAATTGTCAGGTGGGGCTCAGGTGTTCAAAAGTTGCATGTTATGGAATTATCCTACAAATCTTGGCGCGGAGTATTCCCATGTGTCTATCTGCCTATCCTTGTCTTCTCCTCCCTAGCTGGCACTGCCTCATTCCATATTATTAGAGAATCCTTAGATGAAGAAGGGAGACAGTCATTGTTACCCCTGCCCTGTCCAGTGTGACTTTCTGAGCTCTTTTGGATGCTCACCACTTCCATGTTTCTCTCTGTTGCCGGGGAGAAGTCATGTCCCGTATTTTGTAAACAATGACTTTAGCAGTGTTTATAGTTAAACTGAGCTGCTTAGAGAAGCCGGCTTAACCCACCCCCACCCCATCTCAGCCAGTTCTCTTAGCAACCAGTGTGCTTCAGAATCCTTGAAAGTAAAGCGACTGAGGTTGATTTCAAACAACACACAGCAGCATCAATAGAGAGAGAGAGCTTTCTATTCCAGCCCCGGCCAGGATCTCACCTGGTGCTTTAACTACCTTTAATGGGATTATGAAATTTCTCATTAACTTGAAATAGAAAGTAGTTTGGACCAGAACAGGAATAAATTTTCTATTTTTTGCTCTCGAATGTATAAAAAAATAAAGTTTTTATTAGGTTAATGATTACAAAACTAGAGACCAGAGACTGAAGGAAAAATGTATTTAATTACAAAAATTACTAACAGGGTCCTTGGGTGGTTTAATAATCATCAGGTAAATTACTGTCTGAGCAAATATCTTTTTAATTTTATGAGTTTGGAACCACATTGGTGCCTGCCCAGTGCCCAACAAACCCAGAGGCAGGCATTGGATCCCCTGGGACTGGAGTTTCAGTTGGCTGTAAGCCACCACGCAGGTGTTGGGAATCTAACCTGGATCCTCTGGGAGAGCAGCTAGTGCTCCTGTGAGTCCTCTCTGCAGCTCCCACAGCCTGCATGGCCTACTGCCTTGACCTGACGGGGGTGGTGAGGGAGTGAAGAGGGGACAGATACTAAAGAAATGAAAGACACATGGACACAGCAAAGCTAGAATCAGGTGGGCTATGTACATTCTGATGGAAAGGCACCAGCTAAGAGTCGCTAGTTTTTATACACTCTGCCAGAACAGGGGAAGGCTTTGCCAATTTCCCATGGGTCTGCGGCATTGGTCCTGGGTCTGCTGGTGCCCATGTTAACAATGCACATTCCCTCAGGCTTTCCCCTGCTCCCCACATCTAGTTCCTGAGCAAATGTCTTCCGAAGTCCAGGCTTTTTATCATGGCAACAGAAAAGAAATCGAGGGGCTCCAGGGTTGACTCAGTGGTTAAGAGCTCTTGTTGTTCTTGCAGAGGTTCCAGGTTCGGTTTCCACAGAGCAGACACTCACAGTCTTTTGTGGTGGTGTGAGAATGATTTTCGCTTTCAGTGAAGACAACATCCTCCATGAATGAATGTCATTAACGTCCTACAAACGACTTGGCCTGATGATGCTGTTCTCTGGTGCATTTGCAGCAGCTTGTGAAGGTCCTAGATGAATAGAAAGATGGGACTCCATCCTTCTTGGTCATAGCTCCTCTGCCTCAATTGCGATGATTTGTTTCAAGACATAGGGGAATGTAGCAAAATGTATTTATAGAGAAGGGTGGATGACTGGTGGGAGCTTTCAAGTAGCTCACCCTATAGGAACTCAGGATGCAATTGGGGCAGAGAAAACAGGAGATTTGAGTCCATTTTTTGAGTCTGGATTAGGTGAGTTGAAGTTAGCTATAAAGTCTAGGATGCTGGTCTTGGAGTAAATCCAGTATCTTTTTTTTTTTTTTTTTTGATGTTCAAAACTACATTAAGGGACTTGTCTTCTCACTCATGTTTTAGGAACCAGCTTCCTTTGGCACATAGAAGAGTGGGGCATTCCACTCAAAAAACACATTCGTGATAGAGAGAACAGAATCACTCCAGAGAGTTCAATACATTGAGAATCTCAGGTAAGGTAAGACCGAGACTGGTCCTCTTGGCAGCCAAAAGTATACAGGGGGTATGGACACTGCAGGATGCTTCTCGCCTTGGGCTTTGAATTTTACAAACCAAGAAAGAAGTGTAGCAATCACCATTAACTGGTACCCTTGCCCTTTTACCTTTTAATTAATTTTTATTATTAATCATTAATATTATTGTACATGTGCCTGCGTGTTAACCTATGACATGGTGCACATATGGAGGTCAGAAATCACCTCAGTATAGTTAGTTTTCTTCCTCCTCTACCTGGGATCCACGAGTTGAACTTAGGTTGCCAGGTTTGCACAGGTGACTTCATCTGCTGAGCCACTTCGCATGTGCTACAAGTATTCTTTCTTTATAATCACGATGATGATGGTGATAACTGCAACTTCCTGTTATCTGTTATTATTGTTAATTTTCTATTATATTTTTAAAAATTGAGGGTTTTTTTTCTTCTTCTTTTTGGTTTTTTGAGACAGGATTTCTCTGTGTAGCTTGGGAGTCTGTCCTGAAACTTGCTCTGTAGACCAGGCTAGCCTTGAACTCACAGAGATCCACCTGCCTCTGCCTCCCGAGTGCTGGGATTAAAGCTGTGCACCACCACCACAAGGCTTAATTAATCAATTGATTGATTTTTTTTAATGTATAGAAGTTTTGCTTGCATGTATGTCTGTGCACCACTAGGGTGCCGGGTGCACGTGGAGCCATCAGATCTCCTGGAATTGGAGTTGCAGATGGTTGAGAACTGTGCTGTGGCTGCTGGAACCAACCTGGGTCATTTGGAGGAGCAATCAGTGCTATCTCTGAGCTATCTCTCCACCCACAAATTAAAAGTTTTTTTAACATTTATTTATTGTGTGTGTATGTGTGTTTGTGTGCATGTGTGTGTGTATGTGTGTGTGTGTAGAAGTAGGAGCTGGCTTACAGAAATTGCTTCTTTCCTTCTACCATGTGGTTACCAGGGATCAAACTCAGGTCGTCAGGCTGGGCAACAAACACACTTGCCCACTAAGCAATTTTGTAGGTTTTATCATCATTTTAACAAATGTATGTCTAGGGCCAGGTGTGGAGGTACATGCCTTTAATCCCAGCACTTGGGAAACAGAGGCAGGAGGATCTCTATGAGTTTGAGGCCAGCCTGACCTATATAGTGAGCTCTAGGACAGCCAGGATATCTAGAGAGACCCTGTCTCAACAAACAAACAAATATGTATTCATTGAAAAAGAAATTCGAAGACACAGAACTATGAGCATACGCCTTCCCACACCAGATAACGGCTTCTAGTGTTTTCATGGGCTGCCTTCCTGCTTGCTCCTGTCATCTGACCTAGTTTATATTGCGGAGAAACAATCTTCTTTCAGTTTGACTGTGCAGGTCAATGGACCTAACCAGTTAACAAGAGAATAATGCACTTTTCACTGTGAACTTTGCCAAAGCATATTGACATCCTTTCTCTTGCTCAGCATCACACCAGATAGAACACTCATCTGAATGTTAGGGAGCCAAGAGGAGAATGTACCGAACCACAGGTCTGGGAAGGGTTAGAGTCAGGAGGTCTAGAAGTTTCTTCCTAAGAAATTAATGACTCTGTATCTGGGCACAGAGATTCTGTTAGCGCCGGGGCTTCTGCTTCCTGTGGTTTATTTTCCTCTACGGCGCACACATGTGTTGAGTGTGTCCGTGCTCTCAGCCTGAGAACTCCGCTCCATCACAGGCACAGCGGTGGCTTCCTCGCCGGCACCCGTTTACTCTGTCTCCCGAGCAGCGGGCACAGTCCTCGCAGTCAGCACCCGGGGCGCTGCTCTGTCTCTTCCATTCCCTTTGCCGACAAAGTTCCCTGCATCCTGATGACCACCCTAAACACCTGACCCCGCCAACCTGCTCAGTTCGTTACTCAGTCAGTGGGCCTCCACCTGAAGCTTGGACCGGTTACCAGAGCGCTTTTTGAGTAAGTGGCCCCAGGCAGACGGCTCTCACCTTTCTCGCTGGCCCTTGCTCGATTTCTTTACCACGAAAAGCAGCTTTATATGTGTTAAAAATTTTCATTTCTGTTTTTAAATTTCTCTTTTTTTCTTGTTTTTGTTCCCTTCCTTGATCTATCTAGTTTCTTTCTCTTTGAATGCTAACACTGTATTTAAGTCTAACAGATCAGTTATAGTAAAAAAATTAGGTGAAATTCATCTTGTGTGAAAAGAATGTTCGGGAACAAAGCTGAGAGTGACTGTAATGACTTATAACGAAACAGAGCAGGAGACCATGTGGCAAGAACTCAGAAAAGAGAACCTCAGAAATTCAGGAAATTTTGATTGGGGATATTTTAGCAAACGAAAAATTGTCCCCTTAGTTTGGTGTGTGGAATTTGGCATGCCTGGTTATTGACCTTGGAAATGTGTCTCTGCACTGCTTCAAAGCACGCATTTCACCAGCAAGAAATGTTTGACAATCTTCTTGTCAAACTCAAAGACTTAAAATTCAAAATATCACGTAAAAGTCATAGCATCCCTGACATGTTATGCTCAGCCCACCCGTGCACAGTCGCACACAGAGAACTGAGTGGGTCACCCACAGTCCCCCGCCGTAACTCCAGCAGTTCTGTCTGCAGCCACCTTGTGTACCAGGGCCTTTACTGGGGCTTTCTGAATCACTTCTATTCTCCTCATTGATTCAAGACGGTGAACGTATAGAATATTCAGAAACACCATGGTAACCGCTGCTTCCTGACAGTGACTGTCTAGCTGGGTCCAGATGGTGGCTTCAACTACCTCTTTCCCCCCCTCTTATCACAGCACTCTGTGGTGGCGTCTGTTACCCCTAGACAAACACCCTTAACCAACATCCCATCCCAAAGCCTCTTGGCCTGGACCACTCTTTGGAAAACCATCACTGAGGCACTAGCCAGGTGTGTGTCAAGTCAGAGACACACCGTCAGCCCATCCTCTCTACCCCAAAGCAGCAGTCTAAACAGCTGCACCCAGTGGTGCTGGCTCAGTATGGTAGAACATGGAACTGAGTGATTTCCATGTCAAGTTTTCTGATGAATTTTTTCTTTCTTATCACCCCTGGGCAATTCATCTCAGAGTCAGTCATGAGGAGCCGATTTTTAAAAATCTTATCTTTTGGTGCCAATTACTTCCCATCTGATCTCGTTCAGCCTGCACCCGTCTTGTCTCCCTTAGCCAGCTGTCTCCTTGGGTCCCTTGGAGATGTCCTCAAGGCCCCCACCTGCTTGCCAAGTGACCAGGGCTGTCCTACCTGAGCTCGCTTTCCACCCTGAACCCTTTCCTCCGGGCCAGCTCCATGAGGAAGGCTCTTCGAGTCGTGCCCATTCTCTTCTCCAAAATGAAGAGGACCAAGTCTCGAAACCTGATGTCGTGAGATGTGGTGCCCACCGAGGTGCCCGTCTGCCTGGGCCTCTTCTTCCGAGGACCCAGGTGGGCTGCTTGCAGTGGATCCATGGCAGCAGGCGATCTGGCTCTGCCAGTGCTGTCAAGTGGTGTCTCCTACATCAGGGCTCTGAGGTCATCTCAGCAGCAGACTCTGCAGCCAGGAGCAGCTTCCTGGGTGCCACCCTGGTGACAGCTTCCTGCCGAAGGAATTTCTAGCTCTGATCAGTTCCTTTGCCGAAGGTGGAGCTCATGACAAAGAGTCAGTCTAGCTTGTGTTTCACATGCTTGATGTCCGCAGCCTCCCAGAATAAGCTTGGGAAGAAGCGGAAACCCGCCCCTGGCTGAGTGCTATGTCTTAGTTCTAAGTGTGTTCAAACCCTTTACGTTGCATTTTTTAAAGCCATGCAATCTTCTTTTCATTAAATTTACTTATGGGGCACGGGGGTATGTGTGTGCAGGCCATGGCGTGAGTGTGGAAGCCAGAGTTCTCCCACCGTGGAGGTCCAGAGATCAAACTTGGTAAAGATGCTCGCTGGCCACTGTGCGCTTTATTTATTGCTTCCTCTTTTACTCCACTTTTATTCTCTCCCCTTGGACATTACATTGGATGTCTGTATTTTGCACAGGTGTCAAAATACACAAGTGACTGTTTTGGTTTTTCATGAACGGTATCTGTGTTTCTCTCTCTGCTGGTTACAATTTTTCTTAAAGCCTGTAACTATGATTTTCAGATCTCTGTTCTATGCTGCTGCTTTAAATACTGTCATTTTGTGGTGGGCACAGGGACACAGGCTGTGAGCACATTTTATAAATAAGGAGCCAAGGTTCAGTCACTGTCCATCACAAAGTAAGGGGCAAATGAGATCTTCAATGCAGTTCTTCTGCCTTAAGATGTGATGCATCTTGGTTTGGCTTTTGTTGTTTTGTTTTGCTTTGGGTTTTGGTTTTTACAATGCATTAAGGTTTGCCGGAGAGTGGTCCATTATATAACTAACATAGGTCTCAGAGATGAGATGACATTTGGATCAAAGTCACTTTCGTGAAGTTAGGGTCATTTTCATAACTCTCTGTGCAAAATGAAATTTGCGTCTTTAGCCAACATATTTCATAGGTCTCACTTCTTGAATACCTACGATGGGACCTAGGCAAACACCTACAAGCCTTTGCTGACGGATCCTTACAAGACCACTGCTAGCTAGCCACCCACATAATACAGCAGAGAAGATCCTCGGCTCCTAAACAACTCGCTTAAAACCACAGAAGCAATAAATAGCCACAACAAAGAAGTGTCTGAGTCAGGACTTGAGATCAGGTTTGTCTGGCTTCAAATTCTATGTACTCTTGGGACCAGTGGGATGGCTCAGTAAAGACACTTGAGTTCCCTCTCAGCAACCAACTTGATGAGAAGAGAAACTGACTCTCTCTCACTCGTTGTCCTTTGATCTCCACAGAAGTACCAGGGCACACGTATTCATGTACACATCCACACTCACAAATAAGATATAAGAAAAATTTCAAAATTAAAAATACATGCTCTTGCCAGGTAAGGTGGTGCACACCTCTTTAGTCGCAACACTGGGGAGGCACAGGAAGGCAGATCTTTGAGTCCGAGGCTAGCCTTGCCTACAGAGTTCTCTCTCTCTCTCTCTCTCTCTCTCTCTCTCTCTCTCTCTCTCTCTCACACACACACACACATCAAGATGCCTCCTTCTGTCATATGTGGTGACATATGACATATTCACATGTGGTGATGTGAATAAAAATGGCCCACATAGGCCCATAGGGAGTGCAACTCTTAGGAAGGTAGCCTCCTGATAGGTGTGCTGTTGTTGGAGGAAGTGGACTTTGAGATCTCAGAACTATATTAGTGTCCTTTTTCTGACTCCTAACCCCCAAGCTTCTCAATGCCCATTACACCAACCCTCTACACTAACAACCCTCTGATACTCACACCATAAGAAACACCTAACTGAAACTTTAACACAATGTCCAAAGAGAACAGAGGTGCGGACAGAGGACTATCCACACCACTGGAGACATACTCTACCTGAAGAAAGACTCACAGAGGCATGCATTCCAGGCAACTCATCGTGGCCTGTTCTGGGCAAGCAGGGCTTAGAAGCACAAATGGTGTCTCCTAGCAGACTGCCGGATAAAGTGTGATAGGGTGCTCATAGCCACCTAGGTCATGCCACATGCCAGTAGGAAGCATGGTAATGTCCACAATCTAATAATTATAAAACCAGCTCACAACTTTTGTGACCAATTCTAATAGAGAAGAAAAGGGAGGTTCATGACTTAGGCAGGAGTTTTAGCTTTGTCTTCTTGCTAAATGTGTTTCTTGCCTTCCCCACTTTCCCTTTCCTGTCCTTCCTTCTGTTTGTCTTTGAGATAGAGTCTTTTTTTTTCCTTGATAATTTCACAAATCTATTTTTTTTAATTTTTTTTATTGCGAAAAGAAGAAAAAAAAACATAAACAAAAAACAAGTTACCACCTCCTCCCAGCCTCCCATTTCCCTTCCCCTCCTCCCACCCTTCTCCCCCTCCTCCCACCCTTCTCCCCCTCCCCCCACTCCTCTCCCCCCCCCTCCCTCTCCAGTCCACAGAGCAGTCCGGGTTCCCTGCCCTGTGGTAAGTCCTAGGTCCTCCCCCCTCCGTCCATATCTAGGAAGGTGAACATCCAAACTGGCTAGGCTCCCACAAAGCCAGCACATTAAGTAGGATCAAAACCCCCTGCCATTGTCCTTGGTGTCTCATCAGCCCTCATTGTTCGCCATGTTCAGAGAGTCCGGTTTTATCCCATGCTTTTTCGGTCACAGTCCAGCTGGCCTTGGTGTGCTGCCCTGGCTGGTCTAACCCAACAGCTCTCAGGGCCCCTCCCAACTCCATCCAACTCAGAACAACTTGAATGACACACCACACCTGGCTCTTGTTTAACAGATGGATCCCCTACAATTAACAGGGATTGTATCTTAACCACGACAATAAATAAATACATAAAATAAATAAAAATAAAATTTTAAATTATCTTGCATTGTACCATGTTTCCTTGGTGACTCTGGGGCAGTGAAATTATTATAAGTGAGCAGAATCCAGGGTGGACCCGTCATTTGCATTTCTTGTGAAGTCTTACCTGAGTGTCAGGGGATGTGAGAATCCGCTGATGTGGGCTTCTTATGCTGAAGAAGAAGGTGGGGATTAGGAATTTCACCCAAAAAAACTTTGGGGATGAACTCTGGGACCTCTAATTCCTTTTTTTTTTTTTTTTTTTTGACTCACAGGGTCCTTCACAATGGCATTGCGTGGTCTGGCCCCTTCGTATTCTGATTTGAAAATGGTTTGTATCCTCAAAACTTATATGGAAACTTAATTGCCATTGCTGGGAGGGTTGTTGGGGGTCTGTGGAGGGGTGACTAGGCATCAGGATTAGTGTCCTCATCACTGGTTGCAAGGGATTAGTTACCATGATGGTGCTGGGTTCTTAAAACGTGAAGCCACCCGGGGTGGGGGGGCTGGAGAGATGACTCCTGGGTAAGAGCTCTTGTTACTCTTGCAGAGGACCTGGGTTTCAGTCCCAGTACCACATGGTAGCTCACAACTATCTGTCACTCCAGTTCCTGGGGCTCCAGCGTCCTCTTCTGACCTCCGTGGACACCGCATGCATGTGGTACACAGACACACATGCAGGTAAAACATCCAGACCACAAAATAATTAAAATATTTTTTAAAAATAGGTGAAGCCACCCTTCACAATTCACCTCTGCCACACACCCCTACTTGTCTTTCTCTTTTCCACCAGGAGAAGAATGAGGCCTTGTCCCATTCTCTTTGACAACCCAGCCTTCAGAAATTTAGCCAAAATAAACCCCCTTTCTTATAAATTACCCAGCTTCAGACACTGCTGTGACAACTAAATATGGATATATAGTCACAGTTTAACGGAGGGAGGTGGAGATCTGCTCAGAATGGCTCTAAAACGGGTCTGGGGGCACAGAAGCATGGTAGTCATTTAGGGAATTCAACTCCGAGCTTTAAGTATCTTGAAAAATGTAAAATGTGAGTTTGAGGGCAGAGCTCAGTCAGTAAAGTGCTGGCCACCCAAGCATGAAGATGGGATTTGGTCCATGGTACTCGTAACCCATTGCTATGCTCAGGCCTCTCTTGGACTAGCATTTGAAGTTGCAGATATAAACCAACAACAAAGTCCGGTCTCCCAGAACTACTTTCACACCAACTTCCAGACATGCTCTGGGGGGAGCCTCATGAAGGAAGTGGTAGAGGGCTGTCTGGGTTTGGCCAAGGAACTTCCTGCTCCCATCATCCCTGTTTCCTTCCCCATAACAGTCCTGCATGTACAAAATGTAAATGAGATGGACTGCCTTTTCCACCAAACGGTTAACTGAGGCTAAGAGGGGTCCATATTTAGAGGAATTAGCAAAGACATCATCTGGCAGAAATCCTATCCCCCTTAGCCAGGTAGTGGTGGCTCATGCCTTTAATCCCAGCACTCGGGAGGCAGAAGAAGGCAGATCTCTGTGAGTTCGAGGCCAGCCTGGTCTACAAGAGGTAGTTCTGGGACAGGTTCCAAAGCTACAGAGTAATTCTGTCTCAAAAAACCAAAAAAAAAAAAAAAAAAAAAAAAAAATTCTCTCCCCCTCACACCCCCCAAGCCACCTTGGCATCTTCCAAGGTGAAAGAATGTGCATGAGGTGACATCCCGATCTCAAATCTTTGCTTATCAGCTGCCCCACTGAGTTAGCCAGCTGTGTGAGGATGTGAGGCCAGGCTCTGAGCACTCAGAGTGAGGCACAGAACCCCTTTGCATTAAGGAACAGGGCTGCCACTGAGAGTTTGCTTGCTGGATTTATAGGGTCTGCTCACCCTTCTGCAGAAGTAAAATCTTTTGCCTTGCTGAAAACTTTCATATTATGTGGACATTTTCTTGGAACCCCAAAGCCATTTCTGATACCACGATGCCAAGATCTAATTATTCATAGACCTTCCATTGGATTGTAAGTACTGTGTGCTCGTAGCTGAATTCTCAGCACTTAGCACAGCTAGGAAGGCAAGAACCACCAAATGTTCACAGAACAGCCAGATTCTAAATGTAAGTTGACGTATTAAGTTTTTACACTGGGCAGCTGTCACTCTGCCACAGCTGTCCTTCTTTACCCCCGACAAGCACAACTAAGTGTCTTTTCAATATGAATGATCGAGAGGCATTAAAGAGCCAGGCCACTCAAATGCAACACCCAGCGTTATGAGCTATATACTCATAGGTGTGTTACCAGACTTTTCTGTGTCTCAGTTCCCTTTCCTGAACAATGGAGGTTCTAGTGGTTTCTGCCTTACGAGTGTTTATGAAGACTAAAGAAATGCAAGAGTATTGCCAAGCAATGCTTGCTCAGAACAGTACTGTTAGCCAAAAGGGCGTGACCTCTCTTTGTCACCCGGACCCCTTCACTTCCCTGTGTCCCGACACACTTCACCAATATTTATGCCACTATGGTGCTTTCCGCGTAGTGGATCTTTCCAAAAGAGGAGTTCAAACCACTCAAGGTGGACTCAGGAGCTTAGGGAGGGTGGGGAGAACAGCAAGGATTCCAGGGCGGGTTTCAGGGGATGCTCTAAGCCAAACAAAACATTCTTCAGTGCTGGGTATGGTGGCACACACTTGTAATCCCAGAAACTGGGAAACTGAGGCAGCAGGGTCATGAGTTTGAGGCCATCCTGGGTTATATAGTGAGACTGTTGATGAAGATGATGATGATGAAGATGATGATGATTCTGTACTGAGTTAAGGCAGAAGGACCAGGCAGGCTAGCTCTATACAATGTATATTAAAACATCAAACACCTCCTGAAGCCCTATAGTAAAGAAACCTGCTTGGTTTGTTGAATTTGGAGCATGCCCACCTTGCTCCTATTCTGTTTGCAGTCATGAGTGATACTTTGACAATCTATTGGACATAATGAGGCGTGACAGAGACTTGGGACTCGGACAGGCCTGAGCCACCTGACACTTTCCAGATGTGTCTGCCTGGGCAACTTCGGACGCTGGTGGAATTCTCAGTTTCCAATCTGTAAAATGGCCATCAGGGTGCTCATAAGACACAACTTTCTCTGCCTGCCGCTCACCGTTCTTTCTGCCTTCCCTCCCTGCCACTCCAAGGTGCCAGCTGGCGTGAGTGATGCTCCTGCTCGGCATGACAGGTATGGATAAACAAAGGGCACATCTGACCTCCAGCCACCACTCTGCCATTCCCGTGCAGTGGCTCCTTTTCCAGGTTTAATATTAACCCCACGTCTGTAACACCAGTCTGCCCCCCTCTTCCTCGGTGACCCCCATGACGATTCTTAGAGCCCTCTACTGAGGCAGGAAAGAGGCTGTCATGCTGCAGCTTTTCCCTGGATAGACAAGGCACATCTCCCCTCATCAACAAACACTATTTTTATCCTGAGCCCAGTTGCTCTTTGCACACACCGAAGGAGTCGGTTTAGGAGAGGATTCGTCTGTTTCCGGCAGTTTTATTTTCTTTTATATCGAACACCTCACATCACCTTATTTTAAGCTGCCCATCTGGGAACTTTGCCATCCAACTGTGGGCAAGGTCTTGTTTTGGTTTGGTTCTTCGCTGAGCCAGTGCCAGCTTCCTCTGTGGCCTGCACAGCTGCTTTCGGCTCTCCACTGCAGGTGTCTTCTGGAGAGCAGAACTGCCCGGCTGGGAAAAGCTGTAGTGTTCGTCAAAGGATAACGATCTCAGGACATTTGCCTCTTGTTGTTGAGAAACCATCCACAGCAATACACATTTTCTGAATGTTTACATATTAGAACATTCTGTATTTTAGCTCTGTGTTTCATCTTTATCCACTAAGTGAGAAACGACAGAACAAGGGAATTAGTGACCACGTAGCAATACTGGTGGCTTCCATATTTTTTCTTTTAAAAAATTGTATTTATTTTTTGTGTGTGAGTGTTTTGCCTGATTATATGTCTGTTCACCGTATGCATGCAAGGTAACTAAGGAGTAGTAAGCCTTGTGGGTGCTGGGAATCCAGCCTGGGTCCTTTGCAAGAACAGCAAGTGCTCTTAGCCACTAAGTCAACACTCAAGCCTCCTTCTTTTCATTTAACCATATTTATAAAATTCCAGAGGAACACAAAATGAGCAGGCTACAGCCTGAGTATCCCCCATGGATGTGAAGAAAGCCAGGCATTTCTTACAGAGAAAGTCAGAATAGGAGAGTTGGGGTTTTGTTTGCAAAGTCTTGGGAGCTATTGAATGTGTCTGAGCAGAGGCCGACTGAGAAATATGGCGCCTCATGAGAACTAGTAAGGCAGGGATGAATCAGCCAATGAAGAGATACTCGTCATGAGATGTGAACTAGGACCAGGCACAGGGAATGGGAGCAGTCTCAAGTGCAATGACAGCCCCAGACCACAGGTTGAGCTGTTTGTTGGTCACTGGTGGAGGAGGGGTTGTCAGTCAGTGATGGCCCCTGGGCACCTGGAGAGTCCTCTAGGCGCTAACCCTGCCACACCTGGCTTCCTTCACATTCGTATCTCTAGCCTATGCCCCTTCTCTTTGTTCTCTCTCTCTCTCTCTCTCTCTCTCTCTCTCTCTTTCTCCCCCCCCCCCATGCCCTCCGAGACAGTGTTTCTCTGCATAGCCCTGGCTGTCCTGGAACTCACTTTGTAGACCAGGCTGGCCTCGAACTCACAGAGATCCACCTGTGTCTGCTTCCCAAGTGCTGGGATTAAAGGTGTGCGCCACCACCGCCTGGCTTGTTTTTCTTTTTGAGGCAGGGTTTCATGCAGCCAAGTTACATGGCCTTGAACTCGCTATGTGTCCAGTGATGACTTTGAACTCCTCATCTTTCTGCTTCTACTCCGTGAGTGCTGGGATTACAAGTGTGAGCCTGGGTGCCTGGCTGGGATCTCTCTGGCTTTCCACTTAACAAACCTTTCCAAAACCCAGACAGAGTGACTCATGACTGCTCCCCATGCTGTCCCAAACCTTTTCCATTCTTTCTCCTGCTCAGTAAACTCCCGAGGCAACCATCTAAACCTCCTGTCCCTCTGGACTGCAGATAAGACACCGGCACAGGGTGAGAGAGACAGCAGCTCTGGCAGGCGATGCTATAACTGGCTCGCTAAGCTCTGGAACGCCAGCTGTTGGTGCTCAGTGGCATCCTCAGGTGGCTCCTACACATGAAGATGACCCGCCACTCAGCCTTGCCACTACCAGGAACCCTGCTCGATTCTGGTTCCAGTCTCCAGGGCATACACCCTTTAGCCGAGAAGTTGACGATGTAATGAAGTACTAGCAATAGTGGCCACCTGTAGGGATGGTCCACTTTAGCAAACACTTCAACGTTTGCCCTGACCTCAGATATCCCTGGAGGTGAGCACGCTGGCTGGTAGGATCTGCATGGAAGATTAGGATGGAGACCCAGAGCTGTGATTCCAACTAGACACTGTTGCCAATGGCCAGAGGAGAGACTTCGGAAACTGTGAGTCCAGCCATAAATTCAACTTGTTGTTGGGTACCTACCAGGATCTGGACGCTCTTCCAGGCTCTAGACATGCAGACAGAAAAACATGGCTGGTCCCTGCACTCTTGGAGTTTAGAGCCTGTTCCATGGAAACAGACAGTAGATGAAGTTATTAAATCAGCAGATTTGGCTGGTGTAAGAGCTATGGGGACGAGTAAGGGGGGCAGAGTGTCTGTGGATGGGGCTGGGCTGATTTGAACCAAGTTGCTCTGAGAGGACTTTCCTGAGATGGTGACATTTAAGCGAAGGTCTGAGAAACAAAGAACAGTAGGAACAGGCCCTAGACGACAAACTCACTGGGCTGAGGGGTCGAGTCAGAAAGACACAATTTCAAAAGCTACTTCTGCAATCTTTAGACAATTAATTAAAAGACAAAAATAGAATAGTTAGCCAAAACAGTAAAAATGTGTAGAATTAAACTAAACTTGGTATGTATTTGACCTTCATGCTTTGAGGATATCTGTTAAATAGCTTGGTTATTCTTTCCTGTGTTTTATGGGGGTACTTAAGGTTAAGGGAGCAATTGTAGTCTCCGTGTTTGAGCCATCTTAGGTGGCAGTGTAGTGGCTGGCAAACAGGGACCTTCTTCTCTCCAGCATACACAGTGACCATCAAGTCACTGACCCTTGTAGAGGATGCGACAAAGGCTGCCCAGCTCCTCAGGCAGGAGACGTATAGCTCCGGGAAAAAGCCTCCATACTTCAGGTCAGGACTTCCCATGGGGGAAACCTACAGCAATTACTGTTCAATGGTCAGGGAAGGTTGTTGCCATGGGTGACAACTCTGAATTGTCCTCCAGCTCCAACACATGGGCAGTTGGCTGTGTTGTGTCTATCCAGTTTCTCCTGACCCATCTTCTCCCACTGCCCTTGATTCCACCACATACATCTCTCATCTCAAATCCTGCAGACTTCCTCAAAGAACACACCTCTAATGTGCACTCGAATTGCCTCTGCCCCTCCCTCACATTCTATAAAAAGACTCTTCATTTAGAGTGTAGCCTTCATGAGCCTCGGAGGGCTGGGCATCCTACACAAACATGAATATTTAATTACACACCTAAGGATGTCTTTTTTGTTTCTGTCTAAAGAGCCTCATAGAAACTTTATCAGCTCCTGACCCAGATGCAGAAGACCAGAGGGCTCAGTCCTCAAGTAGCCATGCCAAACCATCTCTCTGAGGCTGTTTTTGCTGATGATACAGCCACCACCCCCATTCCTCTCCAGGAAATACAAGTCTTTTATCAGCACCTGGGAGGAAAAGGGGGTTCAACCGCCCTGTAGACACAATCCACACATGTGATGCCAAACCTGGTCCTTAGCAACCTTGAGGCTCTATTTTAAATGTTTAAGTGTTTCTCAAAAAGAGAAGTTCATGGAAGGGAGAGGGTGACATGGAAAATCATTTTCAAAGCAATAGTCAATTCTAAAATGCAGACTTAAGAATAATCCTTTTCTTTCTAAAATTTAAATAAGAAAAATTCAATGTTAGAACATTGTAGAGACAATAGTTCAGTTTGCATGTATCATGTGCCAAATCTCAAGTCTATATTTAACTAAGATATTTTTTTATATATGCAGACTAACTACTTGCTTCTGTGATGCATGGAGGTCAGCTCCTTTCAAACACATTCTGAGGCAACAGGTTACTTCATGGCAGAAGTAGGAAACTTTCATGCTGCTAGTCAGCTGAGGCTTTACTAGAAAAGGGTAGAAGAGAGACTGGGATGATGGCTTAGTGGTTAAGAGCACTTGCCATGTTAGGCAGAGACTGCTCTTCTGTTTCTCAGTAATTCAGATCCAAATAATCACACAGAAACTATGTTAATTACAACATTGTTTGGTCAATACCTCATGCACACTTCTAGCTAGCCCTTATATCTTAAATTAACCCATTTCTATTACTCTGTGTTTTGCCACAGTGCTGCGACTTACCAGGTAAAGTTCTGGGCATCTGTCTCCTTTGGCAGTTACATGGCATCTCTCTGACTCTGCCTACTTTCTCTCTATATCTCTGTTTGGATTTCTCACTGGCTTTACTCTAAGCCATTGGCCAAAACAGCTTCTTTAATAAACAATGGTAATAAAAGATATTGATAGCATATGGAGGGGAATCCCACATCATCTCACCTTTTCTGTCTAAATAAAAAGGAAGTTAACTTTAGCATAGTAAGGTTACATATAACAAAACAGATATCAGGCAAGAATTACAGTTACAATTTTTTTGAGTCTAAAGTTTCATATCTAATTTATTTTTATCATAACTAAGGAAAACTATAATTATAACTATCTATTCTTCAACTCCATCAAAGACCCCAGAAAGATATAATATTACCTAAGTTCACAGGAAATGCATTGTAAACAACTTCCAAAACTCTAGAATTAACAGAGACATTGGGACAGTCATCCAAAGTTCTTCTGCAACATTGGGGCTCCATCTTCAGCCTACAGGCCCATAGTATCTGTCAGACTTTTCCATGAAGCATAAATGTTTTCCCTCTATTGTCAGTTTGTCAATCACTTCCTTCTGTATCCTGCAGAATGTCTGGCAGTCTCTTTCATTAAGCAGGAACTCTGAAGGAATCTCTCACCTTTAGGCAAGTTCAGCAGTCATTTTTATGTGGGTCCTGCATGTCCAGATTGTACAACATATCATCAAGCAGTCCAAGCAAGAGCCATTTCTTGCCAAAATGGCTAACAAATTCTAAGGAGCCTCTTCAATGCCCATCATCCTCTTGAAGTAGATTGGTGCTGCCAGGAGCAGATGTGTCTCATTGTTTTGAAAAGTCCTAAGTTCTCAAAACATTTTAAATGCCATATTCTACTACTCTTTGAAAGATTTGAAGAATCCCTATTTATCTGAAATATATATCTGTACATCTAGAAAACCTAACTAACATGACTACAACCTTGACTATTATAGATGACTATCTATTAGTCTGTATTTCTTAATTATATATTACATTTTTAAATGAGCTGCACAATCTCAACACCTTAATCAAGATCAGAAATACACATATAACAAATTGACTTTAAGTTTGTAGCAATAAACCAAGATCCATATCATTGCAAAGCATTCATCTCAATAGCAAATCCCCCTTTAAATGTAAACAAACATTTATAAACAATCATTTAGGAAATTTGGACATTTTTCTCTAGACTACCTCCTGCTGATTGGAGGCCTGTTTCATAGGGTATTCTATGTGGTAGGTCCATCTCAGCCAGCAGTCCTGAAGCTGTCATGGATGTTGGACCACCTGGGCCAAGTTTGATCAAACTATATTAGCAGTAATGAATCTGCAGCATTTTATGCTCTGTGGAAACAAAAGCAGAATCTTTTTTCCAAGCAACATATTCTTAGACCCAAATTTTGAAGTTGGTTTAGCTTATCAGCCTGAACAATGAACTGTCTCTCTATACTTAGCTCACTCACAGTCAAAAAAAATTTAAAGAAAACACAATAATATACATAATCCAAACTCTCTATGTATTTTCCATATTTATGTGGCTTATTTTTCTTTACTTCTTTAATCTATGGCTGTCTGTCTCTTTAAAGACTTTGATTTATTTTTTTTTAAACAATTTGTTTCTTTTTATAACTGTCTATACTCTTTTGCTTCTCTCTTCCAAGCCTACATACATTTTTTAAATTTTTTTTATTGAAAAAAAAAATTTCCGGCTCCTCCCAGCCTCCCATTTCCCTCCCCCTCCTCCCACTCCTTTTCCCCTCCCCCCACTCCTCTCCCCCTCCCTCTCCAGTCCCAGCCCCCCAGCCCCCCCCAACCCTGCCCTACTGTATGCTAGGACCAGTGCTCAAGAACAGTTTTAAGCTCCTACACTAAGGCTACCCACCCAGAGCGGTGAGTGCCTGCCTACCAGGCAGGCCTCAAGGTCCCCTGTAAGGGAGCCCGGGCACCTTCAGCTTGTGCTCCAGGGTCTCCTGTGCTCTACTGGACCCCACCCTGCCTGCCACGTTCTTCCTTTTGTCCCTGGATCATTGGGCTACCAGGCGGCCCTACATACATTTTTTAAACACACTGTGATCCATTCAGAGGTTTGTTTTTGTCTGAATCTGTCTTTATTGTGTATCTGCAATCATTTGCTGATCAGGAGTGCTTTAAAAATGGTAAATAGCTTGGTCACAGTGGGCCTGGATGCTGGATTCCCCTCTCTTGGCTTTTCAATATGGCAGAGGAACATTTACTGCCAGTTCTGGGACTGCTGGGTGGAAACTGTGCTCACCACCTCAACTCTGGGTAGCACCATGCAGCACATAAACCCTTTTTGTCTGAGTAAAAGCTAAATCTGCCATGTAGCACATTGTGTGGCCTGGAAATGTCACAGTGTATGGCAGTGGGAATCTGCCATGCTCTCCTGCCTGTGCACACCTAGCAGACCTGAGCCTGCCACCTGTGTAGGCAAGGAACACTGAGCCATGGGCATGGTCTCAGCTACTTTCCTCCCAACCCCAAGTAGGCACACAAGCACTTGGACCCAAAGTGGATGGTGGGCATCAGCCCCAAATATTTGGGTGCCATTTTGTAGGTGGAGACTGCTCCTTCATTTCCTCATTGCTCAGATCCGAATAATAACATAGAAACTATATTAATTATAATACTGTTTGGCTAATAGCTTAAGCATATTTTTAGCTAATTCTTCTATCTTAAATGAACCCATTTCTATTAATCTGTGTGTTGCCACAGGGTTGTGGCCTACCAGTAAGGTTCTGGTGAGCAACTGGTGTCTTTCTCCTTTAGCAACTACATGGTGTCTCTCTGAGTCTGCCTACTTTCTCTCTATATCTCTGTTTGGATTTCCTGCCTGGCTTTACTCTGCTAAGCCATTGGATGAAGCAGCTTCTTTAATAACCAATGGTAATAAGACATATTCATAGTATACAGAGGGGAATCCCACATCAGCCATGCGAGCATGAGGACCAGTGCCCTTGTAAAAAGCGAGGTCAGCTACTCATACCTATAACCCCAGCATGTGGGGGATGCAGACAGAATGACTGCTGCAGTGTGTTGGCCACCAGTCTAGTCAAAAGCCTCAGCTCCAGGTTCAGTGAGAGACCCTGCCTCAAGGGAACAAAGTAAGGTGTGATAGGGCAGGATACTAGAGCCCTCCCTCCAGCCTCCACATTCGCCCACATATGCACATGAACTCACACATAAACCATGAACACACAAATACTAATACCAAGTTCATATAAATATGGTACGTTTAAAGACAGAGGATCCAGAACAGCAGCTTCTGCTGAAGGAAGAGGTTTACCTCATACAGCTTGGGAAGCTGGGGGAGGGAAAAGGAAAACCCCACAGCTTTGATTGGACAATTAGGTGAATTCATCAGCTATTGCCTCCAGGGTCATCAGGCCAGCTCCTAAATTCAGGCAGCTCTAACAAAAACTCTGTAGACCAAATGGCAACAACAGTTTATCTCTCATGTATCTGGAGGCTGGGAAATCCAGGAGTAAGGAACCAGTAGATTATCCCTGGGGAGGGGTCAGTTCTTTGTCTTCAGATGGCCCTTCCCAGTAGATGCTCCCTGGAGATCCCTCAAGAGAGAAAGGTCACCTCTCTCTCTCTCTCTCTCTCTCTCTCTCTCTCTCTCTCTCTGTGTGTGTGTGTGTGTGTGTGTGTGTGTATGTGTATGTGTGTGCACGTAACAGCAGCACATGTGAAAGCCACAGAACAGTGAGAACAGTGAGTCAATTTTCTCATTTCACCTTTATATCAGTTCTAGGGAATGAACACAGGTCTTCAGACCTGAACTGCTGTGGGACAATGGTCTTGTGTTATTTTAACAAAATGCTGATTGGCTAGTAGCCAGGCAGGAAGTAGAGGTGGGGCAATGAGAACAGGAGAATTCTGGGAAAAGGAAAGGGTCAGTTTTTAGTCATCATCCAGCCACAAAGGAAGCAAGATGAGAATGCCTCATTGATAAAATGTACCAAGCCATGTGGCTAACATAGACAAGAATTATGGGCTAATTTAAGATATAAAAGTTAATAAGAAGCTGGAGCTAATATGCCAACCAGTTTATAATTAATGTAGACCTCTGGAGCATTTAGACTGGGGATTAGAACATTAGTATGTGAATTATTTCTGGCCAAGGCAACACACATGCATCCCATATCAATGGATAGAAAACAAATATGCACATTGTTTTGCTTGTTAAATTCATACATTGTCAAATTAAATATGTGTTGTTTATTTACTTATTTATTTATTATACAATATTCTGTCTGCGTGTATGCCTGCAGGCCAGAAGAGGGCACCAGATCTCATTACAGATGGTTGTGAGCCACCATGTGGTTGCTGGGAATTGAACTTAGGACCTTTGGAAGAGCAGGCAGTGCTCTTAACGGCTGAGCCATCTCTCCAGCCCCTAAATATGTGTTTCTTATGCAGACCTTTGGTTCACAACCTGGCTGCATAATAAATGTACCCAAGCTTCTAATAGTGAGCAGTCCCAGTTTCAGACTAGAGGAATTAAATATGAAGGTAAAAGCATGTGTGTGTGTGTGTGTGTGTGTGTGTGTGTGTGTGTGTGTGTGCACATGTGTGCGTGCTACCACGCACATGTTTCACAAGCTCATGGCTACCCTGTCCTGGTCTGTGGTAGCCCACAGAAGTGGATCTGTTCCGCCTTGACTAAACGTTAGAGAGTTCACCTATTCTAGCTCCTTCGAGGTTATGAAAGGAGGTTTGATCTAAGGTGTGGCTGGCTACTAATAGGATGTTTTGACCTAGGGTATGGTTACTTGATGTTTTGGGTATTAAGGTAAATATTTTGTTTGTTCTTTGTATCATGGTAAATGACCCTCTTGCTTCCCCCTCCTCTCTGGATCGAGGTATATAAAGCCTATAAGAAATAAACATGGGACAAATCTCAGTATTTACTAGATTCCCCCCAACTCTATCAATTGTCTCTTGCTTACCTCTTTCTTTCTTAATCCTCACGCTTCCCTCCAAGCATGGATGAGTATGTCACCCAAATGGTTCCAATCATGGACAAATCAGCCAGGCGGGACCAGGTAGTTGTCACCGGATGCAGGACACTGATCCAAGGTTGAGAAAATGGTGGCATAGAGTGTTTGTTGAGCATGGCTAAGATAGAAAATTCTTTTTTTGATCTCCTTTATAGAATTCTGAAATTCTCTTGACCCTTGGGCTTGCCAGTGAGAAAACTATTCTTAACTGCTGGCATATTTTTATCAATACTCTAGGTGACTTAAATTTGCACCACCAAGATCTTACCAAGTGGCCAGTGGCAGGACACCAGAAGAAGGTACTGCCTGCCCTGTATGAGATGGTGTTATGAGGATAGATAACTGTTCTCCTATCTTTCATACCAGGTGCCTCACTGGGGCAGAAATCTGAAAGATGCCAAATCTCCTGAAGTCATTCAAATAGAAAAGGGGAGTCACTGAATGGATTGGTTGCAAGTGTTGAAAAGACAAAGTGGGGATGAACTTTAGCTGTTTCCACAGGAAAAAAGAAAATCAGCGCCCTCTATAGACAGAAGAAGGAAGCTCACGTTTTCTCTGTACACTTTAGGCAAGGCTAGTGATTTTTATCTCCCTAATGTTCGACACATGAGCTTGTGGGTACTCACGTACATTCATCCACATGTCTCTACACACAGAAATACACAGGCAAGGGCACACACACACAGGTACACGCACACACGCCAAAGACAAAGGCAATGCAAATTTTAGTGTTGGGTTCAGGGGTGTCGTGTGAAGATGAGAACACCACCAAGTCTAATAAACCAGAAGCAAACTTTATTCCAGACACCAGATCCCAGGAAAATCAGAAGCAAACTTAAAAATAAAAAATAAAACACCACAGGGCATAAAAGCTTATCAACTAGCCAAGACCACAGCCAGAGATGGTGTTGTTAGGCTGTGGCAAAAGGCCAGTTTCTGAACCCATCTTTTTATAGTAGGGGCACCAAGCATTAAGTCTGAACAAAGGAATTTTTACGATCTTGCCCCAGCCAGTCAACGGAGACCCTAATGGGGGCAGGGAAGTGGGTTCTAATGTCAAAGGGTAACTAGGCAGCTGTCATGAAATATGTTTCAGAGGAGATTACAGTGAAAGTCACTAATTTCAAGAAAACAGGTGTCTTTAGCAATTAGTCAGAAAAGGGACTGCTAGTAATACTAGAAGGTTAAATTAGAATTAATTGGTTCTTAGGCTGGGAACTTTGAAGATAGCAGAAAGCTTCTCACACTATCTCAAGGTAAAACTCAGATACGGACTGCCATACTTTACAGCCTCCATTATCAGAATTAATTGGTTCTTAGGCTGGGAACTTTGAAGATAGCAGAAAGCTTCTCACACTATCTCAAGGTAAAACTCAGATACAGACTGCCATACTTTACAGCCTCCATTATCAGAGCTCATTAGTTAAGCCAGGTGTTTCTACCTTGTCCACTGTTTCTCCTGGTACCTCCAGGCAGTGTATACTGGAGCCCCATGCCTTCCCTTTGATGATACCAATTTCTCATAACAGAGACAGTACCTAACCCAGAGGTCACATAGCTCTGTCTCCTAAAGGTTAGCTCAGTTCACATCTGTCATTTATCAAGGATGGCCAGGACACTACTCTCAGTTTGCAGAGAAGTTCTGGCCTTGTAAATAGAACAGCCAGCTGTAAAATGGAATGACCTAAGCTGATGGAGGCTTCTTAAGTGTCTGAGAAAATAGTTCATTGTGAATGACTGATCCTTGATCTGCTGTGAAAGCTGTTGACAGTCTGTTCTCATTCCTCTAGACTTATAACTTTATATTTCTTCATTTCTACATTCTTATTTCTGGAATCTGCATCTTAATTTTCTTATTCTTGGACTCTCCAATTAGCAGCACCAGCCTGGTCTCAGACTGTCAGACAGAGCAGGAATTGGAGTTTTCTGGGAGCAACTCAGACTTATACCCACGAGAAATGTTGCAAAGTGAACTCACCAGTGATGCCAACAGAAGGCTTTTACCTGCAAAGTAGTGGAGCAGCTTCCTAAACTGGTCTCATTTTCCATTTCTTTGGCAGGGAAGTTCTCTTTGTTACCACTTGGGGTCAGTATTTCCATCTTAGAAGGCTTGCAGTTTGTGAGCAAAGTCCCTGAAGGAAAAATACAGTGAATTATATAGCAACTAAATGACTTTAGGGCGTTCCAGCATATTCTCTCTCTCTCTCTCTCTCTCTCTCTCTCTCTCTCTCTCTCTCTCCCTCTTCCCTGCTTCAAGCTCTTTCTGTGTTTTCTTGTGTGCACTAAGCATCCATTTTATTTGCAAACGCTGGCACCAGGTTTGTACCATTCATTCAGTTTTAAAAAGTAAAGGTGTTAAGTAATAAAATAAGCAGAATGGTCATTAAATATTTGTTCAAATCTGTGCAACTCAAATTAGAATGGACCCTAATGCTCCTGAGTGGACCCTGCTTAGGTCTCTGCAGGTTCACCCATTTAGCAATTATACTGCTTTGATGGGGGCTGTGGGTGACGAGAGAGGCTGTGTGTCTTGGTGTATGTATGATATCTCCTTACCTCCCCTTTGTTTGCTATAAATACTGGAACTGCTCCTTAGTTTTTCCACTTAAAATGTTAATGATGTTACTTGTACCACAAACCCTGATTGGAGGCTTGAATACATTTAGGTAGAGGCTCCTCTGACTTCCTGATCCTCCATCTCTAGGCTGTACAGATAGCATGAGATTAAAGGCAAGTTCAGGCTCCATCATTTTCCTGACATTTTGGTGACAGGAAATTTCCTTAAATCTTTTCCAGGTGCCCATTTAATTTGTAAAAACATTGTCGATCTGCAAACTGCTCTTTGAGAAAATATCAGTTGAAACTCAGATTATACACCAGAGAGGTAACAGGTTCCGTTTCCTTCCACAGTTAACAAATGTTGGGGATTTTGCATATTGTGACACATAGAAAAAGACATCCTAGTGGAGTCTTTGCTTACTTTCCGTGTGTGTGTGTGCGCGTGCGTGCGTGCGTATGTGTGTGTGTGTGTGTAGGGATCACTTTACTTCTTGTGTTTGTTAAGAATATTTCTCTGTTGGATAAGCTCTGTCTTTCTGGTTTCGTGGGACTTATTTAGAGATAAGTGTATAAACTGACAACATGACCACTCCTTCATACAGGGAAAGGACAGCCAGAGGCAGCTGGAAGAATCCAGAGCAGAGATAGAGAAAAGTAGACTGGACACGGCCAGCAGACTGGACATGGTCAGCAGACTGGACATGGTCAGCGCTATCTGCAGAAATGAGAGAGCAGCAGGGGACAGAGACAGTGAGAGGAGCAGCGGGAGAGAACATAGTGAGAAAAGCAGGGTCCTACGGACATGATAGACAGGGAGGGAAACAGGGGAGCTGCAGGGGTTTTAGGGGAGGGAGGAGGTGAGCAGGGCTAGAATGCTAGCATGGACTTTGAGATGTGGAACAGGAACTTGGGACACCAAGGGAGCCTGGAGGCCAGCACCAGCTTGGAGATGTTAATAGGCACCTTAGGTAGCCATGTGTCCCTTCTGCCAGGGATTAGGGACATGACTTGGTTTCAAAAGCTCATGAGGAATCCTGGCTTTTATCTAAGTGCCAGAAATCCTCCTGTAGTCCAGCTCATTTCTGGATATTTGGGATGCGTTTTGAAGTTTGGGGAATTAAGAGTTTCCTTTGGACCTGGCAATAACAAACTTAGCTTTCTTCCTATGTTTTGGTTGCTAACATTTGCTTCAATGTGTTCTCTGCCTCAAAAAAAAAGTGTGTGTGGTATATATGAGTGTGTGTGTGTGTAGGGGGTGCACACACCTCTGTGACTCAGTGTCGGCGTGCACACACACATATGCACACACATACACATCAAATGTCTTCCTCTATTTCTTTACATTGTATTTTTTTTTGAGATGGGTCTCTCTCTGAGCCTGGAGATTGATGTTTCAGCTAGACTGTCTGGACAGCAAGCCCTTAACACCCACCACCCCCATCTACACCTCACCTCCTACAACCGGTGCTGGGGCTACAGGTGAACACATCCCTACACTTGGTTAGGGTTTTTTTTTGTTTTGTTTTGTTTTTGTTTTGTTTTGTTTTTGGTCAGTTCCAGGGATCTAATCCCAGGCTTTCATGCTTGAATGGTAAAGCATCTTAACCCAATGGGCCATCTCCCCAGCCCTTTTCTGATTTTTAACTTGGTTAACAGTGGTACTCTGTGGACATTTTATGGTGTCTAGGCTTTGTATTACACAGAGACTCTTCCCATTCAGAGATTATAGATAAGAGGGGGAATCTTATATTCTCTTCTTATTTTTTTCTTATGCTTTTATTTTCGTATTTAAATTGTCAACCCTGGAATCTATTTTTGCAAACCAAGTATGATATTAGACCCAAGTTCCTCTTCCTCTCAAAAGCTTCTCAGCTGTCCTAGACTCTTTCATTAAATAATCCATATCCCCCATCTCCCCGGTCAGAAACCTCCTTAGATGATGAGAGAATCAGTATAGGCCAATGACTTCTAAATTTGGCAGCAGAAAACTCTTTGAGGTACAGAACTTCAGCCTAGACCTATAGCCCCCATGGTGCCTCTCGTCACTTGGAAAAAGAAAAAATAAATGTGCATTGAGCTGAAGCCATTCTTCAGTAAATAGCTGTGTGGGAGAGTGGAAAGAACACAGCCCCAAATCAGAAGCCCTCCCCTTGCCTCTCCTGCCCACTAATCGTGAGCAAGACACACAACTGCCCTGGGCCCCGGTTTTCTTCTGCTCAGAGAAGAACTAACCACTGTGTCAGAATGTGGTCTGGGACTCTAGTGTTTAGCGACTGTGGAAGAGCGTTATAAACCATGTATGTGTGGTGGGGTGGGGACGGGAATTGGCCTGGCTGTTTGAGTTTTTGCGAGACTGGCCCAGAACTGCTAGGTAGTGTAGGTGACACAACCCAGGTTTCTGAATGTTTAAATGTTCGATCTTTACGGTTTCTTTAGCGCTGGTCTGCTCTGTTACCTTCCTGGTAAGAACCCTCGGTCTGTGATTTCTCAGCTTTATCCATTTAGACAGTGTCTGGTCAGGGAGGTATAAAAAGAGAAGGAGCGACAGGGAAATACAGCATCATCCGCTTGGTGGAGGGGTAAGAAAGAGTGAAGTTTGTGGCCTTGTTTGATAGTCTTCTAGGATTCTTTTTGTTTGTTTTTCGAGACAGGATTTCTCTGTGTAGCTCTGGCTGTTCTGGAACTTACTCTGTAGACCAGGCTGGCCTTGAACTCACAGTGATCTGTCTACCTCTGCCTCCCAAGTGCTGGGATTAAAAGTGTGTGCCACTACCGCCCAGCTTCTAGGATTTTTTTTTTTTTAAAATCCTCCCTGCTATGATTCATAGCAGTTTGCTGGCAATGCAGAGCGGTGGCGAGAACCAGGCAGTGTGACGGTCTGGTCACATTCTCTCCTCCTACAGGTACTCACTTTGCCTCACTTCACCCCAGACATCGTGAAGATAGCATCCCTGTGCTCATGCTAGTCTTCACAGGGGTTCCTGATGGCTCACACCATGCCTGTAGTCCATCCTGTAGGAGACCTGCAGTCAAAATGGGACATTGCTCTTTCCCACCCCACAAATCAACAGGAAAATTCTACTAAGATCAAATCAACTTAGCCAGAGAAGACATGGTACAGTCACTCTGTTACCCCAAGGGGAAGGCACAGTGTCCCAGAGGACACAATGCAGAGAGTGCACTGGATACAATGTGAGCACTCTGGCTGAGGGCTTAAAGAAGGGGTTCTTAGGAGCAGGACATAGGGAAAAGTGCAGGCAGCTGATGACCAACAATGTTCCCTTAGCTGGGAACGGGCTTTATTGGTCTTTCCAGCAAGACAACCACCAGTTAGCTACTTGGTGGCTAATGTTCATCAAGGCTCCAAAAGCACAGAACCCCTCCAGCCCCAGGGGAAAGTGACATCAGCATTCTTCTGTGGTTAGCACATTTTAGTGTATTTTATTAAGTTCCAAACCTTTGAAAACTGGTCTCCCCAAACACTCCAGCGGTTGGTCCAGGTGCTGTGACAAACGACATTTTCTCTGGGCCAGTTATCAACAATAAGTGAACCCTTGGGGAGTGAATAGAAACCACCCTAGGGGTTTACACTTTTTTTTTTTTGAGGATGGTCCATATTGTTTCATTTTCTTTCTTTCTTTTTCTTTTTTTTTTTCTTTTGACACAAGGCTTCTCTCTGTAGCTTTAGAGCCTGTCCTGGAACTCACTCTGTAGATCAGGCTGGCCTCGAACTCACAGAGATCCACCTGTCTCTGCTTCCCAAGTTCTGGGATTAAAGGCATGCACCACCACGGCCTGGTCATTGTTTCATTTTCAATTCAAAGTTTTCTTTAATTCTATTCCAGTCTAGAGCTAGAGAAATGTACACTTGTGTGCTCTTGTTAGCCCTGGGGTGGGGAGGTAACTTACGCAGTCACCCAGTGCTCCACACTCAGGAGGCTCACACTTGGATCCATGCTCTGATGAATACAGGGCCTTATGTGTTTATTTAGCACTAAGCCCTACAAAGTAGTCAGTCCTGCTCACTAGATAATCGATAATGCTCGAAAGCACAGACAAGCCAGGTATGGTGGGGTCTATCTTTAATCCCAGCATTCAGGAGGGAAAGGCAGATCTCCATAAACTCAAGGGCAGCCTGGTCTCCTTAGGAGAGTTTTAGGTCAGGGCTATATAGTAAAATAGTGTCAAAGAAAGGAAGGAAGGAAGGAAGGAAGGAAGGATGAAAGGAAGGGAAAAAAAAACCTTATAAGCAGGCCTGGTGACACATTCATATAACCCCAGCACTCAGGAGGTTGTGGGCAGATCACCACAAGTTCTATGCCAGCCATGGCTGCTGTGTCTCAACAATTAAAATTAAGTATGGCTTAAGAAACAAGAAAAGAGGGTCTGGAGATATGGCTCAGTGGTTAAGAGCACATACTGTTCTTACAGTGTTTCCAGTACTCAAATCAGGCAGCTCCCTTAACTCGAGTTCCAGGGAATCTGACGGCCTCTTCAACCCTCTCCAGGTACTTGCATTCACGTGTACACACACACACACACACACACACACACACACACACACACACACAACTTAAAGAATCAATATAAAAGTAAAAATCAGGAAAATAAATATAAATATTTACAAATGAAAATAGCTTTATCGTGCTAATAATGTATACACACCAAGTATGTATTTCAAATAAATAGCAGTGAATAGGTAGTTTTGAATGGAAAAAATAATCATAGTTATTATTGGTTGGTTTGGGAACATTAAGTCTCACTATGTTACACTGACTGCCTAGTTAGAGGAAGAGAGAGAGAGAGAGAGAGAGAGAGAGAGAGAGAGAGAAATTGAGGAGAGATCGGTCAAAGGTGGTAGGAGAGAAATGAAGAGTGGGAGGGTGAGCTGAACTTAGCACCATGCCCAACTGTCTTCCTTTGATGAAAAAAAGAATTGGTTATTTCTGATACACACATGATCTGTGGATATGGATTTATCAGTGAGACAATATATATGCTATCTTCATTGTGTGGCTTCTCCTTATTTTTCAGTTTCTCTCTCTGTCTCTCTCTGTCTCTCTGTGTATGTGTGTGTGCGCGTGCGTGCAGATACATTCATGCCCATGTGCATTTGCCCCAGTACACATACAGAGGACCATTTGCTGGGGTCAGTCCTCTCCTACTGCCTGGGTTCCAGGGATTGAGTTCAGGTCATCAGGGTTGGCAGCAAGTGCCTTTAATGCTGAGGCCCCATTATCTGAGTTTAAATGTTTTCTGGTCTGGGCTTGTTTTGAACCAAACTAGAAACCTCATCACAGCCCTCCCTTGGGAGGCTGAACTCAAGGTAAAACCCATGCCTTTGATCTCCAGTTTCTCAGGGTGCATGGCAGATTGCCCTGATTTCTAATGATAATATTAAAAAACAAAACAAAATTAAAAACCTCTTTTTCTTATACTGTGCTAATAGAAATACTTCCCCTTAAAATGTCAGCATTGTTAGTTAATTTCCCATCCTAGTAATTTCTTCTGTCAAGAGGACTTTTAATATACATATTTATTATTTAAATATATATTTAATTTAAATATTAATTAAATTAATATATATGTGACTCTGTTGTTCTAATGAGAGTATAGTCACAATCAGTTTCTCTGAAAATGCGGCACCCAGAGTTCATATTTAGAAATTTTAAACACACATATACTTCTGTTGCACTGGAGTGTGTAAAACATTACAGGAAGCTCATTGCAGCCGAGTTCAATCATTTACTTGTAGTTTGCTTGTTAGGCACTTGAAAATACTTTGTTCCCACGGAAGCAAAGCTATAAAAGATGCTTTGGTCCCCAGGCTCAAAAGACTGTTGCAGAAGTGTTTTGCCCTTGCAATGAAAACAGAAAACAAAGCATTTGGTGACATAGGAATGGGGGAGAGAAAGAAAGCTCACAGTGTCAACCTGTTGGCTTTGAACACTCCAGCAGCATGAATTCCAGTCCAGCTCCACTGAGGATCCAAATGGCCCTGCTCCTTTGAAGGCTTAGTTGAAAGCCTGTGTGTACTTCAAGAGCACCAAGTGGAGTTTTTGTGATGTTATGTTCCATTTTATCCTTCTGGCTGAGCACAGAGAAGAAGGCGAGAGAGGAAGGAAAGCCTTTCTGAGATGCCCACGGAGCTCAGAAAGTAGAGAGGGAGAAACACTGGGTGGTCTCCAGGGCTGTCACTCAGCCTGCCTTGGGAAAACCAGTTGTCCCCCATGCTCCTCCTCCTTGTGGGTTCCTGAAGCTTACACAGCCTCCTCCCTGGGGAGCTGGCCCATTTTCCCGGCTCCTGGGCCAGCTCACAGTGCAGAATCACTGGGAAACTCATGCCATTTCCTAGTTGTTTGTTACACATATTCCCTTCACTTGCCTCAAAAGAAGAAAGTATTTAAATTCATTTTTAGGGACCTACCTAACACTGAACGTATGTTTCATTTGTCTAAGTTGGCACCAAGCTATGAGCAAACACGAGGCCTGGAGGAGAGAAAGAATGAAGACATTACCCCTCCTAGAGGAAAGATGGAGACTAGGGAGGAGACAAACTGCTGCTTTACAAGTGATGGTTGGCTCTACTGTGAGGTTCCCCCAGACTCCACGCACCCCTTCCTATGGACAATCCGTGTTCATATGGGATTCTAGGTGGGCCTCTGACCTGCTTCCACAGTGGAGGACAGCATGGCTTTCCCTCAGTCTTCATGCTTAGTTCAGAGATGGAGATGTGACCTCAGTTTGTGTCCAGTCCAAACGAAATTCCGCTTCCCCCAATTCTGGTTGCTGGACAAAAGTCAGTTCTCCTCCAGCAAAGGAGCCCTTCCCTCCCCTCTGACAGAAGGAACAAATGTGGTGCCTATTAACATCCCAAAGTGCTCTCTGGTCTGCGGGCTCCCTCAGGATCGCAAGTCCCCAGCTCTTCTCACCTCCCTCCACAGCAAACTTCCAGCTTCTCACTCTCCTTATTACCCTGCTATTTTGACTATGCCCTCTCTTGGTCCTCTCTTTGTCTCCTCCTCTCACGCCCCTGCCCTGCCCTCTGCTACTGTTTCTCCTGGCCAGGCCCAGTCTGCTGACCATGTTCTGCTTACTACTCTCTCTCTCTCTCTCTGCTCTGGACTTGACCAGATGCCTCTGGATGTCCTCTCCCTAACAACTGTAATAAAAATCTTGTCCTTCACCATGCCCTGGAGCCCTCATGTCATTGGTTTATACAGTAGATGATCAGGCCAAATTTTCCTACATCTGAGGATGTTATCTCCATCCTGTTGAACTGAATCTGAGGAGCTGGAAGGCTGTGGAAGTGGGCTGGGAAATATTCAACATCTGGCTCTAGGGAGAGGGTCCCTGGTTTATAGCATTGCTCTCTTCCTGGGATGAAAATCATCCTGCCGCAATTGATTAGAAGCTCCATCATCGTGTCCCTCACACGGAGATAAATATAGAAGATGTGACTGGCCTCCAAATCATCCATGGTAGAAATTTCACTAGGAAGAGATGATTTAAGTGGATTTGTTACATTTATTTTTCAACAATTTTAATTTTAATCTCATATATGTATCATTTTTTTTTTCAAATAACAGCATTGTTAAATACAGGCTCACAAAATTCTCTGACAGTTGTCTCTGAATAGTAGGTATGAGTGAGAGCCAGCAACTCATCGAGCAGTTGCATCTGGTCATCTCTCTCGGAGGAAGTAACTGAGCAAGTGGTCGAGCACGATGCTGGGCCCTGAGCTCTGCAGCCTGCCCAGCACAGGACTGCCAGGCCATTTGTGAATTGACTGTCATTTGTATTTGAAAAATCGCTAAGTTAAATGCAGGTTTTACATATTGGGAATTAAAACATTAAAGAACTTAAAGTTTCAAGGTACACTCTACATTTGCCCTTGTATAAGCAAACCCTAAGCTTAGGGATAATTTCTGGATTTTTCATTTTTCTTTAAGTAGAGAGGCATTTTAAGAATCCTAAGACCTGCTATTAAACACGCTTTATCAACAAAAGCAAGCCCTTTGACAAACCTGAAAAGGATTATTCCTTAAAATTATTTAGAAAACTTAAGAGTTGGTATCTCCTTGAATTTGAATTTCTTGGTTCGGTAAGATTACATGCTTGTTTATATAATCTTGTTTTCCATTTGCTATTTCCGAATTTGGAGAATCTCTGTATGCATTATAGCACAGGCATCGTTAAAGGTCTATTTCTGTAAAGCACCCTTGCATAGATACCTGTTACTTCGTAGGTATAGGGTCTGCCTGTTTATGAAGAAGCAAACAGGAAGGTCTGTAAGAACGACATTGATGCATTTGGTTTTTCCCATTCCAACTTCAAAGCTGCTAACATTCCTAGTCTGTCAATCCTCAATCGGTTATTGCAAGAGGAAATTTTATTTTTTCCCTCGGATGGTGTGAGGCTGGGATAGAACAGCTTTCGTAAGACAACTCACCCTAAGGGACTACATTGATAGTTAAGTAACATTAAGGCACATACACAATTCTTTTCATAAACAATCAGCTTCCTTGTTCTGACCAAAGACACTGCTGTCTTTGTAAAAAAAAAAAAAAAGAACACTCTCTAGGTGGGGATTGAGTCAGTCCTAGTTCTTTTTTGTTTTGTTCTAGTTTGAATCTTCGTCTATTTTAGACTTTTTCAGGGGCTGGAGGGATAACTTAGCTGTCAAGAGCACTGATTTCTCTTCCTGAGGACCCACGTCTGATGGAGGAAGGTCACTGGCTAATAAAGGAACTGCCTTGGCCTATTTTATTGGTTAGAAGATAGGTGGGAGGAGAAAACAGGACAGAATGCTGGGAGGAAGAGGAAGTGAGGTCAGAGTCTCAGACAGCTCTCCTCTCAGGAGAAGACGCCTGAGAGAGACACCATGCCCCGCTCCTGGGATGAAGCTCCGACCCAGGATGGACATAGGCTAGAATCTTCCCGGTAAGCACACCTTGGGGTGCTACACACAGATGATTAGAAATGGGCTAAATTAATATGTGGGAATTAGCCTAGAAGAGAATGGGCCAAGCAGTGTTTAAAAGAATACAGTGTCCGTGTAATTATTTCAGGGCATAAGCTAGCTGGGCAGGCGGCTGGGGTGTTGGGGACGCAGCCCCGCCGCCTCCCTTATTACTTCACACGTCTAGCTACCAGCACCCACATGGCAGCTATAACACCAGTACCAGGAGAACCAACAGCCTCTGGCATCTGAGGGCACCAGGAATGCAGGTGGTGCACATACATGCATGTAGGCAAAACACTCATACGCTTAAAAGATGGATGGATGGATGGATAGATAGACAGACAGACGACAGACAGACAGTTCATTCTCCGGGTCTTGGTTTCCTGATCTTAGAATCGTAAGTTAAAAATACAGGATGTTATGCAGTATTTGGGACAGGCTTTTTACTAAAAATGTATCCACTTGTTTATCTAAAATTGAACTGACCATCCCTTACGTTTATCCTCTAAATCTGATTGAATACAAGAACAAGAAAACTGGACTCCTCTGAAGAGTAGTTGCGGTTTCAAGTATGGAGAGTCTACCAGAGGAGAACATTCTGGAATCAAGATGAAGGAAATGCTGGTGAGATCCGCATTGATGGATCTGGGCCTATAGGGGCCTAGAGACATAGTTAGAAGGTAAAGAAGACGTGCAGGTGAAATCAGTCAAGGTGTGATACCTCTGACCTTTCTGGAAGGTGCAGTGAGGAATTGGAAATCTTTCCTGTTGGCCTAGGTTTAGGTCTTTTCCTCTCTCAGCATGAGATTCTTGAAGGAATTCCAGCTTCCTGGAGTCCATTGTTTCAATAGTCTGATAGTCAGATGAAAGATAAAAGTGTCTCTGCCAGGCCAGTTAGACTAGCAGTGACTTCCTGAACTCATTTTTAGGACAGCTCACTCTATGCGCAGACTTGGTTTGGTTTTCCTAGCCATCGAGTTCCCATTGGTGCAAGTGATTAGGATTTCAATCACTATCAACTCAGTTCACTGCCTGAGTTAGAACCCTGGTTGGGTCTCACAGCTGTCTTCGTTTCTTACCTTTACATTCCGTCACTGCAGACCAGATGTAACAGGGGAAGTTCCAGCTTAACAACATTCAAGCTTTATGATGTTCACTATGAAGAAGGATCACAGCCAGGTGCGGTAATGATCCCACACTTCAGAGGCCCAGGCAGCAGGATGGAGAGTTCTAGGCCTTCTGTGCTGCGTATTGAGACCCTACCTCAGAGAACATGATAGGAAAAGAAAGGCCAATGAAACAGAACAGAGTCCTTCCATGTGAATATACAGACATAAATTATTTCTTCAAGGTAACAGAATTATATTTTCAGAATGTAAACAATATTGGCAAACGCTCAAAATGAAGCTCAAGTACCAAGAGACAGAACAAATCAGAGAAGATTTTCTGCTGTATGAAATTTGACAAGCTTCTGGAAAACAAAAGTGGTTATTGGAGGTGGATGGGATTTGGGCAGACCATAAGACATTAGAAAAAGGGAAAAAGAATAGGGGGATACCCAAGAAACACCAGGGGTCTCCGAAGCAGTACTCTTTCTCTGGAGGCAGCTTTAACCAGGCCTGGGACACTGGGCAGCCCCAACACCCTGGTGCTTCTGCAGAGAGGGCTGACAGTGACCATCGTTTAGAATACTGCAGTAGTTTTAAACTTGAACATTTCAAACTCATGAACGAGCTGAAGACTGGCACAATAGAACCTGTACCCCACCATCCTGTTCAGTCACCGCTAGCATGTTTAACGGCCATTTGTAAATAAGCTGTAGGAATCACGACCCTTACACTCTAAGTCCACCAGCACTTACCATCCAAACATGGTCTAAGAAGAATCTACACCACCACTCAAACAGTGAACAATTCCTAAGTTGCTGATTGTCAATACCATTTATATCCGGATCACAATAAAATCTCAGCTGTTGACTGGAGCACTCTCTGTAGCTAATTTCCTTAAATCAACATTCAAATCAGGGTCACGCAGTGATTGCACTTGATTGTTATGACTCTTGAGTCTGGTTTAACTTTGAACAGTTCCTCTTA
Organism: Microtus oregoni; assembly: GCF_018167655.1. Classification (NCBI taxonomy): domain Eukaryota; kingdom Metazoa; phylum Chordata; class Mammalia; order Rodentia; family Cricetidae; genus Microtus; species Microtus oregoni. Next base: position 20,092,364 of record NW_024543071.1, read on the forward strand.
TTTTTTTTCTCTTTCCTTCTTCCTTCACTCCTTCTTACTTTCAAGACCAAGTGGTTGCCTTGTAGAATTTCTACATCTGGGTTAAAAAAACAAAACCAATAACAACAGCCTCCCCCAAATGAAACCCCACCCTCATTTCTTCCTTTTAGTGTTACAACTTTTTCTAGACTCTTTATTCCATAAGAATCTCTTTCTCAGCTTGCCTGATATTTTGCTTACGCACTGTGTTCCTAGGCTACTTGTGACCCTTCCAGTCGCCAGATGTCCTCATTTGGATTAACTATGACTCACTCCATGTAAACTGGAAAGCTAGGTCTGAAAGCGAACCAGTCTGAAAGTGAGCATTGGCTTCAGAGTCCTTCCTAAGTGAGATAGGGCACTTAGCTTTGTCTCACATCAGGAAGCATTGTGGGTAGGCTAGACTTGATTATATGACGAAGGTACTAACCCTCAGATCTCAGCTCTGGACACCTCAGCTCTGTAATTGGCCGGTAGTCTCTGGGATGGACTTTGGTATGTTGTGTTATCATCAGGATATGGTGTCCTCAAAAATATTTCCCATACCTGCCTTGGTATTAGTTGATGGTCTTTAGCTTAATCTGTTTTTCATTTGAGATTGTGCAATGGTGGTTTTACTGGGAAGGGAATTCAAGTCCTTTGTGTACCCTGGACATGCATGCTACTACTGAGTCTTATCCCTGGTCCCCTCCACCCTTTTTCCTTTTTTCCTTTTCTTTTCCTTCTCATTTTAAAATTCTTTTAAAGATTTATTTGTTTTGTTTATATGAGTGTTTTGCTTGTGTGTATGTATGTATGCCACATGTATACATTGCCCTCGGAGGTTAAAGAGGACATCACATCCCCTGGAACTGGAACTATGAACGGTGAGTCATGTGTGAGTGATCCATCTGGGTCCTCTACAGAGCAACAAGTGCTCTTAACCACTGAGCCTTCTCTCCAGCCCACTTCTTTCTTTCTTTTAAAACAAATTCTCACCATATAAACCCGGCTTGTCTTGAAATTGCTCTGTAGGACACGGTGACCTTAAACTCACAGAGACCCACCTGCCTCTGCATTCTGAGTGCTCAGATTGAAGACATGCACCACCAAGCAGGGCACACTGACCCTGTTTGTACTTTCTGTTTTGATACAACATTTCACTGACTTGCCCAGGCTGAGTCTGAATTCTATGGCTCGGGTAGGTCTTAAGCTTGCCATCCTCTTGCCTCACCCTACCAAGATTGCAGGTCTGTACCGTCAAGCTCCTCTGTGATTTTCTTATTCTGCCATTTATTCTGTATTGATTAATTAACTTTTTTTCTATAAAATTTGGGGAAGAATTTTTAGGGACTTCTTAAAATGCTGGAAAAGAGGCTTTATTCTTTTCAAAATTCCAAACAATCTAGCTTTATAAATTTCTAGCTATTAGAACGAATGAAATAATTGCCTACAATGTTAGTAAATTCTTTTCTAAAGCTTTTACTATTTTGAATGAGGGGATATTTTTATTGATTGATGGTCTAAAGTAAAGTAGTCACTTACTCTTTTTGACATTCAGATTGTCCCAAAGGTATCTACTGGACCCTCCTTGCAGTGTCTGTCCTCACTGGGTGACTCAGTGAGGGAGGAGAGGCAAAGACAAGATGGCAAGGGTATCGTCCTCATCCTTACCCTGGTCTGAAGTCAGCCTTTGCTTCAGCAGGACCCCACCTCTTTTTAATGGGCAGTCTGCCTTCTCGGTGTGATGCAATTGAGACGTTTTGTTCATGTGTTTGATATCTGGAACAACATTGCCCTCATAGCCTTTTAGTGCTCTGTGCAGGCTGATCTTCTTTATTAAATTTAGCATCAAGTTTTAATGTTCTTTGATTTTATTTTTCATTCTTACACTATGAATATTAATTTCTACCAAGTCTATGCAATATATTAAAATTTTCCCTTCAAAAGTCACAACACTTGGCCAGTATACACACACACGTGCATGCACACACACAGAGTTGAAATTAGAGATTAGGACATCTTAATGGTGCTGACTCACCCTATCCTCCACATGGAGCCATGACATGAAGACTTCCTTGTTTGCTAACAGGCATGTACTTGGAAATTTCTTTTTGCCTTTTTCTCTTTTGAGACCCTGTCTTGCTATGCAACCAGAGCTAACCCCAAAGTTGTGATTCTTCTGCACCCACCTCTCGTATGCTGGCGTTACAGACTCTCACACAAACATGTCCTGCTTATTTGGAGGCCTTTTGAATCCAGGATGTTAATCAACAACGGCAGCCTCTGCCGCTGACGCCTTCTTGGCAGGTAGAGCCTCAGAACCTCAGTGTGTAGAGGCCACTAGCCTTACCTCAGCTCCCCACGGCTTTCACACACCCGTCTTGCCAGAGAACTCTGCCTATCCACCGTTGCCTGCTATCTGACGGACTGACTCCTGGGATCCACCTGGCTTGTCTGGTTTTCCAAAGTATCTGCACCCCACTCTTGTTTCTAGTTTGCTAGTTTGGGGTAGTGGCCGAACCACACGAGTAGTGAGGATCTAGGAGTGTGGTATCTGATGGGCATTTTGATCAGGGGTGGTCACTCACTGGCCAATAGTGAGGCATAACATGGGTCGTCAAGGGGAGCATCATTGAGGGGTGGCAAAGGCACTTGCACTTGGTTCCAGTAGAACAGAAACTCCTGCCTGTGAAGGCCTAAAGACGGGTCTGCTGCTGGAAGCCGGGGTGTGAGGGTGAAGGTGGCTACGGGAAGCGGCAAGCAGTTGGTTTATAGTCCTGTGAACGCTCAGGATGGAGGGAAAGCCGGCCAAGGCAGGACTGTCACCGGAGACTCGAGACAGAGTGGCTGAGGGCTGAAGACAAGGGAGGAAATAAAGATGACACAGAATCTGAAAGTGCTCCAGCCCAGTGTCAGGCTGCTAGAATGTTTTTTCCAACATGATCTTGAACCGATGCAATGAATAAAGGCTACTTCCATATGGGCCTTTCTCTTAACTAATTAGATGTTGCACCCTAGGTCTGTCTGAGAGGAAAAATGTTGAGTTTTCTGAACAGATAAAATAGAGGGCCTATTGGACTATAGGAAGTGAAGCTTAAGCTTCAAGGGACCTTAATCTTCGGCTCAAGCCACACCCATTGTCCCCTTCTTCCTTCTTCCTTCTTTCCTTTCCCACCACAGCAGAAGAGAACAAACAGGTCCGCAGCTGCCAGCAGCAGCCACCCCTCCCTTTCTGTCTTTTTCCTCCCCGTCCTTTCCAATATTTGCTTCCACTGCCTTGCCCAGGCTCCTTAGCTGCCTCCCTCGCCCTCCTCAGCTACTATGCCTTTGGCTGGGATGCTGAGAAGGCCAGACATGGCTGACCAGGGGCCCGTTGCTGCCACAGGAACCTGTGTGTGTCAGAACGTAGGCAGGGCTGCTGTTGCTGTGGGGTGAACCTTCTATTTCTGCTCCCAAACAGGGCTGACTGGAAAGGAAAAGTGAGTGTACGGTTTGGGGGCTAAGGGCAGGAACTCGGGCACCAGGACAGATGGAGTAACCATTCCTTCCTGATTTTCACATCACTAAAGGGAAAGGACAATGACCTTAATGGGGTCACGGATCTGCCTAGAACCAGACTGCACGGTACCAACACCACACATCGCCTGTTTGCCTGAACTGGCCGCAGGAAGGAAATACAGTCTGAGGACAAGTGCCCGAGCAGACTGACTGAACTAGAGCTGCCACGCCGGGCCCCCTGAGGACTTGGGCTCCCACCTAGCCTCTCTTCGAGAAGATGACTGAAAAAAGGAGAACCTGAGGCCTCTCCCCTGGAAACTACAGTGAAGTCCCGCAGGTGCAAACCGTTTTTAGACGCCTCACCACTGTTGAGATGGCGCCACACAAGTCTGGGCTCTCCTTGAATCCCTTCTCCTGCCCTCTGAGAGCAGATGGAGTCAGGGAGACTAAGTGACACTCCCAAGTCTGTGGTTGATGCTGGGACAGAGCCTTCTATCTGCAGCACAGATCTCTCTCATTGGAAAGCCCTTCTGATGGGCAGTTTAGACTGTAAACAGCCTTGGACGGAGTCCTAGCTCCTCTGTGGAGGAAGGACACCACTGTGAACCTGCTGTTTAGCCTGAAAATCAGCTCTTCGTATGAAAAACACATGTGACTGGAGCGCAGGACACACAGAAAGCGCCCAATAGACACGTTGTTGTGTTGTTATTGCCTGCAAGAGCAAGCATCCAAGACCGACCAGAGCTGTGCGGGCCTCACTCCAAGCTCCCTTACGTCTGTCTTCTCATTCTCGAACTTCAGTCTCCCACAGAGCTGATTCGGGCTTAGGCACGCTGTCTTTCCTCAATAAATCTAGACCTCTATTATTCCTGCTAAATACTCAATGCCCATGAGTGAGATTTGAATAATAACAATAAAATACTAACATCCGTCACTCCACTTAAGATACAGGACATGGGGACTGGAAGAATAGCTCAGCTGGTGAAATGCTTGCTGTGGAGGCCTGAGTTCTGGTGGTATGCACTTACCATCCTAGCTCTGGGAAAACAGACAGGCAGAAGGAATTCTGGGACTTGATGGTCAGCCAGTCAAGCCTAATCACTGAGCTCCATGTCACAGTGAGGGACCTTGTCTCAGGAAACTAGGCGGACAGCACCTGAGGAACAAGACCTAGTGTTCCCTTGGTCTCCACACACACACTAACCCTCCAGCACCAAACACACACAAAAGAAAGAGGATGCTACTCCTGCCTGGAAGCCCTGTGAGCCCTTTCACCCCAATTTTCATTCCCTGGAAATCACTCACCTGAATTTTCTGTATTCCCTTCATTGATTTTATCATACACGCATATATAGTTGTATCATTTTCTCCTTCCCCCCCACCCCTCCCATTTTCCTCCTGTCTTCCTCTCAAATTTATGGCTCCTTTTTCTTTGATTATCGCTTCCATATATGTAAATGTATATATATATATATATATATATATATATATATGCACAATTACATAAGTACAACTTGCTGAGTCCGTTTCTGTTGTTTGTATGTATTGTGTCGTTGTGTTGTGTGTAAATGATTTCAGAACTGACGGCTTCATATTGGAGGCTCAGTTAGGGGGCTCACCCCTAGACGAGGTTAATTTTCCCTGTCTCAGAAGTCATTAATTAGTTGCCTACAGACCTTTGTCTGGGGGAGGGACTCTGTGGGAGTTTCTGCTGCTGCATTTAGAATGTCTATTGACATTCACACCATATGGTCTTATTCAGACAGCCATTTCTAGGAGATATCAGCTTCTTTTTCAAAGTCAACTTTTACTTATATGTGTGCTCACACGCTCTACTGCCTGCATGTGGAGGTCAGAAGCTACTCGCAGGCACAGGCGTTGGTTCATTCTCTCTGCCACGTGGGCACCGGAGACTAAATTCAGGAGTCAGTCTCGCGGTGAGGGCCTTTACCCACTGAGCCATCCTGTAGGCCTATTCACCCATTTCTTCAGTGTCTCTTTATTTCATTTATTATTATTATTATTATTGTTATTATTATTGTTGTTGTTGTTACTAGGGCCGGGGAGATGGCTCAGTCCCTGAGAGAACTGGCTGCTCTTCCAGAGGACCTGGATTTGATTCCTGACACCCACATGGAGCCTCACAAATGTCTGTAACTGCAGTTCCAGGGAATCCAGGGCTTTCTGCCCCCATCAGGCACAAAGTATTCAGGTTAGATGTGTAGACATACATGTAGGCAAAGCACTAATGGACATAAAATAATAATAAAATACTTTTAAAGAGAAAAATATTATTTTTGCTATTTATCCATAGTGATACAACTGGAGTTTACTAATTTCCACCATTAGATAGTATTCATTTATGTGGGTATGATATAATTCATTCCTTATTCTCCTGTTGAACAACTGGGCCCTTTCCAGAGCTGGCTTTTGCTTTTCCTGTTAGAACACCGCTGCCAGCGGCTCAGCCCTCGCACGGCATGCCCACGGCTCTGCAGAAGGGGAGCAGTAGCACTTCACTGGACATTTGTGTATGGGAGCTTGGTACACCACTTAGAAACGTCTTACAGACCCATGGCCTACGCTGTCACAAGTAGGTCCCACCACCAAACTTACTAGATAATACCAAACTGTTTCCAAAGCGATTCTGCTTCTACTTCTCTCCGCACATGAATCACACATTTTAAAAGGGCTGTCCCTGGAATTTGTCACGCTCTCCATGCCTGCTGTCATATCTGGGCCCAAACGCCCATCATGGCCTGTGCCCTGGGCTTCTGCACCATTAACGAGCCCACTGCTAAGATTTGGAGTCATCGGTTTCCGCTCTTGCACAGCCCTTCTGGGTAAGCAGTGACGGCTGTGAAGCCATGGTGGCAGGCTTGGGACGTCGGGCTCTGACACCACACACGCAGCACACCACATGGGACAAAACGTCCAACCTGGAAAAGCAGATTCTCGTTTTCATCATGTCAGACTCCATACAGTAAAAAGAAGAAAGACAAGCGGCCGTAAAAAGAAAAAGCAGAAGTGGAACCCTTGCCCCCATCTCTTTCTCTGGGGAAATAAGAAGCGGCCAGACCAGGTGCTGAGCAGAGTTGGTGGAGAGGAAAGTTGGGGGGCCAAGGGGGAACATTTTACAATAATTCAGAAGGAACCAGAGGCTGTTGCCATGCCACTGGCCAGACCCTCCTGCCCCCTGATGACATCATTCATGTTTTCCTCCTGCTTCTTTCCACTAAGCACTGGGGAGGGGAGGAGCAGGGAACTAGATCCTCTCCCTTCAGGATATACTGCAAGACAACTGAGCAACATGGTTAGGGCAAGCCAACAGCTACAGGAAGTGAGCTCTGGCGTTTTTCTCATGATGATCTATTCTCGGGCAGAAGGACCCCACCCTTTATCAGCTCTGAAGCGTCAGCTCCTGAACATCCCAAGGAATGGGAAATTTAGAGAGAAGGCTTGAATGTGAAGAGGAAAGGGACCCAGGGGACAGAAGAACTTAGGTTTGAACAAAGAAATCCATTCCTGCTCTCCATCTCTGCTCTCCCTCCTCTGTCTGGTCCTCCTTCCCTGTCTCTCTTCAGTCAGACCTTGGGGCTGTAACAGGAGAGATAACTGAAAGTCCTCCACTATGTCCCCGTGCGCATGTTTTAGACCCAGGCTGATGGGATTATGTGAGGCACATTGCCTCCCTCACACAGGTGACCAGGACTTAGCAGGTGGCAGGAGCATGGGTGGGGCGCCCAGGTACAACAGGAAGAAAGCGCGCTCCAGCTCATTTTCTCATCCTTGACCCTAGATTGCGTTCTGCTTGTTAACTCACAGATGAACCAGAAGCTTGCAGAGTAGGCAGAGGAAGTGGGGGGCTTAACTGGAGAGTCCTGAGGAGGGCAGCAGAGCTGTCTGGATGGGGTCAACAGCCACAGGTGAGGGAGCTCACTGTCCTTAGGATACCCCTCATCTGACATACCGCTTGGGTCTGATGAGAGGACCAGTGTCTGAAGTCACACGGAGGGGAGTTAGGAAGCATGTGCCTGGTGTCGTGTGATGGGAAATCGCTGGGCTTGTCCTCAGCTGATTTGGGGTGCATTCTGATTTTATTTGAAATCATTGAACTCTCAGCAAGGCAACCCCTGACTCCACACAGTGCAGAATGGAAATTAATTTGTCCTTCCTGGAGTCACCTGTCTCTACCCCTAAGGGACACTGACCTTGCACAGCTTGAGAAGGAGAGACCCCACGTCTCTGAGTAAATGACCACTGTCATGACTTTGCCACCCAGCTGTATGAGGAAGGAGCACCATGAATAGCCCACTTCGTGTCTTAGCTCTCTGAGCAGAAGAGGCTAATCCATGGCTTCATGCAAACCAGCAGAAGGCCCCCAAGAGTATTCCAGATCTACTTGACTGTTCAGCTTTTCCTTGTACCTGGGAAGTTGCAGGTGACACTGGCTATCTGCTGAAAAAAGGGACTACCTAAGATTTGGGACAGACAGGAAGTCTTGTCCAGCCGGAAGCTTATTCCAACCTGGCAGCACACCTGGTCATAAAAGAGAGGTGCTGGAAAGGGATTTGCATGCCCAATAAGGTTTCGCTACCGGAGTTTACACAACGCGCAGTAATCAGCCAAGCTGGCTGACTCCCTGGATCACATGATCTCGTAGAAACATGAAACTTGACGATGCGCTCCAGCGAGTTTTACTTCCCCTGTGCAGGGGTGTTTGCCAGCAGCCTGCGGTTACTCTCAGAAGTCAGTTCCAGTGGCTTTAGCCCTTGAGCCCGGAGCCCTACCATGTTGCTCCCTGGGAAGGCTGGGAGCTACTGACATCCACCGGACAGCGATCCACGTCTCCTCTAGGGGAAAATGGACAAGCTGAATAAGATTACTGTCCCTGCCAGCCAGAAGCTGAGGTAAGTTTCCCTTCGGATCCTTACCCCTGTTCCTTCCTCACCGGTGTTCCTACTGGCGCCAATACCCTAGAATTCTTCGCCAGTTCCAAGGAAGTGACTGGCAATGGCTAAGCGGAAGCAGACCGGGTTTTTAAAGAAATGTGTAGGAATGAGTGGACCTGCCCTGGCTGGGTTTTGCCAGTGATAGGGTGAAGGGTGAAGCCCTGGAAAGGCAAGAAGATAGAAAGTTCTCTGGCCCACATGCTACCAATGGCCAGCTCTGTGAGTCTGAATAGGTCACACTGCTGAGGAAGGGCTTGTCTAAACAGTCTGCACCCGTCGCACGGTGAACATTTGTGGGCAATGCTGGTTATCGTCTCTGGCTTATTTTGTGAGTGTTTATCTTAAGTTTATGGCGCACGCCGAGCGTGGGGGGTGGGGTGGGGGGACTATATGTCTTTCCAATGCTTTTATGACAGTAAAATAATCATCTCTTTTGAAAACTGCTGAAGAGTCAGTTGAGTGGCTCACGGGGTAAAGTGCTTGCTGTGTGAGCCTAGCAACCTGGGACCTGAGTTCCATTCCCACAACCTAGACAAAAGGAGAGAGAGAGAAGCAACTCCACAAAGCTATCCTATGACTTCATACTCACTGCATGGCACATGTATGCCCTGACACATTATGCCCACACAGGTACCACACACACAAATAATATAATATAATAATAATAATAATAATTATTATTATTATTATAACAATAATAATTCGAAAAAACAGCTTTAGCATATATATGAATATATATATGTATATATATATATATATATCATGCATGCAGTGGACCAAGCCATAAGTCAAGGGTCCATGAAAATACTTCCCAAATTTTGAGTGTGAAGATCCTTTTGCCTCCCTGTAGCGGTGCCAATGGCTTTTAGAGACTGGAACTTTGGAATGTTCAGGAGTGTGCTATATTCCCGCTGTAGATTGGAACTTTGGACTTTCATGGGGTCATACTTAGGAGTTGGAGAACTGGAGATTTTGAGACAAAGTTGAAGAATAATAAATCTAGTGTTGGGGGAGGGGCAGCCTTTCACAGTTAGCCTGTGGACCCTCTAACCCTGAGGAGTGTGATAAGAAGCAGACTGAGGTGCACTAAGCGACCTAGGACAGCGGTCAGCCCCAGCTGGTCAGCCATTTCCAGAGCATGCCCAGGAGAGCCAAAGGCCGTTAGCATGGATGGACGTCAGAAGGTCCCACAGGCACCCTGGGTCTTTTCTTATGCATCTCACAGGAGGAGGGGGAGCAGTGGAGGTAAGAAGGGGCCACAAAGTGGAAAAGAGGATTGCAGTAGCGGAGACATTTTCATGAAGTTGTTTCAAGAACCAGGCTCTTGAGAGGTAGCTCAGGTAACACAGTTTCATCACGCTGAGGTGGATACAGAGGCTGATGTGAGGAGATCTCAAACGCTGGAGAGGAGTGTTCTGTCCAGCGGAGGCTGTGGAGTGGAACGTATAGGGTGAGAGGGCCCTGGGACCTCTGTCCTCTCTGGTGGGACCCAGCGGGAAAGTGAGAGCCGGGTGGGGGTGGGGTCTAACCATGCAGAGTTGGGTAGTGGTTTGTGTTATCAGATCCAAGCAGGATGGCTTGGATGGAAGCAGCTGGGGGCACAGAGACTAGCCTGCTGGGAACAGAAGGAACCCAGGCCCAGCAGTGAGCAGGGGGGAAAGCAGGGAGAGATCAAATGTGGCAGAGAGCAGACAAGGCCTCAGGGCTGCTCTGAACAGAGGTCCCAAAGGTCCCTAATCTAAAGCCGTCCAAAGCCTCAGAGCTTGCTTCAGGGAACCAGGATGGAAACTGAAATAAGCGAGCAATAGAACTTTAATCACTTTATGACCCGTTGACCCTGGGACGAAGTCCGGTCTAATCACGGAGTGGGTGATGGGCATGACGTTATATTATAGGCCTGAAGACCAAAATTATACTGCAGGTAATCACATGCTACGTTCATCTTCTTAAAGCAAAACAGCATTTTCTCCACTTGGTTACTAAATTGTCCGCACAGAATCAGTCTGTTTTTACATGGACGTGGAAGCTCCACGTGTGGAAACTCGCAAAGAAAGGAGACTGTAAACAAAGCAGCTCAAAACACCACTTCAACTGTTTTCTGTAAATGCGTGCCATGGTGGGAATGGGCAGGTGAAATGCTTGCTCCCTCTGCTTCGCGGGCCCGCCCCTGACTGGCCAACAGCAGCTCAGAAAGTTGCCTAGCCAGTTCTTTGGCACCAGGTAGCAATGTAAATGGAGAGCAATGTCCAGAGTTCTGCAGGCCTTTCAAACTTATAAAGGGGTTTGCTCAGGGTAAAGCAGAGTAAACAGCAAAGACATGACAAGACCACACAGTGAGTGTTTGTGGGATGACCGGGATCCAGGGATGGGGGTTCAGCGGGATGACCGGGATCCAGGGATGGGGGTTCAGCGGGATGACCGGGATCCAGGGATGGGGATTCAGCGGGATGACCGGGATCCAGGGATGGGGGTTCAGCGGGATGACCGGGATCCAGGGATGAGGGTTCAGCGGGATGACCGGGATCCAGGGATGGGGGTTCAGCGGGATGACCGGGATCCAGGGATGGGGGTTCAGCGGGATGACCGGGATCCAGGGATGGGGGTTCAGCGGGATGACTGGGATCCAAGAGAAGGGATGACTAGGAAAAGAATAAAACTAGAGTGGACCAAGGAAATGAGGACAGAATTGGGAGCTGGGGCTGGGGGAAGGATCCACAGCATGAAGGACGAAAGGCTCCTAAGGCCCCACTGGGGGGTGACACTCACTGAGAGATTTGTGTACCAGAACTGGGACAGGTGAGGTGGCCAGGCGTGTGTGAACAGATCTATGTATGTGTCTCTTTGTTAATAGAAGTCCCCAGACTTGCAGTATCTCATACTTGGTTCTTAGCCCTGATTGCCCTTTGAGTTTTATAAGGTAGTGCCATCATCACAAACTTGACTGAGCCCTGGGTTCTCAGTTCTTCAACAGCAAAGATCCCTAGGACCGCACGAGCACCATGTCACTGGGTGAGCATTGGGAATCTACAATCCCAGAGAGCTTTAGCAGCCGCTCTTTTCAGGGTACCATAACTGACCTGAAAATGAAGTTTTGCATTTTAACAGCTTCCCCAGATCTGTGTTTGTGTATCCCCCGCCCCGCAACACACAGAACACATACTGATTTGTCTAAGTAGAAGTCTTTGACATAAGACTGGTCAAATCATGCTTCCTCAATCTTTATCTTGTTGGTTAAAGGATATCGTGTTGGTTTTAATCAGACAAACCAAGGTTTTTGTGATATTAGGCTAAGTTTACTTAGTTTTCCTGGCCCCAGTTTTTTTAACCTGTAAAGCAAGGTTTATAATAATAGTACCAATACCATCGGGCTATTGTGGGAATTAGATGAATTGTCCCATGAAGCAACTGACATCATGACAGTATATCATAACTACTAACTTCAAAAGATAATAGTTATTAATGTTGCTATCATGGTCATTCATATTAATTCCATAGTTTGCAATTGATTTTGTGGACATAAACAGAGGACTTTACAGTGACCCCTGGTGTGTTTCCTGCTAGTTTCATTTCTTCTTTCTATTTTGGCCGTTTTCTCTACCGAGCCTGACATCTGTGGCATTTAACTTTGCATGGATTGTAGACATGACCTACATGTCTCTCAGGCCTCACCTAAGTGGCCAGTAAAACTGTTCGGGACAGAAGGCTCTGTCATGGGTGCCCAGGCCTTGCTGGCTAGGGACTCACCCTGGGATTTTCTCTGACAGACCCCGGGACACACCTCTCTCCTCATCTCCTGAAATTTTCCATCGGAGTTTCCCGTTCCTGAACTTTTCACATTAACTTCTTTCTAATCAATTCAGCTTTCTTTCACTCTTCCGCCCTCCCTCCCTCCTCTCAGCCCCTCCCTGTTTCTGTCAATGCTTTCATGATCTGCTCTAATTCTGACTCATCCTCCCTGCCCTTCACTCCTGCCTACTCACCGGCCACACCCTCTAGCCTTCCTCCATTTCTTTTCTATATGTGTCCTCTTCTTCCACACCATCCGAGGTAGGTCCTCACCTTCCCACGTTTCCTACATTTGTCAACTAACTCCCGAAGTCCTTCTTAGCCCTGAACTTTGTGACCCTGTGAGCATGGGAGGCCGATTGTGACATGCGTCTTTGTCTTTCTCTAAGCACTGTGTTCTTCTCTGGCTCTCAAGGCATACTTCTAATGTATTCAGAAGGGTGACAGAGCTGACTCCAGAAGGCTGGTTCCAACTGTCAATGACCATCTTTGGCTCCCGGAGAGGTGAGGTGTGTCCCAGGGATAAATACAAAAGCTAAGGAGATGCAGGGCTGATAACACACACACTTGTCACCGTTCTTTAAAATCTTCTTTGTCTCATAAGTGAATCTCCTGCAGTGTTTATGAGACACAGATTTGAGGTGATCCTCCCTTAGCCAGGGTGGCATCCCTGAGGCTATCTTCCTCAGAAGCACCCACCAGGCCATCCCTGACGAGTAGATTTTGAGAGTAGAATCTTTTTTCTTTTAGGAGTTTTACCTGGCACTATTATAAATCAGTTCTGTATTTTCCATCCTCCATGACTATAAAACGACTCTTTGTCTTTGGTCTTATCAAGGTCTCAGGAAATGGTTTATCTGATTTTATGTGGAGGACCCAGGCTTTCTGCTTATTAAGTCGGGTGTTCAAGGCTGGTGGCTGATCTTAGATCCTGCCTCTGAACTCAGGGAACTTCCAGGCTCCTGCCCTCTGCAGACAGAGCCTCATCAATGGAGCCTGTATACCTGTTCCACAAATGTCACAGACGTCACAATGCCTCTCTCAGACACCTGTGACTCTGGAATTATGACTCTACCTCCGGGACTCCTCCCGATTTTTGTGTTTTCCTCCCTTTTTATTCTGACACAATCCATATAACATAAAGTCTGCCATCTGAACCATTTTTGTGCGTACAGTTCAGTAGCATTGGATGCATTCATAGCCTTGTGTAACGGCCATCACCATTCATGCCCAAGACTCTTATTGCAAAACTGGAACTCGGTGCTCATTAAACAGTAAGTCCCACTACCCTCCCATCCCCCAGAAGTCAGTCTTCTCTGTGTCTCCTCTAGGAACCTCAAATAACTGGAAGCACGCTGTATTTGTCTATTTGTGCCTGCTTACTTCACTTAGTTTAACGGTCATTTGTAGGGAGGTGGCACTACACTCCTTTAGGGGCGGCTTAGCTTATTTCTATTTGCTGTATCGGATGTTGATGCTCAAAGTTTCAGGAATGGGCTTAATCTTCTCATTCCATAGCCTTGCTGGGTTTCCTAGGTCCCCAGGGACTCAGGACCCTAGGGACCAACTATACTGCTGATAGGGGGCAAGAGAATGACATCTGTCACTCCAGAAATGTAGTCCAAAGGGTTTGGAATTCCAGCGCTCCTCTCAAAGGTCCCTCGAAGAGTGGAGACATCTGAAACGTGACGGTAGACGCTGTCTTCTAGGTCCCACACCCTCTAAGCTCGCCAGTGCCATTGTGAAGCAGCAGCCTCTGTGCTAACTGATGTGGGGTCTTAGGGATGTCTGGCCACCACAAAAACTTCTTTTGGGGCACATCATGTCATCTCTTGACCGTGTGTTGAGCGTCTTTATTACTGGCGCATTTTCTGTCCCTGGGTCTCTATTCACCAGTGTGTTAGCCACTTCTCTCATCATTGTGACAGAAATACCTCACAGAACAACCTAAATGAGGAGGGGTTTCATTTTGTTCACAATCTAATCATGGTCAGGAGGGCATGGTTGGTCAACAGCATTGGGAACCAGCATTATGTGGCTTGGTTATATCTTGGAAAACCAGGAAGGAGAAAGTTTGGGATAGAAACAAAAATGGATATGATCTTCCAGATCTGCCCAGAGATACCCACTTCTCCATATTAGTCCATGGTCCCCAAAGTTCCACAGTCTTCCAAGACATCGAACACAGAAAGCATGATAATGGGACTAGGCTTGTCTTTCTTTCTCCCTTACTCCCTTCCCAACTCTTATTTCACAGCTGAGAGGCATTTACTTCCCAAAGACGCCCTTCTCCAAGCCCCTCCCTCACCATCTGGCCAATCCCTGACTTTGCTTTACCTCCTTGCCAAAACAGTACACTGGCAGATACTCCTGCAGCCTTTGAGTTCATTCTGGTATTTTCACAACTCTCCCATGACTACGGACTAGGCCTTGAAAATGTCATTTCCCTTGGACCCGAACAATCAAAGCCCAGTTCAAATGCAAAGGAGCCAGCTTAAGAACTCTGGGTGTCCCCTTACTGGGCTACACTTCTCTGCTGATCACTTGCCTGATGAAGGGACCTTAGTAACACAGGAGCAACTCTGCCTCCATGATGCTTATCTGGGGTCCCCAGATCTTTAGACTTCACTCCTTCACACAGGGCAGACAGGGTACATGCATCTGGGCTTCTGGGCTTCCTTGGACATAAAGCCACACACACCGAAGAGCCCACATGTAGTTGAACACTGCTATCACCGGCTGTGTTGTTGTTTTACACTGGATACTGAGAATTATAGAGCCAGTGTTGGTCAAGATGTCCATGCTGCAGCGTGCCTGCTTGTCTATGTTGAGACATAGTGTCTGCAGAGAAGCACTGAGGCCCACCTTCCCAGGACATAAGAGACATTTCTCAAGCCTCTTTATGTCTCGAGTAGGACAATTGAGACCAGAAAGGCAAAGTCACCTGTGCAAGCTAGTGCCAATAAAGCCAATGATAACCCTCACACCTCCATGTTGCCTGTGGATGGAGGCAAAGAAGGCCACACATCATCCCTTTGCTCCATCTCCCTCCCTGAGGTATTTATTGGCCAATAAACTTCTTAGTCTAGTCAGTGTTCCATACATATCCTCGATAACTATTTTAAAAAGCTAAAAGGGATGGGATGGAGTGTTGGCTAGTGGTTAAGATCAGGTTTCTATTCCTAGGACCCATATAAGGCCTCATCACCTCCTTGAGCACCAGGGATGCATGTAGTCCTCAGACATGCAGACAGATACACAGGCAAAACCCTCATACACAGAAAACAATAAAAATAAAAATAAAACAATAAAAAGTTAAAAGGGAGCCCACTCACTGTCAGACACCTCCACAAAGCTCTGTAGACTCAGGTGTGACTCGGGTGGTTGCGTATTTTCAAGCCCCAACTTGAATTCACTGACTCACGTGTGAGCGATGCCACACTGGTGTGTTTTACAGTGACCGGGCCTACAGTGGTTCCCATTGTCTGAGGGTAAGTTATAATTACAAAGAGCATAGCTGGCCTTCCCTGCAGGCCAAGCATCCATCACCAATGTGATATAATTTAGGAGGCAGCCTGGGAAGCGTCTGCTGCATGAGACAGAGAATTCACGTTGATTGGAATAGGCGGACCTGTGTCTGGGTGCCCTCTCAGCACTAACTAGCTTAGTCTGGGAGGAGGGCATTGAATCCATTTTACCTTGGCTCTGTCATCTGGAAAACAGAAATAATACTATATACTAATAATATACACATATACTAGGGGCTTTGTAACAGTGACTATGTGAAATCAACAGCGGGAATATCCTTTTCCCCTAAAAACACCCTGGTTCTTACTTCCCGGATACCCCAGGTTGTGTCCTTAGAGAGCTCCACACAGGATGAAGTGTCTTGGGGTTCTGGTTCAGAATCACATCACTAAGGGAGCTGGCTGTTCCCTGACACCAGCACCGGTTAGGAGTCACTACTCTAACAGCAAGCTTGGTCCCAGAAGTGGACGCGATCCTCCTGCCTCCAGCACAGAGATCACTAAGTTGAATGAATGGAACACTGTTCTGGACGCAGAGGTAGGAGGTGGAGGCACGCCCACGTGAGTCCACCTGAGCCCACATGAGCCCACATGAACCGGGGTCCCCAGGTGGGAGGCTATGCCCAGGTGTCAGAGCAGAAGACGAAGAACACATGCTTAGACACAGTGTTTTCCTGCATCCCCTCGCATGCTTTAAACCAACGGTTCTCCACCTCTAGGTCGAGACCACTTAGGGTGTTGAACAACCCTTTCACGGATATCACCTAAACCAGTCGGAAAGCACGGATATTTACACTGCAATCCATGACAGTAGCAAAAGTATGGTCATGAAGTAACATCAGCAATGTTTGCTTGTTTAGGGGTCACCACAACATAAAGAACTGTATTAAAGGGTCACAGCATAGGAAGGTTGAAAACCACTGCTTTAAACTAATCCTGTTAGTGCCAACCTTTAATCCTATGTACTCAAGAGTCTGAGGCAGAAAAGTCACAGGTTCAAGGCCATCCTGGGCAATTTAGAAACATCCTGTTTCAAAATAAAAAGTAAAGGGAAGGACTGGAGAAATAGTTTAGTGATAGAGTACTTACCTAGCATGAAAGAGGCCCTGGACTCCATCCCCACTACTGAAAACAAGAATAAAAACAAAAACTGTACTTGGTTCAGGTGTAAAGATATATAGCAGGAGGAATAAGCTTTTTAAGGACATATATAGATATAGATATGGATATGTGGATATATGTCACTAGACAAATCAGGAGACAAGAAACACATTTTTTTTTGGTGATAGACTCAAACATGAGAAATATATTTTCTTTTTAAAATCATTTTTGGATGTGTTTTCCCTCCATGTATCTCTGTGCATAGCGTGCAACTGTGTGCATGCCTAGTGCCCAAGGAGACCAGAAGAGGGTGTCAGGTTCTTTGGAACTGGAGCTACAGATATTTATAAGCATCCATGGAGGTGCTGGAAATCGAACCTGGGTCCTGTAGAACAGCCAGTGCTCTTAATCATGGAATCATCTCTCCAGCCCTGGTAAATACATTTTCAAAAAAGAAATGGAAAGCCAAGCATGGCGCCACACACCTGTAACTCCGAGGCCAGACAAGATGAGGCAGGTAGAGAGTTCAAGGTCATCATGACCTTACACAGTCAATTACAGGCCAGCCTGGGCTATATGATGTCTCGTCTCAACAAAACAAAACAGAGCAACCAAAATACAGAGAAGAAAATGGGAAGCAGAATCCTAAATTCTGAGAAAGCTAATTTCTATATATATGTGTGTGATTTGTAAGGTTTTACTACTTTTTATTAATTAATTAATTTTTCTCCAGCCTGATCACAGTTTCCCCTCCCTAAGGCTTTTATTCTCCATTTGTACATTCTCTGTACAAAGTAACGAGGGGACTTCTGGCTTCACAGCACATCCACATTCAAAGATCTCAGTTGCCATGCCAACCCCAAATGGCTGGGCCTATGTGCTGAGTGATGTATTTTAGGGTGAATGTTGTTGCTTATAAAATGATGGTAGCACTACTGCGGGTGAGCTCAGTGGGAGAGCCTGTCCAGCAATATAAGGCCCTGTAGTAGATTCCTCCTAACACAATCACACACAATTTCTCACACACACGCGCGTGCACGCACATACACACTAAAACAAAAGCTATTCATTTAAAACTTCAAAAGTATTGAAGAAAATAATGTGTTTTAAAACTGTTACTGACTACTCTGCGTCTGGATGGTGGTAGTGGTTGTATGATCTTGTGAGTTTACTAAATGTTGCTATATAAATGGTGACATTTGGACTGTGTGTGTGTTTCGCTACAATCGAAAGCTTGTTTGGGCCAGCGAGACCGTTAGTGAGTGAACGAGCCTGCCAAGCTGAGGTCCATTCCCGGAACAGCATGGAAGGAGAGGCCTGATTCCCAAAGTTGTATTTTGATCTCCACAGGGTACCATGGAGGTATGTGCATGCACATAAACAAACAAATGAATGCAATTTAAAAAATTGATAATATAGACTATTTAAGGGGCCATGATCATAGTTTTCTTTGATCCATGAGATACTACTTCAAGGTTTTTCTTTAAATGTATCCTTTTGTGTTGTGCTGTGTGGCCCTGTTTAAGTGTGTGTGACTGAGTATGTGAGTATTTGTGTGTGTGTGTGTGTGTGTGTGTGCACAGGTGTGTGGATGCTAGAGACAGAAGCCCACACGTAGTGTCTTCTTCAGTTGCACTCGACTTTATTTTGTAAGACAGGTTTCTCACTCACCCTGGAACTTGAAGGTTCAGCTAGACTGGCTGGCTCACAAACTCTGGGATCCTCCTGTCTCCGCTCCCCAGTGCTGGGGTTGCAGGCACACCCACAGGTGCTGGGAGAACACACTCAGGCCCTTGTGCTTGTTTGTACAGCAATAACTTTAAGGAGTGAACCTTTTAAGTAACCCTGAAGGTATTCTTCATACACATTTCTAGATGCTTTTTTTAAAAGAATTGCAAGGTTCCTTTTCAATCCTCTACTCCCCCCACCCACCCCAAAACATTTAAGATGTTCCCGTGTGTCTTTGTTTTTAACTCAGAGCCCAGAAAGAAAAATCTAACTGCGTCAAATGTTTACAGGACATAGGAAAAACTATTCTCTAAAATTGCTCTTTATTTTTCACAATATTTTGGGGTTCAGCTGCAGGAATGGGGCCTAGTCAAGCAGGTGGCCAGACTGTGTAGTACCGTGTGGTCACAGGCAATACCCTTTTTCTCCAGCTAAGTCAATTAAATGTGTTTATGTTAGCATGCATTACCTATGTACAACAATGGCTTTCATTATGAGATTTTTCACACATGCACACATAATATGTAATTTATTTTGATCGTAAGTTACCATAAATATTTTTGCTAACATATAATAATTATATAAAATAATAGAGTACGTGCTGAGGTGTTCACAGATTTAGCTAATGTACCTTGATCATATAGTTGGGTTGTTTTTTTTTTTTAAAAAGACACACTCAAATTCTTGAAACATGTTCACTGCCTAAAAAAACATTTCCAGAACTTTTCTGAAGGCAGTTTTGAAAGACTTCTTGGCTACTTGCTTTTACAAAAAGTTCCTAACTACTTTCCTTTAGAAGCCCTGTTGTTGTTGTTTGTGTGTTTGCTTTGACGTGGTGGTTTTTGCTGGTCATGGAGAGGCTGGGCATACCAAACTTCATTAGACACCTGTAGAAAGGTGAGTATGTGAGAATTCTGTAATATGTGTGGCTCACCTGGGGGCCTACCTCTCTGTGGCCACAGGCATCTCTTATAATTGTTTGGTTTTCATAACCTGCCTTTTTACAGACTCCTAGAGACTTTCCTCTTTACCTGCTCCATGCAGAACAAGTGGTGAGAGCCAAGGGCAGCAGGGTCCCTGCATGCTCAGAGGACAGAAAAAAACTGTAGCCTTCTAGGCACCAAGGGCTCCTAGTCACTGAAATCAGGAAGAGGAAGGACCATGGCAATTACTGTGGTCATGTCAAGTGACAAATCTTCCAAGAACATTTTGAAGTCAGGATAGCACAGGCTTTTGGTCAGCCCATCTGTCTCGACGTGGAGAGTCCTCAGTCAATCTGTGTCTGACATTGGAAATGGAACCAGGATTTTAAGTAAGATAGTGGATATTTGTAGAATCATCCCTGTTCTTGGTTGTGCCAAATCCAGCCCAACTTCTGTTTCTAACCCAGCTCAGCAGCACAAGCATGCCATCCGCCAGCAGAGAATGTTTGCAGATGTCTGCAGGAAAATAGAGACAGGGCAGGGTACTGGGAACACCTGTGATCGGCTTCCCATGGTTAGTGGCTGTTAGCTGGGAGCGTGAGTTAGCTGTTGTGTCGGGTGTATAGGGGCTCTTTGCTCCAGACTCTGCAGGGCCTTTCTGCCTAGGCCATGGAATAATGGTGCTGCTCTTCTTCCAGCCTGCTCAGGCACCACCAACACGTCCCGGGCCTGCAGAGCCCTGTGATGGTCCCTTCTACTATCAAACCAACACCACCCTGTCTCCTTCCCTCTCACTGACATGGGTCCCTTCCTCTTTTCTTTCTGCCCCTAAGCAAAGCCCGAGATGCCCTAAATACTCACGCTTCCTACCAGCAAAATGTTTGACCTTGGAAGCCAATAACAGGGCAGGGATGGGGACATAGTGTCCCCAGTATGACTGCTGGGCAGGTAGGGGGACTGGGTGCCATCTCCAAGGATAGAAGGGAAGCTGGCCATAGAGGCCCTTGGTAAAGGTGGTCATCTTCCTAGAAGAGGGCCCAAGTTGAAATAAATCACTGTGTCATTCAGACAGGGCAAAGTTCATGTACCTTGGAATCACAATTCATTTTGTGTGTCACCCCTACCAGTGACAAGACTATATGACTTCCTCAACTTCTCAGACCAAATGTTCTAATCTCTATAAATGGGGAACCACAATATTATAAATACTCTTTACACCACTGCAGGCATAAGAATGGTTAAGAATGTTTTTGTCACTAAAGAAGGTGAGTTAGTAACAGATGCTACCCCAGGTGTGGTTGTGACACATGCAATACCTGGTGCATGCATCGTCCACAGCAAATGCCGAGGCTTACTTCCATTCTGGTTCTTTCTCCAAGGCTCTCCGCTGGCCTGGGGTAGGCTGGTCTTTCAGGACTGTCTTGCTGGGTCTGTGCTTCAGTCAGTGTTCTGGGCTGTGGCCCTGGAAGGAAGAGGCGCCTTGTTCCTATAGGATGGTGTATATCCCAGCCGAAGACCTGAGCCGGGTGGGAAAGATCAGGGAGAAGGTTTGGTCAAAAGAAGCAAAGCAGTTGTCCACTAAGCTAACCCTGGGGCTGTTACCGTATCTCCCTAGAACTTAATTCTCTCCCTTGGAGCAAGATGAGGCTGGCCCAGATTATACCCAAGGTCTCTATCACATCTAAATTTCTATGACTTCACAGACAAAATGAGGAGAGCCTGGTTATCAAAGCGAGACAGTTGAAGCAGCACTTTATCTGGGTCTCACTGTTTGCATCTATAAAACAGGATGGGGCCGTTCACTCAACCCAAGGAGGTTACTCTGGCTACCCGGCCCTGGAAGGAACTGTCAAAATATCTTGACAATTACATGACATTGTTCAGAAGGAAGCAACTGTGGGTGCTGAATTCGCAGACCTAAATATAACGCCAATGATGCCACAGGAAGGCCAAGCTGGAGGAGGTGGACATGGGGAAGTTGAGGCCAGACAAAGGGTACAGAGGAAGGAGGCTAGCCATCTGAGGGGAAAGAAGCTAGACATCAAGGGGAGAGCAAGGAAAGAGGCCTTTGGAGGATGTCTGTGGCAAATAACGGAACAATCAGTAGCATCTGTTTCAGAACGCTGGGTCAGGAGCCAATGATGTCACGTTTAAGACAAATTATCCAAGAGGAAGATGTGTAGGACTTAGAGCATGCTTGGCTTCTTTCTTTACTCTGAGACCAGAGGAGTTGGTCAAGCCATGAAGAGGGGAGGGATTCCTGTCCTGCCTTCTAGAGGACAGTCTTTGTCTTCAGTTTAACTCGGGTGCTCAAGCGTGGCTGGCTCCTTGAACTGTGGAATAAATAAGGCCCAAACAGCAAATCATGACATCACACTTTAAGGAGTAGTCTGGAAAAATAAGTAAATCAAGGTAAAAAAAATTTTTTTTGAACTAAATACAAAAAAGAATATGAAGAACTAAATATTGGAAATTTAAATGTGGGGCTAGGAGATGATCCGTCAGGTAAAACATGTGTATGCAAGGGTAAGGACCAGAGTTCAAATCTCCAGAAACCATGTAAATTGCCAGTGGGCATCGAGACTCACCTGCGGTTCCAGACTTCGAGCAGCAACAGTATCCCCAGAGCAAATTAACTAGCCAAAGCAGCCATGTGGATGAGCAGTGCATGTGAGGAACTCTTCTCAGTGAGCCGAGTGGAAGAGAGATGGAGGACGACTCCTTCCACATGCACCAGCACACATGTGCACATGAATCACACACATGCATCCTGGGAGGGGCGGGGAGAAAGAAATTTTAAATGAAGACAGGACAGTGTTATTGTTAATTTTTTTTTTTTTTTGTCTCAACCTCCAAGATGGCACACTAAGGCACACTAAGCAAAGCTTTATGCCAGAGGCTTGGTTTGTTTTTTTTTTTTTGTTTTTTTTTTTGCCGTGACAGAACTAAAACCTGTGGCCTTGTGTTTCCTATGCTCTACCACGGAGTTGCCTCCCCGGTCTTTGATTTTCTGAGACATTGTCTCACTATATGTCCCAGACCGACCCAGAACTGTGATCCTCCTGCCTCAGTCTCCCTGGGGTTGGGGTTAGTAACTGCAATGCCACGCTGGGTGCGCAGCAATGTCCAATATAAAAGCTGTCAGCCTGAATTTCCAGAGGGGACGCTCACGTCATTCCTGCGTCTTCGGTTTGTTCACCATTCCGGAAGCAGACTCAGCAGAGATGGTCTCACTGAGCTCCCGGCCACCAGTGTCTTCCACCCACACTGTCTCCATTCTCCCCACTTAATCTCGGCACACCCCAGAACAGGACCCTGAGTACTTCGTGCTGTCTGGAACTACTAAGGCGCTGGCGGGCCTCACTTTTGACAGCAAACCTCACACAGTAGCCTTGTCCCTTGCTACGCCGAGCTTCTCACCAAGCCCCAAAGGTCCCAGATGATCCTACTTCTGAGCCTTTGTACTTCCTGTTCCTCTCCCGCGCCTGGCATTTCCCAATCTGTTCACATAACGGGCGATGGTGACACAGAGAACTCAGAAGCTTCAAGCCTGAAGATCCAAGGAAACCAGATTTCAAGCTCCATTTTCCTCCTTTCCTATGGTTTCCTGGAAGTTTAGTTTTTTCTAAGTTAAATACATACTACAATTTAATTAAGAAGGTAAAAAAGTGGGCTTCGGCTATAGCTCCGTTAGCCAAGCACACACCTGGCATGTGTGAGGCCCTGAGTTCAATCCCTGGCATTGAAAAATGGAAGTCCTCTTTAAGAAATCTGGAGTCAAAAGTATTAAACCACGGAAACTCTCCAAAGGGGTTGGAGGGGGCTGTTTCAAAACACTGAAACCAAGGGCAGAAACATGGTTCAGCAGGTAAATTTACTTGCTATCAAGCCTGTTCCTGGGACCCAAAAGGTGGAAGGAAAGAACAGACACATCAAAAATCAAATAGACCTATGGACGGTCATTAAAATAATTCTAATTTAAAATATAAGTTTAAAATAGAAGCAGTTTTAAAGATACATTTGTAGTAAGAAGCAGTAAAGAGATTAAGTGTATTCTTTAGACACACACACAGAGAGAGACAGAGACAGAGACAGAGAGACAGAGAAAGAGAGAGTGGGGGCAATGAGGATAACAGAGAAAATATTATTCCAAACTAATCTTAGAAACAAGTAGCTGGAGACACCAGGCCACCCATTTGTGTGAGCAGAGAGGTCCTCGAGGTGCCTGAGATGACAGGCTTCTACTAGAAGTCAGAGTGAGCTCCAACAGTGATCAGCCAAGATGAAAATGTCGAGCGAGGTTCAGTGAAAACCAGGGAACTACTGTAAGCCCATAAGGAAGGGAATAGCAAGTTGAAGTTTGAGACTCAGAAACAGGAGCACTGAAGGCTGTCACAGCACAGAGTGGAGGGCCTCCCAGCCTGGTACAGCCTTTTCCAGGTAGGAAGCGGGAGCGGCAGGCTTGGACCCAGATCGGCTCAGGAGGCAAGGCTAAACTTACAGCTCCTGAAGCATGAAATGCAAGAACTGGATCCAAGGCTGAGACTGCTGAAAGGGGAGAATATATCAGCTCTTCACAGAGTTTGCTTTCCTCTGAGACTCTGCTAATCCAAAGACCAGCCCACAAAGGGATTTTCTCTGATCTGGTTGCTTTGCATTTGGTCTTTTCTGGGAAGAGAAGTTGGGGAAATGCCAAGATGCTATGTCCCTTTTTCACAGCCCAGTGAGTGCAGAGGGAGCTGAAAGAAAAACCAAGATATTTCACACATTACACACACACATACACACAAACACACATACACACATAAACATGCACAACAAACACGCTCAAACACACACAAACATATGCACAAACACACACACGCAAACACACACATACACACCGTTAATTTTTTTTTGGCTAGGCTTTTGAAAATACGTTGTGGCAAGTACAACCATTTTCGAACCATCTTCTGTATTTAATAAAACACAACGGGGCATGAATCTTGTCAAATGTGAGCAGTCTTAGACTCCTGCTTAGAGGCTGGCCACACCACAGTATGGCTGCTTTCCCCAAGACCCCTCACCTTGGTGCTCCATGAACCATCCTTCCAGAATTTGTCCCACCCTCGAATACCCAGGGATGTTCTGAAGATCAGCTGTGGCCCTCCCTGGTGTATTCTCACAGACCAGATCTCCAGGGCTGGAGGGATTGGGGAACACAAAGCTCTCCCACCCTGCTAATGCTGTCTGAGGTTCTCAGCCTCAGACACACACTGGAAACACTTGAGGGCTGATGACTCTGGGTTCTGTGGTCTGGAGTGAGGCCTAGGAAAAAAACAACCTCTGGGTGATTCTACCTCCAGGCCACTTCTTTAGCGTAGCCTGTCTTCTGAGGAGAAGTTGTAATGAGATGGATTGCCCACATGCTCATTGGGGAAGACAAGATGATGTGGGGTAGTGATGCGTCTGTGGTTTGTGGGGTTGGCATTGCTGCTGTGCTACCTAGCAGGTGTGAACTATCATCTCTGCTGGTGTGCTGTGCTGAGCCCAGGTACAAGGAGGGACACCCAGCAGGTGGGAACCATCTCTGCTTGTGTGCTGTGCTGAGCCCAGGTGCAGGGACACCCAGCAGGTGGGAACCATCCCTGCTGGTGTACTTGTTGAGTGGAGGTAAAGGAAGAAGGCAGGCCACCAACAGAAACAGACGCTGGGCACTTTGTTTGTTGGGTGATATCACTTTACTCCAGTTAGAATGGCCACTATCAAATGACATAGGATTTCAAGGGTGTGGAGGAATGGGAGCTCTTACACACGCACGGTGGGAATATACTTTAGTAGTTAGTGTTATAGAAAGCAGTAGGGACATCCCCTAAAACTAAAGAAATAGAACTGCTATATGATGATCCCACTACTTGAGGTGTGGAAGGAAATGGAGTCGGTTACTCAAAGAGACGGCTATATTCCCATGGTTACTGCAGCACCAGCCACAGGAGCAAAGAAATGAAAACAGCCAATGAATAGAAAAACAAAACATGAATACACATAAATGGTGAGATATTACTCCGTCACTAAAAACATAATGAGATGGGCAAGGAGGTGGGGAAATAGGGATGAGAAAGATTTGCAGGGTTTTTTATCCCCCCCCCTTTTTATTGAAAATAGATTTTTTTCTTCTACAATATATTCTATTATAATCTCCCCACCCACAACTCCTCCCAGGTCTTCCCCACCCACCCAAATCCACACCTTTTGTTGCCTGGGGAACCAGGCTCCAGCAGCACAGGTGTCAAAGGGAAATCCACAGAGTGTCCTGTGACTTTTTATCTGACGGGGTAGGGGAAAAGACACCACACACTCTTTTGATGACTTCCTTCTCTTATTCTTTTGCTGTATTCTCTTCTCTACAGCTTATATACCCCCAAAAAAGTCTTCCAGGCAATCTAGGAATTACACTATGGTTGCATTTTATTTTTCAAGCGAATGATTATAATGAGTACAGGTAAAAGCATATTTTCATCTCTCTTACATGATTAAAACAAAGTCATTCCAAGAACCCACATCTGTTTGCATCTAGGTAGCCTGTTACAGATTAACAGAATGAGAGCAAGTAGGGGTACTTTTCTCTGCAGCCTTCTATGGCGGGCTGCATACTGAAATTACAAAGGAAGAATCACTCACTTTATTACTTATCTCAAAAGGTAATCTTATAAAGAATCTTAAAGGGCCCACAAACCTAGACTTTCACACATGAGAAAGAATCAGTCAGCTCTACTTTAAATCTTTAGGGTGCCGACCCACTCATCAATAGTTTCTTATGTCAGGAGATTGAGGGCAGACATGGGTACAAGGAATTAATCATCGCCTTTGAGCATCAATTAATCCAAGCAAGAAAGGCATGTCAGCTAATGACAACTGGGCTGCTTTGTTCTTATTCCCTGACCTGAAAGGGTTCCCCACTCAACTGTGTGCCTTTCTATAAAACTTTAGGTTGTCTTCTTGGGTTTTTTCACCTCAAAGCTATTTGACAAAACATCTTAGTCTAACTTCAAGTTATTTTCAGAGCTTTGTTTCAGCTATGATGCACTCCAAAACCTGTGAACACATCTCCCAACATTAAGATTAAAAGAATTTAAGCTAGCTGGGTTACTAGGACTCAGTTATTTTCCCTAATCATTAACCTAAGCCACAGTCTATGTGACTCCTCAAAGAAACTCATGTGTTCTAGCTGTGTGACACTTCCTTGTTTTATTTTTAATCATCAACACTCTATTTGAACTAACATTATTATTACCAATTAGACAGCACAGTTTAGGAAGAAATCATTTTCATAATGATCCACAGGTAAGAATGCCCAGTAAAACAGGATGTTTCGTGGGATAAACATTCTACCTCACATTCCCACCATACCAGATCCCAGAGAAAGATGACGGCGCACACAGGTGAAGGCACAGCAGAAGCAAGAGACATTCTGGAGACTGAGATCTCAGGGCCTCGATGAGCGGGGATTCACCCAGCAGGGATTGGCCTCCTAGGGGGCCGTCCCCCTGAAGTCAAGGGCCATCTGCTGCTCCTCTGACATGGCCAGCTGCATATACCCTTCCCTGTCTCTTGCGGGAAACAGGCATCTAAGAAAAAGGAAGAAGAAATAAAATAAATAAAAGTCAAGATAGGCAAAACAAGCAAATAGAAAAAAGAAAGAACCAAAGAAAAAGCAGAAGAAGAAACATATACAGGCAGGATGTCACACACATTTACACACACAGAAATCCCATAAAACACAAAATCAGAAACCGTAATAAAAAAGCAAAAGATCTTTAAGGTTCAAAAATGCCCAGACAAATTTTATGTCGGCCATCTACTGCTGGGCATGGGGTCAGCCCTGTGGTGTGGTTAATTACAGTCTGATAGCACCAGTAAGTTCTG
Organism: Microtus oregoni; assembly: GCF_018167655.1. Classification (NCBI taxonomy): domain Eukaryota; kingdom Metazoa; phylum Chordata; class Mammalia; order Rodentia; family Cricetidae; genus Microtus; species Microtus oregoni. The sequence goes on from NW_024543071.1 coordinate 20,119,784, forward strand.
ATATTCTAGGAGAAAGGAAATTCTGTTTCTTGCCTAGTGACAGCTGTTTGAGATCTGTAACACTCGTTCTAATGTGAGCCCTGCACAATGTGTGTATGTGTTGAAATGCTACATGGACCCCATAAATATGTCCAACCTTATGTGTCAATTGAAATAAAAATACAACTGATGCAAAAATTGAACATGTTTATAGGCCACCATCTATATACAAAGATATATTAAGAGTAAATATAAGGTCACGGCTGGCCTCAGTTTTACAAACTGACGCTTCTGTGCATTAGCTATGAAAGCCTCAATGGAATGTTACTAGCAGAGATTGGGATTAAGAGGGGCCATGCTTAGAATTGTTCCCATAGGACCTTCCACAGCACCATTCATACAGACACATGGACTACACGGATCTGCTCTTACAGAACTGCACAGATGAGATGCTTCTTACTTGCTCCCCTTTTCCAGCCTCCAAGCCTATAGATGCCGCTGATCTTCTACTGCCTCCACAACTTTCCCTTTCCCACAATGCTATGTGTACAGCTAGAATCAGATAGCACACAAACTTTCTTCATTGGCCTCTTCACTTGTTGTATGTTTTAATTTAAAATAATCAGAGGCCACACTCCATCACGAAGTCAGGGCAGGAACTCAAAAAAGGAGCACAGGAGCAGGAACTAAATCAGAAGTCATGGAGGATTCATTCTTAGTGGCTTGCTCCTCATGGCTTGCTTACCCTGCTTTCTTATAGTACCCAGGACTATTTACCACAGTGATTTGGGCCTCCCACAACAATTATCAATCCAGAAAATACCAATGAAAGACCCTCAGAGAGGACCTTTCCTCTCTGATGAAGACCCCAGAACCAGGACACTCTGAGACCAGGCCACAGGATGCAATTAGCAAGAGGTTTATTGAGTAAACACAGGTACCTGCGGTCAGCAAGTCTTTCGGAGGACTTGTGCGCCTGCAGACTGGGGGGAGGTCTTTTTATAGGGAAGAGCAAAAAGCAAGTTTACAGAAGCAAAAGCATGGTTATCGGTTGACCGGAATGAGGCGGGGGCATGAATGGTTTCCTCTCTCAGCATGGATGCCTGGCAACAGTCATCCTGTTCCTATCTTATAGCTAACCTGCTTTGTTGATATCCTATCTTATTGACATCTTGCCTTGCAGTCTTCCTATCTCTATCTCCTGCTCTCTCAGGCACATGGGATGTTCTTATGGGAGCAGGCTGGCTGCTGATCCGGAGAGTTTTTTTTTTTTTAAAGCAAACAGGACGTTCCCCCGGGAGCATGCTAGCTGCGGGTTTTGAGGAGGGGGTCTGTAGGGTCTTTCACCCTCACAGGCTTGCCCACAGACCAACATGGTGGGGACATTTTCTGAGGTTCCCTTTTCCCAGATGACTCTAGCTTGCTTCGTGTCCTAAAGCTATTTGGCTCACCAGGCAAGTACTCTGCTATTGAGTTACATTCCCACACCTGGAATTCTTTATCCAGTGACAGGTATGTAACATTGTATATCCAAAGCCCTACCACCAAATGGCATCTTCAGCTTCAGTCATTCAAGTCACAGTGCCCAACATCACTATTTCTGCTAGTGACCTCTAGAATACCTACTAGGAAAGCAAAGCTGCCCTGGGGGTGGATTAAACTCCAAATAGGACCAGTGCCTTTTGTTAATGAAGGTAAAATTGTATTGCAAAAATCAGCCTTGATGTTAATATTTTGTTTGTGGTCTTTTTTTTATAGACAGCTTCAAAAGATGGTCCATGATATTAAGAACAATGAAGGTGGAATAATGGACAAAATAAAAAAGTAAGTTGGTCTCTATTATTTATATGAAAGAAGTCAGTCTGTGCTGAATGAAGAACAAAGCTCTCTGTCATTGAGTGAGGACCATGTCGCCTGTCACCTTTTTACTAGGGCCAGGAAGCCATGGTGGTTAGTCCACATCCTGGAAACAGGAAAATAAGTGAACTAGGGCTCGGGGATCTAGAATTTTCCAACTCTGTGAAGAGGTGTGCTGGGCCCGCCCAAGGCACCCAGCAGGAAAACTACTTGGACAACCACGGATGATCCTGGAGAAGCCAGCAAGAACTCAAGGAGACACAACTGGCTTCTCTTGTTCAGCCTTGTCTAGGTGCTGCCGAGGCAAGCAGGCCTTGCTTTTTTGTGACATCATATAGCTGGGATACATTCTGATCCCTGATTTCTGCTTTTTAAATTGTTACCTTAAAATCACATTTCAGTGAACTCTGGACAAAGCGGAGCCAGAATCCTGGTTTTCATGTGCATCAAAATCCCTTACATTAATTAAATAAAGAAAAGACAACAGAAGTTATGCTGGGTGCCCTGGCACACAACTGAAATCTCAACGGTTGGAGAATTTAAATCAATCTTAAAGAGCTTACAGGGCCCTAGCATGCGTAAGACCCCGGATTCAATCTACAAACACACACCACCCCCACCACACACACACACACACACACACACACACACACACACACCACAGAAATTGTACATGCTTCTTACATTTACCACTTAAAATCTAAGTCAAGATGAAAAGAGAAATAGCATTTTGTTTTGTCTTTTGAGATAGGGTTTCACCGTGTAGCCCTGGGTGACTTTGATTTGCTATATAGACACAGCTGGCCTCGAACTCACAGAGAGATACCTGGTTTTGCCTCCTTAGTGAGGGCTAGGATTAAAGGCATACACTATCACTATATGCTTTGTGTTTAGTCTTTAAATTTACTTTTTTATTAATGTAATACAGATTCACCATGGGAAAAAAGTCAAAGAATTTGAAACTTATCAGGAATCCTCACTTCCTCATATTCTCCCCCTCTAACCCATTCTCCCAGAACAGGCATCGTCCTGGGTGAGTCGCCATGCATGTACGCCTGTGTGTGCTTTCACAGGCGTGCGTACCCCAGTACTACCTGTGCCCCCCACAGTTTTCACCTTGAGTAGCACCATGCTTCATATACCATTTTCCCTGCTTGTGGTACTGGTTTTACCACGGACCTCTTTATTAGTATGTAAAAATAAACCATATTTTTTGGGAAGGGTTGGCTAGTAGTCTATTGTAATAAAAATATAATTAAAGAAACTGACTATATACTGGTGGGTGTGTTAAAGGGGAGGATGTTAGTTCTAACTGGTAATGATTCTTTGGAGGGATGGTTTCATATCAGTCAAAATTCTCCAGCTATTCCTTTCCATGTAGCTGTTACTCCAGTGAGGCTGCTTTCAGACTTCACGTGCTCCATTAATCCAAATTCCCAAAGTAAAATTTCTCAGTGGAAGTTAAAGTTTTATCACCATTATTAAATCCCCCTCCTCCAATTTTGTGCCAACAGCAGCATGAGGCAGTCCGTTTCCCTGTGTCTATAGAACAAAGTATTCATTTTTGTTCATTTTGGGTGGGGTTTCTAGAATCCTCGGCACACACGGGGATTGGCGGGTAGTGACCATGGCCCTCCATGAGGGGTAGGGGTCCTCTCGTAGAGGAGGACAGTCTACCTTCAGGCTTTGTCCAGGGGCTGGCAGAAGTGTGAGTTCATTTCTGTTTATCTTTTCTACTAGTCGCTGTCAGAGTCACTAGCAACTGTGGGTTGCCCCAGATTTGCCAGGTTTTCAACTCCATTGTTCTCGATGGAGTGAGGTTTATCTCCCATGTTCAGACATACGCCAGCAGCCACAGAGCAGAGATGTTCCCGACAGTTTCTATTTCAGACATTCTGCCTGCTGACCCTAGAGCACTTCTCCGTGTGTGTGTGTGTGTGTGTGTGTGTGTGTGTGTGTGTTACATGCACACAGAAGCCAGACCCGGATGTTGGGTGTCCACTTGTATTATTCTCCATGTTATTTTCTTGATAAGGTGTGTCACTGAACTGAAAACTCACCGACCGCTTCTGCGAGGCTGGCTGACCAGAAAGCACTCAAGATATGCCTATCTCTGTTCCCGAGTGCTGTGGTTGGAGAGATGCACAGCCATGCTGGCTTCTCCTGTAGGTGACGGATTCGAATTCAGCCTCTCACGTTTACCCGCCCCCGGCATCTTTCTGGTCCCAGAGTGTTTGTCTTGACAAGCCATGCTTCTTAGTCTGGAAAGTAACAGTTTCTCCCTTGAGAGGAGGAAGCACGGTCGAGCACACTGGGTTCTCTACCACAAAGACTGAATGGAGTTCTCATGGGCCATGGGCCGCATGTGCAGAGGCCTGTGAATACTGGGTTTGGTGTGTAGTTGGTGTGTAGTTGACAGATACTTATTACTTTGAGAATTCACCTTTTATTCCTGGCTTGTGGTCAGCGCCTCTCTCTCCCTGTATTGCATGTACATATCTTTGTGGGTGAGCACACATATGCATGTCTGTGTGGAGACTGCTGGAGTCCCACATTCCTTTACTGTGGTCCACCTTGGCTTTCTGAGCCTGGATCTCTCACTGTACCGCAGCTCACCAGCTCAGCTGGACCGATTGCCAGCCAACTCCCCGGATCCTCCTGTGTCTGGCCCCCACTACTGGATTCATAGGCAGGCTCCGCCATGCCCAGCTGTTTTGTGGGTGTGTCTGGGGACCCAAACTCGGGTCCTCACATTTGAGCAGCCAGCACTTACTGACTACTCCCCCGTGTTGCAGAGCCACCCTGGAGTTTGTCCTCTGTTCTGAGATGAGCTGAGCGTTTAAACGTTTGCTCTTGTGAGTAGAGGATGACAGTGGGTAGGAGTTGGCCTGGGTGTCTTGAAATGCTGTCCCTGGACACCAGGCCCCCTTTTGTTCTGTTGCTCTCCCATGCAGTCCCTTTAACAATCTCTTTCTATACTTCACCATAAGTTTATTTTGATGAGAATTGTTAGCTTATGATGAGAACGGGATGCAAATATAAATAGGAGAGCTTATGATGGAAAGGGTAGGATTTCTATACAAAACCAAATATTGCTATTTTGTATTACATATATGTTGTTGTTATTGTTATATATCTCTACAATTTTGGTTTGTAAGGGGTTTGTGTATTTCTAAAATAAAATATAAATTCTTATGTTGGTTTTAAAATAAATAAATATATATAATTATATATACTGATTCTATAAAAGGAAATAATATTTTAGTTATTAAAGGCTACTGGATATAAGTTTTATCTATATGTATTTAAATTTCATTAATTTAATAAGGATATCACTCTTAAGTAAAATGGGCAATTATTATTAATTAGTAATTTACTTTAAACCTTTCACCTTGAGATGATGCTTACCTAATTGTTATGTTTTTTCCCCCTAATTCTGGGGATTGAACCTAGGACCTTACACCTGCACGGACAGTGCTCTAACCCGAAGCCATAGCCTAGGTCTTGTATGTCATGTTTTTAAGTGGTACAAAATAATTTTTGTTCAAGCTATGAGCAAAGTACTTGATATTGATGATTCTGCCCCCCCCCCCATTTTTTTTAAAAAAAAAAGCATGTGTGCACTGGGCAGTGGTAGCACATACCTTTAATCCCAGCACTCAGGAGGCAGAGGCAGAAGGACCTTTGTGAGTTCAAGGCCAGCCTGATTCTACAAAGTGAGTTCTAGGACAGCCAGAGTTAAACAGTGAAACCCTGTATCAAGAAAAAAAAGAGTATTTGTGAACCATTAAAATACAGGTCATCTTCTCTTACTTTCCCAACAGCCAATGAGCATTGCCCTTCCTCCAATCATTGAGTGCCGTGTTGACTGGTCTTTGGGTTTCACAGAGCTCTTCTATGGCTCAGCCTGGCTTGGGGCCAAGTCATAAGCTCCTGGTGCACTGTGGAGAACACTGGCTTTGTTAGATTACAATACACTGTGAGGGGCCCAGAAGATATTCTGGTAGCTATCTATCTCTTATTTCTGTGTTGGCTTGGGCTGTGAGCTTTGACATCAGTTGTCCTGCCCACTGACCCTTGTTCTATTGGTTCTCGTCTACAGGCTAAAAGTCAAAGGACCTCCCAGTGTTCCTCGAAGGGACTATGCATTAGGTAAGAGTATTTCTGAAATACGTTAGCTGGCTTTTGTCTAATGCTCCTATTTATTCCTTGGAGAAGAAAATAAGTTGTACTTACTTGAAAACAAAGGATGCTCAGCCTGATTTTAAGAATGACCATATCAGTGAGGCCTTTGACTGCTGTGCTCAGTGAAAATGTACTCCACCCACCCATCCACCTACCCCATTCACCCACCCATCCACCTACCCCATCCACCCACCCATCCACTTACCCCATCCACTCATCTATCCATCTACATACACACCCATCCACCTATCCATCTATCTACCCATCCATACATCTATCCATCTATCTCTCATCCATCCACCCATTCACTTATCCATCTACCTACCCACCCATCCACCTATCCATCCACCTACCCACCCATCCTATTTATCTACCTACCCATCTACCTATCTATCCATCTACCTACCCACCCATTCACCTATCCATCTACCTACCCATCCACCCATCTATCCATCTACCTACCCACCCATTTGTCACACACATCCCAAGTGCCTGGCACATACAAGATATTAAGTAGAAGTGCTATACTTACAAGTGAAATATAGTTTACGCTGCTGCGAAATTGATAGCCGCAAAGGGAGGACAGCTGATGTTAGAAAGATCTACAATTTCATGTAGTAGGAAAGCAAAGTCCTGTGCAGCACATGGCAGCGGGGACTAATCTATCCTGCATAAAAGCTTTTTAAGGAACCAGAGAGATGGCTCAGTCAACAAAGTGCTTGATATGCAAGCATGAAAACCTAAATTTGACCCCCAAAAACTATACAAAAAACTGGCCATGAGCCAGGCCATGGTGGCACATGCCTTTAATCCTAGCACTCGGGAGGCAGAGCCAGGTGGGTCTCTCTGTAAGCTCAAAGCCAGCCTGGTCTACAGAGTGAGTTCTAGGACAGCCAAGGCTATACAGAGAAACCCTGTTGTTTTGAGAACAAAACAAAATACCTGTGCATGGTAACATTCACTTGAGGTCCCAGTGGTGGGGAGATGGAGACTGGCCAATCCCTAGGTCTTGCTGGGTAACCATTCCCAGTGAGAGACTCTGTCAAAAGAGGGGGAGGGATCCTGAGAAATGAAGATCAAGATCAGTCTCTGAGCTCCACATATACCCGCACATACACAGCTCCATTTCAACGAGAATAAACTTAGGCCACAAAAAGATTAATCTTGAGATTGGTAGACTTATAGCAATGGTAATCAAAAACAAATATCCAACATCTTTGTCTAGAATAGACAGAACCCCACACTGTCAAGCATTCAGCAAAGTTCAGACAGAGAGCCATGGATTCCTGTGCAACATGGATCTAAGAAATGGGGATTTTTGTCCAGGAATTTAAAAATCTACCTAATTCATAAGTCGAGGAAACCTGTTCCCAAGCATCGAAGTGTGAACAAATCGTCCTTCTCTCCAAAGATGGATAAAGGGAACAGCTCTGACCTTTTCAGTATCCAAACAGGGATGACAGGAAAATCACAGGAAGATTGAATCCTTTTGCTTAAGAGGAGTTCTAGAGGTGATTCAGTCCAACATCGAATCTGGACTTCCCTCCACCCCCACCAGTAGTTCCTTCACAAATGAGGCCACCTCCCATGATGGTTTCCAAAGCCCATCTGATTCCCAAGGGACGGGCAGCCCTGACTGGATGTAGGGCTCTGCTCTGCCTCCTAATGGCCACTCTGTACAAATTTTGCCATTGCAAAGACATCAAAGCAGACAATGCAGAAATGATGTCACTTTGACTGTTTATTCTATAAAACAAACATCTCCAGGTGCCTCGGCTTTAACCCACTCAACAAATATGCCACAAGTTTGTCCTGTGTGGCACTGGGTAAAAGGCCTGTCATACAAACGTGAGGACCTGAGTTTAGATCCCCAGAAACTACATCAGGCTGAGTGCCTGCTTAGCAGCTGAAATCCCAGCTCCTGTGGCAGGATGGAAGACAGAATCAGGAGAATTCCCAGAAGTCTGTGGGCCAACTAGCTTAGCATACACAGAAATGATCAAGAGACCGCGTCTCAAACAAGGCAAGGCCAAGAATGACATCCAAGATTGCCCTTACACACGTCTGCATTCATGCACATGAAAACACACATTTTAAAAATACTTTCCCAAACATGATGGCTGCTATAAAAAAAATAGGAAGAAACTGGCAGGGTGCAGTAGCAAAGAATCACGGCAGGTGGGGGACAACTTAGGTAGACTGAGAAAGTCCCTCTGAGAAGGTGACATCTGATTCAAGTGCTAGGGGACAGACGTGCAAGCTTATCTGTCCCCTGGGGATGAACTAGCAGCATTGGAAATGACAGACTTAGATGCTGTACCTCGGAGTCAGGTCTCAGAAGGCTAACCAACTACAGGAGGGACTCTCTCCTCACTGCGGCTTGCTCACTCCTTCCCCATGGCCTTCCCCTTCTCTGTTTTCTTCTTTGGTGAAAGGCGGAGAACACCTGCCATATTCTCATCCCTTTGCCTAAGTTGCATGCCATGGGGTTCATTGTCAGTTCCTGCTCTTCCTTGTCCTCTGCAGGAGGAATGAATCTTCCTCTAAATCCCACTGATTCCAGCCTTCAAGTATCTTTCCTGCCTGTTGCCATGGATACAGCTCAGCCCCTTCATCATCTCTTGTCCTTGGACAGAGCTTCTAAGTGGCCCTCAACGTCTCATTCCATTCCTAACTCTCATCCTCCCTCAGAGAAGTGAACCCTAACACAGCTCTCTATCTCACGGCCCCACTAGATTCGTGATGGCTCAGAGTGCAGTCACAGGTCACGGGGTCCAGTGACAAGGTCCTCTCACATCTAGCCCTAACTGGCCATGTAACTATGAACATCGCCCTTCATTTCATCTTGTCATTGGAGGAATGGAGATCAGCGAGATTTTGGACCCGGGGTCTTGATGCTGCAGCAAGCCACTCTGACATTCCCTGGTTTTAGGAATGCGTGTCTTCCATCTAGTGGACCTCCAAAAATCTTCTCTGACCTCAAACACCTGACCTCTTCCTGAAACGCTCTATTTAGTCTTTTCTTATACAGTGTTGGGGCTCAAAGTCAGGGACCTCATATATTGTAGGCAAGTACTCAACCACCAAACTACAGCCCTAGCCCCTCCCCTCCATGTAGCCTTGATAGCAGTAAAGCAGCATCTCTTGGAACACAGGAGTGTGGCTTGCTCCGTGGTCTGATCCCTAGTAGAGTGACAGCAGTCAGCTGGGAGCTTGTTAGACATACATAACCTCAGCCTTGCCACACAGCTGCTGAGTCAGAATTAGCACGAATTCCCACATATGAAAGCGAAACAACCCTGCTTTAAACCCGATCCGTCCTAGTTCCTGATCTTAGAAATCAGTCCTGTGCACTTGGCCAGCAAACAGGGCCTGCTCCCACCCCTGCTCTTCCTCTCACTCCTTGGAAGCTGTCCTTTGGGCAAAACTAACATCAACACTTGCAGTGTCCTTTCTTGTCCTGCCCTCCCCCACCCCTAGCTGCTCCTGTCCCAGGGACATTTCCAGCTGCTCCCCTGTGTCTTGGGGTTCCCACACAACTGCCTGCACTGACTCAGAAATTAGCCCCGAAGCTCTCAATGCAGGGAGTGTCCAAGGAACTCAAAGGTTACATAAAGAGACAGAGACAGGCAGACAGACAGACACGTAGACAGACATGGTGGGTGGGGGGATTTGTCTTAGTTCTGCAGATAAAGAACACCTCCAAGGGAAGGGCCTCGGGTTTTAGGGGTCACTGCGGAAATCCTCAGGTCACTCCACAAACCCCCGAGGGATCAGATCTGAACGAGGCTTCTGTACTTGCAGCCTCTACCCCTCATCTTCAGGGACTCTCAGGAGACACCGCCACCTACCCACAGAGGTTTGCCTAGTAAAACCCTGTCCCCACTGATGTCATGCAGAGAGGGGACTGACCAATTGTGAAAAAGTAGAAGTTCCCTAAAAGAATGAAACTAGTGTTTCCCTGTGATCCAGCAACCAGACCACAGGATGAATGGCCAAAGAGAAGGCAATCATATACCAAAGGAACATCTGCGCTCCTGTGTTCACTAACAACATCTGCGCTCCTGTGTTCACTTCTGAGCCAAGGCAGGGAGACAGCCTGACTCCATGCTCATGAGTGGATAAGGAACACGTGGTGCCCACAGAGAATGCAATACTATTCAGTCGTTATGAGAATGGAATCCTGTCATTTGTAGCCCGGGTGGAGTTGGAAGGTCACTATGCCAAGTGAAGTAAGCCAGACTCAGAAAGACAAGTCCAGCACATTCTCATGCTGCCTGTGAAAGCTCTCACGGCAGCTCTCCCAGAACCGAACTGACCCAAGACACCGACCACCAGGGTAGTGGTTACCTGAAGCTGATAAGGGTGTGGTGGGGGAGGCTGGGTAATGGGTCCAGTGGGAGCATGAAATTCTGGGGTGCTACCTCACAGGTGACTATAGAGAACAATGTACTACTAATTCCAATAACTAAAGAGAGATGCCGAAAGTCCCATGTGAAGAGACGGGGGTGTTTACCCTGCCTTAAACAGGATACAATGGATTTGCGTATTGAAATATTGAAAGACCACACATTAATCTATTGAGCTGGATACTTTTATGTTTTTATATATCAATTAAAATAACTTTTATTTAAAAAGATAATTCATCTAGGGCTAGCGAGATGGCCCAGTAGATACAAGTGCTCGCTGTGAAAAACAAAAGAACCTGAATTCGAATCCTGGATATTCACCTAAAGGCTGCGTATAGCTGTGTGCGCCTGACCAGCCTGCCTACTGAAGCAGTGAGCACCAGGTCCACTGAAAGACCCTGTCTTAACAAGCAGGGTGAAGATGAAGACCTGATGGCTGCCTCTGGCATCCACATGTGTACATAGGCATACATACCCTAATAGGCAGCGATTAAATAATATTATATGTTTAAAAGGAATGAAGGAGAGGACCATGGAGAGAAAGGCTCTCGGGTCCACCCTGCCACAGAAGCCCAGAGTCTACACAGCCACCCTTGGTCCTGGAGAAATGAGCTCTGACACTCCTGTGCACTGTCCCGCTGTCCTGAGTGGAGCCAGCATCCCTTGCTGCTCCATGTCTCTGCTTGCCTTCACCCTGGTGGAATGGGCAGAACTGCCGTAGAGAGGGCACTGTAGTCGGTGTCTGGGGGTCCGCACGGAACCAAGAATAGAGAGACACGACTTGGGCTCACGGTGTTTTCAAAACTTGGAAAGTACTGGAAGACCGTTCAGTCTAAGCTTCCAAGATAAGTAGAGCCAGAAAGGCAAAAGACTGTCCAAAGTTATACAGCAAGGCCATGACCGAGCCTCGATATGGGCCCCATGACAACCCTGTGGAGGGGTGAATGCATAGACGGCAGAGGGAGCTCTTGAGGCATTCAGTGATGAGACTAAAAGCCCCTCTCGGTGCCAGCTTTCCCCAGCCCCTTCCTCAGGTCCCACACTAAATCCTGACCCTGCCAGTTTCCAGCGCTGCTCTCTGGAGTTTTTTGTCAGCTTGACAGAAGCTAGAATTACTGGGAAGAAGGAGCCTGTATTGAGGAATTAGCTCCATCACATTGGACTATGAGCGTGTCTGGGGGTCATTGTTTTGATTGCTTGATTGATGTAGGAGGATAAGGCTACTGTAGGTAGAGAGAGAGAGAGAATAAGGTGGGGGGGGGGGGAGCAAAGAGAGTGGAGATCTGAGGTGAGAGGGGCCAGGATAGGGGCTTTGAAATGTATAACAAGTACTTGTGAGTAGGGATTGTAGGAGCCTGGAACACAGCCACAAAGTGCGTGTCCTTGGAGATTCAAAGGTAAGGGAAATGACCCCTTTTAGCAAATGGGAGCCAGTTTCACAAGTTCTTGAGGAATGCCGGCTTGTAACCATCAGAAATCCTCCTATTGTTTAGTTTGAGCTGGGCCTAGACTCAAGTTTGAACTGAGTTAGTGGGCCTGCCCTTTTGGAGGAGAATGGGGGGACTACCCCTTAGACCTGATAGTCATGGAGTTTATTTAAAAAAAGGCAAGTATAATATTCCGGTAACGTCCCTTGACAAAGGCGGGCAGGCCTAGGTAAAGGTGACCTGTTGCTCTGCTACTGCGAGATTCTCTTTATGCCTTGGGATTTAAGCTTTCTGAGGAGATCAAAAGCAAATGACGATATGACTACAATTACGGTTCAAGGCCAGAAGACTCACGGGAGACAGGCAGCATCGGTGCTGGGGGGGGGGGGGGGATCAGCTAGAGATGCCCAGCTGAATGCATGCTTTTTGCTCTCTGTCCCTCGTCTGTTACAGATAGCCCTACAGACGGAGAGGAGCGGTGGTCAGATGACTTTGTAAGTATCTGCTCCCGTGATCTGGCTGTGTGTGTGTGTGTGGGGGGGGGGTGCCAACTTCCTGGGGAGACCTCCCAAGTGCTTTGTTTCCAAATGCTGATGGCTAGCTAAACATCACAGGGAGAGGGACACCAAAGGCTGACTTGACCAAAAAAAAAAAAAAATCAGCCTAACGAAAAAACAGGAAGCTAGCCCTAGCGACACTGGCCAGTGCTACATCAGAATGAACTGTCAATCTTCTCCCAGTGGCTCCGCAGTCCGCACCTGTTGGGAGCTGAGTCTTGCCGACTAGGTATACTAAAGTTTTCTTCAGCACCCTTGTGTCCTTCCACTGTTAGCACGCTCTGATCTGATGTGTAAGGGATCCTACATAGGCCACACCTCCACCTCACACATAAGGAAACAGAGGTCTCAAGGACAGAGTTGGCTCAGCTACTGTCCCTCGAGGGGATGAGGACCCACGATGCAGATATCCAGGCCAGTGCCCAGAATCAAATCTGTGTTCACCACCTGGAGTGGATGTGGTCTTTGACGACAGCAGTTCCTCCTCCTTTAACCGCAGAAAAAGAAAAGAAAAATAAGGGGAAGAGTGACCTCACTGTGAATCACTTGGGCATAAAGTTCCTCCGAGAACCCAGTGTAGCAGAAAACAGTGTCAAGGCTGCGCCCCCTGCTGGCGACAGCGCAAGATCACATCTGCTGTAAAGGAGGGCAAAGAAAGACAGCTGGCTGTACTAAGAATTTGAAAGAGCGAGGATGGATATATGTGAGGGTTTGGAGGGAGGAAAGGGGAAGGGAAAATAGTGTAATTATAAGAAGTAATTTTTAAAAGGAGAGCGTAGGGCACAAAACAAAAACAAAAAAAGAAAAGAGAAAAGAAAACCAGACTTTGGAAGCACCCCAAAGTCAAACAGCCAAGATGAATAAAGATTGGGCAAATGCCCCTGGCCGTTATTTTTACTTCAGTAGGTCTCCACTTCAGATAGTATGAAATGCAAGCTGTTCCTAGAGCCCTTAGATCAGGCAAAGGAACCCCGTTAGAACATCAGAGGGGAAAGGAGACAAGGGTCCCGTCTTTGCCCTGGAGAGTCCTGTGCGGCTCCTGTGTAGTAGTGGCGGAGTTGTGTGGAGCAGGCGGATGCGAACAGTCTCCCCCGGCCTCCGCTTCCTATCTTCCGCCTCAGGAACTGCTCCTGCCTCCTAAGGCAGGAACTGGACACCTGGTGGCATCTGCAGGGATACCAAGCATGGTGCTTACCTTTGCAGGACAGCGACTATGAAAATCCAGACGAACATTCGGACTCTGAGATGTACGTGATGCCCGCGGAGGAGACGGGCGACGATTCCTATGAGCCACCACCTGCTGAGCAGCAGACAAGGGTGGTTCATCCAGCCCTGCCCTTCACCAGGGGCGAATACGTAGGTGAGGCCAATGTGGAGGCTGGGACCACAGGGAGAGGAGGTGGGCAAATCTAGCTGCTGCCTGAGGGTCCCCTGGCATTCTCTACTCTCACTTCCAAGTGGCAGCCCGGGAGCTGGTAGGTGTAGGGGAACAATGTTATGGCCTTTTCATTTTATGGGGAGCGTTTTTCCCCCCAGATTGGGAGCACTAAACAGGTTCCCTGTACTGATAAAGAAGTGTACCCTGGCCGGGCGGTGGCGGTGCACACCTTTAATCCCAGAATTTGGGAGACAGAGGCAGGTGAATCCCTGTGAGTTTGAGGCCAGCCTGGTCTACAAGAGCTAGTTCCAGGACAGCTAGGACTGTTACACAAGGAAATCCTGTCTCCAAAAACCAAAAAAAAAAAAAAAAAAAAAGTGTACCCTAAAAGCCACCCTCCCTTGCTTTTGTAGCTTCATGGAAAATCAACCCGGGCATTAATCTTCTTTCTCCGGGGAACTCCTTCATCCAAGGCTCTGAAACTTCTGAGAAGCCCAAACAGAATAACAATGTGCTTCAACAACCTGAGTGTCCACTAATGTCCCCTCTACTCTGGTGCCAGACGGCTTTATACACAGGCCATTTAGACTGTGGATATCTGAAGGGGGATGGGGGTGCCAGTGAGCCCTGGGCCTGGACTCTTTCTCTTAGGTCCGGTGGACACAGCACAAGTCTGGCTTTGAGGCATGCCTCTTGTGATTCAGGAAACCTGGTGTGGGAGCACAGGCCCACAATCCTAGCTTGGGGGTAGGGATGAGGAAGGAGTCCAAGTTTCCATGTTGGGCAACATAGCAAGACCCTGTCTCAAATTTTAAAATAGTTTAAAAACAAACATAAATAAAACAACAACAGCAAAAAGCTGGCTGGTGGTGTGGGTTGGTGGTAGCGTTCTTTGGTAGCTTGTGTAAGGAAGGCATCAGGGGGAATAGGAAAATCACTCCTGTTCTCACCACAGCAGATGACTAGGTTTCTGGGGGTGGGGGGGATCGAGTGTGTCCACAAGGAGCACGGAGATGCAAGTATGCAGCAAGATCATCTCTACAGTCGTCAGCAGCCTCCCCAGAGGCTGCAGGTGCTGCTGGAGCTGCATTCCACGGTGAAGCTGTTAGGCCCTTCCTGAAGCCTCAGACCATGCTCAGTCCCGAGCATTTAGCAGTGAGCAAGGCAGCATACCCTTGCTATGTTCTATAGGTTACAGGGCAATGCTTTAGAGCCATGGCTTCTTAGCCCTGCCAGTCTTGAGGAAGAAGGATAAAGCTTCACTGTGTTGAGGAAGGAGAGACACAGGGAGCGAGCTAACTGTGTCACGGTTATATAAGTGGCAGAGCTTGGATGTGAGCTGGACCTCTCAGCTTCCACACTGGCATGCCCCAAGCCCTGCCCCACTCACTGCCGGATGGATGTGGCAAGTGACTTTGTTCACTCACTGTGATGATCCCAAGAGGGAAGAGGATGTAGAAGGTGCACAGGGCAAGCCAGAAGCCACAACTCAGTTCTTCAAAGCCTGCCTTCTGTGTTTTGCTACTTCTTGTGGGTTTTAAGCATCACATTCAGAATTCTATAAAAACTCCAAGAGCTACAAATAAAACTGGCAATGACAGGCTCCACAAAGCTGATGCCCTGGTGTATGAGCACAGTAAACATGACCTTGGCCACTTACTTCTGATGCATGCTGAAAGCAAGAATGGGCCACAGTGTCAGGGCATGACAGGCAAGGTAATGTCCCAGGAGGAAGCAGGAAACCCAGCAGCCTGCTGTAAGCCAGTGTATTGAAGGATGCCAGGGCATCCCAACGCTACGAACTTCTGGAACTATGTCAATCCAATCCAATAAGAACTCAGCTCACAGCTGTTTTCCTTATTTCTAGGATAGCTCAAAGGTGGATAGCATGATCTTCTGTTCATAGTGTGATCTTCTACTCTAAAAGGAGCAAGGAAGTGCCAGAGAAACTGTAACTGGTCCAAACAGGCACAGTTAGTCGATGGCAGAGCAGAAGGAACCCAGATCTGTCTGGCTTCAGAGCCTGGGATCTCAAATACCTGCTGAAAGGGACAATTCTGGACAAAGCAGGGTCACCTGGCTTCTCTAGGAGTGAGGAAAGGAATTCCTCCAAATAACTTGGGGATCCCTTGGGAATCCCAAGGAACTTAAAAAACCCATCATAATAGACTTTATCCAGAAGTCCAGAGTTAGGTCCATAATGGAGCCACTTTTAAAGTCCTGAAGGTGTTCTAGTATGTAAATACAAGTGAGAACCACGTTCCTTGCTTCCTCTTGCTGCTTCCACCCACTGGGCTTAGCAGAATGTGGAACTCTCAGTTCTCCAGAGCATGTAGGCTTTTATCACTCCCCCGGGAATGTGGTCTTAAGGACCTTCTGCTAGTTAGCATCTAGGTAAACAGATAGATGGACAGACGGTGGGAGCTTCAGTCTACCTGTCCTGTTCACTTGGTTTCTTTAAGGACACCACCACACTGTAGTCACAGACATGCCTTTGGCTGTGTGTTTCCTAGAACCTCACGGTATCCATACGACGAATGACCTAAAGCCTCTTTTGTGTTCTTTTATGTTTGTTCAAGACAATCGATCCAGCCAGCGGCACTCTCCACCTTTCAGCAAGTCACTCCCCAGCAAGCCTAGCTGGCCTCCAACGAAAACGAGGCTGACCTCCACTCTGCCCTCTCCCACCGCCCTCCAGAAGCCTCAGATCCCCCCCAAGCCCAAAGACCTCCTTGAGGATGAGGTAAAGTAAGCCTGCTCAAAGGGGCGCCCGGGGGGCGGGGGGGAGCTGGAGGGGCCAGAAGAGTAGGCCTGAAGCAGCCTCCCTTCCTCCAAGCCCTACTGTCTCTCTGTCCATCCAATCCCTCAAGGCGACACTTGCGTTCTCTCAAATTGGCAATATGACCCATTTTAATCATCACAGCTTTCCAAGAAGCGTGATGTTGTCCTGCATCTGTGCCCCTCCTACAGCCCCCACCATGCCTCTCAGAGCTCTTGCTCCCCCACTGCCCCTCCCCTCGGGGAATCCGGGGACTCACCTCATCAGCTTCAATGCCTGCTTCTTGAGAGTCTTTCTCCTCTTGGGATTGTTACCTTTTGAAAGTGACCCAGTGAACTAGCCAGCCTGTGTAACGATAGCTGCCTGCACCTAGTGGCCCTGGCTCCCAGGGCCTTTGCATTTTAAAGAGAAAGACGGCCCTCAGGCAGGGCACAGCCATTAAGATACTCCTACAGGAGGACCCTAAAGACAACTCTGAGCCACCAGAATCTTACTGAAGCTGCTCTAAGAAATCACTTGTTTTGAGATGCCTGCCGGTGATAGAAGCTGTGGCTTGGGGAACCTGTTGAGGAATGGCCTTTATCTGCATCCTAATATAATTTCCCATCAGGAGACAGAAAAGAGAGGCTTTTAAGGCACAGTTGAGACAGCTTCTAGGTTTAAGTCCCTTCTGATCCTGTCAGCTTTATGATTTTGGGCTAGCTGCCCAACATCTCTGAGACTGTGGTTTTTCCTCCCTTATTATCTTTATATTTATTTAATAAGTATATAGATAAATAGAGATATAAATGTATTTCTAACACACACACACACACACACACACACACAGACACACAGTGTTCCTATCATATTCTAGGCTTTTTACAAAGCCAGTTTCCTAGTCTCTCCTGAGGACTGGAGGTGGCAGTAGCCAGCACTGAGTAGAGCTGCTGAGCCTCATGGTAGCTGGGCTCAGCGGTGAATGAATCCTGGTCCCTTTTTCCTTTGCCATGGACTCAGCACTCCTACAGCATATACACACTTCGTCCTGAAAGGCTCCTCAACCCTGTCACCTCTACACACTCAGTGCCCCTAGCAGAGAGTAGCAGACTTGGGGGGCGGGGGGGTGGTCTCTCAATCCACAGTCTGTCAGTCAGAGAGGTGATCCTGTCTCTTTAAGGAGGGCAGAGGTGACAGGGAGCAGGAGAGCAGAGTAGAAGAGGGTGAGGAACCAACCAGGAAGACTCTCTGTGAATTTAGACACAGAAGCAAAGGGATGCCATGGGCTGTGACAGGGTCTCCATTTCTGTGATGAGGTGGGAGGGAACTAAGGGCAGAGAGGCAGAGTTCTGCACACAGAGTCCTGCAGAGGTGGCTCAGGGCAGCCTGCACCAGTGGGAGAGAAGTGTAGAGGAGGCTGTGTTCTCCAAGGAGCAGATGGGAGGATGAGATTTTCAAAAGGTTACAGCCAAAGCCAGGGACTAGGTGATAGTTCAGTTGGTGAAGCTTTTGCATTGCAAGGAGAAAGACCAAAGTTCAGTTCCCACAGAACCCACATTAAAAAGCCATGGGTAATGAGGCTCACCTGTAATCCCAACACTGGTGAATCAGCTGATCCCTCGGGCTGACTGGCTGGCCAGACTAACTTAATTAGCAAATGAGTCCCAGACCAATGAGACCCCGTCAAACAAAGAAACCCAGTCTGAAAAAACAAAAACAAAAAAAAAAGCAAATAAAATTAAATTTAAAAAAATCAAACGGGCTGGAGAGATGGCTCAGAGGTTAAGAGCACTGACTGCTCTTTCAGAGGTCACGAGTTCAATTCCCAGTAACCACATGGTGGCTCACAACCATCTGTAATGAGATCTGGTGCCCTCTTCTGGCCAGCAGGTATACATGCAGGCAGACCACTGTATACATAATAAATAAATAAATCTTTTAAAAAAATCAAACAAATGAAGCCCACAAAGTGATCAGCACTGAAAGAATGATGTCTGAGGTTTTCCTCTGTGGTCTTGTGCCTACACACACGTGTGCCTCTCACCTGGACACACATGTGTCCCTGGACCTGTACACACATGAGTTCCCCTGTACCCGTACACACGTGTGCCCCTCACCTGGACCTGCACACACGTGTGCCACTACACCTTTAACATGTGTCCTTGGACCTGCACACACACGTGTTCTCCTGCACCTCTGCACATGTGAACTCCTGTACCTGTGCACACTCAGGACTGAGGATGTGGCTCAGTCGGTAGAGTGGTTTTCTGGCATGAACAAATCTCTTGTCTCCATTTCCAGCACCACGTATATCAGGAGTGGTGACAGAGACTAGAAGTCTCAGCATTCAGGAGGGTCAGGGGTCAAGGTCATCCTTGCCTGGAGAATGAATTCAGGACCAGGCTAGGCTACATGTGACCCTGTCTCAGGAGAAAAAAAAAAGATTCCACAAAAAAGGAAAAGAAAAGACAAAATCAATATGTACACACACACACACATACCAACTTTTTCTTTTTCTAGTATTTAGAACCTTATGCATCTCCAAAACTTTTTTGTTTTTATTTTGTTTTGATTGTTGTTGCTTTGGGTTTTTTTTGTTGTTGTTGTTGTTGTTGTTTTTATTGGGTTTTTGTCTTGTTTTGCTGAGACAAGGTCTCTCTATGCAGCACTGGCTGTCCTAGAACTCACTATGTAGAGCAGGCTGACACCACAGTATGGTTTTATAGATTGTGTATGAAATAATGGAGTTTCTATGAAAACATCGCAGTGATTCTGGTGGTCTCTTTAAGGTACAGATTGTATGGGTCTTCATCATACACTTGTTTTGGCAGGTAGCCACTTCTAACCATGGAACTGCAGAGCTGGAAATGCACATTGCACGTTTGAACAAATGCAATTTGTTGGGATTGGATCGAGTCTTTTCTGTCGTTGCTCTTTTGTAATAAAACTGACTTGGTTCCATAAATTCCGGAAATAGCATTACTCTAAATAGATTGGATTCTAGACAGTATAGACAGGACGGCTCCTACTGAAGGTGAAGAAGAGACGAGAAACAACAGCTATCTAGAAAGAGAGAAGAGCCCTAAGGGAGGATGGAGAGGGTGGCAGGGTGGGTTGCAGGAGGCACACAGGTGGCTTTTGGGTACTTGAAGTTCTCGGCACTCAGATGGGGATCAAATCCTGCCTCTACTGCCTTGTGCAAGCTGTGTGTTTTCTCTGTACCTCGGAGTTGGAGGGAGTATCCACCTGACAAAGATTGTTAAGATGGCTGAGTGATGGGATGGGGTTTTGTTGTTTTGTTTTGTTTTGGAGGGAGTTGTTTTGTTTTTTTCTTCTATGGGTACCTTTCTTGTCAATCTATCAGGCCAGATTAGAAAAATCATTTTTAAGACCTGGGTAGCTCATTTGTGTTTTATCTGTATAAAATCTCTATCTATCTATCTATCTATCTATCTATCTATCTATCTATCTCTGTCTCTCAACCCCCATTTCTGGTCAACTGGTTGTTGACAAAGACCAAGAAAATACAGTAAAGAAGTAACTGATTTTTAAAAAGTAACAGGGCTAGGAAAACTTTATATCCACATGTAAAATGAGGGGGTTGAACCCTATCTCATGTCATACACAATATTAACCAGAAGCAGACCATAGACCTAAATGTAAGCTAGGAAACCATTGGGCTATTAGAAGGAAGAAAGCATAAGTAGAAATCTTTATGACCTTGAGTTAGTCAATGTTTATTTTTTAGTGATACCAAGACACAAACAACAGAGAAAAAAGATACACAAAGGGGACTTTAAATTTAGATCTTTGTGCCAGAAGTGACGCATCAAGAAAGCATGATCAAGGCCCATTACACCTGCCTGCAATACCAACACTGGGAGCAGAAGCAAGAGAACGTCAGTTCAGTGCTAGTCTATGCACATAGTGAGGCTCAAAATTGGAGAAAAATGCAAGCCATGCATCTTATAGAGGACTTTTATCTAGGACATACAAGGAGCTAATATACCATAGCAATAGGAAGGTAAACAGCCCAACTAAAAGTTGGAAAGGATATTGATAGCAAAAATATGCATATGGGTAGTGGGCCTAAGCTGTAGCATCAAAGGAAGATAGATCCAGACGACAAGACACACCTAAAGTTATATTCGGTATTTGAGAAGCCTAGAGATTAAAGAACGCTGATGTCGTGGTGTAAATGAGAAAGAGCCCCACGGTCTCCAGTATTTGAGTACTTGGTCCCCAGTTGGTAGCACTGTTTGGTGAGGTTCGGGAGGTGTGGCCTTGCTGGAGAAAGGATGTCACTGGGATGGCTTTTGTGTTTCTATAATCTCACCCCACATCCAGTTCAGGCTCGGTTTCACATCTGTGGTTAAAGATGTGGGCTCTCAGCTGCTATGCCTTCTGTTTGCTATGGTGCCTCCCCGTCCTCATGGATGCTTATCTCTCTGGAACCCTGAGCCCAATCAACTCTTCCTTCTATAAGCTGCATCTGCTCCTGATGGTTCATCACAGAAAATACAACTGCTATGATCTATTTCACGTAAGGGGCTTCAGCGGCCGTGGACTTAGCATTCACGGAACAGAGTCTGGTAGAAAAGTCCCTGTAGACCCAACAGGTGGCTAAATGCCCAAAGGCACCCCATGGTAAACTTCACCCAGTGCAATTTTATAGTATGTGAGTTACAGCCCATAAAAGCTTTCATAGAAACGAAAACCTCTTTCTCCCACAGTTAACGATGCGCTTACAGCAAGCATTCTCTCCACTCATTGCTGTGTTACTTTTAGGCTGATTATGTGGTCCCTGTGGAGGATAACGATGAAAACTATATCCATCCCCGAGAAGGCAGCCCGCTGCCTACTGAGAAAGGTAAGCAAGTGTTCGAAGTTTGGAGAGCCTGGAAGCTTCTAGCACTGAGCCCACACCAGGTTGTTCAGCGGTAAGCACGGAGGAAATCAGAACTGACAGGAGCTCCTCCTCTGTAACCCCCCCCCCCCCCACCCTTGGCTCCATCAGAGCCTTTTCTCTTCCCTCCATGGTCAAGGTTTTAGATTCTGGTTATGAAAGCCCTGGAGCTACTATCTTCGGCTGCCTTTTTCACGCAGAATGGTCATCAAAAGCTAACCCTCACAGGATTGCAAGCCCCAGGGTGGACTTGGAAACAGTGCACCACGAACAAGTCTGTGGCGGAAGGATAAAATGAGAGCCGTGTACTCCGCATCCTGGCTCTTTCGTTCCACATGTCTCAGGCCTATGGGACACTTTGTCTGTAAATCTTGCCAGGGATAAGAAATGCTGTCATAAACACGTGTCTCAGATCAGACATGGAAACGGCACCCTCCAGAAATAGTGATTTTGGGAAATACAGTTCCAGACAGGAGACGGAGCCTCTTTGGATGACACTTCCTGTCTAATAAACTGGACCAGAGAGGACTGTCCTCAAGAATGCTGGGTTTTTGTTTGTTTGTTTTTACTAGCAGCACTCTGCTGTACTACCAAAGCATAGGCAACCGCTTTAAGACCAAGCCACCCAGTGCACAAAACAATACCTACATGTCCCTCCTCTGCTCAAAAGCCAAGTGAATTTGTGTGCAGAAGGGAAGGACAAGTGATTAATTTGGCACCACCGTGTTTAGCTTTAATATTTTTTTGATTAAAACAAAACAGAGCCAAACTCTCTTTTGTCTCCCACCCTACCAGACGGGTGACATTCTGATCTGTGGTACTTCAGCACATTGTTTTATTTCATTCCTTTAATCGCTAATATATCCAACCCAGAGCTTCCCCTTTGGATGGTTTCTGGGATTAATAAGGGTCACGGAATCTTTGCAGATCCTCTGATTTGACTGATCTTCTTTCCCCCTATGAGAACTTTCCTCAGTAAAGCATGGCTGTAATTATTCCATGTGTGCATATTCGTGTGTTTCAGCTCCCATGGTGAATAGATCAACCAAGCCGAACAGCTCATCAAAGCCAATGTCACTTCCAGGGAACGTCACAGGTAAAGTATATGCACAGTTGGTTTGGTTTTACAACTGCTCCAAAAGAGATATACAACTAGGAGCACACGTGACCAATCACCTGTATCCCTAAGTTCCCTGATAATGGGGAACCAAGTCTTTGTCCTGTCCATGCCCACAGGCTTTCTGCCACTGCCCTGACCTCTACCGACTAGATTCCAAAACCATCTCCCTACGCATGATGGGCAAAAGTAACCCCCGGTGGTGGCAACTATCTCTGAGTTGGGATCAACTTCTAGCCACATGAGAACCACCAGTTTATAGGACAACGACTCAGTCCATAGGGACTTGCCTCCCAGTGAACATTTGGAGAGAGTAAAATGGCTGGCTGGTCTGTAGCTTTTATCAAGAAAGGATAGATAGAATCTGTATTTCTGAGCTTTTTCTAAGTTGGTTTCATTTACAATTCTGCACCCTGCCCCAGGAAAAAAAAAACCTTGAAATTTATAAATCTCCATAAATGTGCAAGCTGAATTTCACACGAGTGCAGCCTATATTATTGCGGAATGGCTGGGTGGAGTCTTTTGTGTGCATGCGTCAGAGTATGGGATGCTGCATAGTCTGATAACAGCAGAAAATAGCAGTCTCCAAGAACGCCTGCAAAGAGACGGAGCTCTGGGGCTTACACGGCCCATGTGGGGGTAGGGTGGTGTTAACGGAACAAATGTTGGATATAAAGCTGAAGTAGAGTTATGTAGGAAACACACAGGAACAGGACACACTGAGGAATGTCTTAGCTGAGAAAGTAAGCAGCAATTGAAACCCAAGCTGCACCTTTAAAACAAACACTTCTAAATTTCTGCTCAGGGCAGATAGAGACGGAAGCTGATTTTCCCATTTTACTGTTATGCTTTGGGTACATCACCCATCACACTTCTCCCTTAGAGTTTCCTAACCAAGAACTGGACATGCTCAGAAAGCAAGGTGGGTGCCTGGAATACCACTGCTGGGGTCATCCCACTGCCAGGTCGTCCCACTGCCGCGGTAGGCCCACTGATGTGCATCTTGGTCTGGCTGCACTCTGAGGGAGCAGAAGGGTCCAGCTGGTGAATAGAGGGGTCTGTCTCCATTCTCCCTCCCTCCATGGTCACAGAAATACTCTCCTTCTGAGAGAGGCACCCATGACTCTGACCTGCACAGCAAGCCTCCAAAGAACGAACAAACATCTGACCGGAGAGAAGTGCTGTCTGAGTCCACCGCTCACGTGGTCTTGCCTCTTGCCCTCTCAGAGTCTCTGTTTCACTTGGTGTTCGTGAGGTGTAGGTAACACCTTTGCAATGTCTAGCACTCCGCCAATACCCAGAGACACTGGGTATTCATCACAGGACACTAATAAGGTTTCTGGTCACTTAGCCCTGAAATAATCACACAGATACTATATTAATTAAATCGCTGCTTGGCCCATTAGCTCTAGCTTCTTATTGTTTAACTCTTACATATTAATTTAACCCATTTCTATTAATCTGTGTATCTCCATGTGGCTGTGGCTTACTGACTAAAGTTCTGGCGTCTGTCTCTGGGAGGGGGCTACATGGCATCTCTCTTGGTCCACCCTTCTTTCTCCCAGCATTCAGTTTAGTTTTCCCTGCCTACCTAACTTCTGCCCTGCTAGAGGTTCAAAGCAGTTTCTTTATTCATTAATGGTATTCACAGCATACAGAGGGAAATCCCACATCATTTATGAGCTATGAATATTATATATAACATTCACCCATCTTAGTATAAAAATACTGATGTCTATGAATCGTGATGTTTAGAGTGATACATTATGCAATCATTGCCCCAGCTCACTTTTAGATTCCACACCCACCCAGCCAAGATCCCTTATGTCCGTTTTTATATAGTCAGTGCTATTCCCACTCCCGGCTCCAGGCAACCACTTGTCTTCATCCCTTGCTGTAAACCTGCTTTTGCTGACATTTCATAGAGACAGGATCACTCACTAGGCGGCCCTGAACATCTGGCTTCTGAACATCTGGCTCTCTTCCCACAGTTTAAAATTTTTAGCTATCAGAAACTTTTGCTCCTTTCCCACATTCTGGATGTGTTTGGCTGATTCTTTAAAATATCATATTTATCCTGTTTTCTGACCATAAAAAGTGAATTTGATAAGATGAGAGTGTCCCCATTTCAAAGAGCACCCAAGACAGTGTTTTTTAAGAGGTCTCCCAGCTAATTTGATAACAGAAAAATAACTAGAATGCATTCTTCCTAATGCAAGACTATGGTGAATTTTTTTTTTTAATGTATTTGTCAGGGGACAGGGCACGTTCCTATCTTGGTATACACAAGGAGGTCTGAGGACAACTTTGTAAATTCGGTTCTCTTCTTACACTATGTAGGTTTTGGGGATTGAACTTGGGTCCTCAGCCTTGGTGGCCAGAACTTGTATCTGTTGAGCCCGCTCCCTGGCCTAAGAGCACACAGGTTTGCACCAGCACCATGCCCTGGTAGCTCAGAGCACAGCTGGAAGGCCCTCCTGCCTGGTGGCTAAAAGCTATGGAGAGGAAAGAGAAGGGGAGATGTTGGTGTGCTGGCTGGGGACATGGAAGAAAGGACAGCTCAGCAGAGAAACCAGGCAGTGGGTCTAACAAGGTTGGTGTCGGGGTGGGCTCTGCCTCCTATTTTTTCAGACATGGTTGCCTCCTCTGCCCTGAGTCCTTCTATCTGATGTGAGTGGCTAGCCTATCTGCACAGTATCAACCTCAACGTTCAGTTTTAATAGCAGTTGGGTGATCACAGTGGGACTTGCACACCATGGTCGGATGACATTTCTCTTTATTTTCACAGTACAGCTTACTATCTGTGAGGGGGCACAGGGGCGAAACTGCCGACATGACCGCTCTGTTCTTAGGGGGAAGGGTTATACTGCGAGTAAAAGAGAGAAAATACCCAGAGACACCAGGAAGAGTCCAGAGCAGGGGCGGGGAAACGGGGCAAGCGGGAGAGAATAGTGGAGACAGCAGAAGAGAGTAGAGCACAGCCTTCAGGAGCGTGAAGAACAAGAGAACGCTGTGGGATAATGCTCTTGCACACTGTAAAGATTTGTCACCCACACTGGCACGAATTCAAGGTCCGGGCTGCTGGGTCCCTTCTATGACTTCAGGAGATACAATGTGTGGTAGGCTCTCACTTGGTAGTGACTGAGTAGACATTCTCTGATGTATGTGAGGAGCAGACACGGTGCTGAAGTGTGCTGTGTATGAACCGGCAGGATCGGGCACACCAGGAGGGGTGGGCTGAGCCCACACGTCTCTAGACACCTTTGCTGAGCATACCTGTACAGTGTGCTCGGGGCAAGTGGTATTGTCTTGCCTCCCTCTCAAAGGCACTTTGTTTTCAAAGTGTGTTTTCACTGGGCTCTCAGAACCAGGGTCCCTGAACTTGCCCTTGAGTCTAAGGAATGGGTCTTCCAGAAGCATTAGAGTGGCATTCTGACCTACAGCCTGTGTGAGCTTATATGCTGGCGTTTTTTCTTTCTTCTTGTGTGTGTGATGTGTCTGTGTATGTGGTATGTGTATGAGTATGTGTATATGTGTGTGTTTGTATGATGTGTATGTATGTGTGTGAGTGTATGTATGTGTGTGAGTGTGATGTGTATGTGTTTGTGAGTGTGTGTCAGTGTGTGTGTATGTGTGATGTGTGATATTTGTGTATGTGTGATGTGTATGTGTGTGCATTTTCGGTATGTGTGTGATTTATGTGTATGTGTGATGTGTGTGATGTATGTATATGTGTAATGTGTGTGATGTGTGGTGTGTTGTGATGTATGTGTCTGATGTATGTGTATGTGTGATGTGTGTGTGACATGTGGTATGTGTGATGTGTGGTATGTGTGTGTGATGTATGTCTATGTGTGATGTGTGGTATGTGTGTGTGATGTATGTCTATGTGTGATGTGTGGTATGTGTGTGTGATGTATGTCTATGTGTGATGTGTGTATGTGTGTGTGATGTATGTCTATGTGTGATGTGTGTATGTGTGTGTGATGTATGTCTATGTATGATGTGTGTATGTGTGTGATGTATGTCTATGTGTGATGTGTGGTATGTGTGTGTGATGTATGTCTATGTATGATGTGTGTATGTGTGTGATGCGTGTGCGTGTGGAGGCCCAAGACTGACATTGGTAATCATCCTCTCTCACTCTTTCACCTTGTTCACTGAGGCAGGGTCTCTCAATCCAACTTAGAGTTCATCAGTTGGTTAATCTTGCTCCTAGATTTCTGAGTTTTCCATCTCTGGCATTACAAGCAAGGGGCCACGCCCACTTGGCATTTACATGAGCTCTGGGGATCTGACTCTTGTCTTCACATTTGTGTGGCAAGTGCTTCACTACTGAATTATCCCCGCCCAGTGCCGGGGTCTCAAATATCTCATCATCTATGCCCATTCCTTTGCTCTTCCCTCCCCATCCCCGGCTTCAGTGTCACTGGATACAGGCCCTCCACTTAAAGTGACACAAAGCGTGTGTGTCTCAGGAACGCTAGCCTCCCTAATCCAGCCATTCCTGAAGGTAGGCCCAGTGACCGACACAAGTATGTTTTGTGCAGGTCGAAACAGTGGGGTCTGGGACTCCAAGTCATCCCTGCCTGCTGCGCCATCCCCACTTCCACGAGCTGGGTGAGTACTGACTGAGGATAGTGGTTGAATGAGATCTCTGTGTGCGGGATGGCGGGACCCTGCTGCCCTGAGCACTCCTGTTAGTTCTCCATACCTGTGGACCAGAGGAACCGCCACTAAAATCGGAAGTGAGGAGTCTTGCCTCACACAGAGTCAGTTTTAGCTAAAATGTGAGTTCATTGGCTCACTGTGATTTGCAGGGTATCCCAGCTTTCAGCACCCGAAAGCTCCGAGATCTCCAACCAAGTTCAACCTTTACTTTCTGGTCCCTAATTTCATTTGCAAGTAGTTCATGGTCTATAAAAGTGGGCCTGGCCTTAGAACATGAATTAGGCACTCGTACGCCTGAACAAATGCGTTAGTGTTTTCTGGGACAAAGCCTATGGGATTTAAGGTGGTTTTGGAAACTGCTGTGTGAGTATTATGGCACCATCGATTTAATTACTTTTCTATTGCTGTGATAGGACATCAGGACCAAGGCAGCTTGTAGAAGAAAGTGTTTAATCTGGGCTTAGGCTCACATGGTTTGGGGCCATGATGGCACAGTGAAGGAATGGCTGAGAACTTATGTCTCGATCCACAACCATGATCATGGCAGAGAGGAGAGAGAGACTGGAAATGGCACAAGGTTTTTGTAGTTATTGTTGGAGTCTTTGGGGGGGGGTGTCAGTTTTGAGACACTGTTTTTCTGTGTAACCCTGGCTGTCCTGAAACTTGCTCTGCAGATCAGGCTAGCCTCAAACTCAGAGATCTTGCCTCTGCCTCCCGAGTGCTGGAAGTACCTCAAAGCCTGCCCCCAGTGACACACCTTCTCTAACGAGGCCACATCTCCTAACCCTCTTAAACAGTTCCACATTCTGAGAATCAAGCAGTCAGATATATAAGCCTGTGCGGACAATCTTATTCAAATCACCATATACTCCATACAATTACCTTGGCTCAGCAGGTCGTTAAAGAAGTTTGCTTAGGAGCTGGGAAGTTGGCTCAGTGGTTAAGAGCAGGCAACACTCTTTCAGAGAACTGAGTCTGGTTCCCAGAATGAATGCCAGAGGCTTACAACAGCCTGTGACTCCAGCTCCAGGGAGTCAGACAAATCTGACCCACACGGCACCTATCCAAACACCACACACACACACACACACACACACACACACACACACCTTATATTCACATGCACTCACAGACACCACACTCACACACACATGCACTCACTCACTTACACACATCACACACACACACACAACACACACACATGCACATACACAGAAATTTTAATAAAATAGATCTTTTTTAAAAGCACAGTTATTTATGTATAAAACAGACCTGCATGGTTTCCATCCTGATTCTACCCCAGTGCACACCAAATAAGTCTTAGTTCGATGGGTTATTAACCGAATCTGCCCTCCTCTCTTGGCTTCACTTTGAGCAGATCCTTAGTCTTTCTGCACCCATTTTCTGATATCAAAAAATGTGACAATAATAGGAAAAAAATTGAGATAGGGTCTCCCTATGTATCCCTGGCTGGTCTGGAATGTGCTCAGTAGGTCTGGCTGGCTGCCTGCCTCTGCCTCCCACATGCTACCACACACAGCTTCTTGTGGGTTTTCAGTTTTGTCTGAGACAGGGTTACCCTACATAATACACACTTGGAGGGGTCATTTAGATGGTTGAAGTGATCTGTGAGGACTTTAACCTTGCTCCAGACTCCGGCAGACACTAGATTATTAGTACTCTTCCCCTGTACTTCAACTCTAGACAAAACATGAGGGGGTGTAGCAGGGAGGAAGAGAGAAGAGAGTGGGGGACTGAATCAAAGAAAGGGAAAAGAATTAAAACTAAACTCCATTGTCCTTGGCGTCTCATCAGCCCTCCTACTTAATGTGCTGGCTTTGTGGAAGCCTAGCCAGTTTGGATGTTCACCTTCCTAGATATGGACGGAGGGGGGAGGACCTAGGACTTACCACAGGGCAGGGAACCCGGACTGCTCTGTGGACTGGAGAGGGAGGGGGAGAGGAGTGGGGGGAGGGGGAGAAGGGTGGGAGGAGGGGGAGAAGGGTGGGAGGAGGGGGAGGGAAATGGGAGGCTGGGAGGAGGTGGAAACTTGTTTTTTGTTTATGTTTTTTTTTCTTCTTTTCTTAATAAAAAAAATTATATAAAAAAAAAAACTAAACTCCAACAAGGAGCATAAAGCCCGAGGAAAGTATGTCCAGGCTCTATTAAAGCTCTCAGCACCTGCCGCCATGCCGCCATGCTCCCTATCATACTGATAACAGATTGAACCCCTGAAACTGTAAGCAAGCCCTCAATTAAATGCTTTCCTTTGTAAGAATTGCCTTGGTCATGGTTTCTCTTCACACCAATAGAGCACTGGCTAAGACAGTTAACCCTTCTCCATCTGCTGGCAGGACCATCACAAATCCTCCAGCCTTCCGCCTGTCCTTTAAGAGCAGTCTCCTACCCACTGTTTTCCCTGTCAGGGTTTAGGTCTAAGAAGGTGGTAGCTCTGCTTCGTCTTCCCTGTGTTTAACAAGGCTGATCTTTTATTCCCCAGGAAGAAGACAGCTACACCCCTGAAGACAGTAAGTTGGTTCTGCACTTGAAAGTGTGTCCCATTTCCTGCAGTATCTATTGTGAGCCTCCTACTTAAAGTAAGCAGGGCATCCAGCTGTGCTTAACACAGCAGGCTTAGCACCTGGAGCTACTGCAGACAACTTGAGGAACTTCTAAGGCTCAGAGAGCTGGGAAGGTGCTACCCCTGGCGAGCTGGTCCTTGCTGGATTCTGTTAGCCTTCCTGAATGTGTGCAGCAGATAACAGACGATATTATCCACACCTCGGTCACTGCAGGAAGCCTCTGTCCACTTCCTGCCTTGCGGATCCCAGAGCAACTAGCAGACCACTGTGTATCAGATCAATTGCCACAGGCAAAACTCAGCTTCTGGCCAGAATGGGGAGACCCTGGGCAAGTCCATGATGCCATGCAGCCCAGATGGACCCGAGCTTGCTCTAGAACATGACAGTGACTGTCACTTAAGATACATAGAAGGTGGGACCATGTGACGCCCGATGCCCACTGCACAAGCATTGCTGCCCGGCAGCTGCGGGGGTCATAGTGTCCATCAACACTGTTGACAGATTATGATGTCCCCACAGTGAAATGTGCTGCCCCTCCATGAGACACACCCATCCAGTTTTCAGTGAATGGAAACCACTATAGCTATGTTGCCACGATTTACAGCAACTACATCAGGTCTCTCCCAGCGTATTTAATATTGCTCTGACTTTGATCTCCACGTTCTGCTGTGTTGAAGGTCTTTGTCTTTTCTCCTTATCATAGACTCCACTTGCCTCTTCACAGAATGCATCAAAAGTTTGTGAAGGTAAGTACATTTATTCTGAAGGCTGCACGTGCACTCTAAAAGTAATTTTTTAATGAACAATATGCATATTAATCCTTAATTCTGGATTTCTTTCATTGTTTATGAGCCAATTGTTAATATGAAGCCAATTCTGAATGATTAGTGCTTTGCACTGTAGTAGTAAGTCACAAAGTTAGCTCAGAAGCCTGAGCTTAGCCGGCAGGGTCTACGGAGAAGGCTACAGCCTGCCTACCACTTGTCTATCGCAGAAGGCACAGTCAGCTAGAAAGCAGCATGGTGGTACTATGCATGACCTTAGAGAACAGCTCAGACAAAGTAATGAATTTTTAAAACTCTCTTTATTTAAAGAAGTTCTGCTGGAAAGGTTTCGAAGTTCAAGTGCCCTTAGTCTCAGTACATCTCCAAACACTTCCCTGCCTTTATTTCACTATATCTCAACACAACATGCTTTTTAAAATAATGACCCCATTTAAAAAGTTTGTATTTGAAAAACATGACTGGGGACAGGAAAGAGAAAGTATGACTCATTCATGACGTCAACACTTAGAGCGTAGACACCCTGAAGTCCTGCACCCGTCCATCTCCACACATGAAGGCACCCTGCGCTTCATCACAGTGCGTGTCCTTTCACCGTGTCCTAAGTCAGCGTCTGCACCGAGCATGCTGGTGTCCGGGTAATGGGACAGTGAGCACACATGCATACAGCTCTTATCTCTGCTTTTGTGGCACCATTAGGTCCCCCCCTGCCATTCTATTTCTGCTGTTTGGCCATTGCTGGAAGGACCAGTGAGTAGTCATTTAAAGAATCAGATGATGGATAGACATCTCTCATGACTGGGGGCCCTAGGGTAGGAAGACAGGAATCCAGAGAAACAATCTGCTTGAGTTCTGGTGTGTGAGTGGGTGCAGGAAAGAAACGGCTGACGTGACTGATCTATGATGTGGTTAAGGTTTTTATTGTAGATAGGAGAGAAAACAGCCAGAGCCATCTGGAAGAGTCTAGAGAGGGAGAGAGAGAGAGAGAGAGAGAGAGAGAGAGAGAGAGAGAGAGAGAGACTGAACATAGCCAGGACTAGGAAAACAGGAGGGACTAGTGGAGATACTGAGATAAGGAGAGAAGAGAGTTTAGCTCCAGAGAGTAGGTGAGCTCACAGTGACAATAGCCAGGTTGTAAGGTGGACGAGCAGCTGGGGGAGGGAACCAGTTGACTCTGAAATGTGTCACAGGTCCTTGTGCTACTGAGGGAGCCCAAGGGCCAGCATGGACTTTGGTATCCCGATAGCCGCCACAGGTAACCATATGTCCCTTCTGCCTGAGGTAAGGGAAATGATCCTTTTCAGACAGGGACCAGTTTCCCAAGTTCCTGAGGAATCCTGGCTTTTATCTAACAGCCAGAAACCCTGTAGTCCAGCGTGAGTTCATTTCTGGATATTTGGACAGCCCAAGAGACCTAACAGTTCTGGAAACCAAATTACTGTAATTATGGGAGCTGCCTGTCACAGCTCCACTAAAATGGAAGAGGCTTTTACAAAACGGCAAGGCCCTGGCTAACAGAGTCTAGAGACAACACAGCCTGGTCAACGCTTAAGGCCCTGGCTGACAGAGTCTGGAGACAACACAGCGTGGCCAGCGCTTAAGGCTGCTGGAACCTAATGGAGACATTGCGCTCCTTTGGGAATTTCTGAGTTTTAAAGAACTGTGCACAAAGTTAGCATGACAGCTCAAAGTAACCCGCCACACATTTGAAATACCTTTAGAGTTCAAGGCAGGCTGATGTCAGGACCCAAGGGCTGACCACTTCCAGCACACCAGTCACTGCTTCTGTTCCTTTGAAATCTCTGCAGCTTCTGTCTTTCCTTTTTTGTCGTTGTTTTTAGTGAGCTATATATTTTTCTCTGCTCCCCTCCCTTCCTCCCCGTTCCCAGGGTACTCAGGAGATCTGGAGATCTTGTCTTTTTCTACTTCTCATGTAGATTAGATGCTTTTGTCTTTTTTTTTTTTTTTGCTTTTTCGAGACAGGGTTTCTCTGTGATTTTGGAGCCTGTCCTGGAACTAGTTCTTATAAACCAGGCTGGTCTCGAACTCAAAGAGATCCGCCTGCCTCTGCCTCCCAAGTGCTGGGATCAAAGGCGTGCGCCACCACCGCCCAGCCATGCTTTTGTCTTTTTTTAATGTCTCAGTAGGAAAGTTCCCTGTGGGCTTCAACAGAAATTTCTTAGACTCTGTGGTTAAGCCTATTTCCTACCCTCCCCCCCTGAACATGTTGAGATCCAAGTGGAATCAACATTCACGGGTAACCTGCACTTTGATTCAGTTGATTTTTCAAAAGAAGTAGATCATTATAAATTCTGAGGTTTTACCTCTCATCAGCAATAAGTCACTTATCCTGCCTCTCACGGCCAAGCAAGACACACAAATGTGTGCTAACACCGGAAGGGATAAGGTTACACAGAAAGCAGAGAAAGGGAGATGCAGAGGAATGTTAAGCTGTTCATCTCCTGACACCCACCTGCTCAGACACTTACAGTCCAGTACCCAGGGCTTCTGTCTTCAGGTACAGAAGGAGTGCAGAGGTACTGGCATAGTAACACTGCCAACAGGAAGTCACGGTCCTAAGAGTACACACACCAAGAGAGTGGCGACTACACAGACTGAGAACACCTTAGAAGACAGGGTATTCCAAAACATCTGGTCAAAGAGGGTCCTACACAGCTGATGTGGCTGGATTTGGGGATGGGGACAGATATTTCACTATAATACTAATATGAGACCTCTTTTAATCTAGAAAAGCCTGTCCCTGCTGAACGCCACCGAGGGTCTAGTCACAGACAAGACGCTGTACAGTCACCAGTGTTTCCTCCCACGCAGAAGTAAGAATCCTTCCACTTATTCATTCTTTCTTTTAAGAATATTTTTCATTTTGATTTTGTTTTTATGTCTATCTGTGAGTATATGTTGCCTGTGTGTGAAAAGGGCATCAGATCCCCTGGAGCTGGAGTTACATGGTTATGAACTGTCCATTGCAGACACTGGAAGCTGAACCCAGGTTTTCTAAAACAACAGGACACACCCACTTCTCCTAACCCTTTATTCTATATATATTTTAAAGACAGGGTCTCAGTCTGTAACCCTAGCTTGCCTGGCTATGTATGCATTGCCTTCCTTATATATGTAGCCAGGATGCCCTTTAACTCCTGCCTCAGCCTCCAGAGTGCAGGAATAATAGATCATGAGCTAGCTCTTCCCCTTTAAAAACAAGTTTCTTCTTGTTGCTATGGAAATTCATTGCATTACAAGGTCACACAGAACTTCTTAATTAAATCTGGAAAGGCGTTAGCAACTTAAGAAACTAAGAATTTCAGAGACCCATTCTTCAAGTTATTTGTTTCATCTAAAATATAACATTTCAGTTAAGGCTCCCCCCTTTTCAAAGTTAAGGGGGAAAAAATCTTGCTTTTCCAAAGGTTTTGTTGCCCTCCCATCTTTAGATCTTGTTAACCTTTGGTGTAGATTCTTCAGATTTTGCATTGTGTTCTGATGATGCCCCTTTGTATGCCATGAATATGTTTTATTACCATTGGTTGATAAAGCTGGTTTGGCCAATAGTCAGGCAGAATATACCCAGGCAAGCAATTCAAGCAGAGATAGAAGGGGAAAGAAGGTGGAGTCAGGTAGATGCTAGAAGCCACTGAGGAAGCAAACTGTGTGGTAACAAGCCCCAAATAGAGATTGATAGAAATGGGTTAATTTAAATTGTAAGATCTAATTAATAATAAGCCGGAGCTAATAGGCCAAGCAGTTTGTAATTAATATTAAGCCTCAGAGTGATTATTCGGGAACTGGCGGGCAGAAGAGAAACCTCCTCTTACCTTCCTCTGCCTTTTACTTACCCTGCATGTCTTCTTTTCAGACCTGTCCATCAAAAGCCTGTTCCTCTGCCAAGTAAGTGCAATGAAATCATGATGGCCAACCCCGGGTGGAGGTCAGGGGCGGGCTTGGGAGCCAATGGTCCTGTCACCTCCACCATGCAGCCCCCGTGTCTTCTCTCATTCATCTCCCTAGCTGTAAAATGGGGCCAAAGATACTGACTTTGTAGGGTTATTTTGAAAGGTAAATATTTCTAATATTTAGTATTGGTTGAACATTTACTTATCAGCCATCATCACTTAAAAAATTATAATACATCTATTTGCAAAATCAAATTAAGTAAAACAAAACATGGGAAATACCTAGAACAGTGCTTGGCACCAAGAACGTTCTCAGTAAATGATAGGTATTTCATTTAAATCTGAAATATGCTTTAGTGGACCTCACAAATATCTGTAAAATGTACCCTACAATGAGAATGATAATTATCTGGGTAATTTTTCCAAGGTAAACTTCACCTTATAGAGCAGTCAGACGATCAGATCTGGAGAGGTGGGTGAGAGGTTGGGTTCAGTTTCCAGCACCCACAAAGCCTGTACCTCTAGTTCCATGGACCAACATCCTCTCCCAGCCCCTACCATATACACACATGCACAGTGAAAAATTCAGTATTTAATATACACACCTATGAGTCAGGTAAGTCAGGCTCTCAGAAGGAAACTACCCCACCGTTCATTTTCTTTCAACTCAATACAGGGGGTGAAACAAAAAAGGAAAATGCTATGTGAAATTTGGAACATATTTCAAATTAATCCAGATTGACCACTCAAACAGAATAATTGTCATTTACAAATATACATTTGCATTTTTGCTACACAAGTTTTTTTTTTTTAGTTCTTAGTTACACTTTTGGTTTATTTTAAATAAATGCCTAGATCCATATCTGGCACACAGGAATGAGAGAAAGGAAGGAAGGAAGGAAGAAAGAAAGAAAGGAAGGAGGGAAGGAAGGAAGGAAGGAAGGGAGGGAGGGAGGGAGGGGGGAGAAAGGACGGAAAGAAGGAAGGAACGAAGGAAGAGAGGGGGAGGAAGGAAGCAACAGAGTGTTTTCTCTATTTCATGTGTTTTATAGTCTGACTTACTTCTGAGAGAGGGTCCTACTGTGTAGCCCAGGCTGGCCTTAAACTTGTGATTCTCCTGCCTCAGTTTCATAGTAGCTGGCATTACAGCCTGCATTACCAGGTCCAACCTGACAGAACTTATAAATGTCTAGAGCCAACAGTCAGTCGCTATACTTTCCTTCTTGAAAGACAAGAAGAAAACCTGGATTTTTCAAAGATAGGTATTTGCCAAAAAGTAAAGACCTCTTAAACATCTGGAATGATCTTGGGGATTTCGAGGGGTCCTAAGGCCGCCTCCGAGCAGCATTGTCTAAGGACTTTTCAGCTCTGTGTATGGTCCACAGTGCTAGCTCAGCAATGAGGCATGGGCACTCCAACTAACTGTGTGGGAGATAGGAAAGACTCATGAAATTCTCAAATCTCTTTTAGGGTTTCCAGAAATGGGAAGCCCAGCTGTAGATGGACCATTACCTAGCTTTCCATCTAATTCCACTTTTGCAGACCAGGTATGCCATGATCATGATGTCATCGGACTGTTCCAAGTTAACCTTGGGAAAGGGCTTGTCTTCTGAGAAGATGAGTGGAGTAAGGCTCAGGGTGGAGTCTGGCTTTCAACCGAGTTGCTCTGATGGCTATAGAATATTCTGTTTTTTTCAGTGGTGAAGAAAAACCTTGTTCCATTTTTTCTCATGTCTATTCCGGGTACCCTGAAAAACAATTCGTGCCTCTTTAAACTAGTGAGAGAATGTGTTGTTTTTGTTGTTATTCCTCTCACATAGTTTTAATTTAAGCTTTATAATTTCCTCAGAATAGACCTGTGGAGTCTTATGATGTTAATGCCTTTATCAAGCAGAACAACATGAAAAAAAAAACATAGAAAGGGCCCTGTGTGTCCTTCAATAAGTCTCTCTGAGCTTATGCAAAATGTGAAGGTGATAAGCGAATAAATATCCTTATTCATCATAATCAAGCAAGATAATGTAACCTGAAACTCCCGCCATTGGGAGCTGGGGAAACAGTTCGGTTGGTAAAGAGCTTGCTGTACAAGTGTGAGGATTTGAAATCCATCCCCAGAACCAACAAACAGAACAAAAGAAGACGAAATGAAAAAGGGATGTGATGCTGTGTGTTTGTGACAGAAACAGTAGAACCTGGGGTGGGCTGGCCAGCTAGCCCAGCTTCATCTCTGTGTCCAGTGTGAGATGCTAACTCCAAAACAAAGTGGACAGCTCCTGGGGGAGCAACACCAAATGGTGATGTCTGGCACACGTGCACCCCTGCTTGCATGTGTGTGTGTGCATGCAAGTCATATGAGCATATGAACACACACACTGACATTATGAAGCCCTCTATAAAGCATCAAGAATAAGAAAACAATGAGAAAAGTGTATGTAATTCATTCAGGAGGAAAAGTGGTCCAAGGGCCTAGTGAGTCCATATAAACCTTGCGGTTGACCAAAGGAAACACAGATTATTGTTCCTGATTTGTTTTTTGCAAAACCAGTCATTTAAGCACCTCACCTAAATACCTTGAGGACCAACTCATGTTCCACAATGCCTGTCTCACAGGAGGCGGAACTTCACGGTAAGCCCTGGTATGCTGGCGCCTGTGACCGCAAGTCTGCTGAAGAGGCCCTGCACAGATCCAACAAGGTTTGTGCATCTAGAGATCCTACACTGTGGAACTCATCATAAATCCAACTAAGTCATTGCAGGGGTGTAAGCCCAG
Source organism: Microtus oregoni (assembly GCF_018167655.1). Lineage (NCBI taxonomy): Eukaryota > Metazoa > Chordata > Mammalia > Rodentia > Cricetidae > Microtus > Microtus oregoni. The sequence goes on from NW_024543071.1 coordinate 20,157,073, forward strand.
GTCCAGTCCCTGCACTTTCTCCTCTCTCGGGATCACCCACCTTATTCTTCCATCTTCTGCCTTTTTACCTTTAATCTCAAGGCTCTGTGGGGTCCACTGCCCCTCAAACAATGGAGAGAAGTGGGAGGCAGGGGAGGTTTGGGGGAAGACCTGGAGGAGCCTGCTGCAGGAGCCCCACCTTGGAGTGAGGGTGACAGGCTATTTTGAACCAACTCATGGGACCCAAGTGTTTATTTTTGAGAACTCAACATTGGGGACAGATGCGACAATGCAAGATTAAAGCTCCCTTGTCACTTCCTCTGCTCTCCCGGTTTTTAAAGCCCGAATCCCTGTCAAAATGTTATCAGTGAGCTGGCGAGGGTTCCTTTGCTCTGCCTAGAGGGAAATTGTGGGTAGCCCAGGCTTTCTAGGGCCGTGTCCAACAAGCTGAGGTTTTCCTCAGTTTTTGCTTCTTTCCTGTCCAGCCTACACTACTTATGGGGAAAAAATGACCACCATTTTGCCAAGGGGGGGGGGCACAATGCTGTCCACCAGAGAGTGTGATACTGGAGAGACAGGGTGGGGGAGAGGTGTGTTTTGAACCAGTTACAACCTGTTTGTATGGGCCAATCACAGCTTTGCCTTGATAGCAATCACAGCACTGAGGCTTATATTTTGAACCAATCACTATACCTCCTTAGCTAGTCTACTAGGGGAAGGGCTAATCCTTGGCCACGGTGGAACTGGTTGCAGGGCCATCTAGAGTCGAGTGAGTCTTGCCATCACTGCAGCTGTTTCAGGGAGCCCCGACTCCACACCCTCCGGACCCAGGACAGTCAGCTGTGATCTTTTCAGAGTCCTGTCAAAACCTCCTGTCTCTCTTCAGTGGTCGTCACTGTCTGGCTGACTGTAGCACTCCATTTTAAATGTCATGGTGGTCCCCATGGCTTCCTTTGGGTCACACATGAAGTCTCTATTGGAGTTCACTTGGTCCCCAGAAATCTTGTAAATTTTCTTCCTTTGTTTCTAAGATAGATATGTTTTTTCTTTTTCTCCAAATTCTTTCCTAAAGCTGATCACCGTTTATCGCATTTCTTCTATCTGTCTTTTTGGCCAGGTTTTGCTCATACCTTTTTATAATTTATTATTCTAAACTATTCTAATAAAATACTTAATACAAATTGGAATATTCTGTTACAGTTTTCAACTTTAACATAAGTCTGTTGAGGTGATCATTTTCTTCAGCTAAAAACTTGAATTCTCAGCTTCTACTTGCTTCTTACAGTTTTTTCACACAGAGTATGTTAGACTTTTACTCAAGGGAACTGGCAAACATGGGCCCTCACTCAAAATACCCTAGTTTTGATCTCATTTTTTCTTTTACATATTCCTAAACCCCAACAAGCATAATCCCTCAGGGAACACATTAAACGCTGGCATTGACTTCACTCAAGTTTGTCTGCATACATCATTTTATGAACAGTATTCTTGAGAAATAATAAAACAAATTCTAATCAGTAGTAAGAACATGGAACTAAATTATCAATATTTGAAAACATATATACTTCACAGACTTGTCTCTAGCTTACAGAAATATAACTAATATTATCACTATGCTTTACTTTCTTTAAACAGGACGGATCATTTCTTATTCGGAAGAGCTCTGGCCATGATTCTAAGCAGCCATATACACTAGTCGCATTCTTTAATAAACGAGTATATAATATTCCTGTACGGTTTATTGAAGCAACCAAACAATATGCTTTGGGAAAGAAGAAAAATGGTGAAGAGGTTAGTAATTATTCTTTCTGTATTTATTTATTTACTTACATTTATTTTGAGACATTTATTTTGAGTTGTAATATGTAGTCTGGGTGGACTTAAAACTTCCTGCCAAGGCTGGGCTTGAATTCATAAAACTTCTAAGTATGGGATCCTGAGGAAGGTACCACCATGACTGGCTGGTAATTTCTTTTTAACTGAGCTCTACATCCGTTTTGAACACAGTGGCACCAGGCTCTGTTAGATGCAGAGGCAAAGGAAAAGGATACAAAAGTGGTGGGGAGCATGGTGACAGCGTGGCACTGGAGAGGCATCTAGAACTATATCCTGGTCTGCAGGCAAAGAGAGCAACACTGAGTCTAGTGTGGGCTTTTGAATCCCTAAAGCCAGTGACACAGCTCCTCCAACAAGTTCCCACCTCCTAATCCTTCTCAAATAATGCCATTCCCTTATAACTAAGTATTCAAATGTGTGGACTTGTGGGTGTCAGTCTTATTCAAGCTACCACACCTAAGGAAGAAAAGGTGGAAAGGACAGTTTAAGCAGAGAAAATAGCCCAAGCAAGGCTCTAGTGAAGAGACATTTAAGAGTGAGTGTGGTGGCACCTACCAGTCATGCCAACACTTGGAAGGTTGAGGCTAGAAGATTATGAGTTCAAGTCCAGCTTGGGCTATAAAGTGAGGCTCTACCTCAATTTTTAAAATAGAAGAAGGGAGGCAGGAAAAAAGAAGGAAGAAAGAAAACAAACATTCTTTGAAGATACTTTCAGAAAGAGCCACACCCTTTACAAACTCAGCATTGTTTTATTTTTTAAAAACAATCTTTTTTATTTTACATACTAATCTCAGTTCTCTCTTTCTCCTCCCCTCTGTCTTCCACCACTTTCCCCCTCCACCCTCCACTCATTCCTCAGAGAGGATAAGGCCTCCCATGGGGAGTCATCAAAGTCTGTCTCATCACTTGAGGCAGGACCAAGGCCCTCCCCAGTGTATCTACTCAGAGCAAGGTATCCCTCCATAGGGAATGGGCTCCAAATAAGCCAGTTTATGCACTAGGGATAAATACTGATTCCACTAACAGTGGTCCACGAACTGTCCTGTTTGTTTTAAATCATAATTACTTATGCTTCTGTCTTCTCCAATGATGAAGCCGTGACTATGTCTTATTCACTTTTACAGAACTGGATTAAACTGTCTTATTTTAGTGGACACTAAATGAATAAATTCAATTGTTGGTTGAATGGTTATAGGCAAAATAATGGCATTTGCGAAACAAATCAAATAGCCTTTACATACTTTTTATTTTGTTTTCTAAAAAAATGCAGCTAAGACACACATATCAGAACACTATCATAGGCCATCTCGATCATGTTTAGGTGTGCAGCTTGACATACAGCTCCCTGTGGCAACCCCACCAATGGTACACAGCATTCAACTTCACATCCCACCAACACCTGTAACTTGCTATTTTCTGGGTTGTTTGTTATAGGAGCCACCTTAATGGATGCTTCATGGTACCTCATTCACATTCCTCTGGTGGCTAGCGTTGCTCAGCATCTTTTCACATGTTTGTTGGCCACTTTTATATCATCCATGCAGAACTGTTTATTCGGGTTCTTTGTACACTTTCTAATCAAATATTCCAGTCTTTGCTGTTTTTTGAGTTTGGGGATTTTGATTTTGTTTTGGTTTTGATTTTTTGAGACAGGGTTTCTCTATGTATCCCTGACTGTCCTGGAATCCACTTTGTTGACCAGGCTGGCCGTGAACACAAAGATCCTCTTGACTCTGCCTCCCAAATGCTGGGATTAAAAATGTGTGCCACCACTGCCCAGCTCTGAGCTTGGGAATGTATGAAAACATTCGCCTCCTTACTTGGGTTCCCTTTTAACTGTTAGTCTTGTTCTCTGATATGGTCTCATGGATGCATCTTAGTTTTGGGACCTGTGTTCTTCATGTCACATCCAGGAAATTCATTACCAAATCCAATTCAACGTTTTCCTTATGTGTTTTATTTTAGTTTTTGTTTGTCTTGTTTTGTTTTTATAGTTTGTGTTTTTAAATGAAGTCTCAAATAATTAGAAAACGCAGACTCTTGAATCTGAGAACAGACTTGCATTGTCATTTAACAAAGTTAAATAACTGTTCTATTTAATTTCCTAGCACTTTAGTTTCCGATTGCACCCGACTTCACAGCACCCTGTGCCAAACAGACAGACTGAATGTATTGTGGCATTTGTCACAAGAGTTTCACTGGCAATGAAAGGGGGTTGGATGGTTGAAGGAGTCAAGATAACATTATTTACAGGTCTCTGCCTGTTTCCCTCCTGCTGGGAACTCTATCTTAAAAGCCTCTTTGGAAATGTTCTTTCATCATAATGAGTGTTAGAGATGGCGGCCATGCTGGCAGGACAGTGCAGGAGTAGTTTCATTTCTGTAAGTGTGGCCTGGAAATGGGGAGCTGGGAGCTGTCCTAATCACTGGTCCTGAAATTTGAACTCTCAGAGAAGCTGAGAGTTTTAGAAAAATAAGTCACACTAGCTTACAAGAATTCTTCAGATCCTCTTGTCCTTACAGGTCAGAACTTTTGCTCCTGTCTCAGAATAACCATCCCCTTGACTAAAATGTGTAGTAGTGTGATAATGGTGTCTGGCAATGCTAAAAATCAACTAAAAAAACTCCTTTAAATTATTTGTAAGAAAAAAATTATGTTTTCAGTACACTGAACTCAAAATGGTAAAATGAAAATTTGTGCTCTTTAATATCAACTATGCACATATTTTTAAAGATTGTTTCTCAGTTTTTTTACTTCTCTCATATATTACATCTCAACCATAGTTTTCCCTTTTTCCACTCCTCCCAGCCCCTTCCCCATTTCTCTACTTCTGTTTGTGTACAATATATTATAGAGAGTCAATAAATAGCTAGTTAATTTATTGTTTAGCTTTTCATGTAGTTGTTTTGGCTTATGCAGTACAATAATCTCATAACTTTAATGTCTACTCTATTGTTGATGAGATGTTGAGTTACTGTACCAATTATTTTCTGTACATATGTAGACATCTCAAATACACTGAATTAATATGAACATAAATAAAGAGAACTGAGGGAAAGCAACAACTAAATGATTGCCAATTCATATTTATTTAACCACAAATGTGCTTCAACTCCACTTTATATCTCAATTCCAACTCAACTCAAATCCTCTTCGGTCTTCTGTGTTTATTTTCTTTTTTCTTTTTTTCTTTTTTTTTTTTTTTGGTTTTTCAAGTTTCTCTGTGTAGCCCTGGCTGTCCTGGAACTCACTTTGTAGGCCAGGCTGGCCTTGAACTCAAAGCAATTCTCATGCTTCTGCCTCCCAAGTGCTGGGATTAAAGGCATGTGCCACCATGGCCTGGCTTTCTTTTTTTTAATTATTTATTATTTTATCTGCCTTGTTGTTTTGCCATTGGTGTCAGGTCCCCTGAAGCTGAAGTTACAGACAGTTGTGAGATGCCATGAGAATGCTAGGAATTGAACCTAGATCCTCTGGAAGATCAGCCAGTGCTCTTAACTGCCAAGCCATCTCTCCAGCCCTCTCTGGGTTTCTTAAGTTCAGAACACATTTTTTTAAAACTTGGAATCCAGCATCAAAGAACTTGTTTGCTCATCTTCTAGCCCTTTCCTTTTCAAAGCTCTGACTGTATTTGGCTTGACAACATTCTGTGTAACCCCCCCCCCCCTTCCTGCCCCAAATGAATGTATCATGGCATTTTTTCACAGAGGAATCCCACTGGCAATTACAAAACTGTCAGTGACTACAGAGAAGGAGGGCACAGAAGTGAGAGCATTTGAACGTCTTTATCACTTGCCTCTCCCCCATAGTCTAACATTTAGATGGCCAGATATCGAAACACAACTGTATTTCATTTGGAAAGTTGTCCAGTATTATGAATTTATTTTTATTCAATATGTAGATCTTGGAAGTCATCTAAACAACCAATAAAACTTTTAAATTGCTTTGTTCCCGATGGCTATCTGTACTAAAGAGTTTAGGGAACACAATAAAGTCAAGGGACACTAATTATTTAAGCCGCGGCACTGTTGCAGACCAATTACTTTTAAAATGCTAGGTGCGCTTACTTGATGACTATGAACTTTGGTGTACTTAACACATTTTATTTTATGGTCTGTGTTATATTTCTTTATTCTTTCATTTAAAACTTGGATTGTTTTTCAAAACAAACTTTTTGACATCCTTAAATCAAGACTTATAAACATGGAAGATTATAATATAGCAAGATTAATGTGTATGTTGAGAGTATAGCATGAAATTTCATTATTGATTTGTCATCAAGTTAGCTCTACATCACAAGCAGCCAAGTATAGATAGAAACAAGAGGGTCATAAAGCTTCCCTTTCTTGTTCAGAAAAGAAAACAAAAATGTCAATGTATCTAAGACATCAGTTTTCCTGGTACTAAATCCTAAGAGCAACTTACTATATCAATTGTCTTTCAGTTGGCTTCCATCACTGTATTAAAAGTACCTGTCATCAGGCCGGGCGCTGGTGGCGCACGCCTTTAATCCCAGCACTCGGGAGGCAGAGGCAGGCGGATCTCTGTGAGTTCGAGACCAGCCTGGTCTACAGAGCTAGTTCCAGGACAGGCTCTAAAGCCACAGAGAAACCCTGTCTCGAAAAACCGAAAAAAAAAAAAAGTACCTGTCATAACCTATAAAGATTAAAAAGTTTGTATTGGCTCAGTTTCAAAGGTATTAGTCCATAGTAGATTGGCCTTGCTGTTTTGGACCCCAAGGTGAGTCAGTACATCATGGCAGAGTGAAACCATTCACAGGAAGGGAGGAAGCACCATGTCCCACAATGCTCTCGAGGGCACATCCAAAATGAAGCAAAGGTTTCCAATGAGGTCTGCTTCTTAAAGGCCCCACTAATTTAACAATGCTGGCCCTGTGGGAACCTTGCCCTTAGCACAGTAGTTCTCAACCAGTGGATCGCAACCCTTTGGGGGGTGAATGACCCTTTCACAGGGGTTGCATATCAGATACCCTGTATATCAGATTTTGATATTACAAATCACAGTAGTTTGAAAATTACAGTTATGAAGTATCAATAAAAATAATTTTATGGTTGGGGGTCAGTACAACATGAGGAACTGTATTAAAGGGTCGCAGCATTAGGAAGGTTGAGAAGCACTGCCCTGGGTCATGGGTTTTTGTCAAGACTTGTGCAACATTAAAGATAGTTTGTGTTTTGTGAGGGATGTAAAGGAGTCTATCGCATGGCAGTTCCAAGTTTGACAATAAGAAGTTGTTTTTAATTAATTAATTTCGAGACAGAGTTTCTTCATGATTGTTCTGGAATCCTCTCTGCACACCAGGCTAGTCTGAACTCAGGGATCATCCTGTCTCTGCCTCCAGAGTGCTAGGATCAAAGGCACATGACCACACCCAACTCTGAAGCAAATATTTTAAATAATTGAGCAAAACATTTTAAAAACATTGCGTCCTAATCGGTGAGGTAACTTGTCTAAGTAGGTATTCTAACTGAAGCTGTCCACGTGGCATTGGTCTTACTAAACACAGGAATGTCCAGAGCCTACCATTCTGCAGGGTCCAGCCTTTGTTAAACTAGATGGACACTTATGGGCAGGATATCAGTTGAGACCCAGTCACTGTGAACAGCTTGGGAACGCGAGATGAGAGGCACAGAGCATGGACATAGCATAAACAGACGCTGGTTCACCCGTGGTTTCCTTCCCTGCTAATTATCCCATGTTCTCCTTCCCCAGTACTTTGGAAGTGTGGTGGACATCATCAAGAACCATCAGCACAACCCCCTGGTTCTGATTGACAGTCAGAATAACACAAAGGATTCCACAAGACTGAAATATCCCGTGAAGGTTTCCTAAAGACGCAGACATCAATACTGCTGTTCCAGACATTGCTCCGTTTCTTCTTTTGAGAAAACTTCATCTTCTGGATATGAAAAGCCAGCAATAAGAGAGATGAACGAAGCCACCGAGGCAGTAAATTCCACTCCTTCATAAGATGCTCACATGAGCTTTTCTAGTGCCTGACCCGATGAAGTAATAGTTGGGGAGGTTCAGTTATTATGCTACTAATATTCTCCAAATAAATGTATTTAAAAGTGACAGGTGTAATGCATTTTCAGTCATGTAAGAAAACAACAGTGTATTTTTAAACTAAGAAAATTATAGTCTTGGATACAAAGCTTCTGGGAACTTAGGCCCTTACAGCAACCACTGTACCTGAATGTCGTCAGACTGTTCACTGCTGATGCTTGACAGATATCTTGTTAAACTTTTTTAGACAGGGTCTCACTATGTAGCTCTGGCTATCCTGGAACTCTCTGTAGACCAGGCTGGCTTGAACTCACAGAAATCCACCTGACTCTGACTTTCAAGTGCTGGGATTAGAGTGTGTGCCACCTGCCCAGCTTTAGTTAAATTGACAATGTGTAAAGTGTTAAAGGTAATGAGTGGCAGACAAAGGGGTAGGGGTGGGACAGATCTTTTTATGTGTGCCTTCCAACCATGGCAGAGGTATACAGGAACAAACTTTCTCACTCTTCTGCTAGATTGTGTTATTAGCTGTGCTTTTAAAAAATCATCGTTCCCTCTTTGATCTGAGCATCTGTTAGACACAGCCTAAACTTCATATGAGTTTGAAAATGAGATGATAGAAAAAGTAAACGGAAAGGCAGGTGCTAGGAAAATACCCCAGAAAGCACAAACAGGTAAGCCGGTGTTAATGAATATAAGGATTCCATTATTTTCTTGTCTGTCGATGTAATAAAACACCATGACCAAGGCAACTTACAGAGGAAGGAGTTTTGAGTTCTTATGGTCCATCATGGCATCAAGCAGCAGGCATGGCAGCTGCAGCAGGTTGTTGAGAGCTAGCATCTCAACCATGAGCTGTAGCAGAGAGCTCAAATGGAAAACAGGTGAGGCTTTCCCTCTGGCAAAGCCACTCCCTTCCCCCAACCACCATGACATACTACTAAAACCTCCTGAAACAGAGCTACCAACTGAGGACCAAGTGTTTTGATGCTCAAGACTATAGGGGACATTTCTCATTTAAACCACAGCAAAGATAAAGGGGATGGTAGAGTGAACAGCCTTCACAAGGTCTTAGGTCAGTTCAGAAATGTAATCTAGGTGGTGCTAAAGACAGGCAGCTAATTAAGTCTAATAATCAGATGAGACACGCTTGATCACTGGATAAGATAGTAGCCTCAACAGTATTTTTAAAAGCCAGATGGTGATGCCCATAGGTCAGAGCAATTCACAGACTCTCTTATAAACAGTGTGGCATGTTTTTATGTGTCAGTTTCATGACTACTAAATTATGGGTTGAATGGTATCCAAGGCCTTTACAGACAGAGTCAAGTTAAGATGGGATAAGTAAGGTAGGTGCCACCAGGAGACCTGTTCCTTATGAAGAGCATTGTATAGCCAGAAGGCTGTGAAGAGGCATCAGAAAAGAACACCATGTGAAGACCAGGAACTAGAACTGTGCACTCATGAACTAAGCGCTGCTAAAAATGACTGCCAAACCAGCAGAAGCCAAGGAAGGGCAAGGACAGATTCCCTCCAGGTTCTTAGGAAACATGGGTCTGTTTACACCTCGACTTCAGACTTCTCCCATCTAGAACTGGGGGTCAATGAGTCTCTTTCTTTCTTTTTCTTTTTTTAAATTTATTTATTATGTATTCAGAGTTCTGTCTGCATGTATGACTGCAGGCCAGAAGAGGGCAGAAGATCTCATTATTCATGGTTGCTAGCCACCGTGTGGTTGCTGGAAATTGAACTCAGGACCTTTGGAAGAGCAGGCAGTGCTCTTAACCTCTGAGCCATCTCTTCAGTCCCGAGTCTCTTTCTTTAAGCCATTTGGATTGTAGTGGTTTGTTAGAACAGCCCTGTGAAATGAATACAATTCACAGACAGTTTTTACACAGAAGTTTGGGGATTTTGGATAGAGTTTTCCCTTTTACATTTTAACAGTGGAATTGCTTAGAATGTACTAGAAAGAACAATTCACAATAAAGAAGACTGAGGTAATCTTTTACAAAGAGCACCTCTAATGACAGGACGTGCAGGCTCCCTCTCAGTTTTGCTGAGTGCTCCATGGAAATACTTTTTACTGTCAGTAAGTCTTCATTCCTTCCTTCGGTTACTGCCCTGCTCGCAAGACAGTCTCTTTTGCTCTGTCCCCAACCGTCCTCTTCTAGGTGGCACGTTCCAACAAGCTAAAGAAGCATAGCTGGTTTAAAAAAAATTATATGTGCAAATCCATATTAATTTAATATTTAGCACTGCTATGGTGGGTTTCTTGGAGCAAACGCTGGGAACCAGTCTCTGCAGAGGTATCCTCCCCCCCACCCAGTGTTGGGAGAAATATCCTACCTAACATGCCAGCTCCCCCCTGCCAACCTCCCTGAAAGAGTCCATTAGAGTGCAGGTAACCCTGCCTGCTTCTAAAAGCCATTCTCTGCAGGTGGAACTCTCAATGAAGCTAGGAAAGCCTCCAATAGATCCCATCAGTTTCGTCTATGATTTTCTTTTATTGGTTTTTATTGAGCTCTACATTTTTCTCTGTTCCCCTCCCTGCCTCTCCCCTCCCTTTCAAACCTCCCCCAAAGTCCCCGTGCTCTCAATTTACTCAGGAGATCTTGTCTTTTTCTACTTCCCATGTAGATTAGATTTATATATGTCTCTTAGTGCCCTTGTTGTTGTCTAAGTTCTTTGGGATTGTGATTTGTGGGCTGGTTTTCTTTGATTTTCAATGCTTAATAAGCAAATCATTTTTCACGGAGAAATTCTCGGGCAAACTAGCTGATGGGATGGGAGTGGTATGGCGGCTGAAGGAACATCCCAGTTCCTGTTTTCTGTTTCCAGAATGTTGCAAAGCAGATTGCAACTGCAAAGACAGAAAGGCTGCAAGTTTGTGCCAATAGGCAGGAAAGATGGAGAAGCTAGGCCTGTGACCATCAGAAGCCTGCCCTGCGCTGAAATGAGCCAACCATAGCAGGAGTTTCATACTCTGAACCCTGGGAGCAAAGCCACTGTATAGTAATGGCGACAGGTTTGCCTAAGAGTAGAACGCATCCATGGGAAGCAAACTAGCCATATGTAATGCAGGATTTTAGAGATGGACAAAACTCAAAATGACGTTAAGCTGGTGTGCAACCTCTACTTATAGGTGAAGATGCATAGAAAGAATTTAAACGTCTGCTCTCTGAAGTTTAGTCGCAAGAATGTCCCTGGCTGTACCTCCATCTAAGCACAAGGTGAGACAGTATTGGCTTTCTGTTATCAAGTGTGCTTTTTACCCTGTTAACGTCAGCTTTTACATCTGGGAAACAACTTCTTTTTAGCAATGATCCAGAGTGAGCAAAGCTACATTTTAATATACTTACAACTTAGTTATGCTTATTCAATATTAACTCTCAGTCCCCGAGCTGAAATCTCCTTTGCAGAGAAATTGATTTATGAACCAGCCCTCAAATGTATCTGCTTAAAACTGCTCGTGAACATTTATTTTCATTACATATCAGAAAGACGCCTACGCTTTTTCTCTGTATCTGTGGGTTTTAATTTTATTTTCAGTAGCTACAATGTTCTTTGAATCTCATGAAAGCTGTTAGTGGTCTTTGCCCAAGAAGAAAAGTAGATTTAGATACATACACAACCTACAGATTTTCTCCAGTTTCCTGCACCACTAGGGTTTCTCCATGGACCAAACACCCAAAGACCCAAGACTTTAGGCCTATGACTCACTCCCTTTGTAAACTTTATTATAAAAAAAAATGGGTGAAACATTCTACACTAAAGGCCAGAACGAGGCTAATGTAATTTCTTCAGCGAGTTTGAAGCAGGCACTGTTGGAGTTAGTACATTAGTACAAGGGCCTCTGGAGTGATGCTTCTAATGCATCCCCAACTTCTGTGTCCACAGATGGTGTGAACTTGGCTTGCCCATGCATGGAGATGACCATGCACTTTATCTTCCAAGATTGTTCAAAGAAAGTATTAAAATTGTGAAAATTCAGGAGTGTGAGTTATCATTGCTGTAACCAGCCCACAGTCACCAAGCCCGTTGTGCCAGTCAGTATATATGTCTGGTACATGAAGTGTGGAAATAAATCATTTACCAAATACTTCAATCTAGAGTTCTCACTTGATAAAAGCATCAAGCAGAATTTTTAATCCAGGAATGACAATATTTAAAAGGACGTCTTCAGTCACCTTATCCTGGCCCACACCACCGGGAGACGCCACATCTTCCACCAGAGGCCAGGCCAGCATTCTGAACCCCAGGTAAGATTGCCCCACCCTCTGCCCTGCTTGCAGCCACTCAGTTTAACCCCAAGTGACCTCCTCTCCTTATTACCTTATCCAGGCCTACACACATCTCTTCCAGAAGCTTCCTCTTCCATCAGAGACCAGGCCAGCATCCTGAACCCCAAAGGCCAGGCCAACTCCCTGAAAGCCTGACAGAAGCCTCCTACCCCACCAGAAGCCATGCCAGGATCCTGAAAACCAGAAGACCCCTGGCCATATCAGAGACTACACACACAGCCAGAACTCCAGCCCCAAACTTGGGCAGCAAACACCTGCTGGACCAGAGGTCAACCAGGCCATCAGAAAACCAGCCCCCAATGTGGAAAACCCTCTATTCAACTACAGGCCATGGCAGTAAGAAGACCAGAGAAGAAACAGAAACCAAGGAAGAAAACACCTGTCTAACAAAGACAAATCCAGAAATTGGAACCCAGACCTATAATTACTCCAAATCCAGATGTCTCGGGGGTATGTGACAGCACACACCTTTAATCCCAGCACTCAGAAGGCAGAGGCAGGTGGATCTTTGTGAGTTTGAGGCTAACCTGGCATGCAGAGCAAGTTCTAGGAGAGAAACTCTTTCTTGAAAAATCAAAAGAAACAAAACAAAAACACAAGGACAGCTAGGGCAATATATCACTACCAGAACACAGCCATCCCACTATAGCAAACCCTGAATATTCCAACACATCTGAAGCACAAGAAAACGACCTTAAAACCAACTTTATGGTGATGATAGAAGTCCTTAAAGAGAAAATGAATAAATCCCTTAAAGAAATTAAGGAAATGGCAATTAAAAAATTGGAGGAAATCAATATATCTCTTACAGAATGTCAGAAAAACGAGAAAAAACAGTTGACAAAAATGAATAAAACTGTTCAAGGCCTGGAAATGGAAATAGAAGAAATAAGGAAAACAAAAATTGAGGGAATTCTGTAAGGGGAAAAATCTAGATAAGCAAACATACATTGAACTTCACACATTAATATTGGGAGACTTCACTACACCACTCTCAACGACGGACAGATCGTCCACATAAAAACTAAACAGAGAAATACTAGAGCAAACAGATGTTATGACCCAAATGAACCTTAAGATATCCACAGAACATTTCACTCAAAAACAAAATAATACACTTTCTTCTCAGCACCTCATGGAATGTTATCCAAATTTGACCACATACATACTCAGTCACATAACAAATCTCAACAGATACAAGAAAATTTGAAATAACCCCCTGCATCCTATCCGATCGCCATGGATTAAAGAATACTTTTAATGAAGTGACTGAATATAAGATTAGCTCAAAAAATCAGCAGCTTTCCTATGTATAAGCAATAAATGAGCTGAAAAGAAATCAGGAAAACAATACCCTTCATTCACAACAGACACAAATAATACAAAATATCTTGATGTAACTAAGCAAGTGAGAGACCTGTGAAGAAAGAAATTGGAGAAGATATTAGAAGATGGAAAGATCACTCATACTCATGGATTAGTAGGATTAACATAGTAAAAATGGCCATCTTACCAAAAGTAATCTACAGATTCAACACAATCCCCATTAAAGCCCCAACACAATTCTTTACAGACCTTGAAAGAACAATAATCAACTTTATATGTAAAAACAAAAAAACCCTGGATACCAAAACAATCCTGTACAATAAAGGAACTTCAGGAGGCATCACCATGCCTGATCTCAAACTCTACAACAGAACTATATGGTATTGTCATAAAACAGACAGGTGGATCAATGGAATTGAATTGAAAGCCCAGACATAAATTTACACACCTGTGAACACCTGATTTTTGATAAAGAAGACAAAATTATACAATGGAAAATAGCATCTTCAACAAGAGGTGCTGGTCTAACTGGATGTCAATATGTAGAAGAATGCAAATAGAGCCATATCTATCCCCATGCACCAATCTCAAGTCCAAGTAGATCAAAGTCCTCAACATAAATCCAGATACATTGAACCAGATAGATGAGAAAGAGAAATAACTTTGAACACATTGGCACAGGAGACAACTTCCTGAATGGAACACAAATAACATGGGTACTAAGATTGACAATTAATAAATGGGACCTCATGAAACTAAAAAGTTTTTGTAAGGCAAAGGATACCATCAATAAGACAAAATAGCAGACTACAGAATGGGAAAAGATCTCTGTCAATCCTACATCTGACAGAGGCTTGATTTCAAAATACATATAGAACTCAAGAAACTAGACATCAAAATACAAAACAAAAACAAACAAGCAAAAACCCAAATAACCCAATTTAAAAACAGGGTACAGATCTAAACAGAGAATTCTCAACAGGAAAATCTCAAATGGTTGAGAAACACTTAAAGAAATGTTCAACATCCTTAGCCATCTGGGAAATGCAAATCAAAATGACTCTGAGATTTCATCTTAAACCCGTCAGAATGGCTAAGATCAAAAACACAAGTGACCGTTCATGCTGGAGAGGATGTGGAGCAAGGGGAACACTCCTCCATTGCTAGTGGGAGTGCAATGCACAATTACTTTGGAAATGACATCATGAAATTTGCTGGCAAATGGATGGAACTAGAAAAAAATCATCTTGAATGAGGTAACCCAGACTCAGAAAGACAGCATGGTATATACTCATCAGTGGGTATTAGCTGTATAAGTAAAGGACAACCATGCTACAATCCACAGACCCAGAGAGGCTAGGTAACAAGGAGGGCTCACGGGGGATATGTGGATCTCCCCGGGAAGGAGAAATAGATTTTTATGGGCAGACTAGGGGCAGGTGGGTATGCAAACATGAGGAATAAGGTTCTGTGGGTGTCATATTTATAAGAGGCATTTGCCTGAAAACCACAGCTATTTACCGCTATTTTCTTTGTTTTACATTTCTTGCTTACATTTAAATCTAGAATTGTATAGATAGTGACAGATTTTGCCCTTTATTCCCTCAACTGTGCTTCAGGTTGCAAAGCCTCAAGTTTGTTGATTCTTCTACTAGCTCAAACCTTCTATTAAGCTGCTAGTATTTGGCTTTGAGCCTAAAATTTTCCTTGGGTTTTAATAAAGATTATTTACTATCCCTAATGGTTGAGGAATTATTAAGCTTTCCTCAGTCCTTTGAATCAGCTTCCTTTAGTTTTGAACAATATCGCTCATCACTTAACTGGTACACCTCTCAAAGGTTTCTAATTTCTCCCTGATCACAATTTTAATTATTTTATAATTTTGTATTAAAACTGGACATTTTATGTAATGTTTTCCACCCTTCTTCCTGTCATCTCTCTCTCTCTCTCCCTCCCTCCCTCCTTCTTTCCTTCCCTCCCTCTCTCTCACACACACACAAACCCCTCAGATACTTTACTTTGTAGTGACCTGACTGGGCTAAATCAGAAGCCTAGTTCTGCCTTAGATGTTATTATTCAAGTACCCGTTGTCTGATGTTTTAAGACTCCCTTTCCCAGAAGTTACTCTTAGGTCTGCATGTTTAGTGGTCAGCCCTCTCCATCTGTGAAGTGTGTACGCCCTTTGTTACAAGACCCTTGTGTCTTAAAGACAAACAGCTTTCACTGCTGAGGGACTTTACAGATTTGCCAGTGTTCAGCCAGGAACTTGAAATTCAGAATTCCTTTGGTCACTTTTCTGAGGTTACAGCTTGCAGCATGTGTGCAGTTAGAAGGGTATTGCTTTTCCCCAGGTCCCACTTTCACTGACCCTGTCCTGAAATTCCTTGGTGGTACCTCTGGTATGACCCGCAGCTGTTGCTCTTCCCTAAACTCTTGCTGATTGCTCTTTTTAGCAATACTGAGGTAGGAACTGTTTGTTTTGAATATAACTATGGTGGGCTTAAGGTATCATTCTGACTGGATTAAAGAATACCCTGAAAACTGTTAAGTGTTTTTTGTTTTGTTTTGTTTTAACGTGTACGGGCTTTTTCCAAAGACAGTTGAATAGGTGGACTTCTGTCCTTTGATGACAGAACTAAAGTCCCCTAGTGTAATATTTCATTTGTATTTTGTTTTGTTTTTTTGTTTTTTCGAGACAGGGTTTCTCTGTGGCTTTGGAGCCTGTCCTGGAACTAGCTCTGTAGACCAGGCTGGTCTCGAACTCACAGAGATCCGCCTGCCTTTGCCTCCCGAGTGCTGGGATTAAAGGCGTGCGCCACCACCGCCCGGCTCATTTGTATTTTAATACATAAAGCTTGCCTGAAGATCAGAGAGTAAAACAGTCCCACCGGTCAGGCTTACACACCAGGCTGTGGTGACACACGCGTTTAATCCCAGTAGCCACACTAGTCTGCCATAGAAACCGGGTGGTAGTGGTGCACACCTTTAATCCTAGCACTAGAGTAATATAAGGGAGGAGACAGTTTTCAGACATAGAGCTTCATTCTGAGATTTCTGGAGGCAGTATCACCATTTCAGACTAAGGTAGAGGTAAAAGCCAGTGTCTGGCTGTTTCGTTTTTCTTACCTTAAGGTTGAATCCCAATATATGTCTCTGAGTTTTATTAATCTTGCTACACCCTAGCTCTCAGGCTTTTGATCTTGGACTGAAGAATTAGTCACATTACCAGCACCTTTGAGCCTCTAGTCTGCAGACTATTTAGAGGGCTTCTCAGACTCCCTAACTGCAGAAGCCAGTCCCTCCAACAGAAGTCAACATGTATGCTGCTATCTTGTGTTAGTTCTACCTCTAAGGAACCTAATAGAGACTCCCTGAAATAGGCAATATGCTAGACTTTGAAGCTCACTCTAGCTCTTTTCTGAACAGAATTTTTGCTTATGGAGCTAGAGATTGGGGAAGGAGTTATTGGCAGAGCAATGCTGAGAAAAATGCAGTCAGCAAAGTTTAGTACAGAGAAGTTTAGGCCACTGAGAAATACTGTATTCCATAGACGAGGTTTTTCTTTAGATGAGTCATGCAGATTACCTTGTGCCCTTTTCTATAAATCAGTTTCCTTACTATTATTTTGTTTAGAAATCCAGTTCTCAGTGTACATCTTAACATTTTCAAGATATGAAAGCCAATCATGTCATTAATATTTTGCTCTTCTTTTAATATTTTCATTATTTGTTCTATTTCTTAATAAGAAAACATCTCACATGTATGGACATTGTGCCTGCATGAACGTCTATTCACATGCATGCAGTGTCCTTGAAGGCTAGAAGAGGCAGTTAGAATTCATGAAACTGGGGTTACAATGGATTTGTGGGCCAACACGTGGGTGCTAGGCCCTGAAGCTGGGCCCTCTATGAGAGCAACAAGTGTTCTTCTCTTAACCACTGAGCCTCTCAAGCCCCTGAAATGTATTTTGAGTGTTACAGACTGTCAGGGTAGCCTCTTCTCTCCTATTCCCAGGAAGTAATACATGTTATGTATGGGCCTATCCATAAGAGCGAAGTTCAGCTAAAAGTGTTTCCCAACAGAGCCAAGGACAAATTGCCATAAATGTGACCTTTCTCAAAGTTCATCTATAATTTTGGAAGAAAAAAGGAAAGTCCCATACTTATTCTGTAGTCTTCACAGACAGAAAGAAGGGGAGGCATTTCCTATTAGAATTTCTATTAGGTTTTTAGCTCAGTTAAAAACAAAGAACTCTCATGTAAACACAAGCTTAAGTTTAATTGAAGAAAACCTTCAAAACCTTCATTAACAACAAATAAGGAAATTTTAATAATGCTTACCATTCTTTAAACATCATGTACATTATTAATATATACTGTGTATTTCCAATCAATTCCACTCAGGCTCAATTCAAGAAACACAATTATAACAGGTTTTATACAAAAAATACTTCACTAAGAAAGTAGGTAAACTGCACAAAAACAGTACAAGTATAATGTGCATAGCAATATAGCTTGAAGCATCTATTTATGGCTTTGTTTTAAATCAAAACTATAAGGGGAATGGGCCCACTTAGGACCTACTGTTACAGTTGACATATGTAAACTGTTCACATCATTTTTAGGCACTTGCTAACAATAGTGTTTAATCCCTGAAAAAAATAAAACATATGCCCCCAACCAAATAAAAAAAAAAGAAATAAAAAACAAGAAAATAACATGGGTACAATCTTCTTTTTAAATCACCCACTTTTATTAATGCATGCACAGAAATGAAAGAAAATAATTTTTTGTGTCATAAACCTTCTGTGCAAATTTACATAATCAAGTACAAAAATATGTACATTTTGTTATATACAAAAAAGAAGCCCTGAAGTTTTGATCCAATCAATGAAAATGTCATTAATATGTATAGTAACAACAAAGCAAAAAATGATGCTGTACATCATTTTTTAATAGAACTTCATTTTTCAATGAGGCAAAAAATTGATACAAATGTTTATGGTAAAGTTAAATCAATGGGTTGTTATAAAATATCCATTGTTGGGCATGTCTCTTACGAATTGTTCTTAAAGATTTATGAATTGCTACAGAGTCCGTCATTAATGCTTGTTTCTCTATTTTCAAATGCCAACTATTAATACTATTTTGGGTTGTTGGTCATCCTGAAATATTACTAATGAAAATGATATGTCCTAATGTGGACATGTTTTGGTAAAAATAGTAATTAAACACAAGCAAAAATATGATCTGCTTTGCTAACCTTGCTTTAAAATATTGTATCTGTAAAAATAAGTTGTTTGAATTTTCAAGAAAAGCCATTCCCTTTGAGGTGTTTCTATGTTTTCTGTTCATTGTGAAAGGATGCCAACCAATGGAGGAAAAAAAACTATTTGGCTATGGTCACTTCTAATCAGATAAACACAATTCTGTGCAAGGGAACCACTGGAGAACAGAACCAAATTCAGGAAAACGTTGATTTTCAAGTGGATTTTAGAGAAAATTTCTTTCTCCTCTGGAGACTGCCTCATTTACTGAAGTGATTCAGACAGTCACAGAGTAAGAGAATCATCTTGAGAGTATTCCAATCTGACACAGGGCAGAGTAACGGCAACAGGACTTACTTGCCCAAAACACTTCAAGCATTATTTTAACTATAGTCCAGTAAGATGTAGCTTCGAAGGAACATAATACCTTTCAAATGAACTGTAACAGACAGAAAGTAACCTTATCAAGCTTAGGCCATCTTCACAAGTGGTAAGAAACTCATGTGTGAGACGGTTCTTCATCTCCAGAGAAAACTCGTTTGTCAATCTATAAGGCTGGTTGGAGAAGAAAGCGAATGGGGCTGTCCACCATTACCCTCTGCTCAAGTCTCTAACCTCAACTGGAAAAACTCTTATCAAAAATTTCCTTAGCCCTACCTTCCCACAGATGCATCTTTAAACAACTAAAACAAGGCTCATCTGTGCTAATTACTTTCTTTCAAAACATGTGAACTGTGGCATTTTCAAGTACCACACATAAAGCTTTTCTTCTTCCACAGAAATATAACCAACTCTTAAAATGTTCAAAAACTATATTGATGTAGAAAAATGCCTGAATTATGGTAACTTAGCCCATACTTTCCTTCTAAAGTCTCTTTCCTTTGTAATCACAGTAAGTTATTCTAACACATTCCAATCCCGAGTAGCTTCCACTAAATGTCTCTGCCCATGGCCAGCCCACATATCCTGATTGTCAAAAACTCGACCACAGAACCAGCAGTTAAACTTAGTTTTCAAGACATTTTCAGAGGTAGATTTTACAATCTGGTAATTATTTTTGCTTGTCTTTTTGAGTGTTAGTTTTAGCACAAATCTTTCTTTCACAGAATTAGCAGGTTTAAGCATTTTGTGTCTCTTGGAAAAGTCATTGTAAGTTGTTTCTGAAGTGTTATAATAAACTGGCTTCAGTAAAGCATTAATAGTTGTTTGTGACAATGAAACCTTCAGTACACGTCCATTAAACTTCGCAATAGTTTTCATCACACGTTCTACTTCTGGGGCATCTGCATCAGGATGGTTCAAAACCACAACTGGTTGGTTTCTCCTAGGACATTTCACCAGTTGTTTGGAATTAAAAGGAAAAAGTCTCAAAGTTCTACCTGAATCCTTTGAAAGCCTCGGTCTGCTAAATGCCAATGTTTCCTGGACATCGTCAGAATTAGCCTTTTCTCTACACTTTCTATGTAATGTGGACTTTTTTCTTGGAGGTTCTTGGTAATTATCAATATACTTTCGTTTACAGCTTCTGTTTCTAGATACAATGGTGCTTTCAGAATCTTGACTTATACGAGTCTTAATTTTTGCAAATTTATTTTTACAAGTCTTCCTTTTATTGAAATTTCTCTCATTTATACAATTGGCTTTATACCTTAATGCTCTAGTCTCTGAATGCTCACTGATACATGCTGGTTCCTCAGAAGATTCTGCGCATGCTGCAGTAGAAGCATGAACAACTTCATTTGCTGGCATCAAATCATTTACTAAGACTGGTAAGGCATCTCTAGAAGACTCTGGCTCTTTCTGTTCTCCAAGTCCTGGTAGTTTAGATGGTACATTCTCTTTCTGGAATGAGGGTTCAGAGTTACTAACTGAAAGATTATTAGCAGCACTGACATTTAAAACAGGATTAAAAATTTTTACCAATATTTTCTGTGGCGCTCCTTCAGGTCTCTTTGGCTGAATATGTTGGTAAGGACCATTTCTGACTAACTTAGGCTTAAGCGGTTCAATGTTATTTGGCATCATACACTTTAAAAACACAGCTTGTTTCCCATCAGGCATGAGGGTGTACAGAGATGCTTTGGGCAAGGTTTCACTCTGTAGCTTTCCTGTATCCAAGATATTCATCTTAGGGCCCTGCTGCTCAGGTAGAATGTTAGGAAAATGAACAGCTCGCACTGAAGAAGCCACTGATGTTTTAATAATGTAAGGACCCTTCAATGGTGACACATTTGCTGAGCAACTTTTCATGCTGACACAACTGCCACCACCGGAGCCAAGTGTAGGGGTAAGAAAGTTATTGTTTGCTTCTACCTTAAGAAAAGGTGTTTTGCAAAGTTCTGTAGTTACAGTTCCATAGCTGGGAACATTCTCAGTTTTGACAGTGTGAACACCTTCAGGTTTCCCTTTATTAAGTGTCAAAAGCACTCCAGGTTTCTTGTTCACAAGGAGAGAAGCAGGTGCACTCTGCTTATTAACCAAAGGGAGTGGTCTTCCAGAGAAAACGTGGAATCCAGGTTTGTTAGCAACATGCAGTGGTATAAGAAAACCTTTTGGAGTTTGAACAAATACAGGATTTCTCTGTTCTGAGGTTAGAAATGGATTCTGAATATATACAGGACCTGAATTTTGTGTTGTGGTTCGGAGTTTGTCTTTTACAAGTTGTTGTGTTATTATTGCATCTGACTGAGTCTTAAGTAGTGTGACAATACTTGGAATTTTAGCGGCCACCTCTGAATTTCTCACTTCTTTTAATACTGTCACCGCTTGTTTTTCTTGTCCATTACATTTTAAATTCAAATCATTTGTAGGCACACTAACACCTACTCTGGGAGATGGAACTGGGAAGATGTCTTGTGCCTGGAAGTCTTTAGAAGATTCTACTACCATTTCTTCTTCCTCAACCTTTTTAAATGTTTGGTCACAATTGAGTGGAAGGTTTTTACTGGGAATGTTATCAGAATTTTCCTTTGTATCAGACTTTGGTTTTAATATATCTTGAAGTAACTGGTTTACTTCTGGTGGTAAAAATTCTGAAGCCTGCTGGCTTTGGAGAGAGAAAACAGATGTGATTCTAGGCATCATAGGGGAGCCAGGACTGGGAATGTCATTCCATTTAGTTTCTTCAGTAACACTCAATAAATTTTGGTTTTCATCAGTGAAGAGGCTTTGCTTATCAAAGTTTTGTCTTTCTTCTAAATTACATGGTTCTTCAATTTCAGCTTTTGTTTTGAAAGTTCCGTCTTTATCATTTAACGGGCTGACAGATGTTAATGGGCTACCTGAGTTGGAGCTCTCCTTTTTTATTAGTGGTGAAGGTGAATCACTATCACTAGCTGAGTCCTCAGTTGTTTCACTGGAAGAGTCCCTCGGAAGGTTTTCAAACCCTCCTGTTCTTGAAAACCTACGATGCTTGTAATTCACCTTTGAGTAATTATGAAAAGGTAATGATCCTTGGTTGGAGGACTCAAAAGAGCTGGAGGATTCGTCAGGTAACTCAGAGCTAACATAATTGATGCAATAGTTATGCATATCTCCACAACTGTATGCATTTGGCTTAGTGGTAAGGTTGATTTTATCTGGACTTTCAATGGTGGTGGTACCTAATGCATCTAGATGACTCTGAGTGGTATGATTTTCCCACGAGTCAACATTATCTCTTGCTTCAACTTTTGTAGTCAAACTCACTGATGCACCAACTGATTCTGATGTTGTTGGCAAAGATAAACTTTTACTGTTATCTACCGTCTGAAGCATATTAGTCTTTTCAGATGAGAAAGCCATTTCTTTTTCAGAAATTTCTTTCCTGGAAAGCACAGGAGACGAAGATGAAAGTGGAGCTGCTTTGACAAAATCTGTGTCATTCACCTCAGTTGTTACTCCAGTTGCAAATCCAGCGCTGTCCAAAGCTAGGGGTGGCAAATTAGCTGTACTATCCTTTTCTGTGTCTGGTTGTAAGGCTGGTGCAGGTAAATTCGGTTTACTGATAGGCAACAATTTTATTACAATATGCTGTCTCCCATCAACCACCTTGAAGCCCATAAACTTAGCACTGTAGTTAGCAGGAATTGTTATCTTATTATTTCTCACCAGTAACACTGTAGGCCCTTGTACACTACTCTTCAAGGAACTTGAAGTAGCATTTGCTCCCTCGTCAGCTTTATTATATTGCCCAGGGGACAGCAAAGTTGACTTTTCTGATTCTGTGGGCTTATCATCATTCTCACAGTGCAGTCTTTCACCCTTTTCTTCATTTAATTGCTCTTGACTCTGGTCTTCAGATTTAGTGTGTGTTTTGTTCACTATATTAAACGTGTGAGCAGTTTTTCCAATACTTTCATCATTCCCATTGGTAACTGTCTTACGTTTCCAAAACGTCTTTGTTGGACCTATTTTGTATCTCTTAAGTATTAGTTTAAGTCCTGTCGTAGTTGTTGCCACTCTTGTATCATATTGGTCTTTTTCCAGTTTTTCTTTAGCATATAAGTGTTCTTTATGCAAAGTTATAACATGTCTGACAAGTTGGTCTTTATGAATGGCACCGTAGCTACAGTAGTGACAAGTGAAGGGAAGAGTACCAGAGTGGACACAAAGGTGCTTCTGAAGCTCTCCCTTGGTAACACAGAGGTGACGGCATTTTCCACATTTATAATGCATTTCTTTATGTCTGTGAATGTGCTGAACAAATGTGCCAACATCCTGGGTAAAGAATCTACACTCTTCACACTGAAAATTACCATTAACACAATGTTTAGACGTGAAGTGTTTTGTCAACTCCAATAAGGTATATGAACGCTCACTGTTACAAATGTCACATTTTACAAAAGTGCTCCTATGGGTTTTTCGGTGTTGTTTAAATATCTGGAAGTCATTTGCTGAAAAACTACACATTTCACAAGGAAACGAAGGCAACTCACCATGATGCCACATTTCAAAGTGTTTCTGCAAATCGTTTGGACTATACTGAGTACTGTCTTGGCATTTTAAACAACTGAAGTTGAGTATTTTTGCAGACATGTTTACACTCTCTTCTTCAGTTCGCTCAGATTTACAAGGCAGTACACACTCCTCAGCACAGCTTACAGTCTTTACACTGAAAGATTTCCTTGCAGTCTGTGGTTTACTCTGAAATAATAGTCTGTATTTTTCAACTTCATGTTTCATTAACACTTCATTTGGAATATTTATCTTGGGCAAACTGATGTTCACATTTTTTAGCTCGTAATGAAAACTAGTTTCTGGAAGTTTTGGTGTAGGTATTGATCCAATAGTGCCTGCTGTCTTATTTCCTGCATCACATTTTCTCGAAGTAGTTTGTTTTTCATCACAAAACAGCTGTGTCTGTTCAAATGGCATGATTTAATTTTTAAATAAATTCAGTTTCTTTTGTTCTGAAAATTTATGAAGTTATTTGTGACTTAAACACAAAACAATACTGAGCTGCAACATCTTCAAAATTACGAGGAATCAATTCACCTAAAATTAAACAAAGAATTGAAATTTTCATCACAAAATTCAAAGTAAATTTCTTATTTCTAAGTTCATTCTGACTCAACAAAGCAAAAATGCTAATCAAACACACATACTAAAGACACAAAGACCTGATCTGTTAAGAACACCCAGGTTTAGAGGAAGCGTCATCTAGCAATAGAAACAATATTATTAGCTTCTACTGTTTCTCCTTCCCTTAGCTTCATGGTTAGGCACTAGGTGATGCCAAGATGACTGTTCAAGTTCAGTTAGCAGCCTTCAAGGTACAAACTTCATTAAAAAACCTATCACTCCTCCAAAAGCACGACACAGTCTTGGCCCAAGTTTTCTTAACTGTTATTCCCTACAATAAGGCAAATTTCTATGAATGACCATACCTGATTTACAGGCCACTCATGGGAGTCAGAGGCATAAAACACCATCAAGCATGAACTGACATTAGGGACTACAGGATGCTTCCCTAGAAGAAAATCAGCATTATTACCAGATGATATGAACAGACAAGATAAATGCAAAAAAGGAACATACACATATGAAGTTTGCTGTTTGTCTTGCATAATTAGAATATTACTTAAAAGACTTTAACATCTTAACCTTCTTTACTTTTGTATATACTTCTTTCAAAGAACACCAATGCAAACAGATCTAGTTTCCCCTTCCAATGACTTCAGAATATCTCAGAGTAGATATGCTATGGACTACTTCTTACTGCTGGTGGAACTTAATTCCTACTCTTTTGCTATCCCAAAGGCTGCTACAGGCTCTGACCAGAGAACAAGATCTAGAAGGACACATTAAGCTGAGCTGCTCATGACTGGATGACTTTGTTCTTGTATTTTCTTTCTTGTAATGTACATATTAAAAAATTTTTTTAAAGCTAAAAACAAACAAAAAACAAAGACAGCTATAGAAACTATCATTCCATGTCACATTTATACATATAATATTTCTGAAAGATATCTAGATTTACATTTCCTTCCACCCAATGTGCAATTCTGCAGTTCTAAAAATTTCTTATATCCAACAAAGTTAAAAACCGACAGAAGACATATTATAAAAGAATTATACTTAATTTTTCTAATATATAACTTGTATTTATTTTTGTGCTCCTCTCTGATCAGAAAGACAAAGTGTTCATGAGTAACATAAGAGGTAAATGTGTATTTATCGTTTCCTCATGTATTAAAAGGGATTTAAATTGAAATGGCTATTGGTTGAAAACTGCAATATACTAAAAAACATAAAGAAGTAAAAACTATAGATGCAAACTTTCAATCAACTATTTTATTATATTAACAAATTTCAAAGCAAAATTTTCAACGATGGTTATCAACAAGGATAATTGTCATCAAAGTAACTATTTGATCTGATAAGCCCATTAAGAGAGTAAACTAAGGGGGCTGGAGAGATGGCTCAGTGGTTAAGAGCATTGCCTGCTCTTCCAAAGGTTCTGAGTTCAATTCCCAGCAACCACATGGTGGCTCACAACCATCTGTAAAGAGGTCTGGCGCCCTCTTCTGGCCTTCAGACATACAGACAGAATATTGTATACATAATAAATAAATAAATAAATAAATAAATAAATAAATAAATATTAAAAAAAAAAGAGAGTAAACTAAGTTACTGACTCTAAAATATTTGAAACCTAGAATGGTATCTTTAAAACTTTAGTATTACTACTACTACTATTATAACTACTACTACTAATGGTGGTGGTGGGGTATTTAACAGTAAAGGTCATATGAAGGGCATGGGGGACCTAAAAGAAGAAAACTACTGAAAGTAACTAGAACTGTTAGAAAGTCAGTATATAAGGATGTCTAAATGAATGTTCCTTCATCCAGATGGAACTTAAAGTTGATTCAGTAATGACTAGCTAGAGAAATGCTTAATTTACAAATAAATACCCTTAGCTTTTACTTAAATTTGATAACTTTCAATTAATGCAGAATGTCAATACACTCTTGGAAGAGCTCAAATATTTCAGGTAGTTGAGGGCTTGTATCTCAAATTTCAACTTTACCTGGAGAATCTATCTGATCTTGAAGCATGTTTACCCTGTAAGTGTGTAAGTAAAGTCACTAAAGAACAACTTATTCTAGAGTTGCCCCCTTTGGCTGAAAGACAGATGAATAGGAAGGAAGGAAGGAAGGAAGGAAGGAAGGAAGGAAGGAAGGAAGGAAACAAACTATGTTATAAATACCTCAGGTAATACAAGACAGGAATTTTATCATAATTTTCACTCCTACCTATTAAGCTAGTTTTTAATTACAGTCCAATTTTCATCTCCACCAACAAAGATTGCTGGTTATTTAAACTGTGGTTTTTATTAACTTATAAGTTTACCAACATCCTAAATCACTGAAATTAGACACTTTTGTAAAAGTATTAAAATAATCTGCAATTTCTTACACCATGATGACCAACAAAAACTATAGGCTTTGACCATTGAAATAACAAAAAGACTTAGTGGAGAAAAAGTTTTTTTGTCCAAACTGGACTCAAATTCTGGGGCTCAAGCCACTTTCGCACCTCTGCTAGTGAGCAGTGGAACTACCAGGACATGCATCATATTCAAACACGAGCCACCATTTCAAAGAGGAAGAAGCCCATTAGGAGACACTCATTCAATCAATATTTAATAAATATCAGTAAGTAAGAAAGTGACAAAATTTTGCCTCCTTTATCCACTAAACATACCTTGGGAGAGATGGAGACTTGAATGGAAGATCAAATTGGAGCTCTCTGGGTGACAGAAGGCTCAGGAAAGAGAGGAATCCAGAGTTTCCAGCTGAGTTCAGAAGCTAGAAATAGGGAATTGCTATTATCAACTGTTAAAGAGAGATATAAAAGGAAAATTATTACTAAAGGCAAATGAACCTTCCTATACTAACAGATATCTCCCTCTGCCTAGTACTGTCTTTTCTTAAGATATGCTTAGGTCACCTTCCAATTAAAAAACTGAGAAAATCTTGTTTTACCGCATCTCAATTGTTGATATCACTAGAAAAATTAAGCAGGAGCTTGACATTGTGGTGCATGCCTTTAATCCCAGCACTGGGAGGCAGAAGGATCTCTGTGAATTTGAGGCCAGTCTGGGCATATAGTGAGTTCCAGCTGGTCAGAGACACACAGTAGGAGCAAAGAAAAAAAGAAAAACAACCAAGTAAAAGGATAAGCACAAATAACTGGATAAAGTGATGGGTGGGAAGGAGGGAGGGAACAATTTAAGTATTCAGAAAAACTTCTTTTTCTCTTTGTCTTATTCAGAGTGACTAATGAGTTATTGCCATTGATTAAAAAAAAAAGAGAGAGACAAAGAAAATTTCTTTTAAAAATCAAGTAATACACAGCTCCTCCATATCCCCTGACCTCACTCAGGGGCAGGGAGATGCCTAAAACCAGAAGTACCTAAATACTGTATATACACTTATCTTCTTACATATATCTATGATAAATTTAACCTATAATACAGACACAATAAAAGATGAATAATAAAATAGAATAATATGTATAATAAAAAAGAATGTAACTGTACTATATTCACCATTTTCTGGTATGAAGTCTGATGATACAATGTTCTCAAAGCAAGGTAAATAATAGAGATATTGTAGAATAGCATTGAGCTACTACACTGGAAAATATGATGTCATGAACATCAAGTTGACAACTAAGATACCTCCCAAGTGACTAGAAGGCAGGTACCAATACACAGCGTGGGCAGGCTAGACAAATAAATAATTCACACAAGGATATACAGAAATAGACTACAGCACACCTCTCAGAGTAGCATGCAATTAAAACATGAACTTATAGAGCCTGGCTGTGGTGGCGCACGCCTTTAATCCCAGCACTCGGGAGGCAGAGGCAGGCGGATCTCTGTGAATTCGAGGCCAGCCTGGTCTACAAGAGCTAATTCCAGGACAGGAACCAAAAAGCTACAGAGAAACCCTGTCTCGAAAAATCCAAAACAACAACAACAACAACAACCCCCCCCCCCATGAACTCATTACTTCTGGACTTTCTTTCTTTCTTTCTTCTCCCCCTCTCCTCCTCCTTTTTTTTTTTTTTTTGGTATTTTAAGACAGGATTTCTCTGTGTAGTCCTGGTTGTCCTGGAACTCACTTTGTATACCAGGCTGGCCTTGAACTCAGTGATCCACCTGCCTCTGCCTCCTGAGTGCTGGGATTAAAGGCCTGAGCCGCCGCCACCACCACCTAGTCACCATTTTCAGACTATCACTATTGGTTAAAAATGGGAAAATTCTACAGTAGGCTGAAGGCGTAAGTCACAAACAATGCCACACCAATTCGGGGTTATGATTAGTAGGGTGGTATTTATTTAAAGGGGAAAAAACTTACAGATCACTGTCCCAGGCAACAGCCCTCTACGCAACCAGGAAAGGAGTCTAGTCGCCAGCGGAGCAGGAAGTGAAGAGAGAGAGGAGAGGGAAGTGGCTGCTTTTTTAAAGGGAGAGAAACCACGCCCCAATGGGCTGGTACCTCAGCGGTGATAGGCTGGAGGAGTGGGAGGACCTCCCGCAACAGTAGGCAATCACAATGAGATTTGAGATTATATATATAAGAAGACAGCTAATGTTCTTTAAGAGAGAAAAAGTAATTTTGAAGTGAGATGAAAAAATATAGTAATTTTTCTTAAAAAAGATTTGCATTTTTAAAATCAAAGTTTCTCCAAATTCTAGGCATATTATTAGTAAGAGGAGAATATAAAACAACACCTACAACTTATCTAGTAAAAGATTTTAGTTTAAAAAACAAAATAAACTTATAACCAAATATGGTAAAAAGTTACCTTAAATAGAGTTAAAGTTTTCATTAACTTCATCAACTAGTTAGGTACTATACCCAGCACCAATACTAGTTAGCCGGCTGTAAATGCTATGAGATATGGATATGGAGCAGGCATTTATGGAGTTTTCAGAGGAGAAGAAACCCAAGAGTTCATTCTACATTTACTCTAAAGTGAGAAGAAATGAGAAGAAATGATATAGTCTCTAAGATCCAAAGACTATATAATAAACTCTACAACACAGAAGTAAATATAAACAGCATTACTAGTATAATTAGGGAAACAGAAAAGATTGGAGAAAAGGAACATATACAACAAATACATAAGCAGTATTTATGGAAAAATTAAGTGATTTCCCACTGCAGAGATTATAGAAAGAAAATGTTAGATGCTGGAAAGCAAATAGGCAGTAATGACCAAGAGCACTTATAATCTCTGGCCAACAGTTGGTAAAGCTAAGAACTGATCACTTTACACTCTGAATTTTCAGAAAACCTAGGAATTATAGCACCAAGCAGGTAGGAAAGCTAAAATAAAGTGAAATTTGGAGACAAAAAAACCCCTGCAATTTAAAAAAAATATAAAAACGAACAAGCACATCCACCGTATTAGTATGCAAATTTGCTTTAGCCTTTGCTAATTATAAAATTATATGTGTACCAGATAATTGTTTTAAAACAAGTTATTATGATTCATTATCAGTAAATACTTAATTTGTCTACTGATTTTCTAAGCCTATTTACCCACAGTTACATAAAACTTTTTTGGGCAAAAGGGCTATGAGTAGAAAAATCTTAAGAA
This sequence comes from Microtus oregoni, assembly GCF_018167655.1. NCBI lineage: Eukaryota > Metazoa > Chordata > Mammalia > Rodentia > Cricetidae > Microtus > Microtus oregoni. The sequence goes on from NW_024543071.1 coordinate 20,186,908, forward strand.
GCCTGTACTAGATAGAATATTAATTTTTGTTTGTTTATCTGATTGTTTTGAAGTAGAGTCTCTCTACACAACCCTGACTGTCCTAGAACCGACTGCACAAACCAGGCTGACCTCGAATTAATAGAGATCCACATGCCTCTGCCTCCCCAATTCTGAAATTACAGGTGTGCACCACCACAACCAGCAGAATACTGTTTTGTTTTTTTTAAGGAGTGGGATAGGAAGGAAAGGGCAATGATGTAATTCAAGCCCAGGGACTTATACATGCTAGGTAAGTGCTCTAGTTAAGTATGTGTGGGCTACAAACACATCTCAATGTATTCTTTAAGAAAGTGCTGGATTTGATCTGATAAAGTTTTTAGAGTTTTTAATGCAATCTTTAACAGTGTAGACTTTGATATTACAGAGAATTTGAACAATGACCTATAATGTCTACCATGTTATAGTCTCTGTACTAGCTAACTAACCATGTTTTCCTTAAACTGATATATTCTGTGCCCTCTTCTGGCCCCATGGGCACTGACTATATATGGTGCACATACACACACACAAGCAAATCACTCATACACATAAAAATAAATATTTTTAAAAGAATATACCTTATGAAATGAGTATGCATCAATATCATCCAAACATACGTTAATAAGACTATGATAGCCAGGTAGTGGTGGCACACATCTTTAACTCAGCACTTGGGAGGCAGAGGCAGGTGGACCTCTGAGTTTGAGGCCAACCTCATCGAAAGAACGAGTTCCAGGACAGCGAGGGCTACACAGAGAAAGCCTGTCTTGAAAAACCAAGAAGAAGAAAAAAAGAATATGAAGTAAATTATAAAATATCCACAAGAAAACATTATACAGAAAGATGTATGATTGAATTGGGAAAGACAGTTTGTATAACATTTTTAATTTAAAAAAGAAAGATGTACATTAAAGCATCCAATGTATTTTCAAGTTAGGAGGAAAGGTCATCATTTGTATGATAGGAAAAGAACCTAAAAGGCAAATAAATCTATAGAAAAACACTCTCCAAACCATTGAAAGATAGCATGTTCTGTACAATCAAACTATGTTACCCAATCAACAGATTCTTCAGCCCTCCTAAGTATGTGGATGGCAACAAGGAACAACGTGACTACCAGAAGCCTTTAGGGACACCTGCGTGTGTAGTCCTATCCTTGATTAAATTCTGGAAATCCTCACTCTTTAAAGTAAGTCCCTTTTTTTGCTTTATAGCTCATACTGCTTCCATTAAATGTAGCCAAAAGTTCATACTTAGGGACACATAGTAGGCGAACCAATGCTAACTGTACTTGTTTCACAAAAAAAGTATGCTTTGTGAAAGCCTTTGAAAGACAATAGGGCGTGAATGTATAAGAAAGATTGAACAGGCAATCTAGGTCAAAGAACAAGAAACATGAGAAGCATTTTTTTCTCCAAAGGTGCTGCATGATCTAGCTCAAAGAGAATGCCTTACAGAAAGCTAAGCAAGAACTATAGATGACACTGTGAATTTATATGAAAGGTGGTCGATAAGGAGAAAACATAAGAGCAGCACTTCCAAAATAGTAATAAGATAGCACTAGAAAACAAGATAAACTGAAGAGGCGTAAAAATAGAGGGAAAAAATCGTAAGATCAAAGGGACAAAATAAGATTGGGTTACAGTGGTGCACACCTGCAATTCCAGCACTTAGGAGGCAGAGGCAAGAGGATTAAGATTTTATGGCTAGCCATTACACAGCAAGACCCTATCTCAAAAAATAAGTAATAATAATTTTTAAAAAAGGAACCAGAAAAAAAATCAATGTTGACACAGGTTAGAAATCAAACAGTGAGTAAAAGACTTGAGAAACTTCACAGCAAAGTGCCCATGATGAGGAGATCCCAACAGAGTCACAAAGGTCCAGTCCTAGAGTTTGTCTTGCTTCACGTGCAGAGCACAGAGACTCTGCAGAGCCTAAGAAGGAAAAATCGTGGTTTATTCACTAGGTTCTAGTTAATAACAACAACAACAAAAAAAAAGCCCAATTGTTTTAATCTTAGTGCTTGTGACTAAGCCTACAGCTCTGTAACACCACAGTACAGATTGGAAAGCTAGTAATTGTCATGAGCTTTTTCTTTATAACTACTGCATTCCTTGGCAATAACGCAATCCTTTTTCTGTAGTGATAACTTAGTGCAGACAGACATATGAACACAAGTAATCAGAGGGGGAGGGAATTAAAGCAGTATGAGGCAGAAAAAAATACTGATTATTCTGCCCAAGAATCTAGAAAAACAAAAACAAAAGCAAAACAACAAAAAACCTTTTTTATTTCTTTAAAAGCAGATCCTACAGGAATATCCTCAAAATACTGTCTTTTCATGATTTGGAAAAAAGCATCTGAAGCTTTTTTTTCTTTTTCTTTTTTTCTCATTAGGCATTTAAAAAATTTTAAATGTCTACCTAAGGAACTCAAACTATTATACTAAAGCAAGAGAAGGTTTTGTAATACAAACATACATACACACATATCACAGACACCCATATATATGCACACACACACATATATAAAAAACAACTCAAGCATGATCATTTCCAATCAATGTGACCTGATATGCAATTTAAATGCAGAAAATATAGCACTAACAAATTATTTATCTTCATATGCATAAAGCAGACATAATAAAATATAGGTCTAGAAATGCCAAAATTCAATCCTGTATCTGATTCCCTTGAATTTCAGATGAAATCATTTTATAAGAAACTTTAGAGAGCATGTTAACTTGCTCTACAATAATCTTGAGTTTAGTTTGAAATATTAAAAAATCAGAAATGTAATCTTAAAATGTAATACTCATTAAATTAATGGTGTAAAAATGAAACAAATTAGAACTCACAATATGTAATGAAGAAATACTAATCTTGGTTGTCTTTCTTCTGGACATTACAACTGTGATGAGAATAGGCAGATATTAAGATTTTGAAATGTGGGGTGGGGGAGAACTGTGAATGGAATGTAAAATGAAATTTAAAAAATATCTATGAGAAAAAAAGGTTTTGAAATGTATGAGGCCAAGGAAAGGACTCAAAGACAGATTGCTATTTGACGTGAAAACACGTAAGAACATGTAATTCATCCCTGTCAGCTTCCTCCAATAATAGAAACTGTTTTCTTCATATACAAAGGACCTTTTCCATGGTTACAACTTCAACTCCCAAAAATTCTTTCTCCATCTCAGTACACAGTAACAAAATCTACCCTATTCCTCAACCCATAAAGCAAGGAATTATCCTTTCTCTTATTAAATATTGTCTTAGTCACTGTTTTGGTGCTGTGAAGAGACACCAAGACCACGGCAACTCTTAGAAAAGAAAGCATTTCATATGTAATTGGGGGCTTGCTTACAGTTTCAGAGATTTAGGTCATTATCATCACAATGGGAGCGTGGAGACACACTTGGTGCTGGAGCCTAGCTGACAATATCCTGATCCACAGGCAGACAGAGAGAAAGAGAGTGTGCAGATGCACCTGGGCTTCTGGAACTTCAAAGCCCACATCCAGTGATATATCTCCTCCAACAAGAATACCTCCTAATCCTTCTACTTGTTCTCAAGTAGCGCCACTGTCTGATGAGTAAACACTCAAATATATGAGCTTTGGGAGCCATTCTTATTCAAACCACCACAACCACATAACCCATAAGTAATCTTAATCTACTATTTTCAAAATATCTTGTATCCTCACTCCCCTTCTCTTGATAGTCAATGTCATCACCTTAGTCCAGTCACTGTCAGCTCTAACTTGAAGCAAAATAACAGTCTTCCTAAGTGGCATCCATGCTTCCCTCCTGCCTACCACATAAACAATTCTTTAGGGCTGGAGGGATGGTTCAGCAGATAGGAGCAATAGCTGCTCTTCCAGAGGACCAGGTTTCAATTCTTAGCACTCACATAGCAGGTCACAAAGATCTGTAATTTTAGCCCCAGGGGATTTGACATCCTTTTCTGTCTACCACAGACACTGCACACAAGTGGTGCAAAGATACACATATAGGCAAAACACCTTACAAATAAAATAATACACTATTGAAAAATTCAATAAAATAAAATGTATTCTCTAAGCAGGAGTCAAATAATATATCAATATAACTCATAATGTTCCCTAACTTAAACCTTAAGTCCACTGGGCTGATCTAATAGAATACTATATAGTTAGGCAGTGGTGGTGCATGCCTTTAATCCCAGCACTTGGGAGGCAAAGGCAGGCTACTCTCTCTGTGAGTTCAAGGCCAGCCTGATCTACACAGCTAGTTCTAGGACAGCCAGAATTACAAAGAGAAACCCTGTCTCCAAACAAACAAATAAAATAAAGGGATACTAAACACTGAGTGGCCCATAAACAGTAGAAATCATTTCTCATAGTTCCAGAGTCTGGGAAGACCAGGATCAAGGCACTGTTATCTTCCTAGTTCATAGATGGAAGAGAAATAGAAAGGAATTCTCTAGGGTCTCTTTACTAAGGACATTAATTTCATTCATGAAGAATTTGTCTTCATAATCTAATCAATCCCTAATGGCTTGATAGTTTCTTAGTAATAATTAAGATTATTCAATCTATAGCACCATAGCCTTAAATTTTATTCTTTTTGCAAGAGCCTGACAAAAACTAATACCTGAGGCTGAAAAATGGTTAAGTAGTTGAGAGTACTTGCTGCTCTTCCAGAGGACCTGAGTTTGGTTCCCAACAACCACCTTAAGTCCACCAGAATGGGTGCCAGCACTCAAGTGTACATACTCACATGCAGACACATACACACCTACACATAACTTGAAAGTATTAAATAACAAATCTTGATTTGTAATTATTAAAAAATGAAACAACACCTTATCCTTGTCTTCTCTCTTTACTCTCGTCTCATACTTCATTTGCCATCCGCAAATACAATCTAGCAACCCCCACGGTCTCCTAACTCCTCAGATACTCCTTTCTTAACTTTGCCTCTCCATTTGTTACTCCTTGCTTGAACTGTTCTGTCTCAAAGGGCTACATCCACTCATCTTCTGGCTGAGCTCAAATGTATCCCATTCAGCAAAGCACCTATAAATCACCCTCCTCAGTAAGAAATAAAAACTATTTTATGCCTTTTATTAGACTTTTACAATGTGTTGGCAACATTTTACCTATCTTCCAATTTACACTATCTACACTAGGGTTTTAACTATATAAGGACTCTATCTATAATGTTCTTTGCTGCTCTATAACATAGTCCTGGGCTTGTAGTTAGCACCAAATCAGTGCCACTCTTTTGCTCAAAGTATCAGAAGTACAATAGGGAAAAGGGGGTGTACAAAAAAATCCCTCCCCTTGTGGAGAAAATAGTCTACGGTTTAGAGAATAAAGTACACTGTTAATCTATTCAAAGGAAGCAAAAACAGATCAAACAATGGGGAAAGGACGAACCAAAGTGTTATAAGAAAAATCTCACTTCAAAAGTTCTTATGGGGTCCTGGGTCAGTGATATTTACTAGTCTAGCATTCTCTACAAAGCTTTGAGTTCTATCCTCAGCACTGCCAAAAGAAAGAAGAGAGTCTTAAGTTAAAAGGAGGGACTGGGACACAGGCGTAGCACTTGCTTTTAGTTCCCCCAACTTAGGAAGCAGAGACAGGTGGATCTCTGTGAATATGAGGCCAGGTTAGTTTTTGGCCAGCCAGTGACACACAGTAAACAAATTAATATAAACTAAAAAAGGAGAAGTTGAGAGAGCTAGCATTCTAAGTAAAGGAATATTACGTGCCGAGATCCTAAGTGTACAGCATGCCTAATATATCTGGATATATCAGTATTACTGGATCAGAAGGATTGAAAGGCAACGTAATGTAAAATCAAAGGTATAACATGGGGAAAGAAATAGGGCCTGAAGGTATAAGCAATTTGGTTTTATTCTGAATGAGACAGAAGCTACTTCAGATATAAGATATGAGCTGAATTATTTTTGTTTCTTCCTTGAAAGTGTCTTGGACATGCTAGTCAAGTATATTCCAACTAACCTACATTGCCCAGCCCCTGAACTACTTTTAAAAGAGATCATCTGGGTTATTATATAAAAAATAGAAGATTTGGGAATTATTAATTTATTAGTTATTAAGTTATTAGGGGACCAGTTTAAAAGTTATTATAATTACTTTGTATGAGATGAATCTAGAAGGAATGGTAGAGTTCTGAACTGATTTTGAAGAAAGCACCTACAAGATTTATTGACCTATGACCTCTGATATAAAGAAATCTTTGAAAAGCAATTAAAATTTCCAAATCCAATAACTGAAAGAACTATGTTGTACTATAAGCCATTAAGTATTCTAATATAATTAAAATGTATGTCAAATATTTACTAAGATTTAAAAAAAATGTAGAAATAATAGGAAAGTATTTTTAAAAGGTCAACTATACCCATGCACAATTCAGGATCTCTCTGATATTAAAGTGGAATTGTATATAATTAGTACTGCATGAAACATATGGAGTTCTAGCTATAAGATAAAATTTCAGTTGTCACCATGATATAATTGTGTTTGTATTTATGTATTTGAAACACAATTTAAAATCATCAAAGCATAAGTAAATAAAATGTTTAAAGCATAAGGCCTCAAGATATAACAATATAGCTGAGCAGTGGTGGCACATGCCTTTTATGCCAGTAGAGGCAGACAGATTTCTATGAGTTTGAGGCCAGCCCCATCTACAGAGCAGGTTCCAGGATAGCCAGGGCTACACAGAGAAACCCTGTCTCGAGAAAAAAAAAAAAAAAAAAGTAAAGAAAGGGAAAAAAAATAAATGACAGGGGGCTGAAGAGATGGCTCAGTGGTTAAGAGTATTGACTGCTCTTCCAGAGGATCCGGGTTCAATTCCCAGCACCCACATGGCAGCTCACAACTGTCTGAAGATCCAATTGCAGGGGATCTGACACCTTCACACCAATGCACATAAAGTTAAATAAACCATAAAAAATATTTTTAAAAAAATAAATAAATGACAGTATTTAGGAAGAAAAAATGAAGAAAAGTGAGGCAGAAAAGGAACATCCACTGATACTAAAGCTAAATGAGAATGTGGTAGTCTAAAAGCAAGGTGAAGAAAATGGAATTAATCAATTTCGTTAAGTAAGCTAACACAGAAATTACCACTGGTTTTAAGGTCATGATCAGCAGGAACAATGATTAGTATAGTTTTGGAGGAGTTAATTAGTAGAGAAGGCAGAACAGTACAGATTTAAGAGAAAAATGGGAACAAAGCTGCCCTCCAGACAACTCTTTCAGGAAGTTTACCACAAAAGACACACAGGTAGTAGGACTCAAGTGTTTGGTGTGTGTTTGTGCTTTTTTAATAGACAAAACTGTAGTATGAATGAATATCAATTAAAATGATATGATAGAACTTTTTTAAGCTGAGGATAGAAGAAAAATGTAGCAGCAATGCCCTCAGCAGATCAGAAGGGATGGAGCTTAGAGTAAATTGGAAGCATACTTAGAAAACAAGACAACTCCTCCCTAGTAACTGGAAGGAAGGCACAGACACTAGCAGGTGGACACATCTAGCAGACCTTGAGACATCTTGTTTCACAAAACTAGCAACCTACAAACTATGGGCCAAACCGGGTCAACAGCCTGTTTCACAAACTTCACTGAAACATAAGCTACAAATTGTCACCTATGACTACTTCATATTACAATGACAGCTGATAGTAGTACCAGAAGTCATATGGCCCCCCAAAGTCCAGACATTTATTGTTTGATTATAAGAGTTTGCAAACGCAGGTATACTTAAGCCATTAACAATCTTTAGGTTTGAAGGTCTATATCTGGCTATAGAAAAGAAGACATGATCCTAGACAACACCAGCATCTAAAAAGCAAGCGACATATTAATTTTTTTTTTTTTGGTTTTTCGAGACAGGGTTTCTCTGTGGTTTTTTTTTTTTTTTTTTTTTTTGGAGCCTGTCCTGGAACTAGCTCTTATAGACCAGGCTGGTGTCTCGAACTCACAGAGATCCGCCTGTCTCTGCCTCCCGAGTGCTGGGATTAAAGGCGTGCGCCACCACAGCCGGCGACATATTAACTTTTGAGTGAGACAGGTGCTCACTGTGTAGCCCTGGCTACATGGAACACACTATGTAGACCAGGCTGGCTCAGAACTCACAATCTCCAAACTCTGCCTTCTGAGTGTTGGGATTATAGGCGTGTCCCAGCATGCCCTTTAGGAGATGAATTCTATGAATAATCAAATATTATTTAAATTTCATTCATCCTGATCAAACTGTTTTGTCTACTGCCATATCACTTTCATTGACTTTATCTTTAAAAGAAGTATAGTTTTGGTCTGTTATTAAGGGATCTCTCAAAAAAAATCAGTTAAATTTAAGAAACAGAATAGCATTCCACGTTAATTATGACCATTTGTTTACTGGGGGTCTGTAAATTGAATGTAGAGCCAAAGCAAACACTCTACTACAAAGCTATAGCCCTAGCCAAATGACCCCCCCCCCCTTTCTTTATATTCTCAAGATACACACAAAGAGGCTTTTACCACAATGGATAATTTCATACCATTTAGGTATACTTCATATTTAACATCAACAAAATGGCATTAATAATTGTCGACAGAGCTAATACTTATTTTTATCTATTATTACTTCTTGAAATAAGACCCCTATGAAGCTTTCAAACTTAAATACACTCTATTTTTCTGATACTCACGTAGCAGTATCAATCCCAGCATCGATTTTGCAACATGTAATAATCTAAGTAATTTTAGTATGTAATCATGCTGCAATTTCTTCCTCACTTCATGCAATACTTTCACTATTCATGATGTCACTTTTTCTACACAATACATATCTAACACAGTTTTGAAAATTCTCTACATTCATCATTATTTTACTAACAAACGAAGTACCATGCAAATCTGGCAAGGCGTCAAACACATTATATAAAAAGAGGTTACTCAAGTAAGGAACATAAATGATGACTTGGTGTCTCAAATCAGCTTTTTTATATTTGTTCTACTCAATATAGCCGTCAGACATTAATTTCTAAATAAACAAAAATTTATGCCTTTGTGAAAAAAAGGCCCTAAAAAGAACACAATCTACTGATAAAGTTCATGAAAGAACATTATGATTACCAAGTAATATAAAATAGTATAATCAATCCTGGGTATTTTATGTATATAATTAGTGCATTTGAGAGGAGAGTGGAGATATCGTGGCACCCACAGGCCCTAACTGACACAGACGAGAGGCACGTATCTCTGGGCTGAGGGCAGATTAAACCATGTTTTGTACAAAAGCACAGCATTTTCCACTACATCTTTATAGCTCTACTTATAATTTGTGGGCAGTTTCTGCCATTCTTGTCTACATCAAGATATTCTGATATTTATTCCAGGGAACCATCATAATTATTTAGTCAACCTCCAGTATCTTTTCTAACAAGGTAGATATCATTAGTTATATATGTAACTAATATATATTATATATATGTAAATATATATTACTGTTTTTCTTTAGGTGTATTGAGTAGCACTTGCTAAGTTAAAGCATAGACTCTGGCCATTTATAGAGCTTTGAAACATGTTTCTACCATATTGACCTTTATTGGTCATTATCCAGAAGCCCTTAATCTACCTATTTCGTGACATATTATAAAACATTAAATAAACTATAAAACCCAAAATTACTTTTTGCTTGCATTAAAATAAAAACTTCTACCTATAGAAGTCCCTTCTATTTTGGCCAAAAATAAAATACTAAGGTAACTTAGAAAATGCACATACATGTAACCACTCAGTTTATTTAATCCACTATTAAAACATAGGAACTTACTACTTAATAGATTATCTACTCCAGCACGCCAATCCTTATCATACCTTTCTTTCAGGAACAAAGGCACACAACTTAATGCTTGGACAATGCCATAATCAGGAACAGTGATTAAAAAGAGATAATATCTGGAAATAAAAAAAAAAAACAAGATTTTAAAATTTTTGACTGTAAAATGTCCTTTGTCAATTACACTTCATACTTAACTTCGGCATATAAGTTTGTTTTTAAGATCTTTTGTACTAAGGCATAAGCATATCATTGATACCCAGTGATAACATGTCATAACTTGTATAATACAAACGTCACAACTCAAAGTATAAAAATCTACCTAATACATTAGCATCACTTAATACAATAAAACAAAAGCTGGTCTTGTCCCACCCAAATCACAAAAGCAGAGCCAGTACTGCATCCAATTCTGAACCACTTGTGTGACCACTACAAAAGCATCTTGAGGATGCTCAGTGCTGGTATCCGAGATCCCATGGAAAACCGTTCACCATGCGAGCCAGTATGAATATTCATAGTCCAGACATGAGAGTAAACAACCAAGAGTCCAAAACTTTGTAAAAATCGTTTTCTTCCACTTATTGCAAAAAATGTTTTAATAGAATACCTCAAGAAATGCAAGATTCAAACTTGCATTTAAGAAATAATAGGAAAGTAGAAAGACTGTCATATTAAGTGCTCTCCAGGGCACCTGCTTCAATGAGAACAACCCCAGACAAACGCAAAGAGTAGCAGTGAAAGTCCATTAAAGGGGCATTGTAAGTATTTTTTAAAATCAAACTGTATTCAGTTAAAAAATTTCCCATTCCTATTTCAAAATACAGCATCTTTTGAAACCAGAGTGTGCAATAAAACTCTCGGGTTAGAAGTTTATATACTATGAGCTCACACAGTAGATATGCACTGTAATTGCTGCCCTTTTATCTTTCAAACACTAGACACATGTTTTGAATTGGTAATTATCATTTTGCAAAAGAAAACAAAACAAAAACCCAGTAAGGTCTATGTGATTACCTATCCCACAAAAATGTCAATACCCCAAAAGTGTTCATTGAGCTGCCTTTTATGAATTTCTCAAAAAAAACACAGCTTTGCTGAAGGATAATAAACGCATCTGCACAGAGTTGCAGATATAACTTTAAAAATGTTAGGGTATTTTAGCGAGTCCTTTAAAATGTTGTCTATCCACTCTGACCATATATACTAGAGCACACTCTAATCAGAGCGTTCTGCTGGAAAAAGAGCAATTCAATTAGAATTAATCAAGAGTGCCTAGAAAACAGACTTTCAAATTAATGACGATCCTACCACAATGTGAGTTGTTATCACTTTGCATCCCTGAGATAATCACAGGCAGCTCAACATTCTCATCAATTAAAATGTGACTTTTTTTTTCTATTTTCAAGACTTAAAAAAAAAAATTCACAAACACTAAATGCCCCAAATTTAAACCTAAAGATAAAACTAACCCTTAACTTTTGTTTTCTAAACTTCGAAGCTCCATCTGTTCCACTGGTCTAGATAAGAGTTAAAACACATCACGATATATGCATTCAGCCCGTATCCTTGGCATCACCCAAGCCGTCTACTCAGAGACTTAACAAAGAGGACACCATGTTAGAAGAGATTCAAGATGGACCCTACAAGTAAAAAAAAAAAAAAAAAAAAAAAAAAAAAAAAAAAAAAAGCCAGCTACAAAGACATCCATCTGCCACTGGGTGTGGTTGGAGTGGGGGTGGGGAGTCTGCCAAGATGAGCACTTTTTTGCCCAACTCTGAAGAGGGCGCGGAGTGCGTGCGCCAGGGAGCGGGGAGTCTGTGCGAGGGAACAGCCCCCAAGAGCCCTAGGCTGGGCCCGCAGTAGGGATGCCGTCGAGGCGGGCCGGCGGACCTACAGCTCGAGGGGTGCGGGCTGAGGGCTGTCCATCCCGTCCGCACCGGCCGCGGAGGCCGACGAGTGATGGCTTCGCGCGCCGAGCGCCCCGTGTCGCCCCCGAACCCCGCGCCCGATCCGCCCCTTTCCCCGGAGTTCCGCTGCCCCTCGGGCGCGCGGAAGAACACCGTCGCCGCGCTCGTCCCGGTCCCGGTCCCGGGCGGGGAGCCTGCAGAGCTCCCACAGACAAACTTACTGCAAGCCCGAGCGGAGACGAGAGCGGCCGGCTCGAGCCGCTGCCAAGAGCCCTGGCTTAAAAACCACTGACTTCTCTAGAAAAACTTTGCCGCAAGTTGGGCGGAAGCGCTGAATGGACGGGACTATTTAACATGGGCTTCCTATCACAAGAGGCGGATCCCTAGACCTTTGGGGGGACCCTGATAACCCGCGGACTCGCCCCTTGCCCCCTGCTGTCTTTCTGTGCGCCCCGCCATGCTAACTGGTCTTGGCGGCTCCGCACTACGGGGAATACCTGTCGTGGTCCCCATTGCCTGCGAGTCCCAGATGGCGGCCATTACCCGTCCATCCGGGTATTTCCGGAAAGCCGAGCGCCGCGCTGCCGGCAGCGCACGCTGCGGCGGAGGGATCCGCGCTGCACCTGAGGCGAGCGGAAGAGAACGGCGGCCGGAAGGGTCCGCGCCTCAGCCTCACGAGAGCAGGCCATGGCGGGAGTCCACGGCTGCCCCCGCCATGAGCAGCCTCCCTGGCTCCCCCCTCACCACTGTCCCTGCGCTCACCCGCGGCGGGGAGCCAACTGTCCCTGGAAGAGCGGGAGACGGCCACTCTGTACCCACCAGAAGCTGGGTGCGCTTGGCAAGCCTTGGCTGACAGGAAATGGCTTCCACCCAGAGGGTTTAGCCAGCCCCGTCTTAGCAAATGCCGTCTTCCCACTACTCACTCGGATCGTGCAAGTCTTGGTATCCCTTGAAGTCTTGGTCGATGGAAGAAGCTGCAGCCCACGGGGAGCCCACGCTGAGCTCAAAAGCGGGGTCACAGGCCACCCTGAGGGATGGTCTCCTCACGACGCGCCAAGCGACCTCATCCCAAGGCGGGGAGATGTCGTCTGAACTAGGAAGTCCTCTCAGCGAAAGAATCTCCGGCCCACGCACGCACAACAGTCTCAAAAGTGGAATCCTTGCCCCTGACAAAAGAATCCGCCCCCTACGTCACGCACGAGTTGTACAGTCTTCATACATGGCTCCTCTCTTTCAACCCATTTCAGAAGCTTACTCGCCTCGCATGGTGAATAAGCACCTAACTTACAAAAAATACGTCCGAAGCACGTGGCAATTGCTGTCTTCAAAAACACTAGGCGGAAGGATATATAAAAATATTAAAACCGCGAAACTCTGAGAACTTTGGCTTCGACTGTGCGCCGTAGTTTTTTTTTTTTAAGGTTTGCTTGGCGCTTACTGGTTTTTCTTTAAAAACAGCTTGAAAACTTTTAAGTGTTTTCCAATCGCATAGAATATGCTTTTGAACACGATGACCTGTCGCCACAAAAGTTTTTCTCCACCCTTTAATTAAAAACCACGCAAAGAGCCCCTCATTTTTAGGTGGTACGTATGTTGGTGGACAGTAGTCATCAGAGAAAAGGCACGCTGAAATTCACATGAGTAGTACAAATAGAAAGCCAGAGGAGAAATTTATTAATACCAAAGGGCAGTATATAATGAGGACTGTTTTCTCTAACAACAGAAAGAGAATGCATATCCCCGAGGAAAGAAGGGTGAAATATCTTGTTTGGTTTTAGGGTTTTTCATGACCATATTTCTCTGTGTAGCTTTGGCTGTCCTGGAATTCTCACTGTAGACCAGGATGGCCTCGAACTCATAAAGAACTGCCTGCCTGCCTCCCGAGTGCTACCACGCCTGGCTAAAAAAAAATTTCTTTCTTTCTTTCTTTCTTTCTTTCTTTTCGTTCTTTCTTTTTTAATTTTCCAAGACAGTTTATCTGTGTAGTTCTGACTGTTCTGGAACATTCTCTATAGGTCAGGCTGGCCTGGAACTCATATAGATCTGCCTGCCTCTGCCTCCCAAGTGCTGGGTTTAAGTTTGGTCCACCACCACCTAACTTTTTATTCTTAATAGCAAAAAAAAAAGTTGGTAATATTGGTAGAGTTGACTATCAAGAAAATGCTTCACTGTGCTCATTCCATGTGTGTGTGTGTGCACATGCATGTATGTGCATGCCCGTGTGTGTATGTATATATACATGTATGTATGTAAAGTCTTGAAAGCCTGCATTTATACTAGAAGACTCAAAGTGAACATGCTAAATAAGCTACAACATTGTTGAGCTCTTCCTCTTGCCCATTTTTTTATTTCTATCAAACAGCTCTCTTTTTTTAAAAAAGAAACAGCTCTCATTTTATGCTCTTTAAAAGTTCTGAACACTGAAGCTAACAAAAGTGAAAAGACAAGGAGGTAGTCAGAATGTAAAGCTGTGTTCTATAATGGTGTACACTTAAGAAGGATAATTAATGGGAGTAGGATATCCATAGTAATGCTTTCAGGGGTTGGCTGCTCTGAAGACCAACATGTTATAAAATGACATGGGGTAATAATTCTGAGCTTTTCATAGTAAATCTGGTGGTGACCATCACAAAGATCCCTTCTTGCTTATAAATATTTTGTTAATGTATTATTAATTCATGAACATTGTGCCATAAAACAGGTTAACATAAGACAATTATATTTTCTCCTAGAAAGAAATGGCTATAATGCATTTCACTTTGGGCATTTTGTCCTCTGAATTGTGTGACATCATTTCATAATAAAGGCCACAAGCTACATATACATTTGCAGAAAAGTAAGCATTGCACCATAAACACTGCAATCAAAATGAAAAGGTGAGATGTTTAATATTTTTTTTTGAGACAGATTTCTGTGAGTAGTCCTGGCTATCTTGGAACTTGATCTGTAGACCAGGCTGGCCTTGAACTCTAAGATCCACCTGCCTATGCTTTGCAAGTGCTAGTACCTCACAAGTACTTCCTGCAAGATGTTTACTTTTAAAAGCAAGAGTCTCCTAAAAGTGAATCCCTTTTTGTTCCTCTTTCAACTCAAGCCCATGCTCCTGGCCCTCAAAATATAATCCAGTGCATCTGGATTTGGACAAAGAAGACATAAAGAACCTGGGTGATCTAACAGAAAGTGGACATACCCCTTGATCAAGGGTATTATGGATTGGTCACTAATGATAATCTGTAAAATAGTAGCTGAGCCTCAAGTGGTATCTTTCTCAATGTTCTTTTCTTTTCTTTTCTTCTTTCTTTCCTTCTTTCTTTCATTCTTTGTGTGTGTGAGCAGTGAACTTTACTGGCAGTATTTAGAGAGCAGGGATCCCTAAAACCCTCCCTCTTCTGGGGTCTGGGTTGGAAACTGTGAAGGGAGATACTCAGTGTTAGGGGCTGAGTTGTGACAGGGACTCTTTAGCAGCAAGGACTTCTCTCATCCTCTCATGTTCTTGTTGGGGCGGGTGGTCCAGCGCTGCTTACTCATTGGCAGCCATGTAGGCCCTGAAATCAAATCAACCACCCTGTTGCTGTAGCTGTTTTCATTGTCATACCAGGCATGAGCATCACAAAATTGTCACTGAGAACAATGCCAGCCCCAGCACCAAAGGCGCAAAAGTGGGCATCCCTATTCAAGTCATAGGAGACAATTTGATCCTTAGTATAGCCCAAGATGTCATTTAGTAGGCCCTCCAATTCCTGCTTCTTGGTGTCATCAGACTTGGCAGCTTTCTCTGGGCACAGGTCAGATCCAGAAAAGACACACTAAGTTTAGAAGCATGGAAGGTCATGCCAGTGAGCTTGTCATTCAGTTTTGGGATGGCCTTGCTCACAGCCTTGGCAACACCAGTAGGTGCAGGGATGATGTTCTGGTTAGCCCTATAATCATCACACTACAGCTTTCAGAGGTGTCATCCACAGACTTCTGGGTGGCAGCGATGTCATGGACTGTGGTCTTGAGTCCTTCCACTATGCCAAAGTTGTCATGGATGACCTTGGCCAGGGGTGAGGGGTGCTAAACAATTGGTGGTACAGGAGGCATTGCTGACAATCTTGAATGAGTTGTCATACTTCTTCTGGTTCACACCCATCACTAGCATGGGGGGTGTCAGCAGAAGGGGCAGCGATGAATACCCTTTTGGCTTCACCATTCAAGTGGATCCATGTTGGTGAAGACACCAGTAGCCCTCACAACATACTTGGCACCAGCATCACCCCATTTGATGTCAGTGGGGTCTCTCATTCCTGGAAGGTGGAATTACCCTTCCTGTTAATGATAAGTTTCCCATTTTCAGCCTTGACTGTGCTGTGGAACTTGCCATGATAGAGTCATACATACCATGATAGAGCATGTAGACCATGTAGTTGAGATCAATGAAGGAGTCATTGAAGGCAACAATCTCCACTTTGTCAGAGTTGATGGCAGCCCTAGTAACCAGGCACCCAATGTGGTCAATCTGTTCACTTCAACCTTTCCTATTGTGCCCCAGGGATGAAAAGATGTGGCTGTCTTAGCAAAGAGTTTCCAACGCTCCCAATGTTATTTTCAAAGTTTATTGTTTGATATCTTTTCAGAAGAAATTCTCTTGAACACCAATTTATGTGCTACAGAGATGAATATGTGTATTATATTAAACCATACAAAGACAGCTGGGATTGATAATATAAATACACTTCAGAAAAGATCAGTAAAGTGGAGAATAGATGGTGCTATTATCCTATAAATTACAAGAGTAACCCAGATTTTTTAAAAAAAAATGTGTGCCGGAATATGCAAAGATCTTTCTTCTCCATGACATTACTTCTGCTCTTGTAATATAAAGTTAAATCAACAGTAAATCAAGGGACCACAAGACTCCGTTGTCTATGGAAGTCCTGATTTGTTCCCGTTATCCCTAGTTCACTCTATACAAGAGTTCACACTTAAGTGATAATTGTATGAGCACTAGAATAATAAAAGAAAACTACTGAAATTTTCATTAAGTGATAATAAGTAATCTCAAATGTTTGGTCCACTTAACTTATGGCCTAGGGAAAGGAAGAAGAACAGGCATGAGCAAGAATTATTACCATGAACTTGAGGCTAATCAAATAGGAGATCATTCTTTAAAGTGACAATGGATAGACATGGGAGCAGGAATCTGCAGTATTTTTTTTTTGTTTGTTTTTTTGTAAGGTCTGTCTCTCAGCTCTGAGTTTCTTTCATTTCTCTCTTCTTAACTCAGACAATCAAGCACAACCTAAAAAGGACTTGCATTTTCAACCTGATCTAAAGAAGGAGCAAAACTTCTGAAGATTTAACAAGTAGAACAGAAAGTTATCAAACTAAGAAGCACATCCTTTCTGAAAAGACAGGCAGCTCCCTAACGCTTGCTGGCCAACCAGCCTAGTAGAATCCTTGAGTTTCTTTCATGTTCAGTGACAGACCCTGTCTCAAAAGTAAAGGTGAGAGCAATGGAAGAAAGACATCCAAAATCAGCCTCATACCCATACCTACACACATACTCATGCACACCACACACATGCACACACACACACACACACGGAGAGAGAGAGATTTTATAAAAGAGTTGGAAGTATGGATGTTACTCTGATCCTGATTCAAGCAAACAAACAAACATGGGTAACAGACAACTGAAAGCTTGAAGACAAGATATTTGATAGTGAGAATTTTCAACAATTAAGTATAATATTAGATATTTATTTTTAGGTTTTTAAAAGTATGTTATTTAGGGGCAGACTGAGAAGCCAATGATAATAGCACTGGGATTTGTTTCTACTGCCTGTACCGGATTTTTGGGATCCAATTCTGTTTGGATGCACACCTTCCTACCTAAGCCAGGATGGAGGGGGGAGGGCTTTGGACTTCCCACAGGGCAGGGTACCCTGCCCTCTCTTAGGACTGGAGGGGGAAGGGGAACAGGGGGGAAGTGGGAGGAGGGGAGGAAGTGAAAATTTTGATTGGTATTATTTATAAAGTAATAAAAAGAAAAAAGTATGTTACTAGAAACATATTGCATTTTAGCAGATAAGGTGATAGTTTATAAGAAACTTATTTCACAAGTAGAGGGAAGGAAGGCATATAAGAAAGAATATGTGTGTGTGAAAGGTGAAATGATTGGTTTTGAACTGGTAATTTTTGACCCTAAAGAATGAGACAGAAGGGGCTGGAGAGATGGCTCAGTGGTTAGGAGCACTTTTCCAGAGGACCTGGGTTCAATTCCCAGGACCCACATGGCAGCTTACAACTGTTTGTAACTCCAATTCCAGGGGATCTGACACTTTCACACCAATGCACATAAAATAAAGTTAAATAAATTAAAAAATAAAAGAATGAAACAGAAAAGACTAATTCTTTTTTATTTTAGCATTTGACATAGAAGGAAAGAGAGAAACTGAATGACTTATGGCCAGGTCATTTTGTATTTCACTGATTTCCTAAAAGGAAGGAAAAACTAGACTGTAGCAGAAAAGTGATAGGGTTTGGGGAGATGGTTCGGTAGTTAAAAGCACAGGTTCAGAGGACTTGGGTTCTATTGCCAGCACCTGCACAAAAGCTCACAATCATCTGCAATTTCAGTTCTAGAAAATCAAATGCTCTTTTAGGCTTACACACAAGTGTATTATATATATATATATATATATATGTATATATGTATATATATGTATATATATATATGTATATATATGTATATACTCATACACATAAAATAAATAAAAATTTTTCAAAGGAAGAAAAGGAATAGATTATCTAGTAAAGCACTATTACATAATACGTCAACTGAGAGTAAAAAAAATGCCTGTAGCACCACAGTCCTCACTTTAACTGGCCAAGTCAGTAACAACCCTCACTCCTCAGAGACAAGGGACCAGCTTCATCGAAGGTGCTCTATCGCAAGGCAACAGATTTAAGTAAAAAATGTTCTTTGGAGTCTGAGATTACCTCTGCTACCTTCTCCAAATCCCAAAGCATCTAAGTAGCTAGAAAACATACATGCTGTCAGCATCCTTCTCTCAGCTCGAAGTGTAACAGTTTTATCTGAAAAATCATGCTTTTAGAAGACTTTTTACCTAGATAAGTATTGGCCCAAAAAGATTAATTATAAATTAACCACTTAAAATAAATACACTTCATTCTGTGGATATAAATTTCACCTTTGTCCAAAAGAAGACTTATGGGAAGAGAGGAATCTAGAATTGATTCTGGGAAGATGGCAATAAACTAAATGCCAGGTGTCTAACATGACATTTAATCATGAGTGGTTTGTCTGATGTAACTATTTTGAAATTCTCAAGTCCACTTAAGGCTTACAACTTCCAGAGGAAGTCTCGTCTAGACTGATTGCAAGTAATTTTAGTTCATTTCAGCTCATAGCTCATGCCCACTTCTGCAGTCCCTTTAGGAAAACACCAAGATTCTTGTTCCTGGAGGAAAAGTCAGGATATGCAATAAGAAACAAGAGTTGGTTCTGTACATACCAAACCCCCTCTATTTCCCTCTTCTTCCTTTTCTCTCTCTCTTCCCTCCTTCCTTCCATTTTGTTATGTTTTGTGACAGTGGTGGATGGGAACACAGTGGTTCACATGCAAGACCAAGGCTGTAGCCCACCCTGGGCTCTGTATTGTGATTACGGATCATTATACTAATCACAGAGATAGTGACAGAAAGGGGAAGTGGCACTGTTGCACAATGGTCACACAAACTTGCTGCAGGCCAGGGTTGCAATACCCTTCTCCGCAAGCTGAAGCAATAGCCAGGCATTTAAAGGGCCCACATCTTTTCCCTTCCTTTCGTGTTTCTGTTTCCCCCATTTGGGGAGGAAGACTTTGAGGAGTTGTACAAAAAGCAACTACACATCCGGAGGAAATTAGAATCTTGTTGCATGTTCCTAGAGAAAGGCAAAAGCTCAGAAATACCTGTGTGGACATTTAACATTGTATGTTCCTCAGGCTCACCCTTGGCATGGCCACAATGATTTTTTAAAAAATGTGAGAAAGCAGCAAGCCTGGGAAGAGTTGAGGGAAGCCTCAATTTTGCTCTGGGGCAGGCTGCTGCTTAGTTCTAGGTAATCTCATGATCAGTGTTATCACATCAATCAACACAAATGTCCAGTTTTTAAAACAACTGTCACAAGGCACACAAAAAATAGTGGAGTGTGAACCATTCAAAGGGGAAGAAAACACCAACCAACCAATCACACAAACAAAACACCAACCAACCAATCACACAAACAAACAAACAAGCCAGAACCTGCCACCGAAAAAGACCAGAACCTTGAAAAAGACTTTCAAGCAATTATCTTCAAAATGTGGTTGACCCTAATGAAATAGACCAAACCATCACCCACAGGAATTGACCCAAAGAAACTTCTTGATGTAGTGAAGTATGACGTAGCTTGATGCATAATGAGGCTGAAGCTTAATCTGGGAATACAGATTACTAACAGGCAACATAATTCAGCCAATCCCAGAAGCTAGCCCCTTAAGCAACCCCAGACTGAAGGCTATCAAATTATGCCCAGATAAAACAATGTTGAACCATATAAAATAGATAATCGCTGTAAGTTATTTCTTGCCTTTCTGGTTATAAAAGTGGTTTTCCACTTTTTAAAGGGCTGGAGGCTTTCTGGTTCATCTTTGTGCTGGAATACATGGTTAATTAAATATGAGTATAGAATTAGGATATTTTCAGAAAAAGAAATTATCTGAACTTGACCTAACAATCTTTCCAAGATGGTTAATGGTTCCCCAAAGTTAAAACAAGAAAGATCAAATCCGAAATTAGAAAATAACAGATAGAACCCAAGATGAAGTACAAGAAAATCTCAGAGTGACATTAAAAGGAGGTTCCAAGGACAACACAAAAATAAGCCACTAGCCCTGCAGAGAGTTGAGATGGCCTCAGTTTACTCTAGACCAGTGGCCAAGCGCATTGAGAGAGACAGTTTCAAAACAATTAGGGAAGAGTGAACCACAGCAAGCATGAGAAAGCAAATAAGCTAAACTTCCCTCCAGCTGAACCTCCAACCCCTATTAAGTAACATACCTAGGAAAAACTCAGTAAAATCCAGTTTGGGATCAAAAATTTACTCTAGAAGAAACAGAACTTCTTCCCAAGGGTCAGTGACAAAATGATGCTGCAAAGACTAGGTATGAATCACAAGGTGGTCAGAAATAAAGCACGGGCTGATACTGGAAAATATCAATACTTCGCCATTATTATTAAGAATACTCCATCAGAACAGCAACTAAATGCCATGTATAAATGGCCCATTCCTATAATATCAACACTTGACAGGAGAAGGCAGGAGAATTAGAGATATGAATCTGTTCCTGAGTTAGAAACCAGCAGGGGCTGTATGAGACATTGTCTCAAAAAAGTAATAATAAAAGAATTACCACTTTAAATATTGGAAGTAAAATACAGTATTAAAATATTTTAAATGACACCAAAGTTACTCAGAGAAATTCTGTCTCAAAAAAATATTTTAAGTGAACAAATTGGGAATGTCTGTTGTGGCTACCATAGAAAAGAAGATACGTGTGAGAATAGTACTAAGAAATTGCCTTGAAATGCAGGGAATAAGTGTGAGAGAGAAATATAATAAAACACAGGGCAGTTAAGAGCTTGGAGACTAGGTTAAAAGTTTCCAACAAGAGATACACTTATGTGTGGAAAAACAGTATTTGAAATGATGCAGACTTGACATTCTTCTGATTGAAGATATATTATAATTCTCCATTAAAAAATGAATGCCAAGTGGGGTAATAAAAACATCTGGGTATACTATAGTGATGATGTAAAACCATAAAAGCAAAGAAAAAATTTAAGTCTCTACCAAGAAAAAAGATTAAATGCAAACATATGCAAGGGTAAAAGCCCCTCCCCCCAGTGACATCATAGATACTCTAAGACAATGTCTTAGTTAAGTATAAAGAGGACATTACTATCAGCCAAGGACCCCACGGCTAGCTAAAATAATAGTATGGTGAGAGTGGAATAAAGATATTCCATATGGGAAGAGTAAACTAAGTTAAATATCACCTTCCTAGACAAGTTAAACTTGGCCAGAAAATAAGTCAGCCTGGAGAGAAGATTGCAGATTTAACAAATTGTGGATTTCTGAAACTTCCAACTGTAGTGAGGAGGCGAGCAGGCCTGCTTTTCGTCCTGACTGGCTCCCCACACGGCTAGCATTACACCCGAAATAACAACACATAAAATGTATTCTTTTAAACACTACCGTTAGTTCTAGCCTCTTATCGGCTAATTCTCACATCTTGATTAACCCATTTCTATTAATGTGTGTAACACCATATAGTGGTGGCTTACCGGGGAAAGATCCTAACCTGCATCCATCTCGGGTCGGAGAATCATCGCGTCTGCCTTACTGCCTTCTACCCAGCATCCTGTTCTGTCTACTCTGCCTACCTAATTTTCTGTCCTATCAAAGTGCCGAGGCAGTTTCTTTATTAACCAATGAAAGTAACACATAGACAGATGACCCTCCTCCATCATCCAAAATACTTCAGAAAATTAATTCTTTGAGAGAACGTTATCTTAAAAAAAAAAACTTGATGATGAAACTATGTGACAGTTAAAAGATGTTGGAGTTAGGCTTGGCATTTAGTGGGCAAATACCTTACTATCTTCAGAATAAAGGTAAGAAAACTGAGTATGGACACTGATAAAAAAATATACATAAGATGTACATCAAGCATTAAGGATGACTACTAAAATAATAGACACAGATCCCACAGTTTTTAATACAGGAGAAAATTTAAAGAGCAAAGCATGTTCTCCACCCAATATGAGAAAAGGAAAACATCAAGACCTAATAATGGTACCATACTACAATAAAAATAATCCAAAGGTATCAATTAACCATTATAACAAATTTAAGCTTAGGCAGTGAAAAACAGATTCTGAGACTGAATGCCAAAAGTGAATGCTGCCTCTGAGCTGTGTGCAAGAGAAAAACCTAAAATAAAAGTAAACAGCAAGTTTGAAAGCAAAAGTCAGAAAGACATAACAGGAAAACAGTGAAGGAAAGCAGGATAAAATTAACCTTTTGCCTCTGCTTCTCCAGTGCTGGAGGTGCAAGTGTGAGCCACCCCATCGGCCCAAATGCAGTTTTTGTTTCTATTGCGATGCATTTCTTGAGCGCGTTAGTGGGTTTCTGTGCAATGTCAGTACATGCATGCAGTGTGCACGACAGCGTTCAGCTTCCTTCCATTCATGCTCTCCCACTCACAGATTCTAAAAATCTCTATTCTACATTCAGATCGACTTTATTTAAAACATCCACATAGGAGAGAAATATAAAGCAACTGCTTTTCTGTGTCTGGATTATTTCACTCAACATCTTGTCCAGCTCCATCCACTTTAATACAGAATACAGGATTCCCTCCTTCCCTAACGGCCAAATGATACTCTGCTGTGTGTGCATCCCATCCCACACTTTTCTTTATTTGGTCACCTGTTGATGAACAGCTATGTTAATTCCCTGGCTCAACCTACTCTGAATAGTGAGGCAATAAACATTCAGATACCTGTTTGGTGCACAGATTTTGCTTTCTTTGGACATATCCACCCTGCAGTGGGGTAATCAGACATGTAACAAACTTACTTGCACTTTTTGGAAGCAACTTCTGCACTGTTCTCCTTAATAACAGTACTGACTTACATTCAGTACTGGATTTTTTTTTTTTTATGGTGTAAGGGTGTTGGATCCCCTGGACCTAGAGTTACAGACAGTTGTGAGCTGCCATGTGGGTGCTGGGAATTGAACTCAGGTCCTCTGGAAGAGCAGCCAGTGCTATTAACCACCGAGCCATCTCTCCAGTCCTCAGTACTGGATTTTCTAATTCTTTAAAATTTTATTCTTAGTAGGTGTGCATATGGGGGGTGAGAGTGCATCTCTCCACCTTTATGTGTGTTCTCAGATGAAGCTCAGGAGGTCAAGTTTGTGGGGCAAGCATTTTACCTGCTGAGCCATCCAGCTGGACCCCACAGGACTGTTTGAAAGTTCCACTTTCTCTATACTGTCGCTAACATTTGCTAGCTCAGTTTTGTTGTTTGCTTGTTCTTAGTAGCCATTCTAACCAGGGTGACAGAATTGTTCGTCGTGGTTTTGATTTGCATTTCTCTTGCAGATAGTGATACTGAGCATTTTTTTTTTTTGGTATATTTACTGGCCACTTGAATTTCTTCTTTGGGAAAGTTTCTGCTCAAAAACTTTGCCCATTTAAAAATACATAGAATGGGGCTTGGTTGTCAGATGAAAAGTTTAGCAAATATTTGATTCCATTTCATTAGCTGTCTCATCGCTCTGGAGATAAGTGTGAAGACACAGAGCTTCAGCACACTTCCTAGAGTTTACACCATGCAAACTATTCCAAGATCAGGACAAATAAAGAAATAGTTCTCTCTCATATTCCACAGTGGAGCTTTCTTTAACCTTTTAAATGTTAACCAAATTCTAAAATTGAGGACCCTAGGCATTAAATATTTCAAACACAGTAATAGCATATAAATAGCATGTGTTTGTACAAATATAAATATTAAATATTTTTGTCATCTGAATAGAGTTTTAAAAACATTAACTAAAAGTACAAAAGCATAGCCAGGCAGTGGTGGTGCATGATTTTAATCCCAGCACTCCAGAGGCAAAGGCAGGTGGAACTCTGAGTTTAAGGCCAGCCTGGTCTACAGAGTGAGTTCCAGGACAGCCGGGACTATAGAGAAAAACCCTGTCTCAAAAGAAAAATAATAAATGGAAAACATCAAATGAAGTTATATTGGATGATTTTTCAGAAAGTACAGTCTTACCTGGAGGGGGTGGCTCAGTGGCAGAGATTTTGCCTAGCATTGCACAGGGCTGTAGGTCAGATCCCCAACATCCAAGGGAGAAAGAAGTACAATCTTAGACACAAAGTATATTGATAGTGACGTCATTGAATCACATGCACGTCCTAGTCACATTTTCCAGACATTCATTTAATCTTCTTGTGTTCATTCTTTTTATGTTTTCCTAGAATTTGTCATTTTTTCCTAAGTGCTAATTTCATTGTCATGATATTATCATTTTTCCTATGTGTAGATGTTTTTATATCCCCTTATATATTGCTGGTATAAACTGTGATCCCCCCATCTTAAGTACCCAAAGGTTTAAGTTTGCTGATCCTCTTCAATGAATATTTTGCCCATTTCTGCTGTTCGTATCATTTCCTCCCTTTTCATGATTTGAGCTTCTTGTTTTTGCTTCTAGTCACTTCTTTAGTAATTCCCTGAACTAGCTGATTGATTTTCTCATTCTTCATGCACATAAGCCTGTAAATATCCCTCTAAACACTGCTTTAGCTGTTTCAAAACAGTTTCTAACTTCTACTGTGAGTTTTCCTTTAACCCTCAAGATCTCTTTTGAAATACAAAACTTAATATTTAAACCCAGGTGTTTCTTTGATTTTTTTCTCTGCTGTTTTTTATTATGGATTTCAAGCACAATTTCATTGTGATCGAGAAAGATATTTCTCACAATATCAAACCATCCTAAATTGTTGAGATTGCTTTGTAGTCTTCAATATAGTCAACATTGATAAATACTTTGTGTGCTCTTCAAACTAAACTGCATATAAGGTAATGGGTATAGTGGTCTACAGATGTCTTTTACGTCAATCTGAATTATTTTCATCTAGATCTCTATTTTTTAAAATCTATTCTCTTATTAACTAGGCATGCGTGTGTAGGGGTTAGCAGGATGGTTTAGCAAGTAAAGGCACTTACCACATAAACTTGATTACCTGAGTTTAATTCTCAGAATCCGCAAGAAGAAAATCCACTACCCAAAATCATTCTCTGTTACATGTGTGCTATGGTTTGCCCCTCAAACACATCATATATACATACACACACACCAGTAAAAACCAATAAAGTTTTTAAAAGCTAAAAAAGAAATACTCTCAAATTTCCCTTGTGTATACAGCTAATACATGCTGATAAAATTAATGACATTTCCATTATGAATGTAGATGTCATTTTTCCTTATAGTTCTTTCCTTTTACTTTATACATTTTGATGCAATGTTATTATATACATAAAATTTGTTATTACATCTGTCAAGTAAACAGAGTTTTCCTTATGAAATGAGGCTATTTGTAGTAATACATCTTTCCTTAAAATATACTTTTTCTGTAATAATATATCTACACTAGCTGCCTTTAAGTTGGTGTTGACATGCATGTCATTCAAATGCGTCTCTTCTTAATAGTGCATTGCCTTTCTTCCTGGTAGGGACAGTGTTACCTCCAGTTGGACTATACAATCATTTATATTTAATGTAACTAAAAATACATCCTTCCCTCCCTCGTTTTGGATTTAAAGTGCTTTATTATTCCTGTCTATTCTGTCAGCTTGGTAGTGATCTATACCTGTCTTTAATAACCTTATCTCTAGCATACATAATTGACCTTTGACTTATTAGCTTCTGGTATATATTAGTGTTTCAATCTTTTCTTGGTCAATGTAAAAAAAGAACATGTAATTTCATTTAATCCTATCTTTCATGTACTTTAATTTCCTCTGTATTTTAAAAATCCAACATATTTATTACTATTTTAGACAGAAATAATCACTTCAGATTTACTTCCATATGACTTCATACTGGTTTATAACTCCAAGCTTTTATCTAGGTCTCTTTCTTTCTTGTAAAACATACCCTTGCTCATATCTTTTAGTATATGTTTTCAAGTGATTTTTTTTCAGTGTTTATTGGTCTAAAGATTTACCTTTGCTTCTTTATCTTTGGTTGCTGTGGAATCTAGGTTTAAGGCTGTTTTCTTGAACAGTAATGAAGGTAACTTCCATTATCTCTAGCTTCCACTGTCTCTATTTAGAAATCATGGCTATCTATCCAACTTCTGTTTCATTGATGATAATTTTTTTAACTGAGTTTTGCTTTCAAAGCCTTCTTTAACTATTATTTTGACTTATGTGTCTGTGTGAGGGTATGCCTGGGACTGGAGTTACAGGTGGTTGTAACTGGTGTGGGTGCTGGGAACTGAACTTGGGTCCTTTGGAAGACAGGAAGGTGCTCTTGACCACTGAGCCATCTCTCCAGCATGAGTTTTGCTCTTAAAATTTTCTGCTTGTTTTCTTCCAGCAGCTTTGCTCTTACATTACTAGCATGACTTTTTTAAATAATGCTTTTTCATTTATTTTACATACTGACCACAGTTTTCTCCCCCTCCTCTCCTCCCAGTCTGCCCCCCAGCTTCCCACCTCCCACCTCCCGTTCTACTCCTCTGTCTCCATTCAGAAAGGGCCAGACCTCCCATAGGCTTGAGCAAAGCATGCACATCAAGTTGAAGCAGGACAGAGTCCCTCCCTTTGCGTCAAGGTTGGACAAGGTAATCCAGCACGGGGAACATGTTCCCAAAAGTCAGCAAAGCACCAGGGATGGGTCCTGATCTCACTTCTAGCACAGCTTTGAAATATGCATAGTGGTTATAGTTTTTATTTTATTTTTTAAGTTATAAAGCTGGTTGGCCCATTAGCTCAGGCTACAAATTAGCTCTTGTAGCTTATATTAACCCATTATTCTGATCTATGTTAGCCATGTGGCTCAGTACCTTTTTCAGCTGGCAGATCACATCCTGCTGCTTCTGTAGTCTGGGCAGGAGTGGGAGGAATCAACTTCCCCCTTCCCAGAATTCTCCTGTTCTCATTGCATCATTTCTACTTTCTGGTTATAGTTTTTATAAGGAAAGAAACCTTCATATTTGGGGGAAATTCCTGGGTTAGAAATTTATAATTACATTAACATTGCCTCATGCTTCACAAATAAACCCAAACATTTATTTTTTTTATAACTTGTGTTTGAAGACCCCTAAAGCATCATGGCAAAGTGTCTCAGGCACTGTGTCACAGAGATAATAACAGTCGGTGTGCTCACTAGAAGTACCACCTTCAGATGTCTTCCATGCCTGGCAGGCTGTTGGCAAGTGACTCCTCTGAAGCAGCCCATAGCTCCGCCAGGCTGCTGCATGTACCCTGGGCACGGCAGCTGGCATCCATCATAGCAGCTCATCTGAGAGACCACAAGGTAGAAGTTACCTGCCTTTTGTTACATTGTCTTAGTTGTCCTCCCACTTTCCTACTTTGTTGCTTTGGCCACAGGGATCA
This sequence comes from Microtus oregoni, assembly GCF_018167655.1. Lineage (NCBI taxonomy): Eukaryota > Metazoa > Chordata > Mammalia > Rodentia > Cricetidae > Microtus > Microtus oregoni. The sequence goes on from NW_024543071.1 coordinate 20,214,910, forward strand.
AATGTTTCGGTATAGGAGAGTCTGTTCAGAGTCTGTTACTATCAAATGACAAAAATCACTGGACACCACGACAGTAGCTACCTACTATATTTTACCACGTGCATCTTCCCCAATTATTCATGTCCCTCTTGTATGGTAAATACAGTCACTTTCAAATGTATCAGCACAGTATGAGCACAACCCCCCCCCCCAATTTTACACCTATGAGTTATGACTTGTCTTGGGGAGTGCCCTGAGAGGTCATCTAAGACAGATCATAGAAGTGATTAGTAACTAGTGAATTTACCATGATTGTTCACAGGAGCAGAGGAAAGAGGTTACTTAAAGGAGTGCAGGGGACTCAGAGCAGGCGCATAGCCTATCCCAGCGTGGTGACAACTCACTGAGTTCTCCCATAATTTGCAGATGGCTTGACTGGCAGAAAGGTCTCTTCTCCCCAGAAACTGTTTACTGCTTTTATAACCTCGAGGGTGGGACCTTGTAAATCCTGTAAATTTCATTTATTTCTGACTCTTCACACCAGGAGGGAGTGTTTCAATTAACAGGAGATGGCTACAATTGACTACAGGTCTAGCTGAGGCTTTGTTGTGAGCTCTGTAACGAAAGCACCTGGGACCAGGCAGCGTGGAGCACACCTTCAATCCCAGCACTTGGGAGGCAGAGGCAGGAGGATTTCTGTGAGTTCAACGTCAACCTGGTCTACAGAGTAAGTTCCAAGATAGCCAAAGATACATAGGAGACCCCATATTAAAAAAAAATTAAACAAAAAGCTCCTTGGATTGTCCCTATTGATATGAAGTCATGTGGCCTAACAGGATACATTGTCTGTATGTTCCGGGTAGGGAAGGCCTAGGAGAACTGCCCTGGATGCCTCGCTTCACAAGGTGGAAATGGGCACAGCACACGGTCTACACAATTCTGATAAATATCAGATAAATAAAAGAGCTCTTAATTAGACTCATTCACATCATCTGTCTCCACCACCCACACATACTCTTGGTTCTTTCTCAATTAGCTTTTCTTTTCTATAGAGCACAAACTTGTACTCTGAGCCTATGAAGCGACATGCAGCAAAGGTCATGGTTTGATGATGGATTGCTTTACGACACTGCCTCTTTTGCTGCTCTTAGTCATTTCCCAGGAAGCTATTCCGTACGATAGTGCCTTTCCTAAACTAGGCCTCCGGGAATATTCTGTCTCTCAGTCTTCACCTCTTGTAGCGTAAAAACAATAAAGGTGAATTTTAAGAACTGAATGTGAAATTTTTCACCTAATATTTATCCCTAAATGAGTATGATACATTATTAGAATTATCCATATTTTTTTGTGTGTGTGAGGGTATGTGTGCCTGTGGGGTGCGCATGTGTGTGTGTGTGGAGGTCAGAAGACAATCTTAGGTGTCTTCCTTTTGCTGGAGACAGGCCTCTCTCTGGTCTGGGACTTGGCCAAGTAGGCTAGGCTAGCTGGCCAAGAGCTCCAGGACTGGTTGTCTCGCTTCCCATTTTGCTATCTCTGGGGTTAGTAAGCACACGTCACCATACCTAGAACCTTATGTGGGTTCTAGGGTCTTCAGATTTGTGAGGCTAGCATGTGATCAACTGAGTCACCTCTGCAGTTCCTAAACTTACTCTTTCCTCTAGTCTTGTTCGTGATTGATATTTAGTCCACTTGTGTACGCCAATATTTTCTTCGTACAACTTATCTATCATATTAATATATTTCAGGTTTTGTGATTATAATAAAGTTACTACTGAGCTCAATATTATAAAATAAATTCTATGCTTATGAATCCTGTGTGGGTCAGATTCATACAAAGCATAGAGACAGTTCATCTCTGCTCTGTGGTGTTTGGATCCTTATTTGGAAGATTGAGAGCCTGTATTTTGGACTCATTTGAGATCCTATCACTCAGAAATCTGGCGGTGAACATTGGTTGGGAGATTCATTCTCTTTCCCTAAGGGTCTCTCCAGGTGACTTCCGTTTGTAGATTATTTTGGGCTTCCTTAGAACATGGTGGTTGGTTCCCAGAATAAACTTCCCAGTAAGAGAAAGAGTTAGACAGAAGCAGTATTTTGGAACCCCCAGAAGTCACATGACACCACTTCTGTGCGCTTTGTCATGAGAGAGCTGGTATTAACTACCCCCCTCTCCAAAGGGAAGAAATGACTGCTAATCCGCAGAGCTACTTTAAGCCAGGTGTCAACAGCTGCTTTCCTCGGACTGGGACTCAGATCGGAGCATTGCTCAGCTCTCTTCAGAGAAGCTGCTTCTTGCAGTAGATGGCAATCAACACAAAGACTTACAACTGGACAATGTGTACGGAATGAGGGACTTTGGAGCACTCAGCCCTAAATGGGATGTCTTTATCAAACTGCTCCCTGAAGTGTTAGGGATCTATGTGGAAGAGGAAGAGGAAACACTGTAAGAGCCAGAGGTGGTGGTAATGCCAAAGAAACAACATCATCCAGAGAAAAAAGGAGTGATACACATATGAACTCACAGAGCCTGTGACAGCACTCACAAGACCTGCACAAGTTCAAACCAAACAAAAAGTCAAAAAGAAGAGGGGGTGATCACAAAGTTCTATCCTTGAATCAAGAAGTCATTTGCGATTTGTATCTGGTGAAAAAGGAAAAATCAGTTCTTGTCAGTGTGGTGCCACTGTGAGTATCAACCACTCTCCAGGACAGGCCATGCACAGGAAGAGTTGGCCAACACAAAGATTCCATAGTTTTGTTGTGCGTGTTTTGTTTTTGCTTTGTCTTATTGGGATTTTTTTTTTGATTTGATGTCCTTTTTTTTATCTTTCTTTTCTTTTTGAGAGAGAAAAAGAGGATGAAGTTGAGTGGGTAGCAAGGTGGGGAGTTTCTGGGAGGAACTGGAGAAGGGCAAATATGATCAAAATATATTCTGTGGAAATATTTTAATAAATTAAAAATTTAGAAGAAATCTTTTATAAGCAGTATTTCCTTAAACAACACACGATCCTGTTGCTCAGATATCATTCTTTTCCTTTCCAGAGGCCTCCTGTCAGTGATACAGTTTTGAATATTTGAAATGACTTAAAATAAACTGTTTCATCATTTGACTTGAAAGGCTCGTGGACTATAGGATTTCGGATTTGGCTGGTATGTTGATTCTTTCTTTGCTTTCTAGTCTCTCATGAATAAACTGGGTGAAGGTGTCACATACCTTAATCCCAGCATTTGGAGGCAGATGCAGTTGGATCTCTGTGGGTTCAAAGCCTGCCTGGTTTACAGAGCAAATTCCAGGACAGCGAGGACACAGAGAAACCTAGTCCCAAAAAATGGGGAGGAGGGGAGGAGGGGGAAAATAGAAGGAATAGTGACAGCAGACTCCTGCCAGGCCTGCTCAGAGAATTCCATGAGTTTTATACGCATACGCATAGAGTGATACCGTTAGCATCGTAAGCACTGTTCGGGCATCAGTTACTCTTATCTCTCCTCTTGCTCCCCTTCTGTTGCTAACACAGCAATTTACCATCACAGATAACTGAGCGAGGGTCCCTTTGCTCCATTCAGATGGAAATCATGAATGGACAAGGAGCAGATCCCTCAGCATTGGCATCCCTGAGCTCTCAAGCATCAGAAGCTTACAGGCTGGGCTTTCAAACCCAAAGTCTGTGGCTTTAAGCCCCGAGAACCTAGAGGCTTAGTGTTGCTAGGTTTGAAAGACAAAGACTTACAGTCCTAGTTCAGTTTAGGAGATTATTGGTTGTTCTAGCTTTTGAGAGGCAACAGCCAAGCACCCTGCAACTAGCGTGATAGCTCCTGAGCTGTGGGTATTGGGACCCTGGGACCCTTAACTGTTGGCTTTCAGGAATTCTTCCAGGGACTAAGACTGGAAGCTTTTGCCTGCAGTTTCTAAAACCTCTTTGCCCTCTTTGCTCCCAGCTTTGCAGGTTTCACTTCCCACAGCACCCCTGAACTCCTCAGCAGCCTCCTCACTGCTGCTCGGTGGGTTTGGGGTTAAACTCCCTAGGAGCTCTGGTTTTCCTTGTATAACCAGCTCAGCAGCCTACCCTACCTGTAAAAAAGATTGCAAGTAATCAATAAAAAAAATATTCAGGCTGAGCGGTGATGGCGCACGCCTTTAATCCCAGCACTCAGGAGGCAGAGGCAGGCGGATCTCTGTGAGTTCGAGACCAGCCTGGTCTACAAGAGCTAGTTCCAGGACAGGCTCCAAAATCACAGACAAACCCTGTCTCGAAAAACCAAAAAAAAAAAAAAAAAAAATTCAGAAGTACAGTGTTGTATTCCCATAATTGCAGCAACTTGGAGGCTGAGATAAATGGAGTTAGGCTAATGTGGGCTACATGGTAGATCCCTATGGGGGAAGGGCTCACATTTGGGAGAAGCCTTTCCTAAGGCCAAGTGTTGCAAAAAATGGGTGATTGGGAGTATTAGAAGAATGCAATTCTATCAAACACAGCTTTATGTGTGAGTAACTTCCTATTTAACCTCCATAGCTTACATATATGCTTATCAGACACCTCATCTATGAATCAGCCAGAACCCTTACATAGCAATCACAGGCTCTTGGGGAGGTGCTTCCTCCTGCTATCCTGGATAAGAATAGTTGCAGGGTAGGCAGGATCATCTAGAGTTTCCTGAAGCTTGCCTTGCCCACACTAGAGTCTTCCAGTTCCACTATGAGTGGCCTGGAGCTGTGATTGGAGCAAGTGCTCCTGAAAGAGCAGCTGGACTCTAGCAGCAGGCACAGTTGCAGTGGTCCCTGCAGCTGGAATAGAGTTCTCTGAATGTCATGGGGTGTGCAACAAGGCTGGACTCCCTGGGAAGATCAGCTATTGCCAAGGAAATGAGTACATGACTAGCAACTCCAAGGTTAGGGCAGCCAGGCTTTCCTGCAAGCGGCCAGATGGCCCATCCTTGACTCTTGCTCAGTCATAGGAGGAAAAAAAATTAAAGACCTAAGGATTACAATAAAGATCTAAAATACTAAGGTTTTAAACAGTATTTAATAATGCTGTGTCCCTTACCACATGGCTTGGTCCCTTTGATCTGTCTTAACCTTACTGATCTTCAACTACACTTTTCAGCAGTTAAATCTCCCATTTCCAAGACCTATAACTGACTTACAAAATAACTTACACCTGCTTATATATTAAATCTGTTTATGACCTTAAGCTAGGGACATGGATTTTCTACGTTATTGATTTATTGTCAATCCCATTTGCTACCTTTTTTCATAGTTTATGGTCCTTAAGGGTCATCTAAAAATCAACTACGAACTTGCCTTTACAGTTGTGAGCCCTTTTTGGTCTTCAGTGAGGTCTTCATGGTAAAAGAAAGGAAGCAACTTGCTAGGGGATGCTGTTTGCTTCCAGAAGAAGAGGGTGTGTTGTGAGGGTCTTAGAGGGAGGGCTGATCATCTAGAGTTACTGACAGGAACAAAGTAACTGTACAACAGGGAGAGAAGACAAACTTAGAGAACGAGAAAGTCGCAGGGCTTAGACAGCAAAAGTGACAAGTGGGAGCACCAGGGTCATGTACCTGAAAGGGGCTGGTGCCTATGCAGTGAAAGTGACAGGCAGAAAGAAGAGGGCCACAGTCATGGGGACACAGGGAAACAACAGCCACAGAGGAAGAAGAAGAAAAATGACAAATTGTGTAAGAACTGAAAAACAGCCCCTATCACCATCGAAGGAGCCCAAAAATTGTGAGTCCACCATGGGGTTCTGGGTACAGGTTTAAAGGATTCTGGGGCTCTCTGCTTTCCAGACTCCCTCCCCTTTCCTTCACTGGTCCTACCTGGGGTATCCTTCCAGAGATCCCATTGAAGGGCCCTTGAAACAGAAACAACATCCTGGCAAGGTGGAGAGCAACCCCAAGAGCAAGCAGATATCCCTACTTTCCTGATCAACCTAAGTTCCTTTGACCATTGTTCAGGTTGGGCATAGATGTCCAGCCAAACAACATACCTGAGTTGCTGGTTTTCTGGATTGCTCCACATATCTAATTAGTAAAATGGGAGGTATTTATCCTCCTCAAAGTCAGATCCTTTCTAAAAATAAGGTATCTGTGATGGAGGAAGGTCATTGGCTAATAAAGGAACTGACTTGGGCCATTTTATTGGTTAGAAGATAGGTGGGAGGTGTAAACAGAACAGAACGCTGGGAGGAAGAGGAAGTGAGGTCAGAGACACCACAGCTCTGCTCTCGGGAGCAGATGCCTGAGAGAGATGCCATGCTCCTGGCTCCTGGGCAGACGCACGCTATGAAGCTCCGACCCAGGATGAACATAGGCTAGAATCTTCCTGGTAAGCGCACCTTAGGGTGCCATACACAGATGATTAGAAATGGGCTAAATTAATATGTGAGAATTAGCCTAGAAGAGAATGGGCCAAGCAGTGTTTAAATGAATACAGTTTGTGTGTTGTTATTTCGGGGCATAAGCTAGCTGAGCAGGCGGCTGGGGTGTTGGGTACGCAGCCCCGCCGCCGCCTTTATTACTACATATCTGTATTGTAGCACTTGATTTTTTTGTTAATATTTTATTACTTATGGTATTATTGTATTTGTTCCCCATTCTGTTCCTCAAGGTTTAAATACTGTGATTGACACAAAGCTGATACTCAAAAATGCTGAGGTTAGGGAAATGGTTCACTGGGTAAGAGATCTTTCTGCACAAGCATGATGACCTGAGTTTGGATCCTGAACATCCATTGAAAACTCAGGCACAGACCCCAGTACTGGAGGGAGGGAAAAGGAAAATTTCTGCACACACACAAAAAAAAGGTGAACTTGGGTTCAGCAAGAGACCTCAGTGGAGTAAAGCTAAGAATGAGAACAGGATGCTTGGCTTCATGGGCATATGCATGCTCTCTCTCTCTCTCTCTCTCTCTCTCTCTCACACACACACACACACACACACACACACACACACATGCACACACATGCAGGCACACACACGCATGCACACACATGCATGCATGCACACATGCATGTTCATTTATTGAATCCATAAAGGAAAGTAAAAGAGAAATTTAGTTAAAAATTAAAGTCTAAGGAATCCTAGCACTCCCAAAGTTGGAGGCAGCTTATTCAGAAAGTCACTGTTGTATTCTGGCCATCCTACATGGTTACATGAGACCATGAAAGGCCATTAAAAGCTGTGTGTTAGGAAGAGGGACTTGGAATGTTCAGCTCTAAAGAAGCAGGAACCAACTGGAAAACTTGAACAAGCAGATTCCCCTAGATAAGCAGCATTCAGTCTATCCATTAATACTCCACCTATCCATTATGTTGAATTTTCTACTCATCCAACCCACACAGACTTTCTCTGCAAAGGTCTCATCTCTCTTCTTAGGCATGTCAAAAGGCTCTAACTCAACTCTCTCCCATGTGAGCCACAGCTGATGCATCATTTGCCTTGACACTCTGTGCTAGAAACAGGCAATATCAACAGTGACTCTCCTTCACCTCTGCCCAAACTTAGTGCTGGCCCATTGCTCCTACCCTTGGAATTCCTCACACGTATGTCAAAATACCACAGTCTCTCTAGAAGCCCTGGTGGCACAACGGCACTTCTCTGAGTAATGCCATTGAGTCTCGTGTCACTGGACTTGAAGCAGTGTCAGGAAAGTGTGGCAACACTCTAAAAACACCTACTCCTCTTGTCATCTCTAAAATCCTCTTTTAAGACTTGAAACTTGGCGCTGAGGTAGAAGAATAGTAGCAAGTTCAAGGCCACTGTGGGTTACAGAATACCAGGTCAGTCAGGACTAAACAACAGGACCCCATAGGGCAGAGAGGCATTGATGCTTGTAAGGTTTCCAACAGTCATGAAACCAATCTTTAGCTGCTATGCCAGACAGGTTCCAGGGAGGTCTTCTCTAATGGCTGATTTTAGATTGAGAATCCCCAACTGATTTTGTTGAAACTTACTTAGACTGTTAACAGTCTAGGACACTTTCACCAACCTCCCTGGCCTCTGTCCTTCCCTCCTTAACTGTTTCAGACTTGGGGATGGATCTTTGAGCCTCCACTGATTCTCCTCCTTTTTCTGTGATGGGAGTTCCCTTTACACATTTTCTGCACATTTACTCTCACTTCCCCCACCCACCACGCCTGGAGAATCAGATTAACATGAAGAAATCTCTTTTGGAAACCTGGATTTTGCCAATATCTCATCACAGCAGTTCTTTCTGGCTATGCTACCAGTCAGTATAACAGAGTAAAGCAGTGTGTTGACAGAAGATCAAGTTTTATTTTGCCCAGTCTGCAACAAATTGCTTAAGACTATGTTTTCCCAAGGTTTGTTCCCAGCACAGGAAAACATTATACCCCCCAAGGAAGTCAGAATTTAAAAGTCTGGTCCTTGATTAAAAGCAGGAGTGTGGCTTAGTACCACTCCTTGGGCTACTGAGCTAAAAAATGCTTGCAGAGGCAACAATCTATGACGACAAGAAATATGAATTTAAGTTTTCCAAAGAGAGAATCACCACGGAGGACAGAGTATCAGGCTTAGGCTAAATACTACAGGTATGGTCTTAGAAAAACGACTTGCCCTCTCTCATACTTAATTTCTCCATATCTAGCAAATAAAAATGATAACAGCTGCTATCGCCCGGATGGTCGAATCAGGCAATGACGGGGTTTGTGTTAAAGGCCACGCTCCTCCTCCAGCACTGTCCCATCAGCAGCGACCAATTGCACCCACTTCCGGAGACCACTTCACCTCAGTCTTCCTCGGCCCAACGCATATCCTTCCGCGTCGCGTCACTTCCGGGAGCCTCAGGACGTGGCTCCTGATCATACCCGGATGTAACTGTCATGGCTGCCGTCTGCGAGCGCCCGCAGTGGACATCGAGCGAAGGGCTGCCCAAAAGGCGTTTGACGTTCGGGAGTTCGAAGCCTGCCATCTAGAGGCAGCAGAGGAGACTTCCGCGAGGCAGGATGCTCCCAGGCTGCGCTCCCGCCCCGCGCTGTCAACTTGTCAGGCTTTTCTAGAGAAGCTGCCCCCCTTGGCAGGGCGAGGCCGCGCGGCGGTCTCAAGCCTGTCTCTGTGCGCCGAGCGTTTGGTCCCGTCGCAGCCCAGGCGCTGGGCAGGCATCGCGGCGGCGACGAGGAGGAAAAGACGTGCCGGACGCGGAAGAGGTGGGGGCGCGGAAGAGGACTCTGCGGCGGCGCTAGGGACCGGCCTCTCACTCAGTGCCACCAGGCGCCTCCACCCCCCATGGGGTCCTGGTCAGGTCTTTGTCTTTTCAGCCAAGAGTGTCCTCACTGTTGGGCACTTCTTTGCTGACCCAGCCACACTCAACCAGTCTGCCCTGCCCTAGACTTCTAAAGAGGATGGAAATTCTGAAACTTTAAAGTTTCAAGGGTGGGTGTTGATTTCAGTGTGATTGGTTTCAGAGTTCTAAAACAAACAAAAAAACTCCAATATTAGCAAAATACTACAAGCTTTATAATTCAGAATTCATAAATAGAGTCACATGTTGAATCATGATCATGCTAGGATGTGATTTTAAACACAAGTATTCTTTTTTTTTTTTTTGATCCTACTTAATGTGCTGGCTTTGTGGAAGCCTAGCCAGTTTGGATGTTTACCTTCCTAGATATGGACGGAGGGGGGAGGACCTAGGACTTACCACAGGGCAGGGAACCTGGACTGCTCTGTGGACTGGAGAGGGAGGGGGAGAGGAGTGGGGGGAGGGGTAGAAGGGTGGGAGGAGGGGGAGAAGGGTGGGAGGAGGGGGAGGGAAATGGGAGGCTGGGAGGAGGTGGAAACTTGTTTTTTGTTTATGTTTTTTTTTCTTCTTTTCTTAATAAAAAAAATTATTAAAAAAAAAAAACACAAGTATTCTTATAAAACAAGAATAAGTACATTTAGAGAAGCTGAACTGTGCCCCGATGCAGTGGGTGGCAAGAGGAGGAAAGACGACCGAGTTCATAAGGTCGTTGTTGCCAGAGTTTCTGAAAGTATTTTAGGTACATTCATTTTAGTTACTTTGTCTTTGTGCGGTGGGGGGAGGTGTCCTAAAGATCTTGTGACCAAGTAAACAGAAACAAACATGTGAATCGATGTATTTACATTTCGTAGTAGTTAAAGTCAACTTAATACCCATAGATTAAAAGACTCAGTTGAAACTGTTTACTTGCCTGAAATATGTAGTATAAAACATGGGATGTAGCTGCCACATTTATAGAAACAAAATGTAGACACCAGTACTTTCCAGCAGGCTGGTCTCATTTGAGAGTTCTGTAGTTTAGACTGTCACCTCAAGGCTCACAATTAGCAAAGATGACTTGGAAAGGGTTTTTTTATTTTTTAAGTATAATAATAGTAAAAGAAAGAGTAATGAGAGCCATGACTTATTTTCAGAATATCCCATTATTTTTAAACATAAAGCAACATGACATTAAAAAGCACTTTGAAAAAGAGGTTTTTCTGAGATAGTCTTAAACTATAGTTCAGAGGAGGCTGGAATCCATTGTATCCCCAACTGGCCTCAAATTTACAGCAACACTCCTGCCTCCACCTTCCAGATTTCTTTTTATAATTATGCACTATGTGCAAAGCACTAAGTTGAATAATGAATGAGGAAGTGTTTTAAAATAGGCTTAGTAAATCATAATCAGTTATTATGCTTCTGGCCAATTATGTGTCCTGTTACACTAATTACCAAAACTTGTGTTTCATTTCTCTCTCTCTCTCTCTCTCTCTCTCTGCGTGCGTGCATGCATGCATGCATGCCTGCGTGTGTATATGTGTGTGATATACTCGTGATATACACAGGGGTATGAGTTAGCTTCAGGGTTTTTTTTTCTTCTTCTTATTTGTTATGTTTTTCAAGACAGGATGTCTGTATATCGCTGGTTGTCCTGTAACTCACTCCATAGAACAGGCTGATTTCCAACTCAGAGATTTGCCTGGCACTACCTTCTGAGTGCTGGGACTAAAAGTGTGTGCCACTTCGCCTGTCTAGTTTTATTTTTTTAAGGAGAAACAAAATGAAATGTCTGTTAATATACTGTATTTTGTTCCTTGCATGTGTTAAGTTTGGGATTTGTGTCTAATAAAGTATTTAATAATTTGACCATAGGTTGTCTAAATCCTTACTGTTTGTATGGTTTCTTGAATGCAGTTCTTCTGGGTCCATAATTTAGCTTCTGGACAAAGCGGTGTTAAAGTGACCATTTTTATTGTTTTTGTTCAAGCATTAATCATTGTATTCATTTTTCATTATTGTAGTTGGATGCAGGTCTCATATAATGACCATTATTTGTGAGATAATTGAAGCTTACTTTAAATTATTTCCTGCTAAAATTTGATTGTAAAGACTTGCCAGTTATAGAGGACTTACCATACACCAATATCTGTTACAGTACTGACTGTAGTATTTAGTTAATATTTATGTCAACACTGTAAAGTGGTGTTTTAACAGGTGGAAGAACAAGGCAAAGAAGGATTTGCCCATGGTCACAATACTAATGCCATGTTCTTATGTACCTAACCCTTTCCCCTGCTCTACTGTGGATTTGGAAGACATAAATTGTTACGGTTTATTTTCACTTAATGTTCATCAGGATTACAGGTAGCAGGAGGTGCTAGGCCCCTTTGTCCCCTAGTTGGCAGCTGGTGCCTGCTTGTCTCAAACTCTGAGAGCTGGAAAGTTACAGATATCTATTCTGTGACTGAGCCCAGGATCAGAGAAGGGGGGAATTGCAAGCCCCAAATGATTCCTTAAATTAGTCTCTGTGTCCTAAACCAATTGGATGAGAAACATGGGAAGAGGGCAAGTCCTGACCTATGGGAAAAGGAAGTCAAGAATTTCCCATGACTGAGGGACATTACAAATCATTATCTTCCACCAAAAAAAGCCATTTTGCCTTTTCTCTCTGCAGAGTGGTCTATCAAACCTGCTTTGTCTGCACGAGTCTCTTGGATTTATTGTCTTACTGCCCATAGATTGAACCCAAGGCTTTAAACATACTAAGAAATGTTTATGTACTTGTTTTTATCTGACGTCCATTTCCTCAAAACTGAATACTTTGGTAAAAGAATGAAAACAGACCTGGACTCAGCTTTACCTACCCTGAAAAGTCTATTGGGCAAATACTTTAAATTACTTTAAATTCAGAGAATTTCATTATTCTCAATTTTAGTAAATTAACCCATTGAACCTTAGCTACCTTTAATCTTAAATTTATTTTAATTTTTGAGATTTTAATTTTTTGCTATGTGGCTCACACTATTCTTGAACTTAGTAGGTAGCATCCTGCAGAATGTCTGGCAGTTTCTTCTGTAAAGGAGGAACCCCGAAGGATCATCCCGTCTTTTGGAATGTTCAGCCTTGCATGTCCAGTTCATACAGAATAGCATCAAGCAGTCCAGGCAAGAGTAGTTTCTTGTCCAAACTCCATAAGGAGCCTTTTCAATGCCCACCATCCTCTTGAAGTAACTGGTGCTTCCAGAAGCAGACATGTCCCACTGTCATGAAAAGTCCTAAGTTCTTAAAACATCTTAAATACCATATTCTGTACATCTTTGAAAGATTTGAAGAATACCTATCCATCTGAAATATCTCTGTACATCTAGAAAACCTAACTAACATGACTACAAGTTTGACTACTATAAATGACTATCCATTAATCTGTATTTCTTAACTATACATTACATTTTTAAATGAGCTGCACAAACCCAATACCTTAAGCAAGAGCAGAAATACATATAACTAAATTGACCTTAAATTTGTGTCAAGAGATCAAGATTCATACCAATGTAAAGTATTCATCTGGGTGGCTGGGAAACGAACAGTTTAAATTTAAAGATACATTGTCTCAATTTTTTTAAAGGAAAGAGTGCGGGCTGTAGTGCTTGCCAAGCATGCCTCGGGCCCTAGCTTTAACACTGATACTAAAGAAGGGGAGGGAGGAGAGGCAGACATTATCTTGCTGCATTTTTTTTTTTTTTTTTGAGAGCAAGCCTTGGATTGGGGAGATAGCTGAATCGGCCGTGTATAAGAGACTTTCTGGGCAGACACAACACACACACACACACACACACACACACACACACACACGCTCACACTTATATTCACACACAGACATCTACTCACTCCAGAAAGGGAACTCAAGGTAGATTACAGAAATGATTATACTAATATTCAAGTTGGTGAAGCGATGACTTTTTCCTGGGGCTGCCAACAGGAGTATGGGTGAGGGGTTACTTATAGGAGCAGCAATGACCCAAGAGCATCTGCCTCACAGAAAGGTAAGGACTCAGGGACACTGCAGTGCCCCCTACAGATAGGCTAATCTCCTCCACAGTTGTTTTGCTCCTTTTTTCTTTCAAGTTTCTGTCCTTCCAGACAAGAGACTTTCTTTTCCCTTTCTAGTCTCATAAGCAGCTCCCTTCCTTCTGGAGGAGATGTGTTGATTCCTAGGAAAATGCTATAGAATAATTGTTGTTTTTTTTTTTTTTTAAAGTGTTTTGCAAGAGTAAGCTTCCTCTCCAGAATCCACATGGAAAGGCTGGGTATGATTCTGGGTGTTTGGAATCCCAACACTGGGGAGGCAGAGACAAGCAGATCCCTGGGGTTTACTAGCCATCCATCCATCCTGCTTTGTGAGTTCCAGGAGCATAAGCCATCCTAGCTCTAGAAACAACATGGACAGCGCCCAGGGAATGACACCCAAGGTTACACTTAGCTTTTACACACGTGTGCACACACAAGTATATACACACATATACACAAAAAGCAACATTATTTCATTCTCTCTCTCTCTCTCTCTCTCTCTCTCTCTCTCTCTGTGTGTGTGTGTATGTGTGTGCATACAAGTGAGAATGAGTGTGAAGGCACAAATTAAAGTCAGAGGTCTTCCTCAGTCACTTTCCACCTTCTGTCTTGAGTCAGCACCCCTCATTGAACTTGGAGCTCACTGATTCACTTGATTGATGACCCCTGAACCCCAGGGACCCAGCGGTCTCTGGACTCCTAGGGTTGGGATTATAAGGCATGTTACTATGTGAAGCCCCTCTGTGGTGGCTGGGAATTCAAACTCAGGTCCTCAAGCTCATGTGTCAAGCGATTTACCAATGGAGTCATCTCCCCAAGTAGCATTCCTTTCATTCTGATAATGTCAAGCATTTTTGTCCATTAAAGGCACCTTGGTAAAATTGAAATGCTGCTATATACACTCTTAAACAAGAAACTTAACTGATTTATTTCTAAACTGGCTAAAGATCTTCACAGTAAGAAAAGTTATAAAAATGGGGATAGCTTATTAAATTCTTGTGTTATGAAAACGTATCAACTTACAAATAGCATGGAGGATTTCTGAGTTCTGAATTTCAAAAATGATACTTGAAAGATATTTTGAAAGTATATGAATAAACAGAAAAATGCTCAGATTTGGGGTTGAAGAAGAGTATAATGGTGCAGTCAGAGAAACCTTCCCAGCCTTAGTAAAGTGTGCCTCATGAGGTCAGTACTTCTGCTGAAATGAGGAGGTGATAAAGGAGTTTCTTTCTGTCCCACCAGCCAGTTTCCAAGTCATGATGCAGAGACTTATTAATTATAAAAGCTCAGCCTATAGCTTAGGCTTCTTCCTAACTATCTCTTATAACTTAAATTAACCCATTGACTTAATTAAGTTAACCCATTAAACTATGTTCTATCATGTGGTGTTACCTCTCCTCCATCTTGCACCTCCTACTTTCTCTCCGTGTCTCTTGTGTGCTCAAGTTCTCCTCCTCTTCCTTTTTCTCACGGGAAGTCCCACCTATATCTCCTGCCTAGCTGTTGGCCATTCAGCTTTTTATTACGCCAATCACAGCAATACATCTTCACACAGTGTACAAATATCCCACAGCAAGGGGGCTTGGGAATTACTGTAGACTATTCTCTGTAGATATTCTGCTGAGTGGTTTGTGTTCTCTCTCTTTTTGATTTGATCTTTTTGACCCTGACATTGTCTCTTGAAATGAAATGGTAAAGTTTGAAAAGCTGATTATTCTGACAAATAGGCCACCTAAGGAACCCTTCTAAAAAGTTATTCTAAGGTTTTTCTTTTTAATCACAAAAAAAAATGGATTGGATTATTTTAGGTTTTGGTTTTTCCTCTCTTCAGATGCAGCGAGGCAATGTCTTTGGTATTGGCAGTCCTAAGCTCCAGAGTCAGGGACTTATAGCAAGGCCTTGAGGACTAAGGGCTTTCAAAGCTAGAGACTTGCAGCTGTAAGCACTTAAGTGGCCTGAGAGGGAGGCCTTGAGTGCCTGTGGCCTAGCACTCTGCAGCTGAAGAAACAGTGCAAGCTGCAGGTGCTGGGCCCCAGCTCTTGACCTTTGGTGATGCTTTGGTCATGGTCTCTCATGTTTCATGATCTTAGCTCTGCCGCTTCTTTTCTCAGCAGCCACAGTCACCCATAGGCCCCACAATCTCTCCTCCCAGCCGCACCCTGGAACTCTTCGACCTCCTCCTAGGTGCTGAGTGGAGGGATTGTAGCTTGGAAGTTATGAGGACTTGTTAGAGCTTAGGAGGTCATTCTGTTGCAGCCGTCTACGGCTGCCGGCCAGGGGCTTGTCTATTTTTTGTGTTACCAGCCATCACATTCTATCCGTGAATAGAGAGCATAAGTCACCATTAAAACTATTTACATGTGTACCAATCACAAGCTTTTCCTGAGTCACTGAAAGAAGTGCTCCTCCCTCTTCCTAATGAGAACAGCTACAAGATGGGTGGGGTCATCTAGGTGTCACCAAGTCTTGTCATGGCTGTAGTGAAGTCTCCTAGAGCCAGGACAAGCTGCCTGCCTGGAACTGCTATGTCCATGGCTTCAGCAACAGCCATGGCAGTAGTGGTCTTTGCTCTAGAGTAGAGTTTCCTCGAGGGATCCATGAAGTGTTCACTGCTCAAAATGGTTGGGTTGCCTTGATGGACATCCAGCCTGCAGCTTAGGAAAGAACTGTTTGATCTGTAGTTCCTTTTCCCAGGCAGCTGTCAGTCAAGTGGCTGGTATGACTGTTCCTAATAGCTTGGCTACCCGAAAGAAAAAAAAAATAGGGATTCTTATGATAGAGATCTACTGTGAAGTTAATATTCTCAATGGTACTTATTGGTGTTCAATCAAATACCCATGAGGGGAGTTGGGTCCCTCTGATCTCACTCTGAGAACATTTCTAGTTTCTCTGTGCAGCAGAGCTTTCCCGGTTGCTGTTCTGAAGAAGGCAAACTTCGGTCTTCTATATAACCAGTGCCTCTTTACCCTTGTGATGGTTGATACTGCCAACTTGGCAGGATCTAGAATCACTTAGGAGACAAACTCCATATCTGTGGATGGCACTGTCAATGCTGGGGTTCCTAGTCTGGATGAAATTGGAGAAAGAGACCTGAACACCAGCCTTCATCCTTCATCTCTCTCTCTGCTTCCTGATTGGGCATGCGGTGTGACCAGCCGCCTCAGGTTCCCGCTGCCAAGCTTTGTCCTCTGTGAAGGACTGATTGTATCCTCAAATTGTGAGCTGAAGGAAACTCTTCCTTCCTTAACCTGCTTCTGTTAGGGTTTCTTCAGAACAATGAGGAAAGTAACCTCAGACATCAAAATTTCTGTGTGTCTTACACTTCTCCACAACTCTGACCTGAGTCTGAGACACTCAGTTTCACCAGCAAAGAAAGCCTGTAGTGGAGAGGGAGCTTTCTTATAAGCCTCTCTCTTCCTGACTCCCTGAGGGGAAAACCAAACGCTGCTGGAGAGAAGTATACTATGACTGTAACACCACCTGGCCACTCTCTGTTTCCCCATCTCTGGAAGAGAATTTATCTGTTTACTTGCCTATGCGAGGTAGGGACTGGTTTGTTCACACTGTCCTCCAGTTCTGTTTTTGCTTCTTGGGTAGTTCAACTATAGGGTCACAACGACTGCTCTGGTTCAAGAACTCCCAAACATCTACTTACCTCAGTTCTCCCTATTCCTCCAGAGCGTCCCCAGCCCCAGCTTCTTCATTCCCAGCAGATTATGTCTGCGATTCTCAGAGAAGAGAGGATCCATAAGCAGGGACTTCTCACATTAGTAGCACCAGACACGCCAGCATTTCCCTGATGCCGCTCATCCGGCCTTTGTTGTCTCTCTCTCCTCCTTTCATATGAAATGCGCCTTCTCAGTTCCGTTTCTTAGAACCTTAGCCTTTTCAAGTCCTGGTAGCTCCTTCCTGTTGACCATTGAGTACTCTGAAACCCTCTCTCCAGCTTGAAAGAAAATAAATCCAACAGTCTTTCAGCGCATTGTCTTTCCCCATTCTGTGCTGCACCTTTTTTTTCCACCCCCAGGGTTCAGGACAACATTGCCTCTATCCACGTTTCCTCGCTTTTCACTGCCTCTCCTTGGTCAGCTGCAGTATTTTACCTCCATTCAAATTAACCAGTTTGAAAGCCACGAGTTACCACGCCGTTTCTAAACTCAGCAGCATGTCTTAGGATTTGTGCGGCTTGGCCTAGGTTCTCAGGAAGTCAGCTTAAACACGCTCTCCCTAAAAGCTGTTCCTCTGGCCTCACTGACAGTGTTTCCTGGTGGCCAATAGCTACTTCTCTAGCCATTCTTCCTTGGATTTCTAGAACATCTTCATTCTTCTGTCCTCTTATTTTCATGTCTATATCCTCATAAAGCATCTGTCACGTGCCACTTACTGGGGACTTGGAGAATAACATTTTTTTTCAATATTTAGACTCTCCAAAAAAAGGCTTCCGTAGCATACATTCAACATTTAGCATGTGTTTTCAAGTGCCTCAAAGTTAATAGGTGTTTGTTTTCATTCTAGATTTAAAAAAAAAAATATTGCTTCAAGACCTACACCCTATTATAGTAGAAACTTTTACAGACACATTAAAAGTTAGTGGGGTGGTTAGGGAGATGCCTAAGTAGATTAAAGTGCTTGCAGAGACCAGGGTTAGGATCCCCAGAACGCAGGGAGAAGTTGAGAAACTGTAGTGCCAACGCCAGAGGCAGAGATAGGAGGACCCAGTGCAAACTGGCTATCTAGAACAGATATATATTGGCTTGATCAAGGTTCATTGAGAGACCCCGTAACAACTAAAGGGTGGAGAGTGAGAAAACATCCGACATCAGCTCCAGGCACACTCACACACACACGTCTGTACATACATAATACATACATACTAAAAAGAATAGTGTCTCTCAAGAAGATTAAGTTAAGGCTTAGGCTCCAGCTCAGAGATAGTTGCACTTATCTAGGATGTAGGTGGCTATGGGTTAGATTCTGAGCCCTGCAAAAAAGAAAGAAAGAAAAGTTAAAAAGAGAGAAAGGAAGGAAGGAAGGAAGGAAGAAAGAAAGAAAGAAAGAAAGAGGCTTGTGGAAAGTAAAAATGAAGACATTTGTATAAACTAAGGGTTTTGGCAGCGGATGTATAAACTGAGGACATGACCGCTCCAACGTATGTTATTGTTGACCTGAAGGAGGGTACAGCAAGCGACTCTCGAAGAGCCCGGAGCAGGGAGAGAAAGTAGTACACTGAATATCGACAGCAGACTGGACCAGGCCATGGGTTGTGGGGGTGGGGTGGAGAGACTACAGGCAAAGAAGACCAAGGGGGGGGGGGGCGCAATAGAAGAAGACAAAGAGGGGAGACCAAGAGAACGAATAGCCAAGATGGTAGGCTAGAAGGGAATGAGAAGCTGAAGAGGGAGGGCCCGTCAGCTGGAGTAGTTTAGGAGGGAGAGAAGGGTGAGAGGAGCCACAGGTACTGAGTGAACGTGGAGGCCAGGATGTGCTTTGGGATGATAACAGGCACCATTACAGCCATTCATCCCTTCTGACAGTGATGAGGAAATGGCTCCTTTGATAGAAACAGGCCCTAGAACTGGGGGGACTGGAGTTGCCTTTGGACCTGACAATTGCTCCCTGAAGAGAGATATCGAAGCCATTGCAAACTTCCTTCAAGCATGGAGCCTGGGGAGGGGTATAGCTTAACATGTGTGGGGCCCTTGGTTGGATCTTCCTGGGGCGGAGGCTATAGCTTGCCATGTGGGAAGCCCTCAGTTGTTCTCCCAACCAAACACCTTTGAGTACAGTTGTTCTTTCTCCCCATACATTCTCTGATTGTGTCACAAGGATAAAAGTCCGCCACTCATTTAAAAAAGAGGAAACGGAGTGATGGAGAGAAGCTAACTTGACTCTGAGATGAAGTTATTACGGTGTTTTACCTTCTGCTAGAACAGAGAGGGGTTATAGAGGGGGCTGAATAATTCCTTCCTGAATGAAGCTATGTCTAGTGACAAGCAATGATACTGGTGTTGACATCTTGCAGTAACAACAGTTGGGCTGTTTGCAACCTGGGCATCATCCCCATATGTCCTCCATACTTCACTATAAGTGGGCACTAAGACAACCCAGCTCTGTGTGCTTGGCATAATATACTATTAAAGAAAGGATTTTCTAGCTAAAGATCCCAGAGTAGATATAAAAACCCTGTGGATATTGATAACAACAAAAGGAAAAAAGAAAGTAAGATTCATGTTTCATTAGGGACTACTGCAGAGATGCAAACAGTTATGCTCTACTGTAGTGGATCGCCAGTAACCCCAAACCACAGACAAATATAAAATGCAAAAATATACCAAGAAGTGCAATTAACGTGAGAACCGGCTATGTCAGGGAGTCAGGAAGTCTTGCTAAAGCCATGCTCAGCTGAAATCTGAAGACATAAGGAAATGTTAAGTAGCGGAAGAGGAAATCAAGTGTGCCCTTGAAGAGAGCTGAAATGAGTGGGGAGGAGCTGACATCAAGGCCAGCATCTAACCTTGAGATCTTAGCTACAGTCGCACAAAGGGCTCAGTGAGTCAGAGAAGACACAAAGAAACATCCATCCAGGCATTAGATAACATAGCCCTCAGGAGTGGCAATGGACATTAGAAGAACAAGTTGGTAATAACCTATTTTTGATATGAATGTTAGATGAATTAGACTGAATATATTTTTGTTGGTAGTTCAGCAGAAACTAGATTTTGAGTATTTCTTTTGGTAGTGAAATAAAAATATTATTTATAGAAAGTTTTCATGCATACATATGTGCCTTTTAGGTTTACCAGCACTCAGGGTGAAGGATGGAGGAGCCTTGAAGATAGTATATCTTCCTCTAAGAGATATAAGAATAAACATTCTTTAAAAAACCAAATAGGGGGCTGGAGAAATAGCTCAGAGGTTAAGAGCATTGCCTGCTCTTCCAAAGGTCCTGAGTTCAATTCCCAGCAACCACACGGTGGCTCACAACCATCTGTAATGGGGTCTGGTGCCCTCTTCTGGCCTGCGGTCATACACACAGACAGAATATTGTATACATAATAAATAAATAAATAAATAAATAAATAAATACTTAAAAAAAAACCCAAATAGGGAGGGGCATTGCACGCAAGCGAGTGTCTGTGTGTGTGTAATGAATCTTCTAGCTGAAATTATTCAGATAACCAAAGGATAATATTTTTATGAGGACATAACGAAATGTACTTATAGTTGGCCATATCGGAGATGTAAAAGATACAAAAATGTCTGCATTAGCTGTAGTGTGTTTGGTTGTAAGTAATAGAAACCCAGAGTCACAGAGTAGTACAATTATGGCAGTTTGAATAAGAATGTCCCAGGCATAGGCCAGAGATTTGAATGTTTAATCATCAGGGAGTGGCACTATTTGAAAAGGAATAGGAGGTGTGGCTTGTTGGAGGAAGTGTGTTACTGAGGGTTGACTTTGGGGTTTCAAAAGCCTAAGCCAGGTCCAGTGTCTCTCTCTTCCTGCTGCCTGTGGATACTGATGTAGAATTCTGAGCTCCTTCCCCAGCACCATGTCTGCCTGCATGCTGCTGTGCTTCCCACCATGATGACAATGGGCTAAAACCTCTGGAATTGTAAGCAAGCCCCAATTAAATGCTTTCTTTTATGAGAGTTGCTGTGATCGTGGTGTCTCTCCACAGCAATAGAACACTCGGATAACAACGTACTTATAGAACAGACTCCAGATGGCAGGGTGTGTGTGCAGATTCAGGGTGGGTTGCTCTGATACACACTGATATCATTAAAGACATAGGTTATTGCCACTGTCTCTGTCACTGCCCACCCAACAGCCCCCCACCCACCACCATATGTGCCCTCCCCACACACTCTGCAGGGGATGGAGCCCAGTGCTTCAGGGGCACTCCACAAACACTACACCATCAAGCTACACTGTCAGCTTTCTGTAGCACTTTTTGTTACAGTTGGTGGGTAAAAAGGTCATAACTTGAGTATCAAGCTACAGCATTTGGCTGCTGCAGCTCCAGCCATCCCATGCAGAGCTGGCAAGGTTCCTTGTGCACCATTCGACAGCCTCTCCTGGAATCAAACCATATGTCTTATTGGCCCCAAGTCAACCGTATATCCACTTCTGAAACAAGAGCACGTTCTAAAGAGGTGAGTATATCTTTCTCATACCCGCTGGAGGATTATTACAGCAAACCTATTCTGGAGCGGAAGGCCTACAATTATTTTCCCCAGCTTTTCTGGCTGGGAATACTGCAATCTGTTATATTTATTTGAGTGGTCATTGAGTCAACATATCAGAGGTACGTCTTCACGTCAGGGTCTTTGAGTTCTAAAGCTGACAACTTGCTATTTATCTTAATCATGTTTCTCTGTGTGAATTGACTTTGGTTTCTCCATGTTTGGGGAAGCAAAGGATAGGCTTTCTTGACCTTGAATCTAAGGATAGTTCTGCACACGTGTAGGACTAGCTACTCATTACTATGTCTAAGCCAAAGTCTCCCCAAGGCCTCACCGCAGCCATCATAAGAAGCTTTGCCAGACACAACATGTATTTTTTGTTAGAACCTTGGCTTAGTTTAGGATGACACTGTGCCAATCTTGTGTCAAAACTGGTATGCATCAGTCACATCAATCATCTTATTTTGAAGAGCCTCATTGACTTCCTTGAGCCTATAGAAGGCCTTGAGATCTGTTTCTGGATGATGAAATAAGAAGAAATCTTCTGGGGACTTCTGGGAGGACTCTTGCTTTTCCGATAGAAGTGACACATATAGCTCTTCCTGCCTGGAACATGGACATGAAATCTTGGCTGTGGCAGCCATCTGACTTTGTTCTAATGATAGAATGCAATGCATTATTCACGAAGTCTACGGAGAGCATTGGCTCTGGCACCTCATCACTTTGACTGCTGAGCCATAGTATCTGTACCTGAAAAAAGGCCGAGGCACTGATAAATTTTATCTCAAAAGATCAAACTCTGTCATGCAAATCCAGAACCAGCTACATTTATGTGTTTGTGTGTGTTTTTGTTTTATCTTTATTTTGAGATAGTGTCTCAAGATGCGGTCTTTTTGTTTCAATGTTCCAAGTCCTAGGATTCTAGGGCCGGTGCTACTATATGCAGCTTGTGGCCTACATTTAACCAGTGGCTGACACTTTCCTGATTCATAGAAGCTTCAGGAAAATGTGGAATGAGAAAAAAGTTAATGATTGAAAAGGTGGATGGCTTCTATAATCCTAATGCTGAGGAGGGGAAGGTAGAAGATCCCTGGGATTGGCTGGGCCAGTCGCTGGCCAAATTGATGAGCTTCAGGTTCACAGAGAGATCCTGCCCCAAAAACTAAGGTGGAGTGGTTAAAAAGAAAAAGACAGTTGGTGTTGCTCTCTGGTCTCCATACATATGCACAGATGTTCGTGTGCATTTGTGCGCGCATGCACACACACACACATGCGCACACAGACAAGATACCTGGGTGAATGAA
Organism: Microtus oregoni; assembly: GCF_018167655.1. Classification (NCBI taxonomy): domain Eukaryota; kingdom Metazoa; phylum Chordata; class Mammalia; order Rodentia; family Cricetidae; genus Microtus; species Microtus oregoni. The sequence goes on from NW_024543071.1 coordinate 20,237,686, forward strand.
TGAAGGCATTAATAAACCCCCAAAATATTTAATATTAATTTACAATGTGCTGTGATTTGTTCTTTTTGTTTCAAAGAACAAGCAAAAATACCATACAGAAATAAAAGCAAACCAGGTTGACAAAGGTGGCTTAGTATACAAAGATCTTGCCTTGCAAGCCTAGTGATGTGAGACCCCACACATATCACATACAATAATAACAAAAAAAATGATTAAAACTTAAAAAAAATAGTGAATCTCAAATAGGATGGCAAATGAAAGAAGCCATCCCCAATCTGAACATACGGTATAGATTCATTTGTTTGAAACCTTAAGTGTCCTGAACCAGTAGGAAAAGAGGTCCTGAACAGCAAGATGTTGTATGGGAGAACCAAGATGAGAAATAAAGAAGATAAAAGCAACCGTTGGTACCCAGGGATCTCAAAGAAGCTGATGACTTAAACTAAGCAATTTTATTTAGAAGTACAACATCATATATACTATTTACAGGGGGAAAACAACCAAGGACAACAGAGAGTTAAGTCAGACAATGCTGGCAAAGAGAACACAGGATATCTCAGATACAATTGACTAAGGACTGATAACCACAGCCCAGGAGGAAGAGTCAGGTCTCCAAAAGCCACAACCTTGACTCTCTTGAGGCACTGGCTCTAGCCCTAGATCAGCCTTGCCAAGTCCACTCCTGGACAAGGACATAGAAGTAAAGTTCCCTTTGTCCTTTTATCAGGGACTCTGAGAAAGTCTTGGGTCGGTTTGACTCCCCGTATCTAGGAAAACTAAGTTGATTATACATCAGCAGGTCCTCACCTCAGGGTGATGTTCCTTATGGTTGCCCAACTGTGGGCTTGGTCACAGGGATGACTGAGTGGGAAGGGACAGAGAGGACCTTTTAGGACAAAGTCTTGCTTGTCGTGGTCATCACACAGGTTTCTATCTGCCAACGCTTACTGAAGGTGTGCATTCTGTTGTTTGTATACTACACTCAAGTCAAGTGTGGTGGTGCACACCTGTAATATCAGCATCTGGGATTGAGGCAGGGAGATTACAGCCTGAGCCTAGGCTGGGATACATAGTGAGACTGTTTTTAAATAAATAAAACGGCTGGACATGTAGCTCACTGATAGAATTCTTAATTAGCACGTGTAAAGCTCTTGATGAGAGGGAGAGAAAGGAGAGAGAAAGACAGAGACAGAGACAGAAACGAGAGGAGGGGAGGGGAGGGGAGGGGAGGGAAGGGAAGGGAAGAGAGGAGAGGAGAAGAGAAGAGAAGAGAAGAGAAGAGAAGAGAAGAGAAGAGAAGAGAGGAGAGAAAGCACAAACATGAAGAGTCAGTAATAGGGAGGAACATGACTGACAATTCACACAGTCATCAGAGTCATGCAAACAGAACAGAGACTAAAGAGCTACTTTCCAGACACAGCTGGGGCTGGAGAGATTGGCTCAGTGTTTAAAAGCGCGCACTGCCCTCGCCAATAACCAGAACCCCAGTTCCAGCACCCACAATGTGCAGCTCACAACCACCAAGGCCAGTTCCAGGGGATCTGATGCCCTCTTACGGCGTGTAAATACACCTACACATCATGGTGTGCCTTAGTATTCTATTGCTGTGGACACTATGACTCCAGCAACTCTTACAAAGGAGAGCATTCAATTGGAGTTTGCTTACAGTGTCAGAGGTTTAGCCCATTATCGTGGTGTGGAGAAGCATGGCAGCACCCAGGCAGACATTGTGCTGCAAGACGTAGCTGAGACTTCTACCTCCCAATCCACAAGCAGCAGGAAGAGATCGACTCTGGCCTTGGCGTGAGCTTTTGAAACCCCAAAGCCCATCCACTGTGACATACTTCCTCTGACAAGGAGCACACCTGTTCCAGCAAGGCCACACCTTCTAATCCCTCTCAGGTAATGCCACTCCCTGATGACCCAGCATTCAAATCTATGAGCCTGTGGGGGCCATTCCTATTCAAACCACCATAGAGTGTAGACATACTCACAGACATACAGAGACATAGTAAATAAATTGTTTCCTAAAAAGAGCTGTAAACCTTCCAGTAATAAATCTTTTAATACAAAGACCCCTGAGTTTCTTCAAAACAAAAAAAAATTGCACAAATACCTGTTGAAGCTTCCATCTAGAACCTTCTTTGGAGTAGAATGAAACTGGTTCAGTTCTTGACCTGAGAAGTTCTTTCTCTAAAAGTAAAAAAATATATTTTTTTCATTTAAGTGTGTGTATGTATATTATATATAATAATATGTATAAAATAGTAGCTTACTTATTGTTCTAAATAATTTTATTTCATTTAAATGTTTAAATATAAGCAAATACTCATGTATTTAAGGAAAAAAGACTTGAAAGCAAAATGTGTCCTAAAAATAACCATTCTTTAATATACACAAAAGTTAGCTAAAATACATCAGAAAATGGCTGGAGGTGCTGAGTACCGGTGATTGCCACGCAAGCATAGGGAGCTCAGTTTCAGTCCCCAGACCCCTCCTAGAAGCTAGTTATATTATAGTGCAAGAAATGTAACCTCAGCCCTACTGTGGTCAGATGGTTGGCTAAGACGAAAGAATCCTGAGCCGACATTCCAGTATGGACGGAGGAAATCTCACAAGCCCCCACCCTAGACAAAGAGCTAGAGATAACCAATGGCTGTGGAAAGAAGAAGAGTTAATCTTCTCTATCCCCTAAATAGTATACAGTAACACTAAATAGACTCAGCATGTTGTTCTTACACACATGTGTGCACACACATACATGGAGGAATCATGAAGCAGAGAGGGAATGGGGAAAACACTAGAGGAGTTGGAGAGGGGAGAGTGGAAATTATGTAGAGACAGTATTCATATATGAAATTCTCAACAATAATAATAAATATTAAAAAACACATCAAGTGTCTTAAGGGTTTTATTGCTGTGAAGAGATACCATAACCACAGCAACTCTTTGAAGGAAAACATGTAATTGGAAGGGGCTTGCTTACCGTTCCAGAGGTTCGGTCCATTCTCATCAGGAGGTGGTGGTGGGGAGCATGGCAGTATGGAGGCAAATGAGGTGCTACAGGATTAGCTGAGAGACCTACATCTAACAGGCAACAGGAAGTTGACTGTCACACTGAGGAAATTCTGAGCAAAAAAGACCTCAAAGCCCGCCCCTAAAGTGACACTCTTCCTCCAACAAGGCCACACCTCCTAGTAGTGCCTCTCCCTTTGGAGGTCATTTACTTTCTTTCAAACCACCCCATCAAGTATCCTAAAATTCATGGATAAACCTTACAAAAGCTCAGTGTTCATGTAAATAAGTAAGAATAACCCAGAAAATTCTAAAAACAGAATATTGAAAACATTAGCTTATATTACTGTACACCTAGGGTCAATAAATGATGAGACTGGCTAAGGGGTTGATAAAGTGAGACATAATAGAGAATTTCAAAACAAATAGATGATAGACATGGCATCTTAAAGTGGTGAAGGAAAATACAGATCATAATAAAAATTGAGTCGGGTCAACTGGGTAACCACCTGCAAAAAATTAAGTTACATTCACATCTCAAAAAATTAAATTTTGACCTAAGAAAAACCACGAAAGAATTACTTTGTTTTTTTTTATATTTATTTATTTATTATGTATACAATATTCTTTCTACATGTATGCCTGCAGGCCAGAAGAGGGCACCAGACCTCATTACAGATGGTTGTGAGCCACCATGTGGTTGCTGGGAATTGAACTCAGGACCTTTGGAAGAGCAGGCAATGCTCTTAACCTCTGAGCCATCTCTCCAGCCCAAGAATTATTTTGTAATCTTAAAAAAAGTAACCTTTCTAAATTTGTATAAGCATTCTAAATGTAATGAACTGTTTACAGATCAATACAGTTATGAAACGAGACAGGGTAGATTGTTTATGTGACTATTATTGATAAAAGTGAAATATTTCAAATGACTGAAATTCATTAGTAAGGGATTTACCTTCCTATTAAAGTGTCATTAAAATTATAAAGTATTTCTGTATTACACAGAGATTTGTCTGACCCCTGAGATATATCAAAGGATGAAGTGAGGCATCCTTACACCAGTGCTCACAGGATCACATGTCTCTTACATGACCTGAATATCAAATATATAATTCATATTCTACTTTTTAATTTCATGATGGATTAGCACAACTTCTCATGAATTTATAATAGAACCAAACATATATATGTATATATATATATATATATATATATATATATATATGGTTTATTTACTTATTATGTATACAATGTTCTGCCTGTAGGCCAGAGGAGGGCACTAGATCTCATTACAGATGGTTGTGAGCCACCACATGGTTGCTGGGAATTGAACTCAGGACTTCTGGAAGAGCAACCAGTGCTCTTAACCACTGAGCCACCTCTCCAGTCCTGAACCAAAACATATTTAGAAAGGTTGTCAGAATAAATTCTATGAATGACTTTAGTAAACATGTATTTTTACTTCTCAAAAAAATGGGTTTGTAACCAAATGATTTCATGCTTGTAAACATAAGTCAAAAAAATCTCACTTTTGGGTTTCTTATTTCCTAATTCTAAGTGTAATTGAACCTCTTTGGAAGAGCTTATCAATCATATACTGATTTTTCTATGAAATAGCTGTTTGGGACAGGGTTTTTGCTTTGTTTTGTTTTTCTGCCATGTACAACAGGTTATCTGGCCTGATGTCACTGGGCAGGTCTTGTTTTGGTGAATGTGGCGGTTTCAATAAGAATGGCCCCCATAGGTTCATAGATTCGATTACTTTGTCACCAGGGACTGGCACTATTTGGAAGGATTAGGAGGTGTGCCTTGTTGGAGGAAGGGTGTTGCAGGAGTCTCTGTTAAGTCCAGAGTCTCTCTCTTCCTACTGTCTGTGCATCCAAATGTAGAACTCTCAGCTCCTTCTCCAGCATGTCTGCCTGAGTGTTGCCGTGCTTCTTGCCATGATGATAATGGACTAACCTCTGAAACTGTAAGCAAGCTCCAGTTAAATGCTAAGAGTTGCTGTGCTTGAGGCTGGAGAAGTAGCTCAGAGGTTAAGAGCACTGGCTGCTCTTCCAAAGGTCCTGAGTTCAATTCCTAGCAACCACATGGCAACTCACAACCTGGCGGCTCACAACCATCTGTAATGAGATCTGGTGCCCTCTTTTGGCATGCAAGCATGCATTCAGGCAGAACGCTGTATTCATAATAAATAAATAAATAAATAAATAAACAAATGTTTAAAAAATAGTCGTTCATGGTGTCTCTTCACTTCATGGCAATAGAACAGGTACCAAAATATTGTACTGCTAAGAGTTCATGGGTACAATTCCCTGCTATGTAGAGAAGACACTACTCATAACAATCTCTGATCTTACATACAGTCTTTCTTATATTTACTGCTAGGCCATTCATCATCTTTTGGAGACCATTTAACTAAGTTTATCTTACAGTAAGTCTAACTGGTCTTTGTTTGAACATATGAAAAACACTCTAATTATATACCATGCTGATTTAACTTACAGCCTGTATGTTCCCCTCTTTTGTTTTAGTGATTCTATTGAAATTTCTATCTCTACATTCCTGTCTGCAAATAGTGGTAATTTCATTCCCTCATTCCAATTTTAAAGTATTTTCTGTTCAATTAGTTGCACTCTGTGTTTCTATAAACATCATATTTGTACTTTGTGGGTTTTTTCTTTTGTAATTCATTCATTTCCACCTTTATTATCTTTCTTCTGATTTTGTTTGGTTTCTTTTTCCTTCTTCTAACATGTTTAGTTGGATATTAATTTTCTTCTGAACACTGTTATAATTTTATCACAGAGTTCATGATGTGTAGAAATTTCTCTATAGTGACTATTCCAGCTATTCTTAATTTCAGTTTAGACTGTTTTGTTTGAACTGAAGTACCAGTGAGCATGTCAGAGGAGCAGCGGGTTGTACTCGAATTCAGGAGTTTGGTCCATTAGAATATAAGGCACTGATGGGTGAATCTCAGATAGGCAAGGGCCCGAGGGCTTTGGCTCCAGAATGTCTTTTGCTACTGCTGTGCCTTTGCATGTTTGCCATTGTCATTTTTCTCCGGTATCTGGCCTGATATAAATGGATGTATGTGGGAGAGTTCTCACTGTCTTTAATGTAGTGTGATTATCTCATGGAAATCACACGTTTCTATTGGGCATTTTTTTAAACTGTGGATTATTATGAAGATGATTTCCTCTTAAGTTGCACTGTTTAAAGTGTTGCCCTTGCTCCTGATAAAGCAAGGGCTGCAGAGGATAGAAAATAGGACCAATTGCAATGATTTTTGCGTGCAGGAAGGACCTTAGCAGCAGGTGAGAAGTCAGAGTGGGTGAGGGACAGATAAATACCCCATGCAGACAGAGTTTCAGTGAGGAGTTTTATTGAGATAAAGGGAAGGGGAGGAGAGAGAGAGAGAGAGAGAGAGAGAGAGAGAGAGAGAGAGATCTGCTTGCCTCTTCAGAAGAACCACAGGAAGAGAGTGGGGATGGGCTGGCCAGGATGTTGCCTGAGTGCATCTTGCCAAGTGAAAGTGACAGGGGCCAGCATAATGCCTGAATCCTAACCAAGGAAGTGTCGCACAGCTAGGACTTAGGAGTTTCTTTTGAGGAACAGTATAGACTGTGGCTTGGGTTAATGATTAAGGAAAACTGAGCCCCAGAAGCTAGGCTAGCTCAAGCTCTTTTAATCTAAATGTTGGGAGATGTGGTGTGCATCATAGCTGAACCAAAGCTGTAAACAATGATTTAAGGTTAGGATAAGATGTTTTTGTAAGTGGCTTTGAGGTAGAAAATCTTGGGGACAATTTAAGGTTTAGAAAGGCACACTTAATAGTTGAGTGAGGGGACGCACTGAGGTCAGGGAGCAAAACCAATGACAGCCTGGCTATTGTTGGCTGATATACCTTTTTTTTTTTTTTTGCTAAGATGGGTTGATGATCAAAGATGATGATGAATTCCTTGTGCCCATTTCTGCCTTCTGCTTCCTGATATAAAAAACTGTTGATGAGTGGGTATGCTCCCTGAGGGTTAAAGCTGATTGTTTTTCATATATAAATCTTTAGATTTGTGATTCTTTTAAGATTTTTTTTATAAGATTACTTTCTGAGATAAATAATAAAGTGATTGATCCTTACTTTGTAACTGCAAAATGTAGCCTGCCAGTAAAAGAACTGGCTGAGAAAAATACCTTGCTTGCTTACACCCTGTTCATCTATAGCAAGTTGCTTGGAGATGAATGTGTGTGGGTTCTTGGGAATAATTTGTTTTTCATCTGTAATACATAAAATTTTTAATCATATAAGGAAAATTGGAAACATGCTTTTTTCACTTGTATTCATTAATCATTCACTTAAAATATAGTGTAACCATATCATAGATATATACTGCATAAAAGATTCTGATAGGGGTATGTTAACTGTAAGGGAAAAATACAGACACAAAAGGGATACCTCTACATCTGGATAGAGGTAAGAAAAGAAATAATAAAGAGAGGTGATAGAAAGACCCTAAATGTGTGTGTGTGTGTGTGTGTGTGTGTGTGTGTGTGTGTGTCTCCCTCCTTTGCTGGCCCCAGAGGGTTAAGCTTTACTTCCTCAGATAGAAAAGTCAAATTGAGTGACTAGTTCATTGACTCAGTGGCTCCCCCTCAATTCCTGAGCTGCTCAGCTGGTCCTCACAGCAGCATTAAAAATTGAAGTCTTGGGCTGGAGAGATGGCTCAAAGGTTAAGAGCATTGCCTGCTCTTCCAAAGGTCCTGAGTTCAATTCCCAGCAACCACATGGTGGCTCACAACCATCTGTAATGAGGTCTTGTGCCCTCTTCTGGCCAGCAGGCATACACACAGAATATTGTATACATAATAAATAAATATTTGAAAAAAAATTGAAGTCTTTTTTTTTCAGTGCCAGTGTTTGAACCCAGGATACTGAACACACCAGGACAGTGCTCGACTACTGAGCTACATCCCAGCCATACTCATTTATTATGATATATTATTGTTGGTGCCAGTCTGTTCTGCCTGTTGGATTTTGTTTATTTGGTGTTTGTGTGTGTGTGTCGGGGGGGGGGGGTCCTCTACAGAGCCCAGGCTGGCCTCAAACTCTCCTGCCTCAGCATCCTGAGAGTACAGACCTGTGTTTACACCACCTGATGTTTAGCTGCGATTCCCTGAGTGTGTTTCTACATTAATTCTATTCCTTGGACTTGACTGCAGTTTTTCTTTGTATACTAAGACACAATCAGGGACTTTTCATGTCTTTGAGAGTTTACATTAGTTTGACTAAGGAAACATGGAGATCAATTATTGGTTCACTGTGTTGCAGTGGGAATTGGCAATGGGTTGGTTTCATTGGATACAATCAAGAGTTCTGGCAGTTGAAAACCATAGTTCTGTTCTCCTTGAGTAGGACTGCAGTGGCTGGGAATGGCCCAAGGAGCAAGTTACTGCGTTTCTAACCTCCGGCACCTATCCAGGCCAATAAAGAAATTTCAGTTACCTAAGACTTGGGAAGCCTGAGAGCTTCGCTGATGGCATGGTGACAGGCTGTCTGCAGGCGTCACTCCGTGTCCTTTGTTTCATGCCAGGTTTGTGCCACCTTCCTTCTCAGAACTTCTGTGTAAATTGTCAGATTACCAAAGCGATATGCGAAGAGCTTTGCCTTATGTTTAAACAATTGATTCCTGCAACTGATGTTTGTTCTTTTTTATAATTTTTCCATATATATATATATATATATATATATATATATATATTTTGCTCAATGTTGCTAAATTATTTGCTCCCAGCTGCTCCTTCTTATTGCAGGTTCATTCTTATTGCAGGTACAACTTTTGACACTAGAATGTGTGTCTGTTAGTAAGATTGTTTTTTTCTTTCTTGAGAGCTAGGATCTCACTATGTGCATCAGGCTGGCTTTTCACTAGTGCCAATCCTTCTGCCTCAGCTTTCAAGTGCTCAGATTATAAGACTGAACCACTATGCAGCTTGCTATTAAAGTTTTGATCTTTGTTTTTCCTCTGAGATTTTAATGGTGATTCTTAAATTTAATTTTTTATGTTCAGCTTTTCCAAATCTCTTACATCTACCATACAACACTGAGTTATGATTCCACTTTGTAAATGGTAATTTTAAAAAATGTTGTTGTGTTATGTATGACATGTGCTTGCATGTGCATGTGTGAGCACGTTTATGCTGAAGTCAGAGGAAGATGTAGGGTGCTGTCTCTTATTCTTTTCTGCATATTCCCTTGAGACAGGGTCTCCCACTGAACCTGAAGCTCACCTGTTCTGCCAGGTTGGCTACCCAAGGAGCTCTGGGGATCTGCTGGTCTCCACTCTGGGTTTCAGGTACTGGCTACTAAGAGAATCCTAGGGATTCCAGCCAGGTCCTTATGCTTGCGCAGTGAGTGCTCGTAGCCACTTTTCTTCTCCTCTGAAATTGTCTTTCCCTTAATAGTTGTATTTACCTGAGTTGTGTTGATTTGTTACTTTTGAACTCATGTTTTGCTATCTTTTGTTAGACTACCAGCTCTTAAACTTAAAAAAAAAATTAATGAGTAGTTTTTTTAATGTATTTTTTTAATAATCAAGATTTATGGTTTTGTTCTCATAGGTATATCTATGGAATACCAATTGTATAATAGCCTGTTTTTCTATTTATTTAGCCAGCACCTTAGAATCGGTAATTAACTTTTGTAAACAACAGGATTAGTCTGTTATCAATTCTAGCCTTTCCGGGTGTTTGCATCTGCACTGATGAATACCCATAGACCTCCACTTAATGATGCCATCACTGCAGAGTCTCTGAACTATGGTCTCCTCACTAACCTACCTTTCTCAGTGCATTCTTTCTTTGTAAAGTCACTTGCATCACATCACAAGCCCTGAGATACGGGCGGGCTATCTGACGACACTTGCATTCACTTGTGCCTCTTACAGCTCTGTAGGCCGCCCTTACTATGATCAGCATACTTTTTCTTTTAAATCGGCACAAGCCTGTTTAGTAGTCAATGGTCATTCCAGGACTGTCTTTTGATTTACTCTAAGTTCCAAGAGTCCATGTTGTTCTAGGTTTATACCTAGAAAGAATAAGTAAGACAAAAGTCCTGCCCACAAGAAACGTATTCAAACACCGGCAACCAAACTGCAAAGTCACCACTGAGACTTTGCTGCAATTCAGAATTGCTTAAGAGAAAATCTCAATGTGATCTGCCGGGTAGGAAACTGTGGAGGAGAGACAGACACTAGGGACTACAACTTCTCAACGTCTGTTGCAGCTGGGAAGCAGAGAGAGGAAGAGGCCAGGGGTCCCAACGTCCCCTTCAAGGGCACACAATGACCTTAACTTCCTTCCACAGGTTCCATCTCATAAGAGTTCCATCACCTCTTGGTAGCATCAGCAGCAAGGAATCAAGACTTTAACAGGACCTTGGGGAGACGTTTGTGATTGGAATTACAAGAAGGAAAAACTAACAAAATCTTGGGGTGGGGCTTAATCAGTGAAATACTTGCTGTGCAAGCATGCAGAGCTGAGTTCAGTCCCTCAGCACAAATGCTAATAAAGGAGAGAGAGAGAGAGAGAGAGAGAGAGAGAGAGAGAGACTGTGAGATGGCTGAGTGGATAAAGGGCTAGTTGTGTGATTCTGGATCCGCAGCATCACTGATGGTAGCCTGACGACAGTCCCAACACTCTCGGAGACATAGCATCACTGATGGTAGCCTGACGACAGTCCCAGCACTCTCGGAGACATACAGGATCCTTGGTTCACGGTGGTTAGCTAACTGAATTGGCGAGCACATGTTCCTGTAGAAACCCTTCTTCTGTAAAGTGTACAGTGATTGAGCAAGACAGTTGATGTCAACTTCTGGTCTATACATGCATGCATACACATGTGCCCCCCTCACCACATATTAATTTATAAAAAAAAAAGAAAGGAAGAATGGAAGGAAGAAAGGTAGGAAGGAAGGCAGGCAGGCAGGCAAGCTGGACACAACAAAGCAAGCCTATAATCCCAGCACTAGAGGTTAGGGACAGAATTCTTGGAGCTGCTAGCTAGCTGGTCTAGTCAATGAGCTAAAGAAAATGGAACAGAACAGTTGAAGAAGACACCTGACATAAGCCTCTGGCCTCCACACATAGATACACATGAACATGTGAACATGTACACATAAAATCTGACTAAAGACTTCCGATAACGTGCCACTTGGTTCATTGTGAGAAAAGTAACATACAATGTAAAATGAGTAAGAGGAGAAACTGGGTGTGGGATACAAGGGACTCCTGTTAGGCTATTAAACAGGAAAAGGAGCACATCCTACTAGAGGAAGGTTAGCAAGTCAACCAGATGCACACAGCACTGTGGGATATCTTTAAACCACATCTCTCTGAAGACAAAACTCTAGGGAGAGGATATCGTCTCTAAACTGCAAACCGAGCCAGAGGCCCATGACTCAAGGTTAAGAACTCCTTGAATTTAGGGTGGCAATGAGGATCTGGCAGTGTCTCCAGATAGCTGGGGATGAGGGCAGCACATACCCGCCCCCAGAGGCATGACTTCTGTCTCCACGCTATCACCTGACTGTACTTGCTACTTTTAGAACAGGAAACGAGGACTTTCAGAATGAATGTACAGTGATTCCTAAACCACCACAATTATTAAACAAGAGTCCCAGATTCTACATCTAATTGTTTCTAGTGTGCCAGCCATATTTATGGAGGCAGATGTGAGCCGCTTGTGGGTGGTGGGTGGTGTCTTAACCACCTGCTTCCAAAGCAGCTGTTCAGCTGGGTTAGAGTCAGAGGGCAAAGCTTAGGCCCTGTTCAGAACACTTGCTGCTTTTTCCTGCTTCCTAAATTCAGCCCTAAAGAACCACATACTAAGTCTTGGGAGAGCGGGTGCTAATGCTGCATCAAAACATGCTAAGGCTTCAGCTGAATTCAGTGACAAATGGCATTTACACTTGGTGAACACAGGCTTACTCCTGGTTGACACTCAGGTGACTGGTGTTTTTCGAGACAGGGTTTTGCTGTAGTTTAAGAGCCTGTCCTGGCTCGTGTAGACCAGGCTGGCCTCGAACTCACAGATGCGTGTGCCTCTGCCTCCTGAGTGCTGGGATTAAAGGCTTGCACCACCACCACCTGGCTGTTCTGATTTGTCTTAAGAGCTCAGACTGCAGGTTTCCTGAAGCACCAGCTTCTAAGATACTACTAGAATTCACAGCTACGCATGACTGGATTTAAGGCCTACTCCAGGAGATGGAGTCCACACCCAGCACTCAGGCTAAGAACCCGGGGCTAGAGAGGCCATGGATCTACGGGGAACCAAATACTATTGTTCTGCTAAAGAAATGTACCAATGCCAGGTGGCGGTGGTGGCGCACGCCTTTAATCCCAGCACGCAGGCGACAGAGGCAGGTGGATCTTTGTGAGTCAGAGGCCAGCTTGGTCTAAATGAGCTTAGGACAGGCTCTGAAGCCACAGAGAAACCTGTCTTGGGGGGGGGAGGGGAAGCAAGAAATATAGCAACAAAATGAATCCTAGTAACATTCTGCTAACCAATAGATCAGTGTCTTGCTCAGCTATCATCAGAGAAGTTCCCACCTGTAGTAGATGGAAACAGACTAACAGACAATGGCAGTGAGAGCTGGAAATGCTCAGTCTTCAATGGGCTATCTCCATCAAACCTCTCCTCTCAGGACTCAGGGAACCTTGCAGGAGGTAGAAAGATTCTAAGAGCCAGTGGGGATGGAAGAGGCCAAGGAAACAAGGGCTTCCAGACACACCAGGACTGATGAAGGTATGAACGCAGAGTAGGTAGCAGCATGCATAGGGGCTACACAGGCCCAAGTCAGATTGGGTCCCAGAACTGAGTGGGGAAGTAGACACACCCTCCATCTCTAAACAAGAAACTGCTTCTAATAGACAACAGCTCACAGAGGAAAATTTACTTCAATGGAGTTTCACTGAGTATACAAGCCACATTGAAGAGCAGGGCTGACTCACAATGAACTCAATGATTCTCTGGGAATATTTTTCTCTCATGCTCTGTCTGGGCATTTTCCCCCCTTATTGGCCTTTGCTTATGTATTTTGGCTTCTAATTTTGTGTTTACGGTTTGTGTGTGCACACATATCTCTGCATGTCAAGTGCTTCTTTTTTTTCCGGCTTTGTTCTGCCCTCTCTCATTTCTTTTCTAAAGACTGAGAGAAAGAGGCATAGAATGGAATGAGTGGGAAAGATCTGGAAGACGAGGGAGGGACACTGATCAAAACGTATTGTAAGCAAAAAAAATATCTTCAGTAAAAAAATTTACAGTTACTAACACACAAGACATTTTAAGGTTAAAAGGCACAGTGGTCTGATATACTCTAATGGGTTTTAATGCTCAGGATGTAATACATAAAGGGACAAATGTTTCCTGTCACTGTGATAATGTTCTCTATCTGGAAGCCTCTTAGTAAATCCGTTTGTGACTGCAAGTCTGACATGCATGTCAACATGGCTCAGAGGTCACACTTGACAAGCCTGTACTTAAAACAAAACCAGCAAGACCATTTTCATGAAAACTACTTTTATTTAAAATCAAGTGCATAGCACTCATCTAACCCTGCTGTGTAGACTTAGCACCATACTCCTGTTTGTGGTCAGTCAGAGCACAGATATTTTGGTTTGCAGTTTGTACGCGAATAGTGTTTATTTAAGGACTCTCGTTAAGTCCTTTGTACACATCATTAATCTTTTCACAGTAGACATTTAATGATGGTCCAGTAATCTCAAAACAAAACAACTTTTAAGACTAATTAATAAATTAAACAAAACAAAACCCCCACAGCCCCCACCCCCAAGCTAACTGCTGTTGCGTTCCATTTATATCGAATTCTAAGGTTTTAAAATAGTCATGATTTTCCGGCCTCCCGCACTGGGTATACAGCAATAGTCATCAATTACTTGACTACCCCCAAAAGGATTAATCCAGTGTTCTTCAGCTTTTTAAATATAAACTGGAAAAAGTGTTAATAAGCTTTTTAAAAAGGCAAATAGTCTTCGACAATAAGAATGACACAGAACCAATCACTAAAAGCATTTGACAAGACATTAAATTACCACAGGCACTGGCTGTTGTTTCAAGTTAGGATTTCTATCCCAATAGCTTACATTCATAGCATTACTGAGGTAGTTACAATACTGAAAACTGGACTCCATGTTGCTGGGCTCTGTCTGTGAATGTGAAAGACACATTATCATCTTTTGAACCTACTTTCTCCTAATAATTCAAGTTTTCCTAAGGTAAGAATTGTAAAACCCAATGAGCAGCCTTTTCAAAGAGGAAAGGGGGTAACCGTTTTCATGCTTGAGAGCTGCCATGCGTGCTCCTCTGCGTGCTCTTCAGCACCAGACTAGTAAGTCCACACTACGCGTTCTGCATTCTAAATACAAAAGTTAGCTTCATTTAAGGAAAGGACATTTCCCTAAAACTTCCTGCTGGCAGCAGCCACCCACTGGCACTCACCCACCGGAGCTGCCTCTACCAATCCATCACGCTGCGGAGCCCTTCCCTTCCCAACAGACGCCACCGGCTAGTTACTAGACTCCTGCCACACACCCCATCTTTAGACCGAGTCCTCATCAACACACACTGCTGGTCTCACTCACATCTGCCAGTTTCCCTTTTACTCAAGTGCTATCTTATAAAAACACAGACACGCCTTACTCATTTTAAACCACAAAGTTTCCCTCCACCAATTCTTCCTTCTTCCATGGATAAAGAGCACAATGTATACAGTTTATCAGTAATTTTTTACTTTTTAAGTTTATCTGCCCCCTCCCCCAATATTTTATGGCCAGGTTGCCCTTGCTGTGATGACTATTATTGCTGTTTTTACTCACTACCAACATAATGAATTGTCCCAGGGCAGCTGCACAGCCAATCTAATGAAAATAGTTACTGAAATTTTAAATCAGTACCCCTGCTTGCTTAGCTTGGCTTGCTGGATTCCAAGTTTGCTTACAGAACTGCCCTCCCCATAACAAAGTGCCGCATTAGCCCAACCTGAGTACTACCCTGGCCACCCTCAACTCCAGACTCTAGTACTGACACCATTCAGTATTCCTTTTCCTGAAAACTGGACGACAGAACTGATTATCAACCTCTGATTGCATGGGGGTGACGCACAACCTGTCCCCGCGTGAGCACCAAAGGACCCACTTTAGATTCTCATCCCAGCAGGAGCATTGTAGCCTATGTTACACAGGTAGTTCACACAAACACTGCAAGGCATGTTGGTTACAGCTAAGTGTTTCCAAGTACTACAAGTTCCCTGAGTTAAATGTACTTAATCCTGAAGAATCGGGGCTGATCACTTAGGGGGAAAACTACCAGAGTAAAACAAAAATTATGATCATGATTTCAAAGTATGTATCTGTTTCACCCCTAATTTTAGTATATAAATCCAGACATGTATATTATTTATGATAGGAAGTGATATAAAATCATCTGTGTTTTCTTAACTGCACAGATTAGTATACTGAGCAACTGGTGAGCTTGAAACCCACCACTAGGCCAAAAAGACTGAGCTGAAAGATTAAAACAATTTTTCAAAAATTAATACTGTTAACTTTCCTTCATAAAAGATGGTTTGGCAAATCCACAGACAAACAGTAAGTCTTTGATGTATGTGCCAGCATAAGACCCCAAAGCCTACCACAGCTCAAATCTCAGAATGGCAAATTTTCAGCTGCATTAAACATTTTGAAATGTTTGGACCATCAGCCAAGGCTGGAACATTTCTGTCACAGCCTTACACAGACTGACACTGTTAGTGTCTGCCGAGTCCTCCTAGGTATTCAAGGCAGTGAACAGTCTCCTGGTGCTGGTGCCTGCTGCACTGATACTATCTGTTTTCCTTTCCTTTTGAAGAGGAAAATAAAAAGCTTGCCCCAGAGCTATCCATCTCAGAGCAGTCTGGGTCAGTTATGATCTATGATATATACGTCATCACCTCTCAAAGCAGGGAGTAATACATGGGAAATGTTCATTTATCTGGTAACTCCGGTTATAGGAAACACTGAGACAGGGTTTAACTTCCACTGGTATGGCCAGGGACATCCCAACACCAGTCTGCATGTGGCCCAGGCCCTGAACACTAGTTTGGAAGCCCGCAGGACAAGGCTGCAGGGTGTAAGACGAGGTGTGTGTGGCGGACACGATCTGCTGACGGCCTGGCTGCTCTGACACAGGGTGTCGACACTGCACCGAGGTCTGATGACGATACTGAGGCTGCTGGAAGTGAACTGGTCGCGAGGGCTGAGCTGTCTGGAACACACCCAGCTGTGCTGTCGGAGGAGCTGACTGTCCCCTCTGTTTGTTCGCTTCTTTCACATCATTGTCGTGAGCACTGAGACAAGAGAAAGGAAACAATAACATTACCTGGCAAGAATGCTGCCAAGTCCCACGTCCCACCTGCGCCATAGCTCACGTCATAAGCAGTCACTACTGCTACCTAAGTAGCCGTCACTGTGCCACCATCCTAACAACAGTGATGTCTTGCTGATAGCTTTCTCAAGTGATTCATCTCAGTAGAAACATTGCTGGGAGTTTTGAGGATTTTTTCCAACTGGGAATTTGAAGTCACATCCTGACGACCCTTAAAATCCAGTGGTATGGAGATAGGAGTGGGGTGAGGTCTCCCTGGACTGACCTCAGTGCTGTGGACCTCCACATATGCAACAGCTCCCTTTCCAGCCAACTACGTAGAGTCTTACAGCACGGAGCTTTTACCTGGTTCATAGTCAAAGAACACTCCTTTGCTGCAAGGCACTATTTGTTCTCAGCAGTGAGCAACTAACAGAAGTACCCTCAGAGCCTTAGGCCTTTGAGAAGTAGTTTCTAGGGTACATTATACACAAACGAAAATGTTAACTAGACACTACAAATGCTAGAGCAAAAAGGCTTACACCAATAGTCGTTCAATACACTGTACTAAGAAATCCCAGGAGTAAGCAGTAAGACGATGCAGTCTCGTAGGCCATGTTGGAGAAAGACGAAGGATAATCCTCGAAGAAGCCACACATGCAGCAGCTACTAAAGAAGGTGCATAATTTAGAAAGGCATAATCTGTGGAGACACCAAAAATGAACTTAAGCAACAGAATACATGCGTTATCAGTGCACAGCCACATGAAGGTATTCTAATAACTCACCTTGCAGAGATACTTCCAGGAAGTAATCTGCATATTTGGCCATGTAGAGTTTAGTCTTTTCCAGGCAAATCATTGGCCAGCCGTCATGAAGATCCGTCTCATGCACTGCTTCAGAGAGGTAATACTCAATGAAGTGGGCAGCTGTGGGAAGGCAGAGGTTCCACTGAAAGGTCTCTAATAGCAACAGTTCCATATGCAGCAGATTCTGCTTCGTTAGCACCAGATTCATGTTAGTCATACAGCCCAGGCTGTTGAGCTGCTCCAGCTTAGGCACACTGTCTTCTTTCTCTTCAAATTTACCTTGTAAGAAGGGGGAAGGGGTGGAGAAAATGTTAGAAAAGTGATCTTTGGAGGTCTTACCAGTTAAATGGGACCTCGTGTCTTGCTAGTAGGACACACAAAGATTTAAGGATATTGTCTCCATCTCATCAGAACAATCTTCATGTTTGCACATTGTCTTTCCTAGTACTTCCCCACCCTTTACATTTAACCATTCTCTGAAAAAAATGTGTACAGATTTGAACAGTGTCCTATGGCATAAAGAAAACAGTCATACAGGCTAATGAGGCAGTAACTACCTACTTGATTCTCCACCCCACAAAGTGTCCTTTTTGTGTGCAGTAGCTGGTTAAAGAAAATCATTTTAGAGCATCAAGAATTTAACATCAGAACTTTATTTGGTGAGTGCTTCACACTGAGTCACACTCCCCAGGAATTCCTAACTTTTTCTGGAAACTAGTCAGCATCACATATGTAATTTTGGCAGATTTTCAGCATAATCTCAATAGCAGAGAGAAAGGAAATATGAAAGAAAAACTGAGTAAATAACTAATACAGGCACTGTTATTTCAAAAACAAACACACAAAGAACAAGCCTACCTCTCTCGCTCCCCTTCTGTAAGTTTATTTTTCAAAAAAGGGAAGGGGGGGCTAGGTATGGTAGTGGTGTAGGAGGTTCTATCTATGTGTTGCTTTCCATTGGTTAATTAATAAAGAGAACTGCTTGGCCTGACAGGTCAGAACATAGGTAGGCAGGGTAGACAGAACTGAATTCTGGGAGGAAGAAAGCAGGGTCAGAGATTGCTGCCATAGAGCCATCATCACCATCTTCCCTAAAGATGAAAAATACATAGAGAATCTGGATACTGTATGTTATTATGCTCTCTTTGAATTGTTTGAATGCTGAGGAAGGAGCAACAGCTTATAAATGCTGCAGAATTAATCCAAGGTAGGTATTTTGAAAATACCTCGACTTCAAAATTGTAGTTAAAAAATGTTACTTTGGAGAAGAGATTTTGCTTTTGTTTCCACAGGAAATGAAAGGCTATAGATTCATTCTGAGTTAAGAAAAATCAGGTTTGATCAAGGAAGACCAACTGAGAAATCTCCAGCAGAAACAGATGACCCAGATGTCTGAGTTCTTCATCCAGAACAGGTTCAAAACTGCTGCCTGAGATGACCAAGACTCACAGGATATTCCAATCAGGACTTGATCACAATTCTAAATTTTCTTTAGGTGCCCTTAAGATTATCAGCGCCCCCAACCAGCCAGAAGTAGCCTGGAATACTATGCCCACATTCCCAAAAAATGGACTATGGATATTTTCCTTTGTTTTTTTGTTTGTTTGTTTGTTTTTAAAAAAAGAGGGGGAAATGGTGTGGGAGAATTGTCTGTATCCTGTCAATCATATTTTAAATAAACACTGATTGGCCAGGCAGGAAGTATAAGCAGGTCAACCAGACAGGAAGTAGAGGCGGGGTGATGAGAACAGGTGAATTCTGGGAAGGAAGCCCATTCCTCACAGTCCTGCCCAGACCACCGAAGAAGCAGGATGTGACCTGCCCTGCTGAAAAAGGTACTGAGCCATGTGGCTAACATAGATAAGAATAATGGGTTAATACAAGATATAAGGGATAATAAGAAGCCTGAGCTAATGGGCCAATTAGTTTATAACCTAATATAGACACTCTGTGTGATTTTCTTTGGGACCTAATGACTGTGGGACCTGGTGGGAGGACATAAACCCCAACAAGCCTGACCCTCATGTTACATGGTAGATCATGAAGCATGACAACATGTGCCTGTAATCATTAGGAAGGCAAAGGCAGGACAGTAAGTGCGAGGCTATATACACAGGCCATATTGTGAGAACCTGTCTCAAAAAGCTCAAAAGCTGGGCCAATGAGGTGGCTCAGTAGGTGAAGGTGCTGGAAACCTGAGTGCAATCCCCAGAAGGGTGGAAGAAGAGATCAAACTTCACAAAGTTGTCCTCCTAGCTCCACACAGTATGCACACCTAAGTGCATGTTTCCCTTCCCTCCAAGAATAAAGCTTTAAAGCAATGGGGGTGGTGGGGGAGAGGGGAAGATTCTTATCTTCTTTTAAATCCCCTTACTCAAGGCAGAGCAGGAGCAAAGGTGACATGGTAAAGTTCATAATCTGAAGCATCAACTTCTGAGACGCTTCCAGACTACTCACTGAATGAGATTATCTTTCCACCTAAGAAAACTGTTTCTACAGATTATGAAGCAACTTACATTTAAATTTTCTAACAAGCATTACTACACATAAAGCATGCATTCAGGTATTTCTGTAACCCATGCCTGTCTCTGGGACATTACCATGTCCACGGAAGAACAGAGATTAGGGCTAACGCACTCTACCTCTCAGTACTGTGTTCTACTTTACACTGATGTTTAAGTTATAATTATAGACTTCTCACACGGGAGTTTACATTAGTTCTTTTTTTTGTTTTTTGTTTTTTTTTTCGAGATAGGATTTGTGTCACTTTGTTGCCTGCCCTGGAACTAGCTCTTGCAGACCAGGCTGGCCTCGAACTTACAGAGATCCTCCTGCCTCTGCCTCCCAAATGCTGGGATAAAAGGTGTGCACCACTACTGTTAAAAAGTTATTCCTCAAAAGTACATATTATATATAAAAATTGTTTCAATATCTTTATAATGATTTCAGTATCTATTTTCCTTAGAAATCTAATTTTATTCTACCCATTTATAAACAATTTATAGGGAAAGGTAAGAAAGACTGCCAAAGCAGGGAAACTATATTTCTTGAAGGGGTGGATTTGTAACAGACTAAAGACGGCAAAGGCCAAGGCCAGTCAGCTGACCAGGGTGCTGCAGTGGGTGGTGGGGGGGCGCTTTGCTAACACTGGCTCATCTGAGGGCTGGAAAAAGTACTGCTGCCTACCTAGGAGTTTGCTTAGGAAACAGAATTGGGAGAGAAGGTTTTGTCCTTGATGTCAGGAGACTCTAAACTCCTATCCTTAGGCTACTCCAGCTCTAGAGAGTCTGTGAACTTCTTTAAAACTAACCACTTGTTGACGTACTGGGTCCTGTGAAAGCTTTATACATGCTAGGCAGCTGCTATACAACTGAGCTATACTATCAACCCTTTTCAATTTTAATTTCAAAATGCTGATTTAAGTTGCCCAGACTGGTCGCAGACTTGACATCTTCCTGGTCCAGCCTCCTGAGGATCTGGAATTACAGACGTACCGCATCCCCAGGTTAAAACTGCTCTTTAAAGACTACTGCAGAGAGAAGCAAAACCTGCATAATTTGAGACTGTGAGACTCTAGAGCCTTTCCCAATTCAAGTCATGGAAGAACGGCCTTTATACCACAATGCTCTTCATGACCGTGATCAGCATCGCCACTGAAGAGGAAAACAAGTCATTGTTCTCAGAGTAATGATATGAACTTATGCAGAAGGAAAATGATGCAGGCAATTGTTCAGTCCCTCCAGATGAAATCATCAGGGCTTTCAAGCACCTTGCCATTTATGTACAGCAGTACTAGCTACATACTTCAAAGGAATGTTATAAAAATTAATGAGTTTATTTATACCATGCTTTAAGTTCCTTTGAAGAAATTAATATGCCATAATTCACTGTAATTCAAGGATCAAGGGTATTTCATATTCTCCCCTTGAAACTTTCATCATAAAAAAAATAAAACTGTTTATGGTCAATTTTGCAGTTCAAGAAACCAAGATGTTACATGAGGTCAGCCAGAGCACCCAGGGTCAAAAAGTTGAGTGAACCAAAAATGGGAGCCAGAAGGAAGACATTTATATCCTCCAATCTGCACTTCTAAAGGAAAACACCATGCCAGATTAGATGGGGGCAGCTGTCAGGATGCCAGACTTCTGTAGCTGTGCTTATAAAAATATTTAAGGCCGGGCGGTGGTGGCGCACGCCTTTAATCCCAGCACTCGGGAGGCAGAGGCAGGTGGATCTCTGGGAGTTCGAGGCCAGCCTGGTCTACAAGAGCTAGTTCCGGGACAGGCACCAAAGCTACAGAGAAACCCTATCTCGAAAAACAAAAACAAAAAAAATTAAGTAAATGTCAAGGAATTTGTATTCTGATTTTCTTTCATATGCTGATTTCCAAAGTTAAAAATAAATTGCATGGGGGGCTGGAGAGATGGCTCAGGGGTTAAAAGCATTGCCTGCTCTTCCAAAGGTTCTGAGTTCAATTCCCAGCAACCACATGGTGGCTCACAACCATCTGTAATGAGGTCTGGTGCCCTCTTCTGGCCTGCAGACATACACACAGACAGAATATTGTACACATAATAAATAAATAAAATGTTTTTTAAATAAATAAATAAATAAATCGCATGGGGCTAGAGAGACAGCTCTGCCATTAAGAGCAGTGGCTCTTCCAGAGGACCCAGGCTCAATTCTCTACACCCACATGGTGGCTCACATCTGTCTGCAACTCTAGTTCCAAGGGATCCATTACACAGACATGCATGCAGGCAAACCACCAATGCATATAAAGTAAAAGTAATTCATTTTAAAATATAATGAAATGCATGCCAGGCGTGGTGGCACAGATCTTTAATCCCAGCACTTGGGAAGCAGAGCAGGTGGATCTCTATGTATTCAAGACCAGACTGGTCTACATAAGAAGTTTCAGGCCAGCCAACTACATAGTAAGATCCTGTCTAAAAAAATAAATAAAACAACATGCTGCATAAATCACCACATTTGGGATTCTAATTCAGTTTTCAGTTTTTGAGAACCTTTTTGTCATACATAGTGGTATATACTCAACAAATGGACAAGAACTTCTATAAGTGTGATAACATCATTGAGTTACATGCATTCACATCTATCATTATTGTGTTAACTGCTATGCATAGTTTAAATTTACTTGTTCATACACACAGACCAAAGATCAGGGCTTTTTTTCACTTGAAAGGAAATACCAGAAGCCATATGATTATATTGATAAAGGACCCAAACAGGAAACGAAGATAAAGGCAATTCATACTGCTTCCCAGAAAAATAAAGAATTAGAGGCCAAAAACAAAATACCAGGCCGTCTTTCCCTTATGGGAAATGTACAGACCAGCCATGGAAACCTCTTTCTAAACACAATAGCAAATGGTCACTTTGTGGCAGAGAAGATCGATACAATGATTAGAATGGATGATCCCATCTGGAGCTCAGCCAACATTCTATTCTTTTACTACCAAATAGAAAAGTCATCTATACTAATATACAAAGAATTCTCACAAATAACTAAGACCATAAATTTAATAGAGAAATAGGGAAAGAACAGGAAAGGCAACCAATGGGGACAGGGAGGCTAAACTCATTAAAAATTAAAATGTAAATCAAAACGACTGTGCGATTTAATTTTTCTAATAGACCTAATAAAAAATAAAGTAAAAAAAAAAAGCAACTTAATACTGGGGAGCCAAAAAAAAAAACCAAACACTTGTTACAAATTATAAGCACTAAGAGCCTATATCAGAAGCCTCATCTCCAAGGCTGCTTCCAAATTGCCCGTAAGCCTAATGCTGCTCAAATAAGCTGAAGCAAGCCAGGGAAAACAGCTAAAATATAAGAACAGTTACTTTCATGGACAAACACAGCCATTTTAGAAGAAGCCAGACCCTTTAAGAGAAAAAAAGCGAAGCTAGAAATTCAAGAACAGCATACTGGCAGAATTGGGTTATCCAATGCTCAACTTTCTATACTGCAATTTTCCTATGTTGCCCTACTTGCTCCACACAACAACTTTTATAAGCTAGACATTTTTATTTCCATTTTATAGAGAATTAACTGAGAACCAAGGGTTACTGAAATTTGTAGTTAGTGATTCAAACCTAAAAAAAAAAAAAAAACCCATCACTATAATCTGACTCCTAAATACTACAAAGCACTTTCAAATCAGATAATGTGCAGGCCCTTTCTTCACAATTCCAGTAATGTAGCTACCCAGGTAGGTGGATAAGCATTAGCTCCAAGAACATACAAACTGTGATCTGTCTTTGGCCAAATTATATACAGCATCCAATTATTATATAAATGTAGACTCTGCCAAGTGGTGCTAGCACACACCTTTAATCCCAATACTTGGAAGGCAGAGGTCAGTGAATCTCTGAGTTCAAGACAAGTTCTAGGACAGCCAGGGCTACACAGAGATACCCTGTCTCAGAAAACAAACAAAAACATCAACCAAAAAGAGAGAAAAAGAAAAGAAAAAAAGAATATAAGAAATACTAGATTGTGATGGTAGAGATGGCTCAGTGGTTAAGAGCATTGCCTGCTCTTCCAGAGGACCTGAGTTCAATTCCCAGCCACCACATGGTGGCTCACAACCATCTGTATGTAATGAGATCTGGTGCCCTCTTCTGGCCTGCAGACATACACACAGACAGAATATTGTATACATAATAAAATAAATATTAACAAAAAAAGACTGTAGTAAAAATAGGTGTCTACTTTGGAGAGTAAACAAATAAACTAGATCAAATATACTGACCAATCTATTAAAAAAAATACTAGATTCCACAAGTTTGTAACACATATCAAACACTGAAAACAGACTATCAGTTTATAAACATCCTAAACTTTTTGGATGTATTAGAGATGGAGAGGAGGATAAACTGTTGTAATCTAAGTTCCAATGTCTTCAATTCTGACCAAGCGGAGGGCAGCTGCTCCAACTCTTACCTATCACTTACTTAGGAGGGCTGAGGCTAATTCTGTAACCTAACATTCTAGGGGATAAAAACAGACAAATATATTACTTGTGGATTTTCATACACCTGACATGTCAAGCAGGGGTTTTTCCAATCTTATGCAGATAAAACTCTAAAGGGTTTCATAGCCAGTGATGAAACACATGTAGCATTTTATATATGATTTCCTATGAGCATAAAACTTTAATTAAAGTTAATTACAAATGTGTAAGTACTACTTCTCTGGCTTTAAGATGGGGAGGGGGAACTATGTGTCTGGATCTTAGAGGAAAACAGATTCCAAAGGGAAATAAAGATATTCTGGAAGTAAACAGCATTCTACTAAAAATTTGGCTCAGGAGGCACATACTGGATGATCTGTAAGGATGCTAACTGCTTCATGAAGCAGTTCTCACCCAGACCCACAGGCAGTGGGAGCCATCACTACAGCTGTATTTTATTTACTCATCTGGTTTCACGAAGGATCTGAAATAATTTAAAAAGTCATTTAGGTAGTAGTCTTGGAGCAAGTAAATAAAATTTAAGAGGCTCAGATCTGGAAATGATACTACCTAATAATGCACTGAGTTTTATGGGTTTATTAGTGTCTAAGCAAAAAGGTATTTTAGAAAGATTACTAGCTTCACAGCCTAATGGGAATGTGCTTACCACAGCAGCCATATTGGATGCCAACCTTCCAGTGAGATCAGAGGTCAAGGCCGACAATAACAACTATATACTACTTTGAAATAAGGCTTAATGATATGGATAATACAAAAACAATATCAAATACAACTATCAATTTGACTTATATCAAATGTGATCTTTTTACTTTGTTGAATGAAGAAAAACTCGATTTCCATTCTTTTATATGCCCTCTCTCATCAGTGTAGATACTAGCAAACAAGGTGAGTGAGTTTCAGCACTAAGAGCCTAGCAGCACATTCTGTATGGGTAATAAATAAGAGTCTATCAGATTATATACCAAAGCCACTTAATTTCAGCTGTAGCAAACCCGACTGAGTTCATTTAACTTACACCATGAATGACAAACAGTGCAGCACCTTTAAGACAGTTTTCAACTCCAGCTACACTGATGTTTGAGTCAGAGATGTTTGGTTCTAGGGACTTGTTCTTTGAATCCAGGGGGTTTAGTAGTATCCAAAGCGTCTACACATTAGATACTGTAGTGTTCCCTAAGTTGCTTCTGGCTGTCAATCACTGATCAAGAACAAAGGTTCTCAACCAAAATTACCTTTGGAATTTTTAAAGTGTTAAAAATAAAAACATCCAGTCCCTATTATTCAAATTCTGGCACAGTATATTAGTGACTTCTCTCATATCTGACCACAGTAGGCTAAAGGAGAAGGATTTACTTTGGCTCACAGTCCAGAGGGAGGCAGTCTGTCATGGTGGGAAAGACACAGTGGCAGCAGGGGCTGCATCTGTAGTGCTGACTGGGAAGCAGAGACAAGGGAATGTAAGGGAATGTAAGCTGGCTTTCTCCTTTCCCCTTTTTATTTAGTCTAGGCCCCAACTTATGGGATGGTGCTACCTGCATCTGAGGTAGGTCTCTCCTCAGTTAAACTTCTCTGGAAACTCCACACAGATGAGTAGAGGTATCTCCTAGGTGATTCAAATTGTGTCGACAATGGAGATTAACCAGTATATCTGTGCTGCTTAGAATTTGTATTTGTATCAATCTTCAGGATGTAGGGCTTGGGCATGTATTTTCTAAAAAATGCCAGAACTATTTTTTAATATCTAGCTAATAAGCACAGTATATAATTCCTAAAAGCAATAAATTGAAATGACTGGGATTTGAAAATACTTCACTGGGTTCGCTATAGCTCTATCATATAAACATGTAGATTCTGAGTCATGTAAATCAGATTTATACTCACTTGCTAGAAGCAGACAGGAAAGTGCAACTAAATGCAGCTGCTGAATAGAGATGTCATAGCGGTCCATGAACAGGTCCAGCAAATAGACGGCAAGGTGGCGGGCAGAAGGGCACAGAGTGAAGCGATTGCTCACAATGGCAATCAAATCAGCAAAATATCGCCTGAGACTCAGTTGAGGGGACTGGCCCTTGTAAGAAGGCAACTTCAGCTCCTAAATGAAAAGGAAGAACATTTAATCTATAGAAAGATCTTCATAATGTAGACTTAACGTTGTTTTTCTAAAATATTCTGTTGTAAGAGCTTAAAGACATGCTTGGCTTCAAAGGAATGTAGAAATAAAGTTGAGTGGGAAGAGGGTATATGGCTTTAACAAAAACAAACGCAAAGCCAACCACAACCCAAATACACCCTTCCTAGGTTGAGAGGGAACAGACTGGTGAGTACGCTCCTCAACTGTGTAGACAATACACTTCATACAGAGACCAGGACTTATCCATCACTGTCTTTTAACTTTACTTCCCTCCTGTCATTTAGGATCTTTACCTTGCCACCTTTCATATACACAAAAATTTTTAAATCACCAGTATTCACTCTTAGGACAATGTTATACAATTTGTTTCTAAACTCTGTAGTATTAAGAGATTCTGGGACTGGAAATTTAGCTTAGTGGTACAGCATATTCTTATCATGTGGAATGCCCTGAATTCAGTGTTCAGTTCTCAGCAACATTCAACACCACAAACACACACACACACACACACACACACACACACACACACACACACACGGGGGGGGGGTCCAAATATGTATCAAGATGGGAAGCTTTCAAATTCATTTTATGAATATAAGACCAAGAATAAATTTGACAGGTAATCACAACAGAATAAAGAACCATAAATACCAAAATCACACAGAAGTAAAACTAAAAAAAAAAAAAAAGAGTAAGTACACTGAATTCATAAACAAACTGTATCTTGAAAAATAACATCAAGTGAAAAAAGCAGTCCACAGGATGAGAGAAAACGTTTAAGATCATGTATCTGATAAGAGGTTAGTAGCCAAAATATTTTTTAAGCTTTTTCTTTTTTCTTGTTCTAGAGTGCTAGGAATTGAACCCATGGCCTTGCATAGACTGGACACACTGTTACTTATCTATATCCCTAATCCTTCACAAATTACAAAAAAATTTCCTATAACTCAAAAGTAATAAAACAACCAATTTTAAAGTGGAAAAATAAACAGACATTTTCCTTAAGAAAACAGGCAAGTGGGCTAGGGAGGTGGCTGAAAGGTAGGAGAACTTTCTATGAAAGCATGAAGACCCAAACTCAAATCCCTAGGACTTATATAAAAAGTTGGGTACGGCTGCACAGGTCTCTAACTTCAACATCAGGGAAGGCAAAGGCAGGCAGACTTCCAGGGCTTGCTGGCCAGACAGTCTAGCCAAAACAAGTTCCAGTTTCGTGGGAGATCCTTTCTCAGAGCAATCTGAAAGAATGGTAGAGGACGAAATCCAGAGCATCAATCATAGACATGTACCATACGTACAAAAATAACACAAAGAGACATACAGAGAAAAAACATAAAGTAACCAACAAGTACAGAGATGCTCAATACCATTAATCACTACAAAAAATGCAAACCGAAACCACAAGCTACCATTTCATACTCATCTAGATTGCTATTATCAAAACCCCACCCCCAAAAATGCCTCAAAGAGAAAATAACAAGTATTGACAAGGCTATGAAGAAACTAAACTCCTTACCCATTACTAATGGTAACATAAGTGATGCAACTGCTGTAGAGAAAAGTGGGGCAGCTTTCAAAAACTTAAATATAGAATCACCCCAGGACTCTGCATTTCTACTTTTAATTATATATCCCAAATATTTGAGAGTAGAAAGACAGGTAGGTATTTGTACACTCATGTCCATAATACCATCACCCACAATGAGCAAAATGAGATGGATGAACGAACACACACACACACAATTCAGCTTTAAAAAGGAAATTGCAAAGCCGGATGGTGGCGGCGCACACCTTTAATCCCTGCACTCAGGAGGCAGAGGCAGGCGGATCTCTGTGAGTTTGAGGCGAGCCTGGTCTACAAGAGCTAGTTCCAAGACAGGCTCAACAGCTACTGAAAAATCCCGTATCAAGAAAGAAAAAAGTGACATATGCTGCACGGATGAACCGTAAAGATAATATGCCAAGTCACACAAATGGACAATTATTATATTACTATGATTTCATTTATACCAAGTATTTGGTCAAAGTCACAGAGCAGCGAAGAATAGTGGTTATCAGGGTCAGGTGGCAGAGGAACTGGAAAGAGTACAGAGTTTTAGTTTAGAAAGAGGAAAACTTATAATTTATAGTCCTGGGAATAAACAATGGAAATTGTCTCAAGTCTCTTCCTAGCAGGTGAATTAAAAGGCAGAGATTATTACAATACACTGTTGACATCACAAGGTATTAAAAACACCAAAGATCTAGCTTGGCCCACGGGATAAGGAGTTGGGGGGGGGAGGGCTGAATATTACATTAGAAGACTAGGAATCATACCTGGAAAATATTGGTGGGCTTTATTTTTAACGATATTAGTTTTACCAACATTAGTAAAAACAGCCCAGGACCCTAGGGCCATCAATGAGGTTTTACTCATTCGCTGTTACTACCCTGTGAGCACATGGTGTTTGTGGGCTGACACACATGCCATGCTGGGCATATTGAGACAAGAGGACAGCTTTGTAGAGTTGGTTCTCTCCATCCCTCAAACCACAAGCACCCACTGCACCATCCCATAATATCTCACATAACCTGTTGAGCTACCTGACCTGTCCCAGAGATTTTAATAATATGTCCAATGAAATCCCCTTGCCGTTTTCAGTGGGAAGGACACGAGCGCTGCGGATGACTGCTAGAGCCAGTCCTCTTTACGCAGGACTACAGATGTGCAGGCACGGAAAAAGGACTGTACCTTCCTCAGCCACAGTTTCTTCTGCTATCTTTTCTTAGTCCCTTAGAACAGAACTCTTATCTTGATTTGCTTCTCAGGAACGTAAAGGACCAAAGCACAGGAAAGCCAAATGCACCCCCTTGAGTCTTAAGTCCTCACCAGCTAAGCACTTCAAATGCCATCCCTACCCAGAACGGTGCATCTCTAGCCTACAGGAAACTCCAATATAACTGCAACTCCTGGGGACCAATATTTTCTTAATGTTTCTCACAAGACCGTTGTCTCCATTTGTCTTTATAGCTCCTCAATCACCTTACACCACCAGAGCAGAATGACTCAAGACACGCACTTACGAACAGGCCTGCGAAGTCGGTTTTGGCGGGAAGCTGTTATTTACAAAAGTAGTACAGCTGGCGTTCCACGCACTTCACTTTCCCAGTAAATACAATGCTGGTCACATCAACTACCTCTTTACTGGGACTAAATAGAGACTGTCTTTCACAGCAAATGAATGGCAACTGCCCCAGGGAAGAGCTACCTTCAGATGCCTTTGACTTATAAAACAGATTGGAGTCTACATAGGCAAGGGCCATGCCTGTGGCACTAAGGCACTGCTCAAACACCTTGCATATACTAAGAACTAACATGTTCCATAAACAAATGACTAAATCTCTGGTTAAGAGCTGATATTGACAATTTATGAGGAAAGTTTAACTTCCTTGACTCCAGTGAACTACAAATAGGGACCTCTTCGGTTGTAAAGTTCAAGTCCTACTAATTAGTGCAAATCCTTTATAAAATGTTACCATTCCCTGAAATCAGGACCATGGTCTACACTGAGCTTAAAGGCAAGCCTGAGCAGTTTGCAACAGGTGGCCTGAGACAGGCTTCAGAAGAAATTCTTCACGTTCACCTGTCTTATTCTAGGAAAATTCTACTTCTAAGATCACCTGCAAAAGTAATCCAGATAACTACTCAGGGTTAAAACCACCTACACATAATATATTAGAAGGTAAAGACCATGGGGATCACCATGGGAAAAAAGTCTTTAAACTTCCACATCCACACAAAAAGGTATCATTATACCAACTAACTAGTTTGCTACACACTGGAGAGATCAAGAGACTGACACTTAGAAAATCCATCTCTCTCTCCCACAAATCACAAGTGAATGGGGACAACTTTCCCCTAACATGCCAAAGAATCAGTGCACAGCTGGAACACTTATGTCTCACATGGGTCTGGGGTGGCTGTGGGGGAATTGGAGACTGAATGTCAGGATTAGTAAAGAGCAGTTAGAAATTTCACGCTTTGGGGAGAAGGGTGCAAGTTTAACAACTTAAGCCAGGACTTGATGTCCCAACCTCCTGCATGTGGTCAGACACACAAGATACAGACCCATTAACCTGGGACCCTTCAGCCTCAAGCTACAGGAGCTTCCTAATGAAGAGTCAGCTGTTCTGATTGTTAGTTTTCTACACTTAAGAACCAAGGTGAAACAGAATTAGAGATCTTTCTAATCTCTCCTCTGGCTGTCAGGGAAACAGGGCTATCCTATAAGTCTGACAACACTTACAACAACAAATCGTTCCTGAACAAGCAACAATACAAAGACTTTGGTCCAAAAGAGTGCATTTTTTTTAGTGCTTATTAAGTATACTGCATCTACTTTCTACACATGCTATTACCAAAGAGTAGCTCTTTCCTTCCACCTCAAGGCTTTTCAACAGCCTCAAATCTGAAGGACCAGGTAACAGTAAGTTAAGTTAGCGCATAGCTCTTACTATAGGTTGGGCACTGTTCTAAGTCCCCTTACAGTACAGACATCAGATTTCACAATCAGCTCGTAAGAGGCGCTCCAGCGTTGCTATTTCTCCTCTTACAGAGGAAACAGAGAAACAGAAACAAAGTAGTCTGAAGTCTCACACCAAGTTTGAGGAAAGGCGGTGGAGCTGAGTTATGCCCAACTGTGGCTTAGAACAGCTGCATGCAGCAGCGAGCAAAGACGGCTGTTCACTCGATACAAAGTCAGAGTGTATGTATTTATGTGTGTGTGTGTGTGTGTGTATAAAATCAAATCCATGCTCCACCTGGCAACATGGGAACATCGTTTTCCACCTTCCTTCTCCCAACTACCACGCCCCACTCCTCTCCACAGTTACAGGTTCTTCTGATGCAGCCCAGGGAAGGAAGAGGTTAATTAACCCTGTCAAGTAAGCGCACTCGCCTTCTTTGCCCTGTAGAGTCAAGAACCCAATTTGCCTTTCCAGGGAGCACAAGAGCCGGGATGGGAAGGTCGGGCCTCGGGGTTACCTTGTACCGAAGAGCCTGGTGAATATCCGCAGCCAGCTGTCCTCGCCACCACTGCCCCTCCAGCTCCATGGAAGCCGGCGGCGCGCCCGGCCAGACGCCTCAGCTTCAGTCTGGAAGACACGCCCCAGACGCGGTCACCGCCAGCACCC
This sequence comes from Microtus oregoni, assembly GCF_018167655.1. Lineage (NCBI taxonomy): Eukaryota > Metazoa > Chordata > Mammalia > Rodentia > Cricetidae > Microtus > Microtus oregoni. Next base: position 20,269,229 of record NW_024543071.1, read on the forward strand.
CCCCCCCCCCACGACCCTCCGCGTCCCCATCACCAGCGCCGTGACCTCAGGTCACCCCGCGCGGCTGCTCATCTTCACCTGGCCCGACCCCAAGCAGCCATCCTCCAAGGCCAGCAAGGCCCGATCTCCCCAGCCAGAGGCGCAGGCTTAGCCTGCGACCGCCAGCCGGAGGAGCCGCGGGAAGGTGCAAGCTTGGGGAGCTCGGGGCGGCACGGCCGGGTTCGGGCTCTCCGAGTCCCGGGTTCGAACGCCGCCGTCCTGCACAGTCCGGACGCGGCAGGAATGAAGGGTGAGCCGCGCTCGGCCAGGTCCGCGCGGGCAGCCCGGGCGCGCTCCACCACCCCGGGGTCTGAGGCACAGCCAGCCGCCGCGCCGCGTCCCCCGAGCGGCGAACAAAAGGCCGACCGGTCGGCCGTGCCAGGCGCCTCGCCTCCCCTCGCGACGCTGCCCACCCGGCCAAGCCTGCCCGGCTCGCGCGGCTTCTTACCGGGACCCGCGGCCCTCACAGCCCCAGCCCGGCCGGTGTTCGCGGGGCGCGGGCAGCGCTCATGCCGCGGACGGTCGGCCGCGGAGCCCCCGTCTCAGCTCGGGCCCAACACCGGGCCGCTCGCGCCGCCCATTGTTAAAGGACCGGCAGGCGGCTAGGCGTACAAAGCCAGCGCGAGGGCACGGGCCGCCCCGCGCTGCCAATCTCGTCTCGCGATACAGCGGGGTCGCCCGGCGCCGGCCAATCGGCGGCCGGGCCGCGCCAGGTGCGACTCCAGCTCTGCGGACCCCGCCCGGCAGGCGCGGAGAGCCCGGGCTGCTCGGCTCTGCGGCCCCTGGCGTCTGGCGGCCCCCGCGGCCACTCACCTGCAGCGAGCCTTCCTCAATGGGTCCCGGGCGCGGGCAAAGAAAGTTGCGTCGCCTCGGCCCTGTGCTTAACCTTGGCAGCGGGGACCTGGCCCGCTGCCTCTCTCTTAGAGGGACTGCTCTCCCGCCCCCCCCCCCGCCCCCTTTCAAATAGACTTTAGCTGTTCCCACAGTCCCTAAGCCGCTTGGCTTGACAAACTCTGCTCCAGTTCCTACTCTCAACCCCGTATTCTTTTAGCGCTCTAATTCAGTTCTTCTCGTTGCTTTTGCTTCGGCGATTCTCAAAGAGTTGTGAGTGGAATTAACATCTTTAGTAACGTGGCTTGTCAAATCCATAATGAATGTAATTGGCCATCTGCGGTGGTCAATGAAGAAACCCCAAACTCTGGAAACACTCCAGCAGCGATTAAGGTGTTGATGGAGCTGGAATGTGAGTAACAGAAACCCCATCAATTGTATTTGGAAGTGTTTGGTGGACCGCCACAAAGTAGGTGGTCAGCTGGGACAGTAGTCCCCCAACTTTCCAAAGCCTATAGAGTGACTTCAGTATTTAAACAGAAGTCATGAGACCGCACCCCTTCCTTTGAATGTTTTGTTTAGAAAGAGGAAGGGTGATAAGGGGCTTCTACAAAATGAGAAGCACGCACGCGTCGCGGGAGCGGGCTTATCGCACGGGCATTTGCATACATCCCGGAGGGACGCAGCGACCGGTGGGTGGCAATGCTAATGCCCGGGGAAAGCAGGGGTTCAGGAACTGCTGGCAAGAAGAGGAAAACAGACAAATGAAAGCTGGCAGGGCCCAGCCTAGCCCAGTGCAGTTCAGGAAGAGGCTACCCGCAGAGGAGAAGAACACATCAGGCTAAAATTTCCATGTATTTATGGTATTTAAATAGTACCCACATTCCCCGTTTCCAGTTCATGACTACTGAGCAGGTTTATGGCGATAATTTGGCTTCCAAATGATTTAGAGTCTAGGCCTTTCTTAACCTTTTCAGAAAAGTGGGCCACAGACGGTAACCGCCTGTGTGATGCTGTAATGAACCGGTTGTCCTGTAGTCTCTACTTTGAAGACGTTGTTTACAGGGAGATATGGTTGGAAATCATGTATTATTTTCTAGACTTCAAGAGCCTGTCATAAGATGGCAATATCCATTCTTGTTAATGCCTGTGTATGTCTCTGGTGGTCTTCCATTCCTAAGAGGCAAATTTCAGTCCTACTATTTCTTTATTCCTTTAGAGTGAGCTGAGTACGAAGCAGTTACTTAACTGAACTCTGTTTTCTCATAGTTTACTCACAATAAATGAATGATAAATCCATACCCCATGGTAACAGGAGCTGTGAGGGAAACAAGGGTAGAAAGGTGGACCTTGTCTTCTGATCCGGGAGCCATGCAAAGGCCTGAGGGGAAGTAAGTGACCGGTATCTGTGTGGATGTGCCCAACAGAGCGGGGACAGCAAATGTGGAAGGGCTCTCGGGAGAAAACACACCTGAAAGGGAAATGGAGGACAAACCTAGGAAGTGACCAGCAAAGGTATAAAACTTAAAAGGGCAAGGGAGAGGGAACTACAGGTGGGTTGCAGCCTAAGGCGCAAAAGGCTGGCTTGGCCGGAGATGAGGGTGAGACCAGATTCTCAGCAGATTTCCTAAGTCTGGGAACTTTGGGCAGTAGGAAGCCGCCATGCTCTGGCAGCATAGACACTAACATCCGAACGCACAGAGATTATTCATGAAGCTTTCTATACTTGATGCTTGTGTTTATCAAATGCTGTCAAATGGTTTCAAGCTGTAGTACCACAAAAACAAAACTTTGTAAATCACATACCTACAGTGTATTTAAAAGTTAAAAAAGTAAATTTAATTGAACAATTAAATTGCTTTTAAAAGAAAAAAACTTTTAAATCAATGCATGCAAAAGACAAAACATTCAACCAATATGAAGTAGTGAGTAAGAACCAGCAGATTCCTTCCTCTGGGGACCCACTTCTTCCCAGAGGCACCGTTACTGCTGTGCCTTTTGTTGTACCTTCCCAGAAACACACAGGCCTTTATAGCAATGCACAGATGTAACCCTTGCCTCATTCTGTGTGTACAATGGTACCTGACTCCATGGTATATTGTGCACCTTGTTTTTGTCTTACATTCTAGTCTACTATGCATTCAGGATTCTTCCGGGCTCTATCAGATTCTTTTGGATACCAAACGCTGGAGGCCAGAAACCCTTGTTTCCTTGGTACAGATTTACACCTGTGTACTATTTAAGTCACTGCGACCACGATTCACACCCAGGATCTTTGCCTACAGCACTATCATCTCCCATTTAGATTTGGGGAAGCTCATTAACTGGACTCAGTGCGTTGACACCTGTCATCCTTCGCTAAATACCTGACCCTCGGCAGTTGGAGAGGTTGAGGAGCGGCAGATCACACCTGCAGTGAACTTGCTATGGAAGATCCCAATGCTATTGCCGAGCCACTATGCTGCAGGGTGTTAGGGAGAGTCTTTGCTCTCAAAAATAGGGCCCAAACATTTGCAGTATTTAGAATATGCAGTTTACCAGTAAGTACTTCAAAATTAAAAATTTACATACATTTTTACCTCTGGTTAGAATGGACATAGACTGATATTATCCATCTGATGGGGCCACAGGATTCCCCCGTGATCAAGCATCCTAGATACACACGTGAAGGCAGCGCTGGATTGGCAAATCTGTGACTTGTTAAACCAAGTAAAGCAGACTGCCTTCCTGAGTGTGGGCAGCCCTCATGCAGCTGGCTGGAGGGTTGAGTAGGATAACAAGATTGCCCTCCCCCAGTCCAGTAAGAGGGATTTCCTCTTGCTTAATTTCTTTAAGCTGGGACATAGGTGTTTTGTGGCTTTTCTTACATCTGGAGCCTGCTGGCTTTCAGACTGGAGCATGACCCCAGGGTTCCCTCTGGGGAATTTCTACCTGGAATTGTTCCAGAATGAGCACCAAATGTGCCCACGTCTTGTTAGTACTGATAACACTCTGCAAGGTCAGGCTTCCACACAACAAGGGATCACAGTAGCCTGGGAGCTTGTTGAAATACTGTTCTCTCAGCGGTTCCGATTTGAGAAGTCCTGGGTGATCGGGGAATCTTCATTCTTAATAAGACTTTCAGGATGGCTCTGATGGAGACGGCGTGACCTCCATGACTGAGCAGGCCAGAACTGCTTCCTTTCCAGAATGAGATCTATCGTAGACTTTGGTACACAAAGTAGCCAGACTGCCCGAGGAGCTCCCAGAAGAGGTGGGTTGATAAGGAGATATCTAAACTTACCCTCAAAGCCTGGAGAAGGGATACTGATGTGGTTTTCCTAGTTCCCAGCTCTATTCAGGAATCCTAATTATGTCCAGCATTGGTGATCTTGAAAATAAACAGCAAAATCTCAAGGTGACAAGACAGCTTGGATCTAGGAACCAAAGTGCTTTGCATTCCCCTTCTTCCCGCTCACTGATAGCGGACTAAGGACGCCAGATAAACCCACACGGATAATATGTTGTTTGGATATGGATGAATGTACACAGCTAAAGCAAATTCCGTCTGGGGAAATTCAGAAGAGTGAATTCCAGTCTGGTAGACGGCATCAATGACTGACTGGACATCTGTGTAGGGCATCTGGATGGGAAATCCTGTGACCTGGATGAGGTTAGAACAACACAATGGCACGTTACAGTCTAGAGGAAGTCAGAATCACCATCTGCAGAGAGATCTCAGAAGCCTTACTGATGTGGCGGTATGAACAATAACTGGCGTTCGTGAGTGCCTCTGACACTGTAGATACCGTGTTAAGTAAGTCACAGATAACGTTAGAAAGTAAGTTCTGTCATCACCCCGCTCTACAGACTGCCTAGAGAACAGCCAGGGCTGTTTGACGCCAGAATCCGTACAGCTGACACAGACCAAATTTGGAACTGCCAACACAGAAATGGGGGTCCTACACAGGAGGATTTAAGTGGAGCTTTTGAGGGGTTTATTCAACAGTCGTGTTTCTATCGAGTCACTACTGTGTGATAGACTATTAAAGGAATGTGGTCTCGGTAATATTACTTAATAGCACACAGGTAACAGCCATGAACCCTTTCTTCAGCCTTGCGTTGCTTCCCTCAGGTGGGTTTTTCTCATCCTTAGATCTGCTCACATCGTGTGCTTTTCCTGTGGGCACTGCCCTTTCTCCAGCTCACCTAACATTTTATCCTTTGTGTTTTCTGGTCTCCTCTAGCCCGTCCCCTCTGTGAAGGCACTCAACTGTATCTTTACTGTTTCCTGCCATAATTCCAATGCTTAGCCTGGGACCTAGCACAGAACGGAAAATGATGTTTAGCATTTTCTAAACACTAGACTTTGAGTGAAATATTAAGTAAAAACTCAATCCTCACCATGACCACAAAACAGACAACTATTTTTACTCCCGTTACCAATGGGACAAAAGGTATGGCTGGGTTAAATGACTTCATCTATGCTGAGACCTGTGGGTGACTGAAATAGGATCTGACTACAGCTGCGGGACTCAGTGCTGACCCAGTTATTGTCAACTATTTATTATTAGTCTGATATTTTCACATAGGAACTCCAAGCTTTAAACCCTAGCTTATATTTAACTGTATTGTATTTATCTCTTTAATCCCAAATTCTATTAAAAACAAAAGAACAACTTCCTCCTTATTCTTGAATGGATGGTACCCTCCCTAACTGCTGAGGTACTCATCTCTCTCTCTCTCTCTCTCTCTCTCTCTCTCTCTCTCTCTCTGAATTCTCCTGGGAAACATCTAGCTAGAGGGGAAGCTTCTCACCCTTGGAAACTGGAGTTTCTAAAGCCCAGTGGACTAGTTCCTAGAGACTAGGTGGGTGTGTGAGGGACCACCACTGCTGGATGAAGGGAAGAAGACTAACAAATGTCCACCTTATCTGTTTATGGACTTGCTGAGCTTGAGATGCCTTCACTCTCCAGGGAGATGTCAGTGCACTGATGATGGTAAAAGGTGAGGCTGGGTGTCAAGGTCCAAGCTGGACATAAAATTGGCAGAAATTTGCATACAGAGGTAACTGAAGTTTCCTGGACTTCTCTTGCCCAGAAACAATGATACAGAACCCAGCAGGTTACTGTAGATCATTTCTCAGTTTCCTAGCTTCAGAGAAGACTTCTTCAGAGTTCACCATTTATGTGTCGTAAAACACACAGTTTGTTCTAAGAAAATGCCATGCATGTAATGTTGAGTTTTGAATTTTTGTTCTCTAAGTAAATAGAATCCAGGCTGAAGTTTTCAGTCTTGACCTAATTATTGTCTGTTATGCATTATTAGTTTGATTTTTTTTTTTTGGTTTTTCGAGACAGGGTTTCTCTGTAGCTTTGGAGCCTGTCCTGGAACTCCCTTTGTAGACCAGGCTGGCCTCGAACTCACAGAGATCCACCTGCCTCTGCCTCCCGAGTGCTGGGATTAAAGGCGTGCGCCACCACCGGAAACGCTAAGCTTTAAACTTTGGTTTAAATTTAACTATATTTTATTAATTTCTTTAATCCCAAATTCTGTTAAAATAGAGAAAAATAAGAACAACTTCCTCCTTATTCCTGAATGGATGGTGCCCTCCCTGACTGCTAAGGTACTCAACTCCCAAGATCCTTCTTTCTCACAGGGAGTTCTCCTGGGAGACATCTAGCCCCCTGGGTACTAGAGGGAGAGATTTATTCTTTGGATTTCCAACTCACCTGTCTTTGGTGAGCAAGAAAAGAGGCATTTCAGTGATAATTCAGATTGCTACTATTTGCCAGTTAACAATAGGATAAAACCAAATGCCATTTACACATTAAATCATATACAAACCCAGTAAAACTGTAGGAGCCTTTCTAACTCGCTGTCTTCAAATGAGGCAAAACTTCCCCTGTAAAACTCTAGTTTAGGAAGGATTTGTCGCAGGACAGACGTGCACTGTCGATTCCAGCGTGTGGGGTGCTTAGGCCGCCATTCCATCATTTTACACTTCAGTGCCCTTTCCAGCCTGCGGTAAGAAGGCAGAGATAACTCCGTGACTAATTGTGACTCATTAATAAGTGTCACAAGAACTTTGTCACTTCATGAATGAGAAGGAAACTTTTGAGATTTACAGGAAGGGGTGCCAGCTATGATTGACACTGATCCATTAGGTAGGGAAAGGCAGGCTCTTGTTGGTTCAGAAAGGCCGGAAGCCTCCATGCATAGCCAGAAATTAAGTCTGCTAAGTGTATCTCTTCCTGAAATCCAAGTATAGCAGTTGCTACTTGATAGCACCTGTCATGTGATTACTGGCTGATATTTTACCTGTCCCTTGCAAAGGGCATAGCGTTTCCAGGAAATAGCCTTTTAAAAAATTAGATATCTGGTATGGGATATTAGCCAGAGTGGAATTATTAGTGCAGTTAATTCAGGGTGTGGACTTGGGAGGAAAGGAGACAAGGGACTAAATATGGCGGTCACATCCACCCACCTACCCTAGAATGTCATTCCACAGGAACAGAGATTTAGACCAGCCCTGTAATAGTACCTGGTGGAACCATGTTAGGAAAAGGGAGAAGGGTGTAAGTTGGTTCACGGGGTCCTGTGAGTGAGATGACCTTGGGGTGTTGAATCTGTAGGTTGTTATAGAGAAGCTACTAAAAGCCTCTTCTCAATTGAGTTTATAGTGCAACTCCCGAGTTTATAGTATGTTGGCTAAAGTGTTAGGTGGGCCTCAATGGGGCTGACATCTGAATGCTTCACCTTCTGATAGTGATGCAAGTGGAGTCTGGGCCCCTAGAGCCTGTAGTGTAAGTAGTTCTGGAAGCAATTCTAATGCACACTAGTTGGGAACCCTTTCCCTACTGCGTTTATCCCTTGTTTTCTTTCCTGGGAAATGGGGGCTGGAGAAATGGCTCAACAGTTAAGAGCACTGGCTGTTCTTCCAGAGGGCCCAGTTTCAATTCCCAGCTCCTGTGTGGCAGCTCACAACCATCTGTAACTCCAGTTTCAGAGGTGCTGAAGTCCTCTTTTGGCCTCTGTAACTCCAGTTTCAGAGGTGCTGAAGTCCTCTTTTGGCCTCTGTGGGCACCACACATGCATGTGGTAAATACCCATACACACTGAACATTAATAATAGTTTTTTTTTTTAATCTCACAAAGGGGATAGTAATGGCTGGGGATGGGAGTGAACTTGTATGCCATCAAGGAAAGGAAGTGATAAGATGATTTGGGTCACACTGTTTTGATTGGCTGACAGTAGGTTACATTCCACCCTGCTGTGTGAGTGTGAGACACTGCAGGAAGTCAGATTCAGAAGCTGCTGATATATGTGGAATAGGAATGGGGCCTACTATAGTCTATGACCCATCTGGGGCTTGATCAAGGCTCTCCAAAAGGCAATGAATGTATATGTTTGGGGACCATCCAGGATCGACAGTGCTGTCGAGTGTTTGCATTGTCCAACTGAGATGTTTTCACCACAACCAGGGTCATGGCCATTCGCCTTCATATCTTTCTAGAAGGTGTTGGCTTTTGCATTGCCTTTACTATAGGCTTATCAACTATATACCCTGAGAATGTTTCAACCATGGCCGATGATGCCCAGAGTTAACATCGACCGTCCTTTCAAGGGATTCTTTAGTTGGTAAAGGGACCATTTATCAAAGCTAACACCAAGAGACTGTGGGTCAACAGGACTAGCCGTTGTCATCTCCCTTTCATGCTTCTGTTGCTGAGTCTAATGAGCGCTTTGAGAGGCTGGGCTAGGAGGTGGCGGACAAGAGATGAGCCGGAGGACACAGTACCTGCTCTTCAGATCTTCCACCATGCTTTTATTAGTGTCAGAATAAACTATTTCTTCAGGCTGAAATGTAGACAGCTCAAAGTTAGGAACATTCTGGAGATCACCTTTAGATTCCAGTCATCCCTGAAGTCCTGGGGCTGGGAAGGCTGGACCCAAACTAGTCTCTCAAGGTAAAAGCAATCTCAAATTCCAACAAAGACCACACATTTTGATTTCCACACTACTTACTCATCATGGGGGCAGGGTTATGAAAGGAAAACTTTTCATCTTTTTTTTGTTGTTGTTGTTGAAAAAATTTCCACCTCTTCCCCGCCTCCCATTTCCCTCCCACTCCTCTCCCCTCATGCTTATTTTATTAAGATTTATTTATTTATTATGCATACAATGTTATGCCTACATGCCAGAAGAGGGCACCAGATCTTGTTATAGATGGTTGTGAGCCACCATGTGGTTGCTGGGAATTGAACTCAGGTCCTCTGGAAGAGTAGCCAGTGCTCTTAACCTCTAAGCCATCTCTCCAGCCCCCTCTGGCATGCTTATTGATACTACCAAATGATCTCATGACACTGGTCTCTTACACTTCTGGAGACTTTGACAAGTACAACTCTGTTTACCTCTCAGTTCCTGCTAGCCCAGCTCTACCTTCCTTGTGAGATTTACAAGAGTTGTTTTAAGGGGCTGGGTTTTGGCAGTTGCTTCTTTGGGTATCCTGAACTGGAAATAGAGGCAGCTGGAGGGATAGAGACAGGTGATCCCCAGAGTGGGATGAAAGTTGTGCAAAAAGGAAACAGCGCTTGTTAGGTCTCTGTGTTCCCAAACTGTCCCCAGAGCCAACCCCAGACAGGACCTTGTTAAAACTGTGAACTCCCAGTTCTGCCTTCATGCCCACTGAATCAGAAACTCTGTGGTTTGACAAGTCTCCCAGATGAATCTGGCGCTTTCTGTGGCTGGACAGCTACTACAGTAAAGAGCAGACTCAGGCCCACTGAACACAGCTGAGCAAGTCCAAGTCTGAACTCCAGAGACACCTTGAGGGGGCTGCAGCTACTCCGCACAGAGCAGGGGGACTGATTCCCTGACCTGAAAACCATTATCTACCCTGGAGCAAGTCCTGTGGATTAGTGAATCCCTTCAGTCTGTTGACTTGGTAAATCGTGGGATAGGGGTTTTGTGGGCCTTCCAGTTTTGCCAAAGGTACCTTTCTTTGCAGGAACTTGTGCTCCTCAGAACTACTAAAAGGTTGCCTGTTTATCTGGGCTCTGGGTGTCTGGATGTGCTTGTATTACACAGAAAGGTGTGTTCTTGATCATGTAAAATAGTGGTCAGAGAGAGGCTTATTCTGGGATGGATGTGGTAGGGCAGGAGACTGACTGGAGAGAGCCACAGCTCAATGGTAGTGCTTGCCTTGCATGCACAAAGCCCTGGGTTCAGTTCCAAGCACCATAAAAATCCACAGATACAAGCCCAACAATCACAGAAGCTTTTGAGAGTCTGCATGGGATCATGGCCTCCTGTGGTGATGTTGGCTTCTGACTTCCCTGAAGATTAAGGCTCAAGTCCCTATCAGCATTTTGCTCATCCCTCAACCCATCTGTTTATGCAGCAACCAAGATGTTCTGGAAGCTCCTGGAAAGATACTTCCTGGCCACTGTGAGCTATCCCTTGGAGGCTATTCTTTTCCCTGAAATCCAAGGAGGCAAGTTCTGCTCGCTTAGCTTGTCAGACACTTTGCTGAAGCCTTGGAACTTTCCTCCCTCCTCCTGCTATGAGCTCCCAAAGAACAAACAAACAAAAACGCTCCCTCATATTCATGCCTTCTGCAGCAGCACTCCCCTATAGCACGGGCTAGTGCTGGGGGCCAGATTAGTTTTTTTTTTTAATTATTTATTATTTTTTATTTTTATTTATTTTTCCTCCTTGAAAATGTAAGGTCAAAGAATAGGGATGTGTTTTTTACCTTGTGGCAGCTACGTGTAAAACAACACCAAGAGAAAACCACTGAATACCTCCTGACTGGACAAGAAATTACTAAACAGACAAAAACAAAACACAAAGCTCTCTCTAGGAGGCAGCAGCGCAGCTAGAGGTTAGTAGAGGAAGCGTGGACTGTACAGGCTGTATGTGTGGTTGCTCAAGAAAGATAAGCACATTTCCTTTTTTAAAAATGGCACTTCAAACAGGAAATACGAAAATACACACATATGCTTGATCTGCGTGGGGAATGTTTAGGAGAACGCACAAGGAGCTGGTGGACAGCGGCTGTTTCTTAGGAGATGGGGAAATACTCTGAAGGTGGGAAAATTCTATACTCCTTGGTATTCTTGACTTTGGCCCCTGGAACTATGCATTCTTTTTGATACTATGAGTTGCCTTGAACTGACAGACACTCATGAAGAATGACATATGAATACATACCCAACATATGGCCACATGGCCATGAATAAACATTAGGTTCCTCTAGATTTGTTTAGATTTTTTCTCAATTTTTTTTTAAATTTATCTATTTATTTTACAGTACTGAAATCTGAACCCAGGGCCTCAAGTTTGATAGGCAAGTGCTCTACCTCTGAGCTCCTTTTCTGGTCCTTACTTTAGATATTTTTTTTAAAGAACAAAGATAAGACAGCACTTTATGAATATACAGTTCTGAGCTATTGCTCCAGTGTCTGCTTGAATATTGCAATACTCCCTGTCATGATGATAATGGACTAAACCTCTGAAAGTGTAAGCCAGCCCCCAATTAAATGCATTCTCTTATAATAGTTGCCTTGGTCATGGTGTCTCTTGAAAGCAATAGAACAGTGACTAAGACAGAAATTGGTACCAGGATAGTGGGTGTTGCTTTGGGAGACCTGACCATGTTGTTTTGGGGAGTTGATTGTGGAAGGACTTTGGAACTTTGGGCTAGACAAGGATTGAGTGTTGAGAGCTCAGTGGGCTGTTCTGTACGAGTTTAGAAGATACAACTGTTGTATGAAAAGACCCTGAGAGGGAAGCAAAGACTACCCGGCCATTTGTGTGAAGACTCTGTGGTGTCTGGTCAGCTGGAGCTGGAGACTGGGAAGAGGCCAGCATCACTGAGGAGATGTCTTCTGGGAAGTGTTTCCCTGTCTTCAGCACACATGTGCACTCTGCTCACTCTCTGTCCTTCTATGTTTACTGCTCTCTGACGTGCTCTTCCCCGCCCCTCCGCCAGTCTAAAGGTGACCTCTAACCTGAATTTGTTATTTAGCATTTCCATCAATGCCTTTCCAAATCTAGTGTACATAAAAGTGTATATCTGGAGACCACTTCCTAAATAGAACCCCAGTAGAGAATCACTGAGAGAATCAATTAATTAATGGGACCTCCTGAAACTGAAAAGCAAAGGACATGGTCAACAAGACAAAATGACAGCCTACAGAATGGGAAAAGATCTTCACCAACCCCACATCAGACAGAGGTCTGATCTCCAAAATATACAAAGAACTCAAGAAATTGGTCATCAAAAGAACAAATAATCCAATAAAAACAATGGAGTACAGACCTAAACCAGAGAACTCTCAACAGAGGAATCTAAAATGGCTGAAAGACACTTAAGGAAATGCTCAACATCATTAGTCATCAGAGAAATGCAAATCAAAACAACACTGAGATTCCATCTTATACCTGTCAGAATGGCCAAGATCAAAAACACTGATGACAACTTATGCTGGAGAGAATGTGGGGTAAAGGGAACACTCCTGCATTGTTGGTGGGAGTTCAAGCTGGTATAGCCCCTTTGGATATCAGTATGGCAATTTCTCAGAAAATTAGGAAACAACCTTCCTCAAGACCCAGCAATACCACTTTTGGGTATATATCCAAAGGATGCTCAATCATGCCACAAGGACATGTGCTCAACTATGTTCATAGCAGCATTGTTTGTCATAGTCAGAACCTGGAAACAACCTAAATGCCCCTCGACTAAAGAATGGATAAGGGAAATGTGGTACATTTACACAAGGGAGTACTACACAGCAGAAAAAAATAATAAAATTTGAAGTTTGCAGGCAAATGGATGGATCTAGAAAGCATCATATTGAGTGAGGTAACCCAGATCCAGAAAGACAATTAGCATATGTACTCACTCATAAGTGTTTTTTAAACATAAAGCAAAGAAAACCAGCCTACAAATCACAATCCCAGATAATCTAGACAATCACGAGGACCTTAAGAGAGACATACATGGATCTAATCTACATGAGAAATAGAAAGTAGAAAAAGATAAGATCTCCTGAGTAAATTGGGAGCATGGGGACCATGGGAGTGGGATGAAGGGGAGGGGAGAGAGGAAAAGAGGGGAGCAGAGAAAAATGTATCGCTCAATAAAATCAATTTAAAAAAAGAAAAAATGGAAGTGTATATATGTACATATGCACACAATGTAGTTTTCAAACTTAAGGAGTTTGTACTTTGTGCCTTATTTCACATTTTTCTTTACATTACACCTGTTCTATCCACTCTGTTGATGAGCATAGTTCTAGGCCAGCATTTCTCAACCTTGGCTGGGAATTGGAATTGGAATTGGGGAGCTAGAAGAGCTACTGATATGCAGATCCACCCTTATACTCTAAGGTAATACACACACTGATGAGAACTTGTGCAAGCTGGTTCAGACATTTCCCAGGGCCATGGGAGAATTCGTTGTATGATATTCCACAATCCACAGACCAGGTTAGAAGTTGTAACTGTTTCTAATTCCTTGCTGTTTCATTCTGTTCATCCATTTGATTCTCTGCTGACCGCTGTGTTTTTCTCCATGTGCAGGTTCTCCAGGACACAGAGCTAGATGGTTAAACTGGCGGATGTTCGACTTTATCATGGCATCAGGCAGCTTGCACTTGCCCTAGTCTCTGCTTTTTAACACTTGGTATGATCACACATCTTTTTTCTTGTCATATTTCCCTGCTTATAAGTGAGGCTGCACATGTGAATTTCTGCTTCTATGATTAATCTTTTGCCTATTATCCTATTTTCTCGCCTTCTCTCCTCCTCACTGTCGTCTCCTTCCCCTTTCTCTTGGCTCACATAGCTCCTAGTTTGTGGACTCTGTAACTGCCTTGACTCTGGCACTCCATAGCCCTCAATCCGGACAGTGCTAGCAATCACAGTGCAGATCTGCTGGCCAAAACATTTAGATCCTGGGTCTGTTCTGAACACCAGGCTTTTTCTTTCCATCTTATTTCAGGAGTAAGGAGAAGGAGCATTCCATCCTCGTCCTTGGTTTCAGGGGGGATGCCTGCTCTAGCTCCTTCTCTTGCTGAAGTGGTCTTAGACCTTGCTGCCATCCTTGCTTCAGCCACACTCACTGGTACTATTTATGTCCTGTTTTCAGTCCACAAGATAACTTCTATGGTTTGGAGTTCAGAGAAGCACTTTTATTTATAAATTTTTTATATTTGATCATCACCAGACATAAAAACCTACTATGCCATGTTGAACATTACAAAGGTTATAAGATCTATATAACACTCAAGATGACATTTTCTTTTCTCAAATTCTTTTTTTCTGCAGATACATAAAAAGGGGTCAAAGTAGAACAAACATAAGCTGGATGGCAGAGGATTCATCTTTGGTGAACATTGCCAAGCAATTCAACACCCATGGGCTGCCACAACTGACAAAGATTAGAAGCACTAGTAACTTTCCTGCAGGTGCACTTGAAAGAGTATTTACCTGTACACTTTGGGCTTTTGTCCCCGGGAAGTCCTTTGGCAGCAACTGTTTCCAGAAGCTTTCTTTTGAGTAGTCAAAATGCACAGCCATCGGTGTATTATTTTGTTGAATATTAAACCAGACCTATAAATAAATACATAAACAAAATGTCGGTGTAAACCCACAGGAACACAAAACCCATGGCGGCTAAGAATGGTGCAGATGTCAGAGCCTGGTACTCAACAAAGTGGAGGAAGCCAAGGGAGGCCTGGGGAGAAGCAGGTTCCAGGGCGCGCTGCAAGGGCAGCATTAGCTTGGTAGTGCCATCCTTGGAAGCTCTACAGACTGGCTTTAAGGGTAAAGGGTGGCCTGATCTCTGACCCCACAGACTTCTGAGAACCACCACTTCTAAGTTCCTGGGTGATTCTATTGCATGCTCAGAATGGTGTGAAGAAATAACTCAAAATATTTCCTTCATACACTTACATTCTTATCATTGAACAAACAATCCACACTTTGCAAGGGACAAAATGGGTCAAACTGCTTATGACACTGCCCTGTTGATGGATTCCAAAGCAAAGACTCTCCAGTTTCTTGGGTTAATACAAAAGCCACATGGCCCTGCATAAGGAAAAAGATTCATCATATTTGCTGTATTTTTTACTACCTTCTATAATTATTATATAATAATTATTCTGAACTTTAAAAGTTTCCTTGGGGGTTTAAAAACCTAGCAGCAAAAACAAAACAAATAAACAAGCAATACCTCTAACAAAACAAAAATACCCAAAACAAGAAAGTTCCAGAAATCCTCAGACCCAGGTAGTATGACGATTTACATTCAGAGAACCTGTGACCCAGTACCACCCTTGGGAGTTCTGTAGAGTACACTGATGGCAATAAAATTTATTACTCTAACAAAATCAATACACTTTGATGACTCTCTAACAGACTACGGTCTAGTAAATTGTCCTACAGCAATCTGTGACGGGATCACTTTTGTCTGATTCACACAAAAGAGCTGTGGGGCCTCACTTTGGTTAGAATATACCAGAGACTCAATACCAGGCAGAGTAAGGGACGATAAACTGGCCTAAGACTAAGAGGGAATCCTTAAAGGAGTTTAAAATGCACTAAACTGAAAGCAAGGCTGGGAACTAGAAGCTAAAGTATACGGGAAGGCAACCTAATGAATTAGAAGCCCAGGGCTGGGGAGCCGGCTCAGCAGGTGAAGACACTTGCCCAGCAAGGCTAGTGATCTGAGTTCCATCCTGGGAGCTCACGTAGATGTTCAGGGACAAGCCCATGGAGTTCTCCTCTGACCTCCACGTGTGCACCTTGGCATGCTGTTCCCCCATAACTACACTAATAATAACAAATATTTATTTAGGAATGATACTAAGAACTAGTTATGGGACCTGTTTGAAGGCGGAAGGAGAAAGCACTCCACAGTTTCCCCACGTGTCCCACGTGTGCTAGGCCGTGCACCTTCTCGATAGTAAATACAATTTGAAAGGTTTTCACAATAGTCATTTTGCTCTACGTGTATCTTTTTAGTGTTGACACTTTCTTAGTGAAAAATAAATACTTCAAGTAATGTTAATAATATTTAACATTTATTGTTTAAGCTAAGATTCACACTGACTTTCCTTTTAATCCGCTCTCAATTCTGGGAGGTAGGAACATTTGTTTTGCCCCTCTTTAGTGGGAAGTCGGAGTTTAAGGAGGAACAGTGGCCGCAAGAGGCAGTATTCCACTTCTGGGCAGAGGTTAGGATCTGAGAGGTGAACAAAGCTGAGCTCTTACCTAAGGGAAGCTACTGGGTGCTAACACTTGTCCTGAACCCAGCCACCCTCAAAACTGCTCTGTGTGCCCTGAAGTCCCCAGTGTCTGACCCAGAGCTCTTGTTCTTCTCTATATCTCTCCATAGTGAGAGGAGGCGTCACCCAAACCACAGAACTCAGGTGAAACTAGCCTCCTATGGTGTTCCTTCCTGAATACAAGTAATTGTATTTCTTGAGATCGAGTGTGTTTACTGCCACCTAGTGGTACTTACAGCTACAGCAGGGGACCAATGGACTGTTAACAAATTTGACAAATGATGAGCCATGGCAAGGGATATTGGGAAGTAAGACACGTGGCAAAACAACAGCAACAAGACATAAGGCAAGACTGGAAATGCTGACATGTGATAGACAGCCATGCAGGAACAGAAGCAGCTACAAAGGACAGCTTCTGGAAGGGTATATATTCTGAATATACAGAAGTATCTAAACTGAGTTGTAGAATGTTTCCCATCGGTAAGGATGTATTTTGATCAGTTCTCGTAAGGTTAAACCCTGGAAGACACTATTGGTGTGTTTGTTCAAGGACGTCCAATGTGGTATCTGAAACCCTGAATGATGGCGGTGGATGAGGGCAGCCGCAGCTCCGTGCAACTGATGCTACATAACCCTCATATGCCATAAACAGCTGCTGTTGAATGATGTAATAGAATAGTGCCAGGGGCCTTATCAAGCAGCACTGTTTCACAAGGAGAAAAAAAAAGACCCTATTCTTTGCCCTGCAGGACTTTTGGTGAACCACCATTATCCCCAAGTCACAAATGTTTGCCCATGAAACTCTCTAGTTCACCCCAATTCTATCGAATACACAGTTTAAATCTGGTTTATTCACATTTTACCATCACTTACTTCTAGGACTGAGGTCCCCAGGAGCACCAACGCCTTCTTTCCGAAGTACAGAAAGAAATTACAGAGAAGTATGGCATGTTCTTCCTTATTTCCAATAGCCAAACTGATGCAGCACTGGGCAAAAGAAAAGGAACAAACATAATGCAATATATTCCGAAAGGAGGAGAGGAGGAGGAAGGAAGAAGGAAGCCAAGTAGAGCAAGGAACACATTTAGAGCCTTACCCTTCCTTCCTTCCATCTAAGTGTCCTGACTTTATCAGCTGCTATTAATATGAAAACAAAACAGTGCTTTGGCTCCAATGAGATGTGAGAAGAGAACAGGAACTTGAAAAACCAGGCTACTCTGATAATAAGACAGTTAATATGAATAGCTAGACAATATACATCTAAAATGGGGCATTTTTGTTGAGAACAAGCACTATACTGCCCTGAGCTCCAAGGAAGCATATCTGACAAGGAATCACACAGGATCTGTGGAAAAGCAATGTTTGGGGCCATGGGGCTACCAACTGTCCTGTACCAATAAAGGATTTGACTCAAAAAAAAAAAAGGAAGAAATATGGGGCTGGAGAGATGACTCAGTGGTTAAGAGTATTGCCTGCTCTTCCAAAGGTCCTGAGTTCAATTCCCAGCAACCACATGGTGGCTCACAACCATCTGTAATGAGGTCTGGTGCCCTCTTCTGGCCTGCAGGCATACATGTAGACAGAATATTGTAGACATAAAAATAAATAAATAAATAAGGAAGAAATATGAGTTAGATAATGCCAAATAAGGAAGCATAATAGAAACATCTTTACCCTAAAGAGCTGAACAGCTGAGCTGGAGGTAAGAGATCAGATGTAGGAGAACAGGTAAGACTGTATAGCAAGAAGCAATGGGGGACAGCGGGAAAGGCAGTCTGGTGGTCTACAACTCACCGTCATAAGTACATTTTGTTTGGTCCCTAGAATCTTTTTGTTTGCTTTAATTTTTTGAGGCAGGGTTTCTTTGTATAGCTCTGGCTGTCCTGGAACTTGCCATGTGGACCAGGCTGGCTTCAAACTCACAGAGATACGGCTACCTCTGCCTCTGGAGTGCTGGGATTAAAGGTATGTGCCACCATGGCCTTAGTCCCTAGAATTATTTTAAAAGGAAAAGTTTGTGTAAAACTCTGGATTTCTACCTTCTGTTGATGTGGCTTAATTGTTCAAACGAGAGCTAGCTGTTGGTCTCTCGGGCTGTCCAAATACAGAGAGCTCAAATTGGACTTCAGGACTTCTGGTGCTTAGATAAAAGCCAGCAGTCTTCAGGCACTTGAGGGACCATTTGCAGAAGGACTCATTTCCCTTACCTCTGGGAAGGGACATATGGCTGCTGTGCTGTCTACCACTATGTCAGAGCACATGCTAGCCTCCAGCTTCCCTCAGTGCCACAGGTGCCTGTTTCACATTACCAGCATCCTAGCCCTTCCCACCTCCTCCCTACCCTAAGCCCCCTCCAGCTTATGGGCTTCCCTCCCCTCAGCTATTCATCTTTCTTATCTGACTAGTCCTACTATTTTCTCTCTTATGTATATATTCTCTCTATATCTCTTGCTATGCTCTTACTCTCTTTCTCTAACTCCCACTAACTCTCTCTTATCTTCACTATTTTCTCTCCTACTCTCTATCTCCTGCTGGCCATTTTCAGTTTACCTCTTTTCCTCTCTGCCCCGAACACCTTCAGATGACTCTGGATGTTCTTTCTCTCATATCTACAACAAAGGCCTTAGCCATATCATGGAGTGATCATGTCAGCAGTTTCTTTACTGTGCACCCTGAGATACAGTAGCAATCTGCAGTTGAGTAGCAGTAACTACATGCTGATGAGACACACAGTCCCCAGGTCATTCCAGCCCCAGAGAGGCCAGGCAGATGGGGTGGGATGAGGATGCCGGCAAGCTCCAGGTATCAACTGTTTATTCAACAGTGTGGGAACATTTTATGGAAGCCGAACAAGAGATGTGTCCCGGCTGCATCTGACACTAGATGACAGGGTTAGGAGAGAGAGAGTAAGGAGAGACACTAGCCAGGAGGAGTCTCAAACACGTAGTAACACCTTAGTTATGGGCACTGATGTGGTCAGGGAGGTCATGCTCAGGGCAGGACTGAATGCTTGTTTTCAGCCAGCTTCTTAAATGTTCAACATGACCATCATGCCCTTGAGCATGTTTTGATTAGATAGTCTCAAAGGAATCTAGATTAAAAAACAGCATTTCTGCCTGGTCTCAATTGTTTGGCTGGAACCTCCAGCTCACTTCTGCTTGATCCAGAAAGCCTCATTCTTCTCTCTCCAAGCCCCACCCTCTCAGAGAATCTCCAACAAAGAAAAGGCACAGAAAGCCCAGTTCTGCATTCTTGGTAGCCACCGTAGCTCTTCTCCAAGACCCTGCCTAAAGTATACCATACTTGGGCACAAACCCAGTTCATGGAGGATACATCATCACCCCTTGTCTACATGATATTTAAGCTTCCTCCTTTAGTTCAGGGACGTGATGTCTTCTGCTCCTTCTCCTGCCTCAATCTCTGGCGCCTGGAGGACTCACCTGGGAGTTACTTTGCTCAAAATAAACCTTGCCAGAGACCAGCTTCGACAAGTATACCACTTACCAGGGTAAGGGCATGGAGATTAGAAAAAAAAGTAAAGAGAATGAAGATGCAAATGAAAATAATAAAACAGAAACAGAATAGTACCTAGAGGGAGTTCCAGTGAACACTGAAATCCCTGTGTTTAATTTTCCATATACTTTTACACCCCAATACAACAGGGGGCAGAAGACAAAAGACTGCTTTAACATGATACAGAAAACAGCTTGAACAATTATTTGTTCCAAAACTTTAGACATCAAGGCATTAATTCTTGAGAAAAGCATTCTGTTGTTTATATAGTGAACCTACCCTAGATCAAGTATCCTGAAGGCAGCCATCCCTAAGTCAAACTTCCTAATTCAAAAGAAGGAGCAGAAGTATGCTAGAATTCTCTGATCAAGGTGGAGTGGACCTACCTGCATGGACCATCCTAATGTCCCAAACACTAAGCAACCACACCCTAGGTCAGGGTGCGTAGCCACACTTCTTGTCAACAACTCTGAGCAAGCTAAAACTCTCTGACCTTCAGACAAGGTGGAAATAGGTTCACATTTTTGGGCCTCCACAAAACCTGTTCTTTTACTTTTTCAACTCAGCTCGATCTGGTTTACTATGTCAGTGGAGATCTACTATCAAAGTACAGAAAACCTATTACCAATCTTTGGATCCTGGAGCAAAACTATCTGCATACATCCACTTCAGTCCCACCTAGTGGAAGGCAGGGAAGTAAACTATTAAGTTAGTTCTATATGTCTTAGTTCATTTTAGCCCAAATCCAAGCCCTTCAGGAAGTCCAAGCAGATGCTAGCAGAGCCGTCAGGTCAGCTCCAGGTCATCCGTTCTCTCCCAGGGCTTTTCTTTTTTGTCAGTCTCACTACATCTCTCCAGCTGTGCTGGAACTCATTCTGTAGACCAGGCTGGCCTTGGACTCACAGAGTTCCGCCTGCCTCTGCCTCCTCAGTGCTGGGATTAAAGGTGTGCACCACCACCACACCAGCTCTCTCTTATATTTGTACTATCCAACTGAAAATACATATTAGATGTTTAACGCTAAATTTAAGTATGAGAGGAAATAAAAAACAAGTGTCCCCCTGCTTCAAAGAGAGTATAACTGAGACATATGTTTATACAGCGTAAGTGCAGGTCAATTTAAAAGCCACTCAATAAAAGCTAAGGTAGGAAGGAAGGTTTCCAGGTTTGGAAAAAATATAGAATCCCAGTTAAATGTAAATTCCAGATAATATTAAGTGTGTGTCAAATATTGCATGGGTCCTGTATTCCACTTGGCAATCTGTCTGCAAAGAACCAAAAATGGATGGTAAGGAAGAGCGCAGCTGCAGGAGCTCTCCATTCAGAGGAGGGGACCAGGGACACATTTGAGAAGTGACATGCTTGCTGTAGACATTAGTCTGACCGTTTCCACAGAGACAATCCACACTGCTCTGGAGGATGTCTTAATTCTGCACTGCTAAAATTCCCACGGAATAAAAATATTCATGAGGAATTACTCTGAATTTTGAAAACAAATCATCTTAATGATTTATTTCCATAAATCATTAGGGAGCTGGAAAGCCTTCACGAGTTATCAAATACTTCCACATCTCACAAGGCAGAAACCGCATAAGAAGTGCTACTTTAAGAGGAAAGGCAAGTGAGGAGCATTTCACATTTTAACTCTACGATGTCATTTCTTACCTCTGATGTCATCCATATGTCAAAACCATCATTCTCATCCAATGTTTCTGTTGTAAAAGGAATCAAAGATACAAATCGAGCGATGAGGTCCTGGAATAATATTAACCGACGTCACTGAGTATGTCCGTTGTCCAGCCCAGTGCTTTACACACGTTCTCCCTCAGAGCACACGGCAGGCCTCTCAGGGGACCAAGGAACAGGCTCAGAGTGATGAAGTAACTTGTTCAGACTCACAAAAGTAATATTCTACATGAGGCTATGGGGATTGGGCCCAGATGGCCTGACCCAGAGAGCACTTGCTAGGCACTACATTATATTGTAATAAATTATTAGAATTTAAAATACTGTAACACTGTATCAACAGGTCAACATTTTTAAAAGGTGCAAAACAGCGGAGGTTTGACTTGCTTTGCTTCAGAATTTTTCTGAGTTTCTTTCCTTATAAACTTACATGGAGCTGCTGCAGCTGAGGAAGGGGATGTGTCCTGCTTCCTCGACAACACAAGCCACACGGAGGAATTCCCCTCCCCACCAGCATTCGGCAGACTGAGACCCAAAGGTAAAAAAGGAGCACACAGAAACCCCTTTAACATTCAGTGATGTGTGACAGATCCCCTTCCTGCACAGCCTTGACTCTGCACTGACGACCTCATGCACGCCCACAGTGCTCCACAGATGCTGGAGAATACCTTAGCTTCATGCAATAAAGTCACATGCCCCCGGTACTCCACGAGCACCCTAGAATACTGTTAGTTCCAGGGCAGTGGGTATTAAGAGGCACCGGCATGAAGAAATCACAATGGAAAAGCAGAGTACTGTAAAAAGCAACCTAAACCCAGGCTTTGATTTTTAGCTCTCAGGATCCTGTGAGGAGAGCTCTGTAACTCACAAATGACAAATTGTCTGAAGAGAACGAATCACCTAGGTTAACCCCCAAATAAAAGATACACCTGATTCTTCACACGTGCGCTATAATCTCCATGAAGCTGCTAAAAACAGTAACTGAAAGAAAAAAAATGTCACTCACAAGGGTAGCATTCGAGTCCTGAAGAAATATATCCAGAAGCTGCTGCGGTGGATTCAGTGCCTTGATGTATCTTGTTACAAAGACCTGCATTCCTTCAGCATTAAACACAGTGGTCACGACTCTTCGGTTGGGAAACATGGCCTTACAGTTCCTGGTAAAAGTCTGTGCTCGCTGCAAAATGTCCATTTGATCTGAAAACTAGAATCAGATTTAAAATAGTTTGACACGGTGCTGCTCCCCCGATCCCCCCAGAAAACAAGAGAAAAACCACTGCTTACTTACAACTTTGAAATTACAACTGGTTTTTAAAAACAGTTTCCACTCTTTTGATGATTTGTCTCAGAACAATTCGGGGTGGAACCTACCTCATCTAGTTTCGGATTGAACATGATATATGATATCTGAGGTTCAATTGTAGCAAAAATATTTAGGAAGGTACATTCTTTTGGATTCTGCCCACTGCAGTCTTCTCTAGGAGGGACGTAAGTGTTACTCCAGGTGTACCCAAGCAAAACGGGCGGGATGTTCACTTGAAATGTCCCGCTAATCTGAAAGAACACGTGATGAGAATCAATATCAGCTAAACCTATATCCCAGATCAGTCTTCTCCCCAGGAGAGACGTGGCTTCCAGGAACATGGGCTCCTGCTGGGGATAACCAGGCTTTCTGGGGTGATCCATGGGCACCCTTGACACTTTGGACCCCTAACCCTAACCCTAACCCTAACCCTAACCCTCTCACCACTTGGATCTCTTTATCGGTAACATGTTCCATTATGGCTTCTATAACATCTAGAACATCTTCCTATCTTCCAGCTATTATCTATGATCTGCTTCTCTAAAAACAAAACGAAAAAGTCAGCAGTTTCGGTTGGTGCCATGACAGAAGGGCTGTGGTCACATAAGCAAAATGTAGGCAGAAATCTGGATGGCTGAGGAACTCCTTCCCTGAAATGGGGACGATCGCCTTGTTCTTTCTCCCTGCCTCTGGTAACAACACAGCTATGAAGCTGGAGTTGAAGGGAAGAGTTTGCCCTTCTGAGAATAAAGGACACATAGTAAGAACAGTGGAGTAGAAGGATAAAGACAGCTTGGGTTCATGACAATCCTTGAGCAGCTGCCCCGGCATCTTTACTAGGGAGGTAAATAGACCCCCAACTTACATAGCCATGCTTGATTTCTTGTTGTACCTGACCTAATCAAGTCCTAACTAATATACACATGATTAATTCTCACTTAAATGCCCTCAAGTACTTGTGAATTTATTGAAATATTTACTTCAATGAGTCAAGTAAGAAAAACTGTGATTGAACTTTTCTTTGGGCTGCCAGCTCACAAATAAAGACATGGACCTATTATTATTTATGAAAGCTTGGCCTTAGCTTAGGCTTGTCCCACTAGCTCTTATAACTTAGATTAACCTGGTTTTATTAATTTATGTTTTACCATGTAGCTTTTTACCTTTCTTTCATTCTGTACGTCCAACTCCTCCTTGTGTCTCCTCAGTGTTTGATTATCTCTTCCTACTTCCTCTCTCTGCCTGGGAGTCCCGCCCATACCTCCTGCCCAGCTATTGGCCATTCAGCTTTTTATTAAACCAATCACAGCAATATATCTTCACACAGTGTACAAACATCCCACAACAACAACAAAACAAACAAGTTACTGAAACATTCTTTTTCTGTTACCCTACACCTCCATTGTCCTAGTGGCCCAGGAAGAGAGAAGTTCTACTGCTACTCTTTACACTCACAGGACCCAATTCCATATACCACCAAAACACCATATACCACCGAAACACTATGGCATACCACACTGCACTAAAATGTTAACCCCGATCCCATATACCACCAAAACACTATGGCCATACCACACTGCACTAAAATGTTAACCCCCCCATCCCATATACCACCAAAACACTATGGCCATACCACACTGCACCAAGATGTTAATCCCCCACCCCATTACATATACCACCGAAATACTATGGCATACCACATTGCACCAAAATGTTAACCCCCCATCCTATCCCATATACCACCGAAATACTATGGCATACCATGACGCACCAAAATGTTAAATCCCCTGCCCACCAGACAATGGCCTTGAGGTAGGAAACTCACTTCTGACTTTTCAAATCCTCCGTGTCTGACATAGCTTCTGGGATTTTAGATACCGTGCTTAAGATCTTTCAATAGGGAAGCAACTGAGCCTAAATTGGAGCCTAGACTGGAGTTTCACACTTGCTGGTCATGCAGGCTCATTGCTGCTATTGAACTTAAACAGTGAAGGCCCCAGGGTCTTGCAGAGGCCAGAGCTCATAATTACCTGACATAGTTGATAAACAAGGCAGGTGAGGCAAAAGTCTTGGCATCCGGGTCTGGCGTTAGAAAGGCCTTTATGCAAATACGAATTTTGCTTTCTAACTTAGGACTAGCTGCTTTATTTCCGGTCTTAATTAACACTTTTAAAATGCAAGAAATAAGTTTACAAGTATCCCCTAGAGATAGTTACACCCTGTAAGTACTCTAAACCTCATGACACTTGGTAATATAGGGTCATTTTAATAACCTTCCAACCTGTCAATCACAGACTCTGACTTGATGACATCAGAAAGTGCTTTTATTAGACAGAAACAAATCTTGGAATAATTAGCAAAGAACTTTTCTGTTACCTCAGACTGTTGTAGAAGAGCTGAGAAGGGGAAGCTGACAGAGCCCAGCCAGTTCTTTTGTATGTAGGAGTGAGCACTGCAGCTATTAAGACAATGGTCCTGTTAAAGCAAATTGAAGTCAAACTCAAAAAATGGCCCCATAAGATGGATACTTTTACAAACTCATAGAGAGCTATAACAATTCATTTTTTGTTTCTCTCTCTGTGTGTCTCTGTCTGTCTGTCTGTCTGTGTGTGTGTGTGTGTGTGTGTGTGTGTGTTTGTGTGGTGTCTTTGGGTGCAGTTTGCATCCCTATCTTATTGGGTATCTTTCTCTCTCTGTCTTATTCCTTTGAGGCAAGGTCTCTCCATGAACTCATGTATGTAGTTGAGACTAATTTTGAACCTATACCTCCCAAGTGCAGCCCTGAACCACACACAGCTAAGAAATTTATTTTCAAGATCACCAGTTTGGGAGCCTCTTGTACCTGCTAGGGCAGTCAGCAGGAGGCAGATCTTCAAAGAGGCAGTTTAACACTTTCAGTGCCGCCATTTCAGCACCTAGGCCTTGCAAATCAAAAGTGACACTTTCCTTTTGTCTTAGGCTGTGACTGACTTCTTTGTAACCTAGCCTGCCTGGCAGGGCCTGCTCGTTTTATTAGCCAATGTTAAAGGGCAGCCCTAGAGTGGGACCAGTGATTCCACAAAACTTGGAAACAAGAAAATAAATGAGAGCTCAGTCCAGTGCTCCTGTGTGGGTCTCTGTCTCTATCTCTATCCATCACCAGATGAAGATTCTATGATGATATGCAAGATATTCGTCAGTATTGCTCTAGGATAGGGTCATTTCAGGTTCCCAATCCTCAGCTGCCCAAGAAACTAACTGGGAACCTCATCTTGGGCACTAGGGAGCCCCTCTGGGGTCAAGTCTCTTGCCCACCCTAAAGTGGCTCCCTTAACTAAGAATTGTGGTTCCATGCTCCCCTATCCACCTTTCCTTTATCCCAATTCTCATGTTTCCCAGGTCCCCCCTCCTTCCCTTCTACCTTTTCTCTCCCCGTCTCCCCTTACCCCCATCCCACCCCCCCCCAAGATCCCATTTTCTCCCCAGAAATTTGGTCTACTTCCCTTAGCCAAGAGGACAACTATATGTTTTTCCTTGGGTTCACCTTCTTCCTTAGCTTCTTTAGGTTCACCTATTGTAGACTCCGTGGTCCTTATTTATGGCTAGAAACCAATTATGAGTGAGTACATCCCATATTCATCTTTTTGGGTCTGGGACACCTCACTCAGGATAGTGTTTTCTATTTCCATCCATTTGCATGCAAAATTCGAGAAGTCATTGTTTTTTACTGCAGCGTAGTACTCCCAAGGTCCCAAGGAGGAGCAGAAGGAGGGAGAACATGAGCAAAGAATTCGGGACCACGAGGCGTGCATCCACCCACTGAGACAGTGGAGCTGATCTACGGGGAGCTCACCAAGGCCAGCTGGACTGTGACCGAAAAAACATGGGATAAAACCGGACTCTCTGAACATGGAGAACAATGAGGGCTGATGAGACACCAAGGACAATGGCAGGGGGTTTTGATCCTACTTAATGTGCTGGCTTTGTGGGAGCCTAGCCAGTTTGGATGTTCACCTTCCTAGATATGGACGGAGGGGGGAGGACCTAGGACTTACCACAGGGCAGGGAACCAGGACTGCTCTGTGGACTGGAGAGGGAGGGGGAGAGGAGTGGGGGGAGGGGGAGAAGGGTGGGAGGAGGGGGAGAAGGGTGGGAGGAGGGGGAGAATTGTGGGAGGAGGGGAAGGGAAATGGGAGGCTGGGAGGAGGTGGAAACTTGTTTTTTGTTTATGTTTTTTTTTCTTCTTTTCGCAATAAAAAAAAAGAAAATAAATGATATGATTGCTCACGCAAGTAAATGATGCAGCTAAAATGTAAAACTGAAAGTTTGCACTAAAATCTCTCAAACATTTGAGAATGTAAACATGTAATATACAAAAATTGTAGACTAAGGAAGAATACATCATAAAACATAGAAAATAATATAAATTAAAAATAGTAGGTAAGTCAGGTAGAAAATATTCAGTCCAAGATAGTTTAAAGATGAGGACAGAGGTTTAGAGGGCTTCTATTATTTAGGATTGAGTCAGAGACCAAACAGACAGATATTGAACACATTTGCCCAAATAAATTCAGAAGTCATGGTCACAAAGACATTAGATGAATGTAATAAAACTCCAAGCAGAAATAAATAAGACGGAAAACACAGAATGAAGTATAAAACTTCAAATAATTTTTTTCAAAAAAGCTGAGAAATCTGGTAGAAGTTCTGTGAAGTTCTAAATTTTAGCACAAGGGCCAGAGGAGGAGGGAAAACAGGGAACATTGATCAGTTAACAAGACACAAGCTGAACAGAACCAAGGCCATTAGCGCCACGTGTTGCACAGCCTGCTGACCAGGGCAACTGAACAGAAGCAAGTCTCTCTAGTTATAGACTCTCCTCCTGTCCCAGCTTTTCCTACCCTTCTTGTGTCCAGCCAGTGTAAGTTCAACGAGAGTGATTTATGCTCTCCTAACCCCCACTTTCACTATTAAAATGTCCTGGCTTTTGGGTCCTTTTGACTTACTTGCAAGTGCTGTTAGGCTTTGTCGCAGGACCTTGCCCAAGGACCCCTTGAGAGGAGGAGCTGTGATAGCTAAATAAGCCCCACCCCCTTTTATTTCAGAAACCCCTGATCTTAAAGAATTTGAGTGTGCTGATGCATACCTGTAACCCCTCCCTTTGGGGGACTAAGGAAGAAGAATCATGAGTTCTAGGCCAATCTGAACAATATTTTAAGATCTTGTCTTAGAAACAGACACAAGGGGCTAGAGAGACAGTTCAGTAGTCAAAAGCACTTGCTGCTCTTCCAAGGGACCTGAGTTGAGTTCCCAGCACCCACATCAGGCTGCTTTCAATCACCAGTAACTAACTCCAGTTCCAGGGGATCTGACATCCCTCTGGCCTGTGCATACACATATACATAAACACACATGGACACATAAATAAATAGTAACATAAATCTTTTTAAGGAACAGACACAAATAGTAAAATCAGAACAAAAGAATAGAAGTACTTGGATAAAGTCAGGAATGATAAGAGGCTAACAGTATATTAAAGATTGGAAGACCACTGATAATGATATGCTAGTGTTGTGAACTCTTTAAAAAGAACCCTTTCTCCTCCTTTGTCGTTTCTTCCCATCCTTCACTCCCCTCCCTCCTCCCCTGTACTTTCTCCATACACACTCCCCGACCACACTTTCCTTTCCTAAGCATTTAAACCATCATCTGAACACTGGGCTCATTTAAGTTCTTTCTGTAGCTATCACGTTGATGTTATCTTTTAGTTAACCCAGGCTCCAAGCCTGGAGTGCTCAGCCCAGCTACAAATGCAGTTCACAACAGCTCTGTCATCTCTAGTGCTGAAAATCTGTGACATATTTATTTATGTGTCCATGTGTGTTTATGTATATATGTATGTAATGAAGGGGAGATCCATGGGTAGTAAAAAAGATTTGATAGTAGGAAGAAAAAACATAGGAGAAAAGAGAAAAAGAGACATTTACAAACAGAATAGTGATCAATAATCAACCCAGACTCTCTCTCAAATGGACGCTGATCTCGTCACTTGTTCTAATTCTTTGTGGGAAAACGGAATGCTTCGTCTATAGTTACCTACAACACAGTCTTGAGGAAAGGCTGATACAGTTTCCTCTTCTAAACAGAGTGCCAATAATGTCGCAAGCACATCTTAACACCTGACGTGTGCAGACTGACCCAGAACAATGCAACACATTATTACAATGGAATTCAATGTCAGTCGGCTTATTCCCATCTGTCAAACCAGCCACTGAGACAGAACCAGAAAAGTATTCACAGTAAATCCTTGGATGCAAGCTGTCAACAAATGGCCATTTAATACCTAACCTTTGGCTTTTACTAAGAATTCATGTACAGTTTTGATGTGAATGTTTGTACATTCTTGGGAAACTGGCTTGAAGGCGCTGCAGCTAAGAGTTTGTCTGACAATCTAATCTTGAGCTCTGCACTGCAGGGTCTCATCCATCCTCTACAACCTAGAGCCTCCACTCCCTCAGAATCATCTGCCTTCAACCAACTGCCATAAGAGGGCCAGTTCTCCAGGGCCTTGTCCCCAGCAGAGCGATTCCACTTTCCCTTCCCTTCCTATTGTCCTTTTCACAAGTTGGTTGCACGCCCCATGTCAATTCTTTGGCAAGGTCTGTCCTTTTCCCTGGCATTCTAAGTCCTAATGTATGAGTGTCTAATTTTTTGATGTCATGTATGATGTCATGTGCAAGTGGGTTGGGGCTCATCATAGCTATTCCAGGAAGCATGTGGCCTGTGGGCCACAGGTTGGACATATCCAGAAGAGAAGGCTCATCTAAATGGCTAAGATATTAAATATTACTTCTTTCAATTTAGATTAACACTGGGTGATGGTGGAGCACACCTTTAATCCCAGCACTCAGGAGGCAGAAGCAGGTGGATCTCTGTGAGTTCAAGGCTGGCCTGGTTCAAAGACCAAGTTCTAGGGCAGCCAGGGCAGCATAGAGAAATTCCGTCTCAAAAAAACAAAAAACAAACTAACAAAAATGGACGTGAGTGCGATCTTTCTACAACATTAGCCACCTCACTGATCACCATGCTGGCTAGGTGGTGTCCCCTTCCTCCCTCGCCAAGAGTAGAACCTTCCAACAAGCTCTCGGTTTAGATTCACATAACCCAGAACATCTGTTGACTTTTTATAACTCCCCTTCCTTCTGTTCATCAGAGAACACACACATGTAAACTGCTGAACATTTAACTTGGGGGGTGTTGGTTAGTAAGACGTCCATCTAAACAGAACTACAGGAGATAACACCAGGTGGCTGAGAACCATGGCAATGTTTCAGAGAAGAAAAAAAGAGATACTTGGGATGACAAAGACATGACAAAGCGTGTAGTCTGACGGTCGTCATTTCACTAAGTATCCTTTCCCTCCTGATAAAGCCCTCCGCACATCCGAGCTCTTCAAGACTGAACTCCGAGCTGAGGAAGGCTCTTGAGTGAGTCTAATTCCTTTCTACCACCTGCCATCTGGAATACTGGCTTGAAGGCAGTGAGCAGGGTGGACCTTACCACTAGTAACTGTTCCAATGGTTTTAAAGCAACGTATACGAAAGTATTTAACTTACTTACCTGGAAACAGCAGCTATTATATTTTTCATGCCACACTAACTGGAAGGAAGCTAACACTTACTACAGAGCTTGCTATGGTACTAGGCATTGGGTTGGGACTTTTCACTAATGTACAGGAAGGCAGTCATTCGTTTTGAAATTAAAGCAAACACAACAAAATTCTGGTCCTAAAATAACTTGGTGTCTTGTGTAGAGTGGTATGCTTTCTTTGATCAGATCATGAAAAATTTGTGAGGTTTTCTGCCTGTCTTTCTGTCTTTACTACTAAAAAGCTCATATTTAAATGTAAAGGTCAGTCTTCAGCATCTGCTTCTCTCACGTTCTGGCTCGTTCACCATCCTATCTCCTTTATAGGTTGCTATGATTTGTTACATTTGGAGTAGATTGTCATGTGTCTGACTTTATTGCACACTGACTCAAACCTTTTTAAGAAAATATTACACATATCACATTAAAGCAAGTTATACGGGACCTGGTGGCATATTCTCATAATAAAAGGGCTAGAAGTTCAAGACCAGCCAGGGCCACACAGTGACTTTAGGCCAACCTGGGCTGCACAGTGAGTTCCTGTCTCAGAAACAGACAACAAAATAAGTTCACAAATATGTTCCAAGATTTCATTCAGTTTGACCTCACAATTATTTCAACATTAACCCGACATTTTCCCTACATTACCTCATGTTTCTCAATTACCACTTCATCAAAAATGTTGATGTGTATATTATCTTTTATTTTCGATAAACTAGAGAAGCTGTAATCATGTCCTGGTGAGCTGAAAACAAGAAAAGGACACTTGAATATTGTAGCTTTTTTTTTTCCAAAATCCACTTATATTTTTAAGCACGTCATTAATAAAGTATAATAAATTACATATGATCTTTTCCTTTGTAAAGTTTAAACTTAGAAAAAGCTGTACATCTTGAAGCCTGGCTTCTACTGTACATTAGAACTAATACTGTGTGTACTGTAATTTACCTTATATTCTTCTTAAGATGAAAATAAAAATAGATAACAACATGGGTTCAGCTGGAGATTATGTTAAACAAAATGAGCCAGGCAGAGAAAGACAATGCTTGGCACAAGAGAAGATGCATCAAAACGACCGAGACTCCAGACATCTTTGGACTTACAGTTCCCAGGCCAGCCGGTGACCACTACATTACATCAGAGTGTGTAACTCTCTTCTTTACTCTTTAGTTCTGTGCAACAACTAATACAAAACATGGACATTGTTGGGGTCTTAATTTGCAGAAAAGTAGCCTCACTGAACAAAATTTAGGAATTACTACCAGGAGGTCAGGTCAACTGAGATGTGCTGGCAGCAGATAAAAAGGAAATGCTTGCCTGGGTCGGTGATGGCTCAGCCCAGCCTGTAGCCTTCCTGCTCTTGGACTCACTCCACTTCTTTCCCTACCATTAAGAGCCCTTTGTGCCCCTGAGTTTCCTAAGATAGAGCTTTGGGAATGGCAGCTCCCTGATCCCAGGATGCCCACAACCCTGAGGTTCCAACTTTTGGCTGCTAAGTGGCAAGCAGCCCAGCCCTTGCCTGGCAATATTTTCACTTTTTACCACACAATTGCTACTGCTACTGATGTTGTTAAAGTTGTTTTTTTTTAAGCAAGTACTACTTCAAGGAATCTCCAATAACCTATACTTTTCTGACAACGGTGCTGGCAGCAACCACCAAAAAACACTCGTTATGTTCCTTGACAATTTTAAATTGAATGTTTTTTATATTTTCAAGAAATAAAACAAGCCAATTCTCCTACTTTGTTCCTCTGGGATTTCATTACATGGTTGGAATGCCCAGGCCAAGACAGGGGAGGCTATGTGTATTTATAGCACTCTGCTAGCACAAGAAAGGACAAGAATCACTTCAAGACACTTCTCAGTTTGTCCATTTGGTATACCTTAACTTACCAAGTCCTCTGCATTATCTCATGTTATATAGTCTATTCAAACTTCCTCAAATTCTGCCACAATTCATCCTCCACACTAGACCTCACTAATTAGTCTTTATTTACTGTAACCATTTTTTACATTTGCATGTAGGCTTTTTCCCCCTCCTTTTCTAGTGCTAGGAATTGAACCCAGAGCCTCATGCATGCTAGAGAAATATCACACCACTCTACAGTCCTGCATATAGTTTTTAATCACTGGAATGTCACAGGGAACAAGGAGTTAGAACAGAATCTTCTATTACAGACAACAAAAAGTAATAGTTGGATCCTTAGGTGACTTTCTGGTTCCCACTGCAGTTTTGGCTTATCTAACTGTTAGAAGCACAAATTATCAGTATTCAATATTAGTAGATTATTCTATTGAGTTTACTTAAAAATTTATATTTCTTACTGATCCTTTTATGTTTTCTTTATCAAATTAATGTAGTGTATCTATCTGGACATACTGGCAAATGACTATAATCCAAGCACCCAGAATGCTCAGGCAGAAGGAACAAGTGTTCTAGGCCAGCCTCATCTGTATAGTAAAGTCTAGGCCAGTTTGGGGACATGGCAAGACCTTATCTTAACAAACAAACCACCCCAAAGAATAAACTCCAAACTATAATATTTAAATTAATAATCTAAGTATTTCCAAACACACATGATCATCTACCTTACTTTACAAACTTTTCCAGCAAATATATTTTCTTTTCATTTTTTTTCTCCCTACTCATCCTGTTCCTTCTCCCTCCCTTCCTCTCCCTCTCTCCCTTTCTCTCAAACATCCTGGTCAGTGTCTGGTAGTTTTCATTTTGAGAGAGGAATCTTGGATAAAAAAAGCCCATACAGTCTGTGCCATGTTACGATAGAGAACATGTGGATAGTTACGTCAGTTCTTCTGTGTTTCCTTAGCATTTGTCGGGAGTGGCTATATGTTAATATGTGAACCAGGTAAAACATAAGAATGAAAACATTATATGCATGGGCAGCCCATCTGTTGAACTTGTCCATACTGGGTTTCATGGTCCAAGTTGAGGAGGACAACTGACCAGGTCTCTGCCTCAAGAGGGCACCAGACCTCATTACAGATGGTTGTGAGCCACCATGTGGTTGCTGGGAATTGAACTCAGGACCTTTGGAAGAGCAGGCAGTGCTCTTAACCGCTGAGCCATCTCTCCAGCCCACAGATATAACATAAGTAATGTCAAATCGCATACAATGATTATGATGCCATATGGACTATGAAATAATGTAAAATATTCACATAAAATGATCTTATATATAGGAATAAAAGTTTAATTTTCCCATTCCTCGAAATAAAATTATATTATTTGAAAAATGTTTAGGTTTTTAGCAGCTATGGATACTTGATCATGAAGTAGACAGTAAATGTGTACCCAGCTGTAAAGCACAGTGACATCGGGGAAAATGATATGGAGTGGCGTGCTTCTAAACACAGTTACGGGGTTAGTCACGCCCATATTTATCTTTCTTTTCTTCTTTGAAGCCAGTGGAAACTTGGAGACATGTTTCTTCTGGAAGATGAAATCCAATTTATTAACTTTCATTAAAATGTCTTTTACATAAAGAAATTTTGTTAGAAATTTGGTTTTGCTCTTTCTTGACAAAATGTAAATAATCTAAAATATTAATATAAGTAGATACAAGTTTTAAGAAAATAAAGCAAAGGAAATACACTGCTGATTAAGCACATATATGTTGTACAATCTTGATCGATGTGGAATCACTGGGTCCGACAGTAAACCTACAAACTTAGAAACTAAGGAGGTAGGTCCATATATCTATGTTTAAGAATCTGTCTAGAGGACTGTGATGTTTGAGAGCCACTAACTTAAAACAATGTGCTTTAGACGACAAGTGCAGGAATGTACAGATCAGCACTGTTTGTGCAGGGGAGTAAGACAAGAAAGGGTTAAGTAATCAGGGTGTTTTCACTCAATAGTGGACTATACAGAAGTTCAGATAAGGGATGAACGTGTCTTAGTCTATTTAATGTTGCAACCACAGAACACCTGAGACAAGGTAACCTGTAAAGAACAGACATTTATTTCTCACAGTTCTGGAAGCTGGGAATACAGAGGTACGCAGTATCTGGTGTGGGTCTCCTTGCTGGCTCTTCACATAGCTCAAGAGAGAAACCCACTCTTGCAAGCCCACCCCCTTTCTCTCACAGTACCAATATATTGATAAAGGCTGGTGAGTACTAGGACAATGAGATACTGTGTGTGCTATAGTGATAGTCTTGGAACTGAGACACTTCTATGCTAGAGGGAGACTGTTTAAGACTCCTGAAGTAAACAACTCACAAATCTCAGGAAGTCCCTGAAACATACTAGATTCACAAGTCCCACCTCTGAGGTTATATAAGCAGTTAGGATTGCTGAGGAGTGCAGACTCTGACCCAGCACCCCAAGACTTTAGTTTTCCTGATGTCACATCCAGGCTGGGGTGGCTTTTCTGGTGATGCAGCTACCTTGAGTCATTCACACTTCTATAAGTAAGCCCTCACCTATACTCATGTCAGTAGCTACAATATACTCATTCTTTTTTTTTTTTTTTTGGTTTTTCAAGACAGGGTTTCTCTGTGGCTTTGGAGCCTGTCCTGGAACTAGCTCTGTAGACCAGGCTGGTCTCGAACTCACAGAGATCCACCTGCCTCTGCCTCCCGAGTGCTGGGATTAAAGGCGTGCGCCACCATCGCCCGGCGACTCATTCTTTTCCAAATTGGATTTTGTAGAATTATATCTTTGGCCCTCCACTGATTCCCTATCTGGGGTGAACAGACATTTGTTTGTACCTCTCTACAAGGAGTCTCACATTAATACCCCCTTCCCAAGAAAAAAGGTGGATGTTACTTACCTTTACATGCACACTCACCCAAGCATACATGAACATGCTCCCTCACTGCAGAATTAATCTGACTAGAGACTGCAGTAAAATGGACTCCAACTTACATAAAATCTACTTTGATTTCTTCATTCCAGCATGGATGAGATCCGCTTGCAGTATTGGTTTGATATACAGTGTGTTGAAAAGAAACTTCTATGAAAGGGTGCACAGTACCCTGAAACGCAGAGTAAACACTGACTGGATTTTTTAAATATCTTACATGACAGAGGAAAACAAAAAGTTACATCACCAGGCATCTTGTTTCCTTAGTTTCTATAGTTCTTCTAATAGCCATTGTTTAGTCATCGGCTTAGCGAACATCTATTGCTCTTATTCTAAGTCAGGCACTCTTCAAAGATCCAAAGACAAATAGAGTTTTTCCTTAAAGGTTTTAAAGTTTTTCATGGAAAACTAAATAGACAAGTTAATAAGTACCATGAAATGGAAGCAACAAAGCAAGAGAACCAGTTTGCACCTGGGGGTTTCAGGAAAGCATAAGGGTGTGTTTTTGAGGCGAGGCCAAGATGAACATCACAGAGGAAATCCTGTTTGAGCTCAGGCATTGAAACACTGCTGTGCTTAGCTGGTTAAGAGCTTGGAGATGGGTGGAGGCCATTTCCAGCAGAGGGAACAACTACAGGAAGCCAAGACAACATAGCTGTGCAGTAGACAGACATGAAAACAGATGGCAGAAAAAGAGCTAGACTATCAAAGATTCTGTGTGTGAGCTTATACCTTGTTCTGTGGGGCCTGAGAGCAGAAAGTGAGATGATGTGAATTATATTAATCAACAATACCTTTCTTTTGTTAAAGGAAAATAACTGAAATCTGAAGATAGATATGAAGAAACCAGTCAGAAGCCAGGTGCAACTGAGAGCAGTCAGCCAATATTGTACATAAGATGTTAGGTACCTCATTTAAGAAGTCATTCGAGACTATAGATTTGATTGCTTCTTGATGTCTATGGCGAGACATGGATGACCTCAAGTAAGTAGACGTACACCAAGTTCTTCAGGAAAAACAACATCGAGACATAGTTTTAACAGTAGGTTGGTAAGCATGAGGATTACCCTGGGTCTT
Organism: Microtus oregoni; assembly: GCF_018167655.1. Classification (NCBI taxonomy): domain Eukaryota; kingdom Metazoa; phylum Chordata; class Mammalia; order Rodentia; family Cricetidae; genus Microtus; species Microtus oregoni. Next base: position 20,305,409 of record NW_024543071.1, read on the forward strand.
ACTGAGGTATCTATCTATCTATCTATCTATCTATCTATCTATCTATCCATTTATTATCATATCACATTGGTGAACATCACTAGTCTGGAATGTGGTTCCTGACCACTGAAGTACAAGATGGATCTAGTGCTAACATGCTCACTGGTTTTCAGCACCAAGAGGAAAATGTGATATTTGGGGAATACAGTCTTCCTACCTTTTTTTTTGGTGTTAGAATAGTTTCTTCTGTAGAATGATGGCTATAGAAAGAGACAGCAATTTTATGTCCTTTCTTCACAAACAGCCATTGAGATGCGCATTGGTTGTAAAAACAGTTAGTTGTGTCAAGAAATAAGGTTGTAGTTTGTAAAACAAAGTCAAAATCTTTAAAAGGCTTTACCTATAAATGAATAGCCAGTAAGAAAAGTGTCTGTTTTTCACAGATAGAATCCATGGATTGTACTAAGCTTATCAAAGCAAGCAGAGCACATATGTGGTAAACATGGAAGAGGAAATGCCTGATGTTCCTGGGGCATTTGGGTAGTAATATTCATATTTATCAATAATCTTTGCCCCTAAATATTCAGGATATGTTTTATGAAATAGGTACTAATATTCACAGGACCTTAATTTGATTAGCCTTTGGTAGGTAAAGTCTATTTTGATCCAAGAAATACAAATAAAACATAATTGGTGCATACAGGAAAGATAGGTGATGCCCCACTTTGGTAGAGTTACCTACGGGTCCTAGGCAGAACAGGCTGTAGTTGCAGGGACGGTGGCCACAATGAGCCTTTCCACACTGGAAGACCTCCTGAAACACAATGCGTGTCCCACCTGCTTTTTTAACTGCTCTGCTTCCGACAGGGAGGGTATACCACCATGACAGTGAATGAAGTGGTTGGCCACAGAAAACCTCAGAAACTCACAGTAGGAAACAGGACCAAGAAGAATTCACTTGGTGACACGGAGGATGCTCATGTGACAAGTACCCCCAAAGAACACACTAAGGCTACTTTGGGAATCCTATACCTCTGCAACATTTTTGCTTGGTTTGGGCAGTTTGTTTTGGAACAGGACTTTGAGCACGCTATGCGAACACTCTATCTCTGAGCTACTCCAGAAACTTTTCAAGCGTGACATCGTGAATAGGTTTGACTAGCCAAATGAGGGATTAAAAGCTTACCTAAGTATGTGTGTGGGTGGACATTCAACTCATAACATTCCATGTGCTGGGCAGGAGCTCTGTCTCTGAGCCACATCTCCAGGCATTATGCATTGAAACATTAATGAAACACAAAGTTTCACAGATGAAGCAGTGAGGATGTTTAGCACCATTAAGAGAGACCTTCTGCAACTTCATACATTGGAGCCCATCACCTTACCTATGAGTTATTTTTTTTCTGGTAGGAATGTTGTAGGCCCTCAGGATCCTGATCAAAATCTTTATATCCCCATCAGAGACAGTCTGTGCTGTGACTTTTCTTCTTTCTTTCCTCTGAGGCTTTAACTTCCTTTGTGGTTCAATGAACTTACAAATTGCATCTGTCAACTGGCTAAAGAGTAAAAACTGATCATCTTCATATACACAAAATAACAGTTTTAAATATGCTAGTGTTTATGATAATTGCTAATAAGGCCATTATTCTGAACCATATTGTGTCCGTTACAGAAGAGCTTTGAAAAGAGGCAGTGCTAGAACCCCTTAGACTGGGAGGGCATATAGTTGCACCAGCTCTTTGGTTACACACTCCAAAGAGAAGCCAAAAGCAGCAAGATAAAGCTATAGAACATTAACCTTTCACCACAATTATTATTTTTCTTAAAGCAAGCACTTTCTCAAAAAATGACAGAATATCCCAGTATTCTCCACTGCTCTGAATCAGTTATTTGCTCATGATAACAACTTAAATCCATAGTCACAGCAGTTTCTGCTCCAGGTCTGAAAATACAAGGCAGTGGATTTCAGTATCACACAGCAGTCAGAACCTTACAGGGGATGCTCAGAATTTGCATGTAGTCTCTAGAGGGGATCAGACCCACTCCTGACTCTCCCCTTGGGCTTCATAATGGGCTCTGGAGAATGGAGATAACCCAGCAAAGGCTCTGGGTTACCCCTGTGCAGCTTAGTGCCCTGGCACCACTGAGATGTTGCAGGATATTTAATTGCACTGTGAAACCCCAAGAAGGTGCTAATACAAAATCAACCTTAGATAAGGGGCTAGTTGACAGAAATTAGCCATAGAGAGTATGGAAGAACCAAGAAGATGGCCAGAGAGACACACAGGAAGAAGAAGGGAAGTGCTTGGAGTTTTGCCTTATCTTTAGTATGGGATAACTGGAAAGAAACTCTCTTGCTTGATCAAAAAGGAGGGCCACCTGGTTGTTTCTTGCCCCTGAGCTAGCAGGTTTTCACCCCAACATCTGACACCTGAGTCTTTATTGGTCAACATAACAATAGGGACTTAATTACTAACTACATTTGGTGGTGCCAGCAGGTAATCCTTTGCCATCAGGAAATGCCCTGAGGGCCTCCCAGAGGCCCCCATATCAAATTTGGTTCAATTGTTCCATCTGAACAGGGGTCAGTATTGGAGAGATTCATCCACAGAGCATTGAAATAACTTCATGTCTGTTGTTAAAAAGCCACACTGCTCTGGATGACAGAACAGCTTCATTAGATAAAACAAAAAATTCAGGAGCAACTATAAAACAAGTATTTTGGCAAACTTCTATAAATGATCAAAGACCAAAACTAAAAATATGAATAAATGGCATTATAACTGAAGGCTTGATAAACACAGGTGCTTTGTAACTATAATTTCACCAAAATTTTGGTGTCCAGATTGGCCTCTTCAGGAGGTAAATAGAGAGTGGAACTTTATCTCGGGTAAAACAAGTACAGAGTGGGTTGAGTGTTTAAAACCAAAAAGAAAGAAATGAAAATTAAAGCCATATGTGGCTAACATAGCAATTAATTTATGGGAACATGATTTGTTACAGCACTGGGAAACACAGATTAACATTCCCCCAACCTCAGAAACAAACCATAAAATAATGATTCTGAAAGAAATATTAAAAGGTATTATCAAGAATAGTCACCAACCATTCGGGTTGTACATATAAACAGGGCACAACAGCTGTTGGTCTTTCAAAGGTACCAACAGACCCACCTTTAAAATGGCTAACTGACAAACCTATGTGGGTGGAACAATGACTTTTGCCATCAGAAAAATTACACTCACTAGAAAAGCTGGTCCAGGAGCATCTAAATGCTCAACATATCAAAGAATCGGCCTGTTCTTGGAATTCTCCTATATCTGCCATTAAAAAAAAATCTGGAAAATGGAGAATGGTAATGGATCTGAGAGCTATAAATAAGGTGATCCAACCAATGGTCTCTTTACAGCCTGGAATTCCCTTGCCTTCCTTATTACATAAGGAATGGTCTATTAGAGTGATTGATTTAAAAGACTGCTTTTTTTGTACACCTATACAAGAACAGGATAGAGAAAAATTTTCCCACTTATAATAATTCTCAACTTGTTAGAAAATACCAATGGAAGATCTTGCCACAAGTAATGTCAAACAGCCCTACATTGTGTCAATATTTTGTACAATAGCTGTTAAAATAATTCACAAACAGGTTCCTCAATCTATAATTTACCATTGCATATATGGTTATCTTACTGGCTGACTCAGACACAGATACCCTAGAAAAAAAGTTCGCTAAAATAAAGAGATTTTTGCCTTGTTGGGGATTACAAATTGTTCCTGAAAATACACAAAGAGGAGAGTCTATTAATTACCCAGGATATAATATAGGTTTACAGAAAGTTTAACCACAGAAAGTACAAATCAGGAGAGATCAATTATGAACTCTTCATTTTCAAAATTTGCTGGGAGATATAAACTGGCTATGGCTCACAATTGGATTAACAACTCAAGATAAGTAATTTATTTCAAAACTTACATGGTGATAAGGACTTAAATAGTCCAAGAAAATTATCAGCTGAGGCTGAGATAGAATAGGCTCTGGTAGAAAAGAAATTACAGGATGCACATATGTCAAAGACCAGCCTTGATGAAATTTATGCATTCATCATGAGGATTAGAATTTTAAAGCAAAAGAAACAGAGATATGAGAGAAATAAGAGGCTGAAACACAGAATAGCATCAGGAGGGACATTCAGTGAATTTTTCCTTTTTGTTTAGTCAATACCTGATAATTGTCCTTATTGCATATAGTTTTATTGTGTTAGAGTTAAAACTTTTCCTTTTTCTTTAAATTGAAAGGGGGAAATGTTGTAGGATATTTGATCCTACTGTGATACTCTGAGACCGTGGAAATAAAGTTAACCGAATCAGGGGGCAGAGACAGCAACTAGCTGACTGGAATGAGCCATAAGGAAGACAGAATATGGGCAGAGAGGATGCACAAGAAGGAGTAGGGAGGGACTTAGAGATTTTGTGGTCTCTGATCTGGGAAGTGCAGAGAGAGAAGGTCAACTGGTGGCCCCTCTGCTGCTCTTTGGATCTGTTAGGTTTTCACCCCTGTATTTGACTTCCAAGTCTTTATTGGTAATAGAACAACTTAGACAAACACATCACTGCAGTTCTGACATGTGACATAATATTTTTAAAATACAGAGAACCCAGAAGGTTATGATGACAGTAGCTTAAGGGTTTACTGGTACATTTTATAATTCTAAAGTACCTTGTAGATACAATTTCTTCATAGTCAGCCACAATATCTGATAAGTTAAATTTGCTGACTTTGATGATTCTTTTCATTATCAACCTTCTCACCTAAAGAAAAATCCATAAGTTAAAAAGAAAGGGAGTGTTTCTGGTTTAAGGCTATGTATTTTCTAGAATATCAAATTCAGGAGGTCAGGACTCATAGCAGATATTCAGTAATGGCCACTGAATAAACACATTGAGGAAATGCACTAGCTTCTTAGATGCTATCATTTCAGCAAAACATTATCTAGTGATCCTTGAGCCAGCTGGGACTGCACACCTTACTCCAGCCTTGGCTACCCATGATGCCAATTCAACAGCAAAAAATCTAGTGTACACAACTTATTCCCATGGCACTGGTATAAAGCTCAACAGCACACAGCAAACACTGACAGACACTCCAGTGAGACCACGGGTTGAGAATCTATAACCTAATAGGTCTCCAGGGTAAACATTTTCCACTATTTGTGATTCTAGTATTATTATGTGAACCTGCCAACCTTGCAGGTCTAGACTAACCTCAGATCACAGTCTTTACACAAGTTTACACAGCTTTCTGAGTGCTCCTTCCTAGGATTTGTTCATGCCTATCAGGCATGCTCAGCAATTACTCCCTTAGCCCTCAGTAGAGCCAGCTCACCTCCTTCTTGGATGTCCCACAAGGTGTAAAATGATATGAGTTCTCTACTTACCCATATGGCAAACTCATTATTAGAGCATATCCTAAGCCTTGCTTTTATAGAGCAGTGTTAATTAGAATGAGGTAAGAGGAAGACACTGTAACTTTCTTGCTTCGACAGAAGCTAGGTCTGTGTTCTCACAGTGAGTCTCTGTGGAGACTATCTACCGTGCACCCAGCAGATGGGCGCTCACCCAAGTAAACCAGCTACATTGACAATACCATGCTCTCATTACCTTTCTCAGGAAATTGACAGAATTAATCCTTTGGGCGGTGATAGAGTTCACATCTGAGATGGGCATATCCTTCTGTGCCTGACTTTCATATTCCTAAAGAGAGAATGAGGTTAGTTTTGCTTGAATGTAATATGGGGATCAAATCTGATGTGTTCCAACAAAAATACTGTAATTTGTTTCTGTCCATGAACAGGGACGGTGGCAAACATTCCTCAGAAGGAACTTCCTCTTTTGATTCTCTTACTGAGAACTGGCCCAAACCAGTTTATAACTATATCCTGTTTTCTTCTGGCGTGAAGTCGATCAATCTTTTACTTGTATTAATGTATTTAGTATAAGCACCTGCACGTGGAGGGCAGTTCGCAGGAGTGGGCTCTCTCAGGGATCGAACTCAGACTGTCAAGCTTGGCAGCAGATGCCTTTATCCTCTGAGTTGACAGGCCCACCGATCTTTTTTTTTTTTTTAATTTTCGAGACAGGGTTTCTCTGTAGCTTTTTGGTTCCTGTCCTGGAACTAGCTCTTGTAGACCAGGCTGGCCTCGAACTCACAAAGATCCGCCTGCCTCTGCCTCCCAAGTGCTGGGATTAAAGGCGTGCGCCACCACCGCCCGGCCCCACCGATCTTCTAAATTGTAGTGATGACCAAGAGAAGTTGTCATTTTGAAAATGAGGAGATGAGGAAAATTCATTGCTTTGCCTCTCTTCTTTCCCTCTGAGCCACGCCTAAGGAACACCCACCACATGCCTGACTGGGCGGGGACATGCTCCCACTACAGCTTAAGTTTTAAATATGATGAGAGGAGCCCTGCATAATGTTGCCTGTGTAGCTTCCAGCTGACCGAGAGGACATCAGAATCTGGCCTTTTTCCTCAAGCTGGCTGTCCTCACCCTGCAGCGGCAATTCCACTGGACAGGAGTTTCCCGGCAGTGGGAAACAGTTGTCTTTGAACTCGCTCTCTGAAAAGCTCCGGTGTGGGGTTATTACAGTGGCTACTTTCCCAGCCGTCCTCTCTTACAGTCCCCTACTCTGAGACTGGTAGGAGCTGGTAAAGTGTTTAAAAGTGGGTCCTTTTACTCCCCCAACTGCTGACTGATGGCAGCCACCAGGAACTCCTGGTCGGTGCGGCCTGGACAGCACAGGTGTAATGGTCCATCCCTGGCTGAACTCAGTGGGCTGCAGCATACAACTCAACGAGACCAGCACTTCTCTTGTCTCTTTTTTGGATTCTAGATCTGAATTGAGATATGTCCTACAACTAATATCTGTATTCACTGTGGTAGTATTCCTTTCCTGACTCCTCCCTGGAACCGCAATAAATTGGTGATATATTTTATGAAAACAAAAATACATCAGTCCCATTAATCTGGATGACAGTGAAAGAATTTGGGCTGTGAAATAGATTGGATAATATTACATTGGAAAGTCAAGCTAAGGCCATGATGGGACTTAGGTGATCTGTACGTTTTTAATATCTAAAGAGAAGGGAAGGGTCTGAGTGTTGATTATTAATTACCAAAATGAATAGAGCTGAAGACAGGTTTAAAGCAGCAGGCTACTGACTCTCATACAATGAGCTGTGTCTGAATGGGCCAGTACCTGGAAGACTATGTCTGGAATCTCCTTGTCGTAGAGAGGCATCTGCTGCAGAAGGAAGAGATCTAGCTGGCCGGCGTTTCTCAGCTGCAGCAGCTGGAAGCGTTTGCTCCTTTTTATTTCTTCCTCAGACACAAAGTTAAATTCATCTTGCAACTGCTCGAGACGGAAATATTTTGGGATTTCCTGCCCTTTATGTCTCAAATACTGTAAAACACAAACACGCAAAAGTCTTTACTTAGGAAATTATTTTTAATTCAAGAATTATTTCAGAATCTATTTTTGCTCTATTAGCAGTGAGGTCTGTTGCAGTCTGATTAGGCGGAGCAATTGGACCTGGGGAGGCATGCGACCTGAGGAAATACAGACTCTGGCTGGCATGCTTTCTAACGTGACAGATCAGGATGCACACAGAAAGAGAAAATGCCGATGTTGTATATGAACAAAAGGCAGAAAGGGGCATGTGGATGAACTAGGAACCAGAGCTGGAGGGTGGATATGATAGCCACTGTCAGTGTGACATGGACGAAGGGAGGTCAAAATAAAGCATGATGGGAACCAGAACAGTTCAACTGCCTGTAGGGATGAGCACAAGTGACCAGATAAGGATGTCTGCGTGCAAGAGAACATTTTTAAGTCCTCTTGATATATCACTTTTAGTATCTAATAATAATAATAATAATAGCATCTGGTGTGTAACAGATGCTAGCCTAAAGGTCAGCCTGCCAACCACCAGGTCTAAAGCAATCATACCAGCTGATGCACTCCAGGACTCAGACTGAAAATCATATGTGCCCCCAATTCTACCTCCACATGCACCCTAAGCGTCTAGAAAAATATACAGCAAATAATGAAAGAGGAAATAAAATATGTTTATAGTATTGACAGTTTCTAAAACTTACCATAATAAGCTCTGTTATATCCGAATACTCTGGATTATTTGGATCGATCCTGATGTCATCTGCCCAGTCAGAAAGCTTTTGTGAGTTCACGGGCCACGGGAGTCCAGGAACACCTCTGGCATTAACGTTCCTCAGCACACTAATGTGGAGAAGATATTCTGTGACTCTACCTACAACATACAGGTTACACATTGCACAGGCTAAAGCCCACCCATGGTGGAAACCTAGAGGCGAACCTACCCACATCCTGTATTTAAGGACAGAAGAGAACCTATCTTTATGAGACATGGACTGGTACTCCTCACTTTCTAGCCTCACTACAGTTTTCTGGTAAATGGTAAGTGACAATAATCTTGCTAAGGACAGAACTCTACAGGTATTTCATCTGTGCTGTCTCCAGTTTGCAGAGGAGCTGGAATGCAGTAGATACTTATGTGGCTAGTACTCTTTGGTTGTATCCTATAAATTCTAAACATAATAATGGGCTAAATATTTCATATGATGCATAATACTAAACTTTAATCCAAATAATTGTTTGTGTAAAATCAAGAAAGCACACAATGGAACAAAATGAACCTAAAGGGCTGGCAGCATGGTTCAGTGGGTCAAGGTGCCTACTACCAACCCTGATAACCTTAGTTCTATCCCTGGAGCCCACACAGTAGAAGGAGAGGACTCTTCTAAGTTGTCCTCTGACCTCCGTGGGCACTGCAGCATGCGTGTGTAAGTAAATGTGAAAATAAAGTAAATACACAAAACAACTGTAAAAAATTTAAAACATTGTCTTTAGGTTGTATTGTCATCGTTGAACTATAACGAAAAATAATGTGACAAAGTAGGCAGTTTAGGCCAGAAGAGTCAAACACTGCGACAGCTAGATTCATTATATATCCCTATTAACTATGGACCAAGAGCAGAAAGAAGGCAACCTTAGAGTATGTAGCTGGAGTTCTCAAGTAACTCGATGTTTTCATAGATATGTTTTTACATCTCTGATGGCTGTTATCAAGCTGTGGCTGACCCACCCCAGGACATGATGACCACAAATGAAGTCACAGCCATGACAGCTGGAGTTCGGGTCAGTCTTTCAGTCTTCCTTTTATTTCCTGTTTCTGAACTTGAATTCTCTTTCTATCTTTGTTACAAAAGATATCTAAGACCTGACATCCTTGATATCTTGCAACACGTTTTCCTTCCTCTTGGGACAGTGTTAGCTCACATGCCCCAGAACACAAGGGTTGAGGCAAAACTTGCATGTTCACAAGTAGGCTGGATAGAGAAACTTACACAAGATACCTTCTAAGGAAATAATGTCCTTGGATTTCCCAGAGTCCCATGACACCTGCCTCATAAACTATCACGAACCTCAGAATCATGTTGCAGTGAGTTCCCTGGATACCCCACTGGCATTCAACTATGGGTTGAGCCAAAATCCCCATCAGCAGTGAACCATTTCTACCAACAAACACCAAGTCGGCTGCACTGCCTCTTGACTCAAGGCTGGTTGGAGAGCTGATGACCGCACTGTGTGGATTAAGATGGAGTACTGCAAGAACATTCTAGAAGTCTAGGACTTTCCTTCCACCACGCGATCCGGAATGACTGGGAAAATGTAAACCCTCAGTAATGAACTCTTTTTGAGTGTCTGAGCCTTTGCAAGTTGAGGACTATGGATGGGAATCCCTCTCTAGCTGTGCATGTGACTGTAAACCTAAGCAGGCAAGAAACACGTCCTCCTACACAGAAAACAGTGCCACAGTGTGAAGAGTCAACCAAGTTAGCAGCCTACTGCTAACTTTGCTGAAAAGCTTCCGTACCCCCAATGAGCCTCTCTGCTGACGCAATAATCCAAATCAGACCAAATCAAACCAAGTTTTTTTTTTTTTTTAAAGCCAAGGTTTAATGGATACAAATGCTCCTGGATGGCTTTCCAGGCCACCCTCACCCTCAGAGGAGATGGGAAAGGAAGACCAGAAAATCATGTGTTTGTTTCCTGGGGGGCATTTTAAATACCCTATAAGAGTGGTCTTGAGCATCTCTGGGGAGGGTTCATTCGTTGGCGGACTTCCTCAGGGGCAGAGTCTGGACTGAGGCAGCTCCAGGGGAGGGGGCTTGGGATGGAGCTTCCATCAGAACATTCCAGACTCTTTGGGTATATGGATACGAGGTGCTGGAGGGAAGCCTTCACCCAAACATTTACACGCACATTTGCTGGGATGTAGAACAATGTTTCAAACATGAAAAGTTTGTTACCTGCTGTATGCAGATCGCAATGACTGCGATACGGGTGTCAAAGGGATTCCATTTTCATCTAAAGCCCATGAGAGGGAATAGCTAAGTTTTCCCGAGGTTAAGAGACAAAGTTCTTCATTCTCACTTCCCTCGAGATTAAAAGGCACATCTGTTTACAAAAGACATTTAGAACACATCACTGGTTTAGAAATCCTCAAGTTGAGGGATGGGGAAGATGATTCGGTGTGCAAAATGCCTCTTGTGGGAGCATAAAGATGAGTTTGGATCCCTAGAACCTATAAGAAAGCTTTCTGTGACCCCAGAGCTGAGAAGGCAGAGACAGGTGGATCCTTGGAGCTCAACTGTTTAGTCAGCTGCTAGCCTCGCCAGAGTGATGGCCATCTGTTTCATGGAGAAACTCAATAAAAAAAAACAAACAAACAAACAAAAAACAGGGTGGAAAGCAATGGTGGAAGTCACCCGTGGCAGCCTCTGGCCTCCATCTTGTATCCTTCGTCTCCCCTCTAAGGTACTACAAGGAGGATTGTCTCAGACTGCAAATGAGAGGAAAATGTTGAGCCAAACACAGAGGTGAGCATCTCTCCATATCTTATGTCTGGGATTCTGTAACCATTTTTCCTGGGACTTCTTCCAGTAAGAAAGGATCATTGGCCAAAAAAAAAAAAATCAGACAGGGTGGGGGGATTGGGAGCCGGGTGGTTCAGTGGTTAAGAGCACTTGCCGCTCAATCATGAGGACCAGAGTTAGGATCCCAGAACACACACTGACCATCTCACAAATGCCAGTGATTCTAGCTCAAGGGACACAGCACCTCCTTCTATGAGTGAGTATGAGGGCACGTGTAGGGGAGACCCAGCCAATCACCTTGCTTGCAGGGGGCTGGGTCCCCTGAGAATATTTTTTACTTATAAAGATTGCGGGTGTACTCCCCGCCTGCCTTTCTGTTTTCCTGTTCTCCGCTGGAACTTTTGGTTCTGTAAGTCTATTTCCCAATTAAAGCTGTATATATTATTACAATTTTTGTCTGTTAAGCCACTACAGGCACATGCACACAGACACACAGACACACACACCTTACACATACACACACCATACACACACACAGCCAGACTTCCCTTTCTTTAGGTCCCTGTATATTCTTTTTTTTTTTTAAGATTTTATTTATGTATACAGTGTTCTGCAGAAGAAGGCACCAGATTTCATTCTAGTCAGTTGTGAGCCACCATGTGGTTGCTGGAACTGAACTCAGAACCTCTGGAAGAGCAACCAGTGCTCTTAACCACTGAACCAACTCTCCAGCCCACGTCCCTGCGTCTTCTATCCCCCACCTCATTTACCACCACCATGTTCAACTATTGCCACGCTCCCTTATGTTTGGTGCCCTTAGTCTTCCCTCCAGGGCTTCTGTAGGAGAAAACAATGTTCTGGGTTCTCTATGGACCCAAGAAAACTGTGCTCTTCAGCCTGTCCTTCCCAGTTTTGTTTGTTTTGGGCTCACATTTTCTTTGGCTTCCTTCTTGCTCATTTGTTCATACCTTTTCTTTTCACCTGATGGGCACAAATAGATGCAAAACCCCTAAAAGATGAAAGAAAGGAATGGGGTGGGGGGAGGCTTTGGTCTGTGTTCTCCGAGATGTGATAACTAATCTACTTGCATGAGAAGAGTGAGGTAATCCAATAACAAGGGGGTAGAAACGATCTCCTTTCCTTCATCCCTTTTCTGAGTCCCTCTTTTCCTCCTTTTTCCCTTACCTTCTCACTGATTCAAGGATAGCAGACACATCCTGTAGCATTGTTACAGTCATTAAAAGAGAGGAAATCAGAAGCAAAGTTCCTGGACTAGGGAGGCCTGTGGCACACCTACGCAGTCCCAGACTGGGAAAACAGGAGTAGACAGATTCTTGGAGCTCACTGGCCAGCCTGACTATGTTCATTCAGCAAGAGACTCTGTCTCAAAATAAGGTAAACAATGACTGACAAAAAGATATCTACCTACACACACAAGCACAAACACACACACCACACAAATACATAACACACACACCTACACAGACACACACCACATAAATAAATACACACCACATAATTACACACATACACACACTTATACCCCCACATCCAACACAAATGCACACATACCCCACACAAAAACACACCCATACAGACAATACCACACGCTTACACCTGCACAGACACACAAACCCCGCACAAACACATGTACACATCCCAGAGCTCACACTCCAGAACCCACACTGCTCCTGCTCTGTAGGACGAGGAAAAACATAGGCATTCTTGGCAATGTTTAAGTTTCCCAAAGACCTGATTCAAGACAAACTCTTAAACAATCTAGTTTGACACCTGGATAATTTTTTTGATAACCAAATATTTGTAATGTAAGTGAGATTTTTTTTTTTTAAAGACTCGCTTTGGATCCCAGGCTGACCTAGACCTCATTATCCTCCTGGGTCTTCTGAGAGCTGGGATCAGGTACTACCATAGCTAGTGTTGTGTAAATTTCCTCCAGACTGAAGCATTCTACTTTGCAGGGAAACAACTCAAAATAGCTTCAGGAAGTCCCCGAAACTGACCAGATTCACTAGTAGCCCCCCCCCCCACTCCCACCCCTGGCAAAAAAATGAGCAATCAAAGTTGAGAAGCCCTCTGAGAGGAAGGGAAGTGTATAGGTGGTGTGTGAGTAGATGTGCACGCTGCATCTCCCCCGGAAAAGCTGTGTCGCAGAACACCCAGCTAAGATTCTTTACTCATGAGTGTGATCCAGGCTCATTTAGGACTTGGTGCCCATGAAGAAAGCCGAGGAGAGGAGATGGTCAACACTCACTGCTCCCTACGCCTCCATCCAGCGGTGCGACCAGTTTATCGGAGCTAAATTCTGTATATTCCAGGGTAGTCTTGTCTTTCAGCTCCGTCTTGTTAGGTAAAGGCAGATAGAGTTTAACCAGTAAACTTGCCCTTTTGCTTATTTCATAAACCTAAATATAAAATAGAGAATTTAGAAATCAACAAAATAAACAGGAGCAACAGAAAAACTCTCAATAACACATCAGTATCATTTTTGAAAAATACTATATAAAAATAGCACTGTTCTATGACATTTTCCTCACACAGTCAAGGTATGAACAGGAAGCTGGCAGGTCACATGGCGACGGGCTCACAAAGCAGCAAGAACAGGAGGTGGGGACAAGCTAGAAAACCTCAGTTTTGTTTTCACATTGACTCACTTCCACCAGCAAGGTTCTGCCCCACAAAGGTCCAACAGCCTTCCCAGACAGTGCCATCAGCTGAGGACTAAGTAGTCAAACACATGCACCCATGAGATCAGGGGCCTGCCGTGTGTTCATCTGCCCGCTTTCCTAAAGGGATCCAAGATAACAACAACAAGGAAGGACGAAAGAAAATAGGAGGAATAACAGGCATGGCAAGAGACTGAAGCCACCGGGCCTGGGCTGGGAAAACGTGCAGCGATTGTTTAACCAGGTCGCTGCACGTGCAGGGCTGAGAGGAGCACTACTGAAACAGAAAGATCTGAGGATCAAAAACAGACAATTCTGTGCTTAAGACATGAAAGACCACAGCAGAGGGAGATTATGAATTTATTACTAGCTATAGACATAAGGCATTCCGTAATATAAAAGAAATAACCTACTATATATACCAGGCATTAACAAGAAAAATGACACATTTGTCATAAAATAAGACACAAACATAAATGAAAATGGCATACCTCCAAGCAAATTGTTTCGGGCCAGTATAACAGTTGAATGTTAAAAATCTGTTGAAACATGACTTTAAAATCAAGCTGTAGGGGAGACACAGAAGTGCAAGAAACCTGCTTATCATTGTAAAATATTTTGATAAAATATTTGAGCTTCTGAATTTTGGCTCTCCTTTTTTGCTCATATCTAAAAAAAAAATCAAACAAGTCATTAGATGACCCACAAAATCTGAAACAATGTAAGATGCTATTTTTTTTCCCCTCAAAATTACCTTAGGAAGTTAAAAAAAAAGAATGACTATTTCAAATGTTAAATACTATCTTTAAGTCAAATGGCACCTGCCTGTGTGTGATAGAAATGTTCTCTTTATAGTCAATCGTTTTTGAAGAAAGATAGATGTATATTCAAAAATAGAAAGGAAGTAAAAGCAAGGTTTGGCTGTTAATTCTGCCAAGCCATATCTCAAAGAAACTATTAACACCCACCAGATGTCTTACAAGAGAGGGAAGGGGAGGCTATGGTGAGGGGTGGAGGAGTTGCATAAACAACAGAAACACACACACACACACACACACACACACACACACACACACACACAAAACTGTAAATCCCTTAGGCTCCAGGCTGTGTGCCCCTTTCCTGCAGGGGCAAACACCATAATAGGAGGGAAATGGGTCACTTTCTCTATGGAAACACTTGTTGGTCATAAAATCACCTAACCCATGAGGTTAGGCCCAGTGAGGAGTAAGGCTTGATTTTAGAACTGTTCTTTGGAGCTAAGCCCTAGACCTAGGCCTGAAACCGCCTGCTCCCCATTGCCATAATCAATTTATGGGCCAGGGTCTCTTCCCATTGTTTGTCTACTCTTGGTACCCCTCTCAGGAGGTCAGGGGACAAATGATGCTTATTGTGTCTCCCTTTCTCTTCCATCTTCCCAGTTACCCCTGAGACAGCCACCCTGTGTGGTGTTCTCAACAACATACACACAGATTGTGCACTAGGAACGTAAGTATAAAACCACTTGGTACAACTCAAAAGTCATATCGTGTGACCTGAAAAACAATGCCTAAGCTCGCCGCCAAAAGAGGTAGGCCTCAGGAGCAAACCCCTTGCAAGCAACCCCACAGCTCAGATACAGCCTAGCCCAGTACAGGCCTTGATATGCTGAGAACGAACCCTAGGGTGGCGATGCTAAGCTGGTGAACCAGTCCCCAGAGGAGAGCCCTGATAGCCCGATAACCGCACAATGGCCTGATACAAGAATTGGACCTCTGGGAATGGTTTCTAGGATCACACTGCTGTGCTTCCAAGACATGGCTTCTCTAGCTTCCATGTTGATACCCCTCAGCAAGGAGTCTTTGAGACTCTGTGTGGCTCTGGCTTCAGCAGCCACTGACCTTCCGGCACCACTGGGTTCACGCAGGCTACTGGCCAGCATCCTTGACAATTTCCTGGACCTCCATCAGTGCCATCCACAGCTGAAGGGCTTCACAACAGATGTGGGCTGAGCCCCCAAAGGTCAGAAGTGATCTCACCAGAGATTTCCCCAGGGAAAACCGACAGCAGCATTTCTGCCCAAATGACTGTTCCCTGCTCAGTGAGACAGCTGCTTTAACTTTTTCTATTAGCCTGACAGTATAAGGAATGCTTGTTTGAATACACTGAGCATATTTGAAAGTCAAGTCTTGTGTGGACATCCTAATTGCTGTGGGCCTTATAGATCACAGACCTTGCTCTCTATGTTATGAAAATTTATCAACTCAAGATTACATTATCTTCAGGAAGCCATGCCTGCTTTCTTCCATTGTGAACCATCTTTAATCCTCCCCAATTCTCTTTGCTCTCATTTCTGGCCTTGGCTCAGCATTTACTTCTTTCTAAAGAATCGATTCTGTTCCATTGTGAACGGCAGCCACCCATACCATCTCACGGCCATGGCTGTATTTCCTTTTGCCTTAACCACGCCAACCCTTTTTTAGGTTCTCTGATATGTAGGTCTTCTTTCCTTTCTCCTCTTTCCTCTTTCAGGTCTCAGGCTCCTCATATGTCTAGAAATGAGCTCGAGCTGAACTACAGAAGGATTTCTGGCAGTTAGACAGAAGCCAGCATTTCTCAGGAACTTATAAAATGGGTTTTTCCATGCCCCCAAAGAGTCCTTCCTCCCAGCTAACCTCCATATAATATAATATAATATAATATAATATAATATAATATAATATAATATAATATAATTAATATAATTTAATACAACACAATACAATCAGCTTCTTATAATCCACATGGTTTGTCCACCCCTGCTCTCTGGTGTGCTCCTCCCCTCTCATGGATAGCCCTGGCCAGGTCCCGGTCTACTCCCCTTTCTCTCTGCTCTGGACTCTTTCATATGTCTTTGGATATTTTCTCTCCCTTATTTACAATAAAACCTTCCCCTAAATGAAGCGGTCATGTTGACCATTCCTTTACTGATTTCTTTTCATGGTTTGTTTCCCTTCCTTCTGCTTTTTTGCTGTACCTCTCTGCTCAGAAAGAGGTTGTGGTGCTAATTGTGCTCTCTGTCTGCTAGTCTTTGTGTTTTCTTTTCAATCCATTTGCTTATAAATGTGCATATTTACTGAAATATTGTCCATGTTCCAGCTCTGGGCTAAATGATACATTCACAATGCTCAACAATGAACTCATCTGCCTCCTCTGGGAGAGAGAAGTAGAAAACTAGATACAGTTCGGTGCCCTAAGCTGCAATATCCTGTTTATGGGAGATGGAATCTGTAAGCTTAGTGGATGGGAGAAATAGTCTATTTATTTACACATAACGTCTTAGGCAAGGACAAGGAAGAAATCTGGGAAAGAATGAAATTTGTACTGTCAAAGAAAGGAACTGTCCAAGGGGCCCTCTTGCTATGAAGCAGTTTTCATAAGTGCTCTATAATAAGGCAGGTGACAATATAATAACAGTGACTTTATATCCCCACTCCTACCTGAATAAAAATTACTACCATGACAAAGTATAAAACTTACTAATATATCGTGCTTGCTAGTAAAAACAGTACAGGCTTCCCTCAGGAATGTATTTGATATGTGGCCTAGAGCAACTTAACCTTCCATTAGAATAAACTCTAAAGAAGATGAGGATAGCATCACACTCCATAGAGCAATGGGGACAACGGAACATAAAAATGCATAAATGCAAATGTAGCAGTGTCAAACAAATGGTACTCAAGAAATCCGACATTGTTATTCGAAACAACAGGCAACTGATGAGAACGAAACAGTTTGCTGAGGTGCTTACAATGAACACTTGGATACGTTGGTTAGCTCTGCTGAGAAAGAAAGCCACGGCACCAGCGTAATTGGCTTCATTCTATCCATTTCCATTCCTTCCAGCTCTGAAGCTGGATGGGGGAATCTCTAGAAACCAAAAGAGGAGGAGAGATAATTTAGCATGGGAGCTGTTTACACTTGGATTTGTCTGCTATGTTGCAAGTTCCAAGAAGCATGTACCAAGCCATGGAAGACTCCAGCAGGTTAAGATGGCCGGTGTCATCACGCACGTTACATACCTCCCGTGTGTCTTCATTCTGAAGTGGCATTTCTTCACTTTCTTCCCCAGACACTCCTGACATTTCTGCTTGGTTCTGCCCATTCCATGTGTTCGTTTTTATCCTAATAAACAATAAATAAAATTCTTTAGAACAGAAGTAATGTAGGTATTTGGGAGTTGTTAGAGAAAATTTTGAAAAAAAAAAAAAACCTTCCTAAGCTTTTCTGCAGTTTTCACGGGTTTCTTCTTCGTGGGTAAATCTGCCACCAGCATTTGCAGGCTTTTCGAAGGCCACCTCTCCTCAGGTGAGAAAAGTAGCCAGAAGAAGGGGGATAATGGAACTGAAGGTCATGCATCTAAAATCCCATTTTTCTCTCTTGTGGTTTAAGGCATGCAAACAAGACCTGGTGTAGAGGTAGAACAAGGTCACCAGAGGGATAGCGCGGGCCTGCTCCACCTGTTCTCTGGGGCTGATGCACTAACAGTAAGAAGGTCACAGTGCTAGGACTGTTTCTGCTACTGTTGGCATTGGCTAGCTCTCAGCACTTACTGAGCACGTGTGCCCTAAGTGCTTGATACACATTGACTTAAGTCTCACAGCTGCGTGCAGTGGGCCCTACTACAATTCAACAATTCACTCATCTGGAACACTTTTTCTTCATTGGGGGGTTTTGTGCTTTTCAGTTCCAAGTTTCAGTTTTTATTTTGATGTTTTCAGAAGAGAGTCGTTTGGGACAATGCATGCTTTGTTCAGAGTGTAAAAGGGCACAGCTACTCTGCAAAGCGGTTGGGAGGGTCCTCAGAGTGCCAACCAGATTACCATGTGATCCAGCAATTCCTCAGCGAGGCGCAGTCACCGAGAAATGAAACCTCTCCAGGCATGCGAGGACTGATTACAAACAGGAAGGTGGTTTCTCTTCCAGGTGATATAATTGCTCTACCACTCCGGAATATATTTAAAAGTCGACAAACTGTCAAGCATATCCTAGTAGAGCTGTTTAAGAGATGATATCCTTTGCCTTTCTGAAACGGAACACAGGGAGGCTATTGTGCGTAATACCTGTACAGGCTTGAGACCAGAGCATGTGTGCTGAAAACCCAGCCTCACCCACAGCCCTGCAGAACGCAGACAAATGACTGCTCGCATCTGAAAGTCAGGCTGATGCGAAGGCCGACTGCAGTCGGTGCTTTATGTGAAGTGCACAGCCAAACATTTGCAGAAAGACCAAGGATAGCCATTATTGCCTTTCTCTGATTCACAGCCGTCAATATGCAATCAGCTGACTTACTGTACTTTAACGTAATCGCCCAAATGTTATGGCATATTAAATCACTTAGGGAGATTCAGTTTTAAGACTCTTGGACTCAGACCATGCGCCACACCAATTAAACAGGAACAGTGGTTGTTACAAGTCCCAGGTGAGTCCAATGGATAGTTATTTGGAGAACAAGTGGTATTAGTAAGTTCTGAGGCTTTTATGTCTAGAATCCCTTTGGGATCGTTACTGAGGTAGAGGCATCTCGGGTTTGTGGACTCCTTTTTATTCTGAACCATTTGGAAATGCCAAGATTTTGGTTAGTCTAGTAAGGGTGGGGTCTCCCCTTGTGTGACCTCCGTTCATCTTCTCACGCCTTCAAATCTTAAGCACTTCTTAGTGATCTGAATCCCCTCTAGGTAGTGGTGGTCAACAGAGAACATAAATGGAGCCAATATCTACGTGAACCTGAGCTCTGTGTATTCATCAGTGGTGTGGTTTGGAGTCAGGAACTGGTAGCAACCGGCTCAGACAGTTTCTCTACCTTTTAAAAAGTGTGTGTGTGTGTGTGTGTGTGTGTGTGTGTGTATGAAATATACATTTATTTCCATCTATTTATTTATTTAGGTAGGGGTGGGTGGCTCATGCATGTCAACACCATGGCACGCATGTAGAAGCCAGAGGACAACTTGGAGGACTCACTTCTCCTCCTACCGTGTGGATCCTGCAGACTGAACTCTGGTTGTCACACTTGGCAGCACATGCTGTCACCCACTGAGCCATCTCGCCAGCCCAGGTCTCTCGAAGCTTAAGGAAGTGGTGCTCACACTTGACAAGGTGAGTTTCCAGCCTGAATGAGATGAGCAGCTTTATCTTCAGCTTCCTGCTAGTTCCCATCAGCCATTGCCACCTTATAAAACATGCATTAGCTGAGACTCCCTTTTCCTCCATGTCAGAGATCCAATCCGTCTCTCAGAAGCATGAAGTGTGGTTAGACATTCTTTCCTGCTGTATATACAGTGCCCCCCCCATGCACACCCCTGCACCTCTGACTGTGGTAAAGTGCCCCCTGGTGCTCCTCTGTCTTCTGTTTGGGTCTCTCCTCCTCTTTGAAGCCACTTAAAGCCATTTCTCAAGTATCTGTTCCTGAACCTCTCCTAATCTCACTGTCTCCCCTTTCCTTAAGGAGTATCATGGACACTGGTGCCATCAGCTGTTAATATAAGCTACCACCTTCCACGTGCGTCTAGCTGTTCACTCTGCTGCCTCACTGAGGGTATTATTAGGGAATGTCAGATTCTGTGCTTCAAGCCAAACATGAGAAGGAGGCAGCATATCGGTGCCAAGCATTCTTGTCACAAGTCCTCTTCTCTGGAGAGATGGCTACAACCTTGTTGAGTTAGGATCGACCAGGACCAGGCTGGTTGGTAGAACAGGAACGGTGAAGTTGTCCAGGACAGAGAGGTCTCAGGAGCATTAAACACGCTGCTTTCCTGGTTCATCTGAAGGGTACTTTAGGATCACTGGGGCTAAGTCCTGCTAGGATCAACCAAGTCACTGACACTCCGGGATTTAGTGCAGGCGTTTCTAAGGGGGAAAAAAAAGCACCATGGCAAATCCCAGCCCAAATCTGTCTAATGCTAGGAAAAGTCAACAGTGAGGACTGCAGTTCAAAGCAGTGGGAATAAGACTTGGGGACACATTCTATGTGCTCAAGGTCTCGATTCTGAATAGCCTCGTGGTGTCTGTGGCTGTCCTCTGGAGCTCATGGCGCATGGGTGTGTTGAGTGGTTTAAAAGATTAGAAGCAAGTTCAAGTTCATATTGAATTGGGAGTTTAAGATGAAATCCCATGCCGGGTTTGGGTTCAGGTACTGTCAGAAATACTTTTGTTAAAAGCTACGGCACAGTAGAGGAATGACAGAAAACATGCCTCCCCCACTTGCCTGAAACGACACTCAGCCTTAGCAGTTTTGAAAAAGATAGATGCAGGACAAAGACTTGTCAGGAGGGAACTTACATGATTGAGAATTCCCATATTATAGTAGATACACTTTTATGACTCAATCTAACTTTTTCAAATGTGTTTCACTAATTTTTATGTATGGAGTATGATTGCCGGATCCATGGTCAACTTTGTGAGAAAGTGCCACGCTGCCTCTGTGCCCATCGGCGATGCGTGGAGACTTTTGCTGCTGGGCATCCTTGGTGGCGTTTGCTTGACTTCCTGTTTTTAGCCATTTGGACAGGTTTGCTAACACTGTGTCACTGTGGCTTTAACTTGCACGTCTCTCTGGCATGCTGCTACTCGTGTGCTCGTGTGTTCGTTTCTCGTCCACTTACCTCCCGGTGTGCATTGGTCCAAACCCTTCGCCCACTTTCCAACCAAGCTGCCTTCCAGATGGTTCGTAAGATTTGTTGAGATCTTCAAGACACAGGACTTTACACATAAAATCACTGTGCTCCTTCGACGTCTTTTCTCAGTGAGTGTGAATTCTCCATGTCCGCAGGCAACTTCCTTGAGGACTAATGAGCACAGAGTGGCCACTTACCTATGGAACTGCAGCTTCACTGGGGTGCTTGTAAATCCTTGCTTTTGCCGGAGTGATTTCATCTGTTTCCAAGTCTGCAAAACACTGTGCAGTAGGGCGTGGTCCTTTTCCCTTTCTGCGTCGTACAGTCGCTTTGTGTCTCTGTGGAAAGAATTGCAGACCGAGAGTGGGCTGCTAGGCTAGAGCTGCGGGTCGCTTGGAGCATCGTAGAAGCACATACTGGACTGAACCTATCTGCTCCCCCTACTTGACGCACATCTGGAACCTCTATCTTAGGATGCTTTTCTTTTGTCCACTGAAAACGCAGTGGAAATGGACTCTGCAAAGGTTTTTTTTTTTTTAAATCATTATTCAAAAGTGCTCTGCTAAAAAGTGAGCTTTCTGGAAAAGGGAAAACCTCCTAACTGAGGAGTCAGAGACATCCCAAAGAAATGGGCAGAAGATGCCGTAAGAAAGGAACCATAAAGAAAGGGGCTGGGAGCCCTGACATTTTGGTGATGTTTCTTGCTATGTGACATTGAGATCATTTGTAGTTGGTACTCTGCTATTTATGACCAAAAGTGTAAACCAGTCAGTGCTTTTATTTGCACTAATACAAACTTAAAATACATAAGTTTTAGGTTCTATTTGGGCAGCCCTGCAGCCACTAATTTAGGAAGAGTTCAGACATGCTCAGGTTTCAGGCTCTCAAGAGATTTCGATGAGAAGTAATGATGAGGATGATCCTGAATATCGGTCACTCTAGGAAGGGGCTGGGGAAAGACTGTGGTTATTTAAAATACGTGGGGGTAGAGAAATACCATTCAATATTCAACCTGTATCTCTTTCTTGATGGGCAGAGCCTGCTCTCCAAAGTCCTTTTATTAAGACATTAAAAACCATTGCCATGACCATGGACCCCTAATTAACTTTAAAGACCCCACCTCCAAATACTGTTATTAACAAACCATTTGGAAACTCCACTGATGATACTGCTGAGTGACTAGATCACGAGGATTCTAACTAACTAAACTAAAATCTGGTTGTACCACTAGTTGGTGGTGGGGCCTCGCTGGAGGAAGCAGGTCACTTGAGCATGACTTTAATGGATGCATCTTGCACCTAGACCTTCTCCTTTCCCTTCCTCTCTTTCTGCTTCCTGTCTGCATGCTATCAGCTCAGTATCCTCCTCTCCTGCCATGGCTTCAAGCCTCCTCAGGCCTGTCACATCCTTTTGGAGCTCCTATGATGAGTGTCAGTCTAGGTAACGGCTCTCAGGCCACCTAGGGTGATTTTCTGTTTCACAGACTTCTCTGTCTGCTCAATCCTGCTTTTAAACCCAGTCAATTACTCTACTTTCTAGCTGCAGACTTTCTCCTCAGGAATTCTGCAAAGATTTTCATCAAGAAATCTTTCATTGGTAGATACTAAACCTACCAGTGTTTTCTCAGGGTAGTTCTATGAAATATTTCTACACAAACACAAGCCTTAAGGAAAGACTGGCGACATCTCTGCAATCTCCTAAAGAGTAGGAAGTTCTTCTTTTTGAATTTTATATATCCCAGAGCCAAGCACAGCTTATCATCCAATCTACTTAATAAATGTTTGATGCATGCAGGACTCACTCAAAACCTACCTTATCTGCCAGTAATAATCTTGAAATGTTTCCCCGGTAAACCGGTTTATTTCTGTGTTTTTGCTAGCACGTTTGGTAGTCTCTGTCAGTGCTTTGAGCTGCAATCAAGAAAAGAGGTTTTTTGCTATATTTCATATACATGTGACTGCTGCTCTAACTCATCTGTAGAAACCTAAATCCAGATGTGTGCAATGGAAGCACACAAAAAAGTGTAAATTTTATCCTACCTTACATAATTTAATAATTGTTTAGTAATAAAAACAAGGTAAGACTAGACCAATACATGAGTAGAAGAGATGGACCTTATGCACATAACAGTACATAAATATATTCATCAGACTACAGTAAAGACAGCTCTTCAAGTCAATACAAAAATGATGCTGGTAGCCCCCAGGCTCAACTTTGGAGACAAAGCATCAAGTTGGAGCTCAATTTTATCCAAGACACATGTAGGATAAAAGGCTAGAGTTATATACACATATCATAGTAATACATGGAAGAGTATTTAGAATTTGGCCTGTCAGATTCCAGACACTATCAGCTGCAATCAAATGATCATTTTTCTTGGTTAACAGAATAAGAATTGATTTGGAAGACTACAATGTGGAAATATGTGACGAACTATTAGCGAGCAAATAGCTTATTTTATGTATAGAGCCATGAGCATAGACAGTAAAGATAAAGCCACTCTGTAAATATATTCGTAGATAGTACTCTATGGAGATAAAAATTATTGTTGCTATGGTTTTAAGGATGAGATAATTTCCCAGGTTTTCTAGCCACAGCCTGTGAGAGGGCTCCCGCAACACCTCGGCACCAACCAGGAACCTGGCACCAGGCGGTTGGGCACTACTATGATCTCTTTGTGATGAGGAAGCATGGTCCTGCCCAAGATCATGACATACTAAGCAGGACAACAAGTCCCATACACAGGCCTGGTGCAGACCGCCTCAGGCTTCTAGGAGAAAACATGAGCCCACTCAGAAGCTTACAGTGCCAGGCAGACGGACACTACCATGGCGAGCAAATGTATGGTGTGGTATGGAAGAGAGAGAGAAACAGAATGGGTCATGTCCCGTGGACAGGGGCATATCTGAAGAGCTGAAATAGGTGAGGAGCAGGTTGAGGTGGGTAGCTTGATTGCCACCCAGAGCCGTGGTGATGTCTGGACCCGAACTGTTGCCAGGGCCCGCGTCTGGGTTCATGGCTCTGATGCAGCCTCAGTTTCTGTTGCTGTCCATGGCTCCTGATACCATCAAAGGCTGAGAGGATAGGGTTGTACAGAGTTTAGTCCAGCCCCTCACTGGCTGTAACACTAGGGAGAGCTGGGTCTGCCCCTCACTGGCTCAGCAGAGCACTCAGGAGAGACCTACACCTCACCTGGGCAGCCAGCACAATAGAGCTGACCCTGAGGGCATGTAAGCAGAAAAACTGGCCCCTCTCCTTGGTTATTGTTGCAAGGGACAATGCAGGAGAGGTCACCCTGGTGGGGAGGATGAGGGAGAGCTGGTGGGCTGACCAACCCTGCAACTACCCAGGCCCAGAACTAGGGTTATGAGTTGGCCCACTCCAACATCCACCTCATCCATGATCTACAGGTGCGCGTGAAGGGGCCAGTCCTGCAGATCCAAAGCTGCAGGATCTCCACAATGCAGGATATCTAAGAGGAGTACCAGTGATGGCCCAGCACTGATAGTGTAGCAGAAACCAGAGGCTTCGAACCAGACCAATGAGTCTGCAACGAACACTTACTCGTAAAGACATATGGATAAAAGGGCTCATTGTGTGACTCACTGTGTCACACTGCAACATCCATGACAAGATTTTTTCTTTTTTTCCTTTCTTTTCTTTTTTTCCCTTAAATTTTATTTTATTGGGGGGGCATTGCAAGGGCAGAGGGCAGATATGAAAGGACAGGAAATGAATGGGATCAAGGTACACAATGTAAAAGACACAAAGAATAGATAAAAATTTAAAAAGAGATAAAAATTTGTTAGGCACATCATATAGAGCAGAAATCTGTAAATAAAATTACTCTCAAGGGCCCATATCAACTTCAGAATCAGCTCCTCTGTGTGTGAACCACACTACACTAAAACCTAGAATTTTTGGTATTCATAGGGACTATTCTCATGTTACTACTCTATTTCCTCCTCCTATTAAATTCTATCACACAATCAATAACATTTAATTCAAGCAGATGAACCAAGTTCTGTTATTTCTGCACTATCATCATCATTATTATTATTATTATTATTATTAGTGAAGGTTTCACTATTTATCCCAGGCTGGTCTCAAACTGAAAGCAATCTTCCTCAGCCTCCCTGAGCTGGAATTACAGGTGTCTACTACCGTAGTAGGCTACGCCTGTAACTAACCACCAAACAGTCATTGAAGTGCAGTTCATATACAAGTGCAGTTCTGAGATACCTGGTGGCTCTGTCAACATTGCACAGTTAGTGAAATACTGTAGTATTTAATTTCAAGCAAACTCAGTTGACTGAGACCTACAATTTTTTTTTTCTCTGAGAGAACATTAGTTAACAAAATGCTTGGGTGCCAGGAACCCAAAGAAAACTTAAATGAGAGGCAGCACAATAATCAATGGATACATCTCTAATGTTTCTCTAGAATGTATGACTCTCTTCATGATGTCCATTAGATGACTACTTCAATTAGTCATCCTCAGAAGAAGACTGTTCAATTTCACAGGAGGTTCAAGACTGTTACAAATGCTAAATTGCAAGACGTTAAAGTGGTGCCTCTTAAAGCCATTTGTGGTGGTTTGAAAGAAAATGGTCCCTAAGGGGAGGGCACTAATAGGAGGTGTGGCCTTGTTGGAGTAGGTGTGGTCTTGTTGGAGGAAGTATGTCACTGTGAGGGTGGGCTTTGAGGTTTCATATATGCTCAAGCCATGCACTGTAATACAGACCACTTCCTGTTGCCTGTGAGTCAAGATGTAAGAACTTTCAGCTCCTTGTCTAGCATCATGTCTGCCTGCATGCTGCCTTGCTTCCCTCCATGACAATAATGAACTAAAACTCTGAATGCTAAGTGAACCACCACAATTCAATGTTTTCCTTTTTAAGAAAACATTTCCATAGTCATGGTGTCTCTTCAGAGCAACAGAAACCCTAACTAAGACACCATTATAATTTCAAATGTTCTTGCATCATAGAGCCAAGAGTAGCACGAACTAGTGGATGCTTTATCTGCGGAAAACATCCTATGGGGCAGGTTTGAGGCCATCTCCTCAATAAGTCAAACCTTCCCATTTGTTCTTGGATCACTGTTCTAGTGGGTTGAATCTTTAGGCATTAAATAAAGAGAGAAGGTTCTCTGTTAATTGTTCTATTCCAAGAGCATCCTCTTCCAGTTTTAAAAGTTGGGCCCTAGAAAGTCACTGGGAGCCCCCTCACCTTCTCATAGAGCAGCTGAGATAAGCTCTGCTTCTGCCTGTCCTGGAAAGACTCACAGAGCTGGAGCAGCCTGGCACATAGGACTTGTTCTTGATTGAAGAGCGGGTGATGGCTGAACTGCAAGCCCACGATGTTAAGATCTAATTGGTACATTTCCCTTTGACCATCCATTCTGTTCCTAAAGCAGCATCCCAGGTCAAATTTCACTGCCTTTTAAAGAAAAATATGTCCAAGTTTATTTGATTCTGTTGCCTTCGAAACCACAAGTAACTTTTTCTTATAAAATAACATGCCAGGCATATTTAAATTCCAGAGCTTCAGAATTATAAAGCCAACAAGTGGTTCATCTTTGAAATTTATTTGCACTCTTAATTTAATAAAATAGTTTTATATTACATTTTTCTTTTTTATTACAATACCTTATTTTAGCGCAGAATCTTAATCATCTTGCTATAAATTATTGTCATCTACATCATTACTGTTTACGTGGATGTTGGACTTTCAATTTACAAGACCCAAAATAATTTTTATAGGAACACCATGGCAAATTGTGCTACAACTTTTGCATTAAGAGTTTTTTCTTGTGAGTCAGAGTTAAATGGAATTATCTATTAAAATTATTTATGAGTGAGTATACTAGTAATTGTCTGAAGAGTCCCTTGAAGGAAGCCAGGCTCTCTAAGTGGTCTAAGGACACCATCCCTCTCTCTACAAAAGATGCCTCCATTTGGACACTAGATTTCACTTCTGATGTGGGATTCCCCTCTGTATGCTATGAATATGTTTTATTACCATTGATTAATAAAAAAGCTATTTTGGCTCATGGCAGGGCAAAATATAGGTAGGCAAGAAAACTAAACGAATGCAGGGAGAAAGAAGGCAGAGTCAGGAAGACATTATGTAGCTACTAAAGGAGAAAGATTCCAGAACCTTACTGGCAGGCTATAGCCTCATGGTGATACACAGATTAATAGAAATGGGTTAATTTAAGATATAAGAACTAGGCCGGGCGGTGGTGGCACACACCTTTAATCCCAGCACTAGGGAGGCAGAGGCAGGTGGATCTCTGTGAGTTCGAGACCAGCCTGATCTACAAGAGCTAGTTCCAGTACAGGCTCCAAAACCACAGAGAAACCCTGTCTCGAAAAACCAAAAAAAATAAATAAATAAATAAAAAGGATATAAGAACTAGCTAAAAATAAGTCTGAGCTATATTAGCCAAACAGTGTTGTAATTAATATAGTTTCTGTGCAAATGAGCAATCTCCATTTATACACCTCCATTATAATTGTTTCAGTCTGGAGGTCTTAGATTATATGCAAAATGGTTCATCTTTGACTTAATCTGCTATCTTCAATTTAAGCATGTGTCTAAACTTGTGTGCGGCTGAATTTTAGTGACGTTATTTGAGAGAAATGATGAGTTACTGAGCATCTGATTCCCAGGACTGGATCCACCTCAAAAGGACAGCCCTGAGTCCTCTCTCTGGATCATTATGGTGTGAACCCACCTCAGAAGGACAGCCCTGAGGCCTCTCTCTAGATCATTCTGGTGTGAACCCACCTCAGAAGGACAGCTCTGAGTCCTCTCTCTAGATCATGCTGGTGTGAACCCACATCAGAAGGACAGCCCTGAGGCCTCTCTCTGGGTCAGTCTGGTATAAAAGGCCTACTGCTGGAGTTGAATGGGGATTTTTTCTTCTGAAGTTCACACTGAAACTATTGCTAACAGTTATTTAGGAGTAGCACCAAGTGGGACTTTTAGAAGGTTATCAGCTCTCTTTTCTCACTAGTCACATGATTAGTAGCTGCGTTTGATTAATGGCTCCTTAGTCTGCTTTCTATTGCCATTAATAAAGACCAGGGTCAACAACAACTGGGAGAGGAAAGGGTTTACTTGGCCCACATGCTCTATAGACTTGGCCTGCAAGTGGAGACATTTTCTCAGTTAGGGTTCCTTATCCCAGAATAACTCCAGCTTGTGTCAAGTTAACAAAATCCTAACCAGGACAAATGGAAGAAATAGTTCCCTCAAAAGTGGGTCATCAGCTGTAAAAGTCTATTTTGCCAAGTCTCTCATGTGCCCTGCCTCTTGCCAGGACATGCTGCACTGTCTTGGGACTCTGCCAGTGCTGTAGGAAATCCTTCATCCAGTAGACTTTAAGTTACCCGCCCACTTGAGCATGGCCTCTTTTACTATAAATGATGATATAAAGCGTGCCCATTCTCTCTTCCTGTTGTTGGACTCAGCTGCTGTTTTCCCATTCGAGCAGAGGACTGTGATCTGTGAGTCTACCCCTAAATAAATAACCCTGTATTGTACTCAATTCTGAGCTAGTGTGGGTTTTCTTTTTAGCGCCAGTAGCTGTCAGAGATGACTTACCCACGGTTTTAGCTTCCTACCCTGTAATCTACTCTGACAAAGCATTGAGTTCTAAATACCCAAAAGGTGATGGAGGTGTTGCTTTCTATGTGTTGCTTTCATTGGTTAATTAATAAAGAAACTGCCTTGGCCTTTGATAGGCCAGCCCTTAGGTGGGTGGAGTAGACAGAACAGAATGCTGGGAGAAAGAAGCCGAGTCAGGCAGTCGTCATGATTCTCCCACCCAAGATGGATGCAGGTTAAGATCTTCTTGGTAAGCCACCTTGTGGTGCTACACAGATTACTAAATATGGGTTAAAGCAAGATGTGAGAATTAGCCAATAAGAGGCTAGAACTAATGGGCCAGGCAGCGTCTAAAAGAATACAATTTGTGTGTTGTTATTTTGGGTATAAAGCTAGCCATGCTGGAGCCGGGGCCGCAGCCCACCGCTCTTTCTACAAAAAGGATCCAAAGAAGGTAGATGGATACCTATAGGAATGGATGATCTAAAAAAAATTAAGCAATCTGTTGTAATTTATGGCTTCCATTCCACATTTGTTAGGGAGATAATAAAGACATGGGCTTCTAGCAATAAGGCTGCCCCACATGACTGGCTTCAATTAGTTTCAGCAGTCCTGAATGATGGGCCCTCACAGCTGTGGAAATATTATTTGAGAGAAGAGGCAAAAAATTTAGTACAACAGGGAAAAGCAAAAGGACTTGAGACTTCACAAGACCAAATTCTTGGTGAGGGCACATATGCTGTCCCACAGGCTCAAGCTCTTTACAATGAACAAATCTTGTCCCTATGCCACAAAGCAGCCTTAAATGCTTGGAACAGGATTCAAGAACTAGTAAAAAAAATGAATCATATATCAGGGTTAAACAGGGCCATTTAGTGACATTTTACAATGATTAACTAAGGCTATACAAATAGGAGTAACAGACCCAGAAGCTAGATGAGTACTTACTGAATCTCTGGCTTTTGAAAATGCCAACTTAGAATGGATCCTGCATACAATGAACATTGAGACATTTGACTATAATACTGAACCTTGAGTAGGAGAAGCAATTTCCAAAGGTATGAGGAGACATCAAAATGCCAAATGTTTTGATTGTGGTAGAATAGGACATCTGAGAAGGGATTGTAGACAATGAATTCCTAGAAATAATGTCTCCTCTGGGAATGGCAAAAATAAAAGTTATCAACCTTCTGGATTATGTAGAAGGTGTGGCAAACAAAAGCCCGACATTTGACCAATGAATGCAGATCAACAAAAGACAAACAAGGCAACCCAATACCATCAGGAAACTCCTTGGGGGCCTCTCATAGGCCCCCAAGTCAAAAGTGGTCCTGTCATTCCCAGTCACTATGAGGGTATGTCTCACTAGAAAAATTTAAAAAATCCAGAGCCTTCTATAAAAAACTATCTGTTCTGGATGATGGAACAAACATGGAAAAGGAATCAAAAATCCCAATAGGATATAGGAAACATATATTCTGGCAGACTCCTATAGATGATCAAAGCCCAAAGCTGAGTATGCATATAAATGGCATTGTAATTGTTTGATAGACACAGGTGTGGATGTGAGTATCATTACTCCAGAATCTTGGCATCCAAATTGGCCTCTTCAAGAGGCAGACGGGAAAAAGAAGGGCGGAGTCAGGGAGAAACCATAGAGCTGCTGCCAGGAACAGAATTTCTAAAACTTTGCTGGTTGGCCATGACCTCATGATCATGCACAAATTAATAGAAATGGGTTAAATTAATATGTAAGAGTTAGCTAATAAGAAGCTAGAGCTAATGGGCCAAGCAGTAGTTTAAATAATATGGTTTCTGTGTGATTATTTCGGGGCTGAGCAGTTGGGAAACAAACAAGCGGCCCTCCTCCAACACAATACTTACTGGCTGTGGTCCTCAGAAGCTAAAACAGTAACTAAGCTGATGGAATGTCTAATAACAATCTTAGGACATGAGTTTATACTATAAGCAAAAGCTGAAGGAGGGAGTGACTACAGACTTCAAATAGTTCAGCTGTCACAGGGGTAAGGTGCTTTATGAGTTCTCTGTAGCCAGAAATGGTCAAATAAGTAGAGCATTCAGGAGGCAGATTTTAATTTGACAGTAGGAAACAATTAGAACTATGGGGCACAGGAATGAATTATCTTTTGAGTTACTAAGTTAGAACTTCCACTTCCAAAAAGTCTCCATCTTGGCATACAGGACCAAAGTTCATCCATGCAACCCATAAACCAAGGAATTTCCCTTTCTCTTATTAACCACTGTCTTCATCACTGTTCTACTGTGCGAAGAGACACCATGACTATGGCAAGTCTTATAAAAGAAAGCATTAACTGGGGCTGGCTTACAGTTTCAGAGGTTTAGTCCATTATCATCATGGTGGCATGGACGGTACTGGAGCAGTAGCTGAGAGCCACATCCTGGTCTTAAGGCAGCAGGGAAAAAGAGAGAGGGACAGAGAGACAGAGAGAGACACAGAAGGAGATATAGAGAGAAAGACAGAGAGACAAAACTAAACACACACAAAGAGAGACAGAGAGAGGTAGAAAGAGAGACAGAGAGGGAAAGAGAGTTGGAGAGCAGGAAAGAAATGGAAAGCGAGGAGAAGGAGGAAGAAAGAAAGACTGGGCCTGGCCAGCTTGGACTTTTGAAACCTCAGAGTCCACCCCCAGTGGCATGCTTCCTCCAACAAGGCCATGCTTCCTGGTCATTCTCAAATAGAATCACTCCCTGATGACTAAGCATTCAGATATATGCGCCCATAGAGGTCAGTCCTATGCAAACCACCACAGAGGCTCTTTGCCATTATATAGCAAAACTGAATGCATATAAACATAAAACCAGCATTTCTATTCTGTGGTATTTACCCAGCAGAAAGTACACACACCTGTCTCGTCAGAACACGAGTGCGGACCTTTCTCAGAACTGTTGCTACCATGACAAACAACTGGATACGCCAGACATCCATCAGTAGAAGGACAGATAAATAAAATGTTGTCTTCATACAACTGATTTCCATACAGGAAAAAACAAGCAAACTATTGCATCATACAAATAGCAGTTTTCTATGATTCCATTTATGTAAAAGAGACAAAGCTAACAGGGGAGAGTAATGTGCAGTACCAGGACCTATGGCCGCTGCTCCCCTGGATGCCATTCGATGGGGTTTCTTCTCACAAAGTCAGAATCATACACATTTTGTATTGTGGTTTTCGCTTCACATTGTATTTGAGTATTTCCCATCATTAAACAGACCTCAATAATCTTAAAGATTACTTAATATTTTTATCCAAGGTTAGCTATTCTATGACTAGGCTCAGTATATTTAGGAGGTAAAATAAAACCATAAAACATGTGATAACTGATATTATAAGAGCCGATATCCAAGCACAATTACAGATTACTGCCGCTTACCTTCCTGTGTACAGTCTTCAGTGCTGGATTCAAAGATTCCTTGCTCGTGCTGATCCTAAAGTTCCAAGATTGTCTAATAGGTGAAGGCAATGACATTATCTCTCCACTTTCTTCAAACCAACATTTTCCCTATCAGAAATATGCACAAAATCTAGTCATTGAATAGTTCACTAAAAACAAATGTCACATATTAGCTGCTACTGGTCTAACACATTAGCTGGTACACTTGCCTCCTGGAGGCTGAGAAGGCGGTTTTCCATCTTGTTGCAGATCTTTTTACACATCACTGGCTTTTTTGTAGTGTAGAATCCTTCGTCTTCTAAGATGCGCGGCATCATGCCTTTTGGCAGTTTACGCTGGTTGGCCACTTAATGATAAAACTCAGATAAGCACTTTAAAGTTCACAGTGGGATAACTAATACATATAAGGTCAGTATCTTTCACCGCTCCAACATGCACATAAATCAGCACCCTGTAACATGGCACATGCATGACTTGTGTATTTCGGGGGAGTGTATTACCTGGAGAACTACTTGGCAAAAAAATATTTGCCTCCTGTTTTTGTCTCTGCTCTTGATCATCTTCATATTCCGCTGCTTTTACTTCAAATAAATCCATTAAAGTGACTTCTTCCGCAAAATCCTCGTCTCGGCCCTCAGCAACATTTTGTGAACTATCACCAAATGCAGAGGGTTTGAAGTAACTATCACTGACTGATTTCTGTTGGATATCAAAAAGGAAAGATCAGTCTGCAAGCTTTCCCCCATGACCAGTATGCAGACACATTATGTTTCCCTACTGTGGCCTTCCAGTTCATCTAGCTCAGATCAAGTGCTTGCTGAAACTATAAAATATGTTGTTGATAAAATAAGTTTTGCTGAATATAAAGGAACTCGTTTAAGGTTACTGTTATATATTTTTATTGCTCAGTGTTCAATTCCCCAGTGACTGTTGCTGAAACAGAATAATACCTTAGGCCCCGTTCTGCCCTAGGGAAATGGTTCAGACACAGGACCCATACGGACCTACAGAGATACAAGACCTATGTACAAGTCTTCATCAGACTTCCTCAGTTGTAAGATCTTTGATTGCACAGTGACACCTGAGACTGTGTCAATAAAGTTAACCTTGAATCAGGGGGCAGAGCCAGCAACTGGCTGACTGGAATTAGCCATGGGGAAGCCAGGAATACGGATAGAGAAGATGCACAGGAAGGAGCAGGGAGGAGCCTAAGAGATTTCCTGTGCTTTCTTTGATCTGGGAAGTATGGAGAGAGGATCAGCTGGTCACTCCTCCTCTGCCACTTCTTTGATCTATCAGGTTTTCACCCCCGATACCTGACTCCTGAGTCTTTATTGATCATAGAGCGACAGATGAGCATCCAATGTGTGGCGTGAGATCATGCTGTGGCTTCTGAAGCCAGCACCCCTCCACCGGTGCTCAGGCTGCTTCTCCTGCCATCCCCCACACCCTTCCTTGCTGTGGCTCCCCCCACACAGTCAGGCCCCCAGGCCAGCCACAGACACCTGCTGCAGGGACTACAGACACCTGGACACCCTCTGGTGCTAGTGCTAATCCTCTACAGAGGCACAGAGGACACTCCATTCCCACAGGCTTCTGCAGACACAGATCTAATCTCACTTTAAAAGATGTGCTTCAGGCCGGGCGGTGGTGGCTCACCCCTTTAATCCCAGCACTCGGGAGGCAGAGGCAGGTGGATCTCAGTGAATTTGAGGCCAGCCTGATCTACAAGAGCTAGTTCCAGCACAGGCTCCAAAGCAACACGGAGAAACAAACAAACAAACAAACAAAAAGAAAAACAAAGAAAAAAGATGTGCTTAATAAACAGGAAAGGGCAATAGAGACCCCAGAGATAAATTACACAGTGCTTCCTTCACTTCAGAGGTTTTAAATGCTGATGAGAAAGGAAGAACAGCTGTGCAGAGACACTGGGTAGTAGAAAAAAATGGCTGGATTAAGTCAGCCTGTATATTCTAAAGATGTGTTGACTTAGAATGGAAGCCAGGACATGTGTTACTTTGGGGACTAAGTTTTGCTTTTTTTTTTTTTTCCAGAGGAGAAGAAATGCCATCAAAATTGACAAAGATTAGACTCGAACAGGAAAGACCTCTAATTAAGAGAGGTGTTCATCAAACACCTTGGTCATTCTATCTAAACTAACTTATAAGACAAACAAATACCTTTCATTTGTTCAGGTATAAAAAAAGAAAAAGAAAAAAATTATTACTAAAAGATAATACTTTTTCTGTTGCCAAAAATCTTTTTGCCTTAACAAAGATATAATTTGCCAAAAAGGGAAATTCCCCAGAGTTAGGGTGGAAACAGGGCTTTATTTTTGTCTTCCCAGGAGAATAAAGGAATCCAGCTAAGGAATCTGAAGATCACTGGACAAATGAGACATCAGAAGAAGGAAGATGAGTCATCATGAGAAAATGTCCCAATAAAAAAAGTAAACTGGCCTAGTGGTGTAGCACATTTCCATCAGGGTAGAATTTCATAAGTTTTCCCAAACACTGTTTTTGCTGCTCTGTACAAACATAAAAGGCAAATGGTTTCTTTGTGGTCCCAATTCAATTAAAAATTAACGCTGGCTTTGGAGTTGGAACATGGCTCTCTCCTTCTCTAAAACCAAGAGTGCTTATTAAAGAAAAATCTAAAATCTCTGTCTCACGTCTGAAGAGCTACCTGGTATTAGACAGGAGAAAAACCAAAATTAAGAGACTATCCTATTGCCACTAATCTCATAATCTTTGGTTTTTATTTGATTCTTTAAAACTTTTCTTAAGGTATAAATATTACCTCAAAAAATTAATTCTAGAAATAAGCTCAATCTAACTTCCTTTACATGTGTCCGGGCTTGAGTCTGAAGCAGGTAACTAGGAATTAAGCTTGTGTACCCCAGATGTATTTAACAGATTATGGTGCTCTAACCTCTTGGAAAGAGGTCAGCTGGTTATCCCTCCCCGACTACTTCTTTGGTCTATCATGTTTTCACCCCCAAAATCTGACTTCCAAGTCTTTATTGGTAATAGAACAACTTAGGAAAAACAACACTCTTCCCTTTTGGTTTTCTCCACTCCCAAGACACATTACTTAAAAAGATGTGGCATAGATAGACTATTTTCTATAACGTATTCAAGAGAAAACAATAGAGGAAAGGAAGAAATTCATGGCAAAGTGGTTACTGTGAAATTATAAAATAGGATTATTTATAAAAGTTGTTTAAAATCTGAGCATAGGAAGAAATAGATATATTATTTTGATAAACATCTTTCTATCATGGTCATAAGTACGGGTCTACTCACAAAAAATTAATAATTCACTTGTTTCAGGTGACTATGTAATGTAAAATCTTTACATATTGAAGAAAATACCATCCAATTAAAAAACTTTCAATTCTGAAAATGTACATTTAGGGTAAGTAATAAAATAGAACCACAGAATCATTTTTTATTTTTGTTTGCTTGTTTTTTGAGATAGAGATTCAGGATGTTGCTCTGGTAGTCCAGAACTCACTGTGTAGTTCACACTGGCCTAAAATAAAACATGATATCTCTGCTTTGGTCCTTCCAACAGCTGCTGAGCTGCATATGCATCCAAAGTGTGGTCTAGCACCCCTGGCTCACGGAAGTCTTGTGACTACAGACCCTTACCTGGTCTTTGATCAACCCTAACAAATTTTTGAAAGTATGTTGGAGTTGGGGACTCAGCAACTTCTCTTTTCATTAACGATGAACTGGGTTTCTGATGACATCTTTCAGTCACAGTTTTGTTGTTTTTCTCTCAACTTTATACCTCATTTCCCCTCCCAGCATCAACATGAAGGACAGTTAACCATCACCCAGGCTTGTCTACCATCATTCCCCACTTCCTACCTTTTTTTTTGAAATCACAGAAATATTTTATATCTGGATATCTTTGAGGAAGGTCTTTAGAATTCAAACAAGGTATGATACCAACAAGCAGAAGCAAGATTTTTTTTTTTTTTTTTTTTTTTTGCCGAGGATCTCCACACAGAGGAGCTCCTTAAATATTCTTACCACCAGCTAAGAAGGGTTCTCTGCCCCAGCTGGTGTTTCCATGCCAGTGTTCCTCTGCACCACTGGGGGCACAGCCAGCGTTCTCAATCCTGATGTCTGAGTACAGTGGGCTCTCCAGTGTGGACCCTGATGATGGCCCCTGGTCTACAGGCATCTTCGAGAGTCTCATATAACCTGTCTTTGTTTTCAGCTTGGGTCAGGCTACAATCTTAACTCAATAAGCCCTATATTTCTAACTCTTTCTCACTTAGTCCAATCCACCTGCTGTCCCAGATCATCACCTCCCTGGTCTTCAGTGTGCCGCTCATAGCAGAACACTCCTCGTGATGTCAGCTGCTGGGTGACAGGGAGTCTAAGCTCAGAAGATCCAAACGTAGATGGACATGTGAGCACTGTGTGACAAGAGGAGACGCTGTCCTTGACTGTCTCCAAGGAGCATCCCTCCCTGGCTGTGGAGAGATGAACAGAACCCTCTGAGAGCCCGTCCCTGGCTGTGGGGTAATGAACAGAACCCGCTGAGAGCATCCACAGACTTCACCCTGAGAGCATGGATTAGGTTGGACCACCCACCTTTCTCTCAGCAGGAAGGGGTCATACTCAAATTTGGCCTCCTGAAAAGTAGATTTCTTCTCTGACAGGAATGGTGGCTTCCCACGGCCTTCCATCAGGTTTCCAAGATAACCCCATTCTTCTAACCTGGACGCCAGCATGCCCAGCCAGGCCCATGGCCCCACCCTTTGCTGGCTTCTTTCATACTTGCTCTATGAGAAGAAAAGTGCACCTGGCTCCTGTACTCTGCTGAATGAGATGAGCAGGGACAGAAGTTTCTCCTTTCCCAGAAAATACTACCCCTTAGCCTATATCTTAAGATGCTGGAAGGTCAGCTGGCTTAGTATTTAAGATCTTGGAAGGACTGAAAAATATCTTTTTTATATTCAAATATTGGTTGAGTACCTAATATGTTCCAGGAAGCAAATAAATAGATGACAACATCTACATTGGGCAGTACTAAGACTTATGGAGAAAAACAAATCGGGGGAAGGGCTGGGTGGGCTGGGACTATTATTTTAGATACGACTTTCAGGCTCAGTATCTTCCATCAGACACCCAAAGGTAGTGAAGGATACAACATGAAGAAAAGACAGGACCTTCCAAGGTGAGGGTGCATGCCTGCAATCTTAACACTCAGGAGGCTAAGTAGGAGGGTTCAGAGCTCCAGGCCAACCTGGGTTACAGGGAAAGACCCTGTCCCAAAACAAAACACAGTACACACACACACACACACACACACACACACACACACACACACACACACGAGAGGGGTGGGGGATGTTGTGAGATATTTGATTACACTGTGTAAAGATGCCACTGTGATTGGTTTAACAAAAAGCTAAATGGCCAATAGCTAGGCAGGAGATATAGGTGGGAATTCCAGACAAAAAGAGCTCTGGGAAGAAGAAAAGGGGAGTTGCCAGCTGGACGCAGAGGAAGCAGGGCATGAGGAATGAGAAGTAAAAGCCATGGGCCACATGGAAGCACATAGATTAATAGAAATGATTTAAGTTATAATAAATAAATATAAATATATAATAAATATGAATAAATATTATAAATATAATATAAATAAATATAAATAATAAATAAATAAAGTTAGAAACAAGCCTAAACTAAGACTGAGCTTTCATAACTAATAAGAAATCTCTGTGTTGTTATTTGGAAGCTGGCTGGTGGGACAGAGAAAGACTCATTATAAATGGATCCATCTCCTGTCCAGCTCTGTCATCCTATGCCTTTAATAAATTGCTGGTTTGGGGGAGAGTAAGGATGTAAAATAGAAAAACAAATTTAACCTGCTGAGCAGATCGCCTCACGACTGAGTCTTCTTCCCCACTCAGGATAAAAAATGAGAGACCTTCATCCAGCAAGACTTCAGTCTGGGGGTTAAACAGCATCAGACAAGTGTTTAGTGAAATGGATACATGCATTGTCTACATTCAAGGTGAGAAACACTTCCCTAATAGGGCAGATGGCAGCTTAGTATATAAATAGAGACTGCTCCTATGTTCCCAGCCACCCAGACCTGAATAATCACACAGGAACTCTACTGATTACAACACTGCTTGGCCAATGGTTCGGGCTTCTTAATAACTAACTCTTACAACTTAAATTAACCCATTTTTATTAATCTGTGTATCGCCACGAGGCTGTGGCTTACCTAAGGTTCTGGTGTCTGTTTCTTTCAGCAGCTACATGGCGTCTCTTTGACTCTGCCTACTCTATGTATCTCTTCCAGCCTGCCATAGGCCGGAGCAGCTTTATGCATTAACCCATAAAAACAACACATATATAAAAGGATATCCCGCATCATTAGTAGAAAACATGGACCAACAGAGCAGCTATTTTATCGGTTCACACCACTTAGCTGTGATTCATAACTTACCTTTACCTCTTTGCTTTTTTAAGTGTTTTGGTAACTATAGTAAGAACCAAAATAGGTTAAAGCCAAAATCCCCTTCTCTACCCTCTCATGCTGACCCGAATAGTTAGAGGATTATTTCACAGTTTAATCGAAAGGCTGCTCCATGTCAATGCTCCAATTTTCACGTGTTCTAATGACATATGCTCACACACCCACATGCCATCCTATTCCGACAATATTGAGTGGCATATCCTTAGTTACAGACCTAATTCATAAATAAATCCTCTTTTGTCCATGCTCCAAATTCAGATCCTTTGGAATACAAATCATACCACTTCTTTCTCATGCATATTTATTGCCTTAAGAGAAGGTTAGACTCTGTTGTAGTAAGAGCAGCGGGGCTGCGTCCCCGGCACCCGGCCGCCCCCACGGCTAGCTTTACCCGAAATAATTACACGGAAACTGTATTCTTTTAAACACTGCTTGGCCCATTTCTATCTAGCCTCTTCTAGGCTAATTCTCACCTATTAATTTAGCCCATCTCTAATCATCTGTGTTGCACCCCAAGGTGCGCTTACCGAGAAGATTCTAGCCTACGTCCATCCTGGGTCAGAGCTGAATCGCCTCTGTCCAGGAGAGCGGAGCATGGCGTCTCTGTCTGAGGCGTCTTACCTCACTTCCTCTTCCTTCCAGCATTCTGTTCTGTTTACTCCACCCACCTATGTTCTAAGCTACGAGCCCAAGCAGTTTGTTTATTACTTAACCAATGAAATCAACAGATTGATATATGACACTCCCACATCAGTTAGAGGGACTCAATTCCATGAAAAAAGTCACACTAGAAATCAAAGAATTTAAAAGCACATGAAATGCGGAAATTTACCTTGTATTTTGTTTATATCTAGAATTTATTTATTTTTTTATTTTTATTTTTTATTTTTTTTAATATTTTATTTTTTTATTTTTCGAGACAGGGTTTCTCTGTAGCTTTTGGTTCCTGTCCTGGAACTAGCTCTTGTAGACCAGGCTGGCCTCAAACTCACAGAGATCCGCCTGCCTCTGCCTACCGAGTGCTGGGATTAAAGGCGTGCGCCACCACCGCCCGGCTTCTATCTAGAATTTAGCCTCCACTTGCTCCCACAAACTGTCCCATTGTCTCTGCTTATCACCAGTTTCCTGAACACATAAACTTGTATTGAGTGTGGAAATTCTTATTTTATTATATTTTTATTTTATTATTATTGAAGCATGATTAATAAAAACTCAGAGACAGATATTGGGGTTTAACCTGAAGTCCAGAAAGGCAAGGCAGCCAGCTACTGGCTCTTTAATATCTATCTCTGGGTTTTTATTAATCGTGCTTTACTTGGTGCCCAATGTGGGGGTATGAATTCACAAAAAATAAAATAAAATAAAAACCGTTTTCTTGAGGTTTTTAGCCACTGCCACAGGCCAGAGCCAGCTCTAACCCTAGCCAGCTGGGTCAGAGAAAAACTGAACCCATCTCCCATCTATCCCATCTTAGCTTCCTCATCTGAACAGGCTTCACACGCCACAGGGTTGTAACAAAAAATATGGCTCCCACCAGCACCTCCAACATGAAGCTAGACTCAAAAAATTAAGGAACAGGGTGGACCCAGCTGCCAAAGATGTAGATTTAATCCCAAAACTTGGTAAGCAGAGGTAGAGGCAGAAGCAGGCAGATCTCTGTGAGTTCAAGGCCAGTCTGATCTACAGAGTGAGTTCCAGGACAGCCAAAGATACAAAGAGAAATCCTGTCTTTAAAAAAAAGTAAAAAAAAAAAAACCCTGTCTCGAAAAACAAAACAAAAAAAAAAAGTAAAAAAAAAAATAAAATAAATAAGAGGTTTTTTTTTTTAAAAGCCATGTAAAGATGGAAAATACACAGAAAGTCTGGATACTGTATGTTATTGTGTTGTCTTTGAGTTGTTTGACCACTGAGGAAGGAGCAACAGCTGCTAAAAGACATTTGATTATAAATGCTGTTGGATTGATCCAACCTATATATTTTGAAAATGCCTTGACTTTAAAATTTAAGTCAAAATATATGTTACTTTGGAGAAGAGGGTTTACTTTTGTCCCCTCAGGAAATGAGAGGCTGTGGATTCATTCTGGGTTAAGAAAAACAGGGGTTAATCAAGAAAGACCCCTGAAAAATATCCAATAGGAGCAGATGGCCTAGGTGATCCAAAGTTTTAGAGAACCTCTGTTGCAGTTTCCTCTGAGTTCTACATCCAGAACAGCTTCAAGACTGCTGGCTGAGATGATCCAGGCTCACAGAATACTCCAGTCAGGACTTGATCATAACCCTAAATTTTCTTTGGGTTCCCATAAGATTATCAACACCCCCAATCAGCAGGAAGTATCCTAGAAAACTATGCCCACATTCCCATTAAATGATTATGATGCATGTCTTTGTTTAGTGTGTCGGTTACAAGTTGTTATGGATAATGGTCATGAAAAAAGCTAAACGAAGGAAATTAGATTCAAGGTTCTTGTTTTGAAAAGAAAAGGGGGGATATAGATATGACAGGATAAAACGATAGATTATTGAATCTGCTCTGAAAAGCTTAGTTTTCAGTCACAAGCTGACAGCTGAGTGGTTACCAGGGACATTACAGTCACTGCCCTGTTGTAATAGGAGCAGCGGGGCTGCGTCCCCGCACCCGGCTGCCCACATGGCTAGTTCTAGCTTATGCCCCGAAATAATTACACACAAATTGTATTCATTTAAACACTGCTTGACCCATTTCTATCTAGCCTCTTCTAGGCTAACTCTCGCACCTGGACTAGCCCATTTCTAATAATCTATGTAGCCCACAAGGTGGCTTACCAGGGAGATTCTAGCCTACGTCCATCCTGGGTCGGAGCTTCATCATGTGTGTCTCAGAGAGCAGAGCTATTGCATCTGGAGAGGGGAGCATGGTGTCTCTGCTCCAGAGAGCAGAGCTGTCGAGTCTCTGAGCTCACTTCCTCTTCCTCCCAGCGTTCTGTTCTGTTTACTCCTCCCACCTATCCTCTAACCAATAAAATGGGCCAGGGCAGTGCCTTTATTAGCCAATGACCTTCCTCCATCATTTCCCCTTTTTCGGTTTAAACAAAAAAAAAGGCTTTAACATAGCAAAATTACATATAACAAAACAGTTATCAAGTAAAAGTTACAATAATCTTTATCATAACTAAGGAAAACTATAACTAACTATTCTTAACTCCATCAAAGACTCCAGAAAGATATATTACCTAAGTAAACAAGAACTAAGAAACTTCAAACTCTAGAAATGATAAAGACATCTCGCTGCCTGGACAGTCACCCAAAGTTCCTCTGTACGTTGGGGCATCCATCATCAGCCTTCAGGCCCATGGTATCCAGCAGACATTTCCATAAAGTAGGAAAATTCAAAGTCAGTTCAGTCACTATCTGTTGTGTCCTGCAGAATGTCTCGCAGACTCTTTCAAAATGAATCAGGAACCCCGAAAGATCATCTCACCTTAGGCAAGTTCAGTGGTCCTCTCTCTGTGGGTTCTCTGTGTCCAGTTTATGCAATAGTCCAGGCAAGAGCAGTTTCTTGCCCAAATGGCTATCAAAACTCCATAACGAGCCTCTTCGATGCCCATCTTCCTCTTGAAGTAGATTGGTGCTGCCAGGAGCAGAGTGTCTCATTGTCATGAAAAGTCCTCAGTTATTAAAACATTAAATGTCCTATTCTGTAATCTTTGAAAGACATGAAGAATGTCTATCTAAAATATATCTACGCACATCTAGAAAATCTAACTAATATGACTACAAGCTTTACTATTATCGATGATTATCCATTAACAACCTA
Organism: Microtus oregoni; assembly: GCF_018167655.1. Lineage (NCBI taxonomy): Eukaryota > Metazoa > Chordata > Mammalia > Rodentia > Cricetidae > Microtus > Microtus oregoni. The sequence continues at coordinate 20,348,031 of NW_024543071.1, forward strand.
TATTTCCTAATTATACAGTACATATTTAAATGAACTACACAATCACAATACCTTAATCAAAATCAGAAACACTTATATATATAACAAAATTGACCTTAAATCTCTATCAATAAAGCAAAATCTATACTAATGTAAATTATTCATATCTATATCATATCCCCCTTTAAATGTAAAAGAACATTTATAAACCATATTTGGGAACATGGGCGCAGTTTTTTCTCTCCAAACTGCTTCCTGCTGAATGGGGGCGTCGTTAATTAGGTCTTTCACGGTATAACCTGTGTGCTAGTTTCATCTCAGTTGGCAGTTGAGCGAAGCAATTTTCTGAAGATGTTCACAGCAACCCTTCAGGAGGGCATGGTCCATCATACCATATCGGAATAGAAGAAATGAACAGGGTCTCATCCTCTGTGAAAACAAAATAAGAAACTCCTTTCCAAAGCATCATGTCCTTAGATCCAAATTTCAAAGTCAAGGCATTTTCAAAATATCTATGTTGGATTAGTTCAGCAGCATTTATAAACAAATATCTTTTAGCAGCTGTTGCTCCTTCCTCAGCATTCAAACAATTCAAACAGAGCATAATAGCATACAGTATCAAGATTCTCTGTGTATTTTCCATCTTTGTGCACTTTATTTTAACCTCTATTTCATTTATTTTTACTTTTAACTTTTTGCTTTTTGAGCGTATATCTTTGACCTGGAATAACTCTGTAGACCAGGCTGTCCTTGAACTCTCAGAGATCCTTCTGTCTCTGCCTTCTAGGCAGTGGGATTAAAGGCGTGAGCCATCACACCTTGAAGTCACAGAGGTCAATCTCCCTCTGCCTCCCAAGTGTTGGGATTAAAGGTGTGTACTACCACACCCAACTACTCTCTTTCTTTTATTTTTTACTTTTAAGAACTTTAACTTTTAGTTTGTATATATTTTTAACACACTGTAAAGCACTTAGAAATTTTCCTTGAATCTCTCTTTACTGTATATCTCTCTTTTTCTGACCACATGAGTCTTGAATATACCAAGCAATATCAGTAGGATTAAAGGCGTGGCTTTGCCGGCTGGATCCAGCCCATTCCTTAGCTTTCCAGCCTCATGGCTGAGGTACTGGCTGTAGCCAGCAAGCGAGCTTCAGCAGCCTGTGTTTGCAAACCGCACAAACCGCCTGCGTAAGAGTCAGAGTTTGTCCTGGCAGGACAGCCCAGAAAGCCGGCATTTTTAAACGGCGCAGCTTTTTTCCTGCTAAGGCTGAAAACTGAAAAGCATGCGTTCAGCTTCTCTTCAACACCGTTTAAGTGTTTCGTGGCAGGACCTCTTAATGAGCTGCAGGCTTTTGCAGCTAAAGCTGAGTCAGGAAGCCTCTCTTAGATGAGGCGCTTGCTTGCCTCTAACAAGCAGAGCAGACCTGAGAACACAGCGAGTCTAGTTGCCATCAAACAAATCGTAGCACTTTATTCCAAATGCTCTATTCAAAAGCTCTGTCTCACGCAGGAGCCAGACAGAGATCGCAATGGCGGCACAGCCCCAGGAAGTCGCTCTTTAAAATGACACAGCATTTTTTCTGCTACTGTTGCCGAATCAGGAAATCTCTCTACAGCACACCACCAACAAACAACAAAAATCTGTGTTAAACTCTCGCTCCCTTATTTTTAAGCCTTCTCAGGTTTTTTAAGTGGGTTTAGGCTGTCCACACGTCTGGGCGCCACTGCCCCCCTTTCTGCCTTGCTTCTTCAGGCTTCCCATGACCACTTTCCCTTCATGTGCCCCCAGTGGGTCCCTAACCCCTTGCCATCTGGAGCTGCCCAGTTCATGAGTTGCCATCTGCTCAAGAAAATTCTGTGAAATGTTAACGTGCTTACGTTTATCTTTTAATAACATCTTATATAATGGATCAGGACAAGAAGTAATGCCATTTGGGAAGAGTGATTGCAGGTGGGCATGGGGGTTCTTTTATGGGACAATACAGATGGCCTAAAACTGGGTTGTGGTGTTGATCACACAGGTCTATAGTTTAACTAAAAGATTTTGCATTGCATGCTAAAAACGGACAATTTTTTTGTTGTGTAAAATACACCTCCATAAAGACGTTTTTGTTTTTTTTTTTTTTTAAAAAGCATTTTTCAAAAACAGTTATTCACCTTAGACCATTGATGAATCTTTGTATCAGTGAACAGCTGAGCTGAGGACTTTTCACCTTGACTGATCTGAAACACAAAATTTTACAAAAAATAAGCATAGGAGACCATGTAAGTCTTCGGCCCAAAATGAATAAAAATAAGAATCCCTCACTGTTTTTCTAAAGTGTGTTTATGTATATATACATGTAAACATTTATTTACTGAAATGTCATATGTAATTACTATGACCAGAATGACTTCTCTTGGTTTAGGTTTAAAAATCACAGTGGGTGTGTGCTGACTGGTCTTATGTTAACTCAACATAAGCTAGAGTTATCTGAAAGGAGGGAACCGCAACTGAGAAAATGCCTCCATATGATCCAGCTGTAAGGCATTTTCTTAATTAGTGAGGGCGGGGGGAGTCCAGTGTGGGGGATGCTATCCCTGGATCTGTGGTCCTGTGTTCTATAAGAAAGCAGGCTGAGCAAGCCATGGAGAGCAGGACAATAAGCAGAACCCCTTTATGGCCTCTGCATTAGCTCCTGCCTCCAGGTTCCTGCCCTGCTTGAGTTCATATCCTGACTTCCTTAGATGAGGAACAGTGATGTGGATGTGTAAGCCAAATAAACTCCTTCTTCCCAAACTTGCTTTTTGTTCATGGCGTTTTTGTCACAGCAATAGAAACCCTAACTAAGACATTAAAAATAAGGTTTATTATAACCCATGTTCCCCTAAAAACGGTCATTCTAAAAACAGGAGAAAGCAATTAAAAGCATTACCTTAGCATTTTTTAGTTTTTCTCTTACTTTGCCTCTCAGTGTCTCTGTTATGTTTCGATTTACTTCTGCATCTAAATCAAGACACGAATGTTACATAGAGTTCACATGATTTTATTACAATTAATCAGTGGTAAGAGCAAAAGTACTCATTGCACATCTTTGCACCTGTGCCTAACCATCCTGATGAGCAGGAAGAAAAGGCCAGGGTCCCACAAGCACTCAGAACCCTGTGTCTCTTGCCCTTTCTCACGGGGAACAGTTTTATCTGTGGTAGATTGTATTTTTTGGTAACTTTCCCTTCGTCACCTTCTTTTGCTTCTTCACATATCAGCCAGAGTCCTTTTTTGTATACAAGCAAAACATAAAACAGCTCAGACAAAGAACCTTTGGGGTTTCCTTGATAGAAAAAAAAAATCCCTTGAGAACACTTCTATTCCATATAGAATGCTCTGAGGTATGAACCAATGTTGAAGATACATAAGGTTATTATTATTATTATCATCATCATTATTATGGAAGAATGGATTCTGAAAGGAAGTGTATGCACACCAAGCCATTTGTTACTTTCTACTGCTAATAGGATATTCTGAGAAAGACAATGGTGTACACTTCTGAATACAATGTAAAGAAAAAGGGAAGATGAATTGGTCATGTTCCCTTGCAGTTCACTTTTCCTCCCCTTCCTCTTGAGCACTTGTAAGCTGTGCAAGTAGGAATGGGGGTAGGAATAGAGCTAAGTCACAGGAGGTCTTCTGCACCCACACATATTAAGATCTAACCCAGCCTCAGACACCAGCAAATCCTCCACGTATACAGCTAACGATGTATGGATGAATGGAGCATGGAGTTCAGTTTCTAGCTAGTTCCTTGAGCTAGAAGTCTAGTTTATGTTTACACTCTAGAATCCTGAAGCTCTAGAGTGGGAACGATCATTTATGTCTTTAAAACTAAAAGTCAAGGCTGTTAGAGTGTGGCACGCTTATGGAGAACCTTTTGAGAGATGCCTGTCCATCATTTCTTCTGTACCGCTGTACGCTGCTCCTGACATCTGCTGGGGAAAGCAGGGAAGGTTAGACGGCATCTGGCAGTTATTGAACAGCTTTCTTATGATGTCAATCAACCTTCCAGACATCATCTCCTGTAAGATAATCAATTCATATTCTTCATCTACTCAAACTTGAATCTTTTTTAGTAACCTATATGAGTTCTTTATATATGATTGATCCTAAAATTAAGTAACCATTACCTGTAATATCAGAAAAACTTTAAATGATAAAATCTGACAGAGACTTAGCTCTTTGTGCTTACATACTGCCAGCCTCATGTTTCTTCTGTAAAAGTCTGATTAAATTACACACATACAAAAGTACTTAAAAAACCCAGCGTTACACCAGTGTCACGGCTTGAGGATTTCTCCATAGTGTCTGACACACACACATCTTCCTTCTGAAAACTACGTTGCCTTCTATTCTTAACTACTTTCTCCCTAGTATCTTCAGTGGCCACAATGTTCCCCGTTGCAGAAAGTGTACTAGAGGCTTAGGTGGTATACTCCATGGCCTCTCAAATATGTGTCCTTAGCTCTAACTTCCCTCCCAAACATCAGAAACCATTCCAGCTGCCTAACGGTAGGAGAAACTGAGTGTCATCATTCAAAGTTCAGTGTGTTAAGATTTGTAGTTTCTCAAAGTTCAATCTCCTAAAGCAACTGTTCTCACACTGTGGTGGTACGGAGTGAGAGCTGGCTTTAAACTTTAATTTTGAGATATATTATTATATATCTTATAATTTATTACATACTCTTGAAAAAGCAGTTGTACCTGCTGACCAAAACAGTGTGAAGCTGGAGTGGGGAAAAGTAAAAAGATGTTTATTAGCTTCACAATTACATGACATTAAAAACACGAATTCGGGAGCTGGTGAGATGGCTCAGTGGGTGAAGGTGCTGGTCACCAGTGCTGGCGACCTGAATTCTATCCCTGGGACCCACATGATAGAACGAGAGCTCTAATACCCACAATTGTCCTCCAACCTCCACAGGTGTTCTATGGCATGAGTATGTATGCATCGATACACACACACACACACACACACACACACACGTAAACGTAATAAAAAAATTAAGATTGGACTCATGTTGAAAATCAAAGGAGGCTATCAACATGATCGTGGTTTGAAAAAATTAATATAACAAGAATCTAATCAATGGACTTTTCAAAATCTGCCAGTGATTCCTGTATCACAGTTAAAACTCCTGGATGATGTCACCATGAGCTGATATGTCCGTTCTCACTAGCCACCAACGCCATCGTCACGACAGCTAAAGACACCACTATAGTGACCTGGAAGTGACGCCAGAACACCGACCTTGGCAAGAGATTGGTCGAGGGAGATCTAGCTTTAATTTCCAACAATTTTGTCAAACATTCCTCAGCGGGGAGGGCGTTCTGACCTAACTTGTTTGGATTAAGGAGACCGGCACCCCTCCTCCCATCTACAAAGCTAGCATTAACAGACAGCCGAGGGAAGGAGGGAGCAGCATGCATCCCGACTAGAGGAAATGCTGTCAGGAATATCTTCTACTTTGTTGCTTGTTTTTACCTTATATTTGGAGTTTTAATTACTGCTTTTGATTTTCAGCCATTTAGTTGTTTTTAGCTCGATAAAGCCTTAGCAGATTCAAAAGGATCAAAGTGATTTCTTGTATCAAGTCATAGAATGAAACTTGAGATTGACAGCAGCTGAAATCCTAGAAATTACAAACTCTTGGAGACTGAACTGTCTCTCGAAGAAATAGTGCATCCTTGAATAAATCGAGGAAGAAACGTAAAAGTTCCAAAAGTCAAAGGAAAATAAAAGTGCAACTTATCCAAAGCCCTAGGCAGAGGTTCTCAACCTTCCTAGTGCTGCGACCCTTTAATACAATTCCTCCTGTTATGGTGACCAGAACCATAAAATTACTTGTGTTGCTACTTCATCACTGTAATTTTGCTACTGTTATGAATTATAATATAAATATCTATGGTTTCTGATGGCCTTAGGAGACCCCTGTGAAGGGTCCATTTGACCCTAAGGGGTCATGACCCACAGGTCGAGAACCATTGCTCTAGGAGATGACTAAGAAAGAGTTACAGGTACAAAGGCTTTTACAACGAGAATTCCCAAATAAAAAATATGATGACTTACTTCAAGGTCTTAGGGAAACAAGCCAGAAATTAATAAAATGAAGACTAAAAGAACAACATGTAGAATCAATCACAAAAGGAGTTGATTCTTTGGAAAAATAAGCCAGCCTGATAAGCCCTCCCCAGTGGTTAATCTTGGCTGTCAACTTGAAGGAAACTGAGATTAAGAAGGAGACACACCTGTTGGGCACGTCTTTGAGGGTGTTTTCCGGAAGGATTAACTGAGGGGAAGAATCTTCTCAAAAGTGAGTGGTACCTCCCAGCAGCAGCCCAGGAACAAGATGAGATGGTCCAAAGTCACAGCTTTTGCTTCTCTCCTTGCTGGTGACGTCTGCCCTGGCTGCTGTCACAACTGCTACTACCTTGGCTGACGTCAGAACCCAGTCTCCTTAGTCTCCCTGTGTGGACTCAGGACTCACGTATAAACCCATACAGCTAGAGTTGCCCAATTTTTGAAAAAGGTGTCAAAACATACATTGCAAGAAAGACATCTTCAACCAATGATGCTGGGAAAACTATGTCCATGTATAGGACAATTCACATCTCCTCTCTTGTACAAAAATCAACCCCGAGTGGATCAAAGACTTTAATGTAACTTTTAAACTGCTAGACACGCACACCTTTAATCCCAGCACTCGGGAGGCAGAGGCAGGTGGATCTCTGTGAGTTCGAGACCAGCCTGGTCTACAAGAGCTAGTTCCAGGACAGGCTCCAAAGCTGCAAAGAAACCCTATCTCGAAAAACCAAAATAAATAAATAAATAAATAATAAAAAAATAAACTGCTAGACAAATTGATTGGCTTTTTGAAAAAACATGAACAAACATTTCAAGATGTGAGCATAGGCAGAGACTCTGAAAAGGACTCCGTCAGGAAAGAAAAGGATCATAATTGGCAAATGGGATTGTGTTAAATGCAAAAGCTGCTATACTGCAAAGAAAACAACTGGCAGGAGAAGGAGACAGCTTAGAGGCTGTGAAGAACTGCAAAAAAGAAACACCACCCCCAGTCATCCCACCAAGAGGCTTAGTGCCTGTGGAGACGTGAAGGAAAATGGCCCTCCAAAGGGAGTGGCACTATTAAGAGGTGTGGCCTTGTTGGAGGAAGTGTGTCACTGTGGGAGCGGGCTGTGAGGTCTCTTTTGCTCAAGCTTCCCTCAGTGATAGTCAACTTCCTGTTACCTCTGGAGTCAAGACTTAGGACTCTAAGCTCCTGCACCATGTCTGCCTGCATGCTGCCATGCTCCCCATCCTGATGATAATGGACTGAATATAATGAGCTGTTCTGTCCCTTTAAGAGATAAGCCACGCCCACTCCCCCTCCTGTGCACTGAGGCAGGCAGATCTTCCTTCCTGTTTGCAGCCTGAGTCTCTTCCTTTTCTGTCTCCCTCTCGAAGAGGCAGCTTCTGCTTCTCTCCACTTCTCCCCCCCCCCCCCCCCCCCCGCTTCTCTCTTTTCTCCCATTTTCTTCCATAACCCACTAAATAAATACATAGCCTCACTCTGCATGGCGTGCCTATCCATGTCTCTGACTCTCACCTGCTGCCTGGGACAGAGACCTGTGGCATGGTCTTATGGTGTTCCCATCTGTCTGTCTGTTTTTCCTTGTGGCCTCCTGCAGTCACTCGGGGAACTGTACCAGTACCTGCCTAGGACTGGGTGCTCTCGGGACCCACAGCCCAATGTTGCCACTCGGGGACCTGCAGCGTTTCTGCTGCTGTAGCCGTCCGAGATCCACAGCATTTTAACTAATCCATTACACTGAACCTCTAAAACTGTAAACGAGCCACCTCAACTAAATGTTTTCTTTATAAGATTTGACATGGTCATGCTGTCTCGTCACAGCAATAAGAAACCTAACCAAGACAGTGTACTAAACAGCTCTCAAAAGAAGCAACGTGAGTGGCCTATCAATATCTGGAAAGGTGCTCAAAACTCTCAGCCACCAGGGAAATGTAAATTAAAACTGGTGTGAGATTCTATCTCATTCCTGTCAGAATGGCCATCATGAAGAGAACAAACATGAATTTGGGCTGTGAGCATGTGAAGAAAGAGGAACTCATACATGCACTGGTGGGAATCTAAACTGGGGCTGTCACTAGGAAAACAGTATGCAGCCTCTTCAGAAAAACTGAAGCTGCAACGATAATACAATTCAGCTATACTATTCCTAGGCATAGACTCAAGTCAACATATCAAGGGTATTTGCAGCCAGCCATGGTGGCACACACTTATAATCACAACACTCAGGAGGCAGAGGCAGGGGGATCTCTGTAAATTCAAGGCCAACCTGTTCTACAAAAGAGAGTTCCAGAACATCAGGGTGACAAACACCTTGTCTCAAAACACAAAACCAAAACCAAAGATTCTTGCACATTTATGCTTATTGCTGTACATTATACATGATAGGTAAGAAATGACCCCCAGTAGATGAACTCATAAGATGAATTCCACTGCCTGGGAGGAAGCAGGAGATGCTTTTAATGACCTCTATAAACCCATTTTCTCTCCAGTGCTATTATATTCAAACTGTTTGCAAACTATTTAAGGATCATAATGTATAACAAGATACCACAAAAGCAACTGAATGCAAATGAACACTGTTTTTAGGAAAACATTCCTCTTGGTAAAATGCTACAAAACTTGTTTTTTAAAAAGCCCTCAAAATCCCATTAATACTTTACCTTTTTAAAAATCTCTTCTCTTCTCTTTGAGATCTTTTTCATGATGACTCTTTTATTTTCACTTTCTAAATAAGTAAGAATGAGAAACTATGTTATTAAAACCAGACTATTGTGACAGGATTGAAAACACGCTGGAGAGATGGCTCAATGGTCAAGAGTACTAGCTGTTCTTCCACAGGACCAAGGTTTGATTTCCCAGCACCCACACGGCAGCTCACAACTGCCTATAACTCCAGTCTCAGGGCATCCAGGACCCCGTTCTATCCTCCCTGGCAATGTATGCACATGGTCCATAAGACACACATGCAAGCAACATGCACATACACATTAAAAACAAAAGAAATGGCATTTGAAAGTACAAAAAGACACAAAAAACAAGATGAAAAATATTGTCATTTTTCTCTCAATATATGTAATACTTAACATTATATATATGTAACATATATAGTATATATTATATATGTAATACTTAACATTTTTTTATTCTTTAGTAGAAATTTCAGTAAATGCCTGACGTGTAGCAATATTCTCTGATAAAACTTTATATCTTGGAAGGAAGCCCCTTAAAGCACACAATGTTTTAAAGGGAAGTTAAATACTCCACCTTGCATGGAAGCTCATTAAAACTTTGGATTTAGGCAACTGGAAAACTTTAGGAAGTCCCTGAAACTTAGCAGAAGCACTAGCTCCCTGACACCTTTCAGGCTTATGTAAGTATAAGGACTGCAGAGAGGTACCCTCCAACTTGTCTAACAAGTTGTACAGTATGCTCCAGGTTTCCAGCTTTCATGAGATGTTACCCATTTGGGGGTGAACTTTTGGTGATGCACCTGCATTCGAGTCATTTTGAGCCTGTAAGTACCCCAGAAATTCATTGGCTCACTAAGTTAGATATTGCTGGTATCCTTACTTTGGTCTGTCATCAATTCCCTATCTGAGATAAAAATCACATTTCACCAGGAAGAGTGTCACACAAAAAGGCCACTCTTGGGTTGTGTCCAAAGGAATATAAGCTGGCATATTAACAGAGATATGTTCACATCCATTTACTGTAGCACTATTCACAATACCCAACATATGGACCATCAATGTCCATCAACAGATGGATAAATAATGTGACATATCTCTGTATCCATCTATCCATCCAACCATCCAATAGAATTTTATGTAGTCATAAAGAAAAATAAAATTATCTCTCTCAGGGGAAAAATTACTGGAACTGAAGATTATGATACTAAGCAAAATAACCCAGACTCTGAAAGATATGTTCTCTCATATGCAGAATCAATCTACTTATGATATGAAAATGAACAGGGATATTGAGGGAGAAGAAAGCTATCAAATGAAAACTGTCAGGATCAAGAGAGAATAATGAAGGGAAAAAGAAAGACAAATGACACATTTTCTAACACACGCACATGCACATGTGTGCACACACGCACGCGCACACACAGAGAAAGACATTGCATGAAAGTAGAAAGGGTAGGGCATGGTGCTGTAGGTCTTTAACATCAGTGCTCTGGAGACAGAAGACTGTGAATCTCTATGTACTTAAGGTCAGTCCTGTCTACATGGCAAATTACAGCCAGTCAAGACAACACAATGAAACTCGGCCTCAAAAATCTAAGAAATGTTTAAAAAGCAGAAAAGGGAAGGAAGGAGACTCTTTGGGGCGAGGGGGCGGGGTCAGACAATGGGGTAATGGTAGTAATGGGGTAGGTATGTGAAAATACAAGGATGTGTGTATGAAAATATCATAAGGAAACCCATTACTTTGCATAATAACTAAAACAACTTCCAGTGTGAAAAAAAGAAAAAAAGAAAGAAATATTGCTTAATGTCCTAAGACATGCAAGAGTTACTGTTCTTGGGAGGGGAAGGTAAGATTATCATCGCTTATGAATGACAGATGTGCACACATTGAAAACCCAAGGAACATAATGGAACAATTTAGAGATAAATTAGAAAGTCTTTTCTATAGAGGGCACCAGATCTCATTACAGATGGTTGTGAGCCCCCATATGGTTGCTGGGAATTGAACTCAGGACCTCTGGAAGAGCAGCCAGTATTCTTAACCTCTGAGCCATCTCTCCAGACCTAAGTTAGAAAGTTTTTCAACAGGAGACTACACAGGATACATATTAAAGTAACATATACGATAGTTTTTTGTTTGTTTGGTTTTTGTTTTGTTTTGTTTGGAAACAGCCCTGGCTGTCCTGGAAGAACTCACTGTATAGAGCAGACTGGCCTCAAATTTACAGAGACTCACTTGTCTCTGCTTCCTGAGTCCTGAAACTAAATATGTTTTAAATATATCCTAATATGATGGAAAAATTATCATATCAAATTGTTTTCCTTTTTTTTTTTTTTTGGTTTTTCGAGACAGGGTTTCTCTGTGTGTGTCCCCCTTTTTTTTCTTTCCTCCCCAGACATGGTTCTTCTGTGTAGCCTTGGCTGGCCTGGAACTTACTCTGTAGACTGGGCCGGCCTTGAACTCACAGAGATCCGGCTGCCTCTGCCTCCTGAATACTGGGATTAAAGGTACGTGCCCCCCCACTCATATCAACTTTTAAAATTTCTTAATACCTAGGAATGTATTTACATGGCAACAATACGAGTGGAAAATTTTTGATTAAATATAGATGTATTTCACAGAGGCAGAACACTTTTAATAGTCCTAATAAGAAATATCAGAGGATCTGGAGAGATGACTCAAAGGTTAAAAGTCCTAGCTTTTGCAGAGGACCCAGGTTCGATTCTCAGTACCCAGATGGCAGCTCACAACCCTCTGTAACTCCAGTTCCTGGGGATCTGTTGGCCTCCACAAGCACTGCATGCAAGTGGTGCACATGCATAAATAAGGCAAAACACCTATATATGTAAAAGAATGATTTTTAAAAAATGATGAATGGTGGCTGTCATTTAAAAAAGAAGGCAATGCTAGAGAACCAAACTTAGAAATGACGTGGGAATGGAGCAGAGACAGATGCATATGAGATACTCAGGGAGGAGATCTGGACGGGATGGAAAAGTACTGAACAGATTTGGAATAGAGAAGAGTCAAGTCTAAGGTACCAAGGGCTTTGTTTTGTTTTCTTAATTAGTAGATAGGACAGTTCAATGACTGGCTTAAGGCCACTTAAGATTCTCACGGCTGATGAGCCAAAGTTAGACACACTAGGAATAGGATGGCAAAAAAAAAAAACCAACTTCTAATTTACCAATTCTTCCCATTCTTCAAGACCTTCTAAGATGAACCCCAAGCCCAGCATGATAGTGCACCCATAACCCTAGCATTCAAGGAGGAGGATCCTAATTGGCCTTGTGGTCTATATAGGAAGACCCTGTTTCAAAACCCCAAAAACACACAATAAAATGAACTTCAGCCAGGCAGTGGTAGCACACACTTTTAATCCCAGCACTTGGGAGGCAGAGGCAGGCAGATCTCTGTGAGTTCGAGGCCAGCTGGTCTACAGAGCGAGTTCCAGGACTGGCTCCAAAGCTACAAAGAGATCCTGTCTTGGAAAAAAACAAAGAAACAAACAAACAAAAGCTTCAAATACTTGACTTTCTGATGCATGTGCAAATTACAGGAAACATCAGCAGTCACACATCCTCTACATAATAAAACTTTACTGATTTATTAAATAAAACAGAAAACAAAACATTGAACCATTTTTTTTCTGCAAATCTGAAGGTATTCTTTGCCTGTTTTATTTCATAAAGGATATAAGATAAATAAACAGTTATCAAGAAGACACTGGAGAAAACTGCAGCACTAGATGAGACTAGCATTTGCCGGATTAAAATCTCCCTCAGCAGTGCTTGGCATTCTCTCTTTAAAAACTGGCTGCGGGCAAAGGCCGACCTCTTTCGAATATTGTTGTTAATTTTTGCATTTAAAGCTCTTTCTAAAGGCTGAGGAAACCTGAGGGTTATCAATTTCTGTATCAGATGCCCTACAAGTTCATAATCAAAGCACAAGAATTAAAGGCAGAAGTTCTTGTAGCTGAAGGTGGCAATTTTACTAGTAAAAGGTTCTGCCTCCTGCTTGTCGTTCAGAAACCCTTGGACGCTGGGATGGGAGAGATGGCTCGGTGGCTGAGAATGCTTCCAGCAATGCGTTTCTCCCTGGGCTCTTATTGCACCTCTTTTTAAATGTATTAATGTCCCCTCTTCCCACACTTAAAGCACTTCAGTCCTGTGTGGTTTTCTCTTTACCTCAGCCAATCTACGGTAACACAGCAGGAAGGTTTTAAAAAGCTGTGTTTCTTAAATCAGGTTCTTCTAGACTTCTTTGAGTTGAGTTAGGATGCTGTGCCAAAAAAATTCCAGCGAGAACTGAAACAGTGGGCAGCATTTTCTCCAAATTAAAATCCACTAGACACACAGCATCAGCTACCCTTTAGTAGTAGGTACAGAAAAGTCAGACTTTAACAAAAGCATCCCACCAGCCATAGTCTATAAAAAACATCATGACCCTCGGATACTCTACTGCCAGACATGTTCAAAATTTCCCATCTTTTCATTAATTGGGATTTTCTTTCAATGATGTAAGTGGGAATCATGGCCCAGGCTCAGCCTGGTGATGCATGCCTAAAATCCTAGCATAGGAGAGGCTGGGGCAGGAGGATCGAAGGAATATATGGTCTGAAAAGAAACCTGAACTGGAAATTGGTGTCTTTGGAAAGCGTCAAAGCTAAGTTCCCCTGTGCTCTCAAGCCCAAGTGGGGAATCACAGCCTGCTCCTGTGTGACAAGATTTCACCTCCATGAGGAAGGTGTGCTGAAAAAAGCTGAAACAAATATGGAAACAGGTGACATAAACTGCCATAGATTGCAGGTTCATATTTAATATATCCACGGCAATGGAATTTTCCTATCTGGAAATTGATCAGAACTATCTAATTTACAGCGCAAACACACCCACTAGGTCCAGTAAGCTGGTGGGAGTCCTACACTGTTTAGATACTAGCCTGAAAGGCCGCCATTTGTAGGTCTTCATTTAGTCTCAGTCGGAGAACGCCAACCCAGAGGCCCTGGGGCCACACTTGCCACTTAAACGCTGGGACAAGACTAGTATTTATTTTCCCTGACATCCCTTTCCTTTGAGTTTTGCAACCTGTTTCAATGAACTTAGTGCTTCCTCCCTCCCTTCCTCCCTTCCTCCCTTCCTCCCTCCCTCCCTCCCTCCCTCCCTCCTACCCTCCTTTCTTTCTTTCTTTCTTTCTTTCTTTTCCAAGACAGGTTTTCCCTGCGTAGCTTTTGAGTCTGTCCTGGAACCAGGTTGGCCTCAAATTCACAGAGATCTGCCTGTCTCTGCCTCCCGAAGGCTGGGATTGAAGGCGTGTGCCATCACCACTAGGCCTAATTCTTATTCTACAGTCTTCTGGGGACTTTTTCTGGCTCTCGTACCCGCCTTTTGTTGTCCCTTACTTTCTACCTTTGAAGCTAATATTTCCGCTGATTCTAAGGTGTTATCTTAATGTCTATACCAGCAGAGAGTTCAACTGCAGCCGATCCCCTTCCTCCACTCAGGAAATAGTTTTCTGACCTGAATTTAATAATCCAAATCGCACACTGACCTCGAAGCTGAGGAACACACAAGCTTCCAGCCCTATTCCTCATGGGGATGGCTGGCTGGTGGCACGGTTCCGTGTTATCCCAGCCCCAAGATTCCGCACAGCGCAAGGCTCCATCCCCAGTATGTTCAGAGACCAGCGTGGGGACCTTAAAGGACAACAGGACATTCACCTGACAGACACTGCTCTTCCCACGTGCCTAGGAAGTGAAAGCAGATCACGAGCAGATACCAACGCCCACGGCCCAAGAGCATGCGCGTTGCGGGTTCCCTGTCTTAGGGAGTATTCTCTGCGCTGCCCTTCACTCTCCAGCCACTGGGTCTCAGCTCCGCCTCCAAGCACGCGATCTCCCCGTGCGCCCCCAGTGTCGTCAGCCTCTCGTGCTCCTCCTGGGGGGGGGGTGGAGTGGGGGTGAGGCTCGAGAGCCACACCTGCGGAGCGCAGGCGCAGGGTGTGGGTGCATTCATTTCAGGTGACCTGAATATGACCTATGCCTACAGATTTCAATTCAAGCGATTTTTCATTTTCAGAGTTTGCAATTTATGTCACAAATTTATTATCTTTTAAGTCTTGGGCTGAGTGCTGGAGAGATAGTTTAGTGGTTAAAGACACTTATCACTCTTGCAAAGGTTCCCAGTTCACAGCACCCAATTGGGCAGCCCACAATCACCAGTAACTCTGGCTCCACGGTGTCTGGCACCCTCTTCTGGCCTCAGTAGCACTGAACTCACACATACATGTATTCCCCTACACACATACACACATAATTAAAATAATAATGAAATAAATTTCTAAATTAAATAATTATAATTACTTAATTAATGTTAAATTAATATTAATTAAATTAATAATTTGCCAGGCGGTGGTGCCACATGCCTTTAATCCCAGCACTCAGGAGGCAGAGGTAGACAGACCTCTGTGAGTTGGAGGCCAGCAATGTCTACAAGGGCTAGTTCCATGATAGGCTCCAAAGTCACAGAGAAACCCTGTCTCGAAAAACAAAAAACAAAACAAACAAACAAAATTAACAATTTAGTTAATTATTGGGCTGGGGAGATGGCTCAGCACATAAAACATTTGGTCTGAGTTTAGTGAAGTTCGGATTGCCAGGAAAGTGTGGAGGCAGAGGTGGGAATCCCTGGGGCAAGTTCTGGGTTCCAGGAGAGGCCAATTCCTCAGTAAATAAACTGGAGTGTGATAGAGAAAGCCAACCATCGTGAGACTGTGGCCTCTGAGTGCACCTGCACTGTAAGTGTACCAATCAGGCAATAAATACACAAATAACAGTATACCTCCACCCCATGTGCCTTCTCCTTGTTAAAATAATGGTCCAAATAAACCCTGCAAAGTTGGGCGCTTGCTACTGGGGCTCAGCACAGTGCCGTGTGCCCCACCATTTCAACATGACATTTGATGAGGTGCTTTCCTTGCTCGCCCCATTGAATGCTTGGTCTGCGATTCTAGAGACATGTAGCAGGGCCTTAAAACTAGACGGTCCCACACTTGAGGAAAGGGAGGTATAGAAACGCTGCAAAGGTAACAGGTTAGATAGGGACCCTGGAGCACGAGGAAATGAACTCAGAAGTTCCATTTGCCACATTATCTGGACAATAAATAAATAACTAAACAAAAAATAAACTATTCACTGTTTAAAGTGTCTAAGCCTCAAAATTATTTGGCCAAATTCTCATTCCAAATAAAATCCCTGGGGTTGTCTCATCTTTGTTATCGAGGGCTCATCTGGTATAACACTTTAGAAGCAATGACAGAAATTCTTGTCTCTTTGGTCATGAGCCTAGCCTTTAAGGGCTGAGCCATATCTAAGCCCAACAGCAGAGTCTTGAAGCAGAGTCAAGAACGCTTTCCTTAAATACTGACATCTTGGACTAAACAGGCTATGTCTGCATGTGGCAAGTATTATGGAATATGACGTACTTTAAGGACACTTAACTTCTAGGATTTTTAAGAAAATCCCTATGTGTATGCATACTATGATGTATTATTATTATACTTAAGTGTTAAATATATTGTCCAAATAACTAAGTCAACGTAGTACAGGACTTGAGATCTCCTACTAGAGAGTTTATAGTACAGAAGTTGAGGAATCCTAAATATTTTCAAGGCTAAAGAGTGTTTTCCATCAGAGGGGAGGAAGTGAGGAGATGCTTAGCATTCCAGGAGATATTTCAGCCCAGTAGCCTAACGTCACGTGTAGAACTGTGGCTTTAGTTCCTTGCTGTTGTTTTTACACTGCTCCAGCTAGAGAGCAGATTTCACATAAAAGTTTGAACTTCTTGGCAAAGATTTAGAAAGCCAGCATCTGTACAGGTGGGCAGGCGGGCGGGCAGGTGGGCGGGGAGGTGGGCGGGGAGGTGGGCGGACGGGGAGGTGGATGGGCAGCCACCCAAACCGCAGTAGTCAATGAATGCAGTCTGCAGCTGTTTTCTGTGCAGAGAGGTCTTTCCGTTCTCCCCAGGCAAAGCTGCTCCAAGGCTTTTCACAGTGGCCTTCTTAACTCTCTGGTCCTGAGAGACTCAGCATCAGTTGTCTTTTTATGATCTTCTTTATTTTGGTCACCTTGTACTTAGGGCGTCAACCTGTCTGGGCAGTTGAGTCTAAAATGCCACCTGTAAAGGTTAAGTGAAGGTTGAGGATGGTGGCCCGTGTCTGCAATCCTAGCACTAATGTGCGGGCCCACAGAGGTGAGTGCTGGTCCACCTTGACTAAAGGACAGAGAGTTTGAGTTTATTTTTACTCTTTCAAAGTTGTTGACAACAGGTGTGGCTACAAACAAGAAACTTGGTCAGAATCATAATCCCTTCATAAAGGAATTTGGCACCAAATTGAGTCTTTTTTTTTTTTTTTCTTCACTGCAGGATCCTGGGGTTGAGGAAGGTTACAATAGTCATTGTGTGCCCAGGCCTAGAACCCCAACTTCCACCAATCACTGTGTTTTGTTAAAACTCTGGCATTCTCTGCTCACCTTTGTTTGTCTTTGCCTTTTCAAGATTTTTAATTTTATCTGGATGAGTGTTTTGCCTACACGTAGTCTGTGCATCACGTGTGTGCCTGGTACCCTCAGAGGTCAGAAGAGACCTTGGATCCCTTAGAGTCATGGATGGTTGTGAGTCACCACGTGAGTCCTGGGAATTGAATCTGGATCCTGGCAAGAGCAACAATTGCCCTTAAAAATGTGTCTGAGCGCAGGGCGGTGGTGGCGCACGCCTTTAATCCCAGCACTCGGGAGGCAGAGGCAGGCGGATCTCTGTGAGTTCGAGACCAGCCTGGTCTACAAGAGCTAGTTGCAGGACAGGCTCCAAAACCACAGAGAAACCCTGTCTCGAAAAACCAAAAAAAAAAAAAAAATGTGTCTGAGCATTTATCTGCATGAATGTGCATGCACCATGGACGTACGGCATCCACAGACCTCAGAAGAGGGTGTTGGATCCCTGAAATTTGATATTGTGGGCCACCCTGTAGGTGCTGGAAACTCGACCAGAGTCACCTGTAAGAGCAGCCAGCACTCTTAACCACTGAGCCAGCTCCCCAGCCCAGCGACAAGTGCTCTTAACTGCTAGCCCCTCTTTCCCTTTAATTTTAATCTCTGACATCATCAAGCTCATGCCCCTGACCACTGTTTGTCATTACAGCGTCTACTGCACTCATCGACCACGCTGCTTGGCTCTGTTTTCTCTTCGCCAGCCCCAAATTTCCTTGACTTTTGTTTCTTCCACCTTTGTGGCTTTAGTCCTTTCCATATCACTGAAAAACAAATTTTAAAATACTATAATTTTTTATTTCATTGGTTGAATAAAGAAACTTTTGTATGTGTATGGACATATATATTCCAGGCGCCCTGGAGCTGGAGTTAGAGGCAATTGTGAACTGCTTTATGTGGGTGCTGGGGAAGCAAACTACAGCCTCTGTAAGAGCAGCAGGTGCCCTTCACTGCTGGGCCCATAAAAAAGACACTAAATTAAATTAGTAATAATAATGAATAAAATCGCACAGACAGATGGTTCCCAAGAGCACACAGCACAGTCCGTGGGGCAGCCCTCCCGTCATTTCCTTTCCTGCCCACAGCAGGTGTTTAATTTCTGTCACTTCTCAAGCCCACCCCACTGTCAGCCTTGAATTTTCAGCAGCTGACTTTACTTTTTAGATGCAGCAGAGATTCAGACACGAATGTTAGACACCAGACTAACCTAGCACGAGCAGACAGCTGTTGCTCCTGCTCCAGGAGAATGAGTGTGCCCGGCCCATCATGGCTGATCTGTCCTGGGTCCCAGCCGTACTATCCCTTCTGGGCTCTTGTGACATTACTGATGACTTAAGCATCAGGTTCACCCCTTCCCCACCTCGTTGCACCAGCTCTGTCTTCCTCATGCAACAACAAAAGGAAAATAATCCTCAGATTTCTTTATGTCCACACTTGTAGAAAAAGTAATCTTTTTCCTTTCCTTACATGGTATTGTCTTACCTAGTGTCTGGCTTCCGGCACCTACCATGCCATCAAGGACTTCCTTTTTATTACATTTACTTATGTATTTCTGTATGCGCTTATTTATTGTGTGGGTGCACACAAGCCATGGCATGCATGAGGAGCTCAGAGGACAACCTCTGGGAGTCAGGTGATTTGTATGTACTTTAAATGTTGATAAGCATGACCATTTAAGATTCATTTAAATCCATGCAATCCCATTTTAATATCCACAGTCCAGTGCTGGACGATGAACTACTCAGAAACTAGACTGCACTTGCTCAGTAGGAAAATCTCCATGTGTCTAGAGTCGTTAAAGGTGTCACTGCCCAGTTAGCCGAGCAGTGCAGAAGTGTAGTTGCATCAAGGGAATTCTCTAGGGGCGGAGGTTTCTAGCTGGCCAGGCAGTCGGGAGAGAGGTCGGCTAGAACTGTTCCCTCCACTAAAATATCTGAGTCCCACCTTTCAGAAGGAAACAGGTCACATATTTGGCCCCAAGGAGCATATTTTAGACAGAATGGGCTGAGCTTTCTAACGAAGTTCTGAAGGGCTGTGGTAGTACAGGAAGTCGCTGCCCTGGAGATCAGGACACAGATTGCAGCAGGAAGGACACCTGGGCTGGGCATTGAAGGTAGGGTGGAGCAAAGGTAGCCCAATCAGAGGACCTACCTGGACAGAACACAAGGAACACCTGCGGGTGAAATGGGACGTGAGCCTGGAGAGCGCTTAGAGCCAGGGACTACTGGAGCCCTGGGTGTTGCTAGGGAATCTTACTTGTAGGCAACAGGATATCGCCTATGACTCCAATCAGGGATGGTATGGTTTAAATTGAGTTTTTTATTTTTAAAGCTAAATTTTTTCTTGTTTATTATTTTTTTGAGACTTCCATACGAGAGTAATCTATATCATTTCTATTTTGTTTTTGCTTTGTTTTGAGACTAGGTCTCTGCATATCCCTGACTATCCTAGCTGTCCTGGAACTCACTATGTAGGCCAGGCTGGAATCAAAGGCATGCGTCACCATGCACAGCTGTTTCTACTTTTAAAAAATATTGATGCTATAGAGAACCAGCACTGCTGTTCTTCTAGAGGAACCAGGTTAGATTCGTAGCACCAACGTGGTGGGTCAAAGTCCCCTGCAAAACCAGTTTCAGGGGCTCTGATGCCCTCTTCTGGCCTCATTGGGCATTACATGCAGGTGGGGCCCATACAATACGCAGACAAAATACCCATACATATAGGACTTTTTGAAGGTTTTAAAGCTAATCTTTGATTTTTATTTTGACATTGAAATTTACATTTCGGGAAATGCAAACATGAAGTATTACCTCTGATTCCAAGTGGAATTTTCTCAAGCTCACATCACATGTCTTGACCCCGTTGTCACACAAAGGTAGCAAAGCCATAGGAAGACAGAGAAATGCTCAGCTGGGCTCTAAACAGCTTGTTTAGGAATACCACTCATATCTGTGTATAACAAGAGAACAACAGGGATGTTGCAGCCTATGCTCCCCAAGGAGAAGGCAACGAGAGCTTACCTCTTACCTACCTTGTAAACATCAGAAGCATTTTCCAAATGTGCCAATATGCCAACATGTAGCCAGTGTTGGGTACCTACAAGGTGGCTAGTCTTCATCATGAAGTGAATGTAATACACGCAACAGGGTTTGGAAGTGTGAGATTTTGAAACCATATATGAATAATTTTTACATTGATTAATTATTGAAATGGGAATATTTTGAGTTTAATCTCTTTCTTAAACTCTGCTTGCTTCCTGCCTTGGAGTATGCCATTTGTTTCCCATGTGGATCTTGGTTAACAAAACACTAAAATGAAATGTACTTTTGAGACTTTTGTTTATGTCACATGATATTGTTTATTTATTTGGATGAAGTGACACTTTTCTCTCCCATACACACCCATGTGCACACACATACAAAGCCTAGTTCTGTAATTTCATGTTTGTATTTATATCCCGATGAGCCCACTTCTGCTGACTGGTTGCCCTTGTAGGCTCGTAGAAAAAAAAAATACCAATGTGCAAAGGAATAGGGTTAGCAGAACCAGACTCGGAGTCCTGGGTAAAAGTCTAGAGATGAACAATAATTAACTACAACCAAATGAACAATCCAATATTAAAATTAATTGATAGTTGCTCAATTTTATCAGCCTGCTCCACCCAGAAGGGCCCAAAGAAGACCCCTGGATTAACCTTCCCGCCAATGGAACTGAGTTCAGGTTGTACCTAACTATCTCCATTATTTTTTTTTTTGAACCTGGGAAACAAGACAAAAATGTAATTAAACAAGAGATATTTTCGTTCTTTGAAGGAAACTAGTCATTTTGAATTCCAACATATTGGCAGCAGTGGTAGTGGGGTGTTCAAAAGGAGGAAAATGGCCAGGTGTGGTGGCCCACACCTTTAATTCCAGGGAGGCAGGGGCAGGTGGATATTTGTGTTCAAGGGCAGCCTGGTCTACAGAGTGAGTGAGTTTCAGGACAGCCAGGGATACATAGAGAAATCCTGTCTTAAAACAAACAAACAAAAACAAAAAAAGCAAACAAAAACAAAACAAAGCAAAAAAAAACAATAACAAAAGCAAAAGAAAAAGAAAAAAGATGTGAGTTTGCACACAACTCTGCCATGAGCACTGGGAGCCATAAGAGCTGCCTTCTTCAGTCTGCTGTGAGAACAGAATGGGAAGATGAACACAGTGCACCCAAGCACAGAACATCCCACAGATGCTCAGCTGATGGTCAATGGCACCTACGATACAGTCAGCACATCTACTGGGAATAACAGAAGACACTTGTAAAAAGGAGAAATGCCTTGACTACCCAAGAGATACGCAGCACTTGACATCTAGTTTATGGGAAACTTTCCTTTCTGGGCAGTACGTCCCCAGACCAGAGATGGACAGACAGCTTGGGGCAGAGTGAGGATACATCGCTGCTCAATTCTGCTCAACAGTTAATTCTTGCAGCAATACTCATAGGAAAGGTACAAGACCTCTCCACTTTTCTATAATAAAATAAACATTTAGCCATTACCCCACAAAACACTCCATGAAATAAGGAAATAAGGCATGTGTTGTATAACAGAGGGGTAGTGACATTTGATGTGTAAATACCACAGCAGGGCTAAAGTCTGCTCCCCTCGCTAAATTAAGTCTTGGGACACTAGGATGCTGTATGGCTTTTAAACCCAGTAACCCATCTCTGAGGAGCAGAGTCTACTTAGTGATCAATGGAACAGTTTGTGGTTTGAGAAAATTCATGTGTGCTCTTGTCCCCAGCCAACACCTTGGTTATAGAAGGGGATAAAATAGCGGCGTAGGGGCTGGAGAGGTAGCTCGGAGGTTGAGAGCACACATTGCTCTTGCAGAGGACCCCAGTTTGATTTCCCGCACTCACACTGGACAGCTGACAACTGGTTGCTTCTAACTCCGGCTGCGAGGGATTGATACCCTCCTCCGGCCACCATGTTCACTGTACTCATGTGACAGACCCATGCATACACACCTAATTGGAAACAAAATCTTCATAATAGTGATAATTGTATAACACTGTAAATTACTAAATGATATTCCGTTGTACTGAGCAGAATGCAAATATGGTGAAATTTATGTTATGTGTATTTTACCATAAAAAAAAGAGCTCTACAAGATGCATTAGAGGGTATATTTTCCCAGTCCTGAGTGGCAACTGTAGTTTTCTTCCTAGCAACACACACTACTATCACACAGTATCCCCAAAATGCCAATGTGTGCATCTGCTTTTCAAAAACCTCTGGCCCGTGTGCTCTTCTTGAGAGCATCTTGGCACCACGCAGGAACACACACGGCTTCCACTCTTATCTTCAGCAGACGGTGAATCACAACAACGGCACAAGCACATCGGCTCCTTTGCACAACACTCTTTGGCTTTAGCACGTATATATCTATTTCAGAAAATCCTCCTATCCAAAGGGCAGGCTTGGAATGGGTTTGTGTCTCTTCTCTCCAAAGGCACTGCATGGCTTTCTCACGAGATGGGGGAGGGGGAGTCCCAAAGCTATGACAGCCAGCTCACACTGGGCAGTGTGGCACTTGGGACTCTTAGTTCTTTGAGACAAAGTTGGTATTGTTCTTTATTTGAAGCGCAGACCATGAAAGTCATGATCACAAGCACAGAGGACAAAGGAGAGGGAAGGTAGCTGGGAAAGTCAAGAGAACATCACCAGGAAGTCCTTGCAGTGGAGGTGGTTGAGTGTTCCCAAGGAAAGGCTTCAGCAAAAGCCCCAGTCGTTTCGTGCTGGTCCAGACTGTCCCTGAAAAGCAGGGACGGTGACTCTGGAGTCCCCTGCAGGGAGGAACACGCTCCCTGAGAAAGTTGCTCTCTCACTCCACACAGCAAATTCCAGCTCCTCCTGCTATACAGACGCTTTCCAGAAATAGGAAGGCTTGCTATAGATGAGCAGACATGTGATGGCTACAGCGACCAAGATCAGGGAGAAGATGACCATGAGGCTGACGTAGGTGGAGTGAGGAAGAGGCAGGGATAGTGGCTGTTCAGCTGGGATCATGTTGGTTAAGTTCAGCATGTAGCCCAAAGTCCACCCCGCATTGCTGTCCTCGATCTGAAAACAGTAGGGAAAAAAGATAATCCATAGTGGCCACGCAACCCTTCCCATAACACTGAGCACCCAATGGGAAAAGAACACCCTGCGTACTTTACACAATAGATTAACTTTATATGCTACATTGGGAACAACGTGGAGGGAAAAACAAAGCAAATCATTAGAGTTTGGAGGCTCACCACTACATTCTAGAAGTTCAGGAAACTTACTGAATGTTTGTCCAATTTACCTGCCTGGGAGCACTTAATTCAAAGAGACCATGAGAAGTCCACGTTCTTTCTGTTTCACGAGTTGGGGGACTAAGTGAGGGGTAACAGGAAACAGGTAAAAAGATGAAGGAATAATGATTGGTTCTAGCCTTTGACATCCTTGCCAGGCCAGAGAAGCCACATCGACTCAGGGCTTCATGGGGGAAATCATTCCAGCAAGCTAGCTTTGTGAAGTTGGAAGGCCATGCACCTCGTTACTGATAAAGATTCTCATAAAGTTATGAGGCAATCTTTGACCTTCTAGCCTTTGGAAAAAATAATTTCCAGTCCCCCAGAACTTGCAGCAATAGAGGTGATATTTGAATAATAATTTTGGAAAAGTTGTATGACAAGAGCTGTCCATGGTGACACAGAGAAGCTAGCAAGAATAGGCAGCCTGAAGAAAAAACCCAAAGCTCTACAGGCAGCGCCACACGGGACTTGTTCAGGCCTTTCCTGCGACATTTCCTTCTGGTCCTCTGAGAACATATTGCTGCTGTTTTGACAAAATAAACAAGTAAATAATAAATTGTGTCTGGGAGAATTCACATAGTAATACTTGTCACTTCCAACACAGACTGCTTTTCACCCATTTTAACCAATTACTTAGTACTCAAGTAATGGGAAAATAAAACAAAGTGATGGACACACTTTTAAGGCTTTTAGCACATATCGTCAAAAAATAACCCCTAAGAGGTTGTGCCAACTTACAATACCCCTTCCTTCCCGACTAACCCATATTGACATGATTGTCAATAGGACTATTTTTTCCTCTTGACGTGGGATGGAAACCTTATCTGACTGTACATGCCAAAGAAGTCTCGAGATTTAGGGGAGTCATCACCCCAACTTGGAGACATCAGTAGCATTCCAAGAATATAAATCAACACTGTCCAATATATCAACCAAATTTAACACAGATCCTTCTAAAAAATGAAATAGTCTTTTTTTTTTTTTGGATTTTCGAGACAGGGTTTCCCCGTAGCTTTTGGTTCCTGTCCTGGAACTAGCTTTTGTAGACCAGGCTGGCCTCAAACTCACAGAGATCCGCCTGCCTCTGCCTCCCGAGTGCCACCACCGCCCGGCTTTAAAAATGAAATAGTCTTATAGCATGGAAGGAAGTCTGGGATGTTAAAATAAGGAAAAGGTTCGTTAGACTGGGCAAGATCCATTAGTAAGAGAGTATTAGCACATGAGTATACCAGAGCTGCCATAATCCTGATTCTAATGTTTTGGTTTGTCTGAGATCACTGTATTTTAAAATATTTTAGGCATTAGCAGGCATGGGGCTAGCAACACAGAGACCGCTTGTTTGTGGTGCTTGGCATCAAATGGGCTCGCACCTCGCACGGGCTGCTTGCTTCTTTACTCCTGGATGCCTGCAGGTGGCATTGTGGGGAAGCACAGCAGGGAAGCGATTTCCTCCGTCTCACTCTAGGCCACGCTGCCAAGCAACAGCCCCATTAGCGAGGCTGATAAGAAACCGTGAGCGCCCTTTCCTGAGTCTCAAAGGGGCGCCTCTGAGGAATTCCGAAGTCAGGGTGGACAATGGCTGATGAGATACTAGTAAATGAATAAACTGACCTTTTGAGAACCAGTTAAGAGTTGTGTGTGCGGAAAGGTGAATGATAGAATGTGAACAGCTACCATTAGAGGCAGCCTATAGCTGCCTGCTGTTCCCAGAAGGGCTTGACACCAACGCCAGCTGGCGGGATGGTGGATGGAACAGGTGTCAAGTCAGAACTTAAATCACGTGGACCCCCACCTTTTCTGAGTTCAAAACTGCTTTGTCACCAACGTCCTCCCAACTTCCACACCCCCAACCAATACCCAAGTTACCTTGCCCATAAAATGGATCTGGTCCCAGGAACTGCCTGTGAAGTTATAGCCTTGCAGAAGGAGGGTGAGGATGTAGGCCCCAGAGAAGCAGTATTCATTCAGGTACTTCTCCTTTATTTTCGGATTAGATGCTTTTACCTAGAGGTAGTGAGGGAAATATCAAACCTGTAGAATGCGCTCCTCTATGGCTCCTTTTCATTGATAGATCCAATAAAGAGCCAAAGAAGTCCCAGCTCCCATGGATCTGAGGGTCAGTCTCTCCTACAGGCTGTGGGGATGGGATGGCGCTTCACTCCTTGAAGGGCGTAGGGTTTTCAATTGGGTCTCCCAAGGAAGTTTTTCTTCCTAGAGGCTCTGGGTGAGAACAGTAAGTGTTCTAGGGAAAAGGTGGTTCCTTCCTTCCATTTAAGAGCTTCAGAAACAGTCAGTTTCAGCATCTAATTCCATCCCCTGTGCTTGGAATAACTCAACAATGTGTTAGCGTATTAAACGCCATGAAAGCATTCTCAGAAGGAAGTCCACTGGTCTCTGTTTAAGCAGAGACTCTTACATAATGTTCACAGTTAGTGCAGGGCCTCTACGGGCATCTTAAGGAAACAATGTCCAACAAAGCCTTAGCATTCAGGTCAGCCCTTGGAGGACAGACAGCACCAGTATCCTGAGGAAGGTGGCCTTCTTCACCCAGGGATTCAAACTCAGAACTCAGGATCTGCATTTTTCACTCGATGATTCTCTGTCTCTGTCTGTCTGTCTCTGTCTGTTGTCTGTCTCTCTCCCTCTTACACACACACACACACACACACACACACACACACCACATAGTGAAATATGCCATTTGTACAATGCAGATGAACCTGGAGAACATTATTATTAAGTCAAGTAAACCAAACACAAAAAGACAAATACTGAATTATTTTTATATGGGATATTAAAAAGTAAACCATTCATAACGAAACCCATTATTATATAATAAATAGCACACAAAAGATTTCATAGCATTGAGACAAGGAGTGTTGGCTATCAGAGGACAGGGAAAGCAATGGGGTACAAGGAATGGTGGGAGGTTAGTAAGGAGGTGATAGGTCATCACCAGAAAGAAACAAACTCTGCTCTTCTCTCGTGTGGTAGTTTGACTATAATTAGCAATAACAAACTACAGGTTTCAAAACCTAGTAAAGGTTGTTGAATGCTCTCACCACAAATAAATGGTACATGATTAAGGTGACAATTATAATCATTGTTCTGATACGATGATATATGTATGATGTACATATAACATTGAAATATATTGTATATCATAAAAATGTATCAATCAGAAATAAAACAATAGAAAAATCAGCTTTTAAAAATAAAGGGATGATTTTATTTTTGATGAGGGACTTCTGGGATGGTCTATTTTATCCTGAAAAAGGATAGATGCATCTGCTTCTTCCTTCTTTTGACCTATAAAGGCCATGGCAGCCATCCGGTATCCATGGCAACTGAACTGAAGAAGCAAAGGCTGAGTGAGAGAGAAGCCACTAAACCCATGGGAGCAGCTGCTTGTTGCAAAATTGTGCATTAAGTAAGAAACGTAGGCTGTTGCTTGAGCCACTATAAATCATCAGGGCACGGCGATGATGGCATTCCTAGCCCCACTCTCTGGCCTTCGAACACATTTGCTGGACCTTTGTCAAATCAGCGTGAGGTCATGCACAGATTCACACCCTCCGTGGCACTGCGGGTGCAGGATCAATTTCACAGTTGTGATTTCTGGTCACTTACCTCTTCCCAAGGCTTTGAACAAAAACTTTTTAAGGTCTCAGTCATCTTTTCCGGAGAGGAGACACTGTCTTTTTCCATTTTCTTAAAAAAATCCATCACAAAGTAGAAGGCTGAGAATGCCTGGGAGAGCAGAGGGCAGAGTGTCAGGCTGTGTCCAACCGGGCAGGAGCAGCAGGAGCCTCCACTCAGACCCTTCCAGAGCTCACTCACTTCCCACTCTATCAACAAGGGAACCCTCTAGTGGCAATCCCACGGTGTAAACAAGCTGGCTGCTTCGATTTCAGCTAAAATAAACCCAGCGGAAGCTTCTTTAAAAACTCGTAATTTTAAAAACCGCATGTATATAGAACTCATATCTAATGTAACAAAAGCAAGCAACTTTGCATTAGTATGACACATGGTTCATTTGTATGGAGTAAGATTTCATTTTTTAGCTTTGATTTTCCTTGCATTTCCAGTCTAAACAGTTGTCTGGTAATATAGCTGACAACCTACTTTTATCAGCTTTCTAGGAAAACAAAGAAAGTTAACTCAAAGCCAAATTTATCCATCAACCAATAAAAGGTACAACCAAAATACACTGAGGGGTGCTGACGTTGCTCAGAAAGAGGGAGGGTTTAAGCATGTTTGTAGGTGTTGCACATTTGTGGGTGTTGATGCTGTTTAGATGGAGCAGGGAGGGTGAGCACACACTAAGGGGGTGCGGACATTGTTTAGATGGAGCGAGGCGGGGTAAACACACAGTGAGGGGTGTTAACATTGTTTAGATGGGGGTAAGCACTGAGATGGTGCGGACATTGTTTAGGTGAAGCAAGGGTAAGCTTGTTTGTGGGTATTGATGTTGTTTAGATGAAGCGAGAGTAAGCACACATGTTTGTGGGGACAGAGACGGGCTTCAGGCACTTGCCCCCAAACTGACCACTTCACATGTCCCTACTCCCTTCTGCATTCCTTGTCTATTTACCAAACACCAGGGATTAGGTTGACTCCGCCCTGGCCGGAGGTAGGGGTGGTGTAAACTCTAAGATCACATGTCTGGGCATTGGTGTCTGAATCTGCCTTCCAAACTTTTGTGCGGACTGGCCCTCAGCGCCTGTAGGAGTGTTCACTCCTAGACACTGCCCAGCTTAGTTAGGCTCAGGCCTGGACTTTAATTCCTATTTTCCATGTGCTTTTTGGTGTGGGATAAAGGTTCATAAACTGGGGATCACAGATTCACCATAAGGGATTGTATTATGAATTTTATGCTGATTTTTCAGTTTATTTCTTGATGTCCATTTTTCTGATGGGAAGATCCTTAACTTTCATCAAATTCTCCAGAATTTTGTGGTCCCTTGGAGGGTTCAGACCGGACTGGATTGCTGAAGACATTAGACTAAACAAAATAAGCCAGTCACAAAAGTGTAAATTGCCTTTGATTCTGCAATGGTGGCACACCTGGATAGCCTGCAGGGGTCTGTGGATTGTTCTCACAGGAAAGAAGAAAGAAACGGAGAAAGGGATCCGATCATTCTCTCTGAGGACCTCCACCCTCCGACCTTTGGAGGGTGTTCAATGGCCAAATGACAGCATTCTGAAATCTGAATCTCAGATCTCAGAGAGTTTCAGACTTGGGACGTTTGGATTTTGAAGGTATTTTATCATCTACTATCACAAAACACATGTAAACCTAAGAGAAAAGATCAAATCTCATGCACACTGGCCCTGATGGGCACTAGTGTAGGACACCATTAACGTTCAAGAGAAACCTAAATGTTGTAGTACTAAGAGATAATACACTAGTCACTGCCCGACTCTCACCGCTACATGGCCCTTCGTGCTGCTTCATGGTGAGCTCTGGTGTCGCAAACCTCTAGTTGACAGAAGGCCACACTGCACTTCTGTTCGTCCCATGAACTATGTATCTTTTAGTGCAGTTGTACAATAGCAAAAAGCTATCTCTTGTTGTTCCTACATATTTCCACTGCTTATTTCTATGCATAACATAGAAAATATGTTTTACTTGGCTTTCAAGGTTATTGGCAAAGATTCTAGTCAACAGCAGTATATTACTAGCAGCTAAATGTTTGTGGGGAGCTCAAAGTCTGATCAGTAGTAAGAACAGAGAATAGACTTCAGAGATATTGTATATCTGTCATTACTGCCACCAGGATCAGTGAGGCAAGGACCCCAAAGCCACCACTGCCCTCTAAAGCAGCACTCAGGGCGTTCTGGACCTGGTTGCTTTGTACAGTGGTGGTGGCAGCCAGTGGCCAACAAGGTCATTATTAAAATGGTTCCAAGTAAGAAATGAACATGACTTCATCAACAAAAGTGAGCACCACCAAGAAGGATGTGTTTGTACACCGGATCCCTCCAAAGATAACAACCCATCAAGTAACCTGTCAGTGTTCAGACAGAACAGAGTGTGGACCTTCATGGTGCTGGAGGAGAAAGGGGTGCACAGGCAGCAGCTGTGAGAGGCTCTGCTGCAGTCTATCTCAGGGCAGTGAACATGCAGCAGATAGCATCAGATACAACCACATAACAAGACTGCTCCACACTGTCTCCAAAGGAACTGCAGGGAATAGGCAAGGCGGCATTGGAAATTGTTCCTGGCAGACAGACCCCACAGCGCTAGCCCTGCAGAACGTGGGTTTCTGCTTAACTTCTTGTGAAGATTCTATGAGCACTGACCCACAGGAGTCCACCCCCCACCCAGTGTGGGAATAGGTGAGAATGCTGGCAACCTGCGGGCAAGACAGCAGAGCAGAGCAGTGCGACAGAATCTGTATGGAGGGGAGTGGGTACAGATCATGACTCTGAAGGAGCCTTCTTGCCAGAAACAAGCAGAGTGGGCAGCAATAAAAGTAATAAGGGGCTGGAGAGATGGTTCAGAGGTTAAGAGAGCTGCTTGCTCTTCCAGAGATCCTGAGTTCAATTCCCAGCAACCACATAGTGGCTCATAAGCATCTTGATTGAGATCTGGTGCCCTCTTCTGGATACAGGTGCAACGTTGCAATCATGATAAATAAATAAATAAATCTCTAAACAAAATAAAAACCCAGATGAGCCCCAAGGACGCCATGCCCCCTCCAGGTCAGTATTGGTGTAGGAGGTCCTTCTGACTATGTGTTGCTTTCATTGGTTGAATAAAGAAACTGCCTTGGCCTTTTGATAGGGCAGAACCTAGATAGGCAGAGAAGACAGAACTGGATGCTGGGAAGCACGACAGAGTGACAGACGCCATGGTTCTCCTGCCTGAGACGGACGCTGGTTAGACTCATGCCAGTAAGCCACAGTCAAGTGGCAATACATATTAATGGAGATGGGTTAAACTAATATGTGAGAGTTAGCCAATAAGAGGCTGGGAATAATGGGCCAGGCAGTATTTAAATGAATACAGTTTCTATGTGATTATTTCGGGTGTTAGCTAGCCAGGTGGTGGGATGCAGCCCGCTGTTCTTCCTACAACAAGTATCACCTCATTTCATGCACTAACACAGATGAGCTCCAAGGCCGCCAGGTCCCCTACAGGTCAGTATCACCTCACTTCATGCACTAACACAGATGAGCCCCAAGGCCGCCAGGTCCCCTACAGGTCAGTATCACCCCACTTCATGCACTAACACAGATGAGCCCCAAGGCCACCAGGTCCCCTACAGGTCTGTATCACCTCACTTCACGTACTAACACAGATGTCCAGAATACTCAGAGCCACAAGATGGCAGACAAAAACAGCCAAGGATCCATGCTTACTGAGGCTGGGCAGGGGGAACCGCCGAGTAAATGTCTGCCAGTCTTATACACCGTTCAATAGTCCAACCACAGAGGGTGAGCGTGAAGCCTTCCTTGGCAGTAAAAAGAGAAGGGAGATTGAAGCTGAGACTTTAGGCGTTGGATTTTTGCCCCTTGACCAGATAATGACAACGGCATTACCTAGGCAGTGGGGCTTTGGGCATTTTCCCTAAAGATGTCTCTGTTTGGTTCTGACAAATGTGGTTTTGTAAGCCTTGATTTTCTCCCTTAAAGATTTTAGGTTCCTTCATGTCTGGTCACACTGAGAACTCCAATTTTAATTTGTAATAAATACTTACAAACTTAATTTCTTTCAAAGGACAAAAAGGAGGATAACAGGGAAAGAAAGAGGAGGAGGAAGGAAGGGACATCTCGTGGCACATGTCTATCATCCCAAGTAACTACTTGGGAGTTGGAGCCAGGAAGCTTGCAAAAAGAAAAAAAAGCCAGTCTGGACAACTTAATAAATCCCTGATGCAAAATTAGAAAGCGCCTATTAATAAATGCTTAA
Source organism: Microtus oregoni (assembly GCF_018167655.1). Lineage (NCBI taxonomy): Eukaryota > Metazoa > Chordata > Mammalia > Rodentia > Cricetidae > Microtus > Microtus oregoni. The sequence goes on from NW_024543071.1 coordinate 20,379,611, forward strand.
GTAATTTTTAAATTGTTGCATGTGGATTTTCCATCGCGTTGCTCATTGGCCAGCAGGGCGCACGCGTATGAAAAGCATTTTAAATGAGCTTTCATTATACTTCTCTATTTCTGATCTTTCTTGTTTATTGAAGTTGTACAATGCGTTCCGAAGAAACAATTTCTAAATTACCTCATAAATAATTCTCAACAGATGTTCTCTCTCCGCTTGATGTTTCCACTTTGCTTTGACGTGAGATTCAATCTAGATGCCAAGGCCACAGCACAGCCAGACTAGAGAACACGGACTGATTTTAATGCCGCATTTACAGGGTGAGGTACAGAGCACCATGCCGCTGCAGTTGCAGCAAAGCTCGCCTCACTGCAAATGCTCTGGTTTCACAGCTCCGGGCTAACTGGCTCTGGAAACGACAGGGGTGCATTCCTTCTAATAGGAAAATGCATTCACTTTTCTCTCGCTTTATCCTCCCTAGCTACAACTAGAACGAAAAAGCCCTTAGCTGTCTCCAGAGAACTTAGCCATATGCCTCCCTCTTGTGTTCCCATCTTTCCTCTTCTAAAAGTTTCTTCCAAGTCAGGGAAAGTCGCTTGGTCTTCCAAAAGCCCCATGGCAGGAAGCTAGTACCAGATCAGCCACATGGCACCCAAGCCAGGTTTGGGGTTAGAACTGATGCCAACAGCTGTATTCAGCAGCCACTGTTGGTGCTGTACTCATCCCAGAAGCCTGCAAAGGGGAAAGCTGTAGCCTTGCCACAAGGCAGGTCTGGGGTCATGGCTCTCCCACTGTTTCCTCAGAGGTGACTCCAACTGAGAGCACCTACAGTTCACAGGGCAGGGGTTCAGTCAGGTCTGATGACAACAGACCCGGTGCTCTCTCCCTGAGCTCTTTATGTGACATTAAATTGGGTGTGCAGACCTTGTAAACACACAAACTCCTCTCATGTGAGGTCTAGGGGCAAAACTGAATCTCCCCTTGTTATCTGCTCAGGTTTCTGAAAGGGGAGAAAGGAAGATAAAGGCCCTGGTCCTTTGTAGACAATGAATATATCTGTAACCATTGCTTTGCGGCTGGCACTTGGTGGATGGTAGGTAACTCTTACGATACACTTCTTAACTGTGATGGCAGTAGTGCTTGGTCTCGGGAAACAAACAGGCAGTGTGAGCAATGACTAGATCAAGGGGCATCTCTTCCTCCTCAGCACCAACACTTTATCCTATTCTGGAGAGCTTAGGACGAGAAGGAATGGGGAGTCAGGATCAAATAATCCCCTCAGTTCTCCAAACTTTGAGGGATGTTTATTTATTACTATTTATGAAATGGGTGCTTATTTAAGTTCTCCCTTGGTGGTTCCCGAATTTCTGCTTCCTGTTTGTTAGAGACTAAATCCCTCAGTGGTGTCATCCCATGGCTGCTGCTACTCTGACATCCTTCTCTGTGCACTGAGAGCTCAGGTTTGCAGCCCATTGCGTGCGCCTACTCTGAGGGGTATATATCCTGAAGCTAGCTCTATCTTCCTTGCTTATTGAAGCCTCATTTTACCCAGGTAGAAGAAAACAAACAACAATTAAACTAAGCCAAATAGCCTATCAATTCCCTTCATCAGATGGCATCAGGACATGTACTTCACCAAGGTCTGGTCAACAGACCCCCAAAGGCGTCTGGTGTATGATAGGCGCACAAAGAGAAATCTCGCCATCGTTCTCTTTCCTACCTTGACTCTGCTGCTGACCACGTGATGCCTGGAGCAGCAGGCACATTCTTAGCATCATGAGAATACCAAAAAGATAATGGGGAAGGCAATCCTAAAAACTGACACTGTGAGGCCAAGTGACAAACCCTCAGTCGCATCAGGACATTATTATGCGTAAGAAAAGAAGTTGGTATTATTTAAATACCTTATAGGTGCATCTTGCACAACTTATAATCCAAAACACTCTAGCTGACATATCTTACCATTTCATAAACTTACCCCAAAACTCCCATGGAGAGGTGGCAAGAAGATGCCATTGAAGGCGCACTGGGAGTAAGGGCAGTAGCTGTTGTTGAAGAGCTCCAGGATGCTCTGCTGGCACTGCTCGTAGTCTCCAGTGCCCTGGATTTGAAACTGATCAAACGGTAGCTTCTTTTCAAACCTCTTGGTGCAGGGGGTGCCGTAGAGCTCACTGACATTCACTTTCTTCTCGTATCCCGGGTGGAAGCATGGATCCCTGAGGGTCCCGCCACTTGAAACCTGAATGGAAGGAGCACTTGAATGCCAAATGATGGTCCTCAGAACGGCATTCTCAGGGCCCCATTCTGCCTTATCCCCCTTGAGAATTAGTTTTTAAAGGAAGGTTTAGAGACAAGGGTCCAGGCATGGTATACGATGTATCAGGGTATTTATGCATGAACCCACAAATGCCATGAACTGGGAATGTCCCTGGGCTCTTAGTGCTAAGATCACAGATGAGGAGCAGGCTCACAAGGACACATGTCCAGAGACTCCAGCCTGGATGGAGCTGGGTCTGCATGCTGTCTCCTCTCCTCCCCCAGCAGACTGGGAGCTACCGGAGAGGGAAGATGCCTCAGGGCTCTTATCCCAGCAATGACAAACGAAACAGGTTTTAAGCCCCAAGAGGAAAAGAAAGGCTGCTATGGCCAAGCATAGTGTGGACTTGGGGGTGTGGGGACACCTCTCGGCTGCACCTGCTTCAAGAGGGCAGTCTTGATGGTGATGGTTCTAAGAACACGAGACTGCATGGGGTGAGGGCTGTCTCTTCCCAGAGATGTGACAACTTGGCTCTGTGTGTATTTGCCAGGGTGTGTCCAGCCCTCTCGTCACATCAAGTATTTATTCTTCAATTCAAACCGCAGAAAACATCTGGGGACAATTTTTAAAGTGCTGATTGACAAATTCTGTATTTTCCACACAGAGGGCTTTTTCCCCCCCTCTTTGATTAAAAAATGGTGTGGACAAATTTTCAATTGGCCACTCCTCCCCCAGACAATACTTTAGCATGTAACTCGCATTATCAACACCACTGGGGCCAGACACTAATTTCCAAGAAAAGATCCGAGTGATGTCCTTGGAGATCGTGCAGTAAACAAACATGGGAGGGGATGTCTGGGTGGACGAGTCACAGGGGTCCACCAGATGGAGCTTGGTGTCCTGCCTGAGAAAGGTTGGAAGGCACAATGCCCAGCTTCAGACCGACTGCTGAATTACAAAAAGAGAACAACAGGATGTGGGGGCTGAGGCCCAGATGTGGGGAAGGCAGAACTGAATTCGGTTGCACTTGCCTGAATGTCCTTGGCTAGTTTCTGCCAGAGTGCCTGGTCCTTCCCATAGCACAGGAAGCTGTGTGTGTACACAGTGTAGTCCTCGCCGTAGAGGCGAAACTGCAGCGAGTTTTCTGGGGCCTCTATAGTGCTGTTTACTGGCACAAAGGTGATTTGTGTAGAGGCGCCACCGAGATCCAACGCGCCGAAGGTTGCCTCTTTCTGGTCCGCTGAGATGAGGTTTAGCCAACTCTGTTTCTGAAAGAAAGGACAGTAGTAGGAGTCTCTGGACAGCCTACCTCCTAAAGATGGAGGACCAGGGTCAGAGAGTGGGGCAAAGCCCACTGTGGGTTCCCCAATCAGCGCCAGATCAACAGCCAGCAAGAGGGCTTTGAAGACAAAGCTCAGAGAACAGCAATGTAAGGCCAGGAAAGCTTACAGCTCACAAGCAAGAGCAAATCCCAGTTAGTCACCAACTACACTGTCTAGACCAGAAAAGGTTCTGTTTTCAAGCTTCATTGTGGGGTGGGGTCTGCTAATGTGGGTGCTGTCCTGAGAGGTGAGCTACCCCACAAGAAGAGAGAAGAGCCCGAGGCACTCCAAACACTGCTTCATTCGGCTCTGTTTTAAACCAGTCTCACCACGTGGCTCGGGCTAGACTCCGACTTGAAATTCTCCTGCTCCAGTCTCACTCAGTTCTGCCCAGATAGTCTTACTTTAAATGAGATGAAAATGATCTGAGATGAAATACATATGGGGGCTGGAGAAAGTTCAGCGGCTAAGTGTGCATACTGCTCTTGCAGAGGACTTGAATTTGTTTCCTAACATTGGGAGGCTCGCAGCTGCGTGTAACTCCAGGTCCAGAAGATCCAACAGACTCTTCTGACCTCTGAAAGCACTTATGCCCGTGTACACATGGCCACACAGAGGCGCACCATACACATAATTTTTAAAAATAAAAATAAAATCTTTAGATTTTAATCTCCTCTGTGTTTCCCGGGGATGAAGACATGGCTTCGATATTCTCCAGTGGTAACAGTAAAGTAAATATACCTCTCTAGGGATGGTTACAAATGTAGGAGCTCGTTCACTCATTCATTCATTCATTCATTCATCTCTCGTCCATCATGCATTTTGCTAAAGATCTAAATATTGCCTAAGACAGCAGTGGCATTGACCCTCTAGGAACCACCTCATCGGTGTGAGGTATTTACCTGAGTGAATTTGCCCAGCAGGTAGTTGATAGTAATCCACCCATAGGCCCCTTCCTCTTGGCCAGTGATGATCTTGGCACCCTGGAAGTCAAAGGAGTAGTTTCTAAGGCTTCTTGACACTGCAGCCAGGACCCTGTCTGCTGCTTGCTCACTTTCCATTCTACACAAAAGAAGAGGTGAGGTTATCATTTTTTCGTCTTCATAGTCCCACCTACCCATGTCAGCTAGAGAACATAACACAGGAGAACAGGAGACACAAGGGCCCGGAGCATGGCTTTCACGGGAGTCATCCTTTTGGCTCTGCCTCTCCACATCCAAATCCTCCAGCCACTGAGTAGATGTATCTTTCCAAAGTACTGGTCTATCTTTGCTCCCCAGCTCAAAGTACCAGAGGTTTTCAAACTGACTGTGGTGGCAGCTTGGTCCTGTCTGGCCATATTGAGAGCTGGTTGGTAAGCGCTGCTTTAACCATCACTGTGGCCCCTGCTTGCTTATACTTTAGACTCTGAGCAACATCAGTTAGGGCTGTAGAAATGAACAACAGATGCCCAAGGTCCCCTGAAGCCAGCCTGGGAAAATCTTCCTATTATCACTCAGTTCTTAAGTCTGTTTGAAACTTTGAGACCTAAAGGGAGTCTTTAGGGTTGTGTTATGATGATGTAATTGCTCCCGAGACCTAGTCTGAAACTCCGGGAACCCCTGAGTGAGAGGTTCCCGCTGGGTCTCACATAGACATAGTGCTCCTCGCCTTTCTGCTCCAGTCCACCCTCTAGTATCAACAACTGTTGCTTCCTTAAACAGCATGTCATTTCTCCAGCCTTCCTGGAGTGCTCCACAAGGCACTTTCTAGTGCAGGTCCTGCCACTCACTGCCCTAGTATGCCACTTTCCAGCCATGGGGCTTCAGGTGCGTGACGACACGGCTCAATTGCTTCAGAGTGACCTTGATTAAATAACGTGTGTCAAGTATTGACACAGCTCTGAGAACACAAGCTTCTATTAGTATTTCACTGCCTCCCCATATCCTTCCCAGGCAGACCCTTCTGCATGTGATGATTTATGGCAATCCTTGCCTCTGCCCTGGTCTCTCTCCTTTCCCTATTTTTGTGCATCCACTAGAGCACAAATTGCATGGAGTCAGGAGCTGTGTTTTGCTCGATACTTTATCCCTAGCACTTAAAGCCCTCTCTGACAAGTCACAGGTGCTGAATGGATGGCTAACTAAGTGGATGCTGTGCTCGGCCAGCTGAGCTCTGCCAGCTGTGCTCTGCCAGCTGTGCTCTGCCAGCTGTGCTCTGCCAGCTGAGCTCTGCCAGCTGTGCTCTGCCCTTCCTTCCCCTCTGGCCCCTCCTTCCTGGTTCAGCTCACGCAGCCCTGCTGTGGCAAGCCATTCTGACTACCTTCCTTCCTGAGCAAGGCCAGGCCTCCCACAGCAGCTTTGCACAGTCAAACAACAGATCGCCCTGGATGGAAATCTAATTCCCTTGAGGGCTGCTTTACCTTCTCATTATATGGTGGACTGAGCAGGCACTCGCAACACCCTCGATGGATGGATGGAAGATAGAAACAATTCACATACCAATGGGATGACCAACCACGCTTCGTTAGCTAGACCTATTCGTCTTGGGATATTGTGGGTCTACTTTTGCCCTTTTCCTCCCAGATATTGATGAATTCTGTCTTCATTTCCTTATTTCAGAGTGCACATCCTTAATCTTTCTCTCCAATACTCTGTCCCCTTTGATGTCCCCAAGGGAGATACTTGAGACTTACCATAATATATACTTAATGAAACTTATTTCTTAGCACAGGCTTTGGTATGTGAGGTAGCTATAAGTCCCATAATCCTAGGTGCCCTGGCACTGCCTTGAACTCTGGTAGCCTAGTCTCTACGTACTGCCCTACCTAAGTAAGCGCATGCCTGCTGTGGCTCCCAGGTAAACAGGCGTCTCATGATGCTTAGAGGCTGGGATCAACTCAGTGGACATTTTCATGCATTCGGCCAGGTATGTGTCTATTTCATTTGTTTTCTGAGCATATTTTGAGATTCCAGGACCTAAGGAAAGATACAGAAGGTGAAAATCTTAATAAATAAATAATAAGTAAATAAATGTGTGGGGCGTACCTTGACCATGTCAAAGAAAAGTGCTTGCTAAGAAAAACAGAAGGAAACGCTTCTCAATGTGACATATACTATGCTGTGTTACTCGTGGTAAATTTTGATTATCAACTTAATTGTAGTCAGAAGCACCAGGTGAATGAACTAACAAGGTGCCCTAATCCTAACCCTTTGTACGTGTCTGTGAGGCTGGCTGAAGAGAGGTTTAGCTGGAGGGGAAAGATACAGATGCAGGCAGCACTATCCTGGGGCTAGAGTTCCAGACTGAGCAAAAAAGGGGGAAGGAGAAAGCTGGGGGAGGACCTTTCCTGCTTCCCCTTCTGCCCAGAGGTGAGGAGCTCCTGTTCCTGCGGGGTAAAAGGGATAACTGGGGCAGGAAACCAACCAATCACTGAGCACCCTGACTCTGAAACCACAGTCAGAGAAAGAACATACCCTGTATTTGAGACCTGGGCCAGGGAGAGAAACATCTTTATCCCTGAATCCAGGAGTAAAGACATGTGCCCTGGATGTGAAACTCGTGTCAAAGAAACACACCCTGTCCCTAGAATCAGAACCAGAGGAAGAAATATGCCCTGGTCCTAAGATCAGAGTCACAAAGCTAAAAAGGACCAGGGAAAGAATATGCCCTGGTCCTAAGATTCGAGTCAAAAAGCTAAAAAGGACCAGGGAAAGAATATGCCCTGGTCCTAAGATTCGAGTCAAAAAGCTAAAAAGGACCAGGGAAAGAAACACAGATTGGCCATGAGGCTGGAGCCATCTCTGCCCCTGACCAGCTAAACTGTCCAATCCCGGAACAGGGAAAAATTAACCAATCCCCTTTCTCCCTGGGAAAATCTCCACTTCTAAGAAGCCCTATATAAGCCTCTCCACCCCTTCAGTTAAGAGCTGCCCTGGAGTGGCAGAGGCAGCCATTCTCCTGGACTCCTCCTTCCCAAATCTCTTTCTCAAGTCTTGGGTCATGACCTTTATTTGCCACCCAGAGAAGAAGAACCTGGCTGGGATGTCCGTTAGGGGACCAAGATGAAAAACCTTGCTGAGACACTCCCTAGGCGGAGCAGAACAGAACCTTGCTAGGACTCTTCTTAAGGGGCTGAGCAAGGCCAGCGGAGGTTGTTACATTTCTGCAGGGGCTTTTCCATAGCACAGTGTTATGTTAGCAGAAGAAACATCTTGGGCCAGAGAAGCAGAGAGCTATCGGCTAGGACACTCCCATAAGGGAGCAGAGCAGAACTCAGCTGGAGTGGCTCTCCAGGAGAGGGGCAGGATCCCTATATCCTGCAGGGAGACAATCCCCCACCGCACCCCAGCTTCAGGTAGTCTGGCTTTCAGATAGTCCGGACACCTTTCCTCCAGGACTGAGCTGTCCTATTGCGGCTCTACCTAACCGCACCCCCACAGCTGTCCTATTGTGGCTCTACCCCCTTCCCAGAGCTGTTCTCTTGTGGCTCTACCCCTCCAGAGCTATCCTATTGAGGCTCTAAGTATATCCTGGCTTCCGGGTATGTCAGGATATCCCAATACCACTACTGTACCACATTTCCCTACAGTCCCCATGCTTCCTCACCAAGGTGGGCTGCTTCCCTTAGAATCAAGAGCCGGTATAAGTGCTTCTTCCCTTAACTCCCAAGTGTTTCGTCATAGCTGTGAAAAATGTAGCTAATGCCTATGGCTTTGCTTATGATGTAATTTCAAACTGTTGCCAGTGGAAGCCTGGTGTTCAGCAGTTCAGCCACAGGGTGGTGCAATTTCATATTCAATTGAGACATGTCCTCTGGCTCTATGGTGGCCTGTTAGCCACTTTTGGATGATCCTGCCATGGGGCTATACTTAGCAACATGAGTTCCTAGAGGGCCGCGGTAAAGATGACATTTAGCACAAAAGTTTAAGTAAAGTACCCCACACACTGGCTTTTCCGGAAACGACAGAACAGGTCACCAACTTGCTATGTCATAGCCGTGCCCTAAAATTTATGCCGTTTCTTCCTTTGTTAGAATGAACAGAAACAGAATCTGCATGTCCAACGAGTCTGTTCCACTCCAGCACCACGCCTCCCTACTAAGACTGTTTCTTCCATTTTAGAGCAAACTAACGGTTGCTATGGAGAGCACTGGAGCTGGACTCCTGACCTGCTGAGTTTAGCACTGCGTGGTTCCAGCTCACTTTGAGGTGAATTCCAGAGCGCTTCCTAGCAAGAATTCACTTTCAAGGTTATTATTCAAATGGGCTTTTCAAGAGCCTGTTTGCCTAACACAAATGAGACACTCCAAGCCGTGTTAGCAGCTCGCTTCTGACTCAGGAAACCCTTTGTTTTGTTAACTCTGATTGGAGGAGAAACTCCAGTATTTGCTGAGCCAAACACCTGCATCCACGGGATGAGTCTCAGAAGAAAGACATCTGCTGTAATCGTTTATTGTAGTTTAAAGTGGAGTCTGAAGTGAAGGGTGGAACTTCTAGGAACTCAGGAGCTCTGCCCCATTACTGCGAGGCCCAAGAGGCTCTGGGTAGCATGGCATTCCCTCCCCAACCCTGCCTAGTTCCTGGACAAACTACATAAATCGGTGGAAGCTACAGGCCATCTGATAAAAAGCCAGCTCTCCTCTGGGATCTAGATTACCTGTTTGAAAAGAAACAGGATGTTCCTGGCTCCAAAGGCCAAGAGACGATGATCACAGGGACGGTGGTGAGATGTGGTGTCTGGTGCAGGATGAAGAGCAGGCTGGAGCAAGCCAGGGAGATGGCAGTCAGCCAGCCTTGGGTGTGACCTTAAAATTGACTTGGGCTGGGAGCTGGAGTGGGGGGGGATGAAGATGGGGGGCAGTTATCAGCATATAAAGCAGTGTTTCTGTGGGGCCTGGCTCACCAGCCAGATTCTTGCCACTTATGGGGTACTAATCCTCCAGGCTTTTGTTTCCCTCCTTGGAACACAAGATTTAGATGACCCTAGCCCTAAAAGTCTGTGATCTGCTCTTCCCTGCCTGTGAAGAGACCAAAAGTGGTTATGATTTTCCTCCAACTTGCAGAGCTGAGTCTAAAAATAAAGAGAACAGGAGATCATGCCATCAGAAGCCCCCAGGGACTTTTAGAAACATAAATCTCTAGGCTCCAGCCCAGATCTGTTGACCCCAGGAACTCTGGTAGTAGAGGGCCTCACATCCATGCTCTAAGAGGTCCGCTCCTCCCCTACCCCCATCCAGTAGTTCAGGGCTCTGAGTCTAAGAGCCACTGGCTCAGTGGTCTGACAGCCGGTTCCATCAGTTGCCAGCCTAAGTAACTTTAAACAAGTGGCCTGACCTGTCTGAATCTGCTGCTCCCATTTTTAAAACATGGCTACCGCGACTCACCCAGCCAATCCTAAGAGTGAGAAAACCCATGTTGAGTTCTTAGTGCCAGACACACAGGAGAGCCCTGTTGATGAGAACTATTACTGTTCAATCCTCTCTTTCTTTCTCTCTTGCTCTTTCTCTGTCTCTCTCTCTCTGTCTCTCTCTGTTGTTGGGAATCTAACTGTTAAACTGGGAGCGTAGACCCCAGCCCCTCACATCTATCCCAGCCCCCAGGCCTGAGTTGTATTGGTCTGGACTCCAAATCCCAGCAGGCCAGGTCCCTGGGGGGGGCGTGTCAGGACCATTCCCACAGAGTATTTAAATGAACTCCCCAAAGAGGAACACCATGGTCTCTTTTCCTTCCTCCTGGTGATCACATTTGTGGCCTCCCGGTTCCCCCTCGGGGCCACCTGAGAGCGCAGAACTCCCATTAAAGCTGGATATTTCTTAATTTGGCTTGTTTTGATTTGGCTTGATTGGGAATTTGCATCAGCAGAGAACTCGCGTTAGGGAATATTCCTTACACTAACCAAGGACATCATGACTCTAAAGCCTGGACAGCACCACTGGGCCACACCTTCAACACCTCAGCTATTTTTAAATTTGCTTATTTTTCAAGGATTGATGTTGATGAAGATAATGATGATGATGTCAGTAATAGGAACTGACCATGGGAGACACTGTCTACAGCTAGGCTACCTCCATGACTGGATTGAGGCAGAGTCCTACTGTGCTGTCCAGGCTGACCCGAAGCTTAGGATCCTCCTGCACACCTGTGCTTCTAGGCCTGGCTTAAAGTCATTTTACAGTGGCCATAAAGTACCGGTAGCTCCACTGTGTTCCTTGCTTGTCTCTGTGCTGGCTCCTCTGCCCCTGGGTACTACCAGAGCCTCTCAGGCCCTCGAGTCCCATTCGCCCCACTTCCCTGGCCTTCATCTCACCTTTCACTTGACATTCCTGTAGCTGGTGCACCACGCCTGTGTCGTTCTCCTTCTCGGCGGGCCACTTGTAGATGTACAAGTTGGTGTGAGAAGACCCTGCGTCCAGCACAATCCCAAACTGAGGGCGAAGCAAATTTAAAAGTTTATCAGCATGGCACATGCTTGTCCATATTTAGCTTGCAAAGCAAGTAGACAGCGGCAGGAATTTCTTCACACCATAAAGAGAAAGTACTCTAACCCACGGGGAACATTTGGCACTGGAGACTAGAGTCACCCAATCCCAAGGATTACCAGTGTACTGTTCTAGATAAGGACTCTCAATGCAGGCTGCATTGAGAATCTTACAAACATTCGGGCCATGCCCGGGGCAGGTCCAAGCCATGGGGTTATTTAGAAAATGTTCAGTTATTCTAGTGCAGATGCAACTGATAAGGAAGTTCTGTGGAAGGAACAGAAAATAAATTCAGTGCTTCCCAAACTTGTCCACACCCTGGGATCACCCAAGAACTCCACAGGCTGAGGCCCAGGCCCACATCAGACACTGGTTTAAAAGTGGTCTGGTCATGAGCATAGTCACAAGATCCTATGAGACCCTTATGTGCAGACAAGCCTGGCAACCATTGAGCTAACCCACGAAGGCTGCATATAAGGTCATCTGATTTGGGTTCAGTGAGTGTGGAGTGTATTTTAAGAGAGAGAAACACTACGTGTGCTTGCTTTTTTTTTTTATTCCAAAAATAACTCTGAAGTTGTATTCAGTATATTCTAAGGTAAATAAGTTTCATGTTCACAGCTCTTTAAAAGGAGAAGGTCATAAGAATAAGGGAAATCAGGAGACAGGGAGAGCAGGGAGGGCGCTCAGGCCAGAAAGTGCTTCGAGCCCCTGCATCCACATGAGAAGCCAGACATGGTGGTGTACGCTTGCAATCCCAACGCTCAGACCCAAAGTAGAGAGGTGGGTCTGAGGTTAGCTGGTCAGCTAGCCTGACCTAATCAGCAAGGACCAGGCCCCAGCCAGGGCTCTGCTCAAAGAATAAGGTAGATGGCACCTGAGGAGGAACGACACCTGACACCCGAGGGTGCCTTCTGGCCTCCATGTGCATATGCACACATGTGTAAATGTGCCCATACCCACGTGTTCCTGACACATGGAGAGGAAGAGGAAGAGGAAGAGGCAGTGTGAAGATGAACTAGGTGGGTAGAGGAGAAAAGGAAGAGTAATGTCCCCACACTGGATTTCATGAGTGTGCTGACCATGTCCAGCATTTTAGACGTAAATTATCAGGGGCTATTTTTATCATTTCAATATAGATAAGAAACTACCAGAAGGTTAAAAAAAATTCTAACTTGAAGCAGACCAGAATCAAGGCCTTATCCATGGAACATGGAGCAAAGGCCGAGTGCCAGGCTCCAGGGAGATGCTCCCTCCTAAGGACAAGCCAAGGACAGCTCTAGCATGGCGCGAGGATGTACCCCAGTGAACTTCTGCCCAGTGCACACTCATCTGACCGCCGGCAAAATCAAGATACAGAAAGCTTGCTAGCCCCAGCAGGCTTCCTCTTAGTCATTCTCCCCAAGGAGCAATGGCCATTCTGACGTTTGACATCACAGATGACCTTCGTCGTCAACTGTAACAAAGGGAAATCACCTAGCACAGCCACTCGGTATAATCCCTGTCACGCTACACTGTAAAGTGCATTTAAACTGTACCTTTGTCCATGCGTTTCCATGGCTAGGGAGTATCGCACTGCGTGCACAAACTATGTTTCTATTCATTCTGATGTTGATGGACATCGGATCATTTCTAAGTGAGACTATTAGCAACATAGCTGCCTTGAACATTCTTGGGAATTTTGTGCTTATGGAGTATTTTTTAAGCTATTTCTCACCTGGAGTAAACTACCCAGTGTCCATTTTGATAAACTGATATTCACTTTTGATTATATTCCTAAATTGGGGATAAATCTGATGTCAATTAGCATTGTCTGCCATGGACTTTGTGAGAACACCATGATGGAACACAGTTTGTTTTCCTACATAAGTATGTGTATGTAAGTGGTGCCCTGTGAGTGTGTATGTTCACATACATGTTGGCACATGTGTGTGATGACACCAGGATCTTCCTTAGTTGCTCTCCCGCTGGTTCACAGGGGTGGGATCACCAATATAACTGGTCTGTCTAGCCAGTTTGCGATGGGATCTCCTGTCTCCAGCTTCTGAGTGGTGAGATTATAGACAGGCTGCCATGCCCTCCGACATATGGTTCTGGGACCAGAACTCGGATCCTCCTGCTCACCAGCAAGTGCTTCACCAGTGCTGTCTTCCTAGCCCTAGAATACACGGGTTTTACTCATCTCTAACAGGGAAGCAAGAAAAACAAAGCAGAGAAATAGTCCCATTTGCGCTGCACAGTTCAAAACCTGCTCTTCCACTTGAAAATTGTGTGTGTGATATGTATTTATATTATATAAGTCCACATTGTCTCATCTATTAATACCTAAGAGCAGAAAAGGCAGGAGTGAGGATGTAAGAGACCACCCAGGCCCACTAGGAATAGCTAAAGGTAAAGCCTCTTGGGTCATTCCATTTCACTGGGAGGCACCAGTGTGCAGACTTCCTAAGAATGCTTGACCCTCCCACACCACCTCAATGTTCTCTGCCTTGTTATGTACAGTGGGGAGTCTCTTTAATTATTAGTTTTATGTGCTCAAAAAATAGTATCTGTATACTTGCCCTAAGTATAACCAAGAAGCAAAGAGGCCGGGCTCCTCTGAGACATGGGAATCCAAGATGGCTTAGTTAGGTAATCACAGTGGGCAGGAGGGGCTGCTGACTGGGGTCTAGAGCATTTAAACCACTGGGAAACCTCCCAGAGTTTGAGAAAAGGCTCTTGGATTAAACAATAAAAAAATTCTGTTGTTCCCAGCAGGGCCCCTGAGTTCTTCCTACCAGAATATGTTCCAGCCACAGTGGCATATGATAAAAGCTGGCGAGACAGCAGAAAGCAGCCTTTATCTAGAATCAGGAGGCCCTGGTCTTTCTATTTTTGTCAGCATGAAGCCTCCCTTCCAGGAGAGCCGAAGAGCTGGCCTTGCTGCTGTCCGCCTGTTTCTCTGAGGCCCTGTGCAGTGAGACAGTGGAGAGACGAAAACATTTATGCATCTGTCTGCAAGTGTTTAAGAAGGTGGCCCTGAGCAGTCCTCAGGGATAGAGGACATTTCAGCCCATGCGTGGCACCAAAGGCTAACCCGTGAGGGCTGGTTTAGGTTGCTCCAAATTGTTTCACAGAACAAAGAGTTGACACTTTGAGAACAGCTAAAGCTGGACTGTCAATGTTGTCAGTCTACACATTAGGGGCGTTTGCCTCCTGTGGTTCCAGTGTCCCCCAGGAGCCCAGATAGCCCCCACCTTGTGCCTGTCCACTACCACAGCATTCTCCAGAGTATGTTCCAGGGAGAACCGGGCCACGGAAACTTGGTGAATAACCTTGCCAGGAGTCTGGGGCACGTCCCTTCGCCCTCCCTCCTGGACCCATCATCCCGTTAGCTAGTGAATATGCCAGGGAAATCTGACCAGGAGGAAAAAGCATTGTTTTCCTGCAGCTCACATGCAGGGCATTTCTAGAAGCCCCTATGAGTATGCCTTTCATTTTAAAGAAAAAAATTAATATTCCAATGGTGAGGAAGAAATCTGGCCTCCACTATTATTATCATTATACTACTATTATTGTTTCAATAGTATTTTCCATTTTAAGATTACTAAGGACCTATTCAACATCACCTAGAAAACAAAGGGGAAAGACATTTGAAATTCCATCTAGATGCTTTTATTGTCACTTTATCACCAAACCTTTGCTTCCTCCCAGTGTTTTTTATGTGTGCATTTTTTCACAGGGTAGTGATCCGTCTGTGCAAACGACTTTGCTCTCAGCTACCTACAGTCTCGTACTAGAAAGCAGTGACCCTGGGGCTGCTTTACACACTACCCCAAACCGCACCTCCCAGTGCTTTAGCTAATGGTTTCCTCTCCCGTTTGAATATGCTGGGAGCTGACTCCCCACATGCATAAGCTGGGAGGTGGGGCCTGATGGGAGTGGTGTGTGCAGGACATAAAAATGCTACTTTCAGGAGTAAACTCGCGAACCAATGAGTGGGCTTTGGGAAGGGGGTCTGTCTTTTCTGAACCCACTGCCCTACGAAGAAGAGGGGTTTTCTCCTTCTGTGAACACAGCATCCAGAGATTCGTCCTTGCTAGACTTGAAGTACACAAATTCGTGGACCTTGGACTTCCCACTCTTCCAGAAGCTGAAGAAAGCAAACACCAATCTTTATAAATTCCACTTGCACGGCAGTCTGCTAGAGTAGTTCAAAAGGGACTCTGACTGCAGCTACCAGGAGCAAATTCACAGGGCCGCTTCGGAAATACTGACTCTTTAGCCCATCCCCTGTAAAGGTCTTGTAGCTTTAACAGTAACTGTTGCAGCCCTGTTGGTCTGGCTCAGGGAGCCTGGATTTATAAACAAAGCTTATCTTTTACAATGTGTTTCTAATCCCTATAAACAGGCTACAGGGAGCCACGGAGATGCTGGTGGAGCTGATAAACATTTAGGAAACTATTTATTCTTTTCTTTTTCTTTAGAGTTACTTGTTCTTGAATAGAAACTCTTATTTTTCTGGTTTTAAACCTGTGCTAAAACACGCCTAACACAGACTATCCTATGTGAACCATTTTGAGGTGAACCGCCTTAGCAGTTGGTGATTGTGTTATCACTGCTGTCCAGCAATCATTGCCATCCGTTTCCATGTGCCGCCTTTAAAACTGGATAATGTTAAAAATACGGTAAAGTAAAAATAACAACAGCTATTTTCCAAGAGTACAAGCCAAAGCAAATTCTTTCAAGGTCTCCATAAAAAGAGAGAACCACAAATGCCAGTTCCAGAGTACCATCTCAGTCTGCTTTGAAAAGGCAGATTTGGGGAAGTCCACTACCCGTCAGCAGAAGTGAGAAACTGCAGAGCGCTGCAGAAACCCCAAGGCACTAAGGCAGACGGGGCTTCCATGGAGTCTGTAAAGGGGTGTTTACAGTGGACCACTGCCCACAGTTTATGTTGCAATGGATGCTCTCACAAGCCACCTCTCGCTTTATTCCATTTAATCCCAACTCATCCTCCAAGTAGGTGTTATTACTATTCACTTGACATGCAGGGAAAATTAGGTTAAGAGGAAGGAATCTACCTTGTTTACATCCACTGTTACTGTGATTGGAAAAAAAAGTCCTGCCCCTTGAGCCTACTTTCCTGACCACAAGCCTGAGGCTTGGTATAGGGTTAGTTAGAACATCAAAATGTGGGATAGTCATGCGCAAAGGTATCAACCAATGGCCAGTGTCCATATGAGCAAGGGATAGGGCAAAAATCAAAGCCTTTTCTCCACCTAGACCCACGGACACAGAAGCACTCTTTCAAGGACAAAATCAGACATTGCTATGAACTGTCCACTCCATTAAAGCCTTTCTTCTTAGAAGCATAGACTGATCACCTAAAAGTGCATACTTAGTACTGGTACTCAGTAATTCACTGACTTCTGTGCCAAGAGAACGCCTTAGGATGTCTGTTGAAGAAAGATTCCTGACCTTTCTTTTTGCACATTCACACTGAGGGTAAACAGGATGTCTGGAGGGTCCTGGGCTGGTGGTCTGCCACCCCACTGACATCCCCGTGTCCAAGAAGGATGCAGTTTTTTCTTCAGATCCTGTTCACTTTACCGAGTCAGCAACTTTTTATAGCATCCCCACTCAATTCAAGTGCAGGACTGGCTGTGAGCTACCACAACATTG
Source organism: Microtus oregoni (assembly GCF_018167655.1). Classification (NCBI taxonomy): domain Eukaryota; kingdom Metazoa; phylum Chordata; class Mammalia; order Rodentia; family Cricetidae; genus Microtus; species Microtus oregoni. The sequence continues at coordinate 20,396,304 of NW_024543071.1, forward strand.
TGATTATTTGACCAATGATTATTTCCTCCCCCTCAGTGTATATAATTTTCCAGTGTTGCTCACTGGTATATTTCCAGAACCCCAATGACTGTCTTTTAAATGATGAGTACATAAGATGTATGCAAGACAAATGGAACCCAGTCCCTGTCCTCAGTATGTTTAGAACTGGGTAGTAGCTGACCAAGTAAGTATGTGGACACAATAAAGACCTCTTGCTGTGTTATGCCAGAGGTATCCCAGACATGAGGTCACCACCTCCTCAGCAAGACTGAACCCAAACCATGTTAAGCAGAAACAAAATAGGGCTAGATCATCTGAACGAAACAAAGAATCTGTGTGCAAACAGTCAGATAAGTGCTGTCTTTTACATGGTCATTTTAGAAGTGAAAACAACCAATTCTGCATGTCTATGGATCCTGCACTCACGGAGAATGGCAGGAACAATATGGCAGATGGCAGAGCAAAAATATGCAAGTGGAAGAGCAAAAACATTTCCTAAAATTTGTTTATACTGGGTGTTGGCAGTCCTTCTGTCTATGTGTTGCTTTTATTAGTTAATGAATAAAGAAGCTGTTTCAGCTAGTGACCTAGCAGAATAGAGCTAGGCATGGAAAACTAAACTGAATGCTGGGAGAAAAAAAGGTAGAATCAGGGAGAAGCCACGTAGCCCTGCTAGAAACAGGCACTGAATGGAACTGTACCCGAAGATGAGAACCTGTGGAATCCTTCCAAACTAATATGGCTTGATGGACCAAGAACCCCTGAAAGGCTGCCATAAACACCCCTAAAAATTACTTTGCCCATCAAAAAGCAGGAAGCAGTTTGGAGAGAACTACAGCCATATTCCATAAATGATTGTTTATAAATGTTTGTTTACATTTAAAGGAGGCTATGCTATAGAGATTTGCATTGGCATGAATATTGGTTTATTGACACAAATTTAAGGTCAATTTTGTTATATGTATATTTCTGCTCTTGATTAAGGTATTGTGTTTGTGTAGTTCATTTAAAAAAATGTAATGTATAATTAAGAAATATAGGGTAATACGTAATCATCTATAATAGTCAAGTTTGTAGTCATGTTAGTTAGGTTTTCTAGATATACAAAGATATGTTTCAGTTAGATATGTATTCTTCAAATCTTCCAGAGCTCTTTAGAATATGGCATTTAAAATGTTTTAAGAACTTAGGACTTTTCATGACAATGAGACACATCTGCTCCTGGAGAAAGAAGGCAGAGTCAGTGAGACACCATGGAGCCGCCAGACGAGAAAGATGCAAGCCACCAGTCAAAACCTTGCTGGTAGATCCTCATGATAAAATATAAAATAATAGAAATGGGTTAATTTAATATGTAAGAACTTTCTAGAAATACACTAGTCATTGATCAAGAAATGTTTTAAATAATATAGTTTCTGTGTGATTATTTGGGGTCTGAGCTGCTGGGCAGTCGGGAAATGAACCAGCAGTTTCTTACAACTCATACTAAACCTGTACAGGTTCTTCTTGCCAATGTTCCCTAAAAAACTATAATAGTATAACAACTATTTGCTTAGATGTTATATTATATTGGGTTTTATGGGAAATCTAGAGAAGATTTTAAATATATAGGAATTATATCTCAGAACCTCAGATAGGTTCTATGCAAATATTACCCTTTGGGTATCATAAAGGGCTTGACTAGCCACAGATTTTTTTCTAAATGTAATTTTTTATTGATTCTTTGAGAATTTCACATTATACATCCAAGCTCCACTTATTTCCCAGTCCTTCCAAATCTACTACCTACCCTTGTAACCTCCCCACCAAAAGAAAATAAAAAATTAAAATGAAAAAAATAAAAGAAAAAAGTCTTGCCACGCCTTCTGGGCAACGACCTGCTGCTCTCATACCTCACAGCTGCCGCATCTTTGGTCCTCTCCTGTCACCTGCCTTTCCCGCCTCTCCATCACGTGTTCATTCATCATAGTCATTCACCGTAGTGGCCTTGGGACCTGTGCTGTGTCATGCCATACGCCCTTTTGCCCTAACAGCTTTACTTGCAAATGTTCGCTGCAGTGAGTCCTTGGTCTGGTTCAAGGCTTCTGGCCTCTGCTACCCTATCAGTACTGGACCCTCACCAAAACTCCTCTCAGAGAGCCTGCTATTGCCCAGAGTCACGGAGATCCTGTGCCTAGGGTTCCATAGGACTGGCCCCTTCACACCCTCCAGTTGTTCATGGAGGGGGTAGATGTTTGGGGTGGGACAGCTCAAGGCCCTGGATCTGGGCCTGGGTGGTAGCTGAGTTGGTCAACCCAGGGCCTCCTTTGGGCCTCACCCTGCCCCTGCAAGGGGTGGAGCCAGTTCTCCCATGCCCATACCACAGATTTTGATACTCAAAGGTGGGTGTCTTGGAACCCATAGACTCTGAGGGCCAACTGTGTATCTTACTAATTAACTTCTCAACATAGTTTAGTAGGCTGTGATGTGACGACCACACAATAAAAATGGTTCCATTTTTTGTTTCTTGTTTTAGATTTTAAAAACGTTCTCATACTCCATATCCACTCAACTGACCTTTGAACATTTCATTCCCAATATGTGATAGAACTCTTACTGAAATAAGCAAGGAACTTTAACAAATGACCAGCTTTTGTATGTAAAATGATCTTCATATAAAATCAATCAGCAATGTTTCCATATTCGCTTCAATGGCAGTAGCTGCTCCTGTGATATTATTACCTTTTATCTAATGAATGTCAAAGACCCGACTCCCTTTTGTCAAACAATGGAACAAAGCAGAAGCCCGGCAGATTTGAAGATCACTGCGAGTGAAGGAGCCAGCTCTGACCACAGCAAACACGGGGAACACAAGGCGCAAGTGTTACCTTCTCTTTGCCCTGTGGTGCAATACTGAAGCAAAAAGGTCAGACCGAGAAGGCAATCACTTACTTTCGGAGCTGGTAAACAAATAGCAAAAGCAAGATGTCATGAGGCTTTAGCTGCGAGTGAAGTCTTGCCAGGAGAACCAATGCCACTAAACATTAAAGGCAAGAGACCACCATCAATGAGACGGCACCAACTTCTATCCTGACAAAGCGGCTGCTGTACCCAGAACAACTGGGGTGAACTTGTGTGACAAACAGATGCCAACGGAACACCCACGCCTTTCTACACAGTGAGTGACGTGGGTGGCAATAGCTTCAGAAGCAGGGCATGCATCTGACTTTGCCGGCTCATAGGTCATCATCTTCTCATCAGTAGAATGACTGTTTTTCAAAATGTGGGTTTCAGGACTTAACTTCGGCACATGTCACTGCATAGGTATACATATGTGTTCACTGGCCCACTCGTGTGGGATGTGCCCCTTATAGAAATGTTTATTATCTTTTCAGCTTGAACAGAAAACGGTGTATTTTAATGTATATATAAATTTACCACGTTTTTAAGTTAGACAATAAAGCAAAAATAATGACTGCATTACAAATATTTGTAATTTCACTTGCCTTAACATTTTCTGGCAACGGTTTGTTCTGGGTCAATCCCACAGCAATCAAAGCTATCACGGCCAAGAGAAAGAAGACACTGAGGATGATCAAGATGTTTTTGGAACAAAATCTCTTCACCTTAGAATCTAAAATGAAAACCAAAACATGAGTAAGAAATCAATAAACAATGAATTTTCTTCCCTTTTTGTCTGGTTTTATTATGACTATCCAGAAACACCAGAGACATTAATATGAAGCCCTATTTGTATCCACCAGATAGTTACAAATAATTGGAAACAACTGAAGAATAAGAAGGTTTTTCTGTACCATGAAGACCAAACCAAGCAGGTTGTATGGGAGAAAGGATGGGTAAAACTGGTGTGGAATGAGGAAGAGTATCATGGCTGCCTCATTTAATGGATCTGGTGTATCTAGAAAAGATAAGTAACAACTAACAGAAGACAGAATCGCCCTCTTTATTCTTAAACTATACATATACACAAAAAATATTTAATTTGCTAAAGAAAAAAAAAGACACCAATCATATGTACACCATCAAACATCAAATCCTGCCACAGCAGAGCATGTTCTGGCTTGACATGCCTTTTGGATGCCATCACCTCTATATGGTAAGCTGGCAATCACCTTGAGACTGAGGGGTTTTAAACTCTTTCAACTGTTATTCCATTAGCTAATCCATTCTGGTTTTAGTCAGACCCTAGCAAAGCAAGTTTTCAAAGCTCCAGTGAAGAATCACATAAAGTCACTTCACCTGGACTTAACTAGACCACACAGAGGACACGGATAGGAAGTGGAAGGTCCATCCACTTGGATGGCTCGACCTCTTCTTCAGTCAGTTTCTCCAGCTACCCTCAAACGTCTCCTTTGACTTTCGGGAAGGATGGGAACACATAACAGAGTCATCTTAAATGAGCTCGGTTCTCCAAAGAACTTTACCTTTCTCCAAGGGCAGAGTGAGAGCAAGAGAGATGAGAGAGAGGCCCAAGCTTCCCTCTCCCCGCTTCACCTCTCTGTCAGCATCAGCTGGCTGGGACTGGCATGGGAATTCTTCCTTATGCTCTTGAGCAGAAACCAGAACTCTTTTCAAAAGACTGTAACATGGGTGCCTAGTCTTTCCAATCCCCAGAGTCTTCAAAAAGTCTCGATGCATCAGGCCAAACGGTACAAAACTCAGGACAAAAATGCTAGCCATATATTACCTCTTACTTCCAAAGAAGGAACAGAAAATGAGACCCACAGCACTTCTCTCCTCTCTTCCTGAATAAACATGCTCCTTGTTTAGATATCTGCCTCCCCCAAGCTAAGGGACAGACCTGCTCAGACACCGAGTCACCTCCCCAACCACCGGACATCTGCTTGAGAGAGACTAGCGGAAAAAGCAGAAACTTTCTCTCATCTCACTGCCCTGTCTGGATGAGATGGCAGACACTAATGGCAGAGCTGAGAGAGATCGGAGGAACCTGAGTCCTCAGGATCATTTAGAGATGCTAAGTTGACCAACCTGGAGCTCATCTTCCCATAAGAGTATTCTTTGACGTAGTGCCAGGATACTAATTACCTGAAGCTAACACATCCATGTATAGATGCTGTGGCAGGAAAACTGTTCTCTTTGATAACAGAACTCTAGAGTCTGGGCATCAGGAGGGATATCTGCGAGTAATCACCTTCTTCATTTCCAAAGCTTTGAAATTAAAACAGTGCTATCAAGCATGAACGATCAGGTACAATGTGGATAGGTAGCAATTTGTTGCTGGTGTCACTTTTGTTATTTTCCCATTCCCGAGGCTGCTGACACAGTACTATCCATACAGCTATTTCCTTCTCATGTGACAGTTTTGCTGACTCACTTTCCTACCACATCTAGTTAGGCATTATTCTTAGCATCTAAACCACTACAATGAAAGAGATCACGTGATCTCTGCTCTTTAGACTTAGCCTTTCATTGAGAGAGAGACAGACAAACCAAAAAAAGAGGCCACGTGAAAAAATGTTCCCAGGTTATGGTAAGCGCTAAGACAAAGCTAAAACCAGGGAATGTGGTCAATTGATTGCTGCAGAGTTGGGGCCTGAGATAAATAAACTGTAGCGCTAGATTATAGGCCAGGAAAACTTCCCTGATGTTGCAGCAAAGAACTGGGTGATGGGAAAGCACCAGCTATGAGATGGAATAGGAACATTCCAGAAAGAAGGCACAAGAACTGCAGAAGCTCCAACGTGACAACAAGGTAACTTTTTTTCTATGCAAATATTTGTTAATTGCTTTCCACATTTACTCTCACCTCTTATTTCTTATGAAAGATAAGCAAAAGAACTTAAACATACGAATTTTCCATGTGTAACTTTCAAAATCTTTACTACCAAAAATACGGCGGTTTGTTGCTCACGTCATTCCCCCACAAGGAGTATCTGAGATGCTGTGTCTTCCACGGACTTCTCAAAAGCCCTAGCACAGGCAGGAAACCAGACATTTCACAGGAAGTGGTGCTAGATGTGGAGGTCCAGGCTGGTAGAAAAGGGAAGGACAGGCTGCAGGGGGACCCCTGCTCAGCATGTTGAAGTCTCTGTATTCAATTTCCAAGAGTGAAAAGGGGAAAAGGGTTTGGGGAACCACCTTCGTCAGGCTTGCCTTTGGCCTGCAGCTCTTTCAGATCCGGTTTTACTAAAACAGTCGTGTTTATTATGAAAACTCATGCTGACTCTCTTCTGCAGAGAAAGCCGCAGCTCACTGACGCATGGGTGACAGAGGAGGTTTCCATCACTGGACGTAGAGTGGTGTGTGTTTCCTTCGTTTTTGCTGGGTTTGTTTGTTTGTTGAGACAGGGCTTGTGTAGTGCTAGACTGGGCTCAGGTAGTGCCTGCTGGCATGCTGGCCTTGAACTTGCTACATAGTTGAGGATGACCTTGAACTTCTGGTCACCTGCTGTCACTGCCTGGGAGCTAGGTTTACAAGCCTGTGACATTTACCAATTTTATATGGTACTGGATATCAGGCCCAGGGCTTATACATGCTAGGCAAGCCCTCTACCAACTGAGCTACATCCCTAGCCCATAACACAGTGCTTTTTAAAAGTTCGAAAAATGATTTTAGGGCTGGAGTGATGGCTCAGAGGTTAAGAGCACTGACTGCTCTTCCAGAGGTCCTGAGTTCAATTCCCAGCAACCACATGGTGGCTCACAGCCATCTGTAATGAGATCTGGTGCCTTCTTCTAGCATGCAAGCATACATGGAAGGAATGTTGTATACATAATAAATAAATAAACTTCTCAAAAAAGAAAAATGATTTTACCAAAAATATCCAAGCACAAAGTATCACTTTTCTCTTTGGTTATACTGGGAAGCTCAGAGCTGCCACCTTCCTCATTTCACAGGACAGGAAAACAGGTTTGTTTCTGTTTAACGTCAGAGACCCATGTACCAAGGAATAACTTCTACCCTTCATTTGACAGAAAGCTCTGAAAAAAGCCCAAATTTTAGGAAAATACAAACTAATTTCAAGCTAATAAGCTACAGAAAAAGAATCCCCACTTCAATTCCTCATTCTTGATCTCAGTTTAGAATCTTACTATAGTAAAAAATCATAATTAGTTTATCAAAATGCAACTGTAGAGAGAGGTCCTAGGATCTTTGTTATGTAATCCCGAAAAGATAATCTTTCAAACACTTTTCCATTGATAAAAAGCTTTTTGATGTTGACAGATGTGATGAGTCTCAGGCAAAGGCAACCAAACATTTCCTCTATGGATCCCAGGGAACTGAGGGGGCTGCATCCGATCTCCTGGGGGCCGCATCCAGAGTAATCCTGGCTTGTCATGGGAGAAAACGGCACCCACAGACAAGCGCTGACGAGAGACAGAGACACTGTGGAGGCCTGTGTTTCCAGGCAAAGGTGGAACGCTTGCTCAAGGTGTTCAGGGCCATGCTACAGTCTTACCCCCCTCCTTCCTGAGTCTGCCTCTGCCACTCTCCTCTTGGCCATCAGAGGACACACACTTAGGCCACAATCACGTTTGGGGGGCTTTGTGCCAGGTCCCTTGGATATAGCCACCCCCTTGCTCTTGACACTCCTGCCCCACCTGCCCCAGAAAGCCCTTTCCCTTTCCGGGGGCTCCCACACTTCCTGGTTCCCTTCCCTGTCAGAAATCTTCTTTTGGATGATCATAGAGAGCTTCTAGAACAAGGAACTTCCTGACCAAGAATCTGTGCTAACTTCCTGCTGTCTGCTGCGTCCAAGATGACAATGACTGATATTTCAGCGCTATCAGCAGCGTGCGCTCCCCGGGGGCAGGAACTGTTTTCCCCCGCTTGTTCACAGCTGTGTCCCCAGGGTAAATGAATGAGTGAATTTTGGATTCTTGGACTTTTTTTTTTTTTCAATGTGACATTTTCTTCACTTGGAATTGTATTCTTCTCGTTCTTCACCAAGTCTTTTTCTTTGTTGCCCCTACATCAGGCTCAATCGGAGGTTAAACTCCTTTCCATACCTTTCCCCCTTCCTCTTTAAATTGCGTTCGTTTAGTGTGCGTGTATTTAGAGGTGTACGGGTGCCATGACACAAGGGTGGAGGTCAGAGGAAAACTTGCCTAAGTCAGCTCTCTCCTTCCATGTAGGCTGTAGGGATTGAACTCAGGTCATCGGGCTTGGTTGCAGGTATCTTTTCCTGCTGCTCCGACTTGCCGGCCCCACTAGAGTCTGCCCTTGTGTGCTACCCTCTAGTAAGCACTTTTGTTTCAGAGTTCTACAGTTGCTGGATAGGCGGCTGTGCTTTGTTTGATCTTTCAATTAAGTGTTCAATAATCATTGAATACACTGCGCTATGGGACTAGAATTGCCTGTGGCCCTGTGCTATAGTAGTGAACAAAGCACACACAATGTTCCCACACTTGTGGAGCTTATATTTCAGTGTGGAAGGAAAAGTAAGACAAAGTAGTAAAATTTGGAGGATGGTACATTGGTGTAGGAGTTCCTTTTGTTTATGTGTTGCTTTCATTGGTTAATGAATAAAGAAACTGCCTTGGCCTAGTTGATAGGGTGGAATTTAGGTGGCGGAGAAAACAGAACTGAATATTGGGAGGAAGAAGGGCAGAGAGAGAGATGCCATGGATCCACGGCCGGAGGTAGATGTGCTGAAACTTCTGGTAGACCATGACCTCATGGTGATACACAGATTAATAGAAATGGGTTGAATCAAGATGTAAGAGTTAGCCAATAAGAAGTTAGAACTAATGGCCAAGTAATGTTTTAATTAATACAGTTTCTGTGTGATTATTTCAGGTGTAAGCTAGCCAGGTGTCCAGGACATACAAGCCTCTCTCCATGTAACATTACATAATTATAAGTTCTAAAAAAAAGTACAAAAAGAGAAACAGAAGAATGAGGCAACCCAGGAAGACCTTAGGGGTAATCTTGAGAGAGTCAAGAGGATCAGAATATTTAAGCAGCTGTGTAGGAAATAGCTCCAAGGCAGGATGGGGCCTGGCCAGGATGACAGTGTAGTTGGGAGAGAGATGAGAGGGGTAAGAGGGGAATTGCTCATAGGACCTTGGAGGTCCCAGTAAGGTTACTGCCCAACTCTGAAATATATGACATATTCCAGAGCCATTTGTATGATTTATGTTCAACAGTTTAGAGGTAAACACAGATCCATCAAGGGCTGTTGAAGTCCTTGGGGCTTGAGGATGTGGTCATCATAAGGATGTAGTCATGTAGGGCAACATTTCCCTGCTGCTTCTTCTTTTTTTTTAATACAGCATGAGCCTACTTCAATAGGTCAGGCTACACAGCCAAGTGTGGCCTGACCAGGATCTATCAGATGCAGCTTGGTCCAAAAGAGTCAAGCAGGTACGTCCAGGAATAAGTACCATGAAGGAATAAGTATCATGAAGTCTTCTCAACACCTTCTGTGCTTTGCTAAGAGAGGATCTCAGGAGGAGTCGGGGCTAAAGTCACCAGAATCTCCCAGCAAGAAGCCAGCTCCACAGAGATGCTCAGACTGGGGCTTGCCTGTGCAGCCCTTCTGAGGGCCCTTCTTAACCTTGTGTCAACATGGGCAGTAATATGACACCGGCTCCACAAGGTTGCTATGTAAGATACAGTGAGTTCATGACATAACCCACACTTAAGAACTCTGGGGCCCAGATTTAAGCTTTAATCTTTTAAATAATAATGCATCTACCACAAATGAATTCACCTACTCCTATGAGAAAATATACTGTCATTTATCAGGTAGATAAAACTTTCATAAGTTTCCTAAGCCTGCCCCAACAAATGACCACAGACTTGGTGGCTTAAAACAATAAAAAGTTTTCACAATTTTAAGGACAGGGCCAAAACTTGGGGTGTTGACAGGGTCACAGTCCACTCCAAGGCTCAGTGGGAAATGCTTTTTTTGCCTACTCCAGCTCCTCACGATTCCCGGCATTCCTTGACATCACTTGAATTCCTGCCTGTCTCTTCACATCCCCTTTCTAGTGTGTATCTGCCTGTCAAACATCTGGCTTTTCTCTTATTAGAACATCAGTCAACTGGCCTATTTTTACTTCTAATCTTCTGTCTTTGAGACACAGTCTATATAACCCTGGCCATGCAGAGCTCATGGCTGGTCCTGAACCCTCAGAGACTCACCTACCTCTGCCACTTGAGTCTGAGATTAGAGGGTGCATTACCATCCCAGCTTGACCTATTTTTAGATAAGGAATGGCATTAGCTCAAGATCTTTAATTAATGGGCTGGGAGATGGTTTGGTCCATCGTGTGTGCCGTGCAAGTGTGAGGACCCGAGTTCAGATCCCGAGTACTCATGGAAAAGCCAGGCAAAGCATGGTAGTACACATCTGTAACCCCACCATGGGGGGATTGGGGTGTGTGGAGATAGCAGAATCTCTAGGGTTTGCTGGACAGCAAATTTGCCAAATTGGTGATCTCCAGATTAAGTGAGAGACCCTATCTCCAAAAATCTTATACGGTGCTTGGGGTATCATGTCATACGTAGCAGCAAATTTCATCATCCAGAAATGGAAGCAGCTAGTACCAACAATGACGGGAGAACAGTCTAGACTGCTCTGACAATACAGCCAATGTTCTTCCCTTTACTATTGCAGCTCTTTGATGCAGACTGTGAGAAGCTGTACAGTTTGGTGGCAAAGATTGTGATTAGCAAGGCTATCTGGGATGTGTGCAGTCATAAATGTTACAAAAGGCAGAACAGGGATTTGATTTGAATCTTCTGATGCCACTCCGATGCTTTCCACTGCCTTCCTGCACTAGAGATCTACAGACATTGCTCGGTGTCAACCAGCCTTGGGTCCCAAGTTTCATTCAGTTGAGAAGACCTTATTCTGTTTTATATCCCTCACATTCCTCCAATCACTCCACGTGCAGTTTAAGGATAAAGCAGTAAACTTGGTGTCTATGTGTGTGTGTGTGGGCGGGGGGGGGGGTCCTGCTGAAGTTTCACTTGGTGAAGGCAGCACAGATTCTGATGAAAATGAACTTCAGGGGCTTGATTATGATCAGTCGGTTGAAGGACAGAAGGCAAAAGGAAAGGGAAGGGAAGCAACATGACAATGAGCTGAGAGACACAAAAAGACAAAGACAGAGAATATGCAGGAAGGGCAGGGGTGGGGATGAGGCTAGCAAAGGAGACAGGAACTGAGTACTGAATGATTAACTCTGTGCAGTGCTGTTTTCCAGGGTCGAAGCTCACTGATCTCTTGAACCTTAGCCCTCTGAGAAGTAATTACTGGTTTGTATTTGAGCTCTAATTAGCTGATTCTTCTTCTCAGCTCACAGCTCTTTAGTTGGAAAATAAGTATATTTATCTTAATCGAGTCTGGCAGATGCTCTGAGGATGAGTTCTGGCCGGGGAACCTGGCTAGGGACAATCAGGCAATGGGGACGGGACAGTGTACAGAACAAGCTCTGCTGAAAAGCAGGCTCAGGAAGGCTAGGCTGCCCACTCAGCAGCCTTGTGTGATGTGCTCTTGTTCAATAGCCAATGTCACTGACACAGCATTTGATGGTGCCTGGTTTCGCAAATGCTAATGTCTGCAAACTCAGATGCCAAAAGAGTTCTGAGTGGGGAAGCAAGGAAGCAAAGGAGTCCTCCCTCCCCCCACTCCTGTCCTCCCTTCTTCCCACCACAGCACCCACTCTCTTCACCCACTCCCCTTCCAGCTCCCCCTGAGTTCATTCTCCCACAGCTTACAATTGAGCATAAAAGGTCTTTGTGATTAGCACGGAATCCCCATGTTTAAGGGTAGGGTTGGCAGGCAGGAGGGCTGTTTCCGGCAAAGTGATGTCACTGAGTCTGCACACTGGAATTCCCTGTGTCCTAGCCAAGAGGCATAACAATCCGAGGTCTCTGCACATGGCTTGCACCGAACAAGTCTTCTCCACATCTGAAATCAAACAATTGTGCCCCGGGGACTCTAGTCTTTCTCAGAAGCAGCTGCATATGTCAACAAGCTGTGGTTATTTGCCAGCATACACACACACACACACACACACACACACACACACACACACACAAACACGCACACATATACACACACGCACACACACACACACACACACAGAGAGAGAGAGAGAGAGAGAGAGAGAGAGAGAGAGAGAGACAAAGACAGACAGACAGACAGACAGAGACAGAGACAGCCAGCCACTGAGAAAATCCTTTCTGGTTATGCATCAGGCCCCTGGGCAACAGTGGAACCCGCATGAACTAACTCACACAGACTATGTTGCTCTGGTGGGCTTTTCCCTACATCTTACACGTGGAAATTTTCTCATTTCCTATTGCCTCATTTTTTCAGCCATTAGGCACAAACTAGAGCCTGCACAAAAATATTAATGTGGAGAAAATAAACTATAAACAAAATTAAAGTGATAAATCCAGGCAAATGTTTTCAACACTATCTAATATCTTGTTTCCTAATAGAGTGGATGTTAAAATCATTAAGAAAATCAGTGGCCAGGTGGTGGAGCGCACGCCTTTAATCCCAGCACTCCGGAGGCAGAGGAAGACGGATCTCTGTGAGTTCAAGGCTGGCCTGGTCTTCAGGGAGAGTTCCAGGACAGGCTCTAAAGCTATAAAAAGTCTTGAAAAACCAAAAAAAAAAAAAAAAGAAGAAGAAGAAGAAGAAAAAGAAAGAAAGGAAGGAAGGAAGGAAGGAAGAAAATCATCAACCCAGCTAATAGAAAAGTAGAAAAAGAACATTAATAGGTAATTTAAAGAAAAATAAAATATATTATTTTCAACATGAGAAATGCTTGAAATGCTTTAGAATTATCTTGCATTAAAAGGATGACAGTGGAACCAGAGTGGTGACACATATTTTTATTCCCAGCACTCAGGAGGCAGAGCAGTCCAGCCTTGAACATATGAACTTGCTTGGACTTGCTTGGAACATAGCAAGTTCTCAGCCAACCAGGGCTATATAGTAAGGTCCTGGGTTTTTTGTTGTTGCTGTTTCTTTGTTTTTGAAAAAGGAAAAACAAAAAGGAGAAAAATACGTAGATGAAAAGAAGTAGAATTTTTCATACTTTTGTAGATATGTACCTTCTAGAGTGACCCCCAAATTTAAAATACTGTCGGTATTCAGAGTTGATCAGATAAGGAACAGCTGGAACACATATATTATTTCTGGGGATACAACATGACACAGCCAATTTGGAAAAATATCCAGCAGTTAGCTATGAAACTAAATATAGTCGGCGTCCATGCCTCCAGGGTTTGCACCTGATAACTCAATCCATCGTAGAAGATACATATTTGAGAGAATTATTGCATCTAAACTAAATATGTGCAGACTTTTCCCCTGCCATTGGTCCCTAACAACACAGTATAACAACTCCAGACCTAGCCCTTACCTTGTACCAGGCACTGTAACTAACGGAGGAGGCTGTGAGGCGTACTGGAGGATGAGCACTGTATCACTTCCATCTACCTGGTACCCCAGGGTGAACCAATACTCCAAGGAAACAGAGATACAGCTCTAAGTGTTTACGATCAGGAAATCACACTCTCAGGAGTTTACCCCCAAAGTACAGATGATTCCATGCAAAGACCGGGATCCACACCTTTCTAAGAGCTTTATTTGTAACCATAAAAAATAAAAAATCCAATTGTCCACCAACTGGTGACTGTGTAAATTATGTTACAACTACACAATTATTTTCAGCAACACAAAAGGAATACACTAGCGATAAATGCAATCGTATGGGCTCATCTCAAATGCACGGTGCTAAGTGATGTTATAGAATTTATTTATTTATTTGTTTGTTTGTTTATTTCGAGACAGGGTTTCTCTGTGGTTTTGGAGCCTGTCCTGGAACTAGCTCTGTAGACCAGGCTGGTCTCGAACTCACAGAGATCCGCCTGCCTCTGCCTCCCGAGTGCTGGGATTAAAGGCGTGCGCCACCACCGCCCGGCTATGTTATAGAGTTTATAGAACTGGAGCAAGATAAGAGCCCTTTAGCTGTTTCCAGCCTCTGGCACTGAACATCCGACCCTTGTACCTTTTCGTAGCCTTGTGGACATACTGGGAGGTTAAATTTCCACACTAAACGTCAAAGGTCATAGGCTGAATGACTTCATTCTAATATCAAAAGGGTAAAATTGGTGGTGCAAAGCAGAGCACTGAGCAAAGGCTCAGGACAGGGGCCGGGGATTCACTCTGCTGAATCACAAAAGTCTTGTGATGACGGAAATACTCCTATCCTGTTTGTGCTAATGGCTAGATAACTGCACACATATTTATCGAAATCCATATTAACTGTACATCTAAAAGGAATAACAGTTAGTACAGGTTCAGTAAAGGAATTTTATGAAAAATGAAAAAAGCCGAACATAGTGGTTTGAAGTTAATCCACTTGAAAGCAATATAATAAAGACCAATACAACAGATGAGAATGTCTTCTACCACATTCGCCCACACTTAAGAAAAATTGTGTTTAGTGGTATGTCTTGGAAAATTTACCAAATCTAGACTATGACTATGAAAGCAGTACTGTACAACTGCTCTATCCAGGATAAAGAAAGACTATATGAACACATTGGGGATAGGGCCAACTGCACGGAATAGAGAGACAGCGAGAAGGACCTAAATGCCCTGGAAGAGACGTCACTGCTGAGCCATCATTCCAGCCCTGACCAGATCAATTTTTCCATAAAGAGGAAAAGGAACCGGTTAGCTATTGCTGATAAATGTGCACTACATGCCCAGCTTTCAGAGGTCGCTTTCACAGAATTCTCTTTCTTTCTGTTCCACAAAGTGCAGTAGATTGTCTGTCCCTCTAAACCCAGAAGCCATGTCAGGTACAGTTTTTGAATGTACTGGTGACACCTAGCGTACTCTACCTTTGACTACTCCATGTAAAATTTATCCTTAATGCAATGAGGTTATACATAGCTATGAACCGTAAAATTAAATCAGTGTAAGCTAGAATAAGAATCTGTAGCTTAAAAAGTAGGTTCACATGTATAGGGAAGTAGACTGTGTATTTCTGTTCATTTTCTGTTCACAGAGTTGTATGATAAAATCTGATTGCTTAAAAAAAAAAAAAAAAAAAAAAGAAGCCCAAGAAAAGACAACACAGAGACCACATGAATGACAGGAAGCGCCACCTCTGGCTTCCTGCTCACACTCAGATTCCTGTGTCCTCATTAACTCAGGCTCACGCAGGTAGGAAGGGAGTCAGACCAGAAAGTCCCCTTGAGAGGACCAAGAGAGACAAGAATGATTTCTCCCTTTTGCTTTCCTCTGGAACTACAATGAGGTTCTCAGTGGAAGGAAGTGAGTCTCCACCTCAGCGAAAGCTCACGACGACACCGCGTCGACCCGAGGAAATGAGTGCCAGTCGGGATGGAATTATTTAGAGACTCGTAAAGGCCAAACGACTATGAGAAACACACTTGAGTCAAAGAGGAACATTTTCTTCCAGCTTCTGGGAAAATCTGTCACCTAGAACTGACCTTTAGGATGACAAATTGGCAGAACTATCCTTAAGGTCGGAACAGTGAGCCAAGACAATACTTGGATGTCAAAGGCAACACTGGACCCACCCTCCCCCATTCTCTCAGAATTGAGTGGGGTGAGGTCACTGTCCCACAGAGCTTTATATGGTGCTGTTCCAAACCAGCAGTGAGCTAATTCCTGAAACACCAGGGCTTACAACTCTAACTCCTTTATCTCTTGGACTTTAGTTTCTCCTCTTCTCATGATGAGCATTCCCAAACTCCATAGCCCTCCAGATCACCTGAACCTCAGCCCGTCAGCTCCTGCCCCGCTATTCACGCCGAAGTTGGTCACACAAATATCACCCACAGTCTTGTGATGCTAAGTCCAGTGGGTATATTTCAGCATTTATAGTTCCTGCAGAATTGACACAGAAACTCTTCTTTCTCGGCTCCCATGATGCCAGACTCCTAGAGCAAGCCTCCTCCTCTGGTCCATGCTTGTTGGGTCTTTGCTCTATATCTATGAATGGCTGCCCCACAGGGTTCTTCCCACTGTACATACATGGTGCAGACTGAGCGGTGATGGCTTCTCAGTACCTATGGGATAACTTCCTAATCTCAATGATTACAACTCCCCAGTCTCAATGACTGTGACTCCAGGATCCCCACCACTAGCCCAGGTCATTCTCCTGAGCTTTGGATTTATGGCACAGCCACCCTCACACACACACTCACACACACACTCACACACACACACCCTCACACACACTCACACACACACCCTCACACACCCTCACACACACCCTCACACACACCCTCACACACACACACCCTCACACACACTCACACACACACACCCTCAGACACACCCACACACACACACTCACACACACACCCTCACACACCCTCACACACACCCTCACACACACCCTCACACACACACACCCTCACACACACTCACACACACACACCCTCAGACACACCCACACACACACACTCACACCCTCACACACACCCTCACACACACACACCCTCACACACACACACCCTCACACACACCCTCACACACACACACCCTCACACACACACACCCTCACACACACACACACCCTCACACACACACACACACCCTCACACACACCCTCACACACACACACCCTCACACACACACACCCTCACACACACCCTCACACACACACTCACACACACACACACTCACACACACACACCCTCACACACACTCACACACACACCCTCACACACACTCACACACACCCTCACACACACACTCACACACACACACTCACACACACCCTCACACACACACTCACACACACTCACACACACACCCTCACACACACCCTCACACACACCCTCACACACACCCTCACACACACACACACACTCACACACACACTCACACACACTCACACACACACGCTCACACACCTTACACACACTCACACACACACTCACACACACTCACACACCCTCACACACACTCACACACACACTCACACACACTCACACACACACACTCACACACACACTCACACACTCACACACACACTCACACACACTCACACACCCTCACACACACTCACACACACACTCACACACACACTCACACACACTCACACACACACCCTCACACACACACCCTCACACACACCCTCACACACACACACACTCACACACACCCTCACACACACACTCACACACACACTCACACACACTCACACACACACACCCTCACATACACACTCACACACACACTCACACACACGCTCACACACACACACCCTTACACACACACTCACACACACACTCACACACACTCACACACTCACACACACACACCCTCACACACACTCACTCACACACTCACACACACACTCACACACACCCTCACACACACACTCACACACACCCTCACACACACACACTCACACACACACTCACACACACCCTCACACACACACTCACACACACTCACACACACACACACACTCACACACACACTCACACACACCCTCTCACACACCCTCACACACTCACTCACACACACCCTCACACACTCACTCACACACACCCTCACACACACCCTCACACACACCCTCACACACACACTCACACACACACTCACACACACTCACACACACCCTCACACACTCACACACACACACCCTCACACACCCCCTCACACACTCACTCACACACACACTCACACACCCTCACACACACACTCACACACACACTCACACACACTCACACACACCCTCACACACACACACTCACACACACACTCACACTCACACACACCCTCACACACACACTCACACACACACTCACACACTCACTCACACACACACTCACACACACACTCACACACACACTCACACACACACTCACACACACACACCCTCACACACACACACACACTCACACACACACACCCTCACACACACACACCCTCACACACACACTCACACACTCACACACACTCACACACACACTCACATCTGCTTCAGGGTTCTGCAGGCAAACTCACCATGCCTGGAAGTAGCCTTCTCTCTCTAACTTAATCTTTCTACAGAATCTGTTCATTGAGTCCATTACCCTTTCTCCCCATATCTTTCTAGAATCCACAGTCTCCCTCAAAACTCTAGTTTTTTTTTAAGTTTTACTCAGTAAATATTTCTTAAGTCTATTTTTCTTTTTTATTTCTTCCCTAGGTTCCTATAGCAGCTTTTGTAGGGGCCCTAACAAGTCTATGCAATTTTGTTTCCAAGCTACGCCTTGGAAGCCAGCATGGTAATCTAAAATGGCAAAGCTACAAAATAAAATACAAACATTTTTCTTTTCTTTTTGAGACAGGGTCTCACCATGTAGCCCTGGTAGGCCTTGAACTTAGTATGTAGACCAGGTTGGACTTCAATTCATTAAGGTCTACTTGCTTCTGCCTCTGCCTCTGCCTCCTGAGCCATCACACCTAGCTAAATCCAGACTCTTTTGATAACAATGTTAAGGCTACTCTGGCATTTAGCGATAGAAGTCAAGGCACTTAACATATTAGGCTCTGAAATTAGGCTCCTTTTCTCTATAAACATGCTTGCTTTTTAAAAAAAAGTTTTCTATTTCTATCTCCTTTCTAAGACATTCCCTCCCGCCCCCTCTTTTTAAAATTCATCTCCAATGGGGAAATGAAGACAGTGATAGTCACTTATGTGTAATGGCTCCAAGAAGTCTTCCCAAAAGCCCTTATTTGCTGGCCTCAGGGTATTCCTACCACAGTGCCACAGCAACCTTTAGCCAGAGTCAGTCTCTACTTGAGTCTGGATATCATAAGAACCTTTTCAGTGCCCAGCAGAGCAATGGCCAGCAGCACATTCAGTAGGATAAATGAATGATGAGGTTAATCTGGATTTTCAGTATGCAATGATTCCCATAGAAAAGAGACAGAGATTGCTTTGACCATCCCAAATGTGCTTTAACTTCTCAGCCCTGAGGTTCTATTTTTAGTGAGCTGCCATGCAAGCCCAACTTTAGTCTGTGTGTTTTGTAGGAAGCAAGGGGACAGATGTTTGGGTAATAAATCCCAAACCTGAATCCCAAGGCTTAGTCATGCACTCCACCGGATATGTTTTTCAATGAATTACCAACAATAAGAGACTTAAATTCCATGTTTATAATTGAGAGAACTGCACCATAGCTGGCCATTCTTAGCAAACATGGCTAATTTTGCTTTGTTTCTGAGAATCAGTCATCCGGTTGAAGACTACGTTTAAGCAGCAATGTACCCTTGCCTATATGTAACTACATGAGGGAATCTCAACCTTACCTATTATTTGCAAGTTACTTAATCTTTCTAAATCTTCATTTTTATACTAAAACTTAAAGCTATTTCCTACTTTGGCAAGCTGAGAAGAAGAGAGAGTAAGCTTTATAAGAAAAAGGGTGATTATCATGAGCTGTGTAGTCCTGTGTCCATCACAATTCACACAGAACTCTGCCCGGACATATGCATGGGTCACCTTTCTGATGCCCCCCACCAACTTGTCCTTTCAGCTTGGATTCCCCAAAAGCACCTCAAGCATATCCTGTCGAAGAGAATTCAGCTCAGCTCCCTATCAAACTTGTTCTTCCCTGACACTAAGGAGAGCAGCAGCCCCCTCCACCCCTCTCTCACCTCTACCCTCTCTTTTCACACCCACACAGCTTGCTCCCTCAGCAAATGCAGCATAGTTCTTTGCTACATCCCAGGGCTCTAGTCCCCAGACATTCCAATGCCATGGATACCCTCTTCAGCACTCTACTGCTTTCTTTTCCAACCACAACATCTGCCTAGGCCTGGCTCCTGATTGGTCTCTGCATCCACTCTTTCATCTCAACAACATGCTTTTCAGCTGCAGATGAAGGGACCCTTTCAAAGTGTCCATCTGTCCGCACACAACATATTAGTTTTAGAACACATCATATGCCCCACTGCTCTTGGTAAAGCAGAACAAGGAACTTAATATAGCCCATAGGCCCGAGTTTGGCCCATCCCTAGCCCCATCCCTAGCCCCATCCATAGTCCCATCCCTAGCCCCATCCCTAGCCCCATCCATAGTCCCATCCCTAGCCCCATCCCTAGCCCCATCCCTAGCCCCATCCCTATCCTCTATCCCTAGCCCCATCCCTAGCCCCATCCCTAGCCCCATCCCTATCCTCTATCCCTAGCCCCATCCCTATCCTCTATCCCTAGCCCCATCCCTAGCCCCATCCCTATCCTCTATCCCTAGCCTCTATCCCTAGCCCCATCCCTAGCCTCTATCCCTAGCCCCATCCCTAGCCTCTATCCCTAGCCCCATCCCTAGCCTCTATCCCTAGTCCCATCCCTAGCCTCTATCCCTAGCCCCATCCCCTCTTATCGTTATCACCTTTCCTTCATTCTGTCGCTCTCTCTTCAGGCCATGAATCACCAAGTTGCCCTTTTCCAGAGCATCCCAGCACGATGTGTTTTCTCAGCCTGGAACATTCATCTCCCACCCTTTTGCTTAACTGTTTTCTATTCTTCCCTCAGATTCCAGCTGCAAACTGCTTCCTCAAGCATTCTTCAGATGTTCCTTCTCTAACCCCCTCAAAGCAGTCCAAACTTCTTCACAGCACACAGCGTAATCTAATAGTTTACTTTCCTGTGTAGATGTGTCATTAAAGCAATATTTCCCAGATCTGCTCTGCAAGAGATTCGTGCAAGAACTTTAGAAAAATATCAATTCTGGGATCCCACTCAAATGAATTAAATCAGAATTGAGGCAAAGGCCTGGGGGGGGGGGGACCTCCCTGGGCTATCTAACATGCAGCCACAACTGGGAACCACCGGTTAAAAGGTCAAGAAGACGGCTGGAGATGCAGGTCAGAAGTGAAGCTCTTACCTGGCATGTACAAGGCCCTGAGCTTGAGTCTTACTGCCTGGAGAGTCGTGACTGCTTACCCTGCTGTATCCCAGGGCCAAGCACAGTCCTGCTCAGAACCACTGTGCTTGTTTTGCTGCTATTGCTGGTGCAGCTGATATTAAGGTTGGCATGCCTGATGGTTTCCTTGGTCTATCTTGCACTTCTGGGACTCCTTACTACAAAACTCAAAGTAATTAAAACAGTAGCAACCAAATCATTTCATTTTTTTAGATTTATTTATTTTTATTTTATGTGTATGGGTGTTTTGCTTGCATATGTATCTGTGTACCAGGTGTGCCTCATGCCCACAGAGGCCAGCAGGGCACATCAGAACCCCCGGAACCATAGTTACAGAAAACTATGAACAGCCAGGTGAGCTCTGGAAACAGAATCCAGGTTCTGGAACAACAACAAGTGTTCTAGTCCCCCAAATCACTTTCTTAAAATTCGACCCATTTCTATTTCCCTGTCAACACAGAGTTTTGACCTATGAACACTGGCCTATAACCTTTGCGATAGAGTATTTTCATAGTAAGATGAAACAGATTACAACACATTTAAAACTCCAGTTTCCAGCACTTCTGTGTCTAGCTCTGTACTAGGACTCTCAGAGGCTTCAGCAATGACACTCTAATTTTGTAAGGATGTGAATTAATTGGATTGACCTCCCCCTTGTCATTCTGACCTCACTCCTCTTTCTCAGTTTTCCCCACTACTGTCACATGAACTCCTTTATCAAGCAAATGTGACCTCTGCTCTCCAACCCGGCTCAGTGGCCAGGACTGAAGGGTCATCTGCATGTAGTTTGCACTATTCAGACCTATGTCAGAGGGTGAGCCCCAGAAAACCCATCCTCTAAAGACAGAGTCAGAAATCCAGCTCTCGGCCACCAGACCCATCTAAAGGGTTGGGAAAGCAGGGGCTGCCGGCTCCTTGGGGTTTCTGATTCTGCAAGTCTTAGGTGAAGCCAAAGAGTCTGCACTTCTGACAAGGTGCTGGGTGATGATGGCGATGCTGGGACCTGTTGTGGTGGGAGTGGCAGGGCTGCATCCCCAGCACCCCGGCTGCTTGCTAGCTTATGCCCCAAAATAATTACACGGACACTGTATTCTTTTAAACACTGCTTGGCCCCTTAACTCTAGCCCTTACAGGCTAATTCTCATATCCCAATCAACCCATCTCTAATAATCTGTGTAGCATCAGTCTTACCGGGAAAGATTCAGCATGTCTGACCTGGCAGCTTGCTTCATGGCATCTCCCCGGGAGAGGAGAGCATGGCCTTTGAGCTCACTTCCTCTTCCTCCCAGCATTCTGTTCTGTTTACTCCTCCCACCTATGTTTTAACCTATGAGGCCAAGCAGTTTCTTTATTACTTAACCAATGACCTTCCTCCATCAGGGACCATACTTTGAAAACCATCCAGTTCACGGTACGTTATAGCCACGCCTACCTCGTCAATGTTACATCATGCATTATCTCCTGCATACATAGAGAAATATTACCGACAAAGAGCTGCACAAATCTAGATGGAGACGGATGTATATCGATAGAAAGGAGGGCTTATGAAGCCTTCCAGAAGTACAGGGGATAAGATTACTGAATTTATTCTTTATGTCTTAAAGTACAGTTATGAGCCTTTTCCTGTGGTTCCAGAGGGGTTTTTCTTTGCACTATTTTTGTAAAGCACCCCAACTCGCCTCCATGCTTCTCCATTTAGAAGAAGAAATTGTCAGGGTATGTGAGGCCAACAAGCCTCAAGTCAGTTCCTTATTAGGTAATTTCCTCAGTCGTTGCTAGCTCACTTTTAAGAGGCAGCCCTGTTCCCCTTCCCTGAAGTCAGCTAGCTTACTGAAATCACTCTGGGCATTGCTCATCAAGGTGGGAGGAAGGCTGAAGTATCCGGAGGCGGGGAAGTGCAAGAAGCTGTTTAGTGAGGAAAGGACTCCCAAGGCAATTCCTGAACGCATGTAAGCCGCGAACAGTATCCTGGCAAGACGCTGGTCCAAGCAGTAGCCAAGGCTCTTGGGTTGGACTAAACAGTTGCAGGAACATGGATGTCTCTGCCTTGGAGTACTGCATCACATCAAAGTGATGCTCTCAGATGGCAGGGCAGTCACTAGGACAGTGAGCTCTCCCTGCACTGCCCTCTTCTGAGCCTATGGCACACTCTCGAGGAGTGCTGGCAGCCATCCCAGCTTCCCAGCACTGATCTGGTTGTACTATTGTAAGGCCCACATCCCAAGAGAACTCCCAGGAAGACATGCCCGTCTTCTGTCACACTCACTCTGTACCAGCCAACCCAGCTTCACCCCAGTAACTGGCCAACCTCGCAGGCACCTCCTCTGGGTTCCCTCCTGCTGGGTCTAGCTCCTGAGTCCTCTCTGCTCTGCCCTGAGCTCAGGTGTCGCCTGACTTTAC
This sequence comes from Microtus oregoni, assembly GCF_018167655.1. Taxonomy (NCBI): domain Eukaryota; kingdom Metazoa; phylum Chordata; class Mammalia; order Rodentia; family Cricetidae; genus Microtus; species Microtus oregoni. The sequence continues at coordinate 20,419,601 of NW_024543071.1, forward strand.
TGCCATATTGAGGCTTCCTACCATTCAGACTTTTAAAGTATCCCATGAATGGCAGTTACCTCCTTTCAAATGGAAAGGGTCCTTAGTGTTCCCTCCCTCCAGGAATTCCCAGCTAGGACTGTACAAAAGAATACCCAGGACTTCCCCAGTCCTTCCCAGGGCAGTACCCAGGCAATGGTCGAGCCTAATGTCCCTGGGAGATTCTAATGAGCGGCTGGGGTGCAGCAACTGCTGCCACAATCTGTTGCTGAAGAATTCTTGAGTGCTAAGTTTTAACCTCTGCAGGGCATTCTTCCCTATGGTACACAGCATTTCAAAGTCACCCAGACTAATTGTTAGGAAACTCTGATTTTGACCCAAGTCTAGTTTTCTTCTAACTTTTACCAACAGACCCAGCTCTAGACCATCAAGCAATTTACAATGTGTTCATTTTTATATTATTTTTTTCAAGACTTCAAAGGCAGCCAGTATATGCACCTCAAGTTTCCTGTCTTCAAACCTCAAAGCCCCAGTTCATGGTTTTCCGATATGTCACGCTAATCACAGTCCGGTCCGTGCCCACTAGCTTGTTAGCCACCCCATCAAAACCTGCAGATGTGGCTGAAGGTGATGCAAGCGAGGTGTTGGTACTACCCGTCTCATCTGCAAACGGAAAGCTAACACCAATGTGACTAGTCATTTCAGATATTTGAACTGGTTAAACCTTCAGATCCCCCCCCCCCAATGATCATCAAGTCAGGATCCTCACCTCATGTACCCATTTTAAATGTCAGCCCCACCCCCCCCCATCTCCAAAGCCTATGGCAACTCCTTTCTTTATATCTCACTGAGTGCTTCCTATTGTTGGCCAATTTGCTGCCTGTGCTTATAGCTCCTTCTCCAATCCAAGTTTCTCTAATTCACTCTAAAACACATCATGAAAGGTCCTGCCATACATCTCCCTCATACTGGAGTACTGACAGTAAAATCAAAGAATCTCCAGATTTGCTTCCTCCAATACCAACAGCAAAAGGTGTTGCAGGAGGGAAAGAGGAGAAGAAGAAACAAAACCCTCAGAATACTGACAACCGCTGACAATAGGTAACAGCCCACAAGTCTTTCATACCAGCCTTGTTTTTGTTTGAAATTCTTATAACTAAAAAACCTTTTAAATCTCTTATTGAAATAAAATATATTACTTCTATGAATTTGAGAGACTGCCAGGTTTCTTAATCTATCACCCATATTATGGCAATATGTTCCAAGCTGATTTGGTGAACCCAGGGCAGTTTCTTTTCCTAGTGATAATGAGTCTTCTATATTCATTTCCATATTTTTCTAAACAGTAAGCTAGACATTAATGGGGCGATTTTCTCAGTCTTTTCTCTTCCATCTTTATGGTGTAGATTATAAATCTTTAGAATCCAAAGAGCATACACAATCTCCGGAAAGTTTTCTCTACTTGTTAGAGACTCCCACAAGCCCCAGCTCTGGGCTCAGCCTGAATTTGATCATCACAACCCATGGTGGAAGGGGAGAATAAACCCTGGGGAAAAGGTGTCCTTGACTTCCACGTGTGTGCTAGCTGTCCTCTGACCCCCTGACAAGTGCCCTTCCCCCAACAGTTAATTACTGTACTAGTTCAAGAGTCACACGAGAAAAGGGAACCTCGATTGAAGAACTGTCTAGATGGGACTGTATGTCTGTGGGGCACTGTCCTGATTGCTGGGAGGGCGGAGGGCCCAGCCCACTGTGCGACGCCTAAGCAAGAGGCTCAACACTATATGAGAAGGTTAGCTGAGAATGGGCAAGCCAGAACAAGCTAAGGAGCAAACCAGGAAGCAACTTGGTTACTCCACGGTTTTTGCCTTGAGTTGCTAACTTTCCTCAGTGATGGATGTGACCTGGAAGCGTACATGTAAATACACCCTTTCTTCCCCAAGTTGCTCTTGGTATGATGTTTATCAACAGAAAGCTCACACTGTCCAGACTGGGATGTATTTTCCTATGTGAACGTGGGATCCTTCTGAGGTTCCAGTTCTTCTGCATCCTTCACATCTGCTCACACGATTGCTGACACCAGAACAACTTGATAAAAGTCAGTTATCTCTGACTTTTTCCCTGCCTCATCTGCAGCGGACACTTATCCCGAGTGGTGTGGAAAGAATCCTCCTAGACTTTAAACATTCTCGTGAACTATTTGCTGTCTCCTTCCCCGACCACACAAACCGCATTTTATAAATGTCTCATTTACTGCTATGGTTTGGCTTCGGTTGCTCCTCCAAAGGTCCGTGTGTTGGGACTGTGGTCCCCAGTGTAGTAACATAGGAACTCGTCAGAACCTTTAGCAGGTCGGGCCTACTGGGAGATCATAAGTCACGGGCACCCTGTTCTTAGAAGGGATTAGGTTAGTTCTCAGGGGGACCTACACAGTTCTCAGAGATTTTTATAAGGAGCCCAGGCCTGGCCCACAGAACTCCCTGAATTGTTGCTGTTGTTGTTTTAAAGGAAACTTAATGGCTCTTATGCTGTGCGTGTCACTGATGTCCACTATGGTGTAACATGTGAAAGGATCCTCATTAGAACAGAGCAGATACAGACACCATGTGTCAGTTCCTTTCCCACTTTATGGGCGAGGAGGCTTGGGACAAACTCTCAGGAGCCCAGGGAACTCACTGTGTAGCCAAGGATGCATTTGAACTGATCCTTCTGGGTCTAGCGTCACAAACCAGTAATCCTAGAGACATGCTGACCCCTGAGCTTAGCTACCCAGCCATCCTAGTCTAAACAGTGAGCTCTGGGTTCACTGAAAGGCCAAGTTCAAAAACTAAGGTAGAGTCTGCTGCTGGAGAGATGGCTCAGGAGTTAAGAGCATTTGCTGTTCTTGAAGAGGATCTGAGTTTGGTTCCCAGCACCCCCATCTCAGCTGGCTCACAACCACCGGTAATTCCAGCTCCAGAGGATCCATGCCTTCTCCTGGCCTCTGTAGACACCTGCACTCACACCCATGTGACCCCTACATACACGCAATTGGAAGTAAAAGAAATCTTTAAAAAATAAGGTGAAGAATGACAGAGGAAGACACAGCGTGGACTTCTGGCCTCCACATGCGCACACGCATACGCACACGCCTCACACAGACACCTTTAATTGAGGCCACGTGTTTGGATGCCTTACATTTCCTAGTGTCTAAATGACCTAGCCACTCCTCCCACCTTCTGAGCTAAGTCTTTCTTCTGAATTAAAATTAAGTCAGGGAAGAAGGCCATTAACATCTTCCTTTACTTTACAAATGACACTTGCAAACAAAATCAAGGAAGTTACCCATGTTCTACTTCGGAAATTTGAATTTCTAATTAATATCCAGATAAAGTTACTGTGCTTAAGAATTTTCATGACTGGAAACAGTCTGGGAAGGTGGTGTAATTCACGAAGAAGCACCCTGCGCCCAGCACCCTCTTGCCTGGCATGGATCATCTAGGTGGCTCTTGTATTTCTTCCTCCTTGATATCCTCCCCGAAGCCCTGGGCATTGCTGCCAACTTCATGTGCCCAGGCTTTCACTCAGATAAATGTCACCTTGACAGTTGCTCTCCCTCCTTAAGTATGTCTACCTTTGAATGAGGAACACACTTCAGGAGCTGAGGAGATGGCTCAGTCAGCAAACTGCCTGCCATGAAAGGATCTGGACCTGAGCCTGGCTCGCCAGCACCCATGTGAAATGGTGGGCTTGCTGGTATTCATCTCTATCTCTACTGCTGGGGAGGTGGGAGAGATACGGATGAACCCCCAAAACTCAGGGGCAGATAGCCCAGAGAATCAGTGAGCTTTTGGGTCAGGCAGAGGGCCCACCTTAAAAAAAAAAAAAAAAAAAAAACATAAGGTAAATAATAAAGGAAGAACCTTGGGTCAATGTCTGTCCTCTACACACAAACACGCACTCACATGTATTCTACAGCATTAGTCTTCTAGTTCTAAAAACCAGGGTTCACTTTCTCAGATGGGGGGAAGGGTAAGACATGGCAGGGAGGCTAGGGACCTGCACACCTTCCCTCCTCCTTCCTTCTATGCTTAATCTTCAGACTCCTTAAGCCGATGTGGAAGTCCTGGGCTCAAAGTACCCTCCATCTTCCGTCGTTTCCCACTCTTTTGTCTATTGAGTGAGGTTAAAAGATCCCTGGTGGCTTTAAGATAAAAGAGAACTGTGACATCCTCTTACCAAAACTTGGCTGTGGCCCAGCTGAACAGGAAGAACAAGATTTGAAATCACCATGAGAAAGGGAAGAAACCTCAGATCAACCCAAGGGAATGGGACAAAGGGTTCTCCATAGAACCTGGCGAGGAGTGTGGGAAGGTGGGGGGGAGGGGGCAGAAGATGGGCTCAGAAAGGAGGCACTCAGACAAACGCAGCTCCTTCTCCAGCATCCGCTGTTAGGTGCTCACTGGCCTCCTTAGAGCAGGGCAGCTTCACAGAACCATCTCCCCTGCACCATCCCCCCTGCACCATCTCCCCTGCACCATGCACTGATGCTTGCTGCTCACGGGCACCTTGCATGCACTGCTCATGGAAGCCTGCCAGCAGCAGCCACCTGTCATCACTAGGCCACTTTGCACACGAGAGAACCCCAGATCACAGAGTTCACCAAGGCATTTACAGTCACACAGATGCGAAGCATGAGAGTGGGGAATGGAACCCAAGCTTGGTTCATTCTGGGGGTTCTGTGATTTTGTTTCTAGGAGAAACTGACACATTTAACTCCTTTTTTCCATTCTCCACACCTACTTACGCCTACACCCTTTGGTCAAGTGTAACCAGTTTACACAGTCTTCTTCTGAGAAACTTGAACTGGTGGTCTCTGCTTCAGAAGTAGCTGGTTTGGCTTTGCAACCAGTCTTGCTTCCTGTGACCTTATGAGCTTGGCCAAAAGAGACTATTCTAGAAACTGCTGCTGGAGTCAAAAGTAAGTATGGGCTAGGCCTGTATCCATTACATCATTTAAAGCTTTAAGCTAAGGACAGATATCAAAGACATTTTGGAGGTGAGAAAATTGATACATAAAGTCATCTGGCTTAGAGAAGGTAAATTACCTGGCTAATGTTGCCCACCCAGTAAAGAACAAGTCAGGATGCTAAAAGCCAATTCATTTGAATGCCTGGTGCTCTGCTTGGCTTTCTTGCTCTCTGTCCCTCCCTCCCTCCCTCCTTCTGTCTCTCCCTCCCTTTCTCCAGTCCTTCCTTCCTTCTCTGCCTTTCTATTCTTTTCTACTCTCAAGTAAGGACCTTGTTGAATGCTAGTCATAAGACCTGAGAGTAGCTGTCCAGTCACTGCAGCAAGAGATACAGACAGGAAAACAGAGTCAGGGCAGAGCTGAGTTCTGAGGACCACAGAGTGATGAAAGGGGAAGTCCACAGTGCCTCTCTGGTCCGTCATTTGGGCTGTGGCTGCTTCGTCCTCATAAAACCTACTCCTTGAGATGCCAGCACACTGCTGTAGAGTCTTTAGCTGTGTTTTCTGACTCTGCATGGTGTGACAGTCCTGTCGCCACAGATGACCGAGCTCATCCTCATCCCCTCTCCTCACACTCCTCCATTACCATCTCAGCCTGCTGGGGCGCAGCAAAGCTTTGCAGACCTAAAGCTCATTTCCTGCTGCCGCTTCCACAGCCTCCAGCCAGACTTCCTCTCCTAGCAAGTAAGCCATCCCTCTTTCTTCATTGTCCTTCACTCAGCTCCAGAGCAAAGAATGCTGGGACCTGTAGAAGCCTTCCAAGCATGTCTAAGTATTCCAGATCTCCGTTAAATGTTTGCTGAGGGAAAAGTAAGACACCGCAAGCACTGTTTACACATTGGAAGGCCTCATAGCTATTGCCCTCCAGAATTGCTGCTTCCTGGGTCCCTTAGGACTGGGGAACAAAGTCAGAACGTTCTTTCCAGGTCATCATATCCTGTAGGTTGTCCCATTCTCTACACAAAACAACACAGTTCATAGGAGTCTCCAGGTCTTTGAGGCTGTCAGGAATAAAGAGCTGCTGGAGCAAGCTGGGGCTAAAAGCACCGACAAGCAGTCCCTAGGTTACTTTTAGCATCTCCATAGTCTGTATGTCCTAAGCAAACCATATTTGTGAGCATCAGGGCCACATCCCAAGACTGGCACGCAGTTTCAAGAAGCATCCACGACTATGAGACACTGGATCTCCTTGTCTTGTCTTCATTTTCTTTGCCTCTGCAACACCGAAGGATCAAATTACCACCTTTTCCCTAAATAAACCCAAATTTGGTTATCTAAAGCCTCCAACTCCATTTCCCCCTCAGGAAGGCAGGATATGATAAATATGATAATCAGAAACAGACAAGAAAACAGTTGGCGAGAAACATATGTTTGCAAAGATCTCTACATCTGTTCCCCCTTCCATAATCAAAAATATCTAGAAGCTAGTTCCCAAGGCAACCACAAATATTTGTTATTCTTTCTGTCATGCGATTTGTCCTTAAAATAAATTCAAACATTTTTCCTACCACCAAAATGTCAAGAAAAATATAAATGGGTATTGTTTTCTCTCCCCTGAATATCTGTGAAATAAGAAGCCCAAAAATACTTAGCTGAAATTTCTAAGAATAGTGTCAAGTCCTAAAATTGAAGATATAATGTAAAAAACAGAGTGTCAGATTATTCCTTATTTAATACGGGACATGCAAAAGAGGGTTTGGGGTAAAAAATGGATTGCAATGACCAGCGAGAAGTGCCAGTGTATAGAAGGGAGCAGCGAGGCTGCACGCTAGCTCTCATCTCTAGCAGCAATGTTGCCTGTTTTCTTCAAGATGCTCCCTTGATGCGCCCGTGAGAGACACTCCCGGAGTCACGTGTGAATCCAGGCTAGATTACTTTTGGGAAATCATAGACAAAGTCACCGTGCAAGGTTCCCACATAGTGAGTGACACAAATGGTTGTGAATTAGGGCACTATTAAGGTAAAGCTAAGTGTGTGAATGGAAGTGTGGGAACAGTACTCGCAAAACGTCACATTTTGATTGTCTCAGCACCCTCTTGATTTGTCTCAAAGTGTGCGCTTGCTTTCTTCTCGAATTTTTCAATGAAACTTCCTAAGACACGTGTTCCACAATACACACACACACACCATAGGTATGAAAATCCTGATGCTAAAGCTGGGGAACATGACCAATCCACGTGGAACCCATATGGAACCGAGTATCAAGTTCAATCAAAATGTCTACTTCCACCTCAGCGTGCTTGTCCTAGACATCTGCCCAGTGCCTTCAACCCGAAATAGCTACTATCCCTGAAGAATTCTAAAACCAGTAAGATTTGTGGTTCAAGGAACCAGGAGTTGAAAAGCAGCCTTAGAATTTCTAGATAATCAATTCAGAAATTGGTAAAAGAATGGAAAGGCTGTTGGGGGGGAAGAGAAAGAAACAATGAAGGGGAAAGAAAAAACAGAGATGAGATGAACTAATACAGAAAAGGAAGGAGTCACTGAGGCAACATGGGCATTCTTTTTCTGTTCCTTCGCATCCTCTTTCTTCATGACCACCTGCCCTCCCGTCACCACGAGGAGCTTCCTCTGGTGGCCCTGCAACAACTTTGACTCCGGGCACTATACTGTTCTTTTTCCAAGCTCATGTGTGTAGCTCTTAAGTATTTAATTAAACTTTCTGAATGACCAGGAGCAAGTTTGCAATTTTGGCTTAGAGCTACCGTGCTAACGCCAGTCACTTTCTTCTTCACTACCCCTTCTGACACATGCCCTTCCTTATACGATATGGTCTCTGGATCTTGCTGCGCCCTGCAAGACCCACGCAGTTTGGCACTCTCTGACTTCAAATGTGAAACAAAAAGGATACACACTAATAAAATAGAAACAAAAAGAAGACCTACCAGGAATAAGCAAGTTTCGGTTCTTCACTCAGTAAATCATGCAAGAATGAACAAACAGATATCGACTCACAGGGACACGTGTATTTGCTTGTGGCAGGGTCTTCTTATGTAGCCCAGGCTAGGGTTGTTGTTGTTATTCTGTTTTGTTTTGTTTTGTTTTAGTTTTAAATGCATATATCTTGTTAGTTAGTTAGTGAGCTAAAGTATTGTATGTGGGCACCCGTGTAGAGGCTGAGGGACATATTGAAGGCTGATTCTCTCCTTCCACCATGTGGATCCCAGGGATTGAACTCATGTTGTAGACTTGGCGCCATCTTGCTGTTCCCTCTCTTACGTTGGTCTTGGACTCACTAGCCTCCTGCCTCTGCCTCTTAAATTCAGGGATTATAGGCAAGCTCCACCACCCGGGCTATGGGAATGTTCCAGATGCTTTGAGGTTAGTGGGTGGAGAAAGCCGTTCTTTAGTATTCATCCTCCACTGTTCTGTAGAGCTGCAGGATCCTCATCAGATCAGACGGTGTATTCTGAGAGTAACTACCAAACAGGAAGGTCCAGGACCCCAAGGAGGCCAGCGACTCCTACTCACCGAACTCCCGGGGGCCATCTGTCTTTCCTTTTGTCTTAGCGGGTTCTACCTGTCCTACAGAAGACATAGTAAGTTTGTCTTCTGAGGATCAGTCCCACCTAATTCCTGGAACGTATGATAGACTTTCCCCCACTAGCTAGAAGGTAACTGAAAACCAGTCGCTCACGTGCCTGTGGTAAGGTCTTGGAATTTAAACTCTCCTTTGGGAGGATCCAAGAAAAGGTCCTTGGCTCAATCTACTCCCCAGTATGTAATGAGACATATAGCCAACATTCTGTCTGCTTACCCAGGGCCTTGTTTGTATTTCAATTCCACCCTCAGACCCAGAGGTCTGACCTTGAACGCTGACCAAATTGGTAGGATGACTGTCTACACTGGTTTCTGCTCACTACTTTCCCCTAGGGTCTGAATTTGACTTCCAGAATCCCTGAGAACAATTCCCCTGAACTTGGACACAGACCAAGACTATAACTCTCAGATGACCCTGCAACTGGACCGCACACCTTAGCTCAGGGTCTTTGAATCCATGCAGTCATGGCCTGGACCAAGTGTGGCTTTGTTCCTGTCCCTTGGACATTACACTCACACATGCCCAGAGCAGCTTCCTCTTACTCTTGTCCATGTACAAAGAGCTTCAGGCACGATTCATGTCTATAAATATTCTATTGAGAGCACTAACAACAAAGAAGGGAAAACTACAAAGACAAACACACAAATACAAAAAGCCTATGGAAGACTTAGTGCAGGGATTAGACGGTTCTCAAAGCTACTGGAGTCAGAGCACTTTCCCCGCCTCACTCACGTCCTCATTCATACTTCGTATGTGTGTTTGCACTGACCTGAAGACGTCTGATTGCCTGATGTGCACTCAGAACAGAGGGCCAGAGTTGTTAACGTATAAAGGACCATAAAAATTAACACTCAAATGTCATTGTTGACCTATGAAATAAATGCTTTTACCTTAAGCATGATCTGATAAAGAAGGGAAATACATAGGACCTCTCATTAGACTAGATAAATCGGACAGTCAGTGATAACTTGCATAAAATGCAATGGAGGGGAACTACATAGGATGTCTCATTGGACTAGATAAATCAGAAATGTCAGCAATAATTCACTAAAATGTAATGAGAGATCTTCGCTTCTGTAGGTTACAGCACAACTGGGTTGTGGAATTAAGTCTGAATCATACCCTCAGCCTTCCTAGTTGTGTGACACTAGCCTCAATTTCTCATCTATGAAATGGATATAACAATAGTCCTCATGTCAAAAGGTTGTCATAAACGGCAAATAAAATAACACAAACTGAGTGTTAAACACAATGTCTAGAAAGTACCTGTTTGCATTGTGGTTTTGAAGGGAGTGGGCAAAAGCACCTTGTCCTAAGTAAGCACTGCCATTTTGACTTCAGACTCCATTTTACCTGCAGAGTGAAATAAAGTTCAGGTTCCCAAGCCCCAGGGGAGCTGAGAACTTTCCAATGGCTGATCCACCTCCTCCTTAGACAATAGAAATAGTCTGTTATGCCCCTTAGTTCTCTAAGACATTATGGTTGCTTCTAACAACAGAAAGAACAAATGAATCTTATTGGTTGTACTGAAAAGCTTACATTCTGTTGTCAGTTGACAATGATAGAACACAGAGGGAAAGTCCCTAATCTTTGATTCCTGATTGGTGAAAATTGTACGTGTAACTTGGCAACCAACAAATGTTTGTAATTTCTGTGCTCATAAACCCCGCTTCTGCCCGTGTTCAGGGCTGCCAGGAACAACAAGGCTCCCGAGTCCTTGTTCTGCAGCCCTAATCGGTCAGTGACCCCACTTATATGGTGATTTATTAAGAACTTGGAACCCACAAGTGTTGTCTCTCTCCTTCCACGCTGTGCACAATGGACTGGGTGTAACATACATCAGATAGTTTTATTTATTTATTTTACATTAGCAAGACTTTTCCTTTTGTTATATCAACTTAGAACTTTCACTTGTGATTACTTGGAGAAGAAACCCCCAAAAGCAACAGTAGTAGCCAACGAAGATGAAGCATACATAGAACCCTAATTTAGAAAGCATGTTAAATAGTGTCCAAGAAATCAGAACGTGTGAGAAACATATCAAAACTAGGAAAGAACTTACTTACATGGGAAATTTTCCAGGCTAAGCTACAGGACACAGTAATAAAACGAGAGACCAACCCAAGGCTATTCTTCAAAGCAAATGTGTGTAAGTTCAGACACACTTACAGTGAGCCCTTTCCAGTCAGGAGGTGGGTCTGCAGCTTCCCAAAGGCAGCCGTCTGCTTAGGGCTTCTGGCCTTAAAGCTTCAGCCTCCTCTCCGAAGACAGAAACAACTTAAGGAAGGGAGGATTTGTCTCTGGCTCAGTTTTGAAGGGGTCACATGACTGTTTGGCTCTAAGAGCTGGGGAAGAACATCCTGGTAAGAGGAGAAGGTAGGCAGGGAAGAGGAGGACCAGGTCACAATGGAGTGCCCAAGGACAGGCCCACCATGACCCAGTCCTCCAACAAGACTTCTGCTTTTCACCTCTTTCCAACAACGCCATCACATAACTGAGTCCAATGAGAGATTAATCAACTGGTGAGGACTCAATTACTCCCTAAACCCATAAGCTAAAAGCTAAAAACATAGCAAAGGCCTAAGGGGAAGGGTTAGTCTGGGGCTTCTTGAGGTTAGAGGAAGAGCCAAGACAACATCATTTCAGATATCTGATGGCCTCACCCCACAAAAGGGATTTACATATGGCAGAGGCTCTATCTAGTGCAGAGGGAAAACTAATTCTAACAATGGAAGGGAGATGAAGGGAACGGGAAGGAGGTTAATGTAACTTGGAAAAGACAGAATCGTCTAGCTTAGCGAGACAACCCAGACAGGGTGAGGAGAGATTTTTTAAGAGTTCAGTAGGGAGCCAGCTACCTCCTCAGGGGCATGTATGAGGGAATGACCTCCCAGGGAACAGGCCTGAGCCAGAGACCTCCACAGGAACAAGTCCATGCCAACAACCTCCACAGGAGCAGGCCCAAGCCAGTGATCTCCTCAGGAGCAGGTAAGAGGGAGCAAACTCCAAGAGAGTAGGCCCAAACCTGCCACTTCCTCATAACCAGGCCCAAATGAGTGACCTCCACAGGAGCAGGCCCAAGTAGGCGACTTCCATGGGAGCAGGCCTGAACATTCTGCAGGATTGTAGAGTGGCCTCCGGAAGTGCCGAGTGACCTTCAGCGTGAGTAGAACCATGACCCCGACTGTGCCATGCAGAGCAACCACTGAGCCTTCGATCCACTGGCACTTGGAAGAGTGATCACCAGACACAAATCCAATCACACCAATCAGAGGAAAAGATGGGTAGGCAAGGTAAGAACACACTCAACACCACAAAGAGCAACATGACACCAACAAAAACTAGTGTCTCTACAAAAGCAAGACTTGAATACCCCAGTAAAAAATGACTTTAGGAGAATGATTGAGGCCCTTAAAGAAGAAATGGACTGATAAGAAATCAGAGAAGCATCACCTTTCACTCTAGCTACAGATAACATTAAATATCTTGGAGTATCTCTAACCAAACAAGTAGAAGACCTGTATGACAAGAACTTTAAATCTTTGAAGAAAGAAATTGAAGAAGACACCATAAAATGGAAAGATCTCCCATGCTCTTAGGTAGGTAGAATTAACATAATACAAATGGCAATCTTACCAAATGCAGTCTATAGATTCAACACAATGCCCATCAAAATCCCAGCAAAATTCTTCACAGACCTCAAAAGAACAATACTCAACTCCATATGGAAAAGCAAAAGAATCCAGAATAGCCAAAACAATCCTGTACAATAAAAGAACTTCTGGAGGCACCACAATCCCTGACTTCAAACTCTACTATAGAGCTACAGTGCTTTAAACAGCCCGGTACTGGCATAAAAACAGACAGGAGGACCAATGGAACCAAATCGAAGACCCGGATATCAATTCACACACTTACAAGTAACTGACTTTTGACAAAGAAGCAAAAAATATAAAATGAAAAAAAGAAAGCATCTTCAACAAATGGGGCTGGCATAATTGGATATCAATATGTAGAAGAATGAAAATAGATTCCTATCTATCACCATGTACAAAACTCGAGTCCAAATGGATCAAAGACCTCAACATAAAACCAACCACACTGAACCTACTAGAAGAGAAAGTGGGAAGTACACTTGAACGCATTGGCACAGGAGACCACTTTCTAAATATAACCCCAGTAACACAGACACTGAGAGCAACAATTAATAAATGGGGCCTCCTGAGACTGAGATGCTTCTGTAAAGCAAAGGATACGGTCAACAAGACAAAACAGCAGCCTACAGAATGGGAAAAGATCTTCAACCCACATTGGACAGAGGTCTAATCTCCAAAATATACAAAGAACTCAAGAAATTTGTCATCAAAAGAAAAAATAATCCAAGCTGGGCAGTGGTGATGCATGTCTTTAATTCCAGTACTCAGGAGGCAGAGGCTGGTGGATCTCTGTAAGTTTGAGGCCAGCCTGGTCTACAAGAGCTAATTCTAGGGCGGGCCCCAAAGCTACATAGAAACCGTGTTTCAAAAAACAAAAACAAATAAACAAACCAAAACCCCAAATAATTCAATAACAAAAAATGGGGTACAGAGAACTCTCAACATCTGACTCCATATTGGTTGAAAGACACCTAAGGAAATGTTCAACATCCTTAACCGTTGATGACAACTTATGCTGGAGAGGATGTGGGGGAAAGGGAACACTTCTCTATTGCAGGTGGGAGTGCAATTGGGAACAGCCACTTTGGAAATCAGAAAATTAGGAAACAACCTACTTCAAGACCCAGCAACACCACTTTTGGGTATATACCCAAAGGATGCTCAATCATACTATAAGGACATGTGCCCAACTATGTTCATAGCAGCATTATTTGTCATAGCCAGAACCTGGCTAAATGTCCTCAACCAAAGAATGGATAAAGACAATGGAGTACTACACAGTGGAAAAAAATAATGGCATCTTGAAATTTGCAGGCAAATGGATGGATCTAGAAAACATAATATTGAGTGAGGTAACCCAGACCCAGAAAGACAATTATCATATGTACTCACTCATAAGTGGGTTTTAGATATAAAGCAGAAAAACCTAGCCTACAATTCACAATCCTAGAGAAGCTAGACAACAATGAGAACCCTAAGAGAGACATATGGATCTAATCTACATGGGAAGTAGAAAAAGACGAGATCTCCTGAGTAAATTGGGAGCTTGGGGATTATGGCAGAGAATAGAAGGGGGGAGAAGGGTGGTAATGGAGAAAAATATATAGTTCAATAAAATCAATTGAAAATTTAAATGCAAAAAAAGAGAATTCAGTAGATGAGTCAACTAGATCAAGAAACTAAACTGTGGCTTTGATTGGTCCATGATAAATTGTTTAGGTGTTGTAAGGGTTAATTCTCATGGCCAGATTGGCTGGATTTATTGTTGCCTAGGAGACACAGATCTGCTGTATCTGTGGGGTCATTTCCAGCCCCACCCAGAACATAGATGGTTCTCGCTGCTCAATCAGAGCTCAGACTGAACAAAAGGGAAACACTGAGCCCTCGTCTTCTTGGCCTGCTTACTGTCTGGCACCTTACACCAAACTGCTCCTCCCAGCATGCTTTCCCCACCACGACAACTGTATTCCTCTGAACTGTGAGTGAGAAAAGAACTCTTCCTTTACCAAGTTTCTGTTCTGCTGGGTGTTCGGTCATGGTGAAGAGAAAACTACTACAGACATCTATGGCGAGAACAAAAGTAAGAACGGATGTGTTCTTTAAGATCACTAACTATAAAACAAGGGGGAGGGTATATTTGAAATATAGGACAAGATTAAATAAGAATGAGAAAAGATCTTTAATAACAAAGACAAATCTACAAAAATAAAACACTTAGAAACAGAGCAAACAAAGCAGAAAATGTCAGTCCCTATACCAAGAGATGCCGCATCTGTGAGAGCAGACAGAGTATGGTTCTGCTTAAGTAAGCTTTCAGAAGTTATACAGAAGTAACCAAAAGAAGTGTCTTCACAGAAGTGTTGAACACAAAGTCAAGGAAATACCCTAGAAAGTGTGCGTACGTGTCAGAGAGCACAGCTGCAACTCAGGAGGCTTTGCAGAAAGAACACAGAGAGCGATGGGAAGAAATCAGAGAGCCGACGAGAGAAGTGTCGAGAACTGGAAGATGCGAGTCCCTGGCTGGGAGGGAGCAAATGCTCCCATGCAACACACAAAGCAAGTGGATCACAGTGGAGAGGAAATAACGTGTGTCAAAACACATCACCGTAAACTGGTTTAGTACCAAAGGACTAGAAGGAAAAGGACTTTTCATCCTTCCTGGAACTAGCGGGTAGGGTGGGAGCAGCGAGCGACATAAAAACACTTGGGAAGAAGAGCTGTAATTTGGAAATCCTAAAAGATCCGAGAGTCTCCGGTGACATTTCCTTCAGTGTGCCTGGTTTCGGGAGTTCCTGAAGGGGGTGCTCCACTCAGATGAGGCTGGGAACCTAGAAAGCGGAAGGGATGTTAGGACGAAAGTCAACATGGGACAGAGACCAGCAGAGAGAGCGGCTGAAACTAAACAGGACAAAAGTCTCAGAAGAGAGACTTTGAAAATGAACAGACAAGAAAAGAAGAGGAGGGGGAAACACAAAAGAAAACAAAAACTACCAAAAAAAGAATAAAACACCTGTTAGATTCCTGATCACGGAAAGTAAACCAAATGTGAATTTACCTTGGCTTAGGGAGAAAAAAACCAGCTACCAAGTAAAACAGCAAACTGAGCATGCAGAGAATCAGGGTAAAGGATACATAGGGAAGGAAACCGAAGGGGAAAACACTTGCTCAGATGCTGATGCAGGCAGGGAATACCAGCCTACCCCAGATCTGTCCATCACTGCAGAGGGAAGGTTTGGAAGGTGAGACATTTGGCTGTCACGATAGGAAAGAAACAGCTATCTCAACCGACACCCAGCAAATGCGCCTACCATGCCAGATGACGTGGTAGGAAGGTTAAAGGCAGCAGTCCTGGACAGGACGAACGGAAGACGGGGCAGTGGTGGGAGGGGCGAGTGCAGTTCTTGTTATCACTAAGTATACTTGAGTTTAAGTTGCACTTATATTTCTTTGAGACAAAACACTGATTTTTTTTTTTGTAAGAAAAAATATCTTACTCATCTATCAAAGTAAAAGCTCCCAGAGCCTCTGAATTAAGGTCTGTTCTGCCCTGAAGCAGCACTAGATTGCGATGTTCTCTGGAGGGGCTGCTGTTCGGGCAGGAGACTGTTAATATCGCTGTTGCAGATCTGACTGCGGGATTGCTTAGCTGTTTTGTTTTAAATACGTGGCTTTTTTTCTTTCATTGTCCGTGAACTTTTATTCTACAGATGGTAAAAGAATTAGATCCCCACTTCCGGAGCAGCTCCGCCCTTCACACATTCACCTCACATCAACATGCATGGCTTCCTGTGCCAACCTACTGTTGAGTCCTGCATCTTAGTTCCTTTACTGCCTTTTTGCTTAATTCACATCCAAATGTATTCGCTTTTAGTTTCTAGAATAGTTTTCTGAACCATATCTAGCTAAGCTTTTGATATTCTGGGATGATACTGACTCTCAGAAAGACAGATTTTGTATGTTCGTAAAATGGTAGAGGAATTACACATATAGTTGAAAATAAGGCTAATAAGCAGGCTACCGTGCTTCACAGAGTCCTTTTAAATCTGCTTATTTTTGCAGTTATTTTTGTTGTTTTTCGAGACAGGGTTTCTTTGTGTAGCTTTTGGCTGTCCTGGAACTAGCTCTGGAGAGATCCGCCTGCCTCTGCCTCCTGAGTGCTGAGTTTAAAGGCATGAACCAGCACTGCCCAGCATATCTGATTAATTTTTACTCGTAAATTAATAACTTTGCAGTTAACTTTAAATGAGAACTATTTCTAAGTAGCATTTAGTATTTCTTATAGCAGAAAAAAATAATATATGCTTGTTAAAATTCAGAAGGTACAGAAAATATCAAAAAGGAAAATAAAATCTATGTAAACAATCTATTTTAATATTTCACCTTTTTAAGTCTTCCTTATGTATGTATTTGGTGTCAAGGATATTATTTCTAACCAGTAGGCCTTGCCTGTTCACTTTGGTAACCTGGTTTTCCACTTCACAATACTTCCCTTACTCTCACAAGTTTTCTCCTGATCTCTTTGGAATATAGCTATCTGTTGGGTTATTTCCCTCTGGTCACTATTGCAGACAACATACCAAAGCACATCCTCTGAGGACCAGCTATGCACATACGATAGCTTACTTAGACAATTTTTGTAGTAGCTATGTTTGGTCAGGATAATAACATTCTTGGTGCTCAAACTACCATTTAGAAAAGTTTAACCTATACTTTGGCCAATGTGAGAATGTTAATTTTCCTGTATCTTCAGTGGTACTGACCATGAAAACAAACAAACAAACAAAATAAACAGCAAGAGAAGCCCTTCCCTTTGGCACGTGAAAAAGAGTATCTCACCATTGCAGTTGTCTTGGTTTGCTAGTGATTGGGGGGATATCATATTATTCTCATAGTCTTAGCCACTGAGATCCCTCACTCATAATCCAGCCTCTGAGCTCCAGCAGGAGTCTAGTCTCATCTACCCACCCATGGTCACATGATCGGCTTGCTGGGAAACAGTCTGTGTGCCAAACAATTAGGCAACAGTGGTAGACAAAAAGTACCATGCGTGGCTTCCCTTCTCCCAGTCATCTGGCTTGGCATGGTTGCTTCACACTTTTTTGTTAGTGGTTTGCCTGAGTCTTTCCAATTTCCTTTGCCTCATCACTCATTATAAACACTTTAAATAATATCCGTATAGTATATCAGGATGGGTGTTTGCAAGAATCAATAAGGCAGGCACACACACATACACACACACACACACACACACACACACAGCTTGAACTGGAATGATGTTGTATGAAAATCTAACAACTAAGTAGAAAAGGGTCTACTTATGATAATCATGATATCTGGTGCATTAATTGGTAGATTTTGATTTAGCAACTGATTTTAGACTCAGGAGGAAAAACAGGCCTGGTGCAGGTTGCACGATGTGTCTGTCGTTCAAGGAGTGTTGTTGACATCATAGACCATCCAGAGACCTGAAGCCAACTCACACAGAATACCCATTGTATACAGCAGCTGTTTGAGTGCTTGGGAGTCATGGCAAGTGCTTCCGGACTATCCTGGGGATAAGCTGCAGTGTTTGCCTGGATACCTTGAAAAACTGTATGCAATAGGATGACTCGTAAGAAATGTCAATCATTTAGTTTTGAATACAAAGTTATCAACTTAAGATGGTTTAGTCCATAAATGTAATATAAACAAATATTGTAAAAGAGAGGAAGGTATTATAGGTGAGTTCAGTACTGGCCAAGCTGCCATTTCCCTCCCAGGTTTCTTAGCCATAGAAGAATCATCAGTACGACCTGCTCTCCTGTGTAGACCATGGTGTATTTCTCAAACCTAGCCGAATGGGTAGGAGTTAGTCAGTAAACCAGGAATGGGAGAGTTGTTTCAATTGGTAAAACACATGAAAAGCCGATCTCTCTATAAGGAAGCACAGCAGTTGTGGGAGGCACGTAGGTCCTTGTGCTCACAGACAGCCACTAAAGGAACAGGGAATGTCAAACACACAAAGCTGTTTTTTCAAAGAGAAGAAGAATGTATAACCTGTTACCCACCCAGGGGGCTGGATGTGGTTAAAAGTCGGGTGACCTTTGTGATATCTGTGTGTCCAAGACAACACTGGATCCTCCTCCAGGCCCTTATTATGAGCTTGTCAGTCTACAGAATCTATCTTTATGGCAAGTGTCACCTGTACTTTACAAAGAGTTTACAAAGTCATTCATGTTTTAAGCTTTATTGTGTACAGGGAACTGAGTTATTTATCACTAGATTTTTCACCAAATTGTGCTAAGCTTAAATATGCCTGAAATAAACTACTTGGGGTCAGACTCCTGAAGCCTAAACCAACACCTGCTACTGAGTCCTGTTGAACTGAACTACCTTTTTGCCTCTCACAGACATCATTCTGTTGGTCATAGTAGTTGCAAAGACCCGCACATATAGTGAAGGAGAATTTTAGAAACAAAATGAACTAGAGTCCAATAAGGTTAAAAGTCAGTCAGAGAGCAACCAGCATCATAAGTCAGCAGGTGAGAGTGTTTGCTGGGCAAACCTGATGACCTGAATTTGATTTCCAAACTAGCTTTCAAAACCTTGAGGCCATGTACAAATCTGTAGCCCCAGCATTCCTATGCAGGACAGGAGGCAGAGACAGGAGAGTGCCTAGAAGCTTGGGGGTAGGGAGCCAGGAGTACACAGTCCTGCAGAAACTATAGAAGAGGCCCTGCTTCAGCAAGACGCAAGGAGAGTATCACGTCCAGCCCGTTGTCTCTAACCTCTACACACGTACATATAGCATATACGTACACACATATATACTTAAAAAATTATCAAAAAATGGTGGTGATCTTTGACTAAGGGAGAATATTCACAACCCTAAAAATATCTGTGGCAGTTTGAATAGGATTGGCCCCAATAGACTCATGTCTTTGAATGCTTGGCCCATGGAAAGTGGCACTATTAGGAGGTGTGGCCTTGTTAGAGGAAGTATGTCACTGTGGGGGTAGGCTTTGGGGTCTCCCATGCTCAAGTTTCCCCCAGTGTGGGACAAAGTCTCCTTCTGCTACCTGTAGATCAAGATGTAGAACTCTTAGCTCCTTCTCCAGCACCATGTCTGCCCGCACACTGCCATGTCCTGTCATGACGATAATAGACTAAACCTCTGAAACTGTAAACAGCACCAATTAAATGTTTTCCTTTATGAATTGCCGTGTTTATGCTGTGCTCTTCACAACAATAGAAAACCTAACTAAGCCAATATCTGAGAACCATTTTTCTCTGCTAGAAAAGAGCACCTCTGTTTATCAAGGATGCGCCGTGTTCACGGATAAACTGGACTGGCTTGTTCTTCGGCTGATCCTTCTTTCACAGAAGATGTTAAGATCTGGATACCCAAGAGCTGGGACTTGAGCCTGCCCAGAAGAATTTCCATCCTAAATGATTTCATGAGGAGCTGACGACAGGAACACAAATGTTTCCAAAGGACAGCAACAGACTATCTGTAGCCAAAGTGGATGCTTGTTGTTACTCAGTGCCAGGAGTTCACTTCCTCTTCCTCTGACACCAGAACTCTCAAAATTTCCTTTGAGGAACCTTGTCTACCTCCCTCTCAACCAAGTTCTTCAGATGTTACAAATTCTTCCGTAGCTCTGGTACAGAGGAAAGGGATAGGGGTGAGGAGACAGGAGAACAGCAGGACCTCCTCCATGGATAATTTGTCCCTGGCACTCCACCAATGTCTTACAAAGGCCACCTAATGTCCCCCACCTCCAGTTTCACCTGAATTTGACTCATGAACAGCAGCACACCCAGCTCACCACTTCCTCATCTCGAAGCATTCTGCCTGGCTCCCCAGGTCAGCATACTCCCTTAGTTTATGCTCTCCCCTAGGCAACACACACACACTGAGAGGGAGCATGCTTCTTGAATAGTCCAAGGCTCTGTTCCCCAAACCTCTTTGCTTTTCTATCTATACCTATTTTTTTTATTTTTCTCAGCTAGTCTCTTTGCAACTAAATCCAGTTTCATTGAACTTAAATATTTCCTGGTAACTCAAATAATTATCTCTAGCTCTCCCACAAACTCCAGATTTCTGTATGTATCTACCAGTTGGCCCTGAATTCTAACATTAAAATAGCTGTCTATTGTGGTTTAACTGGAAAATGCCTACCCCCTACCCTGGCCCAAAACAGGCTCATACGTTTGAACACTTGGTTTCCAGTAGGTGGTACCATGTTGGAAGGCAGGAGAACTTTTAAGAAGAAGGGCCTGGCTACAGGTGGTAAGTGGCTGAGGGGCAGGTACGGCCAGCCTGATCGACTGCCCTCTGCTCCTGACCTTGTGGAGAGCTGAGCAATCTATGCCCAAACATCCTGAACCACGCTGATCCCAGCCACCACTCCCTCCCCATCAAGATAGTCTCTACCTCCTAAACCTTGAGCCCAAAGAAACCCTCCTTGCTTTAAGCTGCGTCTATAAGGTATTTTATCACATCCACGGGGAAAGACAATAGACTTAGACTTCACATAAACTCTTTTCATCTCTCCACCCAAACTTCTCCCATCTGTAGTCCATCTTCAGTTCAAGGACTCCGTCTCTCCAGTTCCTCAGAAGGTGCCAAGTCTTTGAAGTCAAGTTTCCGTCTCTCCCTTTCCTGTTAAATTCAACTGGGAAATTTTACAGCCTCTATCTTCAGAATAGATACAATGCAATTTTTTTTCTCAATGTTTCCGCTGCTGCCATCACGACTCCTTATCTCTGGACCGCATCACTACAGTGATAACCTAGCAAGTCTCTCTCCAGAGTGACCCTATTAAAGCACAGACTGGACAAGGCCACGGCTGTGCTCGGCATCTGCCATAATGTTTCATTTCTCTGTGAATATAAGCCGAAGCCTATTCTGCGGCCCCCAAAAACCTAGACGTTATGTCCCTGGGCTCTTACCTTACTCACCTGGAATTATGCTGGAGTCCTTGTTTCTTACGCCTTTCCCTTCCCTTTAGGATTTTATAGCTAATGGCCCCTCCACCTGGAATGTTCATCCCAGAAACTGCCACAGGACACCCCCTCTGACCTTCCTTGCTTGTTGCGTCCCTTCTGAACACTTGTGACTGAGCACACAGATGCTTTACTTCTCCTGCGACCTCTCCTCTGAGATATGAGCCTCATAAAAGTCAAGGGGTTTATTTTGTCTCCTGATGTCTTCTCTGCATCTAGAATAGCATTTTGCACATGCTTTGTTTAGTAAGTACAGTTTGATGAATGAATATTGGGTTATCTCCCATAGGCTGACTTTTATCATTCAAATATTAACCAAATCCACGCTTTGTTCCGTCTAACTAGTTTCCCAGTAACACCATTCTTCTCACATGAAGCCCTCCATTCTTACTTTCTTGATTCCTGTACTTTGGTCTCTTAATCTGTGAATTCTATCCGCACAGCAACATGACTAACAATTCCACAATCCTGTCACCATATTTCCTCCATGGTAAAACATACCATTGGAGCTTTTATTCCCTTACATTTATTTATTTTTCTGTGCTTTCCACAACTTTCATACGGAGGTCAGAGAACAACTTGCAGGGTAATTGGCTTGCTCTCTCTTAACCATATGAGTCCCAAGAATAAAACTCAGGTTGGCAGGTTTGATGGCAAATGCCTTTACCCACTGAGCCAGCTTGTTGGTCCTCATTTTTCAGAGAAGAACATTTTTAGCAGCAAGCATAAAATGCATCTTAGTTCCCAAAGCACTGGGCTGTGGGTAGGAAGGACATGCGTGAGAATGCTACAAGAGAGAGGCTGGATGCAGCCTCACACTGTGGGTGGGACGGAGGATGCAGGAGGGTATGCCACCAAGAGAGGCTGCATATAGTCTGACTATCCTTCTTGCCTTTTCTGCAGCTGTGAACTTGAACATTGGTCCCCTGATTACCAGGTCCAAACCCTCTCTTTGACTTTCTTCTACCTTTTAAGGTATTCTTGCTGAGTCTTTTTTCCTAAGCCCTTTCTCTCCTTGCTCCTTTCTTAACATGGTGCTTCCCTAGGTGTCATTTTCCAGTCTCCCATCTTTATTCTCTGTACTACAGACTGACTTATCCCTGCCTGTACTCCCAACCACTAACTCTACATCTCAATTGCAGCTCCTCTAGTCTCCCAATCTCTGAGATCTACATCCAAATTCCCAGCAACCAACAGAATACCTATGCCTTACCTGATATCTTATAGACATCTCAATTTAGCATCCAAGGTGTTTGCTGTCTAGCCTGCAAATCTGCTCTCCCTCACCTGTCCTCAGCCTTGCTTATAGATAATTACTGATCCAACCATCTAGCTTGTGACTCATGAGAAGTCCTCACATCCTTCTTCCCTCCCCTCCCCGCAGGAAGCCACCTAACTGTTACCTCTCCAACTCCGCTTCAGAAACACTGTCAAAACTGAACTCCCCCTGCCCATTCCTCTGTCCTTGTTCTAGTGTGTGACCCCGTCACCCCTCATTTACTGAGGTGTTACTGCATATGCCTAATGCAAACCCCCACAGCACCACTCACTAACTGGCTGGTTCTTTCTTAGAATGTCCCTAGAGCAATTGCACAATCTTGTGACCACTGAACATAATGACAGCGTCAATATCAAGTCAAAATATTTTGTCACATTTTCCCACGGTCTTAGTAAAAATCTACCTGTGTATCCAAAAGGAAGAATGTTTTTGCAAAATGAAACAATTTTATGTAAGGATAAAGAACACGCAGTAGTGATCGTCATGTCCTTATCTGGATGATATGGCCAGGAGCAAGTAAAGCAAGGACTCAGATGTCTTCCCAGCCCTGCTACACTTGGAAACAACAGAACACATGAAGAAGGAAATACAACACGGCGTGACAGGAGGGACAAAGGAATGTCTGGGTAACCTTTGGTGCCCTGTTTCTGATTCTAGCCCCTCTCCCACGACAGCATCACTGTGGGGAACGTGCTAAGCACAGGGCAGAGCTCATTGCCCAGCTCCACAGTTTTCCTCCCTGAGGAAGAAGCAAAGCAAGAACATGTCCCAGAGAGGGGTCCTTCCTGGACGTCTTGAGCCCCTGGACAACATTATTGACAGAACTCTGACAGCCTGGTCTCCATGTCTTCTGAAACATGGAAATACTCAAGATGCCTTTTGCCTTCTCTCCTGGGTCAGAAACAGCTGCCCCGCCCGGAGGATGTAGATCTCCTCCCACGTTGAGGTGAGAGTCTAGTCTTTGAGACTCCTAAACGAGATCCAAGCTGACTCCACAAGAGCTATGGGTAAACTACCCACCCCAAATCTCTCAGGCTTGCTGGAGATAAACATCAGTGAAAGCTGTTCAAACCATTACATTTAAAAAAAAAAAATGGGGCTGGAGAGATGGCTCATTGGTTAAGAGCACTGGCTGCTCTTCCACAGGAAGATTTGGGTTCAATTCCTAGCACCCACATGGTAACTCACAACTCTCTGGAACTCCAGTTTCAGGGAATCCAACGCTCCCTTCTGGTCTCCATAGGTACTGCAGGCATGTGTTTGCATAGGCATATACAAGGCAAAGCACCCATACACAGAAAATAATTTTAAAAAAACTTTTGCAATAAAGTTAAACTATGGAGGAGAAAGTCACCTCCATCAATAAAATGACAAAAAGAGGGACAAAAAGGGAAATATTTGATTTTAACTGGATAGAAGATTTTGCTATGAGAAAGAACAAACGCAGAGATTTCACGGAAGCCAAAATCAAACTGGATGCTGATACTAGTTATGGGAAACTGGATGATGTAGAGGGGAATCTTAGGAAACCACTCTTGGAGTGTTCTGAAAGTAAATGAAGGGGAAGAAGGGTAAAAAGGAAATAAAGAAATATGAAGTTTAAAGGCATCTAAATAATAAGCCCTTGCAGAGTTAAGGCAAAAGGCAGGGGTAGTGACCAAAGCAATCACGGGAGGGGCCCCCCACTCCCTCAAGAACAGCTACATCTGGAAAGCAGCAGGGTTATCCTAGGCCACTCTGGAGAAGGAAGTCTAGCCTCAGCTACGTTGCTGCAAATACCATAACGTTGGGATACAGAACACGACAAACAGCTCTGGCAGAAAACCATCATCGTCCTCAGCTTCTCTATGGCTTCAGGCTTCCCGAAACACTGGAGGAACTTTCCTGGGGACGTGGCAGTGAAGGCTTCTGCCCTGAGGACAGCTAGTCACCCTTCCTCCTGATGATCATCTTTCTGGAAAGTTAATTTGCTGTGCTAAGAGAATAGCTCATCAGGAAAGGAGCCCAGACTAAGAGCTCAAGAATGCAGACAGCGCAGTGAGAAATGAATCACGCTGAGCGCCAGCACGCGTCTCCAGGAAGGAGTCTGCTCATTGATAGCTAAAGAGGAAAGCCATCATGCGTGACAACGAATGTCCCCAGCACTGATGCCGACAACAGGCACAGGTTAGGCACTTAAGATAAAAGTGGGCGTGGGAAGCTGGTGCTGTTGAGTCCTTTCTTCACGTTAAGATCAAAATTGCTCATTTCTGCTTCAATATTAAGATACATATAAACACAAGGTGCTTTCCTTTTCAGATTCCCATAGATTTAAAAGTAAGATATCTATCATCCACATCTTTGAAGGTGCATTCATGACAATGAATAAGCAAAGGTCCAGGGTCAAAAGGAAAAGGGAAGGAAACAAATATGGACTATTCCAATTTCTTCATCAAAACAATGTGAAAATTCATTTCAAAAGCTAGTGTTTTAAATGAGGAAATGAGGAAATATATATATATGTGTGTGTGTGTGTGTGTGTGTGTGTGTGTGTGTATTTGATAAAATGACATAGATGCACTGGAAATAAAGATGGACAGTATATATGAGCCCAAGAACTCAACAGAGTTCTTCCTGCCTTTGCCTTAGAAGTGCTGCAGTTAAAAGCATGCATCTGGGGCTGGAGAAATTTCTCGGTGGTTAAAATCTGTTCTTCCAGAGGTCCTGAGTTCAATTCCCAGCAACCACATGGTAGCTCACAGTCATCTCTAGTGGGATCTGATGCCTCTTCGGGCATAAAGGCATGCATGCAGATAGAGCACCCATAGTCATAAAATAAATAAATAAATCCTTTTTAAAAGCATGGCTTGGCTCCAGTTATTCTTAAAAAGGCATCAAAAGAGAGAGGAAACTTAGCAATAAATGTGATAAAATGAACCTAAAACCTATGGTCTAAAAAGCAGAAAATGTTATTGAAAAAGTTAAAGATGGAGATAAAAAGAGAGCTACCACATGTTCAGGGGTAAGCTGGCTTATTTTTATGATGATTCATCCATCTATTTAAAATCCAGTACTAGGGCTGCCTTGAGTTTACTGAGAACTCTATCACCACCTGTCTTTGATAGTTTTAAAATGACAGCTGTTGGGAAATATTCAATCACACTGTGAACCCCAAGCTTGCCTTTGCATTAATTAAATAAAATTAATCTTGGGTCAGGAGGCAGAGTTAGCAACTAGTTGACAGAAAGTAATCAGAGCCTCAGAGGGCATTAGGGAGAAATAGAGAGACACACTAGAAGAGTTAGGGAGGAGTTTTGAGAGGCACAGGCTCTTCTGTTTTGGCAGAGCAGAAGGATGGGCTTTGGGAAGACACCAGCAAGAACAGAAGGTTAGCTAGGTGCTGCTCAACCTCTCTGAGCTAGCAGGTTTCCACCCCAGCCTTTGAGCCTCAAGCTTTATCTATAAACAGAACAGTAGAGATTTAGTTAAAGCTACCTTTAGTGTAGCAGCAAAGCCAGTGCCTTCAGGAGCAGAATTCCCGCCAGGCTACATACAGCCTGAGCAGCTAGGTCTCTGGTACAGAAGCAGGCTAGTAGCTGTGGAGTTGCGATTGCTGGCTGAAATAGCAGTAGATTAAGGCATTACCACTGCGCTGGAGATAAAACAACAGGCAATCTTCTCCAAACACATTTATGTTCAGCATAATATATCATCCTTATCAGTATAATGTATAATCCTTATCAAAATCTCAAGCAGTTTCTCTGCAGAAATTAACAAGATGATCCCAATACTCATTTCAAAACCCAAGGGGCTCAAAACAATTTTGAAAAGGAAAATAAAGTTATAGAACTTGAACTTCTTATTGTGATGGTTCCTCCAAAATTATAGTGACCAGGACAGTCTAAAGAGAACACAGAACTGAGACTCCAGAAACAGACTTTCATGAACAGCAAATTCATTCTCAACCTATGCCAAGATAATTCACTAAAGATAGCAACACTTTTCAACAAATGATGCTGGGGCAACTGGATATTCAGAAGAGAGAGGGGGTGGAGAGAGGGGGTGGAGAGAGGGGGGAGAAACAGAAAGGATCAGAAATCTAAATATCGGGATAAAAACCAGAAAAATGCTGAGGAAAGCATAGGCATCTAGAGAGATGTCTCGGCAGTTAAGGACCCCGGTTTGATTCCCAGCACACACATTG
The DNA here is from genome assembly GCF_018167655.1 of Microtus oregoni. NCBI lineage: Eukaryota > Metazoa > Chordata > Mammalia > Rodentia > Cricetidae > Microtus > Microtus oregoni. The sequence continues at coordinate 20,446,234 of NW_024543071.1, forward strand.
TGGTTCACAACCATTAGCAACCTAGTTCCAGGGGGTCTGATGATCTCTTCTGGCCTCCATGGCTACTGCAAAATACACACACAATAAAAGAAATTGGAAAAAATCACAGGTATAAATGGACTAGGCATTGCGTTCTTAGAGATGACATCAAAAACAAAGAAACAAAGAAAATATGGATATCTTTAAGATGTAAAACTTTTGTATAGCAAAAGTTATCATAAAAATGGAAAGAACTTTAGAATACAGAAAATTTTTGAAAGCCATACATCTGAACAAAAAGAATACATAAAGAATTATTGCAAATCAACAATAAAAAGTCAAACTTTTAAAAATTGGAAAACCAATTGATGTGGGGTTTTTCTCTGTATGCTGTGAATACCATTGGTTAATAAAGAAGCTGCTTTGGGACTATTGCAGCACAGAATAGGGCAAGGTGGGAATTCCAAGCAGATAGAGAAGGAGAGAGGTGGAGTCAGAGAGAAGCCAAGTAGCTGCAGCAAAAGACAGACACTGGACGCCAGACAGAGCCTCACCAGTAGGTCAAATGGGTTAATTTACGATATAAGAGCCAGCTAGAAATATTCATAAGCTAATAATAATAATAATAATAAGCTTATTATTAAGTAATATTTTAATTAATACAGTTTCTGTGTGTTTATTTCGGGTCTGGGTTACTGGGAACAAACAAACAGCCTCCATCAACAACAATCCAAATAGACATTTCTCCAAACAGGATGCATGATTTCCTTGAGAACTCATGAAGAACAGCAATCAACCATCCAGAAACAAGACCCAAAGCACACCAATCACCACTCCCCACCTGTTAGGAAGGCTCTAATCAATGATAGACAACAGGTATTGGCCATGATGCAGAGACACTGGAACATCACACTCTGGGGTGTAAACAGCACACCTACTTCAGTAAATGGTCTAGCTGAACCTCAAATGAGTAGACATAGACACACTGGACCGAACAATGCCACTCCAGGTTTAGACTCACAGAATTGAAGTATTGTCTACACACACGTTTGTCCAGACACATGCAAAGTGGCATCCTTCACACACACACACACAAAAAAAAAACAAATACAAAACAGTTCCCGTAGCAACCGAGTGATGCACAGACAGCTAAAGTGTGATGTGACACAGAACGTCATAGACAAGACATGGCTGGAACACACGGAGCTATGAAGAAAACTAGACTGTGTGTGCCTGGGGCCTGGGACAGGGGAGGGGTGGGGGAGCACTTAGGAAATGGGAAGTGATTATTAGTGGGTGCAGAGGCTTTGGAATGACAATAATGATAAAAATTGATTGTGACAATCATCCACAATTATGGAACTATACTAGCACCCACCTCATTGTAGGCTTCAAATACAAGGATCATTGTGAACCATATCTCCAAATAATAATGAGACCAATGCCTAGAATTTGAGTCTGAACTCCACACTTTCCAATTGAGAGACATTAGTTGAATTGCTTAACTGCTCTCATTCCTCAAATATCAGTAAGAGTGAAATTAAACAGCACCGACTTCTAATGTCGTTTCAAAACTAAATTAACATCTATAAAGTGATTAGAACAGCATGTGACCCAAACCCATCTGTGTGGTAACTAAAGTAACTTCATATCCATTTATTAAATACTTACCATAATAGTGTGCTAATAACGGCTGCTACCACAAATTAGCACAAACAAGACAATTTATTGTCTCAAAGTACTTGAAATCTGGGGATAGGGAGATAGCTCAGTAGGTAAGCATGTTCGCTGTGAGAACATGGGGACCTGAGTTCAAACCTGCAGCACCCAAGTAAACAGTCAGACATAGCTGGGAATGCCTGTCTTGAGCAGGAGAGACAGGTGAATATAGACAGCAGATTGGCCTGCCAGCAAGTAAGCTTCTGGTTCAGTCAGAGACCCTGCCTTAATAAACATGGTGGACAGATTTTGAGGAAGGCACTAACATGAACTTCGGGCATCAACCTACACCCATACACGTGCAAACACATGCACACTACACACACATACACACACACTAACATGCTATCAAATGGAGTGAATGCAGGTACACTATAATTTCACATGGAGGAAAATTATAACTGGAGATAAATTACAACATAATTAAAGAGATTAAACTGATTAATATCAATTTTATATTTTTAAAAAATAAATTACATTCATAACTATTCACAGGTTTATAAAAACTCATCATGTTTACAAGGATATTTCAGATATTATAAAACTATATCTTCTAACTATTAAGAAGCAAATGAAAAATTAATAATAATCTAAACAAAAATAGGAATTATTTAGAACTTAAAACATATTACCATGGTTTAAGGAGGTAATAAAAATACAGTATCAAACTACTTATAAACTACAAAGCTGTTTTAAAAATTTGTTGGATCTCTTCATAAAAACAGTATAAAATATTATGCAACCACTAGGAAGAGATTCCACAAAACTACTGAAAGTATGGCGGAAGATTAAATATCTTTAGGTGATGGATCACTCACAGAAATTAGATTAAAAACATAAAATGTAAACTAGTCATAAATGGGAAAAGACTGTAGACATTTGCAAAAGACTAAACATACTGTGTGAAGAGTACCAGAAAGACTCCTAGTCACTAAAAAAGTTACAAAGACTTTTAAAGTTGATACAATTAGTTTTAACCAATCATGAGCACTGTTGGGAATGCCAGAACACAGGGAGCCCCAGTGGAACAAAGGGTCCACCCCTTGGGAACTAACTTGACCTTGGGAACCAACTTGGCTTTGGGATGGTAACTTAGCAATGGTGACAGAAAACTTCAGAAAATATTTACGGGTTTTAAACCAGTAATCCTACTTCTAGGATTCCATCCTCAGAGTGCACCCCTACTTATAGGGAAGAAGCTCCTGCACAGCCGTGTCTTAGGGGCATTGCAAAAGATGGAAATTGTTAAATCTACGACAGACTGTGAAATGTGCGCTACGAATGGAAAATACCTGTGATTCATGCCCTGTCTAAAGCCAGACTTTAAAACTGTCCACAGCCTGGCGACATGGCGCTGTACTCTGGAAAAGGTGAAATGAGAGGGGCAGACCCCCAACTCTCGAGGCCCTCTCCTCACCCTAATCGGGGTTACATGGAGTTCTCACGGTAGGCACTGGACCACTGGCTTCCTCGTGGACACAGAGGAACTGTACACATACTCTGCATGAGGCCAAGAGAAACATCTCTGAAATGATTCCTTGAATTTTGACCGCAAAAAAATAATTCCTTACATTCCTTCATCTTCTACTTTCTACTCAACCTCAAGGGCATTAGTCTTTTTTTTTTCTCCCATTTTGTTTTGAAATGCCATTGTTACTTATTTTCTCCTTTTATAAAGCATTTTCCTTTGCCAGGCTTGGTGACACATGCCCATATTCCAATACCAGGGGTCTGAGGCAATAGGATCCCAGGCCTCGTGTGTGTGTGCAAAAGACATTTTGTCTAGGTCAAAAACTATTACATAAAACAATAAAAATTCAAAAAAAACCAAAGGAAACCCCTATTCATGTTGATCAAGCTCTATAAATTGGTCTCTATAATTTGATAGTACAGAATCAAAAAAGTACAAGTTGTGTGCCCATCAAACATCTTCCTCAGCTTCACCTCTCCAACAATGGCTTCTGCTCAGAATTCCCTCAATTTCCCAAACCTAAAGAAATCCCAACACTCTCCGCATCCACTTTCCTACCTTTGCAACTGGGATCCTTCCCACAGACCATGCCCAGTGTTCGAGCCCTGCGTCTCTGCAGCCCCCAGCTCCCCTGACACTTCTGAGTCTAGCACAGGATTCTGTAGGCAGCCACGCATGAACTTCAAGCCGTGCTCAAGCGAAAGTGGAGACTAAGGGAAGCTTAGGGGACCTGGGAGCCATGGGGAAATGCAGAGAAAAGTTGAGACTGGGCCTGGAGAGATGGCTCAGCTGTTCGGAGCATGTCCTTTCCTGCAGAGGACCTGCGTTCTGCTCCCAACACCAATGTCAGTGGCTCACAACTGCTGTACCTCCAGCTTCAGGTGATTCAACGTCTCTGGCCTCTATGGGCACTTTCAGTAACATGCATATACCCATACAAACACACACATACACGTAACTAAAAGTTTAAATGCGAAGATATTTATGAGCTCTAACAGAAGGACTTTTTGTTCTGTAGTAGATTGTGTGCTGAAAAGGTGGGCTTGTTTCTAAGTTATAGCAGACTGGAGGCTGAACATCCTGTCGTAGGGCATATATTTTTCTGAAAGTAAAAATGAATTGGCTTCCCATTATCCTGCATGGCTTGGATACTTGGTGGCTCCCCGCGGCAGCTCAGAGAGTACAGGGTGAAGGAGGGGTAAGGTGGATCCATGGGTACCAAATAAACCCCCAGACTAAGAGATGACCTTCTGACACAGTCAGTCGGATTGCTATGGAGGGTCAGCATCACCACCTGGTCTGTGAGAGGATTGTAGGACCTCAGCATCACCCCAGAACCTCTGAAGGGATCTGAATTTTATTATCTTCAAAGATGCATATGCATGTTAAGGTCTAAAAACCGCAATCCCAGAAACACACATGCATGCACACACGCACACACCGACACACACAACTAAGCACGTGCCTCCCCTCCCACCTTCCGTCAAATTGTCAGGATGCCTGATGATTCTTCACCACAAGGGCTACTCTCAGATCTGGCCTCTCTGAAATATCTGAAGGAATAAACTCTACATAATTTCCCGCAGACCTCTCCATCACCCCGCACAGGACGAGCCCAGCACACCTGAATTAAATTCTCCTTTGGTCATAACTACTGATTAGAACAGAGAAGCAACTATAGCACCACAGGGGAGGAAAAGACGCTTTGGCCAATTAAAAGCAATTCGAATTGCAATTGCTGCTGCCAGATGTAACTCATCACTTACTCGGTTGCTATGGAGGGAAATCATTATAAGGACATCAGTTAATGTGCAGCTGATCACTCTGTAAATGTTTACTTAATTGCATGGTTGGTCATCCCCAACTCTCTACAATTGTCAGGACTGGCCGCAACAATGGTCAAGACTCCCTGCAATTCTGCCTTCGAATCTCCAGGGTAGGAAGCAAGTAGGTCCTGCTCGGAATGTGGAAACGAGAGGGAGCTTTTCACTCCACAGGACAGGCTGCAGCTTTAGTAAAAAGAAAAACTCCCTCTGCGTTGTTGACTTGGGAAGGAAGGGGCTTTCTGTGGGCACTGCACTTCACTTAACCTTGTAAGGCCAACTGAAAGGGGCGCATTGAGAAGTGTTCTGAGAAGTTATCAGAGGAGTTGTGTTCCTCACGGCACTGCCGTCGGACTGCTCTTGTGGCTCTCAGGAGGCGGGGGACTTGTTTGCTAGTTCAGGCTTTACAGACTGACCGCTTGGCCAAAAATGGTCCCTCTGCCTCTTACCAGCTGAGTGACTCTGGCTGAGTGACTTCCTTCCATAAGGGTGACAAACATAAATCCATACCAGAGAGTTGATGAGAACATTAGATGAGACGAAATACATAAAACATTACAATGCCTGGCTCTTAATAATCAATGCGAGCTATATTTAGCACTCGACAGAGTCTGGCTTCCATTAGAATTGGTTTCATATGTCTCCCTTCCCTGCCACATCATGTGCAGACTGTTTATATCCCAAGGAGCTGGCACAGGTACTTACAAATGGCAGACAAACACTATTTGTCAAACGTCTTTGAAGGCATGCCAGAAAGAGGAAAAGAGGGTGCTGGGAACAAACAGTGTACATTATGATTTTACCCAGGGCCAGGCTCGGCAGTGTTTGCATTTCTTTCATTACCATAACACTCTGCCTCCGACAGCAAGGGTTCTAGAAAGTGGGACTAGAGAGGCTCTATCAAGCCAGGTATCTTGTTCAGAGTCAGTAAAGGTATGCTAGGAGAGATCCTAAAAATCTCCACTTTGGTGTCTGGCTGAGTAGGGATAGAGACTGAAGCTCATCCAGAGCTCTACTGGACAAACCAGGTGTCTTGGCATCAAGTCACATCATCAATTAAGACCATCAACCTAGAGGTAGGGGGCATTTTGTTTTTCTGAGTATCTACCAAGAAAGTTGTTTGTGAACTGGTTAGGAGTTGTATGCATCAATCGGGGGTGGGTGAGTCGTACTACAAACTCAAAGGTCCCTTGTAAACCCTTTGGGCTCTTGAATGAACATCAACTAGAATAGCAATAGCTTATTGAGTGCCCGCTAAGAAGCTCAAGGTGCTTGTGACTAACAAGAACTTCTAGACTTGCCTGTGAAGCTCCACCCTCTAGACGAAACTAGCATCTTCTCTGAGAGGCTAGTTATCAACTCCCAGGACTTCTCCTTGTGGCTTATGAGCACCAAGCTGATTTGTAATAAGGACATCAGAGACCTGTTGTGGACCTCGTGTGGTGAAACTGTTAGCCCAGCCACAGGCCACGACTGTCTTGTGGCTCTTACTGAGTCAGTACCTAGGCTCAGGATTCTTGCTGAATGTCTGAGGCTACTGTGTTAGCACCACAGCTGCCTTCTGCCCTGTTGTCACGACTGAGGCCTCTCTCCCATCCCTCTGCCTGCACGAACAACAAAGTGACCATGACTTTTAAGGCTGGGGAAAAAAGGTGCGCTGGATATCATACATCCAAAGATGAATATAGAAGTTATCATTTGGGGCTGGAAAATGACACAGAGATAAGGAAAACAGGTGGGCATGATAAGTACCATCTTAAACATTAAAAGTGAGGTATTGCAGAAACATCCAAGGCAGGTACTGACCTAGGTGAAAGTATGGGAGAGGCTTAAAGGGAGAGCAATACTCAAGAAAAATCCAGGAACAACAGCAGCAATCTGCATTCATTGCGTACACGGTCTACATTAGGAACTTCGTGTAGATCGTTCCTCCATCCTTATAACCCTCTGAGGCAGGTTTATTCTCCTCAACTCATAGGTGAGAAACTGAGGCTCACAGTACAAATGATGGCACTGGAAGTCAAACAGAGGTGGGTTGGCTCCAGGACGAAGAAGGAAAGTGGCCAGCTATGCTTTCAAGATAGAGGAAAGTGCCCTAGAGCAGACCGGGCAGGAGGAAATACCAGTTCCTCAGGGAACTGAAAGTGGCTGCTGAGGGCTACTTGGGGGTGGGGACGCATGTTCAGAAGAGAAACCAGAAGTAGAGGAACCTCCTCAGATCTAGACTTTTTGACAGAGAGATGTTTGAGTCCTGCCTCCAAGCTCAGATTCTCCCTCGGTAAAGGCCATACATAATAATAATGTCTGTCTCTCCCCCATGAAGAATTACCATTAACCAACTGAAACTGGTAGTGGAAACTTGACTGCAAAAATAGGAATTCATTCACAGACTAGAGTCCATCACTGACTCTTCCCCAGTAGTTTCAGAGATCCACAAGCCTAGAACCCAGTGATCCAGACTCTGTGTCCCAGCAAGCCCTCTGAACAGAGCGGCAGCGTGGAGGAGTAGACAGTAGCCGTGCCCTGGCCCCCTGCACCCATGCTCCCCACTGTCTAAGCACAGAATGCCTGCCTGCATTCACAGGTGTCACTTCCTAAGTACCAGATCAGATCGCAAGGTGAGCTGCCCTCTTCTTCCACGGGAAACAGACGCGATAAGGATAGCACTTACCTTATATGGATGAGAGAGATGCATAGCAGGCACGGTAAAGGGGGACACAGGTCCCAGCACAGTGTAAAGACTTAGGAAACCCACACAGCTGACTCTACTTTAATTAGGAAGAAATCTGTTTGCTATCCTCCAGTCCCCTCTGCAACCTGTGACAGAAACCTGTGAGCTTGTTAGCAGCTGGCCATGAAGTGGGTTTGCGACCCTACATTCCCCCCTTTGTTCCTGGCTCCCCAGAACTGGCAAGCAGCTGGCTCTCCGTCCTGGCAGAAAATGCCCAAAAGAGGTAAAAAGGCAGAGACTGCAAACCATTTGTGCAAACCAGTCTGCCCTTGTAGTTTCCTAGACAAAATCTAATGTGGTCAGTCAGATACGACCTGCTCTTTTTGGAGGATCGCTTCCTTTTCCTTCCTCCAGCCCTCTCTCCCTCGCTTGCGGGGACAAGAGCACTCCCCCACACAGCTCAAGAAGTTTGCAGTCTTTTTTACAAGGCGCACTCTAGGGTCCTGTTGTGACAGTCTCTTGCCACATTAACTAGCCTGTCCAACTCCCGGCAGAGGAGCAGGAGCCTTTGCTAATGTCCCAGAAGTAAGAACGCAGGAAATTCGAACAAAACAAATCTACACGCAGAAACCAGCATCTGCTAACCAGGGACTCAAACCGAGACGAGATGACTCGGGATGAAACAGCCGCCTCTTTAGGTACTGGAGGATTGAAAAACAGTTACTTGCCGCTAAGAAGGGGGAAAAAAGCAGATCTGCATACCAATTAATTATGAATATTCATCAAGAGCCAGCCTGCACGGCAGGCAGCCCGGAGCTCAGCTTCCCAAAGCTCCCTCCGCCTCGCTCAGGAGGAGTGGGAAAGTTCATTCAGGCGCTTTGCCTTTGCCTCTTTCAAGAACTTGCTCTGGAATTGGGCGTTTTTTTCCCCTGAAGGGTTTGGATCAAATCAGTTCTGGTCTTACCCTTTATATCTTCCATAAGGGGCAGCTTTTTGTTTTCTTCCTCTTTCCTCGTTTGTCTTGGGTGTTTTTGTTTTTGCTGCCTCTGCTTGCTGGGGTGGCTTTCTGTGAGAGAGGTACTCACGGATCAGAGATATAACAGACCCTAGGGCTTGTGGGAGGGGCTAAATTAGCCAGCCCGGTTTCTGAAGGAACCTCTCAAAGCTTCTGTCTTTTTCATTTACTAGAAATACAGATTGGTAGAAGAGTAAGGCGGTTCATTTCCCTAGTTACTCGAAAGCTTACTGGGGTTGTAACGGGTTGTAGTTTATTTTTTCCTGGGCGTGAAGCAGTATGTGTTCAAGGCCCTTTCCTTCCCCTTCTTCTTTTATATACCCCTCACCCTCTCTGTTACAAATAAATAAATAAATAAATAAATAAATAAATAAATAAATAAAATCTGTTTTTATCTCCCTAAAAAAATTTTTTTTTTACTGCAAGGGGAAAAATAACAACAAAACTCTGTGTCTGTAATTACGAAGCCAAATAATGAGAAACCTGTGCCCTTGATAGTCAAGGCCTGTGGAAGGCCAGTGTGGCTATTCTCGCCAGGTGAAGCTGATCACTTCCTGATGAGCAATCCTTTCTTTTCGGAGAAGAACTCAAGCAATACCAGCAGCTGCAGGGAAAACCTTATTACTGTGGAAAGCCTCACAGAGCAAACTGCTCACCAGGTACCTCTGCCACCTCTCAAGTGACAAAAATCACTCACCTTTGCCCAGCTTTGACTCCCTACCTCCAGTCCTATAAGCATGGATAGCCACTCCCAGACTTTGCAAGGTGACCAAAATGTAGGCAAGAGGCTGACCAAATAAATTTGAAACTATCTATGAACTTTTTTGAAATGAAGACAAGGGCTGGGCCTCAGGGAAAAAAATCACATAAACAGTTGCTCCTTTAAAGGCTGCTGCAAACAATATGTGTTAGCATTTGAGGCTTAAAGGAGACCTCTGGCATCCCATCAAACCAAGACAGCAAGAAACGAGCCACCTGCTCCTATTCACATGCCACAGAGCATGGAGTCCAGTTTCTGCTGTTTGCCACCACGCTCCCAACCCTAGCTCCTCCCACAGTGCAGGTACTCAGTTAAACACGGGGTAATGGCGGATTTGTGAATAGCAGCAATGCAGGACTGCAGACACCGCCTTCAGATTCCTGCCTCATGTTTGCTTTGGGTTTTGCTTTTTTCTGTATTTCTTTTATAGCAGAGAGGTCGTGTCTGAAGCTAATTATACCACAAGACATAGTTCTGCACAAAAGCCTTTACCCTGTGACTACTGAATACTGCTTTGACGGCAGTACATCCTCGTCTACACTTTCAGCCTGCTACACTATTTTACTACAGATAATAAGGGGGCAGGGCTGACTTTTCAGTTTAGAGGTCCGTGGCCTTATACAGGGCAGTGCCTGCCACACAGCATGTGCTCAGGGAATTCTGGGTACTTAGCTAAATCTAGAACTGTATCACAAGACTTTCTGTGTCTTTCTGTGCATAACTACAGGATTTTGCATTTAGAAGAGCAATTAATTACACTAAATGAAAAATCTAATGAATGCCTTCTCTAGGGCCAGTTCAACCTACGTTTCTAATAATGAATATTGGTTTGATGTTTGTCCTGTAAGAGTAACATTGTTTTAAAGTGGCATAATGGGATATTTGCAAATATCAGTCATCTTTGAGACTTTGTGATCGCATGCGTACCGCTACTATTTAGGGGACAATTAAAAAAAAAACAGAATACATACAAAATAATCTGTGTACTCCAGGATGGAGACTGAACTACCAATGCAAGGGGGGGGGGCGGGAGTACGGAGGGAGGGAAAAAAAAAAGAGAGAGGGGGGGGGGCGTGATTAATGGAAGGCCCAGAGCAAAGAAAGGGTCAGGAACTCACCCAAACCTAACAGTGAACCCTCCACTGAGGCTACCAGGTCACAGTGCTCTATTGAAAACAAAATCAAAGCCAGTTGGTGGTGATGTACGCCTTTAATCCCAGGACTCGAGACAGAGGCAAGGCAGATCTCTTGGGATTTGAGGCCAGCCTGGTCTACAGCGGGAGTTCCAAGACAGCCAGGGCTACACAGAGAAACCCTGTCTTGAAAAGTCAATCAATCAATCAAAATGAAAAATTAAAATTCGGGTCCCACTCAGATTCTGTCAACTAAAGATTTCTTAAAAATCTGATTCCTTCTCTTTCAGTCTTTTTGGCTTGGTCAGCAGTGGATGGGGCTGGGTAGAGAAGAGAAATCTAATATCTGACTTCTGATTCAGCCAGGAGAGGCGAAATCTCATCAGTTACCAGCTCTCCCTAAAAATGTGGTGAAGTTCTGGACTGGTGAGAAGGCTCAGTGGATAACAGAGCTTGCTGCCAAGACTGAGAGCCTGCGTTGCGTTCAGTCCTCAGCATCCTCTGTGGAAGGAGAGAACAGACTCTCGCAAACTCTCCTCTGACCGCAACACATGCTCCCCCCACACACACACCCTTCTCCCACCCTCCCACACAGAATTTGTTCTTAAAAACTAAAGTCCACCTGAAGTGAACACGTAGTAATGGAAGTAGCCTTGGCACCCAGCTCATCGTACACAAAGCGCCTGCCAGCCGCTAACGATTTTGATGGTAGTTTGCTCTATGTTATAATTGTATTGCTCAGCTCCTTGGTATCAGCAAAGCATGGTAGGCAGGCATGTTATCTCACATGCGAGGAGCAGCAGCTTACAGGAGAGATGGCAGGGATCAAAGTGCTGTGTAAAGGCCTGAAAATTGCTTTAAAATTCAGTGTTCTGTACAAATGTACAAAAAAAATTTCCATCATTATAATTTGGGTTTTTTTTTCCAAAAGAAAGTATAAAGTAAGAAAGGCACTCAAGAAAGGTGGGGGTTGCTACAACTAAATATACCAGTCCTCCTTTTACTGATGGAATGTATTTTTAACGCATGTTCTTAGAAAAAAGCTTGATTTTTTTTTCCTATACTTTCAATCTCCTACATTATGTCAGTCCCTCCCTTAGCATCTAAAGTTAAATAACTCCTACTCTTAAAGATGAATTCTGGGACTTAATGAACATAGAGAATTCAGTTCTGCAAGATGACAACACTTTGGAGATCAGTTGTTCAAGTGCAAATGTATTTAACAAGGCTTAACTATTAGCCAAAGATGTTAATAGTGTAACTGCTATATGTAGTTTTCCATAATGTTGGTTGATTTTATTTATTTAAAAGCAAATATGCTACCAGCCTGGTGCCTCTTTCCTTTTTCACAGATTGTGACTTTGCCTTCCCTGGGTCACCACCACACCCTCCTAATTCCTGAGAAAGAAGCTGTGTCTGCAAAGACTGCTTGACCAATCAAAAGACGGTGATGTGGCGAACTGGGATTGCTGCAGTCCCAGAGGCTCAGTACCTTATCTTGGGCTAGCCACTCCTGACCCACTTGAGTGTCAGAACTGACTACCGGAGGCAAATAGATAAAAAACATTTGAAACTTAGCAGGCCCCTAGCTCCCAGCAATCCATAAATGGATTTTATAGTTACATAAGAGATGGGGAGGGAGGCTGTTCTAGAATCCCAAGATGATATCTGATGGCATTCTGAGCTTAGAGTTGGTAGAAGTTAGCACCTGCTAAGTTAGTAGATTTCAAAGGATTTTAGCTGTTCTGTTATAGGTTGTTAGTTCTGACACTCAGATGGGCAAGAAGTGGCTTCAAGGAGCTAATTACCCGAAAGAAGGGAATTGGCCTCTGGACCTGTAACATTCTAACATCTCCATATAGGTGCAGTTTGAGCGGTTTGTGGACACAGCCTCTTTAAGCAATTCTCCTTTATACAACCTACCGTCAAGGCTGGGATTTGCACTATTATTCTCCAGTAATGAACCAGACTCTCTGGAAACACAGCTGAACCCAAGCCTAAGGCAGAGAGCATATGAGAATATGAATCCGAAGCATTTTGTTATTCCAGAAAACAGGACTGCTATCCAAAACAGCTAGGGCCACACCAGAGTGAGGGGCCAACCCCAGGGCGACACCATTAGTCCAAGTGGGAAAAGTTGAAGCAAAAATCAAAACAATAAGCACAATGGGTTGAACTCATCTGATATGTAAACATGGATGGGTAGTGTTTATAATGGGGGATATCAACACTCCACCACCTGGGTTACACAAACTGTACCATACAACTCAATGGTTCATGAGGAAAGTTCTCTTTCAAGGCTTACAGAAAAGAAAGGAACACCACTGACAGCGTTTGCTTGTCACTGTTTCTCCAACAACTGATTATACCATGTGTTTATGTAATAATCATCAGTGCTGTCCGCACCACAAAAGGAGGTACAACACATTCATTATGTATCTTCTGATGGACACATAAACCATCCTGTCTGAAGTTGTTTTGTAAAAGAAGAGAGGGGGGAAGAAGTAGAGGGAGGGACAGAAGGAGGAGGGGTTTCTACACCTAAATACCATTTCAATGGAAATATTTGACACAGAACAACAGAACACATCAGGCCGCTCTAGAGAGCGAAGCATGGTGGCGCACTCCTATAACCCCAGCATTCAGGAGGATAAGACAGGAAAATCTCATGTTCAAGGCCATCCTAGAATATACAGCACAACACCTTAAAAAATCAAGAGAGTTGAATATTTTAACACTGATTGGCTATTTTGTATTATTATTATTTTTCACTTTTAAGCATAATATTGTTGCGGCTATAATTTTAAGTCTACCCGTTGGAGATACATGATGAAATAAATGCACACAGGTGAGCTATTAAAAGAGGAAATGAAGTACTATTTTCTCTATAATCTGAACATTTGAAGCTTCCTGAAATAAAAGGTTAGAAAGTGATTCTAGACCAAGAGTGGATGCTGAATTCATGATATGCACTGGCTGCAAGATGGAACTGAGGCTGAGAGCTTGGTCAGTGTTTACTGAGTCTATATCCATATGCTACAATAGCTTGGGGTTCAGGGTAGCAGTGTTCAACTGTGGCAAGGTTCATCCTAAAAAAACTGTAATCTGGCAGATGGATCATTACAAAACAAGTCAAGTCTGGCATGGTAACATTGGCATTAATGTCAGCACTCAGGAGACAGAGGCAGGCAAATCTCTGTGAGTCAAGGCTAGTCTGGTCTACACAGCAAACCTGATGATAGCCAGGGCTACACAGAGAGACCATGCCTCACAAAAACAAGAACAATGGCAATGGGTTTTTGACCCTACTGCACGTACTGGCTTTGGGGGAGCCTAGGCAGTTTGGATGCTCACCTTACTAGACCTGAATGGAGGTGGGCAGTCCTTGGACTTCCCACAGGTCAGGGAACCCTGATTGCTCTTCGAGCTGATGAGGGAGGGGAACTTGATTGGGGGAGGGGGAGGGAAATGGGAGGCGGTGGCAGGGAGGGAAATGGGAGGCGGTGGCGGGGAGGAGGCAGAAATCCTTAATAAATAAATAAATTAAAAAAAAATAAAACCTGTAAGTTTCCAAAAATGACAAAAAAAAAAAAAACAACGACAGAACAAAAAATAAAAAAATACCAGGTCAAGCACGTCCCTGAATGGTCAGATGAAAGAGATCATTTGCAAGAAAAATAAAAGTGATTGAGCAATAAGCCGATCAAACCTTAAAGAAACACCGGTGTAAGCAAGATAAACAGATTCACCGAGCAGTTTGTCTGTAGAGCAAAACTGAGAAGCAACATCACATCTCCATTTATTTTGATATGATAGAAGTCAGGAAGGACTATATACTCCATCCAATATACATCATGCATTGTGGCTCTCTATATACACAGTAGTGATCAGGCAGAAGCCACATTCATCAGACTCAGGGCTGATGCAATGTCTGCATCCCTAGGGCAGGGGGAGGGGAAGCAGCTGGTTGAATTGCGTGGACAATGGGCATTCTGGTCTCCATATTGTTTCATTTCTAAGCCTCCATTAAAACAGTAGTCCTTTGATAAAACTCATGAAAAGAGGTACTCGGGTTTTATGTATCATAAATAAATGCCCAGGGTAACTATTGTAGAAATGGCTTGCTCTTCCAGTTCTAAGAATGCCTGTATTTATCCCTTCAGCTTTTGTTATGAGTGAATATACTGAAAGACTCTTTGCAGTATTTCAGTGTTCAAGATGTTATGTTCCTTTGGTATTTTTTAAATAGCATGATTTAATGAAGGGGTCTTTGTTTAGTTTGGGATTTTTTTGTTTTATTTGGTTTTTGTTGTCTTTTTGTTTGTTTGTTTGTTTTGTTTTGATGAAACAGGTTCTCACTGTGTAGCTCAAGCTGGCTTTGAACCTGTAGGAACCCTCCAGCCTCAGCCTCCCAAAAGGCTAGCATTTATAGGAGTGACCACCATGCCCTGTTCAAGGTAAAAAGGATATGAAAAGAATGGGTTTTTGTGGGACTCCTAAGAGTGGTAGTGGAAGGGTGTCTCTGACTCTTGCCTGCACTTGGGCCCTTGTCCTTCTACTGGGTTGCTTTGTCCAGCCTAGATATGAGGTTTTGTGACTAGTCTTATTGTAACTTGTTATGGCATGTTCAGTTGATATCCCTGGGAGACCTGTTTTTGTTTGTTTGTGTTAAGGGAAAGGAGGAGGAGCGGATCTGGGGGAAAGGGCAGGTGGGAGGAGGGAGACTGAGAGGAGTGGAGGGAGGGGAAACTGCAGGTGGGATGTAATGGGATGTAATGGGTTTTATCACTGGTAGCAATGCCATGAAATTAGTGAGTCAAGGTGCTCTCTGAATTGGGGGAAAATATACATTATAAAGCAATACAAAATCCAGTCTTGAGATTTTGTTAATTTTCACCAGAAGATGGAAGTTACAAAATAATCCCACACTAGTTCAGAAGTGTGTATAATAAAGGGTTATTTATTTAGAGGTAGACTCACAGATCACAGTCCTCTGAATGAACATGCGCGGAGTGCATGGAGTGCACTTTATGTCATCGTCATTTATAGTATAAGAGGCCAGGCACAGGTGGGCTGGTATCTTAAAGGCTACTGCTGAAAGAGTTTCTACAGCACCTCCCCCTTTTGTTTAAATTAAAAGAGTTCTAAGCCTAATACAAAGCTATGTATAATAAGAACAAATATCAAGTATAAAAACTATAATTACAACCATCATAAACAATATTAATGAAGGAACATATGCTAAATGTTTCAGTAATCATTCTACCCTAATAAGTCTAAGTCTTATATTAGAAATGGTGTGGCTAAATCATAAGAGGAAAGTAATTATGACTATCTAATCTTCAACCCCATCAATATTATCTGGGAAGAGAGATAATATTACTTGAGTAGGCAGGAAGTACAATCAAGCAGCTTCCAAAATGTGTAGTAGATGACAGAGACAACTGGCTACCTGAGCAATCACCCAAAGTCTCATTTGCAATGTTGAAGCAACCAACATTGGCTAAGGCCTAGAATAATTGACAGACCATTTTCCAAGACAGGAAAATTTTTTAGAACCATCTTACCCGGTCTTGGCAAGGTTTGGTAGTCTTTTTGCTTGTATCCTGCATGTTCTGTCCAGACATCATGCATTTTATCAGTGGTCGTGGCATGGGCAGTTCCTTGCCCAAAGACCAGTTTTGCCAAGAAGAAAACAAGTGGAGTGTGTTCGGTGCTCAACATTCTCTTGGGAATAGATCGGTGCTGGCAGGAGCAATCCAGTGTCACATCAACAGAACCCTAAGTTATTTAAATGCCATATTCTACAGCTCTTTGAAGTGATTGAAGATTACCTATCTATGCAGAATACAATCTCTATGTATCTAAAGAACCTGATTAGTCTGACTATAAGTATGACAAACATGAATGACTATTGACCTATAATAATTAATACCTATATAACTTAAAAAATAAGACTTCATATTAGAATATTAAACAATCTGAAAATATTTAAAGTTTAAAACCTTAATCTATCAAATTACTATAAAGACAGCAAATATATCAGTGTGGCCTGAGACTCTTGGAAATGGAGAATGATTTAAATAGGTGAGCGAGAATACGTGTGTATGGGGCTTCTTGTTTTGGTACGACTAGAAATTGACCCTTAGACAAAACAAAAGATTTTTAGTACCACAAGAATATTTTATATGATATTGTAATGCTATCTACACAACAATATATATCTGTCAAAACCTAGAAAACTTTATCACACAAAGAATGAACTTTAATACATTTTTTAAAAAAAATTCAACAGGTCAAGAGATCCCAAAACCAAGTGTAAGTTGTGCTTTTTTAAAAAGTGTCTGATTGTGTTTAAAGTGTGGGAACAACCTCACTGAATGGTTGGGAGGAAAAAGGGCCCTGGCTTAAATCAGTCTGGAGCTGAGTGGCAGCCATAAGACAAGGGGGCAGAAAGACCACTCACTGCTCATACTTCTGGAATCAAACAAGGAGGTGGAGAATGGGCAGTAGGAAGCAGGTCACTTGGTGTAGCAGCTTTGGGGCAATTTAAACAAGGAGAAGCTGCTCTAATGATACACGTCATAGTAGACTGGAATCAGGGTCAATATGAGTTCATGTTCAGTTGAATACAGATACAGTGGACAAAGAGCAATATTTATCATTGCACACGGATACTAGGCTGAGAATACACACATATTTCTTCACGTCATCAGCTGACAGTATCAGTGAACAGAGATGCCTCAGTAGCAATAAGCTTTACCCACAGGCCTTTACCTCTAAAGTCATCTCCAGTCCCAGGAACCAAAATTATTCTAAGAAATAGCTGCTTCTAGGGATGTACAGGCAATGAGTGTGGTGAAGCTGAGTATCTCAGAGTGCCACAAGGCGGGGTTTTATTTTTAAATTTATTTTTTATTTTATGTGAATGGATGTTTTGCCTGCATGTGTCTACGCATTGGCCAGAAAGGGTTTCAGCCTGTTGTGAGCCATATCATGGGTGCTGGGAATTGAACCTGGGTCTTCTGAAAGAGCGGTCAATGTTCTTAACCATTGGGCTATCTCTCCAGTCCCAAAGCAATTTTTGAAAGCTGTTTTTTAAAGCTTGCAAAGATAGGTATATCAAAATGAAAACAGAGCCCAGTTGAAGACGTTCCAATCCAAGCAACAAAACAGATTCTATTATACTATAAAGTAAGTATCCATGAGACTTTATTATATAGACTATTTAATAAATTGATATATTTTTAAATAATTAAATGGAAGAAAAGAAGCAAATTTCTGTTCAGTAGAACTCAAAAACCTTCACAGAGGTATTCTGCTACCCAGGAGACAAAGCAAAACCCCTTGCATGTGGCATGTACTTCATCTCTTCTTTCCAAAGAGTAGACCATAGAGAAAAAGAGAGAAGGAAAATCAGCAGCGATGGTGACGAGTCCTGCTGTACACACAATTAGGATGATGATTCCCAAATGGAACTTTACTTCGATGGTCTTCCTCCAAAAGCTACTTAACCCCAGGCTAATCATAAGAAAGAGAGAACACAGCTATCGTGACCGAGGGACACGCATGTCATATCCTGACCAGCCTTACTTCAGACTATCAAGGTCATCAAAAATAAAGTCTGAGAAATCTTAGCAGCTATGAGGAGTCTAAAAAATATGCGGATTAAAAATAATATGTGACATCTGTGGGGGGGAAGCTAAGGGAATATGAATAAAATCTTGTGTTAGATTTTTCTATCTCTGTGGCCAAAGAGCTCAAAGAAGCAACCTAAGGAGAAGAGGTGTGTTGGGTTCAGGGACCCAGAGTTTTCAGTCCATGAACCCACATTGATTCTGAGTGCGTGGTGAAGCTGAGCATCAACAAAGTGGAGGTGACTGCAGAGCAGTGTGTCTCATGACAGGAAGCAGAGAAGTAGCAAGGACTGGGGCCCGGATCACTAGGTGAGTCTATAAAGGACATCCCATAGTCAAGCCACAACAGATTCGAACTTTAGTTTTAAGAATGTGTCAGGGCCAGTCAGATAGCTCAGCAAGTCAAAGCGCCTGCCATCAAGCCTGGCAACCTGAGTTCTGCCCCTGAGAACCGCATGGTGGAAGGAGAAAACTAACACACACACACACACACACACACACACACACAAACACACATTAAAAATTAGTATTAAGTGATTATAACCACCCACATAAATAATCCCAGCACTCAAGAGGCAGAAACAGTGGTCTCTGAGCTCGAGGCCAGACTGGTGTATAGAGCAAGTTCCAGGACATCCAGGGCTACACAAAGAAACCCTGTCTCAAACAAACAAACAGAAAAGAATGTTAGTTCATTAATTGACAAACATGATATTCTAACTCAAGACATTAAAACTAGGGGGAGTCACAGTGTGCAGCATATGAGGGCCATCTGTACTACCGTGACTTTTCTGTAAACTGAAAATTAATCTAAAATTGAAGTTTTACTTACAAATGTATTAAGTCCAACACGGTATAAAAGTTCAGATGCAACTTTCGTGCTGAAGTCCGCGGCTGAAGCCCACTTTTATGGAAGTGACTGCTAAGTGGCCATGGTTTTGCAAAATCGTCTGTTACACATGATTTCTTGTTCAAACAGAACCCATTGTATCCACATTCAGCAAAGCAAAGCAAACTTGGGCTGTGTGCCAAAACAGGCAAGTAGCCTGTTATCCTCAATGTGATAGTGCTATTCAAATCTTTCCATTCCATGACACACAATATTCCCTTTGGTCAGGGCAAGGAAAGCGCTCTAAGTTGATTCTTCACTAGCTCGGAAAAGTTTCCAAATGCGAGTCTCCGGGGAGATGTCAGAAACTCACACTGGGGGAGAGCAGGAAGGAGAAGATTGCTAGTCTAGGCCTTGAAGACAAAAAAAAAAAAAAAAAAAAAAAAAAAAAGGAAGGAAAAGGCTTGGGCTTCCCCAGACAGGCTAAATTATATGGGAACATTGCCAGAAAACTTAGCATTCTGAGAGGCAGGAAAGCTGGTTTCACCACACTCACCAGGCCCTAGCTGCCAGAGGACTAGACTTTCCACGCAGTCAAGATCCCAAAGTGCTTAAGTCTATCTTCTCACACTCCTGGGAGGCAGTGGAAAGTTCTAAAGACCACGAGACCTTTTGAGCGAGAGCTGATGACCTCACAAGTGGGGTTCACATACCCAGATCCTAAAGACAATAGCATCAGGCCAGGCTCCAGCTGGACGCTCTTGTCACTTCGAAGGCCTCCACCTTTGCAGAGATCAGCCAAGGGTGACAAGCCATGGAGACAATGCCAGAATAAGGGCCCCTGTTTCCCTCTACATTAGGGCCAGCAGAGCCTAAGGAAATGGGGGGACAGGAAAAGATAACACAATTTTCAGACTTCTGAGATTATGTTTACAGACGTGTGGATTTTTTCACTTAGCCCATGGGGTTATTCCAGCTCATCCTTTCAAGGTCTCGTTCAAACCATAAATCTTTCAAGTCTCCCAGCATCTCCCTCTCCTTCCAATTCTAAGATTATAATTAGCTTCTCTTGAGTTCCAAGCAGCTTGTCCCTTCTTTAACGCTGTGGACACCTAGCGTTTCATAAGCAATGTTTTCATGTGTACAACCCAGAGTGTATTTTGGAGTTCTGGGACCTGAATGCAAATTCGACTTCCTACATCCCATGGCACATGTAGCGTTTTGTATATGTACTTAATGTTAGATTGGTATTGGCAGAGGTGACATGGTAATAACTGAAAAAGGAGACCCCCCTACCCCATGGAAGCAGGTCATCCTTCAATCGTAACAATGAAGGCCAGCAATCTCTCTCCGGGAGTGGAAACTATGCACCAGGATGCAGGGGGAGTGGGAGCTTTTGAGGGCAGAAAAGAGAACTTTGGGGTGGAAGATTCCATTGGCAGATCTCTTCCCTGCTGTTTCAAAGTTGTAAACGCCAATGGAGGTTGGTGTGTTGATCTTTTCATCAGGAGTTCATGGATCCGGACAAGCTGCTGTCAGTTGAATTTCCTGTCTGGAGTTCCTCAGCCCAGCTGAGGTCTGAGGGCTTTAGGTAATCAGTCCTTTACTTAATATCTGATCTTCATTGGCTACTCTGATCTCTTTGAAATTTGTAGTAGGGACAACAAATTGTACATCAGAGTTTACGCTTCTAGCTATCCACTCAAACAGTCAGGAGGTCGTCATGGTTATGGGCAGCCTACCTGTATGTAACAAGTCTTGGCTGAGGTGAGAAGAAATTGGTTTTCCCCTCTCGCCCACAGACTTAAGCATGTCTCTATCCAGTTTTGCCCGTGTTGACTCACGTTTCCAACAGCTCCTCAGACCCCAGCTGACTGCCGCACCTGGCTTTAGTGAGGAGAAGCTGTGGTTTCAAAGTCTTCAAACTCCAAGTATAAATTGCAAAGCAATTCTTTGCAATAAATTAGGGATTACACATCATCTAAACACTAAGAAAAATTTTAAAATTTAATAACCAAATTTTCTCCCCCCACCAAAAGCTGTCAGATTTTAAAATTAGCCTCCCAAATGCACCCTTGCAGAGATACTCAGTGTGTTCTATGTGACACTAAACCATTGTGAAAAGACTTACGTATGAGATCACTGAACATCTCACTCATCTGCTAGATGAGCCCACAAGAGCTCAGCTCTTCACCACTAAGTACCGAGCCCCTCAAAGATCCTGCACACCATCAGACGGCAGCAAGTACTGGCTAAAAGGAAGCGCTTAAGTCCTTGATTCTGGTTCCTCCCTTACGTCACTTTTCACATCTCAAGGCTCACTACTTTATCTACTATTGCAGAGATTGGCTTAGTTCAAGTAGATTCAAGGGGGACGTCTTCCATGCAGAAACACCATTTTTAGTAAATACTCAGGATATGTAAACAAAGTTGTACACCCAGAATTGCCCCCCCCCCCAAGATGTGTGGAATTACCTGAAATGACTATCTGGAGAGAGCTAAGAGAATTCAACTTTATATTTTTGCATCTGCCAGTCATGTCTCCAAGAGTAAAAGTTGAAGATACATTCCTAGGCACTTCCCTGTGTGCACAGGTAAAGAATGCTCTCCCAACCTGAGGCCAACACAACCAGGAGCCAGTACTGGGTCAGAGAAACAGTGGAGACCTGAGGCGGTGTAGGTGTGATACAAGTGTGTGGTGGGTAGCCTTGTAATTAGTATAATGGCACTGCCATCTTTTATGTGGGTGGAAGTTTGAAGAAGAAACCGCCCCTCCACACACACACACACACAAGCTTGCAGCCACTCTGGTTATAGTGAGTTCTAAGCCAACCTGTCTTAAAAACAACCACAAACCACCGTATATATTTGCACATTAATGAATGACTTCTTAAAGTGGCTGGCCAGGCTCATGTTGTTCTTTCTTCTTACCTCAAACTTCCCTTCACTCCTACCCACCCTTCTACCTCTGCCACACCCAAAGTTTTACAAGGAAAGGCGGCCGGTATCCTCTAAGGTGCCCCAACTCTCAGCACTGCACATCCCTCTCAGGGGTCCCTCCAAAACTTCATAAAAAGTTTTTTTTTTTTGTAAATTTGGTCACAGCAATACCAGAGATGAGGCAGCCTGGGGTAGAAGAGCTCTGCTGTCCTGAGAGGCACGGGCTGTCACCTAAGATCACCTTTGCCTCTGAGAAGACCACAACCAGGCCCAGAGCAGCTCTTCCCTAACAGCAGTCTCTAAGCCTGAGGAAAACCTACAGGCCATCCCTTAGTGCTTCTTCTGACGTCATGGTTATGACCGCATTACAGACCACATTACAACCTTCGCTGCCCTGACTCCTGTTGCTTCCAAGCATTTGGTTAGCCTACTGTACCTCCACAGTTCAGCTTTCAAGTGTACCTCAGTAGAAGAAGCAGGGACTCAGTGCTGTTAGCCTCACCTTCCTGACTGAAAAGGATGCACAGTGATAGTAAGGAAAGATTCCACCGCCCTTTGTCCCAAGGCTGTGTTCACAAGGGCAGTGAACTGCTGTCTAGATAAAAACTGTGTGTCCATGAAGAACCTGAATAACTCCATTGCCCGGAAGACCCAAGGAGAGGGAGAAAAGTTCCCAGAGTCCAGCAGCATGGCTGTAAGGATGCAGCTGTGTGGCAACAGCTGTGGCTTCAGTGTTGAGGTAGGCTTCCCTGCAGCCTGCCTTGAGGCTTAGGTGTGAGCACTGTGTGGCAAGCTCAGGAAACACTGGAAGAGTTGTGGGGAATGAGCTGGGGAGGAAGGTTAACACAGAAGCAGACTGCTGAATGCCACGGAAGCTCAGCCTTGACGAGGACCGCGGGGAGGGGGAAGAACAAGGCTACTGATGTTCCAAACCAAAGGAAGAGAGGGGGAGGCTTTGGTCTGCCAATTCACCTGCACCACTGCCACACGGACCTTCTCTAGACTGACTGGTGCCTGTGAACCTGCCCTGTGCATGGACTCAGCATGTTTTTGTGATTGGAAAGAATCCCTTGGGAGTAAAAATGTCAGATATATTCAACAGGAGTTACCCTCATGCATAAGGGGCAGAGAGGTTAGGTGTGTGGGTCAGGGAGTCACAAGGTCAACACTGAGGTGTGGAAGGAGCTGAAAAGTGAAGGCCAGAGCTCACTCTCTTCCCCGCCTCGATGTATTTCATCTGGCTGGCCAACCGGGACACCCAACAAGGTGGAAGAAGACAGTGAGCAGCGAATACCCAGGGCTTCCTCATTCAGACATTGCCACGCTTCAACATTTAAAACCTCAAATAGCTCTGTGTGGCTATGCAGATGTTATGTTTAGGTGTTAGCTAAAACCAGTGAAACCGGAAAGGAACTGGAAAGCATTACCTGGCAGTCTAAGCAAGTGGAAGAGAAATTCTAAACAGAAATTTGCATTCTAGCTCTGGCTTGAACTAGTTGTTAAAATTGCTAGTTGGATAAATCCTTGGCAGTTGAGTGTTCTCTTACTCTTCTAACTGGGCAGGTCCTGTTGACATAAAGAAACTATTGTGTTCCAGGTCTGGTGACACCCGCCTACAATCCCAGCACTCAGATAGCTGCGGGAGGGTCAAGGATCTGAGACCAACATGCTCTGTATGGTGAAACAGAGGGGGTTGGGTGGGCTGCAACACCATAGCAGCAGCAGTTGTGAAAATCAAGGGTGCATTATTGGTATTCTCTTGCAGTTCTAGAAGGAGCAAATCCAATTTTAAATGCATTTAAGAAACAAATAAGACAATTTTTCCCACTGCTTCTTTAGAATGACATTTACATAAATATTTACCATCACAGAGCTTTCTCAAAGGGAGGATTTATTGATAATTATTTTATTTCCACTAATCCCCCCTCTCCAATAAAAATGAATTTATATTCTATTTATACTCCTCGCAGGAAATATGGCTCAAGACAGAGCACCGCCCACCAGCCCTAGAAAGCCCTCCTGCATTCCATCACTCAGGGGAGCTGGCAGGCATGAGGGGGGTGCTCTGGGTGGGAGGGGGGTGTGGGGAGGTGGGGGTGGGGAGAGTGGGGGGTGGGGGATGACAACATAAGCCTAATTACATGTCAGCTTCTAACAGATTCATGCATTGTTTCTCTAGATCTTTCTTTCTTTCTTTCTTTCTTTCTTTTCTTCATGGTCACCACAACATAAGTCAGTTTTTGTTTCCTTCTATTTCTTAGGGGTGCTTGTTTTTTCAACCACTTCCTCTTAGGCCTAAACTCCACCCTGACAGCCCAGTAGCAGCCTCCAGTCATCCCTTCTTTCACTTCCCTTTCAGTGGGAAGAGCACAGCAATGACGGCAGCGGTAGCATTAGTAAGAAATACTCGACAGACCGTCACCTGTGTTTTCCATAACCAAAGCCGGTGAATTAGCAAAATGATCATTTCTCTGTGGAGATGTCAAGGTTTCTGCCTTGTGACAGATTGAGAACTAGGACACAGTAAGCCTGAATCAGCCTTAGCTCACACCCGGCGTGGAGACCCTGGCTTGGCTGGCCTGCCAGTTCTCAAAAGAAGCTCTGGGAAAGGGAGACACCTTGTAAATGTGCCGCCTCTGGGAAAACAAGCATCTACCATTCCTATTCATCCTAGACAAAGCAGAGGAAGGTGGAGAGTTGACGTCATTACAAAACACAAACTCTCCTAAGCAAAGGTCCTAACACAAAGGTGCCATTCTCTCTGCTGGCTCCATTGTTTCAAGTCTCCCACAGTGGGTGGAGGACAGGAAGACTTAGAATGGAGGGAAGGAAAGGGGCTGCCCTTTTTAGTAAAGCAAGTCTGCTGGGCTTTGGTTATCTCTGCCTCTCGCTGTGACACATTATCACACCATCTTGAGGAAGCAACGGAACTGCCCTCCTGAACTCTGTGGAGGAGCAACAGATGCAGCAGCTCCAGCCTGACAGCCCAGCAAAGCACAGACTCCCAGTTACACTGCTGGAAACGGCTTCTGAAAACCTCCAAGCAAGCCAGGTGTGGATAATCTTAGCACACAGGAAGTGAAGGTTGGAGGGTCAGGACTTCCAGGTCATCACCAGCTACCTTGTGAGTTCCAGGCCAGCCTGGGCTACACGAGACACTGCCTAAAACCAAAACCAAAACTATGGTTTAGGGAGACTGAGTCCGAGGCAAATTTGAGATTAACCTGGGTTCTATAGGAAAGCCTGTAAAATGTCTCCAGTGAGGAGGAAGAGGAGGAGACAAGTCATTTTCCAGAGATAATTTTCAGGGCCCACAGCATGCTTCTCTGTAGATTACTGGTGGGAACAGTATTGTAAGGGCTACAATTAAAATAGATGTTTAGCCAGGCAGTGGTGACGCACGCCTTTAATCCCAGCACTAGGGAGGCAGAGGCAGGCAGATCTCTCTGAGTTTGAGGCCAGCCTACTCTACAGAGCTAGTTCCAGGAAAGTTAAGGCTGTTACACAGAGAAACCCTGTCTCGAAAAACAAGATAAAATAAATAAATTATTATAGATAGATAGAAAGATAGATAGATAGATAGATAGAAATTGAAAATCCAAGTAATATGGAAGAAATTCTGTACTTAGCCTTACAAGGCTGTTAGTTTTATATTCTCAAACTAGATTGCTCCAAATCACAAACCTAAAACTAAAATTAACTAACTGACATAAAGATTTAATTTCACCTGTGTTGTTCTCTTGCAAGACTACAGCTCCCAGCGTTCCACTGGACTCCAGCGCACCAAGTGCGGGACACATTTCCCAGAAGCCTTTGCATTCCCCGTTAAAAAGCGGGGGCCACCACGAGCCCCCCTCTCTCTCTCTTCTCCCTTCTTTCTCTTCCCCCGCCTTTCCTAACGTGTTCACACACCTTTACCTGCCTGTTGCCCCTCCCCCATTAAAGTGCACCCACGTGGGACCGCCGCGTGTCTGTGTCTTCTTCCTCGCGTAACGTCTCTACCGTCTAACCCGCAGAATTAAGAACAACAACCTGGGTTAAAGAAACTTAAACTTGCACAGAATATCTAGGTGAATATTCTGGTGTTTATATAACTACTGTTGTTCCCTTGCAACACTACAACTCCCAACATCCCTCTGGACGGCAAGCGCGGGACACATTTCCCAGAAGCCTTTGCATCCTCCGTTAAAAGCAAGGACAAGCCACGAGTTCGCCCCTTCCCTTCCCTTCCCTTCTTAACCCTTCCCTTGGTCCCTTCCTTTCACTTTTCCTAGTGTGTTTTCCCTTCCCATTAAAAAGTGTACCTACCACGTGGTACCGCCGCGTGTCTGTGTCTTTTCCCTGCGTAATCGTCTTTACCCCATAGGACAAACAGAAATTAAGAACAACAACTACCATCTCAAAAATGAAAGCTTCAGCTTGGTTATACTTTTACAATCAGACTGCCAGAAACAACCACATTAAGTAGGAGATATTTTAGTATCTTTTTGAAGATTATTGCTAAGAGAACCTCTATCAAAGTAAAAGTCTTCTACTGTTTGTCTGATTTCATCTTTCAATTTTTAAACATTTATTTATGCATATGAGTGATCTATTTGCATGTGTGCCTCCATGACAGAACAGGGCATCAGATCCCACGACAGAGACACCATGTGGTTGTGGTGAATTGAAGTCAAAACCCCTGGAAGAGCAGCCAGTCCTCTTAACCACTAAGCCATTGTTTGCCTGGGCTTCACTCCAGCTCCTGGCATAAGCCCCCTCCCCTGGGAGTTGCCTCAGTTCAAATTCCACCTCTGATAAAGCCCACCAAACAGTGACCCCTCACCAGGGAGGGTCAAGAAAGCCTGCCGAATGGTGACCTTTCTCTAGGAAGGTCAAGACCACTCACTCTAAGAGGCTATTTAAATTGCCTCCCAGAGAATAAACACGCGATCTCAAGGTTTCACGTGGCCTCCCCTTCTCTCTCTCTCTCTCTCTCTCTCTCTCTCTCTCTCTCTCTCTCTCCTGCTCTCCACATTTCCCCGGGGTCACCCGGGAGGACTCCATTAAACATGGGCATCTTTTATTCCATCTGATTCAGTCTGATTGGAATTATTTGCATCAGCGGAGAGGCTTGTCTAAGAGAAAATACTTAACAGCCATCTCTCCAGCCCCCTACATCTTACATTTTTTAAAGATTTTATTTTTAATTATGTATATATTGTGCATCTGTGTGCATGCACGTGCCTATGGTGTCCAGAAGAGGGTATCAGACCCCCTGGAGCCGGCACTGCAGGTGGTCAAGAGTGGTCCAAAGTGGGAGGTTGGAACCAAATTCTGATCTTCTGCAAGAACTCTTGAAATCATGCTTTTATTTTATCTTATTGAGATAGAGTCCCACTTGGAACTTGCTATCAGACCAGGCTGGCCTTGAACCAACAGAGATCTACCTGCTTCTTCCAGGATTAGAGGCGTGTGCCACCGTGCCCCACAATACCTGACATTTTTTAAACTGCAAAGGAGTGCTTTTGGCTGACAGCTGGTAGTAATTACCCATGAGCAAAGTCATGCCAACAGGTACTGAGAGCAGAAGGCAGGGAGTTAGATGGGAGGGAACCAAGGGAAATGCAACTGTACCTCCCGATGGGCAGATGCCCCTCATCATCCTTGAAGCTGCAGGTGGATTCTTCCCACTGCATCAGCAAAGCCTGGCAGACTGCCCTAACGGCCATGTGTGAACACTGACGAAGATCTGCGTCCTCGAAGCACCAAGCTTCATTGTAACACTATCTGCACTGTGATTCTGAGCCTCTTTTGTGGACATTTCACAAGGATCAAGAGGAGAGATACCTGAAAGGGAGATTCAGTCCACTGTGATTTGGGACATCAAGAAAGGTTGCCTTACTTCCATGGATAGGCCGCCCACTTCATTATAAAGTCTTCTTTAAAATACATAATGCAGAACTGAATGAGCTGCCATCCTTTCCTCAAGTCACTGTCCAGTCCTGTCCTGTGTGTGTGTGTGTCTGAAGTGCTTTGCTTTGTATTGCTAAATAAACTAGCTGTGTCTCTTAGAATTCTTTCCTCCAGAAGAACAGAAGGGAAACAACCTTCACCTAGTAGTAAGACTACTTGTAGGCTGAAATAAGAAAATGCATGCACTTGAAGGAATGAATGATAAATATTTATATTAATGTGGATTATAAGGATTGGCTTTGCCGATAAACAGGAGATAGGAGTTAGAGCAATCATACTCTCCCACGTGTTAAGTTCTGACACTGGCAACTCATAAAGGTGATGGATGATGAGGATTCTTTCCGTGAACAAAATGGGTAACAATTAAAGGAAATCTTTATGATATTAAAAAAGTTGGTCGCATAAAAATTATCTGCAGGGAATTCTTACACAACTTCCAAGCACGAATAAGGATCTGGGGGTCATTTCCAGGCGAAATTTGCCCACTGCTCTCAGTGGTGGGGGAGACATTTTCCTGAGAGCAAACATGATGGAAGCCCTGTGCTCTGCTGGTCTTCCAGGTCTGTTAAGACAGGACCTGCTCTTGATTAAACAACTCTCTCCTTTTCTTTTCCTCGGGTAAACAGGAAAACTCCACGTAGCCAAGCCATGCTGGATTCTGAAGGTCAGGAAACTCTGTGGATAGCAAAGTGAGCCCATTTTCAAATGGTAGAGCTCCAAATAAGGCTCGCAATCTGATGAGACTGCTCGGGAACATCACCAGGTAAAACAAAGAGGATCTTTACTGATTCCTGGACCTGTGCTGGATCGTAATTTCCTGCAGAAACACCGCTAACGAACATCACCGCCTTGGGGCTCAGGAGGGGGCAGCAGTTCCCAGCACACACACTTGAAGAGAAGCTGGGTTTGGCTCCCTACACCCGAGTTCAGAGCTACCTAGAACTCCAGCTCCAGGGGATCCAACACCCACTCTTGCCTCCACGGGCAGTGCACATTCCTTTGGACAAAGACACGCATATACATGTAACTAAGTAAAAATAAAATCTAAAAGTAAATAAATAAATAAATAAATAAATGGAAAAGGAGGTGGGGTTGGAATTCTGGGAAGCTCCTGGATCAGAAGGAAGCTGTTGACTGCAGCTAGAAGTGAGCAAGTACCTGGGCAGTTTCTGCCTACAGAGAAGCAGTGCTACTTTAACCTGGAAGAGGCTCAAGGCCTGAACCTATAGGATGCCCATAAATGAAACCCACAAGCGAAGAATCCAGCAAAATCCATCTACTTCTAAAGGATACTTCCATGAGGAGACTGATAGTTTTGAATAAAAAGGCCTAACAGTGTTAAAACCCAAGAAAAAGCCAGGCCATGGAGGTCCACGCCTATGATCCCAGCACACAGGAGGCAGAGGCAGGCGAATTTCTTGGGTAACATCAGGATAAAGAGGACCCAGAGCCAAAAAAACAAGGGAGCACAACAGTCTTTAATTTTCTCTTGAGCTTTTTAAATTTTGTTTGAAGAATGAAGAAAAAATAGCATTTGTGTTCTGTCAAGCCTTATATGTATGTAAAAGGCATATTTAAAGAAATTAAAAAGAGGGAGAAAAAGATTCCTACTATCAACTACATTTCTCGACACAGAAAATCAGACTAAAGAAGAGAAGTTGGAGAGCATTTGTTTCTGAAAATTTGCCAAAACTTTGGGTAAAGACAATGGGAACTGTGACTTGCCTTCCTGGATGTGTTTTATTTCCTCTCCACCTCCAACACACAAGCTTGGCAGGAGTGAAGTTCTGTCAGTACAGGGCCGGCCGTGGAGCCCAGCAGTTTTCCTCCCAGAGAAGTCTGACTCACATCCAAAATGGAAGGAGGAAGCTAGGCCTGTCAGACGAAGTGGCAGTCACTGGGCGTGAAAGGGGGAGATTCGCAGCTCTGTGGTTCCAGTGGGGTCTAGAGGTGGACCATCCAGAAAGTTACTGAGGTTCTCTGCATCGACAGAAGGTCTTCGGATCGCTCTGTGAGAGATTCTAAAAAAACCTAACCAAAGTGAGAGCCAGGCCTGAGAGCTGGACACAAGTCCTAACTCACGCAGATTTATAGGCAGTGTGAAATTCCATGGACTCTTTTTTTTTTCCTACCTAACATTGGCTGATATCTTTGTTTTCTATTGCTCTAACAGAATACACGAGACTGGAAGATTTATAAAGAATCTTTTGGCTCATGGCTCTGGAGGCAAAGACATTCTTGAGCTGGCAGCACAGCTGCTGAGGCTTCATGCTACATCACTTTTCACAGAATGGGCGCGCTGGGAGAATAATGTCTCCACCACAGGAAAAAGAAGAGGCGTCAAGAAGGTTCAGGACATTTTCTAACAATATGCTAATACGAACACTAGGCCATCCCTGAGAAGACAGCCTCCTAACACCGGTGATTCTCTCCACTGGCAACCAAACTTCAAACTGAGCTTTTGCTGGGACAAGCTACACCCAATTATAGCACCCTCCGTTAAAGTACGGTAAACATTGGGCAACTTGTAGGGAAGCAGACCAAAACACAAGAATAGAAGCATGGGTAGACAGCCTAGTGGCTACACACCATGAAGACAGAAGTCAGAGGTTTAATGACTCTGGAGTTTAATCTCAGGCAAGTTTTTAGGGGGAAAAAAAGATTTGATTTTTAAAAATAACCTGAAAATCTAGGAAAATCAAGCATCGATGAAGCACAGGTAAGATAAAAACAAAGCGAATCATCATGTAGCTAGGTAAAGTTGTTAGGGGAAAATGCAGAAGAGATGGAAGTCATAGCCTCTGGTCATTCCTAGCCAGGACCAGCATCAGCATGTGTGCAAGGGCTCCCCTTCCCCTTAAGTCCCAAAGGAGATCACACACACACGCACACACACACACACACACACACACACACACACACACACGATGGATTGCTGTTAGAAAGAAGCCCAAGGCAGAGGGTGCATGGATTTTTAGCAAGCGGCAGAGCCAACTTCCTTCTTTCTTTTTGGCCAGTGAGAAGTTCCCAGTATTACACTTGGATCCCCAAGCTTCTAGCTGCAGGGATAGCTTGGTGTCAGAAGACAGGTGGTGCACACCTTTGATCCTGGGCTCAAACTTAGGAGGCAGAGACAGGGAGATTGCTGTACATTTGAGGCCAGGCTGGTCTGCATAGTGGGTTCCAGAACAGCCACGGCTATGTAGAGAGACCCTGTCTCAAAAGTTAAAAAAATAAATTAATTAATTATAATAAAGGAAATAATTTTTAAAATTCCTTCTAGAAAAATGAATATAAATTATATATACTCCAGACTGGACATAAAAATAACACCAGATAAATAAACAAAGAAAAGTATTGTGCAAGGGGTAAGAGATTATGAACTTAATTAGTTCAAGATGGGGTCTATTTGGTATAATATCATAAATGAAGCTGTTTTAAACTTCTTATTCTGTTTTTCAATATAATCTTCAGCTCAGAACACAAGGCGGCCTCTTTCGCACAGAACTGTAACTTGCACACAGGGTGTGACGGGTAACTTTACAGAGGCGACCCGTCTCCCAGAGGAAGCATGACCGGCTACACCCCAAAACCTGAGGCCTGGGAGAAAGTGTTTTGTTTTCTTTCAGAGTTAGTTAGAATCATATGGTCCTGCTTTCCAAGCTAAAATAAGGCTATGAAGGTCTCTGTCTCCTTTAACATTACAAATGTCTGTCTGTTAACCTAAAACAAAATTTTAACTACAAATTAAGATAATTTAATATTAAGTAATAAGAAACATGTCATTAAGGTCGATACAGTTTTATAATTTTTATTTGGGAATCATTAATTGGAAGAAGGATAAAGCTGGTAAACTAAGTTTTCTAAGTTTAAACTTTTAAAAAAACTATATTTTATTTCTGGGACAATGTCATTATTACACAGAGAAAATAAAATATAGACATACTAAATTTTTATCTGCACAAATCTTTGGGTTTATTCCCTAAAACCAAACTAGCTGTGACTATTTAAATTGATTCATGGATACGGTATATAGCTAGATGGCAGATTTCCCTCCTTTCTGCTCCTGATCAGAGAGGAATTAAGAACTCCCCACCCTCGTCCCACACCCCTGCCCTGGCTGCACTAGGTATCTATGGGCTGGGGTTCGAAGTCACCCCAA
Organism: Microtus oregoni; assembly: GCF_018167655.1. Classification (NCBI taxonomy): domain Eukaryota; kingdom Metazoa; phylum Chordata; class Mammalia; order Rodentia; family Cricetidae; genus Microtus; species Microtus oregoni. The sequence continues at coordinate 20,478,328 of NW_024543071.1, forward strand.
AGCTCTGTTGTCTGTGGGGACTTTCCCGACTGAGTAAAGCTTCCGAAGTTTAGGTGAGGTGAGAGCAAAGTTCCAGCAAGCCCTCCCCACAATGGTATTTCATCACGGCCTACAAGCCAAGGACTGTTTCTCCCACATGAACACTTTGTACATCAAGTTTTATGTTCTGAAACGGAGATGTTTGAAAGGATTGCACGGTGGCACCACTTCCTTCTAGCATCACTGTGGGGAGGGAAGAGAGAGGACTTTCTACAGTTTCTTCCTGACCTTCTTAGAGCTGGCAGGGTGCTGGAGCCTGCAGAAGTGTGAGAACTCCCCAACACGAACAGCTCCCTACGTGTTTCACATTCTCAAGAGAGTCCGCCTTGAGTGACTCCCGAAATTCCTTAGATTTCTAGCTTAAATGTGTTTAAGTACATCTTTATAAATAAAGATCATCTGTATAAAGAGTTTAAATAAATCTAATCGCAAAAACTAGTCTTTAAGAGCTTTTTTTAAAGATTTATTTTATTTTCGGTGTGCGTGTGCTTGAGCGCATGTCTGTGTGCCATGTGTACGGGTGCCTACAGAGGCCAGAAGAGGGGATCAGGTCCCCTGGAACTTGTGAGTTGCCCAATGTGGGTGCTAGAAACTGAACACCGGTCCTCTGCAATAGCAACATGCACTCTTAACCACTGAGCCAGCTCGCCACCCCCAAGAGTTTTGTTTTTTTTTTTATTTAAATATCTGGTGTCTTGTAAACACTGTCAAACCATAACCTAGACGGTGAGTTAATAGCATAAATCAAAATATAAGATTTTCCACTTAAAACTTATGACCAACCTATTTATCTAGTAATTCTTGATTGAATATGTTGAAAATAAACATGGTTATGTTCTCTGAAACTATTAAGTGATTTTTGGAATGTGGTCATATGTGGGAGTTAAAAGGTTCATATTTAACTAAGACCTTTTAAAACTTAGGGTTCACCCCTAAACTTAGCTGTTTAAATAAGAGTAAACTAATATACAGTCATCATATAACTCCTACATCCTGTTACCATATGTACTTTTCAAAATACACACCTTTTGGCTGGGTGGTGGTGGCGCACGCCTTAATCCCAGCACTTGGGAGGCAGAGGCAGGTGAATCTCTGTGAGTTCGAAGTCAACCTGGTCTTACAAGAGCTAGTTCCAGGACAGCTAGGACTGTTACACAGGGAAACCCTATCTCGAAAAACCAAATAAATAAATAAATAAATATATACACACCTTTTCCTAAAACCATATAAAATTAAAATGACTAAGAACATATAGAAATAACCTCATTGATCCAGGCAGTGGTGGCACACGCTTTTAGTCCCAGCACTCGGGAGGCAGAGGCAGGTGGATCTCTGTGAGTTTGAGGCCAGCCTGGTCTACAAAGCTAGTTCCAGGACAGCCAGAAAACAAAGAAACATAGAGGAATCCTGTCTCAAAACAAAACAAACCAACCAAACAAAAATATAACTAGTCCAAATTTCCAGATGTGTGTCTTCCCAACCTTCCCACCACGACCCACCCAGGCTGCTGGGTGAGGTCATTTGAGACCATCCAGTCCTGCCAAGCCCGCCCAGCTCAGAAGGCTGGAACCAATAAATCATAAGAATGGTTTGTTGTTTGACTCAACCAACTTCCATGTGATTTATTGTACGTCAGAAGCAAAGTCAACTTACCGTGTTCATATGAAACCCTAGCACTGACACCTGGAAACTAAAAGTATAACTTCTAAAACTGCTCATAGTTCCCTGATTCTTGATTTACAAATATACAAGAAAAAAAAACTACAAATAAATTAAAAAAGAAAACTCATTCCAGTACCCCAAATTGGGAAAGATGGAGTTTATGTAGCTCTAGCTAATGGCAGAGACAATAGAATTGCAGAAAGAGTGAGGCTGGTGCTCACTGAAGACCAGAGACACTGCTTCAGGGAGACTTTGATAAGTGTGGTCTCAATACTGACAATGCAGAGGGTTTTTTTTTGTTTGTTTGTTTTTTGTTTGTTTGTTTTTAACTGTACTGCAAGAATATATAAAGTGGCTGATGGTTGGGTCACTGAAAAGCAAGGACCAGAAGTGGGGCATAGACACACACACACACACACACACACACACACACACACACGTATTCCCAGAGCGCAGGAGGCTGAAGCAGGAGGATTGAAGTTCAAGGTCACCCTGGGCTATTTAATGTGACTCTGTCTCAAAAGAAAGAAGAAAGAGAGGAGGAGGGCAGGCAGGCAGACTCAGTTCTTCTGGAGTTATCCAACTTTTTATCTCCAGGTAACATACAAACACCATACATCTGATACTTGATAAATGTTGGTAAGCTGCTTTATCATTATTATTACTATTACTACTATCGTTTTAGTTTTTGAGACAAGGTCTCTATATAGTGCTTGGTGTCTTGGAGCTTGCTATGAAGATAGGACTGGCCTTAAACTCACAGAGATTCTCCTATCTCCGCCTCCTGAGTGCTGGGATTAAAAGTACCACCACACCCTTCTGTGATCCATTTTTATTTTTTTATTTTTTTTAAATGTTTATTTATTTATTTTATTATGTATACAATATTCTGTCTGTGTTTATGCCTGCAGGCTAGAAGAGGGCACCAGACCTCATTACAGATGGTTGTAAGCCACCATGTGGTTGCCGGGAATTGAACTCAGGACCTTTGGAAGAGCAGGCAATGCTCTTAACCACTGAGCCATCTCTCCAGCCCTGTGATCCATTTTTAAATAACTTATATGATCATGGTAATCATGTCTATTATAAATTAATGATAGTTAAAACTGCACCATGGGGAGGAGCACAAGGAAGGAGACAGAGCTCTGTGCCTTTTCTGTCGTGGCAGAAACATGAGGGCACACATTCACTAACACTGCGCAGAACTACCAAAAACATACAGTCGTGCCAGGCAGTGGTGGCGCACGCCTTTAATCCCAGCACTTGAGAGGCAGAGGCAGGCGGATCTCTGTGAGTTTGAGGCCAGTGTGGTCGACAGAACAGGTTCCAGGACAGCCAGGGCTACACAGAGAAACCCTGTCTCAGGAAAACAGACAAACAAACAAACAAAAAGCCCCATACAGTCATACAGTAAACTGAGGAACTTGATGGTCAGCTCAGAACACACCACTGCCCTCCCACCTACTCGCGGCTCTCCTCAGACAAGCCAGTGTCCTGGCCCCAGGAACAGGACAGTTTTGCCTTATTTTGAGTTTCCCTTAAATGAGGAAGGGGATGGGGAGATGGCTCAGGGGTTTAGAGCACTTTGTTCTTGCAGAGAATCCAGATTCCATTCCCAGCCTCCACATAGTGGCTCATAACCATCTGTAACTCCAGCTCCGGGGGCTCTTGAGTCCTCTTCTGGCTTCCATGAGTGCATATATACATGTAGGCACAACACTTATACATACAAAATAAATACATCTGAACAGATTTTTAATAAAATCATAAAAAGTTATTCATTTTCTTCACAATTGTTCTTTCATAGGACTGACTATACTATACTATGACATATACATTTGTTGCTGTGTGATCATTGGCGAGATATAAACAATGCTATGCTATAAATATTCTCATGTAAGCCTTTTGGTCATAACAATTTACTTTCCCAGTAACAAATGTGAAGCTACCATGATATCTTAGGCCTATAATCTTAGCCCTCAGGAGTCTGACAGCAGGATGATCACTGTGAGTTCAATGTAAACGGAGACTTTCCTCCATCTCTCCAGGTTCCACTGGACTGGTTTTTCTGCCCACCAGTGCCCACACCGCTTATAAGATAATCACTCAGAAGCTAATATTAATATAATTGCTTGGTCAATGGCTTAGGCTACTACCGGCTAGCTCTCACTTGTAAGTTAACCCATTCCTAATAGTCTGTATTAGGGGCCATGGTGTTCTGGCATCTGGTTCTTTGGGCGGCTCACTGGCATCTCCCTCAACCCCCACCTTCCTTCTCTCTCTGTCTCTGCTTGGATTTCCCACCTAGCTATATTCCGTCCTGTCATAGGCCAAAGCAGGTTCTTTATTAACCAATGGGAGGAAAGCATATTCACAGCATACAGAAGGACATCCTACATCAGTTTGAGGTTAACCTGGGTTACAAAATAAGATCCTGTCTCAAAAAGGGGAGAGGGGAAAATCTGGTAATCCTGCACCCTCACTGAAACTTTGTATTAGCTGTTTTTTTCTATCTTTTGCTCTTCTGAGGGTTATGGTATTTTATTGGTGTCTTTATTCTGGTCTTCTTGATCAACGATGTTTCTGCTCTTTTGTTTATTAGTCATTTGGATATCGTGTTAGGCGGCTTTCCAGCGCTGTGCTAAGATGCCTGACACAACAGCTTTCAGGAGGGAAAGGTCTAGACGAGAGGTTTTATCCCATGGTCATCCGGCCCCACAGGCTCTGTGCCTGGGTGAGGCAGAGTGTGACGAGGGAAGCGCAAGGCAAGAGGAAGGTACTCACCTCGTGGCACCCAGGAAACTTCCTCCTGCCACGCCCCACTTCTAGAAGGTTCTATCATCACACAACAGCCTCTGAGGCCGGTCCTCTGAGACTTCAGATCCAAATTAGAGTAGACATCCTCTTCCATAAAGGGCTTGGTCAAGTCTTGGTCAATTTTTGTTACTTTCCTATGGGTTCTTCATATAGTTTAGGTAAAAGTCTTTATTTCACACAAACATATATATATATATATATCATAAACAATTATTGAGAACACCTTTTCATGGTTTTGGTTTTTTTTTTTTTTGATTAAAAACGAAAAACCTTCTTGTGAAACCGAAGAGGTACCAAAATGTAAAGCGAAAAGACCTGACAGAACTACCAAGGAGCATCAGAAGAAGTGGAAGTGGAACCAGGTGTAGGGCAATTATGAAGGAGAGCGAGGGCAATGGGGATTGCTGAAGATACCAGGGGAGAGGAGCTGCTGTTAGTTCAGTCTCTCACAGGCACCTAGGTAACAGAATAACAGGGTACCACTTCTAAATTGCACCCTGTGCTTAAGAGTTATCTTCTCCTTCCTCAGCCTCTTCCTCATCACCTTTGATCAACTCCAGCTCGTCACACCCTCCCCACATCTTCCAGCCGGCCACCTGCTCAGCAGAGTCATTTCTATCTGCCTCAGACTCCATCTTTCCTCACAGACAGGCGGCTCAGCCCTTCTCTAGATCATTCCTCATCTCCACTGGGGATGGGATGGGTAACTGCACATCCATCTTGTCATGATAATTCCGTGGGAGTCAGAGTCCAAGTCAAACAAGGAACCATACCTTCCTGCTGCCTATGGTTCCACGCCTACACTTCCTCAGTTCCCTCTCTGTTCTGCAGCCAGCCTAACTAACATCTAAACTCTGGCCAGCAATCACTCTGTCATCCTCTGTGGCTACAGCAGCCCAGGCGTCTTTCTCATTAACATACTTGACAAAGGCAGAGCGACCCTTAGCTTTGCCGTACTTCGAAGAGATTGTCTCCACACCAGACTTCCTGACCACAGAGTGCTGAGATTCCCAATGAATACTGGGGATGTCATGGATCCAGGGGCCGTCCTGTTGGTAACATTGCTAGCCATCTCTTTTGTTGATAAGGTTTCTCCCAAAACAAGCAGGAAAGAAAAAAAAAAGAAAGAAAGAAAGAAAGAAAAACATAGCAGAAGATCAAAAACTTCACAAGAGGTAGTAGATGAGAGACTGCCTCGCCTACTGAGGTTCCACAACACCAAAAGCTACAGCAGGTGGGCAGCTCACAGCTGTCTGCTCGTAATCTCTTCTCCTTTTCTTGTTTTTCAGTTTCAAGGTGTGTTCATTTCTGCACATGAGTCTGTGCACTCAGCAACCTTTGCTGTGATGTTTAGATTTACAACAGAGGAGAGAATTTGTTCCCAGTTCTAACAGTTCGCCAAAAATTTGCCTAAATTCTTCCTACTTTGTTTGTTGGAACCTGTACCACAAAAATCTCAATTCTTGCTGGGCGGTGGTGGCACACACCTTTAATCCCAGCACTCAGAAGGCAGAGGCAGGTGGATCTCTGTGAGTTCGAGGCCAGCCTGGTCTACAGAGTGAGTTCCAGGGCAGCCAGAACTGTTACAGAGAAACCCGGTCTCGAAAAACAAACAAAAGAACAAAAAGAAATCCAATTCTTTGGAGATCTAATAGTAAAATCTAGCCAGGTGGTGGTGGCACACACCTTTAGTCCCAGCACTTGGGATGCAGAGTCAGGGGGATCTCTGTGAGTTTGAAGCCAGCCTGGTCTACAAGAGCTAGTTCCAGGATATCTAGGGTTGTTACACAGAGAAACCCAGTCTCAAAAAACCAATAAATAAATAAAATCTAAAAGATGATTTTGAGGAGAATGAAGTTTGTTGTCATGTGCCAAGCAGATGCCAATTTTAAGACAGAGCCAAGTCTTTGGATGAGATAATATGACATCACTTTAGAAGAAGATGTTTCCGAATTAGATCATATGATTTCAGCAAACTGTCTCTGTTTGAGAGGAAAAGCATGCAACATGTGGTTGAAAAACATAGCAGATTGGATCAAGATGGAAGACTGGGAACAAATTCTAACTCTCTTCTTCCGTCTTTCCCAGCTCTCGACAAATTACAGAACAATTGGATGGAGACCTAAACTGCCCCTCCCTCAGTGCTGGGGCCAGGGTGCAGGGCCTGCAACGCAGTAGGCAAGCACTCTGGCACTGAGCTGAACCCAGTCCTGAAGTGCTGAAACCTGAAGATAAGAAAAAGCAACTGAAATGTTGCCAAACAGCACTCCCTTATCAGTCAACCCTGAGATTACTTCAATCAGACGAGTTTCCCAACAATCGTTCAGAAATAAGGCTGAGTGGAAATGTGAATTCTCCACTTTGAGATCTAAAAGATTTTATGATCCGATATAAAGCGGAGTTTATAAAATAATCACCCAAGAACTAAATTGAAGGAGTCCAACAAGACAGTCAAGCAATGTGCATCTTAAATGCCCATATATGAACATGGCTAGCACAGCTAGGCAAGGGTCTTTGAAAAACCATGGGATGGGAACTAGAGAGATGGTTCAGTGTGGAAGACTGCTTTCTGCTCCTCCAGGGTACCAGCAGTCAGTTCCCATCATCCACACCAGGAGGCTCACAACCTCCTGTAACTCCAGCTCCCTAGGAATCTTACCCCCTCTTTGGTCCTTCACAGGTTCGACACACATGAGGCACGGGGAGAGAGAGAGAGAGAGAGAGAGAGAGAGAGAGACATAAAGAAAAAATAAATATAAAAAGTAAACTATGGAAATTGCTAATACAACCAATAAGTGTATTAAGGTCAAACACCACATAAATATATTTATTTATTTCCTTGTTCAGCACTCAATGACATAAAAATTTTGAGAATATTTAGAGCATAAATAAATATTTAGCTATGAATTTCAAGGTATTATAAAAATTAAGATCTTCCTGGGAAATATGAGCAATTTCAAGTGTCCCAAATCTTATCGGCCCAGGAAATTCACTGGAAAAGAGAGGTATCAAAAGTCAATTTTAAGGAAGTGGACTAGAGTTTACCCAGGTAACTTACTTTATTTCACCAAACAAACAATGAAAATAATCCAGATGTTGGAATTGTGATGATAGGGAGACAACGTCTGGCAGGTAGGTTTTGGTCATATATAATCCAACTGCTCAGTTAAATAGCTAGTAGTCACTTGAAGTTATTTAACTTTGGATTAATTACAATTTTAAAAATTAGATATTTAGCAGCTCGAGCATACTCAACACGTGAGCGATGGCCATACATTCCTGTGTCGATCAGATTAGTGCAAACACAAGATGCTTCTGCTCTTTGGACAGTCAGCTCCACTCCAGAGAAAAGCAAAAGCACCCTTGAGAGTGTCGCACAATCTTGTATTTAAAATGGTAAAAAAGAAATAAGTGTTCTCCTCAGCTCCTTGGCTGCTTCCATTTCTGTATCTTTCTTTACTCTCTCCTCAGAACGGATTTCTAAATTTCGACTTTCTCAACGCCTCACATTCTTCCCCAACCTGTTACTCATACCCAACTTCTCCTCTCAGTACCCCTTCCAGCAACAAACACATAGGTCATAGGTCACCTGCACAGATACGATGTACTTACTAAAGGGTTATTATTATTATTTCAATAATAAAATTGAAGTTGGTAGATTGTTTGCCCGGTATAAATAAAATTGAAGTTGGTAGATTGTTTGCCCGGTATGTATGAAGCCACAGCCTTGAGTTTGCCCTCCAGAATGTGGTGGTGGCATCTAGGACTGTAATTCCAGCAACCCAGGACGATGAGAAATCCAGGGTCATCCTTGGCCACATCTTGGGTTTGAGGGTCAGCCTGGGCTACATGAAACTATGACTCAAGAAAAAAAAAAGGGAAAGAAAAGAAACTCATGGAGTTGAATAAGCATTGCTTTTATTGTGCCTTTAAAAAATACCATAAATTACAGTGGCGATACTTTACATTTTTCTTCTAGATGTTATGCCTGCATGCATCTGTGCGCTGTGGGTGTGTGATGCCCACTGAGGTCAGAAGATAGCACAGCCAAAGGATCCCCCGGAACTGGAGTTACGGCTGGTTGTAAGACACACTCGGGGAGCTGGGAAGTGAACCCCAGTCCTCTGAAAGAACAAATGTCTTTAGCAGCTGAGCCATCTCTCCAGCCCCTATCATGGTACTTTGTTTTTGTTTTAAGGATCACCCTCTCACTCTGTAGCCCAGGCTGACCTAAAACTCGTCATCCTGCTTGAGTCTCGAGAGTAACGAGCATGATCCAGCACTCGGTTTCCCGGCATGTTTAAAGGATGTGACTTCTGAAGTGTTTTTTCTTTTTTACATCATGACCCTTGCACAGAAAGTGCCTCTTCTTACCTTGGGAAACCGGATCAGAAGAGCCTTGTAATTCCAGTGCCTGCCTCTGGGTCTTCCTTTCAGAGGTCACTACACTCGACTCCTCCAGATCCGCATAGGGCACCGACATGACACCAGCCGCCACCTAGCGGCGGGAAGGGGCACGGGCGCCTCCGCCGGGATGGTGTCCAGCGGTTGCCAGGTGACGGGAGCCACGGGCCGCCAAGGAGGCGGGCACAGCACGTAGGATACGCAGGGTCTCAACAACACGGCCTTCCATTGGCTGAAGGACACTCAACAACCGACTGAGCCAATGTGCAGATGGAAGCTGAAGGCGTCGTGGGACTCCTCCTCCCTGTGCTCCTAGGACGCATCTGGCGATCTAGGGTCCTGTCTCACCCCTCTGCAGCCCGGCTGCCCTATGTGTACTCCGCAGCTGCTCCTGCTGACGGTGGTGGTCCTGATGCTCCCTGATGCAGCCAGACCTCAGCCCTCCTCCCCAGCCCAGGCTCTGCCCACCTCCTCGGCCCTGGGGCCAGTGACGCCCGAAGTGGCGACTGCAGCTACTCCGGACTGGTCTGAGGACCCTACTCCTGGGACCCCATCGGTGCCCGAGAACGCAACTTCAGACTCCTTCCCAGGTGATGCGGCGGGATATGGGATGGAAATACTACCTTCCCAGAACTATATTCTGTAGAGGCTGTTGGCGCGGGAAAACTTTGGGGAACTTCATCTCTCTTTGTTTTAACTTGCACTTATAGCCTTACCGATCTGTATCTGTGACTTGACTCCTGGTACTTGCGATTTAAACTGCTGCTGTGACAAGGACTGCGATCTTCTCCATCCCAGGACAGTCTTTTCCTTCTGCCTTCCTGGTAGTGTAAGGTAAGCGGCCGTGCTCTTGGGGTATAGACGTAAGAGTGAGCCTCCTACCCCTATTTCCTCCCCTAGGATGTTTCCTTGGATTTTCCTGGGAGTGATCTTCCCATTTATGTAGAGCTGAGCCTTTAGACATCCGAGGGGCCCCTCTCCAAAGCCTACCCTTGCCACTCCTCAGTATCTTCATCTTTGCTCACAGATCCTCCAGCTGGGTATGTGTCGACCACTCTCTTATCTTCAGGAGCAACTCCCCATTTCCTTCCAGAGTTCTCACGGATTCCAGTGGAATTGCACAGTTTTGTGTCCGTGTGAACAACTGTGAGTAGAAATAAGTTTGGCTGTTCTTGTCATTTAAGACGTGGCTTTGTCTTTGGACTTGCCCTGTCTGTTTCATGCTTTGAATCCCCATCTCTTACCGTCTCCGTCCCTTACCACTACCCTCTTCCTTTCAGTTGGTAGGAGACATTAATAATTTCAGAAACCTCCGGTGACTCTTTCCTTTACCTTGAAAACACTGCCCAGCTCCATTAGTCTGGCGGTCTGAGCTATCTCTTTTTTTCTTTTCAAGCTTTTCTTTAATGATTGTACACTGATCTTTTATTTTGGCCAGCCTACTGTTCATTGTCCTCAAGATATGCCTTGACTTTTACTTTTCTCCGTGACTCATGTGGTCCTCTTTTTCCTTGCATTTTGAAAACCTTAGCTCTCCTAAGACTCTTCTGTCACTTGTCCAAGTTGGAAAAAAAAAACATATCTTTATTTATTCACAAGAGATAATACCTCCTGGTAATGATCAGTGAAGGCTAGTCTCACCAGGGTCTCTACTTCATGTGGGTTTGGAAAACTGCAGACCAGGAATTGGGAGATTGGTGTTCTACTCCCGGTTTGGCTCTTGCAACTCATTTGTCTCTGAGGATCCAAATTTTCCAGTGGGATTTGATGAGATGGTCTCTAGGCTTCTTTTTGAAGTCCCAGTTATATCAGAGTCTACCTTTAAACTGTTGGGTATTGGTATCACGTGCAAGGTGGACATATATATGTAATATAGCCTTAGCTTGTATGTCCTACCTGTGTCATCTCCTTATCACCACTTCCTATAGACACCTGTACTGAAGTGAGGGGCAAGTGGTAACTTGCTCTTACTGATAAAAGCCACAGGAAGAATTGATGGATATTGGCTGCCCGATCTCATCTTCTCTCCCCACTTCACTTTAATTTTTTCTTACAAAGGTAGCAATAACTGGACTTGATATGAAGTAAACAGCCTTTCTGTGCAGTTTCTGGAGGAAATGTTAATCTGTTCCTGGAAGCTGCAGAGCTGGCAGCCTCAGCTCCTAGAGACGCAGGACACACATGAAGGTGGCACACAGACCAGGTGTCAGCACACCTGTACTAGGAGGTAGTGCACAGACCAGGTGTCAGCACATCTGTATTAGGAGGTCATGCACAGACCAGGTGTCAGCGCACCTGTGCTAGAAAGTGGCGCACAGACCAGGTGTCAGCACATCTGTGCTAGAAGGTGGTGCACAGACCAAGTGTCAGCGCACCTGTGCTAGAAGGTGGTGCACAGACCAGGTGTCAGCGCACCTGTGCTAGGAGGTGGTGCACAGACCAGGTGTCAGCACATCTGTACTAGGAGGTCATGCACAGACCAGGTGTCAGCACATCTGTGCTAGAAGGTGGTACACAGACCAGGTGTCAGCACATCTGTGCTAGAAGGTGGTGCACAGACCAGGTGTTAGTGCACCTGTGCTAGAAGGTGGTGCACAGACCAGGTGTCAGCGCACCTGTGCTAGGAGGTGGTGCACAGACCAGGTGTCAGCGCACCTGTGTCTGAGAAGTACTTTGTTTTGTTAAAATTACATTAATTTACTTTGTGTTGTGGATAGGGTGGGCACACACATGCTTGTAGACCTTTCTTAAACTCTTGCTGTTCATTTGCATGTGATGTGTGCTTGTTGTGCTTCAAAGGTTGTTTATTATGTCAGATACTTAAAAAGAAATGCTTTTATCTAAGTATCCGTTCTTTTTAAAAATTATTTTAGCAAAATTAAACTATTTCCAGAAGCTCCAAACAGTCAATGCAACCAACTTTGAGGCCCTGGCTGAAGAGTTCGGAGGCCAATCCTTTGCTTCAACATCGGAAACCCAGCCACCATCACCGTTTTACAGGGTGAGCCTAGGGAAAGGGGCAGAATAGTCTGGTTTTCCTGGCAGAGTACAGTTGGCAGTGTAACTTTGTAATTTTCTTCTACAATGAGATTAGCCATTGTCAGCTCCATCGAGCTAACTTGTTTCCTTACTGTGACTGAGTCTGTCCTATGTTTATTTATTCAGGCTGGGGATCCCATCCTGACTTACTACCCTAGCTGGTCTGTAGTGAGTTCGCTGAGGCAGCCTGCAGCAGTGGGAGCTGGCGGACTTTGTACTGAGAGCAATCCCGCAGGTGGGTCTGGGACAGGAGTCCACCAGTCTTTTGCTTTTTTGGAAACAGGCTTTCTCACGTGCCACTTACCCCTGTCTTTATTCTTTTTGTTGCAAGGCTTCCTAGAGAGTAAAAGCACAACCTGCACCCGTTTCTTCAGGGACCTGGCCAGTAGCTGCACCTCGGAGCCAGCCCTGGATGCTGCCACTTACTATAACTTCACGGTCTTGAAGGTAGGTGTTCCTTTGTCCCCACTCCACAGACCCTCCTCCCTCAAATCAGCTTCATCGTGACGTTCACATGTCACCCACAACATGGGTTAGAAAATCCCTAAGCTGGAAGTCATAACTCCTAAGATCTACATATACGGTAGAGGGTATGAAAACTATTGTCTAAAGAAAGATGGACAAATCAGAGGCAGTAGATCCAAGGTCACCTTGTCACCTTCCTGGCTAGTGGGTTTACTTGAGAGAGTGAAGGAATGGGTGATGGTTCCAGGTTTTCGCCAAAGTTGTTCTTGCTTTTGGAACTCTGCCTGGGTAGGTAGGCATTGCAGCCCAGCCTGGCCTCCAGCCCCACTCTCTGCAGAGTCAGATGGCAGAGGAGAGGCCACTCCAGTGTTTTGATCTTCTTCCCCTCCCCCACCAAAGTCTGGGCGGGGTCAGGTGAAGTGGAAACTCCTGGTGGTCTTATGAAAGGCGTCTGCACTCTCACGTCTCCGTTCTTTGCCTTTCCTAGGTCCCAAGAGGAATGACTGACCTTCAGAATGCAAAGGTATGATGCCATTTGTCAGGAAAAAAGAACATCTGGCCTCTGTGTATCCGAGGCCAATTCATCCTAGATTTTAATAATGAAAGAGAATGTGGGCACTTTGAACCACAGTCAAGCGTGGCTCTAGACATAACTTCATGGGATAAAGATCGGTGAGATGTTGCTAAGTCTAGAGAATGCCTGAGTTCAATCTAACTAAACTGCTACATTTGGAGTGGGCGTCTCAGAGTCTTTCCGTGTACTGTCGGGCACTGTCAGTGTCTGGAGGTGGAGTACAGAATTCTTTACATCTGATTGGCTGTGGGCCCTTGTGTCGTGTGTACTAGGACTGGTGTCCCAGGAAGCTTGTGTTGGGTTGTGCTGATTGAGAATGACTCGGATTTAAGTCGTCTGGCACTGGAAGGAGAGAAAATCGGAATGGTCGAGGGGAGAGAATGTATTCATTTTAGCATGATATAGAGGCAGAGGAGAAAAGGCCACTTTCAGTTTCTTTCTCTTGTCAGCTCCAGGTTCCGGTAACACTTGCCTCAGAAATCAGTCCTCCTCTGCTGGTTGGAAACACGTGTCAGAATATAGTTTCCCAGGTATGGATTCTAAATGGTGCCTGTTGGTCAGTGTCACCAGAGGGACCTCATCTTCCCGCAAGGGGGTGGGGACCGACTCACAGAACTGCTGGAGTTGACCCCATCACCTCCTTCCCGCCATGTTTCCGTCATGTCCGTCGCTACTGTGGTCCAGTGTTGTAGGTTCATCCTCTTACGTCGCACACACAGTCTTGTGCCGCTCTTACTGATTTTTCATATTTCTGTCCACCGACACAGTATCATCCCCGAGTCTGAGATAAGTCAGCTTTAGTGGTCTCTTATAGTCAATGAAACGGGTAAAGGAGTAGAAATTATCTGAAAGTAGCATTTTTAAGGACTGTGTTCCCTTCTGTCCCCAGCTGCTATTCTTATTTCCCTTCTGACACTGTGAGGGTCTAATAACCCAGGTTTCCATTCCTTGTTTACCTTTGCCCAGTACCATACCTGTCCGTCCTTGCCCACTCTAAACGCTTGTCTTAATCACACCTCTCCCGTGAACTTTTCCTAAGAGCCCTATTTGGTCTCTTTTTTCACATGCAAATGTAATATCAAGTCATCTTTATCTTTTCATGCTATTATTGTTGGTGTGTTTCTGATTACTCTCTAAGTCTCTCACATGCAGTTGAAATACAGACAGAAGAGGCTTCTGTGCTCAACACGGTATTTATTTTTGTTTATTAATTGACTCTTCTGCTTTTCAGGTCATCTATGAGATAGAGACCAATGGGACCTTCGGGATCCAAAAAGTCTCTGTCAGCTTTCGACAGACCAACCTGACTGTCAGGCCAGGCGTTTCCTTACAACAAGACTTCATCATTCACTTTAGGGTCAGTGACCTTCTCTCAGAGGGGGTTTAGGGGCTGAGTCTTAGAAATAGCACTTTGAAGATCCAGGATCCATAATGAGTCTGTCTGTCTACCTTTCTGAGCACCTTTCTTTCTCCTATTAAAATGTCGTTAATAAAATCTCCCACTCTACTTCATAGAAAAGAAATAATAGCACTCTGTTTCTGTAATGCATGCAAAATAGAAGCAGAATATTAAGGCCTGCTTTGGTCTTATGTGAGGTCTCAACATTTACTGTTCCTTAATTTGGCTAGAGTGACAGGTATTCAATACGTGTGTGTGGGTAACATTTTCTCTGATGCTCTGTTTGGGCCCAACCAAAGTGGTATTCAAACAGACTCGCTAAAGATGTTCACCGTGAGTCTGAAGTTCAGCAGCACACAGAAATTCCTTTCCTCTTTTTTTTTCTCTTTTTCAGACATTCATAATTTTATTTCTCACTGAATCTCTGGTTTGCAACCTTCACTGCTCTCACCCATCTGCCTTTCTCCTACCTCTTTCCTCCTTTTGAACCGAGCAGAGTTCTTTCCAAGTCTGTGATCAGCCAATCCCTGTGTCCTTATAGCCCTGTTTCTGGTTCAAATTAAAATTGCATTTAAATTCCCCTGGATTCAGCCAGGCCAGACATTGCATGAAATCATTATCAATGTGTGAGAAGTAGTGTCAAGGGATCCTTCCTAGGTCCCTGGCTTAATCCTTGGCAGAATTAGTAAGTAGTGAATTTCAGTTCAGATTGCCTAGCACATAGAGGACCCTCAGTTCAGTCCTCAGTACTCCTCAAAACAAAACAGCAAACAGATCAGTCCAGATTTACTTTAGAGAGGGCGGAAGGGGAACAGTGGGGATGAGGCTGTAGTGTGGCAGAGAGAAGACTGCTCAGTGCAGTTCCTAGATTGCCTGCGGGGAGGGAAGGGGGGGAGGGAAGGTGTGAAGACGTGAGGCCGGCAGGGAAGAACGTTTGCACAGTAATCGTAGTCTTCCTTCTGCAGGCATTCAAACCACGCCTGGCTGCTCTTCCTGCTGGCCCCAGAAGTGGGAATCCTGGCTACCTCATCGGGAAGCCACTGTTGGCGCTGACTGGTGACTTGGGTCACTCGGTATCTTTTTTGGAGCTGGGTGGACTGTCGCAGCTGACAAGAAATGCTGCTGATGTTTCGACTTGTTCAGTTCTCAAGGTTCCCTGGGACTTTGGTATTCAGCATGTTCTTTACCAAAGTGTTTTATGTTCTCAGATGGTGATGCCACCAAAGGCTTTATAGACTAACTGCAAGGGAGGTTGTACTGACTTTTGCTTATTTTAGTGAGATACTCATATGCTAATATATATATACATACACATATTTTATGTAATATATATATATATGGCTAATCATTTTTAAAAACTTAATTGCAGATAGCACTTAGGGAACTGTGAAAACATCAATTTCTCAGCCCTGCCCACTTCCTATTTCTGTTACAATCACCTTGACCGTCACTTTTGCACCTCAGATGACCCTGTTGCTGAGCGAGGGTAGTGGAATTTGCTCTGTTAAGAGACACGAAGTACAGTTTGGAGTGAACACAGTATCTGGATGCAAGTTCAGGTAATTATTTGCTTCAGAGCCTTTCCCACAATTTTGTTTGTTTTATAGGGACTACGTTGATATAGTAACTATTAACACTCTAAATAACACTTTAAAAATGATAGTCTTTGTATCTATTACTGTATGTCAAGTGTTTTCTGATGGTATGAAGTACCTATTATTTCCTCCAGTCTGTCATAATATTAATTTTAATATTTGAATGCTAAGATGGCCGCTACCATGCTAGTGTTGGACTCCAGCTTCTATGGTGTTTACTTCCAGACCCAAAGAGGTGAACTGCAGCCATTTGCAGGAGGAGATTTATCAGGCTCTTCATGGAAGGCCCAGACCAGAGCACGTTGCCATCTTTGGTAACGCTGACCTAGCCCAGAAAGGAGGGTGGACCAGGATCCTCGGCAGGAACTGCAGTGTTACAGTAAGGAAGCCACTGCTGGCTGGCAGCTCATGTCCCACCTTTGGACTTATGGGCAGCAAGGCGAAAACCAGCCCTCCTGTTTGTATTTATCATATAACGAGGAATGGAAGGAATCAGGACTGCTTGAGGGCACTATTGCAGGTTGCACATGCATCTATTCTATTTTCCTGACTTTAAAGAAACTTGCTAATCTAGAGTAGTAGTTCTCAACATGGGGTTGCATCCCCTTTTGGGTTTGAACAACCCTTTCCCAGGGTAAAACCATCCAGCATATCAGGTATTTGCATTGCGATTCATAACCATAGCAAATTACAGTTATGAAGTAGCAACGATTGTAATGTTGCACGACATGAGGAAGGTTGAGAACCACTGATGGTTGCTTATGCCATATATTTCAGATATTCTCTTATATTCATTTTTCCACTATATTGGTCCTGTCTGTGGAAGTCAGAGGACAGCTTGGAGAGGTGGTCCTCACCTACCATGTGTGTCCTGGGGGTGGTCCTCACCTACCGTGTGTGTCCTTGGAGAGGTGGTCCTCACCTACCGTGTGTGTCCTTGGAGAGGTGGTCCTCACCTACCATGTGTGTCCTTGGAGAGGTGGTCCTCACCTACCATGTGTGTCCTGGGGGTGGTCCTCACCTACCATGTGTGTCCTTGGAGAGGTGGTCCTCACCTACCATGTGTGTCCTGGGGGTGGTCCTCACCTACCATGTGTGTCCTGGGGGTGGTCCTCACCTACCATGTGTGTCCTTGGAGAGGTGGTCCTCACCTACCATGTGTGTCCTGGGGGTGGTCAAACTCAAGCTACCGGGCTTGGCAGCAAGCAAGTTTTACCTGCTGAGCCATGTTTCCAGCTACCCTTATATACAGTCTTAAATTCTTGGTCAGTACAGGTTTGTTTATGAGGCTGACAGCAGGCACATTCTCTTGTAATTGCCACAGGTTAGATTTTTAGGACAGGTGTGTGACTCAGTGTAGAACTCCTGCCAGCTCACTAAATTGGGTTCAGTTTTCAGTGCCACCAATTAAAGATCACACTTTTTACATTTGCCTAAAGTGTATTAATGGTTTAAAAGATGAAGTCAAAGAAGATGTATCTTCCTACATCTTAAAATTATTTCTCTTAGGGTACTGCTCTAAATATGTCATGTTTCTGTTCTGAAATTTTACATGGCTCCCTGATGCCTTCAAAACCAACTGTTTGGATGGCTTCCGAATCTAACCCTGCTGTGTCTTATCTAACTTGTCACTGCTTTCCAAGTTGTCTGCTCAAGGCTACGGCCTTTCATATCCTTGGTCCCTAGAAGACACTTTGTAGCTGTCACTTAGTGAGTGTTTCTCCTTGGCAACGTGTGCTCTTAGTCGTATACCTTTTTAATTAACATAATCTGTATATATTTATGAGCTGTGTGTAAACCTTCAGTATATTCATGCAATATTTGCTGATCATTTTCTCCTCTTTATTGTTACCTTCAGAGTCTGAAGTACCTCTTTTTCAAGTTCCTTTTTCTTTTAGTGCTGGGAATTAAATCTTCAAATTCTGCGTAAAATGTACAACCAGTGATTTGAAGCTGTAGTTGCCGTGGTGTTCTGTGGTACTGACCATCCCACCTTCCTCTCTGTGCACCCCACCCCCAACTTTAACTAGTGTCCGGTAATCACTGTAGAAGTCTGCTCTTCTGTGTTAAGGTCAACATTGTCAGTTCCCACTCGTGTGACAGTGTACCCATGTGTGACTTCACAGAGGGTAGTGTTCTACATGTCCACCCATTTTACTGCAAATGATAAAGTTTCGTTCTTTCTTTTACGAATGAATGAATCTTACTTCATTATATGAATACTACATTTTCTTCATCCTTTCACCCATTGATGGGAACCTCAATTGGGATCCTGTCTTGGTTGCTGTGAACAGTGCTGCAGCAAACTATCTCCTTAACATGCTGGTTTTCTTCTCATTGAATGTATACACCCAAGAGTAGAGTAGCCAGATCATCTGATAGATTCATCGTTAGCTTTCAGAAGAATCTTCAATCTGTTGATTACTTTTAGCTGCAACTTTTTGTAAGGTTAAGAACATTACTACGGTCTAGTTTTGTGCTTCTCTAAGCCATATGGGCCTTCTGTATTACTACATAATGCTTTAAAAACAGTAGCTGCTCGAGAGATACTGAGAGATGGCTCAGCAGCTAAGAGCACCCACTGGTAGCTCACAACTGCCTAGAATTCTATCCGCAGGGAATCTGACACCCTCTCTCACCTCCATGCACATCTGTACACATGTGCAAATCCACAGAGACACATACACATAAAAATCTTTAAGAAAACAAAAGTGATGACAACTGAGTGCCGGCGTCTTTGCCTTCTGCAGGCTGCTAACTGCTCTTCCTGCTGTCTCCTACCGGTTTCCCTGGAGATCCAGGTGTTGTGGGCACATATAGGACTTCAGTCCAACCCACAAGCGCATGTGGCAGGAGCCCGGTTCCTGTACCAATGCAAGTCTGTACAGGTAAGTCAAGTTCCTAGCAGCCCTTTGGTGACCACAGCATGGTTAAGCTTCTGAGGGCAGGATATGTTACCACTCAGTGTTTCTTAAGAGCGAGTCCCCAAAATGCTTTTCAAGTCTATCTTTCCAAGGTGGATAGAAAAATTAATATTTTGTCATAGTGCATGCAGCTATATTATCTACCCCCCCCCCCAATTTTAGCAGTATAGGTGAATTTCTTTTCAATAATCCTGCTGTTACTACTCATCTGACCATGGAAAGCATTTTCCATGCTTGTGTGTTCACTGTGACTGAGTTAATGGTATTTTGGAAATGTCGATTGCGACTAAAGTTATTGGTGTAGTTATCAGTTCTTCTATACGCTCCATTAAATAAATTCTTTCATCTCTAGTAAACATACGTCTGCTGTTTGCAATGTACTATAGGATACACTTACCATCTGCCTTGGTTTTAGAGATAATCTTTAGCCTTGCAGGTTCAAAAGTACGTAAACTTTTAAACCTAGAAATACTGAGGTGAAATGATTTGTGTATGAACTGGCATGATATTATTTTTTAATGAAAATTACAACATTGGAATTTCTGTTTGTTGCAATATATTTACTTTCCCGAGAAGAAACTGGGAGCTGCATTTAGGTCTGGCTTCATGTACTTTTAGTCTTTCAAGCAGCAGAGTTGGGGAGCTTGGTTGTCTGCCTATCAGTGGTGTTAACACTCAGGTTATCGGAATGTTTCCCTGAGAGCTTCCTGTTCTTTGTCTAGGTGGACATGTTTCTGTGAGGCTCACGTAGTCTGTCACAGAGCCCGCACTGAATCTGCTGATAAATCCTTCTCAACTGTAACCTGGGTTCTGTTGCCGCAGGACTGGTTCCGTGCGTGTTCTTTTCCAACGTCTCTGACTCTCTCAGACATCACAGCCACCCAGTGCCTTTTTCCTTACCTATGTATTTTACCCCATGTCTTTTTCTGGTAGTTTGCAGTTAGCTTTTCAAGTTCGTTTACATTGCCTGCAGTGCTATTGAGTCCATCCTACGGAATGGATAATAGTTAGAATTTCAGCTGTGTTTTGATCATGAGCCATTAACTGGGCCAGTGATAAGACTGAAACGGGATCACTTATCTCAGACACACCTTCTGGCTCTTGTTTTGGCTTTGGCTGGATTACACACAGTTATCAGTCAGAACTCTGACCTAAACAGTAATGCACATCAATTTTATTGTTTATAAATTAGTCATCAGATAAAACATTAAAACCAAACAGAATGACATTTAAGAAAAAAAAATGAAAGAAAAACCAGGCCAAAGGGAAAGACTCGCAATATATTACCCAATGGTGTTCTTTGGTGTAGGATAAAGAACTTGTGTATCTCAGTCATGAGTTACATTCTGGCCAAAGATGTCTGTTCTTGTTCATAGACATTAAGTGTAGCTGCAAAACAGAATGTTAGAGAGGAATCCCCAGCCTTTTAATAAGAGTTTTCATTTGTAATGATTGGGTGGAGAACATAGTGGTTTAAAAATTGACTAAGATGCAATATAATACTTAAGGTGGACATCCTGTTAGAAAAGCCAAACAAACCTAACCCAAACTTTTCACGTTGTTGGCTACTAAAGCTTATATTGAAGAAAGGATTTTGCTGTATTTCGATTGAAGTGAAGCAAGCCTTAAACCTCAGGAAGTATTGGCAATGATTTCTAAAGCAAACATCATCAAATATTCCCAATTAAAGTGGAAATACATGAAATCAACCACCCATAGCAGAACCGGAACCACAGTGAAGAGAAATGTGCTGTCGTGGCTGTGTCGTTGTTCGTCCCAACAAAAGAAACGGCGAGCAGAGTTGGAGGGGATTGTTTCAGTGACTCGCACGCCGGACGCTTTTTGCCTGTACATAACTTTAGACTTCAAAGTCCCAATTTAATGCTGTTCTCTGGTGGTAATAAACTGCACTCTCCAGTGGGTCAGCCACATGTGGTATTCAGTGCCTGACGAGTACAGTCCCACCCTCTAACTGGGGAGTCTGACGAGTACAGTCCCACCCCTCTAACTGGGGAGTCTGCTGGACTGCATTTCCTCTAACCTCAGACAACTGCAGAGAGTTTCTTGCTTTTAATTGGAGTATAATAAACGTAAGTGTTTCTGGGATACAGGATGGGCTTTTGATCACGGTGTAATGATCCAATGAGAATAATGAGCATTTCCGTCTCCTCATACATGGCCGTCATTTCCTTTGTAAACCCTGCCTCCACCCACGTTTTCCTTAGGTTACCATCTTCCCAAATCAGGGAAAGGGCCATTTCTGTACCCGTTTCATGGATGCATTGTTTTGAAGACATCGTGAAAGTCTAGTCAAGAAGGAGCTCTGAGTGTGTGTCCAGTGTGAGCTCAGAGGACATTGTTCAGACAGCTTCTTGTATGCAGCTTCTTAGTCATCAAAATGCCACTCGAAACTATACTTTTGAGTAGACACAGGTGTCACAGTTACCTTCTTGGGCTCATGGGTGTCTGGGAAATCAGATCTAGATGTATGCTGACCTTAAGTCCCTGGGTTGAAGTCTTTTCTCTGCCTTGGAAACCAATGAGAAGGAGCCAGACTTTCTCCTGGGATCATCCCTTCTACTTGACTTGAACTGGTGGGTGGTTGGGAGTTCCTTTACACCCAAGAATCTGTGAATCTGATCATTTGAGGTCAGGTTTTGTTTGTTTTGTTTTGCTTTTCCCTGAAATTTCAGCCGTCTTCACTGCCTCCACTGTGTGTTGCTTCAGAGCTGCAGTTCACGGGCCCACAAAGGAAAACTGCTAAGAGTGTAATGGCAGTGGTTTGACCATCTGACCTCTCTGCTATCAGTCAGCTCGCTAGTTAGAGACAGTGAAAGTCTCTTTTGAGACAGGGTCTTGTATAGCCCAGACTGGCTAGGTAGAGACAGTGAAAGTCTCTTGAGACAGGGTCTTCTATAGCCCAGACTGGCCTCCAGTTTGCTGTAGTTAAGGATGCCCTTAACCTCCTGATCCTCCTGTCTCTACCCTCCAAGGACGTGTGTGCCAGGCTCTGAGACTGAATCCTTAGGTTTACCTGTTCACAGTTCTGGGGCCATGGGCTGTTAGAAATGTGTTTGCTTATATCTCACACAAAGAGAACTACATGGGACTATTCCAGGAGTATATTGCTTAGAGCATGTTTATTTTCAGTCAAAAGAAAATAATTCTGGTGGAGATTCTGTGGAATATACTAAGAATTGACTTATCCTTGCCTCTCTTCCTGTAGGAGCACCAGAGAGGAATAGAAGTACCTTTGACAACTCTTGTCAACTTTGTGGACATTACTCAGAAGCCAGAGCCACCAAGGAATCAACCTCAAACAGACTGGAAATTGCCGTTTGATTTCTTCTTTCCTTTCAAAGTGGCATTCAGCAGAGGGGCCAGGGCTCAGGACTCAGCCTCCTCTGTGCTCGTCCTGTGCATCTTTCTACTCGGGGTTCTCAGCTCACAGACTAAGTGAAGAGAGAGCGATCAGGTTTCATTTTTCCCTATGGGAAATTCTAAGGCAGCCTGCTTGTCTTGGCTAAAGAGGTCCTTGCTTTCTCATGATTACAGGAGGGCATTTAGGGAAGCAGAACCTAACTAAAGGAAAAATTTCCCTCATTTTCCCACTGTGTAACCTTGACTGGCCTGGAACTCCCAATGTGGACCAAGGCTGGACTCAAACTCATAGAGATCCCCTGCCTCTGCCTCCCAAATGCTGGGATTAAAGGCGTGCGCCACCATGCCCAGCCAGGAATCTTTATAAGTTAAAGATGTATTCTAAAAATTCAATTAAAAATATTCCATCATCGTAACTCTCTGCTTAGGGCTCCACAGGCCTCCAGGTAGATACCAGGTTCTCTGATTCTCAAGCCTGCCAGTCCCCAGTCTCTGTCTCTTCTCGTCGTATTCTGTCTGAATGTGTGCAGCATCTCCGCTGCTCTCAGGCCCATGTTCCTGCTGTCACCCAGAGTCACCTCAGAAGGGCTGACAGTTCAAGCCAGGAAGCTGCTGGCTCTATATCTTGTCTGGCTCTTTTGCCAAAGTGTGGCCACACCCCTTGCCCAGACCTGAGGTAGGAAAATCGGTCTTTCTATTCATTTTCCAAAATGGATGGAATCCCATCTTCTCCCTAGCAAATGACCGCACCGTTCCGTTCTGTCTTGCTGGTGTGGAGAAATACAAGTGAGTGACTCTGTTCTGCTCAGTGGCATCGTGGCAGAAGTTGACACCCTGTGATACACTGTGTATGAGGTTTAAAGGGGAGTTAGGACTCTAAACTGTACATTAGTATTCAAATCGGGGCTTGTGTTTTTTCCTAGGGAGATACTCCCCTTCACTCCAATTTTATGCCCGTGGCATCTATTACAAATCTGTTTAAGGGTAAGTCTTTGGTGGTTTGCACAGAGTCCTGACTGCCTGGCCAGTTCACAGATAGTAACATGCAGAGAGCTTTCTTGAAGACATGGGTTCCTATTCTTTTTTTTTTTTTTTTTTTTTTTTTTGGTTTTTCGAGACAGGGTTTCTCTGTGGTTTTGGAGCCTGTCCTGGAACTAGCTCTTGTAGACCAGGCTGGTCTCGAACTCACAGAGATCCGCCTGCCTCTGCCTCCCGAGTGCTGGGATTAAAGGCATGCGCCACCACGGCCCGGCCAGGGTTCCTATTCTTGAGTGAAGACAAATTGGTTGAGAATTAATAGTAAAAAATTTGAAACTTAAAGACTCATACTGTCCTTTTAATTAAGAAAAGTTTTGAGGGAATAAATGCCATTATATATAATTATTTTAAACATCAAGCATCTAACATTGAAGATTAACATGAAGAGTAACTCCAGTGAAACATGCAGTCCTCACCATCTGCCTCTGTGTGGTGTGTGCCCCTGGATACACATTTGTTTGGAGGGAGACAGTCAATATGGCTTTCGCCTCATAATGAGGTTGGCAGAAACATCAAAATCCACGGGCCTGGGAAAGTGAATGGGAGCAGGGAAGTGACCTGGGAACCTGGGAGGCCCAGGTGTTTCCATGGACTAAACTTATCATAGGAAAATTACGGAATGGATGAAACAGATGGAGGCTCCCCTGTGGGAATCTGAAAGCCAGGCAGAGAGGATTCAAAGTTTTCTGTTCTACCATGTATTAGTGCTTTGAAACCCAAATTGTCTTTTAATAAAACTGTTTCGTTCCTGCTTCAGGAGAGAAAATCTGGCTGTATATCCCATCTCAACTGTCATAGTAAATAACCAGTTTCTCTGAAAGAGGCCAAAGTCTCACAGCAGTTACTACTAAGGGCAGGCAGGACTTGGGAAGCTGGCAGCACAGTTCCCCACAGAGTCTTGTTACATTGGGGTTATCTAGCTAAGTACTTAAAAGTTAATAATCCTGGGAGCTGGAGAGATGGCTCAGAGGTTAAGAGCATTGCCTGCTCTTCCAAAGGTCCTGAGTTCAATTCCCAGCAACCACATGGTGGCTCACAACCATCTGGAATGAGATCTGGTGCCCTCTTCTGGCCTGCAGTCATACACACAGACAGAATATTGTATACAAAAATAAATAAATATTTAAAAAAAAAAAAGTTAATAATCCTAAATTGTGAGCTAGCTGACACTTGGAGCCAGTACTGATTCTTTATGGAATCAGTCCCCCACTCTGTTCTCCTATGCCCAAGTGTCACTGGAAGTTTCTTCAGGCTTATTATTAACTAGCTCTTACAACTTAACCCATTTCTATTATTCTGTATTTTACCACAAGGTTTGTGGCTTGTTACCTCACATCTTGCTTCTCTGGTGGCTGCTGGTATCTCCCTCACTCTGCCGTCTTTCTCCCTGTCTCTCTGCTTGGATTTCCTGCCTGGCTCTATCCTGCCTGGCATTGGCCAAATCAGCTTATTTATTAACCAGTGATAATAAAACATATTCACAGCTTATAGAGAGACATCCCACATCACCCAAGACTATGAAACTAGTCTGTTCTTAAAATTTCTATGTAACTAAAATGGAACCTTCTAAAATTTTCTTTTAGGTTTATTTTATGTGTTTGAGTTTTTTGCTTGCATGTATTCTCTATACCATATACATGCCTGAGGATGATGGTTGTGAACGCTAGGTCTATTTTTAAGTGACCAAAACAAATTACAAAATATCACAGATACTCTAGTTCTATTTTTAAAAAATAAAAATGTTCATATATGTGTGAATGGGAAACGAAACTTAAATGACTACATGTTAAAAATAAAGTTTTTAAAAATGACATCTTGTTTTATAATCAGAAAATACTATATTTTGAAGAAACTTGATATCCTCTAAAAAAAAAACCCTCAGTTTATTATGTGTAGGAATATTGTGTGCAATGACCAACTTCCCTTTTCTGTTGATGTAGTCAATATCCCAGGCCTGTCTAGAATCGTTCCCATGTGTCTGTCACTTTGTGATCTGCTGGGGTTCTTTTTTTTTTTTTTTTTTTCTTTTCTTTCTAGACAGGGTTTCTCTGTGTAGCTTTGAAGCCTGGAACCTCTCCTGGAACTCGCTGTGTAGATCAGACTGACCTTGAACTCCCAGAGATCTACCTGCCTCTGCCTCCCAAGTGCTGTGTTTAAAAGCATATGCCACCACTGCCTGGCCTTTTTTTCTTTCTTTTTATTATTTTTTTTTCATTTATTTTACATCCCAACCATAGTTTTCCCACCCTCCTCTCGCTCCCTCCCCCAGTTTCCCCTTTTCCTTCTCCCCCACCCACTCCTCCTTTATCTCCGTTCTGAAAGGGACTGGCCTCCCATTGGAGTCAACAAAGCATAGTACAAGTTGATGCAGAACCAAGCCCTTCCCCCTGCATCAAGGCTGTGCAAGGCAACCCAGCATGGGAAATAGGTTCCCAAAAATCCTGCTGGAGTTCTTTAAGATAAAACACAGACTGAGCCCTGCCTCTGGAGATTCTGGTTCACCTGTGGAAAAGAAGCAGGAAACAGGGAGTTTAAGACTCTTTTATAATAGATTGGCGATTAGGAAATGGGAAACTGACCTCTGCCTCTGGAATGCTGGGATTGCAGGAACTGCATCCAGTTTAACAAGGATGCTGTCAACAGTCAAGTTTCTTTTTGGCACTGGGGGGGGGGGGTCAATTCTGGGGGCGACTGAAGCGGCGGTAAGCCCCCTTTAGTGAATGAGAAAATGAATTAATAGGTTCAGCAGACTTGTCAGGACTACAAAAGCACAAAGCACCAACTTCCAACCACAGTGTGCCTATGTGCGATGTGAGGAGAACAGCCAGCTGGGAAGAAGACAGTTTGTGCTCTTGACACATTCAGCTTTCGAATAATCAGTTATTAGAGATTAAACACACTGTTTTAAAATGCAGTATTCTTACCACCGCCTTTGGGCTGTTATTTCCGGATAACTAGGTGCCAACTTATTTTATTATGGCGCCATTTGTTTTCAACCGCCAGTTTTTGTTTGTTTTTTTTTTTGGGGGGGGGGGGGGCGAGGGTCTTAATTGAGCCAATCTATTTTTCAGGCCAGCCTGCCGTACAGATGATCACTGCCAAACATTCCTTACCAACTCCATCAGCAACTGGGAGCCAACCCCTTCTCCACCTGGCTGGGAAGCTGCCTGGGCCGGCTCCTGTCTGGGTGCCCGGAGCCCCGCCCCTATACTCTTAGGGCGCGCTTGGAGGTGGGAGGGGGCCGCCACGTGGAGCGTGGGCGCGATTCTCAGAAGCGCCTGCGCCGTCGCCTCGGCGTAGCTCGGGTCGGACCCGTCGCCTAACGTCAACGGCGCTGGCGCCGCGGCCGGGGTTCACTCAAACGCGGCTGACGCAACGCCGGAGAGCGGGGACGTAGACGGAAGAAAAGGCGGAGGCCAGGGCAGCCGGCGCGGAGAGTGGGCCGGGACTGGGGTCGGCTGCTAGCAGGTAGGTGAGCGGGTGACACTGGGCGAAGGTGCACTCGGGGCGTGGAGGACACGCGTGGCGCATCTACGGGGGAGGGGATGGGAGCGGGTCGCGGGTGGTGGCGGCTGGGGGCACCCAGGTGCTCTGAGATGCTGGTGCACAGCTCCCTGTGCGGGACATAGGAGGCCCCGGGTATCTGGCGATCTCTTAGGTATGCAACCAGGTGGAGGCCTGAAGACCCTGCAGCCCCTTCTCACCCAGATCCAAACCGGCTTCCAGTGCCCCAGCGCTGCGAGTAGTGATACACCTGGTACGTTATGAGCCGCCGGCACACCCCCACGGCCTGGGTCTGCAGTTGTCTGTGCTCACGCCCTGACATATGGGGCCTGTGCATGGTTGATACTTCCTGCAGCCAGGGTTACCCCAAGAGCCCCTGCGTGCGGTAATTATCTCTTGGCACAATCAGGGTGCCCTCAGAATTTTCACTCATCACGTCTCACCCCAGCTTTATTCCCCCATCCTCTGAAGCAGGGGCATTTATCTTTGGGCTTTTGTCTTTTTGTTAAGTAGTGAACCATGAACTCAGCATGTGTTTTTCTGGGTGGTTTGTTGAGACTGAAGTTCACTTCTCTAAGCGAGATAAGAGCTTTCAGTGTAGTTGTGGATAGGTACTTGAGAGATGTTCTGAGTTAAAATGTAAAAACGTCTCGGTCACACTTTGGGCCTTTATATCTCTTGTCTGGTTTTTGCTGGCACAGTAAACTGCCAGGTTGAACCAGTCCATTGCACTGAAAGAACAGGCTACCTGCAGGGGACAGAGACAAGGTACAAGGGAAGCCCCGATGACTTAATGGATCTCAAACCTTCAGAGCTTTCTGTACTTAGACAAGACGGGGAAAACAGTCTAGAAACATGTATGTGATTAGATCAGAATCTATCCTGAGCCAGGGTGCTATGGAGCTCAGGCTGGCCTCGAACTGGCTATGTGCCGAGAATGACCTTGAGCTCTTTTTGCCTCTCCTTACCCCCAACTGCTGGGATTACAGGAGTATGATACCATGCTCAGCTGCCCATGAGTGGCTCTTTTGACCTTTTTGTGTCGCTGAAGGGAATAAAAAGTGGGAAGCTGAAGACGTGTCTGTGCCTTTTAAAAGGTAGAGGAGGGAGACAGACATGAGCCTTACCCGTGTACCCAGGCGCTTTCCATTTATTGCCTGGTCTAATTCCCATAGTGATCTCATGCTGTCCTAACCGTTATTATCCCTCATTTACAGACGAGGAAATTGAGGCTTACAAAGTTCCAAGTAAACCTCCAAAAGTCATACCCCTGGCCAGGATAGAGCTAACACCCAAGTCTGCCCAACTCTAAAGTCGTGTTCCCCATCCTGTGTACCTGCACCAAAGGGAAGTTTATAACTCATTTGTGGAGAGCAACAGTGCCTGAACCGGCTCACCTAGAGGATTCTGTTCAGCTTTGACGGCTAGAACTGCAGAGGACGGTGCAAAGGGGCTGCCACCAGAAGTATGTCATTCTTAGCTGTCCTCACCGCGTGCACTCATCAGCCTGCCGCCATATGTTTTACTGCAGAGTGAGCCTGTCATCTCCTCTCTCTCCATGTCTGCGCTTCCGTGCAGAATAACTGTAGAACGGTGCATTGCTGTGGATTCGGGGGCCTGAGGAACTGGTTGAGTGGGGAAAGTGCTTGCTGTGCAAGCGTGAGGACCTGAGTTCGGATCCCTAGCACCCATGTAAACTCTGGGTGTGGTGATACACCAGAGCTAGGGGAAGGAGACAAGCAGGTTCATTGGCTCACCAGCCCGACCAAAACAGCAAGCTCTGGGTTCATTCAGAGATTTGATCTCAAAAACAAACAAAAAACAGGTGGACCGAGATAGAACAAGACACTTGAATTGACCTCCATGTTTGTAGGTACCCCAACCACCAGCACACACATAGGATTTGGAATATATTCCCCAGTCTATGAAGCACAAGTTAAAGGAAATGCAGTTATTTTTCTTATCTTGTGAAACCCCAATGGCCTTATAGTATAAGAGCTCAGTAACGATTGACTTGTCTGTGTGCTTACAAGAATGAGTGAGTCCTCTGCTGGGTTTTTGTATGTCTATGTGTGGGACACTCTTTGTCTAAAACCTTAGGTTTGACCCAGGAGAAGAAAATTTTCATGGCCACTACATCCTCACTGTGGAGATCACACACATACATTCATAATAATAAGTGCAATAATAAGATGCTAGCCATTTGCAAACATTACCCCCCCTGGCCTCCAGAGTTTACCTTAGATTCCTGCCGCAACCAGGACCCCTCTCCTGCACCCCGCCCCCCACCTTTCCTCTTGTGCTGGCAAGAACCAAGCTGACATTTCAGTTCTGCGAGCCTCCACGTTCGGTTGGGAGACAGTGGCAGGCTGCGGTTGAGGTTGGATTTGTTAATCATTAGAGAGCCCTTACCAGGAAAGGAAATATAACGAAGATTTAATACCGACATTCAAACATTATATCTTAAAAATATTTTATCATTCAAAATATTCATTGTATCTAATTACTGTTTGGTATATAAAAAGTAAAGCAGTTCTTTAAAAACACGGTGGGGGGGGATGAAGGAAGCTCTTTGTTGTTTTTTCTATTCCTGTAACACTGAGGAGGTGGTCGTTTCTCTAATATAACAAAGTTTAAATCACGTGAGTCACAGTTTTACACTAAGAGAAGGAGAAACAGATGAGAATGTAATGTGTTGTCTAGCATTTTTCCTGACCCCCCCCCCCCTTTTAAAAAATTCTTCCTGCAGGTGTTTGGATCCGTGACCTCGTCTCGCCATGCTGAGATACTTACACCGCTCTGGGTTCCAGCCCTTCAGCCAGCGTCTGCTGCCTTGGGTCCAGTCTGTAGCTGTGCCCAGATTGCGTATGTACCGCTGATGAGTATGTGGGGAGTGAGGTGGTCAGAGTGGATTGCAGGCCAGCAGAAGTATACAGGACGCTGCCTGCTGCTGGATGCTCCCAATATTTGTTTTTGTCAATAATGTGGTTTTTTTTTTGGGGGGGGTAGTCTTTCCTCTTGACTCTTTTTTTTTTTTTTAATCATTACACTTATAATACTGAGCCTTTATATCCTTTACCCAATTTCAAACAGTATTTCTAGCAGGATGCTAGGATTAATACAGTGAAGATAAACCATTGGGCCTTTGTGTCCATTTCTTTGTTATGACTGCCACCTCTCCCTTAGCCCTAACCCTTGTCCACCACTAATCTCTTCTATGACTTATTTTTTTTCATTTGTAGAATACTATAGAAATGAAATCATCTGAAGTGTGGCTTGAATTTTCTGGGTTGCTTTACTCTGTTTTTTTGGCAGGAGTGTGTGTTTTGGTTTTTTTGTTTGTTTTGTTTGTTGTTTTGTTTTGAGTTCAGTTGTTTTTCCATTATTTCAACATGGTTCTCCAGAGCCTGATCTGAGTAGTAGCTAACGGTGAAGGCACCATCTTAAAATGGTAGCGAGAATGACCACTCTCACTAAGGATATCCGGGCTTTGCCCTCTCAAGGATGCAGAGAGGCTATGCATAACGCCACATTGAACACGTGTGTACAGGCTTTATATGAACATAGTTTTCATGTCTCAGAGATGAATGCCCGAGCGTGCAGTCCTGACTTGTAGGTGCCCGTCCTTGGTGAGGTACGTGGTGCAGGCATGTCCCTGCAGTTTATTGACGTGTCCATGGATCTTCAACAGGGTCTTTCACAGAGGAAAGCTTTGTGTTTCGATGTGGTTCCACTTACTGGGATTTTTCTATGAATTTTACATTAGAGCCACGTCCCAAAACTCTCAGTAAATAACCCTAGATTCTAAAATTTTCTCCTGTGTTTTTTCTCCCCCTAAATTTTAAAGTTTTACGTTTAAGTTCATAAGCTAGTTTGAGTTCATTTTTTGCACAGGGTATGAGAGTCCGTCAAAGTTCCTTTTTTTGCATATGGGTGGATACCAGGTACTCTGGCATCATTTATTGAAAGACTGGTATCTTTAGCTAGCTATCACCTCAAGTTATATCAAATCTAAATCTTTCCAGCTTCTTTGGAAGATGTCAGAGAATCCCTGTTCTTTCGTATACAGAAGAGTGTTGAGTGTGGAAAATGGGATCTGGAACCAGCTCCCTGAGTTTGAAAGCTAGCTCTGCTGCTCACAAATGAAATAATTACAGTGGTTGTGTCTGTCTGCTTGCACACTGGCTCAGGGATTGCTGTGGTCAGGGCTTCCTGCTGGGACGCTAGCTCATTTGTGTTCCAGGTGGTTTCCCACCATCCAGTAGATGGCCGCACCTGTTGATGGAAGAAGCTGCAAAGTACTGTGGTCATTTTTTTTTTCAATCTGGTAAATTACTGCTTTTCCTGGCCTAGGTTTCTTTATTTATAAAATAGGGTTAATAACTAAAGGAGAATTTATCAGCCTTAACTCATAAAAAACGATAAAACCATGGTCATGATAACTGTTAGTCTGTTTCCTGTTGCTGTGGCGGTGCCTGAGGAAATCTCTACAGGGTCATCACGTGGTGCATGTGACTAGTGTGCTCAGTTCCATTGTATATTAAATATTTACTTACTTACTGACAGGAAGGATCTCACTGGGTAGCCCAGGCTGGACTCAAACTTTCCGAGTAGTTCAGGCTGGTCTCAGATTTGCTCTGTAGCCCAGGCTGATCATGAACTCATCATCTCCCTTCCTCAATCCTCTGAGGACTAAGATTACAGGTTTGTATCACCTGGCCTAGTTTTTGGTATCTTTATATTTGATATTATTTATTCACACTTATAAAAAGAGGCTCTTCTGACTTTTGACATTTTCTTTGGGTGCTAGAGCCCTGGGTTTACTGGACATGGAGAGCAAAGAACAGACAAGAAATAAGAAAGGCAGCGTGACGAGGTGTGTGCCTTGCCACTGCTGTGGTAAACATCAGGACCAAAAGCATCTTTCAGGATAAAAGGGTTACTTTGGCTTATGTTTCCGGAATCTCCAGTCCATATCCACGCACAGGACACAGAGGAGGAGGACAGGAAGTGACATGAGGTTCTAAGCCCTCAAAGTTCACCTCTAATGATGTACTTCTAGCAGAGCTGCCCCTCTGAAAGGCTCCATAGCCTCCCCCAAACCACCTGGAGCCCAGCTATTCAAATACGGTAGCCTATGGGAAACATTTTTCATTCAAACCACCTCACAGGGTTTTCAGAGAAAAACAGAAGAAAGCGAAAGGCCAGAGAGAGAGACGATATCAAGATACTTCTTGAAGCCTGCTGCGGTCTCATTAATCACTGAACTTCTCGGACTCAGAGGAGGGTGCAAAGTTGTGACAAAGGGCATTGTATCCTTTGGTGTATAACCCATGGCACACTTTGAACATGACCAGCCCTCTCACACACCCACACTACCACACGCGTGTGCACACATAACTTCCTCTAGAGACACAGATTTTCTTTGGTGCCCAGGAGGTAAAGATTTCTTAGAAATTGAGGAAGAACTACCCGGATGCTTTTGGTTTTCCTATTAATCAAAATGTTTTTAGTCCATGTGTTGGCCTGCTCTTTGTCACTGTGGCAGAATACTTGGGAAAAATCAGCTTACAATGAGGAAAGAATTATTTGAGTTCATGATTTCCGAGGTTCCTGTGCATGATCGCTGCAGTGCATGGTCACCACAATGCATGATTGCTGCAATGCCACAATGCATGATTGCTGCAGTGCATGGTCACCACAATGCATGATTGCTGCAGTGCATCGTCACCACAATGCAAGATCGCTGCAGTGCATGGTCACCACAATGCATGATTGCTGCAGTGCATGGTCCCTGCAGTGCATGGTCACCACAATGCATGATCGCTGCAGTGCATGGTCACCACAATGCATGGTCCCTGCAGTGCATGGTCACCATAATGCATGGTCCCTGCAATGCATGATTGCTGTCCCATCACCCTTTGGCCTGTGGTAAGGCAGTACCTCACTCAGAGGCGAATGACAGAAGACTGCTTACCTCGTGGCAGCTGGAAAGCAGGAGAGGGACAAGGGTCACCATAGGTCCTTTAAGGACACACCACCAGAAACCATACCTTCTTCTGCTAGGTCCTACCCTAAAGACTGCACCACCTTCCAAGAGCTCTATAGGCTGGGTACCAAGGCTTCTTACATGACCTTTAAGGTGATTTAAGGTCCAGTCATAGCAGTCCTCAGCGTAAACCTTAAAAAGTAAAATGAATTAGAGAATGTAAAAAATACCCCAAGAAGCCAGTATGGTAGTGCACTCTTAT
The DNA here is from genome assembly GCF_018167655.1 of Microtus oregoni. Lineage (NCBI taxonomy): Eukaryota > Metazoa > Chordata > Mammalia > Rodentia > Cricetidae > Microtus > Microtus oregoni. The sequence continues at coordinate 20,511,420 of NW_024543071.1, forward strand.
GTTCCCAGCTCTCAACATGCAAAAGCAGGGAGACTGGGAATTCAAAGCTAGCTCTGGCGACCTGGTAAATTTGAGGCTAACCTGGGCTACATGATACCCTAACTCAAAAAAAAAAAAAAAACAAAAACAAAAAAAAAGGAATGATAGGGTCATTCGAGGGGAAGATAAAATGGTTTTTGTTCAACAGGAAACTCCTAAACCTTGAATCACATGAAACTGCCCTTGAATGCCCCATTGAACTCCATTAAGTTCTTATCTGCTTGAAGCCTTGCTGATATTTATGGGCCCTCTTCAACTTTATTAGCCTTCGTCTGGGCCCCATTGCCTACAAGTCTCTTGACTGCCTGACTCTAGGGCAGACCATGCCGCTCTGCTGATAGAGACTGTGTGGATCACACGCCTTCTTCATGCTAGCCCAGCTGCTGGGCTCTGATTGGCTTTTGCCATTTCACCACCTGGACTGCATACTGTTTCTTTCTGCCCCTGAGGTACTCTTATCAGGTTGCCATACCCACGTGCCCAAGACAAGGAAGGCCCTGTAATAGATAAGAGAGACAGAGAGCCCTCAGGCGTGGTCCTGACAGCTGCCAAAGGGACACATGATACTTGGTGGAGCACAGGGCTCTGTAAATGCCATTGGTGATCCAGGTCTGAACCCCAAGGGTGTAAGTCTGCCTCCCCACCACCCTTCTCTCTGTCAGGTCACAGTTAGACGTAGATACACATGTCATTTAGAATAATACCCTGAAGACTGAAGTAGGGCAGCTGTATTGGAGAAGGCAGGCAGCTCCAACAACAAATACACTAGTGTTTCAGTCCCTGGGATCTCCATAGGAGGAAAACACAGTGTACCTGTGGGTCCAGTAAGGATGCTACAGCTTCCCCGTCCCAGATCTTGCCTCAGTGAGCATCTCTGTGAGGTGCCAGACTGCAAGCCCACTGTAAAAAAGCCAGACTATCTTCTTTGCCTTTCATAACCTGAAATGTGGTCACTTGAAAGAATAGCTGTTTAACGAAGGAACGGGCTCTTTGGTGTTATTGTGTAAGACAATCTTTCTAGGATTTGTGTGTGCTGGGGCATGGTGGCACATGCCTGAAATCCTAACACTGGGAGACTAAGGCAGGAGGATTGTGAGTTTGAGGCCAGCCTGGACTACATATTGAGACCCTGACTCAAAAGCAAAAGGGACTTTATTTAAGAACTAGAGATACAGTGCAATAGCTCAGCCGGTTAATATGCATGCAGCTTTTCATTGCAGAATTTATTGGATCTCTCTCTCTCTCTTTCGTCCCTGACTTTGGGATATACAGATCCAGTCCAGCCTCCAGCTGTCAGACATGTTCGTTCTTGGAGCAACATCCCTTTTATCACAGTACCCCTTAGTCGTGCCCATGGCAAGCCCTTTGCCCACCGAAGCGAGCTGAAGCATGCCAAGAGAATTGTGGTTAAACTCGGCAGTGCCGTGGTGACCAGAGGAGATGAGTGCGGCCTGGCATTAGGGCGCCTGGCATCTATTGTGGAACAGGTAATTACCAAGGTGGAAATTTCTGCTCAGCTAAAACAGGGTCTCCGAGTCGATGCCAGAGGATCAACTTGTTGAGAACAGCGTGTGTGAGAATGGATGGGCCGGGGAGAAGGCAAGCTTGAGAGCAGCAATGGGACCGCCAGGGAGGCTGGGAAGCAGAGTGAGCATCACAGCGGGTTGCGTTCTAGACCCTCCTCTAGATGAGTGCTTCAGCCTCCCAGGGGATGAAAGATGCTGATCAGAGGAGAAACTTGATGAGATGGCTGGGAGAACCTGGCAGAGACATTCTCCAGTCACCTGCTCGCCTTTCGCTGCTGTGGATCTGATAGAAAGGCTCCAGCAGGGCCTTATACACAGTCTTATCTGGACAGCTGGTCATTTTAGGTGGGTTCAGAAGGCAGCATCAGGTGCCATCAATGGCCGTAGGTAGGAAAGTCTGCATGAGGACAGCAACTGCTCAGGTGCAGTAAGATGTCTGAACCTGTGAGTTCATGGTAACTTCAGGCACTCATTGATAGCAAGGCTCAGGGATGCAGCTCCGTGGCCCTGGGTTTGATCAGCACATGTCTAAGTTAGAATATCAGCATATTGCAAACCCCAAGGGAAGAGTGAATCAGTGGTGGTCAACAGTCGCTGCCAACATCACAGAAAGGAAGAGAACTGGGCATTAAGCTGACAACCTGAAGAAAATCCTTGGCACACGCCCCAGCCAAAGCCTCCGTACCTGAAGCGGACAGAGTCTGTAGTAATTAGGGGTGGTGGGGCTGCGTTCCCAGCACCCCGGCTGCCTGCCCGGCTAGCTTATGCCCGAAATAACAACACACAAACTGTATTCATTTAAACACTGCTTGGCCCTTTAGCCCTTACAGGCTAATTCTCACATCCCGATCAACCCATCTCTAATAATCTGTGAGCACCGGTCTTACCGGGAAAGATTCAGCATGTCTAACCTGGCGGCTTGCTTCATCGCGTGCGTCTGCCCGGGAGAGCGGAGCATGGCATCTCTCTCTCTGAGGCATCTGCTCCCGAGCGGAGAGCTGTGGAGTCTGAGCTCACTTCCTCTTCCTCCCAGCCTTCTGTTCTGTTTACTCCACCTAACTATGTTCTAACCAATAAAATGGGCCAAGGTAGTTCCTTTAGTAGCCAATGACCTTCCTCCATCAAGAGTCAGAAAAATGAGGGCTGGGAAGTCATGAAGAAAGAGGAGCTCAGATGAGCAGAAAAAATGCAAAACAGAAAATGGTGGAGAGGAAAATGTATGGATTAAAAGACTAATGATATTTTAACTGCTTGTGCTCGGTGGGCTTAACTTGCTTCACAGTCTAAGCAAGCTAAAAGGCATCTGGGCGGGAATGTGAGCTCTGGCTTTTTGATCCGGAGGAGGCCTTTCACATGTTTTGGGTGATAATGGTTTTGCATACATGCATATTCCCGGGTTTTAAGAATTGCTACTGAGATACCTACATAATGCATGAGGGCTGGGACTGAGGGTAAACCATGGTGGAGCTGTGGAGGCTTCACTGGAGAGGAAAATTAGCTCTAGGAGGAGTTAAAACTGGGTATGATTTATAAAATCATTCTCACCGCTTTGATTAAATACTGATTTAAAAAAAAATCTCCAGCCAGGCAGGGGTGGCGCACACCTTTAGTCCTGGCACTTGAGAGTCAGAGGCAGGCAGATCTCTGTGAGTTTGAAACCAACCTGGTCTACAAACCTAGTTCCAGGATAGCCAGAATTGTTACACAGAGAAACCCTGTCTCCAGTAACCAAGGGGAAAAAGAAAAAAAAAAAAATCAAATGACCAATGCATCTTTTTTAAAAAAAGATTTATTTAATTCTGTATGCATGTCTCTGTGTGGGTATGTGCACATACATGCAGGTGCCCATGGAGCCAGAGGCATTGGGTCACCCTGGAGCCAGGTTTGCAGGTGATTGTGAAATGTCCATCGTGGGTGCTAGGAACTAAACTCAGGTCCTCTGCAAGAGCAGAATGTACCCATAACCACTGAGCAATCTATCCAGCCAATTCTGAAATTTTCTTTTATTTATTTTTTTATTTCATGGTCATTTTTGTTTTTGCCCGCATGTATGTCCGAATGAGGGTGTTGGATCCCCTGGAACTGGGATTACAGACAGTTGTGAGCTTCCATGTTGGTGCTGGGGATTGAACCTAGCTAGGTCCTCTGGGAGAGCAGCCAGTGCTCTTAACCACTGAGCCAACTCCTCAGGCCCCAGCTACTGAAATTTTCTAAGATAAGTAAGAACGGACTGTTTTAAGCTGGGCATTTGAGACCCACACCTTTAATCCTGGCATTCAGGAGGCAGAGACAGAGGCAGGCCTCTCTGTCTGTGTTTAAGGGCCAGCCTGGTCTACAGAATTGACTGTTGTAGATTACACTTCTTAGCAGCCACTGTGAGTTCTGCATGTCACAGGGTTCAGTTATTAAGGGAATGGATAGTTAGGAGCACTGACTGTTGCATTGTGAGTCTTCGATTTTTTTTTCAGATAATCTATCTAAGGTATCACAAGTGACCATAGCTGGTCCTGGGCAGGGTAGAGCAGGGTCAACATCTGTCCCTGGTGAAGGTGACCCACCGGAATCAAGAGTCTTCCCAGACTGCTTCTGCTTTATAGGTGGAAGGTATCAAGTTTCCAACATTGTTAGCATCACCTACAACATCTCTTTTCTGCCTGCCGCCTGTTAAACAGACACTTGAAGCGGTGTAAGAATGTTTCACCCAGACAGTCCGAGCAGTTCTTCCTGAGCTGAACACTGTCCCCTAGAACAGTATTGGAATCCACTCATGTCTGCCCTGCCTGGGTCTCTTGTGAGGAGAGAAGAGGGCGGTACCATGACTTGTGTATTTTTATTTTTCCATGCCAGGTCTCAGTGCTGCAGAATCAGGGCCGAGAGATGATGCTGGTCACCAGTGGAGCCGTTGCCTTTGGCAAGCAGCGCCTGCGCCATGAGATCCTTCTGTCTCAGAGTGTGCGGCAGGCTCTGCACTCAGGGCAGAACCAGCTAAAGGAGTTGGTGAGTGCTGCTTCCCTAACCCTGTCCCCAAAGTCCTCAGGTCTCCCCTCCTTCCCCACCACATACTGTCTGATTGGTGTGTTGCAGGCGATTCCAGTCTTAGAGGCCCGAGCCTGTGCAGCTGCTGGACAGAGTGGGCTGATGGCCTTGTACGAGGCCATGTTTACACAGTACAGCATCTGTGCTGCCCAGGTGAGAGACTGGGCCTCCCTGGGGGTGTGGGACCTGTGGGGGCGGTTCTTGTGGAGTGAGAAGCCTGCAAGCAAGGCCCTGTAGCCAGGTGCTGCCAGCATGAAGGCCCTGCAGCCAGGTGCTGCCAGCATGAAGGCCCTGCAGCCAGGTGCTGCCAGCATGAAGGCCCTGCAGCCAGGTGCTGCCAGCACGAAGGCCCTGCAGCCAGGTGCTGCCAGCACGAAGGCCCTGCAGCCAGGTGCCAGTGTGCCATCTGTAAGCATCTGTCTGAGTTTCCCCATCTGAAAAATGAGGTATTATCAGTCCCTACTTTAGAGAGTTTTAGGAAAGGCTCAAAGAGAAAGTGCATGAAAAGTACTTAAGATAGCATCTGGTGTCTATACAAATTACTGAGGTAGTAACTCTAGAGCAGTGGTTCTCAGCCTTCCTAATGCCACAACCCTTCAATACCCTCATGCTGTGGTGACCCCTAATTTTAAAATTATTTCGTTGCCACTTCATAACTGTAATTTTGCCACTGCTATAAATTGTAATATAAATATCTGATATGCAGGATATCTGATGCATGACACCCCCCTCCCAGGTATCCCCCACTGCTCTAGAGACTGCTACTCAGGCAAATGCTCCTGAACCAGGCAAATTAGACTTCACTTTCATTGCTTTCTGTGATTCCAAGTAGTTTACTTCTCTGTGTGCCTGGTTGTCATTTATAGTAAATACATAATCTGTTGATGGGAAATAAGGAATGCTGGTGAATGGCTTGTTTTACATTTATCCAGTGAATACTGGTCACTTCTGATGTACAAAGAAGTCTGCTTGGCATTGAGCTTCTCTGGTACAAGGTTCCAATCCTCATGGGACTTACTGTTGAGTACTTACCTCTAAATGTTGTGAAGTCTCTTTTCTACATTATTTCATTTTTACCCAAATGTCTTGACTTTCTTTAAACTGTGATTTTAATCACCATTTGGGCTCTAATTACCTGTATGAGGCGGCTTATTTGTTCCTGGCTGCTCAGACCCGAAATAACCACACAGAAACTATACTATTTGCAATACTGTTTGGCCAATAGCTTAAGCGTATTTCTGGCTAACTCTAATATCCTAAACTAACCCATCTCCATTAATCTGTGTATCGCATGAGGCTGTGGCTTACTGGGTAAAGTTCTGGCATCTGTCTCCAGTAGGGCTACATGGCTTTTCCCTCTGGCTGCTCCATGGCATCTCATGACTCCGCCTTTTTCTCCCAGCATTCAGTTTAGTTTTCCCAGCCTATTTTACCCCGCACATGCCTAAGACAGTTTCTTTATTAACCAATAGTATTCACAGCATACAGAGGAGAATTCCACATAACCTCCCCTTTTCTGTTTAAATAAAAAGGAAGGTTTTAACTTTAACATAGTAAAATTACATATAACAAGATAAGTATCAAGCAAGAATTATGGTTAAAATATTTATATCTAGTTTATCTTTTATAATAACAAGGGAAAACTGTAACTATTCTTCAATTCCATCAAAGACTTAAGAAGAATATATTACCTAAGTAAACAGGAAGTGCATTGTAAACAACTTCCAAAACTCTAGAATTGACAGATACATCTTGCTGCCTGGACAGTCACCCAAAGATCTTCTTAATGTTGCGGGCACCCTTCTTTAGCCTACAGGCCCATACTGTCCTACAGACTTTTCTGTGAAGCAGGAAATTTAAAGATCTATTCTGCCTTGTAATGGAAAAGTTCAGCAGTTACTTTCTTCTGTGTCCTGCAGAATGTCTTGCAGACTCTTTCGTGAAGCAGGAACCGTTTCATCTTTAGGCAAGTTCAGCAGTCATCTTTCTGTGTGTCCTGCATGTCCAATTCACACTGCATAATATCAAGCGGTCCAGGCAAGAGCAGTTTCTTTCCCAAATGGCTAGCAAACTCCATAAGGAGCCTCTTCGATGCCCATCTTCCTCTTGAATTAGTTGGTGCTGTCAGGAGCATGTCTCATTGCCATGAAAAGTCCTAAGTTCTTAAAACACTTTAACTGCCATATTCTGTGGTCTTTAAAAAGTTTAAAGAATACCTATCTAACTGAATTATATCTCTATATATCTAGAAAACCTAACTAACATGACTACAAGCTTGACTATTATAGATGATTATCTATTAACCTATTTCTTAACTATGCATTACATTTTAAATGAGTTGCACAAACATAATACCTTAATCAAGAGCAGAAATATATATACACAGTAGAACAAAATTTGAATCAATAAACCAAGATCTATACCAATGCAAAGTGTCCATCTCTATAGCAACCTGTATAGCTGTGCAATAAATAAAAACACCTAAAATACAGTCACATAACTGGTAAAAAGCCTGAAGTTATTATTTGCTGACTTCTCTGGTACCTTTGACCCTGCTAGTTGTGTATCTGTTATTTTAGATGGGAGATGTTTTGGGTTTTGTGTTCTCAGTTCCTATTGCTTTTTCTGATTCTCTGTCTTCTTTGTGGTTGCCAACCACAGCCGTGTTCTCGTGTTGTGTTAAGTGTTCTCAAGTGTGCCGAAGCAGAAGGTCCTGGAGTTCTTCTTCCCTTATGGCCTGTGGCTGTCGCCTGAGATTTAGTTTTCAGTTAGTATGGGGGTTCTTGACCTGTGGGTCTCGACCCCTTTGACAAACTTGTATCTCTAAAGATATTTACACTACAATTATATTAATGAAGTAGCAACAAAAATCATTTTGTGGTTAGGGGTCACCACAACATGAGGAACTATATTAAAAGGACAGGAACCAAAAAAGCTACAGAGAAACCCTGTCTCGAAAAAAAAAAAAAAGGTTGCAGCATTAGGAAGGTTGAGAACCATGCGTTAGTGTGAATGCAATAGAAATCTCCATTTCTGTTACGCATACCATCTAATCTTGCTTCTCCGCTAATCCATCAGCAGTGTTAGTTGTCAGTGCCTGGAGCCAGGTGAGCGCACTATGGTCCAGGGACTGCACTTTTGGGTTTTTGTTCTTGTTGCTATTTTTTTCCTTGAGGTTGATGCTCTTGGACAGTTTTTGTTTAGCTTCCTGTCTAGTGACAGTTCCACCGTTCCATTAGAAGTCGCTGCCACTGTTCGCATTGATAGTGAGGTAAAAGCTCTGCCCATCCTGTTCCCAGGAAGCTCCAGTCCAGGGTCTCTTCTGCCTTGGCCCCTCTCCCACAGGGGGTTATCATGTGTGCTCTTTGTACCTTGTCCTGTGGTTCCTTCTTCTCTGCAGGAACCCTCTGTATATGACTGTTATCAGCGGGCTTGAGACCCCACTGCACGGGCCTCAGGTTAAAGACTCACCCAAGCGCAGCAGCGGCTCGTGTTTCCTTCACAGAGATGAGTCTGCTGTGTCCTCACAGCCAGTTCCCTCTGCACAGGCGCCTGCTTCCCCGCCTGGGAGGCCCGGCCTGGCCTTCCCAGCCAGAGCTGCGGCCTTTGTGTAGCTACGGGTGTTTCCCCAGACCTTTAGACTTCCTGCTCACCCCTCCCACACCCCTCTTGAACCCATCTGCTTCTGTTCATCTGCAGTTTCACAGGGGGCCAGAACTAGTGGCTTCAGCTTTAACCCTGTGGAGTGCCTGCAGAACAAACACCCTCTAGACATGCTTCCTCACCTTACACTGTGGCAGGGACAGGGCTGTGTTTCCTAGCCAGACCCTGGTGCAGGCCTCACCTGCTGTCTGTGTCCGAGCCTTCCTCCCACCGTCCTGGCAGGGATTGCAGGGAACTTTTTTCCCCCCGAGTATGCTACCATTAGTTTCTTGCTGTCATTCTCATTCACGTTTCTCCCCTGTTACCTTCTACCTGATACTCTAGTTCTTTAATGAAGGCAGACCCGTTGATGACTTCCACTCCTGCTGTCCACCCGTGAGCACCTTATTCTGATCTTTCCCCTGAGCTAAGTTCTGTCCAGCCTTCTTTCTGCTCCAACTCCTGTTCCCACATACTCACACAGTCTTAACTCTGGTAGTGCTCGGCTTCAGAGCAAAGTAGAGACAGCCTAGCCCCAGTGTCTGATGCACTTTTCCAGACAGGTAACCAGTGGCCCTCCCACCTCACACAGAAGTCCTACTATGGCCAGCTCCTGATTCAGACGCTAGAGTACAAAGATAGTTTTTCAATTAAGTCTTGGATCACTCTAATGTTCCTTTAAAGTAGGTGCACCGGTTTCCCAACTTTGACGCAGATGAGATCTATAGCATCATTAAATAAATCATCCAGACAATTGTAATTCTTTCAGGGGTCTCTCAGACAGTTGGTTAAACATGCTAGCAGTATAGTTCAGTGCGAGTTTGCCTGGCTAGAAATGCCAGACCCCAGGGTTGATCTCCAGAGTGGCCAAAAAAAATTTGTTTCATTAAGATAGGAAAATCAAGCAAGGAATTGGGTCAGTATCCAAAGGCGTGTTTTATTCCGGAAGTTCAGTGCCGTTCCAAGGAAGTTACGGTTTTCCTCCCTGCTACATGTCCTGTTGAATCTCTCTAGATTTTGGTGACCAACTTGGATTTCCACGATGAGCAGAAGCGCCGGAATCTCAACGGCACACTGCATGAGCTGCTTCGGATGAACATCGTCCCCATTGTCAACACCAATGACGCTGTCGTCCCCCCAGCTGAGCCCAACAGTGATCTCCAGGGGGTAAATGTGGGTAAAGTAGTGCTAAGAGTCGAGCATGCTGGCGACACTAACACGCGCTGTGCTGCATGTACTAACACTGGACGTTGGGCATGAGCCAAAGGAGGAGCTGGGAGACCTGGCATTGTAGAACCATGGCGGCAGTGGCACCTCTGAAATGGGTTTCAGTCAGTGGGTGAGGTGCTGCAGCGGCGTAGAGGGTTCTGTGTGTGAGCATGGCTTGGAGAGCTCGGCATGCATGTTTGTGTGGGGCAGGCAGTGGGGCCTGAGCTCTCATTTACATATTTGAACCTTCCATATTGCCTGCCAGAGCCCAGCTGGCAGCTCCTGGGCATTTCTCCTGAAACTGCACAGCTAACTCACTACTTTTCCCTGCCTTGTAGGTTATTAGTGTCAAGGATAACGATAGCCTGGCTGCCCGCCTGGCCGTGGAAATGAAGACTGACCTGTTGATTGTCCTCTCAGACGTAGAAGGTACACAGCAGTGCCTTTTCTTTTGTTCGCACATAGTTTGCCTTCCGATTGTTTTTCACTTTCCTGAGCCACGTGAGCTGTTTCCGTGACTTGGGTGGGTGTTTCTGGGAAATGCAGCTTGAATGCAGAAATTGTGTTTTTAGGTGCTTTCGTTTTTGTTTGTTTTAAAAGCATCTTCAAGGAAATAGTCACACTCCATATAATTCACCTATTTAAAGATTTCAGTTCAGCGATCTTTGCACTCACTCACGCGCCTATACAGCCGTCTCCGTTATCAATTATAAGCTGTTTTCCTCGCCCTAGCAAGAAACCTCACCCCTGTTAGCAGTTCCCAGCCATAGACAACCCCAGTCTGCTCTCTCTCTGGGTTTGCCTGTTAGAGGTTTTATGTGAGTGAATCATATATTATGTGGTCCTTTGTTACTGACTCCTTCCACTTAGTGTAGTTCAAGGCTCATCCACACTATAGCATGCACCAATGCTCTTTTTCTTTATATTCCAAATAATATGCCACTCTGGACATACTGCATTGTATTTATTCAGTCATTAGTTGGTGGGCGTCTCTGCTGTTACTAATAATGCTTTTATAAACCTACTTTGTATGAGTATTTTATTTTCATCTAAGAGTATAATTGTTGTCAAGTGGTGGTGACATATGTCTTAAATCCCAGCACTAGGGAGGCAGAGGCAGGCCGATCTCTGTGAGTTCAAGGTCAGCCTGGTCTACAGACTGAGTTCCAGTATAGTCAAGGCTACATAAAGAAACCCTGTCTTGAAAAAAAAAAAAGAGTGTAATTGTTGGGCTCCATGGTAAAATGCTTACCTACCATGAACAAGACCCTAGAGCCAATCCCCCAACTCTATAATTAAGAGAGATGTGAGGAAGAGGGGGCAGGAGAGAGAAAACTTGTTGCTTCTTGTGGTAACGTGGTATTGAAAAACCACCTTAGTGGTTTTCACAGCCACTGTGCCATTTGATGTTGCCACCCACAGAGTACACAGAGTACGAGGGTTCTAATTTGTTACTGTTCGTTTTTCTGTGTTACAATCACAGAATGTCCTAATGAGAAATTCTTAGGCTGAAGTCAGAGGACAAGTTGTGAGTGTCATGTGACTCAAACTCGGGCTTTGCCATCAAGCGTTCATCCTTAGAACAGTATCCTGTGTTAAAGATCCTGAAGGTGGGCTTGGAAGGCGGCAGGGAGGGGGAGAAGTAGGAAGAATTACAGCATACCAGGAGGGCTTCAGGAAAATGTCTCCCAGTGGGACAGTTTCCCACAGTGCTACCTGAAACTGAGCGGCCCCTCAGTCTGCACCCGTCCCCTTCTGGGGAGAACTCTGCTCGAAATCCTGGAGCTGTGGGATTGCCTGAGCCTTGCAGATCGGCCGGGCTCAAGCTTTAGCCTTGCTCTGTCCTAGGTAGCAAGGTTTCTACAGACCGGGATTGTCCTGGAGATCTGGGACGATGTGGGCATCCTGCGCAGGAAAAGCAGTGATTTAAAGCCAAAACCAGCTTGGGGCGGGGGTGGGGGTGCAGGTGGCTCTGGGCAAAGCCCATGCCTTGCAAGCGTGAGGACTTGAGTTTGACCGACAGAACAAACATTAACAAGAAAAAGCCAAGCCGAGTGATGTAGGGCTTCATCTGAGAGCTGAGAAGGTAGAACAGCTTGGTGCCAACCAGCCTGGTCCACTTGCTAAGTTCCAGTGAGACTCTTGTCTTTAAAAAGTCAAATAAAGGTGGATAGTGGCTGAGAAATGGCACCTGAGCTTGTTCTTTGCCTTCCACACACCTGTGCGTGTATTTATACCTATGCACTCCTGTGTACCTGCACGCACGTGTGCACATAAACACAAAACCAAAATGCTATCCCACCTAGAATGTCCTGTAGGCTCTTCCCAGCCGTGGGCAGTATCCCCCTAATGTGTGTCTCCCTTTGGTCTTGATTTAGCACTGTTTTCTCAGGCCCCTTTTACCCTCCTCCTTTCTCCTTCCTGGTCTCTGTGCTTTCAAAGTAAAACTGTGAGGGTTTTTTTAACCTCCTGGTGTACACTCATTACATTTCACTTCCTTGTGGTGCCCCCACCCCCAGCTCAGATGCATACGGGTTATATGTTCATAGTAATGGATCCAGCCCGAATGCCGAGAGCTGTAACCCTCCTGCTGACTTCATCCACCCTCCAAGACACTCACTCATAACCAGGAGGTATCAGTCAGAAGGTCCAGAGAGAATTAATGAGTACCCACTTCACATCTCATCCCGCACAGATGCTCTGTGGCCACTGTGCTATCTCTGCGCTTGTCTCTCTGACTTGTATCTTTGAGATGCAGCAAGATAAGCAGTGATAGCGGAGGGAAGGGTCCCACAGTGCTCTAGCACTGTGCCGAGGATGTGACCTCGCTCAGAGGTCGGGAGACGTTTGTCCAAGGCTGGTTAAGAGAGCACGAAGGGTGCCGGCGCTGTTGCTTAGTGCGGGTCGGCTCACTGATCCCTCACTGTCTTTCCCGGTGAGGCAGGTGTTCAGTACGTTCATTGCTTTTGTTTGTTTTGTTTGTGTGCAGTGACGAGTGCCTGGGGAGGCAGTGGGGGACACACTTGGGTCAGTGCATTGATGCCGACTTTCTTCCGCTCTTTAGGCCTCTTTGACAGTCCCCCAGGCACAGATGACGCAAAGCTCATTGACATATTCTACCCTGGAGACCAGCAGTCGGTGACGTTTGGAACCAAATCTAGAGTGGGATTAGGGGGCATGGAAGCCAAGGTGAGCTGCTACTGAACTATTTCAGTCTTCAAGCCCAAATGGTATTTTATCATTTTCTACTGCTAAACTTGCCTGAGAGCTTATGGTTCAGATACCACACACATGCACTTAAATATGTACATACCTAAGTATGTTTCATGACTGTCGTATACTTACGTTAAATCGTGTGTTTCCATGTATTTTTATTAACATAAGCAGTACATTTTGTGCGTGTGTTCATTACCTTTGGTTGCTATGACAGAATAGCTGACAAAGGCTTTTCTGGCTCACGGTTAGAGAATGAGTCCTTTGAGGCAGGGCCGTCATGGCAGTGGCTGACATGGCAGCTGGTCACGCTGTATCCACGGTGAGGAGATAAAGATGTGCGGGTACCCAGCTCACTTTCTCCTTACTCAGCCTGCGACCCCTGCTCACATTTAGGGTCCTACTTCTCCACTTACACCTTTCTGGAAATGCTCTCATAGACATTCTGAAGTGGATCTCCGTGATAAATGCAAATCCAATCAAGTAGACGATGAAAATTAACTGTCCACAGTGTTGTAAGCCCATAGTGGACAGGGACTGTGAAATTTTCACACAATAAATCTTTTATCATCTCAGCTATTTCTGGAAGTTTTTCAAGACTCCTTTCCCTCCCACCAATTGTTCCGTTAATTGTTCTGTGTACCCTGAGGCAGAGCATCAGATAGCAGCAGCAGAAAAGAGCAGCGTTGTTCGCACAAACTTGTTCCCGCCGCGTCTCTAACTGCTCAGGTGTTGCTAGGTTCAGACATGACAAATCAAAATGCTCAGGTATAACTAATCAAAATGTGTAAGTTTTGAGTCCCGTTCTAGTGGCTCTCAGAGGAAGCAGGCACATTGGTTCTCCTTCAGGCAGTGCATGCTGAGGCTGGACTGGAAAGTGATGGGGGGCTCTATGTGTTTTCCCAGATCTGAGCTGTTAGACATGCCCCTCCGTTTATTTCACTTGCTAGATAGCAAATTGTATCTTTTGTCATTGTGCAGGTTCAGATTGTGTGTGTCTAGGTCTGAATTTCATCTCTGGGTCTAACTTAATCCCTTAGGTGAAGGCAGCCCTCTGGGCTTTGCAAGGTGGTACTTCTGTCGTCATTGCCAATGGAACCCATCCAAAGGTGTCCGGGCACGTCATCACAGACATAGTGGAGGGGAAAAAAGTCGGCACCTTCTTTTCAGAAGTGAAGCCTGCGGGTGAGTCGTTCTGCCTCAAGTCCCAGGGCCTGTGGGTGACAGCCAGTGCCACCCCAGCCTAGATGGAACTGAAGCCTGAGCTCTCATCCTGCATGCAGATCCAGATTATGAAATCAGTGTGGTCACATCACAAACTCTAGGGTTTTAAACAGTTTACAGAACTGGATTGTGTTATAGTCTTAATCTACCTGCCTAGTTAGTCTTCCTATTCTCCAAAATCAGGAAACATTTGCTAAGCCTGCACTAGATGCTAGGGACTAATGAGCAGTAGAGATGCAGAGGTGCTTAAGACGCGGTGTGTGCTCTGAAGCACGCACGAAGATGTGCACATGAGAAATGTGCATGCCCAAATGAAGTTGAACTCTGGAAGGCACAGACTCCCGTTACGTCAGACACGGGAAGTTTCTGTTTATCCCTGAGTTATTCTGTCATGGATTTGTTTGTTTGTGGTTTTTCATTTTGTTGGTTGCAGCGCCGGGGGGGTGGGGGGATCATCCTGTGACCCTGGTGATCTCGTGGTATCAGCCACGCATACCAAGATAACAGGCGTTCTTCTGCGGTCAGCGAAGCGTGGGCTGGGAAGGTGAGAGTGTGAAGCTGACCGTGGTCTGATGCTTGCATGTGCTCTTGCAGGCCCTACAGTGGAGCAGCAGGGAGAGATGGCTCGGTCCGGAGGGAGGATGCTGGCCACATTAGAGCCTGAGCAGGTGAGGCACTCACTCATGGTTTGGTAGGTTTTCAGTTAATGGTCAAGTCTGCTGGCCCCATTTATTCCTAGTGTTAGCAGAATTATCAGAATTAATTTTATGCTCCCCTTTGAAGTCAGTGTTTCTGTCACCATGGTTTGATCAAAGACAAGATTAGGAAAGTGTGGATCTGACACTTGGCAGACATGGACACATGGGCGAGTTACCTCCTCCTGTAACACCTGGCAGGGAAGCTTCAAAGCCTCTGTGGTCCTCCCCTCCTTGTCCATGGTGAATCAGTCACCTACAGAGGGACGCTTGCAAGCCTGCTCTGTGGTCCTCCCCTCCTTGTCCACGGGGAATCAGTGTAAGCAGCAATGCGATAGAGCTGGAGATCACGGTGAGGCCAGGTGAAGGGGACTGGCTGCCTGGGGCTGTGCTGCTGTGGCTGGAGTGGTACAGGTTTCTTCTGTGGCGCACTCTGGTCTGAGAAGGGAGGTGAGAATAACTACAAGTGAGGGAAGGTAAAGCAAAGGAGGAGTGGCTCCCTCGGGCCACTCAGCTCTACTTCAGTGATTGTCACACCTACGACCACATTTCCCCAGATGATACCATTTCCCACAATGATAGCCAATAATTGACCAAAAAGGAAAGCCAGAGGGCTGGAGAGGTAGCTCAGCAGTTAAGAGCACTGACTGCTCTTTCAGAGGACCCAGGGTTGATTCCCAGAACCCACATGGTAGCTGTGTCATTTGTAACTCCAGGTTGAAGATGATCTGGTGCCCTCTTCTGTGTGTAGACATACATGCAGGCAAAACTCTTACACACATAAAATAAAAGAAAAATTTTAAAGAAAAGCCAGATGCAAAACCTTACCTGGGAAATAAAATGTCTATGGATACAAAATCTGTAAAGTTGTGCCATGTGTCATTCCTACTTCATTCCAGCTTATCTCATGGACAAATTCTATAACTCAATGTATCCTCTCCCCAGTGCTGAGCCGTGAGTCCCTAATGACAGTAATCAGGAAGGGAACAGAGGATGAGGGCAGGTTGTGGAAACACATAAGGAGGTGGGCAGTGCTGGGAGCATATGAACAGAAGTAAAGGGACTGCAGTCTGACAACGTTGGCTCCAGGGACAAGCCTGGCACCATGAGGGTAGACAAAGAAGCACGTGCATTCTGGGACCTACCTGGTGTCTTCATGATTTGCTTTTCTTGCAGAGAGCAGAAATTATCCATCATCTGGCTGACCTGCTAACGGACCAGCGGGAAGAGATCCTGCTAGCCAACAAAAAAGACTTGGAGGAGGCGGAGGGTAGGAAGTTGTACACACATTTATCATTGTCCTTCTTTCTTTTATGGTAATTCTTACGTCTGTCCAAAGGAGATATTGTGAGAAGAAATCGCATTATAAATTATGTGTAGTTTTTATCGAGTGACACTTAAGCTTTTTTTTTTTTTTTTTTTTTTTGGTTTTTCGAGACAGGGTTTCTCTGTGGCTTTGGAGCCTGTCCTGGAACTCACAGAGATCCGCCTGCCTCTGCCTCCCGAGTGCTGGGATTAAAGGCCTGCACCACTATTGCCCGGCGACACTTAAGCTTTTGCTAACCATTCGTGGTCCTTACTCCTGCCCCATTTCCAGATATTTTAGTCCAGCCCTCCAAGACGCTTTCCCTGTCCGTAGGAGTCATGTGAGCTCTGGCTGCTGTGGCTGCTCAGCTGCTGATAGCTGAGACCATCATCGTATTGACAGGCACTGTGCTAAGGGCTCTCCCAATAGGGTCACCTTGAAACCGCACAGCCTAGCGTGGCCAACGGAGCTATTGCTCGTTAGTCCACTCAGCAAGGCTGTCATTCACCCAGAGTCACATGACCAACGGCGGGCTCAGGATTCCAGTTCAGATGAACTCTCCATATAAAAGAGCCACACAAGTGGTTTGTGTTGCCTGCAGTGAAAGATGAGCTATCTCCTGGGCCCTTAAACCAGTGTGCTATCTTTATGGTCGCCACCAGGCGCTGTCCAGAGTGCTCTGTGTGGCACTCATGGTGGAGTAGGAGATATGGCTAATGTTGTATCACAGATAACAGTTACAGTCAGCTAGGCCCAGGTGCCTTCTTTCCTTTTCCTTCCTTTTCTGCTGTGCCAACTTAAGACTGTGGAGGCTAGCTGGGTGTGGTGGTCACATAGTGAGACCCTGTCACAAATAATAATAAAAACAACAACAACAATAATAATAACAGAAAGAAAAGGTAGACAAATCATTATTGTTCTTGTTGCCATCAAGACATCAACCTGTACAACAGCCATGTTTGATGAACAGACCTGATATTTCATAGTTAGCATGTTTTACACGCCATACCTCAGATAGCTGGCTTGTCGGTAGCCATGGTGGATTATGTGTAACAACTACATCACAGCTTCTTGTCTAAACTGTCAGACAAGCATCCCTGTTTTGAAATGCTCTGACGTACTTGCTGCACACTGAAAGTGATGATTTTTGGGACACGAGATACAGTTTCAAGCCATCCCTCCTGTCCCCCAGGGACTGCATGTCACTGCATCACCCAGACCCTCAGTTCCGTCTGTCCCTGCTACAGTAAAGCTGGTGGCCGAAGCCTGCCCACATTGCTGCTTTATCATGTACTGCTGCCTTTTCAGGAAGGCTTGCGACCCCTCTACTGAAGCGTCTGAGCCTCTCCACGTCTAAACTGAACAGCCTGGCCATTGGACTGCGGCAGATCGCAGCTTCCTCCCAGGACAGCGTGGGCCGTGTTCTGCGCCGGACTCGGATTGCAAAGAACCTGGAGCTAGAGCAAGTGACTGTCCCAATAGGCGTTTTACTGGTGATCTTTGAGTCTCGCCCTGACTGCCTTCCGCAGGTATGTGTGACCATGGCCCTGCCATTGGGAATGGGTTGGAAGAAGCAGATATTATCAGGATTAGAGAGAAGTCACCACAAGATGTGTGTGTGTATGAATGTGTGGATGTGTAAGAGAGAAAAAAGATCTTTTTCTTCAACCCCAAAGATAACTATTTCCATGGCATTGTCAGTTTGTTATTGGGTGGGTTATGTTCTACAACCTTCCAGGCATTTTAGCGCAGAGATGCAACCGCTATAAAGTCAGTATTGTCACACTCATAAGTGTAGAGCTGTCACCTGAGCCCAAGTCATCCTGCAGGACGGGTCAAGCACTTTCCCGGCTCTCCTGGCTCACGGTGCACTGTGTTCTGAGACTGCACACCCTGTAGCCTGCTGCCATCATTCGCCTGACACCTTTTACCCACCCCCCCCAGACTCCGTTATCAGCGTCACGAGGAACGTTATTAGAAAAAGCGCTTCTGTCGTTAGTGGAAGTAGCATGCAGCCCTGATTAAGGAATGTGGTTAGCACACGTCAGAGCGCCAGGGCTGGGAACATGAGGGACAGTAGAAGGCGGCCACGCTGTGTCACCCTCCACTCTGAGGAACTGGTAATCATTTCCCCCGCGGAGCTGTGAGTGGGACAAGATCAACTCTGCCTTTTGTATTGGCTCTGAGGTCTCAAAAGAGAAATTGTTTTAAAATGAAAATCCAGCTCTTCTGCGTGTAAAGCGCAGGGAATTTTGGAACGTACAATGCACTGTGGAGGGTACTTCCTGGCTGGACCTCACAGTAGCTTGGTCCTCCTAGGACCCCCTCCCCCTGGTTGTCTGTCCTCAGCCAGGCCCACTACCCCTCTGGCCACAAATGACTCTTGTGGAAGAGCCTCGTGGTAACTGAAAATTTATTTGTATTAGCAGATGTGTATGGGTTCTGATTCTGTGTGGCTCTTTATGAAATGACACCTCTCAGCTACCCGAATCCTCACAAGGAATAGGCTTCCCACTGTGGCCAGGGCTCCTCACCTGAAGTGTAAGCCCTGGACAACAAAACACAAATCCTAAAAATTGTCGGGGAAAGTTTGCATAACCTTCCTAAGGGGCGCAAGAGCAACTCAAGCAAATAGAAAGGAGTAAGAACCCCTAATCTGGAGATTTAAATGTCCAGGCAAAAAGTTTTGGTAGCCTTTTTCTCTCCCTTGCCAAACCTGGGTGATTTTCATTCATCTGGAAAGTATTCAGAAAACCCAGCTCCAGGCTGAGGATGACTAAACTGGCGTCTCTCACGCCTTAGTGGGGTAGCTCGTCCTTTCCCTGCCCTGGGCAGTGTGCTCCTCCTCGCAGGCTGCTGGCTCCGTCCAGGGCTGGCTCGAGTCCATGTTCTCCAGGTTCTTAGCACCGAGCAGGTAGAACGCCCAGGTCTGTTCCAGGACCACAGTGGGCTGTGGCCACAGGTGCCTCCCAGCCTCTGCTGACTCAGTGGAGCTGGTTCTTTACCGTGAAGGGAGTTGAGCATCCCATCCCCCCCGTGACCAGAGTGGGGAGGGATTGTGTGTGACCCTGGCCTCGGAACTCAGGTCGCATTGCTGGTGCTTCTGTGGAAGCCATATATGTTAGTTCCCCAGAGTCAGACATCTCCCAGGTTTTCTGCCAGTCCTACGTGTATAAGCGGTGGGGTGTCACCACCCTTCCTGGGCTTCAGTATAGAGTAGGATAAACTGAGTTTGTAATGTACTTGGATGCTGGTAAAGGTGAGGTGGACACTGTATTAATGCACACCGGCACACAGCATTGCGAACTTTACTCCCACTCGGCCTGTCTTCCCTTTGATCTGCAGGTGGCAGCCTTGGCTATTGCAAGTGGCAACGGCTTGTTGCTCAAAGGAGGGAAGGAGGCCGCACACAGCAACCGCATCCTTCACCTCCTGACCCAGGAGGCCCTGTCCATCCATGGAGTCAAGGACGCCATCCAGCTGGTAAGTCATAGGGCCAGGTGACGGACGTCTATGGAAATTTGTAGCAAGTATTAGGTTGTGCGAAGCCAAGATGCTTCTACAGGCAAGCTCGATTAGAGAGGCCACAGGCTCTGTGAACCCAGCCATTCTGCAGAGCCAGGTGGGTTTTCATTGACTTGGGACAGCTGCCACCATACAGACATATCCTGGCACTGCTGGTAACTCAGTATCAACCAGACCTTCACTCTTTGTAAAAATTTAATTTTCTTTATTCCTGTTGGAGTGTGTGTGTGTGTGTGTGTGTATGAGAGAGAGAGAGAAAGAGAGAGAGAGAGAGAGAGAGAGAGAGAGAGAACAACTTTAGAGAGCCCCTTTTCCCCTCCCACCTTTACATGGGTCCCAGGAATTTTGGGCTCGGATCTCCAGGCTTGCATGGCAAGCATCTTTACCTGCTGAGCCATACATCACTGGTCACCAGACCCTCTCTAGAGCTGCATTACTCTCATTGGTGGAGTTTTTTAGGGTAATCATTTCGAGGTAAAGAATTCACCAGTCTTTGATAGTTTAGATTTGACTTAGGTCACTTTAAGGAAGTTTGTCATCGTGTGGTATGGACAAATGAGACCTTGTTGCTGCCACTTTTTCTGTGGACACTGGCCTGGCCTGAGCTGCCAGATGAGTGTGATGGGAACAGCTGGAAGTCGTGCAAGTCACTTTCATCTTCTCATGTTCCCCGCTAGAACCCCACAGGGAAGTGCTGTTCATTCCTAGGCCCTGTCTGGACCGGGTAAAACAAGGTTCTGGTGCAGAAAGTCACCAGTCTGTGGTAGGGCTTAGATTTGATTTAAGCCATTTTTAGATTTTTCTTTTCCCATGGAAGGCTCCTCCCTCCAACATCTCGGGATTCCTCTCTCCCTGCTGGGAGGGCCTGCCTCATTGCTTGCTCAGGGAAGATTCCAGGCTTAGGAACTCAGCCAGCTCTAGCACAGCCTGGCTGAAAGAGTTCCCTTCTTTCCTCCCTCCCTCCCTGCCAATGTGTACCATACTTACAGTAGTACACAGATCACACACAGACTTCTCTCTGACTCTGTCTGTGTGGATACACGTGGCCTCGTGTCCCCAGCCCACCACAGGACCCCTCCTGCCCTTCCTGTCCACTGTGCCCACCACACCGTAGGGTAACCACTTTCTCTGACTGTCACCACATTCGGTTGCTTCTGTCTGTCCCTGAACTCCAGTGGAGGATCCAGAACGTGCTTTTCTGTTCCGTGACTTTTATTATTAGCTTGTGCTATTCGCCTGTATTTTTGCATCCCGCAGTTCTCTCTGCTTTTTCATTACCATCTAGTAGTCCATTTATAGCCACATACTCAGTTCATCTTTTTTGTTGGTAGGTATTTGGTCTTACCCAAGTGTTAGTTTCATGAAATAAAGAAGCTATGAATATTCCGGCACATGTACCTTTATATTTCTGTTGTAACATGACTAGGTGGAAGACAGTGATAAGTTCAGAAAAGAAAATGCCTGGCATCTCTGTGTCCAACCCAGGTACTTGTGAGAGTACAGTCTTTCTCCCTGGATAGGTTTTCAGTGATGTCTTGGGAAGTGGAACCTCCTAATGAGACCCAGCGTGCCCTGGGTTTGGTGACCCACCCACAACTCTTTGCCCCTCCCGAGCATCCTCTGCCCTGTGCTGCGGTGAGCTGCCCCACCATCCTCTCTTCTGGGACTGAGCTCTCTGAAATGCAGAGCATGGGTTCCAGCGCGGCCCACAGTCCTGTCGCTGTGGCCAGCGTTTGCTGGACAGCGCTTCAGTTCCCACAGTCAGGAACTTGCTTTCAGAGTAAGTTTTCCCAGGGCTGGAGTTCGTATTGGCTAATGCAGACATTGGTCTATAAAGAGGAAGCTGCTGTTTCTATATTTTGTGCAGCCAGAAAATGACGTCTTCCTCTTTGGTTTTCTCCCTCTTCAGGTGAATACCAGAGAAGAAGTTGAGGATCTCTGCCGCCTTGACAAAATAATAGATCTGATCATTCCTCGTGGCTCCTCCCAGCTAGTCAGAGACATCCAGAAAGCTGCCAAGGGGATCCCAGTGATGGGCCACAGCGAAGGGATCTGCCACATGTATGTGGATTCCGAGGCCAGTGTGGACAAGGTCACCAGGCTCGGTGAGCTGGCCCGGGGCTCCTGGGGAGTGAGCAGAAAGTCTGGTGATCGCTCTGTGCCTGTGGATAGTGTGTTCAGGACTCACTCTTTGCTCTCCATTCTCTTCAGTCAGGGACTCCAAGTGTGAGTATCCAGCTGCCTGTAATGCTTTGGAGACGTTGCTCATCCACCGCGATCTGCTGAGAACACCGTTATTTGACCAGATCATCGATATGCTGAGAGTGGAACAGGTACAGTAGACCCGCAGCAAAGTGCAGAGCAGCTTCCGGGCCACTTAGGGACTAGTGTGTGACACTTGCACTGTGCATGCTGTGCTGTGCTGGGCACAGAGGTGGCGGTCTGCTGGGTGGATGGAACCGATGTCCAGATGGCCGCATGGATCCCTGCTGCAAAGATGCAAAGGTAACAGACCTTATACCACCCTACAGAGTGGATCTTTACAGCGGGGTTTCCTTTGGGTGGCAAAACTATATATCCACCTAGGCTTTACCTTTATGTAAAATTTTTTTAAAAAATTGTGCAGAAATGGTTTTGGCTTTGTGGTGAGGGCTTTTTTTTTTTTTTTTTTTTTTTTGGTGGGGTATGATTTATTCTAGGTGCATGAGTGTTACGCTTGTATGTCTGTATACCACATGTGCCTGGCACCTCAAAAGGCCAGAAGAGGGCATCAGAACCGCTAGAGCTAGAGTTACAGACAGTTATGAGCTGCCATATAGTTGCTGGAAATTGAACCTGGGTCTTCTGGAAGAGTAACCAGTGCTCTTAACTGCTGGGCCATTCCTCTAGCCCTGCAAGTGTTTTCAAGAGTAAAATTTATATGCATTCACATAAAAATTACACATATAACCACATTCATGTTGCAGATACGCACACATAAAATTTTTAAAACTTACTCAAACCCACAAGAGGAAAGCAGATGCCTGGAATCTCTATGTCTGAGCACAGCACTGTGTATCAGTCTAGTCTAGAGGAGAATAGGCTGTCAGCAGATCTAGCACAGCACTGTGTATCAGTCTAGTCTAGAAGAGAATAGGCTGTCGGTAGAAGTGGGAAAATGTGACTTTCTCGTGGGACTCAGCGTTTTCCTCAAGGCTGCAACTAAAGAACATGAGAACTGGCAAAGCAGCCGCTTCCTTAGTCACCCCATAGTCTGCTGCCATCTGGAACTCTTTGACGTGGCTCACAGAGGGTTCATTCTGTCATGGTCTGGGAGCGGCTCATCACAGGAGCCAAGAAGCGGAGGAAAGGGGAACACAGCCTTCAAGGACATGTCTCCGGCCGTCTCCTTCCTCATGTAGGCCCACCTTCTGTCTTCCACCCCCTACCAATAATGCCATCCTACTACAGATCCATCAAGGTTAATCCATTAGGCCAGAGTCCTCAGAATCTAGGTATCTCTGGAAAGCCCATCACAGACACAGGCACAGGTGTACCTCACGAATCCCCAATCAGATTAGCAGCCAGAACTACTCAGCACCAGAAGTCACTGCACCCCACAGAGTAAACAGGAATCAGAACACTTGACTACTCGTGTTCAAGCCCATCCACTAGAGACCATTTGATTGACACCTGCAGATGCCAAATATCACAGTCACTGCCCAGGAGGAAAGCCATCCTTGGCTAGAACTGAGCCTCCTCCTTTTACTGTGGGCGAACCCTCAGCACCCCCGGCATCAGGATGAAGATTGCCTTCAGAGGCTTCAAACCAAGATGAGGCAATGTGTGTCCTGCACACGGCACCTTTGTATGTCGGAACCAAATCCTCGGGGTGACCTGATCACAGATGGGGTTCCCCCGTCCTGCAGAAAGTACAGTTCCAATAAAGCCAAGCCACAGGCAAGACAGATAGAGCTTGTCATAGCTGGAGTCAAGACCTGAAGGAGTCAGGGCATATACCTAGTCTGTGTGGTCTCAGAGAACAAGGCCTGTGTGCAAGCAGACTGATGAAGTCCCTCAGGATCCTTATGTCCGTCTAACAGGAAGAGGATCAGTTTGAGAGCCTAGAGCTGGCTATGACAGGCCAAAATCACACAGGTAACTAGTTTGAGGTAGTCTTAAGTACCAAGCCAGGGCTTCCCTGGGGTGTAGGGAATAAAGATACATCTGTGGAGCCTTCTTTCTTGTCAAGAGTCCAGCGCAGGTTCCACTTCATAGAGAATGGGAATTTCCTTTACTCAAAAGCCAGAAGCCGTGCCTCATACATTCAAAGGCTTTTCGTTGGAATCCCTGCCTCAGGTTGCTCAGGGCCCTGTTGCTGGAAAAGTGGCCAGCAAGCCCTGGCCTACCATGGGGCAGGGTGTGCTGCTGTGAGGAGGGGGAGGTCACATCACGCAGGCCCTGCTGTTGGTTCCTACTGCTGCTGTCTTTTGTTTCTGTACTGGATCTTTCTCTCTGACAGGTAAAAATTCACGCAGGCCCCAAGTTTGCCTCCTACCTCACCTTCAGCCCTTCAGAAGTGAAGTCACTCCGAACAGAGTATGGTGACCTGGAAGTGTGCATTGAAGTGGTGGACAGTGTCCAGGAAGCCATTGATCACATCCATAAATACGGCAGCTCCCACACAGATGTCATCGTCACAGAGAATGGTCAGTATGCAGGACCTCAGGCAAGCGGTGCCAGGTTTCTCTCTAGTTGGTGCTGCTCTAGTCATGCAGGAAAGCACACTCCAGACTCACCAAGAACAGTCCTGGCATTGGAGTGCTCTCTGATCTTCCTGTGGTCCATCCCAGGGCCCCCATTGGCAGGACAGAGATGATGGGTACCACTTTAAAGATGGCTTCCCCGGGCATCAGAGGCCTTGTCCTTACCTGTGCAGCTGCCTACCAAGTAGTTCAATGCCAGACATTCTGTAATCTCAGAACCCAGAAATCTCAGGCAGGAGGATTGCCACAAGTTGGAGACCTGCCTGGATTACATAGTAAGACCTTGAGTCCAAAACAGAAAAACAAGTTTACAGCTGAGGGAACTAGTACTAGGAGGCTCAGAGCGGAGCAGGACAGACATATACTCATTCATTTACCGCCCAAACAGTGTATCAGTGACGGGCCAGGGTGTCTGGCTCCGAGGCCTTGTGGTGCAGGAAGCCATATGACCTATAACCCCTGAGGAGTTCACAGCACCAAGCAGCAGCCATCATTAACTGATCACTTACCATGAGGCACTGGGGTCAGGGCTCTCGGGCCAACTGGCTTCATCCTCCATACTCTGAGAGGCAGGTACTGTCCCCTTCTCCTGCGTTCAGAGATGGTCATACACCTTCTCAAGGCCACAGAGCTAATGTGTGTGGTCTTGGAGGTCAGACCTATACAGGCCGTTCCAGCATGGAGGCATAACTACCTAGAGACGCTTTTCCAGTGGTCCCCGACCAGCTCGGACCGTGGGGTCTGGTATCCATCTTTCCCTTCAGAGCTCTCCTGAGCCTGTGTGTTTAACATGTGAGGACAGCATGTGCAGTCAGATCTGTCCCAGGGAGTGGGCGTGTTCTCCAGGGGTCATCCTCATTTGGTTCCTCTTTCTTTCCCCTGTAGAAAAAACAGCAGAGTTCTTCCTCCAGCATGTGGATAGCGCCTGCGTGTTCTGGAATGCTAGCACTCGCTTCTCTGATGGCTACCGCTTTGGACTGGGTAAGAAAGACAGGGAAAAGGAGCCCCCTGTGGCTCTCCCACCACAGGCTCTAATGGCACCTCCTCCAGTTGTGTGTGATCTAGATAAAGAACAGAGAATCAAGAATAGGCCCATTTACCCGCCTGCGTTGGCAGACCGTTCACCTGCTCCTGATTCCTTTTCCATAAATGGGGACATCTAGAGACAATTCAGATAACTTGCCCAGATCACACAGCCAGTGTCAGACCCAATATGCACAAGCCCCGGTGCCCCCATTGCAATGCAGGCAGGACAACTTATCTTGGTTTACAAGCTGTTGTGGTCCCCGGATAGCATGCCATTGCAGATTTGAGAGATAGGAACTACACATAGAACCGAAGGGGCTGGTCTTGGCATCTACACAGAGCCTAAGCACCAATGTTCGGAACCAGCAAGGAGGTGGAGGTGGGGGATTTAGCCCAAAGCATGTACTTAGAATGCACAGGACTCTGGGTTCTCCTCTGGCACCAGCACACATGTGGTCATAGAAATAGACACCTGGTCCTTTCATCACTTATAAAACGTCCAGCTCTCTAGAATTGTTTGTGCAGATGATTAAACAAGCATCCAGTAAAACATTTGTAGCACATTTCATGAATATTTGAGGTGTTTGGGGTGTGTGTGTGTGTGTGTGTGTGTGTGTGTGTGTGTGTGTTGGTGTGTTGGTGAGATGTGGGATTCCCCTCTGTATGCTGAGAATACCATTGGTGAATAAAGAAACTTCCTTGGCCTGTTGATAGGGCAGAACTTAGATAGGCAGGGGAAAACTAAACTGAATTCTGGGAGAAAGGAGGCAGTGTCAGGGAGAAGCCATGGAGCTGCCACCAGAGATAGACATGCCAAAACTTTGCCAGTAAGCCACTGCCACATGGTGATACACAGATTAATGGAGATGGGTTATATTAATATGTAAGATATGTGTTAAATTAATATGTAAGAGTTAGCCAATAAAAAGCTAGAGCTAATGGGCCAAGCAGTGAATTAATACAGTTTCTATGTGGTTATTTTGGGGCTGAGCACCCGAGACCCAACAAGTGGCCTGTTAGTACATTGGTGTGTGTTGGTGTTGTTTTGTTTCTTGAGACAGGGTCTTTTCACATAGCACTGCTATTCTAGAACTTGCTATGTAGACCTGCCTGGCCTCAAACTTAAAGATCTTTATTCTTCTGCCTCCCAAGTATAAGGACTAAAGGCTTGTGCCACCATGCCCAGCCAACATTTGAGAATTGTAATCTCCTTACCCTTTTTGGTGTTGTTGTTTGTTTTGTTGTGGGTGTTGGTTTTTTTCTGTTTGATGCTAAGGATGAAACCCAGGGCCTCGGACATCCTAGGTAATTGCTCTGCAACTGAGCTACATCCTCACACACACACACACACACACACACACACACACACCCCGCCTTTTGGAACATGTGATCTGCCTGGAGAAACCCCTCTCCCTGATCACAGAAAGTTGTAAGGCTTTACCACAGTTTTCTGTCATTGACTTTGAGTTCCCGTTTCTGTCGCATTGGGATTCTGATTTAACTTTCACAGCCCTCGACTCCAGCACTGTAGAAAAGTGACAACTGGCCCGTCCTTTGGCTCCCTTGCCAGTGACTGTCTGCTCCACAGTAATGGGACCTCGTTCTTCACCACTTCATCCCGAGGCCTGGTACACCATGCACGCTCAATGAAGTTGTGATGCACGGGGAATCCCAGCCCCCCACTGAACACAGTGGAGAACACTGAGCCAGACCCAGGAAAATCCCTGGTCTCAGGAGCAAGAGGGGAGAGAAATAGAGAAATGAGCAGTAACTGGCAGGTGCCTTCGTGCTAAATTCCTAAGGAGTATTAAGAACTATGCTTTTGAGAGTATGAAGGCTATTCCGGGGGCCTGAGTTTCAAAGCACATCCTGCTTTCACAGAGTATGCGGGTTCTTTTCTCAGCACCCACATCAGGTGACTTCCAACTGAAACTCCAATTCTGGGAGATCTGACATTCTCTTCTGGCCTCCATAGGCACTGGCCCACATGTGGTGCACATATATACATGCAAATTTACACATACAAAATAAAAATAAATGGATCTTTTAAAAATAAATACTATTTTGGCATAATGGCTCATACCCAAAGTCCTACCACCCAGGAGGCTGAGGCAGGATGATGAAAAATTCAAGACTTGCCTGGGCTATACCGTAAGACTATATCTCAAAGGGGGGGGGGGGAGTAAGGACTGTTTAGGGAGATGAACTCTATACTAGACATTGTTTTTGTTCACTTCAAAACATACCGGGGTAACAATTGAGATGCTTAAACTGATGCAGATAGATCTTCTAAAACTGTCAGAATACACCTGGATGAATGACAGTGGGAGAAGGGGCATTGTGATCTGTAGTGACAGAACACACTCACTTGGGTGAGGAACACCAGCTTGCTGGCCAAGGAGGATGGGCCAGAAGGTAGCAAGGAGAGAAGATACTCGTTGTGGGCTCACGGGCGAGCAGGCAGCAGTGGCTGGGGAAGCTACACCTTTCTCCATGATTTTTTTTGTTTTGTTTTG
Organism: Microtus oregoni; assembly: GCF_018167655.1. Lineage (NCBI taxonomy): Eukaryota > Metazoa > Chordata > Mammalia > Rodentia > Cricetidae > Microtus > Microtus oregoni. The sequence continues at coordinate 20,539,122 of NW_024543071.1, forward strand.
CTTTTTAATAGGAGCTGAAGTAGGAATCAGTACATCACGAATCCATGCCCGGGGACCCGTAGGACTGGAAGGATTGCTAACTACTAAGTGGCTGCTTCGTGGACAAGACCATGTGGTCTCAGACTTCTCGGAGCACGGCAGCTTAAAGTATCTTCACGAGAACCTCCCTGTTCCCCAGAGAAACTTCAGCTGAGAGGAGCCAGGCCGTCAGGCCTGCTGTGCAGACTGTCACAGTTGGGCTCCTCAAGGATCTGCAGAGAGAACCTCATCCCCACTTCTTAGAAGGGTCTGCCTTCCGGAAAGTTCTCCTATGCTTCTGGCTCAACTCAGCATTTCCTGTCTTAGCTAATGTTCACATTCCATCCCAGCTTCTCGTATGTGTCTGTTTCTGTTACTGAGGTTGACCGTAGGGTCTCAAACGTGCTAGGCAAAGGCTCTACCACCAGCCTGGCTCTCTAGACACACAGTCCAGTCTTTAGGAAGAGAACCATTCTTGCAGGCGGAGACTGGGCTTTCCCCCATCCCATCCCCCCAGAAACTAAAGGAGAGCCATCTCTTATCATCCCACATCAATGACAAGGAAGTCCTGGCTGCTTGTATTACCTCAGTGAGGTAAGGTCTCCTAGCATTCGACCGGGACCAACCCCTCCATCCTCAGAATCTCCAAGTGCAATTTTATTTCTTTTATACTTGCTCATCTTCAGAAGGGGAGATTGGGAATCTTTAAGGAGAGGCAACTCTTTAAAACCTTAAACATTTTCACCGGAAACGGTGCCTGAAATGGACTAACCTACATCCCTGGGAAGGTTGGCCTTCATGAATTTAAGGGTGTGCATCCCAGACAGCTGCAGTCTCTCCCTGGCAGGGACACATGGTACCTTTGATGTAGTTGGAATCTGAGCATCACACTGGAGGTTTGAATCTCAAGATGTTCCTGCAAGTGGGAGGAGGATCTACAATTATGCCTGACCTTTTTATATGAATTATTTTGTCATCCTGTTCTTGACCTCCAGAACAAAGATTAGAGGATTATTTTAATACTTTGGATTCTTTCCCCTTTTTTGAGAAATTAAATTCTTATAAAAGCCCGTGCACACGTTTCAAACTTTTCTCCCTTATTTGTCCTCACCCTCGCCTGTCCTTTCCCTGCGTGGTGACCCTCCTCCCCTGCCTGCTCTCAGCATGCTGTTCTCTGGAAGTTAGCTGGGGCCCGTGTGTGTGTGTGTGTGTGTGTGTGTGTGTGTGTGTGTGTCTGCAGTTTCCATGGAAGTGGTGCCAGGAAGCCCTCCAGGGAGGGACTCAGGCCTCGAGAGGAGAGGAAAACAGGATAGTGGGCATAAAGAACTTAGAGGCTACTTAAATGATGATCTGTTATCTGGGGTGTGCACGACATATCGTCCCCACAGTATCCACTCCACCATGACACTGACCACGTCCTTGGCTCACGGTAGCTGTAACTAAGTTTATGCTCCTGACCTGTGAATTTATAATCTCCTCACTCCCTCCCCTTCAGCCCTGCACTTAGTCTCTGGTATTCTATAGTCTGCATTTCAAAGACATCTTGTTTCCCGAGAGCCTCCAAAAGAAGCCATTATTCACTGACATGCTGCTTCTGACCCTCAGAGTAGTTTTATGGGCATAAGAATCACAGTCGTAGAGATCATATTCTCAGTCTGGCTCCAAGCTCTACCTCTCAGCCAGACCCTTACATGGTCTGGCAAGTCACCCAGCCTGCCCTGCCCCATGAAGGGGGAGTTCTGACATAGCTTGCCTGAAAAGGCAATAAGCAAGGTCCAGCTGGAAAGACAACCAGCCCCCACCAGACAGCAGATGCCCCAGGAGTCTGAAGTTGCAGCCCCAAAAGAGCTGAGCCCTTGGGGGAGTCACTGATAACAAAGGCCGGGACATGGGCTCTGGGGGAGATGGGCTCTGGGAGTGATTAGAGGCAGAGCTTGCGGGCAGCAGGTTGGTGCAAGCAAGCTCCAGCATGGGGATGAAACCAGCAAGTCTGAGAGCAGTGACTGCTGACTTAGGGCAGGTTATAGCACTTCAAGAAAACAAGTCCTAGCCGTAGTGTTGATATCATCTCTCCTGACGATGCCATTTTTACAGCATGGGACAGGGTTGGGGTATGATCTAGAAAAGGCAGATGAACTTAGTCAACAAGGTCATTTCCCGTAAACATGCCAATTTCCACAGACACTGGGTCACCAGCACCCTCTCCTCCATCCAAAGTGAAGAAACCTAAAGGGGACTAGGAGGCGGCCATAGTCTTGAAAAACACTTGGGTGACCAAGTGTTTACTGGGTTGTCCTATGGGAAGGAATCTCTTATTCTGAGGCTACTCCTGAGGTCCTGCCTCCTACCAATTCCTAACCACACATGCCACAAAATGACAAGCCAGCCCCGAGTCTCCCAGTTTCCACTAGGAGCAAGAGAAAAAAGTCCCTCTGGCATATATAAGTGCATGATCTTACTCAAGCGGCAGTTGTAGGTTCTCTGTGATTACATCCCGTGGCAACAGTATGGAACATACCAACTTATTGGATACGCACAAGGACTGCATGGGGAGAGGAATATCTGTCCTCCATCCATTACTTTACAAACCTGTCTCTCCCTGGCCCTGTCACGAGCCTGTCAGTTGGCATGGTTCAAAGTGGGCCACTGCTTCCCTTCGTCTACAATTGGCATTCACATGATTCAGGGCTCATTAATCCAAACACTCTGCTGGGCATGTGGTTTAAATTTGACCAGATAGCATGTTGGTGGAATTTTTATGCAGTTATTAGGAAAAGCAAGCACTAGTCTCTTGGGGTCATAAAACCTATTAAAGCTAATTGTGTCCAGTCTGCCTACTGTGTGGGGAGAAGATGTGTAAAAGTCATCCAAGAAAAAGGAGGAGGAGCCAGAGGCTGTGTAGTTAGCCTGGCTCCTCCCACCTGGGTCTGAAAGTACTGCTAGACCCAACTCAGTAATTCAGTTTTCTGCCTAAGCCAGTTTGAGCTGTGCAAAGGGACTGGTCCTCTGGAACAATACCTGCAGGATCTCCATGACTCTGGTGGCCATGGGATATCCCAGAGGAGTTCCGGTGAGTATCCAGTAATGATGGTGTGCCAGAAACCAGAGGCCTTGAACCAGAGCAGCGACTCATGGCAATGAATGTTTGCTAGTAAAGCTGATTGGACACACGGCTCCCAGTGCCACCAGGACAAATGAAGAGGTGTTACAGAGGCGGGAAAGAGGAAAAGTGAAGAAGGTTTTTTTTGTTTGGGTGTTTTGTTTGTTTGTTTAGTTTTGTTCTTGTTTTTGTTTGTTTCTTTGCTTTATTTTGGTTAAGTTAGATTTTTTTTTAAATTTTCTTTTGGGGGAGTGCTGCAAGGGTAATGGATGGGAGGATATGGGGGACTGGGAGATGAGCTGAATTAGGGTGCATGATGTGAAATTCCCAAAGAATCAATAAAGAAATTCTGTTTAATAAAAAAGTTTTAGTTGGCTTCTTATTTCTTTCGAATTGGAAGACTGGATGATAAACTGGATTCCGATCTCTGCTCTGTCACTTGGAAAATGAGTGGCCTGGTCAACACGTATTGCTTCTCTCTTCTCGGACTGTTGCTGTGTCTGCTGCATAGATAATAAGGTCTGTAGTTGGCACAGCTGAGGAGGGAGAGATGGTCACTTGCTGTGAGTCCTCATGGGCTCAGTGTTGTTCACAAACTCCAGAAGCTTCTCGTTACTGATAAGGCTATGTTCAAGAGTCAGGTTTTTCTATCCTTGCTACATCTGCCCCCCGGAAGGCCAGACTTGTCCTCCCCCAGGAACAGTGAGGTGCAGAGCCCAGTCTGACCAGCCATTTAAGCACCTGGGCAATGTGAGCACCTGTCATCAAGAAGGGCATGAAATGACAGAGATTTGATTTTGAACCTGAAGTGTCCAGGAGAATGTTTTCTGTTGCCTGAGATGGCCAAAGCTAAGTGCAACAACTTTGACACTCCTCCTACACACACACACACACACACACACACACACACACACGAGTCTTTAGTCATCACTGAATGTATGGGCTTCAAATACCTTTAAACTGCCCCAAAGATGGACCAGCTAAAACCGCAGGGAAACCAGGAACCAAGCCCTCCCCAAGATTGATTCCTGAACCTTGCACTTCCCCAGCTCCAGACTATTAGAAATCAATTGCTGTTCATCAGGCCACCTGATCTCCAGTGGTCTGTTATGGCAGTCTAAACAGTGTGGGGAAAGGGGATTGTCTTGGAGGCCTTGGGTTTAGAAAGGACTCCTATGGGGTCCGTGGGTAAGAATGTTTGCTGTGCTACGTGAATGGCTGAGTTTGGGCCACCAGAATCACCTTTCAGACCTGGATGTAGTCACGTATACCTGTATTCCTGGCGCTATGAGGGCACAGGCAGAGCTTGCTGGGGGCGGGATGGGGGCAGGTGAGGAGGAGGTTGCCATTAACCTCAGAGGAAAAGCTCTCACTGCCTCTGAGCCACCTGGCCCCGGGACTTTGCTAACACTAGGGGGCAGTCTAGCCCCATGGGTCTGAGCAAGTCTGCTTTACTTCAGTCTAACGATCAGCTCTCATTCCCATTCTGTCACCTAGCAATCACTAAACTGCACCTGGAGGCCCACTCACCTATAGAGTAAGGGCATGGACTTTTTAAAACTTTTATCCTTACTTGCTGTTTAACCAAGGGAAAGTCTATAACATTTCTGAACTCCTGCAATACTGATTCAATTTTTGAGATCAATACTGATCTCAAAAAAACTGTTAAATAAGTTTTTTGAGATCCTCTATGAGGCACTCAACATCATGTTCAGCACATGGTACACTGGTTTCATGTTAACTTCTAAATGTGTACTTCTAAAGAATAGATTTTCCTTAACCCTGGACATAACCTCCGAGCATCCCTTCCTAAGAGGTAATACCATTCGTTGGATATAGCTACTATGTTTCAATAGGACCCTTAAATATGATACTGCAATAATCTGAGAGAATTGCTATCTTTGTTTTATAAACATAGAAAGTGAGGGTTGGAAAGGTTGAGTAAGCATCTCAAAGTCACTTGGGAACCAATAGTTGAACCTGGATCTAAACAAGGGACAGTGGGTGTCAGAGCTCTCAACCTCCACTGAACTGCAGCTAAGAGTTTCCCCAGAAGTTTCTTGTGCCCTAGCTTCGAGGTGCATCCTTAGGCTGAAGGAGGTCACCATAGCCACTAACTGGACCCCCTTTCAAGTAACCAGATCCTCATTTCTGCTCCAGCTTTGCAAGAGGAGCTGCTGGTCTGGAAACTCTTCCACACCTGCCCTGGGAGGGCGCCAACTGCGTCTCAATTATTTAGGGAGTCTCTGGACACTTGATACAGACAGCAGGTGTGGATGCTTCGCTGACTTTCTGCAACATGCCTTTACTTACCCCTGTCCCCTCCCCCTAGATGTCTGAGGATGAAGGTGGTGGCGTTCTTCCACAACCTGTGGGTGTGTCTGGTTCTTCCTTCATGCTTTACCCCAAAATCCATCTTGGAAGACCTGGACCAATTTTCCCGCAAACATCAAGTTGCACCTGCTGGCACAGATACGGACCCTAAGTAGCAAATGGAAGACTCATATTTTTTTTTTCCTGTTAACACTTTTCCTTTCCCTGAACCTAAACTTACATAAGTCAAACCCAAAGATTGAATTTACACAAATGAAAAAAATTTAGATTTTCATACTGTAGATTTCAACTAGGAGAATGCTGAGGCGGGGGTCATATGCTTAGGAAAGGGACTGGAAGGAAATATGAATAGAAAGGTGGCAAATGGCCCATAGTTCTTAGGCCCGTACACATGATGAAATAGATGCAGACACCAGGGTCATGCATGGCCCTCATCTGGGCACTCACATACCCCCAGACCTGAACTGCTCCACTCCTTCATTCTCACTTCCTTTCAGGTGTGTGTGTGTGTGTGTGTGTGTGTGTGTGTGTGCGTGCGCGTGTGTGTGTGTGTGTGTGTGCATGTGTGTGTGTGGGGGGGTCATTGTGCTGCTTGAGGTTGATCCCTCGGAAGAATCTGTCTTCAGATTTCTTCTTGATCCTCACTCTCAGACTGTGACTGAACTGTTACCACCACCTTTCCTCGCTCCCCAGCCACCTTTAAAAGCACAACTGAGTGAGGTGTCCCAGACCCAAAAAGATGAACATGGGATGTACTCGCTCATAATTGGTTTCTAGCCATAAATAAGGGCAACGGAGTCTACAATAGGTGAACCTAAAGAAGCTAAATAAGAAGGTGAACCCAAGGAAAAACATATAGTTATCCTCTTGGCTAAGGGAAGTAGACCAAATTGCCGGAGAGAAAATTGGGATCTTGGGGGTGGGGTGGGATGGGGGTAAGGGGAGATGGGGAGAGAAAAGGTAGAAGGGAAGGAGGGGGGACTTGGGGAAACAGGAGAATTGGGATAAAGGAAAGGTGGATAGGGGAGCACGGAACCACAATTCTTAGTTAAGGGAGCCACTTTAGGGTGGGCAAGAGACTTGACCCTAGAGGGGCTCCCAAGTGCCCAAGATGAGGTTCCCAGTTAGTTCCTTGGGCAGCTGAGGATTGGGAACCTGAAATGACCCTATCCTAGAGCAATACTGACGAATATCTTGCATATCATCATAGAACCTTCATCTGGTGATGGATAGAGATAGAGACAGAGACCCACACAGGAGCACTGGACTGAGCTCCCAATGTCCCAATGAGGAGCAGAAGGAGGGAGAACATGAGCAAAGAAGTCGGGACCACGAGGCGTGCACACACCCACTGAGACAGTGGAGCTGATCTACTGGGAGCTCACCAAGGCCAGCTGGACTGTGACCGAAAAAGCATGGGATAAAACCGGACTCTCTGAACATGGCGAACAATGAGGGCTGATGAGACTCCAAGGACAATGGCACGGGGTTTTGATCCTACTTAATGTGTTGGCTTTGTGGGAGCCTAGCCAGTTTGGATGTTCACCTTCCTAGATATGGACGGAGGGGGGAGGACCTAGGACTTACCACAGGGCAGGGAACCCGGACTGCTCTGTGGACTGGAGAGGGAGGGGGAAAGGAGTTGGGGGAGGGGGAGAAGGGTGGGAGGAGGGGGAGGGAAATGGGAGGCTGGGAGGAGGTGGAAACTTGTTTTTTGTTTATGTTTTTTTCTTCTTTTCTCAATTAAAAAAAAAAGAATTTGACATATACTGTTTTCCCTAATCTAAAAAAAAAAAAAAAAAAGCACAACCAAATGAATCCACTGAGTTCTAATCACAGACCTCCTTACAATGTAATAAGTAATCATTAAACATCTTGTTTTGGAAGAATACCACACAGCTGAGTTTTTGTCAATTTGTCACAAACCAAGAGTCACTCGGGAAAGGGGAATCGCAGTTGAGGAATTGCCTCTATCAGACGAGTCTATGGGGACATTTTTTGCTTGCTGGTAGATGTGGTAGTACCATCCCTAGGTAAATGGACCTGGGCTGTATAAGAAAGTAGGTGAGCAAGCATCCCTGTGGTCTCTGGCTCAGTTCCTGCCTAGAGTCCCTGCCCTGACTTCCCTCAGTGGCGGAGTGTGACCTGAGAGTTGTAAGATGAAGTAACCCTTTCCTTCCCAAGTTGGCTTTGATCATGGTGTTTATGACAGCAGCTGAGAGCAAGCTAGAATAAGTATGTATTGGCACTGGGAAGAAGCTTATTATAAAATGTCAGTAGGAAAACCAGACTAGAAATAACACTTCTCAGGTCAGCAAGATGGCTCAACAGGTAAAGGCACTTGCCCGTCAACCAAGCCTGACAATCTGCGTTTGCTCCCCAGAACCCACACCATAGCAGGAGGGAACTGACTCCCACATATTATCCTCTGAATTCATTCGTGAAGTAGCACGGGCCCCACTGCCCCACACAAAGAAACATTTAAAAATTTATAGTATTTCTCAATTGTATATAGTTGTCTAGAAATGCTGAAAGAAAATATATCAAAATGTTCCTGAGAAAATCCTATTGCACAACATGATGGGTAGTATCTGTTATTGATAGGAACTAGAATCATCTAGAGGAGAGAGACCTGTGCATGTCTGAGAGGGAATTTCTGGATTCCGCTGATTGGAGTAGGCAGACCCATCCTAACCATGGGAGAAGCCATCCATGGGTTAGTGTTGTGAACTGAGTAAAAAGGAAAAAGTGAGCAGTCACCAGCTTTTGCTCCTCTCTGCTTCTTGACTGTGGATGACACGTGACCAGCGGCCTCAAGCTCCTGCCACAGCCATTGCTTCCCCATCGTGATGGACTGTGCCGTCCAACATGGGCGGAAACAAACCCTTCCTCCCTTAAGTTGCTTTGCCTGTCATTTTGTCACAGCAGTGAGGAAAGTACCTAATACAAGCAGTGAAAGCGCAGTGAATCTTATCTGTATTTTTGTTTTCTACTTTAAGACATCTTTCTTGTTTTCACAGCTACTAATACTTTTCCTATGATTGACAAAATATTAGTCATAGCAGTCTTTTCCATCTGAAGAGAGACTTATTTTCCCTTTTTCATTCTGTCTTTTGATGATGAAGAAACCAGGGCTTGCCGGACTGTGCTGGTGCGCACCTTTAATCCCAGCACTCGTGAGGCAGAGTCAGGGGGATCTCTGTGAGTTCAAGGTCAGCCCACAGGCACCAAAACTACAGAGAAACCAAGTCTCTAAAAACAAAACAACAACAAAAAAAATAAAAATAAAAAAAGAAACAAAAGAAAGCAGGGCTTGGGGGCATCTGGAGACATAACAAGTAAGGGCCAAGTCCAGACTGTGGCCCAAAGCAACCCCGAAGAAGTGCTGGGCCTCAGAGACTAGATCGGACTTCTGAGGTTCCTTCCAGTCCAGGTTCTGTCACTGCCCTGTGCTGGTTCCACCCAGCACTCCTAAGTCTCTGAAGACCATTGGGTGCAGGAGGGGGTGTCCTGCTTCTGCTCCAACTGTATCTATCTTAGGGCTATATGGCTGTGATGAAATACCGTGACCAAGGCAGCTTGGAGAGGAAAGGGTTTATTTGGCTTACACTTCCACACCGTAGTCCATCCCCGAGGAAAGTCAGGGTAGGAACTCAAGTGGGGCAGGAACCTGGAAGCAGGAGCTGATGCAGAGGACGTGGAGAGGTGCTGCTTACTGGCTTGCTCATCATAGCTTGCTCAACCTGCCTTCTTATAGAACCCAGGTTCGCTAGCCCAGGGGTTGGCTCCATATACAATGGGCTGGGTCCTCCCACATCAATCACTAATTAAGCAAATGCCCAACAGGTTTGCCTAGAGTCAGATTTAAAGAGGCATTTTCTCAATGAGGCTCCCTCCTTTCTAGCTTGTGAAGAGCTGACACAAAACTATCACAGTTTCAGATGCACTCTCCGGATCACTCATGAGGCCACATCTTGGATTCTGTTTGCAGATTCTGTTTCACTGTAGACAATTAGACGGTAAATAATTGAAGAGAACGGAAACTGGCAAAGTGGTGTGTGAGGTCCAAATAGCTCCCCCGTTTATTCTCTGGTGTAAACTCAGGGCTCATCTGCAGCCAGAAGGCCTGAGCGGAGGTGAAATGTACAAACGCAAGAACCTCCTGTCTTCCCTCCCATCTTTGGATGCCACGTGGGGAATTCACTTTCCTGGTTTGGTTAAAGTTGGAAACAGCCTGGCTCAGGCAGATGTTCAGATGACATCTTAGATATATCTGAAGCTCCTCCCTCTTAGGGTTGTGTGACCCAAATCCAGAAGCTCCAATTTCTCCTTCCTCCAGGACCCATTATCTAATAAAGCCAAGGCCTCCGTCCTTCTTCATCCATGCTCTCTCTTCCTCCGTGGTGAGGGAGGTACCTTTCCACAGACCCCCGCTAGACGTGTCTGTCACTATGGCAGCAGTCTTAGTTAAGACTCTGAACTCAGGTAACATAAACCGCCTCCACATAGCTTAAGAAGAAAAGGATCTGGATACAGGGGTGGGGGTGCCGGGTGTCCACAGAGCCCAACGGTGGAGATGGGTTATGGTGCTCCAGCCTCTAAACGCCTGAACTCAGCTCAGGGAAATGTAGTTCAAGTCCTCAAATCACAGAAAAAGCAAGGGACAAGAATCAGGGCTCCAAACCTACCCTCTTCAGACCGAGGGCTTCATTTCTCTAGCCCTTCCTTGGTCAACTTCTTCCAGACTTTCCCCACAACTTTGTAACACTTCCTCCCCACTGCAAGAATAAGAAGGTTCTTTCTCCCATCTTTCCCCATTTCAGTTTAAAAAGATCCTAACTTGTCTATTTGGGTCATTGGTTCTCACTGTAATGGATATAAGGAGATGTCGTCGTATGATCTGGGCTAACAGTCACATTTGTGTGACCTTACCATGGTTAAATATTAAAGGAGCTATGTGGAATCTCCTCTTCTGCATACGAAGTGTATGCTGCTAAAATGCCTAGTAAAACTAGGTTTGGTATAACAATAAAAATCATATATATATATATATATATATATATATATATATATATATATGACAGGGGTTTCTCTCTAGCTTTGGAGCCTGTCCTGGAACTAGGTTTTGTAGCTCTTGTAGACCAGGGTGACCTCGAACTCTCAGAGATCCGCCTACCTCTGCCTTCCAAGTGCTGGGATTAAAAGCGTGCACCACCACCACCCGGCTAACAATCCACAGAGAGCTCTGACAGTGATGAGGTCTAGCGGACTAAAACTTTGAGAGAAATGAGCCCTTTCTGAAATGAACTGGTCCTGACCAACAATTTTATATCCTGTTTTGTTTTGTTTTGTTTCTTCCAAACCCAGGTAAGAGTTGAGGCCACAGAATGTCCCCAGTGTGAGGTCATTCCTGGGACAAAGAGAACATAGTAGAGTTTGATGGACAGTTTGCCCCAGGAAGCATCTACTTTGATGAGTCTGATGGAGTCTGACGGAGCAGCAGAAGCCGGGCTCTAATGGCAGGATACATTTCCCATGGGCTTATAGTATTTGAGAAACAAAGTTCTAATGGAAAGAGGAGGCCTGCATCAAACACAAGATGGGTGTGCCTCTCAAGATGCTTGCCAAACTTGGGAGTAAGCCACCAAACAGCTTGCTTAGCTCAAGTTCCTAAGAACAGAATGGAATCTTCCACAGGCTTTCAGGAGTGAGAAGACAAGAGACTTGCCAGGCTGTCAGTCCAAAGCTTAAGAGGGCTTCATCAAACCATCAGAAAGACTCAGAGACGCACCGGGATGAAGAGAATTGGAAATTGGTCCAACCCATGGACTGTGTAGCCAGACTGACACAACCAGCCCCTCACCACTTCTGCTAGCAGAAGAAAACGTCAATCGGTACCTGCTGCCTCTGGTCTCTTCTGTAATCAGAGTTGGTTAAAAAGCAGGAACATTACCTAATAATCAAGGAAGAAAAGCAACCATGAAAGCAGACCCACAAACGGTTCTAATATTTGAGTTAGTAGAGAAGGATTTTATAACAGAGTAAAAAAAAATAAAGAAACACATTACGGTAAAAGAGCATGTCAAAAGACAATTGGAATCTAGGAAATAGAATCAAATAAGCATCAAAAACTGGAAAAGGTAATCTGAAATTAAAAACTCATTAAATGAAATATTTGCATACCAATGTATCTGTTCACACAAGCCTCCTGAGTTCCTGAGCCACATTCTGACCCACACTGGGATACTGGGATGTCTCCATGACCAACAACTAGGGAGCTGACAACCAGGGTCTCTAGCAGCTCACCCTCTCATGGCAGCCAGGGTCTCTTCTAGGACCTATAGCTAGGTCTATAGCAGTACTTTTCCAGCTGCTAAATTTTAGTGTCACCTTTTGGAAACCCCCACTAGATCAAAATGACTGAAGCCACTCAGAAGGAATTTCCTTAAAAGGTACACTCTCAGAAGAGGAAGATCATTTGTATGTGGAAAGAGCTATGTGTTCCTTGGTGAATCCCAGGCAGAAAGCCAGAAATCTAGGGCTGGAGCCTGCTGTTTGCTGAGTTAATATCTCTCTGTCTCATTTCCACCGTGATTAAGGGACTTAAGTGCACCATGAAGGAAGAGGTTAAGTGGGATGTTGGATGGCTAGACAATTTTGTTATGTTGTTTAGTCTCCTGTGTCTGGCTGTGTGGTTGTCCCCACGGTAATTCTTCCCAGGAAACTCATAGCAGCCTTGAGGACATGTGTTCCTCAGTGACAAAACGTAGAGAGCACTCTTCTCGACTGCCATGCTTTGAAAAATGGTAAAGAATCAATCTAATATATATATTTTATATAATTTAATATAATCTAATATATATAATTTGGTGGGAGGGGAGAGACAGGATCTCATGTAGCCTAGGCTGGCCTTGAACTGGCTATGTAGCCAAAGATGACTTGGAATTTCTGATCCTCCTGTCTCCACTTCTGGGTTATGTGGTGCTAGAGATCAAACCCAGACAAAGCTCTGCCAAATGAGCCACACCTCCAGTTCTCAATCCATTAACTGGAAAAGGTAAATACAGAAAAAGGAGCAATAGTTATTCTGCCCTTCCTTTCTTATCTGCGTGTAAGATAAACAGGAAGTTAATGAAGGTTTATAGATATATTCCAACTGAGAAATGAGGTTATATTTCATGCAGAGCATTTTGCTGCTCTGAGTGAAATAATGTATCTAGGTAATCAATGGTTTCCATGAGGTTATATTTCACGCAGAGCATTTTGCTGCTCTGAGTGAAATAATGTATCTAGGTAATCAATGGTCTCCAGCAGTGTTAGAGGAATACAGAAATCTACCTATGCTCTTGCTGGGCATTTGAGCCTGGACCTCAGCCAACTTTTGGCTTCACTGCCAGTTTGTATGGGATACAAGCGACCCTGTTTCTTCAACAAGTAAATCCAAAGTAGTTGAGAGGAGAGTAGGGTTCTAGATTAGTCAAACTAATATGGGGTTCTAGAGTAATCAAACTATAGTAGGGTTCTAGATTAATTGAAAAAGTATACATATCACACAGTAGTGAAACTTAGACCTTAATTTAAGCAAATTATTTTAAAAACCATTTTATGGCAAATCAGGAAAATTTGAACACTTGAATTCACAGTGAGTTAATTTGAGAATGCATCATAGATTTTTAGATGAGATAATGATATTGCAGTTGTATAGTATTCACCAAGTGTTTGTCTTTTAAGATGATACCTTAAGCTGGGCATAATGGCACATACTGATAATCTCAACATTCTAGTGGTTGAGGCAATAGAGTGTGGTGATATATTATTTGTATAATAAATAAATAAAGCTTGCCTGAAGATCAGAGTGTGGCGCTAAGCCACTAGTTAACCATAGAGGCCAGGCAGTGGTGGCATACACCTTTAATCCCAGCATTTGGGAGGTAGAGGCAGACAGATCTCTTTGAGTTCAAGTCACCCTGGGCTACATGAGACTGAATCAGTCTAAAAGAGGTGGCTCACACCTTTAATTCCATCTCTAGGAAGGTAGAGACGAAAAGTTTTAAGCCTGGGCAGAGAGAGGAATATAACGCAGGAGGAGACAGGAGCTCAGGATTCAATCTGAAGTTTGTAGAGACAGCATTCAGTCCGAGGACTTGTAGAGACAGGATATTCCATTTGGTCTGAGGATTTCGAAGAGGTTAGAACTAATGGCTTGAGACCAGCCTGGTCTACAGAGTTAGTTACAGGACAGGCTCCAAAGCCACAGAGAAACCCTGTCTCGAAAAACCAAAAAAAAAAAAAAAAAAAAAAAGAGAGAGAGAGAGAGAGAGAACTAATGGCTGGCTGCTCTGCTTCTCTGATTTTCAGATTTCACCCCACTAATATCTGACTCTGGGCTTTTATTATTAAGACCAATAAAAAAATCACACTACAGATTATGAGTTCAAGGCCATCGTGAGCTATATAGTAACTGCGCGTCAAAAACCAACCAAGCAACAGCAACAAAACAAGGGTACATTGAAATATCCGTAGTTGAAATGATAGAATTTCTGAAACTTGCCTCAAAATAATTTGCAAGGAGGTTTAGGGTCAGTTAGTGGAAGTACAGAAAAGCTACAGTGACCTTTGGGGAAGATTCTTCAGGGTGGGTGATGGGAATAGAAAATCAATTGTATGTCCTTTCTCCATCTGTGTGTTTGAACCCCAGCAAGTACATCATTAACCATATGTGCAAGGAGGTACATGCTGGGGATACAGGAGCCACAACACCATACCAGCTCTAGAAAGACTTCAGTCTCTTCCTAACTAAAAATAAGGGGGTGGGGATCTCTTGTGACAGGATTTCCTGTGTAATCTGGCCGTGAATTTAAATCCTCTGCTTCAGCCTCCTGAGTGCTGGTATTGCAGATGTGCACCAACTCACACTTACTGCATTTGCTTCATTAGGTTTTTTTTCCCTCTTGCATTCCATACCCAATGGGTCACTGGATAAGTGCCTTTGGTTTGTGATGATTTAAAAGTATTCTATCCCATGGACTGGAAAGATGGTTCCAATGTTAAGAGCATTGGCTGCTCTTCCAGAAGGCCCAGGCTCGATTCTTAGCACCTACGTGGTTTCTTATAAACATCTGTAACTCTAGTTCCAGGGGGCCTGATAACCTCTTCTGGCCTCCTCTGGCACCAGGCATGCATTTGGTGCATAGACATACATGCAGGCAAAACATTCATGCACATAATAATAATAACAATAACAAGATTGTTGTGAAATATTTAGCTATATAAATATGTTACATTTGTTTGTGCGGTGGAATATTTAACTGTGTGAAGGTGTGTTACATCTGTTTGTGCGGTGGAATATTACTTTAACTGTGTGAAGGTGTGTTACATCTGTTTATGCTGTGGAATATTACTTTAACTGTGTAAAGATGTGTTACATTTGTTTGTGCGGTGGAATATTTAACTGTGTGAAGGTGTGTTACATCTGTTTATGCTGTGGAATATTACTTTAACTGTGTAAAGATGTGTTACATTTGTTTGTGCGGTGGAATATTTAACTGTGTGAAGGTGTGTTACATTTGTTTATGCTGTGGAATATTACTTTAACTGTGTGAAGATGTGTTACATCTGTTTCTACTGCATTTGTGTAATTGTGAACAGATATATTGCTGTTTCATCTTGCCTGCCTAAGGCGCCTGGTTGGTCTAATAAAGAGCTGAACGGCCAATAGCGAGGCAGGAGAGAGGTGGGGCTGGCAGGCAGAGAGAATAAATAGGAGGAGAGATCTAGTCTTGAATGAGAGTAAAGAGAAAACAAGGGAGAGAGGGAGATGCCCAGGGCCAGAACAGACAGCTGCCAGCCTGCAGGCACAGAATAGGACATCCAGAATGAAAAGTAAAAAACCCCTGAGGCAAAAGGTAGATAAAGAAAAACAGGATAATTTAAGTTAAAGGGGGAAAAAAAAAACAGCTAGCTAGAAATGAGCCTAAGCTAGATCGAGCATTCATAACTAATAAGAATGCTTTTTTTTTTTTTGGTTTTTCGAGACAGGGTTTCTCTGTGGCTTTGTAGCCTGTCCTGGAACTGGCTCTTGTAGACCAGGCTGGTCTCGAACTCACAGAGATTCGCCTGCCTCTGCCTCCCGAGTGCTGGGATTAAAGGCGTGTGCCACCACCGCCCGGCTAATAAGAAGCTTTTGTGTCAGGATTTGGGAGCTGGCTGGTGGCCCAACAGCACAAGCCTGCCACAAATAATAATAATAATAATAATAATAATACACTCACAGTGTGGATATTCCAGACATTTAATCTTTTACGGACCCTTAAAGGAAGTCTTGATGAGGAGTTCCCCAAAAGGCCCAACTTTTAAACTTTACAGAGGTGGAAGCTGAGCCCAGCAGACGCCGGCCAGCTGTTTGATCGCCAAGGTCACATGCTAGCAATGGTGGAACAGGAGCCTCACTCTCCTGAGGCCAGCTTCACTGCGTTTCCAGAAGAGCTCCACCGGTGGAGCGCAGAGGAGATCTGGAGAGTACAGATGATCTTGGGTTTTGTGCTGGAGAAACAGCCACTGTAGTAGACTGTCACCTTCCGTTTTTAAAGTTGAGCAACGCCAGCTCCTTCAACTTTTTCTCGTAGATTTTGTTTGTTTACCACCTTCTGAGGTTAGTTCAAAGCTGTCTCACACATCGCTGCTGAGTCTACAGTTTCTGTTTATGACGGGTCGCAGAACCTGTGTTTTCCTCTCTCCCGTTAAGAAGAGTGTGACGGGGGAAGGAAGAGACGCATAGTCATCTCTAGCTTGCACGGGGCCGGTTGACCAATTATCCATTAATTGAGGTCAGCACAAAACAAGAGCAAGCATACAATAGAGGTAGGCAAGCAATCAGTAGAGGTGGACCTGGAGTGTCTCCGCAAAGCCTGTATATGAAAGGTTTGGTCCCTTTCTTGGCACTATAGGGGGCTGGAAAACCTTTCGGAGGGGAGGCCTCATGAGACTGTTTTGTGTGTTCGTGGTGCATCTACCAATGGGAATCATAAAGCCCTCATGCCGTCCTCTTCTCTTCCATTCCCACCATAAGATGAGCAGTTTTGCTAGTCTATCTGTTCTGTCATGTGCTTCCCTCTTACCAGAGACTTGTAAGAATCTGCCTGTGCAACAAAGACTGAAGCCTCTCAAATCGGGTTGAAATGACCTTTTTCGTTGCCCTAACGTTTATTGTCTGGGGTGTTTAATACAGTAGCAACAAGCCAAGGAGTGCAGGAACTTAGAGTTCATCAACTTTGTATCAGGCACAGGTTGGTGTTTTGGGAAATGACTGTGTGTGTTCATTACTTGCCCTGGAATCTTATCAGTGTGGTGGGCTCCCTGTCAATGTTTTACCAGCAGTGTCTTCTTCCAACAGTGCTTCCTGTCAGAGCGGCAGAAGCCGGCCCTAGCTCCTCCCCAGCCTCCCGACAAACTGTCAATACAGAACAAACAGTACTCCTTGGATGTCAAGGTTCCCACATGCAAATCTGAAATCTTTCAATTATTTTCAGATTTATTGGTTTTATTTTATGAGGACGAATGTTTTCCCGGCATGCAAAGGTGTTCACCACAAGTGTGCCTGCTGCCCGGAGAAGTCAGAAAAGAGCTCTGGATCCCACAGCACTGGAGCTATGGATGGTTGTGAGTCACCACGTGGATGCTGGGAATCAAACCCAGGTCTTCTGCAAGAGCAGCAAGTGCTTTTAACCACTGCTTATAGCTCCAGTCCAGGACTGGACTCTTTAAAAGCCCTTTTAGATAGTTCTGGGATCAGGTCTTATCTCTGCTGGAAATGGTTTGGTTTCCTTCCTGGATTTTCTTCAAGGGGTGGGGACAGTGGAAACAAGTTCTGATTTGCCCAAAGCAGAACAGGAACCAGTGTTCACAGAGTGGATTAGGAGAACAGGGAGCACCAATCTGCAGGAAAGCTTCCATGCGAAAGCTAGACTGAGTTTCAGCTATCTCAGCTTTAGCCGAAAAGCTTCTGAAAAATCCAGCGCTGTTTCTGTAAATTACAAGATCTACATCCCAACTTTGCTGTTGCTATACCCAGGGGTCTCCTAGAGCTACACTGCAACGTTTCCATTTAAAAACTAAGTGTAAGGGATAGGTGTCCCATGAAAGTCTCCCAGTACAGGATGCTCCTTCATCCCCAGGCTGGCTGCCTGGCCTCAATCCTTTCTTCTGCTCCTTCTCCAACCTGCAGGAGAGCTACTCTGTTTCCCTTCTCTTCAGTGCTCCAGTATTGTCTAGAAACCCAAAACTAGTAAACTCAATGATGTATCATAGCTAAAAAGGTATGTAGAAGACAGCTCCCTCCAGTTGGATAAAGACGATTTATCCCTAGTTGAGGGTTCAGTGTGGGGAGCCACAGTTAACAGTAAACTATCAGAGGAATTTTTGTCGCAGCGAATGACATGACAGATAGCTCCTTTTGTGTCAGGGATCTAATGTGAGGGGAGGGAAGCTTCAAGGAGGGCATGAAGGACCATGGCTGATGGCCTGTTTCCCATGCTGACTTCTAACTTCCCTTTGTCCTCATGGTTACCTACCCAGTCTATGACAAAAAGCAGATGCAAAATAGTCACAGTTTAAGATGCCTCAGAGGAAAGAGATGTAGCACTTATTGCTCTCACTGTTTTTTTCTTTCTATCTGGAGCCAAGGTAGGAGCCAGAATAGACAACAACAACATATCTTACTGACTCAACTTTCCATACTTAAAAGAAAGATGTGCAAAACAATAACCAAGTGAGATTGAGCAAAAAGAGGAATAAATGAAAAAGGGAGAATGGATAAGGGTGACCCATGGAGGGAGGAGTTAGGAGGTGGAAGAGACCGGGAGGATCCTAAGGGGAGGAGTCTGGTTGAGAAAATGGGAAGAAACAATAGCCAGGAGGGCATTATCATGCCTGAAGAAATGAGGAGGCTCTGAGCTGGAACTGGATTTGGCTGCAGACATTAAGTCAGAAGTGAAGTTTAGGGAAGCACTGGGTGCTTAGGAACATATCAGACACAGACACTCTGCGAAGTGGTTGACATCCATTGTCTTCATTTAACCACTACAGTGATTCTGAACTGTGGAGACTCTGGGTTTTTTCAGCAAAGAAAGAGAAACTGAGGTTTAGAGAAATAAGCATGTCACCCAAGACCAGTCCTCGGTGATGTGCGGGATTAGGATTTCAACCTGATTGTGCTGACTCCAGAGGGAGTTCTAGCTGCTAATTAATCTTCAGTCACTCTTCCAGAAGCTTCTCTGCTTCTCCCCAATTTACCTCCCAGACTGGACAGATTCAGGGTGGTGTGTTGTGCTGTAAGGGTCAGTGAAAAGACTCGTGGGCTTCTATATGCCAGGGAGCCTAAAATCCACGTCGAATGAGATGATGTGTAGATTAGCTTGCGTCTGAGAAGAGTGGGACACTGGGAATGTGAGGGGCTGACAGACAGAAGCAATCATCACAGGAGTCTTTTCAGAGAGATCAGTTGGTGCAAATGACTGAGAAGTAGATTAGAGTTCAGTCTTGGGGCATACTGCTCGCTAAGGCTTTCCTCTAAAAATGGGTAGAGGGTAGTAGCCCCATGCCTCAGAAGCTCCCCATTGCTGAAGGTGTATGATCAAGATTCCATTATTAACATATTCTCATTACTTATGTAGAGAATCCATACCTCTCCTAGGAAATGTAGTTCAAAAGACAATAAAGACATGTCTTATTTTAGTATGTGTCTATTGGGAGAGGGGACAGAAAACAAGGACAGAGTCAGATTATTACATTAATTACTTAAAATCCAGAATATATAGCTTCAAGGAAATGAACAAGGGCCTGAGGCAGCACACAAGGGAAAAGTCTGGAATGTTCTGCAGAGGTTCTCCTGGGTTTCTTTTGTATTTCTGGTATATCAATCCCTGACTTCTACAACTTGGCTCCAATGACAGCCTGAGTCGCTGAGCTATCTGCTCATCAGCAATGGAAAGTTCCCCTAAAGCCTCCTTAGCCCATGATTTTGCTAGTTCAATGAGAACATGGAAGCCTACTCTTGGTTTTTGGAAAAAACAAAATTTTGGATATAATTTGCAACTCCCAACTTGCCAAAGGAATCTGGCCCAGGCTGGAGATATGCTGGGAACTTAGGCTTCCAGGCCTTGTCCCTGCCTGCTGTCTCCCCCCTTTCCCATGCCGTCTCCTCCCAGACTCTTATGTCTATCTCCTGAGACACTTTCTAGGTAAAACAGTGGCCAGTGAATCGTTATGTCAGGGCCTGCATCTTGGAACTCAATCCTTGACAGCAAGGACCTGATTTACATTTATAAAATACACTCTGGTCCCTGGTAGAGAACAGCCTGTACCTGTGTGTGGGTAGGGTCTTAGATGAACGATGAAGGAGGCTTCCTTTAGGAAGATGCCAATGGTGAGAGCAGAAAAGGGGACCTAAACTCGTTTTTTTTTTTAAACTCAGTTTTTATTTAAACTAATTGTTTTAGCTTTATTTTATGCATATGGCTGTTTTGCCTGCATGTATGTATATATACCATATGAGTGTCTGGTACCCAGGTAGGTCAGAAGAAAGTGCTAGATCCTCTAGAATTGAAACTATGGGTTATCGTGACCTACCATGTGGGTGCCAGAAACTGAACCCCGTCCTCTGCATGAGGAACACGTGCTCATATCTGCTGAGTGATCTCTCCAGTCCATAAAGTCTGTTTTGACGATAGAATGAGCAAAGTTTGCTGAAAAAAGAAAGGAAAAAGATCCAGGGTATTTTCTGGATTGGGTGATGATGTTTAGAGATGTTGGGAGAGAGAAATCCCCTCACGGGACAAGGAGGAGAGCCTCAAAGGCCATGCAGCCATTTGAAGATCCACCCACAAATCCAGGCTCAGCTGCTGAGCAAAAGCCAGGATCTGGCAGTGGTTACACAGGAAAACAAACTCAAACACAGAGAGCACACATGCAGATTGGCAGGTAGCTGCGGAGATCACTGAAGCTGCCCAAATGCCTTTCGAGTTATCTAATGGGCTGGTTCTCTTTCCTGCTCCTACAGTTCTCCACCCATCTGGATCCGGGTCATGTCAGGCATTAGGAAAGGCTCAGAGCCTTTAGGTGAAAATGCACTTGTGTAAGAATCACGCTTTCTTAGTGTGTCTTGCTTACGTCTTGGGTCATCTTGTGTCTGAGAAGAGCAAGATGTCTTGCTTTTGTCATAATCATTATCGCTTACACTTACTGAGTATTCGAGAAGTGGCAGGCACTTTGCTTAGCGCTGTGCAATATAATCAAATACCTTTGTATAGATTCTGTGAGGTGGTGCTCTGGTCTTCCCCACTTGGGGTTTATGCTTTTATAGTTTAGCCATTCCTCCAAAGGGGAGGAAAGTAACTCAGTTTGGGATTTGAACCAGAAGTCTTGTACCAAATACCGAGTCCTCTATCGGTATGAGTAAACCCACTGGGGGTTGGGGGGGTGTACTATTCAGGTATCCAGAGCACTTCCTGTGCTCCAGGCTGTGGTGCCCCAAGGCAGTACCATAAAATAGCGACTACTGAATTCCCCATTTTCCAGCTTCTCTCAGGGACATGCTCAGTACCCTCCGACTCCACCTATGATGGTGAAGACTGATTTTCAGCTTTATAGGATCCTGAGTCATGGAGAAGACAGCCTCTGGACTTGGCTGTGATGGATTATCTTGAATTTCATCAGTTAAAATGGGAAGACACCTCCTAAAAGTGGGTGACGCCTCTCCCTGTGCTATGTAACTGGACTGCATACAAAGGAGTGTCTAGGTTTCGTTTCCTGTTCATGTGATAAAAGTATTCTGACAAAAGCAACTTGAAAATGAGTTTATTTTTGCTCCCAATTCTAGATTACGACCTGGAATGAGAGGGAAGTTGCAAAGCCATGAGCTTTGGAGAACTGGTCACCTTCCCTCCACACTCTAAAGAAGAAAGTGATAGATGCATGCATGTCTGTGTCCAGCTTGCTTTCTCCACTCCTAGACAGTTCAAGACTCCCTGACTAGGGAATGGTGTCACCCATGGTGGGTGGGTCTTCCCACTTCAATTAATGTAATCGAGGTAATCGTGTTGGACATTAGGCCATGCTGGTCTAGATGATCTCTCAATGAGATTTTCTTCCCAAGTGATTCTAGAGTGTGTGAAGCTGAGAATTAAAACTAATCACCACAGGGAGGAAGATCAAGATGGCAGAGCAGGTAAAGGTAATCTCTTTTACCTGTATAAAGCTGACAAGTTGAGTTTGATTCTTGGAACCCACGGCGAATGGAGAGTATTCACTCCTTGATATTTTCCTCCCATCTTCACTGTGTGCTGTGATACTCATCTGCTTGCATTCATACACATACACTATACAGGTACACATGATAGCAATAAATACAGTCTAAAATTTTATAGAAAAGAGTGAGAGAGTCAAATGAGGTAGTGCAGACCTTCAATCCCAGCACTTGAGAGGCAGATACTTATGAGTTTGAGGCTAACCTGTCTACATAAGTGAGTTTTAGGCCAGCCAAGTAAGACCTGTCTGAAATGTGGAGGTGGGGTGGGACACTAGCTGAACCTCAGCATTTATCACTAGCTCCTTCCTAACTGAATACAACGTGGCCTAAGACCTCCACACCCTCAAACCGTGAGCCAAAATAAACCCCTTCTCTTTAAGTTGCTTTTGTCAGAGAAATTTATCACAACAACAGAAGTATTTAAGACACCCATCTCTGCATCCCAGTTAAGATACCCATCTCTGCATCCCAGCTAAGACATCCATCTCTGCATCCCAGTTAAGACACCCATCTCTGCATCTCAGCTAAGACACCCATCTCTGCATCCCTGCTAAGACACCCATCTCTGCATCCCAGTTAAGATACCCATCTCTACCTCCCATTTAAGACACCCATCTCTGCCTCCCAGTTAAGACACCCATCTTTGCATCCCAGTTAAGGCACCATTTCTGCATCCCAATTAAGGTACCAGTCTCTGCCTCCCATTTAAGACACCCATCTCTGCCTCCCAGTTTTCTGGCACCCTTTGGCTCTCCTCTGCACAGCACGGTCCCTCCCTTTAAGTTCTCTTTCTCCTTGTTTTGTTCATGCACATGCGATGTAAGTATGTGTGCATGTGTTTGAGTATGAGGGGGCTCATAAGCATTTGTGCCAGCATGCTTGTGGAGGTCAGAGGTCAAGGTCAGATGTATTTCTCTATCTCTACCTTACTGCTTTTATTTTTGAAACAAGGTCTCTCCTTGATGGCTAGCCAGTGAGTACCAGGGATTCTCCTGTCTCTGCACCACCCTCACATTTAATGCAGGAATTACAGCCACACCCTGGCTTTTTAAGCGTGGGGAATCTTACCGGCACTAGCGCTGTCTTTTGCTCCCAAAAGCGCTATGCTTGCAGTACAGTGGTTTAGGAATTTCCTTAGAGATGCCCCAAAGTAACTTGTTCTGAGCATGTCAGATCTGCTCAACCCATGTTCATCAAGTACCTGGTGGGTGCTAGATTGTTTGTCACTGAGAGGGGAAGTGATAAACCTTGGCTTCGGGGTACCCAGAAGGAAGGGCACTCATGTTGTCTAGGTGATCAGATCAGAAGTCTGTTCCCCGTAACCTTGTGTTCCCAGTTGCCTGGAGACTTCAAGGGCTTTTTCTAGCTTAAGAGGAAACTTAAAGCCAGAAAGAATTCCTGTTCTGCAGTGAAATATTGGTTAAATCACCAATTCATTATCACAAACCATTAAATGTATTATTATAAACCACAAAACATTCTTGCAGATATTGAAACAAACAAGGGGGTTGGGGAGATGGCTCAGTGGTTACGAGCACTTTCTGTACAAGCAGGAGAACCAGAGTAGAGTATTCATCATTCACCAAAAGCCGAATATGGCTGTGCACATGCCTTGTTCAGCGAAAGATCCTGACTCCAAAAACAGACAAAAACAACAACAGAAAGGAGAGCGATAAATGAAGACATTTGACATCCTCCTCTGGTCTCTGCATGTGCGTGTTCCTACACACATATGTGCCAAGAACACACAGCACACCAGCACCACCACCAATAATAAGAACCATCTGAAATCACATGGATTTTCTACTGTGTTGTGAAGTGGGAATAAAGAGAACAAAGCACTTCATGCTGTGAGCCCACTGAGGAGAAAGGGTCAGTTGTTTTAATGATAGTTATTATCTCAAAATAATGAGTTCTCATGGTTGCTTTCATTATAATTGGTTTTATGTTTTTTATTTAGAACTAATTCATTAGCCTCCCCATCACTCCTCACAGATCCTGTCATGAGAAAGCCCACTGCCTGTATCATGCCAAGCGAGAAAAAGCACTGAGTGTGGAAGAAAGCCCACACCACGGATTTTCTTTTCCTTTGGAGGCTTTTGTATTTCAATGAAAAGACTTAGAGAAGACCACTCTCAAAGAGAAGGCATCACTGCCGCACAGGCCAAGTCCTTCAAAGCCTGGTTGACGATGGTCTCCCTGACTGAGAGAGGACTGGAGCCTCTTGTTAAGACTGGGCTTTGAGATGCTGGAATCTCATAGATAACTGCAATGTTTTTTTTTTTTTTTTAATCACCCTAGGCCCATTAGTTCGTCTGTCCCCTTTCATCCCACCTCCTCCATTCAGTTCTAAACAACTGACAATTTACTTTATGTTGCTATAGAGCTCTCTGTTCTGGCCAGTTTTTATGAATGGGGTCATACAATATGTAGACCTTCATGACTGATTCCTTCAAACTTTTGGCAAAGGTTCATCCATGTTGTAATCTGTGTCAGGACTTTGCTGACATGGTCCTTTTTGTTTACACATTCCTCTGTTGGTATGTATTTGGGTCATTTATTACTTTTTGGTCAGTCAGAATAATGCCACTCTAAACTTCATGTGAAAGTTTTGAATGCAAGCATATGTTTTTATTTCTGCTGTGTACGTACTTTAGTGGAGCTGCTGGCTCACATGTCTACCCTATGTTTAGTTATCTGGTGAGCTTGAGACTGTGTTTCAAAGTGTTTATACTATTTTGCATTTTCACCACTCCTGTACGAAGGTTCCAGTTCTCTACACATTCCAAAGCATCATCTGACTATTAAAATTACAGACAGGAGGGAGGTGGTGTCGCATGCTAGTTTTGGTTTCTGTTCCCTTGATGATTAGGGTTGTTGAGCAAATTTTTTAGTGTCTCTCGGCTACTTATGTATCTTCTTCCTTGGGGGAAATATTTATCCAGAGACTTAGCCTAGATCTTATCTCTTAGATATGATCCTGCATTTTTCTTTCTTGCTAAGGAGCAACAGGCATATTCAGCAGTCGGCACTTAAAAAAAAAAACTTGTTATGCAATTAGGAACTTCATACAGGGCATGTTAGTCAGGATTCCATCATTACAACCAAATGTCGGAGAGGATTAATGTATGAAAGGAAAGATTTACTTAAGCCCACAGTTTTGGAGCATCCACTTTGTGTTTGCCATAAGCGTCATATCACGGTAAAGTGCACCACGCAGCAAAACCGGTCACATAATGAATCAGAAAAGGAGCGGGATTCGGGTTCCACAGTCCCTTTGGAGGGCACACCCTCAAGGACCTAACTTCCAACCACTGGGCCTCACTTAAGAGCCTATCGCCTGCCTGTATTCCACCCTAAAAACAAGTCCTTACTACAGCTCAGGGTTTTTAAAGCCTTTCTGTGTTTTCCTGTCTAATTTATGTTGTTTCTGCTATTGCTTTTTGTTTCTTGGGAATTCATCTTCATCTGTACTTGTCCAGATTCTAAACATCTCTTAGAAACTGCCCAGACCCTTGAAGCTCAGGTTCTTGGTCCTTTTTAAAATGATGTAATATTTTTGGTTTCCCCCACAAATAAAATACGTTGCTTGCTGTTTAAAGCTCTTGCCTTGCAAGTGTGAGCACTGGCATTTGTATCCCTAGACTCCAAAGGCAGGGTGGCAGGGTTGCTCACTTGTCACTCCAGCTTGGGACAGCAAAGACAGGGCAATCTGCAGACCAAGTTGACCAGGGTGTCTAGTTATATCGGTGAGCTCTGGGTTTGACCGAGAGACCCTGCCTCAGTGGATAAAGTGGACGCATGATCAAGGCATTTT
Organism: Microtus oregoni; assembly: GCF_018167655.1. NCBI lineage: Eukaryota > Metazoa > Chordata > Mammalia > Rodentia > Cricetidae > Microtus > Microtus oregoni. Next base: position 20,564,694 of record NW_024543071.1, read on the forward strand.
CCAGCTAGGCAGTGGTGATATACGCCTTTATTTCCAGCCCTCGGGAGACAGATCTCTGTGAGTTCAAAGCCAGCCTAGTCTACAGAGCTAGTTCCAGGACAGCTAGAGCTACACAAAGAAACCTTGTCTGGAAAAACCAAGAGAGACGGGGGGGGGGGGGGGGAGACTATTTTCCAATTTCACCTTGGGCTTCTGCATATAAGCACATGCATGTGCACTCCCTACATGCTTACACACATGCAAACGTGCGTACATGCACACACATATCACACACATGAGAATGGAAGAAGGAAACTTCATTTAGAAGTGTATCTGAAAGGTCCCCTGCAAGATTCCAACTGCAGGGCATTCTGGGAAAGGGCAAACCGCAGCCTACGGAGACAGAGCACAGGTTACCAGGGCTGCAGGTGGAGAAGGGTGTGATTGACTCAGTTGGAGCCTCTTGTCTCAGCTTCCCAGATACTGGGATCACAGGAATGCAGGATTAATTACAGGATCCCTAATTTAGGTTATCTTAGAAACAATAAAGAAAATTCTACCTCTTTCTTCCTTCCCCAAGGAAAATTCTTTTCAATTTTCTAGCCATTTTATTCCTATTATTGTTTTAGCTCCCCCCAATAAATGGCATTAAAATATCTGTCTCTGCAAATTACCTTTTTAAAATTAGACCTACCGGTTATTTGTTGTATACGAATATCTTCCTTATTCATTTTAACTGCTTTGTAGCCTTCCATTGTATGAATATGAACAGGAGTTTTAAAATACTATTTCAGCACACATTTGGTGATATGAAGAATGCTAATGTTGATTTATATTGTGGGATTATGGTACCTCCTATGATTCCTTAGCCTGAGCTGTGAACAAGTATCAATCTTAGGATGTTTAAAGATGTGATAAACAGAAGCAGCATTACTGAAACAGGAGCGCATATTTCTGAAACTGTCATATCCTCTCTGGCCTCCACGGGTGACACCTCTGATAATCTCCAAACAGTCCCACCCTGTTTCTGCCCAGCCACCTTGCAGGGGCAGCTGATTGGCCACTGTCCCAATAGCTACATCTCCTTGGTCTTTGCAGCATATTGGGGTCGTTTTTGATGTCTGGTCCCCACAATAGGATTGGGTACAGTTAGGCCTGCTGTGATATTATGGGACTGGATATAAATATTCTTGCTACACGTGAACAGAGTTTATTTCTGTCCACAGTTAACCATCTGGCTGTGGTACACCCCCTCCTAGACGAGAGGAGGGAAAAACTCTATTCAAGGCAGGGGTAGAATGGGAATTGGATCAGAGATCTCAATCAACTTCTTGTTAATCATCTCAGCTTGTGTGGTGCTGATGGGGCTGCGGTGTCAGGAATCACAAAAGAGAGGCACAGCATTGCACAGAGCAGACAAGCAAGAATATCTCCATTTCTGTCCCTGTTATAGACCTGGGCAGGTTGGCTCTCATCTTCCCATGTCACAGTGGCTTTGAAGCCTCTCCTCACAGAGGTATCTGTGTGTCCAGCTTCCGCCTCCAACTCCCTCCCCAACTCGAGTCTCACACTCCTTTCTAGTCTCTGGCTAGTTCCCCTCTTTCTGCTCTGATCTATCATAAAACTGAATTCGTATTATGCACTCTCAGATGCCTAATCTAAGACTTCCTATTTCTCTTAGTGGCAAACGCCATTTTCCTGGTTATGTAGGGGTCTTTGTTTGCTTTTTGTCCAGCTCCTCATATCTCAGCAGAAGGCAAGTTTTGCAACACTTTCCAATATCTCACACAGTTCCTGCTTCTCCGAGATGAACAACTAAGCAACTATTTGCTAACTGTGTGAGTGAGCAGATGCATGAAATGCTTCTTGAGTTCCAATCCCCCCTGCCTCCCTGGTTCCAGCGCTCATTACTTCACACCTGGGCTGTGGCAGTCACCTCTCAACTGGGTGCTCTGTCTCTTTACTTTCTCGACACTCGCTCCTGCCATCGCTGCCCCCAGACAGTTTGCCCCGTGTGCTACTTTCATCAAAGGGCCCCTGTTTAAACACTTGCCGCTTCTTCATTGACTGAAATAAAAGTTCGAAATTTGGAGTTTAGCTTTCAAGCCACCATGCGCCACCTACCTGACTATATCGTTCGCTCACTCACATTCCCAAAACCTCTTCTTATTTGTTTGATCCTCCCTACCCCACCCTGTGACAGGGTCTTGCTATGGAACCCAGGCTGGCTTCAAACTCACAGCAATCCTCCTGCCTCAGCGTGCTGAGTGCTGGGATAGTCATGTGCCATCACAAGCAGCTGTCCTTACTATCTTGTTCTACTCTGCACATGCTGCTCTTGACCAGCTCCATAGCTATGCCCAGCCACCAGCTCCGTCTCAACAGACATTCCCCTTCCTCTGTGTTCTCTGCACCTCACCACCTCACTGTGACCAGCTCCATAGCTATGCCCAGCCACCAGCTCCGTCTCAACAGACATTCCCCTTCCTCTGTGTTCTCTGCACCTCACCACCTCACTGTGACCAGCTCCATAGCTATGCCCAGCCACCAGCTCCATCTCAACAGACATTCCCCTTCCTCTGTGTTCTCCACACCTCACCACCTCACTGCGCCAAACTCACATTTGTTCTCTTACATCACGCTTCCTCAGATCATTCTGGCCTGGTCTCGAATTTGGCATTGCAGGATAATCAGTTACGTTCCGAAATGTGCCATGCTTTTTTGTTGCAGTGAAAACCTACTGCTTATCCCCCATGAGTTTTTCTTCCTTGTTTAAGTTTGGTTTAACTAAGTATAGCATATACTCCTGCAAGGGAGACAACTCTATTTTAGGATTTTTTTTTCTTAAATGCTTTTGTGTTTCATTTCTATCCTTTTGTGTATCTTTATCGTGGCATGTGACACAGGCCAGCCAATCCCTTGTCACTATTTCACGGATGACTTATCCTGGTTCATGACCCCAACTGGTTTAACCACAGTCTCCCAAGGCATTTGTCATACCAGAGCTATCGGGGAGTTTCACCTAGGTTCTGAGACTTGGATGGGTGTGAGTCCAGAATCGCCAGGTTGCTTGTTATGTGGGAAAAGGTGGTCTTGTCTGCAGAAGGAGAGGTTGCAGCCCATACTTGGAGCACAGCAGAGGTGCGAAGCGAGATCCAGTGACAGCGCTGGGGTCCCTGGACTGAATTATGCCTGAGCCAGATTTGCCCTTGACATTTTAATCACTAATCAAACACATTTCCCCCTGTTCATTTGGACTAGCTTGAATTTTCTGCTGTTTTAACTGGCAGAGGCTCGTAGCCCGTGGTGAACGAGATGAATGAGTTTCTCTTGTAATTTCACACATGTCATTTTGTTGCTTTACCCATTTTTTATTTTTATAAGTTTGAGGAAAAATACGTTACTAATCATTTTAGATTATTTTGAAAATGAAGAAAAGTTTAAAGGTAACAATGAATACCACCCACATACCCAGCACCTAAAGCCCTACTAGATTCATTTGGCTTCTTTTATCCTTTTCTTTGGCTATATTATGCTTTATAAAATTGTGTATATGGTGTGTGTGTGTTTGTGTATCTCTGTGTATGTCTGTATTTCTGTGTATTTATGTGTGTGTGTGTGCCAGAGGTTGAGGCCATGTGTCTTTATTTGAGACAACCTCTTGCTGAATCTGAAGCTCACAAAATTTTAGAGACCTACCTCTCTTTGTCCCCTCCGCCAAACATGGAATTACTGGAATAAATGTTCATGCTTGGGTTCTGGGGATCCAAACTCAGGTCCTTAAGCCTGTGTGGCAGGAGTTTTCCTATAGGAACCTTCTCCCCAGCCCCTTTATTTATTTTTGTTTTGTTTGAGACAGGGTTTCTCTGTAGCTTTGCAGCCTGTCCTGGAACTAGCTCTTGTAGACCAGGCTGGCCTCGATCTCACAGAGATCCACCTGCCTCTGCCTCCCGAGTGCTGGGATTAAAGGCATGTGCCATCACCGCCTGGCTTCCCTCTATTCTTATTAAGAGTAAAATCATTATACTGTATGTATTATATGTTCAGAGAGGGGGGGGCGGGTACTAGAACATTATGAGAGAGAAAGAGGAGAGAGCAGACACTTGTTTGCTTTAAGTCTATGTTTGATCCTTCTTGGTTCCCAGGAGTGATGGAAAGTGCTTTGTACTGTGGTCCTAAGCAGTTTTCTAGACGTTTCATGTCAATGGCTGCTTGGACTGTTGTGGCTCCATGGGTCTGGGTCCCCGTGGGTGAGGAAAAGCTGCTTCTGCAGGCTGCAATTCACGATGGCCAATCTGCAATCCTAGCAAAATCAATCTATTGGAAACTAATGGGGCACAAATAGTTCATGCACTTTGAGGCTGATCTGGCAAATGAGATAAACAGGGTTCAATCAGCAGGGAAAATCAACGACGCAAAAATGCATTTCAATCTAGCCTCATTTCCCTCTGGGATGCCCACGACATCACATTCTTTTGTTCTGATGCTTTTGTGGCAATTCTGGTCTAAGCCTCTGAAAGCCAGGCCAGGGCTTCACACCCACAGAGGCTGGCATATGCCAAGGTTTGGTGCTAAGACTGTGAAGCCTGGGCAGCTGGTATGTGCAAGAAGTAAGGACTTTCTGTTTTGTAATCAACCATAGGCGTCTGTTTCTAAACCACCCTGGCCATCAGTGACACAATTAGCAAGTAATATGATTTTATGAACTATCTAGGAGAGCAAATCACAAATCACAAGAGTATTAAATCATTAATTTATCATTAATTTACATTTATAAAACAAAACATCTGGTGATGTTTAAATCATAATATTTTGTGGCACTAAGCCCATTTTTTCTTAAATATACAAGCAAGATGGTATTATTATGAAAAATTTAGAAACTGCCAATAAGCAAAAAGAAAAAAATTAAGTAATCTCTATTAAATTATATCTGTCAAATTTACCTATCCACATAATTAAAACAAAGAAGGGAAGGATGGAAAGATGGCTGAGCAGTCAAAAGAATATATGCTCTCCCTGCATTTTCTTTGAGCATCTACATCGGTGGTTCTCAACACTAGCAGCTCTGCTTCCAGGGACATGCAACACCTCTGGCCTCTGCAGGCACCTGCATTCATGCGCACATACCCCCACTATACATAATTAAACAATAATTTAAATATGACAATATGATATATGCTATTCAATAACCCATTTTAAAAGCCGTAATATATTGGAGCAACTATTCCAAGCAGGGCTTTCTCCTGCCATATACTGTGTGTGTAAAATACTCTATTTTTGGAACCTGCTAGGTCTTCAGGAGACCTGACTAGAGTGAACGTCTTGGCTCAGGGAAGTGTGTATGGTACTAGAAAGCACCAGGTCTCACTCTAGATAGGGTGTCTTACAGGAACCAGAACCGAGCAAGGATCTGAGTGCCACAGGGCTGGCTGGCCAGCTTGCTCCAAGGCAACCAGTGGCAATAAACAGCCACTCAAATTCCCCCATGGGGTCACGAGGTTAAATTCAAGTGTGGTTAGAAAATGGAAGGCACAGGTGAGATCCAAGACCTACATTAACCGAACAGATTCAGGGTCAGGCCACCTGGGGCTCTACAGAAACAATGGATAGTGTGAAATAGCTGCCTCTCTCCTCAAGGGGAAGGACTCAGTCAGACTGTGCCAGCACAATGGAGAAGGAGAGAAACTTGGTAAACAGCTGGTAAGTAGAAAAATGCTGGTTCTACTGCTTCCTAGGCATCCTAGACATTAGCTCCCTCAGGTAGGCTTCTGTGGCAAGAATCCTCCGCTTATCCTCTCAACCCCCCGACATTTTAAATGGCACTCTCCTCTGCCATTCATACAAACCCATGACAAAATGACAATCCAATTTAATAAGACAAAAATCTTTAAACAGATAGTTCTACAAAGAAGATATACAAGGGGCCAAAAGGACACAATACTCAATACTGTTTGCCAAAACTACTCATTAGCATGGCTGTCATAACTGCAGACAATAACATGTATTTGTGAGGCTATAGATTGCAGCCCCACTGTGCTGTGTGAATATCAGCTGGCACCGTTGCTTTGGAAACCACCTGTGAGTTCCTTAAAAAGTAAAACAGAGTGTATGGCCCCACAATTCCACTTGTATGCCCAAGAGAACCAAAAACACGTTCATACAAAAAGCTGTTCATTAAGGTTCATAGCAGTGTCATTTATAATAGCCAAACAGTAGAAATAATGTAGGTGTCTGTTAAATGATGAGAGGATAATAATGTAGCATATTTATATAATGGAATATTATTCAGCCATGGAAAGGGGCAAAGTACTGATACATTCTACAGAGGTATACCTTACAAAAGAATGGAGCCAGGCAAAGGGGCCAATGTTGTATGGTTTCATGTATATGAGATGCTCAGAACAGGCAGATGTATAGAAACAGAAAGTATAGTAGTGATTTCCAGGGGCTGAGAAGAGGGGAGAGGTGGGAAGTAACTGCTGGTGGAAATAGAATTTCTTTTTGCAATAATAAAAATGTTCTGAGATTAGATAGCTGTCCTAGATGGTCACACAATTGGCTTGCTGACTCCAGTGCCTAGCACAGTCTTGTAAGTGCCTATGAACCTACATCCTTTCCCATTAGACTGAGCATGAGTGGTAGGCTTTGCCCCCTCTTTCTGGTTCTCCAACCCTGAGAAAGGACCTGGAAAAGAGGAGGCAGCCATATAATGTTTGTAAATTGAATGGCTAGACAGTTCTCTTCCCAGAACCCCAGGTTTGCTTGTTTGGCTGTGTTCCCAATTTGCACAACTTTGGTTGTTAGAAGCCCCAGTCTAGATCCAGCAACTTCTAGAGTCAAAGAGTGGAACTCACAGACCCAGCATCCATGTCTAGGGTGGCACTGAGTCTAAGCAAAGGAACTGCCTCTGGTTCCAATGGGGTCCTTGCTTACATCCATGGAGTGCTTACTGGGAACACCTCTTTCTCTGTGCTGCAGACGGCTGTGGAAACCTGGTGCTAACTTGCTTTTCTTCTCTTCTTCAGCTGCAAGGGTAGAGTTCTTGGCCCTCTTGGCCTAAGAAAGAGATAGACGTTTCTGTCCATTTCTCTTTTTATTCTGTCATTGCACAGGATTGATTATTGGGTTACCCTTCCTTCTTTCCCTCCCTCCCTCCCTCTCTCCCTTCCTTCCTTCCGTTTTTCCTTCCTTTGGGCCTTACAGGCATGCTAAGCAAGCACTGTGTCCCTGAGCTTATATTCCCAGGGAACAGGTGACTTCCCCATACCTCCTCTCACTGGGTGCCTTTGTGAACTGTTGGGGGTCAGCTCATCAGGGAAGCAGGTGTCAGATCCCTAAGAAGCATGGCCTGCAGACTAAACTGCTGTTCTGGGCAATGGGTTGAGGTAATGAAAGGATTAGATTTGCTGAGTGAGGACGAGGCAACCAACTTTGGGGCAGAACAGGTGGGCTGAGATAATAAAGGCACTGACACCTTGTGGGTTCCCTAGCCATCTTCTGTTGGGGAATATTATTATAAGGCATATGACTTGTTTATGATGCATTTGTTTAACACTGTGAAGCTGAAATTCTTTGCCTGTCTAGAACACCTAATAAAGGGCAGAATGGCCAATAGCGAGGCAGGAGCAAGGATAGGCGGGGCTGGCAGGCAGAGAGTATAAATAGAAGGAGACAGGATGAAAAAGGGAGAGCAACCAGAGAACAAGGGGAGGAGGACTTCAGAGGCCAGAACCCAGCTACACAGCCAGATACGGAGTAAGAAGGAAAGGAAAGGTGTACAGGAATACAGCAAGATAAAAAGCCCCAAAGGTTAAAGATAGATGAGATAATTTAAGTTAAGAAAAGCTGACAAGAAACAAGCCAAGTTAAGGCTGGGCATTCATAACTAAGAATAAGCCTCCTTGTGTAATTTATTTGGGAGCTGGGTGGTGAGCCCCTCAAAGAGCCAAGAGAGTAAAACATTACACAGCAATCTTACGCTCTTTTCCCTTAGCACTCCTTTTGACAAATGCCCAAGAAGCAGAATTTCCCATCCCAAGACATCCTTGTGACTTAATTTGGTCTCCTGAAATGAGTCCCTCAGTGAACTCCTCCAATTACCTCTGATAAGTCTCCCGCAGCTTCCAGAATGCCAGTTATTCTCTCTAACATCATTGCTGTTGATTTTTTACACCCTTATTAAATTGCCATTTGGTTAGTAAGGCTAGTTTCTCCATCTCTGAAGTTGCTGTATTTTTTCCCTCGCCCCATCTAACACGGTCTCCCAGGCTTTCCAGGTTCTCTATCCTTCCTCTTTCTCTGAGCCAACCTCTGATTCTTCCTTCCGAATTTTCTCCCCCTTTCTCCAGCCTCAATCACAATGCCTCTTTGAGAGTTGTCAGCTGTAAGATACCCACCCCAAATATGGTTTTCTCAAGTAAATACTCCATTAATTAAATTACTCTACAGCAGAGAGCGTTCTGAAAGTCAGCATTTTCTAACTAATGACTCTCCTGTCCTGGTCCGAAAAGATACATCGTCTTTCAACACTGTAAGCGGGCTGTTTTGTATCTCAAAACCTTCTGAATCTCTGACTAAGGGTGGTGGACCCTTCTGTAGACACAGGTTGACAGCAGTGTATTCTGATTTCTACCAAAAGTCCATTTGGGACACTTTTATCATATTTATTTTGACTATGTAACAGCATATGAAAATATCCAAGTCAACCCCTGCAACCAACCTTGTTTGGTCAAATAAAATACAGTACTTGGGGTTCCATTGTATATGCATGCCTTTACCCAAGGAACAACATAAAATACATCTGAATTGTGGCTGTAGCTTATTGTTTGTACACCTGTTTATAGCTTGATAAACACAGGTTTGGAAATTGGAATCTTAGGGTTAGTGATCTATATATAATATCCTGACTCTTCATCCCTGTTGCTCTTGTTATTTTCTACCTGGCTTCATAGACATGTCCTGACCAGTCTCCACTCCTTTCACCAAGTTTCCCTAAGGCAGTGTTTACGGTCACAGACTTTCAAAGAATGTGGAATTCCTGGAAGTGACATTCCATTAAGTTTTGTGTGTGTGTGTGTGTGTGTGCACGCGCGCACACGTGTGCATGTATGTCTTTCTGAGGTACTGGGGATGTAACCCAGGAGAGGTGTCCCCCACAGTCCTTTATATCAGTTCTGTACTTTTAGGCACATGTTTTATGGTTTTGCTTTCTTCTCCCGCCCCTGTACGACCATGCCAGGATGAGAACTGATTCTTTAAGGACTTTTGTTTTGTTTTGTTTTGAGACAGGGTCTCTCGGTGTAACTTTGGAGTCTGTCCTGGCACTTGCGCTGTAGACCAGGCTGGCCTCAAACTTACTGAGATCTGTCAGCCTCTGCCTCCAGAGTGCTGGGATTAAAGGTGTGGGCCACCACCCCTGGCTCTTTAAGGACACTTTGCTGTATCTGTAACTTGCCACTGTCATCTGGAGATCTGCCACTAAACCTGTGTGATCCCAGGGACAGCAGAAAGGCCGGTGACCCAGCTTGTCTGTAAAATCTTGTTTCTTCCTCTTTTGATTTCTTATACAGATGACCCGCCGAGAGATGCTGGAACTTGCTGGACTCTGGCTTGTGTGAATGACTCTCCTGTTTCATGTTTTTATTTCGTTTTTCCAGTAGTAGAGAGACTGCTGGGAACAATCCGAAGCACGTGAAGAGAAAATGAGGAGTTACTAATAAGATTAAATTAAACTTTAGTGGATTTTTTTTTTTTTTTTTTTTGCAGCGTGTGAGGAACAGTAGCAAGCAGCATTGAGATGAGCAGACACAAGCTAAGACCTCGTGGTATTTGCAATCTGTTTAAAGAGGAGCTGAGGAGTAAAAGTACAACGAAATATACACAAGTTCATGCCAAAATATGATAAACTCCATATGAAAGGAAGAGGCAAAGTGTTGTGGGGCTGGAAAGCAGGAGCGTTCCCATATCCCTGGGGAGCTGGGAATGAGATGGGCCATACGAGAGACACTTGTATGTCTTTGCTCTAGGTCAGTGGTTCTTAACCATATCATATATATATATATATATATATATATATATATATATATATGGCATGTTAGATATTTACATTTTGATTCATTTATAGTTATGAAGTAACAATTAAATAATTTTATGGTTGGGGTCACCACAACATGAGGAACCGTTGCAGCATTAGGAAGGTTGAGACCCACTGCCCTAGGCTCTGACACGAAGGTACACAGTTCGCCTTGGTGTCGCCCCTTCTCGAGACTAGTTACATAATTTATAGGGCTCAGTTCTTGGATTAAACCCAGGGCCTAATACATTCTAGGTGTTCTACCATTGAGCTTTATCCCTAACCCAAGGGTCTAGCTCAAAATAAAACTTCAGGATCTATTGTATAAAAATAAAGAACTCCAAGAGAGGTGAGCACAGCATTAATGTATGGGCTATTTCTCAGTGGAGGCTGCTTGCTCTTACTGTGAGATTGACCCATGCTCTGGTCAGGGTTTCTACTGCTGTGATGAAACAGCATGACTGAAAGTAATTTGGGGAGGAAAGTTTAACTTGACTTACATTTCCACAGCACTGTTCACCATCAAAGGAAGTCAGGGCAGGAATTCAAGCAGGGCAGGAACCTGAAGGCAGAAGCTGATGCAGAGGCCATGAAGAGGTGCTGCTTACTGGCTTACTCATCATGGTTTTCCAGGCTGCTCTCTTGTAGGGCCCAGGATCACCAGCCCAGGGATGGCACCACCCAGGTGGGTTGGACCTCTCCCATCAATCATTAAGAAAAATGCCCTACAGTCCAATTGAGGCATTGTCTCAATTGAGGTTCCCTTCTTTTTGATGGCTTTAGCATGTGTCAAGTTGACATAAACTATTCATCACAGCCTACATGAGCTTGACTGGGTCTCTGCTTCCTTGAGTCTTACCTTGGGGCAGCAGGGAGACAGGTCTCATTCTTGCCTCATATATGTAGCACCAGGTCTACCTCCCAGATGAATCAGTGAATGGCTGGAGATAGGGTGAGTTGGTATAATTAAACCTAATCATCTCTCAGGTTGCCTTTATTATGAACTATTATTAGACCATAGTTGTGGATCTGCTCTTTCAGACAGGGCCTCAGTTTTCCAAGTGTTGGTTTCATGGGAGTGAACTGCCCCACTCAGGTCTTCATGGAAGGGATGTCTGAGGTATGTTTTGAGGTAGAAGGTTTTGCTTTCTCTCTGTTTCTCCCAATTGCCACCCTCCTGTCCTTTCCAGATTTTTCTGTTTCTCTTAGACATCCCATTTTATACTTTCCAGTGAGAAATGGGACAGTTGCTGATGCCGCTAAGGGGTGACTTCAAGACTCCAGCATCACTGTAGGTCCCTTGAGTTTATCTCTCACTTCCAGGAATGGCCTTGACTAGACTTCAAATTTCCCTGAACAGAGTCTGGCATTTCATTTTAAAATTATTTTTTATTTGTACTGAACAATTTGATAGATCTTTATAAAGGTAAAAAAATCAGAAAACCAAAAATGAACAAAAGTAATTGTACAATAATTCCAGAGGAAAACTTATGAATGGGGTTTTTCAATCAATTTTCCCATTCAATAATATAAGCATCTTTGAGAGTTGATATGTCAACAGCTGGGCATGGTGGCACATTCTGTAGAGCCTGTCAATCAGAAGGCCAAGGGAGAAAGAGCATTTTATCTCAGGAGTTCAAAGACAGCCAGGGAAAGAAAGAGGGAGATCTGATCGTTGTTGTTTTTACAAAATGATTTGTTTATTTTATGTGTATAGATATCTTTTTCTGCATGTAGGTCCATGTACCACATGTATGCCTGGTGCCGCTGGAGGTCAGAAAAGGGCATTGGATCCACTGTGACTGGAGTTACTCATGGCTGTGAGTCACCATGTGTGTGCTAGAAACTGAACCCAGGTCCTCTGCAAAAGTAGTAAGTGATCTGAACTGCTAAGCCAATCCCCTACCCTTGATATTTTTAATAACCAAAAATACTTCCCCATTTTTCATAGCTACCTGGAACTCTGTCAAATGGTTGTATTGTTATTTTCTTAACCGATCCACCAAAACTGAACATTTGAATTATTATCATTTTTTTCCCTATTCTAAATCCTGATACCTGGATTTGATAGGTAGATAATAGACTCGGTTTCTCTGCCTTTTATTTCCTACCTCCCCAGGTTTGTTGCTTGATGTACCAGTGCACATAAAGCTCTTAGCACAAGTACAGCAGTGCACAGCAGACCAGACAGGCAAATAAATACTGTTCTGTTGTTTTACAGACCGGAGAGCTGTTTGTCCAGACTGTGGTATAAGTTAACAGACAACACAGTTCAGGACAGCAGGTGCTCAGCAAGGACTTGTCACTGTTCCCTGGTCTCAGACCCTTCACAGATGGGGATCCCCTCCCCTGTGCATTCATCAAGGCCTACCCTTACCCTACCACACAGCCCGCTAACTGAGAACATGCTTGGGCTGAAAATTCTTGCCAAAGGCAGCTGCAAAGAATTAGTTGTGCTCAGCCTGAAGGGTGACTATCTTACTATGTTGGAAAGTTTCACATCAACTTGACACAAGCTAAAGTCATGTGAGAGAGGGAATTTCAATTAAGAGAATACATTCATAATATGGGGCCATAGGCAAGTATGTAGGGCATTTTCTTACTGATTGATAGGGGAGGGCCCAGCCCATTGTGGGTGGTGGTCCTGGGTTCTATAAGAAAGCAGGTTGAGCAAACCACAGGGAGCAAGCTGGTAAGCAGAGCAGGTAGAAAGCAGCCTCTGCAACAGCTCCAGCCTCCAGGTTCCTGCCCTGTTTGAATGCCTGTCCTGAGTTATTTCAATGAGGGACTACGATATAAAAATATAAGCCAAGTAAACCCTTTCCTCCCCATGTTGCTTTGATCATGGTGCTTTTTTTGTCACAGCAATATAAACCCTGACTAGGACACCTACCTTTGACGGATGTCCTTGGGATGTTGGGAAGCTAGCTGGTCATGGAAGAACCAAGTTCCAGACTATTTCTTGCTGGCTCAGTGAACCTGCACAACAATCTCCCCACCCCATTCCTTTCTGCTATTCTGTAGGGAACTGGAGGTCATGAGGCAGTAAGCATAAGGGCAAAATTGCACACCTGCCTGTCCTTGCCCATGCTTGTTTGTTACTCTCGCTCATTTACAGATGATCTGGTTTATTTGTCCCTCCCTCAAATGTTAGCTTCTTAAGGGGAGGGTCCTTTTCAGTAACCCCCGGGGTTAATGCATTCGTGCCCAGCCCATTGAACCTTGAAGATAGGTTGCAAGAATAAAATCTCAGTGCCAGTCAATCAGAGTGGCGCAGCCTATAATCGCAGAGGCTGAGTCAGGAGGATAGCCTGGGGTGTGTATGTGCGGGCATACCTGTAATCTTAGCGTTCAGGAGGTGGAGGTAGGAAGATGAGAAGTTCAGGGTCATCCTTGGTTACACAGCGGGTTTGAGACCACCCTAGAATACATGAGCATCTGTCTAAAAAATAATTTAAAAAAGAAAATTAGTAATAGGGGTCTCTCTCGCAAGGCTGTGAAGATCGAATGAAAAAATAGGAAGCATTAGGCACCTGTCTGGTAGAATAGAACCAGAGTGGCAGCGTCATGAGCAAGATTTGATGGATCCAAATGTCTTACATATGTTAACCATGTGAATAATTACATTCCACCAAAGGAGAACTATTGTGCCATTTTACAGATCGTCAAAGGGTACAGGGTTTAAGAACTTATATATAGCCAGGACACACTGGCTGCTGGTTTATGCTTACTGTTCCTTTCAAGCTCCCTGTGGGCGAACCCTTAGAGAGGCCACAGGACCGGGAGTCAGGACTCACTCGCGCCCAGCCCAGGGCTGAAAGGGTTAGCGGGTGCGCGCGCGCGTTCCCCGGAGTATCCGCGGGCGCGCGCCCCGCTCCCAGGGACGCAGACTTGGCGGCGGGCTCTTCCTCGCCTCCTCATTGGCGCACACGCCCCTTCCTGTCACGGCCGGCCAGGCCCCGCCCCCTGGGCGCTGCCGGAGTGGACGGTTCCAGGGCATGCTAATGAGGGGCTGGCCGCCGCCGCCCATTGGCCGGCCGCGGAGTGTCGGTGAAGTCAGCTCGGAGTAGCAGAAAAACAGAGCGGGGCTGACTGCAGCGTGGAGCGCGAGCCGGGCAGGACGCGCGCAGCCCTCGCCGGAGACCCGCGAGGTAAGCGGGCGGCGGCTGCGCTCTCCGGAGGTGGCTCCCGGGCGGGCGCAGCGGGCCCCCGGAGCGGCGCCTTTGTTCCGCGCGCGCGGAGGAGGTGCTTTTAAAGGGCCAGCTGTTAGAGGGACCTGGGGGGGCCCCCTCCCCCAGAGCATCCCGGGTGGCCACCGGGGACCTCTGCCGAGCTGTGCCTTCAGGCTGCTCCGTGTGTCCCCCCCACCCTTCTTCATCCCTTCAAAGAAAGTTGCTAGGACGCAGGGAGCTTGGGGGATTCCAGATTTCTTTATGTCTTTTCGGTTTGGGTAGGTGGAGGTAAGTGCGATCATGGCCTCTGCTAGGAGGGAATGTCCGCCCGCTTCGGGCTGGCTGCAGTGTGGGTGGATGGAGACAGGAGATCGCGGGTGGGTTTGTGCTGGAAAGTGAAACTGCCGAGGGTCTCCTCCGCGGCGGCCAGAGGAGGAAGGAGGGAGCGAGCGGCGGGATGGAGGCATCTCAGGTGTGTTCATTCATCAGCGCCACCACTCCCCACCTCCCCCCGCGCCCCATCTCCAAAGCCGAGGGCGGCGGGATGGGCGCAAGGACTACGCTGCTGGCCTGTACCCGCCTGTACCCGCATGTAGTGGGTGTGTGTCCGGGGATAAGGTACTTCAACTCACCGCCCAGGCCCCTTCATCCTTCCAGTGGATGACAGTTTCTCTCTCGGAAGGCAGTCCATTGCCAAAGGGACAGAAGGCTACTCCATTCTCCTATTTCCCGGGCAGTCCTTCCCGGCTTTCCAGCGTGGTTTCCCTGATAAGCGGTAGTGACATTCAAGATAGAAGGAAAAAGAGGCTTAAAGTCATTATGGTCCTTTGAAGGGCGATGTGCTGTCGAATTCTGTATCCTGGTGCCTCTGCTTGTCGTACTACGGCTTTGAAATTCATCAGAGCATGCTTTTTTTTTTTCCCGGGCAGACAGAATTTATTATGCATTGCTACATAAAAGCAGAAGGGATTCCTCTGAGCGGGCTCATTTCATCCAGTCCGAGGGTTTTCCTGGCATGTTCTGGATGAGCCTTTAGATTTTTGTTTGAATCGCTGAGCTCTGGGATGCCCTTGCTGTCACCGGGCCAGCCTACTGAAATGGCTCAAATTGATTTCACTGACAGTAGGTGGGAGGTCCATCTAGAGACATCATAGAACCTGGCTGGCGTGTTAGGCCTCTGACTGCTTCTCCCCACCCTTCAGCCCCCCCCCCCCCATACTGGTGTGCCCCTTTCCTTCCTAGGTGAAGGCCAGGAGTGGCTTGTCTGACCACATGCTTCTTTGATTTTTGAATGCCTCTGTTTAGATTTGAGTGTGTGTTTTTGGTTGGAAAGATAGCTTGGTGGTTACTGAAGGGTGGATTAAAAGTGGGGTGGACAACAGAAGTGAACATCGGTGTCAATGACAGAAGACACACAGACACATGTTTGGAGATTTCTGTAGCTTCAGCCTTTGGGGAGTGAGATGTCTACAGAGTGAGGTGTGTGTGTGTGTGTGTGTGTGTGTGTGTGGTGTGTGTGACTGTGAGGGGGAGGGGTGGAGAAGGAAGATACTGCCAACAGTTTTCTGCCCCACCCTCCTGCTACTGCCTTAAACTTCATGCCAGCCCTACCCTGTGGTCTCCTTCTTGAGCCTGAGGGGAAAGGGTGGTCTTTTGGGCCACTCTTCCTCAGGTCATCTTTGGAGGTTAGGGAAGGGTTAGTTCTTAGGGGGGTGTCAAAGATGGTATATTTCTCAGCTTGAGACCTGTGATAACTGTCTGGTGACTTCTCTACAGGCAATTAGTAACTGAAATGAAGTACTTTTGACCCTGTGGGGTGAAGGACCACCTTCCTTATCTGTGGAATCCCCCGTTCCCTGCCCCCGGGGTTGTTGGCTTTGTCTTCCTCTTCCCTGCTTAATAGAGTTTCTGTAAACTTTTTGAAGAGATTGGGATTATTGGGATGGGGTTAGAATGATGGCAAAGAAGAAAAGAAAATTGCTTCTTCCTGGCAGAACAAAGACCCGTTCAGCTCTTCTTTTTCTTTTCTGAAATAGAGTGGGGCACAGATAGCAGAGTGTGGAAGGATAGGCCCAGAGAAGAGGGCTTTGTCTGTGTGGCACTGGTAATGACCTGGTCACCCCAGCTCTACTCTCTCTGGACTGTTCTCTGGCTGTGGAAGCAGAGAGCACCCACTGGCAACTTAGGATTTAACTGCTCTGTCATTGAAGGAGGAATGGATGACCCAAAGAAGAAGAAGACCGGGGGGGGGGGGGGGGTGGATTTGGTGGAAGAGCTTGGACCAGAACCGGCACAGCCAGCTTTGGCTCTGGCCAGCACCCTCTGGGTCTTGGATTTGTGCTTTATTCTGTGTTCTTGGGAAAGTGGGCGGCTTTAGAGCAATGACTTTCTAGGGTTCCCCATAGCACTACGTAATTTAAATTCACAAGTACATTTTGTGATGGCGATTTTAGATCCTTTCCTGTTTGGTGGTTGGATGTTAAATTCTCAGGATTTAGCAACAGGACTAAAAAAGCACTTTGAAGCTCGGGCCTCTGTTGGATTCAGACTACCTTTTTCTTGATTGGTACGATTCATGTGGTTTTAGAGTACATAAATAATTCAGAATGATCCCGAGTGAGAGACACAGGCCTCAGAGTGAGTTGGCGTATGGGGGAGGGTAGGATGGGACGACAGATTGCCCAGGAAAGGGCGTTTCTGTAATTCATTCTCTCCCCATCTATGTTTTATTTATGATTGCGCAGGTGAACATTTAAATGTTGGGAACATGAGGAGGGGACTCCCCCTATGATTGCTCCATTCAGCAGCATTCACTGAGGAGTGAGTGTTGGGAGGCTTGACCATTTGTCTGAGGTCACAGCTAGAAGATGCAGATGGGGATGTGAGTCTGGGTCTCATGCTGTGGAGGGAAACTCTCCCTTTTGTGAGAGGAGCCTAAGAAGGGAGGGAGAAGAGTGAGGAGGAGGAAACAAGAGATGAAGAAGAAAGCCTTAGCGGCAGCCTTTGGAGTCAAGAGTAGATCATTCCTGTGTCGTTGGAGTGGAGCATGAAGTAAGGAACAGAGCCCGTTTGATTAGCCGTGTGTGTGTGTGTGTGTGTATGTGTGTGTATATGTATGTATGTGTGTATGTGTATATATATATATATATATATGTGTGTGTGTGAGAGTGTGTGTATATGTATGTATGTGTGTGTATGGTACTGAGGAGGTGTTGAATACTGATCTCGCCTTAGACTCTCCCTGCTGACTCTCTGATTGTAGAATGAGTTTGAAGCTGCTTGGTTCAGAGCCTAGCAAGACCTTTAGCCAGAGTAGGCAGAACTTAAACACGCGGAGAGTCAGGTGTGCTGCTGGTGGTGCTGGGGAGAGCTGAACTTGGGTCCAATTCTGCTGAAATTCCAGTTTCTTTTTGATGTGTGTGTAGTTTTTATTTTCTTTCAGCACAAAACTAAAGTTTTCCAGGGGATGAATCTCTTTTTAATTCAGGCAGCATTTTTTCCTCTGACTTTCATACATTTTATGAGAGAGCATTTCGTGTACTGCCTTTTCAGAGGAGCGACTTGGAGACAACTGAGCTCCTGACTTGGGGCTCATCTTCGGGAGGTGGGGAGGCTCTGGCCTGCAACCTTCACTGTGCTAAGCATCATAGCGTTCTAGTGAACAATTAAAGGGCAGTGAGCAGTGGATAACCAGAGCATTAACCATTCAAAGGCAAGGATAAAAGATGGTAATACTTTGAAGTCTGTGGCCCAAGCCACCAGCCACGAGTAGCAGGTCTTCCCTTGGCCAGCTCTCAGGCCCTGGGAAATCTTCCTGTGGCCCCTTCAGTCGCTCCTGTTTCATTGTGAGGCCCTGCATCTTGTTGCTTTCCAGGCTTTTTTCCCCCCTGCATCTCCTTCCTCCATCCTTTTCCTTTTTTCCCCTTCCTGTTGTGTCCTTCTTCCTGCTCTCTCCCCTCATCCTCTTAGTAATATATCTTTGTAGTGTCATTTAATGTATTATTGTCTCATTAAAATTTCATGTTCTCTGTTCTTAATTTAAAAGCAGTTTAGTCTTTTGGAATGTATATGTATTTCACACACAAAACAAAAAGCAAACCTAATTAAACTGCTTTTTATTTCTGTGTGGCCTTCCATTGATTTTCCTCTCCCCCTTCTTGTCTGTGGTCAGTAGTGGCTCTTTCTAGAAAAAAAATTCCCCCAAGGTCTCTGTCATGTGGTTATTGTTTTAAAAACAAAGCTAGCTACAACAGTAGAAAAAGTTTCCACCCTTATATTGTGAACCACCAGGGACACCCTGTCCCAAGAGATGTATCCTGTTTCTTGACTTCCTTCAATGGCAGAATTATCATTAATGTGTTTAATAAGAAGGCTTAGACTGGATGGGTGCTGATGGTGGATATGAGTCTGGTAATGCTTAGGGGTAGGAAGCTGGCAGGCTACTGCCAAGAGAGTCCATCCAGGGAGAATTTAGTCTGATGGTTTCTTGTTTCCCAGGCTACACCAACCCTACTGGCTATAGCAGGATGCAGAACCCTTTAGAAAAAAATAAGATACTATCACCTTTCCCATGAATGTTGGGTTGAACTCAGGGGTATCCTGTGCCCACCTTGGGCAAAACCACACACCAGCAGGTTGCTGGTGGGAAATTCTAGATGTTGTGATAGAAGTGTGTTGGTGAGCTTCATAATGTTCTTCTGTAAGACTGAGTCTTTTAAACATTTCATTTATTTTATTATATGTGTATGTATCTATCTATGTGTGTGTCTGTGTGCATATATGTACATGTGTATGCAGATACCATTGGAGGCCAGGAGAGGGCGTCAGATCCCTGGAAGCTGGAGTTGTATGTAGTTGTGAGTCATATAACATGGGTTCTGGGAACTGAACTTAGGTCCTCTGCAAGACTGGGAAGCGCTCTTAACTACTGAGTCATTTCTCCAGCCTTAAAATTGAGTCTTAGGGCTTAGTCGTCAGGCACTTCAATATCTAAAGGGATCCTCAAAAGCAAGAAAGTACCTTGAAGTCTCCAGTTTTTCTACTAGAAATCTGCCTGAATTTTGCGTTCAACTCTATAACATCTGTGCTGTTTTTGGTGTAAACATATTTAAATTGCTGTGCCGTTGAATACAACTGATGGACCAGGAAAATGCTGTGTTTATCTTGAGCTTGCTCCAAGTGCTCACACTAGTCTATAACCGAGCTGGAGAAGCCGGAAGTAGGGCAGACTCAAACCTGTTGGTATTGAGAACTACCCTCCAGCCTTACCTGCTGGTTCTTCTACATCCTCAAGGCTAAGATTTGTTCCCTCTCCAGTGGCCTTTGCATTTCTTTGTAGTGCCTCCTACTTTTGACTCCTTCATTCTGAGAGGCATGTATTTCTTTCTCTGTTCTTCTGTTTCTGTTATTCTTGCTGGCTTCCTGGTCTTTTCCTCCTATATTGTGAGTTCTGGAAAGAGAGGGGAGATTGCATCTAAACGTTTTACACACACACACACACACACACACACACACACACACTGTAGTATTATCTACAAGAAACATGTGAAGGTTTATAAAGAAGGCAGTATCATCCTGGTAACCCATCCCCTAGAGTCAGCTGCTGAGTAGGGTTTTCCTTTTCTGTGGGAACAAAGCCCCATAAACTCAGTGATGTTCAGAAACCCAGGCTTATGTTAGCTTCTTTTAGGAATCTGAGAAGGTCTCACAGGGTTAAAATCACAGTGCTAGCAAGACTGTGCTTACTGTGAGAAGAGCCTGTTTGCCCACTGATGCCATCTTTCAGAAGCTGCCTGCATTCTCTACTCAAGCCTGTCTTCCTGGTCTTCAAAGTCCATGTCTTAGGATTTCTGTTGCTGCGGTGAAACATCATGACCAAAAGGCCAGTTGGGGAGGAAAGGCTTTATTTGCTTTATATTTCCTCATTGTTCATCACTGAAGGAAGTCAGGACAGGATCTCAAACAGGGCAGGAACCTGGAAGCCGAAGCTGATGCAGAGGCCCTGGAGGGGTGCTGCTTATTGGCCTACTCCCCATGATTTGCTCAGCCTACTTTCTTACAGAGCTTAGGACCACCAGCCGAGGGATGGTCGCAGCCACAATGGGCTGGGTTCTCCCATTTCAATCACTAATTAAGACAATGCCCTACAGACTTAACTACAGCCTGATCTTGTGGAGGGATTTTTGTTCTTTCTTTTTCGAGATAGAGTTTTTCTGTGTATTGCTGACTGTCGTGGAACTCACTCTGTAGACCAAACTGGCCTTGAACTCAGAGATGCGCCTGCCTCTGCCTCCTGAGAGTGCTGGGGTTAAAGGTGTGCATACTGCCTTGGAGAGATATTCTTAATTGAGTTTCCCTTTTCTCAGATGACTTTGCTCGTGTCAAGTTCACATAAAACTAGCCAGCCCAGCCAGTGCCAGTGATGTCTGAGCCATTCTGCCACTGCTTGGCTCTGATGGGTCTCATTGATGTCTGTTTCCCTCTCTGCCTGTAAGGAGCTTGGTGATTATTGTGGGCTGCCTGGATAATCTAGGACAGTCTCCCATTTTAGCACCAGTTGGTTAGCATTTTTTAAAAATACAGATTTCTTTCCCTTTATTTATCATCCCTGCCGTCATCCCCCTCCTCCCCCCGCCCCTGATCCATGTTAGTTTGTGCGTATGCACGTGTGTGTGCAGGTGCCTACCTTGGCCAGAAGAGGGTGTTGGATCCCCTGGAATAACAATTATAGGCAGTTCTAAACTGTTTGATATGGGTGCTGGGGACCGAACTTTGGTTATTTTGAAAGAGCACTAAGTGTGCTTAACTGGCGAGCCACCCCTCCAGCCCCCCTAATTACCAGTCTTGATTCCATTTGCAGCCTCCGTTCCCCTTTGCCACATAACTAAACATGTTCCTAGTATAGGAGCTGAGGATCTGGACACCTTTGAGGGACAATCATTTTTTCCATTATAGTTACTTTATACCCTTTATTATTTTTCCTGATATTATTTAATTCTCCTGATAATATTTCTCCCCAGCCTTTCTTTCCCATCCTTTCAATATGGCAGCGTCACAGGTTTTAGTTACATTGGCACTTAATACTTGTATTGTTTTGACTGAGCAAACAGTGTTTATGGTTGAGCCTTATAATATACTTTAATGGCTCTATCTTATGTAATTTACTGACTTAATGGCCTTACCTCTTCAAGTTAGTTTTTTTAACCCCCAAAGCCTTACACAACAGTTTAAAAACATCTCTGTGTTCTCATGTGTTGGTTTTTAATCTGTCACATACCCCCCACCAGACTTCCTTTTGAGAGCCCTCTACCCTTCTCCACTGTTCTTCATTGCTGACCTGTAGGCCTGTGGCCTGACTCCTGCTGGAATTAGTTCATGGGTTGCTACCTCTGTTTGACCTTTGGCTTGTTCCTCCAGAAGTTTCTGAAAGGGAACTGATTACTTCAAACCTGCATACACTACATAGTCTTAATACTTTTCTAGTACTTGATTGGTGGTTTAGCTTATCTAGAATTTTTGGTTGAAAGGCATTTTCTGTTACAGTTTTATTTATTTTTATTCTTTCTTTTTTATTTTTATTTTTTTTAAAGACAGGTCCCTGGCTGGCCTGGAACTCACTATGTTGACCTAGCTGGCCTTGAACTCACAGGGATCTGCCTGCCTCTGCCCCCCAACGCCCCACCAATGCTGGGGTTAAAGGTGTATGCCACCACATCCGACACCTCCATTATAGAATTAAAGGGTGCCAATATTGAGGCTGAAAATTAATATTCCATTCTTATTTTTGATCATTTATGGGGAACTTGTTAATGTTTAGGATGTTTTCTCATTTCCTGTATTTGGAACTTCCTTGTTTTAAACATTATTGGTCTAGGCCAGGTATGATAGCGCATGCTTGTAATCTCCACACTTGAAAGGCCTGGGGATCAGGAGTGCAAGGCCATCTTCAGATACATAATGAGCTCCAGGCCCTCTTGACTAGAGAAGCCCCGGCTCAGATCCACAGGGGAACATAGGAAGCTGCACTTTACTATGCTATTTTGGTGAAGGCTTACATCCTTCAAAGTCTGAAAATTTTCCCACATATTAATATTCAGTTTTCTTTTCTTCATTTTTCTGTATTTTGTTTTTGGAAGTCCTGTTAATTAGACTTCCAGGATTGAGTTCATAATTTAAAAAGCTTTGATTTCTCGTTTTCTTTTTTATTATTTTTATATTTTGAAGAGTATCTGTATCTTCAACCCTTTTCAGTTCTTAAATATCTATATTCATGTTTTTACATGACGTATGTGTACATGTTTTATTTCCTAAGACTGCCTTAGTTCCTGTAACATTACCCTCCCTCTTTTTCTCCCCCTTCTTCCCCCTCCCTTCCCTCCATGTTCTAGGCTGGACTTGAACTTCACATCCACCAGCCTGTCTCCTTGCTGGCATTACAGATGTTCTTCAAATGTCTGGCTCCTTTATTTTTACTTTTGATTGCTTTCGGAAAATTTCTGCTGATCTTTGCAACGTCTTTGTTTCTTCCAAGTCCCCGTTTCTGCTTTTTTGGTTGCAGTGTTTCCCATTGGAGCCATCTTTCCATGTTTGCTGATCCTTGTTTGTTCATTTATATTTTAAGATGGACAGGCGTCTGTGGGACATAGCGGAACCTGTTAATTTCCTTGTGGGGTCATCCCTCAGAGAATCTTTTTATTTATCTCCACAAATAACCTAGGTAACAATAGATATTTCTGGGGCTTTCCTACCGAAGGTTTTCGTGGAGAGGGTTCAGCCTACTCTCTCTCTCTCTCTCTGATGTGTGTGTGTGTGTGTGTGTGTGTGTGTGTGCGCGCGCGCACATGCACATCAGGTGGGGTGGGCTATAGTTATCTTGTTTTCTCTGAAGGCTTTCACTCAATCGCACTGTCTTCTAAGAGATACCTCCCTTTTGCTGGGTCTGAGTCCTCTGCTGACTGACAGTACCACCTGAGTACCTTCAAGAAAGGAACCTGGGTCTGATTGCTGTTTGTATGAACTTTCAGAAAGTAAGCTTTGTTCTCTATCCCTGTCCTGCTTCTTCCCTTCCAATCACCGATGCCCCTGGTTTCCCAGCACTCCTCAGGTTCTCTGCCAGGGGTTGGCCACTTGTTTTGTGGTTCCTTTCCCAGCTGGCACTTAGAGTAGACATAGCTGATCCCAAGTCAGCTGCTGTGTGGTGATCAACTGTGTCTCTCTGGATTCTGCTGGCATAGCTTGGGTGGTGCCGTTATTTTCTTTTCATTAAGAAACAAGCTTCTCTTTTGTTCTTTTAGTGGTATTTGAGGAGAAGATAGAAGACAAAATGTTTGGCTTTTTTATTTTATCAGAAATTTATTTCATCTCTTTAGCCAAGCTGTTAAACTTATGCTGCCTGATACTGAGTATTTGTCCAAGAGATACCCACCCTACACACACCTTGTGTGAACCAAGGGCTTTGGGTATTGTAGCAAGTGCTCTTCCATGTAACCCCAGGCCTGAGATGGTTGCTAAACAATTTAATGCATTTTTTTAAGACTGTAGACATTAGACTTCCAGACAGACCCAAAGATGCAATTTTACAAAAATAAATAATGGTTTATTTTGCAATGGACATGATCACAGGCAGCAGATACTGCCTGCTCTCACATGATATAGAAAGAAAAAGTACCATAAAACACGGTCATGGAATGTTGGCATCATGAATGGCGAGGCTCAGGAGCTGTATTTTGCCCTATAAGTAGCAACATGAATTACCTCGAGAATCTATTAACCTATCTGGGTCTCAGTTGACTCAGCCCACTTGGTCGGGTGGTGGCTTAGTTCCAGTGCTGAGGAGCTGCTGTGTGCAGAGCCTGTGTGTTGGATAGTTTGATGCCAGCTTGTCACAAGCTAAAGTCACCTGAGAGGAGGGAATTAAGAAAATGCCTTCAGGGCAGGAGGCAGAGACAGAGGGATCTCTGTGAGTTCAGGCAGCCTGGTCTACAAAGTGAGTTCCTGGGCAGCCAAAGCCGTATCTTGTGGCGGGGGGGGGGGGGGGGGGGGGGGGGGGGTAACACAGGGTAGGGTGGGGTAGATAAGAAAAGAAAATACCTCATAAGATCAGGCTGTAGTCAGTCCCGAAGGGCATTTTCTTAATTAGTGATTCATGGGGGAGGGGAGTGCCCCTTGTGGGTGGTTCTATCCTTAGGTTGTAATCTTGGTGATCTTGGGTTCTTTTTTTTTTTTTTTTTTTTTTTTTTTTTTTGGTTTTTCGAGACAGGGTTTCTCTGTGGTTTTGGAGCCTGTCCTGGAACTAGCTCTTGTAGACCAGGCTGGTCTCGAACTCACAGAGATCCGCCTGCCTCTGCCTCCCAAGTGCTGGGATTAAAGGAGTGCGCCACCACCGCCCGGCTTTGGGTTCTTATAAGAACGCAGGCTGAGCAAGATATGATGAGCAAGCCAGTAAGCAGCACCTCCTTATGGCCTGTGCACTCTGCATCTCCTGCCTCCAGATTCCTGCCCTGTTTGAATTCTTGTTCCAACTTCCTTCAGTGATGGGCTGTGATAAGTGTAAGTCAAGCAAACCTCTTCCTCCCCAGCTTGTCTTATGGTCATGGTGTTTTGTCACAGCAGTAGAATCCTAAACTAAGACAGCACGGTGTTAGGGTTCTTCCAGAGGTCACTGCTTGGGCAGCCATGAAGTGTTTTGTATGTTCATCTCTTGTGATGTATCATAAGCTCTATGTCTTTCTCTAAAGCTTAACTCCATGTCTTATAGAGCAAGTCCTTCATATATCTTATCTCTTACTCTTTCTAGACTGTGGCTGCCTTGTAGGAAGGTTTTATAGTCATCTTTTCATCTTTAGTGTCTTCCACAGTCCTTGGCACATGGGAGATTTAGAGCAACTTGATTTTTCCACCAAGGGTTCTTGAGAGAATATGAAAATAACAAGTCTGTCTGCCAGAATCTACAGAGTTTTCTCAGAGAAAAGGTCTCCATGTTGGGGTCCTGCTTCTCATTTCCTGGCCACTCATGCCGCTGAGAAGTTCAGATGCGTTGATTCTAAGGTCGGTGGAGATAGCGGTTCAGGATGGCAGCCCTGACCTTAGAGGACTCTAGCCGAGTTGTAGTCATGGACTTGTTCAATGAGCCCACATTGTTATCATGTAAGATGGATATCATCTTAACTCTGACAATGAATTACATATAGAGATTAGATATAGATAGAGATTACATATAGATAAGTGTTTAAAAACACTTAAGGGCTTTTTTATAACTTACTTTGGCTTTCCTAGACCTTTGAGCTATGTGCCAGGATTAGTAAGTGGAAGTTTGAGGGGTTGATTGGCTCCACTGAAGACTTTTCATGGTGTGGGTGGTTCCCTGACAGATTGCCTGGGGAGACCTGAGGCACCTTTTCAGAAAACGCTCTTCTCCTACTGACAGGAATGTTCGAGAATCAATACCTGTAAGGGAGATGAAATATTATTGAAGCACCTGGAAAGAGCTTTGCTTTTTATTTGCTCAGTGGATAGTCTTGAGCGCCAGGGAACGTACTGGGTTCTAGGAATACAGTGTCAAAGGGAAATGACACCTGCTCTCCTGGCACTTACAGACTAGAGTCCAGTTGTCCAACGTGGTGGCCACTAGCTGTTTGTGACTATGTAAACTCATTTAAATGGACTACCTCTATAAATTGAGTTTCTCAGTCACATGTGCCTGAGTTGAATGTTCAGTGTCTCCCCTGTGCTTGGTGACCATTCTGTGGATAGCCCAGGATAAGAATGCTTGCCTCATTTCAGGCAGTTCTTTCAGGCAGACTGGACTGCAGCCCTAAGACTCGAGTTTCTCTACCATGTCTGTGACTAGCTTGTTCTGTAGTAAAGACAACAGAAGCACAGAGAGTTGTTTGCTTAAGGGTATGAGGCTGGATGGACTAAGCTGGGACCAGGTCTCTCCTTGCTGAGCGTGGCTCTCTCCTTGTGGGATGCAGGGGTGGAGCGTGAGTAGGAGTGTGGACTCTGTTCCCAGGATACTTCGTTTAGGTCTTGGCTCTGCTGCTTCCTAGATCCTGCTGGAGCCCCAGAGCAACCTAGTTTCCTCAGCTGTGAGAATAAGAAGACTTCAGGGAAGAGGGTTAGATGATTCAATCATGCAGGTGTTAGGACCTGGGCACAGTTGTCACAGTAAATACTGGTTAGAGTCATTATTGAAACAGAGTCTCCTGTAGCCCAGGCTAGCCTTGAACTTCCTGATCCTCCTGTCTCTACTTCCCAGGTCTGGGATTATAGGCAGGCCTTCATGTTTAGTTTTATGTGGTGCTCACGTATCCTAGGCAACCATTTTTGAGGGGAGCACCATCCTCAACCCACTGATCACTTACAGAGAATGAAGCAAGGGCAGAAGTTATAGAGTTCACAAGGCTTCTCTAAATAGGAGACTGGAGACTGGGAAAAGAAATTGTCAGGGGAAGCTGTGTTTCTAGACCCATTGACCTCCTGGAGCAGGGCAGAACTGGAGATTTCAAAGCCAGGGGCTGCTTTGAATCCTCAAGTTGGTCACTCCTACCCTGGATCTTTTTCTGTCTCCTTTTTCCTGATTTGCCCCACCTAATTCTGACCTTTCTCTTGTTCCTGCCGGTTCCTCCTTCTGTCTTTGTCCTCTGGGAAGAGTGGGGTCACATCATCCGCTAAAACAGAAATCCGCACTAAAGGAGTTCAGATGAGAGAAGTGACAGAAGTTGGGTCATTTAGCTGTGGGGGTTTGATCTGTTCTCCAGGGTTTCAGGACTTGGTGATGTCATTCTCGTGAGTGCCTCATCTTGCCAGCAGGCCTAACTAAAGTAGCACACAGAATGAAGAGAAAGTTCTGATGTTGGTCTCAGGGATAGTAGGGAGAGCCCTGCTTATATATGGAACTTAGTTTAGGAAGTGTCCTACAAATGGTGGGCAGTGCACAGCCGTAACCCCAGAACTGGATTGCAGTTTAGGTTAGCTACATAAATACACACACACACACACACACACACACACACACACACACACACCAACAACAGCAAACACATATACACCAAAAAATAAAACAACAGCAACAACAAACCCTACTCCCGCAACAAAAAAAACAAACCTCTAATATGGTTAGGGATGTAGATGAGTTGCCTAGCATGTGTAGGCCCTGGCTATGAACCCCAGCAGCTCTGCAGTCTGGTTTCATTCATTAAGCAGGTGTTGTTGAGGAGGTTAGGCAGGGCTCCACCCTCATAAGTTTAGAGTAGGGTCCTGGCTCCCCTGGCAGGCAATTAACAGTGCGTTCCTGGTAGTGAAGGAGGATAGCTTTATTTGCTGTCACTGAGTGGAAGTGGGGAGATTCAGGCAGGGAGGGCACTTTAGACATGCCTGAAGGATGTGGCATCATGTCTCACCCAGGTTGGGAGCATAGGGCAAACAGCAGGTCCAGTGACGTATCTGAAGCACATGTCTGTAAGTGGCTGACCCAGCACTGACCTGTGAGGAGACTGTTCCCGACAACCTGAATTCTTGAATTCTCCATGTGGGGAAGGCATACAGGCTGCCTGAGTGCTAAAAGCTCAGCCTGTGACTGGCTGTCAGTCCATTCCCATGTTCTCCTTGGGTAGGAGGTGGGCACTCTGGCTTATATGTGGCAGCTATAAAGGGAATAGGTGTTTAGTAGATTCTGGAATTGCCCTTCTGCTCACAGGTCAATATGAATGCTTATTACTCATTTATATGGAACCTCATGCATTGATTATTGACAGCAGCCTGCAGGCTGACCTTTGAGCTTGGTTTCCCAGTACGAAAGGTCATACAGTGTAGAATCTAAACAGTGTCTCCTATTGCCTAGAGTCTGCGTGGTACCTGTACGCACGGACAGTTTCCTTCTCTGGTATACAAATAGGTGATTCATTTGCAGGTTGCACTTCTCTGCTTGGAGTGTGTCTTTAGTCAGGGCAGTGCCAGTGTTGGGTGACTGCCTCCCGTGGGCACAGGGTATTTATTGGTCAAGGCTTGTATTTGATTTAGCAAGTAGAGTTAGAAATGAGGACATCTTCTCAGTGTGTTGTTCTTAGGGAATCTTTCCAAGACCAGTACAGCGCAGACACTGCAGGCTCTCCTGCACTTGGCCTTGCTTCCTAGACAGTGGGCATGGCAGACCGTGACAGGCAGGATCTTGAGGGTAGGGATGAGGTAGGGAAGGGCTGCAACAGGAACTGGGAGATCTGAATCGCTGCCCCAGTGGCCTGGTCAGCAGAGATCTGGGTAGAGAGGCTAAGGCCAGAGTAGGATCTGTGTTTAAGCAGAACAAAGAGAATAGAGGCCCTGGAGAAAGCAAAATCCCAACAGGGACCGAATTTAGAGTCGCTGGAGGAAACTGGGAGAACTTCAGGCTTCTGCACTGTTTGGTGGTGACTGCTGGACGTAAGATTGCCAGGCCCACAAACCCCGACCAAGGCAGTGGTAGGCCTTTTCGGACCGTTTCGTGTTTGCTTTGTGGGACCTGGTGCGTAAGTGAGCCAGCGCTGGCAGGTGTGAGGGGGCGAGGCCCCTTGGGGAACGGGAAATATTAGTCATCCCAGCGCACTGATAGAAGATATGTGCCTTGTCAAGACAGCTGCTGCAGAAGGCCCCACGGCTGCCAGCCAGCCTGCATGGCAGTCCACGTTCTTGGTTTTATCTTTAATTATTAAAGTTCTGGGCTATTTCAATGCTCACCTGAAGCAGCGTTGTGAATAATTTCCCTTTCCTCGGCTCCAGTAGAGAGGGCGTTTTGTGGCCCGTGGTTCTGGATTCTGAAGGTGGCTCTTGCAAGGAAGCCTCCAGGAGGACAGGGCACCCTTGACTGCAGGGCACAGAGCTTGTGGGCTGCACCTGCTCTCAAGTTTATTTTGAGTGAGTCTTTAATTTCGGAAATATAGCGTTTCTTTTTACCACGGGCCAGGCAGAGAGATTGCTGTCGGAATATGTAAAACACTTCATTAACCTGCCAGGAGCCTTTGATTGGTTGTACCTATGACAACCTGTATAGTTTTCCAGGGTCTTTTAGGAGCTCCTGTGCTGCTCAGAAAAGATGGGGTAGGAAGTCTATGGGTGCCCAAGGGCTTCTCTGCTCTGATTTACCTTGAAGTTGGGGTTAGGGTAGGGCTGAGCTATTCCTTGAGAGATTGGAGGTTGGGAGTAGACTGGCAACGAAGGCTCCTTGGCCTCAGGTACTTTTTCCCCCTTCCCTGTAGCTCCGCTCATCCTCAGACCTCACCTGAAGCAACATGCGCTGGAGGGAGACCTCCTTTGACCCTGCAAACTAAGTTAGCTTCTTAGCCTCTCACGGTTCTGTAGCTCTGGACAAAACGTTCTTCACAGCAGCTCTCTCAGCTGCCCATCCCACCAGTCTGTTGGCTCCATGAAGAGAGTGGCAGGGCCATGTCTTGTCACCATCACACCCTCGCAAGTGTCTGGCTCACAGAGGGTGCTCTGCTTGCTGTAGTGTAAATGAGTACATTTGATTGTTTGCTAAGTTTTGGGTTTTGCACAAGATCCCAGGAAAACAGAGGAATGATACCACTACCACCACTATCAATAATAAGTCAACAACCCTGCTTTCCTCAACTGACATCTCAAGATAACCACTGAAGTACAGGGAAAAAGGGTTATCGGTTGAAATTCTGTTTATTCTTTAAAAGAAATTTATGGATTTCCTATTTATAGTAGTGCAGATTTTGTAATTAGCTCATAAATAAATATGCTTAAATCTATTTAATATTAATGGAAACTTTGGTGACTATTGCTCTCAGGAAGAGGTAGGCAAATGAAGACATTTTAACGTCAGTGTCTGCTAGGCACTGGGCTAGGCAAGGGTGACATATGGACACACAGGAAGGGGTGGGAGCTGGCCCAGCAGCAGGCATTCCCAGGAGAAGACAGTAGCTGGCATGTGCCATGGTGAGGTGTGGAAGGCTCAGAGTGAGGGCAAATACTATAATGAGGCTGGAGGGTGGGTGGAAGGCCTGCTAGGTGCCCTCTACTCTGGTTGGGAGTGTTTGGCAATAGGGAATACCAGATTACCAGATGGGAAAGGCTGGGCAGGACAGACCTGGGCTGGTTGGGAAGAGAAGAATTGTGCAAAGGTGCGTTGGAGGTCACAGCACAAGGAGTATCGAGGATTCACAAGGATGGCAGTGTAGGGTAGGAGGGACCATGCTGTACAAATCAAATGTGCTCAAGCTCACATGGGTCCCTCTCTTCATCATGCGGTGGAGGAGTTGCTTTTTTCTAAGACCTGCATCAGACCACTCTGTGAAGGTCTTATTTTTCTGTACCTAGCATAATTTTTTATCTTAATGTGACTTTAGAACCCTTTTCTGGCCTACAACATTGCATATGAACAAGAAAGTGACATACAGTATATGTAAGCATGCATATTTAGTGTGCTTCCTTACCTGTGTAATCAAGCTCTCTCTTCTCTTTTTGTTTTTGGTTTTTAAGCCCAGGAGTTGAAGTAATTACGTAATTAGAATCCACATTGAGTGTGGCTAGATAAGGTGTAATTAAAGAAGAAAGCCTAATTTTGGAAGAATGATAAGAGGTCATTTGACTCAGTCTGGGCCCAAATCCAATCTTGGAAGAACAGTAAGAGGTCATTTGGATGTAGGGAGCTTGAGGCTACCCGGGAGCCCAGACTGGCCTGAGAGCTGGACAGATTCTGTTTCAGTTCACTGTGGAAGCCATTCAGTGGCACCCTTTTGGTACAGGGTATTATGGGAGGCCCAGCTGAGTCAGTACCAGAAGTCCTGGATTTCAGGGAGGACATGAGGGGACATGCTTGAGAACAATTAGGACATTCTAGGCAAAGAGATCAAGACAGTTGGGGTGGCGGTAGGGGTCGGGTGGGGGTTTACAAGGCAGGTGCCTTAAGTTGTTCTTTGAAAGGTAAGGAGGATTTCAAGTGCAAGGGCAAGAAGTACTTGGATATTTTGGGGATGAATGCCATGTCAAGGTTGGAGGTAGACGGGACATAGCAATGTTAACAGTGGTCATTTTGCGGTTTGGTGAGGTCATGCTTCTGTGACCCTGGCACAGAGTGACAGCAGAAGGCTGGCTGGGAGGCTGCTGGTGGTAATGCGGTGGTTCCTGGGTGGAGGAGTCGTGTAGGGACCAGGGCAGGCTTCCTTGTGAAGAGATCTCAGAGTTTTGAAGGACTAGTAAGAGAGGGGAGGGAGTGATGGTTTCAAAAGGAGAGGATGCAGTTGAAAGAGCTGGGAAAGCTGTTCTCACTGCAGCCCTGCCTCTGAATCGATGGAGACACCTTGGATCAGTTCTTCCTTTCCGGAGCCTGTTAGGGTTTGGGCTTCCTTCAGCCTCTGCAGTGATCACAGTCCTGGGCTCTGGGCAGGGGAGGATCTGGGGTGGAGACTTGTGGGGCCGCTCCAGGGAGGTGAGAGAAGAAACCACATAGTCCTTTTCCTTGTCCTCCTGGAATGGGCAGGAGGCAGGGGAGGCACTCTGGCGATCAGGTTTGAGTCATCTTACATTTCAGGGTGCTCTTGACACTGACATAATGGGTCTGTAAACCTCACGTACGACAGTGTTGAAAATCAAGTGCTGCATTCTGGGGTGGAGCAGAGAAGGAGTTAATCTTCCTGAACTCACAGAAAGGAAATTGTTAGGTTAAGGACCTGCTGGACTTGCCACCTCCCCCAAGGCCAGTCTTGGGAAACTCATGGCCTCAATCTTGAGAACATCTGTGCAGAAGGCTTTCTGGCATAGGAGGACGTGGGCAGAGCCTCGAAGGATGAGGAGTGGAAGGAAAGAGAGGAGAGACTTTTCAGAGGAAAGGGTGGTTGGAGCTGTTCTGCAGGCCTTACTGTAGGGGTCCAGGAAGAAGGCAGGCAGGCAGGCAGGCAGGCAGGCAATGCTTTCTGTTTGCTTGCTTGCTTTCTAGCCTGGAGAGCAAGCTGATCTCAAACTCAGAGATCCTCTGGAGTGCTGGGATTAAAGGCATGTGCCACCATGCTCAGCATACTTTCCGAATACTCAGTGTGTATACTAGCTGTTTCAAGCGCTTTCCTGGTCTTACTTTTATAATTGTGATGGCTAATTTTGGTTGTTAGCTTGACACACTTGGGATGAGAGGGCCTTAGCTGAAGAATTACTTTTATCAGGTTGACCTCTGTTGAGCATTTTCTTAATTACTAATTGATATCAAGGACCTAGCTCATGGTGGATGGTGCCACCCTGGGCAGGTGGAAGCTGAGCAAGCCAGGGAGAATGAAGCAGTAATCAGCACTCCTTCACGGTTGCTGCTTCCATTCTTGCCTCAGAATCCTGCCTTGGCTTCCCTCCATGATGGACTCTGACGTGTAAGCCAGAGGAAGCCTTTCTTTCCCAAGCAGGATTTGGTCACGGCGTTCTCTCCGAGCAACAGAAAGTGAACTGGGACAATAATCCTTTCATCATTTCTGCTTCTGTGATTATCCTGTGCCACTATGAGGAAGGCTGTAGGATTGGAGGGAGGAACCTGTTTGTCTAGGGTCTTAGTGGTGTTTCGTTTTGTTTGGATTTCCAACTCCTGTGGCAATAAATACCTGGTATTCTGCTGGCTGCCTCGGAAATGTAGGGCAAAGAGAATGACTTGCCTCTGTGACCCTCAGGCCCAAGTTAAGCACTCACCTAAAACATGGCTGCAGCATTCCAGGATAGTTCAAAACCCCAGCTGCCGCTGCTGGGGACATGCAGAGCTCATCATGGCTAGACCTGTGATTTACAGCTCGGGAACTGGGACACAAAAAGGAGAGAGGATATGGCGAGGTCAGGGGCAGGATGGAGATGAGAGGTTGAAGTCTGAAGATTGGTCCTTAGAGCTATTTTAAGGCTCCCTGTGGGAAGGTTTGTATTTAGACAACAATGGAAGCCTTTGTCCTGAGAGTTGGTGTGGGCAAGGGTTGTCTGCGCGGTCCCCTGTGTGTGTGTGCGCGCGTCGGTGTGTTTCCTTCGCTCTAACCTCAGATGCCTTTGAACCAGCCCGAAGGATTCCTTCAGACCAGAAGCTTTGAACAGGTGGAAAGCGCCTAGGAAGAAGGGGAGAGATCAAAAGCCCCAGAAATAGAAGAATAAACTGTAGGCTTGGCTAAGGGAAGTTTCCACTGATGGAACACTGTACAAGGCAAACTTCATGTGTCATTTTTGGACTTTCCATGGCTTCACCGTAAAGTAGGTACTTCCCTCTTCCCCACCCCATAGTTTTTCAGATGAAGGAACTGAAATTAAGAGATTGTGTCGTCTTAGAATTTGTAAGATAGAGCCAGGCCTCCAATCTGTGTGTGCTGGTCACTTTCCTGTCATTGGGATAAAATATCTGGGATAATAAACTTACAAGGAGGAAAGGCGTAGTTCAGCTCAGAGTTTCATGACGGTGTGGCCTTGTCAGCAAGGCCAGGGAGCACAGGATGGTGGAGGCACAGGAAGAGAGAAGCTAAATTGCTTATGGCAGCCCGAGACAGAAAGACAGTCTAGGGCCCAGTATCCTTCTCAAGGATATTCCTTTGTCCCTTTCATTAGGCCCTACCTCCAAGGATTCAACCATTCTCCAGTAGCACTGTAGGCTGGGTTACTAAGTCTTCAACACGCCGGGAGGTGGTGGCGCATGCCTTTAAACTTGGGGCAGAGGCAGCTGGATCTCTGAGTTGGAGGTCAACCTGGTCTACAGAGCTTGTTCAAGGACAGCCAGGGCTACACAGAGAAACTCCATCTCAAAAAAGTAGGGGCAGAGGAGTGGGGGGAAGGGAGAATAAAGATCAGAAATAGAGTGGGGCCTGCTCAATCTAATACTCCACCTACCTGTACCCCCACACTATCTGCTGGACTAAAGATTGCAGTGGTTTGACCGTTTCAGGATGGACAGCACATTTAGGGAGGTTACTGTTTCTCAGTGACTCCCACTTGGGGTAATTGCACGTTAGGGGACAGTATCTGGAGACTTTTGGGTTATTATAATTTTGGAGGAGCCATTGGCATGTATTTCATGGTGATTGAGCATGTTCCTGAATTTCTTACATTGTATAAGACAGCTCTCTAGAACATGTGGAGGTTAAGAAACCCGGCCCACTGGGGGCTTGGGATTTTCAGCATGTATTGCACAGGTGAGCCGACAGCCTGTCTGAGAAGCTTTAGCTTCAAGGACTTCTGCTGACCGGACTGGTTATGTGCAGTTTGGGCTTTTCCCTGTTCCGTGGAGGCCTGGTGTGATGGTGGTAGTCGTTGGAGACTTGGAAGCAAAGTTACAGCCAGGCATGAGAGCTTGTGTGGCCCAGGGCTGCACGTGAGCTGAGTGGGTGACAGGTGGGTAGGGTTCAGTCCAGGCTGCTGAGCATTGACTGGGCTACTTCTCTGTGAGTGTGGAAATAACTTGGATCCAGCTAGCTGTACTTTCTTTCCTTTATTAACGTGATGCCCTTATTACTCACCATTAGAGCTGTCTGAGAGGGCTAGGGATAGTTCAGTGGTAGAATGTATGTACAGAGTGCTTGGGCCGTGGGTTTGAGCCCCAGCACTACAAAACCAACAAACCACACTCATTTTAGACTAACTAAGTAGGATTCTTTTATGCTAATTTTTCACTCAGTATTTGTTTATGGGGTGATCAGCATGTGTGTGTGTGGATCTCTTAATTTCATGGCTTTGTAGAGTGAGAAATATGGTTCTGGTCCATTACTCTGTCCATCTCCAGTGGTATGCACATATACATATGTAGGCAACCCTCTCTCTCTCTCTCTCTCTCTCTCTCAAACACACACACGAGAGAGAGAGAGAGAGAGAGAGAGAGAGAGAGGGAGATATTCATAAGATGTAGAAGTGTTTTAGGTTTGTTTCTCATTTGCCAGACACATACTAAGCAATTGATGAACATTTGTTAACTTGATGCAGTAATGAGTAATTTGCATTTTGAGGGAAAGATAGAACTTAGATCTACATAGATGGTATGGGGGTATAACAGTCTGACAGTAGGTGGAGGCAGAAAGATGAAATGAAGTGGGCAAACTTCCAGAGACGGCAGGCCTGAGGCATGCGGAGCAACTGTAGCCTGTAGTGGTGACCCTATGATATGGTCAGGATGCAAAGACGGGAAGCTAGAGTGGGTCAGAAGGTGGGGAGCTTGAAGTCAGGCTCTGCTACAGTGATGGTGTCAGTTCTATAGGAGGATGACCTCACCTCGTTTTCTGGGGATGGTTATACCATTTCTCCTGGTGTAATTACTAACGGTGCCCCTGCCAGTTTCAAATGACCCTGTTTGGATGATTGGTTCAGCAGTCCATGAATCATTATGGAGCGGTCTGTGAAGGTTCCACCGTAGGAGATGGTGGAGCAGGCTTAGGAAGGACAGTGGCCCTAGTACCAGCCGTAGTCTGGAAGCTGGTGACGAGGTGCCCTCTAGGCTGGCAGTTCAGGAAGGGAGTAGTTAGAAAGTGACACTGTGCAAAGTCTCTAAAACGGGTCCAGACAGCAACTCCAGAGAAACCTGCCTCCGGGTTGGGCAATCCAACAAGTCTTCTTTTAACTGGAAGTTGATGATAAGAAAAAGAAATACTACCATGTGCCCATTTCCTGAACAATTAAGAGTCAGAGAAGCTTCAATCCAGTGTCTCAAACGACCTGGCAAAACCCTCAGCTATTCACTTTCTTAAGCCTGCCATTGTCCTCTGGAATTTAAAATAGGTTATGAATGCACTTGATGTCAGGCAAGATAAATCTGTGAGGAGGATTGTAGTCAATACATTTCCTTTTTAAGTAGAAACAATCTAAAGAGCTTAATTCAGGCCTGAATCAATCTCACTTTGTTGTCATGATTGTGTAAAACCTGAACTGCTCTCTGTCTGTGTCACACTGTTTATATTCCCCGCTGTCCCTCCGTCCTAGCAGCCCCACATGGTCTCCCAGCCTTTTTAGGCCATGTACAGCTCTCCCCACTCAGGCTGTTTTCTTGGGCCCTGCGAAGAGGTGGTGGCGCTGTGAGTGGTGGGTGACTTTCTTTTCTGTCTGGGGGAGCTCTTCGGGTGACCATTCAGCAGTGTTCCCAGATGAACCCTTTGATCTGAAAAAGTTGGGAAGCTAAATTCTTAAGCTTTTCCCTGTCTAATAAAAGACTGTTGTTACTTTTGGGATAAATTTGTTGTGCACAGAGTTTGGCAATCAAAACACTGTCAAATGCATGGATGGCAGTAGCCATGTCTCTACTGGGTCTACTCCCCTTCTAGGCTCCCTTTAGGTAGAGTGAGCATGTCCTCCATTTTTCTCCATACAATTCCAGTGTTTGTTCTTTGACCCAGCGAATAGTCAGTAACATTCTCTTTCTCAGAAGCAATTATATTACTCAACAGATAGGCAATCCTTTTTATTAGTTTCTCATATATTCTTCCAAGATGTCTGAAGGCAGTTTCGCGCATATGGGGGGAAAGTGAGCTAACTTACTTGTATCACTTAACAGTGTGTCCTGGAAACTCCATGTCGAGACAAATGGAGTGTCCTCATTTTGCTACACTGTCTCAGAACAGTGTTTGCCAAGACCAGCAGGCCTTATCTTTCCCTTAGTTCACTAATTACTATTGAGGGGTTATGTTTGTCTCTCTAAGAAGCAAAAGGCTGTAGGAAGTGAAATGAAGCCCCCCTCCCTCTACCCCCAGACAGGGTTTCTCTGCGTAGCCTTGGCTGTCCAGGAACTCACTCTGTAGACCAGGCTGGCATCGAAGTCACAGAGATCCGCCTGCCTCTGCCTCCCGAGGGCCGGGATGATAAGATTCCTTTTTTTGAAGACAAGTGACTTCAGTAGTAGACTTATATCCGAAGCGATTACTAGACAACAACTTTGTATGTACCGTGGTTCTAGGCACTTTGGAGGAAGTGGGCTTTAGCTGCGTTTGGTGTGGCTCGGCTCCCTCAGCCCGTCAGCAAAGCTTTCTTGACTCACTGGCCACAGTTCCTTGGAATCTCCAGTCATTCATTCATTCCTTCCTCCCTCCCTCCTTCTCTCTCCCTTCCTTGTTCTTTCCCTTCCTCCATCATCTATCTATTTTACTAGCTAGTGTTGAGTGTTTCCCAGTGCCAAGCCCTTTGTTAGATATATACCGGTGGCGAAAACGACGTGAACTTTGCTCAGAGAGTCAGCAAACAGCCAGGAACGGTGCACCGTTCATCATGGTGGCTGTGGTGATAACATTAGATCCAGGGTGCCGAGGAAGCACCGAGCAAAGGGTGCATGGCCTCTGTGGAGTTTGGTAGGGATGGGGATGCTCCCTAAGATGGCACTTGCTCTTTGGTTTCTATACATCTGCCTTATCTCTGCTGTTAGATCTATGATATTTATGTTGTCTTCAGCTCTGTTCCCTGTCTTGTCATTACAGCTCTTGCATTTAGCACTCTTTCAGGCATTTCTTGAACCGGTTACAAAAAAGTCCACATTAGTTAAATGAACTTTGAATCAAATGCATTAGCGTTGAAAAGCAGAGGTGAGATGCTCATCACTGCTCTTGGCCTTCATGGTCTGTGTGGTCAACTGGCATCCTCGAAGGCTCCCTCTGAGTTGGTGCCTGCCCCTCCCTTTAGCCTCTTTTTTTATCAACCCAAGTCTCTGTTCTCCCTCCCACACATTAGCTGTGTTGTGAGAAAACCCACTCCCTGTCATTCTGACAGTGCGGAAGGGGAGCCACAGGCCAGCTCCACTCTGGAGTGAGGGATATGGCTGTGATCCCTTTGGGCTGTCCTCTCTGGTGGCCCAGCAACTCCTCCTTTCGTCTGATAACTTCAGCTTCCTTTGTAGCTTCCTGGTGCCACAGGGCTGATCATTCCAGGATAAGAAATAGCAAGTCCAGGAAATTGACCTTTTAATATAGTTAAAAAGGCCAGTGGGAGAATGGGGATGACCAGTTGTATAGCCTCGAGAACAGCTACAGTTTTTCCGTGCTGTGGACCGTGGTTAGCATGGCAAGCAGGTCCAGGTGATGTTCCCAGCTGTGGTGGCTCAGATACAGCAGCAGCAGTGTTGGGTTGTCATGGGAAAGGCTTTTGGCCAAATGTTAGCAGCTGGTTTCCTAATTCTGTGCAGAAGCAGCCTCTGGGAGGAAGAGGTGAGATTTGTTTAACAGCTCAGATTCCCTGCATCTATTCTTTCCATAATAGCTTTTCCCAGGAAGTAGGGAGGTGGGATGGTCTTTCTCTGGGAAGTCTGTTCTGAGTCGATGTTTCAAGTGCATCCCGTGTGCCGGATGCTAATCTGGAGTCTCCGTGGTCTGTGAAGTCAGCTATTACTAAATTTGGGGGGACAGAAGGACCCTTTGTGGTTCTTATTTATTGTGTGTATCATTCCCTATTGGAATGTTAAAAACCTGCATTTTTTTCACATGCTTCCTAGACTATGCAGGCTATATCTGGATATTTTCAGCTTCAGGTGATAGAATGACTAGCAACTGGGAAAACAATTACTTCTTAGACAAGAGGGGCTTCTTGCAGCCTGCAATATGAATTGTGCCCTCCTGACTTCAGACATAGGCTGGGCCTTGGAGTTGACCTGAGAGAGGGCAGCAAGTGCCCAGGTCCTACCTATCTTGCCATCATTAGCACTGGAGGTTGCAACATTTCCAGAAACCTGTCAGGCACTTCAGGCCTGAAAGCTCCAGATGGATGCTGGCACTCTGTCAGGAGTTTGGAAGCTTCTGGAAGTACACCATACACTCTTCCCTTCTTAAATCAATCATAGGCTGGATTTAAGTCACATGTCTTTCTTGAGCCAATTATTGTTATTGGGAAGGAATTACCCTTCTTGTCTATGGAGTAGAAGAAGGGGTGGGCTTCTGAAGCCAGATGTAGGGTGCGCTTTATTCCATGGTAAAAGAGGAGTAGTACCCTCACACACAGAGGCTTGTTCAGGAAGGGGGAATCAGGATCCCAGGCTGGCAAGGCTCCCACCAGGACCCAGTGCACAGGTGCTTTGCTGAGCACACCCAGGGACAACTGCTGTGACGTCCTGTGCCCTCAGGGTTGCTGGAAAGGTTATCTCTGCTGTGCAGCTGAGGAAATGAGGCTCACTGGGCCTTAGTGACTTGTCTCAGATAACCCACAGTGTGGACGTGGGGGTTGGGAGAGAGAGGCCATTGGCTCCAGGACAACAGACATATTTAACACCTGTGATGTCGAAGCGGTCCCCTTCATTTCTTCTCTTCCATGACTGTAATTATTCACGGCAGGAGGCAAGAATAAAATCGACCTCATTTTCCCTAGCTCCAAGTCGACTGTGTCTGAAAACCGGTGACAGTGCTGTGTGTTCCTGCTTCCTAGGGGAGGTCAGCCTGCCAGCCCCTGTGCCCCATATGCTCGGCGTACATTGTTTCAAACCTGCACAGTAACCTTTTAGGTTAGGTGCATCGTCTGTGCTTTATGGATGGGGAAACAGAATCAGAATGGCTGTGGCCAGAGGGTGTCTCACAGTTTAGGAGGCAGACTGCTTGCCTCCTGGCCATGCTGCTTCTCCATACAGTCCAAAGCTTATCAGTGGTAGCCAGCCTTGTTGTGCCCCTGAAGGAAGGCACTCAGGAAAGGGGGTTTCAGTGTCACAGGTTTCCGAAGGAGCTGAATGTTCCCCATGAGAATAATTCTCAGGGCATTAGGAAACATATCCTGAGCACAATAAACACAAGAGAGAGTCAGGAAATCTTGTTTCTGTATGGCAGTTAAAATGTGAAGGGAGGGGGGAAAACCCTCAGAAAGGTCTGAAGGGTTGTCGGCTCTGGAAACGGAAGGTTCTGACTGAGGACGAGCAGACATGCTGACTGGGTAAACTTGCGATAAACGTAGGCAGTGTGGCAGCAGCAGGCAGAGCATCTAGACACTTCGCTGTGAACCCAGTTCCACGGCTGTCCTCTTAAGACAGTGCCCGCGGTTACGAAGCAAGGTCCAGACTGACAGCGCAGTGGGCAGAGGGATCAGGATCAGAGCGGTGGAGGTGAAGCCAGCCATGCCATCTGCACATGCAAAGCCTGACACCGGTTTGGCTCGGCCATGTTTTAAGCTTAGTGCACTCTCCCTGGCTGGAACTTTCCCAGAGGAATGGACTCTCCGCACCTGGCTGAGGGCAACAGTCTGGCTTAGGCCTTTCTTCACAGTATGATCCTCTGTCTCAAATCTTCCTCTCCAGCCCTGAGTGTTTGGAATCTCTGCCTCGGCCTGAGCTCTGGGGAGTCTTGGATGGAGACCTTGCCAGGGTACCACGGGGAGCTAGTGAGAGTGATGAGCAGAGTACACACAGAGAGAGTACAGGCAGTCGGGGCCGGCAGAGTCCCAGAGACTCCTTTGCTAGGTGTGGAAGGGTGAGGAGGAGGGAGCTGGGCATGGAGGGTGGCTCATAGATGTGTAGAGGGGACATAGATAGTGAGACTTTTCCCAAGTGCAGCAGGTCCCAGTTGGATCATCCTGGCCTGGAGAGGAAATACCTCAACTTTTCAGATGCGAGCAGAAGAAATACCGTAATAGGCCCTGCTCCCACTGCCCAGTGAAATACATCCACAGCCTTGTAGGGTCTTGAGTCTGTGTCTGTGGAAGGTTCTGGATTAGTCTCTCCCTTTCAGTTTTTCTGCCCGTGTCCCATTCATTTAACACCTTCTAAGCATTGGTCCTGCTAGGGTTCCATGGCAAGCAGAGCTTGGGGCTGAGGTTTCTCAGGCGGAAGTCATTGCCCTTGAGGAGCTGCCTGGTAGGTAAACAAGATGATTACGGAGAGGTGTGATAAGTGCTACCAGGCCTGTGCAGGGTCCCGTGGAGAGGGAGGGGGGGTGCCTGGTTGTGCCTGGCGGAGGAGGAGGTGGCATTGGAGCTGGACTGGTTGGGAAGTGTGCCAGGTGCAGCAGTGTCTTGGAAGGCGCTCTAGGCAGAGGGAAGTAAAGCACTCATTCCTGTGGTAAAGAAGTTTATGAAGACCTGCCCTGTGATAGAGATGGCCGGCATCCAGCCGGGGCCCTGCCGGTGCTCAGTTGTGTGACTGGGAAATAGTGGGACTGGGCTGTGGACAGAGTTCTCTAGCAACAGAGGGGTCATCTTTATGCATCTGATGTTAACGACTTATACCATCTCCTGATACTGTGACAGAATAGTCTAGTCTGGGTGCTTTAGCTGAAGAGGGTTCTTCAGCTCCTAGTTCCAGACGCTCAAAACATGGCCCCCAGCATGTGCTCAGGTTAGGAGAGGCCTGTGTGGTGGTATCACAAGGGTTGGAGCACGCGAGGAAAACAGTCATTTGGTGTGACGGGAAGCGGGAGGCCAGGGAGGGGCCAGACTGGCTCTTTACAACAGCCCATTCTCTGGGGAATGACCAGCTCCAGTGAGACTTAGATTAATCCACTTCTGAGAGTTCCACCTCTTGAGGGTTCTAGTTCCTCAGTACTGCCACCCCCGGGTCCAAGTTTTTAGTACTTGGACTTTTGGGGGACAGTCAAGTCATACTCAATCATAGCTGTGTTTGAACTTAGGAGATTTGACTTGGGCAAACCATTTTACCTCTGTGGCTTTTATTTTTTTCCCCCTCATTCATATAAGTAGCCAATTGGATCTGTTCAGTCTTTGTCAAAAGGCTAGCTAGAAACCATTTACCTTAGAACGGTTCCTTATTAGAAGAAATGGTTTTAATGTACAAAGTGAAAAGCAGCTTTACTTAGCTGCCCAGGAATTCCCTAGTTTCTTATTCATCACTTGTAGGTATCTCCTAAGTGCCTTCAACACCTTGTGTCCTAGGCCTTACCAGTTGAGAACCATCTCATGCGTCTTGGTTCACTCTGTTTCCGTCATTCCGTGTTGTGATTTTCCTTGCTCTGTAAGTACAGATGTCCAGCTAGTCAGTTGTGATGACCCCTTGGCGTCACCTGGGTCTGTCTTTAAGCTGCAAAAGTGGTAGAGACAAGAGGCACCAAGAAGGCGAACCTTTTCTGTTTTCCTCCAGGGTTCTGCATGGTTCTCTGCTCAGAGGAGGTACACAGCAAATGGCTGTTGGAAATATGGCTTTAACGTTAAAATAAAATACTACTACGGTGTGTGTGTGTGTGTGTGTGTGTGTGTGTGTGTGCGCGTGCGCGCATGCCCTTGCACA
Organism: Microtus oregoni; assembly: GCF_018167655.1. Classification (NCBI taxonomy): domain Eukaryota; kingdom Metazoa; phylum Chordata; class Mammalia; order Rodentia; family Cricetidae; genus Microtus; species Microtus oregoni. The sequence goes on from NW_024543071.1 coordinate 20,607,028, forward strand.
TATGCACACTATGGCTTGTGGGTCTTTATGTGGGTCCCTGGCATTGAACTCAGGTCTCCAGCTTTTGTGGCGAGTTCCTTTTCCCATGGAATCATCTTGTTGGCCCAAGAATGCCTTTTCTATGATATGCCAGTTATTTAGCTGGTAAAAACATGGAACATGAAGGTTGGATCAATGTGGTTTTGAATTTGGCCCTTGGTTCTGTACAAGTTTGACTTTCGTGGAAATAGCAGTTAGATAAAGGATTAGTTGCAGCGTAGAACTGCGGCGGGAGAAAGACAGATCTTGTGTGCGTTTCCGGTACTGTGGTACAGCTTTTAGTTGTTTACTGTTTGCTAGTAAACAACTTGATCAGATTAGCCCAAGAACTGGCTAACAGCATCTTCCTTTTGTGCTGTGAGAAACGGAGGCATAGAAGTACAGCTGGTGTAAGTTATGCCATGAAGCTGTTGGCCGGTTAGTTCCCTAGAAGCAGGTGACTTACAAAGCACTTGCTCTCTGCTGGAGCACGAGCAAACTCATTGTAGTTTTGTGAAAGTGTTAGAGGCAATGGGCGTCAGCTTCCCACTGGCTTGGAGTGCATAGGTGCTTTGTGACATTTCTGTCACTTAGCTCTGTAGCCTCTCCTCGTAGTTTTGGATATGTCTGTAATCCCAGCACTTGGGAAATGGAGGCAGGAGGATTAAGTTCAGGGTCATCCTTGGATCTATTGCAGCTCAGGCTGACTTAAACTGGCTTCACTGCTGAGGATAACTTTGAACTTCTGATCTACCTCCACTTTCAGAGTGCTGGGATTATAAATTTACCACCATGCTTGGATTCTCTGTGGGGCTGTGATAAACCTAAGGCTTTGGGCATGCTAGGCAAGCCCTTTACCAACTGAGTTGTATCCCTAGCTCACTAAATTCTTTAATCTGAGCTAAATTTAGCCTGTGTTCCCGTTTCTCTTGAGCACCTAGTTTCACTGTGTTTTTTTTTTTTTTTTTTTTTAATGTGTGTGTGCACGTACGCACCCATGGGCAGGTCTGTGTGTCCCTGCATGCATGTTCCTGTCTGTTTCCTCTCATTTTATAGAGCACATTCTCCCTCTGGACTTGCAGTGCAAGTTCATTGGCACAGTACACCTTGTAAAATGTTACGTGCTAATTACAAGTGTAGTGACAGCGCTGTCTTCTAGGGAGTAGTTCTTACAGTCTAGCCTGGTCCCTGGACCAAAGCATCAGTATCACCTGGGAACTTATTAGAAGTGTGGATCCTCCAGCCCCACCTAGACCAGCCGACTCAGAAACTCAGGGGGCGGGGCCCCCAATCAGTTTTACAAGCTCTTGGTAGGTGCTTTGGATATCTGGCCTAGTTAGAGAACTGCTGTAGGTTAGAACAGTAGCTCCCCTCCTTGTGAGCTGTCTTAGTTTGGTTTCTGTTGCCATGACCAAAAGCAACTTGAGGAGGAAAAGCTTTATTTTATCGTACAGCCCACAGTCCAGCATGAAGGGAAGGCTGGGCAGGAACTTGGGGCAGGAACTGAAGCAGAAGTCAGGGCGGATCTTTTGAAATACATTTTCAATTAAAGTATAATTACATCACTTCTCCCTCCTCTTTCTCCCCCACCCCCCGCCATCCCATGCCTCTTCCCTCCAACCCCTCTCCTGCCTCCCCTCACTCTCAAATTAGTAGCCTCTTTGATAGTTATTGTTACATCTGTTTATGTATACAGGCACCGACATAGAAATACAACTTGATGAGTCTGTTCCTGTTGGTTGTGTATATGTGGTTTCAGGGACGATCATTTCGTATTGGATAAACAGTTAGGGAGTCCATCCCTGGAAGAGGCTAATTTTCCCTCTCCTAGCCGTCATTCGTTGTCTGTAGTTCTTTGTCTAGTGCTGGGAACCCCGAGAAATTTCCCCCTTCCGTGTTATTGATGTTGTCCTTGGTCAGATCTTGTTTACATAGCCATTTCTAGGCGAGGCAGTCTCGTAGCAGACAGTTTGGTATTCTGGCTCTCACAGCCTTCCTACCCATCTTCCACAATGTTCCCTGAGCCGTGGATGCAAGAGCTTTGCTGCAGATGTATTCATCTGGGGCTGGGCTCCAGTCTGGTGATCTCTGTATTGTGTCCGACTGTGGTATTCTCAGTTTGCTTTCTGACATACCCCAGGATCACCTGCCTGGACATGGCACTGCCCACAGTGGGCGAGGCCCGTCAATGTCAATAACCAATCAAGAAAATGCCCCACAGACCTGCCTCCCTGCCAGTCTTATGGAGCTGTTTCCTCTTCTCAGCTGACTAGCCTGTGTCAAGTTGACAAAAGTTAACCAACACCTGTACACACTGGAGTCACCTGAGTGTTGAGTTGTTAAGAGTATACCTGATGTCACCTGATAAGGTAACTGGGAATCTGCGGTAGTTTCTGGGCAGCATTGATACAGACAAGTCTGCGAATGCCACTCTGACCCCAGGGCCCAACCAGGAGGGGACAGGGTTGTAGGGTGAGGTACATGGCTTGGTTTTGAGTGTAGGTTCTTTCTGCTCCTGAGCCTTGGCAAGAGGACTGTGACCTGGGTTCCATACCTGCATAATGAAAGGCTGATGGTACCTTCCCCAGGGCGGTTGTGACGTCAGTGGGATGATGTCGGGACACTTCCAGCTCTGCATGGAGCCCAGCAGCAGGACTGAGTGCACTGGCACCAGCCATCTTCACCTTCCTCTCCGCAGCCACTTTTCTCCACCCTGCACTTTAGGTCTTCCTTCTGGGGCCAAACTTTTAGCCTCTCTTTTGGAAAAACACTCATTTATTTTATTCTTGTTTAAAAGGTGACATCCAGTTTGACAATATTTATCTGGATTATAAAGTTCCGTTTGTTGGACTTTTTTCCTACAGGAGTATGTGTGTAATTGAGAAAGGGTGTGTGTGTGTGTGTGTAGCAAAAAAACGGGAGTAACCCAAAGTCCATCAGCATAAAACCATCACACAGTGGAGAACTGTGCAGACTCAGAAAGCAGTGAGGCTTTAGGCTCTGTGGGATTGGAAATGAAAATTTTGGTACACTGTGTACCAAAAGGGAGAGGACAGATATAGCACCTCTGAAAGGGTCCATGAGAAAGGGGTGAATTTGACGAGGGGGTTGCATTTCGATGATAGAGTGCTGGCCTATCAGGTACAAGGCCCTGGGTTCAATCCCTAGACCACAAAAAAGGAAAAAATGACACATATATGCTTATCACTTAGGAATTATGACATATTTTAGCTGAGAATAGTGGTATATGACTATAGTTCTAGCACTTGAGAGGCTGATGCAGGAGAATTACTGTAAGTAGAACACCAACTTGCGCTACATAGTGACATCATATCTCAAAAAGAGGAGGAGAGAGAACTAGGCATCTGAGTGGAGAGGGGGAATTATCATGAACTGTTTGGTGCCTTTTCAAGCATATGATTGGAGTCTATTAAAAATACTTTAAGAAGTGTATCCTGAGAAGAGACCACATCTGTGACTGGATGGTGAGGGAGCGGTACTGGGTTTTGTGAGCTGCACACTGTCCTACTTTCGCTGCAGGAAGAGATTGTGTTACCTGCACTGTGGGCTCTGATGGACCTTGCCACACTGTGAGTCTGTGGATTTGGGGAAGTTGAGACTGAATCCCAGCCCATTCTTGCTCAGTTGGCTTTGTGTTTGGCCCACAGGCTGGACTCTCAGGATCATCTGAATCTTGACTCTGTTACCTAAAGCACGAGCTCCTCTGCCCTTTTTTGTGCCACCTGAGGTCTTGATAAGTCTACCTCCTGTGTCTTTAGCCAAGTCATTGTTAAAGAGACACTGGATAGGGTGTGGCTAAGAATCAAATCCCGTGCCATGCTGCCAGCAGCCTTTTTTCTTGCTGGTCACCTGGCGGACAGTGACGCCGGTGATCACCTAATCACTCCCGAGATGTTTACAGTGTGCCAGGAACCGTGGCAGTGCTGAGGACCAACAGAGGAAGTCAGACCCCCTTCTTGCCTGAATCATGAGGATCAGCTCCTCACAGAGATGGGCAAGCTTACTCTTGAAGTTCAGTTCCTTGTACTCTGTTGTAAGTAGTCAGTTCTTCCACCGTTGTGCCCAAGTAGCCAGAGACAACACGCCACAGAATAAAACTTAACAAAAACAGGGGAGGGGCTGGGGCTGGACTTTGGCCATCGTGTTCAGTCTCCTGGTTGTAGGAAAACAGATGGGTAGCCCAGCCAAACTTAAGTTCATGAGGGGCATGTATAAGTGTGATTGATCCAAAGGAGGGACAATTAGTAAAAGTGGTGATCCCCTATCTTGTTTTTCTAGCTTGTAAAAATGAGTTCTGGGTGAAGTATGTGTGTTGTGTGTATATGCATGTTTGTGTATGTGGTTGTGTGTGTGTGTGTGTGTGTGTGTGTGTGTGGTGTTCTTCAGGAACAATCCACTTTGTTTCCTGGGAGAGGGTCTCCTTCTGGTACCTGGGGCTTGTGGGTTAGTTTATGTTGGTGGGTGAGTAAACTCCATGGCTCTGGCTATTTCTGCCTCCCCAGTGCTGGGACTTCAAGCATGAACTAATCATGCCTGGCTTCTATGTGAGTTCTAGTGTTTGAACCCAGGTCCCTATGTGTGCGTGGCAAGTCCTTTTACCAAGTAGCCACCATTCTAGCTCCTTATGGTAGAATATTTTAGATTCTGCTGAAATATAAATCTCTGACACCTCACCTGGTCTATCACCGTGATAACCACTATATGAAAAAGTGAATTTTTTTAGTAGTTTTGTCTTTGTGTACTCATCCTGGATTCCCCCAGTATCATTTGTTCTGTAATTGTGTCAAGAATCATCATTGGCTTATAGCTGTCAGGGCTTATTTATTTGTAGAATTCAAGAGCATTCACTTTCCTGTTTTAAAATAGTGCATTGATCCGTGTCGCAGGTCCTCAGAGTTCTTTCTGGCTTATGTGACTTTACAGTTGGTCGATAGTAGTTCTAAGAAACTTTGATTATAGTCAGTTAAATATGCATGAGAGAAATTATATTTTGTCTACAGTAAAACTGAAACCACATTTAAAAAGAAAATGGAAGAATGACTAAAACAAATTAGCTGGAGCTCTGTTGCTCCACCTTGGCCCGTGTTGACTTACGTCTCGGTACTACCAGGGAAATAACCCACGCTTACAGTCAGGCTGTGCTTCAGAGCCTGCTGACTTGCCTAATCAGTAGTATGTTAAATGTGTTCAGAGGGGGTGGCAGCATAGATGAGGAAGGGGTCTGTTTCATCTGGGCAGGGGGTGGCTGGCAGGTGAGGTGCTATTAGACCTATAAATCTTGATTTTTTTTTTAAGCCACAATAGAAGTTAGAAGAAAGACAAATGAAATTATGTATAAGCTGTGGTCACAACCATGTGCCAAATATTTATGAATAACTATAAAGAAATGTCCCAAAATAAAACTGTGGCAGGAATGTTGATAAGTGCGGTTTTATTTTCTCTTGTTCTAAATGAGAGTCAATTGCCTCTTGTAACTGTTTTTCCAAATCTCATGCATGCGCACTCAGTTGTGGGGAGCTTAGGGTACAGAACTTAGCTATAATAGATTCCTGCTGGACCAGTTTGCTTGGAGCTGTATCTCCACCATGCTATTTTCATCCATGGTGGCTAGGATGAAATAGGGAAGCCAGCCCTGAGAGGAGCCTAATGGTATTCACTTTGCAACCTGAAAATTCTAGTTAAATCTTAGGATGGAACTTGAATAAAATGGCACAGATTGTTTTCTTGTCCCTGAAGCCTGATCAGGCCACACTTTGCTCCTTTGTACTGAAGTCTTAGATAGCAGGAAGGGATTAACTTTAAGAATGTTCAAGAGCAGCAATGTGAGGTAACCGTGTAGGAGGTGAGCCCCCTTATCAGAGCCATGGAGAAGCTGTTCACGTGTTATTTCTGGCATGCAGGTTTCCTACCCCAGGATTCATTTCCACTTGCCATATCCACATGCAGAAGATAGGGCGTCCAGATATTCTGAGGTCTTGTCCCCTTCCTTTCCATTACCAGGAGGTGAAGTGTGCTTGTTCAATAGTCCTGGATTTATATCTTTTGTGTTGTCCTTTAATTCATTTTGTGACTTGGGGTGAAATTTCCCCCTCCCCATCTTTAAGTTGGGCTGATAAAATTGGCCTCAAATTTGTTGTAAAAATTGATTTAACCTTGCACGTCTTTAAGCACCAGATGCCTGATCTATAAACATGTGCACAATACAGTAGTGCCGACTTTGTAAATTGGCTCCTGTGTGTCTTCTAGGTGGTCATGCAGAAACAACTCTGGCCCTGTAGTTGTTCCTCTAGCTTTTCGTATATGTCTCTTTTGCCTCCTGATTTCGAGTATTGACCTGAAGTCGTCGGAGTGTGGGGACTCATGGGATTTGTTTGGAAGTGAGTGATGTCATTTCATTCTTTTTCCTACTCCTCTCAGGTCTTCTTTAATTTCAGATTTTTGTTTTATTGGTGAAGAGAAGCAAGGTGACCTCAGGGAAAGATTTCTGCCTTCATCAGGAAGGCCTGAAGGCTGGGAATAGCCACTCAAAAGCCACTTGAGAGAGGATGATGGCAGTTTGCAGGTCTCCATGATGATGAGGTCGTAGCTAGATTGGGGTTGGTGTCACGTCTGCCTTCAGTTGTTCACTGTGTCTGAAGGATGGTGTGTTCTTCTGCCATTTTTCTCCGTTCTTAACCCACATGGCTGTTAAGGACTGGGGAAACGGTGGGCCAAGTGAAGGGAATCTGGTGCACAGTTCATTGGTTATGACACGTGGTAGGTGTGTACACTCTTATCTTTAATAGTTATCACCGAGGTGATTGAATTCAGGATGTTAAGAGAACAGGAACCATCTATTGCAGACTAAGTGGGACTCAATGTTGATGTTGGTTATATAAAGACACTGAGGTATCTTTTTGTAGAAGTGTCCATTTTAGCTAGAGCAAGAATGCCTGTTGGATTTGTTTTAGCTGCTGTGACTACCCCTTTCCTCATTTGGAGATCTGTGGCTTTGGATCTAATAGATTAGATTTGTTCTCAGTCTTGCTTTTTTGTTTTTGTTTTTTCGAGATAGGGTTTCTCACTGTAGCTCCGGCTGTCCTAGAATTCACTCTTATAGACTAAGCTAACCTCAAACTCAGTGATCTACCTGCTTCTGCTACCGGGTGCTGGATTAAAGACATGTGCCACCACTGCCCAGCTCTGTTGTGTCTTTTCTGCTTGATATTTAGGGTAGAATTTCAGGTCTCACGTTTGTTTTGCTTTTGTTTTTAAAGTCAGGGTTTCTCTGTGTAGCTTTGAAGCCTGTCCTGGAACTCACTCTGTAGACCAGGCTGGCCTTGAACTCAGAGATCCTTCTGCCTCTGCCTCCTGAGTGCTGGGATTAAAGGCGTGTGCCATCACCTCCTGGCTCAGGCCTCATTTTTGTAGGGCCTTGATTAGGAGTAGGGGTCCAGAGCAATAGTGTGGCAGCAACAGTATAAGATGGGGGGCCTTGAGCAGGGCCTTGCTCTTTACACTCCCTCTCTTTCCTTTTCCTTCTCTCCCTCCTTATTAGTCCTGATTCTCCCTACTTTCTTTTTTTTTTAAATTTATTTATTTATTAAGGATTTCTGCCTCCTCCCCGCAACCGCTTCCCATTTCCCTCCCCCTCCCCCGATCAAGTCCCCCTCCCTCATCTGCTCGAAGAGCAATCAGGGTTCCCTGACCTGTGGGAAGCCCAAGGACTGCCCACCTCTATCCAGGTCTCGTAAGGTGAGCATCCAAACTGCCTAGGCTCCCCCAAAGCCAGTACGTGCAGTAGGATCAAAAACCTACTGTGATCCGGGAATGTTGTGTGTGTTGCTAGGTTTGATGTTTAAAAATGAAGATGGATAGTCCTTTTTTTTTTTTTTTTTGATTTTCGAAACAGGGTTTCTCCGTAGCTTTTTGGTTCCTGTCCTGGAACTAGCTCTTATAGACCAGGCTGGCCTCGAACTCACAGATCCGCCTGCCTCTGCCTCCTGAGTGCTGGGATTAAAGGCGTGTGCCACCACTGCCTGGCTCCCTCCGTGTTTTTGATGATCCATTTTGCAGGATGTCTTTGGCTATTTCCCGCATGCCTTGCTGTACCTATTAAAGTTGCCGTGGGCTTTGTGCAGTGCGAAGGCTCGGGTCATCCTCACATAACTGCCAGCTTTTTTCTGTCTCCTGTTATGGTGCTCGGGCAATAGGGCAGGGTGCTGGGGGTGGCTATGCACATTCTTGGTGGGAACTGGCGGGGCGTAGGAACCAGTACAGGAGTAGGCGTGTGTGCGGCTGAAGTCAGGCCAGCAGCAGGCTCAAAGGCTCCAGTGCTGCCCGTCCCGTTGCTGACTCTACGTTTTGGCTGTTGGGATTCTGTAGTGTCATTTGTATTGGCCATTTAGTCTGGACTGCTCCACAGGCTTTTCATCATAGGAATTACACAACACGAACGCTTTTGACCTTGTAAGGCTTTGTGAAAGGGACTGTAAATTCCAGCTCTGTGCAGGAGTGCAGGGGATGAAACTAGGGAGACCTAGTTGTCGGATGGCCCTGGCAGTGGAAGACTGCCCTTCAGTTGTGTAGATGTTGGGCATGGCCCAGAGCGGGTTGTGCTGCAGAGGTAATTGCTGATCAGTGCCAGCTCAAGGAGGTTAGGGGCCGGATACATGTTCCTTTTACCGCATTTACCTTCAACTTCCCAACGTAGAAGGAGGGTTTGGATTTATTTAGATGTATGTACTCAGTCTCCTTTTCCTTGTTGTTTATTGTTGACTCGTTCCAGGCTCCAGGCCAGTTTCAGGGGTCTCCATAAACAGTTTGTTGGCCTCTGTCATTTTGAAAAAGTTCAGAGCTTCTCATAACCTGCAGCTTGGGTGAGAGCTTAGCAACTGCGTGGCTGGGTCCCCGGCCAGGTGGATGTCATTTCCTGATAGCTTTTGACTGGTAAGCACTTCGTGGGCTCTGCAGTGCTGAGTCTCTTTCGGACTGGTCGTGTGCTGTGCTCTTACATCAGTGGGGAGGGAATGTCCCCAGAACCTGGTGTGGTGAGGCGACTTAACCTGGGTCACAGAGCAGTGGAAGAACCCAAACTGGAATTGTCCCCTTTCCCCAAAAGCTTAAATCCCACTGGGTGATCAGTGGCCGAGTGTGTCCCAGGTTCTTTGCATTCAGCTCCTTTGGGTTCTAGTTCCTGACTGTGGTGCTTATTTACTTTGCTTGTAAACACTGGCTTAAGCTCCCCAAGTTTCAGTTTCCTTTTCTGTAGCATGGTGACCGCCCATCTCAACAGGTTTGGGAGGTCTCTTAGGACTGTTTCTGGTGCATGTCGGCACTTGTAGTCACATTTCACAGCATTATTTTCCATGGCTTGGTGCAGGCTTCTGGCTGTGGCAGGACTGATATAGGGAGGGCTGCAATAATCTTAAAACTTTTATGGCACCCTGCACCATCTTCATTTCACTTAATACAAACCTTGTGAGCAGACCAAGATCTGGGCTGGTGTGCATCCACTGGAGGAGGAGGCCTGTGGGTTTAATCACCATACATTTCCTAATCAGCCATTTGGGCTCTGGTGTTGGTCTTCAGGTGTTATCCGCTTTGTGTGATAGGGTCTCCCATTGGCCTGAAACTTACCAAGTAGGCCAGACAGGCTGGTCACAGCCTCAGGGATCCCACTTTTCTTTTTTATGTGGATTCTAGGGCTGAAATCAGCTCTCGATACCTACACAGTAAACTCATCACGGACTGTGCTATATTCCTAGCTCTAAACAGATTTTATTGGTACAGAAAAAGTTCTGTGTGCTCCAGGTAGCCCTGTGTCACAGACCTCTGACTTGTGAGCTGTGTGCACATATGACTTCCTTTTGCCTTTATCCTTCCTAGCACAGCTGTTCTAGTATGATTCAATCGACAAACACTTGAGTGTCTGCTGTGTTACAGGCATATGGGGCAAAGTGCCAGAGAGAAAACACATTACTCGTGTAATTCACGAGTCTTATGGCTTGTAGGAAAGACAGACATTAAGTCAGTAAAAGTCAATTCAAAATCACTGTGAGTCTTGATGAGGAAGTAGTGGAGACCACTGAAGCACATACTGGAGATGTCTGACCCCGTTCAGGGGACTACAGAAAGTTCCCAAAGAGGTGACTGATGAGCTCATAGCTGAAACAAGTCCAAAGCAGAGGGAGCAGGGGATGCTCGTACTACCACCTGGGAACTTATCACCTTCTTTTCCCTTAGTCTCTCTGGAACCAGTCATTTATTGAGTGTTGTTGGTAATCTAGACTATGTATGTTGTCATTTGATCCTCCCACCCATCCTTCAAGGTGAGTATTGTGACTATGGGTAAAGAAACTGAGGTTCAGGATGCTAATGTGGGCTTTGTTCTCGTGTTGTGTAACTGATAGGAAGCTGGTCCTCCTGCCTCTGCCTTTTGCGGACAGGATTTTGTGGCTTGACCTGGGGTTTTTAGTCACTGTCTTCACACCAAGTCCTAGGAAGACACAATATGAGTTCCAACCCTTCACCTGTAAGCAAACTTCTTGCACTCAGCCTGTTTTATAATTTGAGGCAGTTGTCTGTGTCTGGGCAGCTTTGAGACTAAGTATGACTCATAGTGATTTTAAAATCCCCTTTGTTGGTTTATCACCACAGTTTATGGTGGTCTTAGAAGTAGTCACTTGGAGGTGAGTACCAATGGACTCCATACAAAGAAAGTGAGTTTCACTCCTGTCAGCAGTGTCTCTCTGGGTTGTGGAGAAAAGAAAATAGTGTGGGCTGGTAATGTTTAATTACTTGGAATTAAGTCTCTGATTGCATGAGGTTGTCAGTGAGTGGGCTCCAGGTCCCTGGGTAGGGTTAATTTGTACCAGCCCTGCCCCGACTTGAATCTCCTTATTTATAGGCAGGATAGTGAAGGCAGAAGTTCCTGTCCCTCAGGCTGCTTCCAAGTAATCACACGGAGGCTAAATATTAGTTATAAATGCTTGGCCAATAGCTCAGGCTTGTTACTAGATAACTCTTACATTTAAATTAACCCATATTTTTAAAACTATGTTTTGCCATGTGACTTGGTACCTTTTCTCAGCATGTCATGCTCATCTTGCTTCTCTCTGCATCTTCTTGAGACTCCTGATTCTGTCCTTCTTCTTCCCAGCATTCTCAGTTTGACTTTCCTGCCTAACCTTATCCTGCTCAGCTATTGGCCAGTCAGGTTGTTTATTAAACCTATAACAGCATAATTTATACAGTGTATAGAAGGATTATTCTACAGCAAGATAGTACTGAAGCTTTTTTTTTTTTTTTAAATCTCAGCACTGCTCTGAGGTGCAAAGTGAATCATAGAGCCCTAGGATCCAGGGCTGTATCTCTAAGGTAATATATTAGGGATTGTTTGTAAGCCTGTGCAATTGATGCTATATTTGTTGATCAACTATTGTGGATCATACTATCAATAGCATAACCCACTGGTCCTAGACTTCAGCCGTGTCAAAATCACACGGAAGGCTTGTGAAGACTTGGGTTGCTGACCTCTTTCCAGAATTTCTAACTCAGCGTGTCTAGGGTGGAATCAGAGGATTTGTGTTCAGTGTGGACACAGTTTTAAAATGTGATCTTTTTGGTTAGCATACAAAGTAATGGATTTCATTATGATTTTTTTTTTCAAATGTATCATTATTCTTCTAATTGCCCTCACTGCCACCATGCTTCTCATGTCCCACCCTTCTTTGCTTGGTTCCTTCTCTTCCTTAGACAGCTTCCCCACCCCCACCCCTGTAGCACTTGTATTCCATTATCTCCCCCCTCCTCCAAGAGCTCTTAGGCAATGCGTTTTAAACACGTGCTCAGGTGATGGTGGGCTGGTAATCAGCTTTCATTTTGTTTATTGAGGGAAGCCTGCTTCCCTGTATGCCCAGAGTGGCCCCAAATTTGAGTGCCTATGTGGTGATGGGATTATAGGTGTGGGCCATCATTACTGGCTAAGTGGCTTCACCTATAGAAGTCCAGCACAGCCGTACACCTCAGAAGTGACAGGTGGAATCCATGTTTTCTTATTGTTGAGTGAGTGTAGATATCAGCTCAGGTGTTTAGATTGGCTAGAGCAGCGGTTCTCAACCTGTGGGTCCGGATAGCCCCACAAAGATCGCTTTAGACCATCGGAAAACACAGATATTAACATTACAGTTCATAACAGTAGCAAAATTACAGTTATGAAGTAGTAACAATAATTTTATTTTTAAACCCATTTCAGAATTGAAAAACTATTGGCAGTGGTTCTTACACTTTGGGAATTATGTTGATTGGCTGGCTAAAGGCGCAGGTCCTCTTGTCATGTTCAACTATTTTGATTTCTCAGGCCTAGAGAGATCTTAGGGATTCTAATGCCAGGTTCTGAGATTCACACTCAGGGAGGTAACTGAAGAGAATTTGACTCACTTTCCGTCTGCCGACATGTTGTAGGTACCACAGTTGCCACAGCTGTCCACAGTGGCTAGCCAGCCTCAGGGTTTCCATTATAACTTTGAAGAAGGTCTGTTAAAAGCTGGAGTGTCTACTATCAATACATTGCTATCCAACTCTACTTCTGCCTCTGGGCCTGCTGTGCATCTGAAGTCTGGTGGCCTTTGTAGTCCACGCTTAATCCATTCTCACAGCTTTTTGGTATATCAGTAGGGTTTGGGGTTTTGTTTTGATTTGTGTGATTGATAGTTTAGCTTCCTCTGGGCTGATTTCATTTCTGAAATTATGTATTGTAAGCATGGTAGATGAGATAGAGTCCACAGAGTGCTGGATCTATTCATATTTCATCGATGATGATGGATAGATTGGTTCACCATGATGCTTCTAACATAGAGTGACTTCTATTTGATCTGTATACACGTCTCAAATCCATGATCAAAACTGAGCTGATCCCTTTAGTTATGATCTTGATAGAGTAACAGTGTTCCTAGTAGTTCTTCTAAGGAGACCCCAGGCAGGTTTGGGTCATGACCAGAGTAGGGTATTAGCCAAAACAGCAGCATCAGGGTGGGATCAAACCAGACAACTCCCCCACCGCATCAGTGTATGGCAGAGGCTTCTGGCTATGACAAAACATGCTGCCCTTAAACCATGGCAACGGATTGCTCATAAGCCTAGCTAAGTGAGTGTAAGAGAGACGCAGAAAGGAGTCTTAACTCTAAAAAGCATTTTTCCTGGATCTCCCAAGTGTAGGGTGTTTTTCTCTTTTGAATCTCTCTCTCTCTCTTACAAAATAGCCAATATTCAAGATTGTGTGAAACACACAAACAATCAAAAACCACCAGAAAAGAATCAAGAACCCTTATTCAAAAGGGCCTGGGCAGACTCAACATGCTTTTGTTAGTGGTTCTTTCCAGACTAGGGGGCTTCTGTCATAGTATCCAGGCCAAAGTCGGCAAGATTTCTCCTTGCTTTGTCTAGTCTTTGCCCATAGTCCAAAGCAACCTCCCAGTTCATGCTATTCCTTGTTAATTTTCATGGCCTATCGCATTTAAGTGGCTTCTCTTAAAAGTGTGAGCAGTAAATACAACCTCAGGCTCAAAGACAGAGCTGTGAGACTCTCCAGCTGCTCTTATCTGGCCTTAGGTCCTATGCCGTGATGTTCTGCATCTTCTCCCTGCCCTGCACTGCCATGGCAGGAATCCTGGCTTCCCTTTGGTTCTCGGCTGCCTGGCGGTGTGCTCAGCAGAGAGAAAACGGCTTCTGTGCCTCCGGTCGATGGAACCGTTGAAGGACAAGTAGACTGATGAGGAACGGTGCATTTCTCAGATTGCATTTTGAAATGGGCTGGGAATAACACTGGCTGTGAAAACATTATCAAAAATCTGCAAAATCAACACTCTTCCTTCCTGGTAAACACGAAAAAGCTTGGCAGCTGCACCTCCCCTCACACGTGTGCGGCCAACTGCTGTTCAGGACATAGAGCCTCCCTCTCTGGCTTATGGGTGCTGATTTAAGCCAGGATTGGCGTTCCAGCCCTTTGCTGGATAGAGCAGTGTGTTTCAACGCTCTTAAAAGCTGTACCAGTCATGGCGCAATTGAACTTCACCGTAGTATGCACTCTCCACCCAGGTGCATGCGGATCCCAACATACCTGGTCAAGACCTGGTGCAGGCAAAGGCCCTGGACCCTTGTACAGGAAAAAGTGGATCGTGGGTAATCTCTTTCCTTCAGAATCCTCACTCACCCCATAGCCTCTGTAATTCAAGAAAATCTGTTTATCAAAAACCATCCCCTAAGGTTTGAAACAAATCCAAAAGGGACATTTGCCACCATAGGAAAACTCGTATTTCCTTGTGCTCTTTGAGAACAGGTCTTTCTGAGCTCTGGTCCTGTGGAAAACTTTGTTTGAAAAGGTGTTTCTTTCAACTAGAGCTATCTCTTGGCTTTCTTGGGGGAAACACTCTGGAATCATTGAATTGCCGTTGTATGCCTTCATGTCTCTCCTTCTTTTTGTATATCTTCACCAGAAGATGGGCTGAGAGTCATTGCCAAGAAGAGCACTCTATTGTAAATCCTTGGAGTATGAGCTTTGCCAAGTCCTGTCTTGTCTTGCTTAGTCTTCCCTCCCTCCCTCCCTCTTTCCTTCCCTTTTTTCCTTCTCCCTTTTTTCCTTCTTTCTTTCATTTTGCCCAGAGTGGCCTTGAACTTGCGACCCCCTAGCTTCAGGCTCTCAGGTGCTAGAGTTACAGACAGTACCACCATGCCTGTCTCATAGTCCTTTCTTGACATGGACTGTGAATTGTATTGTAAGTACAGCACAGTGTATTTATTGATACAGTGACAGCTGACCAGAAGACCCTATTAGGAGCCTATGGGGTCTGGGTGCTAAGATTGCAGGTAGGTTCAGGAATAGTAGATTAGATTTGTATCTTCTAATGGAGGCTTCTTGTGGTGGCTTGGGATCACTCCTGGACCTGCCATGGTCAACACTTTTTATGAGACACATTAGAGCTCTGAATAGTGGCCGTGTGAACTGTACAGACTTCTCAAGTTAGACAATGAGAAGGGGAGGAGAGAGAGAGAGAGAGAGAGAGAGAGAGAGAGAGTAGTCTTAGAGTCATTAGAATCTAAAAAGCTCTTGTATATTGAGTCTAGCATCTAGATTACCCAAATATCCTCAACTGGATGTTGTGGCCCATGCCTATAATCATACTGTCTGGAAAGTAAGTAGAGGCTTGAGGCTGAGGAATTCAAGGTCATTCTCTGCTACATAGTGAGTTCAAACTCACTATGCCAGCATGGGTTATGTGAGATACAGTGTTAAAACAAAGCAAAGTAAAACAATTCTATGTATAGTGTAAGGATGACCTGACTTCGAAAGAAGCTGGTGGGAGAAAAGAACCAGGCATTTGGAGCGCTCAGAAACAGAGTCATGATCCTGAGTATCAGCACCACACCTTTCCCTCCCCAAACAACAAAGGCAAACCCTCTGTGCTTGGTTTACATCGCCTTCTGGACCTGATGCTTTCCCCACCTGGGGTGATGCTGGGCTGGGGCCCCAGAAGTGGTACAAGTTTGGCTGACACTAGTTAATCCCCTTCTTCTCTGGTTTCTCTTCTAGGAAAATGTTCCTTACATATGCAGAGATTTCCTCCAGGTCTGTGCTGGTGTCTCCAGACAGGGGTTAGGCCTTTCTAATTGCTTTTCTGAGGATCTCCCCCCCCCCCACCTCCCTGCTCAGCTCCAAGATGATCAAATCCCAACGATAAACAACAAAGCCAAGCAGAGCCAAGCTGGCAGCGATAGACCCAAGAGTACAGTGTATTCCAGTTTTAAATCCAACTCCATTCTGCAATATAAAAGCACCAAGAAATGCCCTCAGCTCCATAGTGTGCCAGGGTGGAATGGTAGGCCACAGGTCCCCACAGGCGAGGAGAATAAAACAGGAAACCAGGGTGCAGTTGAGGGAAGGCTAGTGAAGGATAGGGAGACTTCTGTAGGGAGGGACCAGAAAATTCACTAGAGGCTTCTTAGCCGAGACAGAAAGTAGAACAGCTGGAGATGAAGCCAGTTTGCAGGAAAGATTCCACCTCACTGCTGCAATTTATAGATGAAAATTCTCAAAAAAAAAAAAAAACAACCAACAACAACAAAACCCCTAAAAATAGCCTTATACCGTCACTTTGAAGAAAGGGTTTTCTGGCTGTTGCTTGTTAGCTTTCATCTTGTGACTGTGCCGTGTACAACTCTCCATGCCTGGCCTTGTAGACTGAATGCTTGATATCGACTGGGGGTGTAAGAAGCAAAGGCCCAATTTATTTAATATACTGCCAAATAAAATAATTCCCCTTTTACTACAAAAAAGCAAAAGTCTTATTGCTTTGGGGGCAAAAAACTTAAGACTATCGTGTGTTTCCGTACATGGATGTACATAATAAAAGTGGAAACCCCTCTGCGTCATGTACTAGTGCCCCTCCTTTCTTCCATTGAGGGAGTTACTTTCTCGTTTTCTAAACAATAAAAAATATTACTTTAATCAGGAGGATAGTTAAAATATAATGCTGTAGCTGAAAAGTAGAGTCCAACAGTCCTTAGATATCATTCACCCAGCATGTTGCTTTGAAATGGCTGGAGCTAGAAAGCATCTGCATTAGTGGCATCTTAGCTCTTCTCCTTGTCTTCTCTCCAAAAGTTTTCCTTGGAGCTGGAGAGATGGTCCAGTGGTCACGGGCCCTTGCTGTACGAGCGCAAGGACCCGAGTTCAGATGCTGGCCCCCACAAGAAAAGCTGGATGTGGCTACGTGCACAAGCCTGTAACCCCAGCATGTGTTATCCTTGGTTGGTAGAGACAAGAGAATTGCTGGGGTAACTGGCCAGCAGCCTAACCCCAAGTTCAAAGAAAAACCCTGTTTCAAGGAGAGAACAAAGTGACAGGACAGATCCGACACTCTCTGCTGGCTCCATGAGGATGCACACTCACCCCACTCCCACAGTTTTTCTCGGAATTATATGTGCATATAGTTTTAGGGATCAAATCCTTTCATAGTGTCATGGTGCCTTGCCTCCTCTCCTCTAACACCTTGGTTCCCTGAGTATATCTATTTTGTATTTTTGTTTCTGCATTTAAAAATAACTTTGATGCTTTCCTACTTTGGGGACATTATGTTGTCTCCCACTGTGTAGCCTGAGGGTTTGGTCCCTTTCCTTCTCCTCCCTGTACACCACACCCCCTTTTGTTTTTGAAAGAAGAAAAACTCTGTCTTGCTTTTGTGAAAGTCATGAGTGTCACATCTGTTCCAAGGGGACAAGGGTGCCTTATGTGGAGCATGCATAGCCTTTGGTCTCTTGGAATTTAGTTTGTCAGAGTTTTAAAGTCTGCTTCAAAATTCTAAGTTGCAGGTTTGAATTGTACCATGTGTCGTTACTAGGCTGTCAACCAGAGAGAGACAAGAGCCTGTCTTGTTGGGATCGATGTTAAAACACCTTCAGGGGAGTTGTTTTCTAGACCAGATTATTATGAACACTAGCTTAGTTTATCAGTGTTGACTTTTATCTCAAAAGCAGGTGGAAGAAATATCCCACCCCAGTGAAGTGCTTGCTAACATGGTTAACCTCGGGAGGAGGGAAGGTGCCTTCCCTAAACTCTCAACTACAGGATACTAGCAAAATGCTAGCTTCTGTTTGTGTTTGGCTGGCAATGTCCAGGATTTCTGAGCAGTGGGAAGATGCCAGGGTTTTGGGGACCCAGCTAGAGTCCGCATGGAGTCCTTTGCCCCCGAGCTGGCCACAGTCCAGGTTTCAGCGTAGAGCATCTGACATGGACAGTTTCACTTAGTTTCCACACCCCGCCCCCCCAGCCATCTCGGAATTCTTTGTCCATTTCCAGAGGCCATTCTTCCAGGCTTATCCTGTTTCCTCCAGGCTCCTGAGTGGCTCCTACTTACTGCCTGTCCTTTGCTTGTCTATTTATGGCCCTTCTGGGTTCTGGAGGAGACTTCACTGGTGCTATGTCAGTGATCTTACCATCTTTTTCATTCTTAAGGCATGAGAGAAGCTAACAGGGGCAATGCCCTGTGGTTTCCACTGTAAAATACTTGGAGACTAGGAGTCTTAAAGTTGTAAGGATACTTGGAAGCCATGCAGTTGGAATAGCTCTGCTTTTAATACCTCTGATTGCAAGGAGCTCAAGATGGCTCTTCTTAACATCGTTAAGAAACTGTTCTTCTTGTCTGGCAGAAGTATAAGTTGGACAACAGGCACATTAGAAGATGTCACAGGCGTTACACTGTACCAAGCAACATCAGTGGACTTGTATGACCTAGATAAGTCAGGCTTAAACCTTCTGCCTTGTGTACCTCACTAGTCTGATTGGAACTTACAGGACCTCCTGTCCCATTAGTCCAGAGCATTGCATTAACCTATTTTAAGGAAACCGTTTCCTGGAGCTTCATTTCATTGTTGAAAAGTACCACATTCTGCCTTTATTCTACAAAAGTATCAGATAGTGATACATAATAGCCTGGGCCACCAATTGCTTGGCTTAGGTTCCCTTTCATTTCTTTCCGTCTCACTTTATTTTCCCAGATCTCCCTGTATGTGACCATCTATGTGTGTGTTTAATTTTAAATCTTTTTAGGAGAAACATTTTTAAAAAGGGACTAGAGAGAAGGCTCAGTAGTTAAGAGCACTCACTGCTCTTGCAGAGGTCCTTAGGTTAGTCCCCAGCACCCACATCTACAGCTCACAACTCCTTGTAGCTCCAGCTTCACAGAGTCTGCCACCTCTGGCTTCTGAGGGCGCCTACTCCCTCATTAACTGTGAGGCTGGCGTTGGGGGACCAGATTTTGTAAATACTAGGAACAGGTATTTGTGTGTGTGTCTGCGTAGTGGTAAAGATGAACTGAGCCTGCGTGGTGGCACACACCTGTAACAGCACTTAGGAGGTTGAGGCAGGAGGATCGTCTTAGCTGAACTCTAGAGCCTGTCCGTAAACAGATAAGTCTAATAGACAGCTGTTTCATGGTTTCCTGCTCGCCCTAGGATTTAGCTTTGCCTTTTTATCCTCTGGTACTTGGGACCTCTGGAAAACTCTCTAGGACACAGTTCATTGGAATGGTGAGAAAATTGTTCTTCCTATGCTGTGGCATAAACTGTGTTGGGAATGGATTTATGAGGTACCCCCAGATGAAATCGTCCTAAGTTCCTGTTTTCTAAGCAACTGTGTGTTGCAGAAAGGCTCAGTTTTGTTTTTCTTCCTCACTGGGATTTTGATTTACGGGGAGTCTGATAGGACGGTATCAGTGACATTAGGAATAATTAAGGTAGCATTTAGAATTCCGTCTTGGAACGGACCAGGACCTGACCCAGCTCTGTGCCAATGTACACAGGAGAGGTTTTAGAGCTTAAAAAATATTTTCCAGAATGCTCCTTTGAAATGGTAGACACTTTGATACTGAAAGAGCATTGTTTTAGTGGGTGGGGTTCTTTTCTTGATGTCCAGAGTTAAACTTCTTAAATAAAGAGTGCCCCTCACATATTCTGAGGGGTTCCAAGGGTCTGAGAGGCAACACCCGACACACGTGTGTGTGCATTCTCGCTCTGGGTGTGAGTGGACACTTGTATTGTCTTCATGCTCCAGCCAGTCCTAGACTGTTCCCAGTGTTTATTGCTTCTATTGAACCTTCAGAACTGCTTGCCATCTTAGGGAACACAGTGTGACATTCAGTCTTTCAGTAAAAATGACCTTAAAGCCAGGGCTGGAGGGGCGGGGGCAGCAATAAATTAACGTGTTAGTGTGGATGGGTGGATCTGGGCATTTATTCCGACACGCCATTGTTTTTCTGGCTTTTTCTAATGAACATGCATTAATTTTATATTTGGGGGGGGATGTTTTGTTTTGAGAAAAGCATGAATGCTTTTGAATCCATTTTCAATCTGTCCAAGGGGTAGCAAGGTGGAGAATATGGGAGGGATAACAGATGGAGACAGGGACATAGGGAGCCAGGGCTGCCATGGGAACTGTGTCTCCAGCTTTCTGTCATCAAAAATGTCCTTTTGTTGTTATTTCATGCTTATTTACTTCAAAATACCCTTTGCTTTAAAGAGTATTTATTAATAATATATCTCCCTTTGCTGGTCAAAGATAGATATAACTGCCTGTTTGAGTCACCTGACTTGATTTAGTGGCATTAATGCTGATTTAGCTAGAGCAGATGTATAATGTTTGAGCTGGCCTTTCTGTTAGACACTCATGTGTCTTCATTGCTACCTCTGAGGAACTTTCTAGGTCAAGGATCCAAGTTTACAGTTCTGTAGTTAAAGCAGTTTTGAAACCTGGGTCTCTATATTCTGGTATGCTGTTGTTTTCTCTCATAAACCTGCCTTTATTTTATTTTATTTTATTTTATTTTTTAAATGCAGCAACATCTGACAACCTAAAACCCAGTAGCACAGTCTTTTGGTCATGCTAACCTTTGTCCACCTCATTTCTCGTTGTCCTTACAGTCAATTTCACTGTAATGTTAGCTGGCATTAGTCAAATGAGCCCTTTCCATGTGTCAGATACGTGTTCAGTGTCTGTATAGACGATCTCGTGGGAGCCTTACAACGTCTCTGCGAGGCGATGACAGTTCATTTCTTCACCTCAGTTTTATTGATAGAGATTTTTTTTCTTTTTTTAAGATAGGATTTCTCTGCTGTCTTTCTGGCTGTCCTGAAACTCATTCTGTAGCCTAGGCTGGCCTCGAACTGAGATCTGTCTGCCTCTGCTTCTCAAGTGCTGGGTTTAAAGGTGTGCCCCACCACCGCCTGACTCGAGAGGGAAATTGAGGCTTAAACATTGCATGATCTGTTCAAGGTCTCGGGGTCTGAGATTTAAATTTCTTCCCACTTCTTACTGCTTCTGTACATTTAATCCTTTCCCCATGGCATCAGGTTGTGGAGAACAGGACCTCAGCTTTGGATCATTGGAACATCCTAGTCCATCATGTCACCTTCCTGTGTGTCTTCTGTTACTCTGCTATGTTGTCTGTGTTGGCACATGTCCCCAGCAGATGAGGTGACTGGGCACCAGTGTGCCAGGAGCTTTTTCTCTCGCACTCTGCCAGACTAGGTGGGAACTGTGTGTATGTGAACTGAAGCTGGATTTGGATTCCTCCTTCGCTGTTTTCTTCTTAGGAACTGAGGCCGTAAGCAGTCCAGGGAGGCATTTCCCAACCATAGCAGTGACCCCACTTTGCCTCCGTGCAGTTCATCAGAATGCTTTCTCTTCTGCCCTGCAGATTCAGGGAGCACAGAGAGCCCTAATTCCTGTCTCCTGGATAGATAAGATGTGGGGAGCTACCCCAGGGAGGGAAGAAAGGTGACTTTTGCCTTCCCATATCAGATTCTTCTCTCCTCTTAGGACAGTTAGATGAGTTTGTATGTCAGTTTCTAAGTATCCGTGTCTGCCAGGGATCCTACATAGTGACCTAATTGGCATTCTGCATTTGATGGGGAGTCTGGCACCGTGGACTTCTCTCTGTTCTGGCACCACTAAGGCCAGGGAGAATGGGCTCTGGCCTTGTTAGGATGAGGGCATTCTCACCAAAGTGAGTGGAAGTCCCTGCCCTTCACTGTGCCTTCAGTGTGACCCATAAGCAAAAACTATAGTGTGTCTGTAGTTCCATTAGGATTAAGGGCCCAAAAAGTGACTTGTGTTCACTGACTGTGCCTGGCCTTTGGTGTGAAACCACAGTGGATATTTTCTTAGAGCTGTGATCAGTGTCAGTAATAACAGATTTTGTCATACTTGGTATTCCCTTTTCTGTCATCACTTCTCCCTACCTGTCCATAATTCCCACAGCAAGTATTCTTAATGTTGGAGTATTGTGGAATATCATCTGCAAAAGAACTCAAATGCCTCTGGTCTGCCCTCCCATTTTGGAGAAAGAAGCATACAGGGATGCAGAAGCTTGCTCAAGGCTCCACAGCCAATCCACAGCAGGGCCAGAACACAGATTGTCACCTCTCTCCAGCACAGTGCGCCCACCCGTTATCTCTTTACTCCCTTTACGAGGAGCTGCAGCCGGGAGTCGCTTTTACCTTATATGGATCTCATCCCCCTCTGCCTCTTCCTTGACAGCAGAGGCTGAGTCAGTGCAGTTTCTCCTTTCTCCTCTGTCTCCCACTGTCTAAGTGTGTGTAACGACCAGACTTTTGTAAGTAGACCCTTCTCCAAAGTCCCTATTGGTGTTGGGCTCACAGTTCTTCATGCTGTGATCATTGCCAACTTCTCAGACACACGGGTAGATCTCTGCTGCAGACTGAGACCCAGAATTACCTCTCACCGTATACTGTGTTCTCCCATTTAGTATGGTGGTGGATACAGCCAAGCAGGAAGCTATTGGAAGCCAAAGTGCTGTGGTTGATTAGTGGCTGCTCTGAGGGCCTCTGTTCGGCAGAGATCTATTCTGGATAGGAAGGACATCTTCCTTGAACTTGGACCTGAGCTGGTCTGAGTAGGTCCGATATTTAACATGCCTAGACTGTAGCTCACTACTCCTCGTGCCTTACCTCCATGAACGTTCTTGAACTTCTCTCTGCTGAGGAGAATTCCATTGCCTATTACTCAGCTTTCCCGGTTACTCTGCCTTCTAAGGACAACTTTGTCTTGGTTAGCTGTATCTGGGCTTCCTCATACAGAGTGAGAGCAATGAGTAGAAGCTGAACGTGGAGGACCAGGGGCTGGAGAGGGTCACAGTTGCATGTGAATGTGTGTTAAAGAATGGCTGTACTTGTATCTGAAAGTCTCAGTCCTGTGTGTGAGAAGAACAAAGCGAAGCCAAAGGAAGGAGGAGGGAGAAAGGCTTTAAATGGAGCAGGGTGGGGTGGGGGTGGAGAGCAGAGGACAGGACTAGGAGGAGCACTGGCCATCAACAGGTAGAGACGCATGAAAGACTTTAAAGATGCCTTCCTGTGAATCAAGAATTTAGACTCTGCTGCATGGAAGCCTGGTTGTATGTGGTTTCTCCAGCACGCCCAGTCTGGAAGGCAGAGGCTGACAGGGAGGGGCGGGTTTGGGAAATGCTCTGCCTGAGGTCGCAGTGCTGACTGCTGGAGTCAGCTTGTGTCACTGACACCTTGAAGAACCGCAGGTCACTTTCCTGAATCTGAAGCTCAGAAATATGGCTGAGGGTAGAATGTCTTCCTAGTGTTTATGACGAGACTGGTTCCATCCTTGGTCTGTCATAAACTGTGCTTGGTGGTGTACACTTCTTATCCTAGTCCTGCGGTAGTTGGAGGGAGGAAGATCAGAAGTCCAGGGTTATCCTTGGCAACATAAGGAGTGAGATGCCAGCCTGAGCTACACAAGTCTGGCTCAAATATGAAACAAAATCCAACAGAAATGGCATTTTCAGACTTAGTTGCTTCTTCACTTTATATCCTATCTTCAAAAGCAGTTTGATGTGGTTTGGGTTTCGTTGGAGGAGTGTGCTCATTCATTCAGAGTGTGTGCTTCCCATCAATAGAAAAGACATTTGCTTTCAGGAAGAAAAGCGTGTGTTTCTAGGTCACATTTTAGTCACAAAAATATTCTTGGGGAAGGATACTTTAATTTTTTTTCTCCCAAAGTAATTGCTCTTTTGTACTGGTTTGATGAGGTGGGGTGCTTTTAGGGCAAGAGATAAAGAGTGCTTTCTTCTGGCAGCCAGCCTCCTGGGGTCCATTTGATTTGTGCATGCTGCCTGTCCAACATTCATGTTCCATGATGATTCTTCTCCGAGAGGCTAAAGACCCAGAATCCGGATGCTACTGAGACTTGCAGGTCTGTGCCTTGAACCCTTTGTATTGGTTTGGGGATAGCAGGAACTTCTTCTGCAGAAGAGTGGCCTTTATGGAGGTTTATCAAGGCCTGGTGCCACTGGGTCACAGGCAAGGGCAGCAAGAACATGTACTCTGAGCCTCCTGGTGTGCTGCTGGTGGAGGGCCACACTGCATAGTATTATTAACCTGCTTACCAAAGCCTTAAGGTGCCATGACATTGTCTGTAGTATGTGTGTGTGTGTTTATATATATATGTGTATATATACACATTACATATATGTGAAGAATGTGTGTGTGTGTGTGTGTGTATTTTTGCCGTGCCAGTGATTGGACCCAGGGATTTGTACATGAGAGGTAAGCACTCTGCCACTTTGCAAGACACTCAGCCCTGTGTCCGTACTGTTTGATCACCTTGTCTGCTCGTGTGAAGACAGGAAGTACAAGTTCCTTTCTTACATTTGCAACAATATCCAGAGCAGATAGCTATTTCTGACCTAGGTTTAAAAGATCCTGACAAACAGTCTTCTTCCCTCTCCACAGGCCACACTTCCCTTGTTCAGACCAGCCTGCCTGCCTATTGGCCAGAGAAGCCCAAGGTGCTTCTAATAGTACTGGTCCCAATTCCTTAGCTGTGAGTGACTCCTGGATGAAAGTATCAGGATGCTCTGATCTTCTGTGTGTGGTGCAGATGATATCTGTGTGCCTTGTTGTTCGAGAACCACTGGGCCATCTGCTGCTGCTGTGTAGAGCTGGGTGATGACTAAGAGATCAAATTTTGTCTCCCTAAGAAAGTAAGGAAGAAAGGATGGCTGTGTGTGAGAAGGTACACGGCGAGTGCCTTCAGTTAGCTTCTCTTGCTCTACCTCAAACCCAAGCCCTGGGTTCAGGATGTTATATAATAGCCACTTAGGGAGAAAGTTAACTACACAGGAGATGAATACCTTGCTTAGACTCACATAGTTGGGGTTGGGAGGTGGTGGCTCACACCTTTAATCCCAGTGCTAGGCAGAGTCAGGTGGATCTCTGTGAGTTTGAGGCCAGCCTGGTCTACAGAATGAGTTCTAGTACAGCCAGAGCTATACAGAGAAATCTTGTCTCAAAAAGCAAAAACAAAAAAGATGAAACAAAACAAAACAATCAGTGAGCTACATTTCATGTTCAGCGTGTATATTAGCTAGGCTTGCCTCAAGTCACATACTAGCTGTGTTTGCCCTCTGCAGCCATGTGAGCTAATAGTTTCTCTAAAAGACAGTTTGACTCTAGCATCTCTAGATTAGAGAGATGTGTCTTACCTGGCTACCCAGGTGACGGGGTCAGTTTTCCAGATGACTGGTTGGAGTCCCAAGTGCTCCTCTCTGCAGCCTAGTTGGGATGGCTGTATCTTAGACATTCACTGGTCAGTTTCCATGACTTGTCTGTGACTGTGCCCTACCCCCTTTCCAGGGTTCTTGAATTCCACCGCCGTCTTTGAGGAGAATGGTGGTGTGGTGGAAGGGCAGGGCATAATCACCCCAAGCGCCCTTTCCCTCCCCTGCTTAACACAGCTGCAGTTTCTTATTTATCTAGTTGTGATCACATATTAATGGCAGAGGAGCCTGCCAGGAAAGAAAAGACCAAGAAACCAGCATATTTAGGGAGAACAGGATACTGTGTACTTAAGATGTGTTCTTCTTTGGTGGTTTGTTTAAAAAATGTGTTGACAGTCTAAGGAAGTTGGTCCCAAAGAGCAACAACTCAAGGGGTTGAAATCTCAGATACCTCAGAGACCAGGCAGGTAACTTGGGTGGAAGATTAAGATCAAAATGGATGGAATGTTCTTCGTGTTCACAGGAAAGTTGTGCTTGCCTTCTTTTGGTGGGTGGTGGTGGACTTGAGACATTCTTGGTCTTTCTTTCTCTAGTTGATAGAGAAATAGTTCTCTTTAAGAGGAAATCAGTGCATGCATCCATGATAAACAGCCATCGATGCGGGGCCTTGGTATTGGGCAGATAACTGGTGTTTACTTTCACTATCTAGAAGTGGTTTCTACTGAGCTCCATACAGTTGTGGTCCTTGAGACTCCACTTCACCACATCTTTCTATTTTTAAGGAGAAGCCACCCTATAAAATTATAAAATCTTTGGTTTCATAATGAAAAAGAAATAATTACAGATTGGTAAGAAGTGACAAAGTGCACCACTTGTTCAGGTGATAATATTTTGGGTAACTGTAGCAGAGTGTCTAGTACAGGAAGTTGACATTGCTACAATGTATACACATTGTTATGTAGACTTTGTTATAGACCTCTGTCCACTGGGGTTTATTTGTGCTTGTGTGTGTGTGTATTGTCTCATGCAGTTTTATTGTGTGTACCATTTGTATAATAACAACTACAATTAAAATATTTGGGATCCAGACATAGTAGCATATGCTTGTAATCCCAGTAAATGGATGTTAGAAGCTTGGGGATAAAAAGTTCCAATATAGCTTGGGCTGCGTAGTGAGTGCTAACTAGCTTGGTGGAACTATGTTAGGTTCTACTAGGAAAGTGTGTACACACACACCCACACACACTCAGTGCGCACATGTACACGTTTGACTTTTAAGTTGTTTGTGCAAATAAGCTGAAAATCCTTGTGGTCCACAGAACATGCTGTAGGCCTGAGGAGTCTCTAATTTTCAACCTCTATTCTAGTCTGTCTGTTTTTTTTCTTTTTTAATCAGATAAAATTCAGTCTCCATAAAATTCACTATTTAACCATTTTCAAGTAAGCAGTTCAGCATCTTCCAACATATTTGTCAAGTGTGCAATAGTTGCCACATTTCTTCAGCACCCCCTAATGAAGCCCCTTGTCCATCAGCATTCACCTCCAATCCCCTCCTCCCCATCCGCTGGCATCCGGTAATCTACTTTGTGTTTCTGTGGGCTTGTCTACTCTAAACAGTTTATGTAAATGGAATCATATAATATATGCTCTTTTGTTTCTGACTGGATGTTTTCATCTTACCAAGGAAGAGATTTGAGGGCAGAGAGGGAAAATTACATTTCTACGATTGCATGGTGGAGGAAAGGCTCTCGGTTCTCACCCCTTTGTGCCGATCCCTCTGCCTCTCCCCATTCAGTGTTCAGTATGATGATCATGTCATGACCTCTTTTGGGAGGTTTGAGCAAATGTGCTTAGCAATAGGGCACTGCTGTTAGTTGTGTTGAGGTTCTTCAAGGAGTCACGGTGGATATGGGAACTATAAAGCAGTGTGTGGTTCAGGTCACCTACTGTGCACCAGTCTCAGAGTCCACAGGGATCTGCTAAGTTGGGTACTGACCATTAAGGGACACCCAGTTAGGAAAACAGACATATGAATGATGATTTTTGGGTGTTGACACAATAGTGTAGTGAGGAAGGACACTGGGCCCAGACCATGTCTAGGAAGCTTGAGGTTGGAAGGAAGCTAGTGGACAATGAGCTGGCAGAAGGAGCCTTAGACTTCAAGAGTGGGAGTCCATAGCCATACTCTGTAAGTTCATTGGTGGTGATAGAGGGTGATGTGGGCTATGAAGGTGTGGCTCCGGGTATGAGTTTGGGCCGGGTCAGCTACTGTAGTGGAGATCTGAAGTTCTCAAATGGTGTACGGCTGAGTGGGGGCAGAGGAAGAAGAGCCCTGTTTGGTAACTGAGTCTCGATGGGAACTCCAATCTGAGCAGTTAGGGTATACTGTAGAGGTATACATTGAAGTCAGCATCTAAGTAGTGGCAGAATTGAAGAATCACAGGTAGAGGCTTTAGGGGACTCATCCCAGAGACTATAATGAGTCATGCCGTGGAGTGTCTTCAGACAACCCTCAGCCCTCTTCCACCCACCTGTCAGTAATGTGCCTCTTGTTGAGCATATGCTATGTGCCAGGAACTGTCGTGGTCCTGAGGTTATAGAAACGAACATGTCAGACAAGATCCCTGCTCCTTTGAAGGAGATAAATATGATAGTGGACCATGGCAGATTCTGCTAGGAAAGGTGTCTTTGCTGGTGAAAGAGAGGTTTCAGAATCAGAAGTGGCCTTGGTCAATAGGTACTGTTTCCTCTGAGCTCTCAATGCTAAGAATGCCTCATCCTTGGCAAGATAGAAGGAAAGAGTTTTTGTTATTTGATTATTTTATGCAGTAGAAATAGTATATGCAAGTAGTATTGCTGTGTATTGAGGGGGTAGCCTCTGACCATTTATAGACAATGCTCAGCTTTGCTGAGATGTTCTCAAGTGCCCCAGATCAGACAGAATATGCATCTGTGGAAGCCTGGTCCTACACACACTGTCCCAGGATGCGGAGCAGAGAGGGGACCATCAGCTTGGGGGAAACAAATGTGTATTTAAGAAGAAGAAACAGCATAGAGTCCCTCTGAATCATTTAAATTAGGTGTGCTTTTATACTTTTCTAAAGGGAAGCTAAAATTATTTTTTTGCTAGTTTCCAGCTAATTCTGTTGTATTTTATGAGTGTTGTGTCATTCAGAGAACTTGGAAACATTCATTCTTCCTCCTACCAAATTTGTGGAGTAGGTGGGAGAGCTTAAAAAAGCTCCTGAAAACCTACTTTCTCGGCTTAATGGGTGCAGGAGGAGGAAGAGGATCTCCGCGCTGGAATTGGGACCAGGGCGGAGAGAGGCCACACTAGTGTGGAGCCTGTGAAAGTTTCATTGGAGTCCAGTCCCTTAGGGTGTTGGCACTGGTGATAGCCTCTGTGATTCCAGGACATCCCTTTCAATGTTAAAAAGGGGTTAGTTTTTTAAGTTATAAAGTGATCTTAAATAGAATAGTTCAGTGTGATATGAAAACAAACTGGGAGGGTGAAGTCCTCTGATTTCAAGTTGGCCAGCTTCAAGGCTGGTTGCAGATTGTCTTTAGATTTGTTGCTGGTAGGAGAGAGACGTCCGCCATGAGCTGGGGAAGCAACTTGGGCTTGTATTAAGAACAAAGAGAGAACAGCCAAGTCTGGCTGGGTGGTGTGAAGTTTGGGGTCTGTCTTGACAAAAACCAGAGTTTTGAGGTACTACATTGGGATACGTGACTTGCAGTCAAACTTGAAAACAATAAACAGCACCAATAAGAAGGCAAAGCAGGATGGTATGGATTCTTGTTCATCTAGGGGTTGGGGAAAATGCTTTGTAAAAATAGACGTAATCTGTGCCGTGAAGGAGAAGTGCATAGGCTTCTGAGGACTCTGGGCCTGAGGGCTCCTGTCAGCTGGAATGGGTTGATGTTCGGTAGCAATGAGGATGTCTGAGGTGGTACCGTGGTCTTGGCATAGAGTAGAAGAGAAGAGGGTACAGATGAAGGAGGTGAGGCCCCAAGGTGTCTGGCGGGGCCTGAAACAAAAACTGTCCTGTCTTTTGAAGCACTGGACTAGAGAAGTGTCTTGTTTTAGGCCAGGGTATGTTAGAACTTCAGGGAAATGAGTGAATTGTTTAAATTGAGAGTTACCAGAAGGGGAGGGGGTCCTTTTGCTTTCCACAAACTCCCCACTACTCCACATCCTTCTAAACTTGATTTTGGACTCATGTGGAGGATACTTAAGTTGAAGTGGGGTTCCGGGAGTGTCTCCGTGTTTTGTTGGAGGATAGTGAGGCTTGTTGCTTGGCCTCTTGTTCAAGAAGGCTGACCTTGGCTAGCTGTGGATTTCTTGGGATTCTGGGAGTGTCTCCTTGTTTTGTTGGAGGATAGTGAGGCTCCTTGCTTGGCCTTTTGTTCAAGAGGGTTGACCTTGACTCTCTGTGAATTTCTCAGCTGTTGGCTTTCTGAAGGTCACCTGCCAGCACCTGGTGACGTCAGGAAGAGATCTCTCCAGGCTGGTCCATTCAGGGAAGCAGCTTGCTCCAATCTGTCATCTTTGTGGCACATACATTTACTTTGCCATTTTTGGCTTGGGATGGCTGAAGCCATTACATGACCACAGAGTGGAAATCTGCACTGAGAAGTGCTCAGCTGGCTTGGCAGCCTTCCACACGCCACACTCATCCGCAGTGCTTGTCCTTTGATGGGCAGGAGGACCAGGTCAGAATGCTTATGTCCTGGATCTGTTCCTCGAAGGCCATTTGATGGCTGGGGAGTGCAGATCCCTTGGCTTGCTGGAAGAGGTATGCATGGGTATGTAGAGATGCAGGTGGACTGCTGGGACAAGGCAGACTGGGGGTATGCAGCTAAAAGGAGGGAGGCCCGCCTCACCCTCAGTTGCCATTTTCGCTGCCGGCAGGCATTCTGTCATCTACTTAATGGAGTTAAGCAACGGGTGTCGTGATGGAATAGAAATTAGATGGACATACTGAGAATGAGTAAATCTCCAAGCAGATACTTGGTGCTTTCCTGGAGGATGCTGAATTAATGACCTTGAAGAGACTGTTTTGGAGTTTCTGCACTCCTGATAAAGTACACCCATCTCCAGCTGCCTGCCAGAACCGCCCATGGGAGTGTTTTGTGTTGCCAAACCAAAAATAAGATTATTTTTATTACAGTCTTTTTAGTTTTCCAGGTGATTTTCATTTTTAGCCAGATATAGAAGCCTGCCAAACCTTTGTGGTTCTAGTGAAATTCTGTCCACCATTCAGGGGGACTGTGCCTGGTGTCCTCATACTGCTCTCAACCACATCTGTTCCCACCCCAACCTAAGCCTTCACATCACATTTGGCCTTTCGTCTAACTCTTTAAACCTTTTTCCACGCCTGTCCCCCACCGTGTGTGTGTGTGTGTGTGTGTGTGTGTGTGTGTGTACATGTGTGTCAACATTGGCCCGCACCCCTTAGTTTCTGATACGGAATCTCTCACTGACCCTGGAGCTCACCAATTCAGATAACCTTCCTGGCCAGTGAGTCCCAGGGATCTTCCTGTCCCCCTGACCCTTCCTCCAGTGCTAGGATTATAGAAGCTGGCTGCCAGGCTGGTTTTTTACATGTGGGTTCCAGGAATCCGAATTCAGGTAATCAGAGCTGTGCGGCAGACGCTTTGCTGATGTAGCCTATCTCCCCAGCCCCGATGCTGGTGTTCGAACTGCTCTTGGTGCCTCAGCGCAGGCTGCTACTCATCTCTTTCTGACAAATGAGAAAGTTCCACTTGGAGATTTGGATGGACAGGTATTCTGAGATTTTTTTTTTTTTTTTTTTTTTGCATATGAACATTCCTTCTAAAGGCCAGTAGTTTCTGGTTATTTGGGGCCTCGGGTTGGGGATAGGTTTCTCAATCCTAAAATTGATGTGAAGAAAAATGCTAATTTTGTCTTTTTCTCCCCCAAAATCCAAGGTTTCTGCCGCAGTGTTTCTGTGGCTTCCAGACTCTGAGAAATCGAGTTGTCCCTTAGGAAGTCATGAATAGGCATTCCCGGGGACAGGGCTGAGTTGGTGGTACTCGTGGACATTTGTGAGGTGCACAGATGAGAGGGTACATGCGGCACTATGCATCAAGTCCTTAAAGTGTTGAGTTACATAACGGAAGACAAGGGTTGGGTTTTTGTTTTTCTTTGTGTGTGTGTGTTGTTGTTTAAAATCTACAAGGTATTAAGAGAACTGGACAGAGCTAAAAGAGATGGCTTTTCCGATGCTCTTGCTTTTGCCTGCGTTGTCCCATGGGCTGGGATCTGCACTGTCCTTTTTCTGCCCCTCTCCCACCCAGGCTTTGGGATTTGCTCAGTCCTCTGTTCCTGCTAGGAAGAAGTCTCTGCTTCTGCCACTCTATGTGTTTCTGGATCACCTGAGCATGCCCGTTTAGAGTATCCAGTCCTGCCTTTCCCCCAGAACAACGTAAGGGCTGTGCTGACTTTGTATCTCTCTCTAGCACCTCATGCTGTGCGGTATGTAATAGAGCTCAGTGAGCAAATCAATAAATTCTCCGAGAGAATGATGCAAACAACTCACATCTTAAGCTGAGTGCAGCCAATGTGTTGCAGTGCTGATGTCTTTGTATGTAAGCGTGCATATAGTCTTTCTTGTGGATCCGCTGGAGCTAGAACCCAAGGGCCTGCATCCCCAGCCCTTGGGTTTCTCCCTT
Source organism: Microtus oregoni (assembly GCF_018167655.1). Lineage (NCBI taxonomy): Eukaryota > Metazoa > Chordata > Mammalia > Rodentia > Cricetidae > Microtus > Microtus oregoni. The sequence goes on from NW_024543071.1 coordinate 20,638,821, forward strand.
TAAAATTGTCTTTTATATTTATGAGTGTTCGCCTGCATGTGTATATGTGCACCACGTGCATACAGTGCTCCTCGAGTCCAGATGAGGGCCTGTGATCCCCTAGAACTAGAGTTTCAGATAGTCCTAAGTCATGTGGGTGCTGGGAATTGATCCAGGTTCTCTACAAAAGCAGAGACAAATGAGGGTGTTGGGGACTGAAAGCGGCAGTTTGCTGTGCCGAGAAAGCACAGACTGCTAGGGTTGGTATTCAGAGCAGGCAAGTCTGCTTGTGAAGGGTGGCTACTGTTTACTACCCGGTCGTCACTGTCTGACAGGAGTGTTGGCTGTGTTTACAGATCTGATCTGTTTGGCTTTCAAAGAGAACCCAAAAAATGTGAGGTTCACCAGAGTCATCGTCATCTTAACTTATTACTATTGTGAGTGTGCACGTGTGCCTGAGTGTGCACACATGGAGCCACCTTGTAGGCTTAAGATGTCTCAGCTTTTATGTGACTTTCCCGAGTTTTAACTTGAGGCTCACAGAGTTCCAGCACATACAGTGTTGTGCCTCTGCAGGATAAACGACCCTTTGCTTTCAGTTTGCAACCCTGTTGCAGATGATCATCCTTGTGTCTGAGATCCTGTCACTGTTGTGGGAGCCATTTCCATGTGTGAACTGAAGATTATTGCTCTATTATGGGAAACAAAACCAAGCCAGAGATTTAGACCGGATGAGAAACAGCAGGCTTTGGGTCTGAGTGGGGTGCCTGTCAGTTAGGTTGAGGTAAGCCTCCTGGGGTAAGTCCAGTGTGTTTGTATTTTACTCATGGTATTTTATGTGTTGTTTCAGGAATTGATATCCACTGGAAGAACCTGCAACCCTCTCTCTGCCCAGAGCTCCAGGACCAATGTGTCTTCCCACCGCCTTAAACCACTGGTGAGTTAAGTGTTTTCCTGTTTTCCTTCTGTTGCAGTGAAGACATATTGACCTTGCACTGTGATCTCCAGATAATGATGTTCATCTCTTGTTAGTTACTTTTCTGTTGCTGTGATAAAACACCATGACCATAGCACCTTCTAGAAGGGAGGGATTATTGGGGTACATAATAAGGGTACATCATGGCAGAGAATTGTGGCAGCAGGCGGCAGACATGGTAGCAGGAATAGCTGAGAACGCCTGTTTCCAACCATAGGTAGCAGGAAACAGGGAGTGAACTGGGAATGGCTTGTGGCTTTGAAACTTCAAAGCCTGCCCACAATGATATCCTTCCTGTAGCAAGGGCACACTTCTTAAACCTGTTCACACAACGCCACCAACTGGGCACACTTCTTAAACCTACACAATGCCACCAACTGGGCACACTACTTAAACCTGTTCACACGATGTCACCAACTGGGGATCAAGTATTCAGACATTGGAGCCTATGAGGGATAGTCTCATTTAAACCACCACAGATGAGTTTAGGCATGTCGAGGTTCTGCCACTTTTACAGTGGGATCTGGAATAATTGTGTGGTTTCTAGGGTTCCAAACAGCAAAATAGATCCTGTTTTGTTTACCTTGAAGGGTTGCTTGCTTTGAAGATTGGATGTTTGTGAAAACATTTCAGAGAGAGTGAGATGTTGGGCAGAGACAGCTTACTGCCGTAGGTTCTGAGATACACTGGGCAGAGACAGCTTACTGCTGTGGGTTCTGAGATACACTGGGCAGAGACAGAGTACTGCCTTGGGTTCTGAGATACACTGGGCAGAGACAGAGTACTGCCGTGGGTTCTGAGTTATACTGGGCAGAGACAGAGTACTGCCTTGGGTTCTGAGATACACTGGGCAGAGACAGAGTACTGCCGTGGGTTCTGAGATACACTGGGCAGAGACAGAGTACTGCCTTGGGTTCTGAGATACACTGGGCAGAGACAGAGTACTGCCGTGGGTTCTGAGATACACTGGGCAGAGACAGAGTACTGCCTTGGGTTCTGAGATACACTGGGCAGAGACAGAGTACTGCCGTGGGTTCTGAGTTATACTGGGCAGAGACAGAGTACTGCCTTGGGTTCTGAGATACACTGGGCAGAAACAGAGTACTGCCTTGGGTTCTGAGATACACTGGGCAGAGACAGAGTACTGCCTTGGGTTCTGAGATACATTGCAGCTCTTCTCTCTCACACACGATTTGCTACTTTAAGTAGCTTTTCCAGGCTTCCCAGATGTTGAAAGAAATAGCTGCTAGGCCCAGATGACTGCAGCCCAGGGCCTTTCCTGTGATGCTCATGTCCACCTTCACCTGCTAGAGGACACTAAAACCTGTCGCATCTGAGTTCACTAGTACATTAAACTGAAATAACAGACATTACCCTCACATGTGTACAGGCTGGTAATGTGGGTTTGAAATACTTGTTTTCTAAGACCTCTAGGATAGTTCTTTAAGATATTTGCATTTTTTCTTTCTAAATTTGTTACTACCGCTCTAGTTCTGTTTAATATTTACTATGTATTTTCTTTCCGTTTTTAGTTTTTTGAGACAGGGTTTCTCTGTAATATTTCCATCTGTCCAGGAACTCTTCTGTAGACCAGGCTGGTCTCGAACTCACAGAGATCCGCCTGCCTCTGCCTTCCCAGTGCTGGGATTAAAGCCACCCTGTCTGGCTATATTTAAAGTTCTTTCCTTTTTGTAGTTGAAAATATTTCTTTTGTCCAATATATTCTGAATATAGTTTTCCCTCCTTCAACTTCTTCCAGGTCCTCCTGACCCACCCAAATCCATACTCCTCCTCGATTAGAAAATAGTCAGGCATCTAAAAAATAAGAAAATAAGATGAAACAATAAAAAATCCAAACCAGAATAGGAACAAACAAAAAAGAACCAAAGGAAAGGTATAAGACAGACATACAGATACAGAGACAAACACATTCACACACACGGAAATCCTAGAAAGGCTCAATGTTGGAAACTATACTATATAAACAAGAGACCTATAAGGTTAAAAAAAAAAAACTCAGATAAAGCATTATGAGACAAAAACCTTCCAAAAATACCATTGAGTTCACTTTGTATTGGCCGTCTCCTGCTGGCCTGGGGCCTGCCCTTGAGTGAAGCAATTAATTTTTCTTGTACATCTGTGCTTTTTCCTTCCTTCCTTCCTTCCTTCCTTCCTTCCTTCCTTCCTTAAGTGAATGGATTGTATTTCACAATTACCTTCATGTTTGTTATTTGTGATCAAATCATTTTATGCTCCAAATGTTCTTTGGGAGAAACTTGTTCATCACAGCAGGCAAATGTCTTGCCTCCATAGCAGCTGTAAGAATTAAAACCACACCCTTAGCCACCTTGTATTCACTGCTCAAATAGGGATGGTCACACACGGGTGATGGCTAGTTCAAGTTGACAGTGTCCTATAATCTCCTGAGGGCAAGGACCCCAGGAGCCAGGGAAGCTGTGTGATCCTGGCCAGTTTGTAGAGAAAATCTGAGCTGTTTAATGTTGCTGCCTGGTCAGCGTCCATCAGAGGGATCTAGTCCTCTTGTGATCCAGTGAGATAAATCCTAATGACACAACCACTGGATGAGCTTGCTGGGTGCTACAGTTAGAAGTTGGGACAATCCAGCCTAGGGTTAGGGGCTGGATTTTTTTTAGACTGCTCTCAGGGTCCCACCTTGAATTTTGTCAGGTAGAAGAGTTTATAGTGGAGTCTTCAGGGAAGCAGATGGCTGTTCTGTTCAGTCAGTTGATGTGTGTGTATGCTTCCTCTGTGTCATGGCACTGATGATTTGCTGTTCACAAAGTAGACTGTGTGTCTTCTCTCTGGAGTTTAGACTAGAGTAAGGATAGCAGATAAGAACAGGAACTTTAAAAGGGCTGAGATCTTTGCTTACCTCACTTACTGCTGTGTCTCTACTCCTTAGAATCCTGGATCCTGATGGGTACTTACTATGTATGTGGTTATGAATAGAGCAAGCAGATAAGCCAAGTAGAAAATGTAATTTCAGGTTATCATAAATGCTATGAAAAAATAAGAGCCGGAGAGAGAACTGGGGAGAGAAAACGAGGGAAGGTGGGAAAGGGAGAGAGAGTGACTGATTTTCTATAGAGACCTGAATGGAGTAGGAATCTGGGGATGGGGTGGGTGGGATGGGATATTCGCAGGGGGAACAGCAAGGGAAAGGCAAAGCCTTTGGTGTAGGCTGTGCTTGGCATGGTGGTGGAGCAGGAGGGACCCCAATTTGGCTGAACTTGGGCTGCAGGTGGTTTAGGGAGGGAGTGGTGTGAAATGGGATGATTGTGTAGGTGGGAAGCAGATTGTATAGGCCAGGATAGAGTTGGGGCTTTCCTGAAGAAGTCTGAGTGTAATAGTTGATGCGATCTTGGACTTTAAAGTCATCCTTTTGGATCCTGAGGTCGGGTTCAGATTGTGCTTAGAAGATAGAGTCTGTAGTTCAGTGTGGGATATGAGCAAAGAGAAGAGGCAAAGCTAAGCTGGGATTTTTGGTAAATGATGCCACCATTTATTGCGACGGGGAACAAAGAAGGACCCTAAAAGTTTGGTTTCGAGGCTGGCTTTGTAGTTCTGTTGACAGTGCTCAGCTGACGTGCATAACACTGGGTTTGATTCCTCAGCATTGCATAAACTTAATCCAGCACTCAGGAGGTGGAGGCAAAAGGATATAAATTCTAGGTCAGTCTGAGCTGCATGGTGGATTTGAGGCCAGTCTGGACTATATGATCCTCAGAAAAAAAATTGTTTGAGCTTTATTAATTTTGAGATGCCCATCAGCATTCTCATAGAGATAGAAAGTTCTCCGAGGTTGGAAATAGTATCTGTGAGGGTCATCAAATCTAGATGGTATTTAAAGCTAAGACTGGATGAGGCCATTTAGGGAGAGAAAGATGTTAGGATTTTGACAGAGAAAGGAAAGACAAAGGCTGGATTTTCTGAATAAAAACTTAAGAAGTAAATCAAGGGCTGGTGGGATAACTCAGAGTGTGAAGGCACTTGGTGCCAGGCTTGACAGCCGGAGATCAGTTCTCGGGACCCACATGGTAGAAGGAGAGAAGCAGCTCTCCTCAGGTTGTTCTCTGTCTTCTTACACTGTGAGAAGTGCACACACATATGCATGTGTACACTAAGTAAATGTAATGAAAAATTTTAAAAGAAGTAAATGAAGGATACACGCAAGAGAATATGGTATGATTTCACTGTTCGTAACTAGGAACTGTGCAAATCAGATGAAATCCTTAACAAAGCCTCACCTTAATTAAAAAGTTAAAACACTGTGATTTCTCCAAATCAAGAAAATTCAGTCTAGATTTGCTCAATATAAAATCTGGTCTGCTGAGAGAATTTATAAGTTGCATTTGTGCCCTTGGCACATGCCTGCCTTCGGCTGACAGGCAGAAAGACCAGGGTCCCTTGCCAACAACCTGTAAACTACGTGTTCTGTATGTGGGCTGGAGCTCTGACAAGCTGGATTTGTGGCTGACTTTAATTCCCTGCTCATACACTTAAGATTTCTTTCATCCCATAATTACGTTATGCAAGAGTGATAGTCTGAAGGCCCACTGAGTGCAAACTGTGTCTGAAAAGCAGTTAGCTGTCACAGAGAGATGTGACAAAATTCCATGAAGAGGAGCTGGAGAGGTGGCTCAGCAGTTAAGAAAACATACTGTTCTTGCAGAGGATCAGAGTTCGGTTCCCAGAACGCACTCTAGGAGGTTCAAAACTGCTCATAAGTCCAGTGCAGGGGGATTTGATACCTCTGACCTTTTAATACTCCCACGCATGTGCACATATCCACACACAGACACACATCTGTGTAGGCGGATTTTTCTGTCCCACCTGCTAGCTATACGAAGACTTCTTATTAATTATGAAAGCTTGGCCGATAGATTAGGCTTGTTACTAACTAGCTCTTAAATTAATCCATTTTTATCAGTCTACTTTTTGTCTCCTGGCTTTAGTACCTTTACTCTGTACCGCCCATGCTGCTCCCTCTGAGTCCTGGTGTCTCCTTAAGACTCTGCCTTTCTTCCTCCCAGCATTTTCACTGCCCCCAAACTCTTGCCTAGCTATTGGTCATTTAGCTTTTTATTAAACCAATCACAGTGAAATACCTTCACACAGTATAAAGGAATATTCCACAACACACCTGCACACATGATTAAAAATAAATCATCTAAAAAATTACATGAAGAAGGGTAAAAGACAGCATGCTTCATAGGACCACAGTAACATTTAGGGCATCCTCAAAATACCAAACAATGTTCTAACATAAAAAGCATGTTCTTTTCATTGCTTTAAGCAGGGCCAAAGAAGTATCCCTTTTGATTTTAATTATTTAAAAGAGTTTAATTTCATTTATCTCTTGGTCTGTAACTGTTGTTGCTCGATTCATCTTAATTTAAGTCATTGCCTGTTCACTGTGCCCCGTGCCTTTTTTGGGGGGAGGGTCTTCAGGTTCATTTCTGATAAGAACCAAGGTTCGTAACTTGAGTTTCAAAGTTTTGCATGCGTGGGGATAGGAGAGTCAGGCCTGTGTCTTCCCTTCTTCTGTTCTGATTTCTGAAAAGATAGAAGGGTATTTCTAGTCAACATTTTATTTTGCTGCTTTAGGCAAATAAGCACCTTAGGTGTGGTTTAGTCACCATGATCTGGCTCACAGATGAGGCCGTCTCAGTTGAACTTTGCCACAACCTTTAGAATGAAACCTTTAAATACATTTTAAAATAGATTCACTTATTTTATATGTGTAAGCGTTTTTCCTGCACGTCTGTGCACCATGTGGCTGCGTAGGTCAGAAGAGGGCATGGGATCCCTGGAGCTGGAGTTACAGATGGTAATGAGGTACTGTGTGGGTGCTGGGAACTGAACCTAAGACCTCCGCAAGGGCAGCAAGTGTGGAGTGAAATCTTCCTGCCACTGTAAAATAGAACTTGAGATCTGGAATCCATCGTAGTTGATGGTTTCTAATCCCAGAATTCAGGTAAACTAAGACACAACCCAAACTCCTTCTTTGTACTTTAAGTCTGTCCAGGCTGGAAGGGTGACTTGGAGGTGGTTAGGAGCTCTTGCTGCATGACCATCAGAACCTCAGTTCAGATCCCAGAACCCACATAACAAGGTGGCTGTGTGTCACTTGTACATGTAACTACACTATTGAGATCCCAGACAGGAGGATCACTGGGGCTTGATGGCCACCACATTAGCTGAGAAAACACAAGTTTCAGATTCAGGGAGAAATCCCATCTCAAAAGGTGGAGAGTGATAGAGGATGACACTTGACAGTGTCCTCTGACCTTCATGTACCCAAATGTGCACACATCTATACACACGTGTGTGCTCAACATGCCCACAATCACCTCGGTCACAGGAAAGTGTTAGAATTTAGTTTGCATGAGTTGAATGCAAAGACATAAGAGCTGCGTGAGAGTGGAGGTAGACTTTGGTGTCTGGAACCGATGGTGCCGATCCCCCTCCTGCCGTTCCGTTGGCAGTGTGTGCTGTTTCTGTAGCTTCATTGTCTAGAAGTATTTCTTAGGGCTGCAACTTTATTCTGTTACCAGAGATTTGTAAGTCTATTTTCTGGCCAAAACTCAGTTTGTGCAGCATTGATGTTCTTAGATATTGATGTTTTCCCAAGAGATTTACACATTTGATTTTACACTTTTTAAACAAACGGGAAATTATGTCACGTTTGCTGGCCATGTGTAGAAACAAGATATTTTCTCCTCTCTCCCATCTCGTGACTATTGCAACTACAGATAAGAGAAACTACTTCTTGACTTTCTTTTTCTTCCCTGGTTTGGGGACATAAACATTAGGTTGTACTTGAAGTTGTCATTAGAACAAGGAGATTGACATTGTGTTCAGTGATTACTGCCCATCATAGTACAGAATCATCCTGATTGTTCTGGGGACTGATAAAGCATCGTCTGATGCTGACAGCACAGTAGTGCCCTCATCCTATAGTCCCCTTGTCAACAGAGATGACTCACTCAGTGTTTCCCTCAAACACAAGTGTCTCTGCTCTGCTCATTAGAGCTTGTCTAAATAAAAAGTAGTTTCTGCAGAGGTGTGATTAAAATATAAAATCACCTTTGTGCTTGTTGATTAACTAAATCCAACTTCCACTGCCGTGATTGATTAGGTGTTGTTGGTTCTTGGACCTTTGGGGGAGCAGTCAAGAACTCCTTTAAGGTATATATGTATGTATATGATGTGCATATAGAACCCTTGAACATTTCCAGGAGGTGGCAACTCCAGCTGAGTTATGCTTAGTCACACACAGTTCTAAATGTGGCCAGGTCTGGATGGCTCTGAGTGGAAGGCACCCACTCTAAGATTGCTTTTCTGATTAGATGAAGCTGTGCTGAAGGCGGCCTAGTTTCAGTGCAATTTGTAGCTTCCAGAGCTATTCCAATATGGACTCAAAGCCGGAAATGCTCTCTTATGTAAGTTGCTGTTGCAGAGACACCTTCTACATTTTTATTTTCTGCCTGCCAGAATTTTCACCCCAGGTTCATTTATTCCCTCTTCAGCCCCTTCTTTGGCCAAGAAAAAGAAAGCTTAAAAAAAATGCATGTATTTTACAGTACATGGAGAGACAGTCAACAAAAGCCATGGCTGTAGATACTGTGTTATTCCTGAGATTGTCATTTTTACAACATGTTGTCCTCTGTGGCATTTGCAAGATAAATGGCCACATGTAGCAGTGTCTTAAAAGGTTTTGAAATGGAGGACAGAATGTTGCCAGTCAGAAGTTTTTAAATTTTTAATTTATTTTGGCTTTTAGTTGATTTGGAAAAACAAGAGCATCTATCAGTACGGGGCCGAATCTTGCATGAGCATCAGTGTTTGTTGCTCATTTGCTTTGTATTTCCTTGCTTGGCTTTTGTAACCTCAAACTTAATGTTTTATCTCAAATCCTGTTGTAACAAATCAAAGGATCTTTAGGGTCAATGAAACATTTTGTTTCCTGTGCTTTTAAAATTGGGAAAGTCAGTTTAAAACAATAGGAGCAAATCAGTTGGAATAGTTGGGCAAATTGTATGCTTTTTTCTTCAAGGAAATCTAACTAACAGGAAAGGAAAAAGAAAGCTATAATGTAATACTTTTTAGTATTCTCTACAAATATGAAGCCATTATATTTGTCTTGAGACGTAATGAACTCTGTATAATTTGATTTGCTCATATAGTTACCATGTTGGAAACATTTGTACAAATTTTCTAATTATATTGTTTGCTGTTAAGTATTCTTAGCATTCTCTTTTATATAATAAACTGCCAAACTTGAAACAGCTGACCACGTCCTAAGGCATTTTTCTCTTTTTATAAGATACTGACAAACTTAAGACCGAACAATAGAAGTGATCATCTTTTTAAAAATGTAGTTTTGTTTCTATTTAAAATGTCTTTGTGTTTATGGGACATGTAACGAGTGACATGTGCTAATCAGGATCCAGATGATTGGCTTCTCTGTTACTTTGGATATTTATGTTTCTTTGCAGTGGGAACATTAAAAATCTCGGTGCTTTGAAATATTTAGTTAATTGTTGTCAACTGTGATTATTCTGCTGTTAGAGAACATTAAAACTTACCCTTCTATCCAACTGTGTTCTTGCTGCTACCAACATTTTAATTTCCCTGTCTGTCTGTCTGTCTGTCTGTCTGTCATCCATCTGTGTATTACATGAACATGTATGCTGTGTGAACACCATACCTCTGAGCTAAGTCCCAGTCCCTGCTTACATTTTAACAAGATGCAGGGTTGTCTGGCATTTGGCTACCGTTTACTTCCACAATGTTTCGTAGATAACATAAAAAGAAGTTCACAACCATAAGAAAAGACAGCAGACCTAGCCTAAAACTTGAATGACCATGTAGACTCCAAACCATTCTCATTTTATGAGTTGTCCTGGTTAAGAGTTTTTGTTTCTCCTGTCTTTCCCCTCCCAAATGGGCTTTACAAACCTCTGAACACTAACTAGTAGCCAGGATGAAAGCAACATTTCAGCCCTTACCATGTTTAGCTCCTAGTTTGGGATTTAGAGCTTGTCAGACTCTTGGTATGCTGGGCAGGGCCTGGAGAAACTGGAACCTTCACTTTGGCCAGGTGGAAACCCTGATTTCCACCTGCCCTTAGACCACCAGCCCTCCCTTGCATGTGCTCTACTTAGGATTCTTGGAGTTCAAAATGCCTGTTTGTTCATGTGGCGCACACTTAGGGGTGGGGGTAAGTTCTGGAAAGCCCGAGGCTCTAATTGTCTGACCGCATTTGCAGGTTTACAAGAGCAGAGTCTTGGGGAAGGCCCCTATTTCCTCATGTGTTCTGCATGGCTACCTGTAGTACTCACGAGGAAGAACCAAGCAGTGAGTTCCTATCTGTCAACTCATGATGCAGACCTTTAATAGCTCCCCAGGGAGGGAATTCTGTGGCAGAATTCTGAAAGTCTGGTGCAGGAGTGAGCCAGGCAGAAGGGCTTTTAGCTCTCTGGAATTATGGTTAGAGCTACAAAGCTACGTGCTCACCCCATTCGTTCATGGTTCTTATAAGATTTGGATCGCCTAGTTCTTGAATGTAGAATGATTCTTTTATTTCTTTATGACAGGTTCAAAGTCAGTTGTCTACTGCTTCTTGACTATCATAAGACAAAAGGGTTGGTCAGAACAAAAAAATGGTAAAGATGCTTTAGCAGAGCAAATTTAAACGTAACAGAACATGTTCAACACAAGGTAGTGAATGTGGCTGCTAGGGTGTTGTGTAGTGGGCCTGTGTTACCAGTCATGGGCTGAGTACTGAAAATATTGGAAAATGTACATACACACACACACACACACACACACACACACACACACACACAGTATGGCTTGGGCGATAGCTCAGTTAATAAAGTGCATACTTTATGTGAATGAGAATGTGAGTTCTACAGAAAAATTGAGCTGTTGCCTAACTAGAAGCTTTATCTCTACTGACTAACATTCGCGGTACTCTGCATGAGCTTGGAGGAGAAAGGTGATTACCAATATCACCAGTGACAAATCCTGTGACCTTCGACAGTGGCTGTCCTGCGAGATATACTGAGGGGTAGTGGCACAAATACTATGGCAGTACTCAACTATGTTTTGATTGGAGTTAAGGTTCACTTCATGAAATGGAACCCACACTTGTTAGTGTTACAGTGGCCAGGAACCAGTCTAGATAGGTCATGGGAAGCCTATTACTGTTATTACTATGGGGAAACCTACTGTTACTATTAGAGTATATGTAATATGAAGACTATTATGCTAAAAGAACACAGCAATAAAATGACTCCTACTGACACACTGATAAACCCATAGATCTGTGCCTTGCTCACCCCACATGGGAGACGCTTCTTCTTGAAGCTGATGGGAATTTACACAGAGATCCACAACTGGACAGTGTGCAGAGAGTGAGAGATTTTGGAGCCCTCAGTCCTAAATGGGATGTCTTTATCAAGGATGTATGTGGAAGGGGGTGGGAAGATTGTGAGAGCCAGAGGTAATGGAGGACTCTAGGGAAATGCTACCTTCCAGACACAACAGAACTAATGTATATGTGAACTCACAAGGACTGGTAGCTCGCACAGGGCCTGCACAGGTCCAGGCCGGATGGGATCCCATACTGAGAGGAGGAATGAGACACAGGATCCCACCCTTAATCAAGAGGCTATCTAAAATTGATAGGCACTGCCAAAGGAAAAACTCCATTTTTGCCAGTGGAGTCTTATTAGGTATATCAGCCACACTTTAGGGCGTGCCCCATGCCCAGGAATAGTTGCTTAACGCAAAATGAACTCAGTAGTATTTTTGTGGATTGCTTTTTAAAATTTCATTATCTTTGTTTGGATACTTTTTGCTTTGTTGGACTTTTGTTTGTTTTGATTTTCTTTTTAGTGGAATTTTTTTGGTTTGTTTGTATTTCTTGGTTTTTGTTTTTGTTGTTTTCTTTTTTTTTTTGAAAGATAGAGAAAAAACATAAAGTTGGGTGGGTCAGGAGGTGAAGGGTCTGGAAAAAATTAGGGGAGGGTAAAACATGATAAAAAAAAATTGCTAATTTTACCTCCCCAAACCTGTACAACAATGCTGGCTCTGATGGCATGTGCTTGTAACCCTTGGAAAAGAGAGACAGGTGGCTCACTGGGGCCTAATGGCCAGCCAGCCTAGTCTACTTGTCAAGTTCTGGAGTGAGAACCTAACTCAAAAAACAAGGTAGACAACTGAGGTTGTCTGATCTCCACATACATACACTTCACACAAAACTTAGAATATCACATATAAAATGTATCATGGTGGGTATGTTTTGTACTAAATATATTGTTTTAATTTTAGAAAATCATTTGCAAAGTAATAGACACTGAAATAACTCAATCCTGCGTGGGTTAATTAAGTGGAGCAAATGAGAAGCCAGAAGTCAAGGCTTGCAAAGGCCCTGCCATTGTGTTTTAGAAAGGATCTGCTTGGCAGAATTCTAGGCTACATTCTTGGTTCACTACCCGGTGATACTGTGTGTCAATTTTATAGATGGCTTCTTAGCATCAAAGTGTTGGTTTCTTTACTTGTTTATTGAAACAACATTTACAGATCAGCAAGAAGTATTTGCATCACACTTAAGTGTGCTGGTCTTAGAGCCTAGTTACATGTGTGAGAAACAGCATTTGTTGACTAAAGTTTCTGTATTTATTAGTTTGGTTTTGTCTGTACTTTTTGAGTCTTTTGTATGCTAGGCTGATCGCCAGCCTACTATGTAGCCACGGATGCCCTTCAACTCCTGATCCTCCACCTAGGCAAGAACCCCCAAGTCTGGTATTCCTGTTTTAGAATAGCTACCCCTACTTTTTTCAGTAGTTGTAAACAGAGACATCAGTGGCTTTGTCTGGGTGGGCAGAGCAAGAATATTGCTGTGAGAATTTTGATGGTCAGTCATTCCCGAGAATGGAGGAGCAGGGGCTGTCTTTTGAGTGTGGAAGTGGGTAGGTGGGATGTAGTTGTGGCTTTAGGAAGAAGGGAAACTATTTGGAACAGCTGACATGGTTAGGCACCACGAGCTGCATCAGAGTGCAAACGGGCCTTCTGCAAGCGCCAGAGGAAGCCACCACCTTAGCAGGTGCGGGGTGAGTGTTCAGGAAGTCAACTGAGACTTGGGAATTTGGAAAGCCCTGGTGTGGGGGCAGGGACTGGGAATTTGCTGTGCTGTTGGTGTAAGTAGATCTGGTGTGGAGCTATTTCTGACTCCGAGAGGTGGCTGTCTAGGGAGGTGAACAGCAGGAGAGGTGAGGCTGATGAGGAAATGATGAGCTACAGATCTCTCCAGCATGGCACGTAGGCCCTTTCTCTCTCCCGTCCCCGCTCATCAAGTCATACGTTGCTGGCCATTCCTGAGTTCTTTTGGTCATGCTGTTCCTTTTTTGCCTTTCTTTAGCTTGATGCTCTCCCACATGAGCTATTCTTGGTCCCCTTTTCTTCTTTTCCTTTGGCCTGCTTAATTCCTACTCCAAGTCTTGACTTAGGCTTCATTCCTAGGAAATTGTTGACAATTGTTTCTTTCTCTGTTCCCTGCTAGCAACCTTTCACCCTGTGCACACATATGTGCATTGTCTAGGCTTGCCTCGGCCTCTTAATTTGTGGGTTGGAAGGTTCCTTGAGTGTAAGAATGTCCCTGTACCTAGCAGAGCCTGGCACATGGTGTTTGACATGTGCTTGCTGGGTGGATGTGTGCTTCACTGAAGTTTGATAGTAAACCGAATGTTAGAACTACAAGGAAGCTATGAGATTAGAATCTACTCAGTCGTTCTGTTAATTATGTGTGCTCGTGTGCATCTCTGTGTGAGAATGTGTGCATGAGCTCAAGTATCCCTGGAGGCTAGAAGAGGGGTGAATTACCTAGAGCTGGACCTGGATGCTGGCAATCCAAATGACGTCCTCTGCAAGAGCAGTGCGACCTCTCAGCCTCTGAGCCGTCTTTCCAGCCCCGTGGCTCATTCATTTTATAGTTTGCAGAGCCCTGCATCTCCTAGCTTGTTCTAGGCAGAGCAAGGATTCAGCTTTCCCTCCTCTTGTTCCTAATGCACCGTGCCGTGATGATTGCAATGTTGGTGTGTGACGATGGTACCTTTCTGCCTCTGCTTAGTGCCTGGTCACGGCGACTGCTGAGTGTGTGATGGAGTCTGAGTTTTCTCCTGGGGAGGGAAACGGTGTCCTGACAACGCTAAGAGCTTTTCCTCTGCCGTGTGCCAGGTTTACAACAGCCTTACCTCACTGCTTCCCCCTCCTTTTCCGGGTTTGTCCTGGTTTATCTTTGGACGGGGTAAGTGTCAGCAACCGTTGCTAAGTAAATAGAGGAATTGCTCATTCAGGGTTCGTGGTGTCAGATACTCAGTGCCTGTGCTTTCACCTGTCCTGGCTGTTCTCACTGCCACTTCAAAATGCCCCGACCTAACGTGTGTCAAACAACAGCAACAGTGTATGTTTCACCCGACGGCCCATAGGATCAGGGAAGCCATAAGCGATTAGGTAGCAGGACGTTTTTTGTTAGTGAAAACGTGAATCTGTTTGTTTCCAGACCCACCCTTGGAAATGGGATGTGAGGTGGGGTGTCTAGAAATGCCCGCTTATGTATTTTTAACTCAAAGCTTATTGTGAAGCTTCTGGACAAAGTGATTTTACCATGTCCATCTCGGGTGAATCTTCAGCCTGACTCAGGACAGGGCGTGTCTCCTTCATTTACTGCCTGGCCACAGAGGATGCAGTTTTGTGTGGTTGATTCCAAATCACCATGGCTCCCGTGAGCCCCTCACCACCATTGATCCCAAATGCCGAGGATCACTGCTGGGGGTGACATGACTTTGAACTTTTGGGCTCCTTTGGTAACTAACCAAATACTAGATGGCTAAAATTGCCTATTCTTTTGGGGAAAGTACTCCAGAGATCAGAGATTTTCGGCCTTTGGCTTCTTTTGCTTTTTTGTTTTGTTTTGGTTTGTTGAGATAGGGTCTCAGACTGTAGTCCAGGCTGGCTGGGGACTCCAGTCCTCCGGCCTCAGCTTCATGCTGGGATGGTGGCATGAGCCACCGAGCCTGGCCACCTTTCACTTACAGAGCTCTGCAGTCTCCCTCTCCCCACCCCCAGGCACTTTGGTATGCATTTCCTTTTTGCCTTTTTTTTCAAGTAAGAACTACACAATGTACAACGACCTTTTAGCTCACAGGATTTAGAAATCCCGTGTCTTGGAAGAAGTCCAGTGTCTTTGGTTTTAGGGATTTCTGAAGCCACTTTGGACCTTGTTGGCTTCCAGCCACATGGGAGCGTCTGATCCTCCCTGGGCTGGTCTTGAGTTCCAGGCATTGAACTGGAAGTGCATCAGCCGAGGATTTGGGCTGCGTCAAGAAGGATTTTGATTTGCTATATTCTCTGCTTGGCATCTGCTTATTTCCTCTGGGGACACCCCCTTCCCTGGAAAAAATAGCTCCAAAGATGCCTATCTGACGGGCTAAGAAGTTCAGCCGGGCATTTCCATTCAGGGATCGTAACTTGTCAGTCACAGGTCACTGTGTGAGCAATGTGTCACCAAACTTAAAGAGCTTCTGACGTTCCCTTCCCTCTCCTGCCCACGGGTGCCCCTATACTGGCTAGTGTCAAGAATGACTATCGGAAATCTTGAGACAGATCAGCCAGCACTGGTTCTAAAAGGGCTCAACCCCACAGGAACTTCCTGGGCTGTGACCTGAAGGACCTGGCAGCTGTTCTTGGGCCCAGGCTCTAGACCTCTTCCAGGCATGTGTTAATTTTTCCATATGGTAATAGGGAACCGTGGTTATGGATGGGGCAGTTGGTGAGGGGTTGTGGTGGAGGGCAAGACTATCCTGAGAATTGTGTGCTGACGTGACTGTCTCTGAGGGCCATGGTAAGAATCTCAGTGTATCTGAGACAGTACCATTCCCTCCGGTAATCCAGTGGTCCATGAAAGTGCTTCCCCTCCCAGATTCTTCTGCTACAGGTAGACTTTACATTTATTCATCTTTGATTTTTAGTGTTTTAAATTGTACCATTTTACAATCTAATAGTAACAGGGTAGTTAAGACCCTCATTTGATCATCTCTAGACACATGTTATTTATTAAAATGTATAGGACAGGGCCAAATTCAGGTGCCCACAGTAAAATGGTGACATTTAGGGGATGGTGGCTTAGTTATCTGTGCGTAAGTTTGCTGGATGGCAGATACTTTCATCATGTTCGCAGGGAGATTGTGGAGCTCTGTTAAAAGACAGGTTCAAGCCGGGCGGTGGTGGCGCACGCCTTTAATCCCAGTACTCGGGAGGCAGAGGCAGGCGGATCTCTGTGAGTTCGAGGCCAGCCTGGTCTACAAGAGCTAGTTCCAGGACAGGAACCAAAAAGTTACAGAGAAACGCTGTCTCGAAAAATCAAAAAAAAAAGTCAGGTTCAAGTGACATTATACTCATCTGAACCATTGATCGAATAAGTCTAATTAATCTTTTTCGTTTGTTGTTTGTTTTTGAGTTTTTTCAAGACAGGGTTTCTCTATTTTACAGCCCTGGCTATCCTAGAACTTGCTTTGTAGACCAGCCTGGCCTCAGTCTCGCTAAGATTCACCTACTTCTACATCCCAAGTGCTGGGATTAAAGGCGTGCTCAACCACTGCCTGCCCCAAATAAATCTAATCTTAAAAGGCAACTGACTAGCTCTGTACTTGTTCATTTTGAGCGTGTGTCAGCTCGTGGGAAACTGTTAGCTTTTCTTAGCTATTGATTTATTTAACTTTCTAGGTCAGAACTTTTCTGGATACTGATGTGAGCCTTCTTGGTATGCTTCTAGGACCTTCTTTCAACACTATTCTCCATCCTCCCGTCCTTGAGGTTTTTGAAGGATTATTGACAATTCATCATTTCCAGTTTTGTCTTTTATTTTTTTTGTCAGTGATCTAATGGACCTGAGCCCAAAAGCCTGCCATTCCTAAGGCAACTGTAGCTGTCCTAGCTCCACACCTGTGTTCTTCCCCAGTTGTTCTCACCGGTTTTCCCTTTCAGAAAGATCCTGTAGCTGGAATGGGTAGAACTAGCACGACAGATTTCTCTTGTCATATTACAGTGGCCACTTCAACAGATGTGTTACTATTTTGCATTTTTTCTTGCCAAGAGAACAACTTTAAAATTGTGTATGGGGGAGGCTGGGAAGATAGCTCAGCTGGTACAGTGCTTACGAGAACCTGAGCTACAGCTCCAGAACCCACATAAAAAGTCAAGCAGTGGCTCATTCTTATAATCCTAGGGATAGAGACGCAGAGACAGAATTTAGGGGCTTGTTGACCAGCCAGCCTCACCTGTTTGGTGAGATCCAACACAAACTGTGGGCAGCGCCTGGGGAACAATATCCCGAGCTGTCCTCTAGGGTCCGCATGGAGTCCCCATCTCCTGAAGGGTTTTCATACTTCACTGTTTTAAGTCATCCAAGGCTTTATCTTTTGAACGTGCTCTGTTCCCTTCATTGTGTCCCAGACACAAATAGAACATTCCAGGGCTAGGAGTGCTTTGTAGCCTTTTAAAGGACTCCAGAGTTCTGCTCCTCTCAGCCTCCTAACCCTCACTGAACCAAAGGGCTTTCCTCTGAGCTCAGATAAACATGAGTTCCCTATTTCCCTTCCAAGAATTTAGCATCTTCCCTTCTCTGCCCTCCAGTTTTGTGGCTGGCTTTCTGGGCTACCTGGTTCAGCCATATAGGGCGGAGGCAATGGTTTCTTACAGGATTCAACCCTGCTGACCACCCAGAACTTCTCATCACACCCTCACTCCCCAGATGACCCATCCCTTAGGACTCCCACCCAGGGCTGGGCTGAGCTGGTTCCGACTAGTTCACTGACAACTCCACTGTGGTTGAATGTTCCTGGGGCATGTGGGCCTCTCCCTGAACCAAGGCCAAGGCCCAGGGCTTCTGAATCCCCAGGTCAGAAGCCAAAGGAAAGAACAGGCTAGGGATGGGCTGCTGGGGAGCTCAGTAGCTTGAGTGGGAAGCAGAGTGTGGGAGGAAGGGAGGAAGGGGAGTTGGAAAAATCTGTAGTTACCCTGAAGACACTCATCCCCACAATCCAGGCACTAGTTCACTGTTCTGCAGCTTGGGACCCATTTTATTTTGGAATGACCAAGTCCAAGGGGCAAGTCTGAGCTGGCTGGCCTAATAGAGAAAAGGAGTTCAACTCTATTGTTAGAGATCTGGAATCATTAAGACTCCCAGCTCTATTGAAACTGATCTCTTTACTGTCTATGGAAAAGGATTTAAAGAGGCAAATCACAGTGAGGGATGTTTGATTTAAGGAGCGCTTTTTAAAGGAACCCACTTTCGGAATGTGCATTTGCATACAAACAATGAGAGTGCTGATTAAAATGATTCTCACATAGTCATTTCAGCGGTGCGGAGACTGCTGCCTGGCAACACTTGCACAGTGGCAGGGAGCGCTTTCAAAACCATCTCGTTCCATCAGTCTCATCAACCGAGACACATTGTTGGCCTTTTCTGTGCAAGGCGCTATGCTAGAACCACTGTGTGTGTCTGTGTGTGTGGAGGGGCGAGGGGGCTGTCAAGGGTATCAAACCTAATAGCCTTCTAGGGTGGGGTATGACACTACAGGGAAGTCCCAAGTGGAACCTGGGAGTTGAAGGGTTAGGGAATGAAGCAAGAGAAGTGTCCCACCTGCTAAGATAGGCCATACCTGTTGACAGTGCTGTAGAAATTGCTAGCATTCTGCCCCTCCAAACTGACTTGTGTAGTTCCCCTTGGAAGCCATAGGCCAGTATTTAAAGTATGTCTGTCATCATCATCATCCATGCTGGCACCTGCTGTTTGCAGCTAGTTTGGCCTTTGCCTCCGGGAGTGTGGGAAGGGCTGATCTAGCCTAGGGAGGTGGAAACCCTTTCGCCTCCTGGAGTAAACGGCTGCCTTTGTCTTTTTAAAAAGTGTTTTCAGAGTGTCAAGTCTGGAGCTCAGCTGGTGCAAAGTAGAATTTGTGGACTGAAGCTTGTTCCCTTGTCGAGAGCCCATGGTAGTCATGTGGATTGAGTTTCACATCGTGACCACTTGCCAGCTCTGTGATCATCCTCATTTGTGAGGTTGGGATTGATGGAAGGGTAATTATAGTAGAATGATGACGACCGTAGGCTGCACAGTGTGGTGCACAGTAGCATATACCCCGGAGCTAGACTGCTCAAGTTCAAATCCCATTAGGTATATAGCCCAGAAAAGTTGCTAAACCTCTCTGGGCCTTAGTTTATCTGTGAAAAAGAGTAAATACCAAGGGTACTCTTACCAGAGGGTTGTTAAAAGTCGGAATTATAAAGTGCTCCATGCTTATTATGATAAAATATTTAGTATTCATTAAACATACACATACATGCATACATATATACATACACACACATACACATGTGCTCATAGACACTATAGTTTTGGTTTTTAGAATTCCTGAGAAGTTTGGCCCTGGGCAAGTATTACTCCAACTCTTTTAGCCCCTATTTGTTGTTTTTGAATTGGTGAGATAGCCAATGTTCTGATGGGTTAAAGCAGTTTCCTGAAGGGATGGTGGCCAGTAGATACCCAGAACCCATGAACTTGCTTTACAAGTGGCTGTAGGCACACTTGTAAGCTTTCATGCAGGCGGATGGCCATCCATGAAAATGCTAAGCCTTTCTTACCATTAATGTATTGAATAAAGACCCTGCCCTCTCTTCTACTCACCTCTACTACCTCCCTTCTGCCCAACTTGCCTGAGCTGTTACCTATGGTGCTGTTGCTGTCTGATGTCCCTGTCAGCTGTGACTTTGAGCCTGTGCCCTCTAATGGGGTCTCTGGGGTCATACCAAAGTAACCAGCTGTTCAGCCTTAGTGCCTCCCTCTCTGGCTGGACTTCTTTGAAGACCAAAGAAGGCTATTGTATTGTGAGACCTGACTTCAGGTATCACATCCTTTAGGGAAAAGGCTAATTGAAAGGGTTCTTCACCTCCTGCCTTTATGCTTGGGGTTGAAGGTCTGAGAGACTTAGGAAATCAGTGTGTTGAGGAATAAAAAACTAAAACCAAAACCACCACAACAAGACAGCTTTAACACATTAGTTCATTTCCTGTCACTTAGACATCTTTAAAAACTGATCGTGTTTGCTGACAAAATGGGCACTTTTTAAAAATGCTCTAACATCACGTATGAAAACACAAACACTATCCTATATGAGCGCTGAAAGGTGCTTTAGCACTCAAGTCCTATTTTGGGCCTCTGGAATTCAATTCTTTCCTGTTGCCAGCTGAACCTGATGTATTAGATGAAAATATATTCCTATCTTCAAACGTGGACACCAGGACATTCTGTCCTCTGAATTTCAGTGTTTGACTTGGGTGTTGCAGGAAACTTGGCACCCTCCCTCTTCAAAATAATAAACAGACATGATGTGGCCTCGTGTTTCATCTGATGGGCTTAGATGCTATTGCCTCATAAAGGCTGATTCATAGACAAATGGGAACTAATTATAGTAGCTTAAAAATAATACCCCTGTTTAAATTTGGCAAGGCAAGATGCCGTGCGTGTTTTTCAGGACATGAGAGACTGTTCCTTTGGTGTCATGAAGGTGACATACACTTTTCTATTTTAGCTGCTCAGTGGTTGTGCTGGTTCATTAACTGCTGTCTTCATTTAAATATTTAGGGCTCTCCGGCACCCCTTCTATGCACAAATAATGATGTACTTCTCGCACGAACAAATCGACACAGGGCTTTTTTTTCTAACTGCCCTCCTTATTTATTTATTTATTTATTTATTTATTTATTTATCTGTTATCTATTTAATGTTTGTGCTGGGGATCTAGCTCACGACTGGGCTATATTCTTTTCCCTGTTGATGACATCATAATGAAATAGTGTCATGTTTGAGGAAAGCAAGTATTTGTTTTTGTTTTTTTTCAGCTCAATATTCAAACTCTCTATGAAATTGCAGGAAATTGTTTTCTTCTTGATGGAAAGCTTAAAGGATGATTTAGAGCATGCTTTAAAAATGGGATTTATTATTATTTTATGTGCATGTGTGTAGGCTTAAGTGTATGTATGTGCACCATATGTGTGCAGGTGCCCTCAGAAGTCTGAAGAGGTCATCTGATCCCTTGGAACTGAAGTTATAGGCAGTTGTGAGCCACTGAGCCTGGGCATCTGCAAGAGCAGCATGCCTTTTAACTGCTGACCCAACCTCTTCAAAGGATTTTGTCGTACGTTCCTCTCATTACTTTGACTTGACTTTATCCACCTCACTGTAAATTAATTCACTTTGGATTTAGTTTTCTTTAAGTAAATAGATGCTATTGTGATCATGTACAGAATTTAAAAATTAAAAAAATAGCTGCAGTAGAAAGTAGATCTTCCTCCCTTTCTGTATGTGGACAGCTCTCCTCAGAGGCACTCCGGGGTACCACTTTCTTGCGTTTTCTCCTGGAGGTATCTTCCATGTTCAGAAGTACTCGTGTGATTCCCTGCACAAATGCCTTCATACCCTCTACTGTATTTTTAACCTTGATGGGTTTTTGCTTTTGATCCATGATCTTGGAGATCCTTCTGTTTGACAAATTGAGTTGCATAGTCTCTGGAAACTAGCTGTTTTTAAAAAGTAGATGTGGGGTGTATGATACTATACAAGCAATTGTTGATTATTTCAATTTTTTACCTATGAAGCCATGCATGGCATAGTGTGACTATTGGTGTCCATCCACTAAAGAATGCTCTGTTTTGGTGTTATAAGCAGAACTCTAAAACCAGAGGCAAGAGTTGAAATATTACTTTCTCCCATTACTGTTGCACTATGTTGTTTTAGCCAGTTAATCTTTTGGTGCCTCAGTTTCCCTTTGACAAAGGGATATTTATCTTAGTGTCAGGATGTGAAGATTAAAAACACTAGTCTCTATTGAGTGCTCAGCCCTAAATGATACGTCTATATTAACCTTGCCCCTCCAAAGCTCGAGAAGATTGATAAAGAGGAGGTAGAAAGAATGTGAGCCAAACTGAGGCTGGGGCCAGTGTTGTGAAATGTGTTCTCTTGATGTGTCTTACCCATCGTGCTCATAAATATCTGTGGTTACTTCCTTAAGATCAAGCCAACAACACCAATCATTCAAGTAGGCAACATTAATTGTACTTGTGGATAAAACAAAACAAAATCCCAAAAAGCAACAATAACAATAACAACAACAGTAGCAGCAACAACAAAAAACCCAAACCAACTAAACAAACACCCAAAAAAAAAAAAAGAGCAGAGGGCATGAAGCGTGGAGGGGGATGTATTTGGGGTGCTTGGAAAGAAGCAAGAGGAAGGAGTTAGGAGGGATATGATGAAGATGCATTGTTTACATGTATGAAATTGTCAAAGAATAAACGAAAGATATTCTATTACAAAAACCCAAATCCTACTAGTCTATATAAAGCTGATAGACCAGTGCTGGGCATACTGACAGATGTAGGAACACAAGTATCCTAAGATGGACTTAACCTCTGTATGTTTCTGAAACGACCTCAGTGACTTTTAGAAGCTGTAACACAGTATTGCGTGTGTGGATTATATGTGTCTTAGATGAACTCAGATCCCATGTTCACCCTTTCCTGTTTCCTGTTGCTTTTCTTTAACATCCTAGAAGAAAAAGGTGAATATGGTGTTTCAATTTAAGTCATCATACTCATGGGTTCACACTCCTCAAATGCATTTCTAATAAATGATTTCCCCACTAATGACTAAATCACAGCCTTAGAATAATCAGACGTTTATATTTAGGCAGCTGTATAGGTCATGTGTGCATATATGAGTAAGCATTTATTGAATGATTTCAGCATGTTTTAGATTATAAAAATCTATCAAATCTTTAGAAATGTCTAGAAAGTGCTCTTACTCTGATTTAGTTGTCTTTGGCAGTGGGAATTCAAGAGTCTTTTGTCTTAGAACAACAAAGATCATCCCTTTTTGGATTCACAGTGGGCTGGAGCTCCAATCCCCTTGCTGAGGTTTGTTAGGTATTTGACCTAGGAGACTCACTTAAGCTTCAGGGGTTTAGTTTTCCCTTTACAGATGGGATGACAGTGGCAAGAAAAAACAGATAGAGGACCCTACAGTGTGTGGCACGGAGCAGGTGCTCGTGGGCCATCTGTTCTTCCCTTCCATCTCCTCTTCTTCATATCCCTGCCTCAGTGTCCTGGAGTAACCTCCTCAACCGTAGCCTCTTCTGTTGTGTTCAGCTCCGTGCTCCTCCTGCCTCATTGCCTTAATCTGGGAGGGTGGTGACAATAGCTGCAACAGTTTGGCTTGCACTGTACCAGTTGCCTCTCCACTAGTGAATCCACCAAAGTTTAATGAGTGCCTGTTAGTGAGTGAGGAGCGGGAGGTGTAGCATCTCCTACTCCGTTCAAGTTAGCATTCGTTCTTTGACAGCAGTGGCTAGCAGCAGCACTGTAGCAGTGGAGTGGGGCCTGGTGCCTTGTGTAGCCTACGGAATTCTGGCGGTGCCTCTGAGGGATTTGACTATGCCACATCCGTGGAAACCCCTTTGCCAGTATTGTGCTGTTGGAGGAGAGCGGTGCCAGGGAAGTAACTGTTTCATCAGAGCTGCCTTAGGACTTGTGTAGGGCCACTCTGACTCTCTGATCTTGCTCTGCTTTTCTCCTGAAAAGCACACGTTGTTTGTCTTTGAGATCTTGTGGCCAGCAAAGCTTGGTTCAGAGATGGGGCCTTAGGCCTACGGGGTGAGTAGAGAAACGGAAGGCAGAGATGGAAAAGGAGCAGAAGGGCCTTTGCCGGGGCCTCAGCATCATTTATTTGGACAGCAGCTACTGTACGTAACAAGTGCTTTGCTGTGAATTTTTGAAATAGTGGTCACACCCTTATGCAAATGTAAGAACCAGGGAGTTCTCCAAAGACAAGCAGTTCAGGCCCTTCCCACTCTGAAGTCTTGGGCATCCTAGAAATATTGTTGTTACTTGGAGGCTTCTCTTTCTTGCCTGGGTCTCTCTGTCCTTTAAGATCTAATTTACCTTAAAGCTCCCACTGTCCAGCTGTTGGAGTGCTTTGACGTGGACTAGGACTACTCATTTGGCAATTAGATGTAATGTTTTCAGTAGAACGGTGAGTTGTTGAAGCCTTTGTCATTTTCACATGTTTTACATTTATACTTCACTAATTCTCTAGGGCAGTTGCTGTCCATCCTGACTCACTGCTGCAGAGGATGTTGCATCAGCAGCAATGCACTAGCTAGAAGTGCACACCATAGTCACTACATTAGAACGTCTGCTGTGCTTTCCACTGCCTGCTGTGCAACAAGCTTGGGTGGTTTATTGTAGGTCAAAGTTTGAGAGCCTCTATTTAGGGAAGAACAGGTGCAGGGCCCCAGAAATCTGGTGGTACAGCCAGCTCCCCCATTACTGTCTGACTGAACTTAAGAAAAGGTTTTTTATTTGTTTGTTTGTTTTTCTTCTCTCTCCTTGAAGTTCTTTGTTGTATAAGGTGCTAATGGATGCTCTATGTGTAGGGATGCATGTGGAATTCTGGGGAAAATAAATGGAGTGCTCCTCTAGTTAATTTAAACAGTTTTGAAGATTAAGAGTGAAGAATGGCCCCCTTATGTTGCCCAAACTAGTTTTGAAGTCCTGGGTTCAAGTGCTGTTCCTGCCCTCTACCTCTCTAGGAAGGAGGATGTAGATGGGTGCCACTGAGCCCACCTTAGACAGGATTTTGATGGAAGGGGCTTTTCAGATGTCTAGATGTGTCACTGATGGTCTTTGAAGGTTTCTTAGGTGGGATGGTGTGACCTTGCCATGGTTTCTATGCTGTGCTCCCTCAGACTTCTCTGGGAGCAGGACATTGTAGGACATACTTTTGGGAAATATTCACTTAGCAAAGGATGACTTAAGAATGCTTTTACGAAAACAGGCAGATCTCTGTGAGTTTGAGGCCAACCTGGTCTACAAAGTGAGTTCCAGGACAGCCAGGGCTGTTATACAGAGAAGCCCTGTCTCGAAAAATTAAAAAAAAAGTTTTGAACCTTGAGGTTTTATGACCTTATAAATCATTGAGAATGAGATCTCCAGTGCA
The DNA here is from genome assembly GCF_018167655.1 of Microtus oregoni. NCBI lineage: Eukaryota > Metazoa > Chordata > Mammalia > Rodentia > Cricetidae > Microtus > Microtus oregoni. Next base: position 20,663,918 of record NW_024543071.1, read on the forward strand.
GATTAAGTCAGACACGATGTTAGCATTTATAATTGCATGCGTGTGACTTACAGAGAAGTTGACGTTGAGATGGTATGTGAATGAAAAGAGAAGAAAGGAGGACAAGACTGCCCCTGGGTGTGGTGAAGGAGAAGGTTTATTGTAGGTATGAGGGAGAGCATAGCCAGATGTGGGGATATCTGGTAGAGTCCAGAGTGAACCTGACCCTGAGCTGGACCATGTGAGAAGTGTGGAGCAGGAGAAAGGGGAGTATCAGGGGACCAGGAGACCATGAGGCCAGGAAGGTAAAGCACAGACGAAAGGACTGGTAAGCAAAGTAGCTGGATTATATAGGCAAGGGCAGCCCAGTCCCTAGACTGGTGAAGTTTAGGGTAGTGGGTAGAGTATGCCAGATAGAGACTGAGGGATTCTGGGAGAACCTGGCTGCCAGATCTGCCATAAGTGATCATATGGATACTGAGATGCAAACTCCTGGTCCTCAACAAGAGTAACTGGTGCTCTCCAGCCTCATGATGAAGCCATCTCTCCAGGCCCATGATGAAGCCATCTCTCCAGCCTCATGACGAGCCATCTCTCCAGCCCCATAATGAGCCATCAGCCCCATGACGAGCCATTGTTGAAGGAGCTGCTGGTTGCATTCCTGCCGCCCTGCTCCCAGCAGCCTGCATGGCTATCTTATGCCCCGAAATAATTACATGAAAACTGTATTCTTTTAAACACTACTTGGCCCATTAGTTCCAGCCTCTTATTGGCTAGCTCTTACATATTGATCCAACCCATTTCTAATATTCTGTGTAGCACCACGAGCTGGCTTACCAGGAAAGATCTTAACCTGTGTCTGTCTGGAGTGAGAGAATCATGGCAACTCACTGACTCGGCTTCTTTCTCCCAGAATTCTGTTCTGTCTACTCCGCCTACCTAATTTTCTGTCCTATTAGGGGGCCAAGCAGTTTTCTTTATTAGTTAACCAATGAAAGCAACAGATAAGATACAAGACCCACCTCCATCAAGCCATCTCTCCAGCCCCATGATGAAGCCATCTCTCCAGCCCCATGGTTTTATTTTTTCAAAAAGAAGCAAATTTATTATATTTTTTAAAGGAAGAAAATGGTACATTTGGATGAGGTGGGGGAAAACGAGGAAAGGAAAATGTCACAACTGAGCTTATCTGAGGCCTGGCAGGAAACATATGGTATATTCAAGTCAGGTAATTTAAGGAGATTTTAATAAGGGAGCTATTTTTAAAGGGTGTAGGCAGGAGTTGGGGGAAAGGCAGCAGCGGTAATGGTGACGCAGGATTTCTCTCTGTACCCAAGGCTTTCTCTGTGCCACACTTCAATCATAACACCACTCAGAGTAGGTGTGATGACGTCACACTTTGCAGATGAGGAAAGGAAACCTGAAGTAGGAGGGCCAGGCTTGCACTCTGCCCGGCTGGGCCTGCAGGTAGACCCGGGCTCTCTCTCCTGAGGTACCCAACCTTTTGCCATCGCAAAATGGGCTTATTGAACTGCAGTCATAGCTGGGATGCATGTGGCCGGTACATCCTTTCTTCCTCTGTCTTCCCCTGTGTGCTGAAGTTTTGCAGACGCTCATGTTCTGAGCTGGATGCCTGACAAGGGGGCGTCAGCAGATGAGAGCAGTGGTATCTTAGACAGGTATGTACATGAGCAATGAAAGCATGCAGGTTACATGCGGGAGAGAGTTATAAATATACAGTTGCATGGCCAGGTGGGCTGGGGCTGTGACAGCTGTCACTCATCCTAGAACTCTTTGGAGCAGACAGAAACAGTTAAAGGGTGTGAGCGAGACGCTTAGCTTGCAGAGGGGCTAGGAGAAGGAGAGGGAGGATGGTTAAGACCTGGGGCCCATCCCGGGAGGGCATGGCAGCTGGAGGAGAATGAACGTGCTTACTGTTCATCTGGTGCCTTAGCCAACTGGAGAAAGGGTGGGCAGAGCGTTGGTAGAGGGGGTTTATGGGATGTGTTTTCGAACGGGTTTATTTAGTCCAAGCAGACCTTTGATAGAAGTTGAATAAAGATTAAATTTTTTAAAAATAAAACTTACTTTTTATGTTAAATTATTTATTGTGTGAGTGTGTGCTTTTATGTGGAGGTTGGAGGGCAACTTGGGGGAGTCAGTTCTCTCCTTCCCACGTGCTCTCTGGAGATCAAACTGCAGCAATCAGGCCTTGCGGCAAGCACCCTTGCCTCTTAGCCATCATTTGGCCACAGAGGTTTTTCTTTTCTTCTTCTTTTTTTTTTTTTAAACTTCCTCCAGGAAGTCCCAGAGTATATGAATACTTCATTTCGCTTAACCACTAAGACAATTTCAATAGTTCTTCTGTGGGGTTTCCACATCAGTCTGGATTTGGGGTGGTCTTTAGCACTCAATTACAGTACTGCTCATAGTGAAATACCATCCATACCAAAACTAAAATGTAAGAAGGTAAAATAACCCTCAGATGCAGTGCACAAGACCTGCCTTTGAAAACATCTGGGAGAAATAACAAGTTGTTTGGAAGACTGCGATTGTCAGATGGACCCCCACCTCGCCATCCACAGGGAATCTCTGGAGTAAACCTTTATTTCCTGTTGCTTCTACACAGCGGGACCTTCATGGAACTATTTCACATGTTTTCTCAGGCAGCAGGAAACTTTGAAGGGCAGGCAGGGCTGAGGTCCCACAGGAGCAGAGCCCGTCTTTGCCCTGTACCAATACAGGGTGCATGGGGAGCCAGCCTAGCCTTGCTGCTTTGAAGCTGGGCCAGTTCCTCGCCCCAAAGTGCTGAAGAATCCAGCTCTCCACGGGTGCCATCAAGGCCAGGACTTGCCACACATCCAGCTCTTTCGAAAGACAGGCATATTTTTAAATGGTCTTAAATGTCAAACAGCCCCTATGCCCACCAACCTGCTCAAAAATCTCATAAATCACAGAATACATCTAATAGGAATTTTTAGAAATTAAGAATTCTAGGGGGCTGGAGAGATGGCTCAGTGGTTAAGAGCACTGACTGCTCTTCCAGAGGTCCTGAGTTCAATTCCCAGCAACCACATGGTGGCTCACAGCCATCTATAATGAGACCTGGAGCCCTCTTCTGGCTTGCGGGCACATATGGAAGGAATGCTGTACACATAATAAATAAATAAATATTTTTTTTAAAAAAAAAGAATTCTAGTCAGTGGAATTCTTTCATCTTAAATCTCTTAAAAAAAACAGAACAAAGCAAAATAGTCATTGTTACAAAGGGCTTTTTAAAAGTTTATTTTAAATTCATTGAAAGAAACAAAATTATATTAAAAAAATTAAAGGAGGGGCTGGAGAGATGGCTCAGCCATTGAGAGCACTAACTGCTCCTGCAAAAGACCCAGGTTCTATAACTAGCACCCACATGGCAGTTCTCAATCATGTGTAACTCCATTTTCGGGGAATTCAACACCCACTTGTGGTTTCTGTGGGCACCAGGCATGTACGTGATGTATAGACATACATGCACCCAAGAAACTCATAGACATAAAATGTAACAATAAAACAATTAAATAAAAATAATCTCTCAAATTAAAAGCCAAGAACAAAAAAAACAAAAAACAAAAAAAAACAAAAACAAAAAAAAAAAAACAAGCTGGTAGTGTTTCCAGAAAGCTGTAGAGTGCAGTCTTTCCTAGCTTCTCAAACGAACAAGAACTCACCTTACCTATTTCTAAGGCATGAGCATCACTAAATGAGTTAACTGTTTAGGCAGCAAAGCTTCAGCCCTCTAGTGGGAGTTGAGTAACATCAGAAGCTACTGCAGTTTATTATAACAAATTATAATGTTTCCCCCTTCCTTCTCCTCTCTCTCTATACTCCTTGCTCTCTTTCAGACTTACGGCCTCTTTTTTCATAAGCTGTTGTTACATACTTGCATGTATGTATTTCTAAATATATATGCATGTTTTCAGGGCTAACCACTTGGCATGGGGTAACCAATTGTGCTCTTGGGAAGATTATTCTTCCTGCTCTTGGCATTTCTTTACATACACTAAACATCATATAAAATGGTTGAAATCATGGATCTGAATTTCAGAAATCTGGTCAATATTTTAGTAAAGTCTTACTATGCCTTATTAAGAATCCCAAAGGGTCTGTGATTGAAAGGGGCTGGTTGCAGTAAGTGCTCTCTGCTCGTGCCGTCTTCAGCCACTCTTGTCTTGAAGCACCCTTGCAGGAGGCTCAGGTACAGCTAGAACTGTGCACTGCAGCTTCACTCCTGAACCCCGGGCTGTCCACAAAGCACATCCCCTTTCTTCCTTTCCACTACACATCGAGAGGCATCCTTATAAAACAGACGATTTTCCAGAGACCATGCGTGCAGCTTTCTTTGAAAATTGAGGTCTTGGCTTGGCGTGGTGGCACATGTCTTTCATCCCAGCACTGGGGAGGCAGAAGTGGATGAGTCTCTGAATTCATGGCCATCCTGATCTGTAGAGTGAGTTCCAGAGTTACTTAGAGAGACCCTGCCTAAAAGCTGTTATAAAGAAGGAGGAGGAGAAGAAAAATGGAGCTCCTAAGTTCCTTTATCATGAGCTGTGTCGCTCTGAAGAGTGTGACATTTTAACATTTGACTTCCTGGCTGTGAAAAGATTGAACTACTAAATATAGAATGTGAAGGAGTTTGAGTTCAGTGTTTTCTGACCTCAGCTTACACCTAGAAAGACGGTTTGTTTTGTATTGGTTTGTTTGTTTTTAAAAGAGAAATCTGTGGTATGTGCTTTCTTGCAATTATTTCTCATGGATAAGGCTAATCTATTGATGGTTGAATTTACGTTGTCATGCTGTGGCTCCTGGGAATTGGCTGCACAGTGGGGAGATCTAGTGTGTCACATGTGTGGCTGTATACACATTCCATTTTGTGTCCATAGGCTTCTGCAGATAAGCCACTGGGGCTGCCTTTTGTGGCTTGTCAGTTGGTTCAGACTTGTCTCTATCTATATATGTAAGGCTTATTGGCTTGATTCATTCAGATACCAAGTTCTGAAAAATTAGAATTTAGGGGAAAATTAATTACTGATACTAGAAGATAGAAACTGAACCCAAGATAGTGCTAACACATCTGGGCTATATGAGGTAGCATGGGAAGCGGTCATTAATGTCCACAGTGATGCTATCATACCTCACTATAAAAGCTGGGTTTCCCAGTTAACCAGAGGGTCTTTTTCTTATCCAGAATATTCTGTTAGTTCTTTGTGGATAGCAGGTGTTTGTATGTAGAAGAAATTTACACAGAGTATTTTCTGGTATCACTTCCTTTTTGTGTAAAATCAAATCAACTTCATATTTTATTATCCTTTACTACAGCCAAGGATCCGTGTTAAATTTAGAAAGAATATTTGCAGTGAATAAAGAATTTCGGTTCTTTTTAAGCAAAGCATTTTCCCTATCACCTGTTGTGTAAACACAGAGGTAAAGCTTTTGGAAAAGCTCTTTCTCTGCATCTGACCATGTCCTCAATGGTGAGAGCTTGAGAGAGGTGAAGAGAAGCTTTGCTTCAGTCCTGATTGGGTCCCACACTTAATGACCTTGTGGGCAGTTTCCCCTTTCTTACTCGGACTGCTTTTTCATTAACGTAGTGAAAATGCCCAGAGGAGCCATTTCTAATGTGTTCTAACGAGGACAGCTGTTAGTGATGGGCTTTTAAAGTAGGATCCGGGAATCGAACTCAGGTCAAAAGTGTGCGACAAATGCTATCTTGCTATAAAAGTAATATGCCTTCCCAAAAGGTCTTCAGTGTGCTTGTCCAGCTCGCACTAATGCTCAAAGAGGAGCCATCTTGAATAGATTTCACCAACTTATATGTACCTTAGGCTCATGCATTTTACATAAACACTATCACCCTTAAGTCTCTTCCAGGTTCCAGTTTGAACAATTTGAACAGAGACCTGAGACTGCAAACCTGGCCACTTGGGCAGATGGGATGTTTACACAGCATAGATATTGCCAGGGTTATTTCTTAAGTACAACAGTGCTGTTCTGTTTGAGTAGTTGTTACCTGGGGTCGCCTTGCCCATCTGGCAGAATTATGCTTTTCTCAAGAAGAGAACCAGGTGCTGTTTGGCAGGTCAGGACTCAGCATTGGTTGTAACCCTGTTCTGTCCCCCGAGTTGCCTGTTAAGAGCCATGCCGTTTGGAGATGGGTCTAATGTCCAATCCTGTTCAACAAGCATTTACATCCAAGCTTTGCTTATCTCTTTCGGGCCTGGTTAGCACACTAATCTTTGCAGTGCTTTGGAGGCAGCTAAGTTCTACCTTGTGTGGTTTAATGTCTCCTAAGCAAACCTACTAATAAATCCTTTATAACATCGATTCTATTACTTTCAGTTTCTACCTCACTACCTGATAAAGCCATAGCCTCTATTCTTTTTTTGGGGGGTGGGTAGGTGAGTGAGTGTTGAGACAGGGTAGCCTATGTAGCCTGGCCTGGAGCTCACTGTGTAGATCAAGCTGGCTTCAAACTCACAGAGATCCCTCTGCCTGCTTCTTCCTCCCAAGTTCTGGGGTTAAAGACATATCATGATGTCATGGACAACCAGCATAGCCTATAGCCTATGTTCTCCTTCTTTTCTTTTCTTTTTTGGCGAGACAAGATTTCTCTGTGTAGCCCTGGCTGTCCTGGAACTCGCTCTCCCTTTGTCTCCTGGGTATTGGGATTAAAGGCGTACACCTCTATTCCGCCTATATTCTGAATCTCTGTGTGTGCCTCTAAGGGAAGAAGACAGCATGACAAGTAGCAGCCTTGTCTTTTTAAAGGAAAGAGCCATATTATTAAAGGCCATGTCTCCTAAAAAGGGGACGTTTCTTATGGCACTGTTCTGGGCCCATCTACTTAGGGGTCCTCCATCTTGATTAACCCTGATGTCCTGATAGTACCTCAAGAAAATTGCCTCTCTTAAGACTTTGGCCCAAGATGGCCACACCCCACTGCCAGCCCCACTCGTACCGCTGCCAGAGCTAAAAGAGCCCTGTGCTTACTGGAACTGGGAACGTCTCTGCCACAAGAGTTGACAGAGTCAAGTTAAAGGAGGAAGCTGCTGGATTCACAGGGTACTTGGGGTTGGAAGGTGATGCCCATGGTATAACTGAACAGAATTTTAAAACACTTTCTGTTTTCCCCAAACCTTGATTTTTTTTTGCCCCCACATTCTTTCTTTATTTTATTTTTTATTTATTTATTTTTGAAACAAGGTTATTCTATGTAATCCTGACTGTCCTAGAACTCACTTTGTAGACCAGGTTTTAGACCAGTTTTAGACCAGCCTAAAACTCAGAGATCCTGAGTTCTGGGATTAAAGGTATGTACTTCCACATCTGGCCTGTTTATTTATTTGTTTTTAAATTTTTGCTTTCAACTGAAGCCTTCATTTAGAGCCCCCAGATTTCCAGCGTTAGAATCTGTGCTGCACAGGGTCTCAGAGGTGACCAGTTGGAAGAGGTCTCCACTGGTTCTCATTTCCTTTCCAGGATGACAGGGGCCACTCAGAGCTACTCAGGCCACATTGGAAGCTTCTGTTTACTGTCACTCTCCGAGGGTATCACATGGCTTTAAAAATAAAAAGCAACAGCTTGCCATTAAGCGACCTTTGAGCCTTAGATGGCAGGCCTGTCAAGGACAGCGAGTGATCCCCGGAGTGCAGGGTGTGGTGCCACTCCAAGATTTGTAGGAACTGTGGAAATGTGTTGAGTAGTTTGTTTAGAACATTTTCCAGGTCACCATTAAAACATGAATTTAAAAACAAGCGGGATGTGGAAGGACCCAAAATACAGTGTAAGTTGCAGCTTTGGAGTTCAAGGCAGGCTTTCATAGCAAGGGAGAAAATACTATACATACATTATTATCATAACCAGATAATATAACAAATTATAGCAAAAATCACATGAGATGGTTTTATGTTTTAACTGTCTTAGCCTAAAGAAACTATTGTTTTTGAGTAATGGGACTGTGTTTAGTGAAAATTGGAGAAGTTGGGAATTTTAAGAGTTGATGCAATGAACAAGGAAGGTAGGCATGAAATCCTACTCTTAGTTGTTGGTACTTGGTGGCTGATGGGGAAGGAAGAGTAGGTTTTGAGAATGTGAGTGGGTTTACATGCTCCAGTGGATGGCCACGCATTCGAGAGTATCTGGGCAGCACAAATTGGAATCAGTGGTTTAAAAAAAAATGAGAATACAAAGTTGGGCTAGTAGGAAAGTAGGGTGGATCTGTGAGGAGTTTGGGGAGACGGGGTGAATGTGATCAAAATGCATTGATGAATGTCTGAAGGAGTTGATTGAGAGAATTTGCTGCTTTGTGAATATAGCCCTCACACTATTACAGGATTATATGGCAGGATGTAAACGGAGAATTAGAAATAAGCAAAACATTTGCCCTTTTATTTTTATTTTTTGGTTTTTTGACACAGGATTTCTCTGTGTCCTGGAACTCACTCTATATCAGGCTGGCATCATAGAGATCTGTTTCTCTCTGCCTCCCGAGTGCTGGGATTAAAGACTTGCACCACCATTGCCCAACTAAAGAACACTGCTTTTTATGTTGTATCAACATTTTAACAGTTTTGGTCGTTATGGATTATGATGTGAAATGGCCTCACGATAAGGTCCCATTTGAATTCTTTGCTTTCCCAAACATCTAGCTGAGACATGTCGAGATAAAACATGTGTGTGCTTTTACTAATTTCTCATTTGCAGCCAGTGCCAGGATGCATGCAGATACGATGGCAGTCGTGACTGGCAGGCCCTGGGAGTGGAGCTGAGCTCACACACTGTTTTATTCGGTGTAAACATTTTGCAGGAGAAGAGGGGAAAAACTGTTTCCTTGCTTAAATGAAAGCCTGACACAGTCAGTCAGTGCAGTTTATAAATACTATTTAAATCAGAGGGACCAATTCCTAGACATCTCCAGCTCTGTGTGATGGCTCAGGTTTGGGCATGGACATTGAATGTGTGTTGTATATATACTTGGTTATATTGATCAGTGTTTCTCAAACTGCAGCCTATAAAGTGTGTCTTCCAGGAATGGAGATTGCAGGGCTCTGCAGCTGGCTGTCTGGGAGAAGACCCTACAAGTGTTTCAGAGCAGCTTCCCAAGCCTGCAGTGTGAGCATTTTCCCGACAGACACATCAGCAAAAAAATTCAGATTGAGTTGTTTTCTAGTTGGAAATGTTTCTTAAATCTACAGAGTTCAAATTTATGCCAAAAAATTGAGAGCAAAACTGACTGATTTTGAGCCCATAATTTTACTAATATATGAATGAGATTTGAAACTTCAAGGCATTGTATGTATACTGTGTCCTCAATTTGAGCAATTAAGTTGATTTTTTAAAAGAACAAGTTAAACATTTAGTGGAAGGACACAATTAGAGTACTTTTAAAAATCACTGCGGTTTTTCTGACTTCTGTAATTTATCAAGTAGCAATTTAAAATACATTTTACTGTCTATTAGAAACCTTGTATTTGAGAAATCATTTACTATTAAGCTACCTGTGAATTTATAAAGCAGGGGACTGCTAACTTTAGAGAGGAGGGATGAAGACCTGTGTTTTGGCAAAGCTCATTACCACTGCTGAACTCAGTAACAATATGATATAATTTATATCTCATAAAGTTAAGCCGCTGTCCATTTCTGGGGGGAGGGATGACTTTATGAGTGTCTTCCAACCCTATACTTAACGTAAAGCATCCCTTTGGCATGACTTCTGTACTGAAATCCAAACCAAAAAGGAAAGTTTGAGTCTGGTCATATTTTGTGTTAAGATATTACTGGATTTTTTTTTTTGCTACTTATTTGTTTTTCATTTTTTAATTGGTTTTTTTGAGAAAGGGGCTTTCTACATAGCTCTGGCTGTCCTGGAATTCTCTCTATAGACCAGGCTGGCCTGAAACTCACAGAGTTCAGCCTGTCTTTGCCTCCTGAGTGCTGGGATTAAAGGCCTGTGTCACCGTGCCTGGCTAAGATGTTATAGTTATATAATTTATCTTTAAGAAACAGAAACATCAGGATGTATATATGAAGAAAAACAGTCACTCTGATTATCTTTGACTCAAAAAAACAAAAAAATAAAAAAGGGTTTCACATCACATATCTGTGTGTGAGTGAAACTTCTCCATTAAAGCCAGGATCTCATTATGTAGCTCAGACTGGCTTGTCTTCCTGTCTCTTGTCCCATTATATGTGAGCCATCATGCCCAGCTTGAATGGGAGGTGTTTGTTGGTTGGTTTTGGGATGGAGCCAGGACCTTGTGCATGCTAGGCAAGCACTCTACTGTTAAACTACACCCCCGGCCCTATAACTTGATAGTGTCACTTGTGTAGATTTTACTAGCAGAGAATAAATAAAATAAGGCGTAGGTTAAACTTAGAACATCAGTTCGTGAATAATTTGATATGTATTTAAATCTCTCTAAGTGTACCCAAAATATATGGTACAGTTGAGATAAATTATCTTTATGTAACTCATCAGTATGTAAATACATATCAGTAAAAAGCAGTAAATACATGTCAGTAATAATCTCCAACTTTAATAATTTAATAATTGGTCTTCACCACGGCCTCCATAAGGATTATCGGAGCCAGAGTAAACATTGATCCACTTCTTATTCGTTGTTTCATTTGTTGTTGCCCCTCTCCCACCGTCCTGTCTTCCTCTTTATTTAATCCTCTCTAATGACAGTGGGGGGAGGGGAGCAGTAGGAACCCCCAGTACATCCCCTGTGTCTTGCCAGATGACATTTCTGCTTCCCCGCTCCTTAGATGGAAGGGCCGCACTCCAGGATGACATCCTTATCTTTCGGCCAGTTGCCTTCCCGCCCCGAGATCTGGGTTCCCATGATCCAGGCACTCTATTTATTTTCTTAGCTAGGAATTTCCAGAGCCCCAGCTGGGGTGCCCTTTGCCTTCCCCAGCAGCTGGCTTCGATTTAATGAGCTTGCTGACTTGAGTGGCCAAGGAAGGGTTTCCCTCGCTGGAAGGACTGACGGTGTTTCCTGTAAAGTAAGTAAATGCCTGTGTCTGGGTGGCTCCAGGAAAGGGCCTTCCCTTGTGATCGGGGTCTAGGGCACAATCCTCAGCCTTCCTGCTCTGTTCTTCTTTAGTTTGGGGATAACCAGCAGTGAAGAAGGAATGTATTTCAAATCACACACATGCACCTTTTCAGTCCCTGGAATTTTTTAGTTCCTTGTCCACTGGGGACAGTTGAGCAAGCCTGTTGGTGAACCTGCATTGTCCTTCTGGATTTCCAGTTACCCAGGGCCCCACTGTGTCTGACTCTCCACTTTTCAGTTTGCTGGTTGGACGGCAGAGCTGTGGTTTTAGCAGATGGGAGAGAGCCTCAAGGGCTTCAGTACCACTTTGAGAGTTCAGATGGTTTTCATTTCTGCGTTTAGCGAGGGCTTTAGGCACATTTTAGGTTCCCCCTAAATATTTATATTTATTACATATTTGTAGAATTTGTATAAATATTTATTACATATTTATAGAAGAACTTGGTTTTGCACTGTTTTGATTGAACAGAAGAAGGTCCACAATTGCAGGCTTCTGGAACTGGGTTTCCTTAAGCAATGTCATATAGTCACCAAAGCCCATACACCCTGCGGCTCCCTGTGAGCAGGAGAGAACCAGCCCCAGAGATGTCAAGTGACATTCTTCTGAAGGAATTTCACTGCCTGCTTACAGAGGGAATGAGCTCTCGTATAGGACCTTTACCCTTTCCCACATCGCTAAGACTTTACAAAAACACTGTTAACATTTTTCTATGGTTTGTTCCAGATAAACAAGATATACTATAAATTCTATAAATTTAACAGTGACATATAGTGGGATTTTTTATTTTATCTTATTTTTTATCCAGGATTTCATGTAGCCCAGGCTGGCTTCAGTGTAGCTGAGGAAGATGTTGACCCTCCCCCCGCCCCCCCCCCGCCCAATTTTTCTGCCTCCAGTTCTGTAGAACTGGGATTATAGGCAGCAAAATGTGATTTGAATGATTTGAAAATCAGAAGCACCAATGGTTACGGATTCGCCTTAGTTAATGTTTACTTTTTTACAAACAGGAAAAGGTAATTTATTCCTTTAGTACTTATATCAGATTTTATGTTCAGATATATGTTGGTGGTTTTTATTTTATTTTATTTATTTTGGGTTTATTTAGTTTTATTAGGGAAGAAGAAATGCCACAGTGAAACTTAGGAAACAATTCAGAAACGACTTTAGTGCTCTTGTGATTTCAGAACAGTCAGTGATCCAATCAGACACAGGCGCCCGTCTTCAGGTCCATTGTCTAGAAAGTACAGCCTGGCCCCACACATAGCATCACCTCTAGTCTATGTTGTTGACTTGGCTCCCCCTTGCTCTATGGAAAGTGCTTGTCGGGGAGGGAGGTTCCACAGTTCAGGGGAGTGTGTATTTGGATGTTTTGTTTTCTTTCAGGGAGGGGTGTATGTATGATAATGTGTATGTGTAGTATGTATATGTATGCAAAACACATGTGTCATGGCACATGTGAAGATGAGAGAACAGCTCCCACCCCTTTTGAGTTAAGGACCTTCCTTGTTCACTTCTGTATTCTCCTGTCTCTGTCTTCCTGTAGGAGTGCTGGTATTACAGACGTGTACTATCCTATCTGGTATTATATGGATTCTAGGCATCCAAATTCACCTAGGTTTGAGTGGCAAACACTTTACACACTGAACCATCTTCCCAGACCCTAACGGTGCATTTTTTTTAAAAAAAAGTCTCAGCACATGGCTCAGAACTTAATAGCTCATTGCATTCCTAAATCTCAAAATTCTTTGTTAAAAGAAATCAGTTGATTGATTGATTGATTAATTAATTGTATGTTAATTGGAAGAGGTACTCACATTTTGTTGTACATATGGAGAGCAGAGGACAACTTTTGGGAACCTAAAATTCTAAGATGCTCAGAGTTCTACCTAAATGACAGATAACGTTGGCTGGATGTTTCTCCCAGCCCCCATTGAAATCAGTGATTAACCTTTGGCACAGAAGGCCAAGGACTTTGCTGTCTTTAACCTGCAAACTCCTGTACAAATGTGGCTTCTGGCTGGAGTTACCACAACGCCTGAGTTAAATATTCTCTGCCTAAGGCAAAAAAGCCTTCGTTCCTGGCAGCGACTTTTCCTCTTCATGCTGGACCCAGTGAGTTGCTTTACGGTTAAACAGTGACTAAAGAAGCATTTCATTAACCAGAATTTCCACTCATCTCCAGCTCTCTTCTGCTTTTGGAGGTCGAGGGAGACAAGAAGAAAACAAACCAATCATGTTAACATGCAGTCATTTATGAAGTGCTTCCTGTGTGCCTAGCAGTGTGTTGCACAGATAAATGGACCCAAATCCTTGCCACCCGGGCCTTAATGCTTGCTGTTTTACTCGTTTGGCTTGTGGGGACAGAGTTTACAGTGGTGGCAGAGCCAATGTGAAGCATCTTCTCTGCTGGGTACAGCTGATGTGGAGTTTACTGTTCTCTTCGTGAAGATCTCGCACTCCTGCCTCTGCTCTCTTCTAAAGCTTATGGCGGAAGGGAGGGCTCTTCTCCTGCAGTGTCTTTAGTGTGTAGTTTCTCTGTGTGTGTATGTACTTGCGTGTGTGTGTGTGTGTGTGTGCACGCGCGCACGCGCGTGCATGAGCTAGATAGAGGCTGGTGTCTTCACTCTCCACATTCTTTATGATTTTTTTACTATTTTTAAATTATACGTAGATGCGTTTCTCTGCTTGTGGGTATGTGCACATGAGCACACGTGCCCTTGGAGATCGGAGGTGTGCAATGTTCTGGAGCTGGAGTTACAGAGGGTTGTGAGGTTGCCTGACATGGTGTTGGGAACTGAACTCATCCTCTGGAAGAGCAGCAAGTGCTCTTAGTCACTGAGGCTTCTCTGGCCAGTTCTGCCTTATTTTTGAGAAAGGATCTCTCGCCTACCTTATTATTTGAGAAAATATCATTCATTATTTGCATACTTTAGATGGCAAACCTCAGGGTTCCTCATGTCTGCCCCATAGCCTCGAGGTTACAGGCATGTGCCTGCACACCTGACTTTTGTGTGAGTGCTGGGGATCTGAGCTCAAGTCCTCATGTTTGTATACTGATAGGGTCACATGTGGCCCAGGCAGGCCTGCTACTTGGTATGCAGCTAGGAATGCCCTTGTGCTTCTGATTTTCCTACTTCTACCCACTCCCCCCAATATTGGGATTACAGATGCATGCCACCACACCCAGCTTTGTCCAATTTTTTATGCTCACTTAAGGTGTGAGTTGTGGAGACTTGGTAATTTGGGGTTGAGAACCATTCTCTTGAACTTTTTATTAGCTTAAAATTGATCCTGCGAACATCTCTAACTCGGTTAGCCTTGTGTTCTGTGTTGGTGAGTTTGTTCTGTTTTCAGTTTTTCTACTTAGCGTCTTTAAGTTCTACAGGATTGTCAACACCTTTTATTTCTTGGTGATTTTCTTGCCAGTCATCAAAGCAATTGTGTGGCTGGGAGAGGGGGCGGAAGCCTTCCTAGGGCAGCAATAGCAGAATGAGATTTAGGGAGCATGTCCAGATGATGAAATTCTTTTTGAATGACAGCTTTTGCTACAAATAAGCAAAAGAAGACAAATGTAGAAATTGTCACTTGTGGTTGCTGTAATCAAGGCTTCTACGCAGCTTTTCAAAACCAAATTGCAGGGAGCTTCCCTCCCGGGCAGAGGATGCTTGTGCCCTTGGGAATTTTCATATGCACCTCATAAAAAGCACCGGGCATCGATGTGACTGCCTGTGACTGCCTCATACCCTCCTGTCCCCTCAGTCCCCACTGCTGGAGTGCATTCTGCATGCTTCTCAGCAACACTGAATCTTGGATTAGGAACCTTTCATGGAACTCATCTTGAACTTAGTGGCCTGATAGAATGTGTTCAAGGCCATTTTGTGATGTCTCCCTGACATAATTTCTGTGTACTATTCTGTACTGCTTCCTTGTGTTCTGCTCTGTGAGCTGTATTAGAAGCCTCTGTGGGAACTCTGGCTCAGGTACCACGAGAACAGCTTGTTAGGACCAGAAGGTGTAGGAGACAAGTTTACCTGCAAATCAGGCAACACTTGCCAGTAACATCTGTGAGGGGGAGCAGGCGCCTCACTTGTTATGTAAGTTAATTCACAGAGAGAATCATATTAGGAAAAGGCAGAGCATGTTACCTTATAAGGGAGGGAGAAGAGAGCAATTTGTTACTGAGCTTGTGTGTGTGTGTGTGTGTGTGCGTGCGTGCGTGCGTGCGTGTGTGTGTGTGTGTGTGCGCGTGTGTGCAGGGGAAGAGGGTACTGGGAATGGAAGCCTCTGAGTTATATCTAGGCTAGTAGTCTTTTCTTTCTTTACATGTAGAATATCTCCTCTCTGAGGCCAGGCCCTATGTGTAATCTTAGTTGACAAAAGTGACTGTTCGCTGCCGCAGCTAGATAAAAAACCCCTGGCGAAAGCCATCTGTATGTGCTCTGAGCAGTCTTTGTGTAGGAGGGACACCTTGCTTTAGGTAGATACTGTTTTACAACTTTACATTTACTTATTTTATATTTTTAAATTGTTATGCACATAAATATTTTCCTTGTGTGAAGGTATATGTATCATGTGCATGCTCGGTGCCCACAGAAGTTAGAGGAGGGCTTTGGATCCCCTAGAACTGCAGCTGTGGATGGTTGTGAGCCACCATGTGGGTGTTGGGGATTGCACCCAGTTCCTCTGCAAGTGCTCTTAACAGCTGAGCCATCTTTCTATCCCCAACAGTTTGACTCTTCAACAGGTACTGCAGTTGTTACTGAGACTCAGTTTTTTTCCATTGGAAGGAGGTGTTTTCAGATCAGAAATGACATGTAACGTGGGCGGTTCCCAACCAGCTTTGGGGAAACAGATAGTTTGTCGTTTGTCCAGTAGTGAGCATGTGCAGCACTTCACATGCATGTACCATGTATCTATCCATAGTGATGACTTGGTTTCTTTCCTTCTTTTTTACGGGGGTGGACATCTCATTTATTTATTTATTTATTTATTTATTTATTTATTTATTGTTTTTTTTTTTGAGACAGGATTTCTTTGTAGCTTTGGTGCCTGTGGGGTATTTTATTGATCGATCGATTGATTGATTGATTGATTTTTCGAGACAGGGTTTCTCTGTAGCTTTGGTGCCTGTCCTGAAACTAGCTCTTGTAGACCAGGCTAGCTCCAACTCACAGAGGTCTGCCTGTCTCTGCCTCCCGAGTGCTGGGATTAAAGGCGTGCACCACCACCACCCAGCCATTGGTTTGGTTTCCTGAGACCTGTCCTTTCGAGAGGACAGTTACATGGGGCTCTTTGATTGCCCAGTTTGGGAGGGTAAGAGCTGGGAAGCTCCTGTAATTGGTAAAGCCTGGTTTTGGGTGTGGATAGTAGTACTAACATCCATCTCAGCTGTTGTCCAGACAGTAACAGAGGATTGGAAGGGCCAGCCTAGTGCCTTCTCTGTTAGAACACTTCTCCTATTACCCCACAGTTAGCACGCAAATACACATTTTTGAATTTAACCTTGAGAACAATTTATTAAATTAGGTATTATTAATCTCTTTATAAATCAGTAAAATGAAGCAGACAAATTAAACGCTTTCCTAATTTAAACAGCCCTGGCTAAGTTTGGTCCAAATCTGTTTCTTCTGGCTCTGGCCAGCTTCCAGCAGCTGCCAAGCACTGTCTGAAGCTCAAGTCAGAATGGGTCCCAGATACCAAATAAGCCAGAGTCACGCTGCCCGGAACCTAGATGTTGCTTTTGTTGTACATAAACACATGTGTATTAATTATGTGTATTAAAGAACTAATGATGTTATATGCCCTTCTATTTCAGGTAATCTTGTTTGATAGATGACATAAATTTAAAATAAATACTTTGGTTGGTTATTTGTTTTCAGCTTTGTACTATCTTGAGTCTTTTGGAGGTTTTATTCTTAAAGAAAATCTACCTCAGGAATTGACATTATATTATCAGATGCTTGGATACAGATTTGATATCTGATTTTTTTTTTAAAAAAAAGGGAGGAGGGATTAGAGAAAAGGAGGTAATATTATCCTGTGTGCGCAGTAGGAATGGGGCAGCTTCATGGTTAAAACAGTTACACACTAACGATCCTTGACTTCATAGTATGAATTCAGGGGCTATTGATTTTGGGCCTGTGTGTATAAGTTCCACTTCAGTTATTAAACATTTAGAAGGGAGGTCTTCACAGAAAAGATAATGTTTTCAGTGTTTCGTATTGACTTTGGGGTAAGTCTGTATACTTGCAGTGAAATTTGAAAATTTAAGGAAAACAAGCAGTTTTTTAATAAGCCAGTCTTATGAATTGAGGCATTTAGGTTATTATGTATTTGCAAAAGACACAAAGTCTTTTTTAGTGAATGGAGTCTGTGTTCTCTCATTCCTGAGCATGGTGTTGCCTACACTGTAAAGGTCTGTGTAACGTAGGCTGTGGCAAACAAGTTGCCTCGGGGATTTCCTAGCTTGGGAGCTGGAGCTGTGTGGGACTGTCTGTGAGAGCAGACAGCTCTGCTGCGTGGGGACCCACCCTGCTGCCATTCATGAACTGCAGTGGCCCCTGTTCAAAGACTTTCCTAGGCTTGTTTTTCTGCCTCACACAGTACTTACTGTTTAGTCTCATTTACCTGCGTGTGGCCCAGCCCTGACCCTCCAGGGAACGACGATGCTTCCATGGTGATTTCTCAGTGGGTTCACACTGTACAGTGACCCCTTCAGAAAGAGTGGGGTGGCTCTGTCCCGGGCTCGCCCTTCTTTCAAGGTTCTGTATTTATAAATCTTTGTAATGACACTTTGCTTTTATCTAATGAGTTTGGGAATCTGCCCTGTTTTGAATTCTCTAGATTGTCTAAGGGAAGAGCTCCAAATTCACTGGATGCCACAGTCAGGCAGCTT
Source organism: Microtus oregoni (assembly GCF_018167655.1). Lineage (NCBI taxonomy): Eukaryota > Metazoa > Chordata > Mammalia > Rodentia > Cricetidae > Microtus > Microtus oregoni. Next base: position 20,681,889 of record NW_024543071.1, read on the forward strand.
TGTTTGGGTTCTGTAGACGTGACCATATTTGGGAAACACAAATGAGCCAGTTTTCACTTTTAGGGCTTGTCTTGGTTAACAATGCATGGCTAAGAATCCCTGTATGCCCCGAGTGGCACATACAAAGAGGTTTTGAAGTTGCTCAGGGCTTTGGAATGCTCCAAGCAGAGGAGCAGGGAATTGGCAGAGGACAAGGTTAGGGTCTAAGGGAGGGACTGTGTGTGTTGTCACCTGGTAATTCCTGTAACTCTCTTAAAATGAAATATTTGGTGCAGTTGCTTCTTTAGGAAGTCTGGCAGAACCTTCAAGTCATTCTGTGGCCCCCGAGTCCTCATAGGGACTACACTGGAGGAGCCTGGCCTCACAAGCAAAGACAGTTGATCTGATTAATGTTAGAATTATGAACTTGAGATCGCTGCTGTTAATCCACTGGAAGAAGGTATTGAGACAAGATTATAAGCAACACTTTTCAGTGTGTCTGCTAGAATATTTTCTCTTGAAAGTGCTAAAGTTACACAGTTATATACCAGATATCAAGTATGAGCTAAGAAAATGAATTTTGATGAAGAAAATTGTCTTTCAGGTTGAACACCCCTGATCTTGCAGCACTAGCTGAAATGCTCTAGAACCTAAAACTCCTTGACTGCTAACATGACAAAAGGCCTCATGTGATGGGTTGCAGTTAAATGTAAACATGGTGAAAATATCTACAGTTGGCTTAGGCATTAGGTGCAATGCAACACCAGTGAATTTCGTGTAGCCCTTAGATCCCTCATTTATCCTATTTGCAAACACTCAAAAATGTAAAAATCCAGAGTACTTTAGTTTCACACATTTCAAGTGAACAGTTTTGATGGTGGTTTTGTTTGCTTGTTTTTGGTTTATTTTGTCAACTTAACACAAACTAGAGTCACCTGGGCAGAGGGCCCCTCAGATTGGCTTATGAGCATTTTCTTGATTTCTGATAGGTGTAGGAAGGCCTATCCCGCTGTGGGTAGTGCTATCCGAACCCTAGGCAAGGGCCCTGAAAGCTTGGGAATGGACCGCCTTGTCAAAGTATGCTGCACATAGTTAGGGTGTCGGAAACACATGCGAGGGGGCAGAACTGGAAGAGTCACTCGACTGTGCCCTTCTGGGTCCTGTGGCATGTTAAGATCATTGTTTTCTACAATGGGACCTTTGGGATAAGTTTAGAAATTATGCAATTGGTTAATTGAAATTTTTTCCATTTATCCATTCTTTCATTCTTCCTAATTGTACTTTGTCCAGATTGTCAATAGAAGAACTGTCTGGCTTTGTTACATCTTCTGGGCACACCTCTCATCCTACATCTTGTGATAGTCTTAGAGACAACAGTAGAGCCAGACATTGTCCTCGTGCATAGGAGGTGCTCAAGGAACACCGTCTTACACCAGTAGACTTTGCTGATAAATTTTTTTCTTTTCTGTGGTGCCTAACTAACTTATGGGCCTAGAGGGACTCTTGTTGGGATCAGATACATGAGCTCTTTCTTGCTCAAGTCAGGACATAGCAGTTGTGGGCTGGGATGGATCTGAGGCTTTTTGTTTGTTTGCTTGCTTTTGTTTTTCTGTGTAGCTTTGGAGCCAGTCCTGGAACTCCTTCTGTAGACCAGGCTGGCCTTGAGATCTGTCTCTGCCTCGTGAGTGCTGGGATTAATCTGAGGCTTATTAGGGTAAGATCATGGTCTAGAACTTCTAGGGTGAGCAGACTGGTGGGCATGAGGCTACACTGGCAATGAAAATGAAGAATTAGGAAGAATATCTCTTCCAGGTATGGGGGATACCAAGGAGGAAGAGAGAATGGTACCCTTAGTCACTCTCAAGGGACAGATATTCCCTTACCAGCATTATTGGATGTTTGTGCTGCCTCAGCTTCATAGGAGATATCAGGGACCAGAGATGAACACCGGCCATCCTATCAGCCCGGTAAGTGCTGTCTGGTGGGCTTCTTGTGAGGTAGCTGAATTGTGTAGTGAGGGTGGGTACCATTGGACGCTTCTAAAGTGATGCAGTTTGTTAGGTAACCATGGAGGGCTGGAATTCAGCACGCTAGAGGCAGAGGCTGTCCTGAGGAAGTAGATGAGCAACAGGAGGCAAGTGTGGAGAATGGCTGGAGAGATGGCGCAGTGGTCAAGAGTTCTTGCTCCATTTCCAGAAGTCCTAAGCCACATTCTTTGCTGGGTGGCTCTCAACTGCCTGTAACTCCAGTTTCAGGGAATCCAACACCCTCTTCTATAAGTAAATAAAAATATAAAATAAATCTCTAAAACAAAGGCGTTGGTAGAAAGGGAGGCTTAAAACAAAACAAAATAAAACCACAACTCAGTTTTTGTCCCCTAGCAGTAAAGAGGTGGATAAAATTCCAGGTTTATGAACCCTTTAATTTGTAGCCACAGAACCTACTATCAAAGGGCAGCTCAGGAAGTGAAAGTTAATGAAACTGCTCAAGAGCACAGTTGCCCTGGTTGACATGACAGGTGGGGAGTGGGTGGGCGAGTGTCTGCCCAGTGGCCTAAGGGGGCTCGTGAAGCCTCCTCCCAGCACAGTTGGGAAACCATGGAATTGGTCCAGAGGGCCTGTGAACCGTCTTGTTCTGACCCTCCGGATGAACCCTGAAGGAAATGAGTGTGAAGTTGGAAAGGAGCAAGGCCCAGCTCATGACCCTGAGGCCATGAACTCCTAGAAGATCCACAGAAGCCCTGTTCTACCAGGAGGATCCTTGTTGCCCAATATAAGACAGCGTTTGGTGGTACTCAGAGTCAGACCGTGTTTGTGGGAAGAAGGGGTTGGCTGTCTTAACTGTGGTCGGTAGACCTCAGAGGCCCTGACTAGTACAGAAGCTGTTGGACTTGGCTGAGCATGTTCACGGGAGACATTTCTGAAAGCCGTTTCAGATAATTGGTTAGAACGGAAACTGGGTTGGAGGGACTCCAGGAGGAAATGGGAGGACGTAGAGGGGTGGCCCCTTTGACATGTTTTCCTAGTGCTCCCTCCCCAGAAACCATCAGCCTGTTGTGTTCCAAGCCTCCAGCCGAGTCCTGGGACTCCAGATCGAAGCTAATGTCAAGGCCAACCCTCTCCTCATTTCTTCCCCTTGAAAGGAAGTGCCGGCAGCTTAGTGTTTGTCCTTTGCTCTTTCTGAAGAGCCTTCTGCCCTCCCTCCAATAATGCAGAGAGAGAATTTGAAGAGAAATGACATTAATAGCGATTGAGAAGGTACCGGTGAGAAATTGGAGAGATAGGCCGCTCAAGATGGGGGATAAGCAAGTACAGGGAAACGGCAAGACATAATTTTGGGGCTTTGCGAGCTGTCTGCTCTTTTTTATTGGAAATAACTGCCTGGACATGAAGCCAATCCCAGATTGGATTTCAAAGATTGAACATAGCAACCGCAGTAAAATAGAAGAGAGTCTTGTCTATTTGAAGGAAAAATCCTACAGGTAGGTCCTCTTGTCTGAGCAGGGACAAGGACAAAGCCCATGATTGCATACTCAGCACTGGGAGGGGGGTGTATCCCTTCCCTCCCAGTTTATAGTCTTGTGGGTTAGGGACAGAGAAGAACCCTGCAGGCAAAGCACCACGATGCTAGAGTGTGGTGTGTGAGAGGTTACCCCAGGCTCCGTCTCTCATAGTATCTGTGCCTGATCCATTTCTCCAGATTCAGTTGCCCTCACTGTGTGTCCCCAGACTGTTCACATATGGGCTTTTCCTTCGTAGTCAATAGCTCATGGTTGGTTATTTGGTCCCGTTTCAGCTGGAAGCGTGAGTGTGACTTTTGCCTTTTAGCGGATTATTCCTTCTTTGTCTTCAAAGCTTGTCTTAGAATGACAGGATTTAGAAGCAGAGAGGTCTCCAGGAGAACCGTTGATTCTCTGGATCATCATTCTGAACTCTGGCTACCACACAGCTTGTTCCTTTGGTGGAATGTCTGTGTTGATGCGCAGGGTTTTGCCCAAGTATGGTTAGGCCTGCAGCTCCAGGTGTAGGATGGTGGCTTGACTCTCACTGGCCTTCCCAAGCTGGGACACTCTAGGTTCCTGCAACTACAAGGATGTAAATGACCAGTTGGTTGGTTTTGCCACGACGTGCAATCATTTATTCTTTTTTGGCTTTTACCCAAATGTGCCTGGACTGGGAGAGGGCTTATTTAGAGATTTTGAAACTGTGCCATTTGCTCAGCCAAATCATGTTTTAGAGCACGGCTTGAAAGTAAATTTTAACCATTAAGTATCAGAGGGTGTGTGTGTGTGTGTGTGTGTGTGTATTCACGAGCATATATGAGAAGGCCAGAGGTCAACACGAGGTACCTCTGTCAATCACTTTTCTACCCTATTTTTGAGACAGGGTCTCTCACTGACCCTGGAGCTAGTCTAGTTGGCTAGCACACCTTGGGAATCCTCCTGCCTCCATCTCTCCAGCACTGGCATTATGGTACCATGCATTTTATCTTGTGATGGGGAGCCACTCTCCAGTCCCTGTGTTAGGTGGCAAGTACTTGACTGACCGAGCCATTTCCCCAGGGCTAGTATCAGAGGTTTGTTATGTAAAATAAGCATTTGAGTTCTACATCTGATATACTACCTTTATTATTGTTTAAAAAGCCTTCACTTCATAGCAGAGAGGACTGATGGCCAGTGCGCAGCTGGCTTTCTCTGTTTTATACAGTCAGGGAAGATGCAGTCTAGGAATGCTGATATCCACAGTGCATAGGTCTCCTTACTCCAACCAGATAATTAGCATAATATCTCACAGGTTTGCCCAGAGGCCTGCGGTCCTCAGTTCTGTCAAGCAGACAATTCACACTTGTGACATGTTTGTGATATCATGTTCTTTGGTCTTGTTTACTGCTACTCCCATTCTTTTTTGCCCTTTGTCCCTGGTTCCATAACTCCTTCCAGTTGTACTTTTACACTTTTTCTTCAAGTGAAACAAAACTACACTAAATTCTACCTATGAAACAAAACAGTTTTTTGGGGGAATCTGGTTTATTTCATTTATTATGATCTCTAGTTTTGTTTTCCTACAAAGGACATAATTCTTTGTAGCAAAATACTTCCTCATTTTTGGCTTATAACTCATTCTTTTTATTTTTAATTTTTATTTAGCTCTACATTTTTATCTGCTCCCCTCCCTGCCTCTCCCCTATCCCCTTCAGCCCTCCCCCATGGTTTCCATGCTCCCAATTTACTCAGGAGATCTTGTCTTTCTCCACTTCCCATGTAGATTAGATCTATGTATGTCTCTCTTAGTGTCCTCATTGTTGTTTAAGTTCTCTGAGATTGTGATTTGTGGGCTGGTTTTCTTGCTTTATGTTTAAAAACCACTTATGAGTGAGTACATGTAATAATTGTCTTTCTGGGTCTGAGTTCCCTCAATCAATATGATGTTTTCTAGTTCCATCCATTTTCCTGCAAAATTCAAGATGTTATTTTTTTTTTTTTTTTTGCTGTGTAGAACTCCATTGTGTAAATGTACCACATTTTCCTTATCCATTCTTCGATCGAGGAGCTTTTAGGTTGTTTCCAGGTTCTGGCTATGACAAACAATGCTGCTATGAACGATTGAGCATCCTTTGGATATATACCCAAAAGTGGTATTACTGGGTCTTGAGGAAGGTTGTTTCCTAATTTTCTGAGAAATCGCCACACTGACATCCAAAGAGGCTGTACCAGCTTACACTCCCACCAGCAATGCAGAAGTGTTTCCTTTACCCCACAAACTCTCCAGCATAAATTGTCATTCATTCACGCATTGACACATGCCTAGGCTTCCATAAGCTGACTCTTATGAAGAGTGGCCTGAGAACCAAGGCTCCGGGAGGTGCTGTCATATAGGAGTTCTCTTCTTGGGTTTTGGAAGAGCCTCTACAGTGGTTTCCACAGTGTCCTTACTAGTTTCCTTTCCCACCGGTGGGACGTTGAATTGCCACTAGCATTTGGGTTTTGATTCTTGATGGTAGCCTTTCTGTTGGAATATCGTTGTCCATCCTGTCAGCTGTGTGTGTCTTTGCCAGTGGAGTGAGTTTCCAGCAGGAAGCAAACAGCTCAATCTTATTTTGGGAAACATCCAGTCAGTTCCTCGCGTCTTTAGATTTAGGAGACTCTTGAAAGGTTGACCTGGTTTCTTCTTTGTTGTATTCTTACTCAGATTTGATGTTTTTACCAAGTTAGCAATGTTTGGACATATCCTGATTTGTGTTTGTGAGTCTGTCCTTGCGAGGATGGATCTTCATAAGCTCTGATGCTTCTGTCTTTTTATCTTCTTGGTGTAATATTCCTTATGACACACATGAACTTAACAGTTATGAATTGCTTTGGTTTTATTCTCAGTAAAAGCCCTCAATTTTTCAGCTGTAAAGACTAACTATTTTGGATAAAGTAATCTTGGTTGGCAGTTACTTTGTTTGGGGGATTAAAAGCTACCAGTTCATACTCTGTTGGGCTTAGCGATTTTTGTGGAGAGGTTTGCTCTTGTTTGAATGGGCTTATGTTTGTAAGGGGCTTTCAATGTTCTTACTTTGTTCTGTTTTCTTGACGTTTTAATTATGTGATGTGGAGGAATCTTTCTGGTTTTATATTTTGGATATTCTAAAGGACTAGTGTTTAGATGGCCATTTCTTTCCTCAGGTATACAAATGTTTCTGCTATAATTTTAAAAACATTTTTAAAAATTTATGTATATGTGTGTGTTTGAATGCTATGTGTATGAGTGTGTGCATGTCCACCTACAAAGGCCAAAGAGGCCATTGGATCCCCTGGAGCTGCAATCATAGGTGGTTGTGATCTGCCTAACACAGATAGGTGCTGGGAACCAAACTCTGGGCCTCTGGAAAAGTAGCGAGTGCTCTTATCCACAGGCCCATCTCTCTAGCCCCTCCTTGAACAGCTTTTCTATGTGTTTTGACTGTGTCTTCTTTCCTTTTTCTACACTATAGATTATAGATTTGGTCTGTTAATTGTATCCCAGAGGCCTTAGTTGTTATGGTCATAATTACATTTTAAATTGTTTATGAATGTCATAGGTCTTCAATTTTATTTTCAATCCCTGATAGCCTTTCCACGTGTGGTCTGCTGATTGGGTGATGTTTTCCACTGTGGTGTTTCTTTTTGCTTTAAGCTTCCCATATCCACGATTTGCCTAACATTTTTCTTTCAGAATCTGTCTCTGCATTTGTAATTAAAGTTGTTTAATTTCTTACCCAAATCCTTGATTGATTTCTGCATTTCACCTGTCTATTTATTTGACTCCTCTTTGAGGTTCGATGATGTTGAAAACTAGACTTGATTTTTTTGTCTAGCATTTCACATATTTCATTATACTTGAACTCAGTTACTGGGGTTACAGATGGTTGAAGGAGTCATGTGACCTTACTTTCTCACATTGTATTTCTGTGTTGCAATTATACATCAATTAGAATGGATCTATCTTCTTTTTTTACATGGGAGTGTTCTTGTGAGTAGCCTTCTCTTGAAGGTTCAGTCGCCACTTCCCTCTGGGGAGGAGAAAGCATGGGGTGTCTATGTGGAAGGAGCTCAAAGCCTTTACTCCAAAGCCTGTTAAGTCATTGGTGAAAGAAATGAAAGAAGACCTGGCTGAAGGGAGAGACCATGCTCAGTGGCCAGAGAATCCAATATTGTAAAAACATTAATTTCCCCCAAAGTGAATATAGAGTCTACAAAATCCCAAGTAGAAATCCAACAGACCTTTTCTTTCTTTAATCGAGGCCGGCCAGGACAGGCTCCAAAGCTACAGAAAACCCTGTCTCAAAAAACAAAACAAAACAAACAAACGAACAAATAAATAAAACAAAATGAAAAATGCAAAGGACCAAAAATGACCAAAAAAGATTTTGAATAGGGATGAAGTAGGGAAACATATTAACTGATTTCAAGGTTATGTAAAAATAGTAATCAAGCAAGTGGGTTATTAGCTAGAGATAGCACAGTGGCTAGAGTCCAGAAGAACACTTACACATATGTAGCCATTGTTTTTCAGAAGAGTCATACTAAATACGAGAAGGCAGGCACAAAAGGTTGCATATATGTGTGGTACAGTCTGTAGAAAATAGTGGGACCATAGTGATGGTAAGTAGTCAGTGGTTCCTAGGAGCTTGGGGTGACATACTTGACTGTGAGGAGACACAGGGACCTTTTTGGGGGGCGACGGAAATGCTATATGTTGTGACTTTGGTAGTACTTATAGGGTGCATTTATTTGTCAAAGTGTTACAGGTTTGTTGTGTGTGTGTGTGTGTGTGTGTGTGTGTGTGCGTGTGTGTGTGTTTACATATAGTCTCCCATCTGAGTACAAATCAGGTCCAGTCCTTCCTAGCTTCAGATGAGATTGGGTGTGCTTAAGGTTAGGTATGGTTGTAGACAGCATACTGTCTCATATAGTGAAGACTAGCCTCAAACTTACTATATAGTGAGGATGAACTCGAACTGGTGATCCTCCTGCATGCACTTCCCTGGGATTATAGGTCCACACCAGTATACCCAATTTATTTGTCAAAACATGATGTTTGGTTTGAGCATCAATGTACATAGAGATTAGTCTTTGATTAAGGTACCCTTGATGCTCTGGGTTTGATCTTCACCATCAAAACCGAACAACAAAACAGATGGACACCTTTTGTTGGAGACGAATGATAATAAAATGACAGCACATTGTAAGTTTCCTTTGGTTTGAGACCTTCTAATTCTGAGGGCTGTTCGCTTGGTCATTGGTGATAGTTTCTGCCCGTCAGTGAGGAGAGCAGGGCCGATTTAGGCTACCCTGTTTCCATGATCAACTCCAGCACAGTTGGGCGTGCTGGTTCGCCTCCCTGGGTCCCATCCGTGAGCTAACACTGCATCAGTGCTTGCTGTCATGAATCAAATAAATTATTTAAAGCACCCGGAACATCTCCTGGTACATTGTGAGCTATCTGTAAACATCCCTAATTACTTATTACCCTCTAATGATAGTTGTTTGTTTTCTTTCTTTCCTTTTTTTTTTTACATTTACAAAATTGAAGTTTTTGGTTGACTTGATTGTGTCTAAACATAGTTGGTGACAAAAGCGAAACAAGGAAGCTGTGTGAGATGCCCAAAGTCCCCAAATCTGTGACAGGCCATGAGCAGGAAGCTGTGCGAGATGCCCAAAGTCCCCAAATCTGTGACAGGCCATGAGCAGGAAGCTGTGCGAGATGCCCAAAGTCCCCAAATCTGTGACAGGCCATGAGCAGGAAGCTGTGCGAGATGCCCAAAGTCCCCAAATCTGTGACAGGCCATGAGCAGGAAGCTGTGCGAGATGCCCAAAGTCCCCAAATCTGTGACAGGCCATGAGCAGGAAGCTGTGCGAGATGCCCAAAGTCCCCAAATCTGTGACAGGCCATGAGCAGGAAGCTGTGCGAGATGCCCAAAGTCCCCAAATCTGTGACAGGCCATGAGCAGGAAGCTGTGCGAGATGCCCAAAGTCCCCAAATCTGTGACAGGCCATGAGCAGGAAGCTGTGCGAGATGCCCAAAGTCCCCAAATCTGTGACAGGCCATGAGCAGGAAGCTGTGCGAGATGCCCAAATCCCCCAAATCTGTGACCAGCCATGAGCCGGAAGCCTGGCCACGTGGCTCTAGTTCAGCTCTGTTTGACCAAGGGTTACAGTGTTTGCATTTTAACACTAACTGTGGGGATTTACCATGCAGCTGCCATTCATTCACGCCACTGTGTGCTTTTCTGCAGAGCCATCCGAAGCCGCAGCTTTAGAAGACTTGGCCCACTACCAGCATGAGTTCTGGTAAGTCATTTCAACCCTCTTTCTCTTGACAAAGCTACAAAACTGTGGTTTACTGAGATTTCCAGATACCTCAAGGTCCTCAACACTAACATCGCTACTTACGGTGCAAACGATTTTCAGCACACGTGAAGAACTCTACCATACACTGTGTATGCCGTGTCTGTCTTGACAGGAGCCCACTTCACTTTTAGTGGCATATAATCTACATACAATAAGCTGCTGTTATTTTCAGTAGGCATTTGATAAAACTTGGCATATTTCTATACCTTAGCGGCATTTCTCAATCAAGATGATTGATGCAAAACACACAGTTTAATCATAATCTTCCCCGGATGGAGGCTAACCCAGCACTTCCTTTATCCTGCTTGCAGAACAGCTAACTTACGCTTTTAAGAACCAAGATCTAAATAAATTAGTGTTTCAGGTATTTTTAGTCTTGGACTGGTGTTGAAATCTGGGAGCAGGGAAGAGAGAGCTGGGACAGATCCCTGGGCCCAATGCAGCTGAGGCTTGTCAGTGTCCAGCCTAGAGACATTTCCTTCCGGCAGTTGGTCCTACCTTGGCCTCCTGCACCTGCAGGTGGGGATGGGAGGCAGGGGACTATGTGAGTGTTTCATTCAGAGTTCTAATCCTGCACCGTATTGAGGTTATTTTCAGGAACCCCTGTAGATTAAAAGGCCTTTCCCATTTCTTTATATATTCGCTGGTTTAGCCAAGTCTGAGCTGTGTAGGACAGTGTGTGGTGAGGCCTGGGAGGGCTGTGGAGTGGAGTAGCCTATGGCTGCACCCTTCCAAATGTACTTCCTGTGCAGCTCGGGTCTGTGCTGAGTGTTCCTTTGCTTTTCCTCTGTGAAGTGCGCACTGCAATAGTGCTGATCCATTGGGAGTTTCCTAGCCCGAGTGTAGCAGAGCTCTTAATGTGCCATGCCTCCCCACGTAGATCTTACTCTTCTTAGCCCAGACTTCCTCCTTGCAGAGTGAGGTCTGTGGTTTGCCTTCGGTTCCTTTGATTTTTTTTTTCTGTGCCAAAACAGACACGCGTACTGCTTACTGACTCAGTTTCTCTTCTTTTTTCTTATTCTTTCGAGGCAAGGCAGAGTTTCTCTGTAGCTTTGGAGCCTGTCCTGGAACTCACTCTGTAGACCAGGCTGGCCTCGAACTCACAGAGATCCGCCTCCCGAGTGCTGAGATTAAAGGCATGTGCCACCACTGCCCATTCTGGCTCAGTTTCTATTGCTGATTTGCCTTTTGGTTAGTTCTTTCGTTTTTAGACAGTGTCATATAGCTCTGACTGGATTTAAATTTTCTATGTAGACAAGGATGACCTGGAACTCTTAATTGTCCTCCCTCTGTTACATGTGTGCACATGCCCCACTCCACATGGATGGAAGGCAGGGCCTCACATGTGTTAACAGTGGTTTTGACAGATGAACCATGCCCTTAGTCCTGCCTTTTGGCTTTTGTTGTCATTTATAACAGGCTGGGCCCTTTTTCCTGTTTCCTTTTAAAAACAAACAGAAACTTTGCTCTGTAGCCTGAAGTCTCTTGCTCTTCTAAGCCAGCCTTGCTGCTCCTGGCAGTTTTAAAGCGAGGAAGAGGAGGCCAGGTGAGGGTACATCAATGCTCAAGGCATAGCAGATGCCCTTCCTCCCCTGACTCGCTCTCAGGCAGGCACTGGAAGGGAGCTTTGTCCAGGGATCCGAAATCCTAGGCCTTTTGACCTGATAATCCTGTCTTGGGAATTTCTGTATTAATTCCAAGGAAACAAAAATGCTACCCTGAAGGCGGGGCGTGAGCAGCAGTATACTGTGTGTTTACTTGCTATTGAAATTGATCATTGGGAAGAGAGCTACATGGAAAATATGTGGTTGTATCTTTAGTGGAAAGAATGGCAGTAAAACCGTGTATTGTTACTATTTCAGTTGGTCTTGAGCGGCCACTCTTTGAGGGGATCATTGTCCTGGCAGGGTCCTGTTTCATTCTTCTGGAAAGCTATTACCCAGCACCCCCCAACCCCCGGGTGGGCCTGGCTTGCTGCCTCTGAGATGCAGATGGGGAAACTGAGCTTCAAGGAATTAATCACCTGTGTGGAGTGGAGGCGAATGTGGGCTGCTGCATACACAGCGACATACTTGCTGAAAAAGCTGAACTTTGAGTGTTCATTACTAAATACCAAATGCTTATTCCAGTTTGCTTGTTGTGTTTAATTGGAAAAAGAAAGGGGAGAAGAAAGAATGCGGGCCAGGTAGTAGCTCACAGGCACACCCCACAATTCCCCAGCGGGCTCAAGGCAAGGCCAACAGTCAGAAAGATGTGATCAGGGGAACTCCATCAGGTGCGCGGGGATAGGGCAGCGAAAGAGCATGCAATGGGATGCTGGAGCTTGCTGCATTTCCTTTTAACAAGTCCCTTCTTCCACGCATCCTGAATTGAGGGTCCCAGAGAGCAAACCTTTGTCTACAGGTGAATGTGAACCACAACCCCAGGCACCCTGGGCAGTCCTGGGCCACTGTGGAGGAGGCTCTGTAGAGGCAGTAGCCTGGTTGTCCTGCGACTGGTGTATCAGATACCCAGCCTTTGGAGAGACTGGTTATTAAAAGTTATTAAGGTGACTTAGTTTTAGCCAGGTTTGCTGGTAGTGGTATGGGTTGTAGGCCCAGCATTTAAGGAAATATATAACAAGTCAGGAAACAAACATTCTTTTTTTTTTTTTTAAAAAAAAAACAACTTTATTTATTTATTTATTATGTATACAACATTCCCACATGCCAGAAGAGGACACCAGATCTCATTACAGATGGTTGTGAGCCACCATGTGGTTGCTGGGAATTGAACTCAGGACCTCTGGAAGAGCAGCCAGTGCTCTTAACCACTGAGCCATCTCTCCAGCCCTAGACAAACATTCTTATCTTAGTTGGGGAGGAAGATGGGCTGTGAGTGGGAAGTTCAGTCTCAGCCTAGTGGTCTTTGGTAGACTTGGCCCATTGAGCCTCCATTATCTTATCAATCGAGTCGGTGTTCCTAACTCTAGCTCTCAAGGACTGGACCTAAAGGAGACAATGAAATAGTAATTGTGGACTACTCAACATAAAGTAGAAGGAGCAATCCTGGCAAAACACATGTAAAGAGCTGTAGTTATAATCATGTCTGCAGCTCCAGGGGTATTCTGCTGTGTGGTTCTTCCAAGCACACTGACTGCATACCCTCGGGTAATGTGGTCTTACCATCCTCTGTTCTTCCCTGGACTGTCTCCAAGTTCCCTCAGTGTTATCTGCTACTGAGCAGAACTCAGGAAAATCGTCACATAGGACTTCCCAAAAGTAAGAAAAGAGAGCTTTTAATCCCAGCACTCTGGAGGCAGAGGCGAGCAGATCTCTATGAGTTCGAGACCAGCCTGGTCTATATTAGCTAGTTCCAGGACAGGCTCCAAAACCACATAAAAACACTGTCTCTAAAAACAAACAAACAAAAATAATAAAAAGTAAATAAAGAAAGAAAAGAAAAGTAAAGGGGAAGCAGTCTTCTGGCTGAGGGCTTTGTAGCCAAGGTCTACAGACGAAAATCTCTCACGTACTCAGAGTGGAGAACATGCAGGAAGCCCTGAACTCTTGCATGTTATGAGACTTTAATAGGAAAGGGGGATGGAAGGACTGGTTAGGATGTCATGGCCGTCTCTGGGACAGTAACACAAGGTTCTAGACTGGAGAAGGGTGGCAATCTGAAGGCAATTTATAGAAAAGACAGCTTGTCTTTGCCGAGTAGAACTTGCGGTGCCATTTAGACACTTTTCAGATGTCAAGGAAGCCCCTCCAGGGAGGCAGTAGTGTTTGCATTCTCCACAGCACACTTCCTATCCCCAGATAACTTTTGTGTCCTGTTTGCTTCAGGCCTTAACTCTCCCATGAACCCTAGGGGACTTGTCCCAGGCCTGAGAAATCTGATAGGATATGTGTGGATAGAGCTGTTCTGTCGGGGCAGAACGCCTCAACTTTATCCCCACCTCGTGCCACGTGGGACTCTGATTGTCAAGTAGGCATGGTCACCAACCTTCTGTCCATCTTCTTTCTTTCAGAATATGATGCCGGAAGCTCTAAAGCTGTTGTGAATGGCTTGGCGCCCGGCCGCCATGGGCAAGACAAAGGTAAGGCTGTGGAAGAGAAGCTTGGCTTGGAATCGGAAAGCATTTCTAGAAGATGCAGGGCATGCTTGGCAGGGGCCATTCCCACCTTTCTGGGGAAGACATTCGTTGGCCTTATCTTAGGAGGCCTAGCTCCCATGGTGGCTTCTGAGACCTGAGCTGTGGTCCTGCTCTTCATGGGTCGGAAACTATCTTCTCCAGCTGTGAGATGATGTGCTCACAAGGATGCTGGCATGGCAGGTTAGATAGACAGTGCCAGGTAAGAGCCACGCCTGGTATCTACGACTCTCATTGGCCTGGAATTCCCTATATACGGCATGCCACCTTCACTAGTCACAACTAGGAACATCCGCAGTCCTATGGTAGAAATTACTTCACTGTCACCAGTTGTACTAGTTGTATGTATATCCTCTCAAGTTTTTAACATCCCCTTCACCCCATGCTGGGCATTCAGTCAGGAAAGACTTTGCATTTGTGAACAGGCACTTTCCCATTAAGCCTGTCTTGGTCCTCATATTTTCACTTTAGAAATTCTTCCAAATGGGAGATCTAAATGTGAGCGGAATGATGTGGTAAGAAGACATTTGAGTGCCAGGCAGCCCACCTTGGGGGGCCCCCCTCTGCTGCTCCCTCTTAGCAACTGGGGGCTTTCACTCTTCTACAAAGAACAAAGCAGACTCTCGAGGTCCTGTTTGCCCAGGATGCTCTCACCCCAATCCGACATCAGTGTTGCAGAATGGATTGACAGGAAGCAAGTTGGAGTCATTTGATAAACTTAATTCCAGTTCTGCCTGTGAAAAACAGAGCCACGTATGGGGCCCTTTCATCTCTGCAGGTGCGAGCTCCTTATCTACAGAAGAAGGGAGTTTGAACTCAGTGTTTATTTCTGCATCCTCTCCTGGGCTCCAGTGACTCCACAAACACTCATCTATCTGTGTTCCACAGTATCAGTGAGGAAAGGCTAAACTCCCGGCATGGGGCATTGAAGTTTAAAAAAAATATTCCCAAAGTATAATTTCAGAGTTTGCCATGTTTAGCCTTTGTAATTTTCATCAAATGCATCCAAATGCAGAGGAAGATGTTCACTCTGAAGGATCCCCTGGAGAGAGAAGGCAGAGGGCAGGAGACAGGAGTGGGAGCCTGGGTGGCATGAGGCTGAGCTCCTTGGAGACAGGAGATCAGTGCTGTCTTGGTCCGCACCTCGCTGGCTTGCCACCCTCCTCCTTTCACTGTGTGGGTTCATGTGGGTTATGTTCTTGGGGTCTTGGCCCACCGTGGTTATCTTACACTTGGAGACTATGGAGGAACAGGGCTGTGGAATGGCTGCAAATGGGTATTTAAAGCAGGAGCGGGGGGGGGGGGGGGGCTTTTGAAATTTTGGGACTACCAGCTAGCTCCATTCTATAAATCTGTTTATAGAAGAACCTTAAGAGTTTTTGTTTTGTTTCGTTTTGTTTTTAGGGGTCGAGGGAACACAGGAGGTAGTAATGATTTCCTTCTTGCCTTAGCAAGACTCGCCTTTGGTAGGAAATAAAGAGGCAGGTTTAAAGATCATCAGAGAGCCTTGTCAAAGTCACCAAGCCAGGATAACTGAGCTCCTTTCTCAGCACTTCAGAGCAGAATGACTGAGTGGTTGGCTTAGCCTCTTACTTCTTCTTCTGAAAATGCACCCCAAATCTGCCCTCACCCCAACACAGTCTCCCAAATGATTTTAAGGTAGCTAACAGGATTCCTGTGATAGTTCATCTATCTAGATAAGTGCAGAATTGCCACTTTTGACTTAGTTATTGCAGACATATACTCCATGCCTGCCAAATGCCTTCCAAAACAGTAGTGTGATGGGCAGGAGGGGCACTGCCCATTTTGAAGGTGTCTTCCATCTTCCTTCCTGCCTCCTTGACAATCCCAGTCATCTGATGCTGAGTCAACAGCCTCTGGTTTCCAAGCCGTCTACCCCTTGGGCACAATCACTGGAGTCGCTTTGGCCCCACAAGCACATCTTTCTTTACTGCCATTAAACGGAAAGAGTGAGGGAGGCCTCACAAGAAGATTGGGGATGGGCCTGCCATTGAGATGGTGGTCTAGGCAGGCAAGGAACAGGGTCTCAGCATCCAGCACTGTGTACCGTGCTGCTGCCCAGAGCCTTGGACTCTTGGGCATCCACTTGGACACTTGACACCTCCCCACTCCCCAGGAAAAGCAAGACCATCTGTTTCCCAACAGATGGAGGTTCTGATTTGCTTGAGGTCAGAGGGTGATGACCATCAGGGCAGGCACAGGATCCTAAAAGGTGTGATTTGGGAGAAGCAGTTGTGACTGCGGAAGGGACCAGCAATCTACGAGAATGTTCCTCCTGTTGCTGTACTCGCCTGCAGCCATGATCCTGTCCTCCAAGTCCCCGTTGCATAGCAAATGACCCACTGTCACCAGGGGACACCTTGTGCTCTGATTGTGTCCACCTTCCTCTACTTGCCAGGCCATCTGTGTCTCTGTAAACCTCTTTGTCCAGAGCCTTGGCAAGCTCCTGGTGTGCCAGGAGGCGCCAATAAACCCCGACCAACTCTATGCGAGTGATGGTTGGAGAAAGACTTCTGCTGCCTTGGCCCAGAACCCTAAAGAAAGAAAGTAGGCTATTTTTAATGACTGCATCTACTGCTCTTTGCATTGTTCTCCTAGCGTGGGCAACTTCCTTCCATTGTCTCTGCACAGTTCCTCGACTTGCCTGAGTGTCTCCCAAATGTTCTTTCTGGATGCACCGTTTACCCTTTTGTGTTTTCAGCAACTGCCGACCCTTTACGTGTTCGCTCTATTTCTGCTGTTAAAATAATTCCCGTGAAGACAGTGAAAAGCCCTTCAGGCCTGGTACTCCCTCCAGGTATCTCTCTTTGGGGCTGTTTCCTTTAATTGTCGGATCGTGCATGGGTTCTTCTCTTTGCTTCTAACACCACACTGTGAGCCTTAATCCTTGCATGTTTGGAAGCCATTTCCTTCCCCTAAGTTGTTTCCTTCGTGTGTGTGTGTGTGTGTGTGTGTGTGTGTGTGTGTGTTCTATCTGTAAGTCTGTAAGCCAGGAAGTAGGGGAATCTTTGTGTGGTGTGTGTGTGTTCTATCTGTAAGTCTGTAAGCCAGGAAGTAGGGGAATCTTTGTGTGGTGTGTGTGTGTTCTATCTGTAAGTCTGTAAGCCAGGAAGTAGGGGAGTCTTTGTGTGGTGTGTGTGTGTGTGTGTGTGTGTGTGTGTGTGTGTGTGTGTGTGGTCGGTCTGTCTGTAAGTCTGTAAGCCAGGGTATAGGGAAGAATCTGAGGCTGTAGTCTTGTCCGCTCTGTTTTAGAAGGGTTAATGCAGACGCTCAACCTTCACTCTGGGATGGGGCTCTTCTAAGAGGTTTGCAACTCCTAAGACAATACAATACTCCTAAGAAAAGCTAATCTGGCCTCTCACAGAACCTCTGAGTCAGGGTGAATGAGAAGCAGCTCCTATAGATGTCGGATGTTGGTTCCCTGTGTTATGCTCAGGCCATTCCCAGGAGCACGTCGGCCAGCCCCTCTCCAGCTTCACCTGCAGTTACTTCCTGCCTCTCCTCTCCAACAGGCGGGGGTGTACGGTTCATTTGAGGCTCTGACTCAGGGTTTCCTGTAGACAGAGAGACAAGTGGAGCTCAGAAGTTGGGCAGATCTGGATGTGTGTTCAGGACCAAACAGATGGACTGTCACTTTGCCAGTTTGCCTCACACCCCTTTGAAGTGACTGTAGTCTGGTTTTTCCAATAATTGTATTACACCAGCCACTCACTCTCTTGATGGGGTTAGGTGCTCTGTGAGCTTGCCACATGGTCTGTGGTGTGCTGTGGGTCTGTGCTTTCCTTGCCGTGGAAGAGGGCTGCTGGGGTAGGGATTGAGAACAGGGAGGAAGGAGGCTTGACTCCTCACCCCCCTCGCCCAGGAACAGACATGGGCAGTATGAGTCCCGCCCAGTGACACACCCTGAGCTTCATCCTCACATCCTCATTGTGGTCAGGAAGCTGGACTTGGAGCAGTTGGGGGTGCGGGGGTGTGGAAGTGAGTGTGGGTTTGAATTCAGAAGCTGGTCTCCGAGCAGTTTGGGGCGTGGGGAGTGAGTGTGGAACTGAGCGTAGAAGCTGGACTCTGGGCAGTTTGGGGGTGTGGGGAGTGAGTGTGGAGTTGCTTAGCTCAGCTGCACGTAAGGACACACTTGGCACATGCGCTCTGTGAAATTGCGTGGTCTGCCCCAGTTTCCTGCCTCATCACTGGTTTTCCTGAAGGATGGCACCAGGCCTATTAAAGCAAGCCCTCCTTTCTGTTAACCACACTGTCAGCTAGTTATGGTGAACCACGGTCAGAAATAGTAAACGAAACTTTCTAGACACGGACCGCTCCTCGCAAGCTTTAGATTGCATAGGAAAAGATGTTGCTTCTGGAGGCTGAGTATTGTCTGTGGTTTAAGACATCACCGCGGGACTGGGGACACATAGCCCTGGATATGGGTGGCTGCTTTGAACGCTTTGTTAAAGGTGTCCAGGATCCGTTGTTGACCCTGGTGACTCTGAAGGTGGATGGTTGGGACTCTATGTAGATCAGCAGAGGTTCCGAGGACACTCTTGTGCTGCGTGGGGGCTGAGCCTGTGGCCACCCTGCCGGCTGTGTGTTCTCTCATTACGTTAGAGTGTGAGAGCTCCCATCCGTGAATAGCACCCCCTCTTTCTCAGAGTTCAGGGGTCTTAACCAGCGAGAGACACAAGCAGCAGCGATTCTCTTCAGGACATCCCTGATGCGCCTCATTGCCTGCTGCCTTTTCTATGAAAAGGGGGATCCACAAGTTTGAGGGATCTTTCACGAACTCTCCTGTGAGCCCATACTAACTGGCCAAAAATTCGCTTAACAATTAGAACTTCATTTCGTAGAAGGAATGAGCCAGCTTCCATCGGGAAATGTTTCAGCTGACATTGTAATTCATGCATTTACTCAGCACGTGCCTTGCCTCTCCTCCCTAATCTCATGATGCTGCCATGGATTAATTTTCATTGGCCATAGATGGTTAGAGAGTAGGCATAGATGTACCCAGGTCATCTCATTCCCCTGCTGTAACCATCCGCTAACGGTCTATCATGAACTCCCTCAGGTACCTTGGATCTAACTCTCTCCTTTGGATCTTTATTTCTCAGACATGGACCCTACAAAAATCTGCACTGGAAAAGGAACAGTGACTCTTCGGGCCTCGCCTTCCTACAGGGAAACCCCAAGCAGCAGCCCTGTGAGCCCTCAGGACTCTCCGAAGCATGAGAGCAAGTCAGGTGTGCTACTCTGGAGACTGGGAGGGGAGATACGCAGAAGAGAAGGCAGATATCCCTGTGGTTCTGCAGGGCTGGGGAGAAGTGTTGTGAGTCCATCAGCTGCGCCTTCTTCTCCAGGGTCCCCAGGACAGTGACTTCTGTCCCTTCTGTGATGATTCTTAGTGAGTCAAGCTCTGGACTGATAGGTGGCCGTGTGCTTTGGGTGAAGGCACAGCCTCATGACCCCTACTTTAGTATAGGGTGGTTCAGTCTCTAAACACTCTTCAGGCCGTCATTCTTTGTGCCTCACAGTCATCAGAAATAGACAGGCAAGAGGGGCTCAGCCTGGAGTTTGAGACTTGTGGTGCCTGCTTGTAAGTCTGAGGTGAGGTCTTTGATTTTATGTTTCTGACAAGTTCTAAGGTCATGCTGTGGAGCTGGTCCAACGACCATGTTTGAAAACGGCTACAGAAAATGGGGTTATCTCTTCCCTGGAAACTGGGAAGCTAAGCACACTCTTGGAAACCAGAGTGTATAAAGGAAACAGGGTTTGCAACTTTTGGTACAGTGGGAGGTGGGTGCTGTTGACACGGTGGGATTATGTAGGATGCAAATGAGTAATGCTCACATCTCCTGACTTGGGTACCAAGGTTGATGCTTGAGAATGAGGCCAGGCTAGGGTTCAAACACAAGCTCCCTAGAAGCAATAATACCCATCCTCTGGGAGGTCATCTTTGTTCCTAGGTCTAGGGAAGGCCTGAGCAGTTCTCAGCACCAAAAACTGGCCTGGGGCTTTTTGGTCTTATTTTTAAGCCCACTCTTGACTTTTGACCTGTTGCAGTTTGCAGCTTTTCCCTTCTTTGGGAAAGATGTGGGTGAGAAGAAAGGCAAAATAATTTCTTCAGAAGGCTGTAGGGTGTGTGGGGAAGAGATGATCCAAAGGAAAAGGCCAGTGAAGCAACCTTTGCTGACCAATTCTTAGGCGGCGGAGAGGGAGGCTTGAGCTCCCTCTAGTGGTTGTAATTGGCACGACTGCAGAGCTCGGCTCTCTCCACTGTGGCACATGCTAGCAGAATTACATGTGCAGTTGAGGTGGTCCTATGGTAATTCCTATGAAAATATCCCAGTGAATTTGGTGGGAAAGAATTCAATATTTTTGAGCAAGTTTTAAAAAATTTCTAACGCTACATGTACTTGGAAGAACTGAGAGGCAGTTATCAGTCATACACACCTTTTTTTAAAAAATAAATTTATTTGTTAAAAAAGATTATAGTGCCAGGTGGTGGTGGTGCACATTTTTAATTGCAGCACTCGAGTAGCAGAGGCAGGTGGATCTCTGTGAGTTCAAGGCCAGCCTGGTCTACAGAATGTGTTCCAGGACAGGCAAGGCTCCAAAGAGAAACTTTGCCTTGAAAAACAAAACAGCAACAAATATTATAGTATAATTTCATTTTCTCCCTTCAACTTCACCCATAAGCCCCCCAGTCCTTACTCTCATTAAGATCATGGCCTCTTTTTCTTTGTCGTTATTGATGGCAGTGGTGGTGGTGGTGGCTCCGGTGGTGGTGGCAGTGGTGGCTGGGTGGTGGTGGTGGTGTCTGAATGCAGGGTGCTCTGTCTGTATACTGTCACCTGTATGTATCTGGTTTTTGGGCTGGCCCTTTGGCATTGGATAGCCAACGATGTGCTCTTCCCTGGGGAAGACTACTTCTGCCGCACTCAGCGCCCTCAGTTGCCTGTAGTTCTTTGTCTAAGGTCGAGGCCTCATGAGCTTCCCCCTTCCACATTATCAGGTCTGCTGGTGCTGTCCTTGTGCAGGTTTAGGCAGCCATCTTGGTGAGACTTCATGGATATAGCATCTCTGACGATGCTAGGCAGCACAATCTCACAGCAAGCTTCCTGTTCCCCTGCCTCTTAGAATCTTTCTGCCCACCCTCCCACAATGATCCCTGAGCCGTAAGTGTAGGAGTTGTATTGCAGATGTATTAGTTGGGACTGGGATTCACAACCATGCATTTAACAGGTTGTGGTTTTCTGTAGTGGTCTTTGTTGCAAAGAGAAGCATCCTTGATAAGGGGTGGGAACTATACTTTGCCTGTGGCTATAACGACAAATGCTTGAGTCTCATTAGAAACTTTGCTGGTTTGGTAAAGCTGTGGTTATAGCTTCTCCTCCAGGATCCATCTTATAGTAAATAAGTGTCTTCCTCCTAGTAAACGGAGGCTGTTGGATCCTTTCGCCGCCTGTGCTCTCCATCTTTGCCACCCCCATCAACCCCTGTAAGTTTCCGTGTTGCTGGCTATTGGCCTGATCTAGAAGCGCCAGTCTTTAGATGGCTCCCAACACCTACATTGCAGAGATACCTCCAGTTTTCAGCTATTGCTCTAACTCCCTCCTCTTGAGAGAGAAAGTATAGCTAGATTATCACAGAGTCTCCTGGTTTTTGGTGTTGGCACTTTCTGTCTTTAAAATCTGAGCCAATCCATCAACCTTAGATGGCTTCATTCTCATCTATAAATTGGGCACTATTATACTGGAGTCGGTGGCATTAAATGAGCTCTTTCATAACAAGCATTCCTCACAGGCCTATCCTGATAGCCCTCATTGTTGCCGTACATCAGGAGGCCTGCTAAAGGTTGAATCCTATCAGTTTGAAGGCGTGATGTTCTGGGATAGGAGTGAGGGCAGTGGAGATGGAGCACAAGTTAAAGTGTCTTTGAAAGAATGAAATGACAGGGCTTGATGCGAGACTCCAGAACCCCAGGCTGACCCGGTGGTTTTCTAGATTATGGTTCTCATGGAGATGAGGGATTTGTGAAGGATGTTGGGAAGACATGTTCTATTCCATCATTGCTATGCTGAGTTTCCTGACAGGAGAAGGGCTTCAGGAGAAAGTTCTAGGAGGCATTTGGAAATCAAAGTCCACAGTGCAGATACATGAGTCTTGTGAGTCCACATGAACCAGAAGAAAATTGAGGAATCTTCTGTCGTGGATTGCTGCTACCAAGATAGAATACACACACATGTGAGCATCAGACCAGGGAGAAAGAAGCTGGACCCTCAGAGATGGTCCATCTAAATCCACTGTTCAGACTCAATGTTTATGATATATACATTTAAAACTTTTTAATTTTATTTTTAATTATGTATGCATGTGCCATTATGTGGGTTGCAATTGTAGTATAGGTGTCTGTGGAAAACAGAGGTGACAGATGCTGTTGGACCTGGAATTATAGGTGGTTGCAAGCTGCTTCCCCGTCCCATGTAGGTGCTGAGAACTGAACCCCAGGGTTCTTTGAAAGAACAGCAAGGGCACTTAACCACTGAACCATTTCTGTAGCCCAGAATATTTTTTGAGTGGTAGCTGGACCCCAAGCCCCTGACCAACACCTCAGCTCTGATTATGGACCTTGGACCGTGGGATTAGAGGCACCTGAGAATGTGGGAATAATTTCAGTACTGACTTCCTGAGCCAGGAAGAAGCCTCGTTACTCTTCTCCTTGTTTCCTGTTGATCTTATTACCTAGCCATGGCTGGGTGTTTGCTCCACCAGTGTCCTAGTCAGTGGTTTTTTTGTTGTTTTGTTTTTACTCTTTTGGAAGAATAGTTAAGGAGTCTGCACTGGACATGGGCGCAATTCCCAGTTCCTTTCTGGTGTGGTCTAGAGGCCGAAGAGCTAACCTCAGATGCTGTCCCGACTCACACGCCAAGCTCTAGGTTAGCAGTTCCTTGCATTCTGGGCACTGTGTTCATTGGCCCCAGTGTTTGCTGAAAAGTTACCCTAGGCCAGAATGACTTGCAGCCACAGTTAACTCGTTTCCTCTTGTGTGATTCTTACATTTGCTCTTCTGTAGCTGGGCTTTCTTTGGGATCCCCAACTCCCCAGTAATGACATGGAGACTTAAATTTTTAATTATGAAAGCTTGGCCTTTAGCTTAGGCTTGTTCCCAACTAGCACCTATAGCTTAAATTAATCTGTTTTTGTTAATTCTATTAATCTACATTCTGGCATGTGGTTTTTTACTTCTCTTCCATTTCGTATGCCCTACTTGCTCCGTGTCTTGCTGGCATCTCTCATGCCTCTAGGTTCTAACATCCTGAGTTCCTTTCTCTGTCGGAAGTCCTGTCTAACCTCTCCTGCCTAGCTATTGGCCATTCAGCTTTTTATTAAACCAAGTCACAGCAATATATATTCACACAGTGTACAGATACCCTGCAACACTCTTCTGATTGGCAGTAGCAAATGTTCCATAAACTAGGTACTCTTTACCCATTAAATCCGTCCTTTTTATGAGCATATGTATAAGAATTAGGGCCCACTGAAAAGCTCGAGGAAAGAGCCTCAGAAGACAGCATCGTCCCTTCTGACACCCCACTGCAAATATAGGGGACTTCTCAAACCACCTCAGGCTCAGTGCTAATGCGCAAAGGGTCCTGTTTGTTTACTACAGGGAAAGGATAGAGATTACAATCAGCCCAGAGAAGTGCATGGTATAGGGTCTGGGGAAATACCAAAACATTCCAGACATGGTTTCCTAGTGTCAGCATGTGAGCCTCTGTGTCTAAAGTTCTACTGGGGCTCTGAACATAGGTGTACGCCACTGTCTTCCTGGAAGGCCCGTCTCCACTCTAGTAGGCAATGAAGCTCTTACTGGCTCAGGGTCCTGGCTCCAAATCATATTGGTGTGATTCAAGTCCTCAGGTAAACAAGACATTCTTATTCGGTGTAGCATTCTAGGGACTTGGCATTTACCTCCCAGAAGCCTAGGGTAAAGGCCAGACTTTTTAATTCATGATATTAAATTCTCCATTATGTCACATAAATAAAAGGAAGGAAGAAGTGAGCGTTAGTGCACATGTGAGCCTACCTTGTGAACTCTTTCCCGACCACTGTGAACCTCCTTAATGAAAAGTATCCTAAGATCCCAAGAAGAACTATTTTTTTAAAAAAAAAAAATAAGAAACCAAAAATGAAATTAGAAGTGAATAAGATAAAAGCAGCTCTCTGGAGGCTTTTAAACATGGGACAAAAAGGTACACAAAGAACAGATGGGATACAAGGCAAAGTAGATTATCTCTTTTACTGAAGGGCTGAGCATCTCCAGGCTGCAAATCTACCTACGAGCCAACCTTCCGTTTTATTGGAGGAAGCATCTTGACAGTCTCTTCCATCAGCAGCCGGTGATTGATGACTATGTATGTAAAGCTTCACCTTGCGCACTCAGATGTAATTGGCACTGGGCTGCTCCCAACCTTCGAGATTCAGAAGAAAAGATAATGGATGAGGACTGAGAAAATGCCAGAGATGCGCTCTCCTTCAGTAAGGAGCCAGGCTGCTCATTGAGATCCGGGGAACTATCCTTCTGGGCACAGCGAGGGAAGGAGTTTTGAAGATTTGAAATAAGAAGAAAAAAAAAAACCCTGAGTCATTTCCAAGGACAGTATGACTTGGATTTTATTAAATGGAGAGATCATATACTGTAATTTATATCTTTGAGAATTTTCTGATGTTTTGAGCTGGATGTAGTGTTACACACCTGTAATCTCACCACTAGGGAGGCAGAAACAGGAGAATTGCTAAGAGTCTGAGGCCAGCCTGGGCTACAGCCAGACTGTATAGTAAGACCCTGATTCAAAAGCAGACAGGGCTATGGTGATGACTCAGTACTGCCAGTGCAGGAACGAGGGGCTTGGCCTTGAATCCCTAGCTCTCCTGTAAAAGCCCAACTTAGCTGTTTGTCTATAACCCGGTACTGGGTGTGTGGGGTGGGGGGGAGAGAACCTGGACCATACTTCAGGCTTCCTAGTGAGCAGTCTAATTAAATCAGTGAGTGCCAAGTCTAGTGAGAGACCCTGTTCCAAAAGCAGGATGGATAGAGACTGGAAGATTCTCAGTTGTTGACCTCTGACCTCCACATGCACACGCATAGGCGAGCATACCCGTGTGTGTGTGTGTGTGTGTGTGTGTGTGTGTGTGTGTGTATTCTCCACACATTGGCATAAAACACACAAAATCCCAAACCATAATAAATACACACATACCCTGTAATTTATATCTGTGGGGATTTCTTTCCCTATGTTTTGGATTTCAGTTTTATAAAGCCCGTACTTTATGCCATATATTTTATTTTAATATGTTTGAATTTACTTTATGTGTATGAATGTTTTGCCTGCATGTACCATGTATATGCCATATGCCTGGTGCCTGCAGAGGTCAGTAAAGGGCATCAGATTCCCTGGAACTAGAGTTAGGGTTGAACCACCATTCTGACATGTCAGGGTTTATACCCTGAAAGAAAACTGACTAGTTGGGGCTTGAACCTGGGTCCTCTGCAAGAGCAACACATACTCTGAACCACTGAGCCATGCGCTGTGCCATATATGTTCATTTGGTCCTGTGACTCATGAAAGAGTCATGAGGATGCAGTCAACAAGGCAGAAGATTGAGCTCACAGGAAGCGATCTGATTGCATGAGGATGACTTCCTTCTGATGCCTGTAGTTTAGAACAGTCACTCCTCCGTTTTCATGACATGTCTGTTTTCCAGTGTGACTTGAATAGAACCTACCCAACAGGAAGCCGAAAAGTCAGCAAAAGAATGTGTCCCTGAGTCTGTGTGCTGCATTTGCCTCCATCCCCAAGGGACAAGCCTATTGCTATCTGGTGTATATATAAAGAGCATCTGAAAAGTGGTCCAACAGGGGTATCTAGAAATAGCGACTTGGAAAAGAAGGGAGATTAAAAGTGTTAGAGTAAAGAGGATGAAGGGCCATTGTCACAGAATGTCACCTGTATTCTTGGGGCTGCCAGGTACAGGAAGTTGTCTGGGTCAGGCACCTAGCTAGCAGTGAGGATTAAATGGTTACCTTCACATGCCTGATCTCAGACTCCTCGGCAACTTTGAGAGAAGGTCAAGGAGGAGGGATCCTGGTTTACAGATAAGAAATGTGAAATTTAGTGTGGTTAAAGCCTTGCTCCGGTTACCCAGCCAGTCCAGTGCAGTAATAGCAGCATGTATGGAGCACATACCCTGTGAGTGTTTAACACGGTGCTCTTGGAGAAGACAATTAGCCATGAGCTGTCTGTAAGGCGGTGGCAGAGATGTAATAGGCAACCTATACAAGGGAATATAACTGAGTCACCATAAAATTCTGGATTTGGGGGTGTGACAATATGTTGTTTCCTCCTAAATAAGGATATTTTAGAAATAATATCTGTATTCTTTGAGAAGATCTTAAAATGTGTTTTGATCACCTTCCCCTTCCCGGCCCCTTGCAGATCCACTCCTCCTCCCTACCCACTTAGATTTGTGTGTTGCTACTGTATTGCTTCATCCCTCTGTGTGAGGCTTTCTGATCTGGGCAAAGCATTTGGCCTCTCTCCTTTCTCATCCATGAAGTACAGTAAGCATTTAATTAAATTAAATACTAAATAGGTATAAAGTGGAGCCATGTCTGGCCCCCGAAAAGTGCTTAATAAATGTTTGCACATCTCGACTTGACATCTGGGGAGTCTACTGTTGGTCTGAGAGACCCACACCGAAGTAGAGGCTTAGACTTCAAGGACAGTGAATCCCCTGCTTGTCTCTACAGGAGTGAGAAAAGAAGGTTCTTTAGGAAATAGGAGATGGGATGTTAAAGGATTGCAAGAGTAGGGGTGGCCAAACTGGCCACGAGCAAAATCCAGCTTATTGGCTAAGATGGCTTTTATATTTTAAATGGCTGATAGAAAAATATGAAGAAGAATGATACTATATACCATGTCAAAGCCTTTGAAATTTCTGATCTGAACTCTGGTCTTCATGATTGTGTAACAAAGTCGTTTCACCTCTTCAGCCCATATTGTGAATGTTTTAGTGCCTTGTGTAATGGGATGAAGACAGGGATCAAAAAACAAACAAGCAAACAAGCCCCCCCCCAACAAAACCCAAACCATGCTATAGAGGCTTCAGTCATGTGCTACCGCTAGGGTCCAGTAATTAACTCAGCCCGCTAAGGTGCAGTCTTAGCCTACGGCAAGCTTTGGGGTGGGGAATGAGACTGCGAAGGGCTGGGCAGCAGCGAGTTCTTTTGCCTTTCAGTCTGTAAAGTAAGAATGTCAAGGAACAATTGTTTCTTCATTCCTGTGAATGTAGCCTTGTGTTCTCAAAGGTCAGCGCCTGTGAACACATCATGGTTTCAAGTGGGTTCCTATGGTAATGGGGCCGTGGTGACTGAGGGTGTTTTGTGTCAGGCCAGGGCTGCTGATTTTCATCGGTCAGTGTGTCTCATGCTTGCTTCCCGCAAACGTAACCGTTTCTGTTTTTCCCTTTTTGTTTTCATCCTTCTTGCTCCTCGCACAGGCCTGGAGCCAGAGGACCCTCCAGCAGGTATGGCTTTGCATGCCTTCTTTCCTCGTGTGCCTTGGTGCACCTGGGATCCTTGAATTTGAGGAAAGCCAGCGGGTGTTACCTAGGAGTAATGGGGTTTGTTTTTCTTTTTTGTCTTGCCACAGAGGAGTGGAGACTTTCATCCAGTGCCGATGCCAATGGCAACGCCCAGCCCTCCCCACTTGCTGCCAAGGGCTATAGAAGCGTGCATCCCAGCCTTTCTTCTGACAAGCCCCAGGTAGGTGTGTGCCCACAGATGGGGTGGGAACTCAGTAGTGGTGCCTATTCTCAAATTTGGCAGCCCAAACTTGTGGCTTCCTGCTAACCCAGCTGGATTGTGGAACAGGAGTCCAGTCTTTGGTCTTCTCTGAAATAGCTTTCTTAGGAGGAGAGTTGGGATCAAAGGGAGCAGGAGTATGGGGTGAGGTTTGGTCTATGTGGCTGTTGGAAATAGGCCTGCTGTTTTCCAGGATTAACATACACGTGGAAGGGTTCTAAAAGAAGGAATTCATTTAGCCTTGGGCAGGTTGAGCTTATTTTTAAGGGATTCTTTAGAGCATAATCAGAGGAAACCCTCATATTTACACGATTCACTTTCTAAAGCTGAGACTCTGAACACTGTGGTCACAGAGGGACATCAGGTATTTGTGACCAGACCATAAACCCAGTAGCCCAAGGGCCTGAGGACAGAAATCACAATGGCAGCACACACAGCCTGGCCTCAACATCCAGCTCATCTCTGCAATAGGAAATCCCCCATCTACAGCCATACCACCATATGAACGGTATTGAACCCGCACAATCTCGTGTGATCTTGAAAGCTAAACCGGGTTAGGCATGGCCAGTACTTGCATGGTGTACTGCTATTACAATTTGGAGTAGGGTTGGCTTTAGTTGTTGCTGCTGGGTGGTTTTCTACCCTTTCTTCCTTCTCCTCTCTATACTTTGTTATTTGTTAAAAGGCATAGATCCTATCATTCCAGTGGTGTGTGAAGGATGCTGTATGAGGAGGAACCACTAACATGGAATGGAGCCATCTTCCTTATAGGGGATGCTACTGCTCAGACGATCCCTGGGTGGTACAAGCTACCCTGCCTCGTTCTAATGTTCCTAGAACAGACCTGACCCCCCATTCTGCAGTTTGTCCCTCGTCTGTCTTGTCCAAAGGCTGCACCATAAAGCCTTTCTCCCTCCTGCCTTGACTTACCTTCCCACTTGCAGCTTTGTACACCTAGGCCCTGGTTGGAGCCAGGAGCTGTGGATATGCCTGGCCTCTCAGAGATTACTTGTTCGTTAAAAGACTTGCCAGAATTTTCCCATTTCTGAAAGTTTTCTGAGCATGTAATGTGTTGTCTGTGGCATTGGTGCTTCTTCACGTTGTCTCAAGGATGGGCACTATTGCTCTACCCAGACTCGAACACAACAAGATCTAGTCAAAGCAGAAGTTGAAGTACCTTGCCTTTTACCATCAGTGAGCCCCAAAGGCTAACCCTCCAATGCCTCTTGGTTTTGTGATACACACACACTCACACACACACACACACACACACACACACACACAACAAAAACAAACAAACAAAAAAAAAAACATGGTCCAGGGTAGGGTTGTATTTCAGGGATGAAAATGAAAATCTTAACCCCGAACAAGGCCCAGGACTCATTTTCCAGTACCATATAAATAAATAAATAAATAAAAATATCACATGGGAGATAAAAATGAGTCCTTTGAAAATACTTGCATTTAACACAACTTTATTAGGTACTAGTCCTCAAACCAGTGGACTGAACATTGCCCTCAAGGAGTTCATAAGGGAAGCTGGATAGTAAGGTTGAGCATCCTGTGATATCTCTCTACGTCAGCATGTGTTTTCAATCTCTTTGTCACTCAACTTCACGTTTCCTGGGCTTCCCTCAGGGAGACTGGCAAATGGCTGACCCAAGAATTTTGTCCTGCCCATCCAATGTAAGATTTGCCATTTGAACGTCAAGGATGGCTAGTACTTTGCAGATTTAGTTTCGTGAATTCGTAACTGTGTAGTG
Organism: Microtus oregoni; assembly: GCF_018167655.1. Lineage (NCBI taxonomy): Eukaryota > Metazoa > Chordata > Mammalia > Rodentia > Cricetidae > Microtus > Microtus oregoni. Next base: position 20,711,516 of record NW_024543071.1, read on the forward strand.
CTTGCTCTGTTTACACCTGGGCTTCAAGAAAGGCAAAGCAAGGTGGACAACTGCTTGGCTTTGTTCCAGCCCTGTGGAGTTTATGGATCTGTTGGCAGAACGTCTTCCCTTCAGGACTGAGTTGGGGTCCAGAAGACAGATGGGCTAGGTGGGAATCCTATGTCTTGCCCACCTGGGCTTGCTCCTTGCTATTCCCCGGACCACGGAACCACAGTGTCCCTTTCTGTAATGTCATCATCAGCATGGTAATCCTAGTAGAGATGAGGTTTGGCAGTTTCTGGAAAGTTTCTGGAAACTATATAAACTATGAACTCACGTTTTCCAAATAGCCTCTCTCTCCCATAGGCCCACCTTCTAAAAAGATGTGGAATTTCATTAGTGGTCAGGGGGCAGATTAGGCTGCAATCCTTAGGTTGAAGCAAAAAGCTGTTCCTTTGTGTCCTTGCTTAGCCTCACTGCCTCCTCCTCTAGAGTTAAAAGAAGCCCCGAGACAGGAAGTCCTTTGACTCTGTGTGTGTTGTGGACACTCTGGGGAAGTGTCCTCTCTGCAAGGTCACAACCCTAGGAGGGCTTGTGCCTGATGTCATGCAGTCCTAGTACCATACATGGCCATGGCTGAATTAAGTTTAAAACTCATAGAAACAGATTTCTATGTTTGGACAAAAAAAAAAATAACGTGCAAGATACTCCAGTGCAAAGTCAAAGTAAATCTGAGCCCAGAGCGAAATGATTTTCTGCTCGCTTCTCATCAGCCCCATCCTTACTTGACAGTCCCAGTGGTGGAAGCTAGCTCAGTTGCTGTGTCTGGGTATTGTAAGCTAGACTGCAGAGGGTCCTAGCACTCAGTCTAAGTTCATCAAGCTGAGGAGGGCCTCTTGGTTGTGGATTTGGGGCTCATATAATGGCCACACTCCATTGGCACTATGTGGGGCAAAACAGAGATCTGGTTTTAGGTGTAGGCTGTTCATTGTTTCTGGATGATAGTCTAATCCAGCGTCATAAAGATTTTTTTTACTGTCTCAACTAGTCCCCTTTTCTAATGCCTTCTCCCTTCTCCACATAACTCCTACAAAATATCAAATAAAATGAGAACTAGCCTCAGTGTAATCAGTGTGTATGGCACATGTATGTGCATATGCGGCTGTGCTCATGTGTGTGTGCATATACGAAGACAGAAGGATGTTAGGTGGTTTCCTCAATGGTTTTCTGTCTTATGCCTTTGAGACAGGGCTTTTCACTGAATCACAAGCTTGCCATTTCAGTCAGGTCAGCTGGCCAGTGAGCTCTGGGATCCCTCTGTCTCTTCCCCCACATCATCAGGGTTACAAGATTTTACAGACATACCAAGCTGTTTATTTCAGTCCTGGCTATTCCAACGCATGTCCTCATGCTTGCAGAGCAAGCCAGCTTACTCATGGGGCCATCTTCCCAGCCCCATCCTAGGTTTTGACTACAACACATCTGCCATAATTCACCAACTTCTAGACTTTCAGATGTGTACACTTAAAGGATGGTTCTGGTTTTGTTCTCGTGCTGAAGTCTGAAGATCAGGGCCAGCAAGTACAGTCTGGGGGGCTTGGGGAGCATTGGTGCTTCTTCTCTGGACTCTAGTTCCCAGGTGAACCACAGGTTGGCTGAGAAGGACCAGGCTGGAGGGTCACCGTGCCTCCTGTCCCTCTGCCTACTGAGACCCATGCACGAAAGCTGTTGTGAGGAGAGGGGAGAGGTACGGGTTTTAACTGTAACTCACCAGAGCTTTGCCCTCACCCTGTGACTAAAGCTGTAGAGGAATGATTTCCTGTGCATGGTGATGGACCAACTGAATAAACCAGACTCAGCCCAGCCCCATAGGCTAATGATAGGCCAAATGGCGCAGGCTTCTTCTGACCCTGTGCCTCAGACGTGGGAGACTGCATGCTTTTATCTCTCGACTGTCTCCATGCCCTTTGATTATAGTTCTGGAGTTCGAATTCAGAGCTTTATACGTGCTAGGCCAACTGAGCAACATTCTCAGCTATGTTCTTAGTGATGAATTCTGTCAGATGATTTCTTCTGAGAAAAGAAAACACGTGGACTCAGTTTTCAGTGTCCTCCTCCCCTTAGTGAACTTTGTGTGCTTGTAGAATTGAGAGCTGAATCGGAGGCTCAAGGAAGGCATCTGCCTCCTGGGAACACAGACACAGGAGGGCCTCCCTTTCTCTTTTTCCTACTGGGAAAGAATTAAAGTATCTCAGACAAGTCTAATGAACTTAAACTTTTAAAACCAAAGGCTTTGATGAGAGTCTTGAGGAAGAGGGGGTTGGGGAGGAAAGAGGACTCAACTTTGGGGCATCATTCACTGGCAGGTGAGCCTTTGAGCATGTCCTTGAGTCAGGGGGTCAATAAAGATGCAGCCAAACAAGCGTTGGTGTTGGAGCTGACCAGGAAGCCAGGCCAGCCCTGCAGGTAAGTGTGAGTCAGTCCTTGGAGCTGCCCAGATGACAGCTGTGGGCACCAGAAGGATTTGCTCAAAGGTCTGCTGAGAGTTGTTTTGTCTTTTATCATGCAGTGCTGCTGTGTCTAATGATCCTTCTCTCCATCTCCCCTCCTCTTCTCTCTCCCCGTTCTCATGTCATGTCTTGAAACCACTACTAAAGGTTCTGTCTCCCCCACGCCTTCTGTTCCCTCAAAAGGACCGCTCTGCATGGCAGCTCCCCACCGTCCACGGCACCCACAAAGACTCCCTCTACATGAGCTCACCAAAGCCTTACATCCCACCCAGCACCCCCATCCAGCAGGACCCCTCACTGCCTCAGCCCATCTCTGTTCCCCTGGCAGCTAGATTGGCTCCCAAAGGTGCAACGTGTCCTGATTCATTGCTTTTGGGGTCCATGGTCCTTGATGCTTCCTCCCAGCCCCAGAAACACTATGTAGCCTCCAGATTAGTGTACAGTAAGAATGTGAGCTCTAACCCACATCGTGAGGCCACAGGGAATAAAAAGGTCAGCAGCTTATATGTCCCGTCTTTATCCAATAACATTTGCCGAGCAACATTGGAAACCTACCCTCCTGTTGCACGTGACTCAGCCAAAGACACTCCCTCGGAGGCTGCAGGCACCCAGGCACCAGCTCCCAGCCTTGTCCCTGGCACAGCCACAGCTAGCACAGGAAAACCACCCCCTGCTCCTCCTCCTGACCCTCCCAAGCTATTCTTTGACCACCGCAAAGATGCTGGTAACCTTGGTGAGAATCCCACACTGGGGGCATGGGCTTTGTTCCCAGATGCAGTGAGACCTCCCGTGGTAGGCCCCCAGGTTACCTCTGATCTTGAAAACCAGAAGAACAAAGAAACTTACCTTTTGCAGCCGTGTTATCCAGCCAAGGCAAGAAACTAGGAATGTGTGTGTGTCTTCTATGCTGTCTCTTTCAAAACCAATTCGAGTGGCTCCCTTGTTCTCTGGGCTTCCCTACCGTCCCTCTCCTCGTTAGTGCTACAGCGCTCGAATCCTGAATTCTTTGCTTTAGACTGCCCAGCGTAGCCTCTTCTGTCTCCCTGTCTCTTGTCTGTAAATGTCTCAGGATGCCAGAGCGTGGAATTCATAGACTAGTGATGTGGTAAGATCGGGTGTTTGTATCCTATGAGACGGTGCTAAAGAAGCTGTGTTTACTCCCAAGCTTGCAGGCTGTGTGGCCGTTTAGTGGCGTTAGACACTGTCTGCTTGCCTGCCTGCATATTCTGTTGTTTGCTCTCTTTCTCCCTCATAAAGTGTTAAAAGGATTCAAAAATAGATGGATGGAAAGTGAACTTGGACGGGGCTCCCTCTGTGTCATAGAGTGTCAGGAGGCCAGCTGGCTAGCACTGGCTAGCACTGGCTGTCTCATGTACTCTGTGGAAAGGGCACTGATTAAATATTTCTCCAAGTGCATCACTGCATGTCCGTGCGCAACTGTTTAAATGTGGAATTCCTGCCTCTCTGCAGTCCCCTTTGCGTAACGACCCCTTATTTCCCACAGGATGCCACCTCCTCCAGCCAAGCCTCGTCTGAGGTAATAGTTGTCCCTCTCTACCTGGTTAATACTGACAGAGGGCAAGAAGGCACTGCCACTACTCCGGCATCTCTGGGGCCACTTGGCTGCGTCCACACCATCCCGGCGACCACCCCTGCTGCCTCACCTTTGACCTTCCCCACACTAGATGATTTCATTCCCCCTCATCTGCAGAGGCGGCCCCACCACAGCCAGCCAGCCAGTGCTTGTGGCTCCCTCCCCCCTGCTAGCCAGAGGCCACCACCCTCACCACCACCTCCGCTGGTCCCTCCCATACCGGAGGACCTCCACAGAGGCTTGGAGCCTGACCTCCCGGGAGCTGTCTCAAGTACCGTAAGCTTGCTGGACCCCCCCTTCCCCACGGCTTCCTGAATGTCTGCTTCTGGCAGTAAAACCCTCCCTTTCTCACTGAAGTACTAAGTTCTGAGGAGGCCTTGGTCACTGTGCTTGTGTGATGGCTGGCCCTATGTTTGCTGTCTCCGAGTGCATGCCTCCCCGTACATCCTGTGGGCCATCTGTGACCGCTCTTGACTTTGAAGAACCTTCTCTTCTCTGCTCTATTGCAAGTGCACGTCTTCCTGATGGAACTTTGTCTTTCCTTTGAGAAGCACCTGTGGCCTTTACTCAGACCTGACAGAGATCGCATTGAAGGCTGAGGAAAGCTGCAGGGTCCTGTGGAGAGCCGTAGGCAGGTGTGGAAATGATGGAGCGAGAGGTTGTGAGTGAGGAACAGTTTCCCTCTGGGCTGATTCCCTAAGTGAGCTCTCTTTTTTAACAGAAGTACAGAGATGGGGAGGCGGGAAGAAGAGGTTTAATTGAGTAAATGGATTGAAAACCTGTGTGTCAAGGCCTTCTCTCACAAGACAGATAATTACTAGGGCCCCTGAGGAAGAGGTCATTGTTATTTTGGCGACAATAATTGTTGGAAGTTAGAAGGTCTTGACAGTTCAGTGTGAGTCTCTTCGCAGCTGGCCCAGCTGCTTCCAGCACAGTATGTCTCCTTCCACAGGAGCCCAGGATAAGAGAATCTGAATGTATGGCGTCATAAAGTGTAATGTGAAGACACTCACGGGCCATATGGTTCAGTGGGGTTGAATAGTCACAGTTCCCATGATGGGAACTCATGGTTTAGTTCAGCATAGGTGAAGTATTTGGTTACTGTTGATTGCATTGCTGAGGACTAGTGAATGAAAAAGTTAGAGTAACTGGTTAGTTAGTGATGGCTTCATCCCTACCGGGTTCTAAGCAATTAGGTTCCACAGGTACACTTACAACAAGCCAGAGCTCCTGCTCTTAAATGGTCTGGAGGAGGGGGTAGAATACATCCACTCTCTAGGCTAGAGAAGTCGAGTTTATATATCATGGATTTGGAAGGTCTAGGAGGGGCTGGGGCCAGGGCCTCTCACTTGGTTGCAAGTATCTAAAGGGTTTTGATGTTGAGGCCATAAACACCACTTACTGATGTACAGTGAGCCAAGTATTTGCTGATCGAGCTAAACATTTACTAGCATCCTTTGTTGGAGGAAGGATGCTAACAAAACTAGCTTACATAGCTTGTTAAGCTGAATCAGAGAACAGGAAGAAAAGTTCTTATTTGGCTCAATAGGGAAATTGTAATGAAGTGTTAGGTACAAGGAAGCTTAGAACTATGACATCATGGGCTGGACCTCTTCTCAGATCTCCAGATACAGCCCAGGGCAGTTAGACCAGGACCAGGGCAGCTGTAACCATGAATTTGGCTCTTCTGTTTGAGCTTTGGAGCTCATCTCTGCTGCAGACTGATGTATTCCTCCCCTCCTAGGTGAATTTAAAGGCATTCTGCTTTAGGATGTACTGATATCTTGCTAGATATCTTGCTAGTGTGTTTCTCTGTGCAGCAAGCAGAGTGAGTCTTAGCAGAGTGCACTCAGATATTGCTATAAGCCATCCTGGTATGTACTCTGCTTTTGGGCATTTGTTTAGCTCTACGTTTGCATATTGGGGTTTGTTTGTATGTGTGTGTGCCAGGACAGATTAGTTGAGATAGTGTACACAATCTGTCCAATTTTCCTAATTGTTCTGCAGTAGACTTTCCAGAAGTTGACTTAATAACGTTTACTTTGGCTTTAGGTAACAGTAAGAGATTAAAAGCAGACTGCTTGACTTCCCCTCTAGATGCCCCGTGGGTGGCATCCAGGCTGTAAGTTGATACAAACCCCTCAAGCCTTGGAAAAAGATCTTACTCACAAAATTGAGCTCATAGAAGTTCCCTATCCAGGGAACATCTAAAAGAAAGCCCAGCCAAGGCATTGGTGACAAAGCCCCTACTGTGTGGCAAGAGCTGTCCAGGGTGCTGAAACCCGCACCTCTCCTGATGAACCTGCATTCTATTGCCACAAAGCTTAGCCCACACACTCCTTGCTGTCAGATAACTCCTGTCATTCACACAGTATTTTTCTGAGCACCTGCTACTTGCAGGGTATTGTGTTGCATGGTGGCAGAAGAGGGAGGCATGGGGTCCTTGTCTTGCAGGTGTATATATAGTAGCTGTTTCTGAGCTTAATTTTTTTTTAAAAAAAATAGCTACCAATATCTTGTTCTTAAAGACCTTTAAGAATGCCGTCTTGCCAAGCATAATGATGCATGCCTAGAGGCAAGTGGATCTTTGAATTTGATGCCAACCTGGTCTACTTAGAGAATTTCAAGCTATCCTGGGCTATATAGTGAGAGCCTGTCTTTAACAAAAGAAAAAGGGAAAAGAATGCCCTCCTGGGACTGAGGATATAGAATGTTTGCCTAGCACAGGCTCAGCCCTAAATTCAGTCCCCAGAACTAGGTCATGAGGATTGCCATCTTTGCTTTAAGGTTTGAAAGATATAAAATAAAAACTTTGCAGGATCTATAAGTGTGGTAGAGGAAACAAAAGGCTGCCATTATCCCCATCAGCAGATTATCAAAGTGTTAGTAATTTGTTGATATTTCTGGGGGCGGTCTCAAGTTTTTAAAGCCAAGATTCTCCCATGTCTTGGTTCAAAGAACTGTTATTTTGATGCTCAGTGAAGAAACGTCCCAGCAGGGTAGGATCCTCCTCAGATCTCAAAAGCCAAAGCTGCTGAATTTGCTCAGTGATTCTGAAGTTTGTAATAACTTTCCTGAGAACCATTATAAGGGGGTTCCTCTGTTCTTCTCTCATGATTTGTCTGATATCTCCCTAGAGGGTGCCTTAACTTCCCTGACTTTTCCCACTTAACCAGTCCTCGTTCTTGGATCGCATTTGGAATTGCATGAGTTTTGCATGTTGTACTATTTTGATTTGAATTTGCTTTTTAGTAACCAGATTGATATACAACTATTACTAGGTGAAAATAATGGATGATACTGAGACTTTCAGCAACATTTACCTACCTTTCTTCTCTCCCCCCTTACTAATACCTACAAAGAGAATAAATTTCCAGATTAAACTTCTAACTGGAATGGACTCATTGGTTACATTTTTGTTTATAGTTAACGTTTTGTAGAGGTTTCTATTCCTTCTTCTTACAGAGTCTTTATTCTCGATGTCCTGTATTCACTCTTCTTTCTGATGTTTTGTTTTTCAGGGCAGTCCTTTATTAAATGAAGTTTCTTCTTCCCATATTGAAACTGATTCCCAAGCCTTCCTTCCAACAAGCAAACCGTCATCTGCCTACCCCTCCACCACAATCGTCAACCCCACCATAGTGCTCTTGCAGCACAATCGAGGTAAGGCAGTCTCTTGCAGGATGTAGTCTGCAACTCTTCCCAACCCTGCCCCAGGCCATCCGTCCCAGCTCTTGTAGGACCCACAAAATTGATCAATCCTAGACAGAGGCTCCTGATCTGGAATGATGTCAGGTATCTGTGAGACTGGGCTAGTTCAAGTTCATTGCTGTGCTTTCGTCTTGTATGTTTATCTGCAGACGGTTCATGTGCTAAAATGAAAGTGTGTGTGTCTGGTTCTTCGCTGTATGATTTGTGATGGGGCTTTGCCTCAAACATGCCTGCAATATGTCTTTTAATTTCTGTCATAAAAGGACTGACTTCGTTCAAAGTAGTCAGTTTCTAGAAAGCGTAGTTTTCAATACCAAGTTTCAAAAGAGGAAACAGTGAATAGATGATTGTCTACAATGTAGAGCGTGTCTTTGTGGCTCTGTACAGAGGCTCCTAGGCTGTCTTCTGGTTATTGGCTAGTCCTCTTCTCACAGCAGGCTCTGTGGTAAGTGGCCATTCAGTGGCAATCTCCTTGATGGAGACTCATATGTCTGTCTGCACTGCTTCCATCCACATGGCCCAGACAGCTCTGTTTAGGGGTTCTGATTGGTTCCTGTTGTTTCTCTGGCTATTCCAGTTAGTCCTGCAGCATCTCTGAAGGGGCCTCAGGGTCAATAAAAACCCACGAGCTTTGAAGTAGTCATAATATATTTTTACCATTCTGCTTTAAGATTCAGGCAATGGTTCTAAATCCCAACTTTTCCACTTTGGAGTTGCATAGAGGAATAAACTCTGAGTTTATAAGAGTCCTTTTGCCACATGACATGGGACACTTTGAGGCCATCTCCCCGGAGAGGGCTCTTCTGTGTGGAACCCAGGGAACAGCATATCCTGGTTTCAGTCTTCTCTTGTCACCTTCCTCACCCACATCATAGTGTCCTCCCCTTCCTGCCTCTCCCTTAGGGAAGATGGGGCTGAAATCTAATTTCCATTGCTTTCCATACTGAGGAGAAGTTTCTCTTTCCTCCTTCTCACTGGGAAAGTCGATGCGTAAAGCATTTTCTCTCACTTAAAATATGTTCTCTCAAATCTGAAATGGTTGCTTTAGTGGTTTCAGTTCTTTTTCTTTCTGTCTGTCTTTTTTTTGCACTGTGTGGCCCCAGTGTTCTTTCAAAGAACAGAAGAGTGCTCCGTCTAAGTGGCCATTCTCCTTCTAGCCTTGCCACCCTCCCTGGCAGCTCCTCTCTGCCAGTGTCTGTCATGCAGAACAAAGAAAAATGCAGGAAAAAGCAAAAGCCTCTCTGTGAACTCCTTCATGACTCACTGTTCTAAAAAGCAAGTTGGTTCCCAGAAAGAAAGACACTTTCTTAAAAATCGGGATTTATTCCCAAGGCAACTTGGTTTTTGGGAAATGCCAAGCGTAATGTCAGCTGCTTTTGCCAAGTCCCTCTGACAACACCTACAGGGACGTTTTCAGGCACCAAAACGCCTGAGTTCCCTCTTTGTTTCTTCCTTGAATAAAGTGAAATTTTCTTATTCATCAAAAAGGACTTTCGGTTCCTGCCTTTATTTTGACCAAGTCCTGTTTTGGGTTCAAAAATGAGAATTGTTCTTCAGAAAAGCATGAGAGTAACGGTTCTACAGGCAGATGGATCTTCTTTAAACTCATGAATGGTTTCCCATAAAGAGAGAAACCATGGGTTCATCCCAGGTAAGGCAGGAGAGGTAGGGAAGTGGGAAGGAAACTCCACCAGTAGGGTCTGGAGCAAATGTATTTGGTACTGCTTGGAATGTACCCAGCCTAGCGTCTCTGCTTCTCCTCACAGAACGGATTCTTAACTATTGCAAGGTTTCCTAAGGGGGTGATAACTTTATTCTGTATCTGAAATTCTACTTTAGTCATCTTTTAAAATAATTCCATTTCTTTCTGTCTAGACTGTCACAGAGCACAGTTTGGCAATGACCCTGTCTCCCGCAGCCAGCCTCCTGCCATTAGGGACAAACAGGCGCTGAGCCTCTGGCCTGACTCTGGTGGCCGTGAACAGCACGGTCTCCTTTCCACCCTTTCTTGATCTTTCAGGCCAGCATGTTTAGGGCATCGCTTACCTGCAGTCAGCAAATCAGGGATTTGACTCAAGAAACCCGAAGGGCTGAAAGAGGTACATGGCCCCCTGCTCAGGACCTTTCTGCCTCTATTTTGTGTTGGATCATGAGAGTCTAGTTAACCTGCAGTTCATATTCAGGAACTCTGGGGATGGGATAGGAAAACAAGGTTCCAGAGTTATCGAAAGTTTATAGGCAGGCCATTGTGCTTGGCAATGGACCACCTTGGAAAGGAAGACCTTATGGTACCCAGACAGGTCTGTGGACAGGAACGGTCAGAGGATCCTGTGAATGAACAGCTGTTGCACACCTTCGAAGTCAGGAGCGACAAGGAAGACCCGGCTGGCACCTTGCAGAACAGAATGTGGCACCCATAGATCCCTTTAGATACCATAGCACCGTGACATCACAGATCAGGAAACTGAGGCCACGTGGTTACTTGATTGGTCATTGTCACATTGCAAGTCGCCCTCCCAGCTGAGCTTGATACTCACCTAGGCTCTCGTGCAGCTGGTGCGAGTCTCTTGCTCAAAGCTTAGGTGGCCAGCTGCCATGTCCACTGGCCTTTAGCTCCCACACTGCTCTGTTTACTTCTTCCCCATACCAATTCTAGCATCAGAATAGGAATGCAGCCATGGGGTAGGAAAATGGCATGCATGGGCCAACCAGTATGGTCTATTTTTATCGCTCTGCTTGATATTTGGCAGCTGTAGAGGGTAAAGGTTACTTGTGTGCTTATCGAATAGTGAGTGCACACAGGATGCTGCCAACGAGACCTTGGGCTCCCCTCCACATGATTACCTAGGAGGGTGAGCAACTGCATGAAGGACGGTGGGAGAGGGGGGTCACGAGGGTTGGGAAGAGCTGGAGACTGGAAGCTGGAGATTTGGGTTCTAGAACCAGATGGTCTTCAGTGTTATCTTGAGTAATCTAACCCTGTAGCCCCTAGCTAATACTGATTATTTTTAGAATTTCTTTATTACCCGGGAGCGGGCAGATGTTCGGTGACTAAGCCACAGTGCTAAGGACGTTCATTGAGGAAAATAGCTGTACCTAACAGCCAGAGCTGTTGCTAAGATTTCAAGTGCTAGATAAAAAAGCTCTTACAACGGGGCTGTCATTGGGCAAGCTCAGGAGATGGCAGTTGTCATGTCTGATCTTAATATATTTACCAAAAGGTACCGAGTCTGGGATGTTACGAGGTCTGTGTGAACCCAGAGTTGTTGGAAGGGTCATGAGTGATGAGATCACTTTGAAACAAGAGGGAACTCGTAAAACACTTCGGTGGGCCCAGGTCCTGGTGCAGATCTGTAGGTCGGGGAGCTGGGGAACCTCTCACTACGTCAATGACCGCTGCCTCAGCTGGGCTGTGTGTTTTAACACCCAAGCCTAGAAAACAGCAAGGACCAGAGTGTGAGGTCTTAATTAGTTATGCTGGGACTTCTCTGCCTTACCGGGTGCTGGATAAGTATCACTTACATTGTGTTCTTTTCTTTCATCACAGAACAGCAAAAACGACTCAGTAGTCTTTCAGGTAGGTGAGCCATCTGTTTATTTACCTGCTATCTTCAGATCCTGTTCCAGCTAGTGTCCAATCGGCACAGTCTTCTGAATTTCCCTTGTGTTGATTGATGGGCCACAGGGATCATGCAAACAGGAATAGTTTCTATACCCTGGAGCAGACAGAGCCATGAACCACAGTAGTAAACGTGCCTTGTGGAACTGTGAGGTGCACCCAGGTAGCCAGACCAGACTGTGCCCAGTCCAATGGAAGGTCTCTAAAGAACATTCTGTTGGTCTGTCTCTCTCTGAGATGAATCAGGGGTTGGGAAATGTGGGAAGTTCTTTCCTTTCTGAATGAAAAAAAAATTCTGCCAGTAGATGGATGGCCCCCTGTGACAAGTCTAAATGAGCGCTCCCAGACCCACACAGTACTCAAAGCTGCCACTTGAACTCATTGGGACTCAATTCAAGAGGGTATACTTAATAGACAAGGGTAGCAGTCTGGATCCCAAGCAGATGACGCTTCCTTCCTTGCTGACTACACCTTTAAGTAATCACCAAGGTCCCTGATGGTGGAGTAACCGCAAATACAGTCAGTTGTCAGGGCTCCTTCCTAAGAGGGTATGCAGGATGAGACTGTGCCAAGCCAGGGAGGCTGAGATCCTGGAGAAACCCAGGGATGGAGGTATTCAACCATTTCCTGCTGCTTCCAACCCTGGTTTTCACACTCCCATTCTCTTCTGTGAAGGAGGAAAGTGGCCATGTCTGCCAGATTGTTTCTGCTAATGGGTGACTTTGCCCCAAGCTTTGTGCTGAGTGCTAAGTAGGCATGAAGTGCTGTGGTCTTCAGGTGCTCGCATTGACTTTGGTCTGTATTGAGTTCCACTCTTGGGCCTGGTGCAGAGGCAGGCTCTGGGGCTGCAGAAGGGTGCTGTACTGCCCATCAGCAGCTAGTGGTGTGGCATGATGGCTTAGTACTGTCCTTTGCTTGTGGTCTCCCTGGGAGGAGCTAATGAAGGCAGTTGTTTCGCCGTCCAGACAAAGCCTGTGTGTACACAGGGCACACGGAGCAAAGGCTCATGAGCTCTAGCATAAGAACCTCTGATCCAGTGAGGAGCTGAAGCCACCAGTTTCTGAGCAGCTGCTACGTGGTTTCTGCATGACTTTAGCATACCGCTGCTCTTGTGATTTGGGCAGAGCCTGACTGGGGAGGACATGAGGTTCTCACACCCTCTCAACTTTATCAGGACTTGGCTACAGGACCAGAACTATGGTTAATCTCAAGGTGCCCTTCACAGCCCTTCCTTGAACCACCAGATTCCAGCACACTTTATTCCACTGGCCAGCCCAGGTAGCCGTGGATGGAAAACACGCACACACACACACACACACACACACACACACACACACACACGAGTGGGGGAGAGGGAGACATCTCCTACCTATGGTAGCTTGGAAGGATTGTTGAAATTGATGGAAAAAGCATCTAACTACATGTTGGGAGACCCAGAGATTTTTTTGTTTGTTTGTTTTTGTCCCTGGGTAAATGACATCACCTCTCGTACCACAGTTTCCTCATGTGGGAAAGGGGGTGCTAATTTACGGTCCTGCCTTCAGGGGCTATTGTCTGTGACTGAAATGAGGAGGATGCTGTCCACACTGGATAGTGCCATGTTCATGGGTGGCTTCTGCATGATGCAGGCAGGCTCTTAACACACGATGCCCTGGGTTTCCTTGAGTTTGAGAACGGATCCACTGGTCTCCAGGAGCTTCCTGGAGTGGCATTCTCTAGCTTCTAGAGAATTCTCTAAAGGACATGAGCATCTACCTACTACCTGTAGGTCTGAAACACAGGACTGCCAGCCTCTTTCCCTTCAGCACGGTCCTAGTGAACATCTGCGGGGCTCAGCAGTTAATCGAAGAGTATTTGGCCTTTCATTGCTGTTACCAAATACTTGGCAGAACACCTCAAGGAAAGGAAGTTGTTGGTTGCTGGTGGTTTTAGGAGATTCAGTCTGTCATGGCAGAGAGGGCCTGGTGGAGCTGTTCACACCCTGGTGAAGATGAAGCAGAGAGAAGCAGCAACAGAAGGAGGCCAGGACAAGATGATGGCCCAGTGAGATGCTTCCCCCAACCAGGCTTCAACTAGGCTTTAACTTCACAACCTCCAATAATAAATCTTGAATTCATAGATAGATTAAACCACTGATTGGACAGAGTCCTCACAATTTAATCATCTTTGAAAATGCCTTCATTGGCATAACCAGGGATGTACTTCACTAATATGACTCCAGTCAACTTGACAGTCAAGAGGAACCATTGTGGAGAGTTATCTGGGAATGGAGACTTAGTGGTGTTGGCCTTGTGTGGTTTGTGGTCCCCTTGGTTAAAGACTGCAGATACTGACACAGAGTGTAGAGAGACCACTGTCCTTCCCCCAGGGAAATATAAGCATTGCTTTAGACTGTCACGAAGCTTTGGATATACAGAAAATCTGTCCCACCTCCTCCTGAGAGAGACCCCATTTGAGGTTGTTATTATCATTTGTTTACTGATTCAAAACTTTTTTTTAAAAAAAAGATTTTATTTTATGTGTATGAGTGTTTATATGCATGAATATATGAATGCCATGTGTGTGCCTAGGGCCCCTGGAGTCTAAAGAGGGCAATGAATCTCTTGGAACTGGAGTTAAAGGTAGTTGGGAGCTACCCGTGTGGATGCTGGGAAACACCTCAGTTCTCTGCAAGACTAGCACGTGCTCTTAACCACTGAGCCGTCTCTCTATCCCCCAACTCAAGGCTTTTTGAAGCATATTGTAAAACCAGAAAGAAACACTTGTAAGGGATTAGAATATGATGTAAGGGATCAGAATGTGTACTGTGAATTTCAGAGGGTTGCCTTCCTTGACCTGTGTCACTTTAGGGTTTTACTGTATCAAGTAACATTTTTTTCCTTTGGGGTCTGAGCCTTTCATGTGTCAGAATCCCATGACATTAAGCCTCTAAAGTTTAAACAAGGGGCGGGGGACACACACTGATTTTTTAGAACAAAGTAACTGGAAAATTGCATTTTTTAAAGAAGATTTACTTGGTCCAGAAGCCTTGAACACATGTCTATGGACATCATCTCATAGTGTCTAAATACCAAGCAAGGTAGAGTTTGAATCAGTTCACTGGTCCCTTTTTTATTTCACTTGAGGAAGGCCTTTCCAGGCGGGAGGAGAATGTTCGGAGACCAAGTCAAGGGTAGACTGGTAACTCAGAATCCTCTTATATTTGGAGTTGTCTGACGGCTCTTTGGCCTTGCATTGGAATTTCCTGAGAAATTCCAGAAATTCTAGGAAGACAGTCTGACCTGGCCTCCTTGGAGGTTTGTGGTAATGGTATGGGGATTGGGTTTTCTAAGCCCTCCTTAGATCCACAAGTAAATTTAGAAACCATTCTGCCCTCATAGGTGGAGCAAGGCCATAAGAAGCTTGTCTGAGGTCAGGGGAAAGTGACTCTGTTGAGTAGATCAAGCATTAGAAACCTGAGCATGCGAGCTACACTGTTCCCACCCCCTCAGCTGCTTCTTCATACATGGACACCTCTGACTTTGTCACCGCTTTGCATGGAACCTCATATCCCACCTTCCTGCCAGAAGACACTTGATCCCCAGCCAGCACTTTGCGCTTCTCAGTCAGGGTGTAACTACTAATTGATGGAGGTTGGGGGAGAGACCTGCTTTAGTCTTCACTGATAAGACTTCAGCCCTGCTTGGCTTAAGCCCCTTTGCCCTCCACCTGTTTCCATCTGACACAGTTCTTCCTCTGTGATGAGTTCACTCCTGCTTCTTTTTTCACGCGTGTCCCTTTCTCTGCAATCTGGTGCCCATTCCTGTTGGCCTCCTGAAATAACTCTCACAGAGTTCTTGTCCCTTTCCTGTTGCTCGAATGTCTCCCACACAGACTTGGGGATTCTCTGCTTCTCTGCCTGTTTCTTTCATATTTTTCAGTGTGTGACTTCGTCCCTGGGCTCCGCTTGCTTACTTCCTTCTACCATAAAGATCTGCCATCATCTTTGTGCTGGTAGCTGTAAAACTCCATCCTGCCAAGGCATGTCAGCTGGGCCCTTCAGCATCTCCTGGATGCCTTAAGGCCTTTTTATTTTATTTATTTATTTAAAGCCATGAATTCTTTTTGTCTTATTGAAGAGTTTAGTGCAATGCCAGGCACCTAATGAAGTTGGAATAGCTCAAGATGGCACATAGTTGATGATGCTGTTCCTTCTGCCAGGAACATCCTCCACTTTCTTTTCATCTGGTTGACTCCTTCCTCTTAGAGAAGTTGGCTCTGAAACTAAATTCTGCAACTAAGCTGGGTGCTGACTTCCTCTGTCAGTCCTCACTACTCTGATTCTCGTTGCTCGTCCTCTAAAGTATAAGCCCCCTGAAGACTAAGAGTCTGAGAGGTTTCACCTTCATGTCTACATGCAGAATGCTAGGCATAGCACCTGGCAAGTACTTAGGGAACATCTCCATCAACTGGATAGTCTGGCTTGGAAAAAGAGTCAGTAACGAGTGACCGTGTAATCTGTGGACCATTCCTGGTTTGTTTGTTGGCTCTCTGGAAGTTCCAGTCGTAAACCAGGCTAAATAAACTGTAACGAGCACCCAGCAATGCCTAGCTGTCTGAGTACTTTGCCTTACAGCATCTTTGTGAGCTTCCCAATGGAAATGTCATTCCCATATTTTTTGAATGAGAAAACTAAGGCATGGGAACATTAAATGAGGAGACTTAAGTGACTCCCAAGATTAAAAAAAAAAAAGTAACTTTCCAGTAATGATTACCATTTCCTTGAGGTTTTACCTGCTCCCTCACCTTTTCTGATATCTTCAGAACAGTTTCATACCTCTACAAGCTTCTCTTAAAGAGCTAGATAACAAACATTTGATGCTTTGCAGGCCATGTGGCCACAGCATACTCAGCCATGGTAACACACAAAAGCATTCATAAACAATGTGTGGACAAACCACCGTGGCTGTGTTCCAGTGAAATGTTACTTACAAAAGCAGGTGGCCGGCAGTGGGCTGGACTTCACGGACCCCTGACCTACGTGGGGCTAGTTCCAGTTGGAAGTTAGCAAATGGCCCTTTCCCCTAGCTGGACGGCGGGAGAGTTTTTTGCTTTGGAGTTTAAGCCTGTGGTTGCTTTTCATTTCCAGATTCTGCCTCAGAGAGAAGAGTGGGAGAGCAGGACTCAGTGCCAACCCCAGCAGAACTCACCTCGCCCAGCAGGGCCCCGGAAAGGAGAGCAAAAGATGACAGCAGCAGGCGGGTGGTGAAGAGCGCACAGGACCTAAGCAATGTGTCTATGGATGAAGTGGGCATCCCACTCCGGGTACGAATGTGGGTCTTCGGGTCCTCTCTGGGCTTCATCTTAAACAAGTACTGGCAAGAATGTGGCCTTATGTGTCTGTGAGCCCCCTTGGGGGGGGGGGGGGGTCACTGTGGCTTGGAGGGGAGCACAAACCACACCCCAGTGAGCATATCCAGACTTCTCCAAAGTAGGTGTAGGGTGTTACTAAGTCTCGTGAGAAAAGGAACGCCTGGGTGGAGCACAGTTGCGGAACTTTCCTGCAGCAGAGCAGCCAATGGGCTTGGGCTGCCCATGCTCCATAGGCAAGACTGTCACTGCGTGGAGCCCATCAGCAATTCTTGTTCCAGAGTTAAGGGCATCCCCAGCAAAGTGAGGCTGTGTATCTGGGTTCAGGAGGGAGATTCGTGGATAAGAGTTGCCTCATCATGAAAGGTAAGCAGGACAAGGCCACCAGGCAAAGGAGGCCCTTCAAGGCCTTCAGGACCAACAGGCCTCTTCCTGGGCCAGGTGTGCCAGTGCTCCTGAAGGAAAACGTGCCCCTTGTGACTGGGTCATACTAATCCCACTTAAACCCACTCCTCCTTATATGTCCACCAGACCACTGGCTGTAATATGTGTCTTTGGTTTCCATTTGGAAAATGGGGCTTTTTTTTTTTTTTCCTTTCAGAGGGTAGATAGAAACAGTAGTAGTCTAAGCCTTTGGAGAACTCTACTTTGGCCATATGTAATAACAGAGAGAGTGATCAAAGCTCCTATGCTGGACATTATCTTATATCGCCATTTGAGTGGTGGAGCTCATAGGTTGCTACATCAGTCAGCTTAGCTGTGCTGTTAGGAATATTCAGCACAGCCTGCTTATGGAGTAAGGAGAGGCCTATCTGGGATCATGGTTAGGGAGGTTCAATTCTAAATTTGAGCCGCCTGCTCTGCAGGAGCCTCTGACAAGGACAGCATATCATGGCAAAGGCATACTAGTGCTCGTACAGTGTGCTGGGGAGCAGAGAGGATGGCTGGGTGACACCCCACATCATGGCAAGGGTGTACTCAAAGTTAGCGTTTGTACAGTGTGCTGGGGAGCAGAGAGGATGGCAGGGTGACATCCCACATCCTTATGGAGAAGTCATCCCCAGTGGTCTAAGGACCTCTCACTAGGCCCTACCTCCTAAACTTCCACAGCACCTCCCAGTGCTGCCTGCCTGGGAGAGAAGCCATTAACTACAGAGGACACACATCCACACACAGCATCAAAAAGGCAGGGATGTGCAGGATCACATCACTCCCAAGATCTCATGATGCGTGGGTGTCAGAGTGTCTACAAATGCTGCGCTAGTTGGCCCTTCTACTTTCTGACTCTTCTCTATGTGGGACAATGCACTTTGATTTGTTTTCTATTTATTTCCCTCATCTGTAAAATGGGGGTGATACTATCTTATTCAGCCACCTTATTTTATTTCTGTCTTTGGAAAAGGCCTGGTTCCAGTGAGCATGAAAGCCCTGGAATTGGCTGCCATATGGGTTCTGTTTTAATGTATGTGTTTTAAACATGGCTTTGTGCAAGGTGACTTACATACATTTGTACAGAATAATCCAGAAGAAGCAGAGGTAGATTGTGATAAGAAGGATTTATTGCCTTGTGGTTCTGGGAGGGCTTAGCTTCAGTTTCATGAAGTCTGTGTGTGGAGAGAGACTGTCTCTAAAAATGAAATTTTAAGGAAGGTGGGGCACAGGGCTAGGGAGATGGTTCAGTGGTTAAGAGCACTTTCTGCTCTTATAGAAGACTCAGGGTGCACATGGCTGGTTCTGATGCCCCCTGCTGGTCTCCACCAACACTGTGTGCACATGGTACACATAAATTAATACAGGCAAAGCATTCAGATACATAAATTAAAAATAAACATGTGTTTTTAAAAGAAAGAAAGCATGGCATATTTCAAATCTGCCTTTGTCTGTTACATCCTTAGGCCAAATCTCATTTTTCAAAATCATATCTGAGTCTTTTATTATGACTGCTTTCTCAAAAGTTTTGCCTTTAAAGGAAGTTCTCAATACTGCAGCTAGGGATGCGCATGCTGGAGCGCTTGCCTCATGTGCAAGGCCCTGGGATCGATCCTAGTACCACCCTGCTTGATTTTGACTTTGTCATCATAGATCTTCTGAATTGCCCATTGTTTTACCCTTTGCTTCTGTTTTTCTCCAGAATACTGAGAGATCGAAAGACTGGTACAAAACCATGTTTAAACAGATCCACAAGCTGAACAGAGGTACCAATTTTCACTTACATAAGTCATGTGATTCTGTGGGAATTTGTTGTCGATTGGTTATGGGCCTGTTCTCAGTTCATTTTGACTCCAGGAGTGTGCTCCGTCTATTGGATTCCATTAGGTACCGGTCTGCCTGACTTTGGCCATGCACCCGCAGAGCACAGGTGGGAGGGTTGTACCTGGGCCTGCTTCAGCTTTGGGACTTGAGGTCAGCTTGCAAGTCCTCCCTCCACCTGTTGTGCCGCGCAGGAGGCTGAGAGCGGCACTCCGCCCATGCTCCCACACCTGGAGAACAGGCAGTTCCATCTCCCACCTGCTTCCAGCTTTAGGAATAGCTTGTGTCAGCCCATGACTGCTTTGTGAGGAGATCAAATGAGCAAAGCCCTGGACTGGGAGTTCAGAAAACTGTTCTTCCCTGGAGCCTGCCTTCAGGCGATTATGTGCTCTTAGGTGGATCTTGTATCTTTCTGTGTCTGTCCTGCTTCCAGTCCTCTGAAGGGTATTGTGGCCATTCAAATGGGAACACGCTTGACCCTGTGAAGTGTGATGCTATTGTGAATCTCCGAGGCCATGCTAGTGTGCGAAGTAAGCTTCCCCAACTGGGGACCAGAGCTTGGCAGGTAGAGAATCAGTCGTGAGCTGACACACTAGAGCGAGGGGCTTACAGATCCAGAGGACCCTGGGATTTCAGTGCGTGAACCAGCATGATGGCGGGACCTCAGGCTCGTGCTTTGGCAGATCACAACCCTACAAGCTTAGCCCCCACTGCTACCTATGCTGCCCGTCAGTTGACAGGCAGGGATGTCACTGCACTGTGGGAAGGGAGTCACTCTTCCTGAGAGCAGAGCATCCTGTCTTTCTTTGTGCCCAAATCCAGTCTGGCCGCCTGCCATGAAATACACCAAAGAAATAGTGTTCCCGTCAGTGTTCCCATTTAAGTCACAAATATCCACTCTCTTTGCCTAACTGTATATGCTAAACATCACTGTCAATTAGCTTTGCTGGGTTCAGAATGATCTACACTCTTCCTAAATATCAGCTTCTCTGAGTCAGGTGTATGTTTGCTAAGCTCCATCACGGTGGTGCTAAAGACTGGGTCTCCATGGTAAAGTCACTGCCCACTTCTTCGAGCCATCGGTGACTCCCCACCTTCAGACCTGGCTTTGGAAGGCTAAATGCAGGAATGAATGCATGCATATGCACAGAATGTGTTATTCTGCTCCAAGGCACCCATGGTCTTCTTATGCTCTCGTGATTAACACCGCTAAATTACAGATTCTCGACACACCTGCCTGCCCTAGTGGAGGCAGAGGCACCTGAAAAACTTAACACTCACTTGTTTGCTGGATTCTGATATGTACAAACCAGCTTTTGATTTGTAAAAAAAAAAATCACTTTAGGATAGTGTTTTCATTTATCATATTTCATATCTCTGACTTAAAAATGTGAAATTTGAAACTTGGTGTTTAGTGCTTCTGTCCATTGGAGTCAGTTTCTATGTTTTTGAGATGACTAATTCAGGCAAAAAGACTGGATTTTAAGGTTATTTTATATCATTAGTGAAGCTTATTGTATCCCAGAATTCAAGGAGTGTAAACTGTGTGGATTCCTACTTATTCGCTCTCTCTGTTTGTATCTTCCTATTCTCTCTCTCTTTCAAACGTGCTCCCACTGCCTAGACACTCCTGAAGAAAACCCTTATTTCCCTACCTACAAATTCCCTGAACTTCCTGAAATCCTGCAAAATTCTGAAGGTACCATAAGTTTAGACAGTGCATCTGTTGTCATAGCTTTAAGTTAGTTCTTAGAGTCCCATTATAGGTGTACAGTTTGGCTTTTAGATTTTGTTTTTAATACTCGTTTTCGTCCCATGAGCATTTTATTTCACTCATTTGCATGGTGTGCTATATTAAAATAACTAAGTCCTTTCTAATTCATTAATCTAAGCGTGATGCCTGTGTGCTTTAATAACACTAAGATAGATAATCATTGGAGAGTGTCAGCCGGGGGTTAATCATTTCCTCCGCGTCATGGTGGATAGCTTCCAATCCCCTGCTTTTCTCTGCTGCAGAGGACAACCCTTACACTCCTACCTACCGGTTTCCTGCATCTACTCCTAGTCCTAAATCTGAAGGTAATTACAGGAAATCGTGTGCCTCGCTCCTAACTGGTGCTCTTACTTCTCACTGTGGGGTTTTTGCTGGTGGCTGAGGAAATCTTCCTGTTTATTTGCTTCCCCTAACCTTTTGTGTGGTTGTCTCTCCTCATGGCATTTTAATCCCTGCCCCTATAGGGTTTGCATACCTTAGGGGTAGCTTTCATAATGTGTGGGGCTCTGAGAAAAGCAGCTTGTACCAACTACCCAAGGCCTGGTATCTGGGGTGTCACTTAGTGTATTCTGATGGCTGGGCAGTGACTTCAGGAAGCTGAGGAGGGAGACCTGACAGCTATCAACACTAGAAGCTTACCAGTTTCCCACACTGCACCCGATTGTCACTGGGCCCCTCTGGCCATGGGTCCTCAGGGTGTCTCTCTTTGATTGGGAATTCCTGAAGAGGTGTGTAGGCTTAAGTGTCAGTTTGGGTGAGATATTCTTCAAAAGAATATTTGGGCTAAACTGGGAAGCATTTCATACAAGAGCTGGATTGGAATATGACCTGATATGGAGAACAGCTATGCCTGTGCCTTGGAGTTATTCTTCTTATGCTGGGGGAGGGGGTACGGTGTGGGGGAGAACAGTATCAAAGAAGGCTGTAAAAGCTGGGTGAGGGAAAGTATCTTGGAGAAAACCCTGCTACTCCCATGGGATTGGGAGATGGCCCAAAGCCTGTCCTAGACAGGGCCCTTGGCTTCCTTTGTCTTGGCTGTGATCTCAAGGCAGGATTTCATGGCCCAGTATCAAGTTCTTAGGTCATTGGTCACTGCACCTTGGAACACAGGCTGATAGCAGGGTCTGCTTTCTGTTACATGGGAAATCTGGCACAAGAGGAAGTAGGGCTGTTTTGCCTAGAGATATAAACAGTAAGAGAAGGCAAGAGAGCTTGCCACACATTTTTAGAAGTGGGTATGTTTATGTATGCCTATGCATACACACAATATTTTCAGAGACAGAAAAAGGAAAAAATGGCCTTAAAAAATTAAAAGGTTAAAAACTTTAAGTTGAGCATAAGAAGCCATACTAATGAAGATAATTAGGCTTCAACACAAATTTTGAAGACGTTGTCTTCCCCTAAGAGGTCTTTTAAAAATAGGGTAAATTCTCTCACGCCCCCACCCTGCCTAGATGACATGCCTAGCATATTGCGGATTATATTCAGTTAGATAAAAGCTTTTTACAAATGTGAAAAGCACGTGAGGAATTTTAATAATTGTTGGGCTTAATTTTTTTTTAATGTTCAGGAGGTTTTCTGGCTTTCTGAATCTGTGGTTTTATCCTGTCTGAGCATCATAAGCAATGTGTCTGTGAGTGCCAAAGGACCACCTTAGCTCTGTCCATGGTGCCGCTCCTCACAGGCAGCTCCGGGGCTCTGTCTGCACATTGATGACAGATCAGCACCAAATGCAGCCTCTGCCGTAGTTGCTAACATGCACTGAGAAGGAGAGACGGTAGAGGTGCATACATATAATCCCAGTGCTCAGGAAGCTGAGGCGGGAGGATTACTATGAATTCAATGCTATATTGGGCTACATAGTAAGTACCAGACTAGCTAGGGCTGCTTAGTGAGACCCTTAAAGAGGAAGAGAGGAAGGAAAGAAGGGAGAGTTCAGCCGAGAGAGAACCTAGAAATTGGTGCTGTGGGTCTCATGCGGGGGTGGAGTAGTCTGGTTGATGCTACTGTTGTTTTGTTGTCTTGTAATTCAGAATTTGGAAGTAGGAGTATCTGTAAGAAGCCTATGAAAGCCTGCCTGAGGGCTGGTATGTCTAAATTGTAGTCGTTTTTAAGAAAGAAGATACTTCTAAGTATCTCAGAGCTGATTGTTCTGAGCAGTGGGGCCTGTGAGCACGTGCTTGCCCCAGCTTAGAAACCTTCCTTCTCCCTGAGTGAGCAAGTAAACTGCTAGGCAGATGCTGGAAGATAAATGGGACGGCCATTTCTTAATGAGTTTACGTGTTGACGAAAATAATCCTCTGTAAGTTACAGCAAAGAGCAGTCTGGGCATTTTATAATCCTTAAGACAGCTCGGAACCCCACACTCCTCTCCTTTCCCCTCCCCGGATTTTATTTAAGGGGCAGCAGTGTGTGGTGACTGCCGTGCTCTTACTGCTATTCCACCTAACACCAAAGCTGCTTCAACATTTCCGTTGTGCCCTTCTGCACCTGAGAAATGTATGTGTTGCTTCACGTATATACTTATCAAACATTTACTGACAATAAACCAGAAAGAAACTTATTCTAAGCTGGATGGTGGTGGCTCACGGCTTTTATCCCAGGACCTGGGAGGCAGAGTTAGGGGGATCTCTGTGAGTTCAAGGCCAGCCTAGTCTACAGAGCGAGTTCCAGGACAGGTTCCAAAGCTGCACAGACCCTGTCTCGAAAAACAAAACAAAAAAAAAAAAACAAAAAAAACCCAAAACCAGAACCAGAAATCTTTCTCTGTACAGTCAAAACACTGAGCTAGAGTTTCGGTCAACGTTGGGGTATGTGGAGTGATGCTGTGTGCAGTGCACAGTATACATGTATGCTCAGAAGCATGGACGCAGTGGAGCTGCCTGATAGTTGGGAGCCAGAAATGCCTTGGATTTGTTTGCTTTGAGTTTGAATTCGCTTTCATTCATTCCATGTTTTAAAACTTTTTACTGATTCCAATTTTTTCACTGCCCACACTCAGCCACAGATTTGGAGACTTTGGTGTCCACTGTGAGGCTGTGTGCGGAGCACATCACTACTGTCAACCTTATTTTCATCTTCCTAGCACCCACGAGATGATCCTGAAGAAGCTTGGAGGGGGCGGTTAGGTAGTATGTGCAAAGTCACACAGGACGTGGTTGAGTCAGGATTCAACCATGGCTGATTCTGGGGAACTCTGAACACGGGATTTTGTTCTGCTGATCCTCCCCTCCTGATAGACTTTGTGCACTTGATTGCCCCCCCGCCTTTGCCAAGAGCTCTCTGATAACTCATGGCAGCTTCTCTTGAGTCAATCCTGTGTTGGGCTGCTGAGCTGGTGTCTCTTGGGATCTGTGTGGGAACATGCAGTTAGGAAAGCTCCCCAAGCAATGAGACCTGTTGCAAAGAGAGAGGGCCCGCTTGTTTTTCCCGGTTGCCCGGCAAGCTTACACCCGAAATAATCACACAGAAACTGCATTCATTTAAACACTGCCTGGCCCATTAGCTCTGACTTCTTATTGGCTAATTCTTACATCTTAAT
Organism: Microtus oregoni; assembly: GCF_018167655.1. Classification (NCBI taxonomy): domain Eukaryota; kingdom Metazoa; phylum Chordata; class Mammalia; order Rodentia; family Cricetidae; genus Microtus; species Microtus oregoni. The sequence goes on from NW_024543071.1 coordinate 20,735,843, forward strand.
TTAACCCATTTCTATTAATCTGTCTATCGCCACGTGACTATGGCTTATGGGCAAGATTCTAACCAGCATCCATCTCAGGCAGGAGATCCATGGCGTCTCTCACTCTGCCCTTCTTTCTCCCAGAATTCAGTTCTGTCTCCTCTGCCTACCTAAGTTCTGTCCTATCAACTAGGCCAAGGCAGTTTCTTTATTCATTATCCAATGAAAGCAACACACAAACAGAAGGAACTCCTACACCATAGACCAAGCATGACAGACCCACTGAAATGTCAAGATTTCTTCCTCAAAACTCCCCCCACTCCTTGCACCAAAGGACCAACGTGCTAATTTGAAAGTTTGAAAGTTTAAGGGCGGTGGAGAGATGGCTCAGAGGTTAAGAGAACTGACTGCTCTTCTAGAGGTCCTGAATTCAATTCCCAGCAACCACAAGGTGGCTCACAACCATCTATAATGAGATTTGGTGCCCTCTTCTGGCATACAGACATACATGCAGGTAGGACTGGAGTGAGGACTGGAGATTCAGAACTCTGGCCTTGTAAGGACAGCTGACTTGGCACATTCGCTGTCAAGAAAAGATATTTTTACACAGTGTCCCAAATCTACAACAAAGCCAAGTAGCTGTGACCCACGACCTATGAGGACCCATTGAACCACACTGGGGTGAGGTCAGAGAGCAGCTTTCCTCCTGGTTCGTGACTCCCCTTAGCACCGCTTCTCGTTGGAGGTTGGAACTGCCATCTCTGTTGCTGTGACTCATGCTGCCACTTATAAACATCGTCACAGGGGTCCGTCTATGTTCCCCTTCCCTCCTTCTCCTGCTTTTCCTCAGGCAAAGCTTGCCGGAGGCAGTTTTCTCAGGCACACATAAAGCTGAGTGAAAATAACTCTCCTAGCTGTGCAGGATTTCTATGAATAGCCTCATTTTTCTTGAGTTTGAGTGAAGTTGTTCTGTTGTGAAGATGTTTGGCTGACTTGTGCCTCCTGCCCCAAACTTTTGCTAGTCCTGCCCAGGGGAGGGGCCAGGCGGCTTGTGGCAGTCACCTTTGTTCTCCTTATGTGAGCTGCCCAGAAGGTCCCCTCCCAGCATGTGCAAAAGTCTTTGGTCTGCAGCATAGTTAAGAACTGAAGCAGACATCCCCTTTCCACCTCGGGACCCAGAAGGCTGGATGAAGATGGGAATGGTGAGCCTTCTCTAGCCCGTGGGTCCCTCCAGACTCTGGGTCTCATTAGCCCACGGATCCCTCCAGGCTGTCTCCCTCAGTTTGTTCCTTTCCCATTTTCAAATAACTTCTCAGAATTCTCTTTCTTAGGAGTGTGTCTTCTGCAGCTTCTCTCCACTCTCTTGTGGCCTTTGTTTTCCATCCCTTAATATATGGCAGTCTTTAACCAGAACATACGTACTCTGTGACTTAATATATGGCAGTCTTTAACCAGAACATACGTAATCTGTGACTTAATATATGGCAATCTTTAACCAGAACATATGTAATCTGTGACTTAATATATGGCAGTCTTTAACCAGAACATACGTAATCTGTGACTTTCCACACAAGCCCCCTATACTTGCCTTCTTTGTCCCCCTTTGCTTGCCTTTTCTTTGCCTCCCCAGACTCTATCTCCTTTTCCTTGGCTGTTTTCTGTGGGATGTTTTCTGTTTCCATCTTGTATCCTTGTTCTTGCTAAGCACAGGGAGTAAAGCCTCAGAAGGAATTATATTGAATGACGGAATAAGATCGTGTTAAAGTGAGAGCCGTTATTATCACAAAAATAATTTTAGGTTTAAAGACTTATGAAGCACTAACTGGAGATTTAATGGCACAGTTTGCGGTTCTGTGAATGCTGCTTTTGACTGAGCATCCCATTTTGTCACTTATGTAGAGCTTTAAATGGTTTGGTCCAGCAATCTCTCCAGTTGACTTTCAGAATTCTATAAATTCTAAACAGCAACTGCAAAATCAACCCTGAAGGAAAGCTTTTAGAAATTCATTTAACGTTGTTGTTGTGTTTGAAAAGGCAATTATGCAGCTCCTGGCAGCTCTGGGACTAACTATTGTGCCACAAAGGCCGGGGAGAATGTTGTGTGTCAACACCAGAGCCCATCAGGGGCCTTTAAGGCACCAAAGTTCACCCTGTGTGTGCTGCGTAATGTTCAAGCTTCCTGGAATGGTTGACTTGGGAAGTTCTGAGTGTTAGTGCCAAGGTTTGATGTCAGTTGCTTGGTGTTTATTCCAAGGGGCAAAGATAGCATATAGTTCCATCACAAGCAGGAATCACAAGATCCCCGCTCAGCTGAATCCCCTGGCATTGTTGTCAAGAACGCTTGGAGGCTGTGACAGCACACTCTGCGTCGCTAGTTCTTAAAAGACTTGAGAAAGGTTTTTCTTTGTGTACTTATGGTTAAACAGTGCACATGTATATTACTCTGTTTGGCTATGGGTTGAAGGATGGCCTTACACTCAGCTTTCCAGGCCCTGGTTATTCTAACTGTATACCCAGCTTCCTCATTGTGGAGATGCTTACCAGGAGAAAGTTTCAGACAACAGCAAGTGCAGGATGTAGCAATGTTATATTATCCCCGGAGGCCAATAGAAGGCAAAGTGAGTGCGGCAGAGTTACTCTGAAGGCTTGCCTAAGCATCTCCTTGAGTGAGCAAAGGCTTCAAGGCTGGAGATGAGATGTCTTGGCATGTGGTGCCCTTCAGTTTTAGGACAACACCTTTCATTGCTTCTTCCAGACTTAAAAAAAAAAAAATGGAGTTTCCTTGCCCAGGATTGGAGCTATAAAGGTGAAGTGAAAGGTCATAATAGCCACTTCGTCCCAGGACTGAAGTGACCTCTTTCTTACTGAGTCACCGGGGGCAACTTTTCTTGCCTTCTTGGACCCTGGTCTCCTTGTTTATAAAATGAGTGGTATAGCTAGTTTTTGCTATTATTAATGGTAGATTTTATTGCTATTTTAATTCATAAAATGAAGTAAAATTTGCTTTTATTAGATTTATGAAAGAGATAACAAAAATAATTGTGGACCTTGTCATACTTGTTGAAGTTGTCAGATTAACCTGTTTGACAGCGGGGTGTTTGCATACAGTCCCCAAACCTATGTCCATGCTAGAGTCCTGTGGCCGCCGTGAGAATGAAAAGCTCACTCACAGCGACACCCTGGCCATGTGTATCTTAGGGTGGATGAGACTCCGTTTTCTACCGTGAGACTCTGACTCAGGGAGAGAAGAAGCAAGGATGGGCGAGAGAGGACGAGAGGAGGAGGGGGGAGAGTGAATCAGTCACTCAGTTTCTGCCCTTGCCCTGTCCCATCCCCTTCTTGCTTTCCTCTGCATTTTAACTCACCAGAGTCGGGCTCCTTGAGCTGTTTTCTTCCCCATCGCATAAGAACTATTTCTCACTGCCTTCTAAAACTTGACATTAGAAATGTCTAGAGGAAACAGTGTTGAAAAATCTTAACATTAATCTTCACGTTAAAACCCATTTGATGCTGTCCCTGCGCTCCTACTTTGTTCGGGCTTTAGTAGCCATGTGATAGTTGGAACTGGCCTTTCCACCACCTGCTGCTAGGCTGCCATCTTCCATGATTCAAAGAGGTTTAGGGTCTTCAGCTAAAATATTAGGCTTGGTTTAAAGCAGTGTTTTGTTTTCAAAGTTAACTTGGGGTGGGGCAGGCCAGGTGCCCTTAGCTAAAGCTGAGTTTTGGTGTCTTTTGATACCATAGTGCTTTATAAATACATCACGTTCCTTAAAAAAACAAAACAAAACTCTAAAACAAACAAACGAAAAGCTAGTAACACAAAATTCTTCAGAATACTTTTTCCAAAAATACATTTCTGATTCCATTTCATCCTTCCACTATCGTATTTTTGGAAGTTAACATAAATAAACTTACCAATACTCAGTTTATAATAATGAAAGGATAGTGGGTTGTCGTGATGCAGGCCTGTAGTCCTAGCACGCAGAAGACTAAGGCAGGAAGACTGCATTAGAAATCAGCCTGAGCATCATCGTAAGGCCTCCCCATCCCACCCTAAAAAAGAAAGGCTTGGCTGTGTTGGTGAAGAATCATAGTCCCTGTCAACCCTTGGTGTTGACTAGTTCTTTTAAAGACAAGGGGAGCTGGAAGGAGAACAAGTTACCCTGGTGCTGGATTCCT